>NC_064905.1:8365223-10765223 GCF_929443795.1 Astur gentilis
CCTTCCTTGTGGGAGAAGGAGCCGTAAGTTTGCCTTTTCAGAAAAAAGCTTCTGCCGAGAACGAGCACCGTGACATGCTGAGTCTCTGGGAAAGCAGAGATCCCCAAAGCTGTTGTGCCTGTGGATAGGCTGCAGAGGGATAGTGAATACCAGCAAGATCTTTCAGGGCTAGCACCTTCCTTGTGGGAGAAGGAGCCACACTTTTGCCTTCTCAGAAAAAAGCTTCTGCCGAGAACGAGCACCGTGACATGCTGAGTCTCTGGGAAAGCAGAGATCCCCAAAGCTGTTGTGCCTGTGGATAGGCTGCAGAGGGATAGTGAATACCAGCAAGATCTTTCAGGGCTAGCACCTTCCTTGTGGGAGAAGGAGCCGTAAGTTTGCCTTTTCAGAAAAAAGCTTCTGCCGAGAACGAGCACCGTGACATGCTGAGTCTCTGGGAAAGCAGAGATCCCCAAAGCTGTTGTGCCTGTGGATAGGCTGCAGAGGGATAGTGAATACCAGCAAGATCTTTCAGGGCTAGCACCTTCCTTGTGGGAGAAGGAGCCACAATTTTGCCTTTTCAGAAAAAAGCTTCTGCCGAGAACGAGCACCGTGACATGCTGAGTCTCTGGGAAAGCAGAGATCCCCAAAGCTGTTGTGCCTGTGGATAGGCTGCAGACGGATAGTGAATACCAGCAAGATCTTTCAGGGCTAGCACCTTCCTTGTGGGAGAAGGAGCCACACTTTTGCCTTCTCAGAAAAAAGCTTCTGCCGAGAACGAGCACCGTGACATGCTGAGTCTCTGGGAAAGCAGAGATCCCCAAAGCTGTTGTGCCTGTGGATAGGCTGCAGAGGGATAGTGAATACCAGCAAGATCTTTCAGGGCTAGCACCTTCCTTGTGGGAGAAGGAGCCGTAAGTTTGCCTTTTCAGAAAAAAGCTTCTGCCGAGAGCGAGCACCGTGACATGCTGAGTCTCTGGGAAAGCAGAGATCCCCAAAGCTGTTGTGCCTGTGGATAGGCTGCAGACGGATAGTGAATACCAGCAAGATCTTTCAGGGCTAGCACCTTCCTTGTGGGAGAAGGAGCCACACTTTTGCCTTCTCAGAAAAAAGCTTCTGCCGAGAACGAGCACCGTGACATGCTGAGTCTCTGGGAAAGCAGAGATCCCCAAAGCTGTTGTGCCTGTGGATAGGCTGCAGAGGGATAGTGAATACCAGCAAGATCTTTCAGGGCTAGCACCTTCCTTGTGGGAGAAGGAGCCGTAAGTTTGCCTTTTCAGAAAAAAGCTTCTGCCGAGAACGAGCACCGTGACATGCTGAGTCTCTGGGAAAGCAGAGATCCCCAAAGCTGTTGTGCCTGTGGATAGGCTGCAGAGGGATAGTGAATACCAGCAAGATCTTTCAGGGCTAGCACCTTCCTTGTGGGAGAAGGAGCCACACTTTTGCCTTTTCAGAAAAAAGCTTCTGCCGAGAACGAGCACCGTGACATGCTGAGTCTCTGGGAAAGCAGAGATCCCCAAAGCTGTTGTGCCTGTGGATAGGCTGCAGACGGATAGTGAATACCAGCAAGATCTTTCAGGGCTAGCACCTTCCTTGTGGGAGAAGGAGCCACACTTTTGCCTTCTCAGAAAAAAGCTTCTGCCGAGAACGAGCACCGTGACATGCTGAGTCTCTGGGAAAGCAGAGATCCCCAAAGCTGTTGTGCCTGTGGATAGGCTGCAGAGGGATAGTGAATACCAGCAAGATCTTTCAGGGCTAGCACCTTCCTTGTGGGAGAAGGAGCCGTAAGTTTGCCTTTTCAGAAAAAAAGCTTCTGCCGAGAACGAGCACCGTGACATGCTGAGTCTCTGGGAAAGCAGAGATCCCCAAAGCTGTTGTGCCTGTGGATAGGCTGCAGACGGATAGTGAATACCAGCAAGATCTTTCAGGGCTAGCACCTTCCTTGTGGGAGAAGGAGCCACACTTTTGCCTTCTCAGAAAAAAGCTTCTGCCGAGAACGAGCACCGTGACATGCTGAGTCTCTGGGAAAGCAGAGATCCCCAAAGCTGTTGTGCCTGTGGATAGGCTGCAGAGGGATAGTGAATACCAGCAAGATCTTTCAGGGCTAGCACCTTCCTTGTGGGAGAAGGAGCCACACTTTTGCCTTTTCAGAAAAAAGCTTCTGCCGAGAACGAGCACCGTGACATGCTGAGTCTCTGGGAAAGCAGAGATCCCCAAAGCTGTTGTGCCTGTGGATAGGCTGCAGAGGGATAGTGAATACCAGCAAGATCTTTCAGGGCTAGCACCTTCCTTGTGGGAGAAGGAGCCGTAAGTTTGCCTTTTCAGAAAAAAGCTTCTGCCGAGAGCGAGCACCGTGACATGCTGAGTCTCTGGGAAAGCAGAGATCCCCAAAGCTGTTGTGCCTGTGGATAGGCTGCAGAGGGATAGTGAATACCAGCAAGATCTTTCAGGGCTAGCACCTTCCTTGTGGGAGAAGGAGCCACACTTTTGCCTTTTCAGAAAAAAGCTTCTGCCGAGAACGAGCACCGTGACATGCTGAGTCTCTGGGAAAGCAGAGATCCCCAAAGCTGTTGTGCCTGTGGATAGGCTGCAGACGGATAGTGAATACCAGCAAGATCTTTCAGGGCTAGCACCTTCCTTGTGGGAGAAGGAGCCACACTTTTGCCTTCTCAGAAAAAAGCTTCTGCCGAGAACGAGCACCGTGACATGCTGAGTCTCTGGGAAAGCAGAGATCCCCAAAGCTGTTGTGCCTGTGGATAGGCTGCAGAGGGATAGTGAATACCAGCAAGATCTTTCAGGGCTAGCACCTTCCTTGTGGGAGAAGGAGCCGTAAGTTTGCCTTTTCAGAAAAAAGCTTCTGCCGAGAGCGAGCACCGTGACATGCTGAGTCTCTGGGAAAGCAGAGATCCCCAAAGCTGTTGTGCCTGTGGATAGGCTGCAGACGGATAGTGAATACCAGCAAGATCTTTCAGGGCTAGCACCTTCCTTGTGGGAGAAGGAGCCGCACTTTTGCCTTTTCAGAAAAAAGCTTCTGCCGAGACCGAGCACCGTGACATGCTGAGTCTCTGGGAAAGCAGAGATCCCCAAAGCTGTTGTGCCTGTGGATAGGCTGCAGAGGGATAGTGAATACCAGCAAGATCTTTCAGGGCTAGCACCTTCCTTGTGGGAGAAGGAGCCACACTTTTGCCTTCTCAGAAAAAAGCTTCTGCCGAGAACGAGCACCGTGACATGCTGAGTCTCTGGGAAAGCAGAGATCCCCAAAGCTGTTGTGCCTGTGGATAGGCTGCAGAGGGATAGTGAATACCAGCAAGATCTTTCAGGGCTAGCACCTTCCTTGTGGGAGAAGGAGCCGTAAGTTTGCCTTTTCAGAAAAAAGCTTCTGCCGAGAACGAGCACCGTGACATGCTGAGTCTCTGGGAAAGCAGAGATCCCCAAAGCTGTTGTGCCTGTGGATAGGCTGCAGAGGGATAGTGAATACCAGCAAGATCTTTCAGGGCTAGCACCTTCCTTGTGGGAGAAGGAGCCGTAAGTTTGCCTTTTCAGAAAAAAGCTTCTGCCGAGAACGAGCACCGTGACATGCTGAGTCTCTGGGAAAGCAGAGATCCCCAAAGCTGTTGTGCCTGTGGATAGGCTGCAGAGGGATAGTGAATACCAGCAAGATCTTTCAGGGCTAGCACCTTCCTTGTGGGAGAAGGAGCCACACTTTTGCCTTTTCAGAAAAAAGCTTCTGCCGAGAACGAGCACCGTGACATGCTGAGTCTCTGGGAAAGCAGAGATCCCCAAAGCTGTTGTGCCTGTGGATAGGCTGCAGAGGGATAGTGAATACCAGCAAGATCTTTCAGGGCTAGCACCTTCCTTGTGGGAGAAGGAGCCACACTTTTGCCTTCTCAGAAAAAAGCTTCTGCCGAGAACGAGCACCGTGACATGCTGAGTCTCTGGGAAAGCAGAGATCCCCAAAGCTGTTGTGCCTGTGGATAGGCTGCAGAGGGATAGTGAATACCAGCAAGATCTTTCAGGGCTAGCACCTTCCTTGTGGGAGAAGGAGCCACACTTTTGCCTTTTCAGAAAAAAGCTTCTGCCGAGAACGAGCACCGTGACATGCTGAGTCTCTGGGAAAACAGAGATCCCCAAAGCTGTTGTGCCTGTGGATAGGCTGCAGAGGGATAGTGAATACCAGCAAGATCTTTCAGGGCTAGCACCTTCCTTGTGGGAGAAGGAGCCACACTTTTGCCTTTTCAGAAAAAAGCTTCTGCCGAGAACGAGCACCGTGACATGCTGAGTCTCTGGGAAAGCAGAGATCCCCAAAGCTGTTGTGCCTGTGGATAGGCTGCAGACGGATAGTGAATACCAGCAAGATCTTTCAGGGCTAGCACCTTCCTTGTGGGAGAAGGAGCCACACTTTTGCCTTCTCAGAAAAAAGCTTCTGCCGAGAACGAGCACCGTGACATGCTGAGTCTCTGGGAAAGCAGAGATCCCCAAAGCTGTTGTGCCTGTGGATAGGCTGCAGAGGGATAGTGAATACCAGCAAGATCTTTCAGGGCTAGCACCTTCCTTGTGGGAGAAGGAGCCGTAAGTTTGCCTTTTCAGAAAAAAGCTTCTGCCGAGAGCGAGCACCGTGACATGCTGAGTCTCTGGGAAAGCAGAGATCCCCAAAGCTGTTGTGCCTGTGGATAGGCTGCAGAGGGATAGTGAATACCAGCAAGATCTTTCAGGGCTAGCACCTTCCTTGTGGGAGAAGGAGCCGTAAGTTTGCCTTTTCAGAAAAAAGCTTCTGCCGAGAACGAGCACCGTGACATGCTGAGTCTCTGGGAAAGCAGAGATCCCCAAAGCTGTTGTGCCTGTGGATAGGCTGCAGAGGGATAGTGAATACCAGCAAGATCTTTCAGGGCTAGCACCTTCCTTGTGGGAGAAGGAGCCGTAAGTTTGCCTTTTCAGAAAAAAGCTTCTGCCGAGAACGAGCACCGTGACATGCTGAGTCTCTGGGAAAGCAGAGATCCCCAAAGCTGTTGTGCCTGTGGATAGGCTGCAGAGGGATAGTGAATACCAGCAAGATCTTTCAGGGCTAGCACCTTCCTTGTGGGAGAAGGAGCCGTAAGTTTGCCTTTTCAGAAAAAAGCTTCTGCCGAGAACGAGCACCGTGACATGCTGAGTCTCTGGGAAAGCAGAGATCCCCAAAGCTGTTGTGCCTGTGGATAGGCTGCAGAGGGATAGTGAATACCAGCAAGATCTTTCAGGGCTAGCACCTTCCTTGTGGGAGAAGGAGCCACACTTTTGCCTTCTCAGAAAAAAGCTTCTGCCGAGAACGAGCACCGTGACATGCTGAGTCTCTGGGAAAGCAGAGATCCCCAAAGCTGTTGTGCCTGTGGATAGGCTGCAGAGGGATAGTGAATACCAGCAAGATCTTTCAGGGCTAGCACCTTCCTTGTGGGAGAAGGAGCCACACTTTTGCCTTTTCAGAAAAAAGCTTCTGCCGAGAACGAGCACCGTGACATGCTGAGTCTCTGGGAAAACAGAGATCCCCACAGCTGTTGTGCCTGTGGATAGGCTGCAGAGGGATAGTGAATACCAGCAAGATCTTTCAGGGCTAGCACCTTCCTTGTGGGAGAAGGAGCCACACTTTTGCCTTTTCAGAAAAAAGCTTCTGCCGAGAACGAGCACCGTGACATGCTGAGTCTCTGGGAAAGCAGAGATCCCCAAAGCTGTTGTGCCTGTGGATAGGCTGCAGACGGATAGTGAATACCAGCAAGATCTTTCAGGGCTAGCACCTTCCTTGTGGGAGAAGGAGCCACACTTTTGCCTTCTCAGAAAAAAGCTTCTGCCGAGAACGAGCACCGTGACATGCTGAGTCTCTGGGAAAGCAGAGATCCCCAAAGCTGTTGTGCCTGTGGATAGGCTGCAGAGGGATAGTGAATACCAGCAAGATCTTTCAGGGCTAGCACCTTCCTTGTGGGAGAAGGAGCCGTAAGTTTGCCTTTTCAGAAAAAAGCTTCTGCCGAGAGCGAGCACCGTGACATGCTGAGTCTCTGGGAAAGCAGAGATCCCCAAAGCTGTTGTGCCTGTGGATAGGCTGCAGAGGGATAGTGAATACCAGCAAGATCTTTCAGGGCTAGCACCTTCCTTGTGGGAGAAGGAGCCGTAAGTTTGCCTTTTCAGAAAAAAGCTTCTGCCGAGAACGAGCACCGTGACATGCTGAGTCTCTGGGAAAGCAGAGATCCCCAAAGCTGTTGTGCCTGTGGATAGGCTGCAGAGGGATAGTGAATACCAGCAAGATCTTTCAGGGCTAGCACCTTCCTTGTGGGAGAAGGAGCCGTAAGTTTGCCTTTTCAGAAAAAAGCTTCTGCCGAGAACGAGCACCGTGACATGCTGAGTCTCTGGGAAAGCAGAGATCCCCAAAGCTGTTGTGCCTGTGGATAGGCTGCAGAGGGATAGTGAATACCAGCAAGATCTTTCAGGGCTAGCACCTTCCTTGTGGGAGAAGGAGCCGTAAGTTTGCCTTTTCAGAAAAAAGCTTCTGCCGAGAACGAGCACCGTGACATGCTGAGTCTCTGGGAAAGCAGAGATCCCCAAAGCTGTTGTGCCTGTGGATAGGCTGCAGAGGGATAGTGAATACCAGCAAGATCTTTCAGGGCTAGCACCTTCCTTGTGGGAGAAGGAGCCACACTTTTGCCTTCTCAGAAAAAAGCTTCTGCCGAGAACGAGCACCGTGACATGCTGAGTCTCTGGGAAAGCAGAGATCCCCAAAGCTGTTGTGCCTGTGGATAGGCTGCAGAGGGATAGTGAATACCAGCAAGATCTTTCAGGGCTAGCACCTTCCTTGTGGGAGAAGGAGCCACACTTTTGCCTTTTCAGAAAAAAGCTTCTGCCGAGAACGAGCACCGTGACATGCTGAGTCTCTGGGAAAACAGAGATCCCCAAAGCTGTTGTGCCTGTGGATAGGCTGCAGAGGGATAGTGAATACCAGCAAGATCTTTCAGGGCTAGCACCTTCCTTGTGGGAGAAGGAGCCACACTTTTGCCTTTTCAGAAAAAAGCTTCTGCCGAGAACGAGCACCGTGACATGCTGAGTCTCTGGGAAAGCAGAGATCCCCAAAGCTGTTGTGCCTGTGGATAGGCTGCAGACGGATAGTGAATACCAGCAAGATCTTTCAGGGCTAGCACCTTCCTTGTGGGAGAAGGAGCCACACTTTTGCCTTCTCAGAAAAAAGCTTCTGCCGAGAACGAGCACCGTGACATGCTGAGTCTCTGGGAAAGCAGAGATCCCCAAAGCTGTTGTGCCTGTGGATAGGCTGCAGAGGGATAGTGAATACCAGCAAGATCTTTCAGGGCTAGCACCTTCCTTGTGGGAGAAGGAGCCGTAAGTTTGCCTTTTCAGAAAAAAGCTTCTGCCGAGAGCGAGCACCGTGACATGCTGAGTCTCTGGGAAAGCAGAGATCCCCAAAGCTGTTGTGCCTGTGGATAGGCTGCAGACGGATAGTGAATACCAGCAAGATCTTTCAGGGCTAGCACCTTCCTTATGGGAGAAGGAGCCACACTTTTGCCTTCTCAGAAAAAAGCTTCTGCCGAGAACGAGCACCGTGACATGCTGAGTCTCTGGGAAAGCAGAGATCCCCAAAGCTGTTGTGCCTGTGGATAGGCTGCAGAGGGATAGTGAATACCAGCAAGATCTTTCAGGGCTAGCACCTTCCTTGTGGGAGAAGGAGCCGTAAGTTTGCCTTTTCAGAAAAAAGCTTCTGCCGAGAACGAGCACCGTGACATGCTGAGTCTCTGGGAAAGCAGAGATCCCCAAAGCTGTTGTGCCTGTGGATAGGCTGCAGAGGGATAGTGAATACCAGCAAGATCTTTCAGGGCTAGCACCTTCCTTGTGGGAGAAGGAGCCGTAAGTTTGCCTTTTCAGAAAAAAGCTTCTGCCGAGAACGAGCACCGTGACATGCTGAGTCTCTGGGAAAGCAGAGATCCCCAAAGCTGTTGTGCCTGTGGATAGGCTGCAGACGGATAGTGAATACCAGCAAGATCTTTCAGGGCTAGCACCTTCCTTGTGGGAGAAGGAGCCACACTTTTGCCTTTTCAGAAAAAAGCTTCTGCCGAGAACGAGCACCGTGACATGCTGAGTCTCTGGGAAAGCAGAGATCCCCAAAGCTGTTGTGCCTGTGGATAGGCTGCAGAGGGATAGTGAATACCAGCAAGATCTTTCAGGGCTAGCACCTTCCTTGTGGGAGAAGGAGCCACACTTTTGCCTTCTCAGAAAAAAGCTTCTGCCGAGAACGAGCACCGTGACATGCTGAGTCTCTGGGAAAGCAGAGATCCCCAAAGCTGTTGTGCCTGTGGATAGGCTGCAGAGGGATAGTGAATACCAGCAAGATCTTTCAGGGCTAGCACCTTCCTTGTGGGAGAAGGAGCCGTAAGTTTGCCTTTTCAGAAAAAAGCTTCTGCCGAGAACGAGCACCGTGACATGCTGAGTCTCTGGGAAAGCAGAGATCCCCAAAGCTGTTGTGCCTGTGGATAGGCTGCAGAGGGATAGTGAATACCAGCAAGATCTTTCAGGGCTAGCACCTTCCTTGTGGGAGAAGGAGCCGTAAGTTTGCCTTTTCAGAAAAAAGCTTCTGCCGAGAACGAGCACCGTGACATGCTGAGTCTCTGGGAAAGCAGAGATCCCCAAAGCTGTTGTGCCTGTGGATAGGCTGCAGAGGGATAGTGAATACCAGCAAGATCTTTCAGGGCTAGCACCTTCCTTGTGGGAGAAGGAGCCACACTTTTGCCTTCTCAGAAAAAAGCTTCTGCCGAGAACGAGCACCGTGACATGCTGAGTCTCTGGGAAAGCAGAGATCCCCAAAGCTGTTGTGCCTGTGGATAGGCTGCAGAGGGATAGTGAATACCAGCAAGATCTTTCAGGGCTAGCACCTTCCTTGTGGGAGAAGGAGCCACACTTTTGCCTTTTCAGAAAAAAGCTTCTGCCGAGAACGAGCACCGTGACATGCTGAGTCTCTGGGAAAACAGAGATCCCCAAAGCTGTTGTGCCTGTGGATAGGCTGCAGAGGGATAGTGAATACCAGCAAGATCTTTCAGGGCTAGCACCTTCCTTGTGGGAGAAGGAGCCACACTTTTGCCTTTTCAGAAAAAAGCTTCTGCCGAGAACGAGCACCGTGACATGCTGAGTCTCTGGGAAAGCAGAGATCCCCAAAGCTGTTGTGCCTGTGGATAGGCTGCAGACGGATAGTGAATACCAGCAAGATCTTTCAGGGCTAGCACCTTCCTTGTGGGAGAAGGAGCCACACTTTTGCCTTCTCAGAAAAAAGCTTCTGCCGAGAACGAGCACCGTGACATGCTGAGTCTCTGGGAAAGCAGAGATCCCCAAAGCTGTTGTGCCTGTGGATAGGCTGCAGAGGGATAGTGAATACCAGCAAGATCTTTCAGGGCTAGCACCTTCCTTGTGGGAGAAGGAGCCGTAAGTTTGCCTTTTCAGAAAAAAGCTTCTGCCGAGAGCGAGCACCGTGACATGCTGAGTCTCTGGGAAAGCAGAGATCCCCAAAGCTGTTGTGCCTGTGGATAGGCTGCAGACGGATAGTGAATACCAGCAAGATCTTTCAGGGCTAGCACCTTCCTTGTGGGAGAAGGAGCCACACTTTTGCCTTCTCAGAAAAAAGCTTCTGCCGAGAACGAGCACCGTGACATGCTGAGTCTCTGGGAAAGCAGAGATCCCCAAAGCTGTTGTGCCTGTGGATAGGCTGCAGAGGGATAGTGAATACCAGCAAGATCTTTCAGGGCTAGCACCTTCCTTGTGGGAGAAGGAGCCGTAAGTTTGCCTTTTCAGAAAAAAGCTTCTGCCGAGAACGAGCACCGTGACATGCTGAGTCTCTGGGAAAGCAGAGATCCCCAAAGCTGTTGTGCCTGTGGATAGGCTGCAGAGGGATAGTGAATACCAGCAAGATCTTTCAGGGCTAGCACCTTCCTTGTGGGAGAAGGAGCCACACTTTTGCCTTTTCAGAAAAAAGCTTCTGCCGAGAACGAGCACCGTGACATGCTGAGTCTCTGGGAAAGCAGAGATCCCCAAAGCTGTTGTGCCTGTGGATAGGCTGCAGACGGATAGTGAATACCAGCAAGATCTTTCAGGGCTAGCACCTTCCTTGTGGGAGAAGGAGCCACACTTTTGCCTTCTCAGAAAAAAGCTTCTGCCGAGAACGAGCACCGTGACATGCTGAGTCTCTGGGAAAGCAGAGATCCCCAAAGCTGTTGTGCCTGTGGATAGGCTGCAGAGGGATAGTGAATACCAGCAAGATCTTTCAGGGCTAGCACCTTCCTTGTGGGAGAAGGAGCCGTAAGTTTGCCTTTTCAGAAAAAAGCTTCTGCCGAGAACGAGCACCGTGACATGCTGAGTCTCTGGGAAAGCAGAGATCCCCAAAGCTGTTGTGCCTGTGGATAGGCTGCAGAGGGATAGTGAATACCAGCAAGATCTTTCAGGGCTAGCACCTTCCTTGTGGGAGAAGGAGCCACACTTTTGCCTTCTCAGAAAAAAGCTTCTGCCGAGAACGAGCACCGTGACATGCTGAGTCTCTGGGAAAGCAGAGATCCCCAAAGCTGTTGTGCCTGTGGATAGGCTGCAGAGGGATAGTGAATACCAGCAAGATCTTTCAGGGCTAGCACCTTCCTTGTGGGAGAAGGAGCCACACTTTTGCCTTTTCAGAAAAAAGCTTCTGCCGAGAACGAGCACCGTGACATGCTGAGTCTCTGGGAAAGCAGAGATCCCCAAAGCTGTTGTGCCTGTGGATAGGCTGCAGAGGGATAGTGAATACCAGCAAGATCTTTCAGGGCTAGCACCTTCCTTGTGGGAGAAGGAGCCGTAAGTTTGCCTTTTCAGAAAAAAGCTTCTGCCGAGAACGAGCACCGTGACATGCTGAGTCTCTGGGAAAGCAGAGATCCCCAAAGCTGTTGTGCCTGTGGATAGGCTGCAGACGGATAGTGAATACCAGCAAGATCTTTCAGGGCTAGCACCTTCCTTGTGGGAGAAGGAGCCACACTTTTGCCTTCTCAGAAAAAAGCTTCTGCCGAGAACGAGCACCGTGACATGCTGAGTCTCTGGGAAAGCAGAGATCCCCAAAGCTGTTGTGCCTGTGGATAGGCTGCAGACGGATAGTGAATACCAGCAAGATCTTTCAGGGCTAGCACCTTCCTTGTGGGAGAAGGAGCCACACTTTTGCCTTTTCAGAAAAAAGCTTCTGCCGAGAGCGAGCACCGTGACATGCTGAGTCTCTGGGAAAGCAGAGATCCCCAAAGCTGTTGTGCCTGTGGATAGGCTGCAGACGGATAGTGAATACCAGCAAGATCTTTCAGGGCTAGCACCTTCCTTGTGGGAGAAGGAGCCACACTTTTGCCTTCTCAGAAAAAAGCTTCTGCCGAGAACGAGCACCGTGACATGCTGAGTCTCTGGGAAAGCAGAGATCCCCAAAGCTGTTGTGCCTGTGGATAGGCTGCAGAGGGATAGTGAATACCAGCAAGATCTTTCAGGGCTAGCACCTTCCTTGTGGGAGAAGGA
Source organism: Astur gentilis (assembly GCF_929443795.1). Classification (NCBI taxonomy): domain Eukaryota; kingdom Metazoa; phylum Chordata; class Aves; order Accipitriformes; family Accipitridae; genus Astur; species Astur gentilis. The sequence continues at coordinate 8,376,729 of NC_064905.1, forward strand.
GCCGTAAGTTTGCCTTTTCAGAAAAAAGCTTCTGCCGAGAACGAGCACCGTGACATGCTGAGTCTCTGGGAAAGCAGAGATCCCCAAAGCTGTTGTGCCTGTGGATAGGCTGCAGAGGGATTGTGAATACCAGCAAGATCTTTCAGGGCTAGCACCTTCCTTGTGGGAGAAGGAGCCACACTTTTGCCTTTTCAGAAAAAAGCTTCTGCCGAGAACGAGCACCGTGACATGCTGAGTCTCTGGGAAAGCAGAGATCCCCAAAGCTGTTGTGCCTGTGGATAGGCTGCAGACGGATAGTGAATACCAGCAAGATCTTTCAGGGCTAGCACCTTCCTTGTGGGAGAAGGAGCCGTAAGTTTGCCTTTTCAGAAAAAAGCTTCTGCCGAGAACGAGCACCGTGACATGCTGAGTCTCTGGGAAAGCAGAGATCCCCAAAGCTGTTGTGCCTGTGGATAGGCTGCAGAGGGATAGTGAATACCAGCAAGATCTTTCAGGGCTAGCACCTTCCTTGTGGGAGAAGGAGCCGTAAGTTTGCCTTTTCAGAAAAAAGCTTCTGCCGAGAGCGAGCACCGTGACATGCTGAGTCTCTGGGAAAGCAGAGATCCCCAAAGCTGTTGTGCCTGTGGATAGGCTGCAGAGGGATAGTGAATACCAGCAAGATCTTTCAGGGCTAGCACCTTCCTTGTGGGAGAAGGAGCCACACTTTTGCCTTTTCAGAAAAAAGCTTCTGCCGAGAACGAGCACCGTGACATGCTGAGTCTCTGGGAAAGCAGAGATCCCCAAAGCTGTTGTGCCTGTGGATAGGCTGCAGAGGGATAGTGAATACCAGCAAGATCTTTCAGGGCTAGCACCTTCCTTGTGGGAGAAGGAGCCACACTTTTGCCTTCTCAGAAAAAAGCTTCTGCCGAGAACGAGCACCGTGACATGCTGAGTCTCTGGGAAAGCAGAGATCCCCAAAGCTGTTGTGCCTGTGGATAGGCTGCAGAGGGATAGTGAATACCAGCAAGATCTTTCAGGGCTAGCACCTTCCTTGTGGGAGAAGGAGCCACACTTTTGCCTTTTCAGAAAAAAGCTTCTGCCGAGAACGAGCACCGTGACATGCTGAGTCTCTGGGAAAGCAGAGATCCCCAAAGCTGTTGTGCCTGTGGATAGGCTGCAGAGGGATAGTGAATACCAGCAAGATCTTTCAGGGCTAGCACCTTCCTTGTGGGAGAAGGAGCCACACTTTTGCCTTCTCAGAAAAAAGCTTCTGCCGAGAACGAGCACCGTGACATGCTGAGTCTCTGGGAAAGCAGAGATCCCCAAAGCTGTTGTGCCTGTGGATAGGCTGCAGAGGGATAGTGAATACCAGCAAGATCTTTCAGGGCTAGCACCTTCCTTGTGGGAGAAGGAGCCGTAAGTTTGCCTTTTCAGAAAAAAGCTTCTGCCGAGAACGAGCACCGTGACATGCTGAGTCTCTGGGAAAGCAGAGATCCCCAAAGCTGTTGTGCCTGTGGATAGGCTGCAGAGGGATAGTGAATACCAGCAAGATCTTTCAGGGCTAGCACCTTCCTTGTGGGAGAAGGAGCCACACTTTTGCCTTCTCAGAAAAAAGCTTCTGCCGAGAACGAGCACCGTGACATGCTGAGTCTCTGGGAAAGCAGAGATCCCCAAAGCTGTTGTGCCTGTGGATAGGCTGCAGAGGGATAGTGAATACCAGCAAGATCTTTCAGGGCTAGCACCTTCCTTGTGGGAGAAGGAGCCACACTTTTGCCTTTTCAGAAAAAAGCTTCTGCCGAGAACGAGCACCGTGACATGCTGAGTCTCTGGGAAAGCAGAGATCCCCAAAGCTGTTGTGCCTGTGGATAGGCTGCAGAGGGATAGTGAATACCAGCAAGATCTTTCAGGGCTAGCACCTTCCTTGTGGGAGAAGGAGCCACACTTTTGCCTTTTCAGAAAAAAGCTTCTGCCGAGAACGAGCACCGTGACATGCTGAGTCTCTGGGAAAGCAGAGATCCCCAAAGCTGTTGTGCCTGTGGATAGGCTGCAGACGGATAGTGAATACCAGCAAGATCTTTCAGGGCTAGCACCTTCCTTGTGGGAGAAGGAGCCACACTTTTGCCTTCTCAGAAAAAAGCTTCTGCCGAGAACGAGCACCGTGACATGCTGAGTCTCTGGGAAAGCAGAGATCCCCAAAGCTGTTGTGCCTGTGGATAGGCTGCAGAGGGATAGTGAATACCAGCAAGATCTTTCAGGGCTAGCACCTTCCTTGTGGGAGAAGGAGCCGTAAGTTTGCCTTTTCAGAAAAAAGCTTCTGCCGAGAGCGAGCACCGTGACATGCTGAGTCTCTGGGAAAGCAGAGATCCCCAAAGCTGTTGTGCCTGTGGATAGGCTGCAGACGGATAGTGAATACCAGCAAGATCTTTCAGGGCTAGCACCTTCCTTGTGGGAGAAGGAGCCACACTTTTGCCTTCTCAGAAAAAAGCTTCTGCCGAGAACGAGCACCGTGACATGCTGAGTCTCTGGGAAAGCAGAGATCCCCAAAGCTGTTGTGCCTGTGGATAGGCTGCAGAGGGATAGTGAATACCAGCAAGATCTTTCAGGGCTAGCACCTTCCTTGTGGGAGAAGGAGCCGTAAGTTTGCCTTTTCAGAAAAAAGCTTCTGCCGAGAACGAGCACCGTGACATGCTGAGTCTCTGGGAAAGCAGAGATCCCCAAAGCTGTTGTGCCTGTGGATAGGCTGCAGAGGGATAGTGAATACCAGCAAGATCTTTCAGGGCTAGCACCTTCCTTGTGGGAGAAGGAGCCACACTTTTGCCTTTTCAGAAAAAAGCTTCTGCCGAGAACGAGCACCGTGACATGCTGAGTCTCTGGGAAAGCAGAGATCCCCAAAGCTGTTGTGCCTGTGGATAGGCTGCAGACGGATAGTGAATACCAGCAAGATCTTTCAGGGCTAGCACCTTCCTTGTGGGAGAAGGAGCCACACTTTTGCCTTCTCAGAAAAAAGCTTCTGCCGAGAACGAGCACCGTGACATGCTGAGTCTCTGGGAAAGCAGAGATCCCCAAAGCTGTTGTGCCTGTGGATAGGCTGCAGAGGGATAGTGAATACCAGCAAGATCTTTCAGGGCTAGCACCTTCCTTGTGGGAGAAGGAGCCGTAAGTTTGCCTTTTCAGAAAAAAGCTTCTGCCGAGAACGAGCACCGTGACATGCTGAGTCTCTGGGAAAGCAGAGATCCCCAAAGCTGTTGTGCCTGTGGATAGGCTGCAGAGGGATAGTGAATACCAGCAAGATCTTTCAGGGCTAGCACCTTCCTTGTGGGAGAAGGAGCCACACTTTTGCCTTCTCAGAAAAAAGCTTCTGCCGAGAACGAGCACCGTGACATGCTGAGTCTCTGGGAAAGCAGAGATCCCCAAAGCTGTTGTGCCTGTGGATAGGCTGCAGAGGGATAGTGAATACCAGCAAGATCTTTCAGGGCTAGCACCTTCCTTGTGGGAGAAGGAGCCGTAAGTTTGCCTTTTCAGAAAAAAGCTTCTGCCGAGAACGAGCACCGTGACATGCTGAGTCTCTGGGAAAGCAGAGATCCCCAAAGCTGTTGTGCCTGTGGATAGGCTGCAGAGGGATAGTGAATACCAGCAAGATCTTTCAGGGCTAGCACCTTCCTTGTGGGAGAAGGAGCCACACTTTTGCCTTCTCAGAAAAAAGCTTCTGCCGAGAACGAGCACCGTGACATGCTGAGTCTCTGGGAAAGCAGAGATCCCCAAAGCTGTTGTGCCTGTGGATAGGCTGCAGAGGGATAGTGAATACCAGCAAGATCTTTCAGGGCTAGCACCTTCCTTGTGGGAGAAGGAGCCACACTTTTGCCTTTTCAGAAAAAAGCTTCTGCCGAGAACGAGCACCGTGACATGCTGAGTCTCTGGGAAAGCAGAGATCCCCAAAGCTGTTGTGCCTGTGGATAGGCTGCAGAGGGATAGTGAATACCAGCAAGATCTTTCAGGGCTAGCACCTTCCTTGTGGGAGAAGGAGCCACACTTTTGCCTTTTCAGAAAAAAGCTTCTGCCGAGAACGAGCACCGTGACATGCTGAGTCTCTGGGAAAGCAGAGATCCCCAAAGCTGTTGTGCCTGTGGATAGGCTGCAGACGGATAGTGAATACCAGCAAGATCTTTCAGGGCTAGCACCTTCCTTGTGGGAGAAGGAGCCACACTTTTGCCTTCTCAGAAAAAAGCTTCTGCCGAGAACGAGCACCGTGACATGCTGAGTCTCTGGGAAAGCAGAGATCCCCAAAGCTGTTGTGCCTGTGGATAGGCTGCAGAGGGATAGTGAATACCAGCAAGATCTTTCAGGGCTAGCACCTTCCTTGTGGGAGAAGGAGCCACACTTTTGCCTTTTCAGAAAAAAGCTTCTGCCGAGAGCGAGCACCGTGACATGCTGAGTCTCTGGGAAAGCAGAGATCCCCAAAGCTGTTGTGCCTGTGGATAGGCTGCAGACGGATAGTGAATACCAGCAAGATCTTTCAGGGCTAGCACCTTCCTTGTGGGAGAAGGAGCCACACTTTTGCCTTCTCAGAAAAAAGCTTCTGCCGAGAACGAGCACCGTGACATGCTGAGTCTCTGGGAAAGCAGAGATCCCCAAAGCTGTTGTGCCTGTGGATAGGCTGCAGAGGGATAGTGAATACCAGCAAGATCTTTCAGGGCTAGCACCTTCCTTGTGGGAGAAGGAGCCGTAAGTTTGCCTTTTCAGAAAAAAGCTTCTGCCGAGAGCGAGCACCGTGACATGCTGAGTCTCTGGGAAAGCAGAGATCCCCAAAGCTGTTGTGCCTGTGGATAGGCTGCAGAGGGATAGTGAATACCAGCAAGATCTTTCAGGGCTAGCACCTTCCTTGTGGGAGAAGGAGCCACACTTTTGCCTTTTCAGAAAAAAGCTTCTGCCGAGAACGAGCACCGTGACATGCTGAGTCTCTGGGAAAGCAGAGATCCCCAAAGCTGTTGTGCCTGTGGATAGGCTGCAGACGGATAGTGAATACCAGCAAGATCTTTCAGGGCTAGCACCTTCCTTGTGGGAGAAGGAGCCACACTTTTGCCTTCTCAGAAAAAAGCTTCTGCCGAGAACGAGCACCGTGACATGCTGAGTCTCTGGGAAAGCAGAGATCCCCAAAGCTGTTGTGCCTGTGGATAGGCTGCAGACGGATAGTGAATACCAGCAAGATCTTTCAGGGCTAGCACCTTCCTTGTGGGAGAAGGAGCCGTAAGTTTGCCTTTTCAGAAAAAAGCTTCTGCCGAGAGCGAGCACCGTGACATGCTGAGTCTCTGGGAAAGCAGAGATCCCCAAAGCTGTTGTGCCTGTGGATAGGCTGCAGAGGGATAGTGAATACCAGCAAGATCTTTCAGGGCTAGCACCTTCCTTGTGGGAGAAGGAGCCACACTTTTGCCTTTTCAGAAAAAAGCTTCTGCCGAGAACGAGCACCGTGACATGCTGAGTCTCTGGGAAAGCAGAGATCCCCAAAGCTGTTGTGCCTGTGGATAGGCTGCAGAGGGATAGTGAATACCAGCAAGATCTTTCAGGGCTAGCACCTTCCTTGTGGGAGAAGGAGCCACACTTTTGCCTTCTCAGAAAAAAGCTTCTGCCGAGAACGAGCACCGTGACATGCTGAGTCTCTGGGAAAGCAGAGATCCCCAAAGCTGTTGTGCCTGTGGATAGGCTGCAGAGGGATAGTGAATACCAGCAAGATCTTTCAGGGCTAGCACCTTCCTTGTGGGAGAAGGAGCCGTAAGTTTGCCTTTTCAGAAAAAAGCTTCTGCCGAGAGCGAGCACCGTGACATGCTGAGTCTCTGGGAAAGCAGAGATCCCCAAAGCTGTTGTGCCTGTGGATAGGCTGCAGAGGGATAGTGAATACCAGCAAGATCTTTCAGGGCTAGCACCTTCCTTGTGGGAGAAGGAGCCGTAAGTTTGCCTTTTCAGAAAAAAGCTTCTGCCGAGAACGAGCACCGTGACATGCTGAGTCTCTGGGAAAGCAGAGATCCCCAAAGCTGTTGTGCCTGTGGATAGGCTGCAGACGGATAGTGAATACCAGCAAGATCTTTCAGGGCTAGCACCTTCCTTGTGGGAGAAGGAGCCACACTTTTGCCTTCTCAGAAAAAAGCTTCTGCCGAGAACGAGCACCGTGACATGCTGAGTCTCTGGGAAAGCAGAGATCCCCAAAGCTGTTGTGCCTGTGGATAGGCTGCAGAGGGATAGTGAATACCAGCAAGATCTTTCAGGGCTAGCACCTTCCTTGTGGGAGAAGGAGCCGTAAGTTTGCCTTTTCAGAAAAAAGCTTCTGCCGAGAACGAGCACCGTGACATGCTGAGTCTCTGGGAAAGCAGAGATCCCCAAAGCTGTTGTGCCTGTGGATAGGCTGCAGAGGGATAGTGAATACCAGCAAGATCTTTCAGGGCTAGCACCTTCCTTGTGGGAGAAGGAGCCACACTTTTGCCTTCTCAGAAAAAAGCTTCTGCCGAGAACGAGCACCGTGACATGCTGAGTCTCTGGGAAAGCAGAGATCCCCAAAGCTGTTGTGCCTGTGGATAGGCTGCAGAGGGATAGTGAATACCAGCAAGATCTTTCAGGGCTAGCACCTTCCTTGTGGGAGAAGGAGCCGTAAGTTTGCCTTTTCAGAAAAAAGCTTCTGCCGAGAGCGAGCACCGTGACATGCTGAGTCTCTGGGAAAGCAGAGATCCCCAAAGCTGTTGTGCCTGTGGATAGGCTGCAGAGGGATAGTGAATACCAGCAAGATCTTTCAGGGCTAGCACCTTCCTTGTGGGAGAAGGAGCCACACTTTTGCCTTTTCAGAAAAAAGCTTCTGCCGAGAACGAGCACCGTGACATGCTGAGTCTCTGGGAAAGCAGAGATCCCCAAAGCTGTTGTGCCTGTGGATAGGCTGCAGACGGATAGTGAATACCAGCAAGATCTTTCAGGGCTAGCACCTTCCTTGTGGGAGAAGGAGCCACACTTTTGCCTTCTCAGAAAAAAGCTTCTGCCGAGAACGAGCACCGTGACATGCTGAGTCTCTGGGAAAGCAGAGATCCCCAAAGCTGTTGTGCCTGTGGATAGGCTGCAGAGGGATAGTGAATACCAGCAAGATCTTTCAGGGCTAGCACCTTCCTTGTGGGAGAAGGAGCCACACTTTTGCCTTTTCAGAAAAAAGCTTCTGCCGAGAACGAGCACCGTGACATGCTGAGTCTCTGGGAAAGCAGAGATCCCCAAAGCTGTTGTGCCTGTGGATAGGCTGCAGACGGATAGTGAATACCAGCAAGATCTTTCAGGGCTAGCACCTTCCTTGTGGGAGAAGGAGCCACACTTTTGCCTTCTCAGAAAAAAGCTTCTGCCGAGAACGAGCACCGTGACATGCTGAGTCTCTGGGAAAGCAGAGATCCCCAAAGCTGTTGTGCCTGTGGATAGGCTGCAGACGGATAGTGAATACCAGCAAGATCTTTCAGGGCTAGCACCTTCCTTGTGGGAGAAGGAGCCGTAAGTTTGCCTTTTCAGAAAAAAGCTTCTGCCGAGAACGAGCACCGTGACATGCTGAGTCTCTGGGAAAGCAGAGATCCCCAAAGCTGTTGTGCCTGTGGATAGGCTGCAGAGGGATAGTGAATACCAGCAAGATCTTTCAGGGCTAGCACCTTCCTTGTGGGAGAAGGAGCCGTAAGTTTGCCTTTTCAGAAAAAAGCTTCTGCCGAGAGCGAGCACCGTGACATGCTGAGTCTCTGGGAAAGCAGAGATCCCCAAAGCTGTTGTGCCTGTGGATAGGCTGCAGAGGGATAGTGAATACCAGCAAGATCTTTCAGGGCTAGCACCTTCCTTGTGGGAGAAGGAGCCACACTTTTGCCTTCTCAGAAAAAAGCTTCTGCCGAGAACGAGCACCGTGACATGCTGAGTCTCTGGGAAAGCAGAGATCCCCAAAGCTGTTGTGCCTGTGGATAGGCTGCAGACGGATAGTGAATACCAGCAAGATCTTTCAGGGCTAGCACCTTCCTTGTGGGAGAAGGAGCCACACTTTTGCCTTTTCAGAAAAAAGCTTCTGCCGAGAACGAGCACCGTGACATGCTGAGTCTCTGGGAAAGCAGAGATCCCCAAAGCTGTTGTGCCTGTGGATAGGCTGCAGACGGATAGTGAATACCAGCAAGATCTTTCAGGGCTAGCACCTTCCTTGTGGGAGAAGGAGCCACACTTTTGCCTTCTCAGAAAAAAGCTTCTGCCGAGAACGAGCACCGTGACATGCTGAGTCTCTGGGAAAGCAGAGATCCCCAAAGCTGTTGTGCCTGTGGATAGGCTGCAGAGGGATAGTGAATACCAGCAAGATCTTTCAGGGCTAGCACCTTCCTTGTGGGAGAAGGAGCCGTAAGTTTGCCTTTTCAGAAAAAAGCTTCTGCCGAGAACGAGCACCGTGACATGCTGAGTCTCTGGGAAAGCAGAGATCCCCAAAGCTGTTGTGCCTGTGGATAGGCTGCAGAGGGATAGTGAATACCAGCAAGATCTTTCAGGGCTAGCACCTTCCTTGTGGGAGAAGGAGCCACACTTTTGCCTTCTCAGAAAAAAGCTTCTGCCGAGAACGAGCACCGTGACATGCTGAGTCTCTGGGAAAGCAGAGATCCCCAAAGCTGTTGTGCCTGTGGATAGGCTGCAGAGGGATAGTGAATACCAGCAAGATCTTTCAGGGCTAGCACCTTCCTTGTGGGAGAAGGAGCCGTAAGTTTGCCTTTTCAGAAAAAAGCTTCTGCCGAGAACGAGCACCGTGACATGCTGAGTCTCTGGGAAAGCAGAGATCCCCAAAGCTGTTGTGCCTGTGGATAGGCTGCAGAGGGATAGTGAATACCAGCAAGATCTTTCAGGGCTAGCACCTTCCTTGTGGGAGAAGGAGCCACACTTTTGCCTTCTCAGAAAAAAGCTTCTGCCGAGAACGAGCACCGTGACATGCTGAGTCTCTGGGAAAGCAGAGATCCCCAAAGCTGTTGTGCCTGTGGATAGGCTGCAGAGGGATAGTGAATACCAGCAAGATCTTTCAGGGCTAGCACCTTCCTTGTGGGAGAAGGAGCCACACTTTTGCCTTTTCAGAAAAAAGCTTCTGCCGAGAACGAGCACCGTGACATGCTGAGTCTCTGGGAAAGCAGAGATCCCCAAAGCTGTTGTGCCTGTGGATAGGCTGCAGAGGGATAGTGAATACCAGCAAGATCTTTCAGGGCTAGCACCTTCCTTGTGGGAGAAGGAGCCACACTTTTGCCTTTTCAGAAAAAAGCTTCTGCCGAGAACGAGCACCGTGACATGCTGAGTCTCTGGGAAAGCAGAGATCCCCAAAGCTGTTGTGCCTGTGGATAGGCTGCAGACGGATAGTGAATACCAGCAAGATCTTTCAGGGCTAGCACCTTCCTTGTGGGAGAAGGAGCCACACTTTTGCCTTCTCAGAAAAAAGCTTCTGCCGAGAACGAGCACCGTGACATGCTGAGTCTCTGGGAAAGCAGAGATCCCCAAAGCTGTTGTGCCTGTGGATAGGCTGCAGAGGGATAGTGAATACCAGCAAGATCTTTCAGGGCTAGCACCTTCCTTGTGGGAGAAGGAGCCGTAAGTTTGCCTTTTCAGAAAAAAGCTTCTGCCGAGAGCGAGCACCGTGACATGCTGAGTCTCTGGGAAAGCAGAGATCCCCAAAGCTGTTGTGCCTGTGGATAGGCTGCAGACGGATAGTGAATACCAGCAAGATCTTTCAGGGCTAGCACCTTCCTTGTGGGAGAAGGAGCCACACTTTTGCCTTCTCAGAAAAAAGCTTCTGCCGAGAACGAGCACCGTGACATGCTGAGTCTCTGGGAAAGCAGAGATCCCCAAAGCTGTTGTGCCTGTGGATAGGCTGCAGAGGGATAGTGAATACCAGCAAGATCTTTCAGGGCTAGCACCTTCCTTGTGGGAGAAGGAGCCGTAAGTTTGCCTTTTCAGAAAAAAGCTTCTGCCGAGAACGAGCACCGTGACATGCTGAGTCTCTGGGAAAGCAGAGATCCCCAAAGCTGTTGTGCCTGTGGATAGGCTGCAGAGGGATAGTGAATACCAGCAAGATCTTTCAGGGCTAGCACCTTCCTTGTGGGAGAAGGAGCCACACTTTTGCCTTTTCAGAAAAAAGCTTCTGCCGAGAACGAGCACCGTGACATGCTGAGTCTCTGGGAAAGCAGAGATCCCCAAAGCTGTTGTGCCTGTGGATAGGCTGCAGACGGATAGTGAATACCAGCAAGATCTTTCAGGGCTAGCACCTTCCTTGTGGGAGAAGGAGCCACACTTTTGCCTTCTCAGAAAAAAGCTTCTGCCGAGAACGAGCACCGTGACATGCTGAGTCTCTGGGAAAGCAGAGATCCCCAAAGCTGTTGTGCCTGTGGATAGGCTGCAGAGGGATAGTGAATACCAGCAAGATCTTTCAGGGCTAGCACCTTCCTTGTGGGAGAAGGAGCCGTAAGTTTGCCTTTTCAGAAAAAAGCTTCTGCCGAGAACGAGCACCGTGACATGCTGAGTCTCTGGGAAAGCAGAGATCCCCAAAGCTGTTGTGCCTGTGGATAGGCTGCAGAGGGATAGTGAATACCAGCAAGATCTTTCAGGGCTAGCACCTTCCTTGTGGGAGAAGGAGCCACACTTTTGCCTTTTCAGAAAAAAGCTTCTGCCGAGAACGAGCACCGTGACATGCTGAGTCTCTGGGAAAGCAGAGATCCCCAAAGCTGTTGTGCCTGTGGATAGGCTGCAGAGGGATAGTGAATACCAGCAAGATCTTTCAGGGCTAGCACCTTCCTTGTGGGAGAAGGAGCCGTAAGTTTGCCTTTTCAGAAAAAAGCTTCTGCCGAGAACGAGCACCGTGACATGCTGAGTCTCTGGGAAAGCAGAGATCCCCAAAGCTGTTGTGCCTGTGGATAGGCTGCAGAGGGATAGTGAATACCAGCAAGATCTTTCAGGGCTAGCACCTTCCTTGTGGGAGAAGGAGCCACACTTTTGCCTTCTCAGAAAAAAGCTTCTGCCGAGAACGAGCACCGTGACATGCTGAGTCTCTGGGAAAGCAGAGATCCCCAAAGCTGTTGTGCCTGTGGATAGGCTGCAGAGGGATAGTGAATACCAGCAAGATCTTTCAGGGCTAGCACCTTCCTTGTGGGAGAAGGAGCCACACTTTTGCCTTTTCAGAAAAAAGCTTCTGCCGAGAACGAGCACCGTGACATGCTGAGTCTCTGGGAAAGCAGAGATCCCCAAAGCTGTTGTGCCTGTGGATAGGCTGCAGAGGGATAGTGAATACCAGCAAGATCTTTCAGGGCTAGCACCTTCCTTGTGGGAGAAGGAGCCACACTTTTGCCTTTTCAGAAAAAAGCTTCTGCCGAGAACGAGCACCGTGACATGCTGAGTCTCTGGGAAAGCAGAGATCCCCAAAGCTGTTGTGCCTGTGGATAGGCTGCAGACGGATAGTGAATACCAGCAAGATCTTTCAGGGCTAGCACCTTCCTTGTGGGAGAAGGAGCCACACTTTTGCCTTCTCAGAAAAAAGCTTCTGCCGAGAACGAGCACCGTGACATGCTGAGTCTCTGGGAAAGCAGAGATCCCCAAAGCTGTTGTGCCTGTGGATAGGCTGCAGAGGGATAGTGAATACCAGCAAGATCTTTCAGGGCTAGCACCTTCCTTGTGGGAGAAGGAGCCACACTTTTGCCTTTTCAGAAAAAAGCTTCTGCCGAGAGCGAGCACCGTGACATGCTGAGTCTCTGGGAAAGCAGAGATCCCCAAAGCTGTTGTGCCTGTGGATAGGCTGCAGACGGATAGTGAATACCAGCAAGATCTTTCAGGGCTAGCACCTTCCTTGTGGGAGAAGGAGCCACACTTTTGCCTTCTCAGAAAAAAGCTTCTGCCGAGAACGAGCACCGTGACATGCTGAGTCTCTGGGAAAGCAGAGATCCCCAAAGCTGTTGTGCCTGTGGATAGGCTGCAGAGGGATAGTGAATACCAGCAAGATCTTTCAGGGCTAGCACCTTCCTTGTGGGAGAAGGAGCCGTAAGTTTGCCTTTTCAGAAAAAAGCTTCTGCCGAGAACGAGCACCGTGACATGCTGAGTCTCTGGGAAAGCAGAGATCCCCAAAGCTGTTGTGCCTGTGGATAGGCTGCAGAGGGATAGTGAATACCAGCAAGATCTTTCAGGGCTAGCACCTTCCTTGTGGGAGAAGGAGCCACACTTTTGCCTTTTCAGAAAAAAGCTTCTGCCGAGAACGAGCACCGTGACATGCTGAGTCTCTGGGAAAGCAGAGATCCCCAAAGCTGTTGTGCCTGTGGATAGGCTGCAGACGGATAGTGAATACCAGCAAGATCTTTAAGGGCTAGCACCTTCCTTGTGGGAGAAGGAGCCACACTTTTGCCTTCTCAGAAAAAAGCTTCTGCCGAGAACGAGCACCGTGACATGCTGAGTCTCTGGGAAAGCAGAGATCCCCAAAGCTGTTGTGCCTGTGGATAGGCTGCAGACGGATAGTGAATACCAGCAAGATCTTTCAGGGCTAGCACCTTCCTTGTGGGAGAAGGAGCCGTAAGTTTGCCTTTTCAGAAAAAAGCTTCTGCCGAGAGCGAGCACCGTGACATGCTGAGTCTCTGGGAAAGCAGAGATCCCCAAAGCTGTTGTGCCTGTGGATAGGCTGCAGAGGGATAGTGAATACCAGCAAGATCTTTCAGGGCTAGCACCTTCCTTGTGGGAGAAGGAGCCACACTTTTGCCTTTTCAGAAAAAAGCTTCTGCCGAGAACGAGCACCGTGACATGCTGAGTCTCTGGGAAAGCAGAGATCCCCAAAGCTGTTGTGCCTGTGGATAGGCTGCAGAGGGATAGTGAATACCAGCAAGATCTTTCAGGGCTAGCACCTTCCTTGTGGGAGAAGGAGCCACACTTTTGCCTTCTCAGAAAAAAGCTTCTGCCGAGAACGAGCACCGTGACATGCTGAGTCTCTGGGAAAGCAGAGATCCCCAAAGCTGTTGTGCCTGTGGATAGGCTGCAGAGGGATAGTGAATACCAGCAAGATCTTTCAGGGCTAGCACCTTCCTTGTGGGAGAAGGAGCCGTAAGTTTGCCTTTTCAGAAAAAAGCTTCTGCCGAGAGCGAGCACCGTGACATGCTGAGTCTCTGGGAAAGCAGAGATCCCCAAAGCTGTTGTGCCTGTGGATAGGCTGCAGACGGATAGTGAATACCAGCAAGATCTTTCAGGGCTAGCACCTTCCTTGTGGGAGAAGGAGCCGTAAGTTTGCCTTTTCAGAAAAAAGCTTCTGCCGAGAACGAGCACCGTGACATGCTGAGTCTCTGGGAAAGCAGAGATCCCCAAAGCTGTTGTGCCTGTGGATAGGCTGCAGACGGATAGTGAATACCAGCAAGATCTTTCAGGGCTAGCACCTTCCTTGTGGGAGAAGGAGCCACACTTTTGCCTTCTCAGAAAAAAGCTTCTGCCGAGAACGAGCACCGTGACATGCTGAGTCTCTGGGAAAGCAGAGATCCCCAAAGCTGTTGTGCCTGTGGATAGGCTGCAGAGGGATAGTGAATACCAGCAAGATCTTTCAGGGCTAGCACCTTCCTTGTGGGAGAAGGAGCCGTAAGTTTGCCTTTTCAGAAAAAAGCTTCTGCCGAGAACGAGCACCGTGACATGCTGAGTCTCTGGGAAAGCAGAGATCCCCAAAGCTGTTGTGCCTGTGGATAGGCTGCAGAGGGATAGTGAATACCAGCAAGATCTTTCAGGGCTAGCACCTTCCTTGTGGGAGAAGGAGCCACACTTTTGCCTTCTCAGAAAAAAGCTTCTGCCGAGAACGAGCACCGTGACATGCTGAGTCTCTGGGAAAGCAGAGATCCCCAAAGCTGTTGTGCCTGTGGATAGGCTGCAGAGGGATAGTGAATACCAGCAAGATCTTTCAGGGCTAGCACCTTCCTTGTGGGAGAAGGAGCCGTAAGTTTGCCTTTTCAGAAAAAAGCTTCTGCCGAGAGCGAGCACCGTGACATGCTGAGTCTCTGGGAAAGCAGAGATCCCCAAAGCTGTTGTGCCTGTGGATAGGCTGCAGAGGGATAGTGAATACCAGCAAGATCTTTCAGGGCTAGCACCTTCCTTGTGGGAGAAGGAGCCACACTTTTGCCTTTTCAGAAAAAAGCTTCTGCCGAGAACGAGCACCGTGACATGCTGAGTCTCTGGGAAAGCAGAGATCCCCAAAGCTGTTGTGCCTGTGGATAGGCTGCAGACGGATAGTGAATACCAGCAAGATCTTTCAGGGCTAGCACCTTCCTTGTGGGAGAAGGAGCCACACTTTTGCCTTCTCAGAAAAAAGCTTCTGCCGAGAACGAGCACCGTGACATGCTGAGTCTCTGGGAAAGCAGAGATCCCCAAAGCTGTTGTGCCTGTGGATAGGCTGCAGAGGGATAGTGAATACCAGCAAGATCTTTCAGGGCTAGCACCTTCCTTGTGGGAGAAGGAGCCGTAAGTTTGCCTTTTCAGAAAAAAGCTTCTGCCGAGAGCGAGCACCGTGACATGCTGAGTCTCTGGGAAAGCAGAGATCCCCAAAGCTGTTGTGCCTGTGGATAGGCTGCAGACGGATAGTGAATACCAGCAAGATCTTTCAGGGCTAGCACCTTCCTTGTGGGAGAAGGAGCCACACTTTTGCCTTCTCAGAAAAAAGCTTCTGCCGAGAACGAGCACCGTAACATGCTGAGTCTCTGGGAAAGCAGAGATCCCCAAAGCTGTTGTGCCTGTGGATAGGCTGCAGAGGGATAGTGAATACCAGCAAGATCTTTCAGGGCTAGCACCTTCCTTGTGGGAGAAGGAGCCGTAAGTTTGCCTTTTCAGAAAAAAGCTTCTGCCGAGAACGAGCACCGTGACATGCTGAGTCTCTGGGAAAGCAGAGATCCCCAAAGCTGTTGTGCCTGTGGATAGGCTGCAGAGGGATAGTGAATACCAGCAAGATCTTTCAGGGCTAGCACCTTCCTTGTGGGAGAAGGAGCCACACTTTTGCCTTTTCAGAAAAAAGCTTCTGCCGAGAACGAGCACCGTGACATGCTGAGTCTCTGGGAAAGCAGAGATCCCCAAAGCTGTTGTGCCTGTGGATAGGCTGCAGACGGATAGTGAATACCAGCAAGATCTTTCAGGGCTAGCACCTTCCTTGTGGGAGAAGGAGCCACACTTTTGCCTTCTCAGAAAAAAGCTTCTGCCGAGAACGAGCACCGTGACATGCTGAGTCTCTGGGAAAGCAGAGATCCCCAAAGCTGTTGTGCCTGTGGATAGGCTGCAGAGGGATAGTGAATACCAGCAAGATCTTTCAGGGCTAGCACCTTCCTTGTGGGAGAAGGAGCCGTAAGTTTGCCTTTTCAGAAAAAAGCTTCTGCCGAGAACGAGCACCGTGACATGCTGAGTCTCTGGGAAAGCAGAGATCCCCAAAGCTGTTGTGCCTGTGGATAGGCTGCAGACGGATAGTGAATACCAGCAAGATCTTTCAGGGCTAGCACCTTCCTTGTGGGAGAAGGAGCCGTAAGTTTGCCTTTTCAGAAAAAAGCTTCTGCCGAGAACGAGCACCGTGACATGCTGAGTCTCTGGGAAAGCAGAGATCCCCAAAGCTGTTGTGCCTGTGGATAGGCTGCAGAGGGATAGTGAATACCAGCAAGATCTTTCAGGGCTAGCACCTTCCTTGTGGGAGAAGGAGCCGTAAGTTTGCCTTTTCAGAAAAAAGCTTCTGCCGAGAACGAGCACCGTGACATGCTGAGTCTCTGGGAAAGCAGAGATCCCCAAAGCTGTTGTGCCTGTGGATAGGCTGCAGAGGGATAGTGAATACCAGCAAGATCTTTCAGGCTAGCACCTTCCTTGTGGGAGAAGGAGCCACACTTTTGCCTTCTCAGAAAAAAGCTTCTGCCGAGAACGAGCACCGTGACATGCTGAGTCTCTGGGAAAGCAGAGATCCCCAAAGCTGTTGTGCCTGTGGATAGGCTGCAGAGGGATAGTGAATACCAGCAAGATCTTTCAGGGCTAGCACCTTCCTTGTGGGAGAAGGAGCCGTAAGTTTGCCTTTTCAGAAAAAAGCTTCTGCCGAGAGCGAGCACCGTGACATGCTGAGTCTCTGGGAAAGCAGAGATCCCCAAAGCTGTTGTGCCTGTGGATAGGCTGCAGAGGGATAGTGAATACCAGCAAGATCTTTCAGGGCTAGCACCTTCCTTGTGGGAGAAGGAGCCACACTTTTGCCTTTTCAGAAAAAAGCTTCTGCCGAGAACGAGCACCGTGACATGCTGAGTCTCTGGGAAAGCAGAGATCCCCAAAGCTGTTGTGCCTGTGGATAGGCTGCAGACGGATAGTGAATACCAGCAAGATCTTTCAGGGCTAGCACCTTCCTTGTGGGAGAAGGAGCCACACTTTTGCCTTCTCAGAAAAAAGCTTCTGCCGAGAACGAGCACCGTGACATGCTGAGTCTCTGGGAAAGCAGAGATCCCCAAAGCTGTTGTGCCTGTGGATAGGCTGCAGAGGGATAGTGAATACCAGCAAGATCTTTCAGGGCTAGCACCTTCCTTGTGGGAGAAGGAGCCGTAAGTTTGCCTTTTCAGAAAAAAGCTTCTGCCGAGAACGAGCACCGTGACATGCTGAGTCTCTGGGAAAGCAGAGATCCCCAAAGCTGTTGTGCCTGTGGATAGGCTGCAGAGGGATAGTGAATACCAGCAAGATCTTTCAGGGCTAGCACCTTCCTTGTGGGAGAAGGAGCCACACTTTTGCCTTCTCAGAAAAAAGCTTCTGCCGAGAACGAGCACCGTGACATGCTGAGTCTCTGGGAAAGCAGAGATCCCCAAAGCTGTTGTGCCTGTGGATAGGCTGCAGAGGGATAGTGAATACCAGCAAGATCTTTCAGGGCTAGCACCTTCCTTGTGGGAGAAGGAGCCACACTTTTGCCTTCTCAGAAAAAAGCTTCTGCCGAGAACGAGCACCGTGACATGCTGAGTCTCTGGGAAAGCAGAGATCCCCAAAGCTGTTGTGCCTGTGGATAGGCTGCAGAGGGATAGTGAATACCAGCAAGATCTTTCAGGGCTAGCACCTTCCTTGTGGGAGAAGGAGCCGTAAGTTTGCCTTTTCAGAAAAAAGCTTCTGCCGAGAACGAGCACCGTGACATGCTGAGTCTCTGGGAAAGCAGAGATCCCCAAAGCTGTTGTGCCTGTGGATAGGCTGCAGAGGGATAGTGAATACCAGCAAGATCTTTCAGGGCTAGCACCTTCCTTGTGGGAGAAGGAGCCGTAAGTTTGCCTTTTCAGAAAAAAGCTTCTGCCGAGAACGAGCACCGTGACATGCTGAGTCTCTGGGAAAGCAGAGATCCCCAAAGCTGTTGTGCCTGTGGATAGGCTGCAGAGGGATAGTGAATACCAGCAAGATCTTTCAGGGCTAGCACCTTCCTTGTGGGAGAAGGAGCCACACTTTTGCCTTCTCAGAAAAAAGCTTCTGCCGAGAACGAGCACCGTGACATGCTGAGTCTCTGGGAAAGCAGAGATCCCCAAAGCTGTTGTGCCTGTGGATAGGCTGCAGAGGGATAGTGAATACCAGCAAGATCTTTCAGGGCTAGCACCTTCCTTGTGGGAGAAGGAGCCGTAAGTTTGCCTTTTCAGAAAAAAGCTTCTGCCGAGAACGAGCACCGTGACATGCTGAGTCTCTGGGAAAGCAGAGATCCCCAAAGCTGTTGTGCCTGTGGATAGGCTGCAGAGGGATAGTGAATACCAGCAAGATCTTTCAGGGCTAGCACCTTCCTTGTGGGAGAAGGAGCCGTAAGTTTGCCTTTTCAGAAAAAAGCTTCTGCCGAGAGCGAGCACCGTGACATGCTGAGTCTCTGGGAAAGCAGAGATCCCCAAAGCTGTTGTGCCTGTGGATAGGCTGCAGAGGGATAGTGAATACCAGCAAGATCTTTCAGGGCTAGCACCTTCCTTGTGGGAGAAGGAGCCACACTTTTGCCTTTTCAGAAAAAAGCTTCTGCCGAGAACGAGCACCGTGACATGCTGAGTCTCTGGGAAAGCAGAGATCCCCAAAGCTGTTGTGCCTGTGGATAGGCTGCAGACGGATAGTGAATACCAGCAAGATCTTTCAGGGCTAGCACCTTCCTTGTGGGAGAAGGAGCCACACTTTTGCCTTCTCAGAAAAAAGCTTCTGCCGAGAACGAGCACCGTGACATGCTGAGTCTCTGGGAAAGCAGAGATCCCCAAAGCTGTTGTGCCTGTGGATAGGCTGCAGAGGGATAGTGAATACCAGCAAGATCTTTCAGGGCTAGCACCTTCCTTGTGGGAGAAGGAGCCGTAAGTTTGCCTTTTCAGAAAAAAGCTTCTGCCGAGAGCGAGCACCGTGACATGCTGAGTCTCTGGGAAAGCAGAGATCCCCAAAGCTGTTGTGCCTGTGGATAGGCTGCAGACGGATAGTGAATACCAGCAAGATCTTTCAGGGCTAGCACCTTCCTTGTGGGAGAAGGAGCCACACTTTTGCCTTCTCAGAAAAAAGCTTCTGCCGAGAACGAGCACCGTGACATGCTGAGTCTCTGGGAAAGCAGAGATCCCCAAAGCTGTTGTGCCTGTGGATAGGCTGCAGAGGGATAGTGAATACCAGCAAGATCTTTCAGGGCTAGCACCTTCCTTGTGGGAGAAGGAGCCGTAAGTTTGCCTTTTCAGAAAAAAGCTTCTGCCGAGAACGAGCACCGTGACATGCTGAGTCTCTGGGAAAGCAGAGATCCCCAAAGCTGTTGTGCCTGTGGATAGGCTGCAGAGGGATAGTGAATACCAGCAAGATCTTTCAGGGCTAGCACCTTCCTTGTGGGAGAAGGAGCCACACTTTTGCCTTTTCAGAAAAAAGCTTCTGCCGAGAACGAGCACCGTGACATGCTGAGTCTCTGGGAAAGCAGAGATCCCCAAAGCTGTTGTGCCTGTGGATAGGCTGCAGAGGGATAGTGAATACCAGCAAGATCTTTCAGGGCTAGCACCTTCCTTGTGGGAGAAGGAGCCACACTTTTGCCTTCTCAGAAAAAAGCTTCTGCCGAGAACGAGCACCGTGACATGCTGAGTCTCTGGGAAAGCAGAGATCCCCAAAGCTGTTGTGCCTGTGGATAGGCTGCAGAGGGATAGTGAATACCAGCAAGATCTTTCAGGGCTAGCACCTTCCTTGTGGGAGAAGGAGCCGTAAGTTTGCCTTTTCAGAAAAAAGCTTCTGCCGAGAACGAGCACCGTGACATGCTGAGTCTCTGGGAAAGCAGAGATCCCCAAAGCTGTTGTGCCTGTGGATAGGCTGCAGAGGGATAGTGAATACCAGCAAGATCTTTCAGGGCTAGCACCTTCCTTGTGGGAGAAGGAGCCACACTTTTGCCTTCTCAGAAAAAAGCTTCTGCCGAGAACGAGCACCGTGACATGCTGAGTCTCTGGGAAAGCAGAGATCCCCAAAGCTGTTGTGCCTGTGGATAGGCTGCAGAGGGATAGTGAATACCAGCAAGATCTTTCAGGGCTAGCACCTTCCTTGTGGGAGAAGGAGCCACACTTTTGCCTTTTCAGAAAAAAGCTTCTGCCGAGAACGAGCACCGTGACATGCTGAGTCTCTGGGAAAGCAGAGATCCCCAAAGCTGTTGTGCCTGTGGATAGGCTGCAGACGGATAGTGAATACCAGCAAGATCTTTCAGGGCTAGCACCTTCCTTGTGGGAGAAGGAGCCACACTTTTGCCTTCTCAGAAAAAAGCTTCTGCCGAGAACGAGCACCGTGACATGCTGAGTCTCTGGGAAAGCAGAGATCCCCAAAGCTGTTGTGCCTGTGGATAGGCTGCAGAGGGATAGTGAATACCAGCAAGATCTTTCAGGGCTAGCACCTTCCTTGTGGGAGAAGGAGCCGTAAGTTTGCCTTTTCAGAAAAAAGCTTCTGCCGAGAACGAGCACCGTGACATGCTGAGTCTCTGGGAAAGCAGAGATCCCCAAAGCTGTTGTGCCTGTGGATAGGCTGCAGAGGGATAGTGAATACCAGCAAGATCTTTCAGGGCTAGCACCTTCCTTGTGGGAGAAGGAGCCACACTTTTGCCTTCTCAGAAAAAAGCTTCTGCCGAGAACGAGCACCGTGACATGCTGAGTCTCTGGGAAAGCAGAGATCCCCAAAGCTGTTGTGTCTGTGGATAGGCTGCAGACGGATAGTGAATACCAGCAAGATCTTTCAGGGCTAGCACCTTCCTTGTGGGAGAAGGAGCCACACTTTTGCCTTCTCAGAAAAAAGCTTCTGCCGAGAACGAGCACCGTGACATGCTGAGTCTCTGGGAAAGCAGAGATCCCCAAAGCTGTTGTGCTGTGGATAGGCTGCAGAGGGATAGTGAATACCAGCAAGATCTTTCAGGGCTAGCACCTTCCTTGTGGGAGAAGGAGCCGTAAGTTTGCCTTTTCAGAAAAAAGCTTCTGCCGAGAACGAGCACCGTGACATGCTGAGTCTCTGGGAAAGCAGAGATCCCCAAAGCTGTTGTGCCTGTGGATAGGCTGCAGAGGGATAGTGAATACCAGCAAGATCTTTCAGGGCTAGCACCTTCCTTGTGGGAGAAGGAGCCGTAAGTTTGCCTTTTCAGAAAAAAGCTTCTGCCGAGAACGAGCACCGTGACATGCTGAGTCTCTGGGAAAGCAGAGATCCCCAAAGCTGTTGTGCCTGTGGATAGGCTGCAGAGGGATAGTGAATACCAGCAAGATCTTTCAGGGCTAGCACCTTCCTTGTGGGAGAAGGAGCCACACTTTTGCCTTTTCAGAAAAAAGCTTCTGCCGAGAACGAGCACCGTGACATGCTGAGTCTCTGGGAAAGCAGAGATCCCCAAAGCTGTTGTGCCTGTGGATAGGCTGCAGAGGGATAGTGAATACCAGCAAGATCTTTCAGGGCTAGCACCTTCCTTGTGGGAGAAGGAGCCACACTTTTGCCTTCTCAGAAAAAAGCTTCTGCCGAGAACGAGCACCGTGACATGCTGAGTCTCTGGGAAAGCAGAGATCCCCAAAGCTGTTGTGCCTGTGGATAGGCTGCAGAGGGATAGTGAATACCAGCAAGATCTTTCAGGGCTAGCACCTTCCTTGTGGGAGAAGGAGCCGTAAGTTTGCCTTTTCAGAAAAAAGCTTCTGCCGAGAACGAGCACCGTGACATGCTGAGTCTCTGGGAAAGCAGAGATCCCCAAAGCTGTTGTGCCTGTGGATAGGCTGCAGAGGGATAGTGAATACCAGCAAGATCTTTCAGGGCTAGCACCTTCCTTGTGGGAGAAGGAGCCACACTTTTGCCTTCTCAGAAAAAAGCTTCTGCCGAGAACGAGCACCGTGACATGCTGAGTCTCTGGGAAAGCAGAGATCCCCAAAGCTGTTGTGCCTGTGGATAGGCTGCAGAGGGATAGTGAATACCAGCAAGATCTTTCAGGGCTAGCACCTTCCTTGTGGGAGAAGGAGCCACACTTTTGCCTTTTCAGAAAAAAGCTTCTGCCGAGAGCGAGCACCGTGACATGCTGAGTCTCTGGGAAAGCAGAGATCCCCAAAGCTGTTGTGCCTGTGGATAGGCTGCAGAGGGATAGTGAAAAACTGCATTAGATTTCAGGGCTGGCACCTTCCCTGTGGGAGAAGGAGCCGTAAGTTTGCCTTTTCAGAAAAAAGCTTCTGCCGAGAGCGAGCACCGTGACATGCTGAGTCTCTGGGAAAGCAGAGATCCCCAAAGCTGTTGTGCCTGTGGATAGGCTGCAGAGGGATAGTGAATACCAGCAAGATCTTTCAGGGCTAGCACCTTCCTTGTGGGAGAAGGAGCCACACTTTTGCCTTTTCAGAAAAAAGCTTCTGCCGAGAACGAGCACCGTGACATGCTGAGTCTCTGGGAAAGCAGAGATCGCCAAAGCTGTTGTGCCTGTGGATAGGCTGCAGACGGATAGTGAATACCAGCAAGATCTTTCAGGGCTAGCACCTTCCTTGTGGGAGAAGGAGCCGTAAGTTTGCCTTTTCAGAAAAAAGCTTCTGCCGAGAACGAGCACCGTGACATGCTGAGTCTCTGGGAAAGCAGAGATCCCCAAAGCTGTTGTGCCTGTGGATAGGCTGCAGAGGGATAGTGAATACCAGCAAGATCTTTCAGGGCTAGCACCTTCCTTGTGGGAGAAGGAGCCACACTTTTGCCTTCTCAGAAAAAAGCTTCTGCCGAGAACGAGCACCGTGACATGCTGAGTCTCTGGGAAAGCAGAGATCCCCAAAGCTGTTGTGCCTGTGGATAGGCTGCAGAGGGATAGTGAATACCAGCAAGATCTTTCAGGGCTAGCACCTTCCTTGTGGGAGAAGGAGCCGTAAGTTTGCCTTTTCAGAAAAAAGCTTCTGCCGAGAACGAGCACCGTGACATGCTGAGTCTCTGGGAAAGCAGAGATCCCCAAAGCTGTTGTGCCTGTGGATAGGCTGCAGAGGGATAGTGAATACCAGCAAGATCTTTCAGGGCTAGCACCTTCCTTGTGGGAGAAGGAGCCACACTTTTGCCTTCTCAGAAAAAAGCTTCTGCCGAGAACGAGCACCGTGACATGCTGAGTCTCTGGGAAAGCAGAGATCCCCAAAGCTGTTGTGCCTGTGGATAGGCTGCAGAGGGATAGTGAATACCAGCAAGATCTTTCAGGGCTAGCACCTTCCTTGTGGGAGAAGGAGCCACACTTTTGCCTTTTCAGAAAAAAGCTTCTGCCGAGAACGAGCACCGTGACATGCTGAGTCTCTGGGAAAGCAGAGATCCCCAAAGCTGTTGTGCCTGTGGATAGGCTGCAGAGGGATAGTGAAAAACTGCATTAGATTTCAGGGCTGGCACCTTCCCTGTGGGAGAAGGAGCCGTAAGTTTGCCTTTTCAGAAAAAAGCTTCTGCCGAGAGCGAGCACCGTGACATGCTGAGTCTCTGGGAAAGCAGAGATCCCCAAAGCTGTTGTGCCTGTGGATAGGCTGCAGAGGGATAGTGAATACCAGCAAGATCTTTCAGGGCTAGCACCTTCCTTGTGGGAGAAGGAGCCACACTTTTGCCTTTTCAGAAAAAAGCTTCTGCCGAGAACGAGCACCGTGACATGCTGAGTCTCTGGGAAAGCAGAGATCGCCAAAGCTGTTGTGCCTGTGGATAGGCTGCAGACGGATAGTGAATACCAGCAAGATCTTTCAGGGCTAGCACCTTCCTTGTGGGAGAAGGAGCCACACTTTTGCCTTCTCAGAAAAAAGCTTCTGCCGAGAACGAGCACCGTGACATGCTGAGTCTCTGGGAAAGCAGAGATCCCCAAAGCTGTTGTGCCTGTGGATAGGCTGCAGAGGGATAGTGAATACCAGCAAGATCTTTCAGGGCTAGCACCTTCCTTGTGGGAGAAGGAGCCGTAAGTTTGCCTTTTCAGAAAAAAGCTTCTGCCGAGAACGAGCACCGTGACATGCTGAGTCTCTGGGAAAGCAGAGATCCCCAAAGCTGTTGTGCCTGTGGATAGGCTGCAGAGGGATAGTGAATACCAGCAAGATCTTTCAGGGCTAGCACCTTCCTTGTGGGAGAAGGAGCCACACTTTTGCCTTCTCAGAAAAAAGCTTCTGCCGAGAACGAGCACCGTGACATGCTGAGTCTCTGGGAAAGCAGAGATCCCCAAAGCTGTTGTGCCTGTGGATAGGCTGCAGAGGGATAGTGAATACCAGCAAGATCTTTCAGGGCTAGCACCTTCCTTGTGGGAGAAGGAGCCGTAAGTTTGCCTTTTCAGAAAAAAGCTTCTGCCGAGAACGAGCACCGTGACATGCTGAGTCTCTGGGAAAGCAGAGATCCCCAAAGCTGTTGTGCCTGTGGATAGGCTGCAGAGGGATAGTGAATACCAGCAAGATCTTTCAGGGCTAGCACCTTCCTTGTGGGAGAAGGAGCCACACTTTTGCCTTCTCAGAAAAAAGCTTCTGCCGAGAACGAGCACCGTGACATGCTGAGTCTCTGGGAAAGCAGAGATCCCCAAAGCTGTTGTGCCTGTGGATAGGCTGCAGAGGGATAGTGAATACCAGCAAGATCTTTCAGGGCTAGCACCTTCCTTGTGGGAGAAGGAGCCACACTTTTGCCTTCTCAGAAAAAAGCTTCTGCCGAGAACGAGCACCGTGACATGCTGAGTCTCTGGGAAAGCAGAGATCCCCAAAGCTGTTGTGCCTGTGGATAGGCTGCAGAGGGATAGTGAATACCAGCAAGATCTTTCAGGGCTAGCACCTTCCTTGTGGGAGAAGGAGCCGTAAGTTTGCCTTTTCAGAAAAAAGCTTCTGCCGAGAACGAGCACCGTGACATGCTGAGTCTCTGGGAAAGCAGAGATCCCCAAAGCTGTTGTGCCTGTGGATAGGCTGCAGAGGGATAGTGAATACCAGCAAGATCTTTCAGGGCTAGCACCTTCCTTGTGGGAGAAGGAGCCAGACGTTTGCCTTCTCAGAAAAAAGCTTCTGCCGAGAGCGAGCACCGTGACATGCTGAGTCTCTGGGAAAGCAGAGATCCCCAAAGCTGTTGTGCCTGTGGATAGGCTGCAGAGGGATAGTGAATACCAGCAAGATCTTTCAGGGATAGCACCTTCCTTGTGGGAGAAGGAGCCACACTTTTGCCTTCTCAGAAAAAAGCTTCTGCCGAGAACGAGCACCGTGACATGCTGAGTCTCTGGGAAAGCAGAGATCCCCAAAGCTGTTGTGCCTGTGGATAGGCTGCAGAGGGATAGTGAATACCAGCAAGATCTTTCAGGGCTAGCACCTTCCTTGTGGGAGAAGGAGCCGTAAGTTTGCCTTTTCAGAAAAAAGCTTCTGCCGAGAACGAGCACCGTGACATGCTGAGTCTCTGGGAAAGCAGAGATCCCCAAAGCTGTTGTGCCTGTGGATAGGCTGCAGAGGGATAGTGAATACCAGCAAGATCTTTCAGGGCTAGCACCTTCCTTGTGGGAGAAGGAGCCGTAAGTTTGCCTTTTCAGAAAAAAGCTTCTGCCGAGAGCGAGCACCGTGACATGCTGAGTCTCTGGGAAAGCAGAGATCCCCAAAGCTGTTGTGCCTGTGGATAGGCTGCAGAGGGATAGTGAATACCAGCAAGATCTTTCAGGGCTAGCACCTTCCTTGTGGGAGAAGGAGCCACACTTTTGCCTTTTCAGAAAAAAGCTTCTGCCGAGAACGAGCACCGTGACATGCTGAGTCTCTGGGAAAGCAGAGATCCCCAAAGCTGTTGTGTCTGTGGATAGGCTGCAGACGGATAGTGAATACCAGCAAGATCTTTCAGGGCTAGCACCTTCCTTGTGGGAGAAGGAGCCACACTTTTGCCTTCTCAGAAAAAAGCTTCTGCCGAGAACGAGCACCGTGACATGCTGAGTCTCTGGGAAAGCAGAGATCCCCAAAGCTGTTGTGCCTGTGGATAGGCTGCAGAGGGATAGTGAATACCAGCAAGATCTTTCAGGGCTAGCACCTTCCTTGTGGGAGAAGGAGCCGTAAGTTTGCCTTTTCAGAAAAAAGCTTCTGCCGAGAACGAGCACCGTGACATGCTGAGTCTCTGGGAAAGCAGAGATCCCCAAAGCTGTTGTGCCTGTGGATAGGCTGCAGAGGGATAGTGAATACCAGCAAGATCTTTCAGGGCTAGCACCTTCCTTGTGGGAGAAGGAGCCGTAAGTTTGCCTTTTCAGAAAAAAGCTTCTGCCGAGAGCGAGCACCGTGACATGCTGAGTCTCTGGGAAAGCAGAGATCCCCAAAGCTGTTGTGCCTGTGGATAGGCTGCAGAGGGATAGTGAATACCAGCAAGATCTTTCAGGGCTAGCACCTTCCTTGTGGGAGAAGGAGCCACACTTTTGCCTTTTCAGAAAAAAGCTTCTGCCGAGAACGAGCACCGTGACATGCTGAGTCTCTGGGAAAGCAGAGATCCCCAAAGCTGTTGTGCCTGTGGATAGGCTGCAGACGGATAGTGAATACCAGCAAGATCTTTCAGGGCTAGCACCTTCCTTGTGGGAGAAGGAGCCACACTTTTGCCTTCTCAGAAAAAAGCTTCTGCCGAGAACGAGCACCGTGACATGCTGAGTCTCTGGGAAAGCAGAGATCCCCAAAGCTGTTGTGCCTGTGGATAGGCTGCAGAGGGATAGTGAATACCAGCAAGATCTTTCAGGGCTAGCACCTTCCTTGTGGGAGAAGGAGCCGTAAGTTTGCCTTTTCAGAAAAAAGCTTCTGCCGAGAACGAGCACCGTGACATGCTGAGTCTCTGGGAAAGCAGAGATCCCCAAAGCTGTTGTGCCTGTGGATAGGCTGCAGAGGGATAGTGAATACCAGCAAGATCTTTCAGGGCTAGCACCTTCCTTGTGGGAGAAGGAGCCACACTTTTGCCTTTTCAGAAAAAAGCTTCTGCCGAGAACGAGCACCGTGACATGCTGAGTCTCTGGGAAAGCAGAGATCCCCAAAGCTGTTGTGTCTGTGGATAGGCTGCAGACGGATAGTGAATACCAGCAAGATCTTTCAGGGCTAGCACCTTCCTTGTGGGAGAAGGAGCCACACTTTTGCCTTCTCAGAAAAAAGCTTCTGCCGAGAACGAGCACCGTGACATGCTGAGTCTCTGGGAAAGCAGAGATCCCCAAAGCTGTTGTGCTGTGGATAGGCTGCAGAGGGATAGTGAATACCAGCAAGATCTTTCAGGGCTAGCACCTTCCTTGTGGGAGAAGGAGCCGTAAGTTTGCCTTTTCAGAAAAAAGCTTCTGCCGAGAGCGAGCACCGTGACATGCTGAGTCTCTGGGAAAGCAGAGATCCCCAAAGCTGTTGTGCCTGTGGATAGGCTGCAGAGGGATAGTGAATACCAGCAAGATCTTTCAGGGCTAGCACCTTCCTTGTGGGAGAAGGAGCCGTAAGTTTGCCTTTTCAGAAAAAAGCTTCTGCCGAGAACGAGCACCGTGACATGCTGAGTCTCTGGGAAAGCAGAGATCCCCAAAGCTGTTGTGCCTGTGGATAGGCTGCAGAGGGATAGTGAATACCAGCAAGATCTTTCAGGGCTAGCACCTTCCTTGTGGGAGAAGGAGCCGTAAGTTTGCCTTTTCAGAAAAAAGCTTCTGCCGAGAACGAGCACCGTGACATGCTGAGTCTCTGGGAAAGCAGAGATCCCCAAAGCTGTTGTGCCTGTGGATAGGCTGCAGAGGGATAGTGAATACCAGCAAGATCTTTCAGGGCTAGCACCTTCCTTGTGGGAGAAGGAGCCACACTTTTGCCTTCTCAGAAAAAAGCTTCTGCCGAGAACGAGCACCGTGACATGCTGAGTCTCTGGGAAAGCAGAGATCCCCAAAGCTGTTGTGCCTGTGGATAGGCTGCAGAGGGATAGTGAATACCAGCAAGATCTTTCAGGGCTAGCACCTTCCTTGTGGGAGAAGGAGCCGTAAGTTTGCCTTTTCAGAAAAAAGCTTCTGCCGAGAACGAGCACCGTGACATGCTGAGTCTCTGGGAAAGCAGAGATCCCCAAAGCTGTTGTGCCTGTGGATAGGCTGCAGAGGGATAGTGAATACCAGCAAGATCTTTCAGGGCTAGCACCTTCCTTGTGGGAGAAGGAGCCACACTTTTGCCTTCTCAGAAAAAAGCTTCTGCCGAGAACGAGCACCGTGACATGCTGAGTCTCTGGGAAAGCAGAGATCCCCAAAGCTGTTGTGCCTGTGGATAGGCTGCAGAGGGATAGTGAATACCAGCAAGATCTTTCAGGGCTAGCACCTTCCTTGTGGGAGAAGGAGCCACACTTTTGCCTTTTCAGAAAAAAGCTTCTGCCGAGAACGAGCACCGTGACATGCTGAGTCTCTGGGAAAGCAGAGATCCCCAAAGCTGTTGTGCCTGTGGATAGGCTGCAGAGGGATAGTGAAAAACTGCATTAGATTTCAGGGCTGGCACCTTCCCTGTGGGAGAAGGAGCCGTAAGTTTGCCTTTTCAGAAAAAAGCTTCTGCCGAGAGCGAGCACCGTGACATGCTGAGTCTCTGGGAAAGCAGAGATCCCCAAAGCTGTTGTGCCTGTGGATAGGCTGCAGAGGGATAGTGAATACCAGCAAGATCTTTCAGGGCTAGCACCTTCCTTGTGGGAGAAGGAGCCACACTTTTGCCTTTTCAGAAAAAAGCTTCTGCCGAGAACGAGCACCGTGACATGCTGAGTCTCTGGGAAAGCAGAGATCGCCAAAGCTGTTGTGCCTGTGGATAGGCTGCAGACGGATAGTGAATACCAGCAAGATCTTTCAGGGCTAGCACCTTCCTTGTGGGAGAAGGAGCCACACTTTTGCCTTCTCAGAAAAAAGCTTCTGCCGAGAACGAGCACCGTGACATGCTGAGTCTCTGGGAAAGCAGAGATCCCCAAAGCTGTTGTGCCTGTGGATAGGCTGCAGAGGGATAGTGAATACCAGCAAGATCTTTCAGGGCTAGCACCTTCCTTGTGGGAGAAGGAGCCGTAAGTTTGCCTTTTCAGAAAAAAGCTTCTGCCGAGAACGAGCACCGTGACATGCTGAGTCTCTGGGAAAGCAGAGATCCCCAAAGCTGTTGTGCCTGTGGATAGGCTGCAGAGGGATAGTGAATACCAGCAAGATCTTTCAGGGCTAGCACCTTCCTTGTGGGAGAAGGAGCCACACTTTTGCCTTCTCAGAAAAAAGCTTCTGCCGAGAACGAGCACCGTGACATGCTGAGTCTCTGGGAAAGCAGAGATCCCCAAAGCTGTTGTGCCTGTGGATAGGCTGCAGAGGGATAGTGAATACCAGCAAGATCTTTCAGGGCTAGCACCTTCCTTGTGGGAGAAGGAGCCGTAAGTTTGCCTTTTCAGAAAAAAGCTTCTGCCGAGAACGAGCACCGTGACATGCTGAGTCTCTGGGAAAGCAGAGATCCCCAAAGCTGTTGTGCCTGTGGATAGGCTGCAGAGGGATAGTGAATACCAGCAAGATCTTTCAGGGCTAGCACCTTCCTTGTGGGAGAAGGAGCCACACTTTTGCCTTTTCAGAAAAAAGCTTCTGCCGAGAACGAGCACCGTGACATGCTGAGTCTCTGGGAAAGCAGAGATCCCCAAAGCTGTTGTGCCTGTGGATAGGCTGCAGAGGGATAGTGAATACCAGCAAGATCTTTCAGGGCTAGCACCTTCCTTGTGGGAGAAGGAGCCACACTTTTGCCTTTTCAGAAAAAAGCTTCTGCCGAGAACGAGCACCGTGACATGCTGAGTCTCTGGGAAAGCAGAGATCCCCAAAGCTGTTGTGCCTGTGGATAGGCTGCAGAGGGATAGTGAATACCAGCAAGATCTTTCAGGGCTAGCACCTTCCTTGTGGGAGAAGGAGCCGTAAGTTTGCCTTTTCAGAAAAAAGCTTCTGCCGAGAACGAGCACCGTGACATGCTGAGTCTCTGGGAAAGCAGAGATCCCCAAAGCTGTTGTGCCTGTGGATAGGCTGCAGAGGGATAGTGAATACCAGCAAGATCTTTCAGGGCTAGCACCTTCCTTGTGGGAGAAGGAGCCACACTTTTGCCTTCTCAGAAAAAAGCTTCTGCCGAGAACGAGCACCGTGACATGCTGAGTCTCTGGGAAAGCAGAGATCCCCAAAGCTGTTGTGCCTGTGGATAGGCTGCAGAGGGATAGTGAATACCAGCAAGATCTTTCAGGGCTAGCACCTTCCTTGTGGGAGAAGGAGCCACACTTTTGCCTTCTCAGAAAAAAGCTTCTGCCGAGAACGAGCACCGTGACATGCTGAGTCTCTGGGAAAGCAGAGATCCCCAAAGCTGTTGTGCCTGTGGATAGGCTGCAGAGGGATAGTGAATACCAGCAAGATCTTTCAGGGCTAGCACCTTCCTTGTGGGAGAAGGAGCCGTAAGTTTGCCTTTTCAGAAAAAAGCTTCTGCCGAGAACGAGCACCGTGACATGCTGAGTCTCTGGGAAAGCAGAGATCCCCAAAGCTGTTGTGCCTGTGGATAGGCTGCAGAGGGATAGTGAATACCAGCAAGATCTTTCAGGGCTAGCACCTTCCTTGTGGGAGAAGGAGCCGTAAGTTTGCCTTTTCAGAAAAAAGCTTCTGCCGAGAACGAGCACCGTGACATGCTGAGTCTCTGGGAAAGCAGAGATCCCCAAAGCTGTTGTGCCTGTGGATAGGCTGCAGAGGGATAGTGAATACCAGCAAGATCTTTCAGGGCTAGCACCTTCCTTGTGGGAGAAGGAGCCACACTTTTGCCTTCTCAGAAAAAAGCTTCTGCCGAGAACGAGCACCGTGACATGCTGAGTCTCTGGGAAAGCAGAGATCCCCAAAGCTGTTGTGCCTGTGGATAGGCTGCAGAGGGATAGTGAATACCAGCAAGATCTTTCAGGGCTAGCACCTTCCTTGTGGGAGAAGGAGCCGTAAGTTTGCCTTTTCAGAAAAAAGCTTCTGCCGAGAACGAGCACCGTGACATGCTGAGTCTCTGGGAAAGCAGAGATCCCCAAAGCTGTTGTGCCTGTGGATAGGCTGCAGAGGGATAGTGAATACCAGCAAGATCTTTCAGGGCTAGCACCTTCCTTGTGGGAGAAGGAGCCGTAAGTTTGCCTTTTCAGAAAAAAGCTTCTGCCGAGAGCGAGCACCGTGACATGCTGAGTCTCTGGGAAAGCAGAGATCCCCAAAGCTGTTGTGCCTGTGGATAGGCTGCAGACGGATAGTGAATACCAGCAAGATCTTTCAGGGCTAGCACCTTCCTTGTGGGAGAAGGAGCCACACTTTTGCCTTTTCAGAAAAAAGCTTCTGCCGAGAACGAGCACCGTGACATGCTGAGTCTCTGGGAAAGCAGAGATCCCCAAAGCTGTTGTGCCTGTGGATAGGCTGCAGACGGATAGTGAATACCAGCAAGATCTTTCAGGGCTAGCACCTTCCTTGTGGGAGAAGGAGCCACACTTTTGCCTTCTCAGAAAAAAGCTTCTGCCGAGAACGAGCACCGTGACATGCTGAGTCTCTGGGAAAGCAGAGATCCCCAAAGCTGTTGTGCCTGTGGATAGGCTGCAGAGGGATAGTGAATACCAGCAAGATCTTTCAGGGCTAGCACCTTCCTTGTGGGAGAAGGAGCCGTAAGTTTGCCTTTTCAGAAAAAAGCTTCTGCCGAGAACGAGCACCGTGACATGCTGAGTCTCTGGGAAAGCAGAGATCCCCAAAGCTGTTGTGCCTGTGGATAGGCTGCAGAGGGATAGTGAATACCAGCAAGATCTTTCAGGGCTAGCACCTTCCTTGTGGGAGAAGGAGCCACACTTTTGCCTTTTCAGAAAAAAGCTTCTGCCGAGAACGAGCACCGTGACATGCTGAGTCTCTGGGAAAGCAGAGATCCCCAAAGCTGTTGTGTCTGTGGATAGGCTGCAGACGGATAGTGAATACCAGCAAGATCTTTCAGGGCTAGCACCTTCCTTGTGGGAGAAGGAGCCACACTTTTGCCTTCTCAGAAAAAAGCTTCTGCCGAGAACGAGCACCGTGACATGCTGAGTCTCTGGGAAAGCAGAGATCCCCAAAGCTGTTGTGCTGTGGATAGGCTGCAGAGGGATAGTGAATACCAGCAAGATCTTTCAGGGCTAGCACCTTCCTTGTGGGAGAAGGAGCCACACTTTTGCCTTCTCAGAAAAAAGCTTCTGCCGAGAACGAGCACCGTGACATGCTGAGTCTCTGGGAAAGCAGAGATCCCCAAAGCTGTTGTGCCTGTGGATAGGCTGCAGAGGGATAGTGAATACCAGCAAGATCTTTCAGGGCTAGCACCTTCCTTGTGGGAGAAGGAGCCGTAAGTTTGCCTTTTCAGAAAAAAGCTTCTGCCGAGAACGAGCACCGTGACATGCTGAGTCTCTGGGAAAGCAGAGATCCCCAAAGCTGTTGTGCCTGTGGATAGGCTGCAGAGGGATAGTGAATACCAGCAAGATCTTTCAGGGCTAGCACCTTCCTTGTGGGAGAAGGAGCCGTAAGTTTGCCTTTTCAGAAAAAAGCTTCTGCCGAGAGCGAGCACCGTGACATGCTGAGTCTCTGGGAAAGCAGAGATCCCCAAAGCTGTTGTGCCTGTGGATAGGCTGCAGAGGGATAGTGAATACCAGCAAGATCTTTCAGGGCTAGCACCTTCCTTGTGGGAGAAGGAGCCACACTTTTGCCTTTTCAGAAAAAAGCTTCTGCCGAGAACGAGCACCGTGACATGCTGAGTCTCTGGGAAAGCAGAGATCCCCAAAGCTGTTGTGCCTGTGGATAGGCTGCAGACGGATAGTGAATACCAGCAAGATCTTTCAGGGCTAGCACCTTCCTTGTGGGAGAAGGAGCCACACTTTTGCCTTCTCAGAAAAAAGCTTCTGCCGAGAACGAGCACCGTGACATGCTGAGTCTCTGGGAAAGCAGAGATCCCCAAAGCTGTTGTGCCTGTGGATAGGCTGCAGAGGGATAGTGAATACCAGCAAGATCTTTCAGGGCTAGCACCTTCCTTGTGGGAGAAGGAGCCGTAAGTTTGCCTTTTCAGAAAAAAGCTTCTGCCGAGAACGAGCACCGTGACATGCTGAGTCTCTGGGAAAGCAGAGATCCCCAAAGCTGTTGTGCCTGTGGATAGGCTGCAGAGGGATAGTGAATACCAGCAAGATCTTTCAGGGCTAGCACCTTCCTTGTGGGAGAAGGAGCCACACTTTTGCCTTTTCAGAAAAAAGCTTCTGCCGAGAACGAGCACCGTGACATGCTGAGTCTCTGGGAAAGCAGAGATCCCCAAAGCTGTTGTGTCTGTGGATAGGCTGCAGACGGATAGTGAATACCAGCAAGATCTTTCAGGGCTAGCACCTTCCTTGTGGGAGAAGGAGCCACACTTTTGCCTTCTCAGAAAAAAGCTTCTGCCGAGAACGAGCACCGTGACATGCTGAGTCTCTGGGAAAGCAGAGATCCCCAAAGCTGTTGTGCTGTGGATAGGCTGCAGAGGGATAGTGAATACCAGCAAGATCTTTCAGGGCTAGCACCTTCCTTGTGGGAGAAGGAGCCGTAAGTTTGCCTTTTCAGAAAAAAGCTTCTGCCGAGAACGAGCACCGTGACATGCTGAGTCTCTGGGAAAGCAGAGATCCCCAAAGCTGTTGTGCCTGTGGATAGGCTGCAGAGGGATAGTGAATACCAGCAAGATCTTTCAGGGCTAGCACCTTCCTTGTGGGAGAAGGAGCCGTAAGTTTGCCTTTTCAGAAAAAAGCTTCTGCCGAGAACGAGCACCGTGACATGCTGAGTCTCTGGGAAAGCAGAGATCCCCAAAGCTGTTGTGCCTGTGGATAGGCTGCAGAGGGATAGTGAATACCAGCAAGATCTTTCAGGGCTAGCACCTTCCTTGTGGGAGAAGGAGCCGTAAGTTTGCCTTTTCAGAAAAAAGCTTCTGCCGAGAACGAGCACCGTGACATGCTGAGTCTCTGGGAAAGCAGAGATCCCCAAAGCTGTTGTGCCTGTGGATAGGCTGCAGAGGGATAGTGAATACCAGCAAGATCTTTCAGGGCTAGCACCTTCCTTGTGGGAGAAGGAGCCACACTTTTGCCTTCTCAGAAAAAAGCTTCTGCCGAGAACGAGCACCGTGACATGCTGAGTCTCTGGGAAAGCAGAGATCCCCAAAGCTGTTGTGCCTGTGGATAGGCTGCAGAGGGATAGTGAATACCAGCAAGATCTTTCAGGGCTAGCACCTTCCTTGTGGGAGAAGGAGCCGTAAGTTTGCCTTTTCAGAAAAAAGCTTCTGCCGAGAACGAGCACCGTGACATGCTGAGTCTCTGGGAAAGCAGAGATCCCCAAAGCTGTTGTGCCTGTGGATAGGCTGCAGAGGGATAGTGAATACCAGCAAGATCTTTCAGGGCTAGCACCTTCCTTGTGGGAGAAGGAGCCACACTTTTGCCTTCTCAGAAAAAAGCTTCTGCCGAGAACGAGCACCGTGACATGCTGAGTCTCTGGGAAAGCAGAGATCCCCAAAGCTGTTGTGCCTGTGGATAGGCTGCAGAGGGATAGTGAATACCAGCAAGATCTTTCAGGGCTAGCACCTTCCTTGTGGGAGAAGGAGCCACACTTTTGCCTTTTCAGAAAAAAGCTTCTGCCGAGAACGAGCACCGTGACATGCTGAGTCTCTGGGAAAGCAGAGATCCCCAAAGCTGTTGTGCCTGTGGATAGGCTGCAGAGGGATAGTGAAAAACTGCATTAGATTTCAGGGCTGGCACCTTCCCTGTGGGAGAAGGAGCCGTAAGTTTGCCTTTTCAGAAAAAAGCTTCTGCCGAGAGCGAGCACCGTGACATGCTGAGTCTCTGGGAAAGCAGAGATCCCCAAAGCTGTTGTGCCTGTGGATAGGCTGCAGAGGGATAGTGAATACCAGCAAGATCTTTCAGGGCTAGCACCTTCCTTGTGGGAGAAGGAGCCACACTTTTGCCTTTTCAGAAAAAAGCTTCTGCCGAGAACGAGCACCGTGACATGCTGAGTCTCTGGGAAAGCAGAGATCGCCAAAGCTGGTGTGCCTGTGGATAGGCTGCAGACGGATAGTGAATACCAGCAAGATCTTTCAGGGCTAGCACCTTCCTTGTGGGAGAAGGAGCCACACTTTTGCCTTCTCAGAAAAAAGCTTCTGCCGAGAACGAGCACCGTGACATGCTGAGTCTCTGGGAAAGCAGAGATCCCCAAAGCTGTTGTGCCTGTGGATAGGCTGCAGAGGGATAGTGAATACCAGCAAGATCTTTCAGGGCTAGCACCTTCCTTGTGGGAGAAGGAGCCGTAAGTTTGCCTTTTCAGAAAAAAGCTTCTGCCGAGAACGAGCACCGTGACATGCTGAGTCTCTGGGAAAGCAGAGATCCCCAAAGCTGTTGTGCCTGTGGATAGGCTGCAGAGGGATAGTGAATACCAGCAAGATCTTTCAGGGCTAGCACCTTCCTTGTGGGAGAAGGAGCCACACTTTTGCCTTCTCAGAAAAAAGCTTCTGCCGAGAACGAGCACCGTGACATGCTGAGTCTCTGGGAAAGCAGAGATCCCCAAAGCTGTTGTGCCTGTGGATAGGCTGCAGAGGGATAGTGAATACCAGCAAGATCTTTCAGGGCTAGCACCTTCCTTGTGGGAGAAGGAGCCGTAAGTTTGCCTTTTCAGAAAAAAGCTTCTGCCGAGAACGAGCACCGTGACATGCTGAGTCTCTGGGAAAGCAGAGATCCCCAAAGCTGTTGTGCCTGTGGATAGGCTGCAGAGGGATAGTGAATACCAGCAAGATCTTTCAGGGCTAGCACCTTCCTTGTGGGAGAAGGAGCCACACTTTTGCCTTTTCAGAAAAAAGCTTCTGCCGAGAACGAGCACCGTGACATGCTGAGTCTCTGGGAAAGCAGAGATCCCCAAAGCTGTTGTGCCTGTGGATAGGCTGCAGAGGGATAGTGAATACCAGCAAGATCTTTCAGGGCTAGCACCTTCCTTGTGGGAGAAGGAGCCACACTTTTGCCTTTTCAGAAAAAAGCTTCTGCCGAGAACGAGCACCGTGACATGCTGAGTCTCTGGGAAAGCAGAGATCCCCAAAGCTGTTGTGCCTGTGGATAGGCTGCAGAGGGATAGTGAATACCAGCAAGATCTTTCAGGGCTAGCACCTTCCTTGTGGGAGAAGGAGCCGTAAGTTTGCCTTTTCAGAAAAAAGCTTCTGCCGAGAGCGAGCACCGTGACATGCTGAGTCTCTGGGAAAGCAGAGATCCCCAAAGCTGTTGTGCCTGTGGATAGGCTGCAGAGGGATAGTGAATACCAGCAAGATCTTTCAGGGCTAGCACCTTCCTTGTGGGAGAAGGAGCCACACTTTTGCCTTCTCAGAAAAAAGCTTCTGCCGAGAACGAGCACCGTGACATGCTGAGTCTCTGGGAAAGCAGAGATCCCCAAAGCTGTTGTGCCTGTGGATAGGCTGCAGAGGGATAGTGAATACCAGCAAGATCTTTCAGGGCTAGCACCTTCCTTGTGGGAGAAGGAGCCACACTTTTGCCTTCTCAGAAAAAAGCTTCTGCCGAGAACGAGCACCGTGACATGCTGAGTCTCTGGGAAAGCAGAGATCCCCAAAGCTGTTGTGCCTGTGGATAGGCTGCAGAGGGATAGTGAATACCAGCAAGATCTTTCAGGGCTAGCACCTTCCTTGTGGGAGAAGGAGCCGTAAGTTTGCCTTTTCAGAAAAAAGCTTCTGCCGAGAACGAGCACCGTGACATGCTGAGTCTCTGGGAAAGCAGAGATCCCCAAAGCTGTTGTGCCTGTGGATAGGCTGCAGAGGGATAGTGAATACCAGCAAGATCTTTCAGGGCTAGCACCTTCCTTGTGGGAGAAGGAGCCGTAAGTTTGCCTTTTCAGAAAAAAGCTTCTGCCGAGAACGAGCACCGTGACATGCTGAGTCTCTGGGAAAGCAGAGATCCCCAAAGCTGTTGTGCCTGTGGATAGGCTGCAGAGGGATAGTGAATACCAGCAAGATCTTTCAGGGCTAGCACCTTCCTTGTGGGAGAAGGAGCCACACTTTTGCCTTCTCAGAAAAAAGCTTCTGCCGAGAACGAGCACCGTGACATGCTGAGTCTCTGGGAAAGCAGAGATCCCCAAAGCTGTTGTGCCTGTGGATAGGCTGCAGAGGGATAGTGAATACCAGCAAGATCTTTCAGGGCTAGCACCTTCCTTGTGGGAGAAGGAGCCGTAAGTTTGCCTTTTCAGAAAAAAGCTTCTGCCGAGAACGAGCACCGTGACATGCTGAGTCTCTGGGAAAGCAGAGATCCCCAAAGCTGTTGTGCCTGTGGATAGGCTGCAGAGGGATAGTGAATACCAGCAAGATCTTTCAGGGCTAGCACCTTCCTTGTGGGAGAAGGAGCCGTAAGTTTGCCTTTTCAGAAAAAAGCTTCTGCCGAGAGCGAGCACCGTGACATGCTGAGTCTCTGGGAAAGCAGAGATCCCCAAAGCTGTTGTGCCTGTGGATAGGCTGCAGAGGGATAGTGAATACCAGCAAGATCTTTCAGGGCTAGCACCTTCCTTGTGGGAGAAGGAGCCACACTTTTGCCTTTTCAGAAAAAAGCTTCTGCCGAGAACGAGCACCGTGACATGCTGAGTCTCTGGGAAAGCAGAGATCCCCAAAGCTGTTGTGCCTGTGGATAGGCTGCAGACGGATAGTGAATACCAGCAAGATCTTTCAGGGCTAGCACCTTCCTTGTGGGAGAAGGAGCCACACTTTTGCCTTCTCAGAAAAAAGCTTCTGCCGAGAACGAGCACCGTGACATGCTGAGTCTCTGGGAAAGCAGAGATCCCCAAAGCTGTTGTGCCTGTGGATAGGCTGCAGAGGGATAGTGAATACCAGCAAGATCTTTCAGGGCTAGCACCTTCCTTGTGGGAGAAGGAGCCGTAAGTTTGCCTTTTCAGAAAAAAGCTTCTGCCGAGAGCGAGCACCGTGACATGCTGAGTCTCTGGGAAAGCAGAGATCCCCAAAGCTGTTGTGCCTGTGGATAGGCTGCAGACGGATAGTGAATACCAGCAAGATCTTTCAGGGCTAGCACCTTCCTTGTGGGAGAAGGAGCCACACTTTTGCCTTCTCAGAAAAAAGCTTCTGCCGAGAACGAGCACCGTGACATGCTGAGTCTCTGGGAAAGCAGAGATCCCCAAAGCTGTTGTGCCTGTGGATAGGCTGCAGAGGGATAGTGAATACCAGCAAGATCTTTCAGGGCTAGCACCTTCCTTGTGGGAGAAGGAGCCGTAAGTTTGCCTTTTCAGAAAAAAGCTTCTGCCGAGAACGAGCACCGTGACATGCTGAGTCTCTGGGAAAGCAGAGATCCCCAAAGCTGTTGTGCCTGTGGATAGGCTGCAGAGGGATAGTGAATACCAGCAAGATCTTTCAGGGCTAGAACCTTCCTTGTGGGAGAAGGAGCCACACTTTTGCCTTTTCAGAAAAAAGCTTCTGCCGAGAACGAGCACCGTGACATGCTGAGTCTCTGGGAAAGCAGAGATCCCCAAAGCTGTTGTGCCTGTGGATAGGCTGCAGACGGATAGTGAATACCAGCAAGATCTTTCAGGGCTAGCACCTTCCTTGTGGGAGAAGGAGCCACACTTTTGCCTTCTCAGAAAAAAGCTTCTGCCGAGAACGAGCACCGTGACATGCTGAGTCTCTGGGAAAGCAGAGATCCCCAAAGCTGTTGTGCCTGTGGATAGGCTGCAGAGGGATAGTGAATACCAGCAAGATCTTTCAGGGCTAGCACCTTCCTTGTGGGAGAAGGAGCCGTAAGTTTGCCTTTTCAGAAAAAAGCTTCTGCCGAGAACGAGCACCGTGACATGCTGAGTCTCTGGGAAAGCAGAGATCCCCAAAGCTGTTGTGCCTGTGGATAGGCTGCAGAGGGATAGTGAATACCAGCAAGATCTTTCAGGGCTAGCACCTTCCTTGTGGGAGAAGGAGCCACACTTTTGCCTTCTCAGAAAAAAGCTTCTGCCGAGAACGAGCACCGTGACATGCTGAGTCTCTGGGAAAGCAGAGATCCCCAAAGCTGTTGTGCCTGTGGATAGGCTGCAGAGGGATAGTGAATACCAGCAAGATCTTTCAGGGCTAGCACCTTCCTTGTGGGAGAAGGAGCCACACTTTTGCCTTCTCAGAAAAAAGCTTCTGCCGAGAACGAGCACCGTGACATGCTGAGTCTCTGGGAAAGCAGAGATCCCCAAAGCTGTTGTGCCTGTGGATAGGCTGCAGAGGGATAGTGAATACCAGCAAGATCTTTCAGGGCTAGCACCTTCCTTGTGGGAGAAGGAGCCGTAAGTTTGCCTTTTCAGAAAAAAGCTTCTGCCGAGAACGAGCACCGTGACATGCTGAGTCTCTGGGAAAGCAGAGATCCCCAAAGCTGTTGTGCCTGTGGATAGGCTGCAGAGGGATAGTGAATACCAGCAAGATCTTTCAGGGCTAGCACCTTCCTTGTGGGAGAAGGAGCCACACTTTTGCCTTCTCAGAAAAAAGCTTCTGCCGAGAACGAGCACCGTGACATGCTGAGTCTCTGGGAAAGCAGAGATCCCCAAAGCTGTTGTGCCTGTGGATAGGCTGCAGAGGGATAGTGAATACCAGCAAGATCTTTCAGGGCTAGCACCTTCCTTGTGGGAGAAGGAGCCGTAAGTTTGCCTTTTCAGAAAAAAGCTTCTGCCGAGAACGAGCACCGTGACATGCTGAGTCTCTGGGAAAGCAGAGATCCCCAAAGCTGTTGTGCCTGTGGATAGGCTGCAGAGGGATAGTGAATACCAGCAAGATCTTTCAGGGCTAGCACCTTCCTTGTGGGAGAAGGAGCCACACTTTTGCCTTTTCAGAAAAAAGCTTCTGCCGAGAACGAGCACCGTGACATGCTGAGTCTCTGGGAAAGCAGAGATCCCCAAAGCTGTTGTGCCTGTGGATAGGCTGCAGACGGATAGTGAATACCAACAAGATCTTTCAGGGCTAGCACCTTCCTTGTGGGAGAAGGAGCCACACTTTTGCCTTTTCAGAAAAAAGCTTCTGCCGAGAACGAGCACCGTGACATGCTGAGTCTCTGGGAAAGCAGAGATCCCCAAAGCTGTTGTGCCTGTGGATAGGCTGCAGAGGGATAGTGAATACCAGCAAGATCTTTCAGGGCTAGCACCTTCCTTGTGGGAGAAGGAGCCGTAAGTTTGCCTTTTCAGAAAAAAGCTTCTGCCGAGAACGAGCACCGTGACATGCTGAGTCTCTGGGAAAGCAGAGATCCCCAAAGCTGTTGTGCCTGTGGATAGGCTGCAGAGGGATAGTGAATACCAGCAAGATCT
Organism: Astur gentilis; assembly: GCF_929443795.1. Lineage (NCBI taxonomy): Eukaryota > Metazoa > Chordata > Aves > Accipitriformes > Accipitridae > Astur > Astur gentilis. Next base: position 8,416,363 of record NC_064905.1, read on the forward strand.
TTCAGGGCTAGCACCTTCCTTGTGGGAGAAGGAGCCACACTTTTGCCTTCTCAGAAAAAAGCTTCTGCCGAGAACGAGCACCGTGACATGCTGAGTCTCTGGGAAAGCAGAGATCCCCAAAGCTGTTGTGCCTGTGGATAGGCTGCAGAGGGATAGTGAATACCAGCAAGATCTTTCAGGGCTAGCACCTTCCTTGTGGGAGAAGGAGCCACACTTTTGCCTTCTCAGAAAAAAGCTTCGGCCGAGAACGAGCACCGTGACATGCTGAGTCTCTGGGAAAGCAGAGATCCCCAAAGCTGTTGTGCCTGTGGATAGGCTGCAGAGGGATAGTGAATACCAGCAAGATCTTTCAGGGCTAGCACCTTCCTTGTGGGAGAAGGAGCCGTAAGTTTGCCTTTTCAGAAAAAAGCTTCTGCCGAGAACGAGCACCGTGACATGCTGAGTCTCTGGGAAAGCAGAGATCCCCAAAGCTGTTGTGCCTGTGGATAGGCTGCAGAGGGATAGTGAATACCAGCAAGATCTTTCAGGGCTAGCACCTTCCTTGTGGGAGAAGGAGCCACACTTTTGCCTTCTCAGAAAAAAGCTTCTGCCGAGAACGAGCACCATGACATGCTGAGTCTCTGGGAAAGCAGAGATCCCCAAAGCTGTTGTGCCTGTGGATAGGCTGCAGAGGGATAGTGAATACCAGCAAGATCTTTCAGGGCTAGCACCTTCCTTGTGGGAGAAGGAGCCACACTTTTGCCTTTTCAGAAAAAAGCTTCTGCCGAGAACGAGCACCGTGACATGCTGAGTCTCTGGGAAAGCAGAGATCCCCAAAGCTGTTGTGCCTGTGGATAGGCTGCAGAGGGATAGTGAATACCAGCAAGATCTTTCAGGGCTAGCACCTTCCTTGTGGGAGAAGGAGCCGTAAGTTTGCCTTTTCAGAAAAAAGCTTCTGCCGAGAGCGAGCACCGTGACATGCTGAGTCTCTGGGAAAGCAGAGATCCCCAAAGCTGTTGTGCCTGTGGATAGGCTGCAGAGGGATAGTGAATACCAGCAAGATCTTTCAGGGCTAGCACCTTCCTTGTGGGAGAAGGAGCCACACTTTTGCCTTTTCAGAAAAAAGCTTCTGCCGAGAACGAGCACCGTGACATGCTGAGTCTCTGGGAAAGCAGAGATCCCCAAAGCTGTTGTGCCTGTGGATAGGCTGCAGACGGATAGTGAATACCAGCAAGATCTTTCAGGGCTAGCACCTTCCTTGTGGGAGAAGGAGCCACACTTTTGCCTTCTCAGAAAAAAGCTTCTGCCGAGAACGAGCACCGTGACATGCTGAGTCTCTGGGAAAGCAGAGATCCCCAAAGCTGTTGTGCCTGTGGATAGGCTGCAGAGGGATAGTGAATACCAGCAAGATCTTTCAGGGCTAGCACCTTCCTTGTGGGAGAAGGAGCCACACTTTTGCCTTCTCAGAAAAAAGCTTCTGCCGAGAACGAGCACCGTGACATGCTGAGTCTCTGGGAAAGCAGAGATCCCCAAAGCTGTTGTGCCTGTGGATAGGCTGCAGAGGGATAGTGAATACCAGCAAGATCTTTCAGGGCTAGCACCTTCCTTGTGGGAGAAGGAGCCGTAAGTTTGCCTTTTCAGAAAAAAGCTTCTGCCGAGAACGAGCACCGTGACATGCTGAGTCTCTGGGAAAGCAGAGATCCCCAAAGCTGTTGTGCCTGTGGATAGGCTGCAGAGGGATAGTGAATACCAGCAAGATCTTTCAGGGCTAGCACCTTCCTTGTGGGAGAAGGAGCCACACTTTTGCCTTCTCAGAAAAAAGCTTCTGCCGAGAACGAGCACCGTGACATGCTGAGTCTCTGGGAAAGCAGAGATCCCCAAAGCTGTTGTGCCTGTGGATAGGCTGCAGAGGGATAGTGAATACCAGCAAGATCTTTCAGGGCTAGCACCTTCCTTGTGGGAGAAGGAGCCGTAAGTTTGCCTTTTCAGAAAAAAGCTTCTGCCGAGAACGAGCACCGTGACATGCTGAGTCTCTGGGAAAGCAGAGATCCCCAAAGCTGTTGTGCCTGTGGATAGGCTGCAGAGGGATAGTGAATACCAGCAAGATCTTTCAGGGCTAGCACCTTCCTTGTGGGAGAAGGAGCCACACTTTTGCCTTCTCAGAAAAAAGCTTCTGCCGAGAACGAGCACCGTGACATGCTGAGTCTCTGGGAAAGCAGAGATCCCCAAAGCTGTTGTGCCTGTGGATAGGCTGCAGAGGGATAGTGAATACCAGCAAGATCTTTCAGGGCTAGCACCTTCCTTGTGGGAGAAGGAGCCACACTTTTGCCTTTTCAGAAAAAAGCTTCTGCCGAGAACGAGCACCGTGACATGCTGAGTCTCTGGGAAAGCAGAGATCCCCAAAGCTGTTGTGCCTGTGGATAGGCTGCAGAGGGATAGTGAATACCAGCAAGATCTTTCAGGGCTAGCACCTTCCTTGTGGGAGAAGGAGCCGTAAGTTTGCCTTTTCAGAAAAAAGCTTCTGCCGAGAGCGAGCACCGTGACATGCTGAGTCTCTGGGAAAGCAGAGATCCCCAAAGCTGTTGTGCCTGTGGATAGGCTGCAGACGGATAGTGAATACCAGCAAGATCTTTCAGGGCTAGCACCTTCCTTGTGGGAGAAGGAGCCACACTTTTGCCTTCTCAGAAAAAAGCTTCTGCCGAGAACGAGCACCGTGACATGCTGAGTCTCTGGGAAAGCAGAGATCCCCAAAGCTGTTGTGCCTGTGGATAGGCTGCAGACGGATAGTGAATACCAGCAAGATCTTTCAGGGCTGGCACCTTCCTTGTGGGAGAAGGAGCCACACTTTTGCCTTCTCAGAAAAAAGCTTCTGCCGAGAACGAGCACCGTGACATGCTGAGTCTCTGGGAAAGCAGAGATCCCCAAAGCTGTTGTGCCTGTGGATAGGCTGCAGAGGGATAGTGAATACCAGCAAGATCTTTCAGGGCTAGCACCTTCCTTGTGGGAGAAGGAGCCACACTTTTGCCTTCTCAGAAAAAAGCTTCTGCCGAGAACGAGCACCGTGACATGCTGAGTCTCTGGGAAAGCAGAGATCCCCAAAGCTGTTGTGCCTGTGGATAGGCTGCAGAGGGATAGTGAATACCAGCAAGATCTTTCAGGGCTAGCACCTTCCTTGTGGGAGAAGGAGCCGTAAGTTTGCCTTTTCAGAAAAAAGCTTCTGCCGAGAACGAGCACCGTGACATGCTGAGTCTCTGGGAAAGCAGAGATCCCCAAAGCTGTTGTGCCTGTGGATAGGCTGCAGAGGGATAGTGAATACCAGCAAGATCTTTCAGGGCTAGCACCTTCCTTGTGGGAGAAGGAGCCACACTTTTGCCTTTTCAGAAAAAAGCTTCTGCCGAGAACGAGCACCGTGACATGCTGAGTCTCTGGGAAAGCAGAGATCCCCAAAGCTGTTGTGCCTGTGGATAGGCTGCAGAGGGATAGTGAATACCAGCAAGATCTTTCAGGGCTAGCACCTTCCTTGTGGGAGAAGGAGCCACACTTTTGCCTTCTCAGAAAAAAGCTTCTGCCGAGAACGAGCACCGTGACATGCTGAGTCTCTGGGAAAGCAGAGATCCCCAAAGCTGTTGTGCCTGTGGATAGGCTGCAGAGGGATAGTGAATACCAGCAAGATCTTTCAGGGCTAGCACCTTCCTTGTGGGAGAAGGAGCCGTAAGTTTGCCTTTTCAGAAAAAAGCTTCTGCCGAGAACGAGCACCGTGACATGCTGAGTCTCTGGGAAAGCAGAGATCCCCAAAGCTGTTGTGCCTGTGGATAGGCTGCAGAGGGATAGTGAATACCAGCAAGATCTTTCAGGGCTAGCACCTTCCTTGTGGGAGAAGGAGCCACACTTTTGCCTTCTCAGAAAAAAGCTTCTGCCGAGAACGAGCACCGTGACATGCTGAGTCTCTGGGAAAGCAGAGATCCCCAAAGCTGTTGTGCCTGTGGATAGGCTGCAGAGGGATAGTGAATACCAGCACGATCTTTCAGGGCTAGCACCTTCCTTGTGGGAGAAGGAGCCACACTTTTGCCTTTTCAGAAAAAAGCTTCTGCCGAGAACGAGCACCGTGACATGCTGAGTCTCTGGGAAAGCAGAGATCCCCAAAGCTGTTGTGCCTGTGGATAGGCTGCAGACGGATAGTGAATACCAGCAAGATCTTTCAGGGCTAGCACCTTCCTTGTGGGAGAAGGAGCCACACTTTTGCCTTCTCAGAAAAAAGCTTCTGCCGAGAACGAGCACCGTGACATGCTGAGTCTCTGGGAAAGCAGAGATCCCCAAAGCTGTTGTGCCTGTGGATAGGCTGCAGAGGGATAGTGAATACCAGCAAGATCTTTCAGGGCTAGCACCTTCCTTGTGGGAGAAGGAGCCACACTTTTGCCTTCTCAGAAAAAAGCTTCTGCCGAGAACGAGCACCGTGACATGCTGAGTCTCTGGGAAAGCAGAGATCCCCAAAGCTGTTGTGCCTGTGGATAGGCTGCAGAGGGATAGTGAATACCAGCAAGATCTTTCAGGGCTAGCACCTTCCTTGTGGGAGAAGGAGCCGTAAGTTTGCCTTTTCAGAAAAAAGCTTCTGCCGAGAACGAGCACCGTGACATGCTGAGTCTCTGGGAAAGCAGAGATCCCCAAAGCTGTTGTGCCTGTGGATAGGCTGCAGACGGATAGTGAATACCAGCAAGATCTTTCAGGGCTAGCACCTTCCTTGTGGGAGAAGGAGCCACACTTTTGCCTTCTCAGAAAAAAGCTTCTGCCGAGAACGAGCACCGTGACATGCTGAGTCTCTGGGAAAGCAGAGATCCCCAAAGCTGTTGTGCCTGTGGATAGGCTGCAGACGGATAGTGAATACCAGCAAGATCTTTCAGGGCTAGCACCTTCCTTGTGGGAGAAGGAGCCGTAAGTTTGCCTTTTCAGAAAAAAGCTTCTGCCGAGAACGAGCACCGTGACATGCTGAGTCTCTGGGAAAGCAGAGATCCCCAAAGCTGTTGTGCCTGTGGATAGGCTGCAGAGGGATAGTGAATACCAGCAAGATCTTTCAGGGCTAGCACCTTCCTTGTGGGAGAAGGAGCCACACTTTTGCCTTCTCAGAAAAAAGCTTCTGCCGAGAACGAGCACCGTGACATGCTGAGTCTCTGGGAAAGCAGAGATCCCCAAAGCTGTTGTGCCTGTGGATAGGCTGCAGAGGGATAGTGAATACCAGCAAGATCTTTCAGGGCTAGCACCTTCCTTGTGGGAGAAGGAGCCGTAAGTTTGCCTTTTCAGAAAAAAGCTTCTGCCGAGAACGAGCACCGTGACATGCTGAGTCTCTGGGAAAGCAGAGATCCCCAAAGCTGTTGTGCCTGTGGATAGGCTGCAGAGGGATAGTGAATACCAGCAAGATCTTTCAGGGCTAGCACCTTCCTTGTGGGAGAAGGAGCCACACTTTTGCCTTCTCAGAAAAAAGCTTCTGCCGAGAACGAGCACCGTGACATGCTGAGTCTCTGGGAAAGCAGAGATCCCCAAAGCTGTTGTGCCTGTGGATAGGCTGCAGAGGGATAGTGAATACCAGCAAGATCTTTCAGGGCTAGCACCTTCCTTGTGGGAGAAGGAGCCACACTTTTGCCTTTTCAGAAAAAAGCTTCTGCCGAGAACGAGCACCGTGACATGCTGAGTCTCTGGGAAAGCAGAGATCCCCAAAGCTGTTGTGCCTGTGGATAGGCTGCAGAGGGATAGTGAATACCAGCAAGATCTTTCAGGGCTAGCACCTTCCTTGTGGGAGAAGGAGCCGTAAGTTTGCCTTTTCAGAAAAAAGCTTCTGCCGAGAGCGAGCACCGTGACATGCTGAGTCTCTGGGAAAGCAGAGATCCCCAAAGCTGTTGTGCCTGTGGATAGGCTGCAGAGGGATAGTGAATACCAGCAAGATCTTTCAGGGCTAGCACCTTCCTTGTGGGAGAAGGAGCCACACTTTTGCCTTTTCAGAAAAAAGCTTCTGCCGAGAACGAGCACCGTGACATGCTGAGTCTCTGGGAAAGCAGAGATCCCCAAAGCTGTTGTGCCTGTGGATAGGCTGCAGACGGATAGTGAATACCAGCAAGATCTTTCAGGGCTAGCACCTTCCTTGTGGGAGAAGGAGCCACACTTTTGCCTTCTCAGAAAAAAGCTTCTGCCGAGAACGAGCACCGTGACATGCTGAGTCTCTGGGAAAGCAGAGATCCCCAAAGCTGTTGTGCCTGTGGATAGGCTGCAGAGGGATAGTGAATACCAGCAAGATCTTTCAGGGCTAGCACCTTCCTTGTGGGAGAAGGAGCCACACTTTTGCCTTCTCAGAAAAAAGCTTCTGCCGAGAACGAGCACCGTGACATGCTGAGTCTCTGGGAAAGCAGAGATCCCCAAAGCTGTTGTGCCTGTGGATAGGCTGCAGAGGGATAGTGAATACCAGCAAGATCTTTCAGGGCTAGCACCTTCCTTGTGGGAGAAGGAGCCGTAAGTTTGCCTTTTCAGAAAAAAGCTTCTGCCGAGAACGAGCACCGTGACATGCTGAGTCTCTGGGAAAGCAGAGATCCCCAAAGCTGTTGTGCCTGTGGATAGGCTGCAGACGGATAGTGAATACCAGCAAGATCTTTCAGGGCTAGCACCTTCCTTGTGGGAGAAGGAGCCACACTTTTGCCTTTTCAGAAAAAAGCTTCTGCCGAGAACGAGCACCGTGACATGCTGAGTCTCTGGGAAAGCAGAGATCCCCAAAGCTGTTGTGCCTGTGGATAGGCTGCAGACGGATAGTGAATACCAGCAAGATCTTTCAGGGCTAGCACCTTCCTTGTGGGAGAAGGAGCCACACTTTTGCCTTCTCAGAAAAAAGCTTCTGCCGAGAACGAGCACCGTGACATGCTGAGTCTCTGGGAAAGCAGAGATCCCCAAAGCTGTTGTGCCTGTGGATAGGCTGCAGAGGGATAGTGAATACCAGCAAGATCTTTCAGGGCTAGCACCTTCCTTGTGGGAGAAGGAGCCGTAAGTTTGCCTTTTCAGAAAAAAGCTTCTGCCGAGAGCGAGCACCGTGACATGCTGAGTCTCTGGGAAAGCAGAGATCCCCAAAGCTGTTGTGCCTGTGGATAGGCTGCAGAGGGATAGTGAATACCAGCAAGATCTTTCAGGGCTAGCACCTTCCTTGTGGGAGAAGGAGCCACACTTTTGCCTTTTCAGAAAAAAGCTTCTGCCGAGAACGAGCACCGTGACATGCTGAGTCTCTGGGAAAGCAGAGATCCCCAAAGCTGTTGTGCCTGTGGATAGGCTGCAGAGGGATAGTGAATACCAGCAAGATCTTTCAGGGCTAGCACCTTCCTTGTGGGAGAAGGAGCCACACTTTTGCCTTCTCAGAAAAAAGCTTCTGCCGAGAACGAGCACCGTGACATGCTGAGTCTCTGGGAAAGCAGAGATCCCCAAAGCTGTTGTGCCTGTGGATAGGCTGCAGAGGGATAGTGAATACCAGCAAGATCTTTCAGGGCTAGCACCTTCCTTGTGGGAGAAGGAGCCGTAAGTTTGCCTTTTCAGAAAAAAGCTTCTGCCGAGAACGAGCACCGTGACATGCTGAGTCTCTGGGAAAGCAGAGATCCCCAAAGCTGTTGTGCCTGTGGATAGGCTGCAGAGGGATAGTGAATACCAGCAAGATCTTTCAGGGCTAGCACCTTCCTTGTGGGAGAAGGAGCCACACTTTTGCCTTTTCAGAAAAAAGCTTCTGCCGAGAACGAGCACCGTGACATGCTGAGTCTCTGGGAAAGCAGAGATCCCCAAAGCTGTTGTGCCTGTGGATAGGCTGCAGAGGGATAGTGAATACCAGCAAGATCTTTCAGGGCTAGCACCTTCCTTGTGGGAGAAGGAGCCGTAAGTTTGCCTTTTCAGAAAAAAGCTTCTGCCGAGAGCGAGCACCGTGACATGCTGAGTCTCTGGGAAAGCAGAGATCCCCAAAGCTGTTGTGCCTGTGGATAGGCTGCAGACGGATAGTGAATACCAGCAAGATCTTTCAGGGCTAGCACCTTCCTTGTGGGAGAAGGAGCCACACTTTTGCCTTTTCAGAAAAAAGCTTCTGCCGAGAACGAGCACCGTGACATGCTGAGTCTCTGGGAAAGCAGAGATCCCCAAAGCTGTTGTGCCTGTGGATAGGCTGCAGAGGGATAGTGAATACCAGCAAGATCTTTCAGGGCTAGCACCTTCCTTGTGGGAGAAGGAGCCACACTTTTGCCTTCTCAGAAAAAAGCTTCTGCCGAGAACGAGCACCGTGACATGCTGAGTCTCTGGGAAAGCAGAGATCCCCAAAGCTGTTGTGCCTGTGGATAGGCTGCAGAGGGATAGTGAATACCAGCAAGATCTTTCAGGGCTAGCACCTTCCTTGTGGGAGAAGGAGCCGTAAGTTTGCCTTTTCAGAAAAAAGCTTCTGCCGAGAGCGAGCACCGTGACATGCTGAGTCTCTGGGAAAGCAGAGATCCCCAAAGCTGTTGTGCCTGTGGATAGGCTGCAGACGGATAGTGAATACCAGCAAGATCTTTCAGGGCTAGCACCTTCCTTGTGGGAGAAGGAGCCACACTTTTGCCTTCTCAGAAAAAAGCTTCTGCCGAGAACGAGCACCGTGACATGCTGAGTCTCTGGGAAAGCAGAGATCCCCAAAGCTGTTGTGCCTGTGGATAGGCTGCAGAGGGATAGTGAATACCAGCAAGATCTTTCAGGGCTAGCACCTTCCTTGTGGGAGAAGGAGCCGTAAGTTTGCCTTTTCAGAAAAAAGCTTCTGCCGAGAACGAGCACCGTGACATGCTGAGTCTCTGGGAAAGCAGAGATCCCCAAAGCTGTTGTGCCTGTGGATAGGCTGCAGAGGGATAGTGAATACCAGCAAGATCTTTCAGGGCTAGCACCTTCCTTGTGGGAGAAGGAGCCGTAAGTTTGCCTTTTCAGAAAAAAGCTTCTGCCGAGAGCGAGCACCGTGACATGCTGAGTCTCTGGGAAAGCAGAGATCCCCAAAGCTGTTGTGCCTGTGGATAGGCTGCAGACGGATAGTGAATACCAGCAAGATCTTTCAGGGCTAGCACCTTCCTTGTGGGAGAAGGAGCCACACTTTTGCCTTTTCAGAAAAAAGCTTCTGCCGAGAACGAGCACCGTGACATGCTGAGTCTCTGGGAAAGCAGAGATCCCCAAAGCTGTTGTGCCTGTGGATAGGCTGCAGAGGGATAGTGAATACCAGCAAGATCTTTCAGGGCTAGCACCTTCCTTGTGGGAGAAGGAGCCACACTTTTGCCTTCTCAGAAAAAAGCTTCTGCCGAGAACGAGCACCGTGACATGCTGAGTCTCTGGGAAAGCAGAGATCCCCAAAGCTGTTGTGCCTGTGGATAGGCTGCAGAGGGATAGTGAATACCAGCAAGATCTTTCAGGGCTAGCACCTTCCTTGTGGGAGAAGGAGCCGTAAGTTTGCCTTTTCAGAAAAAAGCTTCTGCCGAGAACGAGCACCGTGACATGCTGAGTCTCTGGGAAAGCAGAGATCCCCAAAGCTGTTGTGCCTGTGGATAGGCTGCAGAGGGATAGTGAATACCAGCAAGATCTTTCAGGGCTAGCACCTTCCTTGTGGGAGAAGGAGCCGTAAGTTTGCCTTTTCAGAAAAAAGCTTCTGCCGAGAACGAGCACCGTGACATGCTGAGTCTCTGGGAAAGCAGAGATCCCCAAAGCTGTTGTGCCTGTGGATAGGCTGCAGAGGGATAGTGAATACCAGCAAGATCTTTCAGGGCTAGCACCTTCCTTGTGGGAGAAGGAGCCACACTTTTGCCTTTTCAGAAAAAAGCTTCTGCCGAGAACGAGCACCGTGACATGCTGAGTCTCTGGGAAAGCAGAGATCCCCAAAGCTGTTGTGCCTGTGGATAGGCTGCAGAGGGATAGTGAATACCAGCAAGATCTTTCAGGGCTAGCACCTTCCTTGTGGGAGAAGGAGCCACACTTTTGCCTTCTCAGAAAAAAGCTTCTGCCGAGAACGAGCACCGTGACATGCTGAGTCTCTGGGAAAGCAGAGATCCCCAAAGCTGTTGTGCCTGTGGATAGGCTGCAGAGGGATAGTGAATACCAGCAAGATCTTTCAGGGCTAGCACCTTCCTTGTGGGAGAAGGAGCCGTAAGTTTGCCTTTTCAGAAAAAAGCTTCTGCCGAGAACGAGCACCGTGACATGCTGAGTCTCTGGGAAAGCAGAGATCCCCAAAGCTGTTGTGCCTGTGGATAGGCTGCAGAGGGATAGTGAATACCAGCAAGATCTTTCAGGGCTAGCACCTTCCTTGTGGGAGAAGGAGCCACACTTTTGCCTTTTCAGAAAAAAGCTTCTGCCGAGAACGAGCACCGTGACATGCTGAGTCTCTGGGAAAGCAGAGATCCCCAAAGCTGTTGTGCCTGTGGATAGGCTGCAGACGGATAGTGAATACCAACAAGATCTTTCAGGGCTAGCACCTTCCTTGTGGGAGAAGGAGCCACACTTTTGCCTTTTCAGAAAAAAGCTTCTGCCGAGAACGAGCACCGTGACATGCTGAGTCTCTGGGAAAGCAGAGATCCCCAAAGCTGTTGTGCCTGTGGATAGGCTGCAGAGGGATAGTGAATACCAGCAAGATCTTTCAGGGCTAGCACCTTCCTTGTGGGAGAAGGAGCCACACTTTTGCCTTCTCAGAAAAAAGCTTCTGCCGAGAACGAGCACCGTGACATGCTGAGTCTCTGGGAAAGCAGAGATCCCCAAAGCTGTTGTGCCTGTGGATAGGCTGCAGAGGGATAGTGAATACCAGCAAGATCTTTCAGGGCTAGCACCTTCCTTGTGGGAGAAGGAGCCACACTTTTGCCTTTTCAGAAAAAAGCTTCTGCCGAGAACGAGCACCGTGACATGCTGAGTCTCTGGGAAAGCAGAGATCCCCAAAGCTGTTGTGCCTGTGGATAGGCTGCAGAGGGATAGTGAATACCAGCAAGATCTTTCAGGGCTAGCACCTTCCTTGTGGGAGAAGGAGCCACACTTTTGCCTTCTCAGAAAAAAGCTTCTGCCGAGAACGAGCACCGTGACATGCTGAGTCTCTGGGAAAGCAGAGATCCCCAAAGCTGTTGTGCCTGTGGATAGGCTGCAGAGGGATAGTGAATACCAGCAAGATCTTTCAGGGCTAGCACCTTCCTTGTGGGAGAAGGAGCCGTAAGTTTGCCTTTTCAGAAAAAAGCTTCTGCCGAGAACGAGCACCGTGACATGCTGAGTCTCTGGGAAAGCAGAGATCCCCAAAGCTGTTGTGCCTGTGGATAGGCTGCAGAGGGATAGTGAATACCAGCAAGATCTTTCAGGGCTAGCACCTTCCTTGTGGGAGAAGGAGCCACACTTTTGCCTTCTCAGAAAAAAGCTTCTGCCGAGAACGAGCACCGTGACATGCTGAGTCTCTGGGAAAGCAGAGATCCCCAAAGCTGTTGTGCCTGTGGATAGGCTGCAGAGGGATAGTGAATACCAGCAAGATCTTTCAGGGCTAGCACCTTCCTTGTGGGAGAAGGAGCCACACTTTTGCCTTCTCAGAAAAAAGCTTCTGCCGAGAACGAGCACCGTGACATGCTGAGTCTCTGGGAAAGCAGAGATCCCCAAAGCTGTTGTGCCTGTGGATAGGCTGCAGAGGGATAGTGAATACCAGCAAGATCTTTCAGGGCTAGCACCTTCCTTGTGGGAGAAGGAGCCGTAAGTTTGCCTTTTCAGAAAAAAGCTTCTGCCGAGAACGAGCACCGTGACATGCTGAGTCTCTGGGAAAGCAGAGATCCCCAAAGCTGTTGTGCCTGTGGATAGGCTGCAGAGGGATAGTGAATACCAGCAAGATCTTTCAGGGCTAGCACCTTCCTTGTGGGAGAAGGAGCCGTAAGTTTGCCTTTTCAGAAAAAAGCTTCTGCCGAGAACGAGCACCGTGACATGCTGAGTCTCTGGGAAAGCAGAGATCCCCAAAGCTGTTGTGCCTGTGGATAGGCTGCAGAGGGATAGTGAATACCAGCAAGATCTTTCAGGGCTAGCACCTTCCTTGTGGGAGAAGGAGCCACACTTTTGCCTTTTCAGAAAAAAGCTTCTGCCGAGAACGAGCACCGTGACATGCTGAGTCTCTGGGAAAGCAGAGATCCCCAAAGCTGTTGTGCCTGTGGATAGGCTGCAGAGGGATAGTGAATACCAGCAAGATCTTTCAGGGCTAGCACCTTCCTTGTGGGAGAAGGAGCCACACTTTTGCCTTCTCAGAAAAAAGCTTCTGCCGAGAACGAGCACCGTGACATGCTGAGTCTCTGGGAAAGCAGAGATCCCCAAAGCTGTTGTGCCTGTGGATAGGCTGCAGAGGGATAGTGAATACCAGCAAGATCTTTCAGGGCTAGCACCTTCCTTGTGGGAGAAGGAGCCGTAAGTTTGCCTTTTCAGAAAAAAGCTTCTGCCGAGAACGAGCACCGTGACATGCTGAGTCTCTGGGAAAGCAGAGATCCCCAAAGCTGTTGTGCCTGTGGATAGGCTGCAGAGGGATAGTGAATACCAGCAAGATCTTTCAGGGCTAGCACCTTCCTTGTGGGAGAAGGAGCCACACTTTTGCCTTTTCAGAAAAAAGCTTCTGCCGAGAACGAGCACCGTGACATGCTGAGTCTCTGGGAAAGCAGAGATCCCCAAAGCTGTTGTGCCTGTGGATAGGCTGCAGACGGATAGTGAATACCAACAAGATCTTTCAGGGCTAGCACCTTCCTTGTGGGAGAAGGAGCCACACTTTTGCCTTTTCAGAAAAAAGCTTCTGCCGAGAACGAGCACCGTGACATGCTGAGTCTCTGGGAAAGCAGAGATCCCCAAAGCTGTTGTGCCTGTGGATAGGCTGCAGAGGGATAGTGAATACCAGCAAGATCTTTCAGGGCTAGCACCTTCCTTGTGGGAGAAGGAGCCACACTTTTGCCTTCTCAGAAAAAAGCTTCTGCCGAGAACGAGCACCGTGACATGCTGAGTCTCTGGGAAAGCAGAGATCCCCAAAGCTGTTGTGCCTGTGGATAGGCTGCAGAGGGATAGTGAATACCAGCAAGATCTTTCAGGGCTAGCACCTTCCTTGTGGGAGAAGGAGCCACACTTTTGCCTTTTCAGAAAAAAGCTTCTGCCGAGAACGAGCACCGTGACATGCTGAGTCTCTGGGAAAGCAGAGATCCCCAAAGCTGTTGTGCCTGTGGATAGGCTGCAGAGGGATAGTGAATACCAGCAAGATCTTTCAGGGCTAGCACCTTCCTTGTGGGAGAAGGAGCCACACTTTTGCCTTCTCAGAAAAAAGCTTCTGCCGAGAACGAGCACCGTGACATGCTGAGTCTCTGGGAAAGCAGAGATCCCCAAAGCTGTTGTGCCTGTGGATAGGCTGCAGAGGGATAGTGAATACCAGCAAGATCTTTCAGGGCTAGCACCTTCCTTGTGGGAGAAGGAGCCGTAAGTTTGCCTTTTCAGAAAAAAGCTTCTGCCGAGAACGAGCACCGTGACATGCTGAGTCTCTGGGAAAGCAGAGATCCCCAAAGCTGTTGTGCCTGTGGATAGGCTGCAGAGGGATAGTGAATACCAGCAAGATCTTTCAGGGCTAGCACCTTCCTTGTGGGAGAAGGAGCCACACTTTTGCCTTCTCAGAAAAAAGCTTCTGCCGAGAACGAGCACCGTGACATGCTGAGTCTCTGGGAAAGCAGAGATCCCCAAAGCTGTTGTGCCTGTGGATAGGCTGCAGACGGATAGTGAATACCAGCAAGATCTTTCAGGGCTAGCACCTTCCTTGTGGGAGAAGGAGCCACACTTTTGCCTTCTCAGAAAAAAGCTTCTGCCGAGAACGAGCACCGTGACATGCTGAGTCTCTGGGAAAGCAGAGATCCCCAAAGCTGTTGTGCCTGTGGATAGGCTGCAGAGGGATAGTGAATACCAGCAAGATCTTTCAGGGCTAGCACCTTCCTTGTGGGAGAAGGAGCCACACTTTTGCCTTCTCAGAAAAAAGCTTCTGCCGAGAACGAGCACCGTGACATGCTGAGTCTCTGGGAAAGCAGAGATCCCCAAAGCTGTTGTGCCTGTGGATAGGCTGCAGAGGGATAGTGAATACCAGCAAGATCTTTCAGGGCTAGCACCTTCCTTGTGGGAGAAGGAGCCGTAAGTTTGCCTTTTCAGAAAAAAGCTTCTGCCGAGAGCGAGCACCGTGACATGCTGAGTCTCTGGGAAAGCAGAGATCCCCAAAGCTGTTGTGCCTGTGGATAGGCTGCAGACGGATAGTGAATACCAGCAAGATCTTTCAGGGCTAGCACCTTCCTTGTGGGAGAAGGAGCCACACTTTTGCCTTTTCAGAAAAAAGCTTCTGCCGAGAACGAGCACCGTGACATGCTGAGTCTCTGGGAAAGCAGAGATCCCCAAAGCTGTTGTGCCTGTGGATAGGCTGCAGAGGGATAGTGAATACCAGCAAGATCTTTCAGGGCTAGCACCTTCCTTGTGGGAGAAGGAGCCACACTTTTGCCTTCTCAGAAAAAAGCTTCTGCCGAGAACGAGCACCGTGACATGCTGAGTCTCTGGGAAAGCAGAGATCCCCAAAGCTGTTGTGCCTGTGGATAGGCTGCAGAGGGATAGTGAATACCAGCAAGATCTTTCAGGGCTAGCACCTTCCTTGTGGGAGAAGGAGCCGTAAGTTTGCCTTTTCAGAAAAAAGCTTCTGCCGAGAACGAGCACCGTGACATGCTGAGTCTCTGGGAAAGCAGAGATCCCCAAAGCTGTTGTGCCTGTGGATAGGCTGCAGAGGGATAGTGAATACCAGCAAGATCTTTCAGGGCTAGCACCTTCCTTGTGGGAGAAGGAGCCACACTTTTGCCTTCTCAGAAAAAAGCTTCTGCCGAGAACGAGCACCGTGACATGCTGAGTCTCTGGGAAAGCAGAGATCCCCAAAGCTGTTGTGCCTGTGGATAGGCTGCAGAGGGATAGTGAATACCAGCAAGATCTTTCAGGGCTAGCACCTTCCTTGTGGGAGAAGGAGCCGTAAGTTTGCCTTTTCAGAAAAAAGCTTCTGCCGAGAACGAGCACCGTGACATGCTGAGTCTCTGGGAAAGCAGAGATCCCCAAAGCTGTTGTGCCTGTGGATAGGCTGCAGAGGGATAGTGAATACCAGCAAGATCTTTCAGGGCTAGCACCTTCCTTGTGGGAGAAGGAGCCACACTTTTGCCTTCTCAGAAAAAAGCTTCTGCCGAGAACGAGCACCGTGACATGCTGAGTCTCTGGGAAAGCAGAGATCCCCAAAGCTGTTGTGCCTGTGGATAGGCTGCAGAGGGATAGTGAATACCAGCAAGATCTTTCAGGGCTAGCACCTTCCTTGTGGGAGAAGGAGCCGTAAGTTTGCCTTTTCAGAAAAAAGCTTCTGCCGAGAACGAGCACCGTGACATGCTGAGTCTCTGGGAAAGCAGAGATCCCCAAAGCTGTTGTGCCTGTGGATAGGCTGCAGAGGGATAGTGAATACCAGCAAGATCTTTCAGGGCTAGCACCTTCCTTGTGGGAGAAGGAGCCACACTTTTGCCTTTTCAGAAAAAAGCTTCTGCCGAGAACGAGCACCGTGACATGCTGAGTCTCTGGGAAAGCAGAGATCCCCAAAGCTGTTGTGCCTGTGGATAGGCTGCAGACGGATAGTGAATACCAGCAAGATCTTTCAGGGCTAGCACCTTCCTTGTGGGAGAAGGAGCCACACTTTTGCCTTTTCAGAAAAAAGCTTCTGCCGAGAACGAGCACCGTGACATGCTGAGTCTCTGGGAAAGCAGAGATCCCCAAAGCTGTTGTGCCTGTGGATAGGCTGCAGAGGGATAGTGAATACCAGCAAGATCTTTCAGGGCTAGCACCTTCCTTGTGGGAGAAGGAGCCACACTTTTGCCTTCTCAGAAAAAAGCTTCTGCCGAGAACGAGCACCGTGACATGCTGAGTCTCTGGGAAAGCAGAGATCCCCAAAGCTGTTGTGCCTGTGGATAGGCTGCAGAGGGATAGTGAATACCAGCAAGATCTTTCAGGGCTAGCACCTTCCTTGTGGGAGAAGGAGCCACACTTTTGCCTTTTCAGAAAAAAGCTTCTGCCGAGAACGAGCACCGTGACATGCTGAGTCTCTGGGAAAGCAGAGATCCCCAAAGCTGTTGTGCCTGTGGATAGGCTGCAGAGGGATAGTGAATACCAGCAAGATCTTTCAGGGCTAGCACCTTCCTTGTGGGAGAAGGAGCCACACTTTTGCCTTCTCAGAAAAAAGCTTCTGCCGAGAACGAGCACCGTGACATGCTGAGTCTCTGGGAAAGCAGAGATCCCCAAAGCTGTTGTGCCTGTGGATAGGCTGCAGAGGGATAGTGAATACCAGCAAGATCTTTCAGGGCTAGCACCTTCCTTGTGGGAGAAGGAGCCGTAAGTTTGCCTTTTCAGAAAAAAGCTTCTGCCGAGAACGAGCACCGTGACATGCTGAGTCTCTGGGAAAGCAGAGATCCCCAAAGCTGTTGTGCCTGTGGATAGGCTGCAGAGGGATAGTGAATACCAGCAAGATCTTTCAGGGCTAGCACCTTCCTTGTGGGAGAAGGAGCCACACTTTTGCCTTCTCAGAAAAAAGCTTCTGCCGAGAACGAGCACCGTGACATGCTGAGTCTCTGGGAAAGCAGAGATCCCCAAAGCTGTTGTGCCTGTGGATAGGCTGCAGACGGATAGTGAATACCAGCAAGATCTTTCAGGGCTAGCACCTTCCTTGTGGGAGAAGGAGCCACACTTTTGCCTTTTCAGAAAAAAGCTTCTGCCGAGAACGAGCACCGTGACATGCTGAGTCTCTGGGAAAGCAGAGATCCCCAAAGCTGTTGTGCCTGTGGATAGGCTGCAGAGGGATAGTGAATACCAGCAAGATCTTTCAGGGCTAGCACCTTCCTTGTGGGAGAAGGAGCCGTAAGTTTGCCTTTTCAGAAAAAAGCTTCTGCCGAGAGCGAGCACCGTGACATGCTGAGTCTCTGGGAAAGCAGAGATCCCCAAAGCTGTTGTGCCTGTGGATAGGCTGCAGAGGGATAGTGAATACCAGCAAGATCTTTCAGGGCTAGCACCTTCCTTGTGGGAGAAGGAGCCACACTTTTGCCTTTTCAGAAAAAAGCTTCTGCCGAGAACGAGCACCGTGACATGCTGAGTCTCTGGGAAAGCAGAGATCCCCAAAGCTGTTGTGCCTGTGGATAGGCTGCAGACGGATAGTGAATACCAGCAAGATCTTTCAGGGCTAGCACCTTCCTTGTGGGAGAAGGAGCCACACTTTTGCCTTCTCAGAAAAAAGCTTCTGCCGAGAACGAGCACCGTGACATGCTGAGTCTCTGGGAAAGCAGAGATCCCCAAAGCTGTTGTGCCTGTGGATAGGCTGCAGAGGGATGGTGAATACCAGCAAGATCTTTCAGGGCTAGCACCTTCCTTGTGGGAGAAGGAGCCACACTTTTGCCTTCTCAGAAAAAAGCTTCTGCCGAGAACGAGCACCGTGACATGCTGAGTCTCTGGGAAAGCAGAGATCCCCAAAGCTGTTGTGCCTGTGGATAGGCTGCAGAGGGATAGTGAATACCAGCAAGATCTTTCAGGGCTAGCACCTTCCTTGTGGGAGAAGGAGCCGTAAGTTTGCCTTTTCAGAAAAAAGCTTCTGCCGAGAACGAGCACCGTGACATGCTGAGTCTCTGGGAAAGCAGAGATCCCCAAAGCTGTTGTGCCTGTGGATAGGCTGCAGAGGGATAGTGAATACCAGCAAGATCTTTCAGGGCTAGCACCTTCCTTGTGGGAGAAGGAGCCACACTTTTGCCTTTTCAGAAAAAAGCTTCTGCCGAGAACGAGCACCGTGACATGCTGAGTCTCTGGGAAAGCAGAGATCCCCAAAGCTGTTGTGCCTGTGGATAGGCTGCAGAGGGATAGTGAATACCAGCAAGATCTTTCAGGGCTAGCACCTTCCTTGTGGGAGAAGGAGCCACACTTTTGCCTTCTCAGAAAAAAGCTTCTGCCGAGAACGAGCACCGTGACATGCTGAGTCTCTGGGAAAGCAGAGATCCCCAAAGCTGTTGTGCCTGTGGATAGGCTGCAGAGGGATAGTGAATACCAGCAAGATCTTTCAGGGCTAGCACCTTCCTTGTGGGAGAAGGAGCCGTAAGTTTGCCTTTTCAGAAAAAAGCTTCTGCCGAGAACGAGCACCGTGACATGCTGAGTCTCTGGGAAAGCAGAGATCCCCAAAGCTGTTGTGCCTGTGGATAGGCTGCAGAGGGATAGTGAATACCAGCAAGATCTTTCAGGGCTAGCACCTTCCTTGTGGGAGAAGGAGCCACACTTTTGCCTTCTCAGAAAAAAGCTTCTGCCGAGAACGAGCACCGTGACATGCTGAGTCTCTGGGAAAGCAGAGATCCCCAAAGCTGTTGTGCCTGTGGATAGGCTGCAGACGGATAGTGAATACCAGCAAGATCTTTCAGGGCTAGCACCTTCCTTGTGGGAGAAGGAGCCACACTTTTGCCTTTTCAGAAAAAAGCTTCTGCCGAGAACGAGCACCGTGACATGCTGAGTCTCTGGGAAAGCAGAGATCCCCAAAGCTGTTGTGCCTGTGGATAGGCTGCAGAGGGATAGTGAATACCAGCAAGATCTTTCAGGGCTAGCACCTTCCTTGTGGGAGAAGGAGCCGTAAGTTTGCCTTTTCAGAAAAAAGCTTCTGCCGAGAGCGAGCACCGTGACATGCTGAGTCTCTGGGAAAGCAGAGATCCCCAAAGCTGTTGTGCCTGTGGATAGGCTGCAGAGGGATAGTGAATACCAGCAAGATCTTTCAGGGCTAGCACCTTCCTTGTGGGAGAAGGAGCCACACTTTTGCCTTTTCAGAAAAAAGCTTCTGCCGAGAACGAGCACCGTGACATGCTGAGTCTCTGGGAAAGCAGAGATCCCCAAAGCTGTTGTGCCTGTGGATAGGCTGCAGACGGATAGTGAATACCAGCAAGATCTTTCAGGGCTAGCACCTTCCTTGTGGGAGAAGGAGCCACACTTTTGCCTTCTCAGAAAAAAGCTTCTGCCGAGAACGAGCACCGTGACATGCTGAGTCTCTGGGAAAGCAGAGATCCCCAAAGCTGTTGTGCCTGTGGATAGGCTGCAGAGGGATAGTGAATACCAGCAAGATCTTTCAGGGCTAGCACCTTCCTTGTGGGAGAAGGAGCCACACTTTTGCCTTCTCAGAAAAAAGCTTCTGCCGAGAACGAGCACCGTGACATGCTGAGTCTCTGGGAAAGCAGAGATCCCCAAAGCTGTTGTGCCTGTGGATAGGCTGCAGAGGGATAGTGAATACCAGCAAGATCTTTCAGGGCTAGCACCTTCCTTGTGGGAGAAGGAGCCGTAAGTTTGCCTTTTCAGAAAAAAGCTTCTGCCGAGAACGAGCACCGTGACATGCTGAGTCTCTGGGAAAGCAGAGATCCCCAAAGCTGTTGTGCCTGTGGATAGGCTGCAGAGGGATAGTGAATACCAGCAAGATCTTTCAGGGCTAGCACCTTCCTTGTGGGAGAAGGAGCCACACTTTTGCCTTTTCAGAAAAAAGCTTCTGCCGAGAACGAGCACCGTGACATGCTGAGTCTCTGGGAAAGCAGAGATCCCCAAAGCTGTTGTGCCTGTGGATAGGCTGCAGACGGATAGTGAATACCAGCAAGATCTTTCAGGGCTAGCACCTTCCTTGTGGGAGAAGGAGCCACACTTTTGCCTTCTCAGAAAAAAGCTTCTGCCGAGAACGAGCACCGTGACATGCTGAGTCTCTGGGAAAGCAGAGATCCCCAAAGCTGTTGTGCCTGTGGATAGGCTGCAGACGGATAGTGAATACCAGCAAGATCTTTCAGGGCTAGCACCTTCCTTGTGGGAGAAGGAGCCGTAAGTTTGCCTTTTCAGAAAAAAGCTTCTGCCGAGAACGAGCACCGTGACATGCTGAGTCTCTGGGAAAGCAGAGATCCCCAAAGCTGTTGTGCCTGTGGATAGGCTGCAGAGGGATAGTGAATACCAGCAAGATCTTTCAGGGCTAGCACCTTCCTTGTGGGAGAAGGAGCCGTAAGTTTGCCTTTTCAGAAAAAAGCTTCTGCCGAGAACGAGCACCGTGACATGCTGAGTCTCTGGGAAAGCAGAGATCCCCAAAGCTGTTGTGCCTGTGGATAGGCTGCAGAGGGATAGTGAATACCAGCAAGATCTTTCAGGGCTAGCACCTTCCTTGTGGGAGAAGGAGCCACACTTTTGCCTTCTCAGAAAAAAGCTTCTGCCGAGAACGAGCACCGTGACATGCTGAGTCTCTGGGAAAGCAGAGATCCCCAAAGCTGTTGTGCCTGTGGATAGGCTGCAGAGGGATAGTGAATACCAGCAAGATCTTTCAGGGCTAGCACCTTCCTTGTGGGAGAAGGAGCCACACTTTTGCCTTTTCAGAAAAAAGCTTCTGCCGAGAACGAGCACCGTGACATGCTGAGTCTCTGGGAAAGCAGAGATCCCCAAAGCTGTTGTGCCTGTGGATAGGCTGCAGAGGGATAGTGAATACCAGCAAGATCTTTCAGGGCTAGCACCTTCCTTGTGGGAGAAGGAGCCGTAAGTTTGCCTTTTCAGAAAAAAGCTTCTGCCGAGAGCGAGCACCGTGACATGCTGAGTCTCTGGGAAAGCAGAGATCCCCAAAGCTGTTGTGCCTGTGGATAGGCTGCAGAGGGATAGTGAATACCAGCAAGATCTTTCAGGGCTAGCACCTTCCTTGTGGGAGAAGGAGCCACACTTTTGCCTTTTCAGAAAAAAGCTTCTGCCGAGAACGAGCACCGTGACATGCTGAGTCTCTGGGAAAGCAGAGATCCCCAAAGCTGTTGTGCCTGTGGATAGGCTGCAGACGGATAGTGAATACCAGCAAGATCTTTCAGGGCTAGCACCTTCCTTGTGGGAGAAGGAGCCACACTTTTGCCTTCTCAGAAAAAAGCTTCTGCCGAGAACGAGCACCGTGACATGCTGAGTCTCTGGGAAAGCAGAGATCCCCAAAGCTGTTGTGCCTGTGGATAGGCTGCAGAGGGATAGTGAATACCAGCAAGATCTTTCAGGGCTAGCACCTTCCTTGTGGGAGAAGGAGCCACACTTTTGCCTTCTCAGAAAAAAGCTTCTGCCGAGAACGAGCACCGTGACATGCTGAGTCTCTGGGAAAGCAGAGATCCCCAAAGCTGTTGTGCCTGTGGATAGGCTGCAGAGGGATAGTGAATACCAGCAAGATCTTTCAGGGCTAGCACCTTCCTTGTGGGAGAAGGAGCCGTAAGTTTGCCTTTTCAGAAAAAAGCTTCTGCCGAGAACGAGCACCGTGACATGCTGAGTCTCTGGGAAAGCAGAGATCCCCAAAGCTGTTGTGCCTGTGGATAGGCTGCAGAGGGATAGTGAATACCAGCAAGATCTTTCAGGGCTAGCACCTTCCTTGTGGGAGAAGGAGCCACACTTTTGCCTTTTCAGAAAAAAGCTTCTGCCGAGAACGAGCACCGTGACATGCTGAGTCTCTGGGAAAGCAGAGATCCCCAAAGCTGTTGTGCCTGTGGATAGGCTGCAGACGGATAGTGAATACCAGCAAGATCTTTCAGGGCTAGCACCTTCCTTGTGGGAGAAGGAGCCACACTTTTGCCTTCTCAGAAAAAAGCTTCTGCCGAGAACGAGCACCGTGACATGCTGAGTCTCTGGGAAAGCAGAGATCCCCAAAGCTGTTGTGCCTGTGGATAGGCTGCAGACGGATAGTGAATACCAGCAAGATCTTTCAGGGCTAGCACCTTCCTTGTGGGAGAAGGAGCCGTAAGTTTGCCTTTTCAGAAAAAAGCTTCTGCCGAGAACGAGCACCGTGACATGCTGAGTCTCTGGGAAAGCAGAGATCCCCAAAGCTGTTGTGCCTGTGGATAGGCTGCAGAGGGATAGTGAATACCAGCAAGATCTTTCAGGGCTAGCACCTTCCTTGTGGGAGAAGGAGCCACACTTTTGCCTTCTCAGAAAAAAGCTTCTGCCGAGAACGAGCACCGTGACATGCTGAGTCTCTGGGAAAGCAGAGATCCCCAAAGCTGTTGTGCCTGTGGATAGGCTGCAGAGGGATAGTGAATACCAGCAAGATCTTTCAGGGCTAGCACCTTCCTTGTGGGAGAAGGAGCCGTAAGTTTGCCTTTTCAGAAAAAAGCTTCTGCCGAGAACGAGCACCGTGACATGCTGAGTCTCTGGGAAAGCAGAGATCCCCAAAGCTGTTGTGCCTGTGGATAGGCTGCAGAGGGATAGTGAATACCAGCAAGATCTTTCAGGGCTAGCACCTTCCTTGTGGGAGAAGGAGCCACACTTTTGCCTTCTCAGAAAAAAGCTTCTGCCGAGAACGAGCACCGTGACATGCTGAGTCTCTGGGAAAGCAGAGATCCCCAAAGCTGTTGTGCCTGTGGATAGGCTGCAGACGGATAGTGAATACCAGCAAGATCTTTCAGGGCTAGCACCTTCCTTGTGGGAGAAGGAGCCACACTTTTGCCTTTTCAGAAAAAAGCTTCTGCCGAGAACGAGCACCGTGACATGCTGAGTCTCTGGGAAAGCAGAGATCCCCAAAGCTGTTGTGCCTGTGGATAGGCTGCAGAGGGATAGTGAATACCAGCAAGATCTTTCAGGGCTAGCACCTTCCATGTGGGAGAAGGAGCCGTAAGTTTGCCTTTTCAGAAAAAAGCTTCTGCCGAGAGCGAGCACCGTGACATGCTGAGTCTCTGGGAAAGCAGAGATCCCCAAAGCTGTTGTGCCTGTGGATAGGCTGCAGAGGGATAGTGAATACCAGCAAGATCTTTCAGGGCTAGCACCTTCCTTGTGGGAGAAGGAGCCACACTTTTGCCTTTTCAGAAAAAAGCTTCTGCCGAGAACGAGCACCGTGACATGCTGAGTCTCTGGGAAAGCAGAGATCCCCAAAGCTGTTGTGCCTGTGGATAGGCTGCAGAGGGATAGTGAATACCAGCAAGATCTTTCAGGGCTAGCACCTTCCTTGTGGGAGAAGGAGCCACACTTTTGCCTTCTCAGAAAAAAGCTTCTGCCGAGAACGAGCACCGTGACATGCTGAGTCTCTGGGAAAGCAGAGATCCCCAAAGCTGTTGTGCCTGTGGATAGGCTGCAGAGGGATAGTGAATACCAGCAAGATCTTTCAGGGCTAGCACCTTCCTTGTGGGAGAAGGAGCCGTAAGTTTGCCTTTTCAGAAAAAAGCTTCTGCCGAGAACGAGCACCGTGACATGCTGAGTCTCTGGGAAAGCAGAGATCCCCAAAGCTGTTGTGCCTGTGGATAGGCTGCAGAGGGATAGTGAATACCAGCAAGATCTTTCAGGGCTAGCACCTTCCTTGTGGGAGAAGGAGCCACACTTTTGCCTTTTCAGAAAAAAGCTTCTGCCGAGAACGAGCACCGTGACATGCTGAGTCTCTGGGAAAGCAGAGATCCCCAAAGCTGTTGTGTCTGTGGATAGGCTGCAGACGGATAGTGAATACCAGCAAGATCTTTCAGGGCTAGCACCTTCCTTGTGGGAGAAGGAGCCACACTTTTGCCTTCTCAGAAAAAAGCTTCTGCCGAGAACGAGCACCGTGACATGCTGAGTCTCTGGGAAAGCAGAGATCCCCAAAGCTGTTGTGCCTGTGGATAGGCTGCAGAGGGATAGTGAATACCAGCAAGATCTTTCAGGGCTAGCACCTTCCTTGTGGGAGAAGGAGCCACACTTTTGCCTTTTCAGAAAAAAGCTTCTGCCGAGAACGAGCACCGTGACATGCTGAGTCTCTGGGAAAGCAGAGATCCCCAAAGCTGTTGTGCCTGTGGATAGGCTGCAGAGGGATAGTGAATACCAGCAAGATCTTTCAGGGCTAGCACCTTCCTTGTGGGAGAAGGAGCCACACTTTTGCCTTCTCAGAAAAAAGCTTCTGCCGAGAACGAGCACCGTGACATGCTGAGTCTCTGGGAAAGCAGAGATCCCCAAAGCTGTTGTGCCTGTGGATAGGCTGCAGAGGGATAGTGAATACCAGCAAGATCTTTCAGGGCTAGCACCTTCCTTGTGGGAGAAGGAGCCGTAAGTTTGCCTTTTCAGAAAAAAGCTTCTGCCGAGAACGAGCACCGTGACATGCTGAGTCTCTGGGAAAGCAGAGATCCCCAAAGCTGTTGTGCCTGTGGATAGGCTGCAGAGGGATAGTGAATACCAGCAAGATCTTTCAGGGCTAGCACCTTCCTTGTGGGAGAAGGAGCCACACTTTTGCCTTCTCAGAAAAAAGCTTCTGCCGAGAACGAGCACCGTGACATGCTGAGTCTCTGGGAAAGCAGAGATCCCCAAAGCTGTTGTGCCTGTGGATAGGCTGCAGAGGGATAGTGAATACCAGCAAGATCTTTCAGGGCTAGCACCTTCCTTGTGGGAGAAGGAGCCACACTTTTGCCTTTTCAGAAAAAAGCTTCTGCCGAGAACGAGCACCGTGACATGCTGAGTCTCTGGGAAAGCAGAGATCCCCAAAGCTGTTGTGCCTGTGGATAGGCTGCAGAGGGATAGTGAATACCAGCAAGATCTTTCAGGGCTAGCACCTTCCTTGTGGGAGAAGGAGCCGTAAGTTTGCCTTTTCAGAAAAAAGCTTCTGCCGAGAGCGAGCACCGTGACATGCTGAGTCTCTGGGAAAGCAGAGATCCCCAAAGCTGTTGTGCCTGTGGATAGGCTGCAGAGGGATAGTGAATACCAGCAAGATCTTTCAGGGCTAGCACCTTCCTTGTGGGAGAAGGAGCCACACTTTTGCCTTTTCAGAAAAAAGCTTCTGCCGAGAACGAGCACCGTGACATGCTGAGTCTCTGGGAAAGCAGAGATCCCCAAAGCTGTTGTGCCTGTGGATAGGCTGCAGACGGATAGTGAATACCAGCAAGATCTTTCAGGGCTAGCACCTTCCTTGTGGGAGAAGGAGCCACACTTTTGCCTTCTCAGAAAAAAGCTTCTGCCGAGAACGAGCACCGTGACATGCTGAGTCTCTGGGAAAGCAGAGATCCCCAAAGCTGTTGTGCCTGTGGATAGGCTGCAGAGGGATAGTGAATACCAGCAAGATCTTTCAGGGCTAGCACCTTCCTTGTGGGAGAAGGAGCCGTAAGTTTGCCTTTTCAGAAAAAAGCTTCTGCCGAGAACGAGCACCGTGACATGCTGAGTCTCTGGGAAAGCAGAGATCCCCAAAGCTGTTGTGCCTGTGGATAGGCTGCAGAGGGATAGTGAATACCAGCAAGATCTTTCAGGGCTAGCACCTTCCTTGTGGGAGAAGGAGCCACACTTTTGCCTTTTCAGAAAAAAGCTTCTGCCGAGAACGAGCACCGTGACATGCTGAGTCTCTGGGAAAGCAGAGATCCCCAAAGCTGTTGTGCCTGTGGATAGGTTGCAGAGGGATAGTGAATACCAGCAAGATCTTTCAGGGCTAGCACCTTCCTTGTGGGAGAAGGAGCCACACTTTTGCCTTCTCAGAAAAAAGCTTCTGCCGAGAACGAGCACCGTGACATGCTGAGTCTCTGGGAAAGCAGAGATCCCCAAAGCTGTTGTGCCTGTGGATAGGCTGCAGAGGGATAGTGAATACCAGCAAGATCTTTCAGGGCTAGCACCTTCCTTGTGGGAGAAGGAGCCGTAAGTTTGCCTTTTCAGAAAAAAGCTTCTGCCGAGAACGAGCACCGTGACATGCTGAGTCTCTGGGAAAGCAGAGATCCCCAAAGCTGTTGTGCCTGTGGATAGGCTGCAGAGGGACAGTGAATACCAGCAAGATCTTTCAGGGCTAGCACCTTCCTTGTGGGAGAAGGAGCCACACTTTTGCCTTCTCAGAAAAAAGCTTCTGCCGAGAGCGAGCACCGTGACATGCTGAGTCTCTGGGAAAGCAGAGATCCCCAAAGCTGTTGTGCCTGTGGATAGGCTGCAGAGGGATAGTGAATACCAGCAAGATCTTTCAGGGCTAGCACCTTCCTTGTGGGAGAAGGAGCCACACTTTTGCCTTCTCAGAAAAAAGCTTCTGCCGAGAACGAGCACCGTGACATGCTGAGTCTCTGGGAAAGCAGAGATCCCCAAAGCTGTTGTGCCTGTGGATAGGCTGCAGAGGGATAGTGAATACCAGCAAGATCTTTCAGGGCTAGCACCTTCCTTGTGGGAGAAGGAGCCGTAAGTTTGCCTTTTCAGAAAAAAGCTTCTGCCGAGAACGAGCACCGTGACATGCTGAGTCTCTGGGAAAGCAGAGATCCCCAAAGCTGTTGTGCCTGTGGATAGGCTGCAGAGGGATAGTGAATACCAGCAAGATCTTTCAGGGCTAGCACCTTCCTTGTGGGAGAAGGAGCCGTAAGTTTGCCTTTTCAGAAAAAAGCTTCTGCCGAGAACGAGCACCGTGACATGCTGAGTCTCTGGGAAAGCAGAGATCCCCAAAGCTGTTGTGCCTGTGGATAGGCTGCAGAGGGATAGTGAATACCAGCAAGATCTTTCAGGGCTAGCACCTTCCTTGTGGGAGAAGGAGCCACACTTTTGCCTTCTCAGAAAAAAGCTTCTGCCGAGAACGAGCACCGTGACATGCTGAGTCTCTGGGAAAGCAGAGATCCCCAAAGCTGTTGTGCCTGTGGATAGGCTGCAGAGGGATAGTGAATACCAGCAAGATCTTTCAGGGCTAGCACCTTCCTTGTGGGAGAAGGAGCCGTAAGTTTGCCTTTTCAGAAAAAAGCTTCTGCCGAGAACGAGCACCGTGACATGCTGAGTCTCTGGGAAAGCAGAGATCCCCAAAGCTGTTGTGCCTGTGGATAGGCTGCAGAGGGATAGTGAATACCAGCAAGATCTTTCAGGGCTAGCACCTTCCTTGTGGGAGAAGGAGCCACACTTTTGCCTTCTCAGAAAAAAGCTTCTGCCGAGAACGAGCACCGTGACATGCTGAGTCTCTGGGAAAGCAGAGATCCCCAAAGCTGTTGTGCCTGTGGATAGGCTGCAGAGGGATAGTGAATACCAGCAAGATCTTTCAGGGCTAGCACCTTCCTTGTGGGAGAAGGAGCCACACTTTTGCCTTCTCAGAAAAAAGCTTCTGCCGAGAACGAGCACCGTGACATGCTGAGTCTCTGGGAAAGCAGAGATCCCCAAAGCTGTTGTGCCTGTGGATAGGCTGCAGAGGGATAGTGAATACCAGCAAGATCTTTCAGGGCTAGCACCTTCCTTGTGGGAGAAGGAGCCGTAAGTTTGCCTTTTCAGAAAAAAGCTTCTGCCGAGAACGAGCACCGTGACATGCTGAGTCTCTGGGAAAGCAGAGATCCCCAAAGCTGTTGTGCCTGTGGATAGGCTGCAGAGGGATAGTGAATACCAGCAAGATCTTTCAGGGCTAGCACCTTCCTTGTGGGAGAAGGAGCCACACTTTTGCCTTCTCAGAAAAAAGCTTCTGCCGAGAACGAGCACCGTGACATGCTGAGTCTCTGGGAAAGCAGAGATCCCCAAAGCTGTTGTGCCTGTGGATAGGCTGCAGACGGATAGTGAATACCAGCAAGATCTTTCAGGGCTAGCACCTTCCTTGTGGGAGAAGGAGCCACACTTTTGCCTTTTCAGAAAAAAGCTTCTGCCGAGAACGAGCACCGTGACATGCTGAGTCTCTGGGAAAGCAGAGATCCCCAAAGCTGTTGTGCCTGTGGATAGGCTGCAGACGGATAGTGAATACCAGCAAGATCTTTCAGGGCTAGCACCTTCCTTGTGGGAGAAGGAGCCACACTTTTGCCTTCTCAGAAAAAAGCTTCTGCCGAGAACGAGCACCGTGACATGCTGAGTCTCTGGGAAAGCAGAGATCCCCAAAGCTGTTGTGCCTGTGGATAGGCTGCAGAGGGATAGTGAATACCAGCAAGATCTTTCAGGGCTAGCACCTTCCTTGTGGGAGAAGGAGCCGTAAGTTTGCCTTTTCAGAAAAAAGCTTCTGCCGAGAGCGAGCACCGTGACATGCTGAGTCTCTGGGAAAGCAGAGATCCCCAAAGCTGTTGTGCCTGTGGATAGGCTGCAGAGGGATAGTGAATACCAGCAAGATCTTTCAGGGCTAGCACCTTCCTTGTGGGAGAAGGAGCCACACTTTTGCCTTCTCAGAAAAAAGCTTCTGCCGAGAACGAGCACCGTGACATGCTGAGTCTCTGGGAAAGCAGAGATCCCCAAAGCTGTTGTGCCTGTGGATAGGCTGCAGAGGGATAGTGAATACCAGCAAGATCTTTCAGGGCTAGCACCTTCCTTGTGGGAGAAGGAGCCGTAAGTTTGCCTTTTCAGAAAAAAGCTTCTGCCGAGAACGAGCACCGTGACATGCTGAGTCTCTGGGAAAGCAGAGATCCCCAAAGCTGTTGTGCCTGTGGATAGGCTGCAGAGGGATAGTGAATACCAGCAAGATCTTTCAGGGCTAGCACCTTCCTTGTGGGAGAAGGAGCCACACTTTTGCCTTCTCAGAAAAAAGCTTCTGCCGAGAGCGAGCACCGTGACATGCTGAGTCTCTGGGAAAGCAGAGATCCCCAAAGCTGTTGTGCCTGTGGATAGGCTGCAGAGGGATAGTGAATACCAGCAAGATCTTTCAGGGCTAGCACCTTCCTTGTGGGAGAAGGAGCCACACTTTTGCCTTCTCAGAAAAAAGCTTCTGCCGAGAACGAGCACCGTGACATGCTGAGTCTCTGGGAAAGCAGAGATCCCCAAAGCTGTTGTGCCTGTGGATAGGCTGCAGAGGGATAGTGAATACCAGCAAGATCTTTCAGGGCTAGCACCTTCCTTGTGGGAGAAGGAGCCGTAAGTTTGCCTTTTCAGAAAAAAGCTTCTGCCGAGAACGAGCACCGTGACATGCTGAGTCTCTGGGAAAGCAGAGATCCCCAAAGCTGTTGTGCCTGTGGATAGGCTGCAGAGGGATAGTGAATACCAGCAAGATCTTTCAGGGCTAGCACCTTCCTTGTGGGAGAAGGAGCCGTAAGTTTGCCTTTTCAGAAAAAAGCTTCTGCCGAGAACGAGCACCGTGACATGCTGAGTCTCTGGGAAAGCAGAGATCCCCAAAGCTGTTGTGCCTGTGGATAGGCTGCAGAGGGATAGTGAATACCAGCAAGATCTTTCAGGGCTAGCACCTTCCTTATGGGAGAAGGAGCCACACTTTTGCCTTCTCAGAAAAAAGCTTCTGCCGAGAACGAGCACCGTGACATGCTGAGTCTCTGGGAAAGCAGAGATCCCCAAAGCTGTTGTGCCTGTGGATAGGCTGCAGAGGGATAGTGAATACCAGCAAGATCTTTCAGGGCTAGCACCTTCCTTGTGGGAGAAGGAGCCGTAAGTTTGCCTTTTCAGAAAAAAGCTTCTGCCGAGAACGAGCACCGTGACATGCTGAGTCTCTGGGAAAGCAGAGATCCCCAAAGCTGTTGTGCCTGTGGATAGGCTGCAGAGGGATAGTGAATACCAGCAAGATCTTTCAGGGCTAGCACCTTCCTTGTGGGAGAAGGAGCCACACTTTTGCCTTCTCAGAAAAAAGCTTCTGCCGAGAACGAGCACCGTGACATGCTGAGTCTCTGGGAAAGCAGAGATCCCCAAAGCTGTTGTGCCTGTGGATAGGCTGCAGAGGGATAGTGAATACCAGCAAGATCTTTCAGGGCTAGCACCTTCCTTGTGGGAGAAGGAGCCACACTTTTGCCTTCTCAGAAAAAAGCTTCTGCCGAGAACGAGCACCGTGACATGCTGAGTCTCTGGGAAAGCAGAGATCCCCAAAGCTGTTGTGCCTGTGGATAGGCTGCAGAGGGATAGTGAATACCAGCAAGATCTTTCAGGGCTAGCACCTTCCTTGTGGGAGAAGGAGCCGTAAGTTTGCCTTTTCAGAAAAAAGCTTCTGCCGAGAACGAGCACCGTGACATGCTGAGTCTCTGGGAAAGCAGAGATCCCCAAAGCTGTTGTGCCTGTGGATAGGCTGCAGAGGGATAGTGAATACCAGCAAGATCTTTCAGGGCTAGCACCTTCCTTGTGGGAGAAGGAGCCACACTTTTGCCTTCTCAGAAAAAAGCTTCTGCCGAGAACGAGCACCGTGACATGCTGAGTCTCTGGGAAAGCAGAGATCCCCAAAGCTGTTGTGCCTGTGGATAGGCTGCAGACGGATAGTGAATACCAGCAAGATCTTTCAGGGCTAGCACCTTCCTTGTGGGAGAAGGAGCCACACTTTTGCCTTTTCAGAAAAAAGCTTCTGCCGAGAACGAGCACCGTGACATGCTGAGTCTCTGGGAAAGCAGAGATCCCCAAAGCTGTTGTGCCTGTGGATAGGCTGCAGAGGGATAGTGAATACCAGCAAGATCTTTCAGGGCTAGCACCTTCCTTGTGGGAGAAGGAGCCGTAAGTTTGCCTTTTCAGAAAAAAGCTTCTGCCGAGAGCGAGCACCGTGACATGCTGAGTCTCTGGGAAAGCAGAGATCCCCAAAGCTGTTGTGCCTGTGGATAGGCTGCAGAGGGATAGTGAATACCAGCAAGATCTTTCAGGGCTAGCACCTTCCTTGTGGGAGAAGGAGCCACACTTTTGCCTTCTCAGAAAAAAGCTTCTGCCGAGAACGAGCACCGTGACATGCTGAGTCTCTGGGAAAGCAGAGATCCCCAAAGCTGTTGTGCCTGTGGATAGGCTGCAGAGGGATAGTGAATACCAGCAAGATCTTTCAGGGCTAGCACCTTCCTTGTGGGAGAAGGAGCCGTAAGTTTGCCTTTTCAGAAAAAAGCTTCTGCCGAGAACGAGCACCGTGACATGCTGAGTCTCTGGGAAAGCAGAGATCCCCAAAGCTGTTGTGCCTGTGGATAGGCTGCAGAGGGATAGTGAATACCAGCAAGATCTTTCAGGGCTAGCACCTTCCTTGTGGGAGAAGGAGCCACACTTTTGCCTTTTCAGAAAAAAGCTTCTGCCGAGAACGAGCACCGTGACATGCTGAGTCTCTGGGAAAGCAGAGATCCCCAAAGCTGTTGTGCCTGTGGATAGGCTGCAGAGGGATAGTGAATACCAGCAAGATCTTTCAGGGCTAGCACCTTCCTTGTGGGAGAAGGAGCCACACTTTTGCCTTTTCAGAAAAAAGCTTCTGCCGAGAACGAGCACCGTGACATGCTGAGTCTCTGGGAAAGCAGAGATCCCCAAAGCTGTTGTGCCTGTGGATAGGCTGCAGAGGGATAGTGAATACCAGCAAGATCTTTCAGGGCTAGCACCTTCCTTGTGGGAGAAGGAGCCACACTTTTGCCTTTTCAGAAAAAAGCTTCTGCCGAGAACGAGCACCGTGACATGCTGAGTCTCTGGGAAAGCAGAGATCCCCAAAGCTGTTGTGCCTGTGGATAGGCTGCAGACGGATAGTGAATACCAGCAAGATCTTTCAGGGCTAGCACCTTCCTTGTGGGAGAAGGAGCCACACTTTTGCCTTCTCAGAAAAAAGCTTCTGCCGAGAACGAGCACCGTGACATGCTGAGTCTCTGGGAAAGCAGAGATCCCCAAAGCTGTTGTGCCTGTGGATAGGCTGCAGAGGGATAGTGAATACCAGCAAGATCTTTCAGGGCTAGCACCTTCCTTGTGGGAGAAGGAGCCGTAAGTTTGCCTTTTCAGAAAAAAGCTTCTGCCGAGAGCGAGCACCGTGACATGCTGAGTCTCTGGGAAAGCAGAGATCCCCAAAGCTGTTGTGCCTGTGGATAGGCTGCAGAGGGATAGTGAATACCAGCAAGATCTTTCAGGGCTAGCACCTTCCTTGTGGGAGAAGGAGCCACACTTTTGCCTTCTCAGAAAAAAGCTTCTGCCGAGAACGAGCACCGTGACATGCTGAGTCTCTGGGAAAGCAGAGATCCCCAAAGCTGTTGTGCCTGTGGATAGGCTGCAGAGGGATAGTGAATACCAGCAAGATCTTTCAGGGCTAGCACCTTCCTTGTGGGAGAAGGAGCCGTAAGTTTGCCTTTTCAGAAAAAAGCTTCTGCCGAGAACGAGCACCGTGACATGCTGAGTCTCTGGGAAAGCAGAGATCCCCAAAGCTGTTGTGCCTGTGGATAGGCTGCAGAGGGATAGTGAATACCAGCAAGATCTTTCAGGGCTAGCACCTTCCTTGTGGGAGAAGGAGCCACACTTTTGCCTTCTCAGAAAAAAGCTTCTGCCGAGAGCGAGCACCGTGACATGCTGAGTCTCTGGGAAAGCAGAGATCCCCAAAGCTGTTGTGCCTGTGGATAGGCTGCAGAGGGATAGTGAATACCAGCAAGATCTTTCAGGGCTAGCACCTTCCTTGTGGGAGAAGGAGCCACACTTTTGCCTTCTCAGAAAAAAGCTTCTGCCGAGAACGAGCACCGTGACATGCTGAGTCTCTGGGAAAGCAGAGATCCCCAAAGCTGTTGTGCCTGTGGATAGGCTGCAGAGGGATAGTGAATACCAGCAAGATCTTTCAGGGCTAGCACCTTCCTTGTGGGAGAAGGAGCCGTAAGTTTGCCTTTTCAGAAAAAAGCTTCTGCCGAGAACGAGCACCGTGACATGCTGAGTCTCTGGGAAAGCAGAGATCCCCAAAGCTGTTGTGCCTGTGGATAGGCTGCAGAGGGATAGTGAATACCAGCAAGATCTTTCAGGGCTAGCACCTTCCTTGTGGGAGAAGGAGCCGTAAGTTTGCCTTTTCAGAAAAAAGCTTCTGCCGAGAACGAGCACCGTGACATGCTGAGTCTCTGGGAAAGCAGAGATCCCCAAAGCTGTTGTGCCTGTGGATAGGCTGCAGAGGGATAGTGAATACCAGCAAGATCTTTCAGGGCTAGCACCTTCCTTATGGGAGAAGGAGCCACACTTTTGCCTTCTCAGAAAAAAGCTTCTGCCGAGAACGAGCACCGTGACATGCTGAGTCTCTGGGAAAGCAGAGATCCCCAAAGCTGTTGTGCCTGTGGATAGGCTGCAGAGGGATAGTGAATACCAGCAAGATCTTTCAGGGCTAGCACCTTCCTTGTGGGAGAAGGAGCCGTAAGTTTGCCTTTTCAGAAAAAAGCTTCTGCCGAGAACGAGCACCGTGACATGCTGAGTCTCTGGGAAAGCAGAGATCCCCAAAGCTGTTGTGCCTGTGGATAGGCTGCAGAGGGATAGTGAATACCAGCAAGATCTTTCAGGGCTAGCACCTTCCTTGTGGGAGAAGGAGCCACACTTTTGCCTTCTCAGAAAAAAGCTTCTGCCGAGAACGAGCACCGTGACATGCTGAGTCTCTGGGAAAGCAGAGATCCCCAAAGCTGTTGTGCCTGTGGATAGGCTGCAGAGGGATAGTGAATACCAGCAAGATCTTTCAGGGCTAGCACCTTCCTTGTGGGAGAAGGAGCCACACTTTTGCCTTCTCAGAAAAAAGCTTCTGCCGAGAACGAGCACCGTGACATGCTGAGTCTCTGGGAAAGCAGAGATCCCCAAAGCTGTTGTGCCTGTGGATAGGCTGCAGAGGGATAGTGAATACCAGCAAGATCTTTCAGGGCTAGCACCTTCCTTGTGGGAGAAGGAGCCGTAAGTTTGCCTTTTCAGAAAAAAGCTTCTGCCGAGAACGAGCACCGTGACATGCTGAGTCTCTGGGAAAGCAGAGATCCCCAAAGCTGTTGTGCCTGTGGATAGGCTGCAGAGGGATAGTGAATACCAGCAAGATCTTTCAGGGCTAGCACCTTCCTTGTGGGAGAAGGAGCCACACTTTTGCCTTCTCAGAAAAAAGCTTCTGCCGAGAACGAGCACCGTGACATGCTGAGTCTCTGGGAAAGCAGAGATCCCCAAAGCTGTTGTGCCTGTGGATAGGCTGCAGACGGATAGTGAATACCAGCAAGATCTTTCAGGGCTAGCACCTTCCTTGTGGGAGAAGGAGCCACACTTTTGCCTTTTCAGAAAAAAGCTTCTGCCGAGAACGAGCACCGTGACATGCTGAGTCTCTGGGAAAGCAGAGATCCCCAAAGCTGTTGTGCCTGTGGATAGGCTGCAGAGGGATAGTGAATACCAGCAAGATCTTTCAGGGCTAGCACCTTCCTTGTGGGAGAAGGAGCCGTAAGTTTGCCTTTTCAGAAAAAAGCTTCTGCCGAGAGCGAGCACCGTGACATGCTGAGTCTCTGGGAAAGCAGAGATCCCCAAAGCTGTTGTGCCTGTGGATAGGCTGCAGAGGGATAGTGAATACCAGCAAGATCTTTCAGGGCTAGCACCTTCCTTGTGGGAGAAGGAGCCACACTTTTGCCTTCTCAGAAAAAAGCTTCTGCCGAGAACGAGCACCGTGACATGCTGAGTCTCTGGGAAAGCAGAGATCCCCAAAGCTGTTGTGCCTGTGGATAGGCTGCAGAGGGATAGTGAATACCAGCAAGATCTTTCAGGGCTAGCACCTTCCTTGTGGGAGAAGGAGCCGTAAGTTTGCCTTTTCAGAAAAAAGCTTCTGCCGAGAACGAGCACCGTGACATGCTGAGTCTCTGGGAAAGCAGAGATCCCCAAAGCTGTTGTGCCTGTGGATAGGCTGCAGAGGGATAGTGAATACCAGCAAGATCTTTCAGGGCTAGCACCTTCCTTGTGGGAGAAGGAGCCACACTTTTGCCTTTTCAGAAAAAAGCTTCTGCCGAGAACGAGCACCGTGACATGCTGAGTCTCTGGGAAAGCAGAGATCCCCAAAGCTGTTGTGCCTGTGGATAGGCTGCAGAGGGATAGTGAATACCAGCAAGATCTTTCAGGGCTAGCACCTTCCTTGTGGGAGAAGGAGCCACACTTTTGCCTTTTCAGAAAAAAGCTTCTGCCGAGAACGAGCACCGTGACATGCTGAGTCTCTGGGAAAGCAGAGATCCCCAAAGCTGTTGTGCCTGTGGATAGGCTGCAGAGGGATAGTGAATACCAGCAAGATCTTTCAGGGCTAGCACCTTCCTTGTGGGAGAAGGAGCCGTAAGTTTGCCTTTTCAGAAAAAAGCTTCTGCCGAGAGCGAGCACCGTGACATGCTGAGTCTCTGGGAAAGCAGAGATCCCCAAAGCTGTTGTGCCTGTGGATAGGCTGCAGAGGGATAGTGAATACCAGCAAGATCTTTCAGGGCTAGCACCTTCCTTGTGGGAGAAGGAGCCACACTTTTGCCTTTTCAGAAAAAAGCTTCTGCCGAGAACGAGCACCGTGACATGCTGAGTCTCTGGGAAAGCAGAGATCCCCAAAGCTGTTGTGCCTGTGGATAGGCTGCAGAGGGATAGTGAATACCAGCAAGATCTTTCAGGGCTAGCACCTTCCTTGTGGGAGAAGGAGCCACACTTTTGCCTTCTCAGAAAAAAGCTTCTGCCGAGAACGAGCACCGTGACATGCTGAGTCTCTGGGAAAGCAGAGATCCCCAAAGCTGTTGTGCCTGTGGATAGGCTGCAGAGGGATAGTGAATACCAGCAAGATCTTTCAGGGCTAGCACCTTCCTTGTGGGAGAAGGAGCCACACTTTTGCCTTCTCAGAAAAAAGCTTCTGCCGAGAACGAGCACCGTGACATGCTGAGTCTCTGGGAAAGCAGAGATCCCCAAAGCTGTTGTGCCTGTGGATAGGCTGCAGAGGGATAGTGAATACCAGCAAGATCTTTCAGGGCTAGCACCTTCCTTGTGGGAGAAGGAGCCGTAAGTTTGCCTTTTCAGAAAAAAGCTTCTGCCGAGAACGAGCACCGTGACATGCTGAGTCTCTGGGAAAGCAGAGATCCCCAAAGCTGTTGTGCCTGTGGATAGGCTGCAGAGGGATAGTGAATACCAGCAAGATCTTTCAGGGCTAGCACCTTCCTTGTGGGAGAAGGAGCCACACTTTTGCCTTCTCAGAAAAAAGCTTCTGCCGAGAACGAGCACCGTGACATGCTGAGTCTCTGGGAAAGCAGAGATCCCCAAAGCTGTTGTGCCTGTGGATAGGCTGCAGAGGGATAGTGAATACCAGCAAGATCTTTCAGGGCTAGCACCTTCCTTGTGGGAGAAGGAGCCGTAAGTTTGCCTTTTCAGAAAAAAGCTTCTGCCGAGAACGAGCACCGTGACATGCTGAGTCTCTGGGAAAGCAGAGATCCCCAAAGCTGTTGTGCCTGTGGATAGGCTGCAGAGGGATAGTGAATACCAGCAAGATCTTTCAGGGCTAGCACCTTCCTTGTGGGAGAAGGAGCCGTAAGTTTGCCTTTTCAGAAAAAAGCTTCTGCCGAGAGCGAGCACCGTGACATGCTGAGTCTCTGGGAAAGCAGAGATCCCCAAAGCTGTTGTGCCTGTGGATAGGCTGCAGAGGGATAGTGAATACCAGCAAGATCTTTCAGGGCTAGCACCTTCCTTGTGGGAGAAGGAGCCGTAAGTTTGCCTTTTCAGAAAAAAGCTTCTGCCGAGAACGAGCACCGTGACATGCTGAGTCTCTGGGAAAGCAGAGATCCCCAAAGCTGTTGTGCCTGTGGATAGGCTGCAGAGGGATAGTGAATACCAGCAAGATCTTTCAGGGCTAGCACCTTCCTTGTGGGAGAAGGAGCCGTAAGTTTGCCTTTTCAGAAAAAAGCTTCTGCCGAGAACGAGCACCGTGACATGCTGAGTCTCTGGGAAAGCAGAGATCCCCAAAGCTGTTGTGCCTGTGGATAGGCTGCAGAGGGATAGTGAATACCAGCAAGATCTTTCAGGGCTAGCACCTTCCTTGTGGGAGAAGGAGCCACACTTTTGCCTTCTCAGAAAAAAGCTTCTGCCGAGAACGAGCACCGTGACATGCTGAGTCTCTGGGAAAGCAGAGATCCCCAAAGCTGTTGTGCCTGTGGATAGGCTGCAGAGGGATAGTGAATACCAGCAAGATCTTTCAGGGCTAGCACCTTCCTTGTGGGAGAAGGAGCCACACTTTTGCCTTTTCAGAAAAAAGCTTCTGCCGAGAACGAGCACCGTGACATGCTGAGTCTCTGGGAAAGCAGAGATCCCCAAAGCTGTTGTGCCTGTGGATAGGCTGCAGAGGGATAGTGAATACCAGCAAGATCTTTCAGGGCTAGCACCTTCCTTGTGGGAGAAGGAGCCGTAAGTTTGCCTTTTCAGAAAAAAGCTTCTGCCGAGAGCGAGCACCGTGACATGCTGAGTCTCTGGGAAAGCAGAGATCCCCAAAGCTGTTGTGCCTGTGGATAGGCTGCAGAGGGATAGTGAATACCAGCAAGATCTTTCAGGGCTAGCACCTTCCTTGTGGGAGAAGGAGCCACACTTTTGCCTTTTCAGAAAAAAGCTTCTGCCGAGAACGAGCACCGTGACATGCTGAGTCTCTGGGAAAGCAGAGATCCCCAAAGCTGTTGTGCCTGTGGATAGGCTGCAGACGGATAGTGAATACCAGCAAGATCTTTCAGGGCTAGCACCTTCCTTGTGGGAGAAGGAGCCACACTTTTGCCTTCTCAGAAAAAAGCTTCTGCCGAGAACGAGCACCGTGACATGCTGAGTCTCTGGGAAAGCAGAGATCCCCAAAGCTGTTGTGCCTGTGGATAGGCTGCAGAGGGATAGTGAATACCAGCAAGATCTTTCAGGGCTAGCACCTTCCTTGTGGGAGAAGGAGCCGTAAGTTTGCCTTTTCAGAAAAAAGCTTCTGCCGAGAACGAGCACCGTGACATGCTGAGTCTCTGGGAAAGCAGAGATCCCCAAAGCTGTTGTGCCTGTGGATAGGCTGCAGAGGGATAGTGAATACCAGCAAGATCTTTCAGGGCTAGCACCTTCCTTGTGGGAGAAGGAGCCACACTTTTGCCTTTTCAGAAAAAAGCTTCTGCCGAGAACGAGCACCGTGACATGCTGAGTCTCTGGGAAAGCAGAGATCCCCAAAGCTGTTGTGTCTGTGGATAGGCTGCAGACGGATAGTGAATACCAGCAAGATCTTTCAGGGCTAGCACCTTCCTTGTGGGAGAAGGAGCCACACTTTTGCCTTCTCAGAAAAAAGCTTCTGCCGAGAACGAGCACCGTGACATGCTGAGTCTCTGGGAAAGCAGAGATCCCCAAAGCTGTTGTGCCTGTGGATAGGCTGCAGAGGGATAGTGAATACCAGCAAGATCTTTCAGGGCTAGCACCTTCCTTGTGGGAGAAGGAGCCGTAAGTTTGCCTTTTCAGAAAAAAGCTTCTGCCGAGAACGAGCACCGTGACATGCTGAGTCTCTGGGAAAGCAGAGATCCCCAAAGCTGTTGTGTCTGTGGATAGGCTGCAGGCGGATAGTGAATACCAGCAAGATCTTTCAGGGCTAGCACCTTCCTTGTGGGAGAAGGAGCCACACTTTTGCCTTCTCAGAAAAAAGCTTCTGCCGAGAACGAGCACCGTGACATGCTGAGTCTCTGGGAAAGCAGAGATCCCCAAAGCTGTTGTGCCTGTGGATAGGCTGCAGAGGGATAGTGAATACCAGCAAGATCTTTCAGGGCTAGCACCTTCCTTGTGGGAGAAGGAGCCACACTTTTGCCTTTTCAGAAAAAAGCTTCTGCCGAGAACGAGCACCGTGACATGCTGAGTCTCTGGGAAAGCAGAGATCCCCAAAGCTGTTGTGCCTGTGGATAGGCTGCAGAGGGATAGTGAATACCAGCAAGATCTTTCAGGGCTAGCACCTTCCTTGTGGGAGAAGGAGCCGTAAGTTTGCCTTTTCAGAAAAAAGCTTCTGCCGAGAACGAGCACCGTGACATGCTGAGTCTCTGGGAAAGCAGAGATCCCCAAAGCTGTTGTGCCTGTGGATAGGCTGCAGAGGGATAGTGAATACCAGCAAGATCTTTCAGGGCTAGCACCTTCCTTGTGGGAGAAGGAGCCACACTTTTGCCTTCTCAGAAAAAAGCTTCTGCCGAGAACGAGCACCGTGACATGCTGAGTCTCTGGGAAAGCAGAGATCCCCAAAGCTGTTGTGCCTGTGGATAGGCTGCAGAGGGATAGTGAATACCAGCAAGATCTTTCAGGGCTAGCACCTTCCTTGTGGGAGAAGGAGCCACACTTTTGCCTTTTCAGAAAAAAGCTTCTGCCGAGAACGAGCACCGTGACATGCTGAGTCTCTGGGAAAGCAGAGATCCCCAAAGCTGTTGTGCCTGTGGATAGGCTGCAGAGGGATAGTGAATACCAGCAAGATCTTTCAGGGCTAGCACCTTCCTTGTGGGAGAAGGAGCCACACTTTTGCCTTCTCAGAAAAAAGCTTCTGCCGAGAACGAGCACCGTGACATGCTGAGTCTCTGGGAAAGCAGAGATCCCCAAAGCTGTTGTGCCTGTGGATAGGCTGCAGAGGGATAGTGAATACCAGCAAGATCTTTCAGGGCTAGCACCTTCCTTGTGGGAGAAGGAGCCGTAAGTTTGCCTTTTCAGAAAAAAGCTTCTGCCGAGAACGAGCACCGTGACATGCTGAGTCTCTGGGAAAGCAGAGATCCCCAAAGCTGTTGTGCCTGTGGATAGGCTGCAGAGGGATAGTGAATACCAGCAAGATCTTTCAGGGCTAGCACCTTCCTTGTGGGAGAAGGAGCCACACTTTTGCCTTTTCAGAAAAAAGCTTCTGCCGAGAACGAGCACCGTGACATGCTGAGTCTCTGGGAAAGCAGAGATCCCCAAAGCTGTTGTGCCTGTGGATAGGCTGCAGAGGGATAGTGAATACCAGCAAGATCTTTCAGGGCTAGCACCTTCCTTGTGGGAGAAGGAGCCACACTTTTGCCTTCTCAGAAAAAAGCTTCTGCCGAGAACGAGCACCGTGACATGCTGAGTCTCTGGGAAAGCAGAGATCCCCAAAGCTGTTGTGCCTGTGGATAGGCTGCAGAGGGATAGTGAATACCAGCAAGATCTTTCAGGGCTAGCACCTTCCTTGTGGGAGAAGGAGCCGTAAGTTTGCCTTTTCAGAAAAAAGCTTCTGCCGAGAACGAGCACCGTGACATGCTGAGTCTCTGGGAAAGCAGAGATCCCCAAAGCTGTTGTGCCTGTGGATAGGCTGCAGAGGGATAGTGAATACCAGCAAGATCTTTCAGGGCTAGCACCTTCCTTGTGGGAGAAGGAGCCACACTTTTGCCTTTTCAGAAAAAAGCTTCTGCCGAGAACGAGCACCGTGACATGCTGAGTCTCTGGGAAAGCAGAGATCCCCAAAGCTGTTGTGCCTGTGGATAGGCTGCAGACGGATAGTGAATACCAGCAAGATCTTTCAGGGCTAGCACCTTCCTTGTGGGAGAAGGAGCCACACTTTTGCCTTCTCAGAAAAAAGCTTCTGCCGAGAACGAGCACCGTGACATGCTGAGTCTCTGGGAAAGCAGAGATCCCCAAAGCTGTTGTGCCTGTGGATAGGCTGCAGAGGGATAGTGAATACCAGCAAGATCTTTCAGGGCTAGCACCTTCCTTGTGGGAGAAGGAGCCGTAAGTTTGCCTTTTCAGAAAAAAGCTTCTGCCGAGAACGAGCACCGTGACATGCTGAGTCTCTGGGAAAGCAGAGATCCCCAAAGCTGTTGTGCCTGTGGATAGGCTGCAGAGGGATAGTGAATACCAGCAAGATCTTTCAGGGCTAGCACCTTCCTTGTGGGAGAAGGAGCCACACTTTTGCCTTCTCAGAAAAAAGCTTCTGCCGAGAACGAGCACCGTGACATGCTGAGTCTCTGGGAAAGCAGAGATCCCCAAAGCTGTTGTGCCTGTGGATAGGCTGCAGAGGGATAGTGAATACCAGCAAGATCTTTCAGGGCTAGCACCTTCCTTGTGGGAGAAGGAGCCACACTTTTGCCTTTTCAGAAAAAAGCTTCTGCCGAGAACGAGCACCGTGACATGCTGAGTCTCTGGGAAAGCAGAGATCCCCAAAGCTGTTGTGCCTGTGGATAGGCTGCAGAGGGATAGTGAATACCAGCAAGATCTTTCAGGGCTAGCACCTTCCTTGTGGGAGAAGGAGCCACACTTTTGCCTTTTCAGAAAAAAGCTTCTGCCGAGAACGAGCACCGTGACATGCTGAGTCTCTGGGAAAGCAGAGATCCCCAAAGCTGTTGTGCCTGTGGATAGGCTGCAGAGGGATAGTGAATACCAGCAAGATCTTTCAGGGCTAGCACCTTCCTTGTGGGAGAAGGAGCCGTAAGTTTGCCTTTTCAGAAAAAAGCTTCTGCCGAGAGCGAGCACCGTGACATGCTGAGTCTCTGGGAAAGCAGAGATCCCCAAAGCTGTTGTGCCTGTGGATAGGCTGCAGAGGGAAAGTGAATACCAGCAAGATCTTTCAGGGCTAGCACCTTCCTTGTGGGAGAAGGAGCCACACTTTTGCCTTTTCAGAAAAAAGCTTCTGCCGAGAACGAGCACCGTGACATGCTGAGTCTCTGGGAAAGCAGAGATCCCCAAAGCTGTTGTGCCTGTGGATAGGCTGCAGAGGGATAGTGAATACCAGCAAGATCTTTCAGGGCTAGCACCTTCCTTGTGGGAGAAGGAGCCACACTTTTGCCTTCTCAGAAAAAAGCTTCTGCCGAGAACGAGCACCGTGACATGCTGAGTCTCTGGGAAAGCAGAGATCCCCAAAGCTGTTGTGCCTGTGGATAGGCTGCAGAGGGATAGTGAATACCAGCAAGATCTTTCAGGGCTAGCACCTTCCTTGTGGGAGAAGGAGCCACACTTTTGCCTTCTCAGAAAAAAGCTTCTGCCGAGAACGAGCACCGTGACATGCTGAGTCTCTGGGAAAGCAGAGATCCCCAAAGCTGTTGTGCCTGTGGATAGGCTGCAGAGGGATAGTGAATACCAGCAAGATCTTTCAGGGCTAGCACCTTCCTTGTGGGAGAAGGAACCACACTTTTGCCTTCTCAGAAAAAAGCTTCTGCCGAGAGCGAGCACCGTGACATGCTGAGTCTCTGGGAAAGCAGAGATCCCCAAAGCTGTTGTGCCTGTGGATAGGCTGCAGAGGGATAGTGAATACCAGCAAGATCTTTCAGGGCTAGCACCTTCCTTGTGGGAGAAGGAGCCACACTTTTGCCTTCTCAGAAAAAAGCTTCTGCCGAGAACGAGCACCGTGACATGCTGAGTCTCTGGGAAAGCAGAGATCCCCAAAGCTGTTGTGCCTGTGGATAGGCTGCAGAGGGATAGTGAATACCAGCAAGATCTTTCAGGGCTAGCACCTTCCTTGTGGGAGAAGGAGCCGTAAGTTTGCCTTTTCAGAAAAAAGCTTCTGCCGAGAACGAGCACCGTGACATGCTGAGTCTCTGGGAAAGCAGAGATCCCCAAAGCTGTTGTGCCTGTGGATAGGCTGCAGAGGGATAGTGAATACCAGCAAGATCTTTCAGGGCTAGCACCTTCCTTGTGGGAGAAGGAGCCGTAAGTTTGCCTTTTCAGAAAAAAGCTTCTGCCGAGAACGAGCACCGTGACATGCTGAGTCTCTGGGAAAGCAGAGATCCCCAAAGCTGTTGTGCCTGTGGATAGGCTGCAGAGGGATAGTGAATACCAGCAAGATCTTTCAGGGCTAGCACCTTCCTTGTGGGAGAAGGAGCCACACTTTTGCCTTCTCAGAAAAAAGCTTCTGCCGAGAACGAGCACCGTGACATGCTGAGTCTCTGGGAAAGCAGAGATCCCCAAAGCTGTTGTGCCTGTGGATAGGCTGCAGAGGGATAGTGAATACCAGCAAGATCTTTCAGGGCTAGCACCTTCCTTGTGGGAGAAGGAGCCGTAAGTTTGCCTTTTCAGAAAAAAGCTTCTGCCGAGAACGAGCACCGTGACATGCTGAGTCTCTGGGAAAGCAGAGATCCCCAAAGCTGTTGTGCCTGTGGATAGGCTGCAGAGGGATAGTGAATACCAGCAAGATCTTTCAGGGCTAGCACCTTCCTTGTGGGAGAAGGAGCCACACTTTTGCCTTTTCAGAAAAAAGCTTCTGCCGAGAACGAGCACCGTGACATGCTGAGTCTCTGGGAAAGCAGAGATCCCCAAAGCTGTTGTGCCTGTGGATAGGCTGCAGAGGGATAGTGAATACCAGCAAGATCTTTCAGGGCTAGCACCTTCCTTGTGGGAGAAGGAGCCGTAAGTTTGCCTTTTCAGAAAAAAGCTTCTGCCGAGAGCGAGCACCGTGACATGCTGAGTCTCTGGGAAAGCAGAGATCCCCAAAGCTGTTGTGCCTGTGGATAGGCTGCAGAGGGATAGTGAATACCAGCAAGATCTTTCAGGGCTAGCACCTTCCTTGTGGGAGAAGGAGCCACACTTTTGCCTTTTCAGAAAAAAGCTTCTGCCGAGAACGAGCACCGTGACATGCTGAGTCTCTGGGAAAGCAGAGATCCCCAAAGCTGTTGTGCCTGTGGATAGGCTGCAGACGGATAGTGAATACCAGCAAGATCTTTCAGGGCTAGCACCTTCCTTGTGGGAGAAGGAGCCACACTTTTGCCTTCTCAGAAAAAAGCTTCTGCCGAGAGCGAGCACCGTGACATGCTGAGTCTCTGGGAAAGCAGAGATCCCCAAAGCTGTTGTGCCTGTGGATAGGCTGCAGAGGGATAGTGAATACCAGCAAGATCTTTCAGGGCTAGCACCTTCCTTGTGGGAGAAGGAGCCGTAAGTTTGCCTTTTCAGAAAAAAGCTTCTGCCGAGAGCGAGCACCGTGACATGCTGAGTCTCTGGGAAAGCAGAGATCCCCAAAGCTGTTGTGCCTGTGGATAGGCTGCAGAGGGATAGTGAATACCAGCAAGATCTTTCAGGGCTAGCACCTTCCTTGTGGGAGAAGGAGCCACACTTTTGCCTTCTCAGAAAAAAGCTTCTGCCGAGAACGAGCACCGTGACATGCTGAGTCTCTGGGAAAGCAGAGATCCCCAAAGCTGTTGTGCCTGTGGATAGGCTGCAGAGGGATAGTGAATACCAGCAAGATCTTTCAGGGCTAGCACCTTCCTTGTGGGAGAAGGAGCCGTAAGTTTGCCTTTTCAGAAAAAAGCTTCTGCCGAGAACGAGCACCGTGACATGCTGAGTCTCTGGGAAAGCAGAGATCCCCAAAGCTGTTGTGCCTGTGGATAGGCTGCAGAGGGATAGTGAATACCAGCAAGATCTTTCAGGGCTAGCACCTTCCTTGTGGGAGAAGGAGCCACACTTTTGCCTTTTCAGAAAAAAGCTTCTGCCGAGAACGAGCACCGTGACATGCTGAGTCTCTGGGAAAGCAGAGATCCCCAAAGCTGTTGTGCCTGTGGATAGGCTGCAGACGGATAGTGAATACCAGCAAGATCTTTCAGGGCTAGCACCTTCCTTGTGGGAGAAGGAGCCACACTTTTGCCTTCTCAGAAAAAAGCTTCTGCCGAGAACGAGCACCGTGACATGCTGAGTCTCTGGGAAAGCAGAGATCCCCAAAGCTGTTGTGCCTGTGGATAGGCTGCAGAGGGATAGTGAATACCAGCAAGATCTTTCAGGGCTAGCACCTTCCTTGTGGGAGAAGGAGCCACACTTTTGCCTTCTCAGAAAAAAGCTTCTGCCGAGAACGAGCACCGTGACATGCTGAGTCTCTGGGAAAGCAGAGATCCCCAAAGCTGTTGTGCCTGTGGATAGGCTGCAGAGGGATAGTGAATACCAGCAAGATCTTTCAGGGCTAGCACCTTCCTTGTGGGAGAAGGAGCCACACTTTTGCCTTCTCAGAAAAAAGCTTCTGCCGAGAACGAGCACCGTGACATGCTGAGTCTCTGGGAAAGCAGAGATCCCCAAAGCTGTTGTGCCT
The DNA here is from genome assembly GCF_929443795.1 of Astur gentilis. NCBI lineage: Eukaryota > Metazoa > Chordata > Aves > Accipitriformes > Accipitridae > Astur > Astur gentilis. The sequence goes on from NC_064905.1 coordinate 8,460,866, forward strand.
GTGGATAGGCTGCAGAGGGATAGTGAATACCAGCAAGATCTTTCAGGGCTAGCACCTTCCTTGTGGGAGAAGGAGCCACACTTTTGCCTTCTCAGAAAAAAGCTTCTGCCGAGAACGAGCACCGTGACATGCTGAGTCTCTGGGAAAGCAGAGATCCCCAAAGCTGTTGTGCCTGTGGATAGGCTGCAGAGGGATAGTGAATACCAGCAAGATCTTTCAGGGCTAGCACCTTCCTTGTGGGAGAAGGAGCCACACTTTTGCCTTCTCAGAAAAAAGCTTCTGCCGAGAACGAGCACCGTGACATGCTGAGTCTCTGGGAAAGCAGAGATCCCCAAAGCTGTTGTGCCTGTGGATAGGCTGCAGAGGGATAGTGAATACCAGCAAGATCTTTCAGGGCTAGCACCTTCCTTGTGGGAGAAGGAGCCACACTTTTGCCTTTTCAGAAAAAAGCTTCTGCCGAGAACGAGCACCGTGACATGCTGAGTCTCTGGGAAAGCAGAGATCCCCAAAGCTGTTGTGCCTGTGGATAGGCTGCAGACGGATAGTGAATACCAGCAAGATCTTTCAGGGCTAGCACCTTCCTTGTGGGAGAAGGAGCCACACTTTTGCCTTCTCAGAAAAAAGCTTCTGCCGAGAACGAGCACCGTGACATGCTGAGTCTCTGGGAAAGCAGAGATCCCCAAAGCTGTTGTGCCTGTGGATAGGCTGCAGAGGGATAGTGAATACCAGCAAGATCTTTCAGGGCTAGCACCTTCCTTGTGGGAGAAGGAGCCACACTTTTGCCTTCTCAGAAAAAAGCTTCTGCCGAGAACGAGCACCGTGACATGCTGAGTCTCTGGGAAAGCAGAGATCCCCAAAGCTGTTGTGCCTGTGGATAGGCTGCAGAGGGATAGTGAATACCAGCAAGATCTTTCAGGGCTAGCACCTTCCTTGTGGGAGAAGGAGCCGTAAGTTTGCCTTTTCAGAAAAAAGCTTCTGCCGAGAACGAGCACCGTGACATGCTGAGTCTCTGGGAAAGCAGAGATCCCCAAAGCTGTTGTGCCTGTGGATAGGCTGCAGAGGGATAGTGAATACCAGCAAGATCTTTCAGGGCTAGCACCTTCCTTGTGGGAGAAGGAGCCACACTTTTGCCTTTTCAGAAAAAAGCTTCTGCCGAGAACGAGCACCGTGACATGCTGAGTCTCTGGGAAAGCAGAGATCCCCAAAGCTGTTGTGCCTGTGGATAGGCTGCAGACGGATAGTGAATACCAGCAAGATCTTTCAGGGCTAGCACCTTCCTTGTGGGAGAAGGAGCCACACTTTTGCCTTCTCAGAAAAAAGCTTCTGCCGAGAACGAGCACCGTGACATGCTGAGTCTCTGGGAAAGCAGAGATCCCCAAAGCTGTTGTGCCTGTGGATAGGCTGCAGAGGGATAGTGAATACCAGCAAGATCTTTCAGGGCTAGCACCTTCCTTGTGGGAGAAGGAGCCACACTTTTGCCTTCTCAGAAAAAAGCTTCTGCCGAGAACGAGCACCGTGACATGCTGAGTCTCTGGGAAAGCAGAGATCCCCAAAGCTGTTGTGCCTGTGGATAGGCTGCAGAGGGATAGTGAATACCAGCAAGATCTTTCAGGGCTAGCACCTTCCTTGTGGGAGAAGGAGCCACACTTTTGCCTTCTCAGAAAAAAGCTTCTGCCGAGAACGAGCACCGTGACATGCTGAGTCTCTGGGAAAGCAGAGATCCCCAAAGCTGTTGTGCCTGTGGATAGGCTGCAGAGGGATAGTGAATACCAGCAAGATCTTTCAGGGCTAGCACCTTCCTTGTGGGAGAAGGAGCCACACTTTTGCCTTTTCAGAAAAAAGCTTCTGCCGAGAACGAGCACCGTGACATGCTGAGTCTCTGGGAAAGCAGAGATCCCCAAAGCTGTTGTGCCTGTGGATAGGCTGCAGAGGGATAGTGAATACCAGCAAGATCTTTCAGGGCTAGCACCTTCCTTGTGGGAGAAGGAGCCGTAAGTTTGCCTTTTCAGAAAAAAGCTTCTGCCGAGAGCGAGCACCGTGACATGCTGAGTCTCTGGGAAAGCAGAGATCCCCAAAGCTGTTGTGCCTGTGGATAGGCTGCAGAGGGATAGTGAATACCAGCAAGATCTTTCAGGGCTAGCACCTTCCTTGTGGGAGAAGGAGCCGTAAGTTTGCCTTCTCAGAAAAAGCTTCTGCCGAGAACGAGCACCGTGACATGCTGAGTCTCTGGGAAAGCAGAGATCCCCAAAGCTGTTGTGCCTGTGGATAGGCTGCAGAGGGATAGTGAATACCAGCAAGATCTTTCAGGGCTAGCACCTTCCTTGTGGGAGAAGGAGCCACACTTTTGCCTTCTCAGAAAAAAGCTTCTGCCGAGAACGAGCACCGTGACATGCTGAGTCTCTGGGAAAGCAGAGATCCCCAAAGCTGTTGTGCCTGTGGATAGGCTGCAGAGGGATAGTGAATACCAGCAAGATCTTTCAGGGCTAGCACCTTCCTTGTGGGAGAAGGAGCCGTAAGTTTGCCTTTTCAGAAAAAAGCTTCTGCCGAGAGCGAGCACCGTGACATGCTGAGTCTCTGGGAAAGCAGAGATCCCCAAAGCTGTTGTGCCTGTGGATAGGCTGCAGACGGATAGTGAATACCAGCAAGATCTTTCAGGGCTAGCACCTTCCTTGTGGGAGAAGGAGCCACACTTTTGCCTTCTCAGAAAAAAGCTTCTGCCGAGAACGAGCACCGTGACATGCTGAGTCTCTGGGAAAGCAGAGATCCCCAAAGCTGTTGTGCCTGTGGATAGGCTGCAGAGGGATAGTGAATACCAGCAAGATCTTTCAGGGCTAGCACCTTCCTTGTGGGAGAAGGAGCCGTAAGTTTGCCTTTTCAGAAAAAAGCTTCTGCCGAGAACGAGCACCGTGACATGCTGAGTCTCTGGGAAAGCAGAGATCCCCAAAGCTGTTGTGCCTGTGGATAGGCTGCAGAGGGATAGTGAATACCAGCAAGATCTTTCAGGGCTAGCACCTTCCTTGTGGGAGAAGGAGCCACACTTTTGCCTTTTCAGAAAAAAGCTTCTGCCGAGAACGAGCACCGTGACATGCTGAGTCTCTGGGAAAGCAGAGATCCCCAAAGCTGTTGTGCCTGTGGATAGGCTGCAGACGGATAGTGAATACCAGCAAGATCTTTCAGGGCTAGCACCTTCCTTGTGGGAGAAGGAGCCACACTTTTGCCTTTTCAGAAAAAAGCTTCTGCCGAGAACGAGCACCGTGACATGCTGAGTCTCTGGGAAAGCAGAGATCCCCAAAGCTGTTGTGCCTGTGGATAGGCTGCAGAGGGATAGTGAATACCAGCAAGATCTTTCAGGGCTAGCACCTTCCTTGTGGGAGAAGGAGCCACACTTTTGCCTTCTCAGAAAAAAGCTTCTGCCGAGAACGAGCACCGTGACATGCTGAGTCTCTGGGAAAGCAGAGATCCCCAAAGCTGTTGTGCCTGTGGATAGGCTGCAGAGGGATAGTGAATACCAGCAAGATCTTTCAGGGCTAGCACCTTCCTTGTGGGAGAAGGAGCCACACTTTTGCCTTCTCAGAAAAAAGCTTCTGCCGAGAACGAGCACCGTGACATGCTGAGTCTCTGGGAAAGCAGAGATCCCCAAAGCTGTTGTGCCTGTGGATAGGCTGCAGAGGGATAGTGAATACCAGCAAGATCTTTCAGGGCTAGCACCTTCCTTGTGGGAGAAGGAGCCGTAAGTTTGCCTTTTCAGAAAAAAGCTTCTGCCGAGAACGAGCACCGTGACATGCTGAGTCTCTGGGAAAGCAGAGATCCCCAAAGCTGTTGTGCCTGTGGATAGGCTGCAGAGGGATAGTGAATACCAGCAAGATCTTTCAGGGCTAGCACCTTCCTTGTGGGAGAAGGAGCCACACTTTTGCCTTCTCAGAAAAAAGCTTCTGCCGAGAACGAGCACCGTGACATGCTGAGTCTCTGGGAAAGCAGAGATCCCCAAAGCTGTTGTGCCTGTGGATAGGCTGCAGAGGGATAGTGAATACCAGCAAGATCTTTCAGGGCTAGCACCTTCCTTGTGGGAGAAGGAGCCGTAAGTTTGCCTTTTCAGAAAAAAGCTTCTGCCGAGAACGAGCACCGTGACATGCTGAGTCTCTGGGAAAGCAGAGATCCCCAAAGCTGTTGTGCCTGTGGATAGGCTGCAGACGGATAGTGAATACCAACAAGATCTTTCAGGGCTAGCACCTTCCTTGTGGGAGAAGGAGCCACACTTTTGCCTTCTCAGAAAAAAGCTTCTGCCGAGAACGAGCACCGTGACATGCTGAGTCTCTGGGAAAGCAGAGATCCCCAAAGCTGTTGTGCCTGTGGATAGGCTGCAGAGGGATAGTGAATACCAGCAAGATCTTTCAGGGCTAGCACCTTCCTTGTGGGAGAAGGAGCCGTAAGTTTGCCTTTTCAGAAAAAAGCTTCTGCCGAGAACGAGCACCGTGACATGCTGAGTCTCTGGGAAAGCAGAGATCCCCAAAGCTGTTGTGCCTGTGGATAGGCTGCAGAGGGATAGTGAATACCAGCAAGATCTTTCAGGGCTAGCACCTTCCTTGTGGGAGAAGGAGCCACACTTTTGCCTTCTCAGAAAAAAGCTTCTGCCGAGAACGAGCACCGTGACATGCTGAGTCTCTGGGAAAGCAGAGATCCCCAAAGCTGTTGTGCCTGTGGATAGGCTGCAGAGGGATAGTGAATACCAGCAAGATCTTTCAGGGCTAGCACCTTCCTTGTGGGAGAAGGAGCCACACTTTTGCCTTCTCAGAAAAAAGCTTCTGCCGAGAACGAGCACCGTGACATGCTGAGTCTCTGGGAAAGCAGAGATCCCCAAAGCTGTTGTGCCTGTGGATAGGCTGCAGAGGGATAGTGAATACCAGCAAGATCTTTCAGGGCTAGCACCTTCCTTGTGGGAGAAGGAGCCGTAAGTTTGCCTTTTCAGAAAAAAGCTTCTGCCGAGAACGAGCACCGTGACATGCTGAGTCTCTGGGAAAGCAGAGATCCCCAAAGCTGTTGTGCCTGTGGATAGGCTGCAGAGGGATAGTGAATACCAGCAAGATCTTTCAGGGCTAGCACCTTCCTTGTGGGAGAAGGAGCCACACTTTTGCCTTCTCAGAAAAAAGCTTCTGCCGAGAACGAGCACCGTGACATGCTGAGTCTCTGGGAAAGCAGAGATCCCCAAAGCTGTTGTGCCTGTGGATAGGCTGCAGAGGGATAGTGAATACCAGCAAGATCTTTCAGGGCTAGCACCTTCCTTGTGGGAGAAGGAGCCACACTTTTGCCTTTTCAGAAAAAAGCTTCTGCCGAGAACGAGCACCGTGACATGCTGAGTCTCTGGGAAAGCAGAGATCCCCAAAGCTGTTGTGCCTGTGGATAGGCTGCAGAGGGATAGTGAATACCAGCAAGATCTTTCAGGGCTAGCACCTTCCTTGTGGGAGAAGGAGCCGTAAGTTTGCCTTTTCAGAAAAAAGCTTCTGCCGAGAGCGAGCACCGTGACATGCTGAGTCTCTGGGAAAGCAGAGATCCCCAAAGCTGTTGTGCCTGTGGATAGGCTGCAGAGGGATAGTGAATACCAGCAAGATCTTTCAGGGCTAGCACCTTCCTTGTGGGAGAAGGAGCCACACTTTTGCCTTTTCAGAAAAAAGCTTCTGCCGAGAACGAGCACCGTGACATGCTGAGTCTCTGGGAAAGCAGAGATCCCCAAAGCTGTTGTGCCTGTGGATAGGCTGCAGACGGATAGTGAATACCAGCAAGATCTTTCAGGGCTAGCACCTTCCTTGTGGGAGAAGGAGCCACACTTTTGCCTTCTCAGAAAAAAGCTTCTGCCGAGAACGAGCACCGTGACATGCTGAGTCTCTGGGAAAGCAGAGATCCCCAAAGCTGTTGTGCCTGTGGATAGGCTGCAGAGGGATAGTGAATACCAGCAAGATCTTTCAGGGCTAGCACCTTCCTTGTGGGAGAAGGAGCCGTAAGTTTGCCTTTTCAGAAAAAAGCTTCTGCCGAGAACGAGCACCGTGACATGCTGAGTCTCTGGGAAAGCAGAGATCCCCAAAGCTGTTGTGCCTGTGGATAGGCTGCAGAGGGATAGTGAATACCAGCAATATCTTTCAGGGCTAGCACCTTCCTTGTGGGAGAAGGAGCCACACTTTTGCCTTTTCAGAAAAAAGCTTCTGCCGAGAACGAGCACCGTGACATGCTGAGTCTCTGGGAAAGCAGAGATCCCCAAAGCTGTTGTGCCTGTGGATAGGCTGCAGAGGGATAGTGAATACCAGCAAGATCTTTCAGGGCTAGCACCTTCCTTGTGGGAGAAGGAGCCACACTTTTGCCTTCTCAGAAAAAAGCTTCTGCCGAGAACGAGCACCGTGACATGCTGAGTCTCTGGGAAAGCAGAGATCCCCAAAGCTGTTGTGCCTGTGGATAGGCTGCAGAGGGATAGTGAATACCAGCAAGATCTTTCAGGGCTAGCACCTTCCTTGTGGGAGAAGGAGCCGTAAGTTTGCCTTTTCAGAAAAAAGCTTCTGCCGAGAACGAGCACCGTGACATGCTGAGTCTCTGGGAAAGCAGAGATCCCCAAAGCTGTTGTGCCTGTGGATAGGCTGCAGAGGGATAGTGAATACCAGCAAGATCTTTCAGGGCTAGCACCTTCCTTGTGGGAGAAGGAGCCACACTTTTGCCTTTTCAGAAAAAAGCTTCTGCCGAGAACGAGCACCGTGACATGCTGAGTCTCTGGGAAAGCAGAGATCCCCAAAGCTGTTGTGCCTGTGGATAGGCTGCAGAGGGATAGTGAATACCAGCAAGATCTTTCAGGGCTAGCACCTTCCTTGTGGGAGAAGGAGCCACACTTTTGCCTTCTCAGAAAAAAGCTTCTGCCGAGAACGAGCACCGTGACATGCTGAGTCTCTGGGAAAGCAGAGATCCCCAAAGCTGTTGTGCCTGTGGATAGGCTGCAGAGGGATAGTGAATACCAGCAAGATCTTTCAGGGCTAGCACCTTCCTTGTGGGAGAAGGAGCCACACTTTTGCCTTCTCAGAAAAAAGCTTCTGCCGAGAACGAGCACCGTGACATGCTGAGTCTCTGGGAAAGCAGAGATCCCCAAAGCTGTTGTGCCTGTGGATAGGCTGCAGAGGGATAGTGAATACCAGCAAGATCTTTCAGGGCTAGCACCTTCCTTGTGGGAGAAGGAGCCACACTTTTGCCTTTTCAGAAAAAAGCTTCTGCCGAGAACGAGCACCGTGACATGCTGAGTCTCTGGGAAAGCAGAGATCCCCAAAGCTGTTGTGCCTGTGGATAGGCTGCAGAGGGATAGTGAATACCAGCAAGATCTTTCAGGGCTAGCACCTTCCTTGTGGGAGAAGGAGCCGTAAGTTTGCCTTTTCAGAAAAAAGCTTCTGCCGAGAGCGAGCACCGTGACATGCTGAGTCTCTGGGAAAGCAGAGATCCCCAAAGCTGTTGTGCCTGTGGATAGGCTGCAGAGGGATAGTGAATACCAGCAAGATCTTTCAGGGCTAGCACCTTCCTTGTGGGAGAAGGAGCCACACTTTTGCCTTTTCAGAAAAAAGCTTCTGCCGAGAACGAGCACCGTGACATGCTGAGTCTCTGGGAAAGCAGAGATCCCCAAAGCTGTTGTGCCTGTGGATAGGCTGCAGACGGATAGTGAATACCAGCAAGATCTTTCAGGGCTAGCACCTTCCTTGTGGGAGAAGGAGCCACACTTTTGCCTTCTCAGAAAAAAGCTTCTGCCGAGAACGAGCACCGTGACATGCTGAGTCTCTGGGAAAGCAGAGATCCCCAAAGCTGTTGTGCCTGTGGATAGGCTGCAGAGGGATAGTGAATACCAGCAAGATCTTTCAGGGCTAGCACCTTCCTTGTGGGAGAAGGAGCCGTAAGTTTGCCTTTTCAGAAAAAAGCTTCTGCCGAGAACGAGCACCGTGACATGCTGAGTCTCTGGGAAAGCAGAGATCCCCAAAGCTGTTGCGCCTGTGGATAGGCTGCAGAGGGATAGTGAATACCAGCAAGATCTTTCAGGGCTAGCACCTTCCTTGTGGGAGAAGGAGCCACACTTTTGCCTTTTCAGAAAAAAGCTTCTGCCGAGAACGAGCACCGTGACATGCTGAGTCTCTGGGAAAGCAGAGATCCCCAAAGCTGTTGTGTCTGTGGATAGGCTGCAGACGGATAGTGAATACCAGCAAGATCTTTCAGGGCTAGCACCTTCCTTGTGGGAGAAGGAGCCACACTTTTGCCTTCTCAGAAAAAAGCTTCTGCCGAGAACGAGCACCGTGACATGCTGAGTCTCTGGGAAAGCAGAGATCCCCAAAGCTGTTGTGCCTGTGGATAGGCTGCAGAGGGATAGTGAATACCAGCAAGATCTTTCAGGGCTAGCACCTTCCTTGTGGGAGAAGGAGCCGTAAGTTTGCCTTTTCAGAAAAAAGCTTCTGCCGAGAACGAGCACCGTGACATGCTGAGTCTCTGGGAAAGCAGAGATCCCCAAAGCTGTTGTGCCTGTGGATAGGCTGCAGAGGGATAGTGAATACCAGCAAGATCTTTCAGGGCTAGCACCTTCCTTGTGGGAGAAGGAGCCACACTTTTGCCTTCTCAGAAAAAAGCTTCTGCCGAGAACGAGCACCGTGACATGCTGAGTCTCTGGGAAAGCAGAGATCCCCAAAGCTGTTGTGCCTGTGGATAGGCTGCAGAGGGATAGTGAATACCAGCAAGATCTTTCAGGGCTAGCACCTTCCTTGTGGGAGAAGGAGCCGTAAGTTTGCCTTTTCAGAAAAAAGCTTCTGCCGAGAACGAGCACCGTGACATGCTGAGTCTCTGGGAAAGCAGAGATCCCCAAAGCTGTTGTGCCTGTGGATAGGCTGCAGAGGGATAGTGAATACCAGCAAGATCTTTCAGGGCTAGCACCTTCCTTGTGGGAGAAGGAGCCACACTTTTGCCTTCTCAGAAAAAAGCTTCTGCCGAGAACGAGCACCGTGACATGCTGAGTCTCTGGGAAAGCAGAGATCCCCAAAGCTGTTGTGCCTGTGGATAGGCTGCAGAGGGATAGTGAATACCAGCAAGATCTTTCAGGGCTAGCACCTTCCTTGTGGGAGAAGGAGCCACACTTTTGCCTTCTCAGAAAAAAGCTTCTGCCGAGAACGAGCACCGTGACATGCTGAGTCTCTGGGAAAGCAGAGATCCCCAAAGCTGTTGTGCCTGTGGATAGGCTGCAGAGGGATAGTGAATACCAGCAAGATCTTTCAGGGCTAGCACCTTCCTTGTGGGAGAAGGAGCCGTAAGTTTGCCTTTTCAGAAAAAAGCTTCTGCCGAGAGCGAGCACCGTGACATGCTGAGTCTCTGGGAAAGCAGAGATCCCCAAAGCTGTTGTGCCTGTGGATAGGCTGCAGAGGGATAGTGAATACCAGCAAGATCTTTCAGGGCTAGCACCTTCCTTGTGGGAGAAGGAGCCACACTTTTGCCTTTTCAGAAAAAAGCTTCTGCCGAGAACGAGCACCGTGACATGCTGAGTCTCTGGGAAAGCAGAGATCCCCAAAGCTGTTGTGCCTGTGGATAGGCTGCAGAGGGATAGTGAATACCAGCAAGATCTTTCAGGGCTAGCACCTTCCTTGTGGGAGAAGGAGCCAGACGTTTGCCTTCTCAGAAAAAGCTTCTGCCGAGAACGAGCACCGTGACATGCTGAGTCTCTGGGAAAGCAGAGATCCCCAGTGCTGTTATGGCTGTGGATAAGCTGCAGGCGGATAGTGAAAAACTGCATTAGTTTTCAGGGCTGGCACCTTCCCTGTGGGAGAAGGAGCCGTAAGTTTGCCTTTTCAGAAAAAAGCTTCTGCCGAGAACGAGCACCGTGACATGCTGAGTCTCTGGGAAAGCAGAGATCCCCAGTGCTGTTGCGGCTAAAGATAGGCTGCAGAGGGATAGTGAATACCAGCAATATCTTTCAGGGCTGGCACCTTCCTTGTGGGAGAAGGAGCCGTAAGTTTGCCTTTTCAGAAAAAAGCTTCTGCCGAGAGCGAGCACCGTGACATGCTGAGTCTCTGGGAAAGCAGAGATCCCCAAAGCTGTTGTGCCTGTGGATAGGCTGCAGAGGGATAGTGAATACCAGCAAGATCTTTCAGGGCTAGCACCTTCCTTGTGGGAGAAGGAGCCAGACGTTTGCCTTCTCAGAAAAAGCTTCTGCCGAGAACGAGCACCGTGACATGCTGAGTCTCTGGGAAAGCAGAGATCCCCAGTGCTGTTATGGCTGTGGATAAGCTGCAGGCGGATAGTGAAAAACTGCATTAGTTTTCAGGGCTGGCACCTTCCCTGTGGGAGAAGGAGCCGTAAGTTTGCCTTTTCTGAAAAAAGCTTCTGCCGAGAGCGAGCACCGTGACATGCTGAGTCTCTGGGAAAGCAGAGATCCCCAGTGCTGTTGCTGCTAATGATAGGATGCAGAGGGATAGTGAAGGCCTGCATTAGCTTTCAGGGCTGGCACCTTCCTTGAGGGAGAAGGAGCCGTAAGTTTGCCTTTTCAGAAAAAAGCTTCTGCCGAGAACGAGCACCGTGACATGCTGAGTCTCTGGGAAAGCAGAGATCCCCAGTGCTGTTGCGGCTAAAGATAGGCTGCAGAGGGATAGTGAATACCAGCAAGATCTTTCAGGGCTGGCACCTTCCTTGTGGGAGAAGGAGCCGTAAGTTTGCCTTTTCAGAAAAAGGCTCTGGCGAGAGTGAGCACCGTGACATGCTGAGTCTCTGGGAAAGCAGAGATCCCCAAAGCTGTTGTGCCTGTGGATAGGCTGCAGAGGGATAGTGAAAAACTGCATTAGTTTTCAGGGCTGGCACCTTCCCTGTGGGAGAAGGAGCCGAAAGTTTTCTTTTTCAGAAAAAAGCTTCTGCCGAGAGCGAGCACCGTGACATGCTGAGTCTCTGGGAAAGCAGAGATCCCCAAAGCTGTTGTGCCTGTGGATAGGCTGCAGAGGGATAGTGAAAAACTGCATTAGTTTTCAGGGCTGGCACCTTCCCTGTGGGAGAAGGAGCCGTAAGTTTGCCTTTTCAGAAAAAAGCTTCTGCCGAGAACGAGCACCGTGACATGCTGAGTCTCTGGGAAAGCAGAGATCCCCAGTGCTGTTGCGGCTAAAGATAGGCTGCAGAGGGATAGTGAATACCAGCAATATCTTTCAGGGCTGGCACCTTCCTTGTGGGAGAAGGAGCCGTAAGTTTGCCTTTTCAGAAAAAAGCTTCTGCCGAGAGCGAGCACCGTGACATGCTGAGTCTCTGGGAAAGCAGAGATCCCCAAAGCTGTTGTGCCTGTGGATAGGCTGCAGAGGGATAGTGAATACCAGCAAGATCTTTCAGGGCTAGCACCTTCCTTGTGGGAGAAGGAGCCAGACGTTTGCCTTCTCAGAAAAAGCTTCTGCCGAGAACGAGCACCGTGACATGCTGAGTCTCTGGGAAAGCAGAGATCCCCAGTGCTGTTATGGCTGTGGATAAGCTGCAGGCGGATAGTGAAAAACTGCATTAGTTTTCAGGGCTGGCACCTTCCCTGTGGGAGAAGGAGCCGTAAGTTTGCCTTTTCTGAAAAAAGCTTCTGCCGAGAGCGAGCACCGTGACATGCTGAGTCTCTGGGAAAGCAGAGATCCCCAGTGCTGTTGCTGCTAATGATAGGATGCAGAGGGATAGTGAAGGCCTGCATTAGCTTTCAGGGCTGGCACCTTCCTTGTGGGAGAAGGAGCCGTAAGTTTGCCTTTTCAGAAAAAAGCTTCTGCCGAGAACGAGCACCGTGACATGCTGAGTCTCTGGGAAAGCAGAGATCCCCAGTGCTGTTGCGGCTAAAGATAGGCTGCAGAGGGATAGTGAATACCAGCAATATCTTTCAGGGCTGGCACCTTCCTTGTGGGAGAAGGAGCCGTAAGTTTGCCTTTTCAGAAAAAAGCTTCTGCCGAGAGCGAGCACCGTGACATGCTGAGTCTCTGGGAAAGCAGAGATCCCCAGTGCTGTTGTGCCTGTGGATAGGCTGCAGAGGGATACTGAAGATCAGCAGTTTCTTTCAGGGCTGGCACCTTCCTTGTGGGAGAAGGAGCCGTAAGTTTGCCTTTTCAGAAAAAAGCTTCTGCCGAGAGCGAGCACCGTGACATGCTGAGTCTCTGGGAAAGCAGAGATCCCCAAAGCTGTTGTGCCTGTGGATAGGCTGCAGAGGGATAGTGAATACCAGCAATATCTTTCAGGGCTAGCACCTTCCTTGTGGGAGAAGGAGCCACACTTTTGCCTTCTCAGAAAAAGCTTCTGCCGAGAACGAGCACCGTGACATGCTGAGTCTCTGGGAAAGCAGAGATCCTCAATGCTGTTGTGCCTAAAGATAGGCTGCAGGGGGATAGTGAATACCAGCAAGATCTTTCAGGGCTGGCACCTTCCTTGTGGGAGAAGGAGCCGTAAGTTTGCCTTTTCAGAAAAAGGCTCTGGCGAGAGTGAGCACCGTGACATGCTGAGTCTCTGGGAAAGCAGAGATCCCCAAAGCTGTTGTGCCTGTGGTTAGGCTGCAGAGGGATAGTGAAAAACTGCATTAGTTTTCAGGGCTGGCACCTTCCCTGTGGGAGAAGGAGCCGAAAGTTTTCTTTTTCAGAAAAAAGCTTCTGCCGAGAGCGAGCACCGTGACATGCTGAGTCTCTGGGAAAGCAGAGATCCCCAAAGCTGTTGTGCCTGTGGATAGGCTGCAGAGGGATAGTGAAAAACTGCATTAGTTTTCAGGGCTGGCACCTTCCCTGTGGGAGAAGGAGCCGTAAGTTTGCCTTTTCAGAAAAAAGCTTCTGCCGAGAGCGAGCACCGTGACATGCTGAGTCTCTGGGAAAGCAGAGATCCCCAGTGCTGTTGCGGCTAAAGATAGGCTGCAGAGGGATAGTGAATACCAGCAATATCTTTCAGGGCTGGCACCTTCCTTGTGGGAGAAGGAGCCGTAAGTTTGCCTTTTCAGAAAAAAGCTTCTGCCGAGAGCGAGCACCGTGACATGCTGAGTCTCTGGGAAAGCAGAGATCCCCAAAGCTGTTGTGCCTGTGGATAGGCTGCAGAGGGATAGTGAATACCAGCAAGATCTTTCAGGGCTAGCACCTTCCTTGTGGGAGAAGGAGCCAGACGTTTGCCTTCTCAGAAAAAGCTTCTGCCGAGAACGAGCACCGTGACATGCTGAGTCTCTGGGAAAGCAGAGATCCCCAGTGCTGTTATGGCTGTGGATAAGCTGCAGGCGGATAGTGAAAAACTGCATTAGTTTTCAGGGCTGGCACCTTCCCTGTGGGAGAAGGAGCCGTAAGTTTGCCTTTTCTGAAAAAAGCTTCTGCCGAGAGCGAGCACCGTGACATGCTGAGTCTCTGGGAAAGCAGAGATCCCCAGTGCTGTTGCTGCTAATGATAGGATGCAGAGGGATAGTGAAGGCCTGCATTAGCTTTCAGGGCTGGCACCTTCCTTGAGGGAGAAGGAGCCGTAAGTTTGCCTTTTCAGAAAAAAGCTTCTGCCGAGAGCGAGCACCGTGACATGCTGAGTCTCTGGGAAAGCAGAGATCCCCAAAGCTGTTGTGCCTGTGGATAGGCTGCAGAGGGATACTGAAGATTAGCAGTTTCTTTCAGGGCTGGCACCTTCCTTGTGGGAGAAGGAGCCGTAAGTTTGCCTTTTCAGAAAAAAGCTTCTGCCGAGAGCGAGCACCGTGACACGCTGAGTCTCTGGGAAAGCAGAGATCCCCAGTGCTGTTGTGCCTGTGGATAGGCTGCAGAGGGATACTGAAGATTAGCAGTTTCTTTCAGGGCTGGCACCTTCCTTGTGGGAGAAGGAGCCGTAAGTTTGCCTTTTCAGAAAAAAGCTTCTGCCGAGAGCGAGCACCGTGACACGCTGAGTCTCTGGGAAAGCAGAGATCCCCAGTGCTGTTGTGCCTGTGGATAGGCTGCAGAGGGATACTGAAGATCAGCAGTTTCTTTCAGGGCTGGCACCTTCCTTGTGGGAGAAGGAGCCGTAAGTTTGCCTTTTCAGAAAAAAGCTTCTGCCGAGAGCGAGCACGGTGACATGCTGAGTCTCTGGGAAAGCAGAGATCCCCAAAGCTGTTGTGCCTGTGGATAGGCTGCAGAGGGATAGTGAAAAACTGCATTAGCTTTCAGGGCTGGAACCTTCCCTGTGGGAGAAGGAGCCGTAAGTTTGCCTTTTCAGAAAAAAGCTTCTGCCGAGAACGAGCACGGCGATATGCTGAGTCTCTGGGAAAGCAGAGATCCCCAAAGCTGTTGTGCCTGTGGATAGGCTGCAGAGGGATAGTGAAAAACTGCATTAGTTTTCAGGGCTGGCACCTTCCCTGTGGGAGAAGGAGCCGAAAGTTTTCTTTTTCAGAAAAAAGCTTCTGCCGAGAGCGAGCACCGTGACATGCTGAGTCTCTGGGAAAGCAGAGATCCCCAAAGCTGTTGTGCCTGTGGATAGGCTGCAGAGGGATAGTGAAAAACTGCATTAGTTTTCAGGGCTGGCACCTTCCCTGTGGGAGAAGGAGCCGTAAGTTTGCCTTTTCAGAAAAAAGCTTCTGCCGAGAGCGAGCACCGTGACCTGCTGAGTCTCTGGGAAAGCAGAGATCCCCAGTGCTGTTGTGCCTGTGGATAGGCTGCAGAGGGATAGTGAAAAACTGCATTAGTTTTCAGGGCTGGCACCTTCCCTGTGGGAGAAGGAGCCGTAAGTTTGCCTTTTCAGAAAAAAGCTTCTGCCGAGAACGAGCACCGTGACATGCTGAGTCTCTGGGAAAGCAGAGATCCCCAAAGCTGTTGTGCCTGTGGATAGGCTGCAGAGGGATAGTGAATACCAGCAAGATCTTTCAGGGCTAGCACCTTCCTTGTGGGAGAAGGAGCCAGACGTTTGCCTTCTCAGAAAAAGCTTCTGCCGAGAACGAGCACCGTGACATGCTGAGTCTCTGGGAAAGCAGAGATCCCCAGTGCTGTTATGGCTGTGGATAAGCTGCAGGCGGATAGTGAAAAACTGCATTAGTTTTCAGGGCTGGCACCTTCCCTGTGGGAGAAGGAGCCGTAAGTTTGCCTTTTCAGAAAAAAGCTTCTGCCGAGAGCGAGCACCGTGACCTGCTGAGTCTCTGGGAAAGCAGAGATCCCCAAAGGTGTTGTGCCTGTGGATAGGCTGCAGAGGGATAGTGAATACCAGCAAGATCTTTCAGGGCTAGCACCTTCCTTGTGGGAGAAGGAGCCAGACGTTTGCCTTCTCAGAAAAAAGCTTCTGCCGAGAGCGAGCACCGTGACATGCTGAGTCTCTGGGAAAGCAGAGATCCCCAAAGCTGTTGTGCCTGTGGATAGGCTGCAGAGGGATAGTGAAAAACTGCATTAGTTTTCAGGGCTGGCACCTTCCCTGTGGGAGAAGGAGCCGTAAGTTTGCCTTTTCAGAAAAAAGCTTCTGCCGAGAGCGAGCACCGTGACATGCTGAGTCTCTGGGAAAGCAGAGATCCCCAGTGCTGTTGTGCCTGTGGATAGGCTGCAGAGGGATACTGAAGATCAGCAGTTTCTTTCAGGGCTAGCACCTTCCTTGTGGGAGAAGGAGCCGTAAGTTTGCCTTTTCAGAAAAAAGCTTCTGCCGAGAGCGAGCACCGTGACATGCTGAGTCTCTGGGAAAGCAGAGATCCCCAGTGCTGTTGTGCCTGTGGATAGGGTGCAGAGGGATACTGAAGATCAGCAGTTTCTTTCAGGGCTGGCACCTTCCTTGTGGGAGAAGGAGCCGTAAGTTTGCCTTTTCAGAAAAAAGCTTCTGCCGAGAGCGAGCACCGTGACATGCTGAGTCTCTGGGAAAGCAGAGATCCCCAAAGCTGTTGTGCCTGTGGATAGGCTGCAGAGGGATAGTGAAAAACTGCATTAGATTTCAGGGCTGGCACCTTCCCTGTGGGAGAAGGAGCCGTAAGTTTGCCTTTTCAGAAAAAAGCTTCTGCCGAGAACGAGCACCGTGACATGCTGAGTCTCTGGGAAAGCAGAGATCCCCAAAGCTGTTGTGCCTGTGGATAGGCTGCAGAGGGATAGTGAATACCAGCAAGATCTTTCAGGGCTAGCACCTTCCTTGTGGGAGAAGGAGCCAGACGTTTGCCTTCTCAGAAAAAGCTTCTGCCGAGAACGAGCACCGTGACATGCTGAGTCTCTGGGAAAGCAGAGATCCCCAGTGCTGTTATGGCTGTGGATAAGCTGGAGGCGGATAGTGAAAAACTGCATTAGTTTTCAGGGCTGGCACCTTCCCTGTGGGAGAAGGAGCCGTAAGTTTGCCTTTTCAGAAAAAAGCTTCTGCCGAGAGCGAGCACCGTGACCTGCTGAGTCTCTGGGAAAGCAGAGATCCCCAAAGCTGTTGTGCCTGTGGATAGGCTGCAGAGGGATAGTGAATACCAGCAAGATCTTTCAGGGCTAGCACCTTCCTTGTGGGAGAAGGAGCGAGACGTTTGCCTTCTCAGAAAAAGCTTCTGCCGAGAACGAGCACCGTGACATGCTGAGTCTCTGGGAAAGCAGAGATCCCCAGTGCTGTTATGGCTGTGGATAAGCTGCAGGCGGATAGTGAAAAACTGCATTAGTTTTCAGGGCTGGCACCTTCCCTGTGGGAGAAGGAGCCGTAAGTTTGCCTTTTCTGAAAAAAGCTTCTGCCGAGAGCGAGCACCGTGACATGCTGAGTCTCTGGGAAAGCAGAGATCCCCAGTGCTGTTGCTGCTAATGATAGGATGCAGAGGGATAGTGAAGGCCTGCATTAGCTTTCAGGGCTGGCACCTTCCTTGAGGGAGAAGGAGCCGTAAGTTTGCCTTTTCAGAAAAAAGCTTCTGCCGAGAGCGAGCACCGTGACATGCTGAGTCTCTGGGAAAGCAGAGATCCCCAGTGCTGTTGTGCCTGTGGATAGGCTGCAGAGGGATACTGAAGATTAGCAGTTTCTTTCAGGGCTGGCACCTTCCTTGTGGGAGAAGGAGCCGTAAGTTTGCCTTTTCAGAAAAAAGCTTCTGCCGAGAGCGAGCACCGTGACACGCTGAGTCTCTGGGAAAGCAGAGATCCCCAGTGCTGTTGTGCCTGTGGATAGGCTGCAGAGGGATACTGAAGATCAGCAGTTTCTTTCAGGGCTGGCACCTTCCTTGTGGGAGAAGGAGCCGTAAGTTTGCCTTTTCAGAAAAAAGCTTCTGCCGAGAGCGAGCACCGTGACATGCTGAGTCTCTGGGAAAGCAGAGATCCCCAGTGCTGTTGTGCCTGTGGATAGGCTGCAGAGGGATACTGAAGATCAGCAGTTTCTTTCAGGGCTGGCACCTTCCTTGTGGGAGAAGGAGCCGTAAGTTTGCCTTTTCAGAAAAAAGCTTCTGCCGAGAGCGAGCACCTTGACATGCTGAGTCTCTGGGAAAGCAGAGATCCCCAGTGCTGTTGTGCCTGTGGATAGGCTGCAGAGGGATAGTGAAAAACTGCATTAGTTTTCAGGGCTGGCACCTTCCCTGTGGGAGAAGGAGCCGAAAGTTTTCTTTTTCAGAAAAAAGCTTCTGCCGAGAGCGAGCACCGTGACATGCTGAGTCTCTGGGAAAGCAGAGATCCCCAGTGCTGTTGTGCCTGTGGATAGGCTGCAGAGGGATAGTGAAAAACTGCATTAGATTTCAGGGCTGGCACCTTCCCTGTGGGAGAAGGAGCCGTAAGTTTGCCTTTTCAGAAAAAAGCTTCTGCCGAGAACGAGCACCGTGACATGCTGAGTCTCTGGGAAAGCAGAGATCCCCAAAGCTGTTGTGCCTGTGGATAGGCTGCAGAGGGATAGTGAATACCAGCAAGATCTTTCAGGGCTAGCACCTTCCTTGTGGGAGAAGGAGCCAGACGTTTGCCTTCTCAGAAAAAGCTTCTGCCGAGAACGAGCACCGTGACATGCTGAGTCTCTGGGAAAGCAGAGATCCCCAGTGCTGTTATGGCTGTGGATAAGCTGCAGGCGGATAGTGAAAAACTGCATTAGTTTTCAGGGCTGGCACCTTCCCTGTGGGAGAAGGAGCCGTAAGTTTGCCTTTTCAGAAAAAAGCTTCTGCCGAGAGCGAGCACCGTGACCTGCTGAGTCTCTGGGAAAGCAGAGATCCCCAAAGGTGTTGTGCCTGTGGATAGGCTGCAGAGGGATAGTGAATACCAGCAAGATCTTTCAGGGCTAGCACCTTCCTTGTGGGAGAAGGAGCCAGACGTTTGCCTTCTCAGAAAAAAGCTTCTGCCGAGAGCGAGCACCGTGACATGCTGAGTCTCTGGGAAAGCAGAGATCCCCAAAGCTGTTGTGCCTGTGGATAGGCTGCAGAGGGATAGTGAAAAACTGCATTAGTTTTCAGGGCTGGCACCTTCCCTGTGGGAGAAGGAGCCGTAAGTTTGCCTTTTCAGAAAAAAGCTTCTGCCGAGAGCGAGCACCGTGACATGCTGAGTCTCTGGGAAAGCAGAGATCCCCAGTGCTGTTGTGCCTGTGGATAGGCTGCAGAGGGATACTGAAGATCAGCAGTTTCTTTCAGGGCTAGCACCTTCCTTGTGGGAGAAGGAGCCGTAAGTTTGCCTTTTCAGAAAAAAGCTTCTGCCGAGAGCGAGCACCGTGACATGCTGAGTCTCGGGAAAGCAGAGATCCCCAGTGCTGTTGTGCCTGTGGATAGGGTGCAGAGGGATACTGAAGATCAGCAGTTTCTATCAGGGCTGGCACCTTCCTTGTGGGAGAAGGAGCCGTAAGTTTGCCTTTTCAGAAAAAAGCTTCTGCCGAGAGCGAGCACCGTGACATGCTGAGTCTCTGGGAAAGCAGAGATCCCCAAAGCTGTTGTGCCTGTGGATAGGCTGCAGAGGGATAGTGAAAAACTGCATTAGTTTTCAGGGCTGGCACCTTCCCTGTGGGAGAAGGAGCCGTAAGTTTGCCTTTTCAGAAAAAAGCTTCTGCCGAGAACGAGCACCGTGACATGCTGAGTCTCTGGGAAAGCAGAGATCCCCAAAGCTGTTGTGCCTGTGGATAGGCTGCAGAGGGATAGTGAATACCAGCAAGATCTTTCAGGGCTAGCACCTTCCTTGTGGGAGAAGGAGCCAGACGTTTGCCTTCTCAGAAAAAGCTTCTGCCGAGAACGAGCACCGTGACATGCTGAGTCTCTGGGAAAGCAGAGATCCCCAGTGCTGTTATGGCTGTGGATAAGCTGCAGGCGGATAGTGAAAAACTGCATTAGTTTTCAGGGCTGGCACCTTCCCTGTGGGAGAAGGAGCCGTAAGTTTGCCTTTTCAGAAAAAAGCTTCTGCCGAGAGCGAGCACCGTGACCTGCTGAGTCTCTGGGAAAGCAGAGATCCCCAAAGCTGTTGTGCCTGTGGATAGGCTGCAGAGGGATAGTGAATACCAGCAAGATCTTTCAGGGCTAGCACCTTCCTTGTGGGAGAAGGAGCGAGACGTTTGCCTTCTCAGAAAAAGCTTCTGCCGAGAACGAGCACCGTGACATGCTGAGTCTCTGGGAAAGCAGAGATCCCCAGTGCTGTTATGGCTGTGGATAAGCTGCAGGCGGATAGTGAAAAACTGCATTAGTTTTCAGGGCTGGCACCTTCCCTGTGGGAGAAGGAGCCGTAAGTTTGCCTTTTCTGAAAAAAGCTTCTGCCGAGAGCGAGCACCGTGACATGCTGAGTCTCTGGGAAAGCAGAGATCCCCAGTGCTGTTGCTGCTAATGATAGGATGCAGAGGGATAGTGAAGGCCTGCATTAGCTTTCAGGGCTGGCACCTTCCTTGAGGGAGAAGGAGCCGTAAGTTTGCCTTTTCAGAAAAAAGCTTCTGCCGAGAGCGAGCACCGTGACATGCTGAGTCTCTGGGAAAGCAGAGATCCCCAGTGCTGTTGTGCCTGTGGATAGGCTGCAGAGGGATACTGAAGATTAGCAGTTTCTTTCAGGGCTGGCACCTTCCTTGTGGGAGAAGGAGCCGTAAGTTTGCCTTTTCAGAAAAAAGCTTCTGCCGAGAGCGAGCACCGTGACACGCTGAGTCTCTGGGAAAGCAGAGATCCCCAGTGCTGTTGTGCCTGTGGATAGGCTGCAGAGGGATACTGAAGATCAGCAGTTTCTTTCAGGGCTGGCACCTTCCTTGTGGGAGAAGGAGCCGTAAGTTTGCCTTTTCAGAAAAAAGCTTCTGCCGAGAGCGAGCACCGTGACATGCTGAGTCTCTGGGAAAGCAGAGATCCCCAGTGCTGTTGTGCCTGTGGATAGGCTGCAGAGGGATACTGAAGATCAGCAGTTTCTTTCAGGGCTGGCACCTTCCTTGTGGGAGAAGGAGCCGTAAGTTTGCCTTTTCAGAAAAAAGCTTCTGCCGAGAGCGAGCACCTTGACATGCTGAGTCTCTGGGAAAGCAGAGATCCCCAGTGCTGTTGTGCCTGTGGATAGGCTGCAGAGGGATAGTGAAAAACTGCATTAGTTTTCAGGGCTGGCACCTTCCCTGTGGGAGAAGGAGCCGAAAGTTTTCTTTTTCAGAAAAAAGCTTCTGCCGAGAGCGAGCACCGTGACATGCTGAGTCTCTGGGAAAGCAGAGATCCCCAAAGCTGTTGTGCCTGTGGATAGGCTGCAGAGGGATAGTGAAAAACTGCATTAGATTTCAGGGCTGGCACCTTCCCTGTGGGAGAAGGAGCCGTAAGTTTGCCTTTTCAGAAAAAAGCTTCTGCCGAGAGCGAGCACCGTGACATGCTGAGTCTCTGGGAAAGCAGAGATCCCCAAAGCTGTTGTGCCTGTGGATAGGCTGCAGAGGGATAGTGAATACCAGCAAGATCTTTCAGGGCTAGCACCTTCCTTGTGGGAGAAGGAGCCAGACGTTTGCCTTCTCAGAAAAAGCTTCTGCTGAGAACGAGCACCGTGACATGCTGAGTCTCTGGGAAAGCAGAGATCCCCAGTGCTGTTATGGCTGTGGATAAGCTGCAGGCGGATAGTGAAAAACTGCATTAGTTTTCAGGGCTGGCACCTTCCCTGTGGGAGAAGGAGCCGTAAGTTTGCCTTTTCAGAAAAAAGCTTCTGCCGAGAGCGAGCACCGTGACCTGCTGAGTCTCTGGGAAAGCAGAGATCCCCAAAGCTGTTGTGCCTGTGGATAGGCTGCAGAGGGATAGTGAATACCAGCAAGATCTTTCAGGGCTAGCACCTTCCTTGTGGGAGAAGGAGCGAGACGTTTGCCTTCTCAGAAAAAGCTTCTGCCGAGAGCGAGCACCGTGACATGCTGAGTCTCTGGGAAAGCAGAGATCCCCAGTGCTGTTATGGCTGTGGATAAGCTGCAGGCGGATAGTGAAAAACTGCATTAGTTTTCAGGGCTGGCACCTTCCCTGTGGGAGAAGGAGCCGAAAGTTTTCTTTTTCAGAAAAAAGCTTCTGCCGAGAGCGAGCACCGTGACATGCTGAGTCTCTGGGAAAGCAGAGATCCCCAAAGCTGTTGTGCCTGTGGATAGGCTGCAGAGGGATAGTGAAAAACTGCATTAGTTTTCAGGGCTGGCACCTTCCCTGTGGGAGAAGGAGCCGTAAGTTTGCCTTTTCAGAAAAAAGCTTCTGCCGAGAGCGAGCACCGTGACATGCTGAGTCTCTGGGAAAGCAGAGATCCCCAAAGCTGTTGTGCCTGTGGATAGGCTGCAGAGGGATAGTGAATACCAGCAAGATCTTTCAGGGCTAGCACCTTCCTTGTGGGAGAAGGAGCCAGACGTTTGCCTTCTCAGAAAAAGCTTCTGCCGAGAACGAGCACCGTGACATGCTGAGTCTCTGGGAAAGCAGAGATCCCCAGTGCTGTTGTGCCTGTGGATAGGCTGCAGAGGGATACTGAAGATTAGCAGTTTCTTTCAGGGCTGGCACCTTCCTTGTGGGAGAAGGAGCCGTAAGTTTGCCTTTTCAGAAAAAAGCTTCTGCCGAGAGCGAGCACCGTGACATGCTGAGTCTCTTGGAAAGCAGAGATCCCCAGTGCTGTTGTGCCTGTGGATAGGCTGCAGAGGGATAGTGAAAAACTGCATTAGTTTTCAGGGCTGGCACCTTCCCTGTGGGAGAAGGAGCCGAAAGTTTTCTTTTTCAGAAAAAAGCTTCTGCCGAGAACGAGCACCGTGACATGCTGAGTCTCTGGGAAAGCAGAGATCCCCAAAGCTGTTGTGCCTGTGGATAGGCTGCAGAGGGATAGTGAAAAACTGCATTAGATTTCAGGGCTGGCACCTTCCCTGTGGGAGAAGGAGCCGTAAGTTTGCCTTTTCAGAAAAAAGCTTCTGCCGAGAACGAGCACCGTGACATGCTGAGTCTCTGGGAAAGCAGAGATCCCCAAAGCTGTTGTGCCTGTGGATAGGCTGCAGAGGGATAGTGAATACCAGCAAGATCTTTCAGGGCTAGCACCTTCCTTGTGGGAGAAGAAGCCAGACGTTTGCCTTCTCAGAAAAAGCTTCTGCCGAGAACGAGCACCGTGACATGCTGAGTCTCTGGGAAAGCAGAGATCCCCAGTGCTGTTATGGCTGTGGATAAGCTGCAGGCGGATAGTGAAAAACTGCATTAGTTTTCAGGGCTGGCACCTTCCCTGTGGGAGAAGGAGCCGTAAGTTTGCCTTTTCAGAAAAAAGCTTCTGCCGAGAGCGAGCACGGGGACATGCTGAGTCTCTGGGAAAGCAGAGATCCCCAAAGCTGTTGTGCCTGTGGATAGGCTGCAGAGGGATAGTGAAAAACTGCATTAGTTTTCAGGGCTGGCACCTTCCCTGTGGGAGAAGGAGCCGTAAGTTTTCTTTTTCAGAAAAAAGCTTCTGCCGAGAGCGAGCACTGTGACATGCTGAGTCTCTGGGAAAGCAGAGATCCCCAGTGCTGTTGTGCCTGTGGATAGGCTGCAGAGGGATACTGAAGATTAGCAGTTTCTTTCAGGGCTGGCACCTTCCTTGTGGGAGAAGGAGCCGTAAGTTTGCCTTTTCAGAAAAAAGCTTCTGCCGAGAGCGAGCACCGTGACATGCTGAGTCTCTGGGAAAGCAGAGATCCCCAAAGCTGTTGTGCCTGTGGATAGGCTGCAGAGGGATAGTGAATACCAGCAAGATCTTTCAGGGCTAGCACCTTCCTTGTGGGAGAAGGAGCCAGACGTTTGCCTTCTCAGAAAAAGCTTCTGCCGAGAACGAGCACCGTGACATGCTGAGTCTCTGGGAAAGCAGAGATCCCCAGTGCTGTTGTGCCTGTGGATAGGCTGCAGAGGGATACTGAAGATTAGCAGTTTCTTTCAGGGCTGGCACCTTCCTTGTGGGAGAAGGAGCCGTAAGTTTGCCTTTTCAGAAAAAAGCTTCTGCCGAGAGCGAGCACCGTGACACGCTGAGTCTCTGGGAAAGCAGAGATCCCCAGTGCTGTTGTGCCTGTGGATAGGCTGCAGAGGGATACTGAAGATCAGCAGTTTCTTTCAGGGCTGGCACCTTCCTTGTGGGAGAAGGAGCCGTAAGTTTGCCTTTTCAGAAAAAAGCTTCTGCCGAGAGCGAGCACCGTGACATGCTGAGTCTCTGGGAAAGCATAGATACTCAATGCTCTTGCGGCTAAAGATAGGCTGCAGAGGGATAGTGAAGGCCTGCATTAGCTTTCAGGGCTGGCACCTTCCTTGTGGGAGAAGGAGCCGTAAGTTTGCCTTCTCAGAAAAAAGCTTCTGCTGAGAACGAGCACCGTGACATGCTGAGTCTCTGGGAAAGCAGAGATCCCCAGTGCTGTTGAGCCTGTGGATAGGCTGCAGAGGGATACTGAAGATTAGCAGTTTCTTTCAGGGCTGGCACCTTCCTTGTGGGAGAAGGAGCCGTAAGTTTGCCTTTTCAGAAAAAAGCTTCTGCCGAGAACGAGCACGGTGACATGCTGAGTCTCTGGGAAAGCAGAGATCCCCAAAGCTGTTGTGCCTGTGGATAGGCTGCAGAGGGATAGTGAAAAACTGCATTAGATTTCAGGGCTGGCACCTTCCCTGTGGGAGAAGGAGCCGTAAGTTTGCCTTTTCAGAAAAAAGCTTCTGCCGAGAGCGAGCACGGTGACATGCTGAGTCTCTGGGAAAGCAGAGATCCCCAAAGATGTTGTGCCTGTGGATAGGCTGCAGAGGGATAGTGAAAAACTGCATTAGTTTTCAGGGCTGGCACCTTCCCTGTGGGAGAAGGAGCCGTAAGTTTGCCTTTTCAGAAAAAAGCTTCTGCCGAGAGCGAGCACCGTGACATGCTGAGTCTCTGGGAAAGCAGAGATCCCCAGTGCTGTTGTGCCTGTGGATAGGCTGCAGAGGGATACTGAAGATCAGCAGTTTCTTTCAGGGCTGGCACCTTCCTTGTGGGAGAAGGAGCCGTAAGTTTGCCTTTTCAGAAAAAAGCTTCTGCCGAGAGCGAGCACCGTGACATGCTGAGTCTCTGGGAAAGCAGAGATCCCCAGTGCTGTTGTGCCTGTGGATAGGCTGCAGAGGGATACTGAAGATCAGCAGTTTCTTTCAGGGCTGGCACCTTCCTTGTGGGAGAAGGAGCTGTAAGTTTGCCTTTTCAGAAAAAAGCTTCTGCCGAGAACGAGCACCGTGACATGCTGAGTCTCTGGGAAAGCAGAGATCCCCAGTGCTGTTGTGCCTGTGGATAGGCTGCAGAGGGATACTGAAGATTAGCAGTTTCTTTCAGGGCTGGCACCTTCCTTGTGGGAGAAGGAGCCGTAAGTTTGCCTTTTCAGAAAAAAGCTTCTGCCGAGAGCGAGCACCGTGACATGCTGAGTCTCTGGGAAAGCAGAGATCCCCAGTGCTGTTGTGCCTGTGGATAGGCTGCAGAGGGATACTGAAGATTAGCAGTTTCTTTCAGGGCTGGCACCTTCCTTGTGGGAGAAGGAGCCGTAAGTTTGCCTTTTCAGAAAAAAGCTTCTGCCGAGAGCGAGCACGGGGACATGCTGAGTCTCTGGGAAAGCAGAGATCCCCAAAGCTGTTGTGCCTGTGGATAGGCTGCAGAGGGATAGTGAAAAACTGCATTAGTTTTCAGGGCTGGCACCTTCCCTGTGGGAGAAGGAGCCGAAAGTTTTCTTTTTCAGAAAAAAGCTTCTGCCGAGAGCGAGCACCGTGACATGCTGAGTCTCTGGGAAAGCAGAGATCCCCAAAGCTGTTGTGCCTGTGGATAGGCTGCAGAGGGATAGTGAAAAACTGCATTAGTTTTCAGGGCTGGCACCTTCCCTGTGGGAGAAGGAGCCGTAAGTTTGCCTTTTCAGAAAAAAGCTTCTGCCGAGAGCGAGCACCGTGACATGCTGAGTCTCTGGGAAAGCAGAGATCCCCAGTGCTGTTGTGCCTGTGGATAGGCTGCAGAGGGATAGTGAATACCAGCAAGATCTTTCAGGGCTAGCACCTTCCTTGTGGGAGAAGGAGCCAGACGTTTGCCTTCTCAGAAAAAGCTTCTGCCGAGAACGAGCACCGTGACATGCTGAGTCTCTGGGCAAGCAGAGATCCCCAGTGCTGTTATGGCTGTGGATAAGCTGCAGGCGGATTGTGAAAAACTGAATTAGTTTTCAGGGCTGGCACCTTCCCTGTGGGAGAAGGAGCCGTAAGTTTGCCTTTTCAGAAAAAAGCTTCTGCCGAGAGCGAGCACTGTGACATGCTGAGTCTCTGGGAAAGCAGAGATCCCCAGTGCTGTTGTGCCTGTGGATAGGCTGCAGAGGGATACTGAAGATTAGCAGTTTCTTTCAGGGCTGGCACCTTCCTTGTGGGAGAAGGAGCCGTAAGTTTGCCTTTTCTGAAAAAAGCTTCTGCCGAGAGCGAGCACCGTGACATGCTGAGTCTCTGGGAAAGCAGAGATCCCCAGTGCTGTTGCTGCTAATGATAGGATGCAGAGGGATAGTGAAGGCCTGCATTAGCTTTCAGGGCTGGCACCTTCCTTGAGGGAGAAGGAGCCGTAAGTTTGCCTTTTCAGAAAAAAGCTTCTGCCGAGAACGAGCACCGTGACATGCTGAGTCTCTGGGAAAGCAGAGATCCCCAGTGCTGTTGTGCCTGTGGATAGGCTGCAGAGGGATACTGAAGATTAGCAGTTTCTTTCAGGGCTGGCACCTTCCTTGTGGGAGAAGGAGCCGTAAGTTTGCCTTTTCAGAAAAAAGCTTCTGCCGAGAGCGAGCACCGTGACACGCTGAGTCTCTGGGAAAGCAGAGATCCCCAGTGCTGTTGTGCCTGTGGATAGGCTGCAGAGGGATACTGAAGATCAGCAGTTTCTTTCAGGGCTGGCACCTTCCTTGTGGGAGAAGGAGCCGTAAGTTTGCCTTTTCAGAAAAAAGCTTCTGCCGAGAGCGAGCACCGTGACATGCTGAGTCTCTGGGAAAGCAGAGATCCCCAGTGCTGTTGTGCCTGTGGATAGGCTGCAGAGGGATACTGAAGATCAGCAGTTTCTTTCAGGGCTGGCACCTTCCTTGTGGGAGAAGGAGCTGTAAGTTTGCCTTTTCAGAAAAAAGCTTCTGCCGAGAACGAGCACCGTGACATGCTGAGTCTCTGGGAAAGCAGAGATCCCCAGTGCTGTTGTGCCTGTGGATAGGCTGCAGAGGGATACTGAAGATTAGCAGTTTCTTTCAGGGCTGGCACCTTCCTTGTGGGAGAAGGAGCCGTAAGTTTGCCTTTTCAGAAAAAAGCTTCTGCCGAGAGCGAGCACCGTGACATGCTGAGTCTCTGGGAAAGCAGAGATCCCCAGTGCTGTTGTGCCTGTGGATAGGCTGCAGAGGGATACTGAAGATTAGCAGTTTCTTTCAGGGCTGGCATCTTCCTTGTGGGAGAAGGAGCCGTAAGTTTGCCTTTTCTGAAAAAAGCTTCTGCCGAGAGCGAGCACCGTGACATGCTGAGTCTCTGGGAAAGCAGAGATCCCCAGTGCTGTTGTGCCTGTGGATAGGCTGCAGAGGGATACTGAAGATCAGCAGTTTCTTTCAGGGCTGGCACCTTCCTTGTGGGAGAAGGAGCCGTAAGTTTGCCTTTTCAGAAAAAAGCTTCTGCCGAGAGCGAGCACCGTGACATGCTGAGTCTCTGGGAAAGCAGAGATCCCCAAAGCTGTTGTGCCTGTGGATAGGCTGCAGAGGGATACTGAAGATCAGCAGTTTCTTTCAGGGCTGGCACCTTCCTTGTGGGAGAAGGAGCCGTAAGTTTGCCTTTTCAGAAAAAGCTTCTGCCGAGAGCGAGCACCGTGACATGCTGAGTCTCTGGGAAAGCAGAGATCCCCAGTGCTGTTGTGCCTGTGGATAGGCTGCAGAGGGATACTGAAGATCAGCAGTTTCTTTCAGGGCTGGCACCTTCCTTGTGGGAGAAGGAGCCGTAAGTTTGCCTTTTCAGAAAAAAGCTTCTGCCGAGAGCGAGCACCGTGACATGCTGAGTCTCTGGGAAAGCAGAGATCCCCAGTGCTGTTGTGCCTGTGGATAGGCTGCAGAGGGATACTGAAGATTAGCAGTTTCTTTCAGGGCTGGCACCTTCCTTGTGGGAGAAGGAGCCGTAAGTTTGCCTTTTCAGAAAAAAGCTTCTGCCGAGAGCGAGCACCGTGACATGCTGAGTCTCTGGGAAAGCAGAGATCCCCAGTGCTGTTGTGCCTGTGGATAGGCTGCAGAGGGATACTGAAGATTAGCAGTTTCTTTCAGGGCTGGCACCTTCCTTGTGGGAGAAGGAGCCGTAAGTTTGCCTTTTCAGAAAAAAGCTTCTGCCGAGAGCGAGCACCGTGACATGCTGAGTCTCTGGGAAAGCAGAGATCCCCAAAGCTGTTGTGCCTGTGGATAGGCTGCAGAGGGATAGTGAATACCAGCAAGATCTTTCAGGGCTAGCACCTTCCTTGTGGGAGAAGGAGCCGTAAGTTTGCCTTTTCAGAAAAAAGCTTCTGCCGAGAGCGAGCACCGTGACATGCTGAGTCTCTGGGAAAGCAGAGATCCCCAAAGCTGTTGTGCCTGTGGATAGGCTGCAGAGGGATAGTGAATACCAGCAAGATCTTTCAGGGCTAGCACCTTCCTTGTGGGAGAAGGAGCCACACTTTTGCCTTTTCAGAAAAAAGCTTCTGCCGAGAACGAGCACCGTGACATGCTGAGTCTCTGGGAAAGCAGAGATCCCCAAAGCTGTTGTGCCTGTGGATAGGCTGCAGAGGGATAGTGAATACCAGCAAGATCTTTCAGGGCTAGCACCTTCCTTGTGGGAGAAGGAGCCAGACGTTTGCCTTCTCAGAAAAAGCTTCTGCCGAGAACGAGCACCGTGACATGCTGAGTCTCTGGGAAAGCAGAGATCCCCAGTGCTGTTATGGCTGTGGATAAGCTGCAGGCGGATAGTGAAAAACTGCATTAGTTTTCAGGGCTAGCACCTTCCCTGTGGGAGAAGGAGCCGTAAGTTTGCCTTTTCTGAAAAAAGCTTCTGCCGAGAGCGAGCACCGTGACATGCTGAGTCTCTGGGAAAGCAGAGATCCCCAGTGCTGTTGCTGCTAATGATAGGATGCAGAGGGATAGTGAAGGCCTGCATTAGCTTTCAGGGCTGGCACCTTCCTTGAGGGAGAAGGAGCCGTAAGTTTGGCTTTTCATTAAAAAGCTTCTGCCGAGAACGAGCACCGTGACATGCTGAGTCTCTGGGAAAGCAGAGATCCCCAGTGCTGTTGTGCCTGTGGATAGGCTGCAGAGGGATACTGAAGATTAGCAGTTTCTTTCAGGGCTGGCACCTTCCTTGTGGGAGAAGGAGCCGTAAGTTTGCCTTTTCAGAAAAAAGCTTCTGCCGAGAGCGAGCACCGTGACACGCTGAGTCTCTGGGAAAGCAGAGATCCCCAGTGCTGTTGTGCCTGTGGATAGGCTGCAGAGGGATACTGAAGATCAGCAGTTTCTTTCAGGGCTGGCACCTTCCTTGTGGGAGAAGGAGCCGTAAGTTTGCCTTTTCAGAAAAAAGCTTCTGCCGAGAGCGAGCAACGTGACATGCTGAGTCTCTGGGAAAGCATAGATCCTCAATGCTCTTGCGGCTAAAGATAGGCTGCAGAGGGATAGTGAAGGCCTGCATTAGCTTTCAGGGCTGGCACCTTCCTTGTGGGAGAAGGAGCCGTAAGTTTGCCTTTTCAGAAAAAAGCTTCTGCTGAGAACGAGCACCGTGACATGCTGAGTCTCTGGGAAAGCAGAGATCCCCAGTGCTGTTGAGCCTGTGGATAGGCTGCAGAGGGATACTGAAGATTAGCAGTTTCTTTCAGGGCTGGCACCTTCCTTGTGGGAGAAGGAGCCGTAAGTTTGCCTTTTCAGAAAAAAGCTTCTGCCGAGAACGAGCACGGTGACATGCTGAGTCTCTGGGAAAGCAGAGATCCCCAAAGCTGTTGTGCCTGTGGATAGGCTGCAGAGGGATAGTGAAAAACTGCATTAGATTTCAGGGCTGGCACCTTCCCTGTGGGAGAAGGAGCCGTAAGTTTGCCTTTTCAGAAAAAAGCTTCTGCCGAGAGCGAGCACCGTGACATGCTGAGTCTCTGGGAAAGCATAGATCCTCAATGCTCTTGCGGCTAAAGATAGGCTGCAGAGGGATAGTGAAGGCCTGCATTAGCTTTCAGGGCTGGCACCTTCCTTGTGGGAGAAGGAGCCGTAAGTTTGCCTTTTCAGAAAAAAGCTTCTGCTGAGAACGAGCACCGTGACATGCTGAGTCTCTGGGAAAGCAGAGATCCCCAGTGCTGTTGTGCCTGTGGATAGGCTGCAGAGGGATACTGAAGATCAGCAGTTTCTTTCAGGGCTGGCACCTTCCTTGTGGGAGAAGGAGCCGTAAGTTTGCCTTTTCAGAAAAAAGCTTCTGCCGAGAGCGAGCACCGTGACATGCTGAGTCTCTGGGAAAGCAGAGATCCCCAGTGCTGTTGTGCCTGTGGATAGGCTGCAGAGGGATACTGAAGATCAGCAGTTTCTTTCAGGGCTGGCACCTTCCTTGTGGGAGAAGGAGCCGTAAGTTTGCCTTTTCAGAAAAAAGCTTCTGCCGAGAGCGAGCACCGTGACATGCTGAGTCTCTGGGAAAGCAGAGATCCCCAGTGCTGTTGTGCCTGTGGATAGGCTGCAGAGGGATACTGAAGATCAGCAGTTTCTTTCAGGGCTGGCACCTTCCTTGTGGGAGAAGGAGCTGTAAGTTTGCCTTTTCAGAAAAAAGCTTCTGCCGAGAACGAGCACCGTGACATGCTGAGTCTCTGGGAAAGCAGAGATCCCCAGTGCTGTTGTGCCTGTGGATAGGCTGCAGAGGGATACTGAAGATTAGCAGTTTCTTTCAGGGCTGGCACCTTCCTTGTGGGAGAAGGAGCCGTAAGTTTGCCTTTTCAGAAAAAAGCTTCTGCCGAGAGCGAGCACCGTGACATGCTGAGTCTCTGGGAAAGCAGAGATCCCCAGTGCTGTTGTGCCTGTGGATAGGCTGCAGAGGGATACTGAAGATCAGCAGTTTCTTTCAGGGCTGGCACCTTCCTTGTGGGAGAAGGAGCCGTAAGTTTGCCTTTTCAGAAAAAAGCTTCTGCCGAGAGCGAGCACCGTGACATGCTGAGTCTCTGGGAAAGCAGAGATCCCCAGTGCTGTTGTGCCTGTGGATAGGCTGCAGAGGGATACTGAAGATTAGCAGTTTCTTTCAGGGCTGGCACCTTCCTTGTGGGAGAAGGAGCCGTAAGTTTGCCTTTTCAGAAAAAAGCTTCTGCCGAGAGCGAGCACCGTGACATGCTGAGTCTCTGGGAAAGCAGAGATCCCCAAAGCTGTTGTGCCTGTGGATAGGCTGCAGAGAGATAGTGAATACCAGCAATATCTTTCAGGGCTAGCACCTTCCTTGTGGGAGAAGGAGCCACACTTTTGCGTTCTCAGAAAAAGCTTCTGCCGAGAACGAGCACCGTGACATGCTGAGTCTCTGGGAAAGCAGAGATCCTCAATGCTGTTGTGCCTAAAGATAGGCTGCAGGGGGATAGTGAATACCAGCAAGATCTTTCAGGGCTGGCACCTTCCTTGTGGGAGAAGGAGCCGTAAGTTTGCCTTTTCAGAAAAAGGCTCTGGCGAGAGTGAGCACCGTGACATGCTGAGTCTCTGGGAAAGCAGAGATCCCCAAAGCTGTTGTGCCTGTGGATAGGCTGCAGAGGGATAGTGAAAAACTGCATTAGTTTTCAGGGCTGGCACCTTCCCTGTGGGAGAAGGAGCCGTAAGTTTGCCTTTTCAGAAAAAAGCTTCTGCCGAGAACGAGCACCGTGACATGCTGAGTCTCTGGGAAAGCAGAGATCCCCAGTGCTGTTGCGGCTAAAGATAGGCTGCAGAGGGATAGTGAATACCAGCAATATCTTTCAGGGCTGGCACCTTCCTTGTGGGAGAAGGAGCCGTAAGTTTGCCTTTTCAGAAAAAAGCTTCTGCCGAGAGCGAGCACCGTGACATGCTGAGTCTCTGGGAAAGCAGAGATCCCCAGTGCTGTTGTGCCTGTGGATAGGCTGCAGAGGGATACTGAAGATCAGCAGTTTCTTTCAGGGCTGGCACCTTCCTTGTGGGAGAAGGAGCCGTAAGTTTGCCTTTTCAGAAAAAAGCTTCTGCCGAGAGCGAGCACCGTGACATGCTGAGTCTCTGGGAAAGCAGAGATCCCCAAAGCTGTTGTGCCTGTGGATAGGCTGCAGAGAGATAGTGAATACCAGCAATATCTTTCAGGGCTAGCACCTTCCTTGTGGGAGAAGGAGCCACACTTTTGCCTTCTCAGAAAAAGCTTCTGCCGAGAACGAGCACCGTGACATGCTGAGTCTCTGGGAAAGCAGAGATCCTCAATGCTGTTGTGCCTAAAGATAGGCTGCAGGGGGATAGTGAATACCAGCAAGATCTTTCAGGGCTGGCACCTTCCTTGTGGGAGAAGGAGCCGTAAGTTTGCCTTTTCAGAAAAAGGCTCTGGCGAGAGTGAGCACCGTGACATGCTGAGTCTCTGGGAAAGCAGAGATCCCCAAAGCTGTTGTGCCTGTGGTTAGGCTGCAGAGGGATAGTGAAAAACTGCATTAGTTTTCAGGGCTGGCACCTTCCCTGTGGGAGAAGGAGCCGAAAGTTTTCTTTTTCAGAAAAAAGCTTCTGCCGAGAGCGAGCACCGTGACATGCTGAGTCTCTGGGAAAGCAGAGATCCCCAAAGCTGTTGTGCCTGTGGATAGGCTGCAGAGGGATAGTGAAAAACTGCATTAGTTTTCAGGGCTGGCACCTTCCCTGTGGGAGAAGGAGCCGTAAGTTTGCCTTTTCAGAAAAAAGCTTCTGCCGAGAACGAGCACCGTGACATGCTGAGTCTCTGGGAAAGCAGAGATCCCCAGTGCTGTTGCGGCTAAAGATAGGCTGCAGAGGGATAGTGAATACCAGCAATATCTTTCAGGGCTGGCACCTTCCTTGTGGGAGAAGGAGCCGTAAGTTTGCCTTTTCAGAAAAAAGCTTCTGCCGAGAGCGAGCACCGTGACATGCTGAGTCTCTGGGAAAGCAGAGATCCCCAAAGCTGTTGTGCCTGTGGATAGGCTGCAGAGGGATAGTGAATACCAGCAAGATCTTTCAGGGCTAGCACCTTCCTTGTGGGAGAAGGAGCCAGACGTTTGCCTTCTCAGAAAAAGCTTCTGCCGAGAACGAGCACCGTGACATGCTGAGTCTCTGGGAAAGCAGAGATCCCCAGTGCTGTTGCTGCTAATGATAGGATGCAGAGGGATAGTGAAGGCCTGCATTAGCTTTCAGGGCTGGCACCTTCCTTGAGGGAGAAGGAGCCGTAAGTTTGCCTTTTCAGAAAAAAGCTTCTGCCGAGAACGAGCACCGTGACATGCTGAGTCTCTGGGAAAGCAGAGATCCCCAGTGCTGTTGTGCCTGTGGATAGGCTGCAGAGGGATACTGAAGATTAGCAGTTTCTTTCAGGGCTGGCACCTTCCTTGTGGGAGAAGGAGCCGTAAGTTTGCCTTTTCAGAAAAAAGCTTCTGCCGAGAGCGAGCACCGTGACACGCTGAGTCTCTGGGAAAGCAGAGATCCCCAGTGCTGTTGTGCCTGTGGATAGGCTGCAGAGGGATACTGAAGATCAGCAGTTTCTTTCAGGGCTGGCACCTTCCTTGTGGGAGAAGGAGCCGTAAGTTTGCCTTTTCAGAAAAAAGCTTCTGCCGAGAGCGAGCACCGTGACATGCTGAGTCTCTGGGAAAGCATAGATCCTCAATGCTCTTGCGGCTAAAGATAGGCTGCAGAGGGATAGTGAAGGCCTGCATTAGCTTTCAGGGCTGGCACCTTCCTTGTGGGAGAAGGAGCCGTAAGTTTGCCTTTTCAGAAAAAAGCTTCTGCTGAGAACGAGCACCGTGACATGCTGAGTCTCTGGGAAAGCAGAGATCCCCAGTGCTGTTGAGCCTGTGGATAGGCTGCAGAGGGATACTGAAGATTAGCAGTTTCTTTCAGGGCTGGCACCTTCCTTGTGGGAGAAGGAGCCGTAAGTTTGCCTTTTCAGAAAAAAGCTTCTGCCGAGAACGAGCACGGTGACATGCTGAGTCTCTGGGAAAGCAGAGATCCCCAAAGCTGTTGTGCCTGTGGATAGGCTGCAGAGGGATAGTGAAAATCTGCATTAGCTTTCAGGGCTGGCACCTTCCCTGTGGGAGAAGGAGCCGTAAGTTTGCCTTTTCAGAAAAAAGCTTCTGCCGAGAACGAGCACGGCGACATGCTGAGTCTCTGGGAAAGCAGAGATCCCCAAAGCTGTTGTGCCTGTGGATAGGCTGCAGAGGGATAGTGAAAAACTGCATTAGTTTTCAGGGCTGGCACCTTCCCTGTGGGAGAAGGAGCCGAAAGTTTTCTTTTTCAGAAAAAAGCTTCTGCCGAGAGCGAGCACCGTGACATGCTGAGTCTCTGGGAAAGCAGAGATCCCCAAAGCTGTTGTGCCTGTGGATAGGCTGCAGAGGGATAGTGAAAAACTGCATTAGTTTTCAGGGCTGGCACCTTCCCTGTGGGAGAAGGAGCCGTAAGTTTGCCTTTTCAGAAAAAAGCTTCTGCCGAGAGCGAGCACCGTGACCTGCTGAGTCTCTGGGAAAGCAGAGATCCCCAGTGCTGTTGTGCCTGTGGATAGGCTGCAGAGGGATAGTGAAAAACTGCATTAGATTTCAGGGCTGGCACCTTCCCTGTGGGAGAAGGAGCCGTAAGTTTGCCTTTTCAGAAAAAAGCTTCTGCCGAGAACGAGCACCGTGACATGCTGAGTCTCTGGGAAAGCAGAGATCCCCAAAGCTGTTGTGCCTGTGGATAGGCTGCAGAGGGATAGTGAATACCAGCAAGATCTTTCAGGGCTAGCACCTTCCTTGTGGGAGAAGGAGCCAGACGTTTGCCTTCTCAGAAAAAGCTTCTGCCGAGAACGAGCACCGTGACATGCTGAGTCTCTGGGAAAGCAGAGATCCCCAGTGCTGTTATGGCTGTGGATAAGCTGCAGGCGGATAGTGAAAAACTGCATTAGTTTTCAGGGCTGGCACCTTCCCTGTGGGAGAAGGAGCCGTAAGTTTGCCTTTTCAGAAAAAAGCTTCTGCCGAGAGCGAGCACCGTGACCTGCTGAGTCTCTGGGAAAGCAGAGATCCCCAAAGCTGTTGTGCCTGTGGATAGGCTGCAGAGGGATAGTGAATACCAGCAAGATCTTTCAGGGCTAGCACCTTCCTTGTGGGAGAAGGAGCCAGACGTTTGCCTTCTCAGAAAAAAGCTTCTGCCGAGAGCGAGCACCGTGACATGCTGAGTCTCTGGGAAAGCAGAGATCCCCAAAGCTGTTGTGCCTGTGGATAGGCTGCAGAGGGATAGTGAAAAACTGCATTAGTTTTCAGGGCTGGCACCTTCCCTGTGGGAGAAGGAGCCGTAAGTTTGCCTTTTCAGAAAAAAGCTTCTGCCGAGAGCGAGCACCGTGACATGCTGAGTCTCTGGGAAAGCAGAGATCCCCAGTGCTGTTGTGCCTGTGGATAGGCTGCAGAGGGATACTGAAGATCAGCAGTTTCTTTCAGGGCTGGCACCTTCCTTGTGGGAGAAGGAGCCGTAAGTTTGCCTTTTCAGAAAAAAGCTTCTGCCGAGAGCGAGCACCGTGACATGCTGAGTCTCTGGGAAAGCAGAGATCCCCAGTGCTGTTGTGCCTGTGGATAGGGTGCAGAGGGATACTGAAGATCAGCAGTTTCTTTCAGGGCTGGCACCTTCCTTGTGGGAGAAGGAGCCGTAAGTTTGCCTTTTCAGAAAAAAGCTTCTGCCGAGAGCGAGCACCGTGACATGCTGAGTCTCTGGGAAAGCAGAGATCCCCAAAGCTGTTGTGCCTGTGGATAGGCTGCAGAGGGATAGTGAAAAACTGCATTAGATTTCAGGGCTGGCACCTTCCCTGTGGGAGAAGGAGCCGTAAGTTTGCCTTTTCAGAAAAAAGCTTCTGCCGAGAACGAGCACCGTGACATGCTGAGTCTCTGGGAAAGCAGAGATCCCCAAAGCTGTTGTGCCTGTGGATAGGCTGCAGAGGGATAGTGAATACCAGCAAGATCTTTCAGGGCTAGCACCTTCCTTGTGGGAGAAGGAGCCAGACGTTTGCCTTCTCAGAAAAAGCTTCTGCCGAGAACGAGCACCGTGACATGCTGAGTCTCTGGGAAAGCAGAGATCCCCAGTGCTGTTATGGCTGTGGATAAGCTGCAGGCGGATAGTGAAAAACTGCATTAGTTTTCAGGGCTAGCACCTTCCCTGTGGGAGAAGGAGCCGTAAGTTTGCCTTTTCAGAAAAAAGCTTCTGCCGAGAGCGAGCACCGTGACCTGCTGAGTCTCTGGGAAAGCAGAGATCCCCAAAGCTGTTGTGCCTGTGGATAGGCTGCAGAGGGATAGTGAATACCAGCAAGATCTTTCAGGGCTAGCACCTTCCTTGTGGGAGAAGGAGCGAGACGTTTGCCTTCTCAGAAAAAGCTTCTGCCGAGAACGAGCACCGTGACATGCTGAGTCTCTGGGAAAGCAGAGATCCCCAGTGCTGTTATGGCTGTGGATAAGCTGCAGGCGGATAGTGAAAAACTGCATTAGTTTTCAGGGCTGGCACCTTCCCTGTGGGAGAAGGAGCCGTAAGTTTGCCTTTTCTGAAAAAAGCTTCTGCCGAGAGCGAGCACCGTGACATGCTGAGTCTCTGGGAAAGCAGAGATCCCCAGTGCTGTTGCTGCTAATGATAGGATGCAGAGGGATAGTGAAGGCCTGCATTAGCTTTCAGGGCTGGCACCTTCCTTGAGGGAGAAGGAGCCGTAAGTTTGCCTTTTCAGAAAAAAGCTTCTGCCGAGAGCGAGCACCGTGACATGCTGAGTCTCTGGGAAAGCAGAGATCCCCAGTGCTGTTGTGCCTGTGGATAGGCTGCAGAGGGATACTGAAGATTAGCAGTTTCTTTCAGGGCTGGCACCTTCCTTGTGGGAGAAGGAGCCGTAAGTTTGCCTTTTCAGAAAAAAGCTTCTGCCGAGAGCGAGCACCGTGACACGCTGAGTCTCTGGGAAAGCAGAGATCCCCAGTGCTGTTGTGCCTGTGGATAGGCTGCAGAGGGATACTGAAGATCAGCAGTTTCTTTCAGGGCTGGCACCTTCCTTGTGGGAGAAGGAGCCGTAAGTTTGCCTTTTCAGAAAAAAGCTTCTGCCGAGAGCGAGCACCGTGACATGCTGAGTCTCTGGGAAAGCAGAGATCCCCAGTGCTGTTGTGCCTGTGGATAGGCTGCAGAGGGATACTGAAGATCAGCAGTTTCTTTCAGGGCTGGCACCTTCCTTGTGGGAGAAGGAGCCGTAAGTTTGCCTTTTCAGAAAAAAGCTTCTGCCGAGAGCGAGCACCGTGACATGCTGAGTCTCTGGGAAAGCAGAGATCCCCAGTGCTGTTGTGCCTGTGGATAGGCTGCAGAGGGATAGTGAAAAACTGCATTAGTTTTCAGGGCTGGCACCTTCCCTGTGGGAGAAGGAGCCGAAAGTTTTCTTTTTCAGAAAAAAGCTTCTGCCGAGAGCGAGCACCGTGACATGCTGAGTCTCTGGGAAAGCAGAGATCCCCAAAGCTGTTGTGCCTGTGGATAGGCTGCAGAGGGATAGTGAAAAACTGCATTAGATTTCAGGGCTGGCACCTTCCCTGTGGGAGAAGGAGCCGTAAGTTTGCCTTTTCAGAAAAAAGCTTCTGCCGAGAACGAGCACCGTGACATGCTGAGTCTCTGGGAAAGCAGAGATCCCCAAAGCTGTTGTGCCTGTGGATAGGCTGCAGAGGGATAGTGAATACCAGCAAGATCTTTCAGGGCTAGCACCTTCCTTGTGGGAGAAGGAGCCAGACGTTTGCCTTCTCAGAAAAAGCTTCTGCTGAGAACGAGCACCGTGACATGCTGAGTCTCTGGGAAAGCAGAGATCCCCAGTGCTGTTATGGCTGTGGATAAGCTGCAGGCGGATAGTGAAAAACTGCATTAGTTTTCAGGGCTGGCACCTTCCCTGTGGGAGAAGGAGCCGTAAGTTTGCCTTTTCAGAAAAAAGCTTCTGCCGAGAGCGAGCACCGTGACATGCTGAGTCTCTGGGAAAGCAGAGATCCCCAAAGCTGTTGTGCCTGTGGATAGGCTGCAGAGGGATAGTGAATACCAGCAAGATCTTTCAGGGCTAGCACCTTCCTTGTGGGAGAAGGAGCGAGACGTTTGCCTTCTCAGAAAAAGCTTCTGCCGAGAGCGAGCACCGTGACATGCTGAGTCTCTGGGAAAGCAGAGATCCCCAGTGCTGTTATGGCTGTGGATAAGCTGCAGGCGGATAGTGAAAAACTGCATTAGTTTTCAGGGCTGGCACCTTCCCTGTGGGAGAAGGAGCCGAAAGTTTTCCTTTTCAGAAAAAAGCTTCTGCCGAGAGCGAGCACCGTGACATGCTGAGTCTCTGGGAAAGCAGAGATCCCCAAAGCTGTTGTGCCTGTGGATAGGCTGCAGAGGGATAGTGAAAAACTGCATTAGTTTTCAGGGCTGGCACCTTCCCTGTGGGAGAAGGAGCCGTAAGTTTGCCTTTTCAGAAAAAAGCTTCTGCCGAGAGCGAGCACCGTGACATGCTGAGTCTCTGGGAAAGCAGAGATCCCCAAAGCTGTTGTGCCTGTGGATAGGCTGCAGAGGGATAGTGAATACCAGCAAGATCTTTCAGGGCTAGCACCTTCCTTGTGGGAGAAGGAGCCAGACGTTTGCCTTCTCAGAAAAAGCTTCTGCCGAGAACGAGCACCGTGACATGCTGAGTCTCTGGGAAAGCAGAGATCCCCAGTGCTGTTATGGCTGTGGATAAGCTGCAGGCGGATAGTGAAAAACTGCATTAGTTTTCAGGGCTGGCACCTTCCCTGTGGGAGAAGGAGCCGTAAGTTTGCCTTTTCAGAAAAAAGCTTCTGCCGAGAGCGAGCACCGGGACATGCTGAGTCTCTGGGAAAGCAGAGATCCCCAAAGCTGTTGTGCCTGTGGATAGGCTGCAGAGGGATAGTGAAAAACTGCATTAGTTTTCAGGGCTGGCACCTTCCCTGTGGGAGAAGGAGCCGTAAGTTTTCTTTTTCAGAAAAAAGCTTCTGCCGAGAGCGAGCACTGTGACATGCTGAGTCTCTGGGAAAGCAGAGATCCCCAGTGCTGTTGTGCCTGTGGATAGGCTGCAGAGGGATACTGAAGATTAGCAGTTTCTTTCAGGGCTGGCACCTTCCTTGTGGGAGAAGGAGCCGTAAGTTTGCCTTTTCAGAAAAAAGCTTCTGCCGAGAGCGAGCACCGTGACATGCTGAGTCTCTGGGAAAGCAGAGATCCCCAAAGCTGTTGTGCCTGTGGATAGGCTGCAGAGGGATAGTGAATACCAGCAAGATCTTTCAGGGCTAGCACCTTCCTTGTGGGAGAAGGAGCCAGACGTTTGCCTTCTCAGAAAAAGCTTCTGCCGAGAACGAGCACCGTGACATGCTGAGTCTCTGGGAAAGCAGAGATCCCCAGTGCTGTTATGGCTGTGGATAAGCTGCAGGCGGATAGTGAAAAACTGCATTAGTTTTCAGGGCTGGCACCTTCCCTGTGGGAGAAGGAGCCGTAAGTTTGCCTTTTCTGAAAAAAGCTTCTGCCGAGAGCGAGCACCGTGACATGCTGAGTCTCTGGGAAAGCAGAGATCCCCAGTGCTGTTGCTGCTAATGATAGGATGCAGAGGGATAGTGAAGACCTGCATTAGCTTTCAGGGCTGGCACCTTCCTTGAGGGAGAAGGAGCCGTAAGTTTGCCTTTTCAGAAAAAAGCTTCTGCCGAGAACGAGCACCGTGACATGCTGAGTCTCTGGGAAAGCAGAGATCCCCAGTGCTGTTGTGCCTGTGGATAGGCTGCAGAGGGATACTGAAGATTAGCAGTTTCTTTCAGGGCTGGCACCTTCCTTGTGGGAGAAGGAGCCGTAAGTTTGCCTTTTCAGAAAAAAGCTTCTGCCGAGAGCGAGCACCGTGACACGCTGAGTCTCTGGGAAAGCAGAGATCCCCAGTGCTGTTGTGCCTGTGGATAGGCTGCAGAGGGATACTGAAGATCAGCAGTTTCTTTCAGGGCTGGCACCTTCCTTGTGGGAGAAGGAGCCGTAAGTTTGCCTTTTCAGAAAAAAGCTTCTGCCGAGAGCGAGCACCGTGACATGCTGAGTCTCTGGGAAAGCATAGATCCTCAATGCTCTTGCGGCTAAAGATAGGCTGCAGAGGGATAGTGAAGGCCTGCATTAGCTTTCAGGGCTGGCACCTTCCTTGTGGGAGAAGGAGCCGTAAGTTTGCCTTCTCAGAAAAAAGCTTCTGCTGAGAACGAGCACCGTGACATGCTGAGTCTCTGGGAAAGCAGAGATCCCCAGTGCTGTTGAGCCTGTGGATAGGCTGCAGAGGGATACTGAAGATTAGCAGTTTCTTTCAGGGCTGGCACCTTCCTTGTGGGAGAAGGAGCCGTAAGTTGCCTTTTCAGAAAAAAGCTTCTGCCGAGAACGAGCACGGTGACATGCTGAGTCTCTGGGAAAGCAGAGATCCCCAAAGCTGTTGTGCCTGTGGATAGGCTGCAGAGGGATAGTGAAAAACTGCATTAGATTTCAGGGCTGGCACCTTCCCTGTGGGAGAAGGAGCCGTAAGTTTGCCTTTTCAGAAAAAAGCTTCTGCCGAGAGCGAGCACGGTGACATGCTGAGTCTCTGGGAAAGCAGAGATCCCCAAAGATGTTGTGCCTGTGGATAGGCTGCAGAGGGATAGTGAAAAACTGCATTAGTTTTCAGGGCTGGCACCTTCCCTGTGGGAGAAGGAGCCGTAAGTTTGCCTTTTCAGAAAAAAGCTTCTGCCGAGAGCGAGCACCGTGACATGCTGAGTCTCTGGGAAAGCAGAGATCCCCAGTGCTGTTGTGCCTGTGGATAGGCTGCAGAGGGATACTGAAGATCAGCAGTTTCTTTCAGGGCTGGCACCTTCCTTGTGGGAGAAGGAGCTGTAAGTTTGCCTTTTCAGAAAAAAGCTTCTGCCGAGAACGAGCACCGTGACATGCTGAGTCTCTGGGAAAGCAGAGATCCCCAGTGCTGTTGTGCCTGTGGATAGGCTGCAGAGGGATACTGAAGATTAGCAGTTTCTTTCAGGGCTGGCACCTTCCTTGTGGGAGAAGGAGCCGTAAGTTTGCCTTTTCAGAAAAAAGCTTCTGCCGAGAGCGAGCACCGTGACATGCTGAGTCTCTGGGAAAGCAGAGATCCCCAGTGCTGTTGTGCCTGTGGATAGGCTGCAGAGGGATACTGAAGATTAGCAGTTTCTTTCAGGGCTGGCACCTTCCTTGTGGGAGAAGGAGCCGTAAGTTTGCCTTTTCAGAAAAAATCTTCTGCCGAGAGCGAGCACGGGGACATGCTGAGTCTCTGGGAAAGCAGAGATCCCCAAAGCTGTTGTGCCTGTGGATAGGCTGCAGAGGGATAGTGAAAAACTGCATTAGTTTTCAGGGCTGGCACCTTCCCTGTGGGAGAAGGAGCCGAAAGTTTTCTTTTTCAGAAAAAAGCTTCTGCCGAGAGCGAGCACCGTGACATGCTGAGTCTCTGGGAAAGCAGAGATCCCCAAAGCTGTTGTGCCTGTGGATAGGCTGCAGAGGGATAGTGAAAAACTGCATTAGTTTTCAGGGCTGGCACCTTCCCTGTGGGAGAAGGAGCCGTAAGTTTGCCTTTTCAGAAAAAAGCTTCTGCCGAGAGCGAGCACCGTGACCTGCTGAGTCTCTGGGAAAGCAGAGATCCCCAGTGCTGTTGTGCCTGTGGATAGGCTGCAGAGGGATAGTGAATACCAGCAAGATCTTTCAGGGCTAGCACCTTCCTTGTGGGAGAAGGAGCCAGACGTTTGCCTTCTCAGAAAAAGCTTCTGCCGAGAACGAGCACCGTGACATGCTGAGTCTCTGGGAAAGCAGAGATCCCCAGTGCTGTTATGGCTGTGGATAAGCTGCAGGCGGATAGTGAAAAACTGCATTAGTTTTCAGGGCTGGCACCTTCCCTGTGGGAGAAGGAGCCGTAAGTTTGCCTTTTCAGAAAAAAGCTTCTGCCGAGAGCGAGCACTGTGACATGCTGAGTCTCTGGGAAAGCAGAGATCCCCAGTGCTGTTGTGCCTGTGGATAGGCTGCAGAGGGATACTGAAGATTAGCAGTTTCTTTCAGGGCTGGCACCTTCCTTGTGGGAGAAGGAGCCGTAAGTTTGCCTTTTCTGAAAAAAGCTTCTGCCGAGAGCGAGCACCGTGACATGCTGAGTCTCTGGGAAAGCAGAGATCCCCAGTGCTGTTGCTGCTAATGATAGGATGCAGAGGGATAGTGAAGGCCTGCATTAGCTTTCAGGGCTGGCACCTTCCTTGAGGGAGAAGGAGCCGTAAGTTTGCCTTTTCAGAAAAAAGCTTCTGCCGAGAACGAGCACCGTGACATGCTGAGTCTCTGGGAAAGCAGAGATCCCCAGTGCTGTTGTGCCTGTGGATAGGCTGCAGAGGGATACTGAAGATTAGCAGTTTCTTTCAGGGCTGGCACCTTCCTTGTGGGAGAAGGAGCCGTAAGTTTGCCTTTTCAGAAAAAAGCTTCTGCCGAGAGCGAGCACCGTGACACGCTGAGTCTCTGGGAAAGCAGAGATC
This sequence comes from Astur gentilis, assembly GCF_929443795.1. NCBI lineage: Eukaryota > Metazoa > Chordata > Aves > Accipitriformes > Accipitridae > Astur > Astur gentilis. The sequence continues at coordinate 8,502,745 of NC_064905.1, forward strand.
CCCAGTGCTGTTGTGCCTGTGGATAGGCTGCAGAGGGATACTGAAGATCAGCAGTTTCTTTCAGGGCTGGCACCTTCCTTGTGGGAGAAGGAGCCGTAAGTTTGCCTTTTCAGAAAAAAGCTTCTGCCGAGAGCGAGCACCGTGACATGCTGAGTCTCTGGGAAAGCAGAGATCCCCAGTGCTGTTGTGCCTGTGGATAGGCTGCAGAGGGATACTGAAGATCAGCAGTTTCTTTCAGGGCTGGCACCTTCCTTGTGGGAGAAGGAGCCGTAAGTTTGCCTTTTCAGAAAAAAGCTTCTGCCGAGAGCGAGCACCGTGACATGCTGAGTCTCTGGGAAAGCAGAGATCCCCAGTGCTGTTGTGCCTGTGGATAGGCTGCAGAGGGATACTGAAGATCAGCAGTTTCTTTCAGGGCTGGCACCTTCCTTGTGGGAGAAGGAGCTGTAAGTTTGCCTTTTCAGAAAAAAGCTTCTGCCGAGAACGAGCACCGTGACATGCTGAGTCTCTGGGAAAGCAGAGATCCCCAGTGCTGTTGTGCCTGTGGATAGGCTGCAGAGGGATACTGAAGATTAGCAGTTTCTTTCAGGGCTGGCACCTTCCTTGTGGGAGAAGGAGCCGTAAGTTTGCCTTTTCAGAAAAAAGCTTCTGCCGAGAGCGAGCACCGTGACATGCTGAGTCTCTGGGAAAGCAGAGATCCCCAGTGCTGTTGTGCCTGTGGATAGGCTGCAGAGGGATACTGAAGATTAGCAGTTTCTTTCAGGGCTGGCATCTTCCTTGTGGGAGAAGGAGCCGTAAGTTTGCCTTTTCAGAAAAAAGCTTCTGCCGAGAGCGAGCACCGTGACATGCTGAGTCTCTGGGAAAGCAGAGATCCCCAGTGCTGTTGTGCCTGTGGATAGGCTGCAGAGGGATACTGAAGATCAGCAGTTTCTTTCAGGGCTGGCACCTTCCTTGTGGGAGAAGGAGCCGTAAGTTTGCCTTTTCAGAAAAAAGCTTCTGCCGAGAGCGAGCACCGTGACATGCTGAGTCTCTGGGAAAGCAGAGATCCCCAGTGCTGTTGTGCCTGTGGATAGGCTGCAGAGGGATACTGAAGATCAGCAGTTTCTTTCAGGGCTGGCACCTTCCTTGTGGGAGAAGGAGCCGTAAGTTTGCCTTTTCAGAAAAAGCTTCTGCCGAGAGCGAGCACCGTGACATGCTGAGTCTCTGGGAAAGCAGAGATCCCCAGTGCTGTTGTGCCTGTGGATAGGCTGCAGAGGGATACTGAAGATCAGCAGTTTCTTTCAGGGCTGGCACCTTCCTTGTGGGAGAAGGAGCCGTAAGTTTGCCTTTTCAGAAAAAAGCTTCTGCCGAGAGCGAGCACCGTGACATGCTGAGTCTCTGGGAAAGCAGAGATCCCCAGTGCTGTTGTGCCTGTGGATAGGCTGCAGAGGGATACTGAAGATTAGCAGTTTCTTTCAGGGCTGGCACCTTCCTTGTGGGAGAAGGAGCCGTAAGTTTGCCTTTTCAGAAAAAAGCTTCTGCCGAGAGCGAGCACCGTGACATGCTGAGTCTCTGGGAAAGCAGAGATCCCCAGTGCTGTTGTGCCTGTGGATAGGCTGCAGAGGGATACTGAAGATTAGCAGTTTCTTTCAGGGCTGGCACCTTCCTTGTGGGAGAAGGAGCCGTAAGTTTGCCTTTTCAGAAAAAAGCTTCTGCCGAGAGCGAGCACCGTGACATGCTGAGTCTCTGGGAAAGCAGAGATCCCCAAAGCTGTTGTGCCTGTGGATAGGCTGCAGAGAGATAGTGAATACCAGCAATATCTTTCAGGGCTAGCACCTTCCTTGTGGGAGAAGGAGCCACACTTTTGCCTTCTCAGAAAAAGCTTCTGCCGAGAACGAGCACCGTGACATGCTGAGTCTCTGGGAAAGCAGAGATCCTCAATGCTGTCGTGCCTAAAGATAGGCTGCAGGGGGATAGTGAATACCAGCAAGATCTTTCAGGGCTGGCACCTTCCTTGTGGGAGAAGGAGCCGTAAGTTTGCCTTTTCAGAAAAAGGCTCTGGCGAGAGTGAGCACCGTGACATGCTGAGTCTCTGGGAAAGCAGAGATCCCCAAAGCTGTTGTGCCTGTGGATAGGCTGCAGAGGGATAGTGAAAAACTGCATTAGTTTTCAGGGCTGGCACCTTCCCTGTGGGAGAAGGAGCCGAAAGTTTTCTTTTTCAGAAAAAAGCTTCTGCCGAGAGCGAGCACCGTGACATGCTGAGTCTCTGGGAAAGCAGAGATCCCCAAAGCTGTTGTGCCTGTGGATAGGCTGCAGAGGGATAGTGAAAAACTGCATTAGTTTTCAGGGCTGGCACCTTCCCTGTGGGAGAAGGAGCCGTAAGTTTGCCTTTTCAGAAAAAAGCTTCTGCCGAGAACGAGCACCGTGACATGCTGAGTCTCTGGGAAAGCAGAGATCCCCAGTGCTGTTGCGGCTAAAGATAGGCTGCAGAGGGATAGTGAATACCAGCAATATCTTTCAGGGCTGGCACCTTCCCTGTGGGAGAAGGAGCCGTAAGTTTGCCTTTTCAGAAAAAAGCTTCTGCCGAGAGCGAGCACCGTGACATGCTGAGTCTCTGGGAAAGCAGAGATCCCCAAAGCTGTTGTGCCTGTGGATAGGCTGCAGAGGGATAGTGAATACCAGCAAGATCTTTCAGGGCTGGCACCTTCCTTGTGGGAGAAGGAGCCAGACGTTTGCCTTCTCAGAAAAAGCTTCTGCCGAGAACGAGCACCGTGACATGCTGAGTCTCTGGGAAAGCAGAGATCCCCAGTGCTGTTATGGCTGTGGATAAGCTGCAGGCGGATAGTGAAAAACTGCATTAGTTTTCAGGGCTGGCACCTTCCCTGTGGGAGAAGGAGCCGTAAGTTTGCCTTTTCTGAAAAAAGCTTCTGCCGAGAGCGAGCACCGTGACATGCTGAGTCTCTGGGAAAGCAGAGATCCCCAGTGCTGTTGCTGCTAATGATAGGATGCAGAGGGATAGTGAAGGCCTGCATTAGCTTTCAGGGCTGGCACCTTCCTTGAGGGAGAAGGAGCCGTAAGTTTGCCTTTTCAGAAAAAAGCTTCTGCCGAGAACGAGCACCGTGACATGCTGAGTCTCTGGGAAAGCAGAGATCCCCAGTGCTGTTGTGCCTGTGGATAGGCTGCAGAGGGATACTGAAGATTAGCAGTTTCTTTCAGGGCTGGCACCTTCCTTGTGGGAGAAGGAGCCGTAAGTTTGCCTTTTCAGAAAAAAGCTTCTGCCGAGAGCGAGCACCGTGACACGCTGAGTCTCTGGGAAAGCAGAGATCCCCAGTGCTGTTGTGCCTGTGGATAGGCTGCAGAGGGATACTGAAGATCAGCAGTTTCTTTCAGGGCTGGCACCTTCCTTGTGGGAGAAGGAGCCGTAAGTTTGCCTTTTCAGAAAAAAGCTTCTGCCGAGAGCGAGCACCGTGACATGCTGAGTCTCTGGGAAAGCATAGATCCTCAATGCTCTTGCGGCTAAAGATAGGCTGCAGAGGGATAGTGAAGGCCTGCATTAGCTTTCAGGGCTGGCACCTTCCTTGTGGGAGAAGGAGCCGTAAGTTTGCCTTTTCAGAAAAAAGCTTCTGCTGAGAACGAGCACCGTGACATGCTGAGTCTCTGGGAAAGCAGAGATCCCCAGTGCTGTTGAGCCTGTGGATAGGCTGCAGAGGGATACTGAAGATTAGCAGTTTCTTTCAGGGCTGGCACCTTCCTTGTGGGAGAAGGAGCCGTAAGTTTGCCTTTTCAGAAAAAAGCTTCTGCCGAGAACGAGCACGGTGACATGCTGAGTCTCTGGGAAAGCAGAGATCCCCAAAGCTGTTGTGCCTGTGGATAGGCTGCAGAGGGATAGTGAAAAACTGCATTAGATTTCAGGGCTGGCACCTTCCCTGTGGGAGAAGGAGCCGTAAGTTTGCCTTTTCAGAAAAAAGCTTCTGCCGAGAACGAGCACGGTGACATGCTGAGTCTCTGGGAAAGCAGAGATCCCCAAAGCTGTTGTGCCTGTGGATAGGCTGCAGAGGGATAGTGAAAAACTGCATTAGTTTTCAGGGCTGGCACCTTCCCTGTGGGAGAAGGAGCCGAAAGTTTTCTTTTTCAGAAAAAAGCTTCTGCCGAGAGCGAGCACCGTGACATGCTGAGTCTCTGGGAAAGCAGAGATCCCCAAAGCTGTTGTGCCTGTGGATAGGCTGCAGAGGGATAGTGAAAAACTGCATTAGTTTTCAGGGCTGGCACCTTCCCTGTGGGAGAAGGAGCCGTAAGTTTGCCTTTTCAGAAAAAAGCTTCTGCCGAGAGCGAGCACCGTGACATGCTGAGTCTCTGGGAAAGCAGAGATCCCCAGTGCTGTTGTGCCTGTGGATAGGCTGCAGAGGGATAGTGAAAAACTGCATTAGATTTCAGGGCTGGCACCTTCCCTGTGGGAGAAGGAGCCGTAAGTTTGCCTTTTCAGAAAAAAGCTTCTGCCGAGAACGAGCACCGTGACATGCTGAGTCTCTGGGAAAGCAGAGATCCCCAAAGCTGTTGTGCCTGTGGATAGGCTGCAGAGGGATAGTGAATACCAGCAAGATCTTTCAGGGCTAGCACCTTCCTTGTGGGAGAAGGAGCCAGACGTTTGCCTTCTCAGAAAAAGCTTCTGCCGAGAACGAGCACCGTGACATGCTGAGTCTCTGGGAAAGCAGAGATCCCCAGTGCTGTTATGGCTGTGGATAAGCTGCAGGCGGATAGTGAAAAACTGCATTAGTTTTCAGGGCTGGCACCTTCCCTGTGGGAGAAGGAGCCGTAAGTTTGCCTTTTCAGAAAAAAGCTTCTGCCGAGAGCGAGCACCGTGACCTGCTGAGTCTCTGGGAAAGCAGAGATCCCCAAAGCTGTTGTGCCTGTGGATAGGCTGCAGAGGGATAGTGAATACCAGCAAGATCTTTCAGGGCTAGCACCTTCCTTGTGGGAGAAGGAGCCAGACGTTTGCCTTCTCAGAAAAAAGCTTCTGCCGAGAGCGAGCACCGTGACATGCTGAGTCTCTGGGAAAGCAGAGATCCCCAGTGCTGTTGTGCCTGTGGATAGGCTGCAGAGGGATACTGAAGATCAGCAGTTTCTTTCAGGGCTGGCACCTTCCTTGTGGGAGAAGGAGCCGTAAGTTTGCCTTTTCAGAAAAAAGCTTCTGCCGAGAGCGAGCACCGTGACATGCTGAGTCTCTGGGAAAGCAGAGATCCCCAGTGCTGTTGTGCCTGTGGATAGGCTGCAGAGGGATACTGAAGATCAGCAGTTTCTTTCAGGGCTGGCACCTTCCTTGTGGGAGAAGGAGCCGTAAGTTTGCCTTTTCAGAAAAAAGCTTCTGCCGAGAGCGAGCACCGTGACATGCTGAGTCTCTGGGAAAGCAGAGATCCCCAGTGCTGTTGTGCCTGTGGATAGGCTGCAGAGGGATACTGAAGATCAGCAGTTTCTTTCAGGGCTGGCACCTTCCTTGTGGGAGAAGGAGCCGTAAGTTTGCCTTTTCAGAAAAAAGCTTCTGCCGAGAGCGAGCACCGTGACATGCTGAGTCTCTGGGAAAGCAGAGATCCCCAGTGCTGTTGTGCCTGTGGATAGGCTGCAGAGGGATAGTGAAAAACTGCATTAGTTTTCAGGGCTGGCACCTTCCCTGTGGGAGAAGGAGCCGAAAGTTTTCTTTTTCAGAAAAAAGCTTCTGCCGAGAGCGAGCACCGTGACATGCTGAGTCTCTGGGAAAGCAGAGATCCCCAAAGCTGTTGTGCCTGTGGATAGGCTGCAGAGGGATAGTGAAAAACTGCATTAGATTTCAGGGCTGGCACCTTCCCTGTGGGAGAAGGAGCCGTAAGTTTGCCTTTTCAGAAAAAAGCTTCTGCCGAGAACGAGCACCGTGACATGCTGAGTCTCTGGGAAAGCAGAGATCCCCAAAGCTGTTGTGCCTGTGGATAGGCTGCAGAGGGATAGTGAATACCAGCAAGATCTTTCAGGGCTAGCACCTTCCTTGTGGGAGAAGGAGCCAGACGTTTGCCTTCTCAGAAAAAGCTTCTGCCGAGAACGAGCACCGTGACATGCTGAGTCTCTGGGAAAGCAGAGATCCCCAGTGCTGTTATGGCTGTGGATAAGCTGCAGGCGGATAGTGAAAAACTGCATTAGTTTTCAGGGCTGGCACCTTCCCTGTGGGAGAAGGAGCCGTAAGTTTGCCTTTTCAGAAAAAAGCTTCTGCCGAGAGCGAGCACCGTGACCTGCTGAGTCTCTGGGAAAGCAGAGATCCCCAAAGCTGTTGTGCCTGTGGATAGGCTGCAGAGGGATAGTGAATACCAGCAAGATCTTTCAGGGCTAGCACCTTCCTTGTGGGAGAAGGAGCCAGACGTTTGCCTTCTCAGAAAAAGCTTCTGCCGAGAACGAGCACCGTGACATGCTGAGTCTCTGGGAAAGCAGAGATCCCCAGTGCTGTTATGGCTGTGGATAAGCTGCAGGCGGATAGTGAAAAACTGCATTAGTTTTCAGGGCTGGCACCTTCCCTGTGGGAGAAGGAGCCGTAAGTTTGCCTTTTCAGAAAAAAGCTTCTGCCGAGAACGAGCACGGTGACATGCTGAGTCTCTGGGAAAGCAGAGATCCCCAAAGCTGTTGTGCCTGTGGATAGGCTGCAGAGGGATAGTGAAAAACTGCATTAGTTTTCAGGGCTGGCACCTTCCCTGTGGGAGAAGGAGCCGAAAGTTTTCTTTTTCAGAAAAAAGCTTCTGCCGAGAGCGAGCACCATGACATGCTGAGTCTCTGGGAAAGCAGAGATCCCCAAAGCTGTTGTGCCTGTGGATAGGCTGCAGAGGGATAGTGAAAAACTGCATTAGTTTTCAGGGCTGGCACCTTCCCTGTGGGAGAAGGAGCCGAAAGTTTTCTTTTTCAGAAAAAAGCTTCTGCCGAGAGCGAGCACCATGACATGCTGAGTCTCTGGGAAAGCAGAGATCCCCAAAGCTGTTGTGCCTGTGGATAGGCTGCAGAGGGATAGTGAAAAACTGCATTAGTTTTCAGGGCTGGCACCTTCCTTGTGGGAGAAGGAGCCAGACGTTTGCCTTCTCAGAAAAAGCTTCTGCCGAGAACGAGCACCGTGACATGCTGAGTCTCTGGGAAAGCAGAGATCCCCAGTGCTGTTGTGCCTGTGGATAGGCTGCAGAGGGATACTGAAGATTAGCAGTTTCTTTCAGGGCTGGCACCTTCCTTGTGGGAGAAGGAGCCGTAAGTTTGCCTTTTCAGAAAAAAGCTTCTGCCGAGAGCGAGCACCGTGACATGCTGAGTCTCTGGGAAAGCAGAGATCCCCAGTGCTGTTGTGCCTGTGGATAGGCTGCAGAGGGATAGTGAAAAACTGCATTAGTTTTCAGGGCTGGCACCTTCCCTGTGGGAGAAGGAGCCGAAAGTTTTCTTTTTCAGAAAAAAGCTTCTGCCGAGAGCGAGCACCGTGACATGCTGAGTCTCTGGGAAAGCAGAGATCCCCAAAGCTGTTGTGCCTGTGGATAGGCTGCAGAGGGATAGTGAAAAACTGCATTAGATTTCAGGGCTGGCACCTTCCCTGTGGGAGAAGGAGCCGTAAGTTTGCCTTTTCAGAAAAAAGCTTCTGCCGAGAACGAGCACCGTGACATGCTGAGTCTCTGGGAAAGCAGAGATCCCCAAAGCTGTTGTGCCTGTGGATAGGCTGCAGAGGGATAGTGAATACCAGCAAGATCTTTCAGGGCTAGCACCTTCCTTGTGGGAGAAGGAGCCAGACGTTTGCCTTCTCAGAAAAAGCTTCTGCCGAGAACGAGCACCGTGACATGCTGAGTCTCTGGGAAAGCAGAGATCCCCAGTGCTGTTATGGCTGTGGATAAGCTGCAGGCGGATAGTGAAAAACTGCATTAGTTTTCAGGGCTGGCACCTTCCCTGTGGGAGAAGGAGCCGTAAGTTTGCCTTTTCAGAAAAAAGCTTCTGCCGAGAACGAGCACGGGGACATGCTGAGTCTCTGGGAAAGCAGAGATCCCCAAAGCTGTTGTGCCTGTGGATAGGCTGCAGAGGGATAGTGAAAAACTGCATTAGTTTTCAGGGCTGGCACCTTCCCTGTGGGAGAAGGAGCCGAAAGTTTTCTTTTTCAGAAAAAAGCTTCTGCCGAGAGCGAGCACCGTGACATGCTGAGTCTCTGGGAAAGCAGAGATCCCCAAAGCTGTTGTGCCTGTGGATAGGCTGCAGAGGGATAGTGAAAAACTGCATTAGTTTTCAGGGCTGGCACCTTCCCTGTGGGAGAAGGAGCCGTAAGTTTTCCTTTTCAGAAAAAAGCTTCTGCCGAGAGCGAGCACCGTGACATGCTGAGTCTCTGGGAAAGCAGAGATCCCCAGTGCTGTTGTGCCTGTGGATAGGCTGCAGAGGGATAGTGAATACCAGCAAGATCTTTCAGGGCTAGCACCTTCCTTGTGGGAGAAGGAGCCAGACGTTTGCCTTCTCAGAAAAAGCTTCTGCCGAGAACGAGCACCGTGACATGCTGAGTCTCTGGGAAAGCAGAGATCCCCAGTGCTGTTATGGCTGTGGATAAGCTGCAGGCGGATAGTGAAAAACTGCATTAGTTTTCAGGGCTGGCACCTTCCCTGTGGGAGAAGGAGCCGTAAGTTTGCCTTTTCTGAAAAAAGCTTCTGCCGAGAGCGAGCACCGTGACATGCTGAGTCTCTGGGAAAGCAGAGATCCCCAGTGCTGTTGCTGCTAATGATAGGCTGCAGAGGGATAGTGAAGGCCTGCATTAGCTTTCAGGGCTGGCACCTTCCTTGAGGGAGAAGGAGCCGTAAGTTTGCCTTTTCAGAAAAAAGCTTCTGCCGAGAGCGAGCACCGTGACATGCTGAGTCTCTGGGAAAGCAGAGATCCCCAGTGCTGTTGTGCCTGTGGATAGGCTGCAGAGGGATACTGAAGATCAGCAGTTTCTTTCAGGGCTGGCACCTTCCTTGTGGGAGAAGGAGCCGTAAGTTTGCCTTTTCAGAAAAAAGCTTCTGCCGAGAGCGAGCACCGTGACACGCTGAGTCTCTGGGAAAGCAGAGATCCCCAGTGCTGTTGTGCCTGTGGATAGGCTGCAGAGGGATACTGAAGATCAGCAGTTTCTTTCAGGGCTGGCACCTTCCTTGTGGGAGAAGGAGCCGTAAGTTTGCCTTTTCAGAAAAAAGCTTCTGCCGAGAGCGAGCACCGTGACATGCTGAGTCTCTGGGAAAGCATAGATCCTCAATGCTCTTGCGGCTAAAGATAGGCTGCAGAGGGATAGTGAAGGCCTGCATTAGCTTTCAGGGCTGGCACCTTCCTTGTGGGAGAAGGAGCCGTAAGTTTGCCTTTTCAGAAAAAAGCTTCTGCTGAGAAAGAGCACCGTGACATGCTGAGTCTCTGGGAAAGCAGAGATCCCCAGTGCTGTTGAGCCTGTGGATAGGCTGCAGAGGGATACTGAAGATTAGCAGTTTCTTTCAGGGCTGGCACCTTCCTTGTGGGAGAAGGAGCCGTAAGTTTGCCTTTTCAGAAAAAAGCTTCTGCCGAGAACGAGCACGGTGACATGCTGAGTCTCTGGGAAAGCAGAGATCCCCAAAGCTGTTGTGCCTGTGGATAGGCTGCAGAGGGATAGTGAAAAACTGCATTAGATTTCAGGGCTGGCACCTTCCCTGTGGGAGAAGGAGCCGTAAGTTTGCCTTTTCAGAAAAAAGCTTCTGCCGAGAACGAGCACGGTGACATGCTGAGTCTCTGGGAAAGCAGAGATCCCCAAAGCTGTTGTGCCTGTGGATAGGCTGCAGAGGGATAGTGAAAAACTGCATTAGTTTTCAGGGCTGGCACCTTCCCTGTGGGAGAAGGAGCCGAAAGTTTTCTTTTTCAGAAAAAAGCTTCTGCCGAGAGCGAGCACCGTGACATGCTGAGTCTCTGGGAAAGCAGAGATCCCCAAAGCTGTTGTGCCTGTGGATAGGCTGCAGAGGGATAGTGAAAAACTGCATTAGTTTTCAGGGCTGGCACCTTCCCTGTGGGAGAAGGAGCCGTAAGTTTGCCTTTTCAGAAAAAAGCTTCTGCCGAGAGCGAGCACCGTGACCTGCTGAGTCTCTGGGAAAGCAGAGATCCCCAGTGCTGTTGTGCCTGTGGATAGGCTGCAGAGGGATAGTGAAAAACTGCATTAGATTTCAGGGCTGGCACCTTCCCTGTGGGAGAAGGAGCCGTAAGTTTGCCTTTTCAGAAAAAAGCTTCTGCCGAGAACGAGCACCGTGACATGCTGAGTCTCTGGGAAAGCAGAGATCCCCAAAGCTGTTGTGCCTGTGGATAGGCTGCAGAGGGATAGTGAATACCAGCAAGATCTTTCAGGGCTAGCACCTTCCTTGTGGGAGAAGGAGCCAGACGTTTGCCTTCTCAGAAAAAGCTTCTGCCGAGAACGAGCACCGTGACATGCTGAGTCTCTGGGAAAGCAGAGATCCCCAGTGCTGTTATGGCTGTGGATAAGCTGCAGGCGGATAGTGAAAAACTGCATTAGTTTTCAGGGCTGGCACCTTCCCTGTGGGAGAAGGAGCCGTAAGTTTGCCTTTTCAGAAAAAAGCTTCTGCCGAGAGCGAGCACCGTGACATGCTGAGTCTCTGGGAAAGCAGAGATCCCCAGTGCTGTTGTGCCTGTGGATAGGCTGCAGAGGGATACTGAAGATCAGCAGTTTCTTTCAGGGCTGGCACCTTCCTTGTGGGAGAAGGAGCCGTAAGTTTGCCTTTTCAGAAAAAAGCTTCTGCCGAGAGCGAGCACCGTGACCTGCTGAGTCTCTGGGAAAGCAGAGATCCCCAGTGCTGTTGTGCCTGTGGATAGGCTGCAGAGGGATAGTGAAAAACTGCATTAGTTTTCAGGGCTGGCACCTTCCCTGTGGGAGAAGGAGCCGAAAGTTTTCTTTTTCAGAAAAAAGCTTCTGCCGAGAGCGAGCACCGTGACATGCTGAGTCTCTGGGAAAGCAGAGATCCCCAAAGCTGTTGTGCCTGTGGATAGGCTGCAGAGGGATAGTGAAAAACTGCATTAGATTTCAGGGCTGGCACCTTCCCTGTGGGAGAAGGAGCCGTAAGTTTGCCTTTTCAGAAAAAAGCTTCTGCCGAGAACGAGCACCGTGACATGCTGAGTCTCTGGGAAAGCAGAGATCCCCAAAGCTGTTGTGCCTGTGGATAGGCTGCAGAGGGATAGTGAATACCACCAAGATCTTTCAGGGCTAGCACCTTCCTTGTGGGAGAAGGAGCCAGACGTTTGCCTTCTCAGAAAAAGCTTCTGCCGAGAACGAGCACCGTGACATGCTGAGTCTCTGGGAAAGCAGAGATCCCCAGTGCTGTTGTGCCTGTGGATAAGCTGCAGGCGGATAGTGAAAAACTGCATTAGTTTTCAGGGCTGGCACCTTCCCTGTGGGAGAAGGAGCCGTAAGTTTGCCTTTTCAGAAAAAAGCTTCTGCCGAGAGCGAGCACCGTGACCTGCTGAGTCTCTGGGAAAGCAGAGATCCCCAAAGCTGTTGTGCCTGTGGATAGGCTGCAGAGGGATAGTGAATACCAGCAAGATCTTTCAGGGCTAGCACCTTCCTTGTGGGAGAAGGAGCCAGACGTTTGCCTTCTCAGAAAAAGCTTCTGCCGAGAACGAGCACCGTGACATGCTGAGTCTCTGGGAAAGCAGAGATCCCCAGTGCTGTTATGGCTGTGGATAAGCTGCAGGCGGATAGTGAAAAACTGCATTAGTTTTCAGGGCTGGCACCTTCCCTGTGGGAGAAGGAGCCGTAAGTTTGCCTTTTCAGAAAAAAGCTTCTGCCGAGAACGAGCACGGTGACATGCTGAGTCTCTGGGAAAGCAGAGATCCCCAAAGCTGTTGTGCCTGTGGATAGGCTGCAGAGGGATAGTGAAAAACTGCATTAGTTTTCAGGGCTGGCACCTTCCCTGTGGGAGAAGGAGCCGAAAGTTTTCTTTTTCAGAAAAAAGCTTCTGCCGAGAGCGAGCACCGTGACATGCTGAGTCTCTGGGAAAGCAGAGATCCCCAAAGCTGTTGTGCCTGTGGATAGGCTGCAGAGGGATAGTGAAAAACTGCATTAGATTTCAGGGCTGGCACCTTCCCTGTGGGAGAAGGAGCCGTAAGTTTGCCTTTTCAGAAAAAAGCTTCTGCCGAGAACGAGCACCGTGACATGCTGAGTCTCTGGGAAAGCAGAGATCCCCAAAGCTGTTGTGCCTGTGGATAGGCTGCAGAGGGATAGTGAAGAACAGCAAGATCTTTCAGGGCTAGCACCTTCCTTGTGGGAGAAGGAGCCAGACGTTTGCCTTCTCAGAAAAAGCTTCTGCCGAGAACGAGCACCGTGACATGCTGAGTCTCTGGGAAAGCAGAGATCCCCAGTGCTGTTATGGCTGTGGATAAGCTGCAGGCGGATAGTGAAAAACTGCATTAGTTTTCAGGGCTGGCACCTTCCCTGTGGGAGAAGGAGCCGTAAGTTTGCCTTTTCAGAAAAAAGCTTCTGCCGAGAACGAGCACGGGGACATGCTGAGTCTCTGGGAAAGCAGAGATCCCCAAAGCTGTTGTGCCTGTGGATAGGCTGCAGAGGGATAGTGAAAAACTGCATTAGTTTTCAGGGCTGGCACCTTCCCTGTGGGAGAAGGAGCCGAAAGTTTTCTTTTTCAGAAAAAAGCTTCTGCCGAGAGCGAGCACCGTGACATGCTGAGTCTCTGGGAAAGCAGAGATCCCCAAAGCTGTTGTGCCTGTGGATAGGCTGCAGAGGGATAGTGAAAAACTGCATTAGTTTTCAGGGCTGGCACCTTCCCTGTGGGAGAAGGAGCCGTAAGTTTTCCTTTTCAGAAAAAAGCTTCTGCCGAGAGCGAGCACCGTGACATGCTGAGTCTCTGGGAAAGCAGAGATCCCCAAAGCTGTTGTGCCTGTGGATAGGCTGCAGAGGGATAGTGAATACCAGCAAGATCTTTCAGGGCTAGCACCTTCCTTGTGGGAGAAGGAGCCAGACGTTTGCCTTCTCAGAAAAAGCTTCTGCCGAGAACGAGCACCGTGACATGCTGAGTCTCTGGGAAAGCAGAGATCCCCAGTGCTGTTATGGCTGTGGATAAGCTGCAGGCGGATAGTGAAAAACTGCATTAGTTTTCAGGGCTGGCACCTTCCCTGTGGGAGAAGGAGCCGTAAGTTTGCCTTTTCAGAAAAAAGCTTCTGCCGAGAGCGAGCACTGTGACATGCTGAGTCTCTGGGAAAGCAGAGATCCCCAGTGCTGTTGTGCCTGTGGATAGGCTGCAGAGGGATACTGAAGATTAGCAGTTTCTTTCAGGGCTGGCACCTTCCTTGTGGGAGAAGGAGCCGTAAGTTTGCCTTTTCAGAAAAAAGCTTCTGCCGAGAGCGAGCACCGTGACATGCTGAGTCTCTGGGAAAGCAGAGATCCCCAAAGCTGTTGTGCCTGTGGATAGGCTGCAGAGGGATAGTGAAAAACTGCATTAGATTTCAGGGCTGGCACCTTCCCTGTGGGAGAAGGAGCCGTAAGTTTGCCTTTTCAGAAAAAAGCTTCTGCCGAGAACGAGCACCGTGACATGCTGAGTCTCTGGGAATGCAGAGATCCCCAGTGCTGTTGCGGCTAAAGATAGGCTGCAGAGGGATAGTGAATACCAGCAATATCTTTCAGGGCTGGCACCTTCCTTGTGGGAGAAGGAGCCGTAAGTTTGCCTTTTCAGAAAAAAGCTTCTGCCGAGAACGAGCACGGTGACATGCTGAGTCTCTGGGAAAGCAGAGATCCCCAAAGCTGTTGTGCCTGTGGATAGGCTGCAGAGGGATAGTGAAAAACTGCATTAGTTTTCAGGGCTGGCACCTTCCCTGTGGGAGAAGGAGCCGAAAGTTTTCTTTTTCAGAAAAAAGCTTCTGCCGAGAGCGAGCACCATGACATGCTGAGTCTCTGGGAAAGCAGAGATCCCCAAAGCTGTTGTGCCTGTGGATAGGCTGCAGAGGGATAGTGAAAAACTGCATTAGTTTTCAGGGCTGGCACCTTCCCTGTGGGAGAAGGAGCCGTAAGTTTGCCTTTTCAGAAAAAAGCTTCTGCCGAGAGCGAGCACCGTGACATGCTGAGTCTCTGGGAAAGCAGAGATCCCCAGTGCTGTTGTGCCTGTGGATAGGCTGCAGAGGGATAGTGAATACCAGCAAGATCTTTCAGGGCTAGCACCTTCCTTGTGGGAGAAGGAGCCAGACGTTTGCCTTCTCAGAAAAAGCTTCTGCCGAGAACGAGCACCGTGACATGCTGAGTCTCTGGGAAAGCAGAGATCCCCAGTGCTGTTGTGCCTGTGGATAGGCTGCAGAGGGATACTGAAGATTAGCAGTTTCTTTCAGGGCTGGCACCTTCCTTGTGGGAGAAGGAGCCGTAAGTTTGCCTTTTCAGAAAAAAGCTTCTGCCGAGAGCGAGCACCGTGACATGCTGAGTCTCTGGGAAAGCAGAGATCCCCAGTGCTGTTGTGCCTGTGGATAGGCTGCAGAGGGATAGTGAAAAACTGCATTAGTTTTCAGGGCTGGCACCTTCCCTGTGGGAGAAGGAGCCGAAAGTTTTCTTTTTCAGAAAAAAGCTTCTGCCGAGAGCGAGCACCGTGACATGCTGAGTCTCTGGGAAAGCAGAGATCCCCAAAGCTGTTGTGCCTGTGGATAGGCTGCAGAGGGATAGTGAAAAACTGCATTAGATTTCAGGGCTGGCACCTTCCCTGTGGGAGAAGGAGCCGTAAGTTTGCCTTTTCAGAAAAAAGCTTCTGCCGAGAACGAGCACCGTGACATGCTGAGTCTCTGGGAAAGCAGAGATCCCCAAAGCTGTTGTGCCTGTGGATAGGCTGCAGAGGGATAGTGAATACCAGCAAGATCTTTCAGGGCTAGCACCTTCCTTGTGGGAGAAGGAGCCAGACGTTTGCCTTCTCAGAAAAAGCTTCTGCCGAGAACGAGCACCGTGACATGCTGAGTCTCTGGGAAAGCAGAGATCCCCAGTGCTGTTATGGCTGTGGATAAGCTGCAGGCGGATAGTGAAAAACTGCATTAGTTTTCAGGGCTGGCACCTTCCCTGTGGGAGAAGGAGCCGTAAGTTTGCCTTTTCAGAAAAAAGCTTCTGCCGAGAACGAGCACGGGGACATGCTGAGTCTCTGGGAAAGCAGAGATCCCCAAAGCTGTTGTGCCTGTGGATAGGCTGCAGAGGGATAGTGAAAAACTGCATTAGTTTTCAGGGCTGGCACCTTCCCTGTGGGAGAAGGAGCCGAAAGTTTTCTTTTTCAGAAAAAAGCTTCTGCCGAGAGCGAGCACCGTGACATGCTGAGTCTCTGGGAAAGCAGAGATCCCCAAAGCTGTTGTGCCTGTGGATAGGCTGCAGAGGGATAGTGAAAAACTGCATTAGTTTTCAGGGCTGGCACCTTCCCTGTGGGAGAAGGAGCCGTAAGTTTTCCTTTTCAGAAAAAAGCTTCTGCCGAGAGCGAGCACCGTGACATGCTGAGTCTCTGGGAAAGCAGAGATCCCCAGTGCTGTTGTGCCTGTGGATAGGCTGCAGAGGGATAGTGAATACCAGCAAGATCTTTCAGGGCTAGCACCTTCCTTGTGGGAGAAGGAGCCAGACGTTTGCCTTCTCAGAAAAAGCTTCTGCCGAGAACGAGCACCGTGACATGCTGAGTCTCTGGGAAAGCAGAGATCCCCAGTGCTGTTATGGCTGTGGATAAGCTGCAGGCGGATAGTGAAAAACTGCATTAGTTTTCAGGGCTGGCACCTTCCCTGTGGGAGAAGGAGCCGTAAGTTTGCCTTTTCTGAAAAAAGCTTCTGCCGAGAGCGAGCACCGTGACATGCTGAGTCTCTGGGAAAGCAGAGATCCCCAGTGCTGTTGCTGCTAATGATAGGATGCAGAGGGATAGTGAAGGCCTGCATTAGCTTTCAGGGCTGGCACCTTCCTTGTGGGAGAAGGAGCCGTAAGTTTGCCTTTTCAGAAAAAAGCTTCTGCCGAGAACGAGCACCGTGACATGCTGAGTCTCTGGGAAAGCAGAGATCCCCAGTGCTGTTGTGCCTGTGGATAGGCTGCAGAGGGATACTGAAGATTAGCAGTTTCTTTCAGGGCTGGCACCTTCCTTGTGGGAGAAGGAGCCGTAAGTTTGCCTTTTCAGAAAAAAGCTTCTGCCGAGAGCGAGCACCGTGACACGCTGAGTCTCTGGGAAAGCAGAGATCCCCAGTGCTGTTGTGCCTGTGGATAGGCTGCAGAGGGATACTGAAGATCAGCAGTTTCTTTCAGGGCTGGCACCTTCCTTGTGGGAGAAGGAGCCGTAAGTTTGCCTTTTCAGAAAAAAGCTTCTGCCGAGAGCGAGCACCGTGACATGCTGAGTCTCTGGGAAAGCATAGATCCTCAATGCTCTTGCGGCTAAAGATAGGCTGCAGAGGGATAGTGAAGGCCTGCATTAGCTTTCAGGGCTGGCACCTTCCTTGTGGGAGAAGGAGCCGTAAGTTTGCCTTTTCAGAAAAAAGCTTCTGCTGAGAACGAGCACCGTGACATGCTGAGTCTCTGGGAAAGCAGAGATCCCCAGTGCTGTTGAGCCTGTGGATAGGCTGCAGAGGGATAGTGAAAAACTGCATTAGTTTTCAGGGCTGGCACCTTCCCTGTGGGAGAAGGAGCCGTAAGTTTGCCTTCTCAGAAAAAAGCTTCTGCCGAGAGCGAGCACCGTGACATGCTGAGTCTCTGGGAAAGCAGAGATCCCCAGTGCTGTTGTGCCTGTGGATAGGCTGCAGAGGGATACTGAAGATCAGCAGTTTCTTTCAGGGCTGGCACCTTCCTTGTGGGAGAAGGAGCCGTAAGTTTGCCTTTTCAGAAAAAAGCTTCTGCCGAGAGCGAGCACCGTGACATGCTGAGTCTCTGGGAAAGCAGAGATCCCCAGTGCTGTTGTGCCTGTGGATAGGCTGCAGAGGGATACTGAAGATCAGCAGTTTCTTTCAGGGCTGGCACCTTCCTTGTGGGAGAAGGAGCCGTAAGTTTGCCTTTTCAGAAAAAAGCTTCTGCCGAGAGCGAGCACCGTGACATGCTGAGTCTCTGGGAAAGCAGAGATCCCCAGTGCTGTTGTGCCTGTGGATAGGCTGCAGAGGGATACTGAAGATCAGCAGTTTCTTTCAGGGCTGGCACCTTCCTTGTGGGAGAAGGAGCCGTAAGTTTGCCTTTTCAGAAAAAAGCTTCTGCCGAGAGCGAGCACCGTGACATGCTGAGTCTCTGGGAAAGCAGAGATCCCCAGTGCTGTTGTGCCTGTGGATAGGCTGCAGAGGGATAGTGAAAAACTGCATTAGTTTTCAGGGCTGGCACCTTCCCTGTGGGAGAAGGAGCCGAAAGTTTTCTTTTTCAGAAAAAAGCTTCTGCCGAGAGCGAGCACCGTGACATGCTGAGTCTCTGGGAAAGCAGAGATCCCCAAAGCTGTTGTGCCTGTGGATAGGCTGCAGAGGGATAGTGAAAAACTGCATTAGATTTCAGGGCTGGCACCTTCCCTGTGGGAGAAGGAGCCGTAAGTTTGCCTTTTCAGAAAAAAGCTTCTGCCGAGAGCGAGCACCGTGACATGCTGAGTCTCTGGGAAAGCAGAGATCCCCAAAGCTGTTGTGCCTGTGGATAGGCTGCAGAGGGATAGTGAATACCACCAAGATCTTTCAGGGCTAGCACCTTCCTTGTGGGAGAAGGAGCCAGACGTTTGCCTTCTCAGAAAAAGCTTCTGCCGAGAACGAGCACCGTGACATGCTGAGTCTCTGGGAAAGCAGAGATCCCCAGTGCTGTTATGGCTGTGGATAAGCTGCAGGCGGATAGTGAAAAACTGCATTAGTTTTCAGGGCTGGCACCTTCCCTGTGGGAGAAGGAGCCGTAAGTTTGCCTTTTCAGAAAAAAGCTTCTGCCGAGAGCGAGCACCGTGACCTGCTGAGTCTCTGGGAAAGCAGAGATCCCCAAAGCTGTTGTGCCTGTGGATAGGCTGCAGAGGGATAGTGAATACCAGCAAGATCTTTCAGGGCTAGCACCTTCCTTGTGGGAGAAGGAGCCAGACGTTTGCCTTCTCAGAAAAAGCTTCTGCCGAGAACGAGCACCGTGACATGCTGAGTCTCTGGGAAAGCAGAGATCCCCAGTGCTGTTATGGCTGTGGATAAGCTGCAGGCGGATAGTGAAAAACTGCATTAGTTTTCAGGGCTGGCACCTTCCCTGTGGGAGAAGGAGCCGTAAGTTTGCCTTTTCAGAAAAAAGCTTCTGCCGAGAACGAGCACGGTGACAGGCTGAGTCTCTGGGAAAGCAGAGATCCCCAAAGCTGTTGTGCCTGTGGATAGGCTGCAGAGGGATAGTGAAAAACTGCATTAGTTTTCAGGGCTGGCACCTTCCCTGTGGGAGAAGGAGCCGAAAGTTTTCTTTTTCAGAAAAAAGCTTCTGCCGAGAGCGAGCACCGTGACATGCTGAGTCTCTGGGAAAGCAGAGATCCCCAAAGCTGTTGTGCCTGTGGATAGGCTGCAGAGGGATAGTGAAAAACTGCATTAGATTTCAGGGCTGGCACCTTCCCTGTGGGAGAAGGAGCCGTAAGTTTGCCTTTTCAGAAAAAAGCTTCTGCCGAGAACGAGCACCGTGACATGCTGAGTCTCTGGGAAAGCAGAGATCCCCAAAGCTGTTGTGCCTGTGGATAGGCTGCAGAGGGATAGTGAAGACCAGCAAGATCTTTCAGGGCTAGCACCTTCCTTGTGGGAGAAGGAGCCAGACGTTTGCCTTCTCAGAAAAAGCTTCTGCCGAGAACGAGCACCGTGACATGCTGAGTCTCTGGGAAAGCAGAGATCCCCAGTGCTGTTATGGCTGTGGATAAGCTGCAGGCGGATAGTGAAAAACTGCATTAGTTTTCAGGGCTGGCACCTTCCCTGTGGGAGAAGGAGCCGTAAGTTTGCCTTTTCAGAAAAAAGCTTCTGCCGAGAACGAGCACGGGGACATGCTGAGTCTCTGGGAAAGCAGAGATCCCCAAAGCTGTTGTGCCTGTGGATAGGCTGCAGAGGGATAGTGAAAAACTGCATTAGTTTTCGGGGCTGGCACCTTCCCTGTGGGAGAAGGAGCCGAAAGTTTTCTTTTTCAGAAAAAAGCTTCTGCCGAGAGCGAGCACCGTGACATGCTGAGTCTCTGGGAAAGCAGAGATCCCCAAAGCTGTTGTGCCTGTGGATAGGCTGCAGAGGGATAGTGAAAAACTGCATTAGTTTTCAGGGCTGGCACCTTCCCTGTGGGAGAAGGAGCCGTAAGTTTTCCTTTTCAGAAAAAAGCTTCTGCCGAGAGCGAGCACCGTGACATGCTGAGTCTCTGGGAAAGCAGAGATCCCCAAAGCTGTTGTGCCTGTGGATAGGCTGCAGAGGGATAGTGAATACCAGCAAGATCTTTCAGGGCTAGCACCTTCCTTGTGGGAGAAGGAGCCAGACGTTTGCCTTCTCAGAAAAAGCTTCTGCCGAGAACGAGCACCGTGACATGCTGAGTCTCTGGGAAAGCAGAGATCCCCAGTGCTGTTATGGCTGTGGATAAGCTGCAGGCGGATAGTGAAAAACTGCATTAGTTTTCAGGGCTGGCACCTTCCCTGTGGGAGAAGGAGCCGTAAGTTTTCCTTTTCAGAAAAAAGCTTCTGCCGAGAGCGAGCACCGTGACATGCTGAGTCTCTGGGAAAGCAGAGATCCCCAGTGCTGTTGTGCCTGTGGATAGGCTGCAGAGGGATAGTGAATACCAGCAAGATCTTTCAGGGCTAGCACCTTCCTTGTGGGAGAAGGAGCCAGACGTTTGCCTTCTCAGAAAAAGCTTCTGCCGAGAACGAGCACCGTGACATGCTGAGTCTCTGGGAAAGCAGAGATCCCCAGTGCTGTTATGGCTGTGGATAAGCTGCAGGCGGATAGTGAAAAACTGCATTAGTTTTCAGGGCTGGCACCTTCCCTGTGGGAGAAGGAGCCGTAAGTTTGCCTTTTCTGAAAAAAGCTTCTGCCGAGAGCGAGCACCGTGACATGCTGAGTCTCTGGGAAAGCAGAGATCCCCAGTGCTGTTGCTGCTAATGATAGGATGCAGAGGGATAGTGAAGGCCTGCATTAGCTTTCAGGGCTGGCACCTTCCTTGAGGGAGAAGGAGCCGTAAGTTTGCCTTTTCAGAAAAAAGCTTCTGCCGAGAACGAGCACCGTGACATGCTGAGTCTCTGGGAAAGCAGAGATCCCCAGTGCTGTTGTGCCTGTGGATAGGCTGCAGAGGGATACTGAAGATTAGCAGTTTCTTTCAGGGCTGGCACCTTCCTTGTGGGAGAAGGAGCCGTAAGTTTGCCTTTTCAGAAAAAAGCTTCTGCCGAGAGCGAGCACCGTGACACGCTGAGTCTCTGGGAAAGCAGAGATCCCCAGTGCTGTTGTGCCTGTGGATAGGCTGCAGAGGGATACTGAAGATCAGCAGTTTCTTTCAGGGCTGGCACCTTCCTTGTGGGAGAAGGAGCCGTAAGTTTGCCTTTTCAGAAAAAAGCTTCTGCCGAGAGCGAGCACCGTGACATGCTGAGTCTCTGGGAAAGCATAGATCCTCAATGCTCTTGCGGCTAAAGATAGGCTGCAGAGGGATAGTGAAGGCCTGCATTAGCTTTCAGGGCTGGCACCTTCCTTGTGGGAGAAGGAGCCGTAAGTTTGCCTTTTCAGAAAAAAGCTTCTGCTGAGAACGAGCACCGTGACATGCTGAGTCTCTGGGAAAGCAGAGATCCCCAGTGCTGTTGAGCCTGTGGATAGGCTGCAGAGGGATACTGAAGATTAGCAGTTTCTTTCAGGGCTGGCACCTTCCTTGTGGGAGAAGGAGCCGTAAGTTTGCCTTTTCAGAAAAAAGCTTCTGCCGAGAACGAGCACGGTGACATGCTGAGTCTCTGGGAAAGCAGAGATCCCCAAAGCTGTTGTGCCTGTGGATAGGCTGCAGAGGGATAGTGAAAAACTGCATTAGTTTTCAGGGCTGGCACCTTCCCTGTGGGAGAAGGAGCCGTAAGTTTGCCTTTTCAGAAAAAAGCTTCTGCCGAGAGCGAGCACCGTGACCTGCTGAGTCTCTGGGAAAGCAGAGATCCCCAGTGCTGTTGTGCCTGTGGATAGGCTGCAGAGGGATAGTGAAAAACTGCATTAGATTTCAGGGCTGGCACCTTCCCTGTGGGAGAAGGAGCCGTAAGTTTGCCTTTTCAGAAAAAAGCTTCTGCCGAGAACGAGCACCGTGACATGCTGAGTCTCTGGGAAAGCAGAGATCCCCAAAGCTGTTGTGCCTGTGGATAGGCTGCAGAGGGATAGTGAATACCACCAAGATCTTTCAGGGCTAGCACCTTCCTTGTGGGAGAAGGAGCCAGACGTTTGCCTTCTCAGAAAAAGCTTCTGCCGAGAACGAGCACCGTGACATGCTGAGTCTCTGGGAAAGCAGAGATCCCCAGTGCTGTTATGGCTGTGGATAAGCTGCAGGCGGATAGTGAAAAACTGCATTAGTTTTCAGGGCTGGCACCTTCCCTGTGGGAGAAGGAGCCGTAAGTTTGCCTTTTCAGAAAAAAGCTTCTGCCGAGAGCGAGCACCGTGACCTGCTGAGTCTCTGGGAAAGCAGAGATCCCCAAAGCTGTTGTGCCTGTGGATAGGCTGCAGAGGGATAGTGAATACCAGCAAGATCTTTCAGGGCTAGCACCTTCCTTGTGGGAGAAGGAGCCAGACGTTTGCCTTCTCAGAAAAAAGCTTCTGCCGAGAGCGAGCACCGTGACATGCTGAGTCTCTGGGAAAGCAGAGATCCCCAGTGCTGTTGTGCCTGTGGATAGGCTGCAGAGGGATACTGAAGATCAGCAGTTTCTTTCAGGGCTGGCACCTTCCTTGTGGGAGAAGGAGCCGTAAGTTTGCCTTTTCAGAAAAAAGCTTCTGCCAAGAGCGAGCACCGTGACATGCTGAGTCTCTGGGAAAGCAGAGATCCCCAGTGCTGTTGTGCCTGTGGATAGGCTGCAGAGGGATACTGAAGATCAGCAGTTTCTTTCAGGGCTGGCACCTTCCTTGTGGGAGAAGGAGCCGTAAGTTTGCCTTTTCAGAAAAAAGCTTCTGCCGAGAGCGAGCACCGTGACATGCTGAGTCTCTGGGAAAGCAGAGATCCCCAGTGCTGTTGTGCCTGTGGATAGGCTGCAGAGGGATACTGAAGATCAGCAGTTTCTTTCAGGGCTGGCACCTTCCTTGTGGGAGAAGGAGCCGTAAGTTTGCCTTTTCAGAAAAAAGCTTCTGCCGAGAGCGAGCACCGTGACATGCTGAGTCTCTGGGAAAGCAGAGATCCCCAGTGCTGTTGTGCCTGTGGATAGGCTGCAGAGGGATAGTGAAAAACTGCATTAGTTTTCAGGGCTGGCACCTTCCCTGTGGGAGAAGGAGCCGAAAGTTTTCTTTTTCAGAAAAAAGCTTCTGCCGAGAGCGAGCACCGTGACATGCTGAGTCTCTGGGAAAGCAGAGATCCCCAAAGCTGTTGTGCCTGTGGATAGGCTGCAGAGGGATAGTGAAAAACTGCATTAGATTTCAGGGCTGGCACCTTCCCTGTGGGAGAAGGAGCCGTAAGTTTGCCTTTTCAGAAAAAAGCTTCTGCCGAGAACGAGCACCGTGACATGCTGAGTCTCTGGGAAAGCAGAGATCCCCAAAGCTGTTGTGCCTGTGGATAGGCTGCAGAGGGATAGTGAATACCACCAAGATCTTTCAGGGCTAGCACCTTCCTTGTGGGAGAAGGAGCCAGACGTTTGCCTTCTCAGAAAAAGCTTCTGCCGAGAACGAGCACCGTGACATGCTGAGTCTCTGGGAAAGCAGAGATCCCCAGTGCTGTTATGGCTGTGGATAAGCTGCAGGCGGATAGTGAAAAACTGCATTAGTTTTCAGGGCTGGCACCTTCCCTGTGGGAGAAGGAGCCGTAAGTTTGCCTTTTCAGAAAAAAGCTTCTGCCGAGAGCGAGCACCGTGACCTGCTGAGTCTCTGGGAAAGCAGAGATCCCCAAAGCTGTTGTGCCTGTGGATAGGCTGCAGAGGGATAGTGAATACCAGCAAGATCTTTCAGGGCTAGCACCTTCCTTGTGGGAGAAGGAGCCAGACGTTTGCCTTCTCAGAAAAAGCTTCTGCCGAGAACGAGCACCGTGACATGCTGAGTCTCTGGGAAAGCAGAGATCCCCAGTGCTGTTATGGCTGTGGATAAGCTGCAGGCGGATAGTGAAAAACTGCATTAGTTTTCAGGGCTGGCACCTTCCCTGTGGGAGAAGGAGCCGTAAGTTTGCCTTTTCAGAAAAAAGCTTCTGCCGAGAACGAGCACGGTGACAGGCTGAGTCTCTGGGAAAGCAGAGATCCCCAAAGCTGTTGTGCCTGTGGATAGGCTGCAGAGGGATAGTGAAAAACTGCATTAGTTTTCAGGGCTGGCACCTTCCCTGTGGGAGAAGGAGCCGAAAGTTTTCTTTTTCAGAAAAAAGCTTCTGCCGAGAGCGAGCACCGTGACATGCTGAGTCTCTGGGAAAGCAGAGATCCCCAAAGCTGTTGTGCCTGTGGATAGGCTGCAGAGGGATAGTGAAGACCAGCAAGATCTTTCAGGGCTAGCACCTTCCTTGTGGGAGAAGGAGCCAGACGTTTGCCTTCTCAGAAAAAGCTTCTGCCGAGAACGAGCACCGTGACATGCTGAGTCTCTGGGAAAGCAGAGATCCCCAGTGCTGTTATGGCTGTGGATAAGCTGCAGGCGGATAGTGAAAAACTGCATTAGTTTTCAGGGCTGGCAACTTCCCTGTGGGAGAAGGAGCCGTAAGTTTGCCTTTTCAGAAAAAAGCTTCTGCCGAGAACGAGCACGGGGAGATGCTGAGTCTCTGGGAAAGCAGAGATCCCCAAAGCTGTTGTGCCTGTGGATAGGCTGCAGAGGGATAGTGAAAAACTGCATTAGTTTTCAGGGCTGGCACCTTCCCTGTGGGAGAAGGAGCCGAAAGTTTTCTTTTTCAGAAAAAAGCTTCTGCCGAGAGCGAGCACCGTGACATGCTGAGTCTCTGGGAAAGCAGAGATCCCCAAAGCTGTTGTGCCTGTGGATAGGCTGCAGAGGGATAGTGAAAAACTGCATTAGTTTTCAGGGCTGGCACCTTCCCTGTGGGAGAAGGAGCCGTAAGTTTTCCTTTTCAGAAAAAAGCTTCTGCCGAGAGCGAGCACCGTGACATGCTGAGTCTCTGGGAAAGCAGAGATCCCCAAAGCTGTTGTGCCTGTGGATAGGCTGCAGAGGGATAGTGAATACCAGCAAGATCTTTCAGGGCTAGCACCTTCCTTGTGGGAGAAGGAGCCAGACGTTTGCCTTCTCAGAAAAAGCTTCTGCCGAGAACGAGCACCGTGACATGCTGAGTCTCTGGGAAAGCAGAGATCCCCAGTGCTGTTATGGCTGTGGATAAGCTGCAGGCGGATAGTGAAAAACTGCATTAGTTTTCAGGGCTGGCACCTTCCCTGTGGGAGAAGGAGCCGTAAGTTTGCCTTTTCAGAAAAAAGCTTCTGCCGAGAGCGAGCACCGTGACACGCTGAGTCTCTGGGAAAGCAGAGATCCCCAGTGCTGTTGTGCCTGTGGATAGGCTGCAGAGGGATACTGAAGATTAGCAGATTCTTTCAGGGCTGGCACCTTCCTTGTGGGAGAAGGAGCCGTAAGTTTGCCTTTTCAGAAAAAAGCTTCTGCCGAGAGCGAGCACCGTGACATGCTGAGTCTCTGGGAAAGCAGAGATCCCCAAAGCTGTTGTGCCTGTGGATAGGCTGCAGAGGGATAGTGAAAAACTGCATTAGATTTCAGGGCTGGCACCTTCCCTGTGGGAGAAGGAGCCGTAAGTTTGCCTTTTCAGAAAAAAGCTTCTGCCAAGAACGAGCACCGTGACATGCTGAGTCTCTGGGAATGCAGAGATCCCCAGTGCTGTTGCGGCTAAAGATAGGCTGCAGAGGGATAGTGAATACCAGCAATATCTTTCAGGGCTGGCACCTTCCTTGTGGGAGAAGGAGCCGTAAGTTTGCCTTTTCAGAAAAAGGCTCTGGCGAGAGTGAGCACCGTGACATGCTGAGTCTCTGGGAAAGCAGAGATCCCCAGTGCTGTTTTGCCTGTGGATAGGCTGCAGGAGGATAGTGAAGAGCTGCATTAGCTTTCAGGCCTGGCACCTTCCTTGTGGGAGAAGGAGCCGAAAGTTTTCTTTTTCAGAAAAAAGCTTCTGCCGAGAGCGAGCACCGTGACATGCTGAGTCTCTGGGAAAGCAGAGATCCCCAAAGCTGTTGTGCCTGTGGATAGGCTGCAGAGGGATAGTGAAGACCAGCAAGATCTTTCAGGGCTGGCACCTTCCTTGTGGGAGAAGGAGCCGTAAGTTTGCCTTTTCAGAAAAAAGCTTCTGCCGAGAGCGAGCACCGTGACATGCTGAGTCTCTGGGAAAGCAGAGATCCCCAAAGCTGTTGTGCCTGTGGATAGGCTGCAGAGGGATAGTGAATACCAGCAAGATCTTTCAGGGCTAGCACCTTCCTTGTGGGAGAAGGAGCCACACTTTTGCCTTCTCAGAAAAAGCTTCTGCCGAGAACGAGCACGGTGACATGCTGAGTCTCTGGGAAAGCAGAGATCCCCAATGCTGTTGTGCCTAAAGATAGGCTGCAGGGGGATAGTGAATACCAGCAAGATCTTTCAGGGCTGGCACCTTCCTTGTGGGAGAAGGAGCCGTAAGTTTGCCTTTTCAGAAAAAAGCTTCTGCCGAGAACGAGCACGGTGACATGCTGAGTCTCTGGGAAAGCAGAGATCCCCAAAGCTGTTGTGCCTGTGGATAGGCTGCAGAGGGATAGTGAAAAACTGCATTAGATTTCAGGGCTGGCACCTTCCCTGTGGGAGAAGGAGCCGTAAGTTTGCCTTTTCAGAAAAAAGCTTCTGCCGAGAGCGAGCACCGTGACCTGCTGAGTCTCTGGGAAAGCAGAGATCCCCAAAGCTGTTGTGCCTGTGGATAGGCTGCAGAGGGATAGTGAATACCAGCAAGATCTTTCAGGGCTAGCACCTTCCTTGTGGGAGAAGGAGCCAGACGTTTGCCTTCTCAGAAAAAGCTTCTGCCGAGAGCGAGCACCGTGACATGCTGAGTCTCTGGGAAAGCAGAGATCCCCAGTGCTGTTGTGCCTGTGGATAAGCTGGAGGCGGATAGTGAAAAACTGCATTAGTTTTCAGGGCTGGCACCTTCCCTGTGGGAGAAGGAGCCGAAAGTTTTCTTTTTCAGAAAAAAGCTTCTGCCGAGAGCGAGCACCGTGACATGCTGAGTCTCTGGGAAAGCAGAGATCCCCAAAGCTGTTGTGCCTGTGGATAGGCTGCAGAGGGATAGTGAAAAACTGCATTAGTTTTCAGGGCTGGCACCTTCCCTGTGGGAGAAGGAGCCGTAAGTTTGCCTTTTCAGAAAAAAGCTTCTGCTGAGAGCGAGCACCGTGACATGCTGAGTCTCTGGGAAAGCAGAGATCCCCAGTGCTGTTGTGCCTGTGGATAGGCTGCAGAGGGATACTGAAGATCAGCAGGTTCTTTCAGGGCTGGCACCTTCCTTGTGGGAGAAGGAGCCGTAAGTTTGCCTTTTCAGAAAAAAGCTTCTGCCGAGAACGAGCACCGTGACATGCTGAGTCTCTGGGAAAGCAGAGATCCCCAGTGCTGTTGTGCCTGTGGATAGGCTGCAGAGGGATACTGAAGATCAGCAGTTTCTTTCAGGGCTGGCACCTTCCTTGTGGGAGAAGGAGCCGTAAGTTTGCCTTTTCAGAAAAAAGCTTCTGCTGAGAACGAGCACCGTGACATGCTGAGTCTCTGGGAAAGCAGAGATCCCCAGTGCTGTTGTGCCTGTGGATAGGCTGCAGAGGGATACTGAAGATCAGCAGTTTCTTTCAGGGCTGGCACCTTCCATGTGGGAGAAGGAGCCATAAGTTTGCCTTTTCAGAAAAAAGCTTCTGCCGAGAACGAGCACCGTGACATGCTGAGTCTCTGGGAAAGCAGAGATCCCCAGTGCTGTTGTGCCTGTGGATAGGCTGCAGAGGGATACTGAAGATCAGCAGTTTCTTTCAGGGCTGGCACCTTCCTTGTGGGAGAAGGAGCCGTAAGTTTGCCTTTTCAGAAAAAGGCTCTGGCGAGAGTGAGCACCGTGACATGCTGAGTCTCTGGGAAAGCAGAGATCCCCAAAGCTGTTGTGCCTGTGGATAGGCTGCAGAGGGATAGTGAAAAACTGCATTAGTTTTCAGGGCTGGCACCTTCCCTGTGGGAGAAGGAGCCGAAAGTTTTCTTTTTCAGAAAAAAGCTTCTGCCGAGAGCGAGCACCGTGACATGCTGAGTCTCTGGGAAAGCAGAGATCCCCAGTGCTGTTGTGCCTGTGGATAGGCTGCAGAGGGATAGTGAAAAACTGCGTTAGTTTTCAGGCTGGCACCTTCCCTGTGGGAGAAGGAGCCGTAAGTTTGCCTTTTCAGAAAAAAGCTTCTGCCGAGAGCGAGCACCGTGACATGCTGAGTCTCTGGGAAAGCAGAGATCCCCAAAGCTGTTGTGCCTGTGGATAGGCTGCAGAGGGATAGTGAATACCAGCAAGATCTTTCAGGGCTAGCACCTTCCTTGTGGGAGAAGGAGCCAGACGTTTGCCTTCTCAGAAAAAGCTTCTGCCGAGAACGAGCACCGTGACATGCTGAGTCTCTGGGAAAGCAGAGATCCCCAGTGCTGTTATGGCTGTGGATAAGCTGCAGGCGGATAGTGAAAAACTGCATTAGTTTTCAGGGCTGGCACCTTCCCTGTGGGAGAAGGAGCCGTAAGTTTGCCTTTTCAGAAAAAAGCTTCTGCCGAGAGCGAGCACCGTGACCTGCTGAGTCTCTGGGAAAGCAGAGATCCCCAAAGCTGTTGTGCCTGTGGATAGGCTGCAGAGGGATAGTGAATACCAGCAAGATCTTTCAGGGCTAGCACCTTCCTTGTGGGAGAAGGAGCCAGACGTTTGCCTTCTCAGAAAAAGCTTCTGCCGAGAACGAGCACCGTGACATGCTGAGTCTCTGGGAAAGCAGAGATCCCCAGTGCTGTTATGGCTGTGGATAAGCTGCAGGCGGATAGTGAAAAACTGCATTAGTTTTCAGGGCTGGCACCTTCCCTGTGGGAGAAGGAGCCGTAAGTTTGCCTTTTCAGAAAAAAGCTTCTGCTGAGAACGAGCACCGTGACATGCTGAGTCTCTGGGAAAGCAGAGACCCCCAGTGCTGTTGTGCCTGTGGATAGGCTGCAGAGGGATACTGAAGATTAGCAGATTCTTTCAGGGCTGGCACCTTCCTTGTGGGAGAAGGAGCCGTAAGTTTGCCTTTTCAGAAAAAAGCTTCTGCCGAGAGCGAGCACCGTGACATGCTGAGAATCTGGGAAAGCAGAGATCCCCAGTGCTGTTGTGCCTGTTGATAGGCTGCAGAGGGATACTGAAGATTAGCAGTTTCTTTCAGGGCTGGCACCTTCCTTGTGGGAGAAGGAGCCGTAAGTTTGCCTTTTCAGAAAAAAGCTTCAGCCGAGAGC
Source organism: Astur gentilis (assembly GCF_929443795.1). Taxonomy (NCBI): domain Eukaryota; kingdom Metazoa; phylum Chordata; class Aves; order Accipitriformes; family Accipitridae; genus Astur; species Astur gentilis. Next base: position 8,531,206 of record NC_064905.1, read on the forward strand.
GAGCACCGTGACATGCTGAGTCTCTGGGAAAGCAGAGATCCCCAGTGCTGTTGTGCCTGTGGATAGGCTGCAGAGGGATACTGAAGATCAGCAGGTTCTTTCAGGGCTAGCACCTTCCTTGTGGGAGAAGGAGCCAGACGTTTGCCTTCTCAGAAAAAGCTTCTGCCGAGAACGAGCACCGTGACATGCTGAGTCTCTGGGAAAGCAGAGATCCCCAACGCTGTTGTGCCTAAAGATAGGCTGCAGGGGGATAGTGAATACCAGCAAGATCTTTCAGGGCTGGCACCTTCCTTGTGGGAGAAGGAGCCGTAAGTTTGCCTTTTCAGAAAAAAGCTTCTGCTGAGAACGAGCACCGTGACATGCTGAGTCTCTGGGAAAGCAGAGATCCCCAGTGCTGTTGTGCCTGTGGATAGGCTGCAGAGGGATACTGAAGATTAGCAGTTTCTTTCAGGGCTGGCACCTTCCTTGTGGGAGAAGGAGCCGTAAGTTTGCCTTTTCAGAAAAAAGCTTCTGCCGAGAGCGAGCACCGTGACATTCTGAGTGTCTGGGAAAGCAGAGATCCCCAGTGCTGTTGCTGCTAATGATAGGATGCAGAGGGATAGTGAAGGCCTGCATTAGCTTTCAGGGCTGGCACCTTCCTTGAGGGAGAAGGAGCCGTAAGTTTGCCTTTTCAGAAAAAAGCTTCTGCCGAGAACGAGCACCGTGACATGCTGAGTCTCTGGGAAAGCAGAGATCCCCAGTGCTGTTGTGCCTGTGGATAGGCTGCAGAGGGATACTGAAGATTAGCAGTTTCTTTCAGGGCTGGCACCTTCCTTGTGGGAGAAGGAGCCGTAAGTTTGCCTTTTCAGAAAAAAGCTTCTGCCGAGAGCGAGCACCGTGACACGCTGAGTCTCTGGGAAAGCAGAGATCCCCAGTGCTGTTGTGCCTGTGGATAGGCTGCAGAGGGATACTGAAGATCAGCAGTTTCTTTCAGGGCTGGCACCTTCCTTGTGGGAGAAGGAGCCGTAAGTTTGCCTTTTCAGAAAAAAGCTTCTGCCGAGAGCGAGCACCGTGACATGCTGAGTCTCTGGGAAAGCATAGATCCTCAATGCTCTTGCGGCTAAAGATAGGCTGCAGAGGGATAGTGAAGGCCTGCATTAGCTTTCAGGGCTGGCACCTTCCTTGTGGGAGAAGGAGCCGTAAGTTTGCCTTTTCAGAAAAAAGCTTCTGCTGAGAACGAGCACGGTGACATGCTGAGTCTCTGGGAAAGCAGAGATCCCCAGTGCTGTTGAGCCTGTGGATAGGCTGCAGAGGGATACTGAAGATTAGCAGTTTCTTTCAGGGCTGGCACCTTCCTTGTGGGAGAAGGAGCCTTAAGTTTGCCTTTTCAGAAAAAAGCTTCTGCCGAGAGCGAGCACCGTGACCTGCTGAGTCTCTGGGAAAGCAGAGATCCCCAAATCTGTTGTGCCTGTGGATAGGCTGCAGAGGGATAGTGAATACCAGCAAGATCTTTCAGGGCTAGCACCTTCCTTGTGGGAGAAGGAGCCAGACGTTTGCCTTCTCAGAAAAAGCTTCTGCCGAGAACGAGCACCGTGACATGCTGAGTCTCTGGGAAAGCAGAGATCCCCAGTGCTGTTATGGCTGTGGATAAGCTGCAGGCGGATAGTGAAAAACTGCATTAGTTTTCAGGGCTGGCACCTTCCCTGTGGGAGAAGGAGCCGTAAGTTTGCCTTTTCAGAAAAAAGCTTCTGCCGAGAGCGAGCACCGTGACATGCTGAGTCTCTGGGAAAGCAGAGATCCCCAGTGCTGTTGTGCCTGTGGATAGGCTGCAGAGGGATACTGAAGATCAGCAGTTTCTTTCAGGGCTGGCACCTTCCTTGTGGGAGAAGGAGCCGTAAGTTTGCCTTTTCAGAAAAAAGCTTCTGCCGAGAGCGAGCACCGTGACATGCTGAGTCTCTGGGAAAGCAGAGATCCCCAGTGCTGTTGTGCCTGTGGATAGGCTGCAGAGGGATACTGAAGATTAGCAGTTTCTTTCAGGGCTGGCACCTTCCTTGTGGAGAAGGAGCCCTAAGTTTGCCTTTTCAGAAAAAGGCTCTGGCGAGAGTGAGCACCGTGACATGCTGAGTCTCTGGGAAAGCAGAGATCCCCAAAGCTGTTGTGCCTGTGGATAGGCTGCAGAGGGATAGTGAAAAACTGCATTAGTTTTCAGGGCTGGCACCTTCCCTGTGGGAGAAGGAGCCGAAAGTTTGCCTTTTCAGAAAAAAGCTTCTGCCGAGAGCGAGCACCGTGACCTGCTGAGTCTCTGGGAAAGCAGAGATCCCCAAAGCTGTTGTGCCTGTGGATAGGCTGCAGAGGGATAGTGAAAAACTGCATTAGTTTTCAGGGCTGGCACCTTCCCTGTGGGAGAAGGAGCCATAAGTTTGCCTTTTCAGAAAAAAGCTTCTGCCGAGAACGAGCACCGTGACATGCTGAGTCTCTGGGAAAGCAGAGATCCCCAGTGCTGTTGCGGCTAAAGATAGGCTGCAGAGGGATAGTGAATACCAGCAATATCTTTCAGGGCTGGCACCTTCCTTGTGGGAGAAGGAGCCGTAAGTTTGCCTTTTCAGAAAAAAGCTTCTGCCGAGAGCGAGCACCGTGACATGCTGAGTCTCTGGGAAAGCAGAGATCCCCAAAGCTGTTGTGCCTGTGGATAGGCTGCAGAGGGATAGTGAAGACCAGCAAGATCTTTCAGGGCTAGCACCTTCCTTGTGGGAGAAGGAGCCAGACGTTTGCCTTCTCAGAAAAAGCTTCTGCCGAGAACGAGCACCGTGACATGCTGAGTCTCTGGGAAAGCAGAGATCCCCAGTGCTGTTATGGCTGTGGATAAGCTGCAGGCGGATAGTGAAAAACTGCATTAGTTTTCAGGGCTGACACCTTCCCTGTGGGAGAAGGAGCCGTAAGTTTGCCTTTTCAGAAAAAAGCTTCTGCCGAGAGCGAGCACCGTGACCTGCTGAGTCTCTGGGAAAGCAGAGATCCACAAAGCTGTTGTGCCTGTGGATAGGCTGCAGAGGGATAGTGAATACCAGCAAGATCTTTCAGGGCTAGCACCTTCCTTGTGGGAGAAGGAGCCAGACGTTTGCCTTCTCAGAAAAAGCTTCTGCCGAGAACGAGCACCGTGACATGCTGAGTCTCTGGGAAAGCAGAGATCCCCAGTTCTGTTGCAGCTAAAGATAGGCTGCAGAGGGATAGTGAAGACCAGCAAGATCTTTCAGGGCTGGCACCTTCCTTGTGGGAGAAGGAGCCGTAAGTTTGCCTTTTCAGAAAAAAGCTTCTGCCGAGAGCGAGCACCGTGACATGCTGAGTCTCTGGGAAAGCAGAGATCCCCAAAGCTGTTGTGCCTGTGGATAGGCTGCAGAGGGATAGTGAAAAACTGCATTAGTTTTCAGGCTGGCACCTTCCCTGTGGGAGAAGGAGCCGTAAGTTTGCCTTTTCAGAAAAAAGCTTCTGCCGAGAGCGAGCACCGTGACCTGCTGAGTCTCTGGGAAAGCAGAGATCCCCAAAGCTGTTGTGCCTGTGGATAGGCTGCAGAGGGATAGTGAATACCAGCAAGATCTTTCAGGGCTAGCACCTTCCTTGTGGGAGAAGGAGCCAGACGTTTGCCTTCTCAGAAAAAGCTTCTGCCGAGAACGAGCACCGTGACATGCTGAGTCTCTGGGAAAGCAGAGATCCCCAGTGCTGTTGCGGCTAAAGATAGGCTGCAGAGGGATAGTGAAGACCAGCAAGATCTTTCAGGGCTGGCACCTTCCTTGTGGGAGAAGGAGCCGTAAGTTTGCCTTTTCAGAAAAAGGCTCTGGCGAGAGTGAGCACCGTGACATGCTGAGTCTCTGGGAAAGCAGATATCCCCAGTGCTGTTGTGCCAGTGGATAGGCTGCAGAGGGATAGTGAAGACCAGCAAGATCTTTCAGGGCTGGCACCTTCCTTGTGGGAGAAGGAGCCCTAAGTTTGCCTTTTCAGAAAAAGCTTCTGCCGAGAACGAGCACTGTGACATTCTGAGTGTCTGGGAAAGCAGAGATCCCCAGTGCTGTTGTGCCTGTGGATAGGCTGCAGGTGGCGGTGAAGACCACAAAATCTTTCAGGTCTGGCACTTGCCTTGCTGGAGAAGGAGCCAGACGTTTGCCTTTTCAGAAAAAAGCTTCTGCCGATAACGAGCACCGTGAGATGCTGAGTCTCTGGGAAAGCAGAGATCCCCAATGCTGTTGTGCCTGTGGATAGGCTGCAGAGGGATAGTGAAAAACTGCATTAGTTTTCAGGGCTGGCACCTTCCCTGTGGGAGAAGGAGCCGAAAGTTTTCTTTTTCAGAAAAAAGCTTCTGCCGAGAGCGAGCACCGTGACATGCTGAGTCTCTGGGAAAGCAGAGATCCCCAAAGCTGTTGTGCCTGTGGATAGGCTGCAGAGGGATAGTGAAAAACTGCATTAGTTTTCAGGGCTGGCACCTTCCCTGTGGGAGAAGGAGCCGTAAGTTTGCCTTTTCAGAAAAAAGCTTCTGCCGAGAGCGAGCACCGTGACATGCTGAGTCTCTGGGAAAGCAGAGATCCCCAGTGCTGTTGCGGCTAAAGATAGGCTGCAGAGGGATAGTGAATACCAGCAAGATCTTTCAGGGCTGGCACCTTCCTTGTGGGAGAAGGAGCCGTAAGTTTGCCTTTTCAGAAAAAGGCTCTGGCGAGAGCGAGCACCGTGACATGCTGAGTCTCTGGGAAAGCAGAGATCCCCAGTGCTGTTTTGCCTGTGGATAGGCTGCAGGAGGATAGTGAAGAGCTGCATTAGCTTTCAGGCCTGGCACCTTCCTTGTGGGAGAAGGAGCCGAAAGTTTTCTTTTTCAGAAAAAAGCTTCTGCCGAGAGCGAGCACCGTGACATGCTGAGTCTCTGGGAAAGCAGAGATCCCCAGTGCTGTTATGGCTGTGGATAGGCTGCAGAGGGATAGTGAAAAACTGCATTAGTTTTCAGGGCTGGCACCTTCCCTGTGGGAGAAGGAGCCGTAAGTTTGCCTTTTCAGAAAAAAGCTTCTGCCGAGAGCGAGCACCGTGACCTGCTGAGTCTCTGGGAAAGCAGAGATCCCCAGTGCTGTTGTGCCTGTGGATAGGCTGCAGAGGGATAGTGAAGACCAGCAAGATCTTTCAGGGCTGGCACCTTCCTTGTGGGAGAAGGAGCCGTAAGTTTGCCTTTTCAGAAAAAGTCTCTGGCGAGAGTGAGCACCGTGACATGCTGAGTCTCTGGGAAAGCAGAGATCCCCAAAGCTGTTGTGCCTGTGGATAGGCTGCAGAGGGATAGTGAAAAACTGCATTAGTTTTCAGGGCTGGCACCTTCCCTGTGGGAGAAGGAGCCGTAAGTTTGCCTTTTCAGAAAAAAGCTTCTGCCGAGAGCGAGCACCGTGACATGCTGAGTCTCTGGGAAAGCAGAGATCCCCAGTGCTGTTGTGCCTGTGGATAGGCTGCAGAGGGATAGTGAATACCAGCAAGATCTTTCAGGGCTAGCACCTTCCTTGTGGGAGAAGGAGCCACACTTTTGCCTTCTCAGAAAAAGCTTCTGCCGAGAACGAGCACCGTGACATGCTGAGTCTCTGGGAAAGCAGAGATCCCCAACGCTGTTGTGCCTAAAGATAGGCTGCAGGGGGATAGTGAATACCAGCAAGATCTTTCAGGGCTGGCACCTTCCTTGTGGGAGAAGGAGCCGTAAGTTTGCCTTTTCTGAAAAAAGCTTCTGCCGAGAGCGAGCACCGTGACATGCTGAGTCTCTGGGAAAGCAGAGATCCCCAGTGCTGTTGCTGCTAATGATAGGATGCAGAGGGATAGTGAAGGCCTGCATTAGCTTTCAGGGCTGGCACCTTCCTTGAGGGAGAAGGAGCCGTAAGTTTGCCTTTTCAGAAAAAAGCTTCTGCCGAGAACGAGCACCGTGACATGCTGAGTCTCTGGGAAAGCAGAGATCCCCAGTGCTGTTGTGCCTGTGGATAGGCTGCAGAGGGATACTGAAGATTAGCAGTTTCTTTCAGGGCTGGCACCTTCCTTGTGGGAGAAGGAGCCGTAAGTTTGCCTTTTCAGAAAAAAGCTTCTGCCGAGAGCGAGCACCGTGACACGCTGAGTCTCTGGGAAAGCAGAGATCCCCAGTGCTGTTGTGCCTGTGGATAGGCTGCAGAGGGATACTGAAGATCAGCAGTTTCTTTCAGGGCTGGCACCTTCCTTGTGGGAGAAGGAGCCGTAAGTTTGCCTTTTCAGAAAAAAGCTTCTGCCGAGAGCGAGCACCGTGACATGCTGAGTCTCTGGGAAAGCAGAGATCCTCAATGCTCTTGCGGCTAAAGATAGGCTGCAGAGGGATAGTGAAGGCCTGCAGTAGCTTTCAGGGCTGGCACCTTCCTTGTGGGAGAAGGAGCCGTAAGTTTGCCTTTTCAGAAAAAAGCTTCTGCTGAGAACGAGCACCGTGACATGCTGAGTCTCTGGGAAAGCAGAGATCCCCAGTGCTGTTGAGCCTGTGGATAGGCTGCAGAGGGATACTGAAGATTAGCAGTTTCTTTCAGGGCTGGCACCTTCCTTGTGGGAGAAGGAGCCGTAAGTTTGCCTTTTCAGAAAAAAGCTTCTGCCGAGAGCGAGCACCGTGACATGCTGAGTCTCTGGGAAAGCAGAGATCCCCAGTGCTGTTGTGCCTGTGGATAGGCTGCAGAGGGATACTGAAGATTAGCAGTTTTTTTCAGGGCTGGCACCTTCCTTGTGGGAGAAGGAGCCCTAAGTTTGCCTTTTCAGAAAAAGCTTCTGCCGAGAACGAGCACTGTGACATTCTGAGTGTCTGGGAAAGCAGAGATCCCCAAAGCTGTTGTGCCTGTGGATAGGCTGCAGAGGGATAGTGAAAAACTGCATTAGTTTTCAGGCTGGCACCTTCCCTGTGGGAGAAGGAGCCGTAAGTTTGCCTTTTCAGAAAAAAGCTTCTGCCGAGAGCGAGCACCGTGACATGCTGAGTCTCTGGGAAAGCAGAGATCCCCAAAGCTGTTGTGCCTGTGGATAGGCTGCAGAGGGATAGTGAATACCAGCAAGATCTTTCAGGGCTAGCACCTTCCTTGTGGGAGAAGGAGCCAGACGTTTGCCTTCTCAGAAAAAGCTTCTGCCGAGAACGAGCACCGTGACATGCTGAGTCTCTGGGAAAGCAGAGATCCCCAGTGCTGTTATGGCTGTGGATAAGCTGCAGGCGGATAGTGAAAAACTGCATTAGTTTTCAGGGCTGGCACCTTCCCTGTGGGAGAAGGAGCCGTAAGTTTGCCTTTTCAGAAAAAAGCTTCTGCCGAGAGCGAGCACCGTGACCTGCTGAGTCTCTGGGAAAGCAGAGATCCCCAAAGCTGTTGTGCCTGTGGATAGGCTGCAGAGGGATAGTGAATACCAGCAAGATCTTTCAGGGCTAGCACCTTCCTTGTGGGAGAAGGAGCCAGACGTTTGCCTTCTCAGAAAAAGCTTCTGCCGAGAACGAGCACCGTGACATGCTGAGTCTCTGGGAAAGCAGAGATCCCCAGTGCTGTTGCGGCTAAAGATAGGCTGCAGAGGGATAGTGAAGACCAGCAAGATCTTTCAGGGCTGGCACCTTCCTTGTGGGAGAAGGAGCCGTAAGTTTGCCTTTTCAGAAAAAGGCTCTGGCGAGAGTGAGCACCGTGACATGCTGAGTCTCTGGGAAAGCAGAGATCCCCAGTGCTGTTGTGCCAGTGGATAGGCTGCAGAGGGATAGTGAAGACCAGCAAGATCTTTCAGGGCTGGCACCTTCCTTGTGGGAGAAGGAGCCCTAAGTTTGCCTTTTCAGAAAAAGCTTCTGCCGAGAACGAGCACTGTGACATTCTGAGTGTCTGGGAAAGCAGAGATCCCCAGTGCTGTTGTGCCTGTGGATAGGCTGCAGGTGGCGGTGAAGACCACAAAATCTTTCAGGTCTGGCACTTGCCTTGCTGGAGAAGGAGCCAGACGTTTGCCTTTTCAGAAAAAAGCTTCTGCCGATAACGAGCACCGTGAGATGCTGAGTCTCTGGGAAAGCAGAGATCCCCAATGCTGTTGTGCCTGTGGATAGGCTGCAGAGGGATAGTGAAAAACTGCATTAGTTTTCAGGGCTGGCACCTTCCCTGTGGGAGAAGGAGCCGAAAGTTTTCTTTTTCAGAAAAAAGCTTCTGCCGAGAGCGAGCACCGTGACATGCTGAGTCTCTGGGAAAGCAGAGATCCCCAAAGCTGTTGTGCCTGTGGATAGGCTGCAGAGGGATAGTGAAAAACTGCATTAGTTTTCAGGGCTGGCACCTTCCCTGTGGGAGAAGGAGCCGTAAGTTTGCCTTTTCAGAAAAAAGCTTCTGCCGAGAGCGAGCACCGTGACAGGCTGAGTCTCTGGGAAAGCAGAGATCCCCAGTGCTGTTGCGGCTAAAGATAGGCTGCAGAGGGATAGTGAAGACCAGCAAGATCTTTCAGGGCTGGCACCTTCCTTGTGGGAGAAGGAGCCGTAAGTTTGCCTTTTCAGAAAAAGGCTCTGGCGAGAGCGAGCACCGTGACATGCTGAGTCTCTGGGAAAGCAGAGATCCCCAGTGCTGTTTTGCCTGTGGATAGGCTGCAGGAGGATAGTGAAGAGCTGCATTAGCTTTCAGGCCTGGCACCTTCCTTGTGGGAGAAGGAGCCGAAAGTTTTCTTTTTCAGAAAAAAGCTTCTGCCGAGAGCGAGCACCGTGACATGCTGAGTCTCTGGGAAAGCAGAGATCCCCAGTGCTGTTATGGCTGTGGATAGGCTGCAGAGGGATAGTGAAAAACTGCATTAGTTTTCAGGGCTGGCACCTTCCCTGTGGGAGAAGGAGCCGTAAGTTTGCCTTTTCAGAAAAAAGCTTCTGCCGAGAGCGAGCACCGTGACCTGCTGAGTCTCTGGGAAAGCAGAGATCCCCAGTGCTGTTGTGCCTGTGGATAGGCTGCAGAGGGATAGTGAAGACCAGCAAGATCTTTCAGGGCTGGCACCTTCCTTGTGGGAGAAGGAGCCGTAAGTTTGCCTTTTCAGAAAAAGGCTCTGGCGAGAGTGAGCACCGTGACATGCTGAGTCTCTGGGAAAGCAGAGATCCCCAAAGCTGTTGTGCCTGTGGATAGGCTGCAGAGGGATAGTGAAAAACTGCATTAGTTTTCAGGGCTGGCACCTTCCCTGTGGGAGAAGGAGCCGTAAGTTTGCCTTTTCAGAAAAAAGCTTCTGCCGAGAGCGAGCACCGTGACATGCTGAGTCTCTGGGAAAGCAGAGATCCCCAGTGCTGTTGTGCCTGTGGATAGGCTGCAGAGGGATAGTGAATACCAGCAAGATCTTTCAGGGCTAGCACCTTCCTTGTGGGAGAAGGAGCCACACTTTTGCCTTCTCAGAAAAAGCTTCTGCCGAGAACGAGCACCGTGACATGCTGAGTCTCTGGGAAAGCAGAGATCCCCAACGCTGTTGTGCCTAAAGATAGGCTGCAGGGGGATAGTGAATACCAGCAAGATCTTTCAGGGCTGGCACCTTCCTTGTGGGAGAAGGAGCCGTAAGTTTGCCTTTTCAGAAAAAAGCTTCTGCTGAGAACGAGCACCGTGACATGCTGAGTCTCTGGGAAAGCAGAGATCCCCAGTGCTGTTGTGCCTGTGGATAGGCTGCAGAGGGATACTGAAGATCAGCAGTTTCTTTCAGGGCTGGCACCTTCCTTGTGGGAGAAGGAGCCGTAAGTTTGCCTTTTCTGAAAAAAGCTTCTGCCGAGAGCGAGCACCGTGACATGCTGAGTCTCTGGGAAAGCAGAGATCCCCAGTGCTGTTGCTGCTAATGATAGGATGCAGAGGGATAGTGAAGGCCTGCATTAGCTTTCAGGGCTGGCACCTTCCTTGAGGGAGAAGGAGCCGTAAGTTTGCCTTTTCAGAAAAAAGCTTCTGCTGAGAACGAGCACCGTGACATGCTGAGTCTCTGGGAAAGCAGAGATCCCCAGTGCTGTTGAGCCTGTGGATAGGCTGCAGAGGGATACTGAAGATTAGCAGTTTCTTTCAGGGCTGGCACCTTCCTTGTGGGAGAAGGAGCCGTAAGTTTGCCTTTTCAGAAAAAAGCTTCTGCCGAGAGCGAGCACCGTGACATGCTGAGTCTCTGGGAAAGCAGAGATCCCCAGTGCTGTTGTGCCTGTGGATAGGCTGCAGAGGGATACTGAAGATTAGCAGTTTCTTTCAGGGCTGGCACCTTCCTTGTGGGAGAAGGAGCCCTAAGTTTGCCTTTTCAGAAAAAGCTTCTGCCGAGAACGAGCACTGTGACATTCTGAGTGTCTGGGAAAGCAGAGATCCCCAGTGCTGTTGTGCCTGTGGATAGGCTGCAGGTGGCGGTGAAGACCACAAAATCTTTCAGGTCTGGCACTTGCCTTGCTGGAGAAGGAGCCAGACGTTTGCGTTTTCAGAAAAAAGCTTCTGCCGATAACGAGCACCGTGAGATGCTGAGTCTCTGGGAAAGCAGAGATCCCCAATGCTGTTGTGCCTGTGGATAGGCTGCAGAGGGATAGTGAAAAACTGCATTAGTTTTCAGGGCTGGCACCTTCCCTGTGGGAGAAGGAGCCGAAAGTTTTCTTTTTCAGAAAAACGCTTCTGCCGAGAGCGAGCACCGTGACATGCTGAGTCTCTGGGAAAGCAGAGATCCCCAAAGCTGTTGTGCCTGTGGATAGGCTGCAGAGGGATAGTGAAAAACTGCATTAGTTTTCAGGGCTGGCACCTTCCCTGTGGGAGAAGGAGCCGTAAGTTTGCCTTTTCAGAAAAAAGCTTCTGCCGAGAGCGAGCACCGTGACATGCTGAGTCTCTGGGAAAGCAGAGATCCCCAGTGCTGTTGCGGCTAAAGATAGGCTGCAGAGGGATAGTGAAGACCAGCAAGATCTTTCAGGGCTGGCACCTTCCTTGTGGGAGAAGGAGCCGTAAGTTTGCCTTTTCAGAAAAAGGCTCTGGCGAGAGCGAGCACCGTGACATGCTGAGTCTCTGGGAAAGCAGAGATCCCCAGTGCTGTTTTGCCTGTGGATAGGCTGCAGGAGGATAGTGAAGAGCTGCATTAGCTTTCAGGCCTGGCACCTTCCTTGTGGGAGAAGGAGCCGAAAGTTTTCTTTTTCAGAAAAAAGCTTCTGCCGAGAGCGAGCACCGTGACATGCTGAGTCTCTGGGAAAGCAGAGATCCCCAGTGCTGTTATGGCTGTGGATAGGCTGCAGAGGGATAGTGAAAAACTGCATTAGTTTTCAGGGCTGGCACCTTCCCTGTGGGAGAAGGAGCCGTAAGTTTGCCTTTTCAGAAAAAAGCTTCTGCCGAGAGCGAGCACCGTGACCTGCTGAGTCTCTGGGAAAGCAGAGATCCCCAGTGCTGTTGTGCCTGTGGATAGGCTGCAGAGGGATAGTGAAGACCAGCAAGATCTTTCAGGGCTGGCACCTTCCTTGTGGGAGAAGGAGCCGTAAGTTTGCCTTTTCAGAAAAAGGCTCTGGCGAGAGTGAGCACCGTGACCTGCTGAGTCTCTGGGAAAGCAGAGATCCCCAGTGCTGTTGTGCCTGTGGATAGGCTGCAGAGGGATAGTGAATACCAGCAAGATCTTTCAGGGCTAGCACCTTCCTTGTGGGAGAAGGAGCCGTAAGTTTGCCTTTTCAGAAAAAAGCTTCTGCCGAGAACGAGCACCGTGACATGCTGAGTCTCTGGGAAAGCAGAGATCCCCAACGCTGTTGTGCCTAAAGATAGGCTGCAGGGGGATAGTGAATACCAGCAAGATCTTTCAGGGCTGGCACCTTCCTTGTGGGAGAAGGAGCCGTAAGTTTGCCTTTTCAGAAAAAAGCTTCTGCTGAGAACGAGCACAGTGACATGATGAGTCTCTGGGAAAGCCGAGATCCCCAGTGCTGTTGTGCCTGTGGATAGGCTGCAGAGGGATACTGAAGATTAGCAGTTTCTTTCAGGGCTGGCACCTTCCTTGTGGGAGAAGGAGCCGTAAGTTTGCCTTTTCAGAAAAAAGCTTCTGCTGAGAACGAGCACCGTGACATGCTGAGTCTCTGGGAAAGCAGAGATCCCCAGTGCTGTTGTGCCTGTGGATAGGCTGCAGAGGGATACTGAAGATCAGCAGTTTCTTTCAGGGCTGGCACCTTCCTTGTGGGAGAAGGAGCCATAAGTTTGCCTTTTCAGAAAAAAGCTTCTGCCGAGAACGAGCACCGTGACATGCTGAGTCTCTGGGAAAGCAGAGATCCTCAGTGCTGTTGTGCCTGTGGATAGGCTGCAGAGGGATACTGAAGATCAGCAGGTTCTTTCAGGGCTGGCACCTTCCTTGTGGGAGAAGGAGCCGTAAGTTTGCCTTTTCAGAAAAAAGCTTCTGCCGAGAGCGAGCACCGTGACATGCTGAGTCTCTGGGAAAGCAGAGATCCCCAGTGCTGTTGAGCTGTGGATAGGCTGCAGAGGGATACTGAAGATTAGCAGTTTCTTTCAGGGCTGGCACCTTCCTTGTGGGAGAAGGAGCCGTAAGTTTGCCTTTTCAGAAAAAAGCTTCTGCCGAGAGCGAGCACCGTGACATGCTGAGTCTCTGGGAAAGCAGAGATCCCCAAAGCTGTTGTGCCTGTGGATAGGCTGCAGAGGGATAGTGAAGACCAGCAAGATCTTTCAGGGCTAGCACCTTCCTTGTGGGAGAAGGAGCCAGACGTTTGCCTTCTCAGAAAAAGCTTCTGCCGAGAACGAGCACCGTGACATGCTGAGTCTCTGGGAAAGCAGAGATCCCCAGTGCTGTTATGGCTGTGGATAAGCTGCAGGCGGATAGTGAAAAACTGCATTAGTTTTCAGGGCTGACACCTTCCCTGTGGGAGAAGGAGCCGTAAGTTTGCCTTTTCAGAAAAAAGCTTCTGCCGAGAGCGAGCACCGTGACCTGCTGAGTCTCTGGGAAAGCAGAGATCCCCAAAGCTGTTGTGCCTGTGGATAGGCTGCAGAGGGATAGTGAATACCAGCAAGATCTTTCAGGGCTAGCACCTTCCTTGTGGGAGAAGGAGCCAGACGTTTGCCTTCTCAGAAAAAGCTTCTGCCGAGAACGAGCACCGTGACATGCTGAGTCTCTGGGAAAGCAGAGATCCCCAGTTCTGTTGCAGCTAAAGATAGGCTGCAGAGGGATAGTGAAGACCAGCAAGATCTTTCAGGGCTGGCACCTTCCTTGTGGGAGAAGGAGCCGTAAGTTTGCCTTTTCAGAAAAAAGCTTCTGCCGAGAGCGAGCACCGTGACATGCTGAGTCTCTGGGAAAGCAGAGATCCCCAGTGCTGTTGTGCCTGTGGATAGGCTGCAGAGGGATAGTGAAAAACTGCATTAGTTTTCAGGCTGGCACCTTCCCTGTGGGAGAAGGAGCCGTAAGTTTGCCTTTTCAGAAAAAAGCTTCTGCCGAGAGCGAGCACCGTGACATGCTGAGTCTCTGGGAAAGCAGAGATCCCCAAAGCTGTTGTGCCTGTGGATAGGCTGCAGAGGGATAGTGAATACCAGCAAGATCTTTCAGGGCTAGCACCTTCCTTGTGGGAGAAGGAGCCAGACGTTTGCCTTCTCAGAAAAAGCTTCTGCCGAGAACGAGCACCGTGACATGCTGAGTCTCTGGGAAAGCAGAGATCCCCAGTGCTGTTATGGCTGTGGATAAGCTGCAGGCGGATAGTGAAAAACTGCATTAGTTTTCAGGGCTGGCACCTTCCCTGTGGGAGAAGGAGCCGTAAGTTTGCCTTTTCAGAAAAAAGCTTCTGCCGAGAGCGAGCACCGTGACCTGCTGAGTCTCTGGGAAAGCAGAGATCCCCAAAGCTGTTGTGCCTGTGGATAGGCTGCAGAGGGATAGTGAATACCAGCAAGATCTTTCAGGGCTAGCACCTTCCTTGTGGGAGAAGGAGCCAGACGTTTGCCTTCTCAGAAAAAGCTTCTGCCGAGAACCAGCACCGTGACATGCTGAGTCTCTGGGAAAGCAGAGATCCCCAGTGCTGTTATGGCTGTGGATAAGCTGCAGGCGGATAGTGAAAAACTGCATTAGTTTTCAGGGCTGGCACCTTCCCTGTGGGAGAAGGAGCCGTAAGTTTGCCTTTTCAGAAAAAAGCTTCTGCTGAGAACGAGCACCGTGACATGCTGAGTCTCTGGGAAAGCAGAGACCCCCAGTGCTGTTGTGCCTGTGGATAGGCTGCAGAGGGATACTGAAGATTAGCAGATTCTTTCAGGGCTGGCACCTTCCTTGTGGGAGAAGGAGCCGTAAGTTTGCCTTTTCAGAAAAAAGCTTCTGCCGAGAGCGAGGACCGTGACATGCTGAGAATCTGGGAAAGCAGAGATCCCCAGTGCTGTTGTGCCTGTTGATAGGCTGCAGAGGGATACTGAAGATTAGCAGTTTCTTTCAGGGCTGGCACCTTCCTTGTGGGAGAAGGAGCCGTAAGTTTGCCTTTTCAGAAAAAAGCTTCAGCCGAGAGCGAGCACCGTGACATGCTGAGTCTCTGGGAAAGCAGAGATCCCCAGTGCTGTTGTGCCTGTGGATAGGCTGCAGAGGGATACTGAAGATCAGCAGTTTCTTTCAGGGCTGGCACCTTCCTTGTGGGAGAAGGAGCCGTAAGTTTGCCTTTTCAGAAAAAAGCTTCTGCCGAGAGCGAGCACCGTGACATGCTGAGTCTCTGGGAAAGCAGAGATCCCCAAAGCTGTTGTGCCTGTGGATAGGCTGCAGAGGGATAGTGAATACCAGCAAGATCTTTCAGGGCTAGCACCTTCCTTGTGGGAGAAGGAGCCAGACGTTTGCCTTCTCAGAAAAAGCTTCTGCCGAGAACGAGCACCGTGACATGCTGAGTCTCTGGGAAAGCAGAGATCCCCAGTGCTGTTATGGCTGTGGATAAGCTGCAGGCGGATAGTGAAAAACTGCATTAGTTTTCAGGGCTGACACCTTCCCTGTGGGAGAAGGAGCCGTAAGTTTGCCTTTTCAGAAAAAAGCTTCTGCCGAGAGCGAGCACCGTGACATGCTGAGTCTCTGGGAAAGCAGAGATCCCCAAAGCTGTTGTGCCTGTGGATAGGCTGCAGAGGGATAGTGAATACCAGCAAGATCTTTCAGGGCTAGCACCTTCCTTGTGGGAGAAGGAGCCAGACGTTTGCCTTCTCAGAAAAAGCTTCTGCCGAGAACGAGCACCGTGACATGCTGAGTCTCTGGGAAAGCAGAGATCCCCAGTTCTGTTGCAGCTAAAGATAGGCTGCAGAGGGATAGTGAAGACCAGCAAGATCTTTCAGGGCTGGCACCTTCCTTGTGGGAGAAGGAGCCAGACGTTTGCCTTTTCAGAAAAAAGCTTCTGCCGAGAGCGAGCACCGTGACATGCTGAGTCTCTGGGAAAGCAGAGATCCCCAGTGCTGTTGTGCCTGTGGATAGGCTGCAGAGGGATAGTGAAAAACTGCATTAGTTTTCAGGCTGGCACCTTCCCTGTGGGAGAAGGAGCCGTAAGTTTGCCTTTTCAGAAAAAAGCTTCTGCCGAGAGCGAGCACCGTGACATGCTGAGTCTCTGGGAAAGCAGAGATCCCCAAAGCTGTTGCGCCTGTGGATAGGCTGCAGAGGGATAGTGAATACCAGCAAGATCTTTCAGGGCTAGCACCTTCCTTGTGGGAGAAGGAGCCAGACGTTTGCCTTCTCAGAAAAAGCTTCTGCCGAGAACGAGCACCGTGACATGCTGAGTCTCTGGGAAAGCAGAGATCCCCAGTGCTGTTATGGCTGTGGATAAGCTGCAGGCGGATAGTGAAAAACTGCATTAGTTTTCAGGGCTGGCACCTTCCCTGTGGGAGAAGGAGCCGTAAGTTTGCCTTTTCAGAAAAAAGCTTCTGCCGAGAGCGAGCACCGTGACCTGCTGAGTCTCTGGGAAAGCAGAGATCCCCAAAGCTGTTGTGCCTGTGGATAGGCTGCAGAGGGATAGTGAATACCAGCAAGATCTTTCAGGGCTAGCACCTTCCTTGTGGGAGAAGGAGCCGTAAGTTTGCCTTTTCAGAAAAAAGCTTCTGCCGAGAGCGAGCACCGTGACATGCTGAGAATCTGGGAAAGCAGAGATCCCCAGTGCTGTTGTGCCTGTTGATAGGCTGCAGAGGGATACTGAAGATTAGCAGTTTCTTTCAGGGCTGGCACCTTCCTTGTGGGAGAAGGAGCCGTAAGTTTGCCTTTTCAGAAAAAAGCTTCAGCCGAGAGCGAGCACCGTGACATGCTGAGTCTCTGGGAAAGCAGAGATCCCCAGTGCTGTTGCTGCTAATGATAGGATGCAGAGGGATAGTGAAGGCCTGCATTAGCTTTCAGGGCTGGCACCTTCCTTGTGGGAGAAGGAGCCGTAAGTTTGCCTTTTCAGAAAAAAGCTTCTGCCGAGAACGAGCACCGTGACATGCTGAGTCTCTGGGAAAGCAGAGATCCCCAGTGCTGTTGTGCCTGTGGATAGGCTGCAGAGGGATACTGAAGATCAGCAGTTTCTTTCAGGGCTGGCACCTTCCTTGTGGGAGAAGGAGCCGTAAGTTTGCCTTTTCAGAAAAAAGCTTCTGCTGAGAACGAGCACCGTGACATGCTGAGTCTCTGGGAAAGCAGAGATCCCCAGTGCTGTTGTGCCTGTGGATAGGCTGCAGAGGGATACTGAAGATCAGCAGTTTCTTTCAGGGCTGGCACCTTCCTTGTGGGAGAAGGAGCCGTAAGTTTGCCTTTTCAGAAAAAAGCTTCTGCCGAGAGCGAGCACCGTGACATGCTGAGTCTCTGGGAAAGCAGAGATCCCCAGTGCTGTTGTGCCTGTGGATAGGCTGCAGAGGGATACTGAAGATCAGCAGTTTCTTTCAGGGCTGGCACCTTCCTTGTGGGAGAAGGAGCCGTAAGTTTGCCTTTTCAGAAAAAAGCTTCTGCCGAGAACGAGCACCGTGACATGCTGAGTCTCTGGGAAAGCAGAGATCCCCAGTGCTGTTGTGCCTGTGGATAGGCTGCAGAGGGATACTGAAGATCAGCAGTTTCTTTCAGGGCTGGCACCTTCCTTGTGGGAGAAGGAGCCGTAAGTTTGCCTTTTCAGAAAAAGGCTCTGGCGAGAGTGAGCACCGTGACATGCTGAGTCTCTGGGAAAGCAGAGATCCCCAGTGCTGTTGTGCCTGTGGATAGGCTGCAGAGGGATAGTGAAAAACTGCATTAGTTTTCAGGGCTGGCACCTTCCTTGTGGGAGAAGGAGCCGAAAGTTTTCTTTTTCAGAAAAAAGCTTCTGCCGAGAGCGAGCACCGTGACATGCTGAGTCTCTGGGAAAGCAGAGATCCCCAAAGCTGTTGTGCCTGTGGATAGGCTGCAGAGGGATAGTGAAAAACTGCATTAGTTTTCAGGCTGGCACCTTCCCTGTGGGAGAAGGAGCCGTAAGTTTGCCTTTTCAGAAAAAAGCTTCTGCCGAGAGCGAGCACCGTGACATGCTGAGTCTCTGGGAAAGCAGAGATCCCCAAAGCTGTTGTGCCTGTGGATAGGCTGCAGAGGGATAGTGAAGACCAGCAAGATCTTTCAGGGCTAGCACCTTCCTTGTGGGAGAAGGAGCCAGACGTTTGCCTTCTCAGAAAAAGCTTCTGCCGAGAACGAGCACCGTGACATGCTGAGTCTCTGGGAAAGCAGAGATCCCCAGTGCTGTTATGGCTGTGGATAAGCTGCAGGCGGATAGTGAAAAACTGCATTAGCTTTCAGGGCTGGCACCTTCCCTGTGGGAGAAGGAGCCGTAAGTTTGCCTTTTCAGAAAAAAGCTTCTGCTGAGAACGAGCACCGTGACATGCTGAGTCTCTGGGAAAGCAGAGACCCCCAGTGCTGTTGTGCCTGTGGATAGGCTGCAGAGGGATACTGAAGATTAGCAGATTCTTTCAGGGCTGGCACCTTCCTTGTGGGAGAAGGAGCCGTAAGTTTGCCTTTTCAGAAAAAAGCTTCTGCCGAGAGCGAGCACCGTGACATGCTGAGAATCTGGGAAAGCAGAGATCCCCAGTGCTGTTGTGCCTGTTGATAGGCTGCAGAGGGATACTGAAGATTAGCAGTTTCTTTCAGGGCTGGCACCTTCCTTGTGGGAGAAGGAGCCGTAAGTTTGCCTTTTCAGAAAAAAGCTTCAGCCGAGAGCGAGCACCGTGACATGCTGAGTCTCTGGGAAAGCAGAGATCCCCAGTGCTGTTGTGCCTGTGGATAGGCTGCAGAGGGATACTGAAGATCAGCAGTTTCTTTCAGGGCTGGCACCTTCCTTGTGGGAGAAGGAGCCGTAAGTTTGCCTTTTCAGAAAAAAGCTTCTGCCGAGAACGAGCACCGTGACATGCTGAGTCTCTGGGAAAGCAGAGATCCCCAGTGCTGTTGTGTCTGTGGATAGGCTGCAGAGGGATACTGAAGATCAGCAGTTTCTTTCAGGGCTGGCACCTTCCATGTGGGAGAAGGAGCCATAAGTTTGCCTTTTCAGAAAAAAGCTTCTGCCGAGAACGAGCACCGTGACATGCTGAGTCTCTGGGAAAGCAGAGATCCCCAGTGCTGTTGTGCCTGTGGATAGGCTGCAGAGGGATACTGAAGTCCAGCAGTTTCTTTCAGGGCTGGCACCTTCCTTGTGGGAGAAGGAGCCGTAAGTTTGCCTTTTCAGAAAAAAGCTTCTGCTGAGAACGAGCACCGTGACATGCTGAGTCTCTGGGAAAGCAGAGATCCCCAGTGCTGTTGTGCCTGTGGATAGGCTGCAGAGGGATACTGAAGATCAGCAGTTTCTTTCAGGGCTGGCACCTTCCTTGTGGGAGAAGGAGCCGTAAGTTTGCCTTTTCAGAAAAAAGCTTCTGCCGAGAGCGAGCACCGTGACATGCTGAGTCTCTGGGAAAGCAGAGATCCTCAATGCTCTTGCGGCTAAAGATAGGCTGCAGAGGGATAGTGAAGGCCTGCATTAGCTTTCAGGGCTGGCACCTTCCTTGTGGGAGAAGGAGCCGTAAGTTTGCCTTTTCAGAAAAAAGCTTCTGCTGAGAACGAGCACCGTGACATGCTGAGTCTCTGGGAAAGCAGAGATCCCCAGTGCTGTTGTGCCTGTGGATAGGCTGCAGAGGGATACTGAAGATCAGCAGTTTCTTTCAGGGCTGGCACCTTCCTTGTGGGAGAAGGAGCCGTAAGTTTGCCTTTTCAGAAAAAAGCTTCTGCCGAGAGCGAGCACCGTGACATGCTGAGTCTCTGGGAAAGCAGAGATCCCCAGTGCTGTTGTGCCTGTGGATAGGGTGCAGAGGGATACTGAAGATCAGCAGTTTCTTTCAGGGCTGGCACCTTCCTTGTGGGAGAAGGAGCCGTAAGTTTGCCTTTTCAGAAAAAAGCTTCTGCCGAGAGCGAGCACCGTGACATGCTGAGTCTCTGGGAAAGCAGAGATCCCCAGTGCTGTTGTGCCTGTGGATAGGCTGCAGAGGGATACTGAAGATCAGCAGTTTCTTTCAGGGCTGGCACCTTCCTTGTGGGAGAAGGAGCCGTAAGTTTGCCTTTTCAGAAAAAAGCTTCTGCCGAGAGCGAGCACCGTGACATGCTGAGTCTCTGGGAAAGCAGAGATCCCCAAAGCTGTTGTGCCTGTGGATAGGCTGCAGAGGGATAGTGAATACCAGCAAGATCTTTCAGGGCTAGCACCTTCCTTGTGGGAGAAGGAGCCAGACGTTTGCCTTCTCAGAAAAAGCTTCTGCCGAGAACGAGCACCGTGACATGCTGAGTCTCTGGGAAAGCAGAGATCCCCAGTGCTGTTATGGCTGTGGATAAGCTGCAGGCGGATAGTGAAAAACTGCATTAGTTTTCAGGGCTGGCACCTTCCCTGTGGGAGAAGGAGCCGTAAGTTTGCCTTTTCAGAAAAAAGCTTCTGCCGAGAGCGAGCACCGTGACCTGCTGAGTCTCTGGGAAAGCAGAGATCCCCAAAGCTGTTGTGCCTGTGGATAGGCTGCAGAGGGATAGTGAATACCAGCAAGATCTTTCAGGGCTAGCACCTTCCTTGTGGGAGAAGGAGCCAGACGTTTGCCTTCTCAGAAAAAGCTTCTGCCGAGAACGAGGACCGTGACATGCTGAGTCTCTGGGAAAGCAGAGATCCCCAGTGCTGTTATGGCTGTGGATAAGCTGCAGGCGGATAGTGAAAAACTGCATTAGTTTTCAGGGCTGGCACCTTCCCTGTGGGAGAAGGAGCCGTAAGTTTGCCTTTTCAGAAAAAAGCTTCTGCCGAGAGCGAGCACCGTGACATGCTGAGTCTCTGGGAAAGCAGAGATCCCCAAAGCTGTTGTGCCTGTGGATAGGCTGCAGAGGGATAGTGAATACCAGCAAGATCTTTCAGGGCTAGCACCTTCCTTGTGGGAGAAGGAGCCAGATGATTGCCTTCTCAGAAAAAGCTTCTGCCGAGAACGAGCACCGTGACATGCTGAGTCTCTGGGAAAGCAGAGATCCCCAGTGCTGTTATGGCTGTGGATAAGCTGGAGGCGGATAGTGAAAAACTGCATTAGTTTTCAGGGCTGGCACCTTCCCTGTGGGAGAAGGAGCCGTAAGTTTGCCTTTTCAGAAAAAAGCTTCTGCCGAGAGCGAGCACCGTGACATGCTGAGTCTCTGGGAAAGCAGAGACCCCCAGTGCTGTTGTGCCTGTGGATAGGCTGCAGAGGGATACTGAAGATTAGCAGATTCTTTCAGGGCTGGCACCTTCCTTGTGGGAGAAGGAGCCGTAAGTTTGCCTTTTCAGAAAAAAGCTTCTGCCGAGAGCGAGCACCGTGACATGCTGAGAATCTGGGAAAGCAGAGACCCCCAGTGCTGTTGTGCCTGTGGATAGGCTGCAGAGGGATACTGAAGATCAGCAGTTTCTTTCAGGGCTGGCACCTTCCTTGTGGGAGAAGGAGCCGTAAGTTTGCCTTTTCAGAAAAAAGCTTCTGCCGAGAGCGAGCACCGTGACCTGCTGAGTCTCTGGGAAAGCAGAGATCCCCAAAGCTGTTGTGCCTGTGGATAGGCTGCAGAGGGATAGTGAATACCAGCAAGATCTTTCAGGGCTAGCACCTTCCTTGTGGGAGAAGGAGCCAGACGTTTGCCTTCTCAGAAAAAGCTTCTGCCGAGAACCAGCACCGTGACATGCTGAGTCTCTGGGAAAGCAGAGATCCCCAGTGCTGTTATGGCTGTGGATAAGCTGGAGGCGGATAGTGAAAAACTGCATTAGTTTTCAGGGCTGGCACCTTCCCTGTGGGAGAAGGAGCCGTAAGTTTGCCTTTTCAGAAAAAAGCTTCTGCCGAGAGCGAGCACCGTGACATGCTGAGTCTCTGGGAAAGCAGAGATCCCCAGTGCTGTTGTGCCTGTGGATAGGCTGCAGAGGGATACTGAAGATCAGCAGTTTCTTTCAGGGCTGGCACCTTCCTTGTGGGAGAAGGAGCCGTAAGTTTGCCTTTTCAGAAAAAAGCTTCTGCTGAGAACGAGCACCGTGACATGCTGAGTCTCTGGGAAAGCAGAGATCCCCAGTGCTGTTGTGCCTGTGGATAGGCTGCAGAGGGATACTGAAGATCAGCAGTTTCTTTCAGGGCTGGCACCTTCCTTGTGGGAGAAGGAGCCGTAAGTTTGCCTTTTCAGAAAAAAGCTTCTGCCGAGAGCGAGCACCGTGACATGCTGAGTCTCTGGGAAAGCAGAGATCCCCAGTGCTGTTGTGCCTGTGGATAGGCTGCAGAGGGATACTGAAGATTAGCAGTTTCTTTCAGGGCTGGCACCTTCCTTGTGGGAGAAGGAGCCGTAAGTTTGCCTTTTCAGAAAAAAGCTTCTGCCGAGAGCGAGCACCGTGACATGCTGAGTCTCTGGGAAAGCAGAGATCCCCAAAGCTGTTGTGCCTGTGGATAGGCTGCAGAGGGATAGTGAAAAACTGCATTAGTTTTCAGGGCTGGCACCTTCCCTGTGGGAGAAGGAGCCGAAAGTTTTCTTTTTCAGAAAAAAGCTTCTGCCGAGAGCGAGCACCGTGACATGCTGAGTCTCTGGGAAAGCAGAGATCCCCAAAGCTGTTGTGCCTGTGGATAGGCTGCAGAGGGATAGTGAATACCAGCAAGATCTTTCAGGGCTAGCACCTTCCTTGTGGGAGAAGGAGCCAGACGTTTGCCTTCTCAGAAAAAGCTTCTGCCGAGAACGAGCACCGTGACATGCTGAGTCTCTGGGAAAGCAGAGATCCCCAGTGCTGTTATGGCTGTGGATAAGCTGCAGCCGGATAGTGAAAAACTGCATTAGTTTTCAGGGCTGGCACCTTCCCTGTGGGAGAAGGAGCCGTAAGTTTGCCTTTTCAGAAAAAAGCTTCTGCCGAGAGCGAGCACCGTGACCTGCTGAGTCTCTGGGAAAGCAGAGATCCCCAAAGCTGTTGTGCCTGTGGATAGGCTGCAGAGGGATAGTGAATACCAGCAAGATCTTTCAGGGCTAGCACCTTCCTTGTGGGAGAAGGAGCCAGACGTTTGCCTTCTCAGAAAAAGCTTCTGCCGAGAACCAGCACCGTGACATGCTGAGTCTCTGGGAAAGCAGAGATCCCCAGTGCTGTTATGGCTGTGGATAAGCTGGAGGCGGATAGTGAAAAACTGCATTAGTTTTCAGGGCTGGCACCTTCCCTGTGGGAGAAGGAGCCGTAAGTTTGCCTTTTCAGAAAAAAGCTTCTGCCGAGAGCGAGCACCGTGACATGCTGAGTCTCTGGGAAAGCAGAGACCCCCAGTGCTGTTGTGCCTGTGGATAGGCTGCAGAGGGATACTGAAGATTAGCAGATTCTTTCAGGGCTGGCACCTTCCTTGTGGGAGAAGGAGCCGTAAGTTTGCCTTTTCAGAAAAAGGCTCTGGCGAGAGTGAGCACCGTGACATGCTGAGTCTCTGGGAAAGCAGAGATCCCCAAAGCTGTTGTGCCTGTGGATAGGCTGCAGAGGGATAGTGAAAAACTGCATTAGTTTTCAGGGCTGGCACCTTCCCTGTGGGAGAAGGAGCCGAAAGTTTTCTTTTTCAGAAAAAAGCTTCTGCCGAGAGCGAGCACCGTGACATGCTGAGTCTCTGGGAAAGCAGAGATCCCCAAAGCTGTTGTGCGTGTGGATAGGCTGCAGAGGGATAGTGAAAAACTGCATTAGTTTTCAGGGCTGGCACCTTCCCTGTGGGAGAAGGAGGTGTAAGTTTGCCTTTTCATAAAAAAGCTTCTGCCGAGAACGAGCACCGTGACATGCTGAGTCTCTGGGAAAGCAGAGATCCCCAGTGCTGTTGCGGCTAAAGATAGGCTGCAGAGGGATAGTGAATACCAGCAATATCTTTCTGGGCTGGCACCTTCCTTGTGGGAGAAGGAGCCGTAAGTTTGCCTTTTCAGAAAAAAGCTTCTGCCGAGAGCGAGCACCGTGACATGCTGAGTCTCTGGGAAAGCAGAGATCCCCAGTGCTGTTGTGCCTGTGGATAGGCTGCAGAGGGATAGTGAATACCAGCAAGATCTTTCAGGGCTAGCACCTTCCTTGTGGGAGAAGGAGCCAGACGTTTGCCTTCTCAGAAAAAGCTTCTGCCGAGAACGAGCACCGTGACATGCTGAGTCTCTGGGAAAGCAGAGATCCCCAGTGCTGTTATGGCTGTGGATAAGCTGCAGGCGGATAGTGAAAAACTGCATTAGTTTTCAGGGCTGGCACCTTCCCTGTGGGAGAAGGAGCCGTAAGTTTGCCTTTTCAGAAAAAAGCTTCTGCCGAGAGCGAGCACCGTGACCTGCTGAGTCTCTGGGAAAGCAGAGATCCCCAAAGCTGTTGTGCCTGTGGATAGGCTGCAGAGGGATAGTGAAAAACTGCATTAGTTTTCAGGGCTGGCACCTTCCCTGTGGGAGAAGGAGCCGTAAGTTTGCCTTTTCAGAAAAAAGCTTCTGCCGAGAGCGAGCACCGTGACATGCTGAGTCTCTGGGAAAGCAGAGATCCCCAAAGCTGTTGTGCCTGTGGATAGGCTGCAGAGGGATAGTGAATACCAGCAAGATCTTTCAGGGCTAGCACCTTCCTTGTGGGAGAAGGAGCCAGACGTTTGCCTTCTCAGAAAAAGCTTCTGCCGAGAACGAGCACCGTGACATGCTGAGTCTCTGGGAAAGCAGAGATCCCCAGTTCTGTTGCAGCTAAAGATAGGCTGCAGAGGGATAGTGAAGACCAGCAAGATCTTTCAGGGCTGGCACCTTCCTTGTGGGAGAAGGAGCCGTAAGTTTGCCTTTTCAGAAAAAGGCTCTGGCGAGAGTGAGCACCGTGACATGCTGAGTCTCTGGGAAAGCAGAGATCCCCAAAGCTGTTGTGCCTGTGGATAGGCTGCAGAGGGATAGTGAAAAACTGCATTAGTTTTCAGGGCTGGCACCTTCCCTGTGGGAGAAGGAGCCGAAAGTTTTCTTTTTCAGAAAAAAGCTTCTGCCGAGAGCGAGCACCGTGACATGCTGAGTCTCTGGGAAAGCAGAGATCCCCAAAGCTGTTGTGCCTGTGGATAGGCTGCAGAGGGATAGTGAAAAACTGCATTAGTTTTCAGGCTGGCACCTTCCCTGTGGGAGAAGGAGCCGTAAGTTTGCCTTTTCAGAAAAAAGCTTCTGCCGAGAGCGAGCACCGTGACCTGCTGAGTCTCTGGGAAAGCAGAGATCCCCAAAGCTGTTGTGCCTGTGGATAGGCTGCAGAGGGATAGTGAATACCAGCAAGATCTTTCAGGGCTAGCACCTTCCTTGTGGGAGAAGGAGCCAGACGTTTGCCTTCTCAGAAAAAGCTTCTGCCGAGAACCAGCACCGTGACATGCTGAGTCTCTGGGAAAGCAGAGATCCCCAGTGCTGTTATGGCTGTGGATAAGCTGGAGGCGGATAGTGAAAAACTGCATTAGTTTTCAGGGCTGGCACCTTCCCTGTGGGAGAAGGAGCCGTAAGTTTGCCTTTTCAGAAAAAAGCTTCTGCCGAGAGCGAGCACCGTGACATGCTGAGTCTCTGGGAAAGCAGAGATCCCCAGTGCTGTTGTGCCTGTGGATAGGCTGCAGAGGGATACTGAAGATCAGCAGTTTCTTTCAGGGCTGGCACCTTCCTTGTGGGAGAAGGAGCCGTAAGTTTGCCTTTTCAGAAAAAAGCTTCTGCTGAGAACGAGCACCGTGACATGCTGAGTCTCTGGGAAAGCAGAGATCCCCAGTGCTGTTGTGCCTGTGGATAGGCTGCAGAGGGATACTGAAGATCAGCAGTTTCTTTCAGGGCTGGCACCTTCCTTGTGGGAGAAGGAGCCGTAAGTTTGCCTTTTCAGAAAAAAGCTTCTGCCGAGAGCGAGCACCGTGACATGCTGAGTCTCTGGGAAAGCAGAGATCCCCAGTGCTGTTGTGCCTGTGGATAGGCTGCAGAGGGATACTGAAGATCAGCAGTTTCTTTCAGGGCTGGCACCTTCCTTGTGGGAGAAGGAGCCCTAAGTTTGCCTTTTCAGAAAAAAGCTTCTGCCGAGAGCGAGCACCGTGACATGCTGAGTCTCTGGGAAAGCAGAGATCCCCAGTGCTGTTGTGCCTGTGGATAGGCTGCAGAGGGATACTGAAGATTAGCAGTTTCTTTCAGGGCTGGCACCTTCCTTGTGGGAGAAGGAGCCGTAAGTTTGCCTTTTCAGAAAAAAGCTTCTGCCGAGAGCGAGCACCGTGACATGCTGAGTCTCTGGGAAAGCAGAGATCCCCAAAGCTGTTGTGCCTGTGGATAGGCTGCAGAGGGATAGTGAAAAACTGCATTAGTTTTCAGGGCTGGCACCTTCCCTGTGGGAGAAGGAGCCGAAAGTTTTCTTTTTCAGAAAAAAGCTTCTGCCGAGAGCGAGCACCGTGACATGCTGAGTCTCTGGGAAAGCAGAGATCCCCAAAGCTGTTGTGCCTGTGGATAGGCTGCAGAGGGATAGTGAATACCAGCAAGATCTTTCAGGGCTAGCACCTTCCTTGTGGGAGAAGGAGCCAGACGTTTGCCTTCTCAGAAAAAGCTTCTGCCGAGAACGAGCACCGTGACATGCTGAGTCTCTGGGAAAGCAGAGATCCCCAGTGCTGTTATGGCTGTGGATAAGCTGCAGCCGGATAGTGAAAAACTGCATTAGTTTTCAGGGCTGGCACCTTCCCTGTGGGAGAAGGAGCCGTAAGTTTGCCTTTTCAGAAAAAAGCTTCTGCCGAGAGCGAGCACCGTGACCTGCTGAGTCTCTGGGAAAGCAGAGATCCCCAAAGCTGTTGTGCCTGTGGATAGGCTGCAGAGGGATAGTGAATACCAGCAAGATCTTTCAGGGCTAGCACCTTCCTTGTGGGAGAAGGAGCCAGACGTTTGCCTTCTCAGAAAAAGCTTCTGCCGAGAACCAGCACCGTGACATGCTGAGTCTCTGGGAAAGCAGAGATCCCCAGTGCTGTTATGGCTGTGGATAAGCTGGAGGCGGATAGTGAAAAACTGCATTAGTTTTCAGGGCTGGCACCTTCCCTGTGGGAGAAGGAGCCGTAAGTTTGCCTTTTCAGAAAAAAGCTTCTGCCGAGAGCGAGCACCGTGACATGCTGAGTCTCTGGGAAAGCAGAGACCCCCAGTGCTGTTGTGCCTGTGGATAGGCTGCAGAGGGATACTGAAGATTAGCAGATTCTTTCAGGGCTGGCACCTTCCTTGTGGGAGAAGGAGCCGTAAGTTTGCCTTTTCAGAAAAAGGCTCTGGCGAGAGTGAGCACCGTGACATGCTGAGTCTCTGGGAAAGCAGAGATCCCCAAAGCTGTTGTGCCTGTGGATAGGCTGCAGAGGGATAGTGAAAAACTGCATTAGTTTTCAGGGCTGGCACCTTCCCTGTGGGAGAAGGAGCCGAAAGTTTTCTTTTTCTGAAAAAAGCTTCTGCCGAGAGCGAGCACCGTGACATGCTGAGTCTCTGGGAAAGCAGAGATCCCCAAAGCTGTTGTGCGTGTGGATAGGCTGCAGAGGGATAGTGAAAAACTGCATTAGTTTTCAGGGCTGGCACCTTCCCTGTGGGAGAAGGAGGTGTAAGTTTGCCTTTTCATAAAAAAGCTTCTGCCGAGAACGAGCACCGTGACATGCTGAGTCTCTGGGAAAGCAGAGATCCCCAGTGCTGTTGCGGCTAAAGATAGGCTGCAGAGGGATAGTGAATACCAGCAATATCTTTCAGGGCTGGCACCTTCCTTGTGGGAGAAGGAGCCGTAAGTTTGCCTTTTCAGAAAAAAGCTTCTGCCGAGAGCGAGCACCGTGACATGCTGAGTCTCTGGGAAAGCAGAGATCCCCAGTGCTGTTGTGCCTGTGGATAGGCTGCAGAGGGATAGTGAATACCAGCAAGATCTTTCAGGGCTAGCACCTTCCTTGTGGGAGAAGGAGCCAGACGTTTGCCTTCTCAGAAAAAGCTTCTGCCGAGAACGAGCACCGTGACATGCTGAGTCTCTGGGAAAGCAGAGATCCCCAGTGCTGTTATGGCTGTGGATAAGCTGCAGGCGGATAGTGAAAAACTGCATTAGTTTTCAGGGCTGGCACCTTCCCTGTGGGAGAAGGAGCCGTAAGTTTGCCTTTTCAGAAAAAAGCTTCAGCCGAGAGCGAGCACCGTGACATGCTGAGTCTCTGGGAAAGCAGAGATCCCCAAAGCTGTTGTGCCTGTGGATAGGCTGCAGAGGGATAGTGAAAAACTGCATTAGTTTTCAGGGCTGGCACCTTCCCTGTGGGAGAAGGAGCCGAAAGTTTTCTTTTTCAGAAAAAAGCTTCTGCCGAGAGCGAGCACCGTGACATGCTGAGTCTCTGGGAAAGCAGAGATCCCCAAAGCTGTTGTGCCTGTGGATAGGCTGCAGAGGGATAGTGAAAAACTGCATTAGTTTTCAGGCTGGCACCTTCCCTGTGGGAGAAGGAGCCGTAAGTTTGCCTTTTCAGAAAAAAGCTTCTGCCGAGAGCGAGCACCGTGACATGCTGAGTCTCTGGGAAAGCAGAGATCCCCAAAGCTGTTGTGCCTGTGGATAGGCTGCAGAGGGATAGTGAATACCAGCAAGATCTTTCAGGGCTAGCACCTTCCTTGTGGGAGAAGGAGCCAGACGTTTGCCTTCTCAGAAAAAGCTTCTGCCGAGAACCAGCACCGTGACATGCTGAGTGTCTGGGAAAGCAGAGCTCCCCAGTGCTGTTATGGCTGTGGATAAGCTGCAGGCGGATAGTGAAAAACTGCATTAGTTTTCAGGGCTGGCACCTTCCCTGTGGGAGAAGGAGCCGTAAGTTTGCCTTTTCAGAAAAAAGCTTCTGCCGAGAGCGAGCACCGTGACCTGCTGAGTCTCTGGGAAAGCAGAGATCCCCAAAGCTGTTGTGCCTGTGGATAGGCTGCAGAGGGATAGTGAATACCAGCAAGATCTTTCAGGGCTAGCACCTTCCTTGTGGGAGAAGGAGCCAGACGTTTGCCTTCTCAGAAAAAGCTTCTGCCGAGAACGAGCACCGTGACATGCTGAGTCTCTGGGAAAGCAGAGATCCCCAGTGCTGTTATGGCTGTGGATAAGCTGGAGGCGGATAGTGAAAAACTGCATTAGTTTTCAGGGCTGGCACCTTCCCTGTGGGAGAAGGAGCCGTAAGTTTGCCTTTTCAGAAAAAAGCTTCTGCCGAGAACGAGCACCGTGACATGCTGAGTCTCTGGGAAAGCAGAGACCCCCAGTGCTGTTGTGCCTGTGGATAGGCTGCAGAGGGATACTGAAGATTAGCAGATTCTTTCAGGGCTGGCACCTTCCTTGTGGGAGAAGGAGCCGTAAGTTTGCCTTTTCAGAAAAAAGCTTCTGCCGAGAGTGAGCACCGTGACATGCTGAGACTCTGGGAAAGCAGAGATCCCCAGTGCTGTTGTGCCTGTGGATAGGCTGCAGAGGGATACTGAAGATTAGCAGTTTCTTTCAGGGCTGGCACCTTCCTTGTGGGAGAAGGAGCCGTAAGTTTGCCTTTTCAGAAAAAGGCTCTGGCGAGAGTGAGCACCGTGACATGCTGAGTCTCTGGGAAAGCAGAGATCCCCAAAGCTGTTGTGCCTGTGGATAGGCTGCAGAGGGATAGTGAAGGCCTGCATTAGTTTTCAGGGCTGGCACCTTCCCTGTGGGAGAAGGAGCCGAAAGTTTTCTTTTTCAGAAAAAAGCTTCTGCCGAGAGCGAGCACCGTGACATGCTGAGTCTCTGGGAAAGCAGAGATCCCCAAAGCTGTTGTGCCTGTGGATAGGCTGCAGAGGGATAGTGAAAAACTGCATTAGTTTTCAGGGCTGGCACCTTCCCTGTGGGAGAAGGAGCCGTAAGTTTGCCTTTTCAGAAAAAAGCTTCTGCCGAGAACGAGCACCGTGACATGCTGAGTCTCTGGGAAAGCAGAGATCCCCAGTGCTGTTGCGGCTAAAGATAGGCTGCAGAGGGATAGTGAAAAACTGCATTAGTTTTCAGGGCTGGCACCTTCCCTGTGGGAGAAGGAGCCGTAAGTTTGCCTTTTCAGAAAAAAGCTTCTGCCGAGAGCGAGCACCGTGACATGCTGAGTCTCTGGGAAAGCAGAGATCCCCAAAGCTGTTGTGCCTGTGGATAGGCTGCAGAGGGATAGTGAATACCAGCAAGATCTTTCAGGGCTAGCACCTTCCTTGTGGGAGAAGGAGCCAGACGATAGCCTTCTCAGAAAAAGCTTCTGCCGAGAACGAGCACCGTGACATGCTGAGTCTCTGGGAAAGCCAAGATCCCCAGTGCTGTTGCGGCTAAAGATAGGCTGCAGAGGGATAGTGAATACCAGCAAGATCTTTCAGGGCTGGCACCTTCCTTGTGGGAGAAGGAGCCGTAAGTTTGCCTTTTCAGAAAAAGGCTCTGGCGAGAGTGAGCACCGTGACCTGCTGAGTCTCTGGGAAAGCAGAGATCCCCAAAGCTGTTGTGACTGTGGATAGGCTGCAGAGGGATAGTGAATACCAGCAAGATCTTTCAGGGCTAGCACCTTCCTTGTGGGAGAAGGAGCCAGACGTTTGCCTTCTCAGAAAAAGCTTCTGCCGAGAACCAGCACCGTGACATGCTGAGTCTCTGGGAAAGCAGAGATCCCCAGTGCTGTTATGGCTGTGGATAAGCTGGAGGCGGATAGTGAAAAACTGCATTAGTTTTCAGGGCTGGCACCTTCCCTGTGGGAGAAGGAGCCGTAAGTTTGCCTTTTCAGAAAAAAGCTTCTGCCGAGAGCGAGCACCGTGACATGCTGAGTCTCTGGGAAAGCAGAGATCCCCAAAGCTGTTGTGCCTGTGGATAGGCTGCAGAGGGATAGTGAATACCAGCAAGATCTTTCAGGGCTAGCACCTTCCTTGTGGGAGAAGGAGCCAGACGATTGCCTTCTCAGAAAAAGCTTCTGCCGAGAACGAGCACCGTGACATGCTGAGTCTCTGGGAAAGCCGAGATCCCCAGTGCTGTTGCGGCTAAAGATAGGCTGCAGAGGGATAGTGAATACCAGCAAGATCTTTCAGGGCTGGCACCTTCCTTGTGGGAGAAGGAGCCGTAAGTTTGCCTTTTCAGAAAAAGGCTCTGGCGAGAGTGAGCACCGTGACATGCTGAGTCTCTGGGAAAGCAGAGATCCCCAAAGCTGTTGTGCCTGTGGATAGGCTGCAGAGGGATAGTGAAAAACTGCATTAGTTTTCAGGGCTGGCACCTTCCCTGTGGCAGAAGGAGCCGAAAGTTTTCTTTTTCAGAAAAAAGCTTCTGCCGAGAACGAGCACCGTGAAATGCTGAGTCTCTGGGAAAGCAGAGATCCCCAAAGCTGTTGTGCCTGTGGATAGGCTGCAGAGGGATAGTGAAAAACTGCAATAGTTTTCAGGGCTGGCACCTTCCTTGTGGGAGAAGGAGCCGTAAGTTTGCCTTTTCAGAAAAAAGCTTCTGCCGAGAGCGAGCACCGTGACATGCTGAGTCTCTGGGAAAGCAGAGATCCCCAAAGCTGTTGTGCCTGTGGATAGGCTGCAGAGGGATAGTGAAAAACTGCATTAGTTTTCAGGCTGGCACCTTCCCTGTGGGAGAAGGAGCCGTAAGTTTGCCTTTTCAGAAAAAAGCTTCTGCCGAGAGCGAGCACCGTGACATGCTGAGTCTCTGGGAAAGCAGAGATCCCCAAAGCTGTTGTGCCTGTGGATAGGCTGCAGAGGGATAGTGAATACCAGCAAGATCTTTCAGGGCTAGCACCTTCCTTGTGGGAGAAGGAGCCAGACGTTTGCCTTCTCAGAAAAAGCTTCTGCCGAGAACCAGCACCGTGACATGCTGAGTCTCTGGGAAAGCAGAGATCCCCAGTGCTGTTATGGCTGTGGATAAGCTGCAGGCGGATAGTGAAAAACTGCATTAGTTTTCAGGGCTGGCACCTTCCCTGTGGGAGAAGGAGCCGTAAGTTTGCCTTTTCAGAAAAAAGCTTCTGCCGAGAGCGAGCACCGTGACCTGCTGAGTCTCTGGGAAAGCAGAGATCCCCAAAGCTGTTGTGCCTGTGGATAGGCTGCAGAGGGATAGTGAATACCAGCAAGATCTTTCAGGGCTAGCACCTTCCTTGTGGGAGAAGGAGCCAGACGTTTGCCTTCTCAGAAAAAGCTTCTGCCGAGAACCAGCACCCTGACATGCTGAGTCTCTGGGAAAGCAGAGATCCCCAGTGCTGTTATGGCTGTGGATAAGCTGGAGGTGGATAGTGAAAAACTGCATTAGTTTTCAGGGCTGGCACCTTCCCTGTGGGAGAAGGAGCCGTAAGTTTGCCTTTTCAGAAAAAAGCTT
This sequence comes from Astur gentilis, assembly GCF_929443795.1. Lineage (NCBI taxonomy): Eukaryota > Metazoa > Chordata > Aves > Accipitriformes > Accipitridae > Astur > Astur gentilis. Next base: position 8,562,791 of record NC_064905.1, read on the forward strand.
CTGCCGAGAGTGAGCACCGTGACATGCTGAGACTCTGGGAAAGCAGAGATCCCCAGTGCTGTTGTGCCTGTGGATAGGCTGCAGAGGGATACTGAAGATTAGCAGTTTCTTTCAGGGCTGGCACCTTCCTTGTGGGAGAAGGAGCCGTAAGTTTGCCTTTTCAGAAAAAAGCTTCAGCCGAGAGCGAGCACCGTGACATGCTGAGTCTCTGGGAAAGCAGAGATCCCCAGTGCTGTTGTGCCTGTGGATAGGCTGCAGAGGGATACTGAAGATCAGCAGTTTCTTTCAGGGCTGGCACCTTCCTTGTGGGAGAAGGAGCCGTAAGTTTGCCTTTTCAGAAAAAAGCTTCTGCCGAGAACGAGCACCGTGACATGCTGAGTCTCTGGGAAAGCAGAGATCCCCAGTGCTGTTGTGCCTGTGGATAGGCTGCAGAGGGATACTGAAGATCAGCAGTTTCTTTCAGGGCTGGCACCTTCCTTGTGGGAGAAGGAGCCGTAAGTTTGCCTTTTCAGAAAAAAGCTTCTGCCGAGAGCGAGCACCGTGACATGCTGAGTCTCTGGGAAAGAAGAGATCCCCAAAGCTGTTGTGCCTGTGGATAGGCTGCAGAGGGATACTGAAGATTAGCAGTTTCTTTCAGGGCTGGCACCTTCCTTGTGGGAGAAGGAGCCGTAAGTTTGCCTTTTCAGAAAAAAGCTTCTGCCGAGAGCGAGCACCGTGACATGCTGAGTCTCTGGGAAAGCAGAGATCCCCAGTGCTGTTGTGCCTGTGGATAGGCTGCAGAGGGATACTGAAGATCAGCAGTTTCTTTCAGGGCTGGCACATTCCTTGTGGGAGAAGGAGCCGTAAGTTTGCCTTTTCAGAAAAAAGCTTCTGAGGAGAACGAGCACCGTGACATGCTGAGTCTCTGGGAAAGCAGAGATCCCCAGTGCTGTTGTGCCTGTGAATAGGCTGCAGAGGGATACTGAAGATCAGCAGTTTCTTTCAGGGCTGGCACCTTCCTTGTGGGAGAAGGAGCCGTAAGTTTGCCTTTTCAGAAAAAAGCTTCTGCTGGGAACGAGCACCGTGACATGCTGAGTCTCTGGGAAAGCAGAGATCCCCAGTGCTGTTGCTGCTAATGATAGGATGCAGAGGGATAGTGAAGGCCTGCATTAGCTTTCAGGGCTGGCACCTTCCTTGTGGGAGAAGGAGCCGTAAGTTTGCCTTTTCAGAAAAAAGCTTCTGCCGAGAGCGAGCACCGTGACATGCTGAGTCTCTGGGAAAGCAGAGATCCCCAGTGCTGTTGTGCCTGTGGATAGGCTGCAGAGGGATACTGAAGATCAGCAGTTTCTTTCAGGGCTGGCACCTTCCTTGTGGGAGAAGGAGCTGTAAGTTTGCCTTTTCAGAAAAAAGCTTCTGCCGAGAACGAGCACCGTGACATGCTGAGTCTCTGGGAAAGCAGAGATCCCCAGTGCTGTTGTGCCTGTGGATAGGCTGCAGAGGGATACTGAAGATTAGCAGTTTCTTTCAGGGCTGGCACCTTCCTTGTGGGAGAAGGAGCCGTAAGTTTGCCTTTTCAGAAAAAAGCTTCTGCCGAGAGCGAGCACCGTGACATGCTGAGTCTCTGGGAAAGCAGAGATCCCCAAAGCTGTTGTGCCTGTGGATAGGCTGCAGAGGGATAGTGAATACCAGCAAGATCTTTCAGGGCTAGCACCTTCCTTGTGGGAGAAGGAGCCAGACGTTTGCCTTCTCAGAAAAAGCTTCTGCCGAGAACGAGCACCGTGACATGCTGAGTCTCTGGGAAAGCAGAGATCCCCAGTGCTGTTATGGCTGTGGATAAGCTGCAGGCGGATAGTGAAAAACTGCATTAGTTTTCAGGGCTGGCACCTTCCCTGTGGGAGAAGGAGCCGTAAGTTTGCCTTTTCAGAAAAAAGCTTCTGCCGAGAGCGAGCACCGTGACCTGCTGAGTCTCTGGGAAAGCAGAGATCCCCAAAGCTGTTGTGCCTGTGGATAGGCTGCAGAGGGATAGTGAATACCAGCAAGATCTTTCAGGGCTAGCACCTTCCTTGTGGGAGAAGGAGCCAGACGTTTGCCTTCTCAGAAAAAGCTTCTGCCGAGAACCAGCACCGTGACATGCTGAGTCTCTGGGAAAGCAGAGATCCCCAGTGCTGTTATGGCTGTGGATAAGCTGCAGGCGGATAGTGAAAAACTGCATTAGTTTTCAGGGCTGGCACCTTCCCTGTGGGAGAAGGAGCCGTAAGTTTGCCTTTTCAGAAAAAAGCTTCTGAGGAGAACGAGCACCGTGACATGCTGAGTCTCTGGGAAAGCAGAGACCCCCAGTGCTGTTGTGCCTGTGGATAGGCTGCAGAGGGATACTGAAGATTAGCAGATTCTTTCAGGGCTGGCACCTTCCTTGTGGGAGAAGGAGCCGTAAGTTTGCCTTTTCAGAAAAAAGCTTCTGCCGAGAGTGAGCACCGTGACATGCTGAGTCTCTGGGAAAGCAGAGATCCCCAGTGCTGTTGTGCCTGTGGATAGGCTGCAGAGGGATACTGAAGATTAGCAGTTTCTTTCAGGGCTGGCACCTTCCTTGTGGGAGAAGGAGCCGTAAGTTTGCCTTTTCAGAAAAAAGCTTCAGCCGAGAGCGAGCACCGTGACATGCTGAGTCTCTGGGAAAGCAGAGATCCCCAGTGCTGTTGTGCCTGTGGATAGGCTGCAGAGGGATACTGAAGATCAGCAGTTTCTTTCAGGGCTGGCACCTTCCATGTGGGAGAAGGAGCCATAAGTTTGCCTTTTCAGAAAAAAGCTTCTGCCGAGAGCGAGCACCGTGACATGCTGAGTCTCTGGGAAAGCAGAGATCCCCAGTGCTGTTGTGCCTGTGGATAGGCTGCAGAGGGATACTGAAGATCAGCAGTTTCTTTCAGGGCTGGCACCTTCCTTGTGGGAGAAGGAGCCGTAAGTTTGCCTTTTCAGAAAAAAGCTTCTGCCGAGAGCGAGCACCGTGACATGCTGAGTCTCTGGGAAAGCAGAGATCCCCAAAGCTGTTGTGCCTGTGGATAGGCTGCAGAGGGATAGTGAATACCAGCAAGATCTTTCAGGGCTAGCACCTTCCCTGTGGGAGAAGGAGCCAGACGTTTGCCTTCTCAGAAAAAGCTTCTGCCGAGAACGAGCACCGTGACATGCTGAGTCTCTGGGAAAGCAGAGATCCCCAAAGCTGTTGTGCCTGTGGATAGGCTGCAGAGGGATAGTGAATACCAGCAAGATCTTTCAGGGCTAGCACCTTCCTTGTGGGAGAAGGAGCCAGACGTTTGCCTTCTCAGAAAAAGCTTCTGCCGAGAACGAGCACCGTGACATGCTGAGTCTCTGGGAAAGCAGAGATCCCCAGTGCTGTTATGGCTGTGGATAAGCTGCAGGCGGATAGTGAAAAACTGCATTAGTTTTCAGGGCTGGCACCTTCCCTGTGGGAGAAGGAGCCGTAAGTTTGCCTTTTCAGAAAAAAGCTTCTGCCGAGAGCGAGCACCGTGACCTGCTGAGTCTCTGGGAAAGCAGAGATCCCCAAAGCTGTTGTGCCTGTGGATAGGCTGCAGAGGGATAGTGAATACCAGCAAGATCTTTCAGGGCTAGCACCTTCCTTGTGGGAGAAGGAGCCAGACGTTTGCCTTCTCAGAAAAAGCTTCTGCCGAGAACCAGCACCGTGACATGCTGAGTCTCTGGGAAAGCAGAGATCCCCAGTGCTGTTATGGCTGTGGATAAGCTGGAGGCGGATAGTGAAAAACTGCATTAGTTTTCAGGGCTGGCACCTTCCCTGTGGGAGAAGGAGCCGTAAGTTTGCCTTTTCAGAAAAAAGCTTCTGCCGAGAGCGAGCACCGTGACATGCTGAGTCTCTGGGAAAGCAGAGACCCCCAGTGCTGTTGTGCCTGTGGATAGGCTGCAGAGGGATACTGAAGATTAGCAGATTCTTTCAGGGCTGGCACCTTCCTTGTGGAGAAGGAGCCGTAAGTTTGCCTTTTCAGAAAAAAGCTTCTGCCGAGAGTGAGCACCGTGACATGCTGAGACTCTGGGAAAGCAGAGATCCCCAGTGCTGTTGTGCCTGTGGATAGGCTGCAGAGGGATACTGAAGATTAGCAGTTTCTTTCAGGGCTGGCACCTTCCTTGTGGGAGAAGGAGCCGTAAGTTTGCCTTTTCAGAAAAAAGCTTCAGCCGAGAGCGAGCACCGTGACATGCTGAGTCTCTGGGAAAGCAGAGATCCCCAGTGCTGTTGTGCCTGTGGATAGGCTGCAGAGGGATACTGAAGATCAGCAGTTTCTTTCAGGGCTGGCACCTTCCTTGTGGGAGAAGGAGCCGTAAGTTTGCCTTTTCAGAAAAAAGCTTCTGCTGGGAACGAGCACCGTGACATGCTGAGTCTCTGGGAAAGCAGAGATCCCCAGTGCTGTTGCTGCTAATGATAGGATGCAGAGGGATAGTGAAGGCCTGCATTAGCTTTCAGGGCTGGCACCTTCCTTGTGGGAGAAGGAGCCGTAAGTTTGCCTTTTCAGAAAAAAGCTTCTGCCGAGAGCGAGCACCGTGACATGCTGAGTCTCTGGGAAAGCAGAGATCCCCAGTGCTGTTGTGCCTGTGGATAGGCTGCAGAGGGATACTGAAGATCAGCAGTTTCTTTCAGGGCTGGCACCTTCCTTGTGGGAGAAGGAGCTGTAAGTTTGCCTTTTCAGAAAAAAGCTTCTGCCGAGAACGAGCACCGTGACATGCTGAGTCTCTGGGAAAGCAGAGATCCCCAGTGCTGTTGTGCCTGTGGATAGGCTGCAGAGGGATACTGAAGATTAGCAGTTTCTTTCAGGGCTGGCACCTTCCTTGTGGGAGAAGGAGCCGTAAGTTTGCCTTTTCAGAAAAAAGCTTCTGCCGAGAGCGAGCACCGTGACATGCTGAGTCTCTGGGAAAGCAGAGATCCCCAGTGCTGTTGTGCCTGTGGATAGGCTGCAGAGGGATACTGAAGATTAGCAGTTTCTTTCAGGGCTGGCACCTTCCTTGTGGGAGAAGGAGCCGTAAGTTTGCCTTTTCAGAAAAAAGCTTCTGCCGAGAGCGAGCACCGTGACATGCTGAGTCTCTGGGAAAGCAGAGATCCCCAGTGCTGTTGTGCCTGTGGATAGGCTGCAGAGGGATACTGAAGATCAGCAGTTTCTTTCAGGGCTGGCACCTTCCTTGTGGGAGAAGGAGCCGTAAGTTTGCCTTTTCAGAAAAAAGCTTCTGCCGAGAGCGAGCACCGTGACCTGCTGAGTCTCTGGGAAAGCAGAGATCCCCAAAGCTGTTGTGCCTGTGGATAGGCTGCAGAGGGATAGTGAATACCAGCAAGATCTTTCAGGGCTAGCACCTTCCTTGTGGGAGAAGGAGCCAGACGTTTGCCTTCTCAGAAAAAGCTTCTGCCGAGAACGAGCACCGTGACATGCTGAGTCTCTGGGAAAGCAGAGATCCCCAGTGCTGTTATAGCTGTGGATAAGCTGCAGGCGGATAGTGAAAAACTGCATTAGTTTTCAGGGCTGGCACCTTCCCTGTGGGAGAAGGAGCCGTAAGTTTGCCTTTTCAGAAAAAAGCTTCTGCCGAGAGCGAGCACCGTGACCTGCTGAGTCTCTGGGAAAGCAGAGATCCCCAAAGCTGTTGTGCCTGTGGATAGGCTGCAGAGGGATAGTGAATACCAGCAAGATCTTTCAGGGCTAGCACCTTCCTTGTGGGAGAAGGAGCCAGACGTTTGCCTTCTCAGAAAAAGCTTCTGCCGAGAACCAGCACCGTGACATGCTGAGTCTCTGGGAAAGCAGAGATCCCCAGTGCTGTTATGGCTGTGGATAAGCTGCAGGCGGATAGTGAAAAACTGCATTAGTTTTCAGGGCTGGCACCTTCCCTGTGGGAGAAGGAGCCGTAAGTTTGCCTTTTCAGAAAAAAGCTTCTGAGGAGAACGAGCACCGTGACATGCTGAGTCTCTGGGAAAGCAGAGAACCCCAGTGCTGTTGTGCCTGTGGATAGGCTGCAGAGGGATACTGAAGATTAGCAGATTCTTTCAGGGCTGGCACCTTCCTTGTGGGAGAAGGAGCCGTAAGTTTGCCTTTTCAGAAAAAAGCTTCTGCCGAGAGTGAGCACCGTGACATGCTGAGTCTCTGGGAAAGCAGAGATCCCCAGTGCTGTTGTGCCTGTGGATAGGCTGCAGAGGGATACTGAAGATTAGCAGTTTCTTTCAGGGCTGGCACCTTCCTTGTGGGAGAAGGAGCCGTAAGTTTGCCTTTTCAGAAAAAAGCTTCAGCCGAGAGCGAGCACCGTGACATGCTGAGTCTCTGGGAAAGCAGAGATCCCCAGTGCTGTTGTGCCTGTGGATAGGCTGCAGAGGGATACTGAAGATCAGCAGTTTCTTTCAGGGCTGGCACCTTCCATGTGGGAGAAGGAGCCATAAGTTTGCCTTTTCAGAAAAAAGCTTCTGCCGAGAGCGAGCACCGTGACATGCTGAGTCTCTGGGAAAGCAGAGATCCCCAGTGCTGTTGTGCCTGTGGATAGGCTGCAGAGGGATACTGAAGATCAGCAGTTTCTTTCAGGGCTGGCACCTTCCTTGTGGGAGAAGGAGCCGTAAGTTTGCCTTTTCAGAAAAAAGCTTCTGCCGAGAGCGAGCACCGTGACATGCTGAGTCTCTGGGAAAGCAGAGATCCCCAAAGCTGTTGTGCCTGTGGATAGGCTGCAGAGGGATAGTGAATACCAGCAAGATCTTTCAGGGCTAGCACCTTCCCTGTGGGAGAAGGAGCCAGACGTTTGCCTTCTCAGAAAAAGCTTCTGCCGAGAACGAGCACCGTGACATGCTGAGTCTCTGGGAAAGCAGAGATCCCCAAAGCTGTTGTGCCTGTGGATAGGCTGCAGAGGGATAGTGAATACCAGCAAGATCTTTCAGGGCTAGCACCTTCCTTGTGGGAGAAGGAGCCAGACGTTTGCCTTCTCAGAAAAAGCTTCTGCCGAGAACCAGCACCGTGACATGCTGAGTCTCTGGGAAAGCAGAGATCCCCAGTGCTGTTATGGCTGTGGATAAGCTGCAGGCGGATAGTGAAAAACTGCATTAGTTTTCAGGGCTGGCACCTTCCCTGTGGGAGAAGGAGCCGTAAGTTTGCCTTTTCAGAAAAAAGCTTCTGAGGAGAACGAGCACCGTGACATGCTGAGTCTCTGGGAAAGCAGAGACCCCCAGTGCTGTTGTGCCTGTGGATAGGCTGCAGAGGGATACTGAAGATTAGCAGATTCTTTCAGGGCTGGCACCTTCCTTGTGGGAGAAGGAGCCGTAAGTTTGCCTTTTCAGAAAAAAGCTTCTGCCGAGAGTGAGCACCGTGACATGCTGAGACTCTGGGAAAGCAGAGATCCCCAGTGCTGTTGCTGCTAATGATAGGATGCAGAGGGATAGTGAAGGCCTGCATTAGCTTTCAGGGCTGGCACCTTCCTTGTGGGAGAAGGAGCCGTAAGTTTGCCTTTTCAGAAAAAAGCTTCTGCCGAGAACGAGCACCGTGACATGCTGAGTCTCTGGGAAAGCAGAGATCCCCAGTGCTGTTGTGCCTGTGGATAGGCTGCAGAGGGATACTGAAGATCAGCAGTTTCTTTCAGGGCTGGCACCTTCCTTGTGGGAGAAGGAGCCGTAAGTTTGCCTTTTCAGAAAAAAGCTTCTGCTGAGAACGAGCACCGTGACATGCTGAGTCTCTGGGAAAGCAGAGATCCCCAGTGCTGTTGTGCCTGTGGATAGGCTGCAGAGGGATACTGAAGATCAGCAGTTTCTTTCAGGGCTGGCACCTTCCTTGTGGGAGAAGGAGCCGTAAGTTTGCCTTTTCAGAAAAAAGCTTCTGCCGAGAGCGAGCACCGTGACATGCTGAGTCTCTGGGAAAGCAGAGATCCCCAGTGCTGTTGTGCCTGTGGATAGGCTGCAGAGGGATACTGAAGATTAGCAGTTTCTTTCAGGGCTGGCACCTTCCTTGTGGGAGAAGGAGCCGTAAGTTTGCCTTTTCAGAAAAAGGCTCTGGCGAGAGTGAGCACCGTGACATGCTGAGTCTCTGGGAAAGCAGAGATCCCCAAAGCTGTTGTGCCTGTGGATAGGCTGCAGAGGGATAGTGAAAAACTGCATTAGTTTTCAGGGCTGGCACCTTCCCTGTGGGAGAAGGAGCCGAAAGTTTTCTTTTTCAGAAAAAAGCTTCTGCCGAGAGCGAGCACCGTGACATTCTGAGTCTCTGGGAAAGCAGAGATCCCCAAAGCTGTTGTGCCTGTGGATAGGCTGCAGAGGGATAGTGAAAAACTGCAATAGTTTTCAGGGCTGGCACCTTCCCTGTGGGAGAAGGAGCCGTAAGTTTGCCTTTTCAGAAAAAAGCTTCTGCCGAGAGCGAGCACCGTGACATGCTGAGTCTCTGGGAAAGCAGAGATCCCCAAAGCTGTTGTGCCTGTGGATAGGCTGCAGAGGGATAGTGAATACCAGCAAGATCTTTCAGGGCTAGCACCTTCCTTGTGGGAGAAGGAGCCAGACGTTTGCCTTCTCAGAAAAAGCTTCTGCCGAGAACGAGCACCGTGACATGCTGAGTCTCTGGGAAAGCAGAGATCCCCAGTTCTGTTGCAGCTAAAGATAGGCTGCAGAGGGATAGTGAAGACCAGCAAGATCTTTCAGGGCTGGCACCTTCCTTGTGGGAGAAGGAGCCGTAAGTTTGCCTTTTCAGAAAAAGGCTCTGGCGAGAGTGAGCACCGTGACCTGCTGAGTCTCTGGGAAAGCAGATATCCCCAAAGCTGTTGTGCCTGTGGATAGGCTGCAGAGGGATAGTGAATACCAGCAAGATCTTTCAGGGCTAGCACCTTCCTTGTGGGAGAAGGAGCCACACTTTTGCCTTCTCAGAAAAAGCTTCTGCCGAGAACGAGCACCGTGACATGCTGAGTCTCTGGGAAAGCAGAGATCCCCAACGCTGTTGTGCCTAAAGATAGGCTGCAGGGGGATAGTGAATACCAGCAAGATCTTTCAGGGCTGGCACCTTCCTTGTGGGAGAAGGAGCCGTAAGTTTGCCTTTTCAGAAAAAAGCTTCTGCTGAGAACGAGCACCGTGACATGCTGAGTCTCTGGGAAAGCAGAGATCCCCAGTGCTGTTGTGCCTGTGGATAGGCTGCAGAGGGATACTGAAGATTAGCAGTTTCTTTCACGGCTGGCACCTTCCTTGTGGGAGAAGGAGCCGTAAGTTTGCCTTTTCAGAAAAAAGCTTCTGCCGAGAGCGAGCACCGTGACATGCTGAGTCTCTGGGAAAGCAGAGATCCCCAGTGCTGTTGCTGCTAATGATAGGATGCAGAGGGATAGTGAAGGCCTGCATTAGCTTTCAGGGCTGGCACCTTCCTTGTGGGAGAAGGAGCCGTAAGTTTGCCTTTTCAGAAAAAAGCTTCTGCCGAGAACGAGCACCGTGACATGCTGAGTCTCTGGGAAAGCAGAGATCCCCAGTGCTGTTGTGCCTGTGGATAGGCTGCAGAGGGATACTGAAGATTAGCAGTTTCTTTCAGGGCTGGCACCTTCCTTGTGGGAGAAGGAGCCCTAAGTTTGCCTTTTCAGAAAAAAGCTTCTGCTGAGTACGAGCACCGTGACATGCTGAGTCTCTGGGAAAGCAGAGATCCCCAGTGCTGTTGTGCCTGTGGATAGGCTGCAGAGGGATACTGAAGATCAGCAGTTTCTTTCAGGGCTGGCACCTTCCTTGTGGGAGAAGGAGCCGTAAGTTTGCCTTTTCAGAAAAAAGCTTCTGCTGAGAACGAGCACCGTGACATGCTGAGTCTCTGGGAAAGCAGAGATCCCCAGTGCTGTTGCTGCTAATGATAGGATGCAGAGGGATAGTAAAGGCCTGCATTAGCTTTCAGGGCTGGCACCTTCCTTGTGGGAGAAGGAGCCGTAAGTTTGCCTTTTCAGAAAAAAGCTTCTGCCGAGAACGAGCACCGTGACATGCTGAGTCTCTGGGAAAGCAGAGATCCCCAGTGCTGTTGTGCCTGTGGATAGGCTGCAGAGGGATACTGAAGATCAGCAGTTTCTTTCAGGGCTGGCACCTTCCTTGTGGGAGAAGGAGCCGTAAGTTTGCCTTTTCAGAAAAAAGCTTCTGCCGAGAGCGAGCACCGTGACATGCTGAGTCTCTGGGAAAGCAGAGATCCCCAGTGCTGTTGTGCCTGTGGATAGGCTGCAGAGGGATACTGAAGATCAGCAGTTTCTTTCAGGGCTGGCACCTTCCTTGTGGGAGAAGGAGCCGTAAGTTTGCCTTTTCAGAAAAAAGCTTCTGCCGAGAGCGAGCACCGTGACATGCTGAGTCTCTGGGAAAGCAGAGATCCCCAGTGCTGTTGTGCCTGTGGATAGGCTGCAGAGGGATACTGAAGATCAGCAGTTTCTTTCAGGGCTGGCACCTTCCTTGTGGGAGAAGGAGCCGTAAGTTTGCCTTTTCAGAAAAAAGCTTCTGCCGAGAGCGAGCACCGTGACATGCTGAGTCTCTGGGAAAGCAGAGATCCCCAGTGCTGTTGTGCCTGTGGATAGGCTGCAGAGGGATACTGAAGATCAGCAGTTTCTTTCAGGGCTGGCACCTTCCTTGTGGGAGAAGGAGCCGTAAGTTTGCCTTTTCAGAAAAAAGCTTCTGCTGAGAACGAGCACCGTGACATGCTGAGTCTCTGGGAAAGCAGAGATCCCCAGTGCTGTTGTGCCTGTGGATAGGCTGCAGAGGGATACTGAAGATCAGCAGTTTCTTTCAGGGCTGGCACCTTCCTTGTGGGAGAAGGAGCCGTAAGTTTGCCTTTTCAGAAAAAAGCTTCTGCTGAGAACGAGCACCGTGACATGCTGAGTCTCTGGGAAAGCAGAGATCCCCAAAGCTGTTGTGCCTGTGGATAGGCTGCAGAGGGATAGTGAATACCAGCAAGATCTTTCAGGGCTAGCACCTTCCTTGTGGGAGAAGGAGCCAGACGTTTGCCTTCTCAGAAAAAGCTTCTGCCGAGAACCAGCACCGTGACATGCTGAGTCTCTGGGAAAGCAGAGATCCCCAGTGCTGTTATGGCTGTGGATAAGCTGCAGGCGGATAGTGAAAAACTGCATTAGTTTTCAGGGCTGGCACCTTCCCTGTGGGAGAAGGAGCCGTAAGTTTGCCTTTTCAGAAAAAAGCTTCTGCCGAGAGCGAGCACCGTGACCTGCTGAGTCTCTGGGAAAGCAGAGATCCCCAAAGCTGTTGTGCCTGTGGATAGGCTGCAGAGGGATAGTGAATACCAGCAAGATCTTTCAGGGCTAGCACCTTCCTTGTGGGAGAAGGAGCCAGACGTTTGCCTTCTCAGAAAAAGCTTCTGCCGAGAACCAGCACCGTGACATGCTGAGTCTCTGGGAAAGCAGAGATCCCCAGTGCTGTTTTGCCTGTGGATAGGCTGCAGGAGGATAGTGAAGAGCTGCATTAGCTTTCAGGCCTGGCACCTTCCTTGTGGGAGAAGGAGCCGAAAGTTTTCTTTTTCAGAAAAAAGCTTCTGCCGAGAGCGAGCACCGTGACATGCTGAGTCTCTGGGAAAGCAGAGATCCCCAGTGCTGTTGTGCCTGTGGATAGGCTGCAGAGGGATACTGAAGATCAGCAGTTTCTTTCAGGGCTGGCACCTTCCTTGTGGGAGAAGGAGCCGTAAGTTTGCCTTTTCAGAAAAAAGCTTCTGCCGAGAGCGAGCACCGTGACATGCTGAGTCTCTGGGAAAGCAGAGATCCCCAGTGCTGTTGTGCCTGTGGATAGGCTGCAGAGGGATACTGAAGATCAGCAGTTTCTTTCAGGGCTGGCACCTTCCTTGTGGGAGAAGGAGCCGTAAGTTTGCCTTTTCAGAAAAAAGCTTCTGCCGAGAGCGAGCACCGTGACATGCTGAGTCTCTGGGAAAGCAGAGATCCCCAGTGCTGTTGTGCCTGTGGATAGGCTGCAGAGGGATACTGAAGATCAGCAGTTTCTTTCAGGGCTGGCACCTTCCTTGTGGGAGAAGGAGCCGTAAGTTTGCCTTTTCAGAAAAAAGCTTCTGCCGAGAGCGAGCACCGTGACATGCTGAGTCTCTGGGAAAGCAGAGATCCCCAGTGCTGTTGTGCCTGTGGATAGGCTGCAGAGGGATACTGAAGATCAGCAGTTTCTTTCAGGGCTGGCACCTTCCTTGTGGGAGAAGGAGCCGTAAGTTTGCCTTTTCAGAAAAAAGCTTCTGCTGAGAACGAGCACCGTGACATGCTGAGTCTCTGGGAAAGCAGAGATCCCCAGTGCTGTTGTGCCTGTGGATAGGCTGCAGAGGGATACTGAAGATCAGCAGTTTCTTTCAGGGCTGGCACCTTCCTTGTGGGAGAAGGAGCCGTAAGTTTGCCTTTTCAGAAAAAAGCTTCTGCTGAGAACGAGCACCGTGACATGCTGAGTCTCTGGGAAAGCAGAGATCCCCAAAGCTGTTGTGCCTGTGGATAGGCTGCAGAGGGATAGTGAATACCAGCAAGATCTTTCAGGGCTAGCACCTTCCTTGTGGGAGAAGGAGCCAGACGTTTGCCTTCTCAGAAAAAGCTTCTGCCGAGAACCAGCACCGTGACATGCTGAGTCTCTGGGAAAGCAGAGATCCCCAGTGCTGTTATGGCTGTGGATAAGCTGCAGGCGGATAGTGAAAAACTGCATTAGTTTTCAGGGCTGGCACCTTCCCTGTGGGAGAAGGAGCCGTAAGTTTGCCTTTTCAGAAAAAAGCTTCTGCCGAGAGCGAGCACCGTGACCTGCTGAGTCTCTGGGAAAGCAGAGATCCCCAAAGCTGTTGTGCCTGTGGATAGGCTGCAGAGGGATAGTGAATACCAGCAAGATCTTTCAGGGCTAGCACCTTCCTTGTGGGAGAAGGAGCCAGACGTTTGCCTTCTCAGAAAAAGCTTCTGCCGAGAACCAGCACCGTGACATGCTGAGTCTCTGGGAAAGCAGAGATCCCCAGTGCTGTTTTGCCTGTGGATAGGCTGCAGGAGGATAGTGAAGAGCTGCATTAGCTTTCAGGCCTGGCTCCTTCCTTGTGGGAGAAGGAGCCGAAAGTTTTCTTTTTCAGAAAAAAGCTTCTGCCGAGAGCGAGCACCGTGACATGCTGAGTCTCTGGGAAAGCAGAGATCCCCAAAGCTGTTGTGCCTGTGGATAGGCTGCAGAGGGATAGTGAAGACCAGCAAGATCTTTCAGGGCTGGCACCTTCCTTGTGGGAGAAGGAGCCGTAAGTTTGCCTTTTCAGAAAAAAGCTTCTGCCGAGAGCGAGCACCGTGACATGCTGAGTCTCTGGGAAAGCAGAGATCCCCAAAGCTGTTGTGCCTGTACATAGGCTGCAGAGGGATAGTGAATACCAGCAAGATCTTTGAGGGCTAGCACCTTCCTTGTGGGAGAAGGAGCCACACTTTTGCCTTCTCAGAAAAAGCTTCTGCCGAGAACGAGCACGGTGACATGCTGAGTCTCTGGGAAAGCAGAGATCCCCAATGCTGTTGTGCCTAAAGATAGGCTGCAGGGGGATAGTGAATACCAGCAATATCTTTCTGGGCTGGCACCTTCCTTGTGGGAGAAGGAGCCGTAAGTTTGCCTTTTCAGAAAAAGGCTCTGGCGAGAGTGAGCACCGTGACATGCTGAGTCTCTGGGAAAGCAGAGATCCCCAAAGCTGTTGTGCCTGTGGATAGGCTGCAGAGGGATAGTGAAAAACTGCATTAGTTTTCAGGGGTGGCACCTTCCCTGTGGGAGAAGGAGCCGAAAGTTTTCTTTTTCAGAAAAAAGCTTCTGCCGAGAGCGAGCACCGTGACATGCTGAGTCTCTGGGAAAGCAGAGATCCCCAAAGCTGTTGTGCCTGTGGATAGGCTGCAGAGGGATAGTGAAAAACTGCATTAGTTTTCAGGGCTGGCACCTTCCCTGTGGGAGAAGGAGCCGTAAGTTTGCCTTTTCAGAAAAAAGCTTCTGCCGAGAGCGAGCACCGTGACATGCTGAGTCTCTGGGAAAGCAGAGATCCCCAAAGCTGTTGTGCCTGTGGATAGGCTGCAGAGGGATAGTGAATACCAGCAAGACCTTTCAGGGCTAGCACCTTCCTTGTGGGAGAAGGAGCCAGACGTTTGCCTTCTCAGAAAAAGCTTCTGCCGAGAACGAGCACCGTGACATGCTGAGTCTCTGGGAAAGCAGAGATCCCCAGTGCTGTTGTGCCTGTGGATAGGCTGCAGAGGGATACTGAAGATCAGCAGTTTCTTTCAGGGCTGGCACCTTCCTTGTGGGAGAAGGAGCCGTAAGTTTGCCTTTTCAGAAAAAAGCTTCTGCCGAGAGCGAGCACCGTGACATGCTGAGTCTCTGGGAAAGCAGAGATCCCCAGTGCTGTTGTGCCTGTGGATAGGCTGCAGAGGGATACTGAAGATCAGCAGTTTCTTTCAGGGCTGGCACCTTCCTTGTGGGAGAAGGAGCCGTAAGTTTGCCTTTTCAGAAAAAAGCTTCTGCCGAGAGCGAGCACCGTGACATGCTGAGTCTCTGGGAAAGCAGAGATCCCCAGTGCTGTTGTGCCTGTGGATAGGCTGCAGAGGGATACTGAAGATCAGCAGTTTCTTTCAGGGCTGGCACCTTCCTTGTGGGAGAAGGAGCCGTAAGTTTGCCTTTTCAGAAAAAAGCTTCTGCTGAGAACGAGCACCGTGACATGCTGAGTCTCTGGGAAAGCAGAGATCCCCAGTGCTGTTGTGCCTGTGGATAGGCTGCAGAGGGATACTGAAGATCAGCAGTTTCTTTCAGGGCTGGCACCTTCCTTGTGGGAGAAGGAGCCGTAAGTTTGCCTTTTCAGAAAAAAGCTTCTGCTGAGAACGAGCACCGTGACATGCTGAGTCTCTGCGAAAGCAGAGATCCCCAAAGCTGTTGTGCCTGTGGATAGGCTGCAGAGGGATAGTGAATACCAGCAAGATCTTTCAGGGCTAGCACCTTCCTTGTGGGAGAAGGAGCCAGACGTTTGCCTTCTCAGAAAAAGCTTCTGCCGAGAACCAGCACCGTGACATGCTGAGTCTCTGGGAAAGCAGAGATCCCCAGTGCTGTTATGGCTGTGGATAAGCTGCAGGCGGATAGTGAAAAACTGCATTAGTTTTCAGGGCTGGCACCTTCCCTGTGGGAGAAGGAGCCGTAAGTTTGCCTTTTCAGAAAAAAGCTTCTGCCGAGAGCGAGCACCGTGACCTGCTGAGTCTCTGGGAAAGCAGAGATCCCCAAAGCTGTTGTGCCTGTGGATAGGCTGCAGAGGGATAGTGAATACCAGCAAGATCTTTCAGGGCTAGCACCTTCCTTGTGGGAGAAGGAGCCAGACGTTTGCCTTCTCAGAAAAAGCTTCTGCCGAGAACCAGCACCGTGACATGCTGAGTCTCTGGGAAAGCAGAGATCCCCAGTGCTGTTTTGCCTGTGGATAGGCTGCAGGAGGATAGTGAAGAGCTGCATTAGCTTTCAGGCCTGGCACCTTCCTTGTGGGAGAAGGAGCCGAAAGTTTTCTTTTTCAGAAAAAAGCTTCTGCCGAGAGCGAGCACCGTGACATGCTGAGTCTCTGGGAAAGCAGAGATCCCCAAAGCTGTTGTGCCTGTGGATAGGCTGCAGAGGGATAGTGAAGACCAGCAAGATCTTTCAGGGCTGGCACCTTCCTTGTGGGAGAAGGAGCCGTAAGTTTGCCTTTTCAGAAAAAAGCTTCTGCCGAGAGCGAGCACCGTGACATGCTGAGTCTCTGGGAAAGCAGAGATCCCCAAAGCTGTTGTGCCTGTACATAGGCTGCAGAGGGATAGTGAATACCAGCAAGATCTTTGAGGGCTAGCACCTTCCTTGTGGGAGAAGGAGCCACACTTTTGCCTTCTCAGAAAAAGCTTCTGCCGAGAACGAGCACGGTGACATGCTGAGTCTCTGGGAAAGCAGAGATCCCCAATGCTGTTGTGCCTAAAGATAGGCTGCAGGGGGATAGTGAATACCAGCAATATCTTTCAGGGCTGGCACCTTCCTTGTGGGAGAAGGAGCCGTAAGTTTGCCTTTTCAGAAAAAGGCTCTGGCGAGAGTGAGCACCGTGACATGCTGAGTCTCTGGGAAAGCAGAGATCCCCAAAGCTGTTGTGCCTGTGGATAGGCTGCAGAGGGATAGTGAAAAACTGCATTAGTTTTCAGGGGTGGCACCTTCCCTGTGGGAGAAGGAGCCGAAAGTTTTCTTTTTCAGAAAAAAGCTTCTGCCGAGAGCGAGCACCGTGACATGCTGAGTCTCTGGGAAAGCAGAGATCCCCAAAGCTGTTGTGCCTGTGGATAGGCTGCAGAGGGATAGTGAAAAACTGCATTAGTTTTCAGGGCTGGCACCTTCCCTGTGGGAGAAGGAGCCGTAAGTTTGCCTTTTCAGAAAAAAGCTTCTGCCGAGAGCGAGCACCGTGACATGCTGAGTCTCTGGGAAAGCAGAGATCCCCAAAGCTGTTGTGCCTGTGGATAGGCTGCAGAGGGATAGTGAATACCAGCAAGATCTTTCAGGGCTAGCACCTTCCTTGTGGGAGAAGGAGCCAGACGTTTGCCTTCTCAGAAAAAGCTTCTGCCGAGAACGAGCACCGTGACATGCTGAGTCTCTGGGAAAGCAGAGATCCCCAGTGCTGTTGTGCCTGTGGATAGGCTGCAGAGGGATACTGAAGATCAGCAGTTTCTTTCAGGGCTGGCACCTTCCTTGTGGGAGAAGGAGCCGTAAGTTTGCCTTTTCAGAAAAAAGCTTCTGCCGAGAGCGAGCACCGTGACATGCTGAGTCTCTGGGAAAGCAGAGATCCCCAGTGCTGTTGTGCCTGTGGATAGGCTGCAGAGGGATACTGAAGATCAGCAGTTTCTTTCAGGGCTGGCACCTTCCTTGTGGGAGAAGGAGCCGTAAGTTTGCCTTTTCAGAAAAAAGCTTCTGCCGAGAGCGAGCACCGTGACATGCTGAGTCTCTGGGAAAGCAGAGATCCCCAGTGCTGTTGTGCCTGTGGATAGGCTGCAGAGGGATACTGAAGATTAGCAGTTTCTTTCAGGGCTGGCACCTTCCTTGTGGGAGAAGGAGCCGTAAGTTTGCCTTTTCAGAAAAAAGCTTCTGCCGAGAGCGAGCACCGTGACATGCTGAGTCTCTGGGAAAGCAGAGATCCCCAGTGCTGTTGTGCCTGTGGATAGGCTGCAGAGGGATACTGAAGATTAGCAGTTTCTTTCAGGGCTGGCACCTTCCTTGTGGGAGAAGGAGCCGTAAGTTTGCCTTTTCAGAAAAAAGCTTCTGCCGAGAGCGAGCACCGTGACATGCTGAGTCTCTGGGAAAGCAGAGATCCCCAGTGCTGTTGTGCCTGTGGATAGGCTGCAGAGGGATACTGAAGATCAGCAGTTTCTTTCAGGGCTGGCACCTTCCTTGTGGGAGAAGGAGCCGTAAGTTTGCCTTTTCAGAAAAAAGCTTCTGCCGAGAGCGAGCACCGTGACATGCTGAGTCTCTGGGAAAGCAGAGATCCCCAGTGCTGTTGTGCCTGTGGATAGGCTGCAGAGGGATACTGAAGATTAGCAGTTTCTTTCAGGGCTGGCACCTTCCTTGTGGGAGAAGGAGCCGTAAGTTTGCCTTTTCAGAAAAAAGCTTCTGCCGAGAACGAGCACCGTGACATGCTGAGTCTCTGGGAAAGCAGAGATCCCCAGTGCTGTTGCTGCTAATGATAGGATGCAGAGGGATAGTAAAGGCCTGCATTAGCTTTCAGGGCTGGCACCTTCCTTGTGGGAGAAGGAGCCGTAAGTTTGCCTTTTCAGAAAAAAGCTTCTGCCGAGAACGAGCACCGTGACATGCTGAGTCTCTGGGAAAGCAGAGATCCCCAGTGCTGTTGTGCCTGTGGATAGGCTGCAGAGGGATACTGAAGATCAGCAGTTTCTTTCAGGGCTGGCACCTTCCTTGTGGGAGAAGGAGCCGTAAGTTTGCCTTTTCAGAAAAAAGCTTCTGCCGAGAGCGAGCACCGTGACATGCTGAGTGTCTGGGAAAGCAGAGATCCCCAGTGCTGTTGTGCCTGTGGATAGGCTGCAGAGGGATAGTGAAGACCAGCAAGATCTTTCAGGGCTGGCACCTTCCTTGTGGGAGAAGGAGCCGTAAGTTTGCCTTTTCAGAAAAAAGCTTCTGCCGAGAGCGAGCACCGTGACATGCTGAGTCTCTGGGAAAGCAGAGATCCCCAGTGCTGTTGTGCCTGTGGATAGGCTGCAGAGGGATACTGAAGATCAGCAGTTTCTTTCAGGGCTGGCACCTTCCTTGTGGGAGAAGGAGCCAGACGTTTGCCTTTTCAGAAAAAAGCTTCTGCCGAGAGCGAGCACCGTGACATGCTGAGTCTCTGGGAAAGCAGAGATCCCCAGTGCTGTTGTGCCTGTGGATAGTCTGCAGAGGGATACTGAAGATTAGCAGTTTCTCTCAGGGCTGGCACCTTCCTTGTGGGAGAAGGAGCCGTAAGTTTGCCTTTTCAGAAAAAAGCTTCTGCCGAGAGCGAGCACCGTGACATGCTGAGTCTCTGGGAAAGCAGAGATCCCCAAAGCTGTTGTGCCTGTGGATAGGCTGCAGAGGGATAGTGAATACCAGCAAGATCTTTCAGGGCTAGCACCTTCCTTGTGGGAGAAGGAGCCAGACGTTTGCCTTCTCAGAAAAAGCTTCTGCCGAGAACGAGCACCGTGACATGCTGAGTCTCTGGGAACGCAGAGATCCCCAGTGCTGTTATGGCTGTGGATAAGCTGCAGGCGGATAGTGAAAAACTGCATTAGTTTTCAGGGCTGGCACCTTCCTTGTGGGAGAAGGAGCCACACTTTTGCCTTCTCAGAAAAAAGCTTCTGCCGAGAACGAGCACCGTGACATGCTGAGTCTCTGGGAAAGCAGAGATCCCCAAAGCTGTTGTGCCTGTGGATAGGCTGCAGAGGGATAGTGAATACCAGCAAGATCTTTCAGGGCTAGCACCTTCCTTGTGGGAGAAGGAGCCACACTTTTGCCTTTTCAGAAAAAAGCTTCTGCCGAGAACGAGCACCGTGACATGCTGAGTCTCTGGGAAAGCAGAGATCCCCAGTGCTGTTGTGCCTGTGGATAGGCTGCAGAGGGATAGTGAAGACCAGCAAGATCTTTCAGGGCTGGCACCTTCCTTGTGGGAGAAGGAGCCGTAAGTTTGCCTTTTCAGAAAAAGGCTCTGGCGAGAGTGAGCACCGTGACATGCTGAGTCTCTGGGAAAGCAGAGATCCCCAGTGCTGTTTTGCCTGTGGATAGGCTGCAGGAGGATAGTGAAGAGCTGCATTAGCTTTCAGGCCTGGCACCTTCCTTGTGGGAGAAGGAGCCGAAAGTTTTCTTTTTCAGAAAAAAGCTTCTGCCGAGAGCGAGCACCGTGACATGCTGAGTCTCTGGGAAAGCAGAGATCCCCAGTGCTGTTGTGCCTGTGGATAGGCTGCAGAGGGATAGTGAAGACCAGCAAGATCTTTCAGGGCTGGCACCTTCCTTGTGGGAGAAGGAGCCGTAAGTTTGCCTTTTCAGAAAAAAGCTTCTGCCGAGAGCGAGCACCGTGACATGCTGATTCTCTGGGGAAAGCAGAGATCCCCAGTGCTGTTGAGCCTGTGGATAGGCTGCAGAGGGATACTGAAGATCAGCAGTTTCTTTCAGGGCTGGCACCTTCCTTGTGGGAGAAGGAGCCGTAAGTTTGCCTTTTCAGAAAAAAGCTTCTGCCGAGAGCGAGCACCGTGACATGCTGAGTCTCTGGGAAAGCAGAGATCCCCAGTGCTGTTGTGCCTGTGGATAGGCTGCAGAGGGATACTGAAGATTAGCAGTTTCTTTCAGGGCTGGCACCTTCCTTGTGGGAGAAGGAGCCGTAAGTTTGCCTTTTCAGAAAAAAGCTTCTGCCGAGAGCGAGCACCGTGACATGCTGAGTCTCTGGGAAAGCAGAGATCCCCAGTGCTGTTGTGCCTGTGGATAGGCTGCAGAGGGATACTGAAGATCAGCAGTTTCTTTCAGGGCTGGCACCTTCCTTGTGGGAGAAGGAGCCGTAAGTTTGCCTTTTCAGAAAAAAGCTTCTGCCGAGAGCGAGCACCGTGACATGCTGAGTCTCTGGGAAAGCAGAGATCCCCAGTGCTGTTGCTGCTAATGATAGGATGCAGAGGGATAGTAAAGGCCTGCATTAGCTTTCAGGGCTGGCACCTTCCTTGTGGGAGAAGGAGCCGTAAGTTTGCCTTTTCAGAAAAAAGCTTCTGCCGAGAGCGAGCACCGTGACATGCTGAGTCTCTGGGAAAGCAGAGATCCCCAGTGCTGTTGTGCCTGTGGATAGGCTGCAGAGGGATACTGAAGATTAGCAGTTTCTTTCAGGGCTGGCACCTTCCTTGTGGGAGAAGGAGCCGTAAGTTTGCCTTTTCAGAAAAAAGCTTCTGCCGAGAGCGAGCACCGTGACATGCTGAGTCTCTGGGAAAGCAGAGATCCCCAGTGCTGTTGTGCCTGTGGATAGGCTGCAGAGGGATACTGAAGATCAGCAGTTTCTTTCAGGGCTGGCACCTTCCTTGTGGGAGAAGGAGCCGTAAGTTTGCCTTTTCAGAAAAAAGCTTCTGCCGAGAGCGAGCACCGTGACATGCTGAGTCTCTGGGAAAGCAGAGATCCCCAGTGCTGTTGTGCCTGTGGATAGTCTGCAGAGGGATACTGAAGATTAGCAGTTTCTTTCAGGGCTGGCACCTTCCTTGTGGGAGAAGGAGCCGTAAGTTTGCCTTTTCAGAAAAAAGCTTCTGCCGAGAGCGAGCACCGTGACATGCTGAGTCTCTGGGAAAGCAGAGATCCCCAGTGCTGTTGTGCCTGTGGATAGGCTGCAGAGGGATACTGAAGATTAGCAGTTTCTTTCAGGGCTGGCACCTTCCTTGTGGGAGAAGGAGCCGTAAGTTTGCCTTTTCAGAAAAAAGCTTCTGCCGAGAGCGAGCACCGTGACATGCTGAGTCTCTGGGAAAGCAGAGATCCCCAGTGCTGTTGTGCCTGTGGATAGGCTGCAGAGGGATACTGAAGATTAGCAGTTTCTTTCAGGGCTGGCACCTTCCTTGTGGGAGAAGGAGCCGTAAGTTTGCCTTTTCAGAAAAAAGCTTCTGCCGAGAACGAGCACCGTGACATGCTGAGTCTCTGGGAAAGCAGAGATCCCCAGTGCTGTTGCTGCTTATGATAGGATGCAGAGGGATAGTAAAGGCCTGCATTAGCTTTCAGGGCTGGCACCTTCCTTGTGGGAGAAGGAGCCGTAAGTTTGCCTTTTCAGAAAAAAGCTTCTGCCGAGAACGAGCACCGTGACATGCTGAGTCTCTGGGAAAGCAGAGATCCCCAGTGCTGTTGTGCCTGTGGATAGGCTGCAGAGGGATAGTGAAGACCAGCAAGATCTTTCAGGGCTGGCACCTTCCTTGTGGGAGAAGGAGCCGTAAGTTTGCCTTTTCAGAAAAAAGCTTCTGCCGAGAGCGAGCACCGTGACATGCTGAGTCTCTGGGAAAGCAGAGATCCCCAGTGCTGTTGTGCCTGTGGATAGGCTGCAGAGGGATACTGAAGATTAGCAGTTTCTTTCAGGGCTGGCACCTTCCTTGTGGGAGAAGGAGCCGTAAGTTTGCCTTTTCAGAAAAAAGCTTCTGCCGAGAGCGAGCACCGTGACATGCTGAGTCTCTGGGAAAGCAGAGATCCCCAGTGCTGTTGTGCCTGTGGATAGGCTGCAGAGGGATACTGAAGATCAGCAGTTTCTTTCAGGGCTGGCACCTTCCTTGTGGGAGAAGGAGCCGTAAGTTTGCCTTTTCAGAAAAAAGCTTCTGCCGAGAGCGAGCACCGTGACATGCTGAGTCTCTGGGAAAGCAGAGATCCCCAGTGCTGTTGTGCCTGTGGATAGGCTGCAGAGGGATACTGAAGATTAGCAGTTTCTTTCAGGGCTGGCACCTTCCTTGTGGGAGAAGGAGCCGTAAGTTTGCCTTTTCAGAAAAAAGCTTCTGCCGAGAGCGAGCACCGTGACATGCTGAGTCTCTGGGAAAGCAGAGATCCCCAGTGCTGTTGTGCCTGTGGATAGGCTGCAGAGGGATACTGAAGATCAGCAGTTTCTTTCAGGGCTGGCACCTTCCTTGTGGGAGAAGGAGCCGTAAGTTTGCCTTTTCAGAAAAAAGCTTCTGCCGAGAGCGAGCACCGTGACATGCTGAGTCTCTGGGAAAGCAGAGATCCCCAGTGCTGTTGTGCCTGTGGATAGGCTGCAGAGGGATACTGAAGATTAGCAGTTTCTTTCAGGGCTGGCACCTTCCTTGTGGGAGAAGGAGCCATAAGTTTGCCTTTTCAGAAAAAAGCTTCTGCAGAGAACGAGCACCGTGACATGCTGAGTCTCTGGGAAAGCAGAGATCCCCAGTGCTGTTGTGCCTGTGGATAGGCTGCAGAGGGATACTGAAGATTAGCAGTTTCTTTCAGGGCTGGCACCTTCCTTGTGGGAGAAGGAGCCGTAAGTTTGCCTTTTCAGAAAAAAGCTTCTGCCGAGAACGAGCACCGTGACATGCTGAGTCTCTGGGAAAGCAGAGATCCCCAGTGCTGTTGCTGCTAATGATAGGATGCAGAGGGATAGTGAAGGCCTGCATTAGCTTTCAGGGCTGGCACCTTCCTTGTGGGAGAAGGAGCCGTAAGTTTGCCTTTTCAGAAAAAAGCTTCTGCCGAGAGCGAGCACCGTGACATGCTGAGTCTCTGGGAAAGCAGAGATCCCCAGTGCTGTTGTGCCTGTGGATAGGCTGCAGAGGGATACTGAAGATCAGCAGTTTCTTTCAGGGCTGGCACCTTCCTTGTGGGAGAAGGAGCCGTAAGTTTGCCTTTTCAGAAAAAAGCTTCTGCCGAGAGCGAGCACCGTGACATGCTGAGTCTCTGGGAAAGCAGAGATCCCCAGTGCTGTTGTGCCTGTGGATAGGCTGCAGAGGGATACTGAAGATCAGCAGTTTCTTTCAGGGCTGGCACCTTCCTTGTGGGAGAAGGAGCCAGACGTTTGCCTTTTCAGAAAAAAGCTTCTGCCGAGAGCGAGCACCGTGACATGCTGAGTCTCTGGGAAAGCAGAGATCCCCAGTGCTGTTGTGCCTGTGGATAGGCTGCAGAGGGATACTGAAGATTAGCAGTTTCTTTCAGGGCTGGCACCTTCCTTGTGGGAGAAGGAGCCGTAAGTTTGCCTTTTCAGAAAAAAGCTTCTGCCGAGAGCGAGCACCGTGACATGCTGAGTCTCTGGGAAAGCAGAGATCCCCAAAGCTGTTGTGCCTGTGGATAGGCTGCAGAGGGATAGTGAATACCAGCAAGATCTTTCAGGGCTAGCACCTTCCTTGTGGGAGAAGGAGCCAGACGTTTGCCTTCTCAGAAAAAGCTTCTGCCGAGAACGAGTACCGTGACATGCTGAGTCTCTGGGAACGCAGAGATCCCCAGTGCTGTTATGGCTGTGGATAAGCTGCAGGCGGATAGTGAAAAACTGCATTAGTTTTCAGGGCTGGCACCTTCCCTGTGGGAGAAGGAGCCGTAAGTTTGCCTTTTCAGAAAAAAGCTTCTGCCGAGAGCGAGCACCGTGACCTGCTGAGTCTCTGGGAAAGCAGAGATCCCCAGTGCTGTTGTGCCTGTGGATAGGCTGCAGAGGGATAGTGAAGACCAGCAAGATCTTTCAGGGCTGGCACCTTCCTTGTGGGAGAAGGAGCCGTAAGTTTGCCTTTTCAGAAAAAGGCTCTGGCGAGAGTGAGCACCGTGACATGCTGAGTCTCTGGGAAAGCAGAGATCCCCAGTGCTGTTTTGCCTGTGGATAGGCTGCAGGAGGATAGTGAAGAGCTGCATTAGCTTTCAGGCCTGGCACCTTCCTTGTGGGAGAAGTAGCCGAAAGTTTTCTTTTTCAGAAAAAAGCTTCTGCCGAGAGCGAGCACCGTGACATGCTGAGTCTCTGGGAAAGCAGAGATCCCCAGTGCTGTTGTGCCTGTGGATAGGCTGCAGAGGGATAGTGAAAAACTGCAT
This sequence comes from Astur gentilis, assembly GCF_929443795.1. NCBI lineage: Eukaryota > Metazoa > Chordata > Aves > Accipitriformes > Accipitridae > Astur > Astur gentilis. Next base: position 8,586,705 of record NC_064905.1, read on the forward strand.
TAGTTTTCAGGGCTGGCACCTTCCCTGTGGGAGAAGGAGCCGTAAGTTTGCCTTTTCAGAAAAAAGCTTCTGCCGAGAGCGAGCACCGTGACATGCTGAGTCTCTGGGAAAGCAGAGATCCCCAAAGCTGTTGTGCCTGTGGATAGGCTGCAGAGGGATAGTGAATACCAGCAAGATCTTTCAGGGCTAGCACCTTCCTTGTGGGAGAAGGAGCCACACTCTTGCCTTCTCAGAAAAAGCTTCTGCCGAGAGCGAGCACCGTGACATGCTGAGTCTCTGGGAAAGCAGAGATCCCCAGTGCTGTTGTGCCTGTGGATAGGCTGCAGAGGGATACTGAAGATTAGCAGTTTCTTTCAGGGCTGGCACCTTCCTTGTGGGAGAAGGAGCCGTAAGTTTGCCTTTTCAGAAAAAAGCTTCTGCCGAGAGCGAGCACCGTGACATGCTGAGTCTCTGGGAAAGCATAGATCCTCAATGCTCTTGCGGCTAAAGATAGGCTGCAGAGGGATAGTGAAGGCCTGCATTAGCTTTCAGGGCTGGCACCTTCCTTGTGGGAGAAGGAGCCGTAAGTTTGCCTTTTCAGAAAAAAGCTTCTGCTGAGAACGAGCACCGTGACATGCTGAGTCTCTGGGAAAGCAGAGATCCCCAGTGCTGTTGTGCCTGTGGATAGGCTGCAGAGGGATACTGAAGATCAGCAGTTTCTTTCAGGGCTGGCACCTTCCTTGTGGGAGAAGGAGCCGTAAGTTTGCCTTTTCAGAAAAAAGCTTCTGCCGAGAGCGAGCACCGTGACATGCTGAGTCTCTGGGAAAGCAGAGATCCCCAGTGCTGTTGCTGCTAATGATAGGATGCAGAGGGATAGTAAAGGCCTGCATTAGCTTTCAGGGCTGGCACCTTCCTTGTGGGAGAAGGAGCCGTAAGTTTGCCTTTTCAGAAAAAAGCTTCTGCCGAGAGCGAGCACCGTGACATGCTGAGTCTCTGGGAAAGCAGAGATCCCCAGTGCTGTTGTGCCTGTGGATAGGCTGCAGAGGGATACTGAAGATTAGCAGTTTCTTTCAGGGCTGGCACCTTCCTTGTGGGAGAAGGAGCCGTAAGTTTGCCTTTTCAGAAAAAAGCTTCTGCCGAGAGCGAGCACCGTGACATGCTGAGTCTCTGGGAAAGCAGAGATCCCCAGTGCTGTTGTGCCTGTGGATAGGCTGCAGAGGGATACTGAAGATCAGCAGTTTCTTTCAGGGCTGGCACCTTCCTTGTGGGAGAAGGAGCCGTAAGTTTGCCTTTTCAGAAAAAAGCTTCTGCCGAGAGCGAGCACCGTGACATGCTGAGTCTCTGGGAAAGCAGAGATCCCCAGTGCTGTTGTGCCTGTGGATAGTCTGCAGAGGGATACTGAAGATTAGCAGTTTCTTTCAGGGCTGGCACCTTCCTTGTGGGAGAAGGAGCCGTAAGTTTGCCTTTTCAGAAAAAAGCTTCTGCCGAGAGCGAGCACCGTGACATGCTGAGTCTCTGGGAAAGCAGAGATCCCCAGTGCTGTTGTGCCTGTGGATAGGCTGCAGAGGGATACTGAAGATTAGCAGTTTCTTTCAGGGCTGGCACCTTCCTTGTGGGAGAAGGAGCCGTAAGTTTGCCTTTTCAGAAAAAAGCTTCTGCCGAGAGCGAGCACCGTGACATGCTGAGTCTCTGGGAAAGCAGAGATCCCCAGTGCTGTTGTGCCTGTGGATAGGCTGCAGAGGGATACTGAAGATCAGCAGTTTCTTTCAGGGCTGGCACCTTCCTTGTGGGAGAAGGAGCCGTAAGTTTGCCTTTTCAGAAAAAAGCTTCTGCCGAGAGCGAGCACCGTGACATGCTGAGTCTCTGGGAAAGCAGAGATCCCCAGTGCTGTTGTGCCTGTGGATAGGCTGCAGAGGGATACTGAAGATTAGCAGTTTCTTTCAGGGCTGGCACCTTCCTTGTGGGAGAAGGAGCCGTAAGTTTGCCTTTTCAGAAAAAAGCTTCTGCCGAGAACGAGCACCGTGACATGCTGAGTCTCTGGGAAAGCAGAGATCCCCAGTGCTGTTGCTGCTTATGATAGGATGCAGAGGGATAGTAAAGGCCTGCATTAGCTTTCAGGGCTGGCACCTTCCTTGTGGGAGAAGGAGCCGTAAGTTTGCCTTTTCAGAAAAAAGCTTCTGCCGAGAACGAGCACCGTGACATGCTGAGTCTCTGGGAAAGCAGAGATCCCCAGTGCTGTTGTGCCTGTGGATAGGCTGCAGAGGGATACTGAAGATCAGCAGTTTCTTTCAGGGCTGGCACCTTCCTTGTGGGAGAAGGAGCCGTAAGTTTGCCTTTTCAGAAAAAAGCTTCTGCCGAGAGCGAGCACCGTGACATGCTGAGTCTCTGGGAAAGCAGAGATCCCCAGTGCTGTTGTGCCTGTGGATAGGCTGCAGAGGGATAGTGAAGACCAGCAAGATCTTTCAGGGCTGGCACCTTCCTTGTGGGAGAAGGAGCCGTAAGTTTGCCTTTTCAGAAAAAAGCTTCTGCCGAGAGCGAGCACCGTGACATGCTGAGTCTCTGGGAAAGCAGAGATCCCCAGTGCTGTTGTGCCTGTGGATAGGCTGCAGAGGGATACTGAAGATTAGCAGTTTCTTTCAGGGCTGGCACCTTCCTTGTGGGAGAAGGAGCCGTAAGTTTGCCTTTTCAGAAAAAAGCTTCTGCCGAGAGCGAGCACCGTGACATGCTGAGTCTCTGGGAAAGCAGAGATCCCCAGTGCTGTTGTGCCTGTGGATAGGCTGCAGAGGGATACTGAAGATCAGCAGTTTCTTTCAGGGCTGGCACCTTCCTTGTGGGAGAAGGAGCCGTAAGTTTGCCTTTTCAGAAAAAAGCTTCTGCCGAGAGCGAGCACCGTGACATGCTGAGTCTCTGGGAAAGCAGAGATCCCCAGTGCTGTTGTGCCTGTGGATAGGCTGCAGAGGGATACTGAAGATTAGCAGTTTCTTTCAGGGCTGGCACCTTCCTTGTGGGAGAAGGAGCCGTAAGTTTGCCTTTTCAGAAAAAAGCTTCTGCCGAGAGCGAGCACCGTGACATGCTGAGTCTCTGGGAAAGCAGAGATCCCCAGTGCTGTTGTGCCTGTGGATAGGCTGCAGAGGGATACTGAAGATCAGCAGTTTCTTTCAGGGCTGGCACCTTCCTTGTGGGAGAAGGAGCCGTAAGTTTGCCTTTTCAGAAAAAAGCTTCTGCCGAGAGCGAGCACCGTGACATGCTGAGTCTCTGGGAAAGCAGAGATCCCCAGTGCTGTTGTGCCTGTGGATAGGCTGCAGAGGGATACTGAAGATTAGCAGTTTCTTTCAGGGCTGGCACCTTCCTTGTGGGAGAAGGAGCCGTAAGTTTGCCTTTTCAGAAAAAAGCTTCTGCCGAGAGCGAGCACCGTGACATGCTGAGTCTCTGGGAAAGCAGAGATCCCCAGTGCTGTTGTGCCTGTGGATAGGCTGCAGAGGGATACTGAAGATCAGCAGTTTCTTTCAGGGCTGGCACCTTCCTTGTGGGAGAAGGAGCCGTAAGTTTGCCTTTTCAGAAAAAAGCTTCTGCCGAGAGCGAGCACCGTGACATGCTGAGTCTCTGGGAAAGCAGAGATCCCCAGTGCTGTTGTGCCTGTGGATAGGCTGCAGAGGGATACTGAAGATTAGCAGTTTCTTTCAGGGCTGGCACCTTCCTTGTGGGAGAAGGAGCCATAAGTTTGCCTTTTCAGAAAAAAGCTTCTGCTGAGAACGAGCACCGTGACATGCTGAGTCTCTGGGAAAGCAGAGATCCCCAGTGCTGTTGTGCCTGTGGATAGGCTGCAGAGGGATACTGAAGATTAGCAGTTTCTTTCAGGGCTGGCACCTTCCTTGTGGGAGAAGGAGCCGTAAGTTTGCCTTTTCAGAAAAAAGCTTCTGCCGAGAACGAGCACCGTGACATGCTGAGTCTCTGGGAAAGCAGAGATCCCCAGTGCTGTTGCTGCTAATGATAGGATGCAGAGGGATAGTAAAGGCCTGCATTAGCTTTCAGGGCTGGCACCTTCCTTGTGGGAGAAGGAGCCGTAAGTTTGCCTTTTCAGAAAAAAGCTTCTGCCGAGAGCGAGCACCGTGACATGCTGAGTCTCTGGGAAAGCAGAGATCCCCAGTGCTGTTGTGCCTGTGGATAGGCTGCAGAGGGATACTGAAGATCAGCAGTTTCTTTCAGGGCTGGCACCTTCCTTGTGGGAGAAGGAGCCGTAAGTTTGCCTTTTCAGAAAAAAGCTTCTGCCGAGAGCGAGCACCGTGACATGCTGAGTCTCTGGGAAAGCAGAGATCCCCAGTGCTGTTGTGCCTGTGGATAGGCTGCAGAGGGATACTGAAGATCAGCAGTTTCTTTCAGGGCTGGCACCTTCCTTGTGGGAGAAGGAGCCAGACGTTTGCCTTTTCAGAAAAAAGCTTCTGCCGAGAGCGAGCACCGTGACATGCTGAGTCTCTGGGAAAGCAGAGATCCCCAGTGCTGTTGTGCCTGTGGATAGGCTGCAGAGGGATACTGAAGATTAGCAGTTTCTTTCAGGGCTGGCACCTTCCTTGTGGGAGAAGGAGCCGTAAGTTTGCCTTTTCAGAAAAAAGCTTCTGCCGAGAGCGAGCACCGTGACATGCTGAGTCTCTGGGAAAGCAGAGATCCCCAAAGCTGTTGTGCCTGTGGATAGGCTGCAGAGGGATAGTGAATACCAGCAAGATCTTTCAGGGCTAGCACCTTCCTTGTGGGAGAAGGAGCCAGACGTTTGCCTTCTCAGAAAAAGCTTCTGCCGAGAACGAGTACCGTGACATGCTGAGTCTCTGGGAACGCAGAGATCCCCAGTGCTGTTATGGCTGTGGATAAGCTGCAGGCGGATAGTGAAAAACTGCATTAGTTTTCAGGGCTGGCACCTTCCCTGTGGGAGAAGGAGCCGTAAGTTTGCCTTTTCAGAAAAAAGCTTCTGCCGAGAGCGAGCACCGTGACCTGCTGAGTCTCTGGGAAAGCAGAGATCCCCAAAGCTGTTGTGCCTGTGGATAGGCTGCAGAGGGATAGTGAATACCAGCAAGATCTTTCAGGGCTAGCACCTTCCTTGTGGGAGAAGGAGCCAGACGTTTGCCTTCTCAGAAAAAGCTTCTGCCGAGAACCAGCACCGTGACATGCTGAGTCTCTGGGAAAGCAGAGATCCCCAGTGCTGTTATGGCTGTGGATAAGCTGCAGGCGGATAGTGAAAAACTGCATTAGTTTTCAGGGTGGCACCTTCCCTGTGGGAGAAGGAGCCGTAAGTTTGCCTTTTCAGAAAAAAGCTTCTGCCGAGAGCGAGCACCGTGACCTGCTGAGTCTCTGGGAAAGCAGAGATCCCCAGTGCTGTTGTGCCTGTGGATAGGCTGCAGAGGGATAGTGAAGACCAGCAAGATCTTTCAGGGCTGGCACCTTCCTTGTGGGAGAAGGAGCCGTAAGTTTGCCTTTTCAGAAAAAGGCTCTGGCGAGAGTGAGCACCGTGACATGCTGAGTCTCTGGGAAAGCAGAGATCCCCAGTGCTGTTTTGCCTGTGGATAGGCTGCAGGAGGATAGTGAAGAGCTGCATTAGCTTTCAGGCCTGGCACCTTCCTTGTGGGAGAAGTAGCCGAAAGTTTTCTTTTTCAGAAAAAAGCTTCTGCCGAGAGCGAGCACCGTGACATGCTGAGTCTCTGGGAAAGCAGAGATCCCCAGTGCTGTTGTGCCTGTGGATAGGCTGCAGAGGGATAGTGAAAAACTGCATTAGTTTTCAGGGCTGGCACCTTCCCTGTGGGAGAAGGAGCCGTAAGTTTGCCTTTTCAGAAAAAAGCTTCTGCCGAGAGCGAGCACCGTGACATGCTGAGTCTCTGGGAAAGCAGAGATCCCCAAAGCTGTTGTGCCTGTGGATAGGCTGCAGAGGGATAGTGAATACCAGCAAGATCTTTCAGGGCTAGCACCTTCCTTGTGGGAGAAGGAGCCACACTCTTGCCTTCTCAGAAAAAGCTTCTGCCGAGAGCGAGCACCGTGACATGCTGAGTCTCTGGGAAAGCAGAGATCCCCAGTGCTGTTGTGCCTGTGGATAGGCTGCAGAGGGATACTGAAGATTAGCAGTTTCTTTCAGGGCTGGCACCTTCCTTGTGGGAGAAGGAGCCGTAAGTTTGCCTTTTCAGAAAAAAGCTTCTGCCGAGAGCGAGCACCGTGACATGCTGAGTCTCTGGGAAAGCATAGATCCTCAATGCTCTTGCGGCTAAAGATAGGCTGCAGAGGGATAGTGAAGGCCTGCATTAGCTTTCAGGGCTGGCACCTTCCTTGTGGGAGAAGGAGCCGTAAGTTTGCCTTTTCAGAAAAAAGCTTCTGCTGAGAACGAGCACCGTGACATGCTGAGTCTCTGGGAAAGCAGAGATCCCCAGTGCTGTTGTGCCTGTGGATAGGCTGCAGAGGGATACTGAAGATTAGCAGTTTCTTTCAGGGCTGGCACCTTCCTTGTGGGAGAAGGAGCCGTAAGTTTGCCTTTTCAGAAAAAAGCTTCTGCTGAGAACGAGCACCGTGACATGCTGAGTCTCTGGGAAAGCAGAGATCCCCAGTGCTGTTGAGCCTGTGGATAGGCTGCAGAGGGATACTGAAGATTAGCAGTTTCTTTCAGGGCTGGCACCTTCCTTGTGGGAGAAGGAGCCGTAAGTTTGCCTTTTCAGAAAAAAGCTTCTGCCGAGAGCGAGCACCGTGCCATGCTGAGTCTCTGGGAAAGCAGAGATCCCCAGTGCTGTTGTGCCTGTGGATAGGCTGCAGAGGGATACTGAAGATCAGCAGTTTCTTTCAGGGCTGGCACCTTCCTTGTGGGAGAAGGAGCCATAAGTTTGCCTTTTCAGAAAAAAGCTTCTGCCGAGAGCGAGCACCGTGACATGCTGAGTCTCTGGGAAAGCAGAGATCCCCAGTGCTGTTGTGCCTGTGGATAGGCTGCAGAGGGATACTGAAGATTAGCAGTTTTTTTCAGGGCTGGCACCTTCCTTGTGGGAGAAGGAGCCATAAGTTTGCCTTTTCAGAAAAAAGCTTCTGCTGAGAACGAGCACCGTGACATGCTGAGTCTCTGGGAAAGCAGAGATCCCCAGTGCTGTTGTGCCTGTGGATAGGCTGCAGAGGGATACTGAAGATCAGCAGTTTCTTTCAGGGCTGGCACCTTCCTTGTGGGAGAAGGAGCCGTAAGTTTGCCTTTTCAGAAAAAAGCTTCTGCCGAGAACGAGCACCGTGACATGCTGAGTCTCTGGGAAAGCAGAGATCCCCAGTGCTGTTGCTGCTAATGATAGGATGCAGAGGGATAGTAAAGGCCTGCATTAGCTTTCAAGGCTGGCACCTTCCTTGTGGGAGAAGGAGCCGTAAGTTTGCCTTTTCAGAAAAAAGCTTCTGCCGAGAACGAGCACCGTGACATGCTGAGTCTCTGGGAAAGCAGAGATCCCCAGTGCTGTTGCTGCTTATGATAGGATGCAGAGGGATAGTAAAGGCCTGCATTAGCTTTCAGGGCTGGCACCTTCCTTGTGGGAGAAGGAGCCGTAAGTTTGCCTTTTCAGAAAAAAGCTTCTGCCGAGAACGAGCACCGTGACATGCTGAGTCTCTGGGAAAGCAGAGATCCCCAGTGCTGTTGTGCCTGTGGATAGGCTGCAGAGGGATACTGAAGATCAGCAGTTTCTTTCAGGGCTGGCACCTTCCTTGTGGGAGAAGGAGCCGTAAGTTTGCCTTTTCAGAAAAAAGCTTCTGCCGAGAGCGAGCACCGTGACATGCTGAGTGTCTGGGAAAGCAGAGATCCCCAGTGCTGTTGTGCCTGTGGATAGGCTGCAGAGGGATAGTGAAGACCAGCAAGATCTTTCAGGGCTGGCACCTTCCTTGTGGGAGAAGGAGCCGTAAGTTTGCCTTTTCAGAAAAAAGCTTCTGCCGAGAGCGAGCACCGTGACATGCTGAGTCTCTGGGAAAGCAGAGATCCCCAGTGCTGTTGTGCCTGTGGATAGGCTGCAGAGGGATACTGAAGATCAGCAGTTTCTTTCAGGGCTGGCACCTTCCTTGTGGGAGAAGGAGCCGTAAGTTTGCCTTTTCAGAAAAAAGCTTCTGCCGAGAGCGAGCACCGTGACATGCTGAGTCTCTGGGAAAGCAGAGATCCCCAGTGCTGTTGTGCCTGTGGATAGGCTGCAGAGGGATACTGAAGATTAGCAGTTTCTTTCAGGGCTGGCACCTTCCTTGTGGGAGAAGGAGCCGTAAGTTTGCCTTTTCAGAAAAAAGCTTCTGCCGAGAGCGAGCACCGTGACATGCTGAGTCTCTGGGAAAGCAGAGATCCCCAGTGCTGTTGTGCCTGTGGATAGGCTGCAGAGGGATACTGAAGATCAGCAGTTTCTTTCAGGGCTGGCACCTTCCTTGTGGGAGAAGGAGCCGTAAGTTTGCCTTTTCAGAAAAAAGCTTCTGCCGAGAGCGAGCACCGTGACATGCTGAGTCTCTGGGAAAGCAGAGATCCCCAGTGCTGTTGTGCCTGTGGATAGGCTGCAGAGGGATACTGAAGATTAGCAGTTTCTTTCAGGGCTGGCACCTTCCTTGTGGGAGAAGGAGCCGTAAGTTTGCCTTTTCAGAAAAAAGCTTCTGCCGAGAGCGAGCACCGTGACATGCTGAGTCTCTGGGAAAGCAGAGATCCCCAGTGCTGTTGTGCCTGTGGATAGGCTGCAGAGGGATACTGAAGATCAGCAGTTTCTTTCAGGGCTGGCACCTTCCTTGTGGGAGAAGGAGCCGTAAGTTTGCCTTTTCAGAAAAAAGCTTCTGCCGAGAGCGAGCACCGTGACATGCTGAGTCTCTGGGAAAGCAGAGATCCCCAGTGCTGTTGTGCCTGTGGATAGGCTGCAGAGGGATACTGAAGATTAGCAGTTTCTTTCAGGGCTGGCACCTTCCTTGTGGGAGAAGGAGCCATAAGTTTGCCTTTTCAGAAAAAAGCTTCTGCTGAGAACGAGCACCGTGACATGCTGAGTCTCTGGGAAAGCAGAGATCCCCAGTGCTGTTGTGCCTGTGGATAGGCTGCAGAGGGATACTGAAGATTAGCAGTTTCTTTCAGGGCTGGCACCTTCCTTGTGGGAGAAGGAGCCGTAAGTTTGCCTTTTCAGAAAAAAGCTTCTGCCGAGAACGAGCACCGTGACATGCTGAGTCTCTGGGAAAGCAGAGATCCCCAGTGCTGTTGCTGCTAATGATAGGATGCAGAGGGATAGTAAAGGCCTGCATTAGCTTTCAGGGCTGGCACCTTCCTTGTGGGAGAAGGAGCCGTAAGTTTGCCTTTTCAGAAAAAAGCTTCTGCCGAGAACGAGCACCGTGACATGCTGAGTCTCTGGGAAAGCAGAGATCCCCAGTGCTGTTGTGCCTGTGGATAGGCTGCAGAGGGATACTGAAGATCAGCAGTTTCTTTCAGGGCTGGCACCTTCCTTGTGGGAGAAGGAGCCGTAAGTTTGCCTTTTCAGAAAAAAGCTTCTGCCGAGAGCGAGCACCGTGACATGCTGAGTCTCTGGGAAAGCAGAGATCCCCAGTGCTGTTGTGCCTGTGGATAGGCTGCAGAGGGATACTGAAGATCAGCAGTTTCTTTCAGGGCTGGCACCTTCCTTGTGGGAGAAGGAGCCAGACGTTTGCCTTTTCAGAAAAAAGCTTCTGCCGAGAGCGAGCACCGTGACATGCTGAGTCTCTGGGAAAGCAGAGATCCCCAGTGCTGTTGTGCCTGTGGATAGGCTGCAGAGGGATACTGAAGATTAGCAGTTTCTTTCAGGGCTGGCACCTTCCTTGTGGGAGAAGGAGCCGTAAGTTTGCCTTTTCAGAAAAAAGCTTCTGCCGAGAGCGAGCACCGTGACATGCTGAGTCTCTGGGAAAGCAGAGATCCCCAAAGCTGTTGTGCCTGTGGATAGGCTGCAGAGGGATAGTGAATACCAGCAAGATCTTTCAGGGCTAGCACCTTCCTTGTGGGAGAAGGAGCCAGACGTTTGCCTTCTCAGAAAAAGCTTCTGCCGAGAACGAGTACCGTGACATGCTGAGTCTCTGGGAACGCAGAGATCCCCAGTGCTGTTATGGCTGTGGATAAGCTGCAGGCGGATAGTGAAAAACTGCATTAGTTTTCAGGGCTGGCACCTTCCCTGTGGGAGAAGGAGCCGTAAGTTTGCCTTTTCAGAAAAAAGCTTCTGCCGAGAGCGAGCACCGTGACCTGCTGAGTCTCTGGGAAAGCAGAGATCCCCAGTGCTGTTGTGCCTGTGGATAGGCTGCAGAGGGATAGTGAAGACCAGCAAGATCTTTCAGGGCTGGCACCTTCCTTGTGGGAGAAGGAGCCGTAAGTTTGCCTTTTCAGAAAAAGGCTCTGGCGAGAGTGAGCACCGTGACATGCTGAGTCTCTGGGAAAGCAGAGATCCCCAGTGCTGTTTTGCCTGTGGATAGGCTGCAGGAGGATAGTGAAGAGCTGCATTAGCTTTCAGGCCTGGCACCTTCCTTGTGGGAGAAGGAGCCGAAAGTTTTCTTTTTCAGAAAAAAGCTTCTGCCGAGAGCGAGCACCGTGACATGCTGAGTCTCTGGGAAAGCAGAGATCCCCAGTGCTGTTGTGCCTGTGGATAGGCTGCAGAGGGATAGTGAAAAACTGCATTAGTTTTCAGGGCTGGCACCTTCCCTGTGGGAGAAGGAGCCGTAAGGTTGCCTTTTCAGAAAAAAGCTTCTGCCGAGAGCGAGCACCGTGACATGCTGAGTCTCTGGGAAAGCAGAGATCCCCAAAGCTGTTGTGCCTGTGGATAGGCTGCAGAGGGATAGTGAATACCAGCAAGATCTTTCAGGGCTAGCACCTTCCTTGTGGGAGAAGGAGCCACACTCTTGCCTTCTCAGAAAAAGCTTCTGCCGAGAGCGAGCACCGTGACATGCTGAGTCTCTGGGAAAGCAGAGATCCCCAGTGCTGTTGTGCCTGTGGATAGGCTGCAGAGGGATACTGAAGATTAGCAGTTTCTTTCAGGGCTGGCACCTTCCTTGTGGGAGAAGGAGCCGTAAGTTTGCCTTTTCAGAAAAAAGCTTCTGCCGAGAGCGAGCACCGTGACATGCTGAGTCTCTGGGAAAGCATAGATCCTCAATGCTCTTGCGGCTAAAGATAGGCTGCAGAGGGATAGTGAAGGCCTGCATTAGCTTTCAGGGCTGGCACCTTCCTTGTGGGAGAAGGAGCCGTAAGTTTGCCTTTTCAGAAAAAAGCTTCTGCTGAGAACGAGCACCGTGACATGCTGAGTCTCTGGGAAAGCAGAGATCCCCAGTGCTGTTGTGCCTGTGGATAGGCTGCAGAGGGATACTGAAGATTAGCAGTTTCTTTCAGGGCTGGCACCTTCCTTGTGGGAGAAGGAGCCGTAAGTTTGCCTTTTCAGAAAAAAGCTTCTGCTGAGAACGAGCACCGTGACATGCTGAGTCTCTGGGAAAGCAGAGATCCCCAGTGCTGTTGAGCCTGTGGATAGGCTGCAGAGGGATACTGAAGATTAGCAGTTTCTTTCAGGGCTGGCACCTTCCTTGTGGGAGAAGGAGCCGTAAGTTTGCCTTTTCAGAAAAAAGCTTCTGCCGAGAGCGAGCACCGTGACATGCTGAGTCTCTGGGAAAGCAGAGATCCCCAGTGCTGTTGTGCCTGTGGATAGGCTGCAGAGGGATACTGAAGATCAGCAGTTTCTTTCAGGGCTGGCACCTTCCTTGTGGGAGAAGGAGCCATAAGTTTGCCTTTTCAGAAAAAAGCTTCTGCCGAGAGCGAGCACCGTGACATGCTGAGTCTCTGGGAAAGCAGAGATCCCCAGTGCTGTTGTGCCTGTGGATAGGCTGCAGAGGGATACTGAAGATTAGCAGTTTTTTTCAGGGCTGGCACCTTCCTTGTGGGAGAAGGAGCCATAAGTTTGCCTTTTCAGAAAAAAGCTTCTGCTGAGAACGAGCACCGTGACATGCTGAGTCTCTGGGAAAGCAGAGATCCCCAGTGCTGTTGTGCCTGTGGATAGGCTGCAGAGGGATACTGAAGATCAGCAGTTTCTTTCAGGGCTGGCACCTTCCTTGTGGGAGAAGGAGCCGTAAGTTTGCCTTTTCAGAAAAAAGCTTCTGCCGAGAGCGAGCACCGTGACATGCTGAGTCTCTGGGAAAGCAGAGATCCCCAGTGCTGTTGCTGCTAATGATAGGATGCAGAGGGATAGTAAAGGCCTGCATTAGCTTTCAGGGCTGGCACCTTCCTTGTGGGAGAAGGAGCCGTAAGTTTGCCTTTTCAGAAAAAAGCTTCTGCCGAGAACGAGCACCGTGACATGCTGAGTCTCTGGGAAAGCAGAGATCCCCAGTGCTGTTGTGCCTGTGGATAGGCTGCAGAGGGATACTGAAGATTAGCAGTTTCTTTCAGGGCTGGCACCTTCCTTGTGGGAGAAGGAGCCGTAAGTTTGCCTTTTCTGAAAAAAGCTTCTGCCGAGAGCGAGCACCGTGACATGCTGAGTCTCTGGGAAAGCAGAGATCCCCAGTGCTGTTGTGCCTGTGGATAGGCTGCAGAGGGATACTGAAGATCAGCAGTTTCTTTCAGGGCTGGCACCTTCCTTGTGGGAGAAGGAGCCGTAAGTTTGCCTTTTCAGAAAAAAGCTTCTGCTGAGAACGAGCACCGTGACATGCTGAGTCTCTGGGAAAGCAGAGATCCCCAGTGCTGTTGTGCCTGTGGATAGGCTGCAGAGGGATACTGAAGATTAGCAGTTTCTTTCAGGGCTGGCACCTTCCTTGTGGGAGAAGGAGCCGTAAGTTTGCCTTTTCAGAAAAAAGCTTCTGCCGAGAGCGAGCACCGTGACATGCTGAGTCTCTGGGAAAGCAGAGATCCCCAGTGCTGTTGTGCCTGTGGATAGGCTGCAGAGGGATACTGAAGATTAGCAGTTTCTTTCAGGGCTGGCACCTTCCTTGTGGGAGAAGGAGCCGTAAGTTTGCCTTTTCAGAAAAAAGCTTCTGCCGAGAGCGAGCACCGTGACATGCTGAGTCTCTGGGAAAGCAGAGATCCCCAGTGCTGTTGTGCCTGTGGATAGGCTGCAGAGGGATACTGAAGATCAGCAGTTTCTTTCAGGGCTGGCACCTTCCTTGTGGGAGAAGGAGCTGTAAGTTTGCCTTTTCAGAAAAATCTTCTGCCGAGAACGAGCACCGTGACATGCTGAGTCTCTGGGAAAGCAGAGATCCCCAGTGCTGTTGTGCCTGTGGATAGGCTGCAGAGGGATAGTGAAGATTAGCAGTTTCTTTCAGGGCTGGCACCTTCCTTGTGGGAGAAGGAGCTGTAAGTTTGCCTTTTCAGAAAAAAGCTTCTGCCGAGAACGAGCACCGTGACATGCTGAGTCTCTGGGAAAGCAGAGATCCCCAGTGCTGTTGCTGCTAATGATAGGATGCAGAGGGATAGTGAAGGCCTGCATTAGCTTTCAGGGCTGGCACCTTCTGTGTGGGAGAAGGAGCCGTAAGTTTGCCTTTTCAGAAAAAAGCTTCTGCCGAGAGCGAGCACCGTGACATGCTGAGTCTCTGGGAAAGCATAGATCCTCAATGCTCTTGCGGCTAAAGATAGGCTGCAGAGGGATAGTGAAGGCCTGCATCAGCTTTCAGGGCTGGCACCTTCTGTGTGGGAGAAGGAGCCGTAAGTTTGCCTTGTCAGAAAAAAGCTTCTGCGGAGAAAGAGCACCGTGACATGCTTAGTCTCTGGGAAAGCAGAGATCCCCAGTGCTGTTGTGCCTGTGGATAGGTTTCAGGGGGACGGTGAAGACCAGCAGTTTCTTTCAGGGCTGGCACTTTCCTTGTGGGAGAAGGAGCCGTAAGTTTGCCTTTTCAGAAAAAAGCTTCTGCCGAGAGCGAGCACCGTGACATGCTGAGTCTCTGGGAAAGCAGAGATCCCCAGTGCTGTTGTGCCTGTGGTTAGGCTGCAGAGGGATACTGAAGATCAGCAGTTTCTTTCAGGGCTGGCACCTTCCTTGTGGGAGAAGGAGCCGTAAGTTTGCCTTTTCAGAAAAAAGCTTCTGCCGAGAAAGAGCACCGTGACATGCTGAGTCTCTGGGAAAGCAGAGATCCCCAGTGCTGTTGTGCCTGTGGATAGGCTGCAGAGGGATACTGAAGATTAGCAGTTTCTTTCAGGGCTGGCACCTTCCTTGTGGGAGAAGGAGCCGTAAGTTTGCCTTTTCAGAAAAAAGCTTCTGCTGAGAATGAGCACCGTGACATGCTGAGTCTCTGGGAAAGCAGAGATCCCCAAAGCTGTTGTGCCTGTGGATAGGCTGCAGAGGGATACTGAAGATTAGCAGTTTCTTTCAGGGCTGGCACCTTCCTTGTGGGAGAAGGAGCCGTAAGTTTGCCTTTTCAGAAAAAAGCTTCTGCCGAGAACGAGCACCGTGACATGCTGAGTCTCTGGGAAAGCAGAGATCCCCAGTGCTGTTGTGCCTGTGGATAGGCTGCAGAGGGATACTGAAGATCAGCAGTTTCTTTCAGGGCTGGCACCTTCCTTGTGGGAGAAGGAGCCGTAAGTTTGCCTTTTCAGAAAAAAGCTTCTGCTGAGAACGAGCACCGTGACATGCTGAGTCTCTGGGAAAGCAGAGATCCCCAGTGCTGTTGCTGCTAATGATAGGATGCAGAGGGATAGTGAAGGCCTGCATTAGCTTTCAGGGCTGGCACCTTCCTTGTGGGAGAAGGAGCCGTAAGTTTGCCTTTTCAGAAAAAAGCTTCTGCCGAGAACGAGCACCGTGACATGCTGAGTCTCTGGGAAAGCAGAGACCCCAGTGGTGTTGTGCCTGTGGATAGGCTGCAGAGGGATACTGAAGATTAGAAGTTTCTTTCAGGGCTGGCACCTTCCTTGTGGGAGAAGGAGCCGTAAGTTTGCCTTTTCAGAAAAAAGCTTCTGCCGAGAGCGAGCACCGTGACATGCTGAGTCTCTGGGAAAGCAGAGATCCCCAGTGCTGTTGTGCCTGTGGATAGGCTGCAGAGGGATACTGAAGATCAGCAGTTTCTTTCAGGGCTGGCACCTTCCTTGTGGGAGAAGGAGCCGTAAGTTTGCCTTTTCAGAAAAAAGCTTCTGCTGAGAACGAGCACCGTGACATGCTGAGTCTCTGGGAAAGCAGAGATCCCCAGTGCTGTTGTGCCTGTGGATAGGCTGCAGAGGGATACTGAAGATCAGCAGTTTCTTTCAGGGCTGGCACCTTCCTTGTGGGAGAAGGAGCCGTAAGTTTGCCTTTTCAGAAAAAAGCTTCTGCCGAGAGCGAGCACCGTGACATGCTGAGTCTCTGGGAAAGCAGAGATCCCCAGTGCTGTTGTGCCTGTGGATAGGCTGCAGAGGGATACTGAAGATCAGCAGTTTCTTTCAGGGCTGGCACCTTCCATGTGGGAGAAGGAGCCATAAGTTTGCCTTTTCAGAAAAAAGCTTCTGCCGAGAGCGAGCACCGTGACATGCTGAGTCTCTGGGAAAGCAGAGATCCCCAGTGCTGTTGTGCCTGTGGATAGGCTGCAGAGGGATACTGAAGATCAGCAGTTTCTTTCAGGGCTGGCACCTTCCTTGTGGGAGAAGGAGCCGTAAGTTTGCCTTTTCAGAAAAAAGCTTCTGCCGAGAGCGAGCACCGTGACATGCTGAGTCTCTGGGAAAGCAGAGATCCCCAGTGCTGTTTTGCCTGTGGATAGGCTGCAGAGGGATACTGAAGATCAGCAGTTTCTTTCAGGGCTGGCACCTTCCTTGTGGGAGAAGGAGCCGTAAGTTTGCCTTTTCAGAAAAAAGCTTCTGCCGAGAGCGAGCACCGTGACATGCTGAGTCTCTGGGAAAGCAGAGATCCCCAGTGCTGTTGTGCCTGTGGATAGGCTGCAGAGGGATACTGAAGATTAGCATTTTCTTTCAGGGTTGGCACCTTCCTTGTGGGAGAAGGAGCCGTAAGTTTGCCTTTTCAGAAAAAAGCTTCTGCCGAGAGCGAGCACCGTGACATGCTGAGTCTCTGGGAAAGCAGAGATCCCCAGTGCTGTTGTGCCTGTGGATAGGCTGCAGAGGGATACTGAAGATCAGCAGTTTCTTTCAGGGCTGGCACCTTCCTTGTGGGAGAAGGAGCCATAAGTTTGCCTTTTCAGAAAAAAGCTTCTGCTGAGAACGAGCACCGTGACATGCTGAGTCTCTGGGAAAGCAGAGATCCCCAGTGCTGTTGTGCCTGTGGATAGGCTGCAGAGGGATACTGAAGATCAGCAGTTTCTTTCAGGGCTGGCACCTTCCTTGTGGGAGAAGGAGCCGTAAGTTTGCCTTTTCAGAAAAAAGCTTCTGCCGAGAGCGAGCACCGTGACATGCTGAGTCTCTGGGAAAGCAGAGATCCCCAGTGCTGTTGTGCCTGTGGATAGGCTGCAGAGGGATACTGAAGATCAGCAGTTTCTTTCAGGGCTGGCACCTTCCTTGTGGGAGAAGGAGCCGTAAGTTTGCCTTTTCAGAAAAAAGCTTCTGCTGAGAACGAGCACCGTGACATGCTGAGTCTCTGGGAAAGCAGAGATCCCCAGTGCTGTTGTGCCTGTGGATAGGCTGCAGAGGGATACTGAAGATTAGCAGTTTCTTTCAGGGCTGGCACCTTCCTTGTGGGAGAAGGAGCCGTAAGTTTGCCTTTTCAGAAAAAAGCTTCTGCCGAGAGCGAGCACCATGACATGCTGAGTCTCTGGGAAAGCAGAGATCCCCAGTGCTGTTGTGCCTGTGGAGAGGCTGCAGAGGGATACTGAAGATCAGCAGTTTCTTTCAGGGCTGGCACCTTCCTTGTGGGAGAAGGAGCCGTAAGTTTGCCTTTTCAGAAAAAAGCTTCTGCCGAGAGCGAGCACCGTGACATGCTGAGTCTCTTGGAAAGCAGAGATCCCCAGTGCTGTTGTGCCTGTTGATAGGCTGCAGAGGGATACTGAAGATCAGCAGTTTCTTTCAGGGCTGGCACCTTCCTTGTGGGAGAAGGAGCCATAAGTTTGCCTTTTCAGAAAAAAGCTTCTGCCGACAGCGAGCACCGTGACATGCTGAGTCTCCGGGAAAGCAGAGATCCCCAATGCTGTTGTGCCTGTGGATAGGCTGCAGAGGGATAGTGAAGACCAGCAATTTCTTTCAGGGCTGGCACCTTCCTTGTGGGAGAAGGAGCCAGACGTTTACCTTTTCAGAAAAAGCTTCTGCCGAGAACGAGCACCGTGATATGCTGAGTCTCCGGGAAAGCAGAGATCCCCAATGCTGTTGTTCCTCTGGATAGGCTGCAGAGGGATAGTGAAGACCAGCAAGATCTTTCAGGGCTGGCACCTTCCTTGTGGGAGAAGGAGCCGTAAGTTTGCCTTTTCAGAAAAAGCTTCTGCCGAGAACGAGCACCGTGACATGCTGAGTCTCTGGAAAGCAGAGATCCCCAGTGCTGTTGTGCCTGTGGATAGGCTGCAGGAGGATAGTGAAGAGCTGCATTAGCCTTCAGGCCTGGCACCTTCCTTGTGGGAGAAGGAGCCAGACGTTTACCTTTTCAGAAAAAAGCTTCTGCCGAGAACGAGCACCGTGACATGCTGACTCTCTGGGAAAGCAGAGATCCCCAATGCTATTGCGGATAAAGATAGGCTGCAGAGGGATAGTGAAGACCAGCAAGATCTTTCAGGGCTGGCACCTTCCTTGTGGGAGAAGGAGCCGTAAGTTTGCCTTTTCAGAAAAAGCTTCTGCCGAGAACGAGCACCGTGACATGCTGAGTCTCTGGGAAAGCAGAGATCCCCAATGCTGTTGTGCCTGTGGATAGGCTTCAGAGGGATAGTGAAGACCAGCAAGATCTTTCAGGGCTGGCACCTTCCTTGTGGGAGAAGGAGCCGTAAGTTTGCCTTTTCAGAAAAAAGCTTCTGCCGACTACGAGCACCGTGACATGCTGAGTCTCCGGGAAAGCAGAGATCCCCAATGCTGTTGCGGCTAAAGATAGGCTGCAGAGGGATAGTGAAGACCAGCAAGATCTTTCAGGGCTGGCACCTTCCTTGTGGGAGAAGGAGCCGTAAGTTTGCCTTTTCAGAAAAAGCTTCTGCCGAGAACGAGCACCGTGACATGCTGAGTCTCCGGGAAAGCAGAGATCCCCAGTGCTGTTGCGGCTAAAGATAGGCTGCAGAGGGATAGGGAAGACCAGCAAGATCTTTCAGGGCTGGCACCTTCCTTGGGGGAGAAGGAGCAAGACGTTTGCCTTTTCAGAAAAAAGCTTCTTCCGAGACCGAGCACCGTGACATGCTGAGTCTCTGGGAAAGCAGAGATCCCCAGTGCTGTTGTGCCTGTGGATAGGCTGCAGAGGGATAGTGAAGACCAGCAAGATCTTTCAGGGCTGGCAGCTTCCTTGTGGGAGAAGGAGCCGTAAGTTTGCCTTTTCAGAAAAAAGCTTCTGCCGACTACGAGCACCGTGACATGCTGAGTCTCTGGGAAAGCAGAGATCCCCAATGCTGTTGTGCCTCTGGATAGGCTTCAGAGGGATAGTGAAGACCAGCAAGATCTTTCAGGGCTGGCACCTTCCTTGTGGGAGAAGGAGCCGTAAGTTTGCCTTTTCAGAAAAAGCTTCTGCCGAGACCGAGCACCGTGACATGCTGAGTCTCCGGGAAAGCAGAGATCCCCAGTGCTGTTGTGCCTGTGGATAGGCTGCAGAGGGATAGTGAAGACCAGCAAGATCTTTCAGGGCTGGCACCTTCCTTGTGGGAGAAGGAGCCAGACGTTTACCTTTTCAGAAAAAAGCTTCTGCCGAGAACGAGCACCGTGACATGCTGACTCTCTGGGAAAGCAGAGATCCCCAATGCTGTTGCGGCTAAAGATAGGCTGCAGAGGGATAGTGAAGACCAGCAAGATCTTTCAGGGCTGGCACCTTCCTTGGGGGAGAAAGAGCAAGACGTTTGCATTTTCAGAAAAAACCTCTGCCGAGAACGTGCACCGTGACATGCTGAGTCTCCGGGAAAGCAGAGATCCCCAATGCTGTTGCGGCTAAAGATAGGCTGCAGAGGGATAGTGAAGACCAGCAAGATCTTTCAGGGCTGGCACCTTCCTTGGGGGAGAAGGAGCAAGACGTTTGCCTTTTCAGAAAAAAGCTTCTGCCGAGACCGAGCACCGTGACATGCTGAGTCTCCGGGAAAGCAGAGATCCCCAGTGCTGTTGTGCCTGTGGATAGGCTGCAGAGGGATAGTGAAGACCAGCAAGATCTTTCAGGGCTGGCACCTTCCTTGTGGGAGAAGGAGCCGTAAGTTTGCCTTTTCAGAAAAAGCTTCTGCCGAGAGCGAGCACCGTGACATGCTGAGTCTCCGGGAAAGCAGAGATCCCCAATGCTGTTGTGCCTGTGGATAGGCTGCAGAGGGATAGTGAAGACCAGCAAGATCTTTCAGGGCTGGCACCTTCCTTGTGGGAGAAGGAGCCAGACGTTTGCCTTTTCAGAAAAAGCTTCTGCCGAGAACGAGCACCGTGACATGCTGACTCTCTGGGAAAGCAGAGATCCCCAATGCTATTGCGGCTAAAGATAGGCTGCAGAGGGATAGTGAAGACCACCAAGATCTTTCAGGGCTGGCACCTTCCTTGGGGGAGAAGGAGCAAGACGTTTGCCTTTTCAGAAAAAAGCTTCTGCCGAGAACGAGCACCGTGACATGCTGAGTCTCCGGGAAAGCAGATATCCCCAATGCTGTTGTGCCTGTGGATAGGCTGCAGAGGGATAGTGAAGACCAGCAAGATCTTTCAGGGCTGGCACCTTCCTTGTGGGAGAAGGAGCCGTAAGTTTGCCTTTTCAGAAAAAAGCTTCTGCCGAGAACGAGCACCGTGACATGCTGACTCTCTGGGAAAGCAGAGATCCCCAATGCTATTGCGGCTAAAGATAGGCTGCAGAGGGATAGTGAAGACCAGCAAGATCTTTCAGGGCTGGCACCTTCCTTGGGGGAGAAGGAGCCGTAAGTTTGCCTTTTCAGAAAAAAGCTTCTGCCGAGAACGAGCACCGTGACATGCTGCGTCTCCGGGAAAGCAGAGATCCCCAATGCTGTTGTGCCTGTGGATAGGCTGCAGAGGGATAGTGAACCAGCAAGATCTTTCAGGGCTGGCACCTTCCTTGGGGGACAAGGAGCCGTAAGTTTGCCTTTTCAGAAAAAGCTTCTGCCGAGAACGAGCACCGTGACATGCTGAGTCTCCGGGAAAGCAGAGATCCCCAGTGCTGTTGTGCCTGTGGATAGGCTGCAGAGGGATAGTGAAGACCAGCAAGATCTTTCATGGCTGGCACCTTCCTTGTGGTAGAAGGAGCCGTAAGTTTGCCTTTTCAGAAAAAAGCTTCTGCCGAGAACGAGCACCGTGACATGCTGAGTCTCTGGGAAAGCAGAGATCCCCAATGCTGTTGCGGCTATAGATAGGCTGCAGAGGGATAGTGAAGACCAGCAATTTCTTTCAGGGCTGGCACCTTCCTTGTGGGAGAAGGAGCCGTAAGTTTGCCTTTTCAGAAAAAAGCTTCTGCCGAGAACGAGCACCGTGACATGCTGAGTCTCCGGGAAAGCAGAGATCCCCAGTGCTGTTGTGCCTGTGGATAGGCTGCAGAGGGATAGTGAAGACCAGCAAGATCTTTCAGGGCTGGCACCTTCCTTGGGGGAGAAGGAGCCGTAAGTTTGCCTTTTCAGAAAAAGCTTCTGCCGAGAACGAGCACCGTGACATGCTGAGTCTCCGGGAAAGCAGAGATCCCCAATGCTGTTGTGCCTGTGGATAGGCTGCAGAGGGATAGTGAAGACCAGCAAGATCTTTCATGGCTGGCACCTTCCTTGTGGGAGAAGGAGCCGTAAGTTTGCCTTTTCAGAAAAAAGCTTCTGCTGAGAACGAGCACCGTGACATGCTGAGTCTCTGGGAAAGCAGAGATCCCCAGTGCTGTTGTGCCTGTGGATAGGCTGCAGAGGGATACTGAAGATTAGCAGATTCTTTCAGGGCTGGCACCTTCCTTGTGGGAGAAGGAGCCGTAAGTTTGCCTTTTCAGAAAAAAGCTTCTGCCGAGAGCGAGCACTGTGACATGCTGAGGCTCTGGGAAAGCAGAGATCCCCAGTGCTGTTGTGCCTGTGGATAGGCTGCAGAGGGATACTGAAGATCAGCAGTTTCTTTCAGGGCTGGCACCTTCCTTGTGGGAGAAGGAGCCGTAAGTTTGCCTTTCCAGAAAAAAGCTTCTGCCGAGAGCGAGCACCGTGACATGCTGAGTCTCTGGGAAAGCAGAGATCCCCAGTGCTGTTGTGCCTGTGGATAGGCTGCAGAGGGATACTGAAGATCAGCAGTTTCTTTCAGGGCTGGCACCTTCCTTGTGGGAGAAGGAGCCGTAAGTTTGCCTTTTCAGAAAAAAGCTTCTGCCGAGAACGAGCACCGTGACATGCTGAGTCTCTGGGAAAGCAGAGATCCCCAGTGCTGTTGTGCCTGTGGATAGGCTGCAGAGGGATACTGAAGAACAGCAGTTTCTTTCAGGGCTGGCACCTTCCTTGTGGGAGAAGGAGCCGTAAGTTTGCCTTTTCAGAAAAAAGCTTCTGCCGAGAGCGAGCACCGTGACATGCTGAGTCTCTGGGAAAGCAGAGATCCCCAGTGCTGTTGTGCCTGTGGATAGGCTGCAGAGGGATAGTGAAGACCAGCAAGATCTTTCAGGGCTGGCACCTTCCTTGGGGGAGAAGGAGCAAGACATTTGCCTTCTCAGAAAAAAGCTTCTGCCGAGAACGAGCACCGTGACATGCTGAGTCTCTGGAAAGCAGAGATCCCCAGTGATGTTGTGCCTGTGGATAGGCTGCAGGAGGATAGTGAAGAGCTGCATTAGCTTTCAGGCCTGGCACCTTCCTTGTGGGAGAAGGAGCCAGACGTTTACCTTTTCAGAAAAAAGCTTCTGCCGAGAACGAGCACCGTGACATGCTGACTCTCTGGGAAAGCAGAGATCCCCAATGCTATTGCGGCTAAAGATAGGCTGCAGAGGGATAGTGAAGACCAGCAAGATCTTTCATGGCTGGCACCTTCCTTGTGGGAGAAGGAGCCGTAAGTTTGCCTTTTCAGAAAAAGCTTCTGCCGAGAACGAGCACCGTGACATGCTGAGTCTCTGGGAAAGCAGAGATCCCCAATGCTGTTGTGCCTGTGGATAGGCTTCAGAGGGATAGTGAAGACCAGCAAGATCTTTCAGGGCTGGCACCTTCCTTGTGGGAGAAGGAGCCGTAAGTTTGCCTTTTCAGAAAAAAGCTTCTGCCGAGAACGAGCACCGTGACATGCTGAGTCTCCGGGAAAGCAGAGATCCCCAATGCTGTTGTGCCTGTGGATAGGCTGCAGAGGGATAGTGAAGACCAGCAAGATCTTTCAGGGCTGGCACCTTCCTTGTGGGAGAAGGAGCCGTAAGTTTGCCTTTTCAGAAAAAGCTTCTGCCGAGAACGAGCACCGTGACATGCTGAGTCTCCGGGAAAGCAGAGATCCCCAATGCTGTTGCGGCTAAAGATAGGCTGCAGAGGGATAGTGAAGACCAGCAAGATCTTTCAGGGCTGGCACCTTCCTTGGGGGAGAAAGAGCAAGACGTTTGCCTTTTCAGAAAAAACCTCTGCCGAGAACGTGCACCGTGACATGCTGAGTCTCCGGGAAAGCAGAGATCCCCAATGCTGTTGCGGCTAAAGATAGGCTGCAGAGGGATAGTGAAGACCAGCAAGATCTTTCAGGGCTGGCACCTTCCTTGGGGGAGAAGGAGCAAGACGTTTACCTTTTCAGAAAAAAGCTTCTGCCGAGAACGAGCACCGTGACATGCTGACTCTCTGGGAAAGCAGAGATCCCCAATGCTGTTGCGGCTAAAGATAGGCTGCAGAGGGATAGTGAAGACTAGCAAGATCTTTCAGGGCTGGCACCTTCCTTGGGGGAGAAGGAGCAAGACGTTTGCCTTTTCAGAAAAAGCTTCTGCCGAGAACGAGCACCGTGACATGCTGAGTCTCTGGGAAAGCAGAGATCCCCAATGCTGTTGCGGCTAAAGATAGGCTGCAGAGGGATAGTGAAGACCAGCAAGATCTTTCAGGGCTGGCACCTTCCTTGTGGGAGAAGGAGCCAGACGTTTACCTTTTCAGAAAAAGCTTCTGCCGAGAACGAGCACCGTGACATGCTGAGTCTCTGGGAAAGCAGAGATCCCCAATGCTGTTGCGGCTAAAGATAGGGTGCAGAGGGATAGTGAAGACTAGCAAGATCTTTCAGGGCTGGCACCTTCCTTGTGTGAGAAGGAGCCAGACGTTTACCTTTTCAGAAAAAAGCTTCTGCCGAGAACGAGCACCGTGACATGCTGACTCTCTGGGAAAGCAGAGATCCCCAATGCTATTGCGGCTAAAGATAGGCTGCAGAGGGATAGTGAAGACCAGCAAGATCTTTCAGGGCTGGCACCTTCCTTGTGGGAGAAGGAGCCGTAAGTTTGCCTTTTCAGAAAAAGCTTCTGCCGAGAACGAGCACCGTGACATGCTGAGTCTCTGGGAAAGCAGAGATCCCCAATGCTGTTGTGCCTGTGGATAGGCTTCAGAGGGATAGTGAAGACCAGCAAGATCTTTCAGGGCTGGCACCTTCCTTGTGGGAGAAGGAGCCGTAAGTTTGCCTTTTCAGAAAAAAGCTTCTGCCGAGAACGAGCACCGTGACATGCTGAGTCTCCGGGAAAGCAGAGATCCCCAATGCTGTTGTGCCTGTGGATAGGCTGCAGAGGGATAGTGAAGACCAGCAAGATCTTTCAGGGCTGGCACCTTCCTTGTGGGAGAAGGAGCCGTAAGTTTGCCTTTTCAGAAAAAGCTTCTGCCGAGAACGAGCACCGTGACATGCTGAGTCTCCGGGAAAGCAGAGATCCCCAATGCTGTTGCGGCTAAAGATAGGCTGCAGAGGGATAGTGAAGACCAGCAAGATCTTTCAGGGCTGGCACCTTCCTTGGGGGAGAAAGAGCAAGACGTTTGCCTTTTCAGAAAAAACCTCTGCCGAGAACGTGCACCGTGACATGCTGAGTCTCCGGGAAAGCAGAGATCCCCAATGCTGTTGCGGCTAAAGATAGGCTGCAGAGGGATAGTGAAGACCAGCAAGATCTTTCAGGGCTGGCACCTTCCTTGGGGGAGAAGGAGCAAGACGTTTGCCTTTTCAGAAAAAAGCTTCTGCCGAGACCGAGCACCGTGACATGCTGAGTCTCCGGGAAAGCAGAGATCCCCAGTGCTGTTGTGCCTGTGGATAGGCTGCAGAGGGATAGTGAAGACCAGCAAGATCTTTCAGGGCTGGCAGCTTCCTTGTGGGAGAAGGAGCCGTAAGTTTGCCTTTTCAGAAAAAAGCTTCTGCCGACTACGAGCAGCGTGACATGCTGAGTCTCTGGGAAAGCAGAGATCCCCAATGCTGTTGTGCCTCTGGATAGGCTGCAGAGGGATAGTGAAGACCAGCAAGATATTTCAGGGCTGGCACCTTCCTTGTGGGAGAAGGAGCCGTAAGTTTGCCTTTTCAGAAAAAGCTTCTGCCGAGAACGAGCACCGTGACATGCTGAGTCTCCGGGAAAGCAGAGATCCCCAATGCTGTTGTGCCTGTGGATAGGCTGCAGAGGGATAGTGAAGACCAGCAAGATCTTTCAGGGCTGGCACCTTCCTTGTGGGAGAAGGAGCCAGACGTTTACCTTTTCAGAAAAAAGCTTCTGCCGAGAACGAGCACCGTGACATGCTGAGTCTCTGGGAAAGCAGAGATCCCCAGTGCTGTTGTGCCTGTGGATAGGCTGCAGAGGGATAGTGAAGACCAGCAAGATCTTTCAGGGCTGGCACCTTCCTTGGGGGAGAAAGAGCAAGACGTTTGCCTTTTCAGAAAAAACCTCTGCCTAGAACGTGCACCGTGACATGCTGAGTCTCTGGGAAAGCAGAGATCCCCAATGCTGTTGCGGCTAAAGATAGGCTGCAGAGGGATAGTGAAGACTAGCAAGATCTTTCAGGGCTGGCACCTTCCTTGTGGGAGAAGGAGCAAGACGTTTGCCTTTTCAGAAAAAGCTTCTGCCGAGAACGAGCACCGTGACATGCTGAGTCTCTGGGAAAGCAGAGATCCCCAATGCTGTTGCGGCTAAAGATAGGCTGCAGAGGGATTGTGAAGACCAGCAAGATCTTTCAGGGCTGGCACCTTCCTTGTGGGAGAAGGAGCCAGACGTTTACCTTTTCAGAAAAAGCTTCTGCCGAGAACGAGCACCGTGACATGCTGAGTCTCTGGGAAAGCAGAGATCCCCAATGCTGTTGCGGCTAAAGATAGGCTGCAGAGGGATAGTGAAGACTAGCAAGATCTTTCAGGGCTGGCACCTTCCTTGTGGGAGAAGGAGCCAGACGTTTACCTTTTCAGAAAAAAGCTTCTGCCGAGACCGAGCACCGTGACATGCTGACTCTCTGGGAAAGCAGAGATCCCCAATGCTATTGCGGCTAAAGATAGGCTGCAGAGGGATAGTGAAGACCAGCAAGATCTTTCAGGGCTGGCACCTTCCTTGTGGGAGCAGGAGCCGTAAGTTTGCCTTTTCAGAAAAAAGCTTCTGCCGAGAACGAGCACCGTGACATGCTGCGTCTCCGGGAAAGCAGAGATCCCCAATGCTGTTGTGCCTCTGGATAGGCTGCAGAGGGATAGTGAACCAGCAAGATCTTTCAGGGCTGGCACCTTCCTTGGGGGACAAGGAGCCGTAAGTTTGCCTTTTCAGAAAAAGCTTCTGCCGAGAACGAGCACCGTGACATGCTGAGTCTCTGGGAAAGCAGAGATCCCCAATGCTGTTGCGGCTATAGATAGGCTGCAGAGGGATAGTGAAGACCAGCAATTTCTTTCAGGGCTGGCACCTTCCTTGTGGGAGAAGGAGCCGTAAGTTTGCCTTTTCAGAAAAAAGCTTCTGCCGAGAACGAGCACCGTGACATGCTGAGTCTCCGGGAAAGCAGAGATCCCCAGTGCTGTTGTGCCTGTGGATAGGCTGCAGAGGGATAGTGAAGACCAGCAAGATCTTTCAGGGCTGGCACCTTCCTTGGGGGAGAAGGAGCCGTAAGTTTGCCTTTTCAGAAAAAGCTTCTGCCGAGAACGAGCACCGTGACATGCTGAGTCTCCGGGAAAGCAGAGATCCCCAATGCTGTTGTGCCTGTGGATAGGCTGCAGAGGGATAGTGAAGACCAGCAAGATCTTTCATGGCTGGCACCTTCCTTGTGGGAGAAGGAGCCGTAAGTTTGCCTTTTCAGAAAAAAGCTTCTGCCGAGACCGAGCACCGTGACATGCTGAGTCTCCGGGAAAGCAGAGATCCCCAATGCTGTTGCGGCTAAAGATAGGCTGCAGAGGGATAGTGAAGACCAGCAAGATCTTTCAGGGCTGGCACCTTCCTTGTGGGAGAAGGAGCCGTAAGTTTGCCTTTTCAGAAAAAGCTTCTGCCGAGAACGAGCACCGTGACATGCTGAGTCTCCGGGAAAGCAGAGATCCCCAATGCTGTTGCGGCTAAAGATAGGCTGCAGAGGGATAGTGAAGTCCAGCAAGATCTTTCAGGGCTGGCACCTTCCTTGGGGGAGAAGGAGCCAGACGTTTGCCTTTTCAGAAAAAAGCTTCTGCCGAGACCGAGCACCGTGACATGCTGAGTCTCCGGGAAAGCAGAGATCCCCAGTGCTGTTGTGCCTGTGGATAGGCTGCAGAGGGATAGTGAAGACCAGCAAGATCTTTCAGGGCTGGCAGCTTCCTTGTGGGAGAAGGAGCCGTAAGTTTGCCTTTTCAGAAAAAAGCTTCTGCCGACTACGAGCACCGTGACATGCTGAGTCTCTGGGAAAGCAGAGATCCCCAATGCTGTTGTGCCTCTGGATAGGCTTCAGAGGGATAGTGAAGACCAGCAAGATCTTTCAGGGCTGGCACCTTCCTTGTGGGAGAAGGAGCCGTAAGTTTGCCTTTTCAGAAAAATCTTCTGCCGAGAACGAGCACCGTGACATGCTGAGTCTCCGGGAAAGCAGAGATCCCCAGTGCTGTTGTGCCTGTGGATAGGCTGCAGATGGATAGTGAAGACCAGCAAGATCTTTCAGGGCTGGCACCTTCCTTGTGGGAGAAGGAGCCAGACGTTTACCTTTTCAGAAAAAAGCTTCTGCCGAGAACGAGCACCGTGACATGCTGACTCTCTGGGAAAGCAGAGATCCCCAATGCTGTTGCGGCTAAAGATAGGCTGCAGAGGGATAGTGAAGACCAGCAAGATCTTTCAGGGCTGGCACCTTCCTTGGGGGAGAAAGAGCAAGACGTTTGCCTTTTCAGAAAAAACCTCTGCCGAGAACGTGCACCGTGACATGCTGACTCTCTGGGAAAGCAGAGATCCCCAATGCTGTTGCGGCTAAAGATAGGCTGCAGAGGGATAGTGAAGACCAGCAAGATCTTTCAGGGCTGGCACCTTCCTTGTGGGAGAAGGAGCCGTAAGTTTGCCTTTTCAGAAAAAGCTTCTGCCGAGACCGAGCACCGTGACATGCTGAGTCTCCGGGAAAGCAGAGATCCCCAATGCTGTTGTGCCTGTGGATAGGCTGCAGAGGGATAGTGAAGACCAGCAAGATCTTTCAGGGCTGGCACCTTCCTTGTGGGAGAAGGAGCCAGACGTTTACCTTTTCAGAAAAAAGCTTCTGCCTAGAACGAGCACCGTGACATGCTGACTCTCTGGGAAAGCAGAGATCCCCAATGCTCTTGCGGCTAATGATAGGCTGCAGAGGGATAGTGAAGACCAGCAAGATCTTTCAGGGCTGGCACCTTCCTTGGGGGAGAAAGAGCAAGACGTTTGCCTTTTCAGAAAAAACCTCTGCCGAGAACGTGCACCGTGACATGCTGAGTCTCCGGGAAAGCAGAGATCCCCAATGCTGTTGCGGCTAAAGATAGGCTGCAGAGGGATAGTGAAGACCAGCAAGATCTTTCAGGGCTGGCACCTTCCTTGGGGGAGAAGGAGCAAGACGTTTGCCTTTTCAGAAAAAAGCTTCTGCCGAGACCGAGCACCGTGACATGCTGAGTCTCCGGGAAAGCAGAGATCCCCAGTGCTGTTGTGCCTGTGGATAGGCTGCAGAGGGATAGTGAAGACCAGCAAGATCTTTCAGGGCTGGCACCTTCCTTGTGGGAGAAGGAGCCGTAAGTTTGCCTTTTCAGAAAAAGCTTCTGCCGAGACCGAGCACCGTGACATGCTGAGTCTCTGGGAAAGCAGAGATCCCCAATGCTGTTGTGCCTGTGGATAGGCTGCAGAGGGATAGTGAAGACCAGCAAGATCTTTCAGGGCTGGCACCTTCCTTGTGGGAGAAGGAGCCAGACGTTTACCTTTTCAGAAAAAAGCTTCTGCCGAGAACGAGCACCGTGACATGCTGAGTCTCTGGGAAAGCAGAGATCCCCAATGCTGTTGCGGCTAAAGATAGGCTGCAGAGGGATAGTGAAGACCAGCAAGATCTTTCAGGGCTGGCACCTTCCTTGGGGGAGAAAGAGCAAGACGTTTGCCTTTTCAGAAAAAACCTCTGCCGAGAACGTGCACCGTGACATGCTGAGTCTCTGGGAAAGCAGAGATCCCCAATGCTGTTGCGGCTAAAGATAGGCTGCAGAGGGATAGTGAAGACTAGCAAGATCTTTCAGGGCTGGCACCTTCCTTGTGGGAGAAGGAGCAAGACGTTTGCCTTTTCAGAAAAAGCTTCTGCCGAGAACGAGCACCGTGACATGCTGAGTCTCTGGGAAAGCAGAGATCCCCAATGCTGTTGCGGCTAAAGATAGGCTGCAGAGGGATAGTGAAGACCAGCAAGATCTTTCAGGGCTGGCACCTTCCTTGTGGGAGAAGGAGCCAGACGTTTACCTTTTCAGAAAAAGCTTCTGCCGAGAACGAGCACCGTGACATGCTGAGTCTCTGGGAAAGCAGAGATCCCCAATGCTGTTGCGGCTAAAGATAGGCTGCAGAGGGATAGTGAAGACTAGCAAGATCTTTCAGGGCTGGCACCTTCCTTGTGGGAGAAGGAGCCAGACGTTTACCTTTTCAGAAAAAAGCTTCTGCCGAGAACGAGCACCGTGACATGCTGACTCTCTGGGAAAGCAGAGATCCCCAATGCTATTGCGGCTAAAGATAGGCTGCAGAGGGATAGTGAAGACCAGCAAGATCTTTCAGGGCTGGCACCTTCCTTGGGGGAGAAGGAGCCGTAAGTTTGCCTTTTCAGAAAAAAGCTTCTGCCGACAGCGAGCACCGTGACATGCTGATTCTCCGGGAAAGCAGAGATCCCCAATGCTGTTGTGCCTGTGGATAGGCTGCAGAGGGATAGTGAACCAGCAAGATCTTTCAGGGCTGGCACCTTCCTTGGGGGACAAGGAGCCGTAAGTTTGCCTTTTCAGAAAAAGCTTCTGCCGAGAACGAGCACCGTGACATGCTGAGTCTCTGGGAAAGCAGAGATCCCCAATGCTGTTGCGGCTATAGATAGGCTGCAGAGGGATAGTGAAGACCAGCAATTTCTTTCAGGGCTGGCACCTTCCTTGTGGGAGAAGGAGCCGTAAGTTTGCCTTTTCAGAAAAAAGCTTCTGCCGAGAACGAGCACCGTGACATGCTGAGTCTCCGGGAAAGCAGAGATCCCCAGTGCTGTTGTGCCTGTGGATAGGCTGCAGAGGGATAGTGAAGACCAGCAAGATCTTTCAGGGCTGGCACCTTCCTTGGGGGAGAAGGAGCCGTAAGTTTGCCTTTTCAGAAAAAGCTTCTGCCGAGAACGAGCACCGTGACATGCTGAGTCTCCGGGAAAGCAGAGATCCCCAATGCTGTTGTGCCTGTGGATAGGCTGCAGAGGGATAGTGAAGACCAGCAAGATCTTTCAGGGCTGGCACCTTCCTTGTGGGAGAAGGAGCCGTAAGTTTGCCTTTTCAGAAAAAAGCTTCTGCCGAGACCGAGCACCGTGACATGCTGAGTCTCCGAGAAAAGCAGAGATCCCCAATGCTGTTGCGGCTAAAGATAGGCTGCAGAGGGATAGTGAAGACCAGCAAGATCTTTCAGGGCTGGCACCTTCCTTGGGGGAGAAAGAGCAAGACGTTTGCCTTTTCAGAAAAAACCTCTGCCGAGAACGTGCACCGTGACATGCTGAGTCTCCGGGAAAGCAGAGATCCCCAATGCTGTTGCGGCTAAAGATAGGCTGCAGAGGGATAGTGAAGACCAGCAAGATCTTTCAGGGCTGGCACCTTCCTTGGGGGAGAAGGAGCAAGACGTTTGCCTTTTCAGAAAAAAGCTTCTGCCGAGACCGAGCACCGTGACATGCTGAGTCTCCGGGAAAGCAGAGATCCCCAGTGCTGTTGTGCCTGTGGATAGGCTGCAGAGGGATAGTGAAGACCAGCAAGATCTTTCAGGGCTGGCACCTTCCTTGTGGGAGAAGGAGCCGTAAGTTTGCCTTTTCAGAAAAAGCTTCTGCCGAGACCGAGCACCGTGACATGCTGAGTCTCTGGGAAAGCAGAGATCCCCAATGCTGTTGTGCCTGTGGATAGGCTGCAGAGGGATAGTGAAGACCAGCAAGATCTTTCAGGGCTGGCACCTTCCTTGTGGGAGAAGGAGCCAGACGTTTACCTTTTCAGAAAAAAGCTTCTGCCGAGAACGAGCACCGTGACATGCTGAGTCTCTGGGAAAGCAGAGATCCCCAATGCTGTTGCGGCTAAAGATAGGCTGCAGAGGGATAGTGAAGACCAGCAAGATCTTTCAGGGCTGGCACCTTCCTTGGGGGAGAAAGAGCAAGACGTTTGCCTTTTCAGAAAAAACCTCTGCCGAGAACGTGCACCGTGACATGCTGAGTCTCTGGGAAAGCAGAGATCCCCAATGCTGTTGCGGCTAAAGATAGGCTGCAGAGGGATAGTGAAGACTAGCAAGATCTTTCAGGGCTGGCACCTTCCTTGTGGGAGAAGGAGCAAGACGTTTGCCTTTTCAGAAAAAGCTTCTGCTGAGAACGAGCACCGTGACATGCTGAGTCTCTGGGAAAGCAGAGATCCCCAATGCTGTTGCGGCTAAAGATAGGCTGCTGAGGGATAGTGAAGACCAGCAAGATCTTTCAGGGCTGGCACCTTCCTTGTGGGAGAAGGAGCCAGACGTTTACCTTTTCAGAAAAAGCTTCTGCCGAGAACGAGCACCGTGACATGCTGAGTCTCTGGGAAAGCAGAGATCCCCAATGCTGTTGCGGCTAAAGATAGGCTGCAGAGGGATAGTGAAGACTAGCAAGATCTTTCAGGGCTGGCACCTTCCTTGTGGGAGAAGGAGCCAGACGTTTACCTTTTCAGAAAAAAGCTTCTGCCGAGAACGAGCACCGTGACATGCTGACTCTCTGGGAAAGCAGAGATCCCCAATGCTATTGCGGCTAAAGATAGGCTGCAGAGGGATAGTGAAGACCAGCAAGATCTTTCAGGGCTGGCACCTTCCTTGGGGGAGAAGGAGCCGTAAGTTTGCCTTTTCAGAAAAAAGCTTCTGCCGACAGCGAGCACCGTGACATGCTGAGTCTCCGGGAAAGCAGAGATCCCCAATGCTGTTGTGCCTGTGGATAGGCTGCAGAGGGATAGTGAACCAGCAAGATCTTTCAGGGCTGGCACCTTCCTTGGGGGACAAGGAGCCGTAAGTTTGCCTTTTCAGAAAAAGCTTCTGCCGAGAACGAGCACCGTGACATGCTGAGTCTCTGGGAAAGCAGAGATCCCCAATGCTGTTGCGGCTATAGATAGGCTGCAGAGGGATAGTGAAGACCAGCAATTTCTTTCAGGGCTGGCACCTTCCTTGTGGGAGAAGGAGCCGTAAGTTTGCCTTTTCAGAAAAAAGCTTCTGCCGAGAACGAGCACCGTGACATGCTGAGTCTCCGGGAAAGCAGAGATCCCCAGTGCTGTTGTGCCTGTGGATAGGCTGCAGAGGGATAGTGAAGACCAGCAAGATCTTTCAGGGCTGGCACCTTCCTTGGGGGAGAAGGAGCCGTAAGTTTGCCTTTTCAGAAAAAGCTTCTGCCGAGAACGAGCACCGTGACATGCTGAGTCTCCGGGAAAGCAGAGATCCCCAATGCTGTTGTGCCTGTGGATAGGCTGCAGAGGGATAGTGAAGACCAGCAAGATCTTTCAGGGCTGGCACCTTCCTTGTGGGAGAAGGAGCCGTAAGTTTGCCTTTTCAGAAAAAAGCTTCTGCCGAGACCGAGCACCGTGACATGCTGAGTCTCCGAGAAAAGCAGAGATCCCCAATGCTGTTGCGGCTAAAGATAGGCTGCAGAGGGATAGTGAAGACCAGCAAGATCTTTCAGGGCTGGCACCTTCCTTGGGGGAGAAGGAGCCGTAAGTTTGCCTTTTCAGAAAAAGCTTCTGCCGAGAACGAGCACCGTGACATGCTGAGTCTCCGGGAAAGCAGAGATCCCCAATGCTGTTGCGGCTAAAGATAGGCTGCAGAGGGATAGTGAAGACCAGCAAGATCTTTCAGGGCTGGCACCTTCCTTGGGGGAGAAGGAGCAAGACGTTTGCCTTTTCAGAAAAAAGCTTCTGCCGAGACCGAGCACCGTGACATGCTGAGTCTCCGGGAAAGCAGAGATCCCCAGTGCTGTTGTGCCTGTGGATAGGCTGCAGAGGGATAGTGAAGACCAGCAAGATCTTTCAGGGCTGGCAGCTTCCTTGTGGGAGAAGGAGCCGTAAGTTTGCCTTTTCAGAAAAAAGCTTCTGCCGACTACGAGCACCGTGACATGCTGAGTCTCTGGGAAAGCAGAGATCCCCAATGCTGTTGTGCCTCTGGATAGGCTTCAGAGGGATAGTGAAGACCAGCAAGATCTTTCAGGGCTGGCACCTTCCTTGTGGGAGAAGGAGCCGTAAGTTTGCCTTTTCAGAAAAAGCTTCTGCCGAGAACGAGCACCGTGACATGCTGAGTCTCCGGGAAAGCAGAGATCCCCAGTGCTGTTGTGCCTGTGGATAGGCTGCAGAGGGATAGTGAAGACCAGCAAGATCTTTCAGGGCTGGCACCTTCCTTGTGGGAGAAGGAGCCAGACGTTTACCTTTTCAGAAAAAAGCTTCTGCCGAGAACGAGCACCGTGACATGCTGACTCTCTGGGAAAGCAGAGATCCCCAATGCTGTTGTGGCTAAAGATAGGCTGCAGAGGGATAGTGAAGACCAGCAAGATCTTTCAGGGCTGGTACCTTCCTTGGGGGAGAAAGAGCAAGACGTTTGCCTTTTCAGAAAAAACCTCTGCCGAGAACGTGCACCGTGACATGCTGAGTCTCTGGGAAAGCAGAGATCCCCAATGCTGTTGCGGCTAAAGATAGGCTGCAGAGGGATAGTGAAGACCAGCAAGATCTTTCAGGGCTGGCACCTTCCTTGTGGGAGAAGGAGCCGTAAGTTTGCCTTTTCAGAAAAAAGCTTCTGCCGAGAACGAGCACCGTGACATGCTGACTCTCTGGGAAAGCAGAGATCCC
This sequence comes from Astur gentilis, assembly GCF_929443795.1. NCBI lineage: Eukaryota > Metazoa > Chordata > Aves > Accipitriformes > Accipitridae > Astur > Astur gentilis. The sequence goes on from NC_064905.1 coordinate 8,619,997, forward strand.
CAATGCTGTTGCGGCTAAAGATAGGCTGCAGAGGGATAGTGAAGACCAGCAAGATCTTTCAGGGCTGGCACCTTCCTTGGGGGAGAAGGAGCAAGACGTTTGCCTTTTCAGAAAAAAGCTTCTGCCGAGACCGAGCACCGTGACATGCTGAGTCTCCGGGAAAGCAGAGATCCCCAGTGCTGTTGTGCCTGTGGATAGGCTGCAGAGGGATAGTGAAGACCAGCAAGATCTTTCAGGGCTGGTACCTTCCTTGGGGGAGAAAGAGCAAGACGTTTGCCTTTTCAGAAAAAACCTCTGCCGAGAACGTGCACCGTGACATGCTGAGTCTCTGGGAAAGCAGAGATCCCCAATGCTGTTGCGGCTAAAGATAGGCTGCAGAGGGATAGTGAAGACCAGCAAGATCTTTCAGGGCTGGCAGCTTCCTTGTGGGAGAAGGAGCCGTAAGTTTGCCTTTTCAGAAAAAAGCTTCTGCCGACTACGAGCACCGTGACATGCTGAGTCTCTGGGAAAGCAGAGATCCCCAATGCTGTTGTGCCTCTGGATAGGCTTCAGAGGGATAGTGAAGACCAGCAAGATCTTTCAGGGCTGGCACCTTCCTTGTGGGAGAAGGAGCCGTAAGTTTGCCTTTTCAGAAAAATCTTCTGCCGAGAACGAGCACCGTGACATGCTGAGTCTCCGGGAAAGCAGAGATCCCCAGTGCTGTTGTGCCTGTGGATAGGCTGCAGATGGATAGTGAAGACCAGCAAGATCTTTCAGGGCTGGCACCTTCCTTGTGGGAGAAGGAGCCAGACGTTTACCTTTTCAGAAAAAAGCTTCTGCCGAGAACGAGCACCGTGACATGCTGACTCTCTGGGAAAGCAGAGATCCCCAATGCTGTTGCGGCTAAAGATAGGCTGCAGAGGGATAGTGAAGACCAGCAAGATCTTTCAGGGCTGGCACCTTCCTTGGGGGAGAAAGAGCAAGACGTTTGCCTTTTCAGAAAAAACCTCTGCCGAGAACGTGCACCGTGACATGCTGACTCTCTGGGAAAGCAGAGATCCCCAATGCTGTTGCGGCTAAAGATAGGCTGCAGAGGGATAGTGAAGACCAGCAAGATCTTTCAGGGCTGGCACCTTCCTTGTGGGAGAAGGAGCCGTAAGTTTGCCTTTTCAGAAAAAGCTTCTGCCGAGACCGAGCACCGTGACATGCTGAGTCTCCGGGAAAGCAGAGATCCCCAATGCTGTTGTGCCTGTGGATAGGCTGCAGAGGGATAGTGAAGACCAGCAAGATCTTTCAGGGCTGGCACCTTCCTTGTGGGAGAAGGAGCCAGACGTTTACCTTTTCAGAAAAAAGCTTCTGCCTAGAACGAGCACCGTGACATGCTGAGTCTCTGGGAAAGCAGAGATCCCCAATGCTCTTGCGGCTAAAGATAGGCTGCAGAGGGATAGTGAAGACCAGCAAGATCTTTCAGGGCTGGCACCTTCCTTGGGGGAGAAAGAGCAAGACGTTTGCCTTTTCAGAAAAAACCTCTGCCGAGAACGTGCACCGTGACATGCTGAGTCTCCGGGAAAGCAGAGATCCCCAATGCTGTTGCGGCTAAAGATAGGCTGCAGAGGGATAGTGAAGACCAGCAAGATCTTTCAGGGCTGGCACCTTCCTTGGGGGAGAAGGAGCAAGACGTTTGCCTTTTCAGAAAAAAGCTTCTGCCGAGACCGAGCACCGTGACATGCTGAGTCTCCGGGAAAGCAGAGATCCCCAGTGCTGTTGTGCCTGTGGATAGGCTGCAGAGGGATAGTGAAGACCAGCAAGATCTTTCAGGGCTGGCACCTTCCTTGTGGGAGAAGGAGCCGTAAGTTTGCCTTTTCAGAAAAAGCTTCTGCCGAGACCGAGCACCGTGACATGCTGAGTCTCTGGGAAAGCAGAGATCCCCAATGCTGTTGTGCCTGTGGATAGGCTGCAGAGGGATAGTGAAGACCAGCAAGATCTTTCAGGGCTGGCACCTTCCTTGTGGGAGAAGGAGCCAGACGTTTACCTTTTCAGAAAAAAGCTTCTGCCGAGAACGAGCACCGTGACATGCTGAGTCTCTGGGAAAGCAGAGATCCCCAATGCTGTTGCGGCTAAAGATAGGCTGCAGAGGGATAGTGAAGACCAGCAAGATCTTTCAGGGCTGGCACCTTCCTTGGGGGAGAAAGAGCAAGACGTTTGCCTTTTCAGAAAAAACCTCTGCCGAGAACGTGCACCGTGACATGCTGAGTCTCTGGGAAAGCAGAGATCCCCAATGCTGTTGCGGCTAAAGATAGGCTGCAGAGGGATAGTGAAGACTAGCAAGATCTTTCAGGGCTGGCACCTTCCTTGTGGGAGAAGGAGCAAGACGTTTGCCTTTTCAGAAAAAGCTTCTGCCGAGAACGAGCACCGTGACATGCTGAGTCTCTGGGAAAGCAGAGATCCCCCAATGCTGTTGCGGCTAAAGATAGGCTGCAGAGGGATAGTGAAGACCAGCAAGATCTTTCAGGGCTGGCACCTTCCTTGTGGGAGAAGGAGCCAGACGTTTACCTTTTCAGAAAAAGCTTCTGCCGAGAACGAGCACCGTGACATGCTGAGTCTCTGGGAAAGCAGAGATCCCCAATGCTGTTGCGGCTAAAGATAGGCTGCAGAGGGATAGTGAAGACTAGCAAGATCTTTCAGGGCTGGCACCTTCCTTGTGGGAGAAGGAGCCAGACGTTTACCTTTTCAGAAAAAAGCTTCTGCCGAGAACGAGCACCGTGACATGCTGACTCTCTGGGAAAGCAGAGATCCCCAATGCTATTGCGGCTAAAGATAGGCTGCAGAGGGATAGTGAAGACCAGCAAGATCTTTCAGGGCTGGCACCTTCCTTGGGGGAGAAGGAGCCGTAAGTTTGCCTTTTCAGAAAAAAGCTTCTGCCGACAGCGAGCACCGTGACATGCTGAGTCTCCGGGAAAGCAGAGATCCCCAATGCTGTTGTGCCTGTGGATAGGCTGCAGAGGGATAGTGAACCAGCAAGATCTTTCAGGGCTGGCACCTTCCTTGGGGGACAAGGAGCCGTAAGTTTGCCTTTTCAGAAAAAGCTTCTGCCGAGAACGAGCACCGTGACATGCTGAGTCTCTGGGAAAGCAGAGATCCCCAATGCTGTTGCGGCTATAGATAGGCTGCAGAGGGATAGTGAAGACCAGCAATTTCTTTCAGGGCTGGCACCTTCCTTGTGGGAGAAGGAGCCGTAAGTTTGCCTTTTCAGAAAAAAGCTTCTGCCGAGAACGAGCACCGTGACATGCTGAGTCTCCGGGAAAGCAGAGATCCCCAGTGCTGTTGTGCCTGTGGATAGGCGGCAGAGGGATAGTGAAGACCAGCAAGATCTTTCAGGGCTGGCACCTTCCTTGGGGGAGAAGGAGCCGAAAGTTTGCCTTTTCAGAAAAAGCTTCTGCCGAGAACGAGCACCGTGACATGCTGAGTCTCCGGGAAAGCAGAGATCCCCAATGCTGTTGTGCCTGTGGATAGGCTGCAGAGGGATAGTGAAGACCAGCAAGATCTTTCAGGGCTGGCACCTTCCTTGTGGGAGAAGGAGCCGTAAGTTTGCCTTTTCAGAAAAAAGCTTCTGCCGAGACCGAGCACCGTGACATGCTGAGTCTCCGAGAAAAGCAGAGATCCCCAATGCTGTTGCGGCTAAAGATAGGCTGCAGAGGGATAGTGAAGACCAGCAAGATCTTTCAGGGCTGGCACCTTCCTTGGGGGAGAAGGAGCCGTAAGTTTGCCTTTTCAGAAAAAGCTTCTGCCGAGAACGAGCACCGTGACATGCTGAGTCTCCGGGAAAGCAGAGATCCCCAATGCTGTTGCGGCTAAAGATAGGCTGCAGAGGGATAGTGAAGACCAGCAAGATCTTTCAGGGCTGGCACCTTCCTTGGGGGAGAAGGAGCAAGACGTTTGCCTTTTCAGAAAAAAGCTTCTGCCGAGACCGAGCACCGTGACATGCTGAGTCTCCGGGAAAGCAGAGATCCCCAGTGCTGTTGTGCCTGTGGATAGGCTGCAGAGGGATAGTGAAGACCAGCAAGATCTTTCAGGGCTGGCAGCTTCCTTGTGGGAGAAGGAGCCGTAAGTTTGCCTTTTCAGAAAAAAGCTTCTGCCGACTACGAGCACCGTGACATGCTGAGTCTCTGGGAAAGCAGAGATCCCCAATGCTGTTGTGCCTCTGGATAGGCTTCAGAGGGATAGTGAAGACCAGCAAGATCTTTCAGGGCTGGCACCTTCCTTGTGGGAGAAGGAGCCGTAAGTTTGCCTTTTCAGAAAAAGCTTCTGCCGAGAACGAGCACCGTGACATGCTGAGTCTCCGGGAAAGCAGAGATCCCCAGTGCTGTTGTGCCTGTGGATAGGCTGCAGAGGGATAGTGAAGACCAGCAAGATCTTTCAGGGCTGGCACCTTCCTTGTGGGAGAAGGAGCCAGACGTTTACCTTTTCAGAAAAAAGCTTCTGCCGAGAACGAGCACCGTGACATGCTGACTCTCTGGGAAAGCAGAGATCCCCAATGCTGTTGTGGCTAAAGATAGGCTGCAGAGGGATAGTGAAGACCAGCAAGATCTTTCAGGGCTGGTACCTTCCTTGGGGGAGAAAGAGCAAGACTTTTGCCTTTTCAGAAAAAACCTCTGCCGAGAACGTGCACCGTGACATGCTGAGTCTCTGGGAAAGCAGAGATCCCCAATGCTGTTGCGGCTAAAGATAGGCTGCAGAGGGATAGTGAAGACCAGCAAGATCTTTCAGGGCTGGCACCTTCCTTGTGGGAGAAGGAGCCGTAAGTTTGCCTTTTCAGAAAAAAGCTTCTGCCGAGAACGAGCACCGTGACATGCTGACTCTCTGGGAAAGCAGAGATCCCCAATGCTGTTGCGGCTAAAGATAGGCTGCAGAGGGATAGTGAAGACCAGCAAGATCTTTCAGGGCTGGCACCTTCCTTGGGGGAGAAGGAGCAAGACGTTTGCCTTTTCAGAAAAAAGCTTCTGCCGAGACCGAGCACCGTGACATGCTGAGTCTCCGGGAAAGCAGAGATCCCCAGTGCTGTTGTGCCTGTGGATAGGCTGCAGAGGGATAGTGAAGACCAGCAAGATCTTTCAGGGCTGGTACCTTCCTTGGGGGAGAAAGAGCAAGACGTTTGCCTTTTCAGAAAAAACCTCTGCCGAGAACGTGCACCGTGACATGCTGAGTCTCTGGGAAAGCAGAGATCCCCAATGCTGTTGCGGCTAAAGATAGGCTGCAGAGGGATAGTGAAGACCAGCAAGATCTTTCAGGGCTGGCACCTTCCTTGTGGGAGAAGGAGCCGTAAGTTTGCCTTTTCAGAAAAAGCTTCTGCCGAGACCGAGCACCGTGACATGCTGAGTCTCCGGGAAAGCAGAGATCCCCAATGCTGTTGTGCCTGTGGATAGGCTGCAGAGGGATAGTGAAGACCAGCAAGATCTTTCAGGGCTGGCACCTTCCTTGTGGGAGAAGGAGCCAGACGTTTGCCTTCTCAGAAAAAACCTCTGCCGAGAACGTGCACCGTGACATGCTGAGTCTCCGGGAAAGCAGAGATCCCCAATGCTGTTGCGGCTAAAGATAGGCTGCCGAGGGATAGTGAAGACCAGCAAGATCTTTCAGGGCTGGCACCTTCCTTGGGGGAGAAAGAGCAAGACGTTTGCCTTTTCAGAAAAAACCTCTGCCGAGAACGTGCACCGTGACATGCTGAGTCTCTGGGAAAGCAGAGATCCCCAATGCTGTTGCGGCTAAAGATAGGCTGCAGAGGGATAGTGAAGACTAGCAAGATCTTTCAGGGCTGGCACCTTCCTTGTGGGAGAAGGAGCAAGACGTTTGCCTTTTCAGAAAAAGCTTCTGCCGAGAACGAGCACCGTGACATGCTGAGTCTCTGGGAAAGCAGAGATCCCCAATGCTGTTGCGGCTAAAGATAGGCTGCAGAGGGATAGTGAAGACCAGCAAGATCTTTCAGGGCTGGCACCTTCCTTGTGGGAGAAGGAGCCAGACGTTTACCTTTTCAGAAAAAGCTTCTGCCGAGAACGAGCACCGTGACATGCTGAGTCTCTGGGAAAGCAGAGATCCCCAATGCTGTTGCGGCTAAAGATAGGCTGCAGAGGGATAGTGAAGACCAGCAAGATCTTTCAGGGCTGGCACCTTCCTTGTGGGAGAAGGAGCCGTAAGTTTGCCTTTTCAGAAAAAAGCTTCTGCCGAGAACGAGCACCGTGACATGCTGACTCTCTGGGAAAGCAGAGATCCCCAATGCTATTGAGGCTAAAGATAGGCTGCAGAGGGATAGTGAAGACCAGCAAGATCTTTCAGGGCTGGCACCTTCCTTGGGGGAGAAGGAGCCGTAAGTTTGCCTTTTCAGAAAAAAGCTTCTGCCGAGACCGAGCACCGTGACATGCTGCGTCTCCGGGAAAGCAGAGATCCCCAATGCTGTTGTGCCTGTGGATAGGCTGCAGAGGGATAGTGAACCAGCAAGTTCTTTCAGGGCTGGCACCTTCCTTGGGGGACAAGGAGCCGTAAGTTTGCCTTTTCAGAAAAAGCTTCTGCCGAGAACGAGCACCGTGACATGCTGAGTCTCCGGGAAAGCAGAGATCCCCAGTGCTGTTGTGCCTGTGGATAGGCTGCAGTGGGATAGTGAAGACCAGCAAGATCTTTCATGGCTGGCACCTTCCTTGTGGTAGAAGGAGCCGTAAGTTTGCCTTTTCAGAAAAAGCTTCTGCCGAGAGCGAGCACCGTGACATGCTGAGTCTCCGGGAAAGCAGAGATCCCCAATGCTGTTGTGCCTGTGGATAGGCTGCAGAGGGATAGTGAAGACCAGCAAGATCTTTCAGGGCTGGCACCTTCCTTGTGGGAGAAGGAGCCAGACGTTTACCTTTTCAGAAAAAAGCTTCTGCCGAGAACGAGCACCGTGACATGCTGACTCTCTGGGAAAGCAGAGATCCCCAATGCTGTTGCGGCTAAAGATAGGCTGCAGAGGGATAGTGAAGACCAGCAAGATCTTTCAGGGCTGGCACCTTCCTTGGGGGAGAAAGAGCAAGACGTTTGCCTTTTCAGAAAAAACCTCTGCCGAGAACGTGCACCGTGACATGCTGAGTCTCTGGGAAAGCAGAGATCCCCAATGCTGTTGCGGCTAAAGATAGGCTGCAGAGGGATAGTGAAGACTAGCAAGATCTTTCAGGGCTGGCACCTTCCTTGTGGGAGAAGGAGCAAGACGTTTGCCTTTTCAGAAAAAGCTTCTGCCGAGAACGAGCACCGTGACATGCTGACTCTCTGGGAAAGCAGAGATCCCCAATGCTGTTGCGGCTAAAGATAGGCTGCAGAGGGATAGTGAAGACCAGCAAGATCTTTCAGGGCTGGCACCTTCCTTGTGGGAGAAGGAGCCAGACGTTTACCTTTTCAGAAAAAGCTTCTGCCGAGAACGAGCACCGTGACATGCTGAGTCTCTGGGAAAGCAGAGATCCCCAATGCTGTTGCGCCTAAAGATAGGCTGCAGAGGGATAGTGAAGACTAGCAAGATCTTTCAGGGCTGGCACCTTCCTTGTGGGAGAAGGAGCCAGACGTTTACCTTTCCAGAAAAAAGCTTCTGCCGAGACCGACACCGTGACAGGCTGAGTCTCCGGGAAAGCAGAGATCCCCAGTGCTGTTGTGCCTGTGGATAGGCTGCAGAGGGATACTGAAGATCAGCAGTTTCTTTCAGGGCTGGCACCTTCCTTGTGGGAGAAGGAGCCGTAAGATTGCCTTTTCAGAAAAAAGCTTCTGCCGAGAACGAGCACCGTGACATGCTGACTCTCTGGGAAAGCAGAGATCCCCAATGCTATTGAGGCTAAAGATAGGCTGCAGAGGGATAGTGAAGACCAGCAAGATCTTTCAGGGCTGGCACCTTCCTTGGGGGAGAAGGAGCCGTAAGTTTGCCTTTTCAGAAAAAAGCTTCTGCCGAGAACGAGCACCGTGACATGCTGCGTCTCCGGGAAAGCAGAGATCCCCAATGCTGTTGTGCCTGTGGATAGGCTGCAGAGGGATAGTGAACCAGCAAGATCTTTCAGGGCTGGCACCTTCCTTGGGGGACAAGGAGCCGTAAGTTTGCCTTTTCAGAAAAAGCTTCTGCCGAGAACGAGCACCGTGACATGCTGAGTCTCCGGGAAAGCAGAGATCCCCAGTGCTGTTGTGCCTGTGGATAGGCTGCAGTGGGATAGTGAAGACCAGCAAGATCTTTCATGGCTGGCACCTTCCTTGTGGTAGAAGGAGCCGTAAGTTTGCCTTTTCAGAAAAAGCTTCTGCCGAGAGCGAGCACCGTGACATGCTGAGTCTCCGGGAAAGCAGAGATCCCCAATGCTGTTGTGCCTGTGGATAGGCTGCAGAGGGATAGTGAAGACCAGCAAGATCTTTCAGGGCTGGCACCTTCCTTGTGGGAGAAGGAGCCAGACGTTTACCTTTTCAGAAAAAAGCTTCTGCCGAGAACGAGCACCGTGACATGCTGACTCTCTGGGAAAGCAGAGATCCCCAATGCTGTTGCGGCTAAAGATAGGCTGCAGAGGGATAGTGAAGACCAGCAAGATCTTTCAGGGCTGGCACCTTCCTTGGGGGAGAAAGAGCAAGACGTTTGCCTTTTCAGAAAAAACCTCTGCCGAGAACGTGCACCGTGACATGCTGAGTCTCTGGGAAAGCAGAGATCCCCAATGCTGTTGCGGCTAAAGATAGGCTGCAGAGGGATAGTGAAGACTAGCAAGATCTTTCAGGGCTGGCACCTTCCTTGTGGGAGAAGGAGCAAGACGTTTGCCTTTTCAGAAAAAGCTTCTGCCGAGAACGAGCACCGTGACATGCTGACTCTCTGGGAAAGCAGAGATCCCCAATGCTGTTGCGGCTAAAGATAGGCTGCAGAGGGATAGTGAAGACCAGCAAGATCTTTCAGGGCTGGCACCTTCCTTGTGGGAGAAGGAGCCAGACGTTTACCTTTTCAGAAAAAGCTTCTGCCGAGAACGAGCACCGTGACATGCTGAGTCTCTGGGAAAGCAGAGATCCCCAATGCTGTTGCGCCTAAAGATAGGCTGCAGAGGGATAGTGAAGACTAGCAAGATCTTTCAGGGCTGGCACCTTCCTTGTGGGAGAAGGAGCCAGACGTTTACCTTTCCAGAAAAAAGCTTCTGCCGAGACCGACACCGTGACAGGCTGAGTCTCCGGGAAAGCAGAGATCCCCAGTGCTGTTGTGCCTGTGGATAGGCTGCAGAGGGATACTGAAGATCAGCAGTTTCTTTCAGGGCTGGCACCTTCCTTGTGGGAGAAGGAGCCGTAAGATTGCCTTTTCAGAAAAAAGCTTCTGCCGAGAACGAGCACCGTGACATGCTGAGTCTCTGGGAAAAAAGAGATCCCCAGTGCTGTTGTGGCTAATGATAGGCTGCAGAGGGATAGTGAAGACCAGCAAGATCTTTCAGGGCTGGCACCTTCCTTGTGGGAGAAGGAGCCGTAAGTTTGCCTTTTCAGAAAAAGGCTCTGCCGAGAGCGAGCACCATGAGATGCTGAGTCTCTGGGAGAGCAGAGATCCCCAGTGCTTTTGTAGCTAAAGATAGGCTGCAGAGGGATAGTGCAGACGTGCAAGATTTTTCAAGGCTGGCACCTTGCTCGTGGGAGAAGGAGCCTTAAGTTTGCCTTTTCAGAAAAAGTTTCTGCCGAGAGCGAGCACCATGACATGCTGAATCTCTGGGAAAGCAGAGATCCCCAGTGCTGTTGCGGCTAAAGATTGGCTGCAGGGGGATAGTGAATACCTGCTTTAGCTTTCCGGGCTGGCAGCTTCCTTGTGGGAGAAGGAGCCAGACTTTTGCCCTTTCGGAAAAAGGCTCTGCCGAAAACGAGCACCGTGAGATGCTGAGTAACTGGGGAAGCACAGATGCCCAGTGCTGTTGTGCCTGTGGATAGGCTGCAGGGGGACGGTGAAGACCAGCAAGAACATTCAGGGCTGGTAGCTTCCTTGTGGGAGTAGGAGCCAGACGTTTGCCTTTTCTGAAAAAGGTTCTGCCGAGAACGAGCACCGTGAGATGCTGAGTAACTGGGGAAGCACAGATGCCCAGTGCTGTTGTGCCTGTGGTTAGGCTGCAGGGGGATGGTGAAGACCAGCAATAGCTTTGAGGGCCTGCAGCTTCCTTGTGGGAGAAGGAGCTAGACGTTTGCCTCTTCGGAAAAGGGCTCTGCCGAGAACGAGCACCGTGAGATGCTGTCGCTCTGTGGAAGCAGAGATGCCCAGTGGTGCTTTCCCTGTGGATAGGCTGCAGGGGGACGGGGAAGACCATCAAGAGCTTTCAGGTCTGGCAGCTCCCGTGTGAGAGAAGGATCCAGACATTTGCCCTTTCAGAAACTGCTCTGCCGAGAACGAGCACCATGAGATGCTGAGTATCTGGGGAAGCAGAGATGCCCAGTGCTGTTGTGCCTGTGGATAGGCTGCAGGGGGACGGGTAACACCATCAAGAGCTTTCAAGTCTGGCAGCTTCCTTGTTGGAGAAGGAGCTGGTCGTTTGTCTTTTCTGAAAAATGCTGTGCCGAGAACGAGCACGGTGAGATGCTGTAGCTGTGGGGAAGCAGAGATGCCCAGTGCTGTTGTGCCTGTGGATAGGCTGCAGGGGGACGGGGAAGACCAGCAAGTGCTTTCAAGTCTGGCAGCTTCCTTGTGGCACAAGGAGCCAGATGTTTGCCTTTTCGGAAAAAGGATCTGCCGAAACGGAGCACCGTGAGATGCTGTCTCTCTGGGGAAGCAGAGATGCCCAGTGCTGTTGTTCCTGTGGATACACTGCAGGGGGACGGTGTAGACCACCAAGAGCTTTCAGGGACTACAGCTTCCTGGTGGGAAAAGGACTCAGATATTTGCCCTTTCGGAAATGGCTCTGCCGCAAACGAGATCTGTGAGATGCTGAGTGTCTGATAAAGCAGAAATGCCCAGTGCTGTTGTGCCTGTGGTTAGGCTGCAGGGGGACGGTGAAGACCAGCAAGAGCTTTCAGGGCTGGCAGCTTCCTTGTGGGAGAAAGAGCCAGACGTTTGCCCTTTCAGTAACTGCTGTGCCGCGAACGAGCACCGTGAGATACTGTCTCTCTGTGGAAGCAGAGATGCCCAGTGGTGCTTTCCCTGTGGATAGGCTGCAGGGCGATGGGGAAGACCAGCAAGCACTTTCAAGAATGGCACCTTCCTTGTGGGAGTAGGAGCCAGACATTTGCCTTTTCTGAAAAAGGTTCTGCCGAGAATGAGCACCGTGAGATGCTGAGTAACTGGGGAAGCACAGATGCCCAGTGGTGTTGTGCCTGTGGATAGGCTGCAGGGGTCGCTGAAGACCACCAAGAGCTTTTTGGGCTGGCAGCTTCCTTGTGGGAGAAGGAACCATACGTTTGCCCTTTTGGAAGAAGGTTCATCTGAGAACAAGCACCGTGAGATGCTGAGACTCTGGGAAAGTAGAGATGCCCAATGCTGTTGTGCCTGTGGATAGGATGCAGGGGGACGGTGAAGACCAGCAAGTGCTTTCAAGTCTGGCTCCTTTCTTGCTGGAGAAGGAGCTGGACGTTTGCCTCTTCGGAAAAGGGCTCTGCTGAGAACGAGCACCGTGAGATGCTGAGTATCTGGGAAGCAGAGATTCCCAGTGCTGTTTTGCCTGTGGATAGGCTGCAGTGGGACGGTTAACACCAGCAAGAGCTTCCAGGGCTGGCAGCTTCCTTGCATGAGAAGGAGCTGGTCGTTTGCCTTTTCTGAAAAATGCTTTCCCGAGAATGAGCACTGTGAGATGCTGGGTAACTGGGGAAGCACAGATGCCCAGTGGTGTTGTGCCTGTGGATAGGATGCAGGGGGACGGTGAAGACCAGCAAGAGCTTTCAGGTTTGGCAGCTTCCTTGTGGGAGTAGGAGACAGACGTTTGCCTTTTCTGAAAAAGTTTCTGCCGAGAACGAGCACCGTGAGATGCTGAGTATCTGGGGAAGCACAGATGCCCAGTGCTGTCGTGCCTTTGGTTAGGCTGCAGGGGGACGGTGAAGACCAGCAAGAGCTTCCAGGGCTGGCAGCTTCCTTGTGGGAGAAGCAGCCACACGTTTTCCATTTCGGAAGAAGGTTCATCTGAGAACAAGCACCGTGAGATGCTGAGACTCTGGGAAAGTAGAGATGCCCAATGCTGTCGTGCCTGTGGATAGGCTGCAGGGGGACGGGGAAGACCAGCAAGTGCTTTCAAGTCTGGCACATTTCTTGCTGGAGAAGGAGCTGGACGTTTGCCTTTTCTGAAAAATGCTGTTTCGAGAATGAGCACTGTGAGATGCTGGGTAAGTGGGGAAGCACAGATGCCCAGTGCTGTTGTGCCTGTGGATAGGATGCAGGGGGACAGGGAAGACCAGCAAGTGCTTTCAAGTCTGGCACCTTCCTTGGTGGAGAAGGAGCTACACGTTTGCCTCTTCGGAAAAGGGCTCTGCCGAGAACGAGCAACGTGATATGCTGAGTATCTGGGGAAGCAGAGACGCCCAGTGCTGTTGTGCCTGTGGATAGGCTGCAGGGGGACGGTGAAGACCAGCAAGTGCTTTCAAGTCTGGCAGCTTCCTTGTTGGAGAAGGAGCCGGACATTTTCCTTTTCGGAAAAAGTCTCTGCCGAGATCAAGCACCGTGACGTGCTGTCTCTCTGGGGAAGCACAGATGCCCAGTTCTGTTGTTCCTGTGGATACACTGCAGGGGGACGGTGTACACTACCAAGAGCTTTCAGGTCTGGCAGCTCCCGTGTGGGAGAAGGAGCCAGACGTTTGCCCTTTCGGAAACTGCTCTACCGAGAACGAGCACCTTGAGATGCTGAGTATTAGGGAAGCAGAGATGCCGAGTGCTGTTGTGCCTGTGGATAGGCTGCAGGGGGATGGTTAACACCGGTAAGAGCTTCCCGGGCTGGCAGCTTCCTTGTGGGAGAAGGAGTCACACGTTTGCCCTTTCGGAAGAAGGTTCATCTGAGAACAAGCACCGTGAGTTGCTGAGACTCTGGGAAAGTAGAGATGCCCAATGCTGTTGTGCCTGTGGATAGGCTGCAGGGGGACGGTGAAGACCAGCAAGTGCTTTCAAGTCTGGCAGTTTCCTTGTGGCAGAAGGAGCCAGACGTTTGCCTTTTCGGAAAAAGAATCTGCCGAAACGGAACACCGTGAGATGCCTTCTCTCTGGGGAAGCAGAGATGCCCAGTGCTCCTGTGCCTGTGGATAGGATGCAGGGGGACGATGAAGACCAGCGAGTGTTTTCAAGTCTGGCACCTTCCTTGTGGGAGAAGGAGTTGGACGTTTGCCTTTTCGGAAACTGCTCTGCCGCGAACGAGCACTGTGAGATGCTGAGTATCTGGGGAAGCAGAGAGGCCCAGTGCTGTTGTGCCTGTGGATAGGCTGCAGGGGGACGTTCAAGGCCAGCAAGAGGTTCCAGGGTTGGCAGCTTCCTTGTTGGAGTAGGAGCCAGAAGTTTGCCTTTTCTGAAAAAGGTTCTGCCGAGAACGAGCACCGTGAGATGCTGAGTAACTGGGGAAGCACAGATGCCCAGTGGTGTTGTGCCTGTGAATAGGCTGCAGGGGGACGGTGAAGACCAGCAATTGCTTTCAAGTCTGGCAGCTTCCTTGCACGAGAAGGAGCTGGTCGTTTGCCTTTTCTGAAAAATGCTGTGCCGAGAACGAGCACCGTGAGATGCTGAGTATCTGGGGAAGCACAGATGCCCAGTGGTGTTGTCCCTGTGGATAGGCTGCAGGGGGACGGTTAACACCAGCAAGAGCTTCCAGGGCTGGCGGCTTCCTTGTGGGAGAAGGAGCCACACGTTTGCCCTTTCGGAAGAAGGTTCATCTGAGAACCAGCACCGTGAGATGCTGAGACTCTGGGAAAGTAGAGATGCCCAATGCTGTTGTGCCTGTGGATAGGATGCAGGGGGACGTGGAAAACCAGCAAGAGCTTCCAGGGCTGGCAGCTTTCTTGTGGGAGAATGAGCCAGACGTTTGCCCTTTCAGAACATGGCTCTGCCGGGAACGAGCACCGTGAGATGCTGAGACTCTGCGAAAGTAGAGATGCCCAGTGGTGTTGTGCCTGTGTATAGGCTGCAGGGGGACGGTGAAGACCAGCAAGTGCTTTCAAGGCTGGCAGCTTCCTTGTGGTGGAAGGAGCTAGGCTTTTGCCTTTTCAGAATACAACACTGCCAAGAATAAGCACCATGAGATTCTGAGTCTCTGGGAAAGTAGAGATGCCCGGTGCTGTTGTTCCTGTGGATAGGCTGCAGGGGGTCGCTGAAGATTAGCAAGAGCTTTCACGTCTGGTAGCTTCCTTTTGGCAGATATAGCCGGACGTTTGGCTTTTCTGAAAAAAGCTCTACCGAGAGCGATCACCTTGAGATGTGCTGTCTCTTGGGAAGCAGGGATGCCCAGTGCTGTTGTGCCTCTGGATAGGCTGCAGGGGGACGGTGAAGAGCTTTCAGGGCTGTCAGCATCCTTGTGAGAGAAGGACCCAGACGTTTGCCTTTTCAGTAAAGGGTTCTTTCGAGAACGAGTACCGAGAGATGCAGAGTGTCTGAGAAAACGGAGATGGCCAGTGCTGTTGTGTCTGTGGATAGGTTGCAGGGGGATGGGGAATACCAGCAAGAGCTTTCAGGGCTGGCAGCTTCCTTGTAGGAGAAGGAACCAGAAATTTGCCTTTCAGAAAAAGGTTCTGCCTAGAACGAGCACCGTGAGATATGCCGTCTCTGAGTAAGCAGATATGCCCAGTGCTGATGTGCACTGTGACAGAGCAGTGTGTTCGTGTGAAATGTGCTTTAGGCTTGACTTGCTAATATGTTTCTTCCTTCTTTCTTGCTAATTGTATTGTTCTGTTACAGTAAAGGTGTACCCTTCCCCACAGCCTTTCTTTCCTTACAAGCTGCTGTATATGGTAGAGATTATTAGCTCTATTTTATTTCAATCTAAGAAATGAAGAGGCTGAGAGATGATGGAACGGTTTTACCAACAGAGAAATGAGCAGTGGTTGATGTCTTGTCCAATGCAGAAGGGTCCACACAGGTCTAGATGGCTGTGTCACACATGTATTTGAGAGCAACACTCTGGCATGTAAATGACTCTAGACAAAGCTTAGGAGCTAGAGCCATTTAAGCAGTTAGATGAGGATTTTGTGGATCCTCAAAGATGCTTAGGAAAATTGCCCAAGTGCTTTAGCCCATTTCTTGGTGAGGCATCTGAAGTTATACAGGCAATCTGTAGCAGAGGAGAGCTCTAACCCCAAGTTCTGGATAGCCCTCTATTACTTAGAGAGACCTGTAAACTCTGAAGACAAAATATAGCATTGCTATGCATAGCACAAACTCTTGTGCTATAGGCAAGTTCTCCAAATGATGTTAAAATTTCAATCTTGAATGTATGATAATTTTTTTACAATAATGGTAAACTAAAGCATTCACTTGAATTGGTAATACACAAGTAGCTGGACAGGTTTATTTTTTCCATCCTCAGGGGTTGGTGGTGGGTCATTCAGTTTTCTTTAAGTAGAAGTTTTTCCAAGCTTTTGATCTATGTCTTCTATAGTCAGCACTAAAATTAAAGTTGTATTATGACAAATTTGATTCCCAGGTTTATCACTTTCGTGTTGTGACAGACTCTGCTTTAGGTGGATAAAGAATTGGTATTATGCTGGTTTTTATTTAGTCTGAAATCAGCTTATATTGATATTAATTGTGTTTGTCTTCTCCTCAGGGGAGAAGGAAAAGTGTGACATGCCAGAATTTATTTATTGTGCTATTTTTCATTTGTAATATGACCAACAATTGTAGCAAGTAATTCTGAGCCAAATTACAGGAGAGGTGTGTTGGGAATGCAAAAGAGGAAGAGGAAATAAAGTGGAAAAAACAGGTTGAATGCACCTCTGACACTGAAAAAGCTTCTGTTCTTTTATCCTTTTTCTTCTTTTAAATGTTGGCATCAGTATTTGCTTTTAGGGGCACTTGAAGAGATCAGTTAGCCCTTCCAGTTCCTGACATTTACTCTTTCTTCATGAACAATGCTAGCCAGTTAAAAAGAAGTGTAAAGTTAATTTGCTTATAAAAATTACCAGAGATGACTAATTTAAGCAAAGCATAGAGCTGAAAGCAAAAGCTTGCTCCATATCCTTGGTGCTGATGCTATTGACTTATGAGGATGAAGAATTATGTACTGAAAGATTTAATCATATGTATTTTCAGTTAAAAATACACAAAAATACTGTGCAGTTGTTAGGCGAAAGACTTGCTCTTTTCATCAAGGAGGAAAATTATCAGAGAAAATGAGGACACAATTAGGAAACACAGGTGAACTTGCAGGGAATTGCAGTTCATTGAGTGATTTCTGTCTGTCTTGGAGGAGGTAGCAAGTGGTTGCTATTAGAAAAATATTTTTCTTTGTAACAGTTGGGTACCTTAGAAAAGACCAGATCTGCATAGTTTAAAATTATTGTTCCTGAATATTAATATCATGGCTAAAAGTTCCAATATGGATTTCTTTCTGCTGGGCATTTTGTAAACACATGGAAATTATTCCTGGTGTAGGCTTTATAATTTTTTATTGATTCCATATAAGGAAATGTTAAATGTTTACAAAGGCCTTTTTATAATTATGACTAAATGATTTCCCAGACTGTGCTTTCTTCTTTCTCCTGCACCCCTTCTTTCTTCATAGATTTGCCCGTTTCCTCCTAGTCATCCTTGCAAGATGAGGATTTTTGAGGGCATTTCTTAACATGCCTCTTTTCTTAGTTCAACTTTCTCTGAACATGGTTTTTTAGTAGTTAAATTTTAACAGAAGGCCTTAAATCCAATCCCAGTCACATTCCGCAAAGTAAATTTACTGTTAAGGCTGGAATGTAATGAAGAAGTCAGAAGTAAAATCAACTTTACACAAAATATAAATACAGCTGGACTAATCACTGCAATGACTGTAAGATTGTTGCAGGTGCAGATCTTAATTACATAAAATACTAGTCTAACAAGATGAAAAACACAGATAATGAAGCCCTTTCTGACTCAGCTGCGGAGGTCTTGCTTAGACATCTACCACGAATTTCTTCCTTTGTTTTGGAAATGAAATATTTCCTCCAATTAAACATCCTATTGTTTAGAAATACAGTTGTTTTCTGAGTCAAAGCCGAGTTTATTATTTCTTTGGTACTTTTTCTGGAGATGGCACAGGTGTTTTTCTTACGAAATTTTTTCATTTCTTTTCCTGATATTGTGTTTACAAGTAGATTGAGTTGCATGGAATCAAAGATGTGCTTCTTCTGTTCTACCAGCTAGAGTTTGACTTTCAGGTACACACAGGAAAATTCATTATCTTCTTTTCTACATCTCAGGGAAAGAGCATCTCAATGCATATATATGGAAATAACCAGTTCCTTAGGTGACTAACTGTTCCTTAGCCTGAGTTTTGAGAAGCGCAGCAGAACCTGAAACATCAGCTGCTCAGAGTAGAAATATGTCCCTTTAAAATATTTTGGGGGCATGGGCTAGAGGATTTCTATAAAGTACCACAAGAAGGCATCTGCTTCATCTCTTTGACCTACAGCTTTGCTGGTGATACTGCTTCTTTGAAAATTTCCCCATAAGGAAAATGGGAGCTACATGGGAATATGAAGTTCACAGTGTTGAACCAGCAAGTAAAAAGTGTGAAAGAGGATAACTAAACTCTTTTGTAAATATAACAAATCCATGAGCTTGTGCCTCTTTATTAACATTTGACTTGAGTGGGCTTTCTTTTTCCTGAATTTTTAACTTGCTAAAGTGCAGTTTTGGTTGCCAGAAAATATTATTAGGTCCGGGTAAATCAAAATGAACAATTTCAGCTATAATTTTAAAGATTGAGAGGTGCAAATGGTAACTCAATTTCCTTTGTAGTATTGCCAAGTCAGGCTGTGCAAGACTTGGTCTTTTGTCTCTGCTGTTCTTGATGAGAGAAATATTGAACTCTTAGAAGAAAGAAGTATGTACTGTCCACTGTGCTACAGAATATCCTGCAATGAGATAACCTTGAGAAAAACGACTTTTTTTGAGGCTGCTGACTTTTGCGGGTCTCATGAAGTGTTTCACTAGCCTGAGAGGAACCATCCCTTTAGTGTTTATATGATATGCACCATACACACTCTGAACAGAATAGTGACCCAGCTTCATCAGCTTTGGATTCATTGTGTGATGTGCTCGGTGCTGTTCAAGAGTAGCTGTGGCTAATCAGTTCAGTGTCATCTCTTTTAAAGCACAGAAGCATTCTGGATGCCCAGCTGAGATTTTTAGCCTGCTACAGCTACAAATCTTTGTTCTCCGCTTTGCTTGGTTCTGGGTAGATCAAAAATGAAGACTTAAAGACAAACAAATAATCAGAAGAGCCAATTACTCAGGATAACAAAATCTTATGTCTATGGTATGAAAGGCATGATCAGAACAAATATAGGGGAAAAAACTAACCCATATTCATACAAAATTTGTCTTTGCTGTAAAACTGCTCAGGAAGAGGATGGATGCATAAAAATGTGTTTATGAAGAATGTGAAGAGTTTATACACAAACACATGCCTATATAAACACAAAAAATATGTTTAAAAAGCCTGCATAATCAGTACTTTGCTGCATTAAAACACAATAAAAAATCTCCATATAAGCAACATGTAAATGAAAAAGTAGTCAGTTTAAAATCACACTACAATTTAGGTTTCAATCCTACAATTGTAAGTAATTTTACTTACCAGTAGTCCACTGAAAGCTGGCTTATGCAGTTATTTCAATTAGCTGTGTTCTTAAGTGATAGTAGAATGAAGTCATATATTTCAACAGTCATAAACACTGCAGTTTTGCTTGCTGAAGAGTTTTGGTTTTACATTAGGTTTTCCCTTCATGAGTTCAATTTTACTTATGCCATAAAGTAGTCAAGCCACTTCAGCATAGTTGTGCTGAAGTGATAATTGCCATAAAGAAACAAATTTTGTAAACTGTTATGTTTCTTTTCTATGCAGGGAGTGTGGCAGAGGGAGGGACTATTAAATATCTGTTAGAACCAGAGATCGTACCACTTTAAATATATGCTTTTTATAATCTGGGTCATGATTTAGTATTTTAGCAAAAGCAAAAAAAAAATGTCAGCAAAACCAAGTCCAGGGTGAAGCCCGTTTGGCCATGTGGCTCACACCCGTAAAAGGCCAGCCTGCCAGGATGAAGTGGTCAGCGCTATGACACACTAATTTTTATAAGATTGGTTAAAAATAGGTGGCTTTCTGTACATGTTGGGCACAAGCTCTTCTGGCTGCACTAAAACTGTTCTAATAGCTTTTTAAAACCATTTTTTAATGACAGCTCCAACAAAAGAAATTAGATTATTTATTTGGGGGTGGGGAAAGGGGGAAACATGCCTAGAAAAATAACTTGCTAAAGTAAGGAATTAAATGAGGGTGGTTGTGTCCTGCCAGATTTCTTTTCACAGAGTTTTAGCCATCTTTAAAAACTACAGCATAGCTGTTGCTTAATTTAAAATGTAGAGTAATTTTAAGCAACGTTATCTCATCTCCATTCCTTGATTTCTCTGAAAGTTTGCTGGAATACTGAGTGATGCTTTGAAACATGTGAGGAATGAGTGATCTGTGGTAAAAGGAGTAAAAAAATTGGTACAGACTCAACCAAATGCTTTTAGCTGGACAGTGTGAAGTAATGCATACAATTTTAATGTTTAGAAAAGTGAAATAAAACCAGTTTCTCTTTTCACAAAATCCAGCAGAGCATTTAGATTATTTTATTATATTTCATTAGTATTTTAGTTCTATGCTAGTCCCAAGCATCATTAAGCAGGGTGTTAGATGTTGTATAAAGATGGAACTAGGAGTTTATGTATTTTTTTTTATATATGTCTCTCTATATATAATGTGTATTTGCTGTATGGTGTGGAATCCCCACAGTTATAAGTAAGTTTAACTTTATTAGGTTCAAGGGAGCTATGCTCATTTATACTGGCTGGAGATCTGGCTTTGTGTGCTTTTATCTAGGTGAAGATGCTATAAAGATAAACAAACAATCTGTTAGTCGCCTGGTGAAGATATAATATTCTCATGTGTTTCATAGCAGTTTCTGACATGATGGGATAATTTCTGCTTAGACTGTGCTTCTCTTACCCTTATGAATAAGTGACTTGAAGTATTCTTCACTGACTTGAGAATTGTATATGTATCATTATGGCTAAGTGATTTTAAAAAATAGATAAATTTACTTATAAGTATACAGAAACTTATTCCTTTATTGTAGAAAGGAAAAAATAAATAATAATTTTAAGTAGAAAATAGAGATGTATCATTATTGCTTGGAATGTGCATCTATATTGCCTTATTATGTAGGCACTTGAAATCTGTGAATTTTTTCTTTGTTCCTGTAGGTATAGTGCTGTCTGTTTTCAAGTGTGTGTTTCTGTGGACATGCCAAGTAATATATAACACTGCTTATATTTTTTTAAGTTCAACTTTCAAACACCACCTGCACACAATTTGGATATGTCAGGTAACATTACTTTCCAACAGAAATACTTGGCATAATGTGGTTGGGTTCCAGATGATTTGTCTGAGAATGGCTTGAGAATAATCAAAAAAATATCCTGGAAATCTGCCCGTAGAAGTCCTTAAAATGAGAAATATAGCTGACAACATACATGCTATTCAGTGAAGTAGAAATTGTTCTCTCCCTCTTTTGTAGTATACTCTTTCCATTGAGACAAAAGAGATACAGCTGTTTCATGTACAACATACTGAGTCATGATATAAAGAATCCTCTGATTAGAAAACTACAACATCTGCTTGTTAAAAGAACTCATCACAGATATGCAACTATCAGTTGCCGTTGAAGCACTGATTTTTAGCCATGGATATGCAGAGCAGCTTGATGCCAAACACCTCCACGTGGAAAACTGTGCACCTCCTCCAAGTTCCATGTGGAGTCCATCAGCAGTGCTGCCAGGATCTTTAATTTTGCATTGTTACTTCCCACACAAGTAAAACTTGAGTTTATGTTTAAGTAATGAGGTGTTGTCAAGAGTACAGGGAGCTTCTCTTTCTCTTTTTATTAAGGCAGCAGACAGGTGATGTAGCTTGGGGACAGCTGCCAAGGAGAAACACTGACCATGAGGCTGCAGTCTGCCAGATCTTGATTCGGCCCCCTCCGCTTACTGTCCTCTTAGCCTCATTTCTATTCTCACTCTTCTAGCTGGTAAATTTCCACTGCTCTTTGCTTACTGTACATGTTCTTCATTTCTTTGTCTCAAATTTAGAGAGGCAGAAGTGAGTGTTACTGTTCAAGATCAGCAGGATGGCTCATAACAGATCCCTCAAGTTCACTATGAGACGCCCTGATGGCAAGGTCCTGCAGGATGGGCAGGCAGACTCAGTAGAAGGTGGAAAAGCATGCAAAAGAGCGTCAGTCTTATTACCCTTGATGCGTTTGCTGGGGTTTAATGCATAATTGACAATTGTGTGGAAGACATCTGGTTGAGATAATGTGATTTATTTAAAAGCTTTTTATGAATGAAATAATCTCACTTGGTAATTCTGTGTGCCTGCACTACAGCTTTGAAATTTTATGAGTTTTAATTTAAATTTTTAAATTCAATTTAGAAATTACAGATTGCATGGCAGTCTGGAAGGAAGGAAAGTCCTGTGTATCATAAAGAACTTGAATTCTTGAATCCTTTTTATCTCTAAATGTAACCTTAGTGTTGTCATGCTTAGCTATATAGCCCAGGAGCGTATTACAGACTCACATTTCATTATAAGGAGTTCGTGAAAGACAGTGCTGTTCAGTTTCTCTCAGACTATGTTACCTTATTGACCACAGGAACAACTGTAGTGCTTCAGCTTCTACAGCCGTGAACTGTAATCTCAGTTTGAAATGTTTTACTTTTTGTGACCATCAGTCTCAGAAGTCTTTGTAAACTACTTGCCTCCCCCTTAGTCTGTCCGGGCTTTGCAGAATGAAAATGCTATAGTAGGACTGAGACAGAAAGAAGGTATTGGGTTTTTCTTCTGTGAGTAGTGTTGTTTAGTGTACTGTATTTAAGAAGACACTTAGGACAGTAAGAGGGAAGAGTAGTATAGATTTAATGACTTGGTTCATTACTGGATCCTGCAAGTCTGTAAAGCAACGATGAGGAGCGGTCCCACCAAAGTACAATGGGCTCATGTTAGTTTGACATTGGGTATATGCTAGCAGTTTTTTATGACAAAAATTAAGGTGAAATTTTGGGGTTAGGGTTAAAATTTATAAAAGTGCAATTGTGTATACTCATGCCTACAAAGGATCTTGTTAAAGGTTAAAATTTTTTGATTCCTGGATTCTTATAAGGTTGCAGAACTAGAATGTGGTTAGCTGAAGACTGGGTTTATGGCAAATTATGAGATGGGTAAAATCACTTTGGGATAATCGAGTGGCAAAGTTTGTGTTCCTGTTAAGGGTTGGGGCCACCTTTGTAAATCAGTTTTCTTCGCTGGCCTCTGCAAGTCCTGTAAAGTTGGAAACAGGATTGGAACTAACGAGCAGCAATTACTTATAATGAGATCTGAAGTGAGTGAATTGACTGGTTATGATTGGTTCAGGGTTAAAGTTTGGAGGTGCAGGGCTGAAAAGCTGGCTTTATTTCATTATTCTACTGGAGTCATAGGGTATGTATTAATAAAAACAACACAGAATATCTGACTGGTCATTTCTCTTAATTATCTCTGCCATCGAGAAAGCTTTATTTCCTTTACTTTGCATCTGTGTTCAAATTTTGTGCCCATTGTAGAGAGTTGGCTGCATTCATACTGCACTCTAGATAAAGCTTACCTTGGCAATAGGTATCATGAAACCTTTGCAGAGGCCTTTCTGACAAGCATCAACAACCATTAATCTCCCTCGCCCACCATACAACCAGGGCAGTATGCTATACAAAAGAGGCAATGCTCTCTATGAAGTTTCCTAGTCGCTATTTAATGGTGAAATGGAAAAGCATGCTGCTGCTGCCTCTGCTTAAGAGGGGGAAAGTGAGACTGTCATAGACCAGGCTCATTAGAGGAGGTTTGGGTCTGGCTCTCCTAATAAAGTACCCTGTTTTCCTATGTCTGCTGGGGATAGAGGCCATCCTTCAAAGGATGTCTTCCATAGCTTCTGCTCTGGTAGCATCTTGAACTCATATCTCCTATTAAAAAGTAGGCTTCGTCAAAGAGAACAGGCCAGGTTGACCAAAGACCATTATGGAATGGCATGGGAAACAAACTGGTGCTGGGGTCTTTGCTAGGAAGGGCCACCTGTTCTTGAGCTGGGACTTTCTGGTGCCTGGCAGAAGTACAAACAATCAAAATGCTGACCAGTTTTGAGCAGGCAAGTTCACTGCAGGAATACCTGGAATCACAATCTGCAGTTACGGTCCCTGAGGAGTTTGTGTATGTTTGAGAAGAGGAGGAACCAGTATAATCTACAGGTGCTTATGGTGGCTTTCAAGGCACAAACTAAAGGACAGGACTGAATTTAGGATTTCAGGGATTGAGATGCTAGTTTCATAAAGGTTTATTTGAGTCTTAATGCTAATGGGGACAAACGTCCTCTTACAGATCTTGGAGTCATTAGCACCTTAGACATTACTGGTTTAAAAGTAATGCATATCGGAGCAGTGTGATGCCTAAATAATGAGGACAAGGAAAGAGGGGCTGGTGCTTCTGTCTATTGAAAACATGCTTAAAGGATATAGATCCTTAAGATACCACAAAGAAATGCATATGTTAGTGTGTTAAGTTGATTTCATCAACAAACTAGTGATCATATTGCAAAGGAACCAAACCATAACCTCCCCAGCTGTTTCAGCATGACCTCCTGGAACCCAGCACATTGTTTTAATTTAATATCATACTTGCATTATGTTAATTGACAGCCATTAAGTGCTGGTGATAATATCTGTCCTGATGTAGCTGCAAGACATCAGGCCATTTGGCCAAATATGTTTTTTTTTTTATTTAACTGAATAATTACACAGAATCATGTAATTCATATTGGTATACTGTAGACAATTGGCATCTAGAGAAATGACAGATGTTGGTAATCTGTATAAATCAGGATTTATCATCTGAACAAAAGAAAAAAAACCCCTTTAAATACACATGAAATGTTATTTACTAGTAGAAAATATATAGTATGTTAAATTAAGTTACAGTAATTTTTATTTTTTTTAAGCAAGTCAATAAACTAACCAATTGTTCTTTAGTGCATCAGCATACCTAAATTACTTCCTTGTGATTCACTACACTGAATGTCAGGTATATGATTACCTCCATCTTGTCTCCTACCTACCTCCAAATGTATCATAATTCTGAAAATATCACCCATTCAAGTGGTTTTATCCTATTATGCTACAAATTGCTGTATCTTCATCTCATTTGAAAATTAATTTTGTGTTCTGCAACTCAGAATAGGATTTACTTTGCTTTTTTCATCTCAGAAGTCTTGAATTCTGGCAACAAAGGCTGTCTTCTTCTGAAATTGCTAAAAAGTGGTGTATGTCAAGTTCTTACAATGCACTCTTTCAGCTTGAAATGACAACTTCTATCAATCAATGTCCTTGAGTACTATTTGCCTTGTTTATATGACTGTTAAAAAGGAACAATATTTCCAAGCTTCACTGCAGGACTATATCTACAGATTTTCTGCTATGAATGGCAAAGGTGAGGCCTACAGGAGTGTCCTCTAGAGTAAATGATAGTCAGTGACACAGCCAAATGAACCTAGAGATCATGTTTGTTTGTCTTTTCATAAATTAAAACTGACAGTAGCTTAAAAACCTGCAGCCAACACATAAAAGCAATAAATCTGTATTTACATAGAGTGAAAGGAAACATAGGTGTTTATTCTGTAAATTCATAATCTGTGTAGGCTGTGTGCCTGATAGCCTAGAACTGGCTGAGTGCCTAAGTAAATGAGTGGGAAGGACAATTTACCTTCCTGTGGAGTATTGCACAGAGGTGAAAACCTATGATTTTTCCAATGTAAGACCAAAGGCACCACCTGGTTTTGATTAATTTGGTTTCTTTTGTTGAAGAAAAGGAAAGAGAGATCACTGTGATGATAACTTTTTTAAATGGCAATATTCTTCAGGGACCTTGTTTATTTACTAGCTTTTTCTTTGTTGAGATAGTCTGCAAGGTAAAGGGTAAAATATAGTGGCATAATCTGTATACTTTTGCTCAAGCTAGAATGGATTTGTTTTCCATTAAAGCTGTTCTGACTGCTTTCAGCTGGAGAACATGGAGACCTTTAATGTGCCTCCTTCATTCAGTTACTGGTATGTCCCTGATGGCACTGTGAAATACCAGGGATGAAAAGGGAAGTTACTCAAACCCAGTTACTGCACATTTTGCCTTGCAAAATGTCTATGCGGCCTGCTGGCAAGAAGTAATTAATATTTACCCTGAATTATCCTTGGACAATATCTCTGTCTGTAAGTAAACAAGATAAATTTCAGATGAAGTATTAAAAAAATAGAAAAAGTCACAATCACATCAACAGCTGGATAGGGACAAGTAAATTAAAGGAGATGTGTTTGCAGCGGCTGAATTTGGATGATGCATGTGCTACATGCTCCCAGGCCCATTTCCCGGCTGTAGCTGGGAAATAGTGTTGGAAGCATAAAGATAGCCCTGAGAGTCTTGAGGAACCCCTACTATAAGGAAAGCCACCTTTGGAAAGGCTGATCACACATTTGTGCCAGCAGGAACAAAAAAGGTCTGGCCATTTCTTTGACTGTGTATGAACTAAGACATTTTGATTTGGCCAAACCCAAGAGATTTCTTGGAGTCCCTGCTCCCTTCAAAATTGGTTATAGTCCCAGCAAACTAGTATTGAGGTCAGGAAGGCTATGTCACCTTACTAAGAACTGATTTTGGGGGGATAAGGTTGTATCCTGTGCTATTTAATATGCTCAAGTAATCTCCATTGGCACAGAGGTGTGCCTATGTGTGCCCATTGTAATACCCTGAGTAAGTGTAAGCTGTTCAAAGCAGAATGATTAATCCTAAATTAGATAAAAATTGGCATAGATCAGTAGCAGATTTAGCCTACTGGATTGGTGCAAAAATGCTTGGGTCGTTGAATCTGATCTGGCCTCCAGGCTCAGTCACGTTACCCTGCTCATTGCTTGGTTGACTGTGTGGGACAAAACATTGAGCATATGGCTCACAAAATGTTGTGTATGAGGTAATATTAACATTACATACTCTTTATAAGTTGCTATTTGGAAACTTTATCAGTGGACATACTGAAGTCAGTGACTGATTATTTGGTAGGTCATCTTTGAAAATTGAAATCATTATACCAATGCTTCTCTCCTTGAACTAACACTCAAGTGATGGGGGAGTGAAGGAAGAGGGAATTATTTGGGTTACAAGAGCAATCTTCTAGAAGGCAATAGGGTCATGCCAGCTACTTGCAGTTTCCCAGTTTGTGACATTTGAGAAAAATATTGTACCTGTCAACAAACCAGTGATTAAACATTGTACGATTTTGAGATGGTATCTATAAAAAGTACCTGTATGAAATCACAATGTAAGAAAAGAAACATTGCTATGAGAAATGACTGCTGGGATTTTTTATGTTAAATAAAAGCGAGTACTTAATTCCTGGCAAGCTAGAAAAACAAATGGTGTTGTCAAAATAAGAGATAGATCCAAAAGCAAAGAATGTACCTACATATGTAAAAGGAACGTGCCCACAAACTGTTGCAAAACACACTTTCAGATTGGAGGATGCATCACAGTTTTGCATCATTTCAGGGACAGATAATAGAATGTTTTAATTTGCATTTGAAACTATTAATTATCTGCAATGACGTAAATTCCCATGTGTCCTATGACATTATGTACCCTTCACACCATCTGTACCTTTGATGTAACTATACATCAGTATAGATATGCACATGAACAGTGCTCACATTGCAACTTGCTCAAGAATTTATCCCTCACTTTCAGGACTGACAATAAACACATTACTCTCTTCCCTGGCAGGAAGAGTACTTTCTACATGGAAAGTTATTACATTGATGTGAAAATTCAGTTGTAATATTAATAAATGCAGGAGAAACATGCTGCTCAGAGTTGCCGTTCTGTGGTTTCTTGGTCTTTCTAACTGATACTCTGTGAAACTTACAGCGAAGAAAGTTTTGCCAACTTTTAGTAAATAATCAGCCATGATACCACCTCATTGCACTCTTCTGTACTCTTCTCCTAGCTGCTAGAAAATGTCATCCTTCAACAGCTTGTGATAATGGTGATCAACAAAATAATTTATTTTCTGTCAACACAGCTGAATTGGTGCTTTTCACTTCATAGAGAAGGAAAAAGAAACCAAGCAAGGTGCTACCAAGGGCTTTTTCTATTCCTAAAAAGTTTTTTGCCTGTATTATTCATGTTGTTACATTATTTTTTGCCATTCAGTCCTGTATCTCATACAAAGCTAAAGTATTAAAAAAAAAACCAAACAAACAAACAAAAAAAAAAAGCCAATTTCACTTTCAGATGCTGGGAGATACTTAAAACTTGCCTGGACAGCAGTTGGACTAGATGACTCCCAGATGTCCCTTCCAGCCTGGGCTTTTTGATGATTCTGTGTTGCTCAGCGTGAAAGATTAGAGTTGCAAGCAGGCAGAATATTAGGTGCTTTAAGGAGGTGGGGGTGATCAGGACACATGTTCTGGCATGTAAGCTGTCATTTGGGGGATCTTAGGAAGGGGCTAGGTGAGGAAAATTTACACATCTATTAGCCTTTTAAGGAAATTTGTAAGCAGAAGAGGCTGCTGGAAGAAACTAACAGCAGACTTTAATTGCTTACAGGGTATAAAGATTGCCTCTTTCTTCAGCTTACTCAAAGACTTGTACTTGCCAACCAGTAATTTTTTTTGAAGTGTTGACTATAGCCTGATTTTTGAGAGAAAGGGGTGACTTTACACTTTCAGTAGTGTTCAATCTGTATTTGAGGAAAGCCTTGCTAGAACTTGTGAAATGAAAAGAACCTTTTCCACTGACCCCAAAGCCTCTTGCTTGGATTGGGGTCTGTGAGTGTGTATCTGCTGCCTGTCCTTTCTTGGTAGCTCAGAAGCAAATATAAGTGTTGCAATGCAGGTGGCTGCTGCTGAGGAATCCCCAGTTCCCACAGCCGAACTGGACTGTGGTGAGGTGGCACATTCCCTCAGCAGTGCCAGGACCTTCATGGGAAGAGTTGGTTGTTGTCGTAGTTCAGTTTGTAGTCACAAGCCTCTTATGAATGTTCTAGTACAACAGGCTGTTTAATATAAAAATGCACATTTCTTATATTTACATGGTAAAAAAGGGTACTATCATTTTCCTTTAGAGGGATGGCTATTTCCTTATGCGGTGAGCATAAACTTCATGACAGCTTTCACTGGCATTTCTTCTCTAGGACTTTTAAGTCCTTTGAGTTTGAAAATAACAGAGTAGGGCAAGTGTATTACTATCATTCAGTAATTTGGCTTCGGAAATAAAGTTTTGCTTTTGCATATAGAAACAGATGCATATTAGTGTGGCACTGTATGCATGATCTGTATGCATATTATGTGCATATATTTACATTTCTGGCAATGTATGGTGTAATTGAAAAGACCTGTGCAACAGCAGTGAATGAACTATTATGTGGAAGCAGAAAGATTTACTTACCAAAAATCTAATCAGTTTTTACATGACTTCAGCATTTTCAATATGCAAGACATGTAATAATCACTTCGGATGCTATGCATAGTTAAATTATTTAAATGTATTCCACTTTCCAGTTTTTAAGGTCACAGTGAGATATTAGCTATTCCTTTTCTTTTGTTATCATGTAAGTAGTACGGACCACTTATAGAAAAAAACTTCTATTAGAACAAATGAATACATAACCAGGCAAGCTTAAGAAACAGTCATCTAAAATAATTACAAAGTAAAGCAGAGCCTGAAGTGGACAAGTCAGTATTCTTTGTTTCAAGATGGTTAAAGGTGTTTTAAATGTTTAAATGCATTATTTGTGTCATATCCTTATGATACAGTAATTGTGAAATTATTTTTGCAAAACTCATTTGAAAAAGTGATGCATTTTAAAAAAGAAATTCAAGTGAAACCAAATGTCACCTTGACTAAGTCTGCTCAGTGCAGCATATAAATGAAATGCTCATCTTATTCTCATTCTAACTACAAACCTCTTTTTTTTTTTTTTGTCTGGGAAGGGAACAAAACTCATACTGTCTCATGACTGCAATGCTGAAAAGAGCAAAGTCACAAAACTCTGCAGGATCCTTCATTTTCTTAGCTATAGGTATGCTTATTGAGGTCATTTATTTCAGGATAGGTCTGTATTACACTTTGACAGACAAGTTCAATGTAATCTTTTCTAAAAATACAATCACCTTTGTAAATTATGAAGTCTGTGCTTTCTGTTGTGTTAATATGCCTCCACATGTGGTAACTTTGAACATTAGTAAAATGTCTTACAGTGTGTGGTATTTCGAGACAGATACATTGATAGACATTAGAAATCAATAACAATGATAGTGGCTAGAGAAGTACAGTTATATATTAATCAGAAACCAAAACTGCTAAGATTGCTTATGTACTAACAAGAGATGACTGATACACTGTGCTGTTTTCCAGAAGATATGGAAAGGTGTGTGCTCTGGTTATTAATAATCAAAGATATATGTTTCTATATTGGTTCCTAAGACAATCTGGCTGCTAATCACAGACCCTATCATGAGATGCCTTACAGGAGACAATTGGAAGTGTGGTGTTTAGAGTGAAAATAGGTGAGGATCAACCACTCTGGGCAGTTCCGGTTGCACACAATGCAAAGGAAGGCTGCATACTTTCAGCTCCTTGTGATTTTATTTTAATGACTCTATTAAATAATGTGCTACACCCTCCCTGTTAAAGAACTGTGAAGATACCTGTTTCACCACCAGAAATACATGTTTATATTCTGAACCATAGAGAATTAGTACTTACTATATACCCACAGTCTCTTCTTTAATTTTTGAACAGCTAGATGGTGCTGCTTGAATATTTTGTATATAATTACTGTTTAGTTTTATTATCATAATGTTAAGTCAAAGATCAAGATTCAGATGTATGAGGGAGAGAAAATGAAAATTCTCTGCATGTCCAAAAAGGCTTACAATGCAAGTAAAAGGGTACATCTTCCCTGCACTTAACCTGCTTCTGTCTTCTACTAAGGTTGACAAAACCCACAGCTGTATTAGTAAAATGAACTAATTGAAAACTAGTAAGGGTTTTTCTATAATACTCTGTGATGTACTCACTTGTATGAAAGTGAGGATGAGAAAGAGGCTGAGAGAAGTGTCAGTAAACTGAGACAGAATGGGAGGCAATGAGCAGGCAAAGCTGCTGAACTGTTTTTATAAGAATCACAGCAAAAGGGGGGTTATAAGTGGGCTATAACAGAAGACGATGAAATAGCTTTTGGAGGGGTTCCTCCAAAGTGGGAGCAAGGTTTGAAGAAAGTATAGACATACTTGTTGAACAGTGTAACAAGTGGGTTAAAGTGCTGATATTAGGGCAGATTGGAAGTGAGGTTTTATTTTTGAGCAATAAATGAAAAATTATAACTGGAACAAATGTGAATCATAAAAGGCTGTGCAACTGAAGTCAGGTAGCTTGTGTGTCAGAGGACAGCAATGAATGGCTGCCATGTAGTAGGAGTTGTGGACTAGGAAAGTAAGAATTAGTGAGAATTTACATAAGCAACTGAGACACAACAAAGCCTGGATTATGTCAGAAAGTTTAGTGTAAGACTGAGGGAGTTTTCACTTTTTGTTTTGACAGTCATGAAGTTAAGTAAATGTTTCTGTTGAGGGAACAGCAAATGCTTATACCTGTGCACTTTATTAAAAATGGCTCTACAACTTCCTGAAATTAATAACAACTTCATTTTGTGCAGAAGATCTCGAAGCATAAATGTAAGAGGTAGTGGAATTGAGGTGATGAAGGTGTCCTAGGCTTTGAGATTATATCAACAGCAGGTACATAAGATAGGGAACTGCCTTGAGAAATCGGAAAATGATATTTCAAACTGCATTGTCAGGACTGGAATGTTTTCAAGGAACCTATTTCTGTTTATGTGCAAGAGTTTGCTGTCATATACATCTCTCATACCTTCTTGTGTAAAGCCATGCCTCAGCCTTCTTAGTGTTTAGTATTTCTCTTCCAGTGGTGGATGGGAGCTAGATACAAAAAATATACTGTTATTACCATTGGCATCCCATGGAGAATATCAGATAACGAATTCTTTCCCTTTTTGAGAAGCAAAGAATATGGGAAAATGGCAGCATTTTTGTACTTTACTTTCATTATAGCATTTCTATCTACAGGGCATGCTATTTATGTTTGTAATTTTTTTAATTACTGCTTAGCTGTGAAAATGCTAGATAAGACTAATACAATTATATGCCATAGCTTTATTTAAACTGCTGTGATACATGGAAGATATTACTGACTTACCATACAAGTTTCTTGTTGAAGTAATATTCAAGCAGATATGTTTTTTTCTGATATTGTTAACATTAGAATGCTGATACTTTACAAATTCTCAGTTATATTAATAAATTCATTCTGTGCGTGTATATATATGTTCAGGCATGTACAAGCATATATGTACAATGTTCACTAACTTTTTTAAAATAATAGATCAAGACTACTACATTTAAAGCAGAGCAACAGCCTAGGGTAGATTCTTTGGTGTTGTAAACTGTCACACCTTCACTGGCTTTGACTAAATTTATGCTATCTGGACCACATTCAGTCTCCCTCCTGCATGGGCAAGTATTGACATGTAAGTACCTCAGATGGTAATTTAAAGCTTGCTAATGCATTGCTGAAACTCCCTTGACTTTCAAAGGTGCTAATATAGATATGAGAAAGATAAGAAAGTTTTTCACACTCGTTTCTGCTGAAATGGGTTTTCATTAAAGTTTGTCCTGTTTATTAAAGGGCATATTCTGACTCTCTTGACTTAAAACCAAAACCAAAACCAAAAACCAACAAAAAACCCCAACCAAACAAACATCAAAAAACCCCAAACCCTAATGTTTTGAAAGGTGTTATTAATTTATAGCATTTGAACTAATCCATCTTATTGTTTCATTGAATTCAGCTTGTTGGGGATTAATTCTACATTAGATATGTTTCCACCATGCATTTTGATAATCAGGAGTTTACAGGTTTTATTTCACACATTAGAATTACAAAGAGAGCAATTAAGATGCAAAATAAGTCAAAATGTTGACTGTATTAATATTAAATATGAAAAACATAATATTTACTGTGTTTTAATTTAAATGTCTAAACAAAAGGGGTACAAAAAAGGGCAAAAACTGGTGATATTCTTGAAATGATCATATTAAGATGCATCGATGGAAATCTAGTATTGTTTCATGAGTTTTACTTTCTGTAGGAATAGAAAGTAATATGCTCCTTATTAATTTTATTTAAATATGTGATTTTTTTTTAATTGGTGGCATTTCTAAAAATAAAATACAAAGAAAACTTTCAGTTTAAAATAACAGTAGTTGCCTGGTGAATTTATCTGATCAGAACTGGATGTTTGGGTAGTAAATAGTTTATGAAGGTTGCTTCTACTGTATTTCATTCTACTTAAAATCTTATGTTTAACTTAGCAGTCTCAGTGCACTTGGAATACACCACATTTCTGAGGGCCTCTCACAGGTCATTCTTCTTGAAATCCATGATGTGTCCATATGACTCTGTTAGGAACTACCCAGACAGCTTGTGATCTTCCGTGAGAAATACAAATGTTTGACTATCCATGCAGTTCGACTCAGTCCAATATGCTTTATCCACAAGTAAGACTTTCTTTGTTTAAAGCTTGTTCACCAAACTCTGAGATTTGGCCCTCTGAGAAAAATGTGTCAGTGTGGAAGACATTTCACTTATCAGAGGGAAGGCTCACTCTGCCTTGTGTTGCGTGGCTCTAACAAGTCTATAGAGTAGACTCAGGTGTTGGAACAGGTGTGGCTCTTTTAATTGTATGGTAATGAAAGTTAATTCTGGGAGTCAAATGTAATGAAATATTCTCCTCCTTCCTGCACCCTACAACCCTCCACATACAATCTGTGCAGCATTAGGGACTTTTTAAGACATTACTCTTTTTAATATACCCAACTCTGCCTGTAGATGTTGTAACAGTTTTTTTTCTTCACCTCTCTATTCAGTGAGGAACCTGAACATGTTAATGTAATCCATGTCCAGAAACCTCTCCAAGTGTTCAGGCACATAAGGGGTCTGGTGTTAGCAGCTTGTTATTAGTTCTTGTTAGGTAGTTCTGTAAGCCTGGGTTTGCAGCCCCCATAAGCCTCCCAGAGCTCTTGCCAAATGCAGTGTTAGGAAACTCCAAGAATGCAACACACAAATAACAAAAATTTGTAACAAATAATAGGAGGTGAAAGGAATTTTCATGCAAATATAGTCAGTCATCAGAACTAATACCTTGAAGTGGTTAGAAGCTGATTTGTTAGGAATATTTTTTTTTCCCTCTTGCTTGATGGGAGGCAATGCAGTTTAGGCATAGTATAGTACTGCATTACAAAAACGTTATAGTAGAAAACTTCCAGCTATGTGGATGAGCTTATGGTGGGATAGACCAGGTGGTAAGAACACAAGTTTGGGTATTTCAAAACTGAGAGTGCTCAGGAGCTTTGTGGCATGTATGTTTAGACTTGTTTTCTCTTTTGAATGTTTTGCTTTTATGATTTTCTGTTGGCTTAAGCCAAAGTACGTGGAAGTTGGATCAAACTTAGAAATGCCTAAGGAGTTAATGGGAATTCTGCTTTAATGACTTAGAGAAATTTTTATATTTTTTTTCATAGCTTTAAAAGTCCTTTATTGAAGGTCTCTTCTTTCATTAGGCATTGGCAAGATGATTATGATCTCATTCAAAAAACTCAGCTACTCACTTGTAGTATGTATATTGACATGCACATTTGACATGAGGCTATGTAACTGTTGTCACAAGGAGAATGCTTCAAAATATTCATCACAGGTTAATTGATTGCCATGATGCTGAGCATCTATGGAGCAGTCCTCAGCCAGACTTCCTTCTTGACATCCAGGCAGATTTCACTCTTGGTTTCCATGTTTGTTTCCCTGGCAGAGTCTCCAGAGGAGCAGCCTAGTGAGTTTCCTCCTCTTCTCACTTAATGTAGCTTTTCTCTAGGGAGATTAAAGTGCTACCTGTGCTGGTTTCAAAGGAAATTTACTCGAATGTCATGAACACTGCTTAACACTTCTGAATTGAAGGAAAAATTGGTGTGAAAAGTAATAGTTTCCAAATGCTAGAAAAGGGCAAGTGGCTATTTTGATAGATGTTCATGCTTGCCAAAAGAAAAGATGTTCAACCAGAGAATTTTGTAGTACTTCAAACTACAAGATATGAAATAGTATGTTTGCATGAAGCTATTTCTTTAGCTTACCTTGTGTTTGGCATCTTTCCAAATGTGTAAATGAAAATGCATCTGATCAGAGAAAAAGGGCACATTGCCTAATAAAATTATTGTTCATCATAAATTTTATGATAAATTATTCCAGTACAGACTGCTTCTAAATGTAATTTTTTGTATTTTGGTGTTAAGGAGGGGTAGAATAATGTTTCTGACCAGAGGAAAATCTTATGACCAGACATCTGTAGATGTGTGAAGGCAATGAATTCTGAACACAGGGACAGCAGTTTAAGGTGTAAAATGGCAACAGCAGAAATGGCTGTAAAAAGTCTGTGAATACATCTAGGTTGGAGATTAAAGGTTAATAAGAAGAGAAAAGTTCTTCAATACCCCTGAGCAATTTGTCCGCTAGGACACAGATTATCTCAGTTGATACGGAAGGATAGTACTAAAACTTCTGAGAATTTTTACAGGCCTTATTCCTTTAATTGTAAATGGTCTTTTTTCAGTGTCTCATTTGTAAGACAGCACCATTGGGTTCTTTATAGCACAAAATTAGTTATGTTTTTGTTTGCTCCCCAGTGAAAGCTTGCCTTGCTGTAAACCTTGGTGAGCTGCATCGATTCCAGCTCACCAAGATTTTTGCCCGGAACTGACACGCATTTTAACCTGTTTTAACTCACCATCGTGTTTGGAAACATGTTTAATGTTTTCTCTTCTTAGTCAGAGTAGAAAAGATCTAGAAAGTCTACTGGTTTTTACCATATAAAACACAAAATATTTTAAATCTTTCACTACCTGGAATGTGAACATACAATGAAGATATTCAGGGTTTTTTCCTAGAATATATAGTCTACAAATCTTTATAGTGTGTCCTATAGTATTGAATTAACTTTTACTTGACATCTAAGTTAAATCATTTTCTCCTTCCATACTCCTTCCCAGTACATAATTTAGTAAAATGGAAATAAAATGGCTTGCTGTAAAAATATATCACTAAGCTCTCTTAAACTTAACTGTTTAGCTGCTTAGAGATATCAAACACACTACATGAGCAGTTTCTTCAGTGTATCACAGGACAATGTAAAAAAAATCTTTGTTATTCTTTAATTAAGCTATATATTTAGATGAAATACAAAATATTTTTCAGTGAAGTTTCTCTGAATTAATTGTGCTTTAATGCTAGGATGTTGCTTCATGTTATTTTTCCATGAGTTTATTTAGCAGGATCATAGAATTGTTTTCCTCTTTTTAATGAGCACTAGAGGTGAGAACTTGAAACTCAGTTTAATATGAAATATTAGTTTAAGTTCTGCTAAGAAATGGTGGGGTACGTTTTAGAACAGGCCCAGTGGATTTTTATTTTTTTTTAATGTAGTAGTCTGTTCAATAAATATTTAAGTGTCACAAGAAAAAAGAGACAGAAATTAAAATATGTTTGATAATCATAACAAACTGGGGCAAGAAAACAGTAATAATCCAAAGGAAATTCTCATTAAGGAGATTCACATGGAGAAATTTTCACACAAGAACAAATACAGTAGCAGGCACAGTACTTCTGAACTGCTGTTGATCTGTAATATTGGGTATTGTAGAAATGAGCAGAATCAAGGAAATAAAGCTCTTCACAGCTGAATAACTACTGGAACCTAAACTCGTGCAACTGCTGCTCTAAACTGTTACTCTTGCATTTGCTTATTAAATATTCTGACTTGCTGGTATATGTTCAAACATATTCTGTGTATGAATGAAAGGTGGTGTTAACTATACTGAAGGCTACAAAAGACTTGTGCTATCAAAGTCACTATGCTTGAATATATATTAAGTGAACTTGGCTTTCTTTATAATTCCTAATGTTTGTTTATCTCAGATGCCTAAAAAATCACTTCATTTAAAATTTGTAAAGGCAAAAGGAAAAATACTTTGATACATGTAATATAAAACTTGTTCAGAATATCAAAATGACTAATTTTATTGTCACAGAATGTCATTTTTTTTCCCCTCAAATAAAAAAAATATCAAGAAATACCAACTGCTTTTGTAAAATGGGCTTTAAAATCATATGTCTCATAGGAGTAATTCATATGCTATAACAGAGCAACCCTCTCTTTGGTTGCTGAAGATTTATATTGAAGTGGCTCTGATCCATGGTGCTGTGGAACACCTATAGCACTTATCTTAAGGTTTTGAAAATAGTTTTGTTCATTTGCCAAAGAAAACAGTGCATACCCTGGGAAGATTCAGATGGAAAGAGAATGAGAACTTTTAGTTACAAGTAGGGTCCCAGTCTAACAACCAATATTTGCAAAATGCTATTTCTTTTCCTCCTAATTAGAAATTGTAGAGTGAGCAGTGGAGAAAGCAGCTAGGCAACTTTCAAGTTTTCCTTATGTCTGGGTCATATACAGTATATGCTTCCTATGAGTCTTAGATTGCTTAAACCAGTTCTTTCAGTAAATTAAGGAGGCAACCAAATCCACTCTAAGGTTCTCCATCAGAAGATACTTCATGATTAATGTCAGGAAAAATTTGCATTTTATTACATAGGTTCTCTCATCCTCTACCTTTGAAAACTTAACACCTTTCTTTTCCAGCCCTCAGCTGCAAAAGTAGCTGTCAACAGCACTCAAATTTAATAGCTAATCAGCTGATATTTTGTATTTAACAATCCCTGATGCTGACCTGCTGACAGTATTTTATTTAGGTGCTAAAAGATGTGCAATCTTGTTACTGTCACAATTTTCTCACATCCTCCCCCTCCAAAACTTTTGTCTCAGGAACCTGCCATGGGGATCAGTATTTTGAGAGAAACTTTCTTGGAGCATCTGTCATAGGGTGTTACGTCCACAGATGCCAGGGTAGATTGTCGCTATAGTGATGTATCTATGCCAAAGAAACAAGACCTTTGATTTTACCCATCATATTAGATCTTCTGTTTTCATTTTCCTGGTAACTTCCTGCAACCACATGCTGTTTGCTTTCTCTTTCTTCTGTTGGGCTTCTTTATATTTGGGATTGGAATGCCTTTTATGTAGGTTTTTAAAACATTTCCAGCCTCGGAAAAACAGAAGCAAAAAAAATGATACTTAAACATTAGTGTAAGAATGGATTTTTTTCCATCAAGGGGTATTACAGTTCCTTCAGGTTCATGTCAGCAGCTGTAACGTGAAGAGGCTATTTAACTCTAAAGTTGTGTCAGAAGCCACTACAGGGTGGCTGTGGTACCCCCAGATCACTTGAAGTTTTTTCAAGAGATTGAACTGGGAGCTGCTGTAAGGGTCTTAGTCAATAGTGGGAACTTTAAGTACAACCTAACATTTCTCTTGTGCACATATGTTCTCCCAGTCATGCATGTTTGGAAACAGATTTGCAGCTGGCTCTCACTCATCTCTGGGTTACTTTTTGATACAGGAGGAAGGGAACAGGGCTGCAGAAATCCTAGGAATCTGACAGAGTGTAAAATATTTTACAAAGACAACTTAAAACATGTGCAAGGAACAGCAAAAAGGAATACTTAATCTGCCAAAACAACCAATTATTTCAGTGGCAAATCTTGCAGCTTTCTATTGAACCTTTTACTTAATCTTTCTGTCCTTGTGTTTATCATTCCTCCCAACCTCTTACTCTATATGGCTTTTGAGGATGGATCTTATTTATGGGGTCTGATTTTAGTCATGTGAAGAGCAAATACAATAATATCTCTCTTGCTCTAAAGAACTCTGAAAGATGAAGATTTCTGCCCACATATTAAAGGAATGCTCAATCATTTTCCTGTTTAACACATCTTCATGAGCATTCATCAAACTGTTCATTTAATCTAGAGCCTGAAGCAATAAGAGCTTATGAATGAAACTCCCAGGACCAGGATCTTCCCTACCATATGTCACCGCTTCCCTAAACAGTGATGGAGATTGATACATGAAGAGCTATTCATAAAAGAAACTAATCCACAGTAAATTGCGGTTTTGGCCTAGAAATAGCACAGGCAGGCCAAGTCAATGAATATTTTTCCTGTTTAGGTAGGAAATTTAAAATAAGCATATATAAAAAATGTATATATACAGACACACAAATACATGTGAGTAGATGTGTGCATGCTATCATTAACCAGTTTAAAGTAAATGGGAAATTTTTCTAGAAAGTATCTTTATAGTTTGACTGGACTTCCTGCACTAAAGAAAAGCTTTATAAAGCACAAATAGAGACACGGATTATCCATATTGTTACATGTCCACATTTTTCTGCTCATGATTTAGTAATTTTATTTTTGTATCTCTAAAAAGCCTTTTAGGTTGCTAACAGAGTTGATAGTTAAGGTAGTTTCTGTCAATGGAAAAGATAAATATTTAAATGACAGAAAAATGTGTCTATGTGAGAAAAAGGTTCAATCTATAAGAGTTTGGCTGTAGACTGTCAACTGTGACATATTGGGGTCATGCGTGATATGTTACTGAACTTGTTAAAAGATTTGAATGAATTCATTTTCCAATTTTATGAATGCCAACAACTAAACTATGCTGAATAACTCCAGATTAGAACTAAGATAAAAAATCCTGATAAGCACCTGCGAATGAGATCATCTTGCAGGTATTTTTAAGGAATTTGAGTTTAACACCATTTTTTGTATTAGACCACAGAAATTCAGTGAGTGAGATTACTTATTTTGGATCAGTTGTCATGGAGAGATTTTGTATAAGAGAGAGATATGCACACCCTGGCCCTCTATGTTCTTAGTCATACAGAGGAAGAAATTGAAAAAATCAGGATAGATCCAGAAGCAATGGTGTTCTAATCTCCCATTTCCTGTTTCAATATGCTTTTTTAATCTTCTGTCCTATGAATTCCTGAATTTCAACTTCAAAAGCTGAACAGCCTTCTCCCAGTTTCAATCCAGCCATGAATCTAAATCTCTATTTCCATCAGAGGTTTGTGGCAATAGTGAATTATAATGAATTTTAATAGTATCATGAAAATGAGTTGTGTCCTGGAAACCTGAGGTAAAGCATGTTAGACCCATTTTAGGTTTTGAATAAAAATGGTTTTCAGATATTTTTGACTAGCACAGAGTCAAATCATGTTTTGACTGTCCGATCTACCAAGTAACACTGCAGCAGGAAAAGAAGGTTATCTTGCCTTGCCAATTCATGTGGTCTCAGTGGAATTATTTTTTATTCCTTTTTCCTTTGCTTTATCTCCTTCCTTAACACTAGTTTGAGGACAGCTCTTCTCAAGTATTAGTTTTCTTTTTTCCCTTGGGCAAGCAGTGATTTGTCTGTATTTTTTCAACAGAGCTTTATTTGACCTTGCTTTTTCTAGAACTAAAAGATGGAGAATAACTTGAGAATAGATTGTATTCAGACATTTGTCTTTCATAGTATTGCTGTTACAGTAATGGAGAGCACAGCTTCAGTTTATGTATTAACAGCAGCTCTGCTGACAAGAAATACACATAAGGCTAAAACATAGGCATGACAAGAATGGAAAGAGTTGAGCAGAAAGCATTATAATTAATGATGAGTAATTTGTAGAGACGCATGCTATCGGTTGGCAAAGGATTCTGCTCTGCATATTTACACTGAAATGGGGCTGGAAGAGACTATAATTATGTACCTTTTACCCTGTAGCCATATGAGTCAATTCCCTCAAGGTCTGCCCCATAGGTAAAGCAATTTTGTTTTGTCAACAGGCTGGACTCATTCACACAGACTTTTTTCTCTTCTCAGTAAAGAAAAGTTTAAGAGTCAATAACTAGCTGCTGTATGCTTCTAAAACTTCCATCATGTATTGTCCATTAGCAGGACGTTAGCAGCAGAGTTTTGGGAAGAAGCACAGCTCATCTAAAATCCACCACAAACCCTCAAGAGTTGGTGTCTGCCTACTCACATGGAGTATAAATCAGGATATTAAATGGTCTACAGTAACATTTAAGGAGTTGTAGATAGTATAAGGCAGGATGAATGAGCTAGTAATTAAACATGTTAGCTACATCGAAATTGGCCATGATGCTATATACTGTATACTTGTCAGAGAATTTATTGATATCAGATGAGGTAAAAAGTAATCTAGTTGGGAGGTATGTGTAGATTCTGAGGCTATTTCAATGACAGCCATAATATTCAGACCAAATATAGGGATAGGATTTAAGGAATAAATTTATTTTTAAAAGATGTGTAAATTCAGAGTAATATCAATAAACTCTCAGAGATTCAGACAGATGTGAAGACTAACCTAATCTAGCCTGAATTTTATGTATTTGGTTTATTTAAAGAAAAAGCAAAGATATTTTTGTTTCTTTCAAAAACTGTCAGCTAAAGGGATTTCTCAGAAAACCCTCAGAGAAGACTCTCTAAACAGAAAAGTTTTAAATGCGAGCTTGTGTTGTGCAAGGTCATTTTTAATTCCTAGTTGACTTGAAAGACACTGAATGTCAAACTGTGCTAGGAAAACCTTCATACATATTTAGAGGCTCAGACTGGCTGGAAAGACTCAGTGGTGTCTTTTATTGCCAAAGAGAGTAATTTAATTACTGTCCATATGCCTCGTTGGGCCTGACTGAAGCCCCATGTTGCTAGAATAGACTTGATTAGTGGAAGTGTTTCTATGAAACAAACATCTTCACCTTGTTCAGCCAGTCTTGGATGAGGCCTTTTTCTGCATCTCCTGCTTTTCACTTTCACAGCAATATACTACAAACAGAAAGAATTCTGATTCATCTTGTTGACGCATTAGTGACCAAATAACTCAAAATCTGCAATTTGTGCGAGGTCACAGAGAAGACAGGAGTGAAGTGAGGGCTCTGACAGATCATCTCAAACCTGTCCAACTTGTGCATCCCAGAATCATTGTACATTATTCTTTCCAGCGGTAGAAGCATTAGCACTTTCTTTAGATTTGGGGAGTAGTAGCTTTGTTTGTAGCTGACTTTAAAAATAGATTGTAATTTCTATTAATTTTTCATATACCAAACACAGGACTGTTAGGAATACTGGTTCATTAAGCTTCACATATGTAACAGGTAGATACTCATATCTTTATAATACAGCTTGTAAGAGCATAAGAGGAACTACTCATAAAGTAACAGTAAATTAGCCTGGAACAGAATTCACATGGCAAACTATAGCAGTGCTTGATTAAATCTTAATATCATATGAACATAACAAAGATATTCAATTTAGCACTTCTAACTTCAAAACCAAATTTATTTTGGGGGGTACATTGCCCTGGCCAAGGAGGATTATGCTGGGAACACTAGCAAATACTAATGAAAATGTGCAATATTGTTAGCATAGTCGTTACAGGTATCATGACCTCTGAAATGAACTGGAAAACCACTGGCCTAATCCAAATAACTATAAAGAGCAGCAAGCGTCATAAGGCTTGCACCTGTTGCTGAAAGGCATGTCTTTTTTTACCGAATGATTCAAATTTCCTTTTCTGCCTTTAGGTACAAGTACTGATTATTATTTTTGGTCTGCCTTTAGCAATGGGCCATTACTTTTCTGCACTCATATTTTTGTGTGGTATAGTTTATCACCTACTCATTGCAAAATTCACACCACAAAAATAAAAACTGAAAACCCCTCCTTGTATTTCCATGGTTAAAGCCATCACATTAATGCCTGAAAAATAATTTGGAGCTTTCTAAAGGAAAAAAATTAATGTTTCCTTTTGTTATTAATGTAATTAAAACCAAACAAAAGCAACCAAAAAAAGAGAGAAACGAGCATTATGGTTTGTAATTTTTAGGGATTAATGGTAGAACCTATGTTTTGGGGGGCATGATGGTGTAAAATTATGTATTCAATTACAATACAATGACTTCTAAATGTACCTTTTCTTGCTACCCCTGGAAACCTTAGGATGCTGATCTTTGGGAAGTGATAAATGGAACTGAGTATCAGAAGAGAAATCGTAGATAAATAAATGAATAGCTGTAGTGATTATACTGGATCACTATCTGTGGTATACATTAGTCTAAACCAGAATGAACCCAAGGAAAAAGGAGATCAGAAAATCAGCAAATTTATATCACAGGGACATTGTAATTTTTTACTTGCACAAGTTCAAATTTTGCAGCTTGCAATAATGCAGGCTAAAACATAAAGCAAAGACTCTAGAATGAGTCTTATTAGTCACACACTAGACCGCTGCATAACACTATATTTGTGAACAGACACCATTAACTGGTGTATGGCATATCTGTTCTGACCAGCCAGATGTTTGACAAATAGGAAACATTCCCCACTCGTAAGTAATATTTGTTCTGTCATTTACAATTTTCCAACTTTTTGTATTAAACAAACTGAAATAAAAAAGTTGCTTAACCACTAACTTTTTCTCCATGACTTCATAAGACCAAGTCCATAGGGCTGCTTTTAGCAAAAATATTTGCATAAATATATTACTTTCCAAATACTGAGTGTGCATTTGGGGAGAAAATATGTGACATGAGAGAAACAGCCTTGATTGGCTGTCAGTGCTTTTTGGTTCCATTTGCTGAGCCTTTTTATTTTATCAAAAGATATAAACAGGATGTCTGGGACAAATAAAATGGTAAGTTTGCAGGATTATATACTTTAAGAGATTGCATTTCATTAAGAAGTTTAGTATCCACAACCCTCAAGCTGATAGTTAAGGACCCTATCACCTTTTGTCTCTGACACAGGGAAGTAGTGTACAATTGCGAAGTCTGAAATCAAGACAAAGTCAGGATTTGAGTGAGGAACCATGCAAACACAGAATAAGAATCTCTGCCTAACTTTGCTTACAACTAAGGATGTGATCAGAAACACAGAGGCAGGAACAAGTTAAGTACAACACATCAAGTGATATCCCAGCTTCACAGCAGTGACATGGAGAGGCAGGCTCTTAAATGCTGGTTTTCTGTTCTTGTCACTAATGAGCAACTTCCC
Organism: Astur gentilis; assembly: GCF_929443795.1. Taxonomy (NCBI): domain Eukaryota; kingdom Metazoa; phylum Chordata; class Aves; order Accipitriformes; family Accipitridae; genus Astur; species Astur gentilis. The sequence continues at coordinate 8,663,362 of NC_064905.1, forward strand.
TATTGCAAATGTTTTGATTGACAAATTCTAGGTCATGTTAGTCTTGCTTTCTTACAGCATTATATTGGGAGCTTATATTTGCATAAATGAATGTATTGCAGACATTCCTTCTTCCTATTGAAGAATCCTCCTTCACTGCTTCCTAGCAATAAGCATCTAATAAATAACAGAAAATTGTGTTAATAATCTTTAAATCAGTGCTGTTGTGCTTTGCAGTATAGCGTTCGCCCCACAGCTATTCTTTGGCTGCTGGGGTCATTGGTTCTTCTGACATGGTGCTTTTATGTGTTTCATCTAATACAAGATTTCAAGCTGGATTAATTTTAATTTGAAGCTTACTGTTTTACTCTTTCAAGAATGTCAGCCACTTCATTCCACGTATCTTCTGTTTGTCTTTCACATTGTTTCTATTGATCTAAATTCTCCTTTCATGTTCTGTCCTCAAAAATTGTTCAGCAAAGCATAAAAATTTTGTAATGGACCACCCACACTGTCTTTTTCCTTAAACTTAAATAATGAATCTGGCTTTTTATTCATGACAGAAAAAGTAGTAAATGATATGAAGCTGGGCAACCCTTTCATTTCTTCCCAGAAAATTACACTCAGAAATTGTATGTCTGCGGAGCTGAGTTAGAGTTCAGATATACCAGACTACTATCTGGATTTTCAGTTCTGGGAAACTTCGATATCTTGTAAGGTCTATTCTGGGATAATTTCCATGAGCAATGATTGAAAAGCTTTCCTAAAATTTTAAAGATTTTTTTTTAAAGTTCCTGCTGATAAGTCCAGCCATTTTGAATGCTTGACTATGTCCTTTTGTGAAAGTGATAACAAATTATTATTCAAAACCATTTTAAGTTTACTCTTTGCTTTGTGGATAGCTTATGCTGTAAATCATAATTCTGAAAGCTTGATCCATGGTAATTGGTGCTGAGCTTTTGGCCTGAAAGGCTCTGAAGATGAGGCAATACTAGTATAATACATGCATTTAAAATGAGAATGCAGTGTTGGCATTTTGCATTCTTGTAGAGCAATGTTCTGTGTAATGTGTTGTGACATACAGTTAGACTTTATAGTTTTCCTAGAGATGTGTATTTCATATTATAATAATTGACAAAAGTGTCTAATTTCTGGAATAATAATAGGCTTTCAGGTTATTTAGATGTTGGTTGAATACAGTTGCGTGTGGAAAATGGAAATTCATGAGTTTGCCATATGAACTTTTACCAGGGTGAGTTTGAGATTGCCAGGAAATTTACAAGAAGGGGAGTAACAGAAAATTTGGCAGGTCATCCAGAGGAAGTGATGGTAAAATCCTTCTGCTGTACCATAAAATAACGCAGAAAACTGTCTGTGAAATGAAAATTAACTTTTTTTGAGGTATTTGAGACTATACAGCCATAGCTTTCCAGATATTAGAAGAAAATGCTGAAATGGTGATGTTTTACATGAATACAAAAGGTCTAAATTAGATTTTATGTACAAAAACAACCTGAGGTTCATAGAAGTCTTGGTCAGAGTTTACAGCATATACTTCCTGTTCTTAATTCTCTTACTTGTTTTTCATCTGCTGTCTAGCCTGGCATAGCACAGTCACTGTAGCCTAGAGGTATTGAGCGTCTGTCCTAGGTGTTCATCCAATAAAAAAAAAAAAAAAAAGCAACGCTAGAAATATCTTGGAATCCAGTAAATGTAGAAAAGAAGTTGAAATGGAGAGGTGGGAATGTTTACTTCTGAACTGGTGTGTGAGAATAAATTGGAACTCAGATTTCTGTTTTCTTTCTTTTTTTAATTATAATTTTTGTGGTGAAGAAACAGAAGATAGCACTCCTGTTCAGGTTGCTTCGTTGTTTGAGGTACCAGTGTAGTAGCTCTCACTGAAAAACCTTTTAATGTTATAGAGATGGTTAGAGAGCAGATAAGTTGTCAAAGGTCAATGATACCGTGACTGTCAAACAGCACTTTAAATCCAAGCATGTGTGTTGTTGGAAAAAGTTAAAACCTGAAATGAATTATAATTGTTAGTATTTATCTGTTGACTGTTATCTTAATATTTAAATTTGTACTTTTGCACTTCAGTATAAACTGTAAAGATGGCCGTCCCCCAGCAAGCTCTGTTCTTAGTGTGTAACATCTTTATGTGGCTTCACAAGCAAGAATGGGTCACCTAATATCAGAATCTACATGAGAGTCTAGTGAAGTTCAAATATCAAATTTCATTCAATCTGGATGTTTTATGTTTATTCCTGTTACTTGCAGATACTAATCATTGGTCTCATATTATTAATTTAATTTTAATAATTTATTTTTTCATCTACTTTTAAATCCATCTATTTTAAAAATAAATATAAACAGAAGTTAGTATTCAAAATTCCCTTTTCATTTGTAGGAGAGCACATTTCAAACTCTCTCTCTTATTCTTTGGGAATCTTGTGAACAGATCCTTCAAGCAGTATTAACTGAGTAGAAAATAGAAATTTTTGGCAGTGCCAGGCAGGGGACATAAAAAAATCTGTAATGGATCCAGTGCCATGGAATTTTCGAAGTGATCTTTGATTAAGAGGTTAATAGGACTTATGAACTGTACTCATAAATTCCTTTAACAATTCCTGTTGTAATTACCACAGATGTATCACAAAGGGTTCAGGGGTTAATTTAGTTTGTGTGAGTATCCAAAAGTTTACAAGCTTACCTAGGGCATACACACATCTTTCAAAATAGCATATTTGGACTTAGAATCTTAAGGAATGTTTCTCTAGAGATTTCTGGCACTGTTAGTTTGGGTCAATATTTTTGTCTTACCCTGACTGTAGTCCTCCCACTTCTGCCTGGGATTTTAAAGGATGAAGGAGGGTAAGTTTAGACAAAAAAACCTAAGCTAAAACAAAAAACCAAAACCCACACCAAAACCTGAAAAAATCAAACCATTCAGAATACCTGAAAAAAACTTCAGAATCCTAAATAAAAGTAATTCAGATTTGTCTGTAAAAGGAACTTCTACATTGTTATGCACAGACAGCTCTCCTTTATTATTATAGATAATAAAGTATTTGTGCATAGAATAGATATAAAAATAAATTACAGTTTAATTTCTACAGCTTTAACAACGTGGAGTGGTTTATATTCTTGTGTGGTTTACCTCCCATGCAGCCATAGTCCTGAGTGGATGTAAGATGTAAATGGAGGCAAAACATTTATATTTGGGCTTCTTGATGGAAATATGCAAATGCTAGGTAACAGATTGTTGTGCAGAAGTCCTGCCGCCTCTAAAGCATCAGACTGCAGCACTTTATAGAATGCAAACGGATGAAGTAAACACTCTAAATTGACTGGCTTCCGTGTGCTTCAGGGGAGGGAGGGGGAAGGTTGCTTACTGATAGGGAAAAAAGTTAACTTGTATTCAGAGATGATTCTCTGTATTGATCAGTGGCTTGTTATACTGTGGTAGAAGTGAGTGGTTTGAACGGGGGATGGTAGATCAAGGCAGTCAGCCAGGCCTCTAATAAATTGCTTTCATAAATGGTGCTGGATAAATGACTTTGAACCTCTGTAAATGATTCCTTTCATATCCAGAATATCAGGAAAATACACTTTTACATTCTCAGATGTGTTTTAAAGACATAAAAACTAAGGGTATCAAAAAATGAAGGTTAAAAATCCATGCTACTCTTGGCCATGATGTATACGTACATTTGCTAAGAAAAAAAGAGATCATCTTTATGTGCTTTTCCTATGTTTTCTCCATAAGCTACTTGCAATAAGGATGCTTCAGTGCTCAGAACTTTAATTCTTCCTGTCAGGAGCTACTTCAAAACACTTAAGTAGTACCTTGGACAACTTGAGTGTATTGATCACATTTTGGGATATTGTACCTTAAATAGGTGTAGTTGTTTTCCTTGAGGATATCAGAAGATGTTCAAATGTGATAGTAGTTTCATTTAAGTACCTCAGGAAAAAAATAGTGCCTATGGAAATAAGGGAGAAGGGTGCTGCTCGGAGATGGCTGGGAGATGTCACTAGAGCTCAGGGAAAGAACATGCAGAATAAAGGTAAAAACCCTCCTGTTTTCTGAAGCTATAAGGTAAACTGCAAATTCTGGAGTCTGTGTGGAAATTAGCTGGAAATGGAACAGCAAAGGAACAAACCTATATTATTTAGTTTTCAATGCAAACCACTAAAGGATCACCCATCCCTAAAGTGAATAACTATCTGTTCTGCAACAATGGTTTTCTGTAACATTTATATCTGGCTCAAGGCTAATCAGGGGAGGCTTATAAATTGTTGAAATCACTTTATAGAACATTTAGAGCTCATTTCACAGCAGTTTAAGGGGCTGCAATGAAGCTAATAGCCTTCTGCATTTCTTAAGTGTTTGTGATTTAAAAAATGATATAATATTTATAACACTTTGGAGCTATTTCCAAAAATAACATGGCAAACCTAATCATTATATAATCAGTACATAATAAAAATCCCAGTGCTGTGAAGGCCTGGTTTCAAGTATTTTTCATCATACTGTCCAATGTTTCATATATTAGGCAGGGTGATTCATGCAAAATAACCAGATGAGAAATACAACAGACCAAAATGTTTATCAGGCCTAAAATCCTGATCAGGGGAGAAAGAACTTTACAGATCTGTGACAGTAGCCCTTCTCTTTTGCAAAGCTGTTAAGTTGGAAGAGGTTATATGTTGGAGCGGCGGAGGAATGCACATAAGTCGACCCAATATGAGTGATAGAAGTGATTCAACTTTATTTGCACGGATAGCTCATATTTATATAGTTTGCGATAATTATGCCTACTAGTCCTAATATGATTGGTACATTGCTAATGTTTATTCATTACTAAAACACACCCACTTGTGGTTGGCAGCTACGCGTGTTCAGTAACTTTCTCATGAGAACTTCTTCAAAAGTTACTTGTGAAGTTATGCCAAGGTCACACTGTTTTTATTTTTCTCCCGATAACGGCAAGACCAGCTGCTGTTTTTCTCCTGCTATCAGTAGAGCCAGCTATTTTCGGCCAAGGCCTAGTCTTGCTGCTCAAACTGACATTCTTTCACACGGAACTCTGCTCGCACAACTTTTCCATAGACCCATGTCCTTTTTCATTAAGCCAATTCCCAACAATTCCCCCTTTTTCTTTTTGTGCGAGTAGAGCTTGGTGTGTCAGCTTTGAGACTTCTTTTATCATGTACCCATACGCAATTCTAACTATTACACAGATTAATATCAATATACCTAACCATCGTAAGGCTTTCTTAATCAATGACATGAGCCATGGCGTTATCCCGCCGAATATTGACTGTAACACCCCATCAAACCAACTAGTTTCTTGCTGGATCTTTGTGTATGTTTCTTCAGCCAATCTATTTGTTTGTATATAGTTTGAGGTAAAATTTTAACACCTCCTGTATTGCCCTTTGCAAAGACCTATGAACACAATTAATTAAACACAGGGAAAACAACATTATACCTAATAAAATACATAAGAATGAAAGACTGTTCAGGTAATGCCAATGACACACAAAAAGAGATTTCATTAATAGCTTTAGCTAGTGACACCCAAACATTCTTACTGTCCCACGGCATTAACTGATGTGGATCAATCACCGGTGTCACTGTCATGCTGCTTACTACAGTCAGTGTGTTCCATATCAATCTCAGCATAAGGTTTCAAATTTCTGGGTAAATCAGGAACGTATCCGCCAGACATGGATGATGTGATTATTTTTATATTTTTTTTGTCCAATTGCTGCCAAGGCTTGCCATCCCGGTGCACTTAGTTGTCTTGTAGAAGTTAAGCTATCGCTGCCCCGCAATAAATCCAGCAGCGGCTGTTAAGTCTGTATTTGTAATACCACAACAAGGTCGAATCCACTGTAGGTCTCCATTTAAATCTTTCTCCCTCTTTTTGTTTTTGAGCAATCCAGGCTTGCTTAATACCTTAGGATGCTATTTTCCTTAATAAGCTGAACAAGGTAAAACTATTACAATAGCTAAAATCACAGTAACTACAATAATGCTCGTAATTCTTTGAGCCAACCTGTTACCCCTGATGACCCAGACCATGAGGACTATGAGGAAAATGAACCATCCATACATTCTTGTGCCATCTTGCTCCACGAACTCAGCCCAGCAATCGGTAGGTGCCAGCTTTCCGTGGGCGTCCCCACAGAGTCAACGATGGCCTCACCGTACACCAGCCCGATGCTCTTCGGAAAATCCCGGTATTTATACATTTGCAGAGGAACGGGTTTTAGCACACGTGGCCAGCGGGTGCCAAAAGTCCGCCTCGGTTGCAATCTATGACGCATGCGCTCGCTGGCCAGGCGCGCTGCATGAGTCATAGCCATCTTGTCTATTGGTTCGTGGGCTTTACGATACAGTTGCGATGCACAGAGAATCTTACCTGTTATGCTAGCCAAGGTGACCTATACATTATTTTTCGGCTGAGGTAGTATTCATATTGCCACATCATCTATGATGCTCCAGATGATGATGGTCGCGCAAATCGAACAGGAGTCCATCGTGGGCCTGTATCTGTGGAAACACAATCAACCTCGTTCCCAGGTTATTAATGGAAATAGACCTTACCCCTAATTTTGGCTTTCACTAACTTTTACATTTACCCCACACTGTCTTCCCGTAATCACGCTATGTTTAATCAAATTATGCTTAACACACTTTTTACCTAAAGCAAGTTCTATATACAATAAGGCACGCTGTTCTAAAAACCTGTCTGAAGGACTCAGTGTCCGCTAGTAATACTCTATTAGTTAGAATCTGTCGGATCAGTGGCTCCAGCACCCGCCGGTGCCGTGCCAGTTGCCATTGGGACAATTCTAGGTCCAGCATCAGTGCAAAGCCATGGCTTGACCCACTTAGCCGGGATCTCCCAGTAAGTTTTACTTCTGCTGATCTGCACCATTTCCCGGATTCTGGGTCCTTATACATTACCATGATTCCTGTACTTTGTTGCGTCTTTTCTGCCTGTAAAAGAACATGATGCACTACCATTGGTGGGTCTTTGTGATCACCTGTCAATCTAAGATAATTTAGCACAAATAAGGCTTTGGCCAATCGTTCCTCTGGGAGTAAGCCCCGGGTTCCCCCCTTTTGTTTTTGCAGCATGTTCTTTTAGGGTTTGGTTGGCCCATTCGACAATAGCCTGTCCTGTGGGAAGATGTGGAATACCGGTACCATGGTGAATTCCCCACAAATTACAAAATCGAGCAAATCGTGTAGAACCATAGGCTGGGCCGTTGTCCATCTTAATTTCTTCAGGCACACCCAGTACTGCAAAAGAAGCGTGAAGACGTCATTCAATATGTAAGGCCTTTTCTCCAGTTCGTGCCGTGGCCCACATGGCAGCAGGATAGGTATCAATACACACATGCACAGAACGCTTTGCACCAAACCACGTGACATGGGTGAAATCCATTTGCCACAACTGCAATGACAAAAGACCTCGTCGGTTAACCCCACGGCCCAAGCCGAGCCCCTCCTTTTGACGATCAGGGCATGCTTTAACGATACCTTGGGCATCAGTAAGTGGTAAGGCAAATTGCTTTGCTAACATCCTAGCGGGTTGGTGCAAGAACGCATGTGATTGCCGTGCTTTGTTGAAAACGATTCCCTGGAGGAGGCTCCCGTGGCACTGCAACCAATTGGTCAGCACTGTCATTTCCCGTTTCTCATCTGCACAGTGTTCTCATACCCAAGAGTTCTACCAGAGGGGTCATATTGCCATTAGTGATACCGCAAAGATTCCGCACCCACTGGATATCTCCCACAAGCTTCTGGACATCATGTAACGTCGAAATTTCTCATGTTATTTGAACCTTCTGAGGTTTAACATTGTTAGCATCTATGTGCCACCCCAAATCCTTCCAAGGTGCTGCCTTTTGCACCTTTTCAGGAGTGATTATTACTCCGCAATGGCTTAAGATGTCCTGCAATTGAGTTAAAATTTCATCCTGTGGCAAGTTACTGAGGAAACCGCTTTCTTACAGGCTCTGATGCCCAGGCCACATACACCTGACACATCGTGGGGGGATTGCGCATTCATTGCGGTAACACGACCCAATGGTATCTCTTATAGGGTTCTGCCTTGTTAATCGATGGTACCGAAAAGGCGAACCGTTCAGCGCCATCTGGGTGCAATCTTTTAGATCTATAATTAACAAATCCCATTCTTCTAGAAGCATAACTGGAGATGGCAAACCTGGCTGCAGGGCTCCCATACTGTCCATCACCGCATTCACAGCTCTGAGATCATGTAACAGTCTCCACTTCCCACTTTTCTTGGGAATGGTAAATATTGATGTATTCCATGGACTAGTAGAAGGAACAACATGTCCCGCTCTCAATTGGTCCTCAACTAACCCTTGTATTTTTGGCAGCCTTTCAGGATTTAGCAGCTACTGATCAATCCAAACAGGCTCATCTGTTTTCCAGTTAATTTTCAGAATTGTCTACGCCTCAGTGACCGCTCCTAAAAAGGATGCATCACTAACATTGCCTTCATTTGGCTCAATAAATCACGGCCTACGAGGCCAAACAATTCAGCTGGGGTAGTCATGACATACGGACACGTCGTAATGTGTTCACCATCGGGGAACACAAATGTAATCGGTAGCTGACTTACTAAGGTGGCTTGTGTGCCCCCTATCCCTGCAATACCAAAATTTGGATTGATCGATGGTCATGATGGAGGCCAAATGCATCGTGAAATAATCGTAACATCAGCTCCTGTATTGATTGTCATCGGCTTCTTGACGACAACTCCATCGGGCCCTTCCAATTGCACTACCTTTTCTGGTTTACCTCTTGTTGTGTCCATGGCAAAGTATACCTGCGGTTTCCCTGTGGAGCCGAATCCACCATCTCCACGTTGTACTTCACGTGGGTTCGGAACGCACGACCTGAATGGAACTAATTGTGCTATTCTGGTACCTTTAGGAATAGAAACAGGAGGGACTAAAACATGAATCATAATTTTCACAGTCCCACAATAATCTGCATCAATCAGCCCTGGGAGCAGCAGAATTCCTTCTAGAGCTGTCGAAGATTGCCCCATTAAAAATGCACTAAGTCCAAACCCCAATGGTCCCTTTATGTTGACTGTGGTTTCCACATCCACTCCAGAGCTTCCTGCAGTGGCGGATCTGGTGGTTGCGAGGCTGCCTGAGGGCTGGCAGCTCAAGTCCCTTGCACTCGTGTCGTCGCGCAAGGGGCCTTCGCGGTTGGTGTAAAGTTTCCCTTCTTCCTGTATTCTTGGTGGTATGGTTATCTTTCTTACACTTGTTGCAGCACTTACTGTTAACAGTACCTGTACATTTGCTCCTAATGTGTCCACGTTTGCCACAGTTAGAACACTTGACCAAGGGTGTCTTACTGGCCTTGTGTTTCTTTGTAGCTCCTTGGAGAGCTGTGGCAGCATAGGCTACTTTCTGTGAGTCCACTGATTGATCCGTGTATTCTATCATATCAAAGACGTCTGCATTTTTCGACAAATTACACAATGCTTTGCGTGTCTTTTCAGTAGCATTTTCAAAAGCGAGTATTTTGAACATATTTTCTTTCATGCCCTTGTTCATGTCAGGGTGGTCATAAATTGTATTCTCCTGTTTCACCTGGGTAAAAGCATGACTGTACATATTGTCTGGTATGGTAAGAAAAGCTTGATACGCCAAGATCTGTGATAGATGATGAACCTCAGTGATACATTGTAACTGAGTGTTCCCTGATGCGAAGGGTCCAGTACCCATCGGCATCTGCGTGGTTACTCCCCATAGGGGATCTGTTTGTTGTCGTGATGTTGCTTGTTCCCTATCACAGAGCTTCTCCCACTGCCGGAAAAACACTAACATTTGGGCGGGTGTCAAAATCAACTGTGCTAGCTGTTTAATATCCTCAGGTATCAGCGTATCAGCAGAAAAAATGAATTGCAGTATTTGGTGAGTTAATGCAGATTTGATTCCGTACTGACTCACAGCATTCCTTAATTTCTCAATGACCTCCCAGTCAAACGCCTCCCATTTTTTCTGTCCATTTGATGCAATAACTGGGAATGCTTGGAGCATAGTCCCTTCTATAATGGCATCTTTTATTACACCCCTCCAATGTCTCTGCCTTTCTTCTGCAGCGGCCATTACAAGCGGCTATTACAGGCGGCTCCGCGTCTATCGCGGGTGCGGTTGGTTTCCCCGTCTCTTTTCCGCATTTCCTTTAACAATTCTAACATTGTCTCTTTTTGTTCTATTATTAGAGTACCCAAGTCCTTGTTTGCATTATTTGAATCAGGGTATATGCTAGGTACAGTTTGTTCATGTTGAACGGTGGTATCTGGGGGCTGTTTTTTCGTAAGCAGATTTTTACTCACTCCCTGATTCTGTAGGGTTTCCTTTAATCGTACGGTTAGGGAGGCTTGGGAACTGTCACATGGTTGATTAATATCGGCAGTCCCAGGGAGTGGAGCAGAAGTCAAGGGCACAAGAGCAGGCGAACAAGCTCCAAAAAGTCTCTCTCACTGCATTATGTTTTTCTCCCCGCTTTTCCCTTTCGCTTGCGGTTGGAGAGAGAGAGCAGCAAAAGCAGATCGCTTTACGATCTGCTTTCATTTCTTACAGAGTTGTCTTAATCAATTTCCATAAAGTTGCAAGACCTTTAACTTCTTTAGACCCGTCACTAATTTCATCCCATAGGGAGGTTCCAATAGCATTCCAGGTACTAAGCTCAAAAGCTGTACCCACACTAATTGAAAGGTTTCTGTCCTTGCTTCATTAGTTTTTTAGCTGATTTATCATCGTCAATTACCATATCCCATAATACGTCTCCTAATCTACGCCATTCACTCTCCTCAAATAATAAATCCAGATTCTTAAAGCATCCCTTAACACGACCTAAAGCAACTAATCCCGAAGCTTGCTTAACGCAATTTACCCCCTGCTTTTCTAAAAAGCACTGTAATAATTTTAGGGCTACCTCTTGATCCATTGCCGGCCAGCTTCTTGATACTCCTTTGTGCTACCTTGATTAAGGCACCTCGGTTAAAAAGTCTTTGCAGCCTTTTTCCAGTAGCCCTCACTGACGGCGAACCCCTTTTGGACAGTCCAGGCATGAGAGTTAACACACCAACCAAGACGATCAGCGTTTGGTTAATCTTTTGCCCCCCGGTCGCTGCTACCGGTGCTTCTCAGTGTCCGTTGCTCCAATTCCCCTTCCTTCGGAGAGGATCCTAGACTTGATTTGCTCCTGGATGACAAAAAAAAGAGGAGAGGACTGGTTCGCTAAAATTCCTGTTATTGAGGTCATCACTTATATGCAGTGATCATGTCATTGACAGTTGGATAAATGGATAAAGGTTAATACTTGATAGTACATAAATAATATCATCAGAGATGCAACTGCTGCATCTTCAATAAAAATGTTTTACATCAGTGAATGAGATTTTCCTCTCAGTTTTACCAATGGGAATTTGCAACTAAATTATGTGAAGAAGGATCTAAGCCAACTTTATTTCTATCTCCCCCTATTGTGTGACTGTTTTATAAGAGACTTGATTACTGTAGTGTTCAGCACTTCTCATTTCTAAATGGTTCTGATAGTACAATACAGGAAGTTATAACAAGTTATATTAAATGTGGGTAGAGAGCAAGGAGCAGTGTCTTCAGGTTAATTGCTCTTGCTTTTAGGTGGCTGATGAGACAAAATAATCTATAACTGTTGGGAATTGGCTTGATGAAAAAGGACATGGGTCTATGGAAAAGTTGTGCGAGCAGAGTTCTGTGTGAAAGAATGTCAGTTTGAGCAGCAAGACTAGGCCTTGGCCAAAAATAGCTGGCTTTGCTGATATCAGGAGAAAAACAACAGCTGGTCTCGCTGTTATCAGGAGAAAGACGGGGACGGTGTGACCTTGGCATAACTTCATAAGTAACTTTTGAAGAAGTTCCCATGAGAAAGTTACGGAACACGCATAGTTGCAAACCACAAGTGGGTGTGTTTTAGTAATGAATAAACATTAGCAATGTACCAATCATATTAGGACTAGTAGGCATAATTATCGCAAACTATATAAATATGAGCTATCCGTGCAAATAAAGTTGAATCACTTCTATCACTTATATTGGGTCGACTTATGTGCATTCCTCCGCCGCTCCAACAAATGGCGCCCGAACAGGGACCGAAGAAAGGGGAATTGGAGCGATGGACACTGAGAAGCACCGGTAGCAGCGACCGGGGGGCAAAAGATTAACCAAACGCTGATCGTCTTGGTTGGTGTGTTAACTCTCATGCCTGGACTGTCCAAAAGGGGTTCGCCGTCAGTGAGGGCTACTGGAAAAAGGCTGCAAAGACTTTTTAACCGAGGTGCCTTAATCAAGGTGGCACAAAGGAGTATCAAGAAGCTGGCCGGCAATGGATCAAGAGGTAGCCCTAAAATTATTACAGTGCTTTTTAGAAAAGCAGGGGGTAAATTGCGTTAAGCAAGCTTCGGGATTAGTTGCTTTAGGTCGTGTTAAGGGATGCTTTAAGAATCTGGATTTATTATTTGAGGAGAGTGAATGGCGTAGATTAGGAGACGTATTATGGGATATGGTAATTGACGATGATAAATCAGCTAAAAAACTAATGAAGCAAGGACAGAAACCTTTCAATTAGTGTGGGTACAGCTTTTGAGCTTAGTACCTGGAATGCTATTGGAACCTCCCTATGGGATGAAATTAGTGACGGGTCTAAAGAAGTTAAAGGTCTTGCAACTTTATGGAAATTGATTAAGACAACTCTGTAAGAAATGAAAGCAGATCGTAAAGCGATCTGCTTTTGCTGCTCTCTCTCTCCAACCGCAAGCGAAAGGGAAAAGCGGGGAGAAAAACATAATGCAGTGAGAGAGACTTTTTGGAGCTTGTTCGCCTGCTCTTGTGCCCTTGACTTCTGCTCCACTCCCTGGGACTGCCGATATTAATCAACCATGTGACAGTTCCCAAGCCTCCCTAACCGTACGATTAAAGGAAACCCTACAGAATCAGGGAGTGAGTAAAAATCTGCTTACGAAAAAACAGCCCCCAGATACCACCGTTCAACATGAACAAACTGTACCTAGCATATACCCTGATTCAAATAATGCAAACAAGGACTTGGGTACTCTAATAATAGAACAAAAAGAGACAATGTTAGAATTGTTAAAGGAAATGCGGAAAAGAGACGGGGAAACCAACCGCACCCGCGATAGACGCGGAGCCGCCTGTAATAGCCGCTTGTAATGGCCGCTGCAGAAGAAAGGCAGAGACATTGGAGGGGTGTAATAAAAGATGCCATTATAGAAGGGACTATGCTCCAAGCATTCCCAGTTATTGCATCAAATGGACAGAAAAAATGGGAGGCGTTTGACTGGGAGGTCATTGAGAAATTAAGGAATGCTGTGAGTCAGTACGGAATCAAATCTGCATTAACTCACCAAATACTGCAATTCATTTTTTCTGCTGATACGCTGATACCTGAGGATATTAAACAGCTAGCACAGTTGATTTTGACACCCGCCCAAATGTTAGTGTTTTTCCGGCAGTGGGAGAAGCTCTGTGATAGGGAACAAGCAACATCACGACAACAAACAGATCCCCTATGGGGAGTAACCACGCAGATGCCGATGGGTACTGGACCCTTCGCATCAGGGAACACTCAGTTACAATGTATCACTGAGGTTCATCATCTATCACAGATCTTGGCGTATCAAGCTTTTCTTACCATACCAGACAATATGTACAGTCATGCTTTTACCCAGGTGAAACAGGAGAATACAATTTATGACCACCCTGACATGAACAAGGGCATGAAAGAAAATATGTTCAAAATACTCGCTTTTGAAAATGCTACTGAAAAGACACGCAAAGCATTGTGTAATTTGTCGAAAAATGCAGACGTCTTTGATATGATAGAATACACGGATCAATCAGTGGACTCACAGAAAGTAGCCTATGCTGCCACAGCTCTCCAAGGAGCTACAAAGAAACACAAGGCCAGTAAGACACCCTTGGTCAAGTGTTCTAACTGTGGCAAACGTGGACACATTAGGAGCAAATGTACAGGTACTGTTAACAGTAAGTGCTGCAACAAGTGTAAGAAAGATAACCATACCACCAAGAATACAGGAAGAAGGGAAACTTTACACCAACCGCGAAGGCCCCTTGCGCGACGACACGAGTGCAAGGGACTTGAGCTGCCAGCCCTCAGGCAGCCTCGCAACCACCAGATCCGCCACTGCAGGAAGCTCTGGAGTGGATGTGGAAACCACAGTCAACATAAAGGGACCATTGGGGTTTGGACTTAGTGCATTTTTAATGGGGCAATCTTCGACAGCTCTAGAAGGAATTCTGCTGCTCCCAGGGCTGATTGATGCAGATTATTGTGGGACTGTGAAAATTATGATTCATGTTTTAGTCCCTCCTGTTTCTATTCCTAAAGGTACCAGAATAGCACAATTAGTTCCATTCAGGTCGTGCGTTCCGAACCCACGTGAAGTACAACGTGGAGATGGTGGATTCGGCTCCACAGGGAAACCGCAGGTATACTTTGCCATGGACACAACAAGAGGTAAACCAGAAAAGGTAGTGCAATTGGAAGGGCCCGATGGAGTTGTCGTCAAGAAGCCGATGACAATCAATACAGGAGCTGATGTTACGATTATTTCACGATGCATTTGGCCTCCATCATGACCATCGATCAATCCAAATTTTGGTATTGCAGGGATAGGGGGCACACAAGCCACCTTAGTAAGTCAGCTACCGATTACATTTGTGTTCCCCGATGGTGAACACATTACGACGTGTCCGTATGTCATGACTACCCCAGCTGAATTGTTTGGCCTCGTAGGCCGTGATTTATTGAGCCAAATGAAGGCAATGTTAGTGATGCATCCTTTTTAGGAGCGGTCACTGAGGCGTAGACAATTCTGAAAATTAACTGGAAAACAGATGAGCCTGTTTGGATTGATCAGTAGCTGCTAAATCCTGAAAGGCTGCCAAAAATACAAGGGTTAGTTGAGGACCAATTGAGAGCGGGACATGTTGTTCCTTCTACTAGTCCATGGAATACATCAATATTTACCATTCCCAAGAAAAGTGGGAAGTGGAGACTGTTACATGATCTCAGAGCTGTGAATGCGGTGATGGACAGTATGGGAGCCCTGCAGCCAGGTTTGCCATCTCCAGTTATGCTTCTAGAAGAATGGGATTTGTTAATTATAGATCTAAAAGATTGCACCCAGATGGCGCTGAACGGTTCGCCTTTTCGGTACCATCGATTAACAAGGCAGAACCCTATAAGAGATACCATTGGGTCGTGTTACCGCAATGAATGCGCAATCCCCCCACGATGTGTCAGGTGTATGTGGCCTGGGCATCAGAGCCTGTAAGAAAGCGGTTTCCTCAGTAACTTGCCACAGGATGAAATTTTAACTCAATTGCAGGACATCTTAAGCCATTGCGGAGTAATAATCACTCCTGAAAAGGTGCAAAAGGCAGCACCTTGGAAGGATTTGGGGTGGCACATAGATGCTAACAATGTTAAACCTCAGAAGGTTCAAATAACATGAGAAATTTCGACGTTACATGATGTCCAGAAGCTTGTGGGAGATATCCAGTGGGTGCGGAATCTTTGCGGTATCACTAATGGCAATATGACCCCTCTGGTAGAACTCTTGGGTATGAGAACACTGTGCAGATGAGAAACGGGAAATGACAGTGCTGACCAATTGGTTGCAGTGCCACGGGAGCCTCCTCCAGGGAATCGTTTTCAACAAAGCACGGCAATCACATGCGTTCTTGCACCAACCCGCTAGGATGTTAGCAAAGCAATTTGCCTTACCACTTACTGATGCCCAAGGTATCGTTAAAGCATGCCCTGATCGTCAAAAGGAGGGGCTCGGCTTGGGCCGTGGGGTTAACCGACGAGGTCTTTTGTCATTGCAGTTGTGGCAAATGGATTTCACCCATGTCACGTGGTTTGGTGCAAAGCGTTCTGTGCATGTGTGTATTGATACCTATCCTGCTGCCATGTGGGCCACGGCACGAACTGGAGAAAAGGCCTTACATATTGAATGACGTCTTCACGCTTCTTTTGCAGTACTGGGTGTGCCTGAAGAAATTAAGATGGACAACGGCCCAGCCTATGGTTCTACACGATTTGCTCGATTTTGTAATTTGTGGGGAATTCACCATGGTACCGGTATTCCACATCTTCCCACAGGACAGGCTATTGTCGAATGGGCCAACCAAACCCTAAAAGAACATGCTGCAAAAACAAAAGGGGGGAACCCGGGGCTTACTCCCAGAGGAACGATTGGCCAAAGCCTTATTTGTGCTAAATTATCTTAGATTGACAGGTGATCACAAAGACCCACCAATGGTAGTGCATCATGTTCTTTTACAGGCAGAAAAGACGCAACAAAGTACAGGAATCATGGTAATGTATAAGGACCCAGAATCCGGGAAATGGTGCAGATCAGCAGAAGTAAAACTTACTGGGAGATCCCGGCTAAGTGGGTCAAGCCATGGCTTTGCACTGATGCTGGACCTAGAATTGTCCCAATGGCAACTGGCACGGCACCGGCGGGTGCTGGAGCCACTGATCCGACAGATTCTAACTAATAGAGTATTACTAGCGGACACTGAGTCCTTCAGACAGGTTTTTAGAACAGCGTGCCTTATTGTATATAGAACTTGCTTTAGGTAAAAAGTGTGTTAAGCATAATTTGATTAAACATAGCGTGATTACGGGAAGACAGTGTGGGGTAAATGTAAAAGTTAGTGAAAGCCAAAATTAGGGGTAAGGTCTATTTCCATTAATAACCTGGGAACGAGGTTGATTGTGTTTCCACAGATACAGGCCCACGATGGACTCCTGTTCGATTTGCGCGACCATCATCATCTGGAGCATCATAGATGATGTGGCAATATGAATACTACCTCAGCCGAAAAATAATGTATAGGTCACCTTGGCTAGCATAACAGGTAAGATTCTCTGTGCATCGCAACTGTATCGTAAAGCCCACGAACCAATAGACAAGATGGCTATGACTCATGCAGCGCGCCTGGCCAGCGAGCGCATGCGTCATAGATTGCAACCGAGGCGGACTTTTGGCACCCGCTGGCCACGTGTGCTAAAACCCGTTCCTCTGCAAATGTATAAATACCGGGATTTTCCGAAGAGCATCGGGCTGGTGTACGGTGAGGCCATCGTTGACTCTGTGGGGACGCCCACGGAAAGCTGGCACCTACCGATTGCTGGGCTGAGTTCGTGGAGCAAGATGGCACAAGAATGTATGGATGGTTCATTTTCCTCATAGTCCTCATGGTCTGGGTCATCAGGGGTAACAGGTTGGCTCAAAGAATTACGAGCATTATTGTAGTTACTGTGATTTTAGCTATTGTAATAGTTTTACCTTGTTCAGCTTATTAAGGAAAATAGCATCCTAAGGTATTAAGCAAGCCTGGATTGCTCAAAAACAAAAAGAGGGAGAAAGATTTAAATGGAGACCTACAGTGGATTCGACCTTGTTGTGGTATTACAAATACAGACTTAACAGCCGCTGCTGGATTTATTGCGGGGCAGCGATAGCTTAACTTCTACAAGACAACTAAGTGCACCGGGATGGCAAGCCTTGGCAGCAATTGGACAAAAAAAATATAAAAATAATCACATCATCCATGTCTGGCGGATACGTTCCTGATTTACCCAGAAATTTGAAACCTTATGCTGAGATTGATATGGAACACACTGACTGTAGTAAGCAGCATGACAGTGACACCGGTGATTGATCCACATCAGTTAATGCCGTGGGACAGTAAGAATGTTTGGGTGTCACTAGCTAAAGCTATTAATGAAATCTCTTTTTGTGTGTCATTGGCATTACCTGAACAGTCTTTCATTCTTATGTATTTTATTAGGTATAATGTTGTTTTCCCTGTGTTTAATTAATTGTGTTCATAGGTCTTTGCAAAGGGCAATACAGGAGGTGTTAAAATTTTACCTCAAACTATATACAAACAAATAGATTGGCTGAAGAAACATACACAAAGATCCAGCAAGAAACTAGTTGGTTTGATGGGGTGTTACAGTCAATATTCGGCGGGATAACGCCATGGCTCATGTCATTGATTAAGAAAGCCTTACGATGGTTAGGTATATTGATATTAATCTGTGTAATAGTTAGAATTGCGTATGGGTACATGATAAAAGAAGTCTCAAAGCTGACACACCAAGCTCTACTCGCACAAAAAGAAAAAGGGGGAATTGTTGGGAATTGGCTTAATGAAAAAGGACATGGGTCTATGGAAAAGTTGTGCGAGCAGAGTTCCGTGTGAAAGAATGTCAGTTTGAGCAGCAAGACTAGGCCTTGGCCGAAAATAGCTGGCTCTACTGATAGCAGGAGAAAAACAGCAGCTGGTCTTGCCGTTATCGGGAGAAAAATAAAAACAGTGTGACCTTGGCATAACTTCACAAGTAACTTTTGAAGAAGTTCTCATGAGAAAGTTACTGAACACGCGTAGCTGCCAACCACAAGTGGGTGTGTTTTAGTAATGAATAAACATTAGCAATGTACCAATCATATTAGGACTAGTAGGCATAATTATCGCAAACTATATAAATATGAGCTATCCGTGCAAATAAAGTTGAATCACTTCTATCACTCATATTGGGTCGACTTATGTGCATTCCTCCGCCGCTCCAACATTAAATAATAATGGGATGGTAAATATTACAATTGCCCATGTCTGCAGTTGTTCCACTCTGCTATGGAGGCTGTTAGGATTTCTAATCAGATGCATGTCATAAACTGTAAATGGGAATTCTACATCCCAACAAAACTGTTGAGTCAGAGAGTATTCAAAACACCTTTCATCTTCAGTATGCTATCAGAGCTACTTCTCATTTCAGCAGGTCCATTGTAGTTAATTGTATCATACTGTTACTAAATATGCATGAATTTATAGTAAATCATTCCACGTACAAGAAGACATCTGTTAATTCACTGCTTGCAGTTTATTAGACTAATATGTGTAAATTGCTTTGAGCAATAAATTACAAGATTAGGGCTTTTAATGTTTAGGGATATCATTAGGCATTGTATGCTGGAGGTAGATTTGACAAATGCTCTTTGCTAATGGAGTATATTTAAAGGTAAATCTGCATGAATTAATTTTAATTACTGTCATATTAAAGGATATAAAAACAACTAATGTCAAAGGTGTAAAAGTACTGTTGATTCAGAATGCTATCACGTGTATATGATAAAAGAACCCTGTTTACCTAAGTATTTCTTCAAATAAACAAACATGTAGACTTCCCTTTGAAATTGCAACCATGCAATGACCTGAATTTTTCAGGCTTTCATATCTTTTTTAGGCTCTGTAATGAAGTTTAGGTATTTAAGCATTAAGAAGAAGCAACCAGCTGGGAACACTGAAGCAGCTGTATGACAGATAGTATGTGAATGCACAGGCTGAAGGCATGAAAATCCAGCTGTTACCTGTGTTTGGGAAAGGAAAAGGTTTTGTCTAGCTTTTTGTTTTGTAGAGAGTAAAGGGAAATTTTGACATGGCACAAGCAGTTGTGTCTCAGGATCTGTCTGCCACGTAAGATACTGTTCTTTATCTATTATTTTGTTTCCTAATTTACCACCAAGATTACCATTTTTAGTAAGATAAAGGCAGAAAAGGGAATTGGAGAGCTTCAGCGAGCCCTACTTTTGCAATATTTCATAAACACTGTCAGCTACTAGCTTTGCAAATATGGAAGGAAAATGACAGCAGTGGAATAGCATAAGTTAGATTGGATTTGGTGCAGATCTAAGAAGCTCTGATGAGCTATTACAAAACAACAAGAACAACTTACTGGCAACAACTTGCCTTTTCAAAGGAACAACATGAAGGAAGTCTGTGATCCATGAAACTACTTAATGGACTGGCATCCACAATGCAATCTTTCATCTCTATCGTGGAAAGCTGATTACAGACACCATTTCTTATACCAGCAAATACACTTTGCTGTACAAATAAGTGGGTTTATTCATTTTATTTGTTCATTTTTTCTTTTTAAAAGTTCCTTCTAATGAACCTTACTTATGTTTTATGCTGTAGTGGTACTCTGAAGTTAGGAAAAAAAAAAAAGATTTGCCTTTATCTTATGAAACAGCAGGCTGTTCTGTGGCTTAATGATCCAGCCAAACAGATTGGTTAGTAGACAGCCAGTGGTTCTGGAGGAATTTGTGACTCACAACTCAGCCAAAGCACACTCTGAAGTAGAAACTCCACCGACATTTGAAGTTACGCTGTACACACACTTTTGCTTCTGGGCAGTGAGTGCTCAGGTCAGTTACCTTGCCCTTTCATGCCCCATTCTTACTGCTCTTGTAGGATCTGGAGTAGGTGGCAGCACAGAACTGACTTTTTTTCCTTTTTTTTTTTTTTTTTTTTTAAACTTTTTGATTTGCCACCCTCTGTGTTTTTTAAGTGCCTGACTTCTGTGGGAAAGACAGAATGTCATTCAATGTCTGGTCTATGCTTATGATTGGCAATGGACAAAGGATGCAGCTATATGGAGATGTCCTAAAATGGATTTTAGCATTCCTGGGTTTTTTGTTTGTTTGGTTTGCTCCAGATATCTAATATATTTCTTTTTAAACTCCATTTTCTGTCCCTTCTGTCTCCCTGAATTTGGAAAATGTCTGGAATGAGATGCATACAAATAGACATTATCAAGTGTCTGGCCCTGAAAACTCTAGCATCTACTGAGGCAGGAAAAGCTTCAACTCTTCTGTATTAACTGCTATACATGAAGAGTCCCATCATAGTGCAGTAGGGAATAGTGACATATACACAAAAACTATTATAGCCCATCATTCATTTTCCAGTAAAATAATTTATAAACAGTCATAAAAGTTTAGCTATGCCAAGTGGCAAACTTCCCATCATGCTACCCTGAAAAGCCTAAGATTTTTCATTTTACAATGTAAACATTTTATTATGACACTTTTTTATTAAAATCACATAAATCTCTCAGCAGTGAATTCATTGCATATTTTTCTTGCTGAGAATGTAGCTGCAAGTAAGCATCCTCTGATATCCTTTGTATGTAATTTACTTAGGAAAGGTAGCAGAACAATAATAACACCACACAAATATTGGATCAAAAATTATAGAGAAAAGTATTTTCAAGGGGAAAGAGAGCATAACACAAAAGGACCAAATAAAGGCTTATTTGCCATGTGCTGTTTGCAAAATGTTTTGAACATTTTATTAAATATATCTTCCATGTGAATTACATATACACTCCTGTGCCTTTGGGAAGATGCAAAACACTATATATGACAAATGGAATACATGGCCTCCTGATGGTTTCTAAGATATTGCTTTAAATGAAAAAATGAACGATTTCATACCAGCAAGGATGATTTTATTCCCTTTCAACATGGGTAAGCAAGAACATTGCAGTGAAGGGAAGATTTCCGAATGTGTTCTCTCACTGGAGCCTGCTGCATGGCATTGCAGGGAAATATTGCATATTGGTGCACCAAAATTTAGTTTCTGTAGGCTAAAAAATTATCTTCCCAGTAAGCTGCAACTGAAAGCAAGGTGTGTTCTAATTTCTTTAATAATTCCAGTGAAGTCTAGTAACTTCTTAAACCTTTACATGTCCAACACCTGACTGGTGTTGGGTTCAAACCATGAATCCCTCTGGTGGACCAACTAGACTTGCCCTTTTGAGACAAGCGAAAGCTATTACTGTGTGAGTGAGTAGCTAAGGCTGATGCAGAAGGGGCTTTTCAAATGTAGTGGTCTCAATCTCACTCCTGCGCTCACTGCTTTTTGGATCACACCTTCTCACAGCTTTTCCATGTTAGATCCGAGTTGGGGGCATAAGTATTAAATGCATATTTTTTCCTCTTCATACTTTCAAGAAAATATTTCAGTTTCTAAATGTAGTGAAAAAAGTTAAATTAAAGGTTTGGATGGTAAATATATAACATAATCTGAATTATTTTGCAAGTGGAAAATACCAGTTTTGCCATTCATCTCATCAGTAGCCTGTTCAAGTTAATTTGAGAAGACGGGCAGGCCTCTGACATACAATATATGATGAGTCAGCCAGAGACTTAGAGAAGTACTCTGAGGGGAAAACCCCCCAACTTTTTACAGGACCCAGATCAGAAAATTGGGTTATTATTATGATACAGTAGTTGGAAAAGGCAGGCAAAAGTGAATGTTCCTGCTGTCCATACACTGTGCTAGAAGATATCCAGTTCAAAATGTTCAGCATCACTACTAAAATAGTGCTTCATGTCTTGAGCTTAATTTCTCTCTTAAACTTTTGAAAGGTGTCCTGGTTTCAGCTGGGATAGAGTTAACTGTCTTCCTAGTAGCTGGTACAGTGCTATGTTTTGAGTTCAGCATGCGAAGAATGTTGATAACACTGATGTTTTCAGTTGTTGCTCAGTAGTGTTTAGACTATAGTCAAGGATTTTTCAGCTTCTCATGGCCAGCCAGGGCACAAGAAGTTGGCACAGGACACAACCAAGGCACCTGACCCAAACTGGCCAACGGTGTATTCCATAACATGTGACGTCCCATCTAGTTTAGGAACTGGGAAGTGGGGGGGGGGGGGGGGGGGGCAGGGAATCGCTGCTCGGGGACTGGCGGGGTGTCGGTCGGCGGGTGGTGAGCTATTGCCCTGTGCATCATTTGTACATTCCAATCCTTTTATTACTACTGTTGTCATTTTATTAGTGTTATCATTATCATTATAGTTTCTTCTTTTCTGCTCTATTAAACTGTTCTTATCTCAACCCAGAAGTTTTACCTTTTTTCCTGATTTCCTCCCCCATCCCACTGGATGGGGGAAGTGAGTGAGCAGCTGTGTGGTACTTAGTTGCTGGCTGGAGTTAAACCACGACAGTCCATTTTGGCGCCCAACGTGGGGCTCGAGGGGTTGAGATAACGACAAACCTGACCAGAGCTTGTTAAAACAAATTTGTTCCAAGCGTTCATCATGTTGATTTATGAGTTCTTAGAGTTGTTGTTCTGGCTTTTAAAGCTCTGTTATGTATCACCTCGCTTGCTGTATATAGTTCCTCTTCTACTGCTTATCATCCGTGGGAGGTGGATTTTTGCTTTGATGTGTGGTATAACACTGGTTTATGGTATGATAAAGTCATCGGCTGTGGGATTAATCCGGTATTTGCACTTAGCATTGTCACCTTTATACGGCAGGAGCCACCTGTGGGAAACTATTAATAATTATACCATTTACCTTTCCTCCATGGAAAACCAGTCTATGGGTGGGGTATCTTTCTTCCCCTCTCCTTTCTCCTTTAGTCCAGTTACAATGGTGTTGGAGAATTTTGGAAAATTTGAATACTCCTGGGGTGTTGGGACGAGCACAGTCCTAGCCCTACTGCTAGGAATTAGCATACATCTGAATGTGGTTCAGCTCTCGTTTAAGGTTAAACAGCTATTTAAGAAGATCACCCAGAGATGTGCCCCAAGGCTAGATAATTATGAGTGGCAGGGTGTGTGGGGTAGTATGGGCAAGTACCTAGAAAAGTGGGCACCTCCAATGTTTTGGAAATTCACCCCTGAACAAGTGCGGGATCCAGAAGAACTAGTAAAATATTTGGAAAAGGTATGCTGTCACCCCATCAGCTCCAGAGAGATACAAATCACTGCAACATGCTGGGGCCTGGCCCACGCCTATTGAGCCCTGTTCGACACTACTCAGTACCCTCAAAGGGAAGAGAAAGTCTCTAGATCTAACAACGAAACGATGACCACCGCGGCCATCCAAACCTCAACAATGGGCGCTGTGGCCCCTCCAGGCCTAGCAAGGAGCACTGCTGCTACCCAAACCTCGGCGACAGACACTGTGGTTATCCAGAACCCGGCGAGTGATACTGCAACTGAACCAGAGGACCAACCTGGACCAGTATCGATTGCCCCCGTACAGAAAAGGAAATATACAAAAAAATCAGTTCGCTTAGCAAAGGATAATGGTGAACCAGGGTCATCACGGGAACCGGAGGAAGAGGCAGAACCAGAGGTAATAACCCGGTCCCTATCCTTGAGTGAGCTGCGGGATTTGCGAAAAGATTTTGGCCGCCGTGTAGGTGAGCATATTATCACCTGGCTCCTCCGATGCTGGGACAATGGGGCTAATAGCTTGGAATTAGAAGGTAGGGAAGCCAAGCAGCTGGGATCAATTGCCAGGGAAGGTGGCATTGACAAGGCAATTGGAAGAGGGACAGAAGCCATCAGCCTCTGGAGGCGACTCCTGTCAAGTGTGAAGGAAAGGTACCCCTTTAAGGAAGATGTTATATGTCAATCAAGCAAGTGGACCACCATGGAAAAAGGTATTCAATATCTGAGGGAATTAGCCGTGCTAGAGGTGATTCATCATGACCCGGACAACCAACAGTTACCCAAAGACCCAGACGAAGTCCAATGCACACGACCCATGTGGCAGAAGTTTGTACGGAGCGCACCATCGTCCTATGCCAACGCGTTGGCAGTAATGTCCTGGAAGGATGAAGAGGCACCAACAGTGGAGGAAGTGGCTCGCCAGCTGTGTCAATACGAAGAAAATCTCTCCTCCTCCCTACAAGCCTGCATTTCAGCTGTGGAGAAGCTGTCCGAGGATTTCCAGCAATTCAAAAAGGATATGTCCTATTCCCCACCTGTAAGAAACAATGTCTCAGCTATTAGGAGTGAGCAGTCTTCTGCCCAAGAGAGAGAATATAGAAGGTACACACCGCGAGGTGCCCTGTGGTTTTACCTATGTGATCAGGGAGAGGACATGAGGAAATGGGACGGAAAACCTACCTCAGTCCTAAATGCACGGGTACATGAACTGCGAGGAAAAACCCCCACAAAAGGGGATTCTACCAGGAAAAATGCAGCTCCAGTTTCCAAACAGAGTAGAAGGGCTGACTTTATTTCCGATCCTCTTGAAGGGACTTCTGAGCCAATTCTATGAGAAGTGAATACTGAATACTCTGACCAGAATTAGAGGGGCCCTGCCTCCAGCCAGGTGGAGGAAAGGGATAACTGCTTCTATTGGACTGTGTGGATTCGATGGCCTGGCACGTCAGACCCACAGGAGTATAAGGCTCTAGTAGACACCGGTGCACAGTGCACTCTAATACCATCAAGTTATAACGGGACAGAATCCATCTGTATTTCTGGCGTGACAGGGGGATCTCAAGAGTTAACTGTATTGGAAGCTGAAGTAAGCCTAACTGGGAATGAATGGCAAAAACACCCCATTGTGACTGGTCCAGAGGCTCCGTGTATCCTTGGCATAGACTATCTCAGGAGGGGGTATTTTAAGGACCCGAAGGGGTATCGATGGGCTTTCGGTATAGCTGCCTTGGAGACGGAGGGCACTGAACAGTTGTCTACCCTGCCTGGTCTCTCTCAAGACCCTTCGACTGTGGGGTTGCTGAAGGTTGAAGAACAACAAGTGCCAATTGCTACCACGACGGTGCACCGGCGGCAATATCGCACCAACCGAGACTCTCTGATTCCCATCCACAAATTGATTCGCCAACTGGAGAGCCAAGGAGTGATCAGCAAAACTCGCTCACCCTTTAATAGTCCCATATGGCCAGTGCAGAAGTCTAATGGGGAATGGAGATTAACCGTTGACTATCGCGGCCTGAATGAAGTTACCCCACTGCTGAGTGCTGCCGTTCCAGATGTGCTAGAACTTCAATACGAGCTAGAGTTAAAGGCAGCCAAGTGGTATGCCACCATTGACGTTGCTAATGCATTTTTCTCAATCCCTCTGGCAGCAGAGTGTCGTCCACAATTTGCCTTTACTTGGAGGGGTGTCCAGTACCCTTGGAATCGATTGCCCCAGGGGTGGAAACACAGCCCCACCATTTGCCATGGACTAATCCAGACTGCACTGGAAAAAGGTGAAGCTCCGGAACACCTGCAATACATTGATGACATCATTGTATGGGGCAACACAGCAGAAGAAGTCTTTGAGAAAGGGAAGAAAATAATCCAAATCCTTCTGAAAGCTGGTTTCGCCATAAAGGAAAGTAAGGTCAAGGGACCTGCACAGGAGATCCAGTTTTTGGGAATAAAATGGCAAGATGGACGTCGTCAGATCCCAATGGACGTAATTAACAAAATAGCAGCTATGTCTCCCCCAACTAATAAAAAGGACACACAGGCCTTCTTAGGTGTCGTGGGGTTTTGGAGAATGCATATTCCAAATTACAGTTTGATTGTAAGCCCTCTCTATCAAGTGACCAGGAAGAAGAATGATTTTAAATGGGGCCCTGAACAACAACAAGCCTTCGAACAAATTAAATGGGAGATTGTTCATGCCGTAGCTCTTGGACCAGTCCGGACAGGACAAGATGTTAAAAATGTGCTCTACACTACAGCTGGGGTGAATGGCCCTACCTGGAGCCTCTGGCAGAAAGCACCTGGGGAGACCCATGGCTGACCTCTGGGGTTTTGGAGTCGAGGATATCGAGGATCCGAGGATCGCTATACTCCAACTGAAAAAGAGATACTGGCAGCGTATGAAGGAGTTCGAGCCGCCTCAGAAGTGGTTGGTACTGAGACACAGCTCCTCTTAGCACCCCGACTGCCAGTGCTGGGCTGGATGTTCAAAGGGAGGGTCTCCTCTACACATCACGCAACTCACGCCACGTGGAGTAAGTGGATCGCACTAATCACACAACGGGCTCGCATAGGAAACCCCAGTCGCCCAGGAATTTTAGAAGTGATCACGGACTGGCCAGAAGGCAAAGATTTTGGAATGTCACCAGAGGAGGAGGTGGCGCGTGCTGAAGAAGCCCCGCTGTATAATAAACTGCCAGAAAATGAGAGGCAATATGCCCTGTTCACTGATGGGTCCTGTCGCATTGTGGGAAAGCATCGAAGGTGGAAGGCTGCTGTATGGAGTCCTACACAACTAGTCGCAGAAACTGCTGAAGGAGAAGGTGAATCGAGTCAGTTTGCAGAGGTGAAAGCCATCCAGCTAGCATTAGACATTGCTGAAAGAGAAAAGTGGCCAGTGATCTATCTCTATACTGACTCATGGATGGTGGCAAATGCCCTGTGGGGGTGGCTACAGCAATGGAAGCAGAGCAACTGGCAGCACAGAGGTAAACCCATTTGGGCTGCCACACTCTGGCAAGATATTGCGTCCTGGCTAGAGAATCTGGTTGTAAAAGTACGTCATGTAGATGCTCATGTACCCAAGGGTTGGGCCACTGAGGAACATCGAAACAACGAACAGGTGGATCAGACTGCCAAGATTGAAGTGGCTCAGGTGGACCTGGACTGGCAACATAAGGGTGAGCTATTTATGGCTCGGTGGGCCCATGATACTTCAGGTCATCAGGGAAGAGATGCAACATATAGATGGGTTCGAGATCGAGGGGTGGACTTGACCATGGACGCTATCGCGCAGGTTATCCATGAATGTGAAACGTGCTGCAATTAAGCAAGCTAAGTGGTTAAAGCCCCTGTGGTATGGAGGGCGATGGCTGAAATATAAATTTGGGGAAGCCTGGCAGATTGACTATATCACCCTCCCACAAACTCGCCAAGGCAAGCGCTATGTGCTGACAATGGTGGAAGCAACCACCGGATGGCTGGAAATATATTCTGTACCCCATGCCACTGCCCGGAACACTATCCTGGGCCTTGAGAAGCAGGTCCTGTGGCGACATGGCACCTCAGAAAGAATCGAGTCAGACAATGGGACTCATTTCCGAAACAACCTCATAGACACCTGGGCCAAAGAGCATGGCATTGAGTGGGTGTATCATATTCCCTATCATGCACCAGCCTCTGGGAAAATCAAGCGATACAATGGACTGTTAAAGACTACATTGAAAGCAATGGGGGGTGGAACTTTTAAACATTGGGATACACATTTAGCAAAAGCCACCTGGTTAGTCAACACCAGACGATCTGCCAAATCGGAGTGCCCCTGCCCAATCAGAATTTTTACATACTGTAGAAGGGGATAAAGTCCCTGTAGTGCACATGAAAAATATGTTAGGGAAAACAGTCTGGGTTACTCCTGCCTCAGGCAATGGTAAACCCATTTGTGGGATTGCTTTTGCTCAAGGGCCTGGGTGCACTTGGTGGGTGATGCGAAAAGATGGAGAAGTCCGATGTGTGCCTGAAGGGGATTTGATTTTAGGTGAAAATAGCCAAAATTAAACTGTATGATATTAGTTGCTATATAACCCTGCTACTGTATGTTACCATTATTATAATTGTTATATGCTATATCCATGGTACTATAGTAAGAATCACTTGGATCAAGCAAGAAAGAACTGCGATAAAACTGAGCAAAACGCAATAGTGATGGAACAAGAACTGACTCCAGCATGCAACAATCCAACGGTGCACACCATTCTCCTGCTACGTCAAATGTCAGCTGCTCGTCACACCGCACTGAAGCCCAATTCTGCTCTACCGACTGAGAGGACTTTGCACCATTCCTCCTGCCCAGACAGACTGGTATGACAGATGGAGCCCGGAGTCGGAAACTAATTGAACTCAACAAATGTTTTATGAACATAACTCATGAACTAAAGGAATAATATCTCTGTGTGTGTATATATATATATCATTGTTCATATGTCTCAAAGGACTGGAAAGGTGGTGATGATTAATCAGGATGTAACTAAAGGTATGGGAACTGAGCATGACGTCAATGGTATAGAATAAGGGGTGGATACTGTCCTGGTTTCAGCTGGGATAGAGTTAACTGTCTTCCTAGTAGCTGGTACAGTGCTATGTTTTGAGTTCAGCATGCGAAGAATGTTGATAACACTGATGTTTTCAGTTGTTGCTCAGTAGTGTTTAGACTATAGTCAAGGATTTTTCAGCTTCTCATGGCCAGCCAGGGCACAAGAAGTTGGCACAGGACACAACCAAGGCACCTGACCCAAACTGGCCAACGGTGTATTCCATAACATGTGACGTCCCATCTAGTTTAGGAACTGGGAAGTGGGGGGGGGGGGGGGGGGGGGGGCAGGGAATCGCTGCTCGGGGACTGGCAGGGTGTCGGTTGGCGGGTGGTGAGCTATTGCCCTGTGCATCATTTGTACATTCCAATCCTTTTATTACTACTGTTGTCATTTTATTAGTGTTATCATTATCATTATAGTTTCTTCTTTTCTGCTCTATTAAACCGTTCTTATCTCAACCCAGAAGTTTTACCTTTTTTCCCGATTTCCTCCCCCATCCCACTGGATGGGGGAAGTGAGTGAGCGGCTGCGTGGTACTTAGTTGCTGGCTGGAGTTAAACCACGACAAAAGGTCAGATAAATGGTGGCCACACTAACAAAATCACCATTCCTCCTCCACAAAGAGCAACAATGGTGTCTTGTATTCAGACACCATTGGGAGGAGAGAGATATGAATCTTATGTTGTTTGTGGCTTGTGCCTGGTAATGAAGGAAAGTTTGAAAGCAACACTTACCGGTAATCAGGAAGGATTACTGGGTGTTATTGAGCCAGATCTTCCTGCCTACTTTTTGTAATGGGGTTTACAGTATAAAGAAAATACTGAAAAAATCCCAATTGAAAATGTGACTTACCCACCATAAAGGCATATGTGTACATTTTAGATGTAGGATACAGTATTTTCTTTTGTAAACTGATCTATCTTCATTTTTCTGTTTCCCAAAAATGACCCTGATAAACTGCATCCTAACTTCCTTCTCAGATGATTGTGGCTATGGATCTCTGAAAGAACTCACTCAACTGCAGTATTTCAGAAGAAACTGAAGTACAGATCTTGAAAGCTGAAAACAAGTGCCAGCTTTTGCTTTATTGTTATGTTTGTCTTTCCACATCAAGGATAGGGAAGCCTGGACAGGAGGAACCAACAGAAATATTCCTGCTAGAGATTAAAGGGATAATTAGAAGCTTCCAGATAGCAAAGGCACTTGCCTTTTTGCCTTGATGCTTTACAAGCTTTGAAATAAGATCAAACACAAGATGCTTTAGTGTTTTTGAGGTCTATCAATAATAGTGGCTTCTAAAAGGGAGATTATCACAGTTTGTAGTGGCTTCTCAGTGAGCTGGTTGTGCAAGAGGTTTTCCTACCACTGAGTTATCAGCTTGGTGCATGAATTTGGAGCTGAGGTTTTCACTGGATCCTCCAGAGAGTGATTCAGAGTACTTTTAGAATAATTTTAACTTCTCCATGCAGATTCAAGGCCTTTTAAGAACACCTCATTACTGCCTGGATGTTCACTAAACATGTAGGGAGCTAAGCTTTGAGTCTAGGCCCCTCAGATATCTCAAGTTACGTGGTATGAGTTACCATCCCATCTTCTCAAGCTTAGGCATTAATTCAGATGAGGTTACACACACACACTGTACCAGTCAAATGTACAAGAGACTGGGCATGATTAAAGAAGGGGATCATCATGGAAAGACTCGGATCCATTTAGAAAAGCTCCAAATACCTACCAGATGTAGGTAATTGTTTTAAGACTTTAGATTGCAGGAGAAGATCAAGATTCAAAATTCTCGTAAACATTTAAGATTTAGAGAGCAGAGTGTTCGCAGTCATCAGAAACACCCCTTCTCCAGCTCACTGAAACTATTCTCTCTTGTCCATGTCCCCAAGATCCTTTCTGTGTCCCAGCTTCTCCAAATCTTTAGTAAGCAAAGACACTGTGAGTTTTATCTCTATCTGTACCAGTTTAGCATGATGTGTTTGGTTTGAATATCAAGATCTTTTAAACAGCATCTCTAAGCATTCTCTAGGATAGTTTTTAGTAAGAACTTACAGTTTCGTTCACCCAGTCACCCAAGAAAATATTTGCATAAGGACCTTATATACTTTAGGTTTAAAAAGATAATATTTACTTGAGGAAGAGATTAATAAAGAAATCAAATTCAATAACTAGTGTGTCATCACTAGATCATAATTTTTTATTTCTGCTCTGTAGAGGAAGAACGGTTTTGTTTTGCAACTGTACTACATTTACACAAGAAACCTGAACAGTCTTTCCACAGTGTTATTTTTCTGATGATGTGATGGATTAACCCTGGCTGAACTCCAGGTGCCCACCAAAGCCATTCTATCACTCCCCCATCCTCAGCTGGACAGGGGAGAGAAAAATATAACAAAAAGCTTGCTGGTCAAGATAAGGACAGGAGACATCATTCACTAATTACCATCATGGGCAAAACAGGCTCAGTTTGGGAAAATTAACTCAATTTATTACAAATCAACCAGAGTCGGGTAATGAGAAATAAAACCAAATCTCAGAACACCTTCCCTCCCTTCCTCCCAGGCACATCTTCACTCCCGGATTTCTCCACCAAGCCCCCCGCAGCGGCACAGGGGGACGGGGATGGGGTTTATGGTCATCACACGTTATTTTCTGCCACTTCGCCTGCTCAGGACGAGGGCTCATCACACTCTTCCCCTGCTCCAGCGTGGGGTCCCACCCACGGGAGACAGTCCTCCATGAATTTCTCCAATGTGGGCCATTCCCACAGGCTGCAGTTCTCCACGAACTGCTCCAGCATGGGTCCTTTCCACGGTGTACAGTCCTTCAGGAGCACGCTGCTCCAGCGCGGGTCCCCCACGGGGTCACAAGTCCTGCCAGAAAGCCTGCTCCAGCGTGGGCTTCTCTCTCCACAGATCCGCAGGTCCTGCCAAGAACTTGCTCCAGCGCGGGGTTCCCACGGGGTCACAGCCTCCTTCGGGAACCCACCTGCTCTGGTGTGGGGTCCTCCACGGGCTGCAGGTGGAGATCTGCTCCACCATGGACCTCCCTGGACTGCAGGACAGCCTGTGTCACCAGGGTCTTCACCATGGGCTGCAGGGGAATCTTCGCCTGGAGCACCTCCTCCCTTTCCTTCTTCACTGACCTTGGTGTCTGCAGGCTTGTACTTCTTACATGTTCTCACTCTTCTCTCTGGTGGCTGTTTCTCCCTGTCCCAACTTTCTTTTTCCTTCTTAAAAATGTTATCACAGAGGTGTTACCACTATCACTGATTGGCTTGGCCTTGGTCGGGGGCAGGTCCGTCTCAGAGCCAGCTGGTATGGGCTCTCTCTCTCTCCAACACAGGAGAAGCTTCCAGCAGCTTCTTACAGAAGCCACCCCTGTAACCCCCCCTGCTACGAAAACCTTGCCACACAAAACCAATACAGATGAGTGGGCAGTTTTAATAGACAGCTGCATCGTAGATGACACATGAATTGGGA
This sequence comes from Astur gentilis, assembly GCF_929443795.1. NCBI lineage: Eukaryota > Metazoa > Chordata > Aves > Accipitriformes > Accipitridae > Astur > Astur gentilis. Next base: position 8,695,631 of record NC_064905.1, read on the forward strand.
GATGTCTGGGTCCTTCCTCCTTGTTCCTTATGCTCCCTTTTGAATCCTGGGAGCGCTTTTAATAGTGCTACAACAGAGAAGGGGGAATTGCAAGGAGCTTCTTAAGTCCCCTGCTGCTGCATAGAAACCTTGTCAGAAATGTAGTGAGATTTACCTCAAAGCTAGTTAGATTTCTTTTCTCCAGTATGCTGATTAGAATACTGATTTAAAACCTTGCTGCTCTAAAGGCTCGAATCTTTTTCCTAATTTTCAGCTTTGTAATCCATGGACAATTTACATTGTTCCTTTGCCAGCTTTGTCCTTCATTGTAAGAAGCTGCTCTTTTACAGAGTTTACAGGATATTAATCTATTAAAAGCAAACAAATTATTTTGTAACCTATTCTAAACCACCTAGGGTAAATCTCATTTACTGCTACATGCTTACTTTCTCAATTATTCAAGTGGCCTTGGTTTTGCATCTGACCTGTTTGAATTAAAGTTATTAGGCATGTCTCACTAAGATTGTATTCTGGGCAGAGAAGTAGAAGTGGGTTTTTTTACACCCCTTAGTACATCTTTATGTATCTGTATATTACACTTCACAATATACACAACTTTATTTATCCTGCATGACATCAGGAGCTTGCGGTTATTCTGTAATAAGCTACTAGAGTCAATTCTTCCCTTGCTCAGTCTTGTTCGGACAGGAAACTCCCAGAATATGTCAGGACTTGTTTCTAGTTGCAGCTGATTGAGTTGTACCATTACATTTTATCTTGTTTCTGTTCAATGAAATAGCCCAATCTTTTTCATATTGCAGTACACCCTAACATTATATCATCAGTAAATGTCATTGGAACCTTCTTATGATAGGGATGAAACCTTCAATGAAATACTGATTTTTAAAACTTATCCTCTAATTTAAGTAGGTTTTTTAATTGCTTTTGTCATATCTACAGAAATACATGAGGGCATTAACATCTTTATATATTACACAGAGGTCTTTTAAATCTACCGTTATACAGTTAGGAATATATTTACAGGAGTAAAAAAAAAAGCCCAATACGCAAATGAATACTGAGGAATGAAGCTTCTGACAGAGAATGTAGTAATTATTATATCAATACTAAAGTATCTTAGTACCTGTTCAATGGTTCCTGAAGCAGGAATTTATATTTGTCTGCATCTTTTAGATGGTATATACTGAAAAGATATCCTCAATATACAACAGACTGTGTCTATCTCAGGACAAAAATCTGTATAAATTGTGATTATAAGCAGTATTGGATTTTAGCTTTAGACAGCTTTACTGGTGCTAAACTGTGTTAATTTTCTTTTGCTGGTGTATTACACTCATCATCTTAATCTTTTATGCTATATTTAAGTTCCTTACTGTTATCTCTATTACTAATAAATGTTAGGTAGCAATCTGGCAATGTTTTACTAAACAAAAACAGTCACTTATGTCTACTCTTTATTTTCTCTCCTGTACAAGTTTTTTTATTTCCCCCCAAACTCTTGCTATTTCATTATATTTGGTGTTAATTTTGTGCATTCTCATTTGTTTCTAGGTAGGATTTTTTATGTTGTTTCTACTACAAAACAGATGTGTCCTTGTAAAAGGATAATCTACTCGGGGTGATGACAAAGATGACATTTTGGCTATTGAGGTCTATCAAGGGAAAGTTCCTACTGTCTTCAGTGGCTATGGGATTTTGCCCTAATTGAATAAGATCCTTTGGATATGAACCACTATTACATTTTCATTGATGTTGTCTCATGTTATTGTTCTCCCCAATGTAATATTGTATCAATAGGGCTATTATAAATATATGGTTTTACTCACTTTCAAAATGAAAAGCTTTACTCATCTTTTCAGGGTTTTTTCAACTCATTCTTCTTGCTCATTCCACTTACTTTTATTTTCTATCTTTTTTCACTCTTTTGTGACAATTTAAAGTTGATCTGAACTAAAAAGGAAATGCAAACCCAAAACATTCTACTGTTCTCTATTCTGTTTTTCCAACACCTTGAAAACTAAATAAATCTGTGGGCCCATGGATAAAAGGAATTTGCTTCATCTCACTCCAAATTAGGAATACTGGTAACATAGATATAAAATGTGTATATAGCACTTTGGAAGTTGTGCTGGCATACTTTAACATGTGGGACAGTATTTAAGGTAGCTGTAATTCCATTTTACAAGTGTCAGCCCTAACCATATCTCTTTAAATAACCCATTAGAGTCCCCCAACAGGAAAATTTGCAGCTCTCAGCTGCTTCTGTATATGAATAATGCAGAAAGAAATCAGATCTCTCATGTGCCCTGTGGCTCAGAGACTTTTCCATTCAATTAATAAGCACTGAAGTAGATGACAAGATTATTAAACAAGTTTTTAAGAGACGAAAGATTTTCTAGACTTATGATATGGATTATTGACAGAACCAAGCATTATTCTGAAATAATGCATTTTTGTTATTTATTGAGAGATAGAAAGAATATTTCCTCTTGTGGCCAGATAGCTGATCTTCCACAGTCATATACTTGTAGATTTACATATACACGCACATATTTAAGAAGGCATGTGTATTTTACTTCTTTAAGTAGGTATAACTGTTAACTGGTACACTGACTTCAGCCCTCCACCATCAGAAGTATGGCATAGTTCAGTATTGGATCTGAAGTTTGCCTTTACTGCTCAGTTTTGACTTAGAGCTCTTTGTTTTGGGCTATGTGGTGGAGTCATTAACCCATGGGAGGTAGACAGCAAGTACACGCCTCCTGAATACAGTTCTAATATGACCAAAATATGAAATAGAGGTTCAGTGACATTAAAATAGTCTCTCTTCAATGCAGTGATTGAAACCAAGATCTGTTTTTAATGTAACAGAAATTTTAAAAATCTCACACACTTTATGGAACTACAGACAAAGGTTATTTTCTGTTTACCTTGTAAACTCAGGTTTTCAGGAACTTCATTGGAGTTAGTATTTTTTAGTGTGAGGCTAATTAATACCTAGCCTGATCCCAAGAAGAAAGCAATGCCATAAGGTGAGGACGATTGAGAGCCAGAAGTCTTACTATCCACCTCTTCAAACTGATGTCATAATGGTGACTGGAGTAAGAAGAAAGGCAAGAAAATATGAAATAGATAAAGAGCCAAGAGATAATGTAAATGTGAAGGAAGCATGGAAAATGAACTAGGAGAACAGGAAGAAAGAAATAAGACTTGATACACACTATGGGAAGGTTGGTTTGCTGCTGTGGGGATTTTCCAGTGCTGGAAGAAATTGTACTGGGAGATGTTTGTGCTCAGTGGTGTCTGCAGTTATCTATATTCAGACCACATTAGACAGAGATGGAGTGAAGTTGTTTAGATTCTTCAGTTTGAGCTCCCTAAAATGGTTTATTGTATTCCATAAGGATTGTTTTTATTTCAGATAGACATAGGAACATTGTGTGAGAAATTCTTGAGCTATTTCCACTACAGAAACTGATTTTAAGAGGCTTTAGTCAAAATAACAAAATTGAATAAATCTAGGAATGGGTATGAACTTTTACTAAGCCTCTGAACAACCTTTAGCAAAATGTAATCTCTAGTTTTCTGTTCTTATTCTGCCTTAGGACTCCAGATTGGGCATCAGGGATTTACTTGCTTAGCACTTTTTTTCTGTACATCGGTAAGATTCTAGTGGTCTTGATAGATAGCTTTCAGCCTAATAACTACAGATTGCAGGGGTAGGATGAATCAAAGGCAAAGGATGTTGGGATATAGAGTGTGATCAGGCAAACACTAGGGAAGGAGAAGAAAGCTCAGCTCAACGTGATCTGTGCAGCACTTGGTTCTCTTATTGCTCTATAACATGCAGCTCTAACTTCTGTGAGCTTAGCACAACTCTCTGTGATACTGGATGGATTTTTTAGAAAATATCAAATCCTTTTACTGAAAGTGTTGTTCCAATAAAAAGCATCTAATATGTGCTGCTTGACTGAAAATTTCTAATTGATGATCTTGCAAAAAAGTTGGCAGCTGGATTGATTTATCTCAGCCAGTGAAATAAAAAGCAATCAATAACAAAAGGTAAAATAAATGACTAGTAATAGGTGTATCTGATTGTTTAAATGAAGCATACCATATGCATTATTATGCCTAACAGCATGTGAAATGCACTTCAGATATGACATTGGTGCTAGTTTACTAAATAATAAAGCATAGCAGAGTGATCAAGGCGACATTAGTGGACAACATTATTCAATCTAAGAACCTCTTTTAAAAAAAAAAAATTACATTTGTTGCTTTGTGGTAATTGTAACTGCAGATTTCATAATTTTTAAATTGCCTGTCTCTCTCATTCATCAGAGAGAATTGTTGAGCTGCTGCTGACTTCAGCTGTGTGTGCATAGCACAGTGACAAAGCTAGAACAATTGGTCCCTATGAGCTCAAGGGCACTATCTTGAAGGTAGTCTGAAAGTCACAAGAATATCCAGTTCCTGTAGATTCTTATCCAGGACAGGAGATAGAATATATAAGACAGTAACTGATCTTAAATTGTCTTCTCCTTAACCTTCCCTGCCTGACAATTGGGTTTATTGGCTTCCCATTCCTGTCTGGAATGCCCACTGTTATAACACTTTAAGCAGGAAATTATAACCTGCTAAAAGGTAATAAGACATTTGGCAATATAAAGAGGAATGAGAACCTACCTAGAGAATTCTTTTCAAACAAGGACTAGAGATTAATATAAATGCGAGGGGATTAGGTGTACTTAATAAGCGATCAATCAGTAACAAAAATGACCCATGGAGAGGATCCCAGCCAGATCTTACAAAGGGATTCCCAGTCTTTGAAAAAATAGGACTTCTAATCTATTCCAGAATTTTTATTTGTTCAACACCCTTCTTGGAAATCCCAGCCAATATCAGATTACTAGGAAATAGTATAGGAAGAGAATGTTCTTCATCAGCTATAGTTGTGACAAACAGGTTTTGGTCTTTGTCTGGTGCTTCTTCTTTCTGTTAGTTCATGTTTACTTGTGATCCTTCTTTGCTCCAACACTTATTCTGGTCCTACATGTGACCAAGTTGCTGAGCTGCAGAAAACATTGCTTCAGACTATGTAGAACTTGTATACTAGGAAATTGTTTGATTTAAAGTATCATCTTTCTTGGAAACCTTTGTTCTGTTGTGGGAAGAAGAATGACATTTTGTGGGAGTTGCTCTCTGAGGAGAGACAGAGACACTTCACCTCCACTGCTCCTGAAGAGCATGTTGTTGTCAATAAAAGAAGTTCTCTTTTATAAGAAAGAGAATAAAAGAAGTAACCAGAAGAATCTTGACAGAGAAAGTATGTATGCCAATATTTTCCTCTGCTAGAATAAACCACACAAGATCATTTTCACCATTGGTGAATCACGCTCAGGACATGAAGGTGGAGTAAGTCTAAAAACTTTTATTACACTTCATGGAAAATATAATTTGGTGGGCTGTTTAGAAGCAGAAAATTGAAGTTTACTGCCTCTTCCAGTTCTGGGTCTCATGGTTGAGAAACTCCCACATTCTCAACCAGGCACAGATTCCAGTTTCTCTTTTGGTTTTCCCATTTTTGGTCAGTATATATTTTGGTTTTTTTTAGCATTTTGTCAATGCCTTAAAAAAAACCCCATAATTTTGTTGAGTGCTGAATGCATTTCAGCAAAATTGGCCAAATCATTCAGAATGAAAAGTAAAGCTGAGACTTAAAATGCTTCAGAAAGCCTTCAAATATACCCTTTTGTCATGTCTAACTTTCTTTTCTACAGAACTCACAATCTGCTCACAAACATTTATTGAGAATGTTGCTATAATGGGGAATGGGCTTCTATTCTATTTTTCAGTGTCTTCTGCTTCTAAGAATGTCTGCAAATTAAGCTTGCAGGACATTAACTGAATACAGACCATAGTTTGGAGAATTAACAAGTTTGGAGAATAAACAGTCCTTCTAAAAAAAAAAGGACTTTTGGGGTAGACTTTTTCTTGATAAGCATTTCAGTTCTTAACACAAAAAACAGTCCTTAAGGTTAAACTGAAACTAGGAATATTTTACTTGTGGTTCTTGGGTATAGTTTTCTAAACTATTACTTGTCCTTGAGATTAGATGATAGAACAATTCCTTCTCATTTTGTTCTTCAATATGGGCGTAAATATTTATCTTCACAAATTAATGAAATATTCTTAAAATATACAAAGATTTAACCTCAGCCATGACTTTACTATTATTAATGCACATTATTTGCATAGAAGCAATACCAATGAGCTACAGGCATGGCCTACATTTTATACAGAATTAGAAATTTTAAAGGAGACATGTTATATAACCTTTCTGTTGAAGAAGATGATGAGAGTCAGAAGGTGGACAAAGGAAGATGAAGAAATGAGAGACTGATATAATTTTGTCAGTATTGTAAACAATGTTCTCAACACACCATCTGGTCAGCTGCTTTATGTATTGTTTTTAAGGATGCTAGATCAAAAAGTAGCTTTTCAAAGGGTGTTGTGCTTTAACTCCATCTGGCAACCAAGCACCATGCAGCAGCTCACTCACCTCCCTCAAAGTGGCATGGGGGAGAGAATCAGAAGTGTAAAAGTGAGAAAACTCGTGGGTTGAGATAAAGACAGTTTAATAGGTAAAGCAAAAGCCGCATGCCAAAGCAAAGCCAAACAAGGAATTCATTCGCTGCTTCCCATGGGCAGGCAGGTGTTCAGTCATCTCCAGGAAACAGAGTCCCATCACACGTAATGGTTACTTGGGAAGAAAAACGCCATCACTCCCAATATCCCCCCTTCTTCTTCCCCCAGCTTTATATGCTGAGCATGACATCATACGGTCTGGAATATCCCTTGGGTCAGTCGGGGTCAGGCGTCCTGGCTGTGTCCCCTCCCAACTTCTTGTGCCCCCCCAGCCTGCTCGCTGGTGGGGTCAGGTGAGAGGCAGAAAAGGCCTTGGCTCTGTGTGAGCACTGCTTAGCAGTAACGAAAACATCTCTGTATTATCAACACTGTTTTCACTGCAAATCCAAAACATAGCCCCATACTAGCTACTGTGAAGAAAATTAACTCTATCTCAGTCAAAACCAGCACAAAGGGCGATATGAAAAGATAGGCTTTCTGGTATTTGCAGGCAGCTCTTTCAAGCATAAAGTACAGGAAAAGGCCATTCCTTCTGAAATTATTCCTTCTGAAAATTTAAAGAGCAGGAGATGGGAGTTGATGCCATTGGCTGCTCTGAGACAGCATCTTGTCAGTGAGTCAATTCATTACCCTCTTCCAGCTGAGGGGAAAGGTCTTTCTGACTTTCATGTAGAGATGGCTCTTTGTCACATTGGCAGAGGTCTTGGTTACAGTAGTTTTATGTTGAAGGTACTGCCTTGAGTTTCACATTAATCTAGTTGAGAACAGGATGAGAAGAGAATCAGGCTGTTTCTTGACACTGAGTATGTAGATGGAAGTGACTTTAATGTGAAGGCCTGCCACATGGAAGTAAATTCCTCTAACTTCATTTGAAGACTGTATGGTTTTATACAAAGTAAATTTGTCAGCATCGTGCCATTTGTAGATTTGGAAGACAATGTATACCTCAATATCATCAGTGCCTTAATTACCTCAGTAAGCATGATGCTTAGTGGCATTTCTGGTTAAAGTCCTAATTAGCCTTCTCTATCTAATGAGCATGTGAAGGTTTGGCTTGTGGCTTATTATCCTACTCATTATTATGAATGATAGGGCAACTGTATAAAGCCTCCAGTTTTACAATGTGACATAATTATTTATGAAAAGGCCTTGCCCCAGAAATGGAAATAATGATAATTACATTTAATCTTTTCATGGTTTATGCATTTTTTTGCAGTGAAACAGATGCCTATAGGACACTAATTACTGAGAGGGGAACTGCAATATGCTACCAGACAGGCTTATTGAAAATATATGAACCTGAGATTACATTTTTTCATATCTTTGGTATCATTAATTTTCTTCTTCATATATGTACTTCTCATGTGCTTGACTTCGCGTCTTATGCCTATTTTATAAGCATATTTATTGCTCAGTTTTAACAGCTTACAAGATTGACAGGAGGACTACATAAAGCTGCTTGTTTAGCACCTCTAATTGTGGCTACTGTTGCCGTTTCTGCACTGGTAAGGGCACAGAGACTGCTCAATACCAGGTATGCCTCTGATGTCTGTGTTTAAAGGTTAGCACAAAGGCAAGTGTTGGGTTTACATCAGTTAGAGCAGTTGGCAATATTTTGATGCTTTCTGTATACTGCTTGAGAATGTCTCCATTGGCTAATTGACTCTGCTTTCCTCATATATTCTGCCAGCATGATATCCTTAGTAGGCATCACAATGGGAATTTTCTTTTGTAATTTCATAATCAGCTGATTTATCTATTGTTGAAATGGACTTGAAAAAAATAAAATTGTTTAATGGGACATAACATTTTGAAAAAGAATGTGTTTATGGACAACTTTGTAGTTTCTTAAAGTTTTAGCAAACTCATGATGAACATATTTTTGTGCTCTCAATAGGAAGGGTGGTGAAATGGCCTTGTTATAGGCTATCACTAAGCTGGAGAGCTGCCTAGTTTTACAGCATTTCTTTCTTCACTGTGTAAGCATGAATGATATTTGCAGCATTCTTAAATCTGAGAGTCATCACTAACAGCTTCTTTCTAGTGCATAGCCAGTGGCCCTGTGCACTGGGAGATTAGGCAGCAGGTCAGAGTGCAGAGTGAAATAGAAGCCAGCAATATGCGAATGAAGTCAGTGTTTCCATTCTGTTCCCAGTGAGATAGTGATCTTGTCCCATGAATGTCACCTGGATTTGTGGTGAAGAAAGAATTGTAAGTTTTACTATAGAAGTATTTGAACAATGACTGGGTACATGCATTTGGACATTAATGAATAATATAGCACAGGTAGTACGTAATGATTTCTCTTGTCAGCTGCCACCCCATAATTTAACATCTTGAAAAGTGATTTTTATTTTGATTTCAGTATAAATCTTTATGTCTGTCTAACTGCACTGCTGGCAAGACAAGGAGGTAACAAACAAATGGATAAAGAGCTGTCCTGATTTAATCCTAGGTAACACTGAGCATCATTTCACCATTTTAAAACGGTGCTGATGGATCACTTTGGTCACTGAGAGCATGTGGATAATAAAATGGAAAGAAAGAAGCCAAGAGCAGGAAACAAGAATATGTAGATAAAAACATTGTTCCCATATGCCACTATTTTTATTGTTGGCTTTTAGCTTTTCTAAGAAAATACAGCAGAAGTTAATGAAGGGAAACATTCTCACAATTACTCCAGTTCCTCAAAAACAAAGGGACCTTGACAGGACAACGCAAAATTGTCTCTCCAAGACTTCGAACCTCTCTTATGTGAAAAGCGTTTGAAGGTATTAAATCAAATCTAGTGTATATTGTAGCATGGTAACATAATTTTAGCACAGATGTCACAAGAAATTACACCATTCCCAAACAGTGATGGTTTGATCACTCCCTTTAGGATAACGGTTTCTGCCTTGTTACTGATACCCACTTCCCTGATGATGAGATAACCGCGTATCTCTTGTTTTCAGGCAGTTACCCAAAGCTATGCATATAGTAAGCTCATTCTTCTTTTTGCCATGGTATTCTACAGTCTTTGAAATCTTGTACAATGTCTTTCTTAGGTTGCTGAACTGTATCACAATGTGACTTTGGTCACTAAAGTTACAGTTTTCATTTTCAACAGTATTTAAAAAACTGATACAGAAAAGAGTTAATGGAAGAGTTTATTACACTTTTTATTTCTCCATAAACCTGAGTCACAGTAAAAGGAATGCTTTGGATATAACATTTTTATCCTTATCCATTAACACTGTCAGTAGTAGCGTTTTAAATTCTGTTTTTATGAGTGGAGTATTATGAAGGAGAATGACTTCTTAAGTAAAGAAATCTACTTCATCATTTAAATTATGATCTCCTCTTTCCACATACTTCTCTTTTGTGGTTTGCTTTTGTTGATTGGCTCTTTTATATGTTCTAGATGTACATAGCTTAGTTCAGCAATTCTTTATAGCAAGGCAGGTAACTAGGGAAGATGCTGAACATGGGATACTTTTGTCATGGAAAAAAGCCCACTCATGACAAAATGGAGCCATGCTGAGTAGTCCTGAAAGCTTAAATAGGTAATTGTAAAAGTGGATACTGCTTATTAAATATTCTGATAGAAATAGAAACTTTTAATTTCTCATGTTTATTTTTTGCTACTAATTAGACATCTTTGTTTTTGTTAGTATTAGTGAAATAGAAGATTTAATGGAAAAGCAAATGAACTTTTTTTTTTTCAAGTCTTAGCTACTTTAAAGTATTTACACTGTTAATTCCTGCCTTTATATCTGAAGGTGCATAAGGCTGAATTAAATATTTATTAGCATGCTCACAGCCCCAGTTGGATCCCCAGTTGTTCAGAGCTACCTTAATGAGAAAAAAGAGGATGTGTAGCTGTGCTAGAAATGGATATTGCTCCTGCTACAATGACCTGCCTCATATTAAGGACTGGCAGAATTCAACTGTTCTTCTTGGATAATGTTTCTTGGTGGTTACAGTGGTTAGCAGTGTCTGCCGAAACATGTCGCTGAACTATATGCTGTAGAATATTCCATTAAAGCAGTATATGAATTTGCAGGAGCTTCCTTGAACATAGCTACATAGTTCTACTAAGTATTCTACTTCATAGAATAGAATCCTAGAATGCTTTGGGTTGGAAGGGACCTTAAAGATCATCTAGTTCCAACCCCCCTGCCATGGGCAGGGACACCTTCCAATGGACCAGGTTGCTCAAAGCCCCATCCAACCTGGCCTTGAACAATTCCAGGGATGGGGCATCCACAACCTCCCTGGCAACCTGTTCCAGTGCCTCACCACCCTCACAGTAAACAATTTCTTCCTAATATCTAATCTAAATCTACCCTCTTTCAGTTTAAAACTGTTGCGCCTTGCCCTATCACTACACTCCCTGTTAAAGGGTCCCTCCTCATCTTTCCTTCAGGTCCCCTTTAAGTGAAGGCCACTGTAAGGTCTCCCCAGAGCCTTCTCTTCTCTAGGCTAAACAACCCCAGCTCTTTCAGCCTATCATCATAGGAGAGGTGCTTCAGCCCCCTGATCACCTTTGTGGTCCTCCTCTGGACCCGCTCAAGCAAGTCCATTTCTTTCTTATGTGGGGGGCCCCAGAGCTGAACGTAGTACTACAGGTGGGATCTTATGAGAGTGGAGTAGAGGGGGAGAATCACCTCCTTTGACCTGCTGGTCATGCTTCTTTTGATGCAGCCCAGGGTGCGATTGGCTTTCTGGGCTGCAAACACACATTGCTGGCTCATATTTAGTTTTTCATCCACTAGTACCCCCAAGTCCTTCTCTGCAAGGCTGCTCTCAATTCACTCATTGCCCAGCCTGTATTTGTGCTTGGGATTGCCCTGACCCATGTGCAGGACCTTGCACTTGGCCTTGTTGAACTTCATGAGGTTTGCACAGGCCCATGTCTCAAGCCTTGTCAAGATCCCTCTGGATGGCATCCCTTCCTTCCAGCTTGTCAACCACACCACACAGCTTGGTGTCATCAGCAAACTGGTTGAGGGTGCACTCAATCTCACTGTCCATGTCGCCAACAAAGATCTTAAACAGCTCCAGTCCCAATAGTGACCCCTGAGGAACGCCACTCATCACTGGTGTCCACTTGGACATCAAGCCATTGAATGCAACTTTTTGAGTGTGACTATCCAGCCAATTCCTTATGCACTGAGTGGTCCATCTGTCAAAGCCACGTCTCTCCAATTTAGAGACAAGGATGTTGTGCAGGATAGTGTCAAATGCTTTGGACAAGTCCAGGTAGATGATGTCAGTTGCTCTTCCCTTATCTACCAATGCTGTAACCCCATGAATGGAATAAATATTTTTATTCCGTTCATGGAACTACATGAACGGAATAAAAACAATATTCTATTGTATTTTCCCAACATTATGTGCATTGTTGAAGATGGTAATATATATCTTTTACTTGCAAGATACTTACAATAATTTGTTTTTTAAAACTGGGTATAATCTTTGTGTTCCTGTATTAGGAGCTGAAAGGAGACTAACAGGACCAACACAACTTATGAGGCAAATTTTTTTCCCTTAGGATGAATTCAGATCAGTATGGGCATAATCAATTCACCTGACTGCAGTCAAAATTCTGATGAAATCACTGGAAATGTCATGTGTATATGAGTTGTCTAAAGGAGTTAATAAAAATGCACAGTCAGAGTCTATATCATTACATAAGTATTACGATGCAGGTTTTAAGGGATTCTTATACTGAATAAAAGATACATGTAGAGCAATATGCGGAGCTGCTGTTAAGGCAATTAGTGTTTCCAGGAAATGAGACGTATTTCTCTGTGGTATTTATTTTTATGGAAAACTTCCCTTCTTATTACCTCTTCATATCCAGTACATTTCTGTAACCCTTTTTTGTATATATATGAAACTGCAACTCCTTCCTGAATGACATTCCTTTTAGTAAGGTTGTTGGTAAACTTATATAAGATGTCAAAAAAACCTGTATGGTGTTTCTACAAACTTGGCTGAAAGCACATGTATTTTTTTAAATGTTTCAGTTAAGAATTATTTGTGGTTAAGCTTCTTCTAAAAGGTTGTTTTATAAAATCACACAATATCCAAAAGAAAAAGAAAGATATGCTGCTAAATTGTGCTACTGTCACCATCTGATAGAAAGATTGTTGGTATTTTTCTTATTACTCATTAAAATCTACAAAGAACAAATGTATCCTTTGGAAAAAAAGTGAAATAAATGACAGCTATAGCTAGCACACTCAATAACGAGAGCTCAGATGTTGCTTTCTGTGCTTTCCATGTTAACTTAGTTCAGTTCTGTAGGAGATAATAAGATAGGATAATTTCCTGTGAGACAAGAAAATTCGGGCATGATTATGTGTGTAAGACTGGACAGAAAAAGCAAAGGAAAAATGATAATTGGTAGTATTGAGTGTATCCTTAAATGTAGAGTGTCCTGTGCACAATAGGAGATTTTAATACGTATTCTTGTTGCCTCAAATCTGTTTTCCATGATGCAACATTCAAATGCTTTGAAATAATGCACCTTTCCAACAAAAAAGTTGTAAAGAAAATACACTGAAACCTTTTCCAAAAGCTTCCTTGTTCTTTGAAGTACAATATGAACCTGGTGCTGTGCATTGACATTTACATAGTTGTTTGAAATTGCTTCAGGGTTCCACAATATTTCCACAGTAAAGACACTATTTTCTGCATACTCTTTTGGGCCAAGTTGCACTTTGCAAGCCATGTTGTATGTACAGTATAGATGGTAAGTGTGCGTCCTAAATGGTTATCTGGATTCTGTCAAACTAGGTGTGGTTGATGAGTTTTTCCTACCTTCCTTCCTTGAGAGTACTAGTTTTTGTTTTTCTTCTCTTCCCTGCCATTGATTATCAGAGGAAACCAATTATCTTTGATGTTTTGGGGCTCTTTCAAATGAATGAAGTTTCCCAATGAACTCTAAAATTATTAGGCGGGGAGGGAGAAGAGGAGAGAGGAAAAGCAAACAGACTGAAGGCAATCAATCACAAAGGCCTTTTTCATTTGAAATATGAACTAAAACCAAGAGCAGTGTCATGTAACATTGGTTTTTTTTTAATTTCCTTAGATAAGTTTTTCCTATAATAAATACAACCTGGAAATTGGCAGTTGCCTGGTTTTCATATAAAGCAAATGTAAAGAACAGCTATGATGCAAAACATTCCAAAGAATGAAGACCACTTCTGTTTATCCACAGCTTTGGTGAAAGTTATGTATTTCTGAGGAAAAAAGTTTATGATGGGACATATCTGTGATCTATTAGTTACGTAATTAATTTCAGTGTTTGTAGCCTATGGCACAGGAAAGCATCAAGATAATAAAATATTTCAGGTATTTTAGTTCATATATATTTTAATTCATGCAATAATATATAACATTCAGATGGATACATATCTTTCCATTTACAATGGCATTACTAAAGAGATGGACGATACATATTGGTAGTCTAATTTTGCTTGTCAGAGGCAAAATGGAAGTTATAAATAGTCCCAGAGAACGGATGAAACTATTGTATGCATTTTAAATTTTCTTTTTCTGGAGTAACTATTGATACAGTTGTGAATATTCTGTCAGATTTTAGCAACTGACTCTAGCAGTGTTCTATGGAGTTTATGGTAATGATAGTTTTATGAAGGCTATAGTTTTATGAAGTCAATAGTTTTAAGAAGGAACAGCTGTAACAAAGACTTTCATAGTTTATCAGAAATATGAATACTTCCTCATTCTCATAATTTCTCATATCTTGGTGGACAATTCTGAGGAATATTTTTAAGCCATAGCATTGTAAATTTAGAAATGTAGTCTTGATTTTAAAATAAAACATGAAACAGAATGTAACATGTTCAGTTTTCTTTCACTGCAACAAGTGAAAAGCAGACACAAAGTTTGGGCTGAATAATTCTAATTATTAGGTACAGAGATTTGAAACACAGTCCTCTCTCCTGTAATGTTTTATAAAGAGACATCTCCTTTGAATTAAGAGGTATCAGATAATCAATGAATCCAAGAATAACCTGTATTAAAGACAAGTTGGTGATCTAAAACCTACTGGCTTGACTTCAGTCTTGCTGTGATTTAACCACCACACTGCTATACCTGTCAGCATATGCCAAATCTACACTGTGCAGGTAGGATCAGAATCAAAATCTTTCTGGGGATGTTTCATTGAAGGACTGTTTTCTTTGACTTTAAAGTTCTCTATTGGCTTCCAGTCATGATATCTATAGTGTTGGTTGCAAACTATCTGCAGAACAGCTTTAAGCATGTGTTCTGCAAATGCCATATGAAAAATAGCCTCTTCTGGTAACCAAAGAAGATCACAAGAATGTTATGGCAGTACAGTAGGGGATGGAGACAAATGCTGCTATGGTTGGAGCAACCATATATCACACAGAGTTGAAAGATGGAACAGAAAAAGGTCACAAACAGAATTGTGGTACCTTTTTATAAAGGTCAATACAAAACTACCCCAACCAGAATATATAAAAAGGGCAGTCTTGTAGGAAGCCAATTGAGTTAGATGTGAAAGTATATAATTATTATTTTGCATATTTTGCCTGATGAACTTTACTAACATGCCCAACAAAATGAACACAAGACAGTTAAAAATCACTGCAATTAATCTTCCTAAAAATAGCGACTGAACCCATAGTTCCCTTAAGTGTTGGGGGGTGGGGGGGGAGCAGGAAGAAAATATATATGTGTATGAGATAGTTTGGTATGATTTGGTTTCCCACATACTAAAACCAGATTTCATCTTTCTGATTATTTTTTTTTTAAAAGCAAACTAAAAATAAAATAAAATAAAAATCCTTCCACAAGTCTTAACGACTGGTCGCCCATAGTTGTATGTCTTGCAACCTCCCTCAAAAAGCTGTCTAGTCTCTCACTAGTCCCCTAACTGCTTTTTTTTGTTCTATTGGCTGGCAAAGAGCAGCACATGCCATGGTAGCTTTGGAGCTACTCATGGATGACTGATCATCTGATTACTGCCCTTTAGCTGACGAGTGAAATGAGCAGAACAGCTAAAATTTGAATTCTCCCTGCTCTCTTCTGTTAGGGCACTAATTGGTCGCAGTTCTCTATTCAGTCATTAGAGTTCACAAAGTTGAAAGTTAAATTTGCGAAACCTTAACCTCATCAAATTTGGCTGAAATGGTCCAGTGAACAGAAAAGCTATTTCAGGGAGAATGAAGGACTGACAAATGATGATGGACAAACAGGGAGTGTGATATATATGTTTTGCTTTTTTTAGAAAAGCAGGAAAAAGAAAAGATAAAACATAAGTACTTTCTAGTGTGTTACATAATCTCTGAAATAGCATAACCATAATGGAAATAATTATCTTAAAATTGGATGTTGGTTTCAAAAATTCAAATCCTTATATCTCTGTAACTATACAGCTTTAATTTGTTCTTTTAAGCCACTTTGAGTCCTCATTAAACTAGGCATTTGATTTAGAACAATGTTCTTGAGCAACATAGACCTCAAAAAGTTAAGATTTATCTTACTGCTATATTTCTGTGCCTTAAACAAAAATAGTTGGTTTAGGAATATAATCTGCCTGGATCTCTCCTGCTAAGTATATTGAAGCTGTACAGAAGTTGCTTGGAAAACCTTGGAGATATGCAACTCTTGAATGTTATATCCAAATATAATATCTAACATGTGAAAGCACACACACTGCACAGAATGTGATTTGGGTTTTTGGAGGGTATCTAAGCTGGGATCTTGAATGTTCAGAGAAATCATATCTGACTGGTAAACTCTTTCCATACAACTGGAAAATACCATTGAGATCTAGTGCATGAGAAAGTTATTCGGCACTCCTAGTTTATGAGATCTTAACCTGAAAGTTCTTTTTAAAATAATGAATGTTAACTTTGGTGACAAATGGATGCCAAAATTGCACATCACTAACTCTTGGAAGAAATAGCATAGGCCTGGCAGTTGGGTTGTACAGGTGGAAACGATAGTGTCCCACAAATTTCCTAATGCGTGAATATGGGGAATTCGGGGACAAACATTTGGTAGGTCTGTTGTTTCTGACATTTCTGTGGTATAAATAAGGATGAACTCTGCTGAAATTGGTGGACTTATACCAAGAACATGTGGAAGTGAATTAGTTTCATTTTTTTCTGTGCTTAAATTGTTCCACAGATTTTAATTACTGGACACTCTCCATGCACGAAGTGCAGCTAGACATTATGGAAACATTATGGAACTTTTGCAATCATGTTATTTTAATGTTTCCTACAGATAAAAAATACATAGTTTGATAAGTAGGAGCATACAGTGTAAATATCTTCACTTGATTTTTATTTAAGAGCCTCAAAGAGTTTTCAAACTATCAAAGCCCAAACATGGCATGCAATATGCAAGATCCTAAGTATTCATACAATATAAAGTTTAATTCCTTCCTCTGCTGTAAATAAAGTTAAGCAGGGGCTAGAACCATATGACCTCCAATGGTCCATTCAAATCTAAATTATCCTGTGATTCTGATTTTAAAATCTAATGAAACTTATTCTTTTTTAGATTTAAGTTTATTAATAGAAGTAAAAAGTGCTCTACATTGGGAGAAAGGATAGTGGCGCTTGAAAGGATATCTGAAAGTATCCTAAACCTTAGAAATCATTAGGAAAAATCATGATCAAGGCATCTGGAACTGCCTAAGAGAAAGAGGAAAAGCTGACCTGGCAGTAGCTGCAAAGAACATTATAGTGGCTAAAGTGATTTTTATAACATTGCAAGATGTAGACAGCTCTACAGACAATGTTTTTTGCATGACCATGGACTCCTGAAGGTCAGAATAAGCCAATGTAGTGGAAGTGTGACAGTTATATTCAGTTGAGTGGTGCAGTGTGAGGACTTGAGAGAACCAGTTCTCCTGGCTTTTGGTCACAAATGCCAAAGGCATTACACTTTCAAATCATGAAACTTTCAAAGGTCAAATATCTGCAAAAAACAAAGCACGTACCATGGTTAAATTACTGCAGCGAGTACAGATTAATACTGTCAGTAAAACTGAAGTGATGATAATTGGAGTACTGAATAATGTTTACTTTAATATTCACTCTGCCAAACACGAAAGCACTTGATTTACATCCTCTGCGTATAGAATATTTTATAAAGTACTTAAAGAACATGTAAATTTTGCAGTTTGGGAGTATGAAGGTTAGGATGGTAGAAGGCTATAGCAAATGATTTTTAGACATTTTCAAATAGCTGATAGTGATAAAAGGCAGGTGAACTTGAACTCCGAATGCAATGCTGGAAGGAGGCAGGTGAATATATTACCAGGGAATGTTGGTATAAGGACATGTGGAAGTGACACTGGGGACTTTCAAACTGTAAGAGTCCTAAAATTGTTTTGGCATTGTGACAAGACAACTGAACACAGCAGGGGTCATGGACCCATGATACGGGAAAGGGGACCATTGGGCTGGGGTTCATAATCAGCTGTCAACAAGGTATAAACATATTTAGCATTTCTGTGGCAAGACAGATGCTAACTGAATTGTTGACTTAGTATTTAACTATTAAGTAGCAACTGAATTGCTGGTTTATCATTAACATATTTAGTGAATTGCTAATTTAACAGAAGACCATAGGATAAACAACGCAATAATGTTGCAGTTAAGGCAGAGTGAGGGTGAAATGGCTGGTTCTCTCTGGGTCGTTTTAGGAGGTGACTTCCCAGTAGGATAGCTGCAGGACAAGGACAGAGTGACTGGTTATCCTTCTGGATTCCAAAGAAGCAACTGGAAGTCAGAATAACTGACTTGTAGTGAAAGATCTAAGGAACTGAATTTATTTGCATATCCAAGAGAAAATGAATTTTAATTAGTGATAACACATATAAGAGGAATAATATTCTAGTAGTTGATGGCTTTTCAATCTACTAGAAAAAGCAGGCATAAAATATTCTGGCAATCATAACATGACAACTGATATACTTGGAATGAAACCCAGAAGCACATTCACAGCTGTGTCACTAGTTAACTTAGCATGGGAACAACTTACCTAAGGATGTGGTGAATAATTTGCCATTATCCAAAATCAGGAAAAAATGTAACTTAATCCTACATTTTTAAATGAATCTAGAAAAATATTGGGTCAAAGCCATTCAGAAGCTGAGCAAAAAATATTTTGAAGTAAAATGTAGTCACATGGTATACACTGGTTATTGTTTGTTTCTGAAATATAGTAGCATTGCATGTTTTTTATTTTCCCCTGGAGTCAGCTCAGTTAATCGTTGTTGCTGAATACTGTAGTTAAGTTTTCTTTTTTCTCTGATAGGTGGAAGGTGTTTATATTTCATCACATCCACTTTTGGGGCTGTACTTGTCAGATTCCTACTCAATTCAAGAAAAAAGGGTCCTGTCCACCATTTTATAATGTCACTAGGTAATGTAGACAAGACAGGCAAAGTCTTTGCTGAGATGAGAAGATTAGATTGATACTACTTTGTGCTTTCCAAAAAGGACAATGCTTGCTTCTAATTTTATCTTGACTGTGCTTCCAATGGCAACAGCTCAGCTTTGAAACACTTTTCAGCAGGAGCTGGGAAGAAATTATTTCCAGGAATGGAGTTATTTTTATTGTCCACAAAGAAAGGAAAGGTCTGGCAAGTGTTTTCTTGGGATCCTCATTTAAATTGCTGGTTGTGAGTTTAGTGTCCAAGAAGAGCAAAATGTCACAGATTGTAAAAATTCAGACTTTTTAAATACTTCCCCCACTCCCAGCAGTACACTTTTTGCTTTGTTTTGGAATTTGCACTGGTGTTAAATGGGAATATAAATTCCAAAGTCACGTGTGCAACATATTACTAAGAAAGGCTTAGTTGCTTCATTGTTTCCCTTTTGTTTTTCTCTTGGCCAGAGGCCAGGCAAAACACAATTTCATAGGACAAGCCCTTTTTTTTTTCTATCACAGTGGCACTTTTTACTAAGAAAGGAAACAAAAGGTAATCTGTTACATTCCAGATAGCGCAAAATCAGTAACCAGTATAACTGGTAAGAGAGATCACCAGGCATGCTAGCATATTCTGCTTGAGCAATATGAATAGCTGACTAGGGGATATGCTTTCAGTATATATGTCTGAGTGTCAGGCATAAAACCTGATGCATATTCCAGCTATACATAGAAAGTAGATCAGTAGCTTCTTGAGAAGAACTTTTAAAATTTTAACAAACAGAAAGAAGGAATTGGCACAGACATAACTAAGTCTGTGGCACAGGAGAACATGAGACCAATGTTTTCTATATAGTTTTTCAAGACCCACTTTTTACAAAACTCATTGCAGATGATAATTTAGACCCTGCAGAAAAAAAAAAAAAAAAAAAAGGAGAAGGGATAAAAGTTTTGTCAATATGAGTAAAATAAGAAAAATAGGATTGGAGGCTAACGGAGGAGAGGATTGTCCAGCCTTGGTGAAACTAGAACACATCATGAAATTTTATTCCTCTCTTATGGAGGTCCTATAGAAAATTAGTTTCCTGATTTTTATTCTTAAAAAGGCTTAATTAATTTCCATTATATTTGTTATGTGGCTTTCCTTTTTTATTAGTTTTCAGAGTATAAAGCCATATTTCTGCTGATATAAAATACTTTATTTGACATGTACAACCTGGACAAATGAGTAGTTCAACAGTGTAAGTAGAAAAGACTTCTAGAGCAGTAAGGCAAATTAAACTTTACTCCAGTTACATAAAATCAGGTGATGTCACTAAAATTAAACTTCCTTTTGAAACAGGTTTGACCCACTGATGCAGTGAGTCAAAAACTGGATATCCAGCATGAAAGAGTGTATGCTCTTTGCATGCTATAAAAAAGTTTTCCCCCTCATTTTTACTACTGCATTAATGAAGCAGAAGAAACAAAAATGAGCAGTTCTACATATGCAATATGAATCTGATTAAATTTCCCCTATCTTCATATGCACTTTAACTTGAATTGTATATGCACTTGCAGATTGCCTCCTACGTTTAGGTGATTTATTTTTTTTTATCAAAGATTTTATAGCTAATCCTTGTTTATCAAAAGAAAGCATCTTTGATCAGAACTCATTTAGGTTTTCATCCTTTTAGATACATCACCCATATTCTGAAATACACAAAATCAATATGTAATATGTGAAAGATTTGCTCATGGTAAAAGGTCAAGAAAAAGAATTTTTCTCCTAGCTATTGACATAAACACTTGGAGGTGAAATATTTTTCAAGGTATTTTGTGTCACACTTGAAGTCATATTGTGTGATATAATAATCAATAAAGACCACAATGATAATCATTTCATTCTGTCTGTATTAGTGCTTATGAACATTACTGATAAATCTTCCTTTGGCTGCTACAGACTTGGTTAACTGTGGTTACCAAACAGGGTGTTTTGTTCTGCAAGCATTTTTTATTTCAATCTAAAATTATAGTGTTGAAAGCACTTTTTAATTCAAAGTAGAAAGAGAAAGATATAACACATTTTTTTCCAACTGATAAGACTCAGTGCAGAAATACATAAATTGCAAATTTTGCTCTAAGCAAAAAATAATCCCACAGGTATTTTATAATTTTTTTATAATTTTTTTTTTTACCTGTGAGAAAGCTAATGTCAAGCATTCACTGTGCTTGAGAAACTTTGGGTCTCTGAAGTACTCTGTGAGATTTGAGATACATACTAATTGTGGAATAAATCATAAAAAAGGTTGCTGAAGTGTAGAGAACACCAACCAGCTTCAAAAAGGACTGAGGATTTTAAGAAGTGCTGTTAGGTGGATATAGTGGCAATGTATTCACATTTGTGGGGAGACTGAGGAATTCTGCAAAAATCTTTGCTGTGTTCTGCAGAAAAGGATCTCACTCCACCCCCCCCCCCTCCCCCCCAACCCTCATGGTTTTTTAGTGGTCATCACTTTAGTTCACTTTTAGACTTGAGTACATTTTATGTACTGGAAACCAAAATAAGTTAATTAAACTTGCATGAGTTTTTAATATTTTTTTTTTAAACCACAGGAAGTTGTACAGTGCTCTAAACTGCAAGGGTTAATATGACACTGTTAGTCTGACATTGGTGTTAAAGCCGTTAATAATGTGGCTGTTGATCCTGTAACTACGAAACAGTACATGCGTTAGGAATTGACTTGATATTGTTTCCTTATTGAAAACTGTGTAATGAAAAATTACTGATGAAATAGTCCACTGAGAAAGCCTGTATTTTTTCTTTATAATATCCTGAGCCTTCTAGTATAATTTAATTAATCTCTTATTTTAAGATGCCATCTCTATAAAACAATTGATCTTTAGAAACCATTCAAGGAAGTTGTCATGGAATCATAGAATAGTTTGGGTTGGAAGGGACCTTTAAAGGTCTTCTCTAAACCAGAAGAGACTAAGGAAAGATACTAAAACATGCAGAAAATGCTGCTTGAATTACACATTTTTAGAACAAAAAGCATTATAATTACTCAGATATTTTTATACCTGTATCATAAAAAATGAACTTAATTTATACTGCTTTATTTTGTAGATTTTTCTGGAAACGAAGCTGAGAACTAAGCTCTTGGTGCTGGCTGCAAGTCATTATGTTAAGGATTGAAATGAACTTTGGAAACCCATTTAGAATGTCTTGTCTAGAGAAGGTAAGAACTGAAGTGATTTTTTTTAAGGTGGGCTTTTTTGTATGTCTATCTGGTGCTAAAGTATAAAGGCACGATGGGATAAAGGCCATAAACACTCCATAGAAGTAGTGTGTTACAGACTCACTCAGTGATGTTTTAGAGAATGTGAATTGGTATAACCAAAAGCAGTTGTTCATACTTCAAACTCTAGGTATGCGCAGAAAGCCAGGCAAGGACCCAGCTGCAACACAGTGATTTTGTTTGTGTTTATGACTTAAGCTGAGGGGAAAAACCTCTTTTTATCCTTGGGGCTAAAATGGGACTTGAACCTACATCAGTGCATTTTTACAGAAGGCAGCATGCATTCACTGAAATAGCTAGCATGTTTTTAGACTGTTATGCAGATCATATAACAGACATTATAGTTTTATATAAAATCATTATGCCTGCCTGGAGCCCATTAAATAGGCAAACCATTAAAATGCTCCTGCCCTTCCCCAGATTAAACTTCTCCTGACAAATATATTGTAACAGTCAGTGAATGACCACACTGCAGTTATCCTAAACATATCACTTTTCTTGGAATATAGAAAACCATTTTGAGAGAAAATAGCAGGCAGTCTACTGGAAGAGAAGGTTTTATGAAATATCATAAGCATAAAGTAACTTTTCAATAAATCTGTTTATTGTTATTAGTGTTTTTCCATAACAGCATCAGAAATACATATTTGGAACTAGAAATTATTAAATTATAAAGACTTTATTTCATTAAAAATGAAAAGAACACCATACCATGTCACATTAGGTTTCTGTAAACCTATTGCATTATAACTTTAGTTTTTATATCTTTACTTCAAAATACTAGTTAGAAATAGTTATTTAATGATAGCAAAAATTAATCACTGTGTTGTATGAAGTCAGACATAGCTTCAACCCTCCTCATTTTCTTACTGTAGACTTTATTCACATAACAAGAGACCTATGTTTTTACATGGACCTGTGACAATTACACAATAAGAATATTATCAAGATCTCAAACAATACCACAGGAAAAAAAATTCCTTTTCAGCTTCAACACACAAAAATTTGGAGAGTTTTCTGTAAATGCACATACCAAGTCAGGACCATGAGATAGGTATACACTGAAATAGAAAAAAATCCATTTAAATGAAGGAAAGACTTTAATACAGAACCTCAGCAAATTGTACTCTCTAATAACAAATAACTCAGTTCTGATATAAACTGAATGACTACTCCTTTTACTGGTCTTGGAGGTCTCACTTCACGTGACATTTGTATAGGCAATGTAGACCCAAAGTCCCAGTTGCATACAGAAGCACAGCGATTAAATGCCAAGTGTCTGCAGAAGGCACACCTCAGCACAGATTAGACAGAGTATGATAGGATGCACTTCAAGTGCTCCAGCATCTCAGAGCAATGAAATAGTAAGCAAATATTCAGTCCTGAAGACTGCCGGGAGATTGAATGCAAGGAGGATAATGCAAGGAGGATATTGTTTCTTATCTATAGGCTGAGATTCAATCTGAGATTCAGATTTCTGCAATACAGATATCTGTATCTTAGCTAGATTTCTTTTGAACTTGCTGAAGAAAAATAGGGGCTTCTAAGGGTGTGATTCATCAGATTTTTTTTTTTTTTTTTTTAGGAAAAAATTAGGTGGCTCTGTTGTAGCATTCTGAACTGGAAGAAATGACAGATTTTTACCCCTAGGAAGTAAAGATACTTCAAGCTGTGTTCTTCTGTGGGAATTTTTTGATTAATAATTTGAGCTTAAGCAATGTACTGCTCTCTTCCTGTTTGAACTAGAAATTTCAAAGTGGGCTAAGCATTTGAATCTGTAATGGTAGGTTATATGAATAACCCATATTTGAGAATTTTGTGGTTAAAATCTATGAACATGAAATACTATAGTTTGCCATCACATTAAAACTTCTCTCCTCCATTGAGAGACTATGAAACCTCATGGAAAAGTAAGAAAAACAAAAATTATGTTGAAGTTTAAGCCAAAAGAGAATTACTTATTAGCAATTAAAATAAAATCTCATTCAATTGATTTCCTGAAGTTTGTTGATTGTTACAATAGCAAAGTGGTACCCCACATCTTACAATATTTCTCTTTTTCCTCAGTGCTGGTTATACAAGACTTGTTAAATTCAAGCTTTCTGGTAAATAGACTTGATGTCCAAAGTATTGTTGTGTGTACTGGTTTTGGCTTGGATAGAATTAATTTTCTTCACAGTAGCTCCTGTCGCACTATGTTTTGGATTTGTGAGAAAACAGTGTTGGTAACATAGGAATGTTCTTGTTACTGCTAGGCAGTGCTTACACAGAGTCAAGACCTTTTCTGCCTCTTATCCCACCCCACCAGCAAGCAGGCTGGGGGGGCAGAAGAAGTTGGGAGGGGACACAGGCGGGACACCTGATCTCGACTGACCCAAGGGATATTCCAGACCATATGACATCATGCTCAGGAATGAAAAAACAGAGAGGAAGGAGTTTAGGGAGATTAGCCATCTTTTGCTTGGGAACTGACTGAACGTCGGTCTATGCATGGGAGGTGATGAGTGATTGCCTTTGCATCACTTGTCTTGTTTTGTTTTCTTTCTCTCTTCTCGCACTTCTCCTTCAGTTATTACACAATTTTTATCTCAACCTAGAAGTTTTCTTGCTTTTACTCTTCCTTTCCTCTTCCCCTATCCCACTCTGGCAGCGGGGATAGGGAGGCAAGTGGGCAGCTGTTGCAGCACTTGTCTGCCCACCAGGGTTAACCCACATGAGTGCTGATGACTGCTTCACTCTCAAAGTTTGTATTTTGACAAAATTATTTATTTTTTTTGCTATTTAGAATGAAAGCTGTTATTCATATATGTATGTGTGCACACAAATCTATAAGATACAATTATTAAAGGACTCAAACTTGTAATAGAATGCTAGCTCAGATTAGGTTTTACTTTACTGATCATTAGACAATCAGAATTTTGCATTTTGAATTCCTTAAAGCTAGGTATATACCATGTTTCTTCCTATGGATACATTGGAACATGTCATATTTTCAGCTATTTCTTTGGTGTATTTGGGTATGACTTCAGTATATAACTGGTGTACTGATGCCCAAATCTAAATTTACCTTATGATTCCTGCTAACTTCTGGATGATTCTTATTGACTTCAGTGAACTCTTTTTTTCTCTGACAGCCTGTGCAGTAAAAAGGTCTTAAGGACAGTGTATCAATTTCAGTTTAGTGCATTGCCAGCTATTTTTTTAAGATAGTAGGTTAGGACAAAAAGAGGTGGTATGAATATGACCACGTTGTCCTTAAATGAATACCTGGGAACATTTTGTGAACTTGAATACATTACATTAAATCAAATAAAAAGGTATATGAGTGCTGAAAGTTCATCCATTTTGTTCTGTCCTGCTGTGGCACTGGCAGCTCATGCACAAATGTACAGCACTATAGCTTCCCTCCAGGTTCGTGGTTCTGTATGCCAGATACATGGACCAAAGTGAAGCCGATGCAGTAAAGAGCATCAGGGGATGCCTGTGTGTCTTTTCACAGCTGCAGCTTGACACAGCATCCCCTTCTCTGAATTCAAGCCCATTGGGCTGGGGAAAAGGACCTCTACTCCATGCAGCTACACAGCTGTGCTATTCCTATTAAGTCTGTATCCATTCCTGCAGTGGAGAGGCCATTGAAATTTTACAAAAGACATTCCTAAGTCCCCTAGTCTGCTATTGCAAATATCAGCTCTTATTCCTACTTTTGTTCATCCTCAACTTTTTTCCCCACCTTTGTTTATGTCCTATCTCATTGTACATATTTGACCATGACTCAAGGCCAGTATTGAGTCTCACTTTTGCTCCTCTGCAGTACTTCACACAAATATATGTTATATAGATGAATATATACACCAACTCAATTATGTTTATCATTTCTCTTTTCCTAAACAGGATAACATTTTGATCTCCTTAGAATTTTTCAATTTCTGAGCTGAATATATTAGGAAAGAATGACCAAATGCTCATGTCCATATCACACTATTATTACCAGAGGCGTGAGACCTAGAGACATGTTTCCTGGTGAGCAGACATGAGAGTTTAGAGGAGTTTAATTAACCAGCGTGGAGAAACTGTAGGAGGAGAAAATATACCTTGTTGCAGATAGAAAGTGAGCAAGATCAATTTGTTTGTAGTGGCAATATCACCCACAGAGTATCACTGCTAACAGGGAAAAGGGCCACACTCATACTGAGAAGATCCATAAGTGGAGAGACCAAGAATACATGTACAGTACACAGAAGAATGTTCATTTAAGACAGAGATGACCTTTAACAAAATCTCAAGACCTTCTGAGATTTTTATGTCACTGATGATAATTCTAGGTTGGTTGAAAAAAACAGTAGGAGCAAAGAAACTCTGGGAATCTAATATCTTGTTCATATGAAAATATATAGAATTGTTAAAAAAAGAAAGAGTTGGGAAGTTTTAATAAAGACAATGAACAATAATGCACGAGGAAAAAAGGTAATTACTATCCCTTTACAAACTGATGCAGCACTGTAAAATTTAGCTGCTTCAGTATTTTGGGGGGTAAGAGACATGGTTCTGTTTATCAGTATTATTTATTCTAGTAAAATGTACTATGGAAGCCTGCATCCTGTGCAAAATTGCACTGGTTTTTTTTTGCAGTTTCTGGTAGCTCTTAAGCAGAGCATCTATTTACTCACTAGCATAAATATTAAAGATTTGAAACACATTAAGCTGTTTTTGTAGGTATTTTTAATTAGGTAGCTAATTGGTTAAAAATTGACAGGAGAAGGCTTTTATTTGGAGAACTTATTGATCTATTCTTCATTCCCTGTCCAGTACCTAAAATCTATGACTAATACGAGTCTCAGATTAAATATTTTGAGGAAAGGGAGAAAAAACCCAAACATTCTCAGCAGTGAAACAACCAGTTCCTGACAGCCAGTAGATGTCATTCTATCTCTATTTTAATACTAGTTCCTACTGTTCTCATTATATTTTTCCAAATCACAAATTGCAGGTGGGAACGGGGGGAAACATTTATGTTTCACTTTCTTCTGATTAATGCACAAGTTTATGTCTTTCTTTTCAGTAATATAAGTTGTCAGAGTGTGAAATTGGAACTTTTTGATGCAACTGAGGCTGATAAGCTATTGTCTTTTAGTCACTCATCCATTAATACTATTTATTTGTTTGTGCAAGGGATTTGTAAGCTTCGCACTGTGCATGGTTTTCCTTTCTTTCTTTTTTCTTTACAATTTCTTTTCTCTTTCTAAGCATGTTTGCTTGATGCTGTTCCTGTAGTTCTTTTCCTATCACTTCTCAAGATGTCAAGGACACATATAAGAAGGGGGTTGTAACCCTGGGGGACACATGGACTGCTGCTCTAAGTCACACAAGAGAACAGTCTGACACCACATGGAAAGAGAGGTTTGGTATTTTTTTTCTGAATAACTATATTGTTAACTAAAACCCAAACATAGAACTCTGCTGACAAATGTAGCAAATACAAAGAATTTAATCTACAATAAGGATTTTGCAGTCTTGCTAAGCTAAGCAATTTGAAATTAGTAATTTCATTTCTGTCCACAAATACACAGTGACTGTCTTGAGGATAGTGTGGGCAGAGAGGCAAAACATTAAGACTACGAGGAGACTGAATTGCATTACCTTTTTAATGCTCACAACAGCATGTTCTAATGGAAGTAGGAGGAAACCAGACAAGCAATTCATTCTATAGCTGGAGTAGTTCAGGTGCCAGGACTATCAAGGTGACAGTTTTATAAATACTGAACTATTATTTTTGCTCTTTGGAAGCCATTGTTTCACCTAGACCTGTTCTGTCACATAGGGCCCCCATGTGTATTGTTAGCCATTGAGCTGAGGCAGATGCTCTCCAAAGTGCATTAACTATGCCTCAGCACAGAACTTGCAATCCATGGTCCTAGAGGAGCAGTGAGTCTAGCCCTTGCTGTCTCAGAGCAAA
Organism: Astur gentilis; assembly: GCF_929443795.1. Taxonomy (NCBI): domain Eukaryota; kingdom Metazoa; phylum Chordata; class Aves; order Accipitriformes; family Accipitridae; genus Astur; species Astur gentilis. Next base: position 8,723,942 of record NC_064905.1, read on the forward strand.
AATATCTGATTTTCTGCAGAATCAATAACACGCATATGAACAGATGAAAGACAGGCCCAACAGGTCGACTTCAAGATGAGAGAATCTTAAATGGCTTTACAAAAGAAAGGCTTTTAATGCATGTGGAGGAATACAGGAAATATAAAATCCTCATGAAGATACATTATTTAAAGCCTTTCTGTCTCACCACTTGTCAAACGTCTTACAATATGAATTACCTTTGAACCCCAAATGTTAGGCTAAATGGCAGTCTTAGTATCTTGGCTTGGGTCTTATCAATGCTATTGCAGTTTCTTTCCTGGCAGTCACTGAAGTGTAATCAGGTGGGTGGTGGTGGCAGCATGAATTAATCTTCCGGTGCTCAGAAGAAATGCAACACTCTGTGTGTGTTCTGGGTAATATATGCAAGGAATAACAGTTACAAACTGCTGGTCTGGGTCTGGCTGTTCCTATTGCACTTGGGGCTCTATGACAACCCATGCTAGTTTCCCACATATGTTAATACCACACTAGTATCACACCAGTACCATACTCTTACTGGAAAGAATTTGACATGGCAGAGTTGTATTTCCTCTGGATCTTGGAGTTGTGATCTCTAGATAATTTTTCATCATTATGAACTACCATCTCAAGCAAATCTGGGGTTAAAGCTAATAGGAATAGGGGTACAGGGTGCAGTAAACCACAAGTGTTTACACTACCATGTGTTTTATTAGCATATTAATTATACTAATGGCAAAAAATCACAGTAAAGTGCTATGCAGTTGCAGGAAGAAAAAGAGTAACAAATCGATGGTCAGCAAGCCACATAAAAACAAGGAAAAGAGTGGCTGATAATGGTTTTACAAGTACCAGCCAGCAAAATGTCTGTCTACTGAAGAATATCACAATCTTGGTACTGTTTGCATAGCTGAGAAAATCAGTTATATAAGCAAGCAAACACTACTCACTTCCTATCTAAAGAGGAACAAATAAGGGAGCTAAGTGTGATGGGGAAGTTAAAATGAACTGAAGAAAATAAAGATACTACAAATAGAAGGAATCAAGTGCTAGTCCGTTTAAATCTATCTTGTACAGCTACAAGGAAAGAGCATGGAAAAAAATCACTCACAACCTGACAAGGAAATAAGAAAAAGGGACAGGAAATAGGGGTTGTGGCAAAGGGTCTAAAGGACCAAAGAAGTCAAAGCTCAGTTGGTTGGGCAGAGGGCAAAGCTTTTGTTGTTTTGCGGTATGCATCTGTATAACTTTTGCTGAATTCTGCCCATTTTTACTCACAGCACCAAAAATAATGAAATTGCATTTTATCTTTTAAGCTGTGACTCACTTCACTAAAGGGTCATTGCCCAGACAGTCTGAATGTGCCCAGCAGACAGAGAATACCAAAAGGGAATAGAAATTTACATCATGTCTGTGTCGTGACAAAGGAAAATGTAAAAATCTCAGCTTCTCAGAGGGATGCTAATAGGGATCCTTTCAATCTGTGCCAAAAGAATATTATTCAAAATTCATACTAGGATGTGATTTGTGACTGACAAAATCTTTAGTACCTAGTATGTCTACTGATCGGCTGGAGTATGCTGTATCACATTGCTGCATGGATTTAAAAAAAGGCTGAAAGAGGAATAGGTTGAGAAGCGCAAGGAAAGGTCTGCAAGGTGCAAAGCAAAGAAGGGGAGCCTCTAATAATTTTCTAATTCCTCCTCTTTTCACCTATGTGTATCATGCCATCCAACACAGAGTTTGTGTGCAGACTCAGGGGTAAGGGAAGGGAAGACATGCAGGTATTTTTGCTTTACTCTGTCACGTAATCCCATTAAAAAGGCAGGATAAATTGGATTCACAGAAATTGGCACAGTCTGACTGTGATGTTATCAGAGCAGTCTTTAGTGAAAAATATAAGAACTAGGTTCTTAGAGAGATGATGACTGCTCAGCTGCTTCTTCACAAAAATTGTGAACCTGGCAGCACAGCAGGCCCCTCTTCACATTGCACCTCCTGCATCCCCTATTCCTGTAAGGACCATCAGGACATCAGTGTTAAAGATGTGTTTGCTGCACATACCTGTGGGTCAGCTTAGTCTGCAACACTTAAAAGGGAAGAAAAAAAGATCTGCAATAAGCTTCCTCAGAAAGCTGTTTCCCTGCAGAATCTGCTGCACAGGGGTTTCTTTTACTTCTGAGGGGGGGCCACAGGGATAGAAAGAGGCTGGCTAGAGGGGCTGCTGCTCCTCTTACCCCTTTCTTTCTTTGAGTTTTCACTGAATTTACACTGAAGTGGACTTCACAGGCTTTCAGATATGCCCAATTTGTTCTCCTCTGTACACGTGGGAAAGTATGCAATATTTCTAGATGATAACAGCCTATTAATGCGTCCCACCGTGTACTTCAATAATTGTGCCCAATGATTCTGCTGAAGGAAAAAATTGAGTTAGCTCCTTCTTTTGTGTTGTGAATATGATCCATCTTTTCTCTGTGTTTGGGGCTCTTACTGCAATAATTAGTTCACATAGACCATTTACAAATCTGAAATGACTGTATTTTGTGATTCTTTCTTTGCTTTATCTTTCTGCATATTTAGGCAGGAAACATATGTCATCAACTGTGGATACAGCTTTTACGAATAGATGACTCTTTCTTACTGTGCACTGTGGTGCATAGAAACCTTAATGTTACAGATGCTTTGTAGTATATAGGTCCTACTCCTCCAAAGCTGGTGCTTTCTGAAAGCACAGAGAATTAACCTTTACTCATCTCTCTTCCTCTCTTTCTGGCTGTAGTGTAGACTGGTTGTAATCTTTATATAAAATCCCTTGACATAGAAATTTCATTATTTTATGTATAGCATAAAATCAAAGCAAGCCTTCCATTCACATCTCCCTCGCTCTTTCCACTTCCCTCTTCTTTTTTTTTAATACAATTTATGTGATTAGACTTCTGCTATGGAAAAATTAAAGCGATCACATCAGATGAAGATCTTTTCCTTTCTAAAGTGTTTATTTTCAGTTCAACATAGATGTGATATGTTGTACTTCTTCACATGAAAATTTCTTCTTCATATCAGTAAGCCTGAATCACTATTGTATGTGTCCAGTGGTGACACAGTAGATTGCTATGAGGGACAGGTTCCTCATTCCAGTTTACTTAATGAAAGTCAAAACCAGGCAGTGCATGTTAACTACCAGTGGTTTTGTTTGTTTGTTTATTTCTTTTGGTTTTCCTTTCAAAGATGATGTATTTGGAATAAGTGGTCTTTTCTGAAAATAATACTCATCATGCTGCCTAGCTTTACCTGGTCTTATATAACTCTTTACCAAATGCACATAACAAAAAAAGGGATCTACTCACATTTTAATGCTTTACTTCTTACTTTATTATTTCTTAGCAGTCAAGGAAATCTTTATGTTTCTATGTGTTGTTTTTTAGCTTTTTATGATGCACTAGAATTATAATCTCAGTAGGCAAAAAAAGTATATGATTCTGGGGGTAAAGAACTTACCATTATTTTAGGTCAAGTTTAAATGTTGTGAAATAAATAATTTTGCAATACTCCTAAAATCATTGTACTTCATTTCCTGGGAAAATACAAAGAATAAGCATTTGAGGCTCTGGTTTTCTTTGTTTCTTAAATAATTTTAAAGCTGACTGGTAATCTATTAATTATATTGTGCAGGATTTATACCTAAAATGTCAATTGCAATAAATAAATGTTTTGCCCATTTCTTTTATGAGGAGAAATACATTAGCCTTCTGATGTTCTTCTATTTTTTAGCTATGTTTTTTTTGCTATGTATAAGTAAACTGAAGAAATGACACCATTTACATGCTCAGTTAAAAGAAAAAAAAAAAGAAAGAAAAAAACCATTTAAAATTAGCTGTCTTCTAGTCTTGGTCACAGGCTAGCTGTGGATATAAGAACATTCTGTGTATAATAAAATACCTGTAAAGGACCAGTAGCTATTCAAAATTACTCTGCTTGGAATAAGCAACAGAAAGGTCACACTTGAGATAATAAATATTCATGTAATTAGGTTATATGCAGCTACACAGAATATAATAGCACTAATCACCATAAGTGATTGGAGTGTTTTCATCAAATTCAGTGATGAATGAGAGATGAAGAATATAGCCAAGTGGAATGTGTTCTTTGAATACCCCATGGTAGTTGTAAGAGTGTTACTCAAACTGCTGGGATCATTTAAATCTGTTTGCCGAACCCTTGCTTTCCTCTTGTCTTTTGTATAGTGCAGTACTCCTTGGCAAAGCATGGGTAAAGTTGCTCCTATTCAGCAGCTTTTTACATCCTTTTGGTATTACAAAAGGTACCTATACATGGCACAATACAATAGAGCACTAATCTGTTTTTACAGTTTTCATTATAGAAACAAGTCAGATAAAGTAGTCACAACTTTTCCCTGTGCACACAGTATTCCTCCCCTTTCTTCCTTATTTGTAAAGGTTAAGGCATTAGTGTTAGTATCTTGCCTGAGTTCCATTTTAAATTATTACCTACTACTCTTAAATTCCTTCTGAAATTTCAGCAGGATTCAGCACTGATCTTCATCTCTATTGCTAAACTGTTGTGTCATGTGTAACAGTGCACAGCAACATCTGTCCAAAAGATCTCTGATTTGTAGTGATGCTGGTTTCTAATGTATAGGTTACAAAATACAACATTATTATTCACCACATGTATTCATTTATCTTACACTGCATTACAGTAGTTTAAGCTGCAAGCTTAGCTCTGCAGGCAAGATACCATTCAGGGAGATGGACAGTCCCATGGGGCTCTCCCTACATTTATGTTGTCTGAGGAAAAGCTTGATGTTCAGCACTTGGAGTGACAGGAAGTTTTGCCTAAAACAGCTAATTTGCTTATCAGCTTGCAATGCAAAATTGTAAGTATTTTACAGAAGAAAAAATCCTGAGCAAAGGGATTTGGTAGGCATGTTCAAACACACCTAAAAATACAGCAAAAATGAAATACTTTGCATAAATATACAGCTGTTCCTTATTGGGATGAAAAGAGGAGTGTTCTATCCAAGGCAGTCTGCTGCAAGTGAACTTTACTGCAGGAGTTATTACATTATTGCTTATGTTATAGCTGTGTTAAACCCTGCACAAATATGTAAAAGAACACCTGAGAATCTGGGACCTGGATTTTATTATCCCTGTTGGTACCTGTTTTCAGGACAATAATGTTGTGTTACAAGAAGCTGCATACGAGGTATGTTAGTTACCTATCTGCAGTCAGGAATCAGACTGACAGAAGGGCAGAAGGCGTCAGGTCCTCAGTACTGCACCGCACATATTGCATATGTAGTCCTGGCATCTAGAAGCAGCCTAACTGTGGTGGTCAAAGCCTGTTCACAGTGCTCTAACAGATAAAAGATCTGGCAGAATCAGGAGGACATAAAGGAAGATTATATATTGTGTTTCAAACACATCATGACTGAGATCTGACATTTTGTCCACAAGGCACAAGAGGATGATCCAAGTAGGAAAGTGAAGGAATTGGTAACAGGATTGCAAAGGAGTTTTTGACCAGACCAGGCGATGACTAAGCACCCGTGCCTGCTCAGGCAGACTGGTCACCATTGCAGGGAAGGGGGGAACAAATGGGCCACCTCTGAAAGGGTGGGAGAGAAGATATGTGACTGGTTGTGATTGCCTTCAGCACATATGGCATTTATAAAAGCCAAGAAAATAATTATGTTTTGGTATATTGGACGTGAACAAGCTTAATTGAAACAGATTCTCATAAGAGACAATGAAAAATGTTAAATGACATAGAAATTTTTCATATCTAGAGGCAGTAATATTTTCAAGTTCATCTTGTTCTACAATGTTGGAATATGAAGAAGGTGAGAGGTGAGAGGCCATTGACTTGGATGAAATCTTTAGCTATTTTTATAGAGAAATTTCAATCTGTAACTATTCTGATTTCCAATTGGAATCAGATTATAGCTTCTTTCATTGTTTTCTGCTCTCAAAAGTGTGAATGAATCTAAAATCTCCAGTGATTATTTCTTCTCGCCTAGTGTTTGTTTATTTTCTTAAAAGCAAAGCAGAATGAGAAACCATGTAATAAATACATCAGCATGTATATTTAGTTCACAGACTACTTGCTCCTGCTTGGCTAAAACTAATAGAGGACAGAATATACTAAGAAAAGATGCCTTTCTATATTGTTCTCATGCTGAATTTTCATTAAGTTTTCATCAAAACCCCATTAGAATCCCCCAGTCTCATCTTCAATAACTGCAACAAGGGCAGTTCTTCCAGCGGCCCAGAAAGTCTGGTGTTTTTTAAGGAGATCACATTCAACCTCCTAAGAAAGAGTTTACCAGGGTGTTTACTCTTTTTTCTCTGTCTTTCTTGAATGATGTGATCGGCTAGTTTTGTTGTGCTCTAGCTTGTTTTAACTAAATTTGTATTTTGTTTGCAATTATATGTGTAATTATTATTTTTTAGATTATCTTGAAAATGAAGAAACTGAGGTTCTCAGGCAGAGAATTTGATTTTATGATAGAAACCTAATCATTAGTTATTACTTAATGGTATTTCATGCCTATGGAATCCAGTTCATAGAGAGAAGGATAAGACTGGGTGTTTGGGAATGTTTCTTATATGGCAGCCTTTACAGTTGTCCTGGTTTCAGCTGCGATACAGTTAATTGTCTTCCTAGTAGCTGGTACGGTGCTGTGTTTTGAGTTCAGTATGAGAAGAATGTTGATAACACTGATGTTTTCAGTTGTTGCCAAGTAGTGTTTAGACTAAAGTCAAGGATTTTTCAGCTTCTCACGCCCAGCCAGTGAGAAAGCTGGAGGGGCACAAGAAGTTGGCACAGGACACAGCCAGGGCAGCTGACACAAACTGGCCAACGGGGTATTCCAGACCATGGGACGTCCCATCAGGTATAGGAACTGGGGGGAGTGGGGGCAGGGAATTGCTGCTGGGGGACTAGCTGAGTGTTGGTAGGCGGGTGGTGAGCAATTGCTCTGCACATCATTTGTACATTCCAATCCTTTTATTACTACTGTTGCCATTTTATTAGTGTTATCATTATCATCATTAGTTTCTTCTTTTCTGTTCTATTAGACCGTTCTTATCTCAACCCAGGAGTTTTACTTCTTTTTCCCGATTTTCTCCCCCATCCCACTGGATGCGGGGGGAGTGAGTGAGCGGCTGCATGATGCTTAGTTGCTGGCTGGGGTTAAACCACAACAACAGTACTGCACAGAGTTAGAAAACCCTGTGAGATCTGTGCAGTGAGAATACCATCAAATTTGGCCAGATGATGATGAATAAATCCTAAAGATGAATATATAGGGCATTTCCATCTCTACATCAGATATGTAATAAATGTCTTTGCAAAAGTGGACAGAAGTACATGTATTTAAGAACTGAAAGTGTGGTGTGGTAAACTCTCAAGTTCTTCGTCATATCTGTTTTATGATATCTCAAGGTTCAGGTCTCTACTGGACAACTGTGAATGAATAGTTTGGGCCTGTAACCCAACAGCTATGGAAGTGACTGATTTTAAGAGCTATTGATTACCTGTTGGGCTTTTTGAAGCTATATTCTCTATGCTAGTTTGCAAGTTGGTCAGCTGTATCTAACTCATCTCACTTTTCTGCCAAGCTGTCATAATGTCTCTATATAGACCTATCGTTTAAAATAAACATAGGTGGATGAAAGCAGTGCCTAAGTAAATATGAGTTTGAGTTAAGAAAGGGAAGTGTTGTGGGACACAATAAGATGATGTCGGATAGAAAGAAGAGGTTATTTGTCCATGAATAATGAAATCTTTCGACACTATTTCAGAGTATGTAAGTTAGCTATTTGTGGACATATCTTTATGGACATCTCTTTCAAAAGGAACTAAATAATGATCAAGTCCCATTTTTAATGCACTGTCTGAAAACATCAAGAATACAAACAGATTTACAAAGATGGAAAAATATTTTAAATCTGCTACAAGAAGAGAAAATAATTAATGTTTCCCATATCTTCAAATAAGAAGATTTTTAAAGACATCTTGTTATTTTGTATTCTTAATTGGTCCTTTCTAGTCACTAGCAGCTGTACTAGACACTACTAGCAATTTTGACTGCCATTCTCTACTCAGCCTAAAACCTTTGCCTATATTAGAAAAATAAGATAATATGTCCTGTCTCTCCAAAACCATTTCTCTCTGAATTTTTTGTTTGTCAGTCAGATAGGGGTCATTCAAAGCCAAATTCATGTGGCCACTAATTTTATTTTGTAATAATCAGAAAGGGAAACTTCCATAAGAGGAATTGAAAGATCTTATGGACTCACTGAACACAGGACTGGGAAATCATTTACCTGATTCCTGAGGGATTTCATCAGCAAAAATCTCTCTGACATTCTTCCATTTGCTTGCCTGTCTATACCTAGGAACATGTAGGCACCCCTCCCAGAAAGTCAAGTCCAGTCATTGGAGCACTCAGAAGAGAGTGAACAGAATTTTTGTTAATTGACACTTTGTACATTATTAATGCTTTCTTGTACTCCCAGCAGCTGAATGAAAATCTCTGTCCTCTGTCTCTTCTTCCTCTATTGTAGGTTAACTCAACTGATTACTCACTTGTGGTTCTATCACTTTCTTGAAGACTTGAACGCTGAACATATATGTCTGAAGTATTTTTTGAATGAAAGATCTTGGTAGGAGAAAAAGTCTGGAGACGAGCAATGGCAAAAGAATTTTGATTTTCCTGGGCTGGCTTTAGGGCTTCTATTTTGGGAGAGGATGGTTCTTTACCATGGTCTGGAGAGGGATGTTTAGCTCAGACACAAAACACCAGCTAATACCAGGAATAATTAAAGAATATTCTCTTGCAGGTGTTTAGTTACCCAGTCTTTATGAATGTCTATCGAAATAAATCTGTGTTTTGTTGAATACTATTACAGCTTCTGCTTTCTGATAATGGTGGTGTGCTAATGAAAGCTAGCTGCAGTGAAGTGTTGTGGGGGAAGGAAAAGTATTGGTGAACATACTCTTCATCATGTAGGTAGTTTTTACTGTGTGTAGCAATTAAAGTTCTGCTTTAGTCCAGAAGTTAAAAAGAAGAAAAAAATCCCCCAAACCTTTCAACTTACCATCATAGCTTCAAGGAGCACATGAGAAAGAAGGCTCCTCCTATTTCACATAAAGGTTCTAAAAACAGTTCTTGGAATTTTGAAAACTCTGAGCTGTTATGAAGTCAAACCCCAATGCTTTTAGTGCAGAAGAGGTAAACAATATTGGGGCAGATATTAATATCCTGTGACTAGAATGGTAAATGGGTTATGTTTTGGCATGTTTAGATAGGGCAGACATTTAAGAAATAAGCACTGCCAAGGTCTAATTATTGCAAAATAATTACAGCTGTTGAAGTTGAAGCTCAGGAAGTGTGAAGTGCATTCAAGAACTGCAATTCTCTAGAGATGTGATTAGCTCACAGTCACCACCCTGATAGTTCTGCCTGGAGTGTTTTTTTAGTGTGTAAGAAAAGATGACAGGATTGACAGATAAACACTGGTTGCATCTGAGTTGCAAATTGTCAGAGGCTGATTCATCTCAGTAGAAAGCTGACCAATCAGTCAAGAATAGAAAATCATAGAGAAATATTAGCTATTGACCTGGAAAATGGGATACAACACTCTGCAGTGCTATATACAGAAATGTACATCACTGATTGTGTTCATTCCTTGGCTTATAAAACACAAGAGCATAAGACTTTTTATGGAAGCCTGTGTTTCTGCCTTTTTGAACTTGATATTGACCTCTATCTCTTTGTGCATTATACTCTTGTATAGATGGTTGTTATCCCATGTGTACTGGAATTTGCAAGCACTTACCTTGTTTTGGGGTTTTTTTTGTGTGTTGGGCTTTTTTTTGGTTGTGGGTTTTTTGTGTTGGGTTTTGTTGTTTGTTTTTTTTTTTTTTTTGTTTTTTTTTTTTTTAAGTTGCAGTCTTTTAGTACATGGTAAAAGAATATTTAGGGTGAGATCAGAACAGAAGTATGCTATTTAACCTGTCAAACTTACTTGTGCTTTTAAACTGTTATAGTGACAGGAAGTTTCTGAGCTGAAGACCTCCCCACATGGGGACAGTATGGGGCACTGGTAGCACGTTTGAAATACTGATCATAAAGCCTTCTCATACTGATAAGAAGCTACCCCTGCACACTTATTAAGCATGTGCAGACTCTTACCCCAAATCTTTTACCTAGAGGGAGGAGACATTTGCAGTGAAGCAAATAACTAGTATTCCTTATAAGAGGAGAAAAAAGAAGCAACAGAGGGAGTTAGGGGATTTCAGATACAGGGGAATGGAATTCCAGTTTTGGTCATTGCACTGGGAGCTCCTGGATTTTTTTCTCCTTGTAGCTGGCCTTGTAAGTAGGTGTGATTTAACTTGAACTTAGAAAGCTTGAGGAAAACACTGCTACCTTCCTGGAAGTTAGATTATGTGGTGGCTGAGTTGGAAGACAAGGTGTGGGAGCGGAATGGGTCCATGGTGGTTAGACATAAATAATGAGGAATGTTCCAGGAAAGGATAATGATCTCCCTTATCTGTATTAGAGTTCTCAGCTTTTCAATATGTTTTCTATTGGCTAAGCAACACAATCTATCAGCCTTCAAAGCTTATTTGAAAAAGCCTTCAGTGGTTTTTTGCTTGCTGCGTAGTACTAATGTGTTTTAGAGCTGTTAAATATGTTAATTTTTAGTTATATTGGGGCTCCTGGAGTAGCTGCTAATTCCTAAAATGTGCATAGGTGCAAGACAGTAAATAAATACCTGTACATATCAAAAGACATTACAAATAAGGTGACACAAGTTTAAATTCTGCCCTAAGCTTTCTGTTCTGGGTGAATATTAGTGCAAAACATACCATGAAGCTCTTTATACTCAGACTCAAACCCTGTACTACGATCTACCAGATGCATGGTGAGAATATGTGTGCACTTCATAAATTTTGAAAGAGTATAAATTATACAAAGTGTGTGTGTGAATGGGTTTAAATTTTTGCGTACAGACCCATGGTAAGGTAAGCCTGTCTTCACACACACCTTCTGTACCTCATCTCTGTTCTGAATAGTTAGAAGCACAAAGCCTAGGAGGGCATTTCTGGCGATTTAGCTGAATACAAAATACACAAGGGAGTTGCGTTAAGACCAAGAGTTGAAGTAAAGTTTAACTAGTCTTTTAGCTATGTCTGAAGATAAGAATAAGGCTAATCTCTGGAAATACTAGTTTGCTAACTCAAGTTCATTTTTGAGTTTACAGAAACAGCATCTTACTATCTGTATTCAGAAAATAATTTTATATATAACTTTCTGTGATTATCCATTACAATCTAGTCATTACCTGGTCTAAAAGTTCCACTTCATAATCTCTGAACTCAATAAAAGATAGATTAAAAAAACTATCAACTGTAATCTGAATACATTGGGGAAAACTGGACTATCCATCTTTTTTCTCTAGTTTTCCATGTTTGATTAGGTGGTAAACATCTGAACCCAGCAGCTGAAGGAATGTTTCACTTTTATTGACAGCATTACTTTTTTTCATGAAAGAGGTTGCTATCTTCTCTAGGGACTGGTTTTCATGAGATGCTGTGTTTGTGATGCAGCAGATGCATGTTAGGTATCAAGACTGCTAGCTCTCTATCTGTGCCTCTGGAATAAGCAAGTTAGGAAACAAGGACTGGAAAAAGCTTCATGGATCAATAAGTCACATTACTATTGCTGTTTCATAAACTTCAGATCAAACTTTACAATAGTCAGGATTTTTGTCTTGACTGCTTTACTTGGAAGACTATTCAAGAATGTCATTGTCCTGATGGCTAGACACCTTCTAATTTCCAGTCTCAGAGAATTCAGTTTATATGCATTTCTTCATCTTTCTACTTTAACCTTTAGCTTAAATTATTATTTAAAATCCCTGGTGTTTACCCTGAAGTGTATTTATAGAAAACAGTGATATCCTCAGATAAGCTTTTCTAAGTTTCTTCTCATATAATAGCCTCCTCATTTCTGTGACAGTAACTTTTCTGTGCATGTTTCAGTCTTACTTAACTTTTAAAAATACAAATAACCAGAGCTGTACTGAGCATTCCAGGTATTTTGACAAAGATTAATGTTTTCCAGTCTCTCCTGGAAATGCCTGGCTTAATTCTCTCTAGCTTCTCATTTACTTTTTTTGCACTTGTATCACATTGGTGGCTCATCCTGTGACTAGTGACTAATAAGCCTGGGTTTCTTTTCTCTGTGACATCTGCAATTGATGAGCTCATGGCTTCTAGCAAAATTTCCTGTTATTAGTCCTCTAGTGAGCTGAAAGGTATTGAGAGCTGAAGGCATAAGAGTTGGCTCTGTCATGTTAGTCACCTAGATAATGTTCCTAATTTTGCTTGTAGCAATTTTGTAGAACATCTTGGTTACTTTATTTGCAAATCTGGGGGAAAGAAAGGGATTACAGTTGTCTGCTTTCTTAACTAGGGATGAAGTTAGTAAATTGCATTGTAAAGGAGTAAACCAAGAACTCGGGATCTCCAGAGTTGCAGCATAGATGAAGAGAATTACTGAGAGAAAGAAGTGCCACACTCCCACATACATAGTGATTTGAACAAGGTATATGGCTCTTAAGAAACTCAGACGTGCTAGAAAGGAGGAATTGTAGGCATATGAGGCCTCCCACAGAGGTGGCCGCTTTGACTACCTTTTACAAACAATTCTCTGAGCATCTTCTAAGCATCAAGGAAATGTTAGAGTTTTAATTACCACAGTTTATGAAGGTTTGTGATTGAGGACAAAATATTTTTCTTTTTGTGTCTCTCTTCCAATGAGACATATGAAGATAAATAGAGAAGATTGCCTCTGGGTACAGCCCTCAGTTGTTTGTTACAGTACCCTTTGAACTTAAGTAGAATGGAAGAAAAGCTGAACTGACAAATATTAACAAGTTTGACCTAAGCTCCTCTTGAATACTGGGAGACACAGCCACTGGAGTAGAAAAAAAGAGACAGCTGGTGGACAGGAAAACAATAAAGGCAATGAAAAAGTGATATGTATGAAAATATCCTTCCATATTTAAGTTAGGTTTTCAGGGACATATCAACAGACACTTACCATACCAACATAACCTTCAGCAGGGCATCAGTGCAAATTCAGTCATGTTTCTAGACACTTAAGAGTTTTAAACAGAAAGAGGGTAGATTTAGATTAGGTATTAGGAAAAAATTCTTCACTGTGAGGGTGGTGAGGCACTGGAACAGGTTGCCCAGAGAGGTTATGGCTGCCTCGTCCCTGGAATTGTTCAAGGCCAGGTTGGATGGGGCTTTGAGCAACCTGGTCTAGTGGAAGGTGTCCCTGCCCATGGCAGGGGGGTTGGAACTAGATGACCTTTAAAGGTACCTTCAAACCCAAACCATTTTATGATTCTATGAAATTTCATCTAAGGCCTTTGTGAACTTTTTCTTAGCTGAGAATTCCTTGTGCTGTGCTGCCCTATTGACTGGATCTGCCCTATAACTTATGAACACAACGGACAACAATGATTGAACACTGTTCCTTTAATATTATTGACAGCTACCTTAATTCCCCAGAACATTATATCCTGCTGCTTAGCAGGCATTTGTACAGTGCTTTATATTTAAAAGACCTTCAGATTATAATTTCAACAATAAAGTGCACAACCGGGGAGCAGGGCATGAAATGATTGGCAACCAGAGTAAGATTCAAGTGTTTGTTGGTTTGTTTGGTTTTTTATTAAAATATTCAAGGTCAGAAAAATTTTATTTTTTCAATGAATAACAGAGTTTCTAAAGACTTTAAGTTCTATAGGGAAGAAGATGTAGAAGATGAAGGGCAGGTAATTTCAAACACAGAACCTGGCAAGACTGTTGCAAATGATACTGTAAATGATAGGAAGAGGAAACATTTTGAAGGGTTATTGATTTTAATTCTCAAGCTCATCACTTTATTAAAACTAAGATACAAAGGACTTTCTTGAACATGGTGTATGTACTTTTCCTGAAAATCTGAAACATTATACGTAGCTTTCCAATGATGAAATTAGATAACTGTGCTTTTATTGACATCTCCTGTCTATACAGAAAGAAACAAATGATCTACTCATTTTCTCTTAAGAATATGAAGAGTAGGCAAAAAGTTCTGTGACTAAGGAATTCTAACAATATAATAGTAAAATGCTATTATCTCAAAAAACCTTTTCTACCATAAAGTTGTGACTCTATTCTTTGTCTTTGGTCTACTGTCACTTCTTCTTCATGTTGTCATTAATTACCTTCATAACTATTCCTTCCACTGTTTTTACAGCCAATTTAAAATTTCAGTTCATAAATTTGAGACAGATGATTGCCCCTAATTTCAGTTCTGTGTTCTCAGAGGTTTTTCAGATGAACTCACAGAAACACGCCTCATAAACGTTGCACAATTTTGCAATAAGAATCACTTTAGACAATGTTATTTTTTATCATTTTTCCTCTCCCCCCCCCCCCCTTTTCACTATTTATAAACTCACTGATACCTAGAAAAATGAAGGAACCTGTATAATCAAAGCAAAATGATCACTGCACCTGCATATAGAACTTCAGGACACTTATTTTTGTGTAGATAGAGAATAATTACTGGGAAGCAAAGAACTCTGCATTAATAGACCTTGTGTCATTCAACAGCACTGAACAGCAGACAAGAGCTCTAGAATCTGAGTTTCCATGTGAAACACTATGTTAGATTTAAACTTGAAAAGTTTACTAGCGGAACTGATGCAAAGAGTGCGTGGAGGCAAATTTGTCTTTCTCACACTATATCCTTCTATCTATCTATCCTTCACCCCAGGATCCGTCTCTGAGAAACCTTGAGGCTGTAGTAAAAATGATGGGGCAGATTGAAAGCACAGTAATAAATAAATCCATGTATGGTTCCACAATAAAATGCCGAAATGTTATAGGAGCCAAAGAGGCTGTTAAGATAGAGAAAGCAAAGCAAGATGAAAAAAAGAAGACAAAGGATTTATATAAAAGTGAATGTAAATAAAAATCCCCCAAACTTAAAGGCTGATTACTAGGTAGTTCCTTTAAACAAAAAAGGAATAAACTGGAGAAAAGGATCATACTTTAAAGAAATGATTGAGAGGACAGAAGAGGAGGACACTTACTTTAGATGGTTGCAACAGGAAAATAAAGTGAGAAGTTAATGGAATAAAAGTAATTCATTAATTTGTGGAGTATACAATTCCAGGCAGTTAGTGAAAAGAGATCAGGACTTGTAAACCAGAGGGAGAAAGTAATACATACGGAAGTCTGTAGGAAAGACAGATCACAGTGGGGTTTAATTACTTTGATATTGATTAGATAACTGGTTACATAAGTAATTTGGAGGGACTATGTGTTTCTAAACAGGAAAGATGTATTAGTAATCAATATACTGTGGAAAAAGTAGAAATTACGGCTTGATTCTTCATGGATGTTAAGGGTCTAGGATACTCACCTGATGCAGTGAGATGCGGAAATGCAGAATGCCTTTGAAATGCGTGTGTGTGTACATGACACTTGAAAAACAGCCATAGGGGAGTTCCAGCTGAATGGTTTGTAAAACAAGGAGGGGAACATAAGTACACTTGTAGATCAAGATAGAAAACAGGGATAAAAACAACTTAATGTTTTTGTAATACACTTGCATCATTGGTTTCTATTGTCCATTCCTTGGACATAGTAGTATTTATTACTGAATGTGTGTATTACTGTACACTATATGTATAAATAAAACGCATAATTTAACCTGTATTTAGCTTGGACATCTTCTGCTCCCTTTTCAAACCCCCAAAAGAACTGTGTGCCTAATAACTTCTCTAATTATTCCAAAGCTACTCACTGGCCTAATAAAAGAATTGTGCTCTTTTTCTAGATTATTTGTTTATCTGTTTACTTATTTTTATATATATATATATGTAATTATTTTGATTTCTTACTAGCTTTTTCTGGATTCACTATCATAATTTTCCTAAGTAATAGTCCTTGATACAAACCCTCTTGCTGGATTCTCCAGAAATTCCAACAGGAATATAGTTAGGGACAATTCCTCTTCCTCACATCACAAAGTAGATGTTACTATCAGGTGGTTTCACTCTCCCAGGTGGAACCTAATTCAAACTTCTGGAAGCTGGAAGGAGTTCCCTAAATCCTTTCTTACAAGTTTCCTAAAGCAGCAATTTATTTCAGTAAAATACCTTTAGAAGTGTGTCATGTAACAGGAATTTTTATTTTAAATATATGATGCTTTAGAAGCTATTAAGACACTACTAATAACAGGCAAACTTGCAGTTTGATTCCTTTCAATGAGATTAAATGTGAATTGTGTAAAATAAAATTTTAAAAGGCAGTGAAATGAATCAATCCTTACATTTTCATTGTCATTAGAAAGGATATTCATTCGTGTATTTTTAAGAAAGTAGTATGAAATCTTATGTGCTACTTAGGAGATTATAGACAGCAGCATAAAGATCTGGATTGGAGAGAGTTATAACAGGTGATTTTGGGGGGATGAAAGTTTACTTATTAAGTGCTGATAGCTGATGCTCAGAGTGATAGATATGAAGATGGGAACAAATTATTTCTGGAGTATAATAATTGTCCTCTCATCAGAATAATTTTTTTTTTTTTTCTGTGGTATCCCTTGAGGCTTAGAAATGTCTGTCTTCTTGAGCTTCAAGTTATGTTCTTCATCTGACTTTAAGGAATGGTTCTTTAAGCTTGTCCCAAATCAAGCGGAGTGGATCTCCCTTTTAGACTTGAATGTCTTCTATTCCAAGTTAGTGTCCTGATACACAGGTTATACTGGCAACTGACATTGCTCTTTAACGAGAAACCATCAGGGACAAAAATTTTCCTAAAGCCAGCACAACTGTCTGAATTGTTTTATGTTAAGTGAAATTACCTTGTTCTTGTCCTAATGCGATCTTCAGTGTCACTAGATCTATCCGCACCCTGGCAAACTTCTAAGTGGCATGGTACCTTTCATTTTCACTTGTTTCTGCAATGTAGCCACCCCTCAAGCAAATTAAGTTGCTATTAAAAGTATGAAGTTTGAGAATAATTTTTCTATCAAGTAGTTTACTTTGCCCAAGGTTAGCACAATTAAATGTGGGTTGCAACAAAACACATCAACAAAACCTTTCTCTAGCTCTCTTCTGTTAGCCTTCAGCATTTTACATTTAAAACAGCAACTCAAATTGGTACCAGCTGAACCACTGAACGCTTTCTATTTTATGTGGTTATTCTGAAATTGAACAACAGGGATGGGAGTGTGGGTTTGGGAACACTCAAACAACGGAATTGTTTATTCCTTTGCTGAGTTCAGAACAAAACCTTGGAGAAGTTCTTGGCAATATCAGTGGGGTTTTCCCTCTCTGTGTGAAAGATGGTGAACTATCTAACACAAGTAGTCAGGGAAGTCCAATTTTTTTGTGCTGTGGGACAGATGCTAGTTTTGGATGACCTCCAATGGACCACTCTCTGGAGTCACAGAAGTAATTCTTGAAACTGACAATGACAGCAATAAGCCACAGTATATCAATTAATGCTTGAGGAGTTGCTCAAGAAAATCCTTCATACAAAATGTTCTTTTGGTCATTAACTGGAAGGATAATTTCTCTGTGTTTAATTAGGTCAAATACATGTATTACTGAGGAATAATGTAAAGTATTCATTTATTTTGCTTTCTAATTTTAATTATAGGAGGTACAGAAGCTTATAATAAAAATAATAATAAAAATATTCACCTGATAAATGCTTCATTTTCCCTTTCTCTGCTTTTGGTTCATATAATTATAGGAAAACAGTAGAAACTTCAAATGACCTGGGTCAGATTCTCACCTTCAGCAAAAATCTCATAGCTCCAGTGAAATCAATAGACTCATGTGAGTTTACTCTGAGAATCCAGTATTAAAAACTATCTTCAAAGTCAGATATATTTTTTTTTCCTTTAAAAGAAAAAATGATGGTGAAATATAGAGTTCTTTCCTTCTGAATTTTCCTTCATGCAGGATTTTAGGCTGCTTTGAGTTTCTTCCTTTGGAACAAAGCCATATTGCAAAACCCTTCATGAAACTCAATAATTCTGGGTTTCAAGTTTTGATTCTTCTCACTTACTCACACCTTAGAGTAAGTCTAGTAAATTTAATTTTGACTCATGTTTTGGATCAAAACCAAGCTCTAGCTCTTAGTGAGGAACACATTGGCAGGCCTGTGTTATGAAACAGAGGTGCTCTGTGATGTTGCTTGCTATTTTTAATGTGTCACAGCTGTGGTCTCCTGTTTGGCCCTCATCTCTCCCTCAGTTCTCACACCTGTGCTGGGTACTCAGGGCAAAAACAACTTATGGAGTCTTGGTTTCCTCTTGATGTGGGATCAGAACTGCAAGGTGCCTTCTAGGCTCTGCCATCATTGTATATGCACTTACTGGGTGAGAAGTTGCAGCAGCCTAAATATTAGGTTAAAGACATTAGTAAAATTAGTCTGATTAGGCCAGGCATACAGCAGGTGATTTTATCTCCCCACAGTGTTCCAGAAGAACTGAATCAAATCTCCAGGGCCTAACACCAGTTTTATCTGCCTAATTTAAAAAAAAAAAATGATTACTTGATTTTTTTCAGATAAAAGGTATTTTACATTCTTTATTTATGTTTTGAGAAGTCCTCTCTAATTCTTTTACCTTTATTTTGCTTTGGCTCTTTTCTCTCAGCAATAATGTCTTCCTTAAAATGCAGGGTTGTCTGCTATGTATCTGGGGTCATACTGGGGAGATGGTATAGTCCAGTCAGTCTGCTTTCTCCTTTGGAAGAGCTTTCCTTCTTAAAATATGAATGCAGAAGACCAGTAACACAAAAACAGTTCTGAAAGACTATTTTTCTTTGGTGTTTTAATGATCATGTCATTTTCCATTGCTTTTCTTAGTTCAATACTTTGCTGAAATGTTTATTGATATTGTGGGTAGTTTTGGTGTAACACATTGTCAAACTTGTTCTGATAATTTAAGATTTTGCTAGTTTCTCCTGGTGCGATCTCCTAGAATTGTTTTTGCTTCTTCAGTTGTGTTACCTTTCCTTTATTAATGGATTTTTTGCAATGTTTTGGGAAGGTTCATGTTTTCTGCTTCTTGTTTCTTTTCCATATACTTCCATATATCTTTGTCTCTCTGACAAGAAGGCAACCCTATATTTGTTAAGGCATTTGTTGATTCTGTTACTAAGACTGGACTTTGACATTTTAATGCTACTTTGTTCTAGTAGATCTCTTTCTATTAGCAGCTGAACAATTTTAAATTGTTGATTTTTTTTTAATGTTGTACGTGCCAATTCTGCTGCTATTTTTCTTGGGGTTTTTTTTTGGTTTTTTTTGTTGTTTTTTTTTAATGAGAGTGTTAACATTTGGGTATATATATTTTGATAATGTCTAACACCAGTTTCCCCATTCCTTGAAATGTTGCTGTAAAGATACTTCTAATACATGTAGAGTCTGTCTGGTTTTAGGGAATATCATTCAAAGAATTTTGATTTTCTTTTGGGAATAGACCATGTTGGAAGTATGCCACGGTGCAGCAAAGCATAGTGTCATGCTTACATGAGACAGATGCAAAATTATTTATAGGGAAATCACACAGTAGAAACTGTTCAGTACCACACAGCTACTATGAATATTTTTGCTCTGTAAATCACCAACTGCAAGTTACTCTAGATTACACTGAAATAGTGAAGAAGTTAAAAATGTGACATAGTTTATGTAAATCTTTCAAGTGCTTATAATGTATTAGGTATACTATAAGCTTTCTCTTGTGATCTCTTTATTTTAGCCATGAGTTTTGCTTCATTGTCAATAAAGAAGAAGAAATTTTATTATATAATAATGTAAAATGAAATGCTGCTTTGGAAACAGACTTTTTCACTTGTTGATTATTTTGTAGAGAAGTGTAGGAGATATAGAAAATAAGAAGTAATATGCACTTACAAGTATATGTGCAACCTCTTAAAGGGTGAACCACAGTAACTGTTACAGAGTTACTTCTTACTGCTCACTGATCCTAATAGTTAATTCCCCAGAGATGAGGTCTTGTGGTTCTGGTTCCTGACCAATTATTTGGAATGATACCATCCTAAGGTGTGGGCTGAGACTTTTGGTTTGAGAGGGGAACTTTGGGTAGGTCTATCTGTACAATAGAATAATTTAGGTTGGAAAGGACATGTGGAGGTCTCTAGTCCAGCCCTTGCTCAAAACAGGTCAGACTAGATCAGGTTCCTCAAGGCCTTGGTTAGTGGAGTTTTGAGTATCTTCAAGGATGGAGTGTCCACCACCTGACTGGACTCCTGTTCCAGTGTTTGAACACTCTAATGGTTAACTTCTTTTTCTCCCCCTAATCTGTAGCAAGAAATTTGCTTGTATGTATTTATGTAGATATGCAATATGATGTATATCTCTAGATCTATAGATATCTGCAGTACTACAATGTGCATACATACGCATTCCGGGTACCGCAGCCCTTCGTTATCAGAAGGTGGCTGAGACTCTCTGTAGTTCCCCTCACTTTTTGGAGCAACCTGAGGCAGCTTGCTCCATAATAGGTTGAACACAGGGTTAATGCTCCAATTTTGTCACCAAGCTCCTCAAGAAAAGTTAAAATTTAGAGGCATCTGCAGTGCTATTGGGAAAATGCCATAGCAGCTAGCACTGTGCCAGAGGCTCTTTGACACTCATAAGTTTGGATAAAATAAAAAAGAATATTCAGTTTTGGTTAGAAATGGGCAGGACTTTTTAAATCATTAGCTTTAAAACACCTGTCTGTTCACTGAATGTAGAGAAAGGCTTTCATTACCTTCATGGTATATTGTATTGGGTCTGGCTGAGATGGAGTTAATTCTCCCCATAGCAGCCCTCGTAGTTCTATGCTCTGAATTGGTAGCTAGAAAGGTGTTGCTAACACACCAGTGTTTTGGCTACTGCTGAGCAGTGCTGGCATAGCATCAAGGCTGTCTCTCCAACATTTTTGCCCTCCTTAACAGCAGGCTGGGGCTGGGCAAGATCTTGGGAGAGGTCATAACCAGGACAGCTGACCTAAACTAACCAAACAGATATTCCATACCATATGACGTCAGCTCAGATATAAAAACTAAGTAAAGGGAGTTGGAAGGGGGACATTTTGGTCTTCCAGAGCAACTGCTACACGTACTGAAGCCCTGCTTCCCGGGAAGTGGCCAGACATCGCCTGCTGATGGGAAGTAGAGAATAACATCATTTGTTTTTCTTTGCTTTCACGCACGACGTTTGCTTTCACTTTATTAAACTGTCCTTATTTTGACCCATGACCCTTTTGTTATATTTTCTGCCCTCTGTCCAGCTGAGGAGGGGAAGTGATAGAGTGTCTGTGGTGGGCATCAGGTGCCCAGCCAGGGCCAACCCACCTGTGACGTTCTGACAAATTCAATGTCTCAAACATCTGCTTAAAAGAGCTTTGGTGGACAAAACGACCTCTGTAAAAATGCTGGAGTTTTGTGAACAGGACAATGTGGACAGAGGAGAGGGCCCCACGGAGGGTGGGAACGCACTTCTCCAAAGCCCCAATTCCTTATCTTAAGTGACCAGGAGAAGGAACACAATTTATGCCTTCCTGGCGGAAGAAGGCCCCATGGAAGTTGGGACTGTGCTTCTATCTTAAGTGGTCATGCCAGCATGAAAAGAGAGGCAACTCTACAGTGAACACACACACACACACACACACCCCCACACCCCAAAGCTCACTAACCGATTCCAGTGAACCCCATGTGTGGGAACTGCGCATGTTGAGATCATCAACTAACACACTATAAAAGAGGAGAGAACGAATCCTCAGCGCGCGCCCTCCAGAACTGGATCTCTACACTGGCTGGACCAACGCTGGACCCAGGACTGGTGAAACCCCTCTCTTCTCTTTCTTTCTTTCTCTCACTCTCTCTCCCCCTCTTTTCCTTCTCTCTTTTCCACAGTCCCTACACCTCAACCTTTGAAACATAAACCATTGACCAAGTCTGAGACTAAGAGTGGACCTAGCCGCCCCTGAGGTCCTCTTTGAGAAGGAGTCCAGAAAGCAAGGGGGTCTGCTCTGAACCTCGTGACTCAATGGGAGGGCTCTTCTTCTGATACATTTCATGTTCCTTTTTCCATTTCATTTTCCTGTACTTCCCACCTCTTCTCAAATAGCGGCTTAGTGACATGTTGCAAGGTTCATATTAACAAATTCATGTGTACTTGGACAAAGTTAGCTAGGTTGAATAAATGTTGGTTGTTGTTTGAACTCCCCTGGTGTTGTTTCACCTTAATTCTGACAAAGGAAATCCACGAACCTGAGTCACTCCAACTTTGGGACGCGACACCACCACATACATGTACCTTGGTGAGAAAAGCCAAAGAAGCTTTTGTTTATCAGAAAACCCAAATATTTCATTCCCTTGGTGAGCTCTGTGAATCCTGGATCTGAATAATTCTTCAAACACAGACACTTTCAGGAGGTCTTACATGTCTATAAGGAGTTTCCTTCACCTTCTACAAGTCCATTCCCCCACCGGACCACACCTGTCTTATAAATCAAAACAAGAAGAGTCTACTGACCAGCACTTCTCTTGCTATACACCTTCATTAATGTCTTCTGCCAAGTTTAAGCATCATCTATGATTTGAAATATACACTCCGTACCATATTTGTAGGATCTGGGGGCAATATTAACATTAATGGATGCTCCACTTTGTCAGTCACCAAAAGACCTTAGGATTACATGCTCTAATAATCTTTGCACAGTGGATTTTGACAAATTATCGAACTGTGAAGCCTCTTTCTTCAGAAATTACATATCTAATAGATGATTTACAGGTCATCTTTTTTCTTGCTCTGTATTTTTCTGCTTGCTTCAACAATTCAGTATAATCAATTGATTCAACTATTCATGGAAATAGAGTAGAAAATACTTAAAAACATAACTCCTGCTATCTCCAGATACATCTCATTACATAGTGAATGGTTTCTATTGGTACATATTAATCAATAGAGAATGTAAATCCAAATGGGGGTTACTCAAAATTTATACAAGTTTGCTGAAGTCTGCCTTATCCATGTAGTATTAAAAAAACCCAACAACAAAACAAACCCGCAAAAGACTAGGATTCAGCTTCTTTCTGTCAATGATAGCTCTGTTTTGAAGGGGAGGCACTTTTTTTCCATTTAAAGAGTTATACATTTGTGGAGATCCAGTTGTTGAAAATCTGGCCCAATATTAAGTGAACAGGGAGTGACAACACAAGCTTCTCTTCCAGTGATGAGTTATATGTGAACAGGGTGTACTTAAAACTTTATACAGTTAAAACTATGGTTTCAAATTGTCCTGAGTTTGGCTGGGATAGAGTCAATTTTCTTCCTAAGAGCTGGTATAGTGTTATGTTTTGGATTCAGTATGAGAAGAATGTTGATAACATACTGATGTTTTCAGTTGTTGCTGAGTAGTGTTTATACTAAGTCAAGGATTTTTCGACTTCTCATGCCCAGCCAGCAATAAGGCTGGAGGGGCACAAGGAGTTGGGAGGGGATACAGCCAGGACAGCTGACCCAAACTGGCCAAAGGGATATTCCATACCATGTGATGTCATGCCCAGTATATAAACTGGGGGGAAAGCTGGCCAGGGGCCACTGCTGAGGAACTGGCTGGGCATCGGTCAGCAAGTGGTGAGCAATTACATTGTGCATCACTTGTTTGGTGTATTCTAATTATTTTATTATTATTATTAACATTATTATTATTTTCTTCCTTTTCTGTGCTATTAAACTGTCTTTATGTCAACCCACGAGTTGTTTTTTCTCCCAATTCTCTCGCCCATCCCACTGGGTGGGGGGAGTGAGTGAGTGGCTGCGTGGTGCTTAGTTGCTGGCTGGGGTTAAACCACAACACAGATTATTATGTTTTCCGCTGCAGACCTGATATGGGAACTGTGAGGAATAGTGTAATGATTCCTAGACTTGTAAAAACCAAGTGAGAGAGAAAACTCTGGGAGTCTGCATTAAAAAAATCTGATGTGGAAATGGGTAGTTCATCACTTATGTAATTTAATATAGGTCTAGCAGAAGTTTTGAAATTACTGGTAAGATGATCTAATCATCCTAGTGTTCATGAAGCTCACTAGCTTTGTTTATTCCTGCTGCATAAAGAAGTCCAAAAGATTTTGGAAGATATTTTTTTATTATTTTTTAAATGAGCTGCATTTTCAGTTAGAGGTCTGAAGGTGCTGTGGTCTTCCTCTCTTCCATATTTTTTCTCCAGTTCCATCAGAATCACAGCCACATCCACCTCCTCTAGCTACAATTTTTAAGTGACCCTTCTTCAGTCTCTGATCTCTTCAGTTCCACTTCCAAAACTCAGGTTAGATCTATCACTTTTATTAAATCTCAGTATTTCCAAGTTGCTATTCTGTCACTTCTGCCTTCTTGGAAATTTGCTGCAGGACCTGTGCATTTTCATATAATGCCATGACAGTGATCTCTCCGAAGGATCATCTGTTGGTGACTACAGTGACAAAAAACCACACAGTCAACAGTGAGTGAGCTATGGAGAGAAAAAAGAAAACAAGACACAGTAACTATCTCCCTGTATTTGTTACCCTGTCTCCTACTGCCCCTTTTTTACTTTTCTAGGACTTTTACCTGCCCTTTTTTGTTCTATATTCAACATTTTCTTTCTTTTCTTTTCTGTAACTTTTTTTCCACTGTCTTTTTTCAACAGATGTGCATTTTTTTTACATTATTACTTTTCTCTGACTTGTCCCTGCTCACCCTTACTTTCCATAGTTTTTGCCTCACCTCCTCTTTCCCCTATTCTTTCATCCATTCTTCTTCCTCAGCCTTCCATTAAGGGTCCTCTCTGTTTCTGCGAGAAAGAGAACTTCTATCTCTTTAGACTGAGTAATTGTTCTTTCCTTTCTGGAGTAATATCAATTCTCCTTTTCTTCCCCTCCTCTAATTTTAATCAGGTGGTAGTTTTACCATTGTAGCCCAAGGGAGCTGTTCCTCTCCCTTTTTGAGGGACAGGGCACCAGATGTATATTCAGAGAAAGGGATGGGTGGAAATCACGTGAGAAGCAGGCAGTGACCTGCCATTTCGTAACTGTCTTGCTTATGTAAAGTCTGGATTATATGAAAAAGGCAGCAAGTTGTCCATTTCCTTTTTATGCACTTTGAAAAGTGATACTTAACTATTTCCTCTAGGTGTTTAGAGACAGTGCTCTTAGCACCAAGATAAGCAGCAGAGCGAACTGTGCTTACATATATTTTAATCTCCTTCTGACCAGCTCCAGTGTTCCTAAGTTTAGAGGGGGGAAGGGTACAAGGGTTAAAAGCTCTGGCATGTGCCATTAAGTGCAGCACGAGCTTTGTGTTGGACAGGCAGAGGCTGCATTGCTCCGTACATTTTTCAGTTTGTGCCTTTATACCCCTCTGCCTTTGTCGTCCTCTGAGCAGGATCGCAATGTAGTGGTTAAAAATACTTTTGGGCTGCCTGTGTCCGTAACTTAGTAATATTTCATTTACATCATTGTTGGCAGCTGAAGATGTCTAAATACTAATCCTGTTACTGTTGATATGCCTGTTTATGGATGTTCCATGAACTTAGAGGGTCTCTTAGCAGGAATGGGCATTTCTGCAAACCTAATATGAGAATTATGTAATGTGTCATCTCATAAAAATGGAGCAGGATTCAATTAGTCTGCATTACATCTGTGGAGGCAGCATATATGCTGGCAGTACCTCACTTTGTGGCCTAAGGTCAGAGTTAATTCCCAGTGGAAAATACTATTTTTGTTAGACAAATGTTAAGTGGCTATCAATTTTGCAACATTAGATTCTGTAAACTGTATTGCAAAGGCCAGTGATAATTCTGGCAAAAGAGGAAACGTCGGTTTAAATCCAGTTTTGCCTTTCCTGACCCCAAAGGCAACTAGCAGGTAAATAGTAAAAAGCGCTTGCTGCCAAAGTACAAGGTATGGTCTTCAGATATCTTTTTATTTTGGCATGTCCTGACATACATCCCTGCACCAGTCTATATCCCCTTATATTGCTCAATTATACAGTTTCTCTTGACCTCTGGCACCGAAAGTTCACAAAAATCTAGTATTCCAAGAGGACGTGACATAATGGCCTTGATTATATGAGTTGTGTCTAAGTTAGGAATGGATTAATGATGCTTGCATGTGAAATATTTTGGTTGCTTATATTTTTTATTCCATTTTTTTAAATTTTGAAGAAAAATCTTTTATGGATTTATACAAAACTATACTTCCTTTTTCAGGGCATTCAACACTTTGGTTTTTTTTAAATTTATAACACAGTGCAGAGATTCTGTAAAAGGCAATTACAGGATAATAGAAATATTTTGTCCTAGTGCTTACATACAAACTAACTGTGCTGTGGAACCTCAGTATTTCTTTTGCTTATAAAATTCCATAAATGTAAGATGCTATAAACATAAAATTTATATTTATTTCTATGATTCTTGCTATGTGTAGTATGTAATCCCTTCCAAAAAGCCTGCTAAATCTTAGTAGTATCCACAGATGCTTCAAGTAACAGCTGTAGTCAACCATCTCTAAGGGAACAGATACATCTTGAGGAATCCATATGAATCCTGGATTCTTTTGTTCACCTGATATATCTGAAATGAAACAGTCAGAACCCATATATATATATATAAAAATAAAACAATGTCAGGAATTACTAAACATTCAAACCGGTATTTTCTGTATGAGTTCCCACAGAGTAGAGGACATTAGGTGACAGAGGTGAATGGAGATGGTAGTAGCCAACAGCCATAGTTTCTGGAGCATGTTCCTAACAAGGTATTTTTTTAAATACTCCCTGACAAAAGGTAACAGTAATCTAGCTGTAATGACCCAAAATCTCCTGCAAGATTGTCAGCACCCAAGTGGACCTACATCAAAGGATTCAATGTATCCCAGAGCAGCCCAACAGCACCAAGCAGAACTGATACGCAAGTAGAAATAACTTCATGTTTGTCCTTTCTCAACATAACTTTACCATCACCAACATGGGCTGAATTGGTTAATGTTATTCTGTTGTTAAGGTTGTGTGGTAAATAAGAACACAATAGAATACCTTTCATGGATTGTGCTGTATAAAGCCAAAACCAAGTAAAAGCAGTCATATTTATTCTTTCTGTTTAATTGCATTGAATATAACTAATGTGAAATCCTTATTACCTTGATTTGTGTTTAGAAAAATATATATTTATTTCTGTTAAGCTACATCATTTGAACTTTGTTTTTTAAAAAAATTACAAAAAAATTGGAATCCACCTACAGGGCATAGAAAAAGAAAAAGTTTGTGCAAAGAGAAGGGGGTTTATTTTTTTATTGAGAAACAAGATTGTTGTTTTTACAGTTGACTTACTGAAAATATTTAGTTTTGTAAAATGCATCTTTGAATTGCAGTGCATATAGGTGGACTCTTCCATCTCATTAGTATTCTGGGTGGTTGGGATGTGCCAGCTAAATACAGCCATCCTATGGGAGCTTCCTGTAGTCATAGCAACTGGATTGCAGTTCAAATAACTGTATAGTGGAGGTCTCGTATATCTGAAACACAAAGTGCTTAGTAGACGGTTGGCTTGCTAATTAGTGAATGTGTTTCTTAAAAACCAACCGTAAAAATCATTCACTAAATAGACTAAGAAAACTCTCTGATGATTTTCAGTCAGTTTTACATGAGTGGTGAATTGCTGGTAGTTTAAAGAATTGTAAGTCTTGCTTCCTGTTCTGCCTACCAAACACTCAGCATTAGAGCCAATCCTGTTGGGTAGCTACAGCTACGGATAGAATCACCAATAGCTCTGCTACATCGTGAGAACACTGTAAATGAGAGATACAGTGCTGCAATATTAGGTGTGACAGTCTCTCAAGCCTCTGATGGTTGACTGGAAGCTCATTGAAATCACTGCAAATCTCAAAAAGTCATCTCAATGTGATTTGGGTCAGGCTTAAAGTACAGAAGAATGATGAGATATAGTAAAGGCAGGAAAGAGATTTCCTTGTAACATTCAGTAAGATTTGAGTACCTAATTCCTTTGAATTTATCTGGAAGTTCCAACTGAAATGCAGTTCATTTTCTCAAACACTGTTTATGATGAAGTCCAAAATTAAATCATAAATAAATCACTGGAATTAATTATATGGGGTTTTCACTCTGAACTGGATCTCAACACAAATGCTCATCAAAAGGGAAGAATGAAATAGGCATCATGAAGAAGACAACATAGTTATGGCCTACCAAAGAGTGACAGATGAAGAATTAGAAATATCACAAAAAAATCTTCTCCCTCTAGTGAAAAATAGATTATGATATCATTGAGAGTTAGTATGTATCAGAAATCCGTACTGACTCAGAAGACAAAACCATAAAAATCATAGTGGAGCAGAGGAATCTGAGAACTTTCTTCTTTTTGTTGACATAGTGTGACTGCCTGTTTGGGGACGCTTGTGCAAGTTCCAAAACATTATGTGCCAAAAGGTTTTTAATTGACTGAGAGATTTAGCAAGAGCATTCAAATGGGTCACAGTCTCCCCCAGAGAAGCTCAAAATGATTCAGAGCAGTTGTGTGGTTTCGCAGTCCATTTTCTCCCAATGTCTCCTAGCAAACCAGTCAGGGACTGCATTTATTTCTGATTTAGCCTTCTGATTTAGCTCATCTTCTGTCTTTCTCCTATGGCTTAAAGCTGACTTAGTAAGGGCTATGGAAGTCTTACCCCAGATTTTGTTTGGAGTAGTATCATGTTAGTAATTCTAAACTTTACTTGCCATAATAAATTATGTTGTAATTTTAAAAGTATCTTTATTTTCAATAAAGCAAAATAAAATTGGTTTTCCAATAAATTGCACTAATTACTTTTCTGTCCGCTTTTCTGTGTGCTTTTCTTTCTGCTTTTCTTTCCGCTTTTCTTTTTTTTTCTCTTTTCTCTTTTGTTTGGTGCTGAGAAACCTGAATTGTCATTGCTAAAGGCTGGTAAGTGATTTATTTCATTAAAATGTAAGGCATTCACATTTTTAGTGAAACCACAGTAAAATGCAGGTCAGTTAAGTTGAAATCACATTTTTATTTAAGTTTGATTAGATAAAGGAGAGAATATTGTAAATAGTTTGGGTTGGAGTTTTATTTCTGAAGGCAGATGCATTATGTTGTTTTCCATATGGTTATTTTAGTGCATGAGACAGATGTTGTGTAGGCACAGAAAGCTACACTAGCTGTTCTGACGCCTGCATAATTATTCTTCAAGAATACATTATAGTTCTTTTAAAATTATTTCCATATACATGCAAGAATCTGTAGAACTTGCCCTGTCCTTCAGGTTCATAAGATCAATCTTCTTTCAAAGTAAATCTTCTTGCTTGTCTTTCTAATTTTTAGGCAGAAAAAGTCTTCCTTTCTCATGCAATCCATAATGAATGAACTGCTTTTAGGCAAATTCTGTCTCATAATTTCTGGGGTTTTCATACATAGTAGATGTCTGAGACTTTCGAACACAGTTGCTTTCAAGCCAGCAAGGAGCAGAATTCTAGATCTGAAACTGAATCTAGTAAATACTGTACTGAAGCTTAACAGGCACTTGAAAACACTAGTAATCATGTTTGTTAGTATGGCTAGTGTGTGAAGAGGTAATCTCTAAAGACAGCTTCTTCAGGATATGGATACCCAGGGCATCCATAAAAATGATCTGGAGGCCTTGAGCCAGTAAAGCTTTGAATATATGCTTTAATTGCTTCCTCCAGCCTCAAGTGAAGCACGTCTTTTGCATTTATCCTAAGAAAATTTTACAGTGCTTAGTTTTATATAATGATTGATCAGTATAGGCTGTACTACTTCATGCTCCACCTCCTCATTGGTGTAAGCAACCATATGACTACTCCTTCATCCTTCACACTTATCTCCACAGTAGATGATTAGTTAAACAGACTTGCTTTGTGTGAGTTTCATCTGTCTAATTTATGCATTAAGGTTGTTTATGAGGAAAGAAACTAAATGAAGGCAGACACTGTTGATAGGGTTGTCATCAGCCAGATGCCTTGGAATTAAATCCGAATTATCAGTTTTGCTACAGCCCAGCTATCACTCACTGAAACTCTCATTGACTATTGCTTGAGTAGGACATGTGCTTACACGCTAACCATACTTTTCCCACAAGGTATGTCCTGGCAACCTTGTTTTAAGTTTTTGTCATAATCAGAACTTACGTCTCATAGTGCCTGTCTTCAAGATAATAATTAAATATGTTTATTACATTGTGATGGGTTGACCCTGGCTGGATGCCAGGTGCCCACCAAAGCCATTCTATCACCTCCCCTCCTCAGCTGGACAGGGGAGAGAAAATATAACAAAGAGCTTGTGGGTCAAGATAAGGACAGGAGAGATCACTCACCAGTTACTGTCACAGGCAAAACAGACTCAACTTGGGGAAAATTAACTCAATTTATTACAAATCAACCAGAGTCGGGTAATAAGAAATAAAACGAAATCTCAGAACACCTTCCCTCCACCCCTCCCGGGCACAACTTCACTCCCGGATTCTCTACCACCCCCCCCCTCCAGTGGCACAGGAGGATGGGGATGGGGTTTATGGTCATCACATGTTATTTTCTGCCGCTTCATCCTGCTCAGAGTGAGGGCTCATCACACTCTTCCCCTGCTCCAGCATGGGGTCCCACCCATGGGAGACAGTCCTCCACGAACTTTTCCAGCGTGGGTCCTTCCCACAGGCTGCAGTTCTTCATGAACTGCTCCAGCGTGGGTCCCTTCCACAGGGTCACAATGTTACTGATTTAGAGGGAAATGTTACTGATTTATTATTGATTTGTTATTATTAGAATTAATCATATTCAATTTTAATAGGAATATAGAATTATATATTTTTATGGCATTTTATATATTTAACCAACAACCAACAGCTGCTGTGAAATCCTCTGTATAACCCTGTACCAAGGCCGGAGGAATTGGCCAAAATCATTTAGTAGGAACATTTAGGATTTAGATAACAAGTAATAATATATATATATCTTAGTTAACAAGTTTGAGATTTAAGGTGATTTGGAGTAGATTATAATAACAGTATAGTCATAGAAATTTAGGAACATACAAGATGTGTTGTGCACAATAATAAAAGAATAAGTATTGTTTAAAATTAGTTAACCATAGAAACTTTGACTGATTTGTTAGCTTTGTAGTGTTTTGTTTTAAGAGACTGAGAGAGAGATCGTTATGGACCTTAGTTCTGTTACATGAAACCCCACTTTGGTCAACAATACAGGTAGTGGAAACAGGTGAAATCAGCCAATGAGTGTCTTAGTATAAGAATATTAATAAAGTGACGTGATTGAGGACCAATCATTGAAAAGGTTAAATTTGGGAATTAACATTGAATGTATTTTATGTAATCAAATATATGATGGCGAAAGTTGTACTGCGCAGAATCACCTAAGAGGTCAACTATCGGACAAAGTGAGGAAGACTGTGGAAGACCACCAGAGGGCTATAGAAGACCACCAGAGACCATCAATGCGCATGCGTAAAGAACATTAACATATGCTAATAACTTCCCAGAAATCTAATGAATATGTATAACATTTCTTGGAAATCTAATGAATATGAATGAATAAGTTTAATATAAGGTGTATGATTTTGGTGTTCGGGGTGCGTGGTTCGTGAGAGGACTCACCCGCGCACCCGGCCGTCAATAAAGAAGTGTCTGCTTATCTACACTAAATTGGTGTTGATAAGTTCTTTATTCCGAGTTTTTCGGCAACAGTTTCTGGCGACCCAGATGGGACCTCGCTGAGAGAGACCGGAGGAGTCGGGGACCTGATCGGTTCCAGCCGGCACCGAGGATTTCTCGGGGATACCCATCGATCCCCGATCCATAAGGCTCTTTGCGACGTCCCCTGGATTTTGGTAAGACACTTCTTTTCTTTTTATATTAAGGATAGTGGGTTAGAGTCCCACTAAAGTGGGTTAGAGTCCCACTAAAGTGGGTTAGAGTCCCACCGGTGGGTTAGAGTCCCACCGTATCGTCTGCCTGTCAGACGCGGCGAAAGCTGCGCAGGGTTGGACTGAAGGATCCTGAAGGAAGTGGAAGCCTAGGCGTCTGCCCGTAAGACATAAGCGAAAGCTATTGCTGGGTTGGACAATTTGGGAGTGGGTTAGAGTCCCACAGCTTTTGAGGATTCTGGGTTAGAGTCCCAGCTTCAAAAGCATTTTGGAGTGGGTTAGAGTCCCACAACTTTTGAGGATTCTGGGTTAGAGTCCCAGCTTCAAAAGCATTTTGGAGTGGGTTAGAGTCCCACAACTTTTGAGGATTCTGGGTTAGAGTCCCAGCTTCAAAAGCCAGTCCCAGCTTCAAAAGCATTTTGGAGTTTTGGGTTTGAGTCCCAATTTTTAAGGAATCTTTAAGAATATACGTATATTTTTGTGAAAAGGTGTGGGTGTGAGTGTTGTAAGTGTAAGACGTGCACGAACTGAGTGTGGGGTATGGAAGAATGAAGTGTGGGTTTGAGTAATTATATATTTTGTATGGTATTTGATATATAACTTGCCAGGGGATATTGGTTATGACTCTTGCCTAGGGAAGTCGGCTTTGTCCGTGCCCTAGTCGAGTAGGTGGACTCCATTACCTGGCAACAATTGTCATCAATATTTATTTGATATCTGACATTTGATATTGGTTTGGTATCGGACATTTAAAAATTGAATATTGATATTTGATATTTGATATATAATAGTTATCTAGTATCGGGCATTAACATAATGGCATTGGCCAGAATATTTAAAAGTAGGAGTATGGGAAATTTGTCTACTGATGCAAAGATACCGAAAAACTCTCCGTTAGGATGTTTATTAGCACACTGGAAAGATTTTCAGGATGATTTGCGGAAAAATCAAATGATTGAATATTGTAATAATTGGTGGCCTTCGTATATATTAGAAGATCAGGAAAGGTGGCCTATGAATGGAACACTGAATTATAACACTATTTTGCAATTAATGTTGTTTTGTAAAAGGGAAGGGAAACAGGATGAAATGCCATATGTGGATTTATTCTTTTATTTAAGACAGAGACGGGATTGGCAGGAAGAATGTAAGCTAACTAGTAGGGACAATTTGGTGATGGCTATAACATCTGACAATAGGAAAGGGAAGAAATGTTGTTTGGCGTGTGACACTGGAAAAGAGTGTGTAAAGGAGAAAATTGTTCCCAGAGAAGATGAAGGGCCGGAGTTGGATATATCCCCTCCTAGGAGGGGAAGGAATTGGAATCAAGGGCATAGGGAACGGATGGAAGCAGAAAGCAGTGGAATAGAAGATCTGGGGGAAGGACCATCTGAAGTTGTAATTCATACCCCCATTTCTCGGAGGACTCGACAGCAGGCACAGGCAATAGCTCCCTTGCGTCAGGGGGTTGGGAATGACGGGCCGGTGTATGTAAAAGTGCCCTTTTCGGTCACGGACTTGATGGCTTGGAAGCAGGCAGCTGGAGTATATAGGGAAGATCCTGAGAGGGTAGGTAGAGTGGTGGATACCATAATCAGAACGCAAAATCCGGATTGGAGTGATTTACAGGTGATCTTGGATAATTTGTTGGATGATACAGAAAAACAGATGGTACTAAAGACTGGCAAAGCACAGGCAGAAGTGGCTGTAGTAAGTGGAATAACAGGTGGAACAATAGAGCAGAATTTTCCGTCTGGGGATCCGCAGTGGGATCCAAATAAGGAGGAACATAGAGAAAAGTTGGGACGGTATCAGAAATGGATTTTATATGGAATTAAACATGCTATGCCTAAATCTTTGAATTGGTCTAAAATATATGAGGTGAGACAAGATAAAAACGAGTCTCCATCAGCGTTTTTGGAGAGACTGAAAGAAGCTGCCAGGAAATATACTGATTTAAAGATAGATACAGAGGCAGCCCAGATACAGCTGGCTTTGATTTTCATGGGACAATCGGCACCAGACATAAGAAAGAAACTTCAGAAACTGGAGGGAGAGGATTCAAGGAGTTTGAATAAAATGCTGGAGGCAGCATGGAAAGTATATAATAACAGGGAAAAGGAGGAAAGGAGAATCAGAGAAAATAGATTATTGGCAGTAATGACAGGTACAGCAGACAGAGGACGAGGTAGAGGAAAAGGGCGAGGTATCAGTGGACGAGAAGGATTTAGAAATTTTAGTAACCGAAATTTTAACACCCCCTTAGGAGTCAATCAGTGTGCTTTGTGTAGGGAGGAAGGACATTGGAAAAGAGATTGTCCCAGAAATGAGCAGTGTTCGGGACAAAATATTCAAAAGGAGGTAGCCAGAATGATGGTTTTGGATGAATGAAGGGGACCGGAGGGGAACCCAGCTGAGCCTCTGGTTATAATTAAGCTGGGAGAAAAAGAAGTTAAATTCTTAGTGGATACAGGAGCGACATTTTCTGTATTAAATACTTGTAAAGGAAAAATTGGAACAAAAACAGCGAACATAGTGGGAGCAACAGGGAAAGAAGAAAACAGACCATTCTTGCAACCCCTGGATTTGAAATTTGGAAATAAAATAATTACACATGAATTTTTGTATGTACCAGAATGCCCGATACCCTTATTAGGAAGGGATTTGTTATCCAAGTTAAATGCACAAATCGTGTTTGAGGAAGGAGAACTCTTTTTGAAAATACCTGAGTCAAAAACCGGAGAAATCCTGATGATACAAGAGAAAGTGGAAGAACAGGAAATTCCACCAGAGGTGGAATTCGCAGTAATTCCCATAGTGTGGGAAACAGATATACCTGGTAAATCAAAATTGGCAGCACCTGTAAAAATAGATTTAAAGGAAGATGCAGGAACAGTAAAAATTAAACAATATCCAATTAAACCGGAAGTTAGACAGGAACTGAAGAAATTGATTGATAAATTCATAGAGTACAAAATTTTGGAGGAATGTGAATCGGAATATAATACTCCTATTTTACCAGTCAAAAAACCCTCAGGTGGATATAGGTTGGTGCAAGATTTGAGAGCAGTGAATCAGATAGTCAAGGATATATATCCTGTGGTAGCAAATCCTTATACGTTGCTAACAGCGTTAAAGGAGACTCATCAGTGGTTTACAGTGCTTGATTTGAAAGATGCTTTCTTTTGTATACCTTTGGAAAAAGAAAGCAGAAAGCTGTTTGCTTTTGAATGGGAGAATCCACAGACAGGGCGAAAGATGCAGTTAACGTGGACAAGATTACCCCAAGGATTTAAAAATAGCCCGACAATTTTTGGGAACCAACTAGCAAAAGAGCTTGAAATTTGGAAACAGGACAAACCAAGGCCTGAACATCTACTTTTGCAATATGTGGATGACATCCTGATTGCTACAGAAGAAAGATTTACCTGCATACAGGTAACCATTGATCTCTTAAACTTTCTGGGACTAAATGGGTACAAGGTATCCAGGAAGAAAGCGCAAATAGCACGGCAGACTGTGATATATCTGGGCTTTGAGATCTCAAAAGGGCAGCGACAATTGGGAAAAGATCGCAAAGAGACAGTTTGTAGCATACCTGAGCCGAAAAATATCCACGAACTCAGAGCATTCCTGGGAATGGCCGGGTGGTGTCGTCTCTGGATTATGAACTACGGTTTAATAGCTAAACCGTTGTATGAAGCCCTAAAGAACTCTTCCTTTGTGTGGGGTCCAAAACAGCAGAGGGCCTTTATGGAGTTAAAACGTGCTTTAATGTCTGCACCTGCTTTAGGCCTTCCTGATTTAACCAAGGATTTTCAGTTGTTCGTTCATGAAAGACAACGCTTGGCACTTGGTGTGTTAACTCAGAAGATGGGAAGCTGGAAGCGACCGGTTGGATACTTCTCCAAACAATTGGACACAGTGAGTAAAGGATGGCCAAATTGCCTTCGAGCGGTGGCTGCAACAGTAATGCTTATACAAGAAGCTCGGAAATTGACGATGGGAAAAACTATAATAGTCTATGTCCCACATATGGTGAAAACTGTTTTGGAACAAAAGGGGGGATATTGGTTATCTCCGAGCAGGATGATGAAATACCAGGTAATACTAACTCAACAGGATGATGTAATTTTGAAAACGACTAACCTGGTAAATCCGGCAGTGTTTTTAAGTTCTATACAGGAAGAAGGACAATTGGAACATGATTGCCTGGCTGCTATTGAATATGTTTATTCCAGTCGTGAAGATTTGAAAGATGTACCACTGGAGCAACCGGACTGGGAGTTGTATACTGATGGTAGCAGCTTCATGGAACAAGGAATCCGTTACGCTGGATATGCGGTAACAACAGATACCACGGTTATAGAAGCAAAAGCATTGGCAAGTAATACTTCAGCTCAAAAGGCGGAACTTATTGCTTTGATTCGAGCTTTGGAATTAAGCGAAAATAAAAAAGTGAACATTTGGACAGACTCAAAGTATGCCTTTGGGGTGGTACATGTCCATGGGGCACTGTGGAAAGAAAGAGGATTGTTGTCCTCTCAGGGATCAAATATTAAACATCAAGGTGAAATTTTAAAATTATTACAGGCAGTTCAAAAACCAGATCAGGTAGCAATCATGCACTGTAAAGCACACCAAATTGGAAACACAAAGGAAATTACTGGAAATAATTTTGCCGATAGAGTAGCAAGAAAGGTAGCCAAGGAACGAGCATGGCAAATGGCACTAATTCCCTCCAAAACAGTAACTCTTCCCAGGGAGGAACCAAGATATTCAGAAGAGGATGATAAGTTAGGCCAATTATTAAATGCTAAGAAAAATCAAGCCGGATGGTGGGTAACACCTACAGGACAGGTGGTACTTCCACCCGTTCTGATGAGAGAAATAATTCAAACGAAACATCAGGAATGTCACTGGGGAGCAGAAGCCTTAGCATCCTCCTTACAAAAACAAGTAGTATCGCTTAAAATGTTAGGAATGGTAAAAATGATAACTGCAAAATGTGAAGTATGTTTGAAAAATAATCCAGTGGTCAGGAAAAAGGTACAAATGGGTCGAATAAAATCTGGTACAGAGCCTGGAGATTACTGGCAAGTAGATTTTTCAGAATTACCTAGGCAGAATGGATATCGGTACATTCTGGTGGGGGTTGATACTTTTACAGGATGGCCAGAAGCTCTTCCCTGTCGTTCCACACAAACAAAGGAAGTAGTAAAGTGGTTACTACGAGAAATAATTCCAAGGTTTGGAGTTCCAATAGGAATTTCTTCTGACAGAGGTCCACACTTTGTTGCGGAGGTAATTCAAAATGTTAGTAAAATTCTGGGTATAGCATGGGATCTGCATACCCCATGGAGACCGCAATCCAGTGGGAAAGTGGAGAGGATGAATCAAACTCTAAAAAGGCAAATAAGTAAAATTTGTCAGGAGACTAATTTAAAATGGCCTCAAGCACTTCCATTGGCATTATTAAGGATCAGAGTACAACCAAAGAGTGGAACCTCAGTCAGTCCTTATGAATTGTTGTATGGGAAACCTTATGAGTCCCCGGAACCAAACCCAAATATGCATGTAAAAGGAAAACAAGATGTGTATAACTATTTGCTTTCCCTAGGAAAAACTTTGGCCGTGATTCGGAGGATTGTAGTGTGGAATAGACCATTATCCTTGGAAGCTCCGGTCCATGACTTCCAACCAGGAGATTATGTCTACGTGAAAACGTGGGCTTCTGAACCCTTGCAAGGACGTTGGAAAGGACCTTTCCAGGTACTGTTAACCACCTTCACGGCGATTAAGATTGCCGAATCAGAGGCTTGGATACACTACACTCGAGTGAAGAAAGCACCTGCTACATGGAAGATCATCAGCCGTAACCCGAAGACTTTGAAACTGACTCTAAAACATGTCTAATATTTCATATCAGTTTGTGATTGTTCTATTCATAGTAGTTTGGCAGATGGTGTTGGTGGAAACCTGGACGGAACTGATGAATAGGAACAAGAGACAAATAGAAACAGAGCAATTGATTGGCATTCCAGAAAAATCGGTTGAGGAAAATTTGATGTTAGGATTGATTAAAGGATTTGCCCATTTACAAAATGTTACTCAGATCACTGCTTGTTTACCAATACCAAGAGCAGTAGGGGAAACTATCCCTTGGGGAATTTTAACCATGAATTTAACCATCCTGGAACACAAAAACGAAACCACTCACTGTAAACAAGTGCCAGTGACACAATGGTTTGAGCAGGTAAAGGTTATCAGAAAACAATGGAAATGGATGGGCAG
Source organism: Astur gentilis (assembly GCF_929443795.1). Classification (NCBI taxonomy): domain Eukaryota; kingdom Metazoa; phylum Chordata; class Aves; order Accipitriformes; family Accipitridae; genus Astur; species Astur gentilis. The sequence continues at coordinate 8,762,319 of NC_064905.1, forward strand.
GGAAGTAGATTGTCTGAAATTATTGAATCATCAATTCACCCCGGCCTCTCCTTTAGGAGATATGTTTGCTATGGGTAGTCCTATGGGATGGTGCTCGTATGATGTACAAGTCAAAACTAACGAAAGTCGGAGTATTATGGAATGGAAATGTAATGAGACTAATCAGACCATCCCTGGAAACCCAGTTAGCTGGGATTCGATATGGTCTATGGCCATAATGTTTCAATTTCAGTATATGGCCAAAACTTCTTGGTGTATTACTTGGGATGGATTAGTTGTTACAGCCTGGCCATCTATAAATGACAGAACGAGTTCACTGCGGATAAAAGAGAAAATGGTATCTTGGTGGAAATGTGACAAGGTTTATGATTGTAGTACTACAGACCCAGCAATAGAAAGAATTCCCCCTTTGGCTGCGGCCTTGAAATATGGCTGCTTGTGTAGAGGACTTAAAAATGATCTCAAACTAACTGAAACATTCCTACCTAAAAGGGGAACCTTTTTTAGTTGTAGAAAAATTACCATTCAGAGTCCAGGACATTTAGTTTGGGCACTAAGTGATGGAACCTGGACAACTCAATTATCACTGGATGGTACAGTAAAGCAAATTAGCTTAGGCATGCCAACATTGTGTCCGATTTGGAAGAAATCACCATTCAAAGGGCCTTTGGAGAATTTAAGGTTAAAACGGACTAAGAGGTCTGAAACAGGTGACGATATATGGAATGAACCATCAACAGGAGTAAAAATTGGCTGGGCTCTTGAATCTCTTTTGAACCCCATAGCTTCATACAGAAATAGAGAATGGCTTTATCATCTAACAGGTCAGGTAGAAAAATTGGCGAACATTACGAAGAAAGGGTTTAAGGAATTAAATATCCAACTGCAGGCAACTTCCAGGATGACTCTTCAAAATAGAATGGCCCTAGACCTACTTTTACTTAAAGAACATGGAGTGTGTGGATACCTTAAGGATAGATTAGACCATTGTTGTATTCATATTCCTAATGTTACTCAAGACGTAGAACATGATCTGGAGCTATTGAGCAAAATTGAGAAAGAAACCGAGACCATTCGAGAAGATATGTCAGAAGATTGGCTGGGAAAAATCTTTAGCGGGTTAGGATGGAATCTGAGTTCTTGGTTAAAATCTATAATTAAAACTCTGTTTCTGTTGTTAATTATTTTTATGATGATCATGCTAACGTATGGTTGTCTAAAGAGACAACTTACAAACAGAATTGCAGTCAATCGCATGATCATGAGAGAGGTTCCAATTGTTCTACCAGAGTACAGTCCACCACCACAATATGCTGAAACAAATAACGATTTGTTAAGTACTAGTAGAGAAATGTTATGTAGATAATGTGAAAGTATTGAAATAATTTTCAACACTTTCAAAGGGGGGAAATGTTACTGATTTAGAGGGAAATGTTACTGATTTATTATTGATTTGTTATTATTAGAATTAATCATATTCAATTTTAATAGGAATATAGAATTATATATTTTTATGGCATTTTATATATTTAACCAACAACCAACAGCTGCTGTGAAATCCTCTGTATAACCCTGTACCAAGGCCGGAGGAATTGGCCAAAATCATTTAGTAGGAACATTTAGGATTTAGATAACAAGTAATAATATATATATATCTTAGTTAACAAGTTTGAGATTTAAGGTGATTTGGAGTAGATTATAATAACAGTATAGTCATAGAAATTTAGGAACATACAAGATGTGTTGTGCACAATAATAAAAGAATAAGTATTGTTTAAAATTAGTTAACCATAGAAACTTTGACTGATTTGTTAGCTTTGTAGTGTTTTGTTTTAAGAGACTGAGAGAGAGATCGTTATGGACCTTAGTTCTGTTACATGAAACCCCACTTTGGTCAACAATACAGGTAGTGGAAACAGGTGAAATCAGCCAATGAGTGTCTTAGTATAAGAATATTAATAAAGTGACGTGATTGAGGACCAATCATTGAAAAGGTTAAATTTGGGAATTAACATTGAATGTATTTTATGTAATCAAATATATGATGGCGAAAGTTGTACTGCGCAGAATCACCTAAGAGGTCAACTATCGGACAAAGTGAGGAAGACTGTGGAAGACCACCAGAGGGCTATAGAAGACCACCAGAGACCATCAATGCGCATGCGTAAAGAACATTAACATATGCTAATAACTTCCCAGAAATCTAATGAATATGTATAACATTTCTTGGAAATCTAATGAATATGAATGAATAAGTTTAATATAAGGTGTATGATTTTGGTGTTCGGGGTGCGTGGTTCGTGAGAGGACTCACCCGCGCACCCGGCCGTCAATAAAGAAGTGTCTGCTTATCTACACTAAATTGGTGTTGATAAGTTCTTTATTCCGAGTTTTTCGGCAACAACAAGTCCTGCCAGAAAACCTGCTCCAGCGTAGGCTCCTCTCTCCACAGATCCGCAGGTCCTGCCAGGACCCTGCTCCAGTGCGGGGTTCCCACGGGATCACAGCCTCCTTCGGGAACCCACCTGCTCCGGCGTGGGGTCCTGCATCAGCTGCAGGTGGAGATCTGCTCCACCGTGGATCTCCCTGGGCTGCAGGGGGACAGCCTGCCTCACCAGGGTCTTCCCCAGGGGCTGAAGGGGAATCTCTCTCCGGCGCCTGGAGCATCTCCTCCCCCTCCTTCTTCACTGACCCTGGTGTCTGCAGGGTTGTTTCTCTTACATGTTCTCACTTCTTTCTCCAGCTGCTGTTTTTCCTCGGTCTCAACTTCTTTTTCTTCTTAAAAATGTTATCACAGAGGCGTTACCACTATCACTGATTGGCTCGGCCTTGGCCAGCGGCAGGTCCGTCTTAGAGCCGGCTGGTGTGGGCTCGCTCTCTCAAACACAGGGGAAGCTTCCAGCAGCTTCTTACAGAAGCCACCCCTGTAACCCCCCCCGCTACCGAAACCTTGCCACACAAAGCCAATACATACATATATTCCATGTAATATAATGTAATTTTTATTAGACAAAAATTTCTTATTATCCGCACATAAATCAGCAAATGAAAAAAAACCTTGAGTACAGGAATGTCTTGGTCTTATAAATTGTTACATGAAACACTGAAAGTATAAGCACATAAATAAAGACAATATAGTGCTCTGTCCTGTGTTTTAAGAATATTATGCCTGTTATTTCATTATTGTAGCTATCATGTGAAGACAACAGAATATTGCCTCTGCTGTTTGGAAGTCCTGTATGTCTTATAATATCTTAAGAAATTAGGGTCATATTCCCTTAATTTCCAATAGAAATCATTAATACCACTCCCCAATAATGCTTTTAATTCTCAATAAGATTATTCTTTCTGCTTTTCCTTCATGATTATGCTTGCTGTTGCATATTTTATTTTTTTTTTTCTGAGGAGTCATAATCTAACCTGAATTCTGACACCCTTTCACTAACACAGAAATGTTTACTCTACATCTGTTGTCTAATGAAATCTAGGACAAACTATGAAGAAAATTAATTATCCACTAATGTGAATTATCTGCAGCTAATTCAAATTACCTCCTTTCATCAGATCCCAGACCCTCTAAAGAACAAATATTAATTTTTCTAGACATCAGGTGTCTAGTGCAAAGGATTTTCTAATTAATTACTCCTTTCTCTAATGTTTACATCTAAGATAACTAAAGAATAATGCCATAAAGAAATATCCATGAAGATGAAGGGTTTCTAAAGCAGTATTTTTGCAGACAGTAACATAAAATGAATAGTTTTCTGCCCACGTTTCCTTGAAAAGATGCACTTTTACTTGTATGTAAAGGAATTCACAGCCATGAGATGTTAAAATGCTGATCATAGGTGTATAATTATAGCAAATGAAACCATCTTCTTTGTGTTAATGTTTTAAGATCTATTCAGATTCTTTTATTTATAATATTAAATACTATTGGAATACTATTTCTATTGGAAACATGCTACTACTTGTCTGGGACAGGGACCGTCATTAGTAATTTCATTCTCTAGTGCTACCTCCCTTTGAAGGCCAGCGAACAAAGATGCAGTCCTACAGTCCCCGTCCTGCAAGCCTTGCTTGGCTTCTTTGCTTCTCCCTGGTTGCTCTGTGTACACATACAGGAGATGACTGAGCGGAGGCAAGCTGGAGTTAGGACACTGTAGCATATTTCCACAGGCAAGATTACGTAGACGTAAGGCCAGAGCCTGGAGAAAATTTGAGCCATTACAGTGCTGCGTAGCCCAATATTAATTGCCTAGGTGTCCACCACCAGAACAGGCAGAGTTTAGCAGTACTCGGGGTATGTTCACCTTATGTGGCAGTTGATTTCTGTGGCGTAAGCTGACAAATGTCAGCTATCTGATGAGCCATGGGGTTCCTTACAAAGTTACATATGGCCATTTCCACTGACTGTGTCCTCCTTATAGGTCATATCATAGTTTATGCCATTGATCGGGCAAAGCAGTGAATTGCATCCATATTTTTGGAGGTAAAAAATTAGTATAAATAAGGAAAAAAAATATGTTTAAGAACCCAGAAATGTAAGAGAGTAACAAGAAGTATTTCTGCTTAGGGAAAATTTACTTTTAAAATAGTAATACAAAAAATCATAATGAACTCTTACAACTGAAGCTAACGAAACCACTAAAATGTAATCACTGCCTAGGGAGGCAAAATTATGCTGTGTGAAATCAAACTAGGGCGTTTCTAATTGTCTTTGTGTTGTATGCCTGCATAAATTATATATTTTCTACATTATATGATTTAACATTACCAAAACTTTACATAAAAACACAGAACATATGATTTAAAAATCCCATCATATAGATGGTGGAAAGAAATACCATATTATTTAAGATGCTATTTTGAGTTATATATATTGTAAAATAACATTCTTTATGTAAAATAGCTGTAACTATTTACATTATATATAGACATATAATTTGTAAGATAAATCAGTAAGGAGTTACTTTGAAATAGTGCCTTAAGAAACAAGGTAGTATAAAAATAGTATTAGAAGTGTATAATTGAAACTGCTTCATTTTTTTATGACCTTTTTCATTAAAATATGAAATATGAAAGCACGATCTTGCAGAATTTTAACAATGTTTATAGCTTTACAGAAGAAAAAATTTATTACTTTGTTTAATGTTTTCAAGGAAGATGGTTCTATGTCTCTGTTATAGATCATCCAGGGCTGATCAAACTGCAGAACCATTTTTGAAAGACTCCTATTTGACTTTATGGATTAGATTGCCAAACAGAGAACCTCAAGATAAAATTAGATGTTTGTTTTCATATTTGAATCTGTCCAAATTCTTCTTCCAAAAAAAACCTATTTTAAAGAATGAGTCAACTTTTCTCTGTATTTACTTGATGATTTTCTCATGTAGAGTTACTGTAGAAAACTGCCATAGTATGGGATTTGGAGGCTTTTTGGTGGATGATGCGTCTGTGGTACCCATATTACCACTGATCTAGCAAGGCCACAAGCTATTCTTCCCGTCATTCTGTACAGAAACCTCCCTAGGCAGCAATTACATTTTGGTGGTTTCATTAGATTCAGCCAATTTATATGCTGGGTTTGCCTTTCCTCATTGCTTTAGTATAATCTTATTCTCCTCCCTCTCTGCCTCCATATGCTTTTCCTCAACAAACATGTTCATGGCATTCACTTTGCAGCAGTGAAGAGGAGCAGTACATTCTGTGTATTACAGCATTTGGACTCAGAAATTAAACTTCAGGATCTAGCCCAGACTTTGTAAGCCATTTCTGAAGAACAACAAGGCCTGTTCTATCCTTGCCAGAACACTGCAAACATTACATTATGTAGGTTGCAATGCTGTCATTCCCAGAGAATTTGAAATAATGGAAGCCTCTAAGCTGCTTCCATTCAAAGCCATGTACTCACTCCTACCTAAAGGGTGGAATGTCATTGCTAAGTATGCTCAGAATATAGTGATCGGGGAGAAATTTTACATCACATACATAATAGAGGAGGCGTGTCAAACTTGATGTAATGAGGGGGTTTGGGTTTTGTTTCTTTTTTCCTTTTTGCTGCCTTGAGAACACAAAGTGAAATGGTAGTATTTTGAAGTTTGGATTGAAATCATCCTACTTGGAAAAAGACTGCATTAAACCTCAGAGGAGCTTCTGCCTTTAAACACATTTCTGAACTTTGCAGTTTGGGAAAATACGCTTACTCACACACTTCAGTTAAAAAAGACAGCTAAAAATAGTTAATACAATCTGAATATGCATAGAATAACTTTAAGGTGTCAAGCTATCATCTCTATTGGATGAAAACTGAAATGTAAGCTAAAAGCATTAAAGGGCAGACTATGATGCCCTCATTAATTTTGCAAAGTAATCTAGGTAAGCAGTTTCTGAATTTGGGGATTCATCCCACATATGTGTAGCCATATGAAAGTTAGTCTATTTCATCCAAGAAAATTGCCTAGACTCTGTACATACCAACTGAGATTTTTGTCCCATCCCAAGAGATAATGAGTACAGGAAGCTGCAAGTTTGATGAATAAAGTCAGGTGGGGAAGAATCACAGCCTAAATACTTTTTTACTGTGGATCAATTCGTTAACTACAAGAATGTGCACAAAATTCTTATCAGTTCAAATGAAAAGTCTGTTGTGAAGTCTTTCAGGTACAGAAATTGCTTGTAGGTAAGCAAATGAGAGAATGCTTCAGATTCCCAGTAAGCTCATAATTCATGGGCTAGGGCATCTGTAAGCTGCAGATGATCAGCATGCAAGTCTGGGGTCTGAGTGCTTGTTAAATATTTATTTCTCTAGGTAAGAGCAGAAACTTGACACCAGAACCCCTTTATTTTGTGCGAGTACTTTGTCTGTTAAGTTAACAACTATTCTGGATGCCAGAATCTTAGAAAAAAAAATCTGGGAGACCATCAAGGCAGAAGAAATTATAGCTGTGTAGTTCCTGACAAATGTTTGTATAACCTGCTTATAAAATCTTGCAGTGATAGCTATACCATGACTACCCCAGCCAATTAATTTCACTGTTCCTTCATTACTACCAGAATTTTTTCTCAATCTCTAAACTGATTTGTTAGTGTAGTTTAAGCCCATTACTCTTTTGCTTTTCTACTATAACTACCTAGTTAAAGCATTCCCTGTTCTTTCAGTATTTCCTTTGTTATGTTTCCTAAATCTCTGGTTATCTACCTCAGTTCTTCCCTGTCTTTGCAAAAGCACAGTTGACACAGTTGACACAGTTGACAGCTTCATTTGCTTCACTGAAGCAATAGTAGTCTTGCTGCAGCCTTGCCAACAGTGGCTAGAGGAGAACCATTATGACAAGGATTTTTCACATTATTTATTGTGTGTATGTATATGTGTATGCTTACACACTGTGGTTTTTATGTTTATATGTTTTATATATATGGGTTTATGTTATTTGTGTTTATTAAAACAGGCACAAATTTTTATAACATTTATTTTGTTATATGTTCGTAATGGCATGACATTACTGTCTCATGCTTCACTTGCGAACAAATCTAAGTCTGTTTTTAAACTTTATCTATTTAATTTCAGTTTATTTTTCAGTTTGTCAAGATCACTGTGAAGTCTAGACCTCTCCTCCAACATACATTGGGTCTTTCTTGTTTTGGTGGAAATTGCATATCTAATAAATGTACTTTCTGTTCCTTTATCTAGGATAATAATGAAAATATTGAATAGAACCAGACCTACGAATAGGCCTCTGTGTCTCTAGTGAGTATGTTTTACCATTTGATGGTAAACTATTATTAACTATTTCATACGTACAGTTATACCAAACATTTTTGAACCTATTCTTTATTACTTTTGTGATGACTGTGCTTCCCTGGTTCACCTATTAGAATATATTGCATCAAAACCTCTACTAAAATTGAAACAGACAAGTTCTTCCTCCTCATCCAGATGATCTGTTGCCTTATCGGAGAAGAAAATTAGAAAATTAGTTTGGTATGATTCCTCCTGGACCAACCCATGTTAGCTCTTAGGCATAACCATATTATTTTTCAGATGCCAAGTTATTTGTGATAGATTTGGGGGTGGGGAGAAATTCAATTATTTCACTTATACTTCCACAGCTGACTGGCTTATGTTTCTGGTATTCCCTTTTAATGATAAGACACTGCATTTTACCTATTTGGGTTTTCAATTCCTCACAGATATCTAATGAGCTTTAATATGTCTGAATTGTTGCAGCTAGTTCAGTAAATTCATCAGTCAGCATGAGTAGCGGAATTGGTTTAACCTGTTTTTCTTTATACCAAACTGAGATTTTACTCTTTTCTACAGTGGTAATTATTCTAACCCCCTGCTTGCAGTTAACATTTTAAAGAAAAATATCATGCAGCATGTCCTGGCATTCTGATAGCTTTCCTTCTCCAGTCAGTACTAGACTGATACTTAACTTCTCTTATTGCTAACATTTGCAATGATTTCTTGCCTTTGATTCCTCTGAAGCTTCTTTCCATCTTATGCTTTGACCTTTCTAATTTTCTTTCTACATACTTTTTCTGTATTTTTAGTACAATTGACCTATTTCCACTTTCTCTATGCATCCTTCTTTTGCTTGACACTGGTGAGGAGCTTCTGATTTAGTTATTTTCAGCTTCTTTATTGGGATGGTTTGTGCTTATTCTTGCACCATTAATATTGTTTGTGGAACTGCCACTCTTTGTAATTCTTTTTTCCCATCGTATGGGTTTTTACCTAGGGATTTGTTGAACCTATTGAATTCTGTTTTCTTAAAGTCTATTTCTTTCTGTTCTGCTATCCAGCCTCCTTCCTTTCCTAAGTTTCATTAGCTCTTATCATACCATGGTCAATGTCATCCAAACTGCATTTCACCATGATCTCAGTCAATTCCTCTCTATTGATTAAATATACAACAGTCTTTGCACTGATTGCTTTCTTCTGCCTCCTGTACATGTAAGTGCATCTGTAATATTTATCTCCACCATGACTTCAAGATTAATCCATGTTGTACTGCATTCATTCCCTTTTTAAAGATTGTCTGAGTAGTGTAAATCTCCATTATTACCTTGTATTGTGCCTTGGATAATTGTGGTATTTGTTCACAAAAGTTCTTTCCACTGCATTTTTATGGTTTAGTCATCTGCAATGAACACTTACATGTTTAACACCCAAGTTCAAGTTCCCAAACTTTCAGCAAGGGCAACTTCCCAAATCTGAATCTGAAGACAAGTGCCATGTGTGAACATGTTAGCCTTTTCCATTGCAGTAGTGTCTAATTTACTAAGCTTCTGTAGCCCTAGTCATTAAGTACTCATTACTAAGAATTCCTATTCAGCTTCTCTTGTTTCGTCCCCACACTTCTTGCATTAATGTACAGGTTTCTGAAGCGTTGGGCAGATTGAGACATCATTTGTTTAATTTCCTTCATACAGCATGTCCAAGCTGCTGGGTTTTATGCTTGTGCATGTTTTTATCTTCACTATTGAAATCCAGGGGTATGGTAACCAAAGATGAATTTGAAAAAAACTTCTGATTGAAATCTCTATAGAAGTTTTTGATCCCAGCATAAAAAAATACTGTTATAAAAATCCTATCTGCTGTCTTGACTTCTGGACTTCACTAAAAAAGGGCAGTGTCTAGACGTTCAGAAGCAGGTTCAGTCTTTGTTGAAACATGAAAGTGGGAGAGACTGTTCATGCACAACAGCATTATATGATGTGAAACTACACCTTGTACTAACTGAATTTAAATGGTGTGGTGGGAGCAGAGAGGGAGTTTTTTGTCACAGTATTTAGGCTACCGCTTTAAATTTGTGCCTACCTCCTTGGACTTTCAGAACAGCACTACTTTTAGTGCTGCATTGTAGTTACATTATGTTATCATTCAAAGTGAAGTAGACATTTTCCAAAAGAAAGGAAAATCATGTCCCTAGAATTACACAGTAATTTATCTTTATAGAAATATGCATGAATTTTGATTTTCTGTATTATATTCATTTGCCATATGTGCAAACCTGGTTAAACATCAGCTTATATTATGTGTTATCATAAACAGGCCTCTATTAACATGCTTTTTGTCTTGCAAATATGTGCTTTTCTCTACTCTTCCAGTCCAGAAAAGGTAGTTGTCTTAGCACTTTCTTCAGTGAGCATCACCAATTTAAAATAGTTACTTAGTGCATCACAGTATGACAAATGCAATATTGCTTTGTTTTAACAGAGACATTAAGTGACTTAGAAAATACAGATACAGTATGAAAAACAGGGCTAATTATTCTGTAATTTTGAAGACATGGCATAAACTTGAACTGCACTGTGTCCCTAAGTATTTACACTCCAAAGAGGTATGAGCAAAAGGCTGGCTGGAGTTACAGAAATGAGAAAAACACTTAGAACCATAGAATCAAAGAGTGGCTGAGTTTGGCAGGGACCCCTGGAGACCACCTAGTTGAAAACCACTGCTCAAAGCAGGATCAATAAAGCATGTTTCCCACAACTGTGTCCGGGTGGGTTGTGAATATCTCTGAGGACAGAGAAGCCACAGCCTCTCTGGGTAACCTGTTCCAGCGTTTGATCAACCTTACAGTAAAACACTTGCATATGTTTAAACATAATTTCTTGTTTTTCTATTTGTGTCCATTTCCTCTTATCCTATCACTGGATGCTGCTGAGAAAAGTCTTTGTCTGCCTTCTTTTCACCCTTCCATCAGGTATTTACACAGACTGATAAGATCCCCCTGAGCCTTGTCTTCCCCAGACTGAACAGTACCAGCTCTCTCAGCCTCTCTCTTGCTGTGAGATGTTCCAAGCCCGTCAGCATCTTTGGTCCTTCACTGGGCTTGCTCTAGTACATCCACGTCCCTCTTGTACGAGGGAGATCAACACTGGACCCAGCACTCCAGAGGGTGTGAGCAGAGGAGGAGGATCACCTCCTTCAACCTGCTGGCAACTCTAATGCAGCCCAGGATGCTGCTGGCCTGCTTTGCTCCAAGGGAGCTCTCTTTTAGTGAACTTGTTGCCCACCAGGACTCTGAGGGGTTTTTCCACACAGCTGTTTTCCAGATGGTTGGCCCTCAACCTGTACTGATGCATGGCGTTATTCCTCCCCAGGGGCAGGACTTGGCACTTCCCTTTGTTGAACTCCATGAGGTTCCTGTTGGCCCATTTCTCCAGTCTTCAGAGGTCCCTCTGAATGACTGTGCACCTATCTGGTGTATCAACCATTTCTCCCAGTTTTATATCATCTAATAAATAGAAAGGGAGCCACATAAGCATGGTGAGATCCATATATCTATGTTTTCAGACTATGTGTACCAAGGAAAATCTAGCTGCACAGATATTCTGCTGTTGTGACAGGGTTCTGGATTTTCTGAAAAGGAGAAAACAGCGAAGGTCACTGTCCAGGTGACAAACTCCCCAGGGAAACACTTGCACTACCTGAGTGCTTGAGAACACAAACCCCCATGCTCTGCTGTTCTGGCTGCTAGATTTGCTTGCTTTCAGAGAGAGCACTCTTTTGTTCCTGATCTAGTGAATGATGTCCCTGCCAGGAGGGGGGTTGGACTAGAAAAATCTTTAAAAGTCCCTTCCAAGCCAAATCATTCTATGACTGGGGACAGACTTTTTGGTAGGACCTGTAGCGATAGGACAAAATTAAAAGGTTAGATTCAGACCAGATATAAGAAAGACATTTTTTACAATGAGGGTAGTGAAACACTGAAACAGGTTGCCTGGAGAGGTGCTAAATGCCCCATCCCTGGAAACATTCACGGTCAGGTTGGATGGGGCTCTGAGCAACCGGATCAAGTTGAAGATGTCCCTGCTCATTGCAGGGGGGTTGGACTAGATGAGCTTTAAAGGCCACTACCAAGCCAAGCTATTCCATGATTCCATTGAATGCTTTTCAGTAGATATATATAAATTTTGCATTCATTCTCATGCTGTTTGTATTTAGACAGCATGGGATATAATATGTCCAACATGATGCTACAGTTAAAAATAATCCTAGTTATGATGATGCAGGGTATAGATTATCACCATACCTTCTTTACTGCTATTTAATTCTCATGCAGGAGAGAGTATGACATTCCCTTGTAATTTCCTAGCACATTTTTTGACTTGATACATACTGTAAACTGATCAGCTAGTGTTAGAGTCACATGGAGTTCCACCTGAGCGTATAAAGGCCTTTATTCATCAAAAATTGTCTTTCCAGGTTACAACTGCTGTAACTGATGTAAGTGAAATAAGAGAGAAAAAGGGAAAGGATGCTCTGAAAGGGAGTGCTCTTTGTCATATGCTTAAATTGGGAAATCCATTTATATATATTGGGAAGTTAAAAATGGAAAAATAGTGGCAAACAGATTGATACAGCTTTTAGATTACAAACAATTTCTGGGAAGAAATTCAAACTAATTCAAATGAACAGCACAAAAGAGAACAAGACAATATTCAAGGACAACTAAGTAGAACAAAACTGCAGGGTAAGGTTAATTGGTATGGGTGGGAAGTCTTTCTATCCGGTTTAAGCACTGAGCACATCTAAATAATGTTGAGAAAAATTGAGTTAGAGAGCATACACACAATATTTAGGTACCATGATGATTGCATTTCTGTTTAAATGGGAGATCTAGCTAACAGAAATAATTTTCCCATTTATTCACGTATGCATGAAGAAAAGGACATCTAGAATTAAATCTGAAGGAAAGCTCATGAGCCCCTCTCTGTAGCCTTCAACTTTAATAAGAGGACTCACCCCTCAGAATTTCTGGGGTGCTTATAGTCCTAGTTTATTCTGACTATTAACTCAAGAGAACTCTTTGTGGCTTTCCCTGATAAAGCAAAAAATAGAAGCCTTTGCAGCTCAGATTTATTAGGATTTTTTTATTATTATTTTAAATGACCATGTTTTTTTATTTGCATTAGATTTTTGATAACTGCTTTAATAGCAGCCCTTTGACATGTATTTCATGAAAAGGAATACCTTAAATCATAGCTGTAAAGCACTGTTTTGTAATTTTTAATTACATATAGCAGACAAAACCATCATTATCCAACAATTAAGGTGCATGAATTATTAATTTTTAATAAAAAATAAACCACTTGCTCTCTAATTAACTCTGTAATCAAAATTGTTCCAGTATATCGTTATATCTCTAAAGATTTCAAATCCTAACTGGGTTTAAATTGGCATAGTATTAAAATAAATTGTTTCTCTGGAATGTATAATTAATAAATGTGCAGGTCTTTATCGTTATTGTTTTCCATCAGCTAACTATACAAAAAAGTACACCAAGGCATATGAAGAGCTCAGTCCAAAATATTTTTAAATTTGTGGAGCTTTCTCTACTGATCAACGAAAAACAGGCCCTAGACCATGTTTTAGTCTCTATTGGTATGCAAGAGCCATTGTGGAGCTTTGAAGAGATCTACCCCTTGGCCAAGACGTTATTAAGCTCACCGCTGGGATTTCTTTAGGAGAACAGCCTTGTATGAACCCTAGCAGAGGGATTTTTCCATGGAGCTTCATGGAGTTAGTCCTCTAAACCCCAATGAATATCAGTGAATGAAATAGATGCATAAATTCCAGATGTGTTTTTAGAAACTTTCCTGAATTGATTGTAAAAATCTGACAATAGAAATCAAAAACCTGCAGCAGATCCACAGATCCATATTGACATTGATTTCTTCCCATTTTCAAATTTCACTCTGCCAGCCAGTGGTATATAAAATACTTGTATATATATATGTGTGTGTGTATGTATAAATATAACAAAATACATGCATATGTATGTGTGTGAATCTATGTACGTATATGCATACAAATATACATGTACACACACACCCTGCCTGCATAGTTAACTCCTACGTCACTTCTCCATAGTCACCAAACACCAAACAGACATTTCTTCTAGAGGTTTCAGTAGAAGGCTCATTTGTAAAGGGACCACTTGTAAATAGCAGTCAGGAAAATTTATCAGACATGCAAATAGAGTAATGTAATTACTTACAGACACTCTGAAGCCATAATATATTATACATCAATTATACAACATGCTTTTAAAAATTATTTTTGGACAGCTCTAGGGAATCTTGAATGGTCAGTTCCTCCAAAAGTCTAAATTAAAAAAATGAGTGTTTGTAGCTGTAAAAGTGTTGGTTACTTATTAGACCTGATATAAACATCCCATCCAATACAGACAAAATACACCATGACAGGAGGCATCGTAGTGACTCTCCATGTGTTTCTGTCCCACTTATGAGAGTGTATATATAAGAAAGTAAACAAAGTACATGTGGAGTGGTGGTTATGAATAGACCTAATTTCTCCAAAACACATATCTTGTGCACTATATGTGGCCAAGCAAAGATAAAAAAACCCAAATTGGCTTCCTGTTAAATGTACTACACAGAACAGAAGGAACTCTGTATTATAAACAGAAAATATAACTGGTTATCCAAAATTTTAAATGCAGAGATTTATGATAATTTCTTAAACATTCAGTATGGTAGATATTGAAATAAAAGGCATATACATTCAAAATTTATTTTACATCTACTAATTTATTTAAGCTCATATCATACCATCAACTGGCAAAATTGGTCATAGCTCATTATACATACATACATACATATATATATTTCATCTGCTTTCATGGATAGTAAAATTTATTTAATGAAGGTAAACAGAATCTGGCACTTGGAAGCAGGAGGAGTAATATACAGCATTACTGTTCAAGCACATAACGTTATACTGTTTTCCCTGGGTTTTTCTGTATGAATGTCTTGTCCTGATGCCAGTGTCAACTCTTTGCCAAGGCGCAGCATATGTCTGGTATTCTCAAGGCTGGCTTCTACATGGACAGGAAAGCAGTGATGTGGAATCTCCGTCTATTTCAAGTGTAAATTATTTAATGTGTCTTGGGAGAGGACCCTCAAAAATATCCAGGGTATTTTCTTTGGAAAGCTCAGCTCCATAGGAATGATAAGCTCCCAAGGAGAGATTCTTCATTAAGCTGTATATAAGAACAATGCGTAGTAGCAATTGCAAAGCTGAATATTTGGCCACAAATGAAGGAAAAATAGTGTGGAAAGAAATGTGCAGCAGCACTATGCTGTGACACCAGGGTTACAATACTATATTATACAAAGAAATGTGTACAAAGTGTGATTTGGAATGAAGTTGCCTTTGAAGAGGGAATAACCCTTACACAGTTCTTCTCACTCTAGTACAAACCTCTGAGGAAAAGCAAAGAACTAAGGACTGCTTCGTTCATTTATATCTTATGCTTCAGTTGTATGTTCTAACCTGGCTCTTTATGGTATTAAGGCAGAAATATTAGCCTCAATGTTTTCAAATGGAACCCCAAATCTTAGCAGAAATTCTGAAACTGAATTTTGCAGGAGTGTCCAGTGTCTCTAAGTGGTTTTGAGGAAACAGCTGCAGATGAACCACAGTTATACGAACCTGTGCTCCCAACCTCATAAGATGGGTGAGTCAGCTCACAGCTTCTCCCAAGGATGAGTTTTGGTATCTGTCATTCTGTCTTCAAGCTACCTTTAAACTTTCTACCCTGATCATTCTATTTTATTGCACTGTTTACCTAATAAAAGGACATAGTGTTTCCCACTGTGAGGAATGTTTGAGTTATTTTTGTGGATTCATGATTAAGGTTTTATATGTAACTGCTAGTGCCTCTCTTCAGAGAGGTTCAAATACACGTTTCTCTTGAAACCAAGTTGAACACCTTTTTTTCACTTACGTTTTGTACAGAGCATGATGGTAATGTGTGGACTAGTTACAGATATGAAGTCTCATTCTTCTTGTTCCTTGCTTCAATGCTTTGTAAATCCATTTCAGTAGAACATTAAATATATTTGTCTCTCAAAATACTTTCACAGCAGTGGTTGCTACGTTGTTTTGGGTTCTCCCAGTAGAGTTACACTGCAAGATTTTTTATTTGTACTTCCTGTAATAAGGATTTCCTCTATGTGCCATTTGACCACACTACTTTAGCACTGACATATATAAACAGAAATAAACTCTATATAGATGATTTCTCTTTTTCTTGGAAGGCCAGCCTGAAACCGTTAATACTTGAAGAAAGATTGTACTGGCAGCACCATGCTTATTTGTTTATGAAATATGTAGCCACATACACAAAAATGAAAACATTATATAATCAGGATTTTTAGTGAAAGGACATTCTGTTTTACCTGATCCTTTTACCTGATGATGATCCATACATCATATGAAAAATAGTAAGATGAACTACTTAAGAACTTAAAACTATTTAAAATGACTCTCTATACTTTCTCTCTTTAAAGTTTAAATTGCACTTTAAATAAGCCTATTCTAATTTAGGAATTTGGGACTAGAATTTTCACTAAAGAATGAGTGAATCAATTTTTAATCAGCTCCAGTAAGTTCATATTGTGCCGTAATTAAAAAGTAAAATTAACAGAGACAATTTAAAATTCATTAACATTTAGCAAAAAAATTTCAATATAATCACAAGCAAAATTACCCTTGTGTTTTTTTGCCAAGTTGTGCAAGACTGCATTTTGGAAAAAACACTTTACTGCCTAATATGTTAGAAGATCATAAATAACATCTTTGCACACCCTCTTACTGCAATGTTGATGAATCAGTGTTAGCATTAATTAATATGCTTGCATAATTTTAATTCATGACAGTAAAAATTGTATGTGAGCATGTTTTGCATAAAACTGAATCGTTTTGATGCTTGGTGAGCTTTGTGTTTGCTTCATTGTCATGATGTTACAATAAGTATACCTAATATATACCTTTAGATAGTCATGCCTGTGAAAAGATTAGAAAGGTCAGTGCTAAAGTCCAGTAGTCAGGGCTTGTTATTACAGCTCTTGAGCTTTCATAATATAAGACAGCATATTTCATAATTTGCTACTTTTGCCTCTATGCAATGGACAGAGTTGACAATGGAACATATGTCAAACTCCTGTTATGTACTCTGTGCTAGAGAAAACTGTGTTCAGACAACCCAAACTTTAGCTGGATTTTATTAGTTTAGTGTTAATAAGTTAGGAGGTTATCAGAAGCTAAGATCTGAAATGTTAGCAAGGTTTCTGCCTACTTTTAATTTTTGATTTAAAAAAACCCATGGGGGTAAATGCATGTGCTATGACTTCTTCCAGGTCTAGGTGAAAAGGACTCTTTTTTTTAGGGAAAGTGATGCTAAGCAAAATGACTAGACATTCTTATTTTCTTATTCTTGGATAACATCAGTTAGGTAAGATTTAATACATGTCTATAAGAAATCAAAAAAGTAAGTCTTCCTCTTCTCTGCTTTTATGATTAACTCATACTTTTTAGGCTTGCTGGTGCCTGCTCTTCCATAAGTTCATGTTCTCTTTTCCTTTGAACTTTTAACATCTTTTTCACTAACAAGGTGAGAAGCTTTCTCAAAGTTCTTTAGTATTCAGTACTTTTTGACCTTTTAACCATTTCTAACACTAGTCAACAGTAAAGGAAACCAGAACGAAGCAATAAGCTAATGTCATAACACTTTACATGCAATTTTGATTGACTGTGTTAAGTCCATGTCAATATAGACTAGTAACGCTTTTAAGTCAATAAATATGATCTGTTCAGTATGTACATAAATAATTTCCCATTATACTGAGAATTCAAAGTACCTATATAAATCTGTGATTTGTAGCAGCTTTTAAACAGAGAATGAGATGGATTCAACTCACACTGGTATTGATAGGAGTATGGAAATCAGTTGGAGTGGGACTTTTGAAGTCTCAGGGAGCATGAAAATTGAATGTATAACCTGAGTGTTTAGTGCTTAGTATTTTGAATGCATTCTGTCAGCCACAACATGTTCTGAACATGCTGAAAGCTCTCCTAAGACTTAGTGCCTCTGTAAGATGTATCACATGTTGACTTGTTACACGTCCTATATGTAGCTCTGATGGGAAGTGGAAAGGACTGTCCATTTTACAGATCCTAATACTTCCCCATAGGAAGTACAGTCAGGGCAGTTTATGTCAGGTGTATGTTTATGATGATCCCACAGTATGATACTAAACCTGCAATAAGAGAAATTGAAAAGCCTAACCCTATAGTGATCAGCATAAATCTTCTTTTAATTTGTTCTTTCTGTCAGGTCTCTTTTGCATTTTGAGAGGATTCTCTCTCCCACTCTGGATTATTAGTCTCTCTAAGTCTCTCTGTGCTCGTCACTTGGATTCTCATTATCTGCTAGAATTTGGGTACAACAAGCCTGCTTAGATTAAGGCAGTACTCTGTGAACACAAGGGTAACCCCTATCTTGAAAGAATGAATGACTGTCTTATAATAAGGGTCAAGACAACAAAGAGCGATTAAAAGGACATATTCACAATATGAGTCATTGAGAATGCAATGAGCTGCAAAGTAACGGTACTTTGGAAGCCAGATTTCCCAAATTCATGTCTGGTAATCAGAGAGCAAGTCCCTTTTTCTATTGTTGTTATTACCAGAGAGCATTTCTAATTTCACTAGATCTTTTCACAGTGCTTATGTTTCCTGAGTAATGCTCAGAACTCACACCAGATTAGCATTGCCAGCTAATTTATTAAGTTCTGCCTTTTGTTCTTCATAACATTAGTCTCAGCAGGATAATGAATAACCAAAATAATTAGTTTATACTTTTGACTTTGCCAGTAAACCCAGCATGATATCTACCCCATTTACAAAGAATATGCACCAAAATGGAGGAAATTGACTTAATGGGATGAAAGACAGACTGCAACCTGGTATGGCCAGTTTTCCTGGCCATATGAGCTGCATACCAAAATAAGTATTCTCTAGCACAGGATATGGACTGGCTGGAGGCACGGCTGGGCTCCGCAGGGGGACACAGTGATGCTGGTCTCAGGACCCTCTGTGACTGGGGATTTGGAGCTACAGTAGCCCCTCAAATACAGTACAATGTGAATTAGTAGTGAGAACAATTACTTTTATGTAACTGTAGCAGTAATTTTTACATAACATTAGATAGCTACTGTGGCTTGAAGGAAAAAGCCAAGAGATGATTCAAGCAGACAAACAATTAAGTAAAAAAAAAAAAAGAGGGGGAAGTGATTTTTCCAAAAGGCAGGTAACCCCATAAACACAAGTATAGAACAAGGATCTGTCTCTCAAGCATCTGGAAATGGAAAGACATACTACACTGGATATATTAGGTGGTGATGTGTAAGAAGTAATTTCTAAGTTAAAGCAATATCTAAAAAAAAAGCAGGAAAACCAACCCCCAAACCTAAGGCTGTTTTATTAGAGGTTTTTCCTTAAGGACCTACATTCTGGAATATATCACTCAAAGAATCAAACTGATATAAATGAAGTACAAGATAAACTATTATTGAGCGTAATCTACAATAAGATTAATATTTAAGGATGGGAGGTATGTTAGGATTAATTCTTAATAATTGGCATAGGTGCCTGGATGAATTAGCAAATTTGGAATGGCTCATTCTGTGGAAGTAAATGACAAGATATATTCAAAGAGAGTTCAAGATCCCAGGTTGCTTTCTTTTTTTGATGACATTCTTTTTGTATCTTCCTGTGTTATATTTAAGCTAGTATTATTTATATATTTTGGAACAAATCTAAAGAAAGACAATTAACTGAGGGATTAATTAGCAGTTAGTGCTAGGGTTGAGAGGTTCTAGGCATGGTAAGGGACTTATAAGTTCTTATAGTTTCATAGGCAAATCTATGCCCGCATGCAGTATCACTTTCTCAGCAAATGAGTCTATTAGTGTGTGCACTTGGACCAATTTCCAGTTGTTAATATTATTCATCCATGAATTTAAATTACCTGGAAAAGCTATAAAATTTGCTCTTGAAAGACATTTTTCTCCTTACAGTTCCATATTTGGCTGTTTTGGGGATTATGCTTTTGTTGCATCCACCCCTTCAAGGACATTCTTTCAGGAATTCGTGTACCAAAAAATAAAAGCTGTCATGGAGGATTGCTGAGAAGAAACATTGAGGCAGACATTTTGCAGCATGAGATCTGGGAAGCAAATACAGGCTAACAGGCAGGCATTATTACACCCCATGCAGATGGCTCCTTCAGGGAGAGCTATTTTCCTGGGATATGACGGATAATTCCAGGTATGAATGAATTAATTCAGTGGGCAATGAGAATATTTCCCATTTGTGCAGCAGTAGAATGCTTCTTGAACCACCACACTGGTGGACCATTTGCTGCCTCTGAAATAGCGCTCTAAGAACTTTTTGATCTGAAAAGATGTGCTTATTATTCACACTTCTCAGGTAGAGGAAGATTTTCCATCGCCAATGCCAATATATTCATGTTTTATTTCATTCACTGCTGTTCCTGCCTATTTAACTCACTATGGCTCCTGCCATATATTCCTTCTGTCCATGATTTCTTGCCTGATCACTGAGAGATGGGCTGGCGACCAAACATCTGTGTATGTATCTCTCCCAAGCTATTGGCTCAGGTGTGGCAGAAATCAATGTTATTAATATGCACAATGAGTCACACTACAGTTTGTATGTATAGGTCCTGAATGCCTCCCCGGACAAAATAGTATCTTGGACAAAGTACAGATGAGTGGCTAAAGTCCTGGGTCTTGTCAACATCAATGAATAACAGATTTGTGTAACAAATGTTACAGAGGCAGAACATAATGGGAATAGTTAAATGGGAATTAACCTGTTCGAAAAGGGTTTGAAAGACAGAGTAGTGGCTAAAATCAAGACAACATATCGCTCGGCAACAACTGTGTTAAATGGTGCTTCTGACATAATCCTGGTGCTGAAGAGGGTAGGTTGGAAGGTTCTCCATGCCTTTTGCATAAACTTGAGAATTTTTGTAGTGGTATTCCTGTCCTGAAACTGAGAAGGAAGAGAGTAGTGTAACTGCAGCAGTGGTTGATGGATGGATAGCTATAGAGACCGGTGCCTTCAGCCCACTCAGTCAGATGCTCTGTGGTACCGGTGGCTGAAGAAGGTGCCAGTGCCAAGTTTTCAGCAGATGTCCATCACCCACTTCTTTTACCCACCATCAGGCATAAATGCATCAAGAAGTCTTTAGTCAAGCAGCAGGCAGTATAATTCCAGAGAAGCAGTTATGACTTCTGATAGGAGACTTTTAACATGTGTTCATCTGAATAAATAAATGCCAGCTTCCACAGAAATGTGCTTAGAGTATTGCAGAGGACAATAGCAAAACTTTCTGAGAATGTATGGAGAAATGAATGTTTGTTTCTATCAACAGCAAAAAGTTCAACTGATGTTTGGAAGAAGGGGGCTATATGTGAAGAAGTATCCTTTCACTTTTTAATTTTCTTCATTTTCAGCATGGAAGGCAACAATAAGCTCTTCAATAGGGTTTTATTTGCACTCATATATTTGTGTTTAATACATAGAGTATGTATGTCCAGTTAACACTTTTATGGCACACCACTGAAAAAAAGATGGCTGCAGAGAAAATACATCTCTTTGTCTCTCCTCATCTTCCTTCCTTCCAAATTACATGGGAAAACCAGGAACCAATTGCTTTTTCTGGCAATGCAGTGTCTGAGGCATCTTTACTTTTCCATATACAAATTCCCACCCAAAATGCAAGTATTCAGTGCATTGTTCATGTTGGGTTAAAAAGCTCAGGGAAACTGCGAAGAAACATCCTCCCCTTGTCATGCACATTCCCTTTATCTTTGTGGAGTTCCATATGATGTCAAAAAGCAAGTTCATTCTTTCTTTTTTCTTTCAATAGTTTTTTTTCATTGTTGCTGTTCGTATGCTAGGCAGAGGGAGTAATTTTGCAGGATAGCATCTTCTTTTTAACCCCAGTAGCATGTTCCCGTTCCCTTTCCCAACTTAATAGAGAGCAGAAAAATTAATTTCTCTGCTTGACAGCTGTAAGTAGCTTAGGTATCTTTACTTTTCTCTGTGGATTCTCAGTCAAGGTACAAGTATTGCTACAGTCTATATTGGGTTTACTTAAGTTCTAGAGGGAATCAAGAGGCTTTTTTAATGCGTGTGTTTGTTTTTCCCTGGGAAAGGAGTCCTCCAAAATAGACGAGTCTCAGCATTAAATAAAAAAAAATTAGTCAAAATGGCTATTGACCAGCTTCTCCTTTGTGGATAAAACTTTTAAACAGCAGTGCTAATGCGTTATTAGTGCACAGCTGACTTCTCTCAAATGTATTCTTTCAGCACACTGTCATGTGCTGATACACTTTTCCAGTTTCCTCCCTCCCCTCAACTCAGGAGTCACAAATGTGCCTTTATTAATTCAACTTCATTTCTGCAGTATGCCTGAGCTTATGAGTAGTCTATTTGTCAGAAGTTGTAATACTTCTGGCAGAAGTTTTTAATACTTTTCCCCTTCATATCTACAGTTGGCTTTTATCAGAGACAAGATATTCTGGAAGATGCATCTTTGGATCGATCAGGTATGCCAGTTCTTTTAAATTATGTTCTCAAGTTTAAAGAATAATTTAGGGTTTGGGTTTTTTTTTTAAGTCACATTGCAAATGAACATACTTTCCTTTTTCTTTCTGTTTGCTAGAGATAAAGCCAAAATAATGTTAATATTTGGAAAAATATTCTTCTTTCTTTTTATCTGTTTGAGGGAAGAACTTTGTAATTCAAATCGTATGTACCCATAACCCAGCTGATTCGCTCCCTCTTTGGCTGCCTACAAACCTTTGAGCACTAAGCATCATAAACTCTGACAATACTTTCTAAGGTTGTTATGCAGCTACTTGTCAATGGCAAACTATACAGGAATTTGAATATACTCTTTTTTAAAAAGTTCTTTTCATAACAATTTAGATTTTATTTATGGTTTATTTATACATTTATATTTTTAACTGGTGAATCAATGAGTCACTCTCCTTCACAAGTATGTGGGTGACAGGAGTTTCACAGTTATGAAGTGAAATCTAGAAGCCTTCAAACCACTTGCTACAAAAGAGGAAATTCTGCAACTCAGTTTTTTCCAGTGTAGTTATCAGTAGGACACTGTTCATTTATCATGGGCATTATCTAAAACAATTACTTTCTCAGAACTATTTTGTGTACAGATTCAATAATTTATCTGGAAAGAAAGGACACATTTTCAAGATTGAATTGTTCAATTTTTTGAATTGAGAAGGAACCTTTGGGAAGTAAAAATACCTGCTCTCAAAGAGCTAGCCTCAGATCTGCTCGTACAGCTCAGTCCAACTCCTAGTGACATCAGTGAGAAGTCTCTGATTGAGACATATGAAGAGTTAGATACACCAATGTACATCTCTCAACTAGGTGTTTCTGCAGAATAGGTAGTTATTTAGTGTGGAGGAAAAGGAGAATGGGTACTATAGATGGAAGACAATGAGTTGACAAAGAACAAAATGTACTATGACAATGAAATACCAAAACAACTCCAACATTTCGGATATGGAGCAGGACACTGCATCCTGACTATTCCTTTTAGGCTTCCTGGACTTGATCTAGTTGTCTATACCATTTAACTTAGTGGCAAGTGGCATTAGGTATCTTGTAGCTTGGTTGTTTTGTCTGGTTGACAATAGCTGAGCAATGTTTTCTCAAGGGTTGATAGGATAGTTAGGAGCTGTTGAGTCAAGCACAGTGTGACTACCTATCCTTACAGCAGGTATGGATACTCTCCACAGCACATACTGCATAATGCCTAAGGGACATGGTAGATATTATGTGTTGTGGGTGGAAAGGAAACTTGGCCTCTGACGCAGCCTAAAGGATGTGTTAATCAAGGGATACAGAGAATGTTATATAAATCCTGTGTGTTGGCCAAGTGATTTAAGTGACCTGCGTGTTGCCCAGTTTACCTGTATGAGTAGGCCACATACCTCAGGCTAATCCTGCCTACGTTAAACAGCAGCTTCCAATTAGGCATAGAAATGAAATGGCTCTATTTCACGATGTTCCTAGGCAAGATGATTAACTCGTATGCCTGAGTGGAACTCTTTGGAAAATCAGACCATGTGACTGTTTTTCTAATTATTGATCTGGCTGAGTGACAGGCAAGAAAAAGCTCTAAACTTTCTTGCCCTTATTTCTTACATTGTAATGAAACTGAAAATGGAGATGTTTTCAATTTTCAGTTTAGAAGATTAAACTAACTGTTCAATAACTTGAACTTCTGCCATCTCCTTTTTCTCTGTTATCACTTAGTCACCTTGAAGGCAATCAATTCTTGCAGTGGAAGCCCTAGTCTTAGTGTGATGACAGACATTGTAAAATTTCGTAGGAAAATACTATTACTGATCTAAATGGGCAACTTCTATTTCTGTTATCATTTATGTAGGCAAATGCCTGCTGGCCCACTAATCTGAACTCATGTCAGGGAAACCCATGCTCAGCAAAGACAAAGTTTATTTAGATTCCTGGGTACATGTCAGCTTTTTACAATTCTATCTCCAAGAGAGGTTTCCTTTAGACATGTTTTGAAATAAGCTGCTACTAAAATGGGGTCTAGCTTTGCTTTTCAAAAAGTTGCAGCCTTTAAAATGAAAATTATTGGATTATAAGTGTTTAGGACATGAAAGGAAGATGACAAAAGAAGCGTTTTGTTCATTAGAAGTCTAAACCTGTACAAGCATTTAATGGAAATGTTTACCCACTTTTACCCTGATGATTACATATGAAAGCTCATGCTTTTTAATTTCTTTGCTGGCACAAAACACCTAACACAGGATTTTAAGATATGATGCTATGCATTTGAGGTTATTAAAAAAAATTCTGGGACATGTTGATGAACTAGAAAATGGAGATAAATGGTGTCATCTTTAAGAAATGCATTCTAGAATGTAAAGGAATAGGTACACAATTGATGCAATCAAGCTTTTCTGATATAATGGTGTTTTTAACAAGATTTGAGGGCCTAAAATTGACATAGCTGTAATTAAAGTTCTGCATGCTGATCTACCATGGCATGCACACATCTCTGTTATTAAGTCTGCTCTACCAAAAAGCTGATGAAATACTCTCTGAAATGTATTTTTAAAAAAAATCAAGTATATTTATTTCTGGGGATATCAGTACTCAGACAGCTCCTGTAGTGGCTGTAAGTGGAGTCAGCAAATTAAAGAATGCACCTAGAAAGTCTTAATTGTTTCATTTGTCAGTCTACTGAACTGATCATTCACCTCTGTTTGTTTTTTTCTGTTGCATTTATAAAGCTCTGAGTAAGGTGGTATGAAATCCTATTCTGCTTATGGTATCTGAAAAAAACCAGTGCTTATAATTTGATTACATTTCTTTATGTAAACTTTCTACAACTTTCTACCCTGCTATCTCATTCCCTAGTTTGCAGAAATGTATTTTCTGTTCTGTCCCCTTCCATTTCACATTTTCTATACTATGCCTGTTTTCTTATTCAGCATAAATAATCATTTTGCTCTACAGTCATCTAACTTCATTTATATCAGGAATTAATACAATATGCCTCCAGGCTGTCTTCTTACTATCTAGAACAAAAAAGAAGACTGGCCTCAGCTCCTAATGAATCATTCCTTTTGGGGGGAAATACAAAGTGCGGTTGACTGAAATGCCATTAAAACCTTAGATATCCATTAAAAGTGCAAGTGTAATACATTTAAATGCAGAATGGAAGACAGACTGGGCATATGAAAAATGAATGAGCACTTACTTACAAAAATGACTGTACTCATTTCAAAAACTCTAAAGGTTACTCTGGAAGAACTCCAACTGTTGTGAGCACAGCCTCCTCTTAATTTTCAATACTGTGGCCTGTCATAGTCATGAACTGGAAATGAGGAAACTCACTTTTAGAGTGGCACCATTGTAGCCTGATGACTGCATCACCATAGATTCTTCTGCATGGTTGTCTTTTCTCCAATTTTGTCATTTCAGTGTTAACTCTAACTTGTTCTATGTATGTCTGAACTATATATACTATCTTAATATAATTTTTAAGATTTAAAGATAATTTTTAGCTAAAAAAAAAAATTCTGAATTATCTGTTCTACTTTTTCCCCCATTGCAAGCATCATACCAATTACTTGCATTTCTCTGCATTCATCTATAGTTTCTTCCCGTTATAATAGGTACTAGTTATGTAATTACTCTAGCCAAAAGTCTGTAGGATGTACTGGTAAGACTTCAGCTTGCCTGTCCATATGGTGATAAATTTTTTTTTTTACAACTGGAACCTTAGTCTTTTGTTCAAAGTGGAGCTTTTAATATTCTAAGGTATTAATTTAAACAATAACCAGACTCTGCTATTCTCTTTCCTAGTCCCTTACAACTGCTCAGGAAATTTTTGATGACTGTGAGAGAGGGAAAGTGAAGGGACAGAATGCTGATCAGTTGGGGGGGAGGGAGAAAAAAAGATTTGCCCAGTAGAACTGGTTTTGATGAATTTCTCACCTGAAAATGCAATGAAAAAAGGTGGCTTTTATTTTTTTTCACTTTTGATACATTTAGACTAAAAATATCAAACTGATTTCTTTCTGTCTGTCCTATCAATGACAAGCGTCTGCAAGTGACTGCAATTTGGCAGTCATTATGTCTTCAGGAGTTTCTACAGGATATGTATAATGCAATAAGCTATTCAACATTCATTCATATAATTTTAAGTTGCAAGATGAAATGCTCCATTTGTCAAAATAAAGGCTCATCTCTAGTGCTAAAGTACAAACAAAACCCAACATTTCTAGGCCCGGATTCATCCCATCCTGACACAGCTCTAAAATAGTTCAGATGAATCGTGACCACTAGAGCACATGAATCCCTCATGGCAACTTTCAGCACCACATTGCATACCACTAAATTTAGATGTCTAAATGTAGGAAAGCAATTGAAATGCTTCGCCATGAATTCAGCCCACCTCTTCTTTGACCCAGGGAGGCAGCAACCTGCTGCTGGACCATACAAACAGCGGTTTCTATCCCCGCTCCCCCCGTACCAGCTCAGCGCTGTGAGAACGAAAGGCTGGAGGCACCACCATGCCCTTCCCAGCATCGACTTCTCCCGCTCCAGGAGCAGCCGCCGCCGGCTTGGATCAACCCTGCGCCGATGGACATGCCTTGTGCTTGTGCCACAGCATGCAAACTTTATTGCTGGTGCAGATAGTGAAGGTGAGCAGGAAGGACCGCGATGGCCACGTCACAGCAAGCAGCAGTTGCGCAGCGGCCGGTGGCCACGTCACAGCGAGCGGCAGGCGGGCGGTGGCCGTGTCACCGCAGCAGCGGGTGGTGGTGGCATCACAGTGGGTGTAAGAAGGGCTGCAGGGCAGGGGGAGGCCGGCCAAGTGAGCGCAGAGGATGCGGGGCGGCGGGAGGGAAAGGGGTGCCACCTCTCTTCGGGGGCTGGGCCTGGGCCCTCATCCAGCCCTACTGAGCTTCAGGGCTGTCGGCCCCACATCCCCTGGCCATAAGGGAGCTGTGGGGACCAATGGCCTTCATCTGTGGCTGCAAACTCACCTCGTCCCACTGCCCCAGAGGCATCTGCAGAAGACGCCCCAGTGCTGCTGGAGCCATGGATTTTTGCAGCATCTTACTGTGGACCTGCACTGTGTCCACCATGAAGCAGAAGGTGGTGGACGTGAGAGAGGGTGGTGATTGAGAGCAAAGTACCCCACAGCTGCCTGGCAGGGAGCAAGGAGCCCCAGCCAGAAGGGGTAAGTGGAGAGAGAGGAGAGGGGGAGGTGAGGGCAGGGCTTGGGCTCGCCTTGTCCGCCCCAGCCTGGGCTTCCCCTGGAGCTGTGGCCACTTCTTCTCTTGTACTGCTTATACACCGAATAACAGGGAAAGTTCAAAGAAAACAATCAGCTTTGATTAATTCAACACGCAAGAACAGAAATTAATGAAATAATCTCCTTATTCTTTGTTCTAGAGACAAGATTTGGTTATAATATTGAAATCATGGTTTATTTAATACAGGACCTTGTTATTTCTACATGACATTTTAATCAAACAAGCTAACGTTGGAAATAGAAAGGTTTCAAATAATTATGTTTAATTACTTAAGCATCATTTAATCAAAATAATCTTCAATGGTAATAATTATCATTGTCAGTCCTTTTTTCACACATACTTAGATGCATCATGTTAATATCAGCCTTGATTACTATACTTACTGAAAACTACATTCTAATTTTCTCTTTTAAATCAGCAGTATGCCTCAGGTAATTTCAGAGGCATCTTTAGTCCTTTATATTTACTGGTTATAGCTTCAGAAAATGTTATAAACAACCATAAACCCTCTAGCTTTATAAATCAATTCAGTGTTTCAACCTATTGTTGATGATTTAATGACCA
The DNA here is from genome assembly GCF_929443795.1 of Astur gentilis. Lineage (NCBI taxonomy): Eukaryota > Metazoa > Chordata > Aves > Accipitriformes > Accipitridae > Astur > Astur gentilis. The sequence continues at coordinate 8,790,636 of NC_064905.1, forward strand.
GTCATTGATCAATACACTCATGTATATCCATTAATCTCTTGTATGTACTGTCTTTTCAATTAGGAGTAAAGTTTTTAAACCCAACTAAGTCAATGTGAAAGACTTCAAGGGGTTTGAGTCTCATTTTAAATGTTGGCTTCATGATAAGCTTATAATTAGTATTACCTTTTATCTGTAATTCAGCTATTATTTAGATCCGCTGACTATCTATAATACATTAAATTTTAAGAATCGGCATTCTTAGGTTACATCTGCATTGCAGCTGCTGAGGCAGTGCTATCTGAACAGCTTGAAATGGGTACTGGAAGCCAGTGAGATGCTGGAAGCATGGTGGTTTATTTGGTTTAATATAATCTGTTAAGAAGCATGATAAATTAGTCCCTGTGGAGTTTCATGCTATCACAGTTTGACTGCTTCTGGAAACTGAGCTAGTGCATTTTAAGTTATCTTGGCTGGCAAGGTGCAGTGATAATGTATCTCATTAATTCCAAGTCTGGAATAATTCCTCAAGAATTAGCAGAGCTGTTTAGGTATAAAGACAAAATAAACAATGGAAGTGAGGAACGCATTCAGTTTTGCTCAGTTTCTTATGGAAGATTGTTGAAACAACTCTCGATAAGCACAGCTGAGCACCATCTTCAAATGTTTGCATCATGACACTTCCTACAACTCCTAACTTTGATCCCACTCTGAGCCCTATATCTGGAGTGTAGCACAGCTTCAAGGCTCTGAGCCCTTCAGAAAGGGTCCTTGGGTAGCACAGACACAAAACTGAACTCTGATTTTGATGATACTGATATAAATCATTACTAAGGTGGCATAGGGAAACCAGTTATTATGGTTTAAAGTTTGGCCTAATGACATACAAAGCTTGATTTTATACTTTTCCAACATGGAAAGAAACTCAGTGCAAGCAGGGACTAGGCAGTATAACGGGGTGATGTATACGGGAGTGTTAGTCACTTTTTAATCTTATTCAGCAGTGCACATACAAGATACACTGCCGTTATCGCATTATCACATCCAAGTTTGAAGTGTAAGGCCTATATTTAAGGTCAAAAGAAAGCAGCATAGCTGTGGCTTCATCCCCTTTTGGGTCAAAATGAATCCCAAAACTTTGCTAGACAAAACTGGAGTTTGGACCTGAAGCATCATTTGTTATTCAACATGTTCCTTATACATGGAAAATCAAAAGCCATATTTAACCGTGTCGTCTTGAGTAATGCATTAATTTGTCACTGATGCTGCATTAAACACTTAACAGATATGATCAGCAAGGGCGATAGGACTAACAGGAAATGTAAAGTCCTGGCTATTTCTCTGCAGATAATAATGATAAAGGCTGACTTTCTCTCAGATATCACAGAGTATAAGTTTGTAAAAGTTGTGGCTATTAATGGAAAATTAGACCGAAGCATCTGTATTAGTGTCAGAATAACTCTCACCACAACGAAATAGAACACTGGCAGACTACTGATGTCAACAAAATTACCTTCTATGCAAATAGAGTGCAAACAACTTGTATTCTTATTTTTGAAAATTGTAGATGTATCTGGTGTGTCATTCTGTGACCTGAAAGTTTCCTCACAACCTTCCAGAACCCAATCTGCTTCACTGCACTGACTGCCTCTTATTTTGACTTGTTCTATTTCCAGTGCACTCATGAAGTGGTTTCCTGATCAACAGTCAGTCTTCCACTTCATGGAAGATAATTAATCTGAAATTTTCACATGAATCTGATTTTGTGTGAATTTTTCACAAACCTTTATTCACATATTATACAGTTCTAGAGCATTTGCAAATTGTTAGAAATAGTAACCAAGTTTTCACTGAACCCTCTCCCTGGTGCCAGATGTGGTCCATTTATCATACTGATGTCCAGTAGCAATGATCAAGTGGTATTTTGAGGCATAAGGAAAACATAAGGGTAAAATTCTGAGTTTATCAAACAGAACTTAAGATACAGCATCATTTCTACCCATCTGGATCTCATACCTGATGACTTTCAGTGTGCTGAGCATGCTGTGGATTACTTTTGTTTATTAAAGCAGTAATAGCTCAGTGTGAGAGATTTGCCGCCTTATTTTTCTTCAGATCTAGTGTTTTGTAGAATTTCATCCTGCAGTCTCTGTAGCTGAAGACAGATTTGGCTATTTTGGACTTCTGTTGCAATTTAAATGTGTCTTGACTTAATCAAGTTTGTTTATGAAGTACTTTCACAACTATACTTTTGTTTTACAGTGACTTCTTTACCTATGTGAAAATATTCTTTATGTTTTGTGTATCTCCTTTCTCATCCTGAATGATATGACACGGTGCCACAGTGGTATCTTTTCACATCTGCGCATTAAGTTAGGAAGAATTGTTGTACAGCTTTTTGCTAGATACCTGTTTACCAATGAATATTTTTTAATGAACTTTGGAAGCAGTACAAATATAGTCTGGGCTAGTAACATGTATTATAGTACAGCATTACCCAAACTATCTTAAACGTCAGAACAGACAATTTTCTGGTAATATCAGAGACCATATAAATATGCATTAATATTAATCCTCAGCACATTATTATCAGTCTTTTCAACAAGTCAAACAGAAGACAAAAAGCCACAAGTTATGATTTCCCAACTAAGGAGAATAATCAGTTTTGATTATACTCTTATAAAAATAGTTCACATTCAAGTAAGTAATAAAACACTCAGTTTTTTATGAAATTTTTGTTAGCTGAAATAATGGACAAAAGCAACTACATTTCTTGAGTAGATTGCCATATAAATAGTATGTTTCCATAGAGTGACCTTCCTCACCTATTGCAATAGAAAATGATGGCATGAGCTCATTTAAAATTATACAGTGATCCTGAAGAAAAGAAACTTTGTTAAGATGAATTAAGGTTGAGGAGATATAATACTAACTTTTTGGAAAAACACTGCAGAAGACCATTTCAGTAAATGCATAACAATGCTACATGAACTGCCACTTAGAAGAAACATCAGTGACCTAAAAACCTAGAAGTCTAGAGTTAAAATCTTTTTTTTAAGACTCGAAAAATGAAAAATTTATAGCACATTAAAATATTCAAACCTAAAATAAGATTGTAAATAACATATTGGCAGTAACATCGAACACAGTGGAGATCAGTGAAAGAAATGTCCTCCAGCCACATGGCACTGGTAAAGAGCAGTCCAGATCTTGCCAGTGGTCACAGTTTGCTGGCTGCTTACATGGGCTGGAGGTGGCAGGCCCTGCCTTTATGTAAGAATGCTGAAGTCAATGAGCTAGGGCACTAAGCAGGAAATGATGAAAAAAGATTTAGGGATTGATCTAGATGATCTCAAGAGGGTCCTGTCCAACCTAAATGGTTCTGTGGTGAGTGAGATGGTTGAAGACTTTAGGGTCTGGAATTTGCTTAGTAAATTTATATGTAGTGATGAGAGCTGCCACCGCGACCATGCTGGCTACACAGACCTGTCAGTGTATCCTCCTCTCTAAACCTGCTATTACCACTCCAGCAGGCTGGCAGTCCTTACTTGGAAAGGTCTCAGAGTGAAAACAGAATGGCATGAAGAGGCAGACGGGGTGACAGGAAAGCAGAGACTGTTGTTTGCTGAAATTGTCTGTGTTTGCATACATATGGAAACATCAAAAAGCACTTCTGAGGTTGCTAAACCTCAAATGCTTGTGACTATTCGATAGCATAGCTAGATTTTAAGATGGGGAACAGCAAATCCTGGACACAACCAAGATGTTCCAGGAGTAAGAGTCACTGACTTTTAGGTAGAGAAGGAGACTGAGGGAAGCAGCTGGCGTCTGCCTTGGTGCAGAACAAGCTTGTCCTCTACTGGCCGAGAAGCAGTGAGGTCAGGAACTGACCTAGAAGTTGTAGCAGATCGCCTTACATCCATTCTGGTTTTTTGAGGAGGTGTTCAGCTCCCCACCATCTACCCTTATCGTCACTATTTCATGCTTACTCAATATTTGAACCAGCACTAAATCCCCAGAGGAGGGCAGGTTAAGCCTGCGTCCCATGCTGCTTCCTAGAAGCTTTACCAGGTTGGTACTTGATTTCAGAAAGTTCTCATAAAAATATCACCATAAAAGGGTGCAGTCAGTCAACAGAGAAGGAAGAATATACAGGAATTTCCTTGGAGCAGCTTTTTATGTTAGAGCTGTCAAGATTCATTGGCATATATGGAATGATGGTGGTTCAGGTCTCCACTAGATGAGAATAGTAACAGCAGCAGCAAAACAAATTATGCCTCTTTTTTTCCTTTGTGTGTATTTTCAAGAAAAGGGGAAAGAAAATAACACAAGCATCCTGAAGTGGTCCTTACTTCTGAGGATGGCTGAGTTTAGAGTACTCAGATGCTTTTCATTTCTTCCCAGCATGTATTATATCAACAAATCCAGAATTAATATTAGTTCAGAGAAAACAAATACCTGATGTAATCTTCCTATCTGTTCCATGACTATGTTTTCTATTTTATTCTTGTCTTCTGTGTGGTTTTTGTGCTGTTTGTATTCTAGAGACTTCCAGCATCTAGAAAGTAACATGTCTTTAACATTCAGGAAAATGAAAGATTAAAAAAAATATACACCCAAGAGATTCATTCCTGTACCAAGAGTCCTTGTTGATTCCAGTCACGTCAGGTCCCTTTTAGAGTTGCAAGGGCTGTCACTCACTCTGTGCTGTAGGCTGGCATTTGAAAGTTTCTAGCTTGCCTCTTGACATGTCCAGCTCTGTTTGACTTGTTCAAGCTTTATTTCCTTCACAATAATATATGGTCCTAAGGAACTCATTCTTTTCCTACCTATGTTCAACTTAAGCCATTTAAGCTCTGTTTTTCTGTGAAATTTGCTGCATTTTTTTCTCTGTGGTGAAGCATTATTTTCACATCTGAGGATTTTAACATTTAAATAATACTAAAAGTCTCGCAACATGTCAGTAAACAACAGTAGGATTCTTTCCGTTTTCCCTGCAATGCCATGTTAAATGAGAAGTCTTATTATACAACCTTATTTAGAATATGCTAATGAAGATGAATTCTCCAGTGAAATTTTCTAAATTATCAGGCAGAAGCATCCTGTATGAAGTAGTTTGTTTTCTTTTCCATTTTAAGTTAAAATGTAATTGGAGCTTGGTCAAAACTGCCTGAAGTTGAAGACTCACTGTACAATAATAACTTAATTAAAAAACAAATTAAGAGTAGGAAAATACGGAATATGCAAAAATGGAAGATGTTTAGTCCTCTGTGGGGAAAAAAAAAAAAAGAGAAACAGGCAAGTACAATAAGGAGAAGAAAAGAAAATACAGAAAATACACTTGCATAAAAAACTCTCTGGATTTCCATTGTGGCCTCTTTTCCTTATCCTTTGGAGGTTAAATGCTTTTGGGTTACAGTTTAGACAAATGTCTACACCTCTTTGGCAAGGGCTCTTCAAAGATTGCAGCAGCTACAATGGGCTCCAACCAAGGAGGGCAGCAGGAGATCATATGAATGGTATGAGCTGAGCAGATCAGGACATAAAGGAAAGCAGATAGTGGATTTTTCTGGAACTTGGGGTCTTCTGTTAACTTCTTAGGGCAAAACCTAATTTGATCTCTCTCACCCCCCATGGGGCATCACAAGGAGCTAGTTTGAATATGTAATTTAGAAGCATAGTTGCCTACACTTCTTTGTTATTCAATGAATAGAGACACTTTTCCAGAGGACAATTCAAAGCAGGAACTTTATTTCTCTCTCTCTTTCTGTTTCATATATAAGGAATCCACAAAGACTCTCAGAGCCTGAAATTAGGTAGGATGGAGAGTTCATCTAATCTCAGCACAGCTATTGGCGCTTTGCTTTTCTGAGCCATCTCTATGAAATTTGATGCCATTATATTCTTGTGAACATACAGGTAATCATCAGATTGGTAAACACAGACTGCAGTCATCAAGTCACGTATGGTTTGTTGAGTTTACCGGAATTTAATAATAGGTCTGTTGTGGTCTACAGATGCAGAGCCTACTGTAAGCCTTATGGACTAGGTTTATATTTCAGTGTGAAGTCAAATGAAGTAATTTAAAGCTATTGGGCTGTTTATCAGATTAGCATAGATAGCTACTGTATACATTTATGCAGCCTGTTACCCCTCCCATCTGAACAAAGAGGAACTAAAGTTTCCTCCTTTGATCACATAAGGAGAGGTGGTTTCCCAGGAGGTCTCATTAGACAGGATTTCAGCATTAGCCACATATTTCTTTAGCAGGTCTTTTGCTGGTTGTAGAAATGTCAGTGACAATAGACAGAGCAAACCAGAGGAGATTTCAGCAATATTGTGCCTACTTAATTAATCTTGGTTGGTGTTCTGGAACCATATAGCTATTAGGATAATAATAAGAATAAGCACAAAGTTTTTGTGTAGAAAATACCCTGCACAAATATCTCAGGATGTCTAATGCAATATAATTAGATTCTGAAAAGGCTATAAATAACGTGATAATTGAGCTACTATGAAAGTGAACAGGAACAAAATGAAACCAGAAGATAATGATTTTGTGCCATCAACTCCAAATCTTTGACATAAAATTATACTCTTATAGAGTTATGTTAACCAAAGAGAACACCAGAGGCTGCAAAGATGTGTATGGTAGCTTAAAGTACTTCTATGGCATTAATGCCTAGAAGGCCCATCTGAGACAGATGCTGTGCTCTGCCAGGCACTGTATAAACAAAATTTAAGAAATTATCTGTTTCTTTACAAAAGAAGATGACCCCAGTTCTTTGAAGATTTCATCAAGAATTACTATTATTATATAAAGGCAATGGTCCTGTAACAGTTTAAAAGCTAATAGTTGAAAAAGGAGGATCTGAAGGCACACTTCTTTCCTACAGGCTACAGACTGCAAACCTCATCATTCATAAATGTTGTGCCTGTCTGAACAAGATTTCTGGCTTTCTGCAATTGGTGTAGTGGTTCTTACACACACAGCTGGTAAGCTACCAAAAGCAATTTGAATCAATTAGTCTGCCTTCTGTATGACATATTTGAATTTCATGTGCTAGTTTCTGAACCAAAGCCAATCCATGATTTATTTTAACTAAGCCACTGTTGCCTCAACTTCCTTTGTAGGCCCTTGAATAGTTTCCAGAGTAGTTGCTGACTCTTAAGTAGGAATTTAGGCTATGGCAATAAGATTGTTCTTAGTTTGGAATAAACCACAAAGCTGAAGTTTGAGCTAAAATGAAGGACACTTTGATTTGTAGATTTTCCTTTACAATATTTTCAGTTAAATTGCTATTGGTGTGCTAGTTAAAGAGGTAAAGTCTTTTCGTGTCATTTTCCAAGATGCTGTGTGTGGACATACATACAGACACTCATACACACGTAGTGTGACTTCCCGCATTTAGTGGGTAAGATTGCTTAGTGGATCACATGTAGTGGGTCAATACAGCTACATTCACAGCAAAACTGCAGTGGGCAGAAGGGAAGGCAAAGACAGCTGCCCTTCATTACTCTGGCTGAATTATGTAAATATGGTCCCTCATCTTCAAAATGCTCTAATTTTTATGAACTGTGCAAGCCCTTGTACACCAAGTAACTTTTCCTTTTTCTGTTTATCCACTATGAAAGTTCAAGCATGGAGTATACAGTTCAAGCAAGGTTCTGTGTCACCTGAGTGTTCACTCTACAAGGCAGAGAAAACCCAATCATCCAATTGTAGCTGTTAAGGATGCTTTGCAGAGAGAGGAGTGACAAGGGAGCACGAGTAATTTATCTTTTTTAAAAAGGTAAGAAATTTCTGGTTGTATCATCTTTTAGTATTTTAAAGTCTAAAACATATTCTAATTTTGCTTATTGAGTTTCTTCATTACACAGGAGGGTGATGCTCTGCTTTAATAACTGTCCTTCAGAATGGTTTTAAGACCTCCCTCATCTTGCTTAGATAAATAAATGTATATAGGAGCATAAAAGTAATGTACAGACAAAGCTCTTGCACTCTGAGCAAAGCAAGAAGTGAAAATAGCTCATAATACATTTCTGTTAAGCAAAAGGATCAATATTCTTGTGATTTATCCCTTTCCTTTCTGGGTGTTCAGCCCCAACTGACTTTTGTTCTTGAAGGAAGAACTGAGGTGCTTCATGCATACAGGCTATAAAGTGTACAGGTGCTGACCTGCAAGGACAAATGGTGGTTGCTTGCTTATGAGGCTCTCAAATGGTATCCCTAGACTTAAGCAGGCATACTGTTTTGAGCTGAAACTTCTTACTGTGTCCATAGAAACAATGAACAAGTAACACTTAGGGATAAAAACAGAGGGTCCTCTTGTGGGTCTGTAATAGCCCAAAAGAGATAAATGTGTTTAATTTTGTGCCTGAAGCCTATGACAATGTTACAGTCTTAAACACCATTTCTTCTTTACATCAAATTAATAAAAAGAAATCCCTTTAAAATGGGAAGAAAAGGCTATGTGGTTTAAATACCTTTTAATTTTAGTTGGGTATGTCTGTCCAAAAATAAGGGACTGCTTTTTGTTCAATAGGTGTATTAGTTGAAGATGACACCTTACAGACTGCATCTCAATTGCTTCCATCACAGTAAGCTGGCTATCCTGATGTTTCTTGCTGATTGGTGCCATTTGAAGCTTCAATAAGAGTGATTAGGGTCCAGATTCTCAAAAGTTATCAGCATCTTGCAGGCTTTTATTGTTCCTCTGAGTGCCTTTGAAAGCCTCCTCTCAGTATGTGATTCTGACAGCTTGCTTTCTGTACCTCCACTAGTGGGGCTGTGAAAGCCTAAGGAGCAAAAGTTCTATGTTTTTAAATTTTGTTTTTGGTCAAGATTAGAATGAACTTTGCTGGTAGCACTAACGATGTTTTGGGGGAATCTCCCCTCTCTGCTTCTAAGATGATGCTAACGTAACATTGACTTGCTTTGAGAGAAAAGACAGACCTTCAGGTTATATTTGCACTGTAAAGCACTGAGAATATTTGTCAGAATATATTTGACAGAAGCAATCTGTGTTGCTGAGTTAAAGAAAAGAAGTTTAGGGAATGGCAGGTAGGTAAACTGAAGACTGCGTAAGTGTTTCCAGCTGAGAGTTAATATTAGCTGAGGATCTACTGCCATGAAAGACTAGAAAAATGCAATACTCAGAGCAACAAAAGATAACACTTTAATTCACTGAGGTCTGTATTCAGCCATTATCTGATCTGGAAGCATTCCATCACCTAAAGGATGAATGTGATGAAGCCATGGTGGAAAAGCATGAAATGTTAATGCATATGGTTTGAAAAAAAATCCAGTTATACTTCATCTAGCACTGAACCAGCTGCAATAATGAGAAAGGGTGAACTAACTGAAGAATCTTGCAAGATACATGTATGGATTCTGTCTTCTTTTATAAATGTATATATTGTATATACATATATATAAAAGATATATATCTTATGTATATGTAAAGGTGACAGACACTATACTGCAAGTATGGCCACTAAGTTTCAATACATTTCTCTTTGTAGAATAGATACTACATTTCCTAAGAACAGGAATTATGATCTAGATCATGAATGTTCCTTTGTCTGAAGATAACAGTGTCAGTGGATTTATTAATGATAAATAAAACCATATTACCTTTTTCACTTGTGCAGAATCATAAAATATTATTTATCTTACTTTAACTACTGTAAGAAGCAACTCATTGACCAAGTCATGCAACTCCAGACATAATGTATTATTTAATATTTAATAGCACAGTCAGTTTTATTTCCTATATTCCAGAGCCTTGTATCTCAAAGTTTGTCTAAGAAAGAGTGCTATCAACCTCCACTCTGGTATTAATTTGGAGGAAAAAAACCATCTTTCAGAAATGTCATGTAGATTCTAGTGACCATCTATTGATAATGGCTAAATAAGTTTGAAAATTAACCAAGTGAAGGACGTCCTTAAAGGGCTTTTCTAAGAATGGAATTATGTTCTTGTTTAAAATGGGACCTCAAATATGCATGTTTCTTTTGCAGAGAGAGGATTAAGAGGAAACTATCATGGTAGTTGTGACTAACCAGACAAAATGTTTGATTCTGTGACCAGATCTTTGCATGATCGTGATTTTAATCTGTCACTGTCAAAAGTCTAAGATATGAACAGTCTTCTTACAAAAGCTTTTGCTGTTGCAGCCAGACTCTGCTGTAATGAACTCCAAGAACTTTTAACACTGGTCATCCTGCCTGCCTGACAGTGACGTGTTCTAAGATTTTATTTCTATTTGATACCACTGAAGGGGTTTTGTCTAATGTGACAAGAAAAATGAATGCTTTTTCACCTCATGCTCTGAGGCATTTCCCATCAATAATTCCAGCTGTCATGATTTGGCTGATGCTAGTTTATCAGTTTTCTCCAGTGTATTCATGTCACTGTATTTTTGAGAAGAATAGAATACTCTTAAGGGTAAGCCAACTAGAAAATGTCACTACATTTATAGTTTAGAGAAATGTTCTCAAGACAACGGAGGAATGGCAGATTAGAAATGTAATGCATTCTTTTTAACATTATTATGAGAAACTTAAGGTTTTAGCAATTGAGTAGTGGACAGGAGAGTGCAGTTTTCCCTTTTTCAGGCAGGCGATTCAATTCCGCAGGGACTCACTGAGTGCCAGATGGTGCTACTGTGATTTTATAGCATCAGAGGAACTAGTCCTGTTGGTTTACAGTCAGTCACTGTTTCAGTGGTGACTCTCAACTTTGAAGTCATCCCTCAATTCATAAGCTCATTAATTAAGAACGATTTTGAGAGTGCCTTCTTCATTGTGGCAGCTCAGCTGGTCAGGGAAGTGCTCTCTCTTCAGTCACATCTCCCTTCCTCAGAAAGAAAGGATGAAAAAAGTTTAGATCAGACCCAGTTTTGTTTCCCTTCTCTTCCTTCAGAACCCAATGTGAAAACTAGCTTTGATTAATGGGCAGGACTGTTTACACAGAGGGCCCTGGAGCAGGTGGCTGTAAGACATGAGTTGCTAGGTGCCTTTGTCAAGCTATTTAACTCCTTTAAATCTCAGCTAGTCACCCTCTAAAACAGCAGGATGGGAGTCAGGCATTTACCCTTCTTCATTAGGCGTTATCATTAAATTGCCATAAATGTTCCCAGTGGTCACAGGTTTGCCCTGAGTATTCAAGAAGGTACCTTTTTTTTTTGCGCCCCTCCCCTGCTCCCCCTTTGTTTTTTTCAATGTGAAATTATGTATCTTTCTGTGTTAGAAAAATGACATGCATATAAAATGGTTCAAAGACAGTGTGGAGTGGAGAGCCTGGGGATGGCTCTGGACGACTACTCAACAAGTGGGAGAAGCTGCTGAACAGCAGTTCTCAGGAAACAATCAGGCTGAAAATTAAGCAGCCAAAAAGCATCTCAGCCATGGAGCCAGACAAAGAAAGGGTCAGGCCTCAAATAATACTGAAATTCAATAAGAACATAAAACATGCATCATTTTTCCTGCTCTATCTATCAAGACTTCTTTCGTACTTATTTGCATTTAATGGGTACAGCCTTAGAAATATTACAGCATAAAACCTAAGACACCTTCAGTCCCATGCCAATTAAATGTTCATTAACAAATCTGTATCTTATCCTAATTCACTGTTGCCATGCATGAGCAGGAGGTGAATGTATCATCTGGCTTGTTATGATAGTGTTTAAAAGAAACGTCACATCTACTTTTTAAGTATTTTTTCTCATTAGGTTTTGGGTACAAATGAAGTATAATGCTTGGCTGCAACACTTTGGGGGAAGAAGCAGTGGAAGAAGTTAGGTGAATTTTCAAGCCAATTCAAGGTTGCTACAGGTTCTAAAACTGAACAGAGGAGGGAAATGAATAAAAATTCACTTATTTTATCAAGTTCATCAGTCTCGCCAGTGAAGTTAGCATGTAGTTAGAGGCTGTACTGTAGATTACTTGCTATGTTATAGGAATCATGATACACAGTTGTAGGAATTCCCTGGTTCATGGAAATGCTTAGCGTGCACTTTGCATGGGATGTAATTTACTTTACTTGTAGTGCTCACTAACAATATCCAGCAAAATAATTAGTCCACAGACAGCATCACAGTATCACTCATCTCTACTCCTGAATGATACATCATTTATTCAGCAATCACTAGAGACTGTGCCTAAAGATATAGCCTACCCCACTGATATTTAAAACATGCAGGAAGGAATTCTCAGTAGCTGTGGACTTGCTGATGTTCTATTTTAGATGCATCAACTAAATAAGCACCAGCACTGAAATGTAACAAGAAAAGCAGCGGAATTTGCCATTCTTCTGAATGTAAAACCCACTCATCCCTCATCCCTTGTAGAGATCACTAGGCCTACTTGGTCTTCAAGCAATGTCTGTACAAAATTGCACAAGATTAATATTGGAAACTGCTGTGGAAATCCCAAGCACTTTATCTGTATCCCCTTAAAGAATCATAAACCAATCCAGAAGAAGTGAATGTGAATATAAATATGTGGCTATAATTCATCTATTATATTATTGTATTACATGTCTGTAGGTGTTCTGTTGGCCTAGAAGGTAGAGCATACAATTAATGACAACTTTGGGCTGAAATATAGAATGATATAGAAAACAAGACATCACCTAGGCAACAGAGGAAGATTGAGTGGAAGACAGGTTAAAAAAGTTATAGAATTTAGCTATAGGTACAGTTCACTGCCAGTCTGTTGCATCAGTCACAGCTTGCCAATTATGTTTAAAAGTAACTCTTTTAACTTAACTTAATCCATATGCTGCAGCTGCTGAGAAATTGTATATGAGGCATAGAAATCTGCAATCCTTCTCTTTCAATTGAAAGCTGATATTTTAATGTCAGTTCTTACTATGCTCAGGTTATTGCTGTTATTGGTATGAATGAACAAATGAACAAATCCTAATTGGATAAAATCACATTAGTCTAACAACCTTGACCATTGGAGGACTGCAATTTTATGATTTACAAGTAGTGCATTTATTCCTTTCAGGAAGATGTGAAAACTGTTATTTTCTAGGTCACAATCTCTTAGATTTTGGCCAAGATTAATATAAAAAATGAATGAGTTTACTGTAGGTGATGCTGCTGATAGTAACAGAGAACTAAACTGGTGAATTAGGATCTGGTGTGATTATGTATACACTTACCAAATCAAAGGAGAGGTGGCATTGCAAGATATTTATACACTAATTCTTCTTCCCGAAAAGGAAATTGTGTAGAGGTCTGTAACAATGACACCCTTCTCCTGCAGAGACAGAAGGCCACAATGGCAGTGGCACAGAGTACATCGCTGTAATCTAGAGAAATTGCTATTACTTCCTTCTAGTGGGTAAGGTTGAGCTGGATGAGTCTGAGTACTTGCACTTAGGACTCTCAGACACAGAAATCTTAAAATGTGGCTGTTTGTTGTGGGACGTTTCTGCTAATTTGGCTGCCAAGGGTTAGACACCAAGGCAGCAATGCCAGCATCTTGCTGCTTCAATGCCAGTGGAAGGCTACTTCTCGGACCCTATTCAAATCATGGATAGTAACTCCTCTGAGGATAGGACAGATACAAGGAAAGGCCTTGATAGGTTATTGATTTAAGTTGTGTTAGAGTGGACCAGATCAAGAAAAGTTGTCCTGGACTGAGGATAAGCATCTGCTGGTATATGCAAGAAAGTTTAAAAAATTGGTGTTCAGCAAATCATAACTGAAAGAACTGGATTGTGCAGCAGACAAGCTTGGTAACCCAAGCTGTTGTCCCTTTATGTCATTCTTACCCCCTACCCAACAGTAACAGCTTTGTTAAATCATCAAAAATCCCAGAATCCAAGAGTAAGGAAGCAAAACCTGGTAAGAGGAAATTTTTCTATGTTCTTTGTGCTAGGCTTCAGCAGGCATACAAATAAAATCCCTGAGGTCCTTACAAGACATTAGACAGACCACCCATGTGCTGCTAAAATTGATGCACCCACAAAGATCAATGCTTCTTTTCTGCTTATATCCAGATTTGGGGCATAATTATATCCTCGAGTTTCTGTTTTTGCCATGGAACCATGGCAATTGCCTTTGGTTCATATTGTCTTATGATGATATATAAAAGAATTCATTGAGTATAAGGTAGCATCATAGATTCCAATATCACCAATGTATAGTAGTGGCATAAAATATGAATGGCACTAAGGTGATTTATATTCCTCAGTTTGCAAGATGCCTCAATGCTCAAAGGAATTAAATACATTGCGGAAATACTGAAATGAATAGGAAAAAGAAAGATTTGAAAAAATGAGGAGAACATGGAATAAGAGCAGAGCATAAGATTCTTTCAAATAAATGGTAATGCATGTAAATTTGTGTGGCAAAAGACTAGATTAAAAAAAAACAAAACCAAAACCCAAGTGTGCCTTGCTATGCATAGATTATTGGAAAATCTGAGCAGACATTGGCATATATGAAATTGACATCTGATAATATTGACGTAGCTTAATTTACTTGTGTTATATCTGTAATTGAAATGGGGAGGATGAACTTCACATGCTAATTCCCTGAAGGGCCCATAATAAATGCAATTACTTAGTTTCAAAATTAAAGTTTTTAGCACTGTCTTCAGATGACATTGGTTGTTAATTATCTCTCTAATATAATACAGGTATAAAGTATAACTACTGGAAATAAAGATCAGTATTCTTATATTCTTTTTTTTTCATAATTTCTCTAGATAAAATATTTTAACATAAGCATCTGAAACTTCAAAAGACAATTAAAAAATAATTTTCAAAGATCCTAGGTTTAGCTTGAAATTTTGGAAACTCGTGACAGATACCATTCTGAGGCATGCAAACTGATTCAGAAATAGCACAGGTAAGTTCTTTAAACTTAGTTTTAATTATTATGTATGCAAAGAAGACATTTAACAAATTGTTTCATTTTATTGTATTTGTTCCAAGTATAAAGTGGACTTTTGCAGTTTTTTACAGTCTGTATTGCTTGAGTTGCAGATAGGTGTTGCTGCTAAGATACAAAACAATGAGCAATCTCTGTTAATGTACTGATAATTCTTTGGTATCTTTACGTTTTTTACTATAAGTTACCACTTAGAATAATAACTCATTCTAAAACCAAATTCTAATTAATTGTATCTTTGTGGGGATTTTATGAAAAGTATACTTAATGGAAACATCTCAGAAGAAAAAGTAGGAATGCAGAATAATATAACTTCTCAGTTCCAGTTGGTAGGGCATGGAGGCAAGCCTTTACGTCTGAGCACTTGCATTCAGAAGCACAGGTTGAACTTTCATCTCTATGCATGTAAGAAATATTCCGCAGCTTGCTCTCTTCTCAGTCAGGAACAGCTCCTTGTGAGCAGGTGCCTTTGTATTCCCACGTTGCAGAGCTGCCTGCTGATGCCCCAGCGCTGCTGGGAGCAGTGAGAGACTTGGTGGTACCAAAGTCAAAGGCCGAGGCTTTACTGAGCGATAAGTGGGGATGGAAGGTGCAGGGCTGCAGCCAGTGCTGCCATGGCAGGCAGCAGGTGGCATCAACACATGAGACCTTGCTGCTAGTCTTTTCCTAGAAGACAAGGGGAAGAACAGAAAAACTAGAAATTCATATTTGTATGCTCCAAAGATATTTCTAAACAGACCACTCTGCATTGGTAAGATCATACACATTGTCATGCAGCACATAAACAATCCACTTCTGTCACCTGCCATAGTACAACGTCCGGGCAATCAAGGTGCTTTGTCCAGGGACTTAGAGCTACTAAATTGAATACTGGAAGAACTGGAAGGACATACAAATCATTCTTTAAATACTCTGAAATGTTGTCATTTTGTCAACTTGTTTGTCACAAGTTCATATGCAGTCAGCACCTATGGAGAAGATGGGAATTGAACTCTGTCGCACAATTTAACACAATTTATCTGAAAGCAGTATGACTTCCCAAAGCCCTGCAACAGGCAAAATTTTGTCAGCTTTTACTTTTATTGATGTCCTAGTGGTGGAGCTCATTCTTTATGAATTTTTAAACAGAGGCTTTAAGCAATTTCTAAGTAATGATAAAGTGAAATTTTTTCAGAGAAGTCTCTTCCCCCACTGAAATGTTTTTATATGAGGGTTGGTTTTTTTTGCAGGTGAACTTCTGTAGAATGGTTCTGTTTCAGTGGAATGGTTCTATTTCACTGGAGAATATAATCATATTCTCATAATTTTCGTGATAATTTCATTTCATTGCTTTCTGTAAGCTTCCTGGAAGCATCCAACAAAACTTGTACTTCCAGGTCTTGTGAAGTCCAGATATTCCTTGAGGAGCCATCTATGCATCTAGACTACATATCCTGTGATGTATTTATATTCTCTTATGGCTAAATTCCTGTAGTATATCATGGGAAATGCACCATAACTAGCGTGTCCAGTCTCTAGGATGAAAGAGGGCTAAAGATACTGAACACACAATTCCTGCAGATTCATATCCCATAACGTCCTGATCATATTTAGAAAAACAATCAAAACTAAATGGATTTGAATGAAACTTATAGATTTGCATGCAGAAGAAGAAATTATATCTGCCTTTGTTGTTCCATTCCCACATGTAATGGAGAGATGTTTCAGAAAATATTATGCACACAATATTTTGTGAGCTTGTCTGAATAAGTCTTTATCTGAATTTCTTACAAGTACAAAATCAAATCCCTTCTCCCTGATGTTAAGAACATCATTTACTCTCATCTTCTGCTGCATATGTCCTGTTGCAGAGCTGGCAACCAGTATTGACAGAACAGATGCAGTGTGTATATATAATATCAAGAGCTCTTTCTTCACTTTGCATCAACCAAAGTACTTAAACACTTGATCTGAAACATGGCAAATTATGGGGTAGTTAAGTTTCTAGTTCTGTCCAGTCTTTGCTTTCTATGCAGGCTGTCAAAATAAGTTACAATATCAGATTTCATGAAGATTTTTTGTGGTTAAATCTCCCTCTCAAAAATGTTTCCTTTCCTAGGATTATTATAAAATAGGAGCATATCAACCCATTTTTATTTGTGTGGCAAATCAAACCAAAGAAAGATAGTGAAATTTATTTGTTTTAAGTTAAAAGGGTGTTTGCTTTTTATACTAGTATGGCATTAGTTGTTATCTTTAAATACTCATCATAATCACTTCTTGCCTAATAATCCCTGATTGCACTTGACTTTTAAGTTTACCTTTCCTGATTAGAAATCCAGCTTCATCAAGTCAAAATAGGAGTCAGGAACAAAATTATCATAAAGTTAATTTATTTAGGGGAAGGGAAAATGTGTGGGGCGGTGGTGTGTGGAAGAGAGAGGAGAACCTGAGACTATCTTTAATGGATGCTTGCAAAAAGAGCTCTATTTTCCTGATGCCTAATATTTCTCAGGTAGAGGCAGTAGGGAGCAAAATTATCTGGCTTGGACTATATGAATTTATGTGGCTGAAAGTAAAATCTACTTTTCTAGTTGTTTATATACTAAATAACATGTTCCAAAAATATATGTACATAAATCCTTGAAAGAATTAAAATGGAATCAATGCATTATCAACAGGGTAGATATTAAGGGACAAACTTCCAACTGTGAGAAGTCTTTCAAAAAGCATTAAACTCCTTCCACCCCATCCTGTATTTTTCCTTAGACTTTCAAAAGCTGTTTTGAACATCATCTCATTTAGCAGGTGTACTGACATTCAGATAAAGCTTCTTCATATTAGGTTGGTAGAGTTATTTAACTAAAATATATAGACTATCCATTTGCGATTCTCCAGCAATTGTCTAAAATAAATACACCTGCCTTCTGCTCTTTCCTAAACATTTTTCTTTCCAGCTCATGGGGGACTTATTGAAAGCAAATAAATTAGTTCAGGGGGAACAAAAAGCACCCAGCAGCATTTATTATGGCACCTGAAAGTCAGTAGCGCATACTATTTTTCTGAAAGTTAATGAAACATATAATTAGAATTCTCCTTCTGATGTTTTGGGGGGTGTTAACTATAGAGTATACGCACTGTGCAAGCAGAACAGTTAAGCAGAACTGTATCACTACTCAGAATTGGAGCAGTTAGCATGCTCAGAAGCACACATACTTTTAGGTATTTCTGTTTCAAAGTGCTTGAATCCAAAGCTGTCATCTTTGATAATAAACAGTGCTTTAGAGACTATTTGAACTTTGAGATGGACAGTATCGGCATTTTCATTTTCCTGTATTTCTTCCTCTCCTATTACAAGAATGAAGAAGCCACAATATTCTATAGGCAGACTGAACATAATTTGTCCTGCTTGATATTCTTTTATTATTATCTGTAGGTTCATATGCAGCTAAAACATTCAATTTTTAAAACGTATTATGTAAAGCCTCCCTTTAATGGAATTATTATGTTATAAGGGTATTGTTGCTAATGAACATGTTAAGGTAGTGCAGACTTTGACAGACAGAAAGAATAAATTCCACCCTGCAGCATCCTCTTGAACTCATGGCAGATGAGTGAAACAAAACAGAGATGTCCACAGAGATCTTCATATGTGGCTGCAGTATAAGGATTCCCAAAGATAGTTCAAAACTGGATGTATTAAAATCCAGTTCTTTTGGAAACCAGAATCACTTCACAAAAAGATGACAAGTAAAAGCACTTATCTTAAATTGTGAAAATTTGCTTTAATGGCTGTTGCTGCTGATGAAAGAATCTGTATTAATAATTACATCTGCTTTGGCAAGGCGTTCTGAGTCGTATGAGCATCAGAAGATGTTTAAACACTTGTGATCAGATAGATCACAACAAGTAAAGGCTGAGAAGAGATGGTGATACCTGTCCAGGTGCTGCGAGAATGGCTATACAAGAAGTCTGTCATTCAAGTAACCTACACAGCTGGGAGATCAAAAGAAATTTTTCACCTTAATCCCATCAGACTTAAACAAGAAAAGAAAGGAGCAAAGGGCTGGAGAGAGGTTTGAGTGAAAGTGAATAATTGCTTTCATACAGATAAAAGGGGTCTGAAGTTGAGGAAGGGATATAAGCAGAGTGCTAAAGAGACTGTACTGCCCGTGGTGTAGGTGTGGGGCTTCTGGGATGTTAATCTATTTTGCTGCAAGGCTATGGAAGAGCAGTGTATGAATAAAAAGATTGTATGGCTGAAGCAGGTGAATGAATTCATTTGTGGAGCCAAGCATAATATCCAATGGAGAGGCAGTAGGAGTGTCTTAAGGTCAAAAAAGAGCTATGGGGGAGAGGGGGAGCAAAGGTGTCTAGCAAAGGCTTGGTGAGAGCACAGGGTTTGGGTTAAGGCTGCTAACTTTTTTCCAGGGCCAAAGCTCAGAGTTCCTCACTGGACAGTGGTAGGTATTTACCCACTCTATTCAGCTGGTAGCATGTGTGTCTTTAAATGAAATGATCTCTGTATGTTACACTGTTGAATATTTGCCCAAATGGATACTGGATTGCTAGCTAGGTTCATAAGTAAAGCCTGGATCTGTACTGTTCAGCACTACTAGGATGGGTAATTCCAATAGCAGAAAAGAAAAAAGATATTCCTAAAGCTACATTCAGGTAATTTCTGCATAACAATAACAGGAATTTTGTAACAATGTGAGGTACAAAAGCTTTGGGTCTGCAGCTGCAAAATCCTTGAAGCAAACAATATGACTACTTCCCATGTATCATCAAGCCAGCCATTTATGAAGACAGACATTTGTGTGGCTGTTCAGAATTAAAGTTAGGAGAAAATACATAGGAAATTCAGAGTAATTTTACCAGGTGTTACTACAGAATGTGTCACTACATCCTGATGCCAAACGTTCCCCACCCCAGTTGACATAATGACTATTTTCTGGTGTGTAAATCTAGAGGAGGTGAACCTACTCCAAGCTATTAGAATATAAGTGTATATATAAAATATGGTTGTATTGTATTAGAAAATCCACATGGTTAAGGAGCACCTTTAAAAGGCAGAAGAAATACTCTTTTCCCCATTTCTTAATTTCTGTAAGATGATTATTTCAATGCTAACTCAAAGCAGTCTGTGGATGTCTGCTGCTGCAGCCCTGTGGTCTTTCTCCAGGATCCTGCAGTAGGTAGAAGTGGGATACTTCAGCTATATACCCAACAGTATGCCTACCACTGTAGTCCTGTATAGTTCCACTTCTTTCAGTCTCAAAGAATTTCAATTAAACTTCCCAAGGAGTGTTACTGGGGAGGAAGGGAACACACAGTTGCTTGTAGGATTACTGTTCTGATGTCTCTCTATTCAGAGGAATGTTTCATTCAAAGCACACTGCAGATACATTAAAAAAAGGAATAAGTTGAACTTGTAGAGCTTATATAGGCTTCTATAGCAATGCATTTAATTTTTATCTTCCGATCAGCATGTGCACCTCTGAGAAAATAATTAGGAATGGAAATGCAGCTTCTGTCTTATGCTAATGTTCACTTGCAGTCTCTTTACCGGAGAAATGGAGATACAGAACATACATTAATCAGCAAACTTGGGACCAAGAAAATTCCTAAAACTTTCTAGGTAGTTGAGAAGTTGCTTTTTAGCTGTCTTTCTAGGTGAAGGTTCCTAACTGTTTTTCAAAACTGGTATTGTGATAGGCAGGTCTATTAGAAAAAAAGCAAGAAGCAAAAAGGAACAAATGGAAAAATTAAGAAGAATCACACTAGTAAGAAAATACCAGTAAAAGCCTAGAGTTTGGATCCCCCTAGCCTCACTTGGTCAGTATAGTTTAGGGATCAGACAGAGGCTGAAGAGATATTGAAGGCAGCAATCTATCACCCATTGTTCCTTTTTGGCTGTCCATCCTGCTATGCCTCTTAATTTATAAATAAGGAGGGCCAGATGGCAATCTCATATTGTTATTGCTCTTTTGTTGTCTACTTAGAGTTTTAGCTTCTTATACAAATTGAAAACTTGCCTATAATTTTGTTCTTGTCCTCAGGAACTGTTCTTTTTAATTTTAAAATGAAATTTGTACCAGTCTATTTGATTCTAAGTTTTGATGACTTCTGGCTGTAATACCATGTTTCAGGTCACATTAAACTTGCTAGCATTGAGGCACCTAACCTAGCAGATGTTTTCTGAGATTATGCCCCTCTCAGTGTTTATATCAACAGAACTTAAGCCAAATTATAAAGGACAGGATTTGGAAAGGGCTTCCTTCACTGTCTTCCCCTCTGCCCCATCTCTCTTTCAGAGATGCTTGCCAGGCTGGACTTGATTAACCTTAAGGAAATATGAGTTTGTTTAAATTTCAAATAAATATATGTGTTCACAAACTGATACTATTACCCAAGTGAGCCACAATACATTATGTTGTGTCGTGAAAAGAACCATAAGTGAATGAAATGCTCCTTACCGTGTAATGTGTTGGGCCATTAAAAGCATTGAATTTTCCATACACATTCACTGCTTGCAGATAACTTGATGGCATTTTATGTAACTGTTGAAGAAAATCCTGTATCAGCTACATAGAAGGAGCAGGCTTAACCCCTGGGCAGGAATAGAAAAGAGGACACTGCGAAGTGCTCAACAGCACCTTTGTGGGCTCCCCTCAGAACAGACGGTTTGTGTAAGGATAGGTGATGTGCTACTCAGTGTGCTTTTACTAGCAAATTCAAGCTCCAGGGTTATGAGCAGGTTAAGAATGTGTTTAGACTTGTCAAGATGAGTCACTGAGTTAAAAACAGTCACTTGGACATCTGATGGATGCCCATATTCATCAACCCTCAAAATATTCTTGGCTCCAATGTTAATTTTAGCTTCATCATAGCTATTCTATGAGACAGAGAATTTCATGAGAATTTTGGTGTTTGACTCCCTAGAGCATACACTCCTCAGAAACCATCCAGCTAAAAATGACACTCATAAACCATTTTAGCAACTTCTTTGAAGAAATAATCCAAATTCATAATGTAACTCATTAGCATCTCAAATGGTAGTACTTTTTTCTTTTCTTGGTGCAGAAAAGGTGGCAGCTCCCCAAATTATTTCTTAATTGCTATTTATTACAGGTCACCTTATAGATGTTGAAAGTAATAGCGTGTGTTTGACTGAAAGTTCAGGATTTAGGATATTCTTGAGGAATAGCTATACTGGTGATTTATGTTCCAGAGACTAACAATGTTTGGATACAACTCGTTGGTGATTACTTGCCAGCTGGGACAAGAAGCCTTTCCAGAATGGTGACCAACAAGTCAGTCTGTATATAAATGGAAAAGTTTCATTTTCAAAGAAAGCAAATACTTAGGCAGAAATCCTCAGGGCTGCTTTTGGGTTCTATTGCTAAATTTTGCTTTTTTTCTATGATATTCATACAATGCGAATCAGCCCATTAAACCTTACTTTCTAGAGAAGTAAATTCTATTTCTAATCAACAACTCAAAACTGTATTAAGAATTTTATTTTATTGTCTCATTATCTCAGTTCTAATCTAGACACCAGTGAGTAAACAGAGGCAAAGATCAGTCCTGTGGTAATCATTGCCCTTTGTCTATATAAGAGATTCTAATTTATACAGTTAATGTTTTCTAAAATGATCACAGCACTAGCAAAACCTCTTACTGGGCTTGCAGTGAGGCTGTGCTCCTTGAAATGTTGCTATGCATTCGGTTTAGCATTTCTTACGGCTCTAATTAAAAAAAAAAAACACCACTAAACCCTCAAATCATTAATATAATTCCAATCATTGATTTGTTTCTTTCACTTTTTCCCAAAGTATTTTATCATCCTTAATATTTTATCCATGCCTTTGAATAAATTCATCAACCATCTAAAAATCACACACCTCATTCAATTTTTTTTTTTTTCACACTGAAAAAGAGTACTAGCCTACATGGCTTCTCAGTAACAGTCAATTATTGTTAAAATTTAGCTTTCTTTTTAACTGGACATTGTTCAAAATCTCTGTGTCCTTCAACTGCTATTTCAAATGCCTCAGCTAATTTTGTGGCCGTCTACGCTGAATGCCAGCAAACACTTGTTAATTTTCAATGGCTAAGTCCCTTATAATCCTTCCTGTGTCATCTTAAATTATTTGAACTGCTGCTTAGCATTGTGTCATCAGCAATTTTGTACCTCTTTTCATTGATTCTATCAGCTAAATTGTTTCTATAGAGAGCATCAGGACATAAAATAGACTAGAAGTACAAACCAGCTTAAGAGTGTTATCTAAATACTCATCCCTACCAAGTTACGTCCAGGTTTCATAATGCCTTTAGCATAGATGAACTGCAGATCTTTATAGTGTTTTCCAGGAAATGTTTTGAAGGACAGAAGCAACTCAAGTGCCCTTCAGAAATTTATGACTATGATATACCAGTGATTAGATAATAGAGTCACTGTTGCAACATGCCTGCAATATGCAGCAAGGTGACTCCTGTCACCTCTGGGTTAATATATCTGAGCAACTTATCTAATGTGAGCAATAGTCAGTGTTATGTGTTATCGTTTTTCTGTTCAAAATTTCCTTAGGAATTGATCCTGATTTTTCACAAGTATAGAGAGTATTTTAAGTAGTCACAGAAATATATCTGCTGTATTGTCTAACATTGTAAATTCGAGATAGCTGTGGTATTTTGCTACTGTAAATTGTACCAGAGAGTTCTCTCTTTCTTCTGTGGCTTCATAATTTTTGGAGAATAACTAATAGAGTATGGAGAACAAACAGTTAAATATAAGTGTACATTTTAAATGAGAGAAGACCAATAGCAATACTTAAAAAAAGCTGAAGCCCCCTCTCTTCCAAAATGAAAATAAAGAGTCATGAATGAGAAGTTATTCAGAGAATGGACATTTGCAAAATACTTCCTTTTGAAGCAGCCCAAGAAAACTTCCATTGCAAGCTCTTGGGCTGCTGGGGGTTGCAGCAACAAGCCTGATGGACTGCCACAGAGTTGGGACCCCATCTCACAAACTCCTTGTTAGGCAAGCTGCCACAGAGCAAAACTTACAGATGTTATGTTATTGTTTCTAAACACTGTTACACAATATGCAACCATCTCAAAGAGAAGACCTGATGTGGTATTCCAAAACATGAGCTACTTTATCTCTTTCTTTAAAGACTAGTGATATTTCAGATGAATTAGAGGTATAAAAATGGCCCAAGGGCATCCCCTTACCATAAGATAATTTATAATAGGCTCTAGCTATTCATATTTTGGCTACTTTTTTTTTTTTTTTTTCTCAGAGATGTGCAATGTACTAGGCATTTGCCCTATTTGGACACCCTTTGCATCAGATGCCCTTTGAAATGCCTGTGGTTAGCTGCAAGCTATTCATCTAGAAATAATTTACACCACCTCCTCTACTTCTTCTAATTTTATTTGAAAGCCTGTTGCTCCAATTCCTAGTCAGGGCAAGCAGAATTTACAAAATGCAGCAACAGATCTGAACAAGAATGAACTTTATTTCCAAGGATCAAAACTACTGAGACTACAATACATAAAATATACAACTTTATTAAGGAATGAATTGAAGTAATATGACATTTCTGAGAGTTTCATCTAAGTTGTAGTTTTCTAATATGGTATAAAAGGTGTCTGCAGTCTCTAAACTTACTGAGCGTGTCTAACAGCACAATGAAATGGAAAAATAAGTCAATCTTTCTGGAAGGAAATTTATTGGAACTCAGTGAGGTTTTTTTCTATGTTCTCTATTTGCCCCAGTTAATTTATAGTTTATAGGCAAGTACGGCTTAAAAGAGTGTTAACTTGTATGCTTCTATTTACTGAAGGAATTAAGTACCAAACAAAAGGCAAAACTGAAATTTTTTCCCTTGCCTTCTTAGAGTAACTAAGCCATTTTCTTTTTCACATCCTGTTGAACTGTTGACTCCAATAGACTAATACAGGACTAAATCTGGGAAGTATCTGAGTTTCAAAGAAACACCATAGTTAAGTGTTTCATGGTTCTTTCATCCCTTGACCTTTGGGTCAAAACAGTCAATAAGAAGGCAAATTACTGTCAATGATATCTGGTTGTTTTCCACTCTAAGAAATCTCTTTCATACTTCAGTTTTCCCTGGGTATACTTTATTGACTTTCTGAAGTAAACACCATTTAATATAGGCCAAGGGAAATAACTTTTATCTATAAACCAGCCATAGTAGCGTTAAGAATTAACTGCCTGGTTCCTAAATGGAGAAACAGAATGGAAGAAAAGACTAGCTTGGATACATGTGTTTAATCTTTTCAGATATTACATGCAATTCAAATATTTTGATTGTTTCAGATTAAGAGTTTATTTATTAATATTACAGTTCATGTTAGGCTTAGCTTTAGGGTGTGTTTCTGTTTTCTTGTATTTTGTTTTAAATCTCATATGAAAACCTAAAGAGTTCTAAAACGGTTCTAGTCCCTCCTGTGGGATAAGGACTTGAATTTCTTTGAATCAGTAACCAATGGGAAGCAAATTTCTTCAAATAATGTCTGTTCCAGCTTTCAGGCAAAAGTGAAGCCTGGGTATTGTCAGTTACTACTTCAAATCCCTGTGTTACTAATTAGTGTTACTAATCCAAATCTAAACAGCTCTCAGCTGCTGCAGTATAGGTGTCTTCAATGTCTGAACTCCATCAAAGGAAGAAAGGCAAGGGACAGCTGTGCACTTTTCAGACTTCCTTTGAAGCTCTTTCCAGATTTTTTTGTTGCATTTCTACTTGTATTCTTTCTACTAAACTCAAACTAAACTCAGGTTGAAGGTTTGGGTTCTTTTACTACAGGTTCAACAGATGCCTCACTTCTTCATCCTGCTATGATGAAGATTTGGATGCCCTTTCAGACATGCTGGGAAGATTCTCCAGACACAATTTGTATGCATACTGATGATATATGTAGGCTATGGTTAATGTAAAAGGTAGCATGGTTTGATAGCACTGGATCTAGAAAGCAAAACAGTTGATGTTGAGGACCCATGCAACATTATACATGTTTGGGGATCTTACCTTGTCCTAGCTCTTGTCTGCACCTTGAACTGGATGTGTGTTAGCTGGAGCATGTGTTTCTTGAGGCTTGTTTTCCAATTCAGTTTTCTGCAGAGAAACGCAGTTTCTTTTGCACGCTCTAAGAGCACACTGCAATGCACACCGAAGCATGCTAGGTTGCAGTAACCAGGAGTTTTTGCTTTAGAAGTACATTCCTGAGCCAAACTGAAATAGTAGTGTGTGATGTATATACGGTGTTGTTTGTGCTCTGAGGTTGTTACTCATTTTGCTCCAGTAAGATTAACCTTTCTGCTAACATTTCTGCTATCTTTATGTTGCTTACATAACAATACAGCTTTATCTGAGAAGATAATACTTCATGCTCTTGGTTCTAAAGGTCTTTGCTCAAATTCTCCTGTTGGCTCATTTTGTTTGACAAAATTCAGTTCATTGCCTACAGTCCAATGTGTATTATCAGTCATAGGATGGTAACCCAACCAGATGTGAGACACTACATGCTTTAGGCAGTCTTCTTTATTTTCTGTTGTTCTCCTTGAATTTTAGTCTCCTGTGCCAGCTTAACTCTGAAGTATGTACTTAAAAAGATGCTCCTTTAATTAGATCAGAGTTAGTTTTGACAAAGTTCATTAAAGTCAGTGTGAAGCTTTTAGCAAATTTGGGTGGGATTTGGTCAGAATATCAGACTCAACTTCTGCGTCTCACCCATAGTTTCTCTGTATCTGAGAAAAGTTATGTATTCAGTGTCTGCAACCTTATCTGTGTTCTGATAACCTTGGTATCTATGTTCTCTTACCCATTAATACTATCTCATTGAGTCTAGTTAAAGTGAAATATCAGTTAACATGAGTAGAGATAGCAAAATGACCTGATGATTGGTTGCTTTTCTTGTATAGCACCTTTTTTTTGTTTCTTACCTCTTTCTGTAATATTTTGTACTTCCATCTCTAGACAGCTCTCTGAAAAGTAACTATTATGAATTTCTTTTAATTTCAAAAACCACAGGAACAAAGTGTCATGCAGTTCACAAGATATCTTTCCAGTCTGTAAATGCTTTGATATGGAATCAGACAGTTTTTATTCTTAGATTAATGATCCCTCACATAGAATCCCAGCACAAATATTGTTGCTTGCTGCTGTACAATTCACCTTTTATCAGCTGAGCATTGCTGTTGAGTAGCTGTCAGTTTCTAGTTGTCTTGTCTCTGTTTCTTTTTCATGAAATCATTTGGCAGACTACTAGTTCACTTCCATTGTTTTACTTGCTATTTTATCATCTTTAGAGAAGCAGTTAATAAAAAACATTATTTCTCTTTCTTGCTGCAGTATAGCTTGTTTTAGAATACCAAAAGCATATAAAGAAATGCTGACATTCAGCAATTAATTTATTTTATAAAAAAAAAAAGTCCTATAGAAGTAATATTGGCTAGAGTAAACATAATTCTTTCTACCTTAATGCATGTTAAAAATTACCTGGGTGCTCAAACCCCACATTTGGCCACAGCCCTAGAAGCCTAAAGTGCTGTGTCAACAAACTGGAGCAATAAAGAAACTGGAGTAATGAAGAATTTGGATAGCTATC
The DNA here is from genome assembly GCF_929443795.1 of Astur gentilis. Taxonomy (NCBI): domain Eukaryota; kingdom Metazoa; phylum Chordata; class Aves; order Accipitriformes; family Accipitridae; genus Astur; species Astur gentilis. The sequence goes on from NC_064905.1 coordinate 8,818,145, forward strand.
TGTCATGTAATTTTTTTTTTTTTACACTAGGTGAGTCAGTAAGTTACTAACATGTGAGTGTGTACCATTGCTTAATTGAAGTGCTTACCTCACAAGTGCTTATTATTCAAGCTGCATGTGTTATCCTTATTAATTACATTAATTAACTTTCTAAGCACTCTGTAACCTTACTTTTCTCAAAGTATGTTTAGACAGAAAGCTAGGAGTTCTTGATTCACTGGTTTGATTTTAGGAGGGAACTTTACAAAGCAAGTGGGATTTGAGATCATTATTGTTCTCATTTTGGGGGCTATTTTTTAGTTTAAATATAAACTCTGGATGAAGAGGCATCTACACCTACTCTGGCTGATTACTTGTACCCTTGGCCCATGCTGCTACTGGGATTTTGGAGGAGTGGTGGCTTCTCTCAATAGCATCTGCTGCATAGGTGTGCAGTTGTGTTACAGGGTAGTAGGCTTTCTAGAGAGACAAAAAAAATATGTAATTTTCAGGCTGGTGCAGAAGCTAGATGAGGGAAGAGACCTTTAGCTATTGTTGCAACTGAGTGGCTCAGCCAGTCTATGCCTGTTTCCCCTCTGAGGACATTAGCAGATGAGCATGGGGAGCAGTAACAGCTCAGGAACTTGGTGCCGCCGACTCCATCTATGGGAGTCCAACAGTCTAATAATCGCCAGTAGAAACAGACATACTTTAATGTCTTTTTCCAAGAAATGTCATGTCATCCTATATTTGTCCTGTAAGCTGGCAATTTTATACAACTTCAAGAAACAAAGTGTCTTCGGGTTCTGCTTTTTCTACAGTTCCTAATACAGCAGGATCCTACCCCATTTCTGGGACCCTAAGAATCATTTTAGTACAAGTAAGAATATAATAATCTGTTTTCCAGGCTTGCTGAGATGGTTTAATCACCAAACTCATCTGGGCTGCAGGAGAAGAAAGTGGATGGTAGTTTCTTTGGACACTGAGGAATAATTACTTTATGTTGTTGTGGGAAGTAACTTATCTCTACAATTAGATAAAAAAGATAACTCGATGGAAAGGCTTATTAGTGTTTTTTTATTCCTATCTGCAGCTACTGTCTCTGTATAGGGTCCTCTGTCTCTATCTGTCAGCCTAGCAAATATGGTATTAAATACATGTCTGGTAGACAGGAACATTTGCCAGTGCCTTACTGTTTTTATCTGTCAACTTCCTAGCTCATGTTTACTGCTTTTGACCATAAATTGGTGTGCTTTATTCTCCTCTCACACAGAAAACTTCCTTACTCTAGTATATTGTCCCTGTATCACAACACAGTACATTCTGATCCTTGGCAGTGGTTAGGAGGCAGACTGAGTACTTTTTGAACGTGTGGAACTGATTTAAAAAATTATCTTTTTAGGTACCGTGGCAGTAATTTATACTATTAATAATTCAATACAGGGAAAAAAGTTTCCCAAATTGTAGTTGGAAAGCAAGAGGAAATTGTCTCCTCAAGGTCTTTTAATAGACCAGTTAACAGATTAGCAATCTGTTAGCAGCCTGGACTGTCATGAGCAGGAACCTACGCACAATATGAGCTGTCATTTATTTTTAGAAACAGAAAGAAAATGAAGAAAAAAAAATGGAATAATTTTCATGTCTCAAATAGTATTAAAGTTACTTTATAATACTGGAACTGTGGTCCATCAACATCAGTATCCAGCCTTCAGCAAAGACCATAGGTAAATGCACTGTAAGAAGAGGAAAAATTAAAACAAAAGGTAGCCAAAAGGCAATCCAAACCAAAGATCCTAACAAAAGAAAAGAACCCTTTCCTAAGGCATGTCCTTTAGCTCCTGTAGAGAAAACAAACAACATATAATAGATGTTAGTCACTTAACGTGTTGGGCTTTCTGAGACATAAGATCCTGAATAGTATCAGACAGAACAGAGTAGTGAAGTAGCGAGGAATTTTATTTGTTTTTTAAACTTCTATTTAGTTGAGAGCATTTGAAATGCAGGTACTTTGCTATTAGCACAATCCTGTCTTTTAAGATAGTATCTTATTTTCTAGGGTGTTTTATTGTTTTTGGTTGGTTGGTTGGTTGGTTTTTAATGGCACTTCTGAATCCCTGACATGTCGAGTTTACATCACATTGTGGTGTGACTTGGGTAGAACATGGGGTTATAATGATTAATTTTGGGGAAATCATTCAAACCGTGTCTTCAGCAGGTGAGCACCGCTAGTGTATTACCAAATATTTGAAGTACTTGATAGAGCTGCTGAACAGGAGTTGGAAGTTGGAAACTCCCAACAGACTCCCCTGTATTGTTTATTTCTGACTTGAAGTTATCTCTATAAGATGAGCAGAAGTTCAGTAATAAATTTTGGCTATCTCAAAAGTTGGCTTTGATTCCTATTTCTAGAAATAGGGTTTACAGGCTTTTACAGAGTCCACAGTTTGAAATAGTTAACTTTGAGAGTGATTTTTGATCTGCTGGAAAAACTGTATTAGGTCTACATTTTTGATAGCTACAAGAACTATTCCATAGACTGTGCGATTGATTATTCTTTCCTTCTATTTCCTTACCCGATAGCTAAGATTGTTTTATTTCAGAATTGCTTTGTGGTAAAATAAACTCAGTGAGAACTGTAAAAGCTGTAAAGATTGTAAGAACTTTTAAAGAACCTCTACAAAAAGTTTTCTTTTCCAAATGTTTATTGCCAATATGCTATCATTCATGCTGTCCCAGCACATGGCAGAAAAACATTTCCTACAACAGTATGTTAGTGCTGGTTGTTTGCTTTTGACCAATGGTCAGATTTGGTGTGCAGCGACATAGGTGATCATACGCAGCTATGTGTGCAGTTGAGCAATGCCAGTTTACAGCTGGATGATTTTCCTATATGTATGGAAACAACTGATATGACAGAATGGGACTGAAATGAAATGAAGTGGGGTATATTAATACTTAAATCATCTTTGTTTCTTCAGCCTCCCATGGGGGTTTTCATGTTAGGTTTGTGGTTTTCGAAGCTGTACTTTCACAACTCTCCAAACTGCAAACAACTATTTGAGGTGGATTGCTATGGACTGGGAATGAATTAGACACCTGACTATCCTTTTAAAGACAACCATGACTAAGATATGTGTTTGAAAATCAAGGCAGATGAAAAATTTGTGGACTGTTTTATTTCATGAGGAACAGAGCTTGGAGGATAAAATTTCTTTTAAAAGTATTCACTTGCATTTAAAATTAATATTGTAAGACAAAGTTTTGTTCATTTCTGTTGCTCTGCAAAGGTATTTTTCTCCAATAAGAACTTCAGGAAAATAGAATAGTTTATACTTTTTGATATTTCTATGGAAAATAGTGCGTAATACAAAATATGACTTGGTGTGGCATACAGCCACTAGGCAAGAGATATGCAAATGAACAGACAAGGCTACAGTACTTGGTAATAACTCGGACCACTTGCAAACAAGCAGTTCTTGTGAGAGTTTTGGCACTTACTTAAAGGGGCAGGATTTCCTTCTTGCTTGTAATTCAACAGTTGCACTTGAGCTTTGCAAGGACAGTAGAACAAACCCTGCCGTTCTTATGCTGGCTTTTTACTCAGGCCCCTAAATACAAGGGATTTCAGACACGAAGTATTTCTAAATGATAAATAAACTACTGCAAAGAAAGTATCTGCTCTTTGCTCCTTAAAGTCCTATAGGTTATGAAAATGTATAAAACATTTTCCTGCAGAGATCTGTATGTCAAGTTCAGCCTACCATGAATATTACAGTTGAATTATAAAACCCTGAAAAATTGAGTGTATCTTGTGGCAAGATAACATTTACTCCAGGAATGCAAATGGTTATCAGGGTAATATTTCATGCTTATGATCATATTCATTTTGTTAACATACCCAAGTGCCCATTCTAAAATTATGGGGAAAATCAATCTCAATGTGCACAAACAGATTGATGCCAATGTCTGAGGGACAGAGACAGTAATTTTAATGCCTGCCTATCTTTTTAATGTAAGGCAATGGTAGAAGGAAGCTGCTTCCCTGTACTTTTAGCTGTCAAGTAGCAAAGAGAATGTCGCAGCATATGATTAAAGGAGGGGGAAGTTATAGTTCAGGTCTATTTCTGTGTAAAAAAGCTTTCAGTTGTGTTGCATTACTGTGAATCAGTACATTTTTTGTTCCATCACTTTGTCTGTCCAAAGTCCCCAGATGATTATGAAGTCCAAGGAGGACCAAGAAATTGGTGTTCTTTTGCTGGGTTGGAGACTGAAAATTCAGTGCGTTCTCTTTCCAATGCAATGTTCATCTGGTGTCATATCAAAAGATCTGAAGGGATTGACATGTTTTATGTGGTGGTTTAACGACTGCTAAATCCTTCACTGAAGGTCAATATGGAAAATCCTGATTGGGGCAGGGGAAATGATTAAGCACCAGTACAATTTTTCTATGTTGCCTCTAGCGACAGTATTAGCCACTTTTTTGACTGACAATTTAATTATAATACTAATGACTTCTTTTTCCAGAATTAGGATATAATTTTGATCATGAATGGCTATATATACTTTAAAATATCACATATTGTAAGCCTTTGCACTAGCAATTTGGTTGCTCTAAGTTACTGTAAGTTTATGAAATAAGATATGGCAGAGAAACAGTTGAATAATTTTCTGTGTGCATATGTGTATTTTTATACAAATCTGCTACTGTTTTTGCAGATGATTATATTATTCTCAAACTATATTTTCCCTAACTTGTTAAGAAATACATTTAGAGGTGTCTTAAAAAAACATACATATGATTTACTGATGGCAGTATTTCTTCATGATATATAAAATATTTGTTAACACGGAATTTTTCAAAACCACTTATTCTTTCATTTTTTGCTATATGTGATATTAGTACTCACTAACAGTAGCTTTTCTGCATATCAGTGTTATTTGTTAATTGGAACAATTTAACAATTTTTTTTAAAAAAGCTTTAAAATAAACATCCAAGTGTTAGGTATATAAGTTAGACAAAATGCGTCTTTTTAGAGAAAACATTTCCTCTGAAACTGGTGAGGGGCTGGGCAGAGGTTTGGACCCAAAGAGATCAAGTGACTTAACTAAAATAAGAAGCTATAGCTTCTCAATACATGTCTGTATATCTTACAGTGTTGTACGAGTTTATTTGAATACACTACTTAAGAATTTCACCAGTTAGTGTATCACCATAAATTTCTGACTGAACTGCTTCTATACTGCCTAATAACATATAAACTGACTGTAATTGAACTAATTATGTACAAACAGGGAATGAACAGATTGTCTGTGTGTAAAAACTTACTTAGACTCTGTACATTTTACTCTCTCTTTTCACTTGATGGATGACAGAGAGCAAAAATATCACATTAAATGAGAATGAAAACAAACCCCTTCAGAAATATGAATATAGCCATTAGAGGAATTCTTACTGTGTGGTTGTCTTGAATTTTATTGTTACAGCTCTTGGAATATAATTGCTCTTGCAATTTATAATCAAAATGTTAAAGCTGAAACAAAACATTTCAACCATAACAGAATTATTTTTGTGGGTATTTTTTAACTGTAAAAATCTCAACAGATTTAATACATTCCTGTGAAACATTCATTTTCATAAAGTCAGCATTTCTTCCATAAAAGTTATTTTATAATGTGCCAAACAATTATGCTTTTCTACACATAACACAGAAGATATTCAGATCAGACAGACATGCAGCAATAGGACTGTCACATTGTTGCATGCTCAGTCTTTGGCCTCTTAACCTCGAAACATGTAATCATTGTAGACAGGTAGGTAAATTACCCCATAAGGGGACTACAATGTGATAATATTTTTAAATTCATTTCAAACTAGTTAAGCCAATATTGGCTGAAGTGTAGCCACAATGGTATGTTGCTCAGGTATTTAATATGTTACTGCAGGGCAGACATGACTGAGGTGGATTAAGTCTGTTCAGGTCACTGTTAAATTGTGTCCCTAATAGTAGTTTCTTGATGCTTGCGTTTTGATGAAAGCCTTAGTGTATCTTGAACATATGCTTAGGAAAGCCTCAATAGTGAGATTTTTAATATGATTATTTTTCTTATTTTTGACTGGTGTTCACTGAACAACAAAAACATTTAGAAGTAACATGGCTGGAAGAGGAATATAACATTGCATTTTGTACTAAGTATTTCTTTGGAGTCATCTTGTGGGTTGAAAATTACATGATTCTTCTTTAACTTGTGTCTATGCATTGAGCAAATTAAAAATTTCAATATAAAATTGCATCAGTAAATATTTCAAAATGGATGGAGTACTTCAGATTGTAGAAAACAATTGAAACGGACTCCTCTAATTTGGCATGCCTGTAATGCCTCTAGCAGGGAAACTACAGCAAACAGCTGAAATCCTGGGATGCGGTGATACGAAATGGTTGGAGTTGGTACCCAGAGTATTCAGCCCTCTCTCTAGTGCTCAGTAACATTTTATTTTCTGGTGCTAAAAGAAAAAATAATCTCCCTTGGATTGCTTCTTACAGGAATCCATTTGATTAGTTTGTTCGTTTCCTGTTAGCTGTTAGATAACTGAGTAAAGTCTCTTGGTAGATATTTTCCAAACTTTTATGGTATTACAATTCAGTCACTCAGTGACTGAAAAATTCTGGCGGTAGACTCATTTCATTACTGTAGGCTTAGAAGAAATTAAATGAGAGGTGTCAGGCTTTCATTGAAATGTGTAAAATATGCATGTGCCTACTGAATTTAATAAGTATGAAATTTAACCAAGTCAAACTGAAATACCATGTTTTGGTGTTTGTTTCAATGGTCCTTAAGTACATTCATGTGTGGGATTGCATTTATGATAGTCAGACTGTCATACACACTGTTAAACATAGAGTTCAGGATTATATGCTTTTAAATTGTGACTCATTCTGTTAAATTTCTTCACTTTTAACATTTTTTTGTTTGGGGCACCACAGGTATTCAGGTTCTGTTTAATATTAGTAAACACACTTTGATCTCCTCCTGTTTGATACTATCATAATGGCTAATTTTACTTCATTATCTGTAAACATTTCTAATACTTCTGGGAGATATTTGCCAAACATTTATCCCTTGTTATATAGCATTTAAATGTCAATGAGGCAGGTCAGTAAGAGGCTCCTGCTGAGGATGACAGTGTGACTAAGTTGCCAGTGTCAGGATCTCTTTCCACTAAGACTGCAAACTGCTATCTATACTCAGTAACTATGCAAAAAGGGTGCAGTAACTGCACTCAAATGGGAAAATAGAAAAAAAAAACCCCAAACCCAAACCCAAAAGCCGCTATGTGCATTACAGTTAAAACATATCTCTCTCTTAAAGAGTATGTGGTGTAAAATGCTAGAGAAGAAAGAGTGGCAGGAAAAGCCTGCTGATATCTCCTATTTAATAGCAGTGAAGGCAATGAATGATAAGTTGTTTCACCCAATGTATAGCTTGCAGTAGCCAGCTATGACCAGTATGTAGTTTATCAGTTTATTCAGAGCATCTTCTAGTGTAGCATTTGAACAAAGTTAATGGTGTTCCACTCTGAGGCAGTTGAATTGAATTTTACATACCTTAGAATGTACAACACATATTTATGAGCTGATGGTGTAGAAGACAGAAAGTAGGTGTTGTCAGAAGGTCATTCAGCTGCAAACCATACATATAGTAAGTGATCCTTTACCAGACAACTGCTATTTTATCTACTGACTGGGTATTCATTTAAATGTTTGAGTGTTTTTTCTCCAAGTGGATGAGCAAGAAAATAAATGAAGAGTGAAAAACAGATGTTCAAATATATATGGCTCATTAATAAGGTGTATAGCAACAGCTTTCAGTGGGTCTCAGCTGTGCAAATAACAATTTAAAATGAGGATTGTATTATAAAACAAAGTTTCCTGTTCTTTAAACATGACAGTTTTCTGTTCTAGATCATTTAATTCAGTAATCAAAAATCTACATTTTAAAAATTGTTGCTCTTCTCACTTCCCATGAGCAGAATTCATGATTTTTTTCTATTTAAATTATTTAAAAAGCTCTACTGCAAATGTGATATTGCTCTTTGATTCCAAATTAATTGATCTCTATATTATCCCAACTTTTAATTAGAAGGTACTCTGCAATTTTGACAAGAAAATTTGAGTATGCATGTGAGCTTAAAGAAGAAGAAAAAATGATTAAATGGAAAGGTCAGAGTTCTCTCATTAAGTTTCTCATTAAGTCTTGAAGGCTGAAGCACTGACTAGGTTTAAGCTCCCTGAGTTTGGCCATAAAATAACCATCCATGCTAGGCGGGTCAAAATGTACTTTCAAGATTAGAGGAGACTGCACATTTCTGAGGATTAGTAGTGGGTTAGTTATGTACCAGGTACCCTTCAGTCCCTTTCCAAAGGCAGAAAGAAGGAAAGCAGAAGCCTACTGTACTAAAAGTGCACAGGGCTGGTCTCTCACCATAGCACTGACATTGAAAGAGTTTAATAATGTCACTATCAATAGTATTGATGTTTTTCCAGTCGCTGTATTCTCAATAACAGCACTGTCTTTTGTAATACATCTGTTACTTTGGATGTATCTCTCTGTATGTGGGTATACTTTTGTTTAATATATGAAATGCCTGTGTTATGGAAATTGCTTTATTCCAGCAGATAATCATAGCTGTTATGTTACTTAATTAGTTCATTTTTATCTTTCTAAATAATGAGGGGAAAAGTTTTTAGAGGATCTTATGGTGTTTGTTATCAAAATGCACACTGTATAGAAATGAACTCTCAGCTGTTGTTGCTGTAATTGAAGCTTCAACCATATTTTCAAAAAAGTTATGAAAAAACAACCATATTAAGACCCAAATGATAAAACTCCACTTGTATTAAAAAAAGAGTAGGAAAAAACCCAGCTGAAAATATTAAAAAAAAATATTAAAAAGCAGTATCAAAATTACAAACTGTCTAAAAAATCAACCATCTAATACCAAAACCTTGTTAAACCCCCAGATGTTTAAAAGCAACCATATTAAAAAGCACAGCAAAAAACCTCGATGGTCTAAAAACCCCAGCCTTCTCAAAGAAAAACCAAAAAAAATTTTAACCATATTAAACCCAACCACCTAAAACCACAACCGCATTAGAAATGATCTGTGTAAAGATCAACTTTATTTAAAAAAAAAGTATTAAAACCGACAATATAAATACCAACCATATTAAACATCCAAACTATATATATATAAAAATATATAAAAAACCAAACCATATTAAAAACCAATTGTAGAAAAAAGCAAAAATATTAACCACCATGTTAAAAACTCACGGCACTGAAAATCAACAATATAAAAACCAGCCATAAAAATAGCCAACTGTATTGTAAACCAGAGTTTAAGAAAGAAGTTATATATAACCCAACTAGGTAAAAACCCTGTTGTAAAAGGCCAATCATATAAAAACCCAACCCTATAAAAACAAACGGTATGAAAATCCAGCAGTATAAAAACTAACCATATTAAAAAACCAAGGCATAAAACCCCAACCATATTAAAAAACCAAAGTATGACAAGCCAACCATATAAAAAACTAACCATACCAAATATCAAATGTATTAAAACCATATAAAACCCAACCACGTAAAAAGCAACTGTGTAAAATATGGGGGAAAAAAGCGTAACAGAACAACTGTAATTAAAACCCATATTAAACTCAACCATACCAAAACCCAACGCCGTAAAAACCAACCTTGAAAAAATAATATAAAAGCCAACCATGTGAAAAGCAGCTGTATAAAAACTCAACCATATAAAAACCCAACCATATTAAAAACACCCTCATAAAAGCCAACTGATTTAGAACCCACCATGTAAAACCCAATCATATTTTAGCCAACCATGCAAAAAACAACCGTGCAAAAGCTAAATGTAAAAAAACAAATGTGCAAAGAACACCTGTTGGAAAAAAACAGTCGTCTAAAACCCAACCGTGTAAAAAACAATTCTATAAAACCCAAATGTACAAAAACCTAACCGTATGAAAAAGCAACTGTATAAAAACCTAACAGTATAAAAACTATTACAAAATGAAGACATAAATAACAAACCAAAGTATAATAAAACAACTGTACAAAAAAAGCCCAACTGTATTAAAAAACAATCATATAAACCTGAAATTATAGAACACCAACCACAGAAATACCAACTGGATGCCAAAAGAAATCTTATAAAAAATCCAACTATATTAAAAGCTGACCACATCACAACTCAATCAAATAAACAACCAACTGTATAAAAACAACCAACTGCATTAAAAACCAATCATATTTTTTAAAAAACTTTAAAAAACCTATATGAATACTAACCATATTAAACAACTAAAGTATAAAAAAAACCAGATAAAAACCCAAACATATTAAAAAGAATAATAGAAAAAACCCACAGGTGAAAAAAAAAAAGTATGAAAACCCCCAACAATATAAGCAACCAGCTGTATCAGAACAAACTGCATCACAACCAGCCACTTCAAAACCAGCAGCACTAAAGACAACCATTAAAAACCAACTGCAGTGAAAACCAACCATATAAAATACTGTAACAAAAAAGCCAATTGTATGAGAACCAAATGTATAAAAACCAATCATGTTAAAAAACAACTGTATTAAAACCAAAAGTATAAAAAACCCCAAGCCTCAAACACCATCTAAAAAAACCCCCATGCATCTAAGATAACCATCTAAAAAACAACCACATACAAACCAACCATATAAGAACACAACATATAAAAAAAGTAGAAAAGAGTAGGAAAATAAGAACCATATAAAAAAAATTATGAAAAACTGTCCCCAAAGCCTACTGTATTAAAAAGCAGCTGTATAAAACCAAACAGTATAAAAACTAACTGTATTAAACAACCAAGTTATAAAAGCCCAACCACATTTAAGACCCAAAGTATAATATACAAAATGTTTAAAAACCCTACTGTATTAAAACCAACCATAGCAGAAGAGCAACTGTAATAAAAACTGGTGTAAAAAAAGAACTTTCAGAAAAGTCAACCATGTCAAAAAAACCCACCAAATTAAAACCAACTGTATAAGAAGTGTAGAAAGAAGAATTGTATAATAAACAAAAGTTTAAAAATAAACCACACAAAAAACTATAAAAGCCTAACAATATTCAACCCCACCATAAAGAAACAACCATATAAAAATCAACCGTATAAAAAGTATAAAAGACCATATACAAAAACAGAGTATAAAATACCAACTATAGAAAAAAATCCAAACTATAAAAAACAAACCATATAAAAATCCCAATGTATAAAACCCCAACTGTGTAAAACAATATTTAAAAAAATATGTAAACCACAACTGTACGTAAATTGAACCATTAAAAACCCAACCATATAAACCCCCAACTGTATAAAACCCAAAAGTATTAAATTACCAACCTTATTAAAAACCCCCGAAGTACAAACCCACCACCACAACAAAAAGAATACTCATTTACTGTTGCTCTACTTTCTGTGATTTTTCCAGGTCAGAAATTAAATTAAAGGTGTTAATTTGACATTCAGCTCATGGTTTTCAGCAGGCTTTTATAAATCTATCCACAGCCCATTGGATTCTCTGAATTCAATCAGTCTTGTCAAGCCTTGTTCTGTTGTTAGATTATTGTCCAATCAATGACTCCAATCTTGCCTCCTCTGTGCAAAGGAAATGCAAAAGCTTGTGTAGAAAATCCACTGCATACATCAATTAATGTATAGATTTCATTTAGTTATGGGACTGGACAAGGTCAAATATTTATTTACAGTATTAATATGTGAACATATTTATGGTAGATGGGCAAAACAGAAGTGGAGCTGTGGTGGTTGCAAGGACTTTTTGGCTCACTGCTATATTGGTTTGACACTGATTTAACACTTTGAATTCAGCTGATTTGCATTGATTTACAAAGACAGTACTGAGATCTGAGGAAGACATCATTAATAAAGGGATTTCCAACAATTTTAAAATGGCATGCAAATGCTAAACTGTATCTTTTTAGAGAATTGCATTGTCAGGCTGTGATCCATTTTTGAGTCATGGCAGAGAGGAAACTGTGGCAGAACTATCATTGTACTGCCAAAAATACGGATCCAATTTATCTGTGCAATCAGAACAGAATCTGAATGTAATTCTGCTATTGATATGCTGCTACACTCACTAGCTGAACTAGTGTATGACCTTAATCTGTAGAAATATTCTAATTAACAACATGTCATAAAAGATTTTCATGTGCATATTCAAAAGTTCTGAATGTGTGCAAGTTTCAGATGGATGCTATTTTCTGACTTGGGCGGTCACTAGGTAGCAGTTACGAAGGCAACTTTGTCAAATTACCTCCAGCTTCCCCACTGACTGCAGAGAAGGAATAAACTGTGGAGTTGTGAGTCAGAGCAGAAGCCTTTACTGACTCATGCTGTGAGGGTTATTAGGGCACTTGGTTGATTACAAAGAAAGACTAGAGATACAGCCTTACTAGGCTATAGCTAATGTTTACAAGTATGTTTCTAAACTCCAGTTGCATTGCTCTTGTCCAGCCCCATGTTATTCCCAGCTGCAGCTGTGGAAGAGCAGCAAGGGCTTGCCCAGCTGCAGCTGAGCTGGGGGGGTGGTGGTGTGAGGGCTGGGTGGATCTCTGCCTGAGTCTCAGCTTTCAAGAAAAATTTCCTTGACTGTCAGTTAAAATGAAGGTGGAAGTTGAGGGAAATTAACTGTAACTTCAGCAAATATGATGCAAGTCAGTCATCACATTGTCATGTAGAAACCTGATACCAGTTTTATAAAGTAACTTCTCAGCAGAGCCATACTTTACAAAATAAGTCACTTTTTAAGACATAAGCAGGACATGTCATTTCAGCTGATGTAATGTACTGTAACATTTAATTTAACTTTTAAAACTCATTGCAATGTACCATTGCAATGTATCAGGACACTAACCCTTCACATTAATGGACTTGACAAAGAGAAGTAAAGGTGTCTTCAGTGGCAAATACTGAATGTGTGGGCAATAAATTCTGCAGTGACCTGTCATGCAACTCAGTAATGTCAAATATATAATTTTCCTGAGCACACTGCAACAGTAATTTAGAAGGTAGTAGGGAGTATCGGAAATAAAGTACAGTCACCTGTCCCTATCTTAGTAGCCTTGCTTCCAGAGTGCTGACATAGCGGGAATGATCTGACTTGTGCAGGGATTGTGTGTTGGGGAATAGGCAAAGGTACAGACTACACATTTTATGTCATGTCACTTTCTTTAAAAATAGTCATGTTTACTTCCTTGCTGCATAATTGCATTCAGTGAGAGAAAAGTCCCATTTCCTTCCCAGTGTGCAAAAGCCTCTGTTTTCTACAAGTCCCAGGCAGACTGTTCTCTGATTACATAAATACATAAAATGTCCCTGTGGAGAGAAAAGTCACTTTGTCAAAACAATAACTTGATGATGTGTATGTACTCTCCCTCTATCATTTCCATACTAAGTTTTCTCAGTTTGCTAATCACAGTAAGTTCAATTAGTCTTCTTCATGCTATAGATGCCCTCTTTGTTTCTATAGTTCTCTGTTTTCTAATGCATCATGTAACTGAGGACAGTGGGAGCTCTGAGAAGTTTTGGAATGGGTTGGCCTGGAGAGGATGCAGTGGCTCGATCAATGGCAAGACTCAGAACCTGGCTGGCTACCACCCTGGTGTGGTGCTGCTCCTGCTTGAGCAGGTAGTGTAAGGGATCTCCAGAGGTCACCGCTAACCTCAGCCATTTTGTGAATCATGTTTTTGTCAGCTTGGGTTCCTCTCAAAGCCTCATGACCTTAACTTTAGAACAAATGTAATATCCAGCTGTAGTTGTGAGACCTTGCTGAATTTTTTTTGCATGTTTTTTTTCAATGGAAGTTGTCTTTTCCTCAGAAGTGAAATTTTAGTTCTAAGAAAAAGCGTCTGTGATCCTTGTCTGTAAGGAAAAAGATATCTACAAAAAATTGTTCCTGAGCAGATTTAGTTACTTGGAATATTTTGTGTTGGGGGTTTGAACACTGGTAATCCAAGTTCAGGAGGGCTGCTAATTGTGTGTTATCAGTCTCCTTTTTTCACATACACGGTTCTCACCACCTTCCTCCAGTGTTAGAAGTTTGTTTGGATGTCCTTGTTTCAGCTGGGATAGAGTTAACTGTCTTCCTAGTTGGAAGTAATTGGAGTAATCCCAAATTTTGCAGACCAGGATTCTAGTTTCCAGGACAAACCCTCACCCATATTCGAAGCCATGATGCCTCACCTAAGGCATAAGTCGGTGCTCTTTCACCTTGTCGTCTAAACAGATGAATGCTTTGCACACGTATACTCATCTTCCTGCATTTTTATTTGACTCAAGATGATCACTGTCATTTTTTCCATGCTAAAAGCCACTCAGCTGTAGCTGTTTTCCAAATAAAGTCTTCCTTCTAAAACCAATTTCATGCACTGAAAAGGAGTAGGAGTCTGCTTAAGGGTTAAGACTTTGTAATTACCATAAGAAAACAAAGGTATTGAGCAGTTTTATCACATTTTGCTGAAGAATAGGTTTCTGTTCAGAACAATGGATATTTCTTGCTATTTTGCACCTGACTAAAGTGTGTATGTATTCCTGATGTAACATAATGAGAGAGAATTTATTTTCTTTTTTCTCATCTACTTGTAGTAATGTCATGGGCCTAATAAATCTTTTCTGCTACCCTCAAAAAGGCAGTAATTGAGACAGATAGAGCTGACACATTTGTTCTTCACCTGGAGATAGTAGTAGAGCAAATCAGAAATAAAGCTGTGGAGCATATACAAGACCATAGTAATAGTCCAGTTTAGAAAAAATACTATCACCACCTGTACCCCAAAATAAATCTTTTTCCTGTGGAAGGCTTAAGATAACTTTAATCTGTGTGTGGCTAATGGTTTACTTTGTATAAAAATGGCAATTATTATAATGCATAGTATGAAATTTTGCTAGGGTAGAAGTAACATTGTGCTATGTGCTTTAAATGTGGTATTCTGAACAAGTCCAGGGTGCTCTGATACATTCAATTTGTGCTTCAATGTAGGAATTTTGCTCTGCAGAAGGTCTGCTTTATCAAGATGTGAGAAACGTTTGCTTCAAAAGAAATGACTCCAGAATTAAATGAAATATGATAAAAACTCAATTTACCGTGATACAATTTGTCAGTGACTCTATGATAAGGGCAGCAGGTGCAAGAAGGTAGGAGATGAACTTTCAGGGAGTGTTATGTAGGTGTATGGGCCAGTGTTAGGGGAATGGCTTTATTCACTGAAGCTGCAAGATGAAACAGAAGTGGTAGTTCTTTACCTAGATAATGCTGATAAGGAAGTGCTGTAGAAAGTATTAGAAGGTTTATTCAATACAGACTTGCCAAATTCATCTAGAGCATAGTTCCTGTCTGGATTATAAAAAAATCAACACTGTATTGTTGGGGAAATGAAGAAAACCACTGCTGGAAAATTCATTGAGAATTTGGGGATTTTGTTTTAAATTTGATTTATGTGAAAGCCTACGTGGTGGTTGCTTCTTACCTTTATCTAAAGTTGAGGAGGGTCCCTAGTACTTCCAGTATAATGCCATGGCAATATTTGATTCATTTAATAATGAAGTGGTAGTAAAAAGTAAGATTTCAACATAATCTAGAAGAACCATATACGCTCTGGATTTGTAAATATTTCTTCAAAGAAGATCAAGAAAACACTTCAGCAAGAGCTAACTTCAGTCATATGCGTAAACCTGACTGAATTAAGGAGAGAGGAGAACAACTTTCAAATTAGACATATGCTGAAGTACTACTCTGATTCCTATCAAAAAGGAAGATTCTTTTCAAAATCAGGCCTATAACTGCCCATACAAGAACAGACTTTACAAAATCGTGCTCACAAATAATTCAAATTGTAAGTACAATCTGTCCTCTCCTGGGTGGCATTTAGAGAAAAAGGCAAAAGCATTTATTTCAGCTCTCACTTGGGTAAATTTGATAACTGAATCAGGGAATCAGAAGAAATGTGTATCTCCAGTGACGTGTTCACAAAGTCTGTTTTGGAGTAAAATAAGCCTTTTGGAAAGCTTGAATGTGATTTTCCTGGATATAAGCATTCAGTGAGATACGTAAAGACATTCAAAAAGAGGGATATAATAATACTCAAAAATAAGTTCATTGCATTGAATATGGAGCTGTCATGTCTGGCCACTGATTCAGTGCCAGCTTGAGTCAGTGTTGAGTAGGATTTTTCAGAATACTGATGCCTCTGATACACTTTGTAAATAAGTGGATTAATCTAGTTTCAATGGGCAACTAGCCATCACAGAAATTCTCAGCTATGAGGAGTAATTGCAAGTCATATGGCAATTTCATTGCACAGGGAAAAAAAATGAATAGAAATAGAGATTGAAATGTTCTTTCAGCTGAAAAGAAGTCAGTTACAGGTTATATTTCAGGTACGCTGAAAACAGTCTCAGGATAAATAGTTCCCATGGGCCGTAAATTCTCTCTGAAAAACAGATTAGATGAGTTACATGAGAGGAAGAGGGACAGTACACAGCAAACAGCACCACATGATCTAAGCTGATGGAGGCTGAGGTTGATACTTTTCCTTGAGGTACCATCCATGGGAGGAGGCAGAGATATCACATAAAACAGTGAAAATCAGCTCTGGACTGAATCTAGATCTTTGTCTCTCCCTTTGGGAATAAGATGAAAAAAAGTTAGTCAAAGGTGGGTAAGCACTCTTGGGAGGTATTTGAATCTTACAACAAAGAAGAGCCTATGCTGAATAGAAACGTAGTTACAATATTTGGACTATTTTCTGACTTGTAATAAAAAAGACTAAGTCAATTAATAACATCAGTTTTACATTGGATTATAATAAGTTATAAAATGTTTTATTGTTCTGTAGATAGTGTCATTGCATTTCTATTGAGAATGACTGTAAATGTTCTTTCTCTTCCCCTCTATTTAATTGTCCAGTAGTCCAAGTAATGATATCAGGGGAAGTCCCAGACAACTGGAGGCTTGCCAATGTGAAGCCCATTTACAACAAGGGTTGGAGGGAGGATCTGGGGAACTACAGGCCTGTCAGCCTGACCTCCGTACCGGGGAAGGTTATGGAACGGTTTGTCTTGAGAGCACTCACATGGCAAGTCCAGGACAACCAGGGGATCAGGCTCAGTCAGCATGGGTTTATGAAAGGCAGGTCCTGCTTGACCAGCCTGATCTCCTTCTATGACCAGGTGACCCACCTAGTGGATGAGGGAAAGGCTGTGGATGTTGTCTACCTGGACTTCAGCAAGGCCTTTGACACTGTCTCCCATGGCATACTCATTGAGAAGCTGGCATCTCATGGCTTAGAAAAGTGTACTCTTTGCTGGGTGAAAAACTGGCTGGATGGATGAGCCCAGTGGGTTGTGATGAATGGGGTGAAATCCAGTTGGCGGCGGGTCACAAGTGGTGTTCCTCAGGGCTCGGTGTTGGGCCCCATTCTGTTTAATATCTTTATTGATGATTTGGATGAGGGGATTGAGTGCACCCTCAGCAAGTTTGCAGACGACATCAAGTTGGGAGGCAGGGTCGATCTGCTCGAGGGTAGGGAGGCTCTACAGAGAGATCTGGACAGGCTGGATTGATGGGCTGAGGCCAATCATATCCAGTTCAATAGGGCCAAGTGCCAGGTCCTGCACTTGAGTCACGGCAAACCCACACAGCATTACAGGCTTGGGGAGGAGTGGCTGGAAAGCTGTCCGGCAGAAAAGGACCTGGGGGTGCTGGTTGACAGCCAGCTGAATATGAGCCAGCAGTGTGCCCAGGTGGCCAAGAAGGCCAACAGCGTCCTGGCCTGCATCAGAAATAGTGTGGCCAGCAGGAGCAGGGAAGTGGTTGTTCCCCTGTACTTGGCACTGGTGAGGCCGCCCCTCAAGTCCTGTGTTCAGTTTTGGGCCCCTCACTACAGGAAAGACATTGAGGTGCTGGAGCATGTCCGGAGAAGGGCAACCAAGCTGGTGAGGGGCCTGGAGCACTAGTCTTATGAGGAGCAGCTGAGGGAACTGGGGCTGTTTAGTTTAGAGAAGAGGAGGCTGAGGGGAGACCTGATCGCTCTCTACAACTACCTGAAAGGGGGTTGTAGTGAGGTGGGTGCTGGTCTCTTCTGTCAGGTGGCTGGAGATAGGACGAGAGGAAATAGCCTTAAGTTGAGGCAAGGGAGATTTAGGTTAGATATTAGGGAAAAAAAAATTACTGAGAGGGTTGTCAGACATTGGAATAGACTGCTCAGGGAAGTGGTTGAGTCACCATCCCTGGAGTATTAAGCAAGTAGATGGGGTACTACAGGACATGGTTTAGTGGGCATGGTTGATGGTTGGACTCAATGATCTTGAAGGTCTTTTCCAACCTAAATGATTCTACGATTCTATGTTTCTATATTATGCTTTGGAGGTGGGATTGATAGGGGCTGCTGCATAGATACCAGAATTTTCCTAAATTCTTGTAGTCATTACAGAGTCTTTTATAGACCATGCAGTCCCCAGACTATTCTGCCAGTAGCACTAGAAGCCTAACTGAGGGCAGCAAGAACTAAAGTCTTTATACATAATCCCAAAAGAGTGTTTTAGGGAGAAATACTCGTCACACCTAAAAAACAAGTGTAGCTTACTCATCTGTTGGGCTTTGGCCAGTAGGCCTTGCAGCAGTGCTGCTGTGCACCACCAGTGCTTTCTCTCTATCTCTACCTCTGAGAAACTGTTAATCAAGATTATCTTTTTCTGGTTCAATCCTTGCCAAGGTTTCTAGCCCAAAGGCACTGGAGTTGCTTTTAAACCCCACTTAGTTCTTTTGAGAATATTGTAACTGCACACATGGTTGTCTTTAAAAATGACATTTATTTACAGGTCATACTGTTTTCTTCTGAATGTTCACAAACCATATGTTGCAAAACAAATATTACAAAATGTTTTAGAAGGCCATGACTTCCCATGGGAATGTGCCTGAAACTAGACCATGCAAAAGTGCCTTTCTCCACTTGCCCTTAGCCGCCCTAGGCCACCTTGTTTTGCAAATGTACCTGGTAGATAATTGCCTACTAACAGTTAGGACCTAGTCTTTTTCTTTACTGGAATTTTACACTGTGAATTTATCTTTTTATGTGGTGTGTAACTCCTTGTGGTTTCTTGCAAGAGTGGCAACGTTTGAGAAAAGGGGAAAAAGAAACTTAGTTTAAGCACAGTTCTTATTATTACAATATTGTTCTCAATAATAGTCTGTGCAGTTTTGTGCCCATTTGTTTTGATGTTTTTAAAATCTTCTTGACCTGAGCACAGATATAGAATATAAGAAAGATTTTCTGAAGCACAGAAGAGATTTTTGTCCAGTGCTACAGCTACTGTCTTAATAAATAATACTAATAATTGCTCTATTAGAATGCCCTGTAAAATTCTAACTTAATTTTGCTCTGAATTAAAAAGGGTGGTCCTGGAAAAAGACTATCATTTTTATCGAAAGAGTATCATTTTCATTTTCAACTACAATATAAAGTTAATTTAATTCCATTTCATTTCTTCATATAATTTTCTTTGACATATAAACTCATTTTTAATTACAAAGGAAAAATATCTAGTAAAAACACACATGGCAGTTAATCTCATGCCATCATATGGCTGTTTGTCAAAATTTTCATTAACTTAATATTTGATGATGCAAAATTATTTTTCTCTGGTTGGTTGGTTTTGCAGCCTTGTGATTGTACAGAAATTTCTATAATATGTTTGCAAGACTAATTTCTTGGCACAGAAAATTAATTTATTTATCAAATTAATGAGTAAGTGGAGCCTTTTCCTTGAGGAAAAGGGGAAAATTAGTATGTTTCCCTCATGAAAAATAAGGAAAAATGTAATAAATCAGTTAGAGAGATGCTACAAAAAGGTGAAATAGGTTTAAAAACATGCAGCTTAGATTTGCTTTCAATAACTTGGAAACTGATCCCTCCTCAAACTCAATATTTAGAATGGCTTAAGAAGGATAAAACCATGTTGCTTTTCAGGGGACCTGGCACTGAACATGTCATTGTAATAAGGCTCCTTGTAGCCTTTCCTGGACAAGCCTCCACCACCCATATTTGAAGACAGGGCTGTTGCTACCTGCCAGGGATAGCTGTCATCTTTAGGATAAAATTTTTTCTGGTGATAGTGAATGAAATCTGAGTCAGATTTTGCTGAACTATGAACTGGGAGCCACTGGTTTCCTTCTCTTACTTCTGTATTGTAGTCTGCTGAAAGAACAACTGAATGCATGAAGCTCTTGCAGCATCAAGCTTCAGCTCACGTGAAGGCAAAGGATACTTTGGTGCAAATACTGGGGTGCTGCAAAATGTGTAGATGCAAATTTTTCCCACTGAAAATTAGTCAGGTATTAAAAAGTGACCCCATAATGTCCTTCAGTCTGGTTTGCAACACATTCACTGGTTTCTGGAGCTAATGCTGTGGATTCCATAAAAAGCAAGTGCAGCTTTAAGTTAATTGCCAATGAGTCTGTTCAAGCACCATCATGTGGATTTCGTAATGTTCTTCTATATATTTAACTTGGCATGTGCCTTGGGAATGCTGCTAAGCACATCCAACTGGTTTAGAGAAGCCATGACAACTGTAATCAAATTTTTTTCCTAATTTTCTCACCTGTGGTTCCAGAATAATACTTTCCAAGCAGAGAAATAGGAGAATTCTAAGTTTTGCTACTATTACTTACATTACAGCCCAGAGGGTTTGCCTGAGTCAGGACAGGCATTACATTAAACAACATACAAACATGGACTTGAAAGAAGAGCCTGCTGGGAAGATCTTCTAATCTCTATCTATAAAAAAGGACATGTTATTATCTGCTTTTTGGCATTTGCAATTGAGTGGTCCCATTATTTTTCTCACAGTATTTAGGAAATCTCTCTAAGAGGCAGGATTTGAGTTCAGTTTTGCTTTAGTGTCATGATCTAAAGTCCCAATGCTGGTGTATGTTTGCACATACTGAATATGGCCTGCAAGTGGATCCACTGAACAAAGTGAAATTCAGTGTAAATTAAAAGCCTACACTTTGTAAGATTCAATATTGCAGCTGGTTACAGCCCCATCTTGTGTCTGTGCTTCCTGGACTCTCAGTCTTTAAAAAAAAAAAAAAAAAAAATTCCACCAATAATGTTCACTTTCAGAAAAAGCCATTCCTTCCATTTCAAACCTCATACCCTATGCCAGAAAACACAGTGAACTCTTACAAAAGTGAATATCCTTGTACTTCTCATGCCAACAGTGATTTATTTTCTTGGTTTCATTAATCCTTTTGCTAATTTTTTTCCTTTATTTGGCAAGGCACCAAGATGTTTTTTCTCAATGAGCCAGAAATAGAGCAAGACAGATGCACTGACCATGTAGATGCAAAGGGGATGATTTCTCTAATGAAAGATAATGTACTTGGGAGGAAGAGTATTTGAATAATGTGAATAGCAAATGTTTTGGCAGTGTTCCCTTTTAAGCATACCTGTGGCTGTTCAGAGATTACTTCCCAAGAAGCAATATTACCAGCTGGCTAAGACAGTTAAAAAATGACATTTTAGATAATGGACAACTGGCATATTGAGCCACAGAGCATGTGGTTTTATGCATCAACTGTCTCCAACATTTCCAAGTAAGAAAAGCTCGTAAGTTCATGGTTTCTCCAAATCTTGATGGGGCCTCCTTGGAGCTTAACTGCAGTTGAACCTTAAATCTTCATATTCAGCGCCACCCAACCATACAAATCATGCATGGTTTAGAACAGTTTTGTGAGGAAAATATTAAACTAAGTGATCCAATGATTTTCAGACTGTAGGCTGTGAACCTCTGATGATCCAAAGTTTAAATGTGAATCTTAGAAGTTTATTACCACTTAACAAATCCAGTGCACTTTGCTATCAGTTAACAGTTAGCAAAGTCCATATTTGCTTTGAAGAAGCAGCATATTAGTATTAAGATAAGCAAAAATGATAGCATGCTTTAATATAGCCAGTAAATTGTTCAGGATATATTAGTATTAGTACTAATAGAAGCATTGTTATATCTTGGTGTGTAAGAAAGGTGTTTTATTTCCTAGAAAATCCCTGACAACTGAGAACTTGCCATTCACTTGAAGGTCATATCACTCATTTATTTGCTTATTTGTGGTAATTGTTGTTGTACAAAGGAATGAGAGGTGAATAATTATCATTGAGAAAGGCTAAGATTTTTCAAATATTATGAATCTGCTAAATACATTTTTATGGAATAAGAATTTACACTACTTTTTAGAAAAAGTCAGAAAGTACACTTCTATCTTATATATATTTAAAGGGTTCTGAACAGAATATGTAAATGTGTTTCTTTTCTAGGTTGCCATATTTTAATAAACATAGAAATTCCACACTTCTTGTGACCTAGGCTAATGAGTGATTTTTTTAAGTGCAGGACATACTGCTGATTAACTAATGAAAGGACATTAATACTACACCTGTAGACTCAGTTAGACATGGTGGGTGGGGTGGGTGGAATCCAAGAAAACGTTTCTGACTGTTTTCATCTTCTAGTTTAGTGACTGTATTGCTTTAGTCTTTTTTTTTTTTTTAAGCTGCAGATTGTTAGCACACCCAGAAAATAATTTCTGTTCAGATGCTCCCATATTTGCACCGTGTGCCTTCTCAGGTGTAACTCTGCAGTGGTAACTGTGTGTTTGTACATAGGGCATGTGCTATGCAGACAGTTTGCACAACCATAGAGCAGAGCTGTAGGGGAGAAGAGAACCTCCGGGGCTGCATTGCTCCCTACCCCAGTAGCATCCAGAGCAACTCAGCAAGCACAGGGAGGTAGCAGGGGAACCTCAGCTCAGCCCTTCTTTCCCCTCCTAGCAGCAGAGAAGCCTTTGTAGCTGGTTTTTTAGAAAGAGATAACGTTTAATTTCTTGATTTTGTCTCTGTTATGTGTATATATGGCTCTTTGCTTGCCTGCATTCCCATTGAAATATATACCCTCTGTGTATGCTATTATCATTGTGAACTGCTTTCAATGTGGTATATATGAGCAACATCCTAGAATGCCTTCAGGCATAAGCACATAAACCATTTACAAGTTTAACTGATGCACACACATATTCTAATATAATGGGACTGGGAAGATAGATGAATATGGATATGGAAAAGGGACATAAGATGTTTTCAATAAAAGGTAGCAGGACAGAATAGTGAGCATAAAAATGAAGCAAAAATCAATAAATACCTGGCAAGATCCTTCTTAGGTAAGTGATGGAACATACTATGAAAATATTTTCTTGCTGCATCTTCTAAAGCATACTATAATCTTACAATGTTAGAGCAAAGATAATAAGTTTATTTATATAGGGGGCAGTGGAGTCCACATAAAAAAGGGATGGTGAATGAGAATCATTTAAAAAAGAAAAAAACCATGCAAACTCAAGGAATCTCTCCCATACAGGTTTTTTTTCCTTTCAGTTGAAAAAAAACAATGTGCAGCAATTCCTAATTTTACATTTTCACTCTCTCCCTGCTTACATTTTGTACCCACTTTTTCAATGCATGCAGTTCTCTCTGGGGAATATGGTCCTCATAGAGTCACAGAGCAAGGCAACTTCTTTAGTCATTGAAAGCCTATTAAACCTAGGAGTCCTCCTGTTGCAAGGAGAATTTGAAGAAATTTGGCCAAAGCAGCCAAAAAGTGGTAGGTTTGGGGGAGGGCAGCCAAATTGGGAGCAGTGTGAAGGGCTGTAAATATCAGCTAAGACATGCAGAAAAGACTGTACAAGTGACAGAAGTAAAACAGATGACAAAAATCCAGACTTGTTCACAAGTTATTTCTTGTTCAGGTTTGGCAGTAAAATATTGCACCGTCATCTGTCCTACTGAATGGCTTCAGTGAAGACTTAACTATCTAGATAAATGGGTCACTACCAGATTTCAATGCTCATCAAGCATATTTCCAGTAATGTTTCAGAGACTTGGATTCAGCTGCTACCTACATGTAATTAAAAGCTCCTTCTTTCATAGGTGCTACAAGTGTACTCTCTTTGTAGTCATCACAATATTTCCCTTTCCCATATTCTATGCCACTAACAGAAGTCAGTCTAAGTATTTAATTTTTATACACTGCCCAAAGAAACCTAATAATTTAGTACAATTGTTTCACTAGCTCTTTTGTTGTTTGTGCTATTCTAATAACAGATTTATTGCCTATGTCAGTCTTGTAAGGTTTTCATTAGATCGGCTCAAGCTTCTTAGCACACAAACCTTTCCTCATATTTCTGTCATTCTCATTTTTATTATCATCTGTGGGGAGGAAGAGAAAATGGGGTCACATTGCAGAATGTCATTTGTGTAAAAACACAGTTTTTTTATATGCAGAGGTTTCTGCATATAAACAGGATCCAGCTTCCCTACAGGCAAGCCTGGGGTCTAGATAAATAACACCCTTCTTGAAGCGTGATGTATAAATCTGTCTTTTCTGTCCTTTTGCTGCAATACTTCTGGATGGTGAAACACCTTTTTTCTTTCTAAAGTAGGTCCTCTCTCTATATTTCTTCTACCCTGTAGAGTTATTTTCCTGTCATTATACCTGACAAGCTATTTCCAGCTCCCTTCATTCAAGGCTCATCTCATCCAGACATGTCATCATCAACAGCAGAGTATCTGTGTTTCAACCTCTGGCTTGTGTTCAGCTATTTGCTTCATCCCATGTCCCAACAAGTGTGTTCACTCCCCATGTAGTGCAAGGGCAGGATGCTCCTCATTGCACAACAAAGGTAATCTCCGCAAAACTTGGATTTTGTTGTCAGCCCAATCTTGACAATATCAGCATTCAACCAAGTAAAACATGGTGCATCTCCCAGACATGCATAGTCGTTTTGATGGATAGTGCGCTCACACCTTATAAAATACTGTTGGAACTTAAGTGATGATTTGACTTGGAGAATTCTTGTAAAATCTTAGATTTACTGAAAGTTAATCCATCCATAAAACCAACATTCTTGTAAGAGGTAATTTTCCTGTGTCACAAATCTCCTGGAAAATGATTCAAGTTTTGCTCTTAAAAAAGGTTATAGAGAAGAAAATGTTATGATTTTATTTATAATGTGTATTTAGATTTTTTTAATAGCATTATTGCTTATATATCACTTTAAAGCATAAATAGAAAAATAAAATCTGTTGATTTAAAAGTATAATGTCAACACTAGTAAAATCTGTCCCATACTTCTTACTCAAGTAACCTTTTTGAAGTCAAGGAAATTATTCACCTGATAAAATCTAGGAATAATAGTCAGTTGTAAGTATGTTTGAAATTTCAGGATAAAATATACTGGAATATACTGTGGGCTTCAGTACTATAAAAAAAGCAACTTCTCCCTCAATCTAGATATTTAATTTTTTTCTGCCTATTTCTAAATAACATATTTTGTAAACATGAACCTTAGCCAGGTGCTCCGATGACTGTAGAAACTGTCCTCAGTCATAAGCAGGTATCACAGTGCTTATTTGTAGAAAATGCTTCTTTGCAGTGTTTTTCCTATTCTTTTCACTCAGGTGGCATTCGAGTGTGTTAGGTCAGACATGAAGCTTTTAATTTCTTCTTTCTTTCTTCCCATGCTTCAGCTTCCTATAGCTCATCTTAAGAGCTTCCTGTTCACAAACTTCCTATAGAAAATGAGATATTATAGTAAGTGAAAAATTATCAATCTCTTCCTCTCACTTGCATAATGCAAGAAATCATGCTAATGAGAGTATATGCATAGGTAACTTCTTGCTGCAATAACCCAACACTTAGCAAATGTTCTGAAGCAAAAGTTGTGGTCAGTAGGAAACTATGTGAATTCTGTTGTCTTCTAATTAACTGGACTTGTATGAATTTTCAGATAGATGACAAAAACCACCAAGTTCAAAAATGCACAACGGAATGGTGCTCTTTGACATAGGAAGGCCAGTGGCATACTGTAGTCCTTGTCACTATCAATATGAGAATGCATCAATAAGAAAATTATAGGGATGATTTTATTTTGAAAAGTGGATTTCCAAAAGATTGCTACTGTACCTCTCATTACAGAATACTGCAAAGTCAGGTGTTTCAGTTATTCCCGTAATTTTCTGTTTTACTCATTCTTACACAATAAGCAATTAGAAGCATTGCTGTATCTAATCCTTTAAACGTGTTTCGTTTCTAACACAAATAAGCAAAGATGCTCCATGGGCTCCTCTCTGGCCTCTCAGGTTTTGGTATTCTTTTCTAAACCCTTTCTTTCTCAATAAGAGTTACATTTCAGAAGGCAGTTAACCAAAAATGCAGCCTGAGATGCTAAAAGTGACATGTTGCTGCAGCGCTCATGTTTTTGGAAAGGAGGGAACAGGGCTGAGGCTGCTCTCTTTAGTAGGATTGTCATTTTCAGTCTGTCCGCTTGCCCTAAAATGACACATTTAAAACTGTAGAATTTATCAAAACTTTGCTGAGAATTTTGGTACATTGCTTAAGAATTGAATCTGTCTCAGCAGAAAACTTGCAGTCTATCCCTTTCACCAAAGGATGTGAAAATGTTTAGCAATTATTCACTGAAAACGTAGGATGGAAATGTTGCAAATATAAAGGCATCTCCAGGAGGTCCTGAAGGTATTTGGTATTCCTCTATTTCTTTTTAATTTCAGGGACAGCTCACCTACCACTGTTTTTAATGTCTGTAAAGTGTCAGAACATTATTGGTATCAGTTCCTGGTGGCTTCTTCATTTTCACTTTTCTGTGTGGCTGTGTTGCTTCATTTCTGCCTTGTTTCCATGCTAAACTGAGTTTTTGCTGAAGCTTGACTCACTGGAATGATGCAAGCTCTGTTTCCCTTCAGTGTATGGTACAACACAGGTTGACTGGATGACACAATTCCTTGAGGAAGCACAAACACTCTGTTTCAGCCTCATTTAAGGAAAATATTTTATTTTTCACAGTCTTTTTCAAAAAACAATTTTTTCTGTGAAGTGAAACCGGTTTTTCAATGCCTTTGTGACCCAGCCTTTGTATCTTACTGTCACATTCTCTGATGTCTAATAAAATTAAAGCTTCTATTTAAACTTTTCACTGTATCAGGCACTTCTAATTTCTATTTTCAGTGCAGATCCTTTTGTGCTTAGGAAGGAGTGTTCTTGAGTTTCAGCCTTTGAACAGAGTATTCTAGCCTTTCCTCTGCTCTACCTGGCTACCTGTTTTAATAAGCCATGAGGAAGTTACTAGCCTTAGGACTTATAGTTCTATACTAAACTCAACTGAAAACAGCTAACAGGATCCTAAAGGGGCATCTAATAGAGGCAGAGAGAGGCAATATGATGACACAAGCCTTGTTGGCTTAGAAAATTAGGTAAGAAATTATTTTCAGAGGAAGGAAAATTTGTAATGCCTGGTCTCTCAGCCATCAACAGAGAATTTATCCACACAATACTATTAATACTAGCCAAAGAGGGAAAGACAAGAATTATCTTAAAATACAGAGTTGAGAAGTGGCAGCAAATCTTTAAAACTGTGATTTTACATATTGAAGTTCTTTGGAGCTATATCTATTGTGTGGGTGGACTCAGTCTCTAGAGAAGTCTGTGAGCAGGAATCCTAGGAGATCAAGTTTTTAGGAGTCTTCTTGTGCAGTGATTTTTACAGATGAGTACTTCTGAAAGTGCTTTGTAGGAAGAAGGAATTGCTTTAAAGAGAGAAAAGTATATAAGCTATATATAAATGTTTGTGCATAGAAAGAGAAATGGGTGCATCTGGAGTGTTTTGGGACTTGGTTTTGGTTCTGAAAAGGTCTGGATGCTGGTTTAAATCTTTAACAACCTTTGGGGAATCTCAGAAAAGTAGCCTTTGCTTTCCATTCTGTGGTCAGCAGAAGAAGAAAGAGGGGAAAAAGCAAAGGAATGAGGCACAGAAGTTTGGCTCTAAAAAGTTAGACTTTTCTTCTGTGTTTTCCTTTCAGGTAGTTTTCTCAGGTGGAATAAATATTGTTATTTGCATTTTAAAGGCAGAAACACTGAGTTACAGAGTAAAACAGCTACAGAGCTGGGGATAAAACAAAGATCTGGTTTGTCTTATGTCCTATCCATTAGCTATCACTATCCACACAATATCTGACTACTGTATGCTACTAAACGTCAGAAAACAAATGAAAAAGACATGTTGTAAATTGCTAATAGAATTTTGCTGTAATTTGAAGACTTTTAGAAAGGATTAGTCTGAAATCAGATTATTTGACACTGAGAACCCAAACACAATTTCTTTTTTCCTCAGTAAAATCCTAAATCTTCCATGTGAAAATACTACTATGCTTCCCTAGAGTAGCTGCTTTTCATATGCATCAAATTCCCTTTCTGTCCTAAGAACCACTTTCATCATGTATTGCCTTCCTTTACCAAGAATGCAGATCTCTTAATAAAACAATTACAGATGTTTTACAGCAAGCATTGGCTGTATACTTTTTTGTTCCTCAGTCTGTTTTCTCATTGTCACTATTACTGTCTCCAATTTATACTACTAAAATTATTTTAAAATTTTCTTGCACTAGTAGTATTGAGTCTCAGAAGTGACCTTTAAGACCATTAAAAATACTCAAGCAATGAATTAGTCATAATGGCCTAACGAACAAGAAAAAGACAAGGTATTAGAGCCAGAACAAGCAAAAGGCAAATTATTAGAGAGTTAGGGACTTCTCAGAGGGAACAACAACAAAACAATTATAGTATCAGTATGAAAGCAGGAGACGGCCTGCTCTTCCATGGTATCAGCTCTGTGAACCAAATAGTCACAACTACAGAATATTTTCTGGTCCTTCAGTCCAAAAAGCCTACGAAGACACCAACTAATTAGTTGTTCTGTGTTTTGTTTTTTGTTTTTTTTTTTTTTTAATAAAAAGCCTGAATAATCCTTTGCCAATACCTTTGAGGGTCCAGAACAATTCCAAATCTACTTGGTATTTAAGTGTTTTGGATTTAATTCAGCTAAGCATTCATGAGGGACTTTTCAATCCTTAAATAATTCATGAGTAGTTATAAAATGTTGTTAAGTGATCCAGTTGTAAGTGGAAGAGGAAATACTCAAAACTAGTTAGTAGATAATTCTAGGAGTACTGTGTTTTACCTTTTTTTTTTAAAAAAAAAAGGGGGATGGCAGGTTAATGAAGTTGTAGTTCTAGTAACCATTACAGTGTTTTTTAGTTTTATGGTGTGTACATTCCAGAGCCATATGAAAACTATTTCTATGTTTACACAGCTGTTGTCAAACTCAGTAACCACTATTCTGCTTCAAATTGTTTTGGAGAAAACAGAAGACAGCATTCATGAAGAACAGAATTAGTTGTGCCAACATTCAGAAAACCAACAGCAAACACAGGCTGCACACAGTCAGTACACAGTTGTCTTCTAATAACTGTGGGAAATGTTGGCTATTTACAACTCTGGTTTATAAAGCTTTAACTGAATGAACTGTTGCCTATCAGACATGGAGCAAGCTCTTTGCATGGGATGGAAAAGCTGCTGAATCCAAAAATAGCCTTATAACCTGTCCCAGCATTGCATCCTGCTAATCCAGAATGAAGCTATAACAATTCCCCAAACTTTTGTCCATAACTTGTTAATCCAGAGCTTACTTTAATTAAGGTAAACTCACAGTCTTTTAGTCATCCATAACCATCCTTTGCAGGCACTAAGGCAGACTTTACTAAACTGCATCAGTCAGTAAAATGGAAGGCAGTGTGCACCTAGGAGGTTTTAAGAATAAAAACTTTGAATTGCTGATGTGGTTAGTGAAAATAACACTGCCTCCCAATGACCGTTCAAAGAGCCATTTTTCTAAAAATAATGAAGGTAAACTGAAGAGTTTACTTTGTTATGTTAATGGCTGCTTTACACTGTTTAGAGACCTCAGTAGCCCTGGGAAAGTCCACTGTGAAAGGGCCAAACAAAGGCAATGATGAGGGCAGAGAGTGGAAGACAAAGGAGGATGTGAAACAGAGATGGGAAATGGGCATTATTCATATGAGCTGTTTGGCTCCTTTCAGCTAACAGGAATTGTAGCTTAAAGTAAAGCAGCATCAAGCTTGCTGTACTTTCACGGTTACTCCTCATAGAGTCTCCCCTTGACCCCATGAAGAAGAGCTTCCCTCTGCCTCGTTTGATAGCTGCCTTTCATGCCCTCAGTAATGGATTAACTCTGTAATATACATAGTGCACAGCTGAATATTCACAAATGAGAATAATTTAGTGGGTTTTCCTCCTTTTCTTTCAAATGTAGCTGAATGACTGTGTTTTTCACAAAATCCCTCCAAGGATCTCTGGCAGAGATGTAACCTTTTCTAGCCAGCACCTCCACTGCTGGTTGTCTTTTTCTCCAATAATTCTAGCTAAGAACACTTGCAATGCCTGTTAGACACCACTGTAGCCAAGTGAAAGAACTCTTCCAATTTGGCCAATAGGCATATTTTAGTTGTGTTTCTAGTAGTCTGTTGTTTTGCAGTCTGGTGACATATTGCAGGGGTCAGCATGAGGAAAAACAGACATAAATCTTTCGTATTTACCATTAAGCGTGTGCTCAGCTTTTAGCAATCTCTTCTCAAGAAACCTATTGCACTTGGCAGCTTGGTTAATTCACTCCATGTTATGAATGGAAATAGTCACAGCATCACCCATGCTTTGTAATTGCTCAGGAGTACCTATTGGTTTATGTTACAAGGTTTGCAGAGTTATACATAATCATATTACTAGACGCTACAGGGTAACAATTTGCACCTAGAATCTTGCTCTCTTGGAGCAGAAAGAATTTTTTGAAAAGCAAAATGCCATGGTTGTATTTAGTTGCTAGTGTTAAAGGAAAGTGGTAGTTTCTTCTCTAGCAGACCTCCTACATCATGTGGCATTAGGTCTATGGTCTTTTTCAAGAGTTCCATTAGTTGCCTTCTGCACATATGCATAAACATTTTAAAATTGTAAAACAGACCAGTTTGCGTTGTTTCCCTCCATTTTTTTCTCCATTTATTTGGGTATCCTTTTTCTACCATTTTGACAAGATGCATTTTCTTATAAATTCTAAGGTTCCCAAAAGGAGCAAGTTGGCCTTTATTTTCAGTCTATTAAAAAATCCTCAGTGGAAAAGCAAATAATATAAAATAATATAAAACAATACTATGTCCCTATAATAGCCCAGAATTAAGTGTCACTGTCTCAGAGATAGTACAGCTGAAGTGGTGTTTGTGGCAGACACTGCTAGCACTGAAAATGGCTTTGATGTCTGTGAGACTCCTTCCTAGGAGACATATCCTTTCTGCACATTCTAGCATGAAAAGTCTCTGTTGCATGTAGCACCTCTGAACCAAATATGCTGATCTGAGCTTCTTTAGTCACAAGGTAAAACCAAATATCTGAGTACAGGCTTATTAGCAGCTAAAAATAAAGGTACTAGAAAGATGATTCACCAGTCATTGTTAGCTATTGCTGAAAGTGTTTGATATAGAAAAGACCTTAAAAAGAAAGATCTGTTTGTGTGAGAGAGAATATAATTAAAAAAACCCCACAAGTGATAACTACTGGAATCTTCCTGGATTCACACTAAGAAAAAAGCAGCTTATGAAGTAAATATAAGACTTTTTCTGTTTTCATGTTTAAGTGTTGAATATCTAGAAATTTAACTAGATATTTTGGTTCTGAATGAACAAATTCTGCCTGCACTTTCTCTTGGTTTCATTACATACTTTCAAGACATAATCTGCACCCCTTTATGTGCCATGCCATTCTGAACACTAAGTGGTCAGCCAGTTGCTGTTGTTCCTCCAGGTCCTGCTCTCAAGCCATTTCTGTTCACGGGAAAGCCTTGATCATTTTTGCTGTTACTTCTTCTCATGGCTTTCATTGTTGTTTATTATTAATTTATATCTATGACACCAGAAATAAATGTAAAACTTACCAGGCAAACACAAGAAGAAGCTACTGCTGCTGAGGGATCTTGCCCTAAAATCAGATGCAACTTGAAAAATGAGTAATATAAACAGTAGGGGAAACAAAGGAAGTGTCTCAGAACCAGGAGTGTCTCTTCCTGAGAGAAACTGCTTTTACTGTATGATGATAAAATAATATGGAAATACAAAGAATGTATATATGCTATGGTGATTTCCACTTGTCAAATGACCTCACCTACCCACCTTAGAACGTTCTGTTTTCATGTCGTAAGTTAATCAAAACCTCTGAAAAGCCATTCAAGAGCAGTATCACATCAGCTTTTATTTTAGGTCAATTATCATATGTTAATTTGTAATGAAGTTATGTACTCCTGAACAACTTGCAGCTTTTTGTGAGCATGTTAGAAGACAGTCCAGCAGCTCAGCGGTATGAGGGAAACCTTCACCTCCAGGCGGCTTTACACCGCTCTGTCTGTTCCATTAGCTCCCCTTCCCTTCCACACATACACATACTCA
The DNA here is from genome assembly GCF_929443795.1 of Astur gentilis. Classification (NCBI taxonomy): domain Eukaryota; kingdom Metazoa; phylum Chordata; class Aves; order Accipitriformes; family Accipitridae; genus Astur; species Astur gentilis. The sequence goes on from NC_064905.1 coordinate 8,850,664, forward strand.
TTACTCTGCTGGACCTGTCTCTACACTATTATAGGAATTAATTACAAGCAGTGGGTCAGTGTAATGTATTGAGTATTAACAGTTATTAATAGTTGAAAGATAACCACTTGATAAAGATCGTGCATTACTGAGAGTGATGAATGCCTATGTGATTTACATACAGATATGACAAAGTTCTACCTTTAGATCTGTACGGTATGTGAAAGTAGACCCTTGCAAAACAAAAGAACCCAACCCTTTTCCTTCTGCTGTTGATTTATGCATTTGTGACTGTTATGTGCCTTACCTTTGAAACTATTTTATGCTAATTCACTGGAGAAAACATATTCTTATTCTCAAATCTTTTGTTGTAGAAAATTAGGGAGTTTGCTGATAATTTCAAATCATGCAGTCACAGAGTGGATCCGCTTCTCACATAGGAATGGGTTATGGTTCTAGCTGTCAGGGAAGGGTAATGCAATCTAACTTGAATGCTGAAGTATATTTCCAAAGAACGTAGAACTAAATTATAAACTCCATCACAGTTTATGGGAATGATAATATGTGACAGGCAGGATCAAGCATAACAACTGAAATAGCAAGGCAAAGATATTGGGAACCCAAAGAAATGTTAACAGCAAGCCATTATTAACAGTTCTTCTTGTTAGCTGCAATCAGTGCGCAATTTAATTCACACACTATTCTTCTGTACCATGTTTGGAGGGTCTATCCTGACAGATAATTCTAAACTAATCTCATAGGCTTGTCTCTTCATAGAATTAATTATCTAGACAATAAGGTAGATCAGATTTAGCGAGACTCCTGCATTATGTTAATCAGAGACTTTGAGGAGTAACAGCAGTATTTGTGAGATGAATACAGAGCTAGCTTGACCAAGTGCTGTGTCAAAAGGAAAACCCAAGGCTGAGCTACTGGAGCTCTTCGGGAATCAGTGTGGGAACTATCTTGTAAGGTTTCTATTTGTAATTGTGCTAGAAAAAGGAGGAGCAGTCTCCTGAAGTTTGGTGATGGCACATACATATCAGGCACTGCCAGCCATGAGAGGCCTGCCTGGAATATCACACACAGCAAGCACTGCCTGACTTTCACCTACTCTACTAGATACAAGGTAGAGACACATTATTTCATTTGTAAAGTAATTATTTCATTATTTCATTTCTTATATTACCTGAGAAGGTAATATAAGCTTGACCACTCTGAACAATTTCATACTAAATGGGGGTTTTCTTAGTCCTGTAATAAACTAAAGAATGAGATACAACACCAGATTCTCCAATACTTTTAAACAATCAGGCAGGAGTAATTAGAAAAGTTAGACATGACTGTAAAATATTTGGTATCCATATTCATATGTTGCTTTTCCTGGAAAACTTTATCAGCCAGAATAAATGAGTATTTTCCTATGATAAAAAAATTATGTTCTTAAAATCTAAATATGAATATAAAAATCTGTTCACCTCAAATATGTCTCTGGTTTCAGAGGGGATTTTCATTCATCCTCTCTGTCCCATGTGTTGTGAAGCATATACAAATTTATTTATCAGCTTTCTGGTTTTGCTTTACATCAACATATATGAGAGAGTCTTTTAGTGTTGTTTAGTCCAGAGGTTGATATCAACCAGAACAAAAGAGAGGAGGAGACAAAGAATGAGGAGGACAGTAAGTCAAAGATACTGATTAAGTTAAACAGAAATAACTGAAATAAGAAATACAACTGCACTGCATGCATAATCAGATGGCATATAGTAACCAGTTAAGATTTTCTTTTCTGTATTTTAAACCCCTTGGTGATATGGTTTTAGAATTGGGGCTTTATTCTGATTCCACACCAATGTATGTATGGATAAAATAATTACATGTTGATGTCTGAAGTAAATTAACGATATAAGGGTATTGGTGAAAGTCAATTAATCTCCTAGGAGCTCTTAGTTAATTTCTGATTTCTTGAATTTTCTGGCAGCAGACCCTTTTTTCTTTTTCCTTTCCCAGTTCATTCTTCTCTAATTTATACCACTTGGGGCAGATCCATCTGTCATTCTGTTCAAACATATAAAACTCAGATATATTTCACATGTTGAAATTCTGAGGCTGTGTGTTCAATTTTAATACATAACTTAAGCAAGGGTTTGAGAATACAGAGTCTGTATCCTATACAGCATCCTATGTAAAATGTAGCTCACTGAGCTGAAAACTGAGAAACAAATTCATAGTTATTCCTCTATCTTCACCTCACATATTTTAGCTAATCTTATCAGACTTCAGTTCAATTTCCAGCAATAATGCTTTCTGTATGTGCTTGTATTTATAATGCTGTTTTTTTACATCAAAATGTCACTCTGTCATATCTTGATGTATCTGTTGAGGTTATCTATATTCATTTGCTGTAGCATTTTGGGTCTGACTAGGTTGGCTTGATTTTATTCTGGTATATATTTTGAAATTTAGAAGCCATTTATTCATTAGAAAGCTTTGCAAATGATTTCAGTACTGTGCAGTTCTTACCTGACAACAGCACATATAGAAATAGACTAGAATAAAAGGTTAAAATATACACATTATGTGGTTTTAACCATACAATGAATTCAGGTCATCTACTTTTAATATTGGAAATCAATGCTTAGCATTTACTCTTGAAAAGGATTAATGTACTTTCCTGAAGAAAGGTCTGGAGACTTCTAACATGTTCTGAAAATTTAATAGTGCTTACTTTTAAGGCTGATTTCCAGGTATTGCAACATTAATCTTTAAGCCATAGAACAACTCTATTGTATTTTACAACTCTTTGACTGTCTAGCTGATGTCACTGAAAAATCCTGGATTTAAATATAAGTGTGCACATTGGCATGCTCAGAGGCAGATGTGGCTTCTTTGCCCATTGAACTTTTGTGTTAAGGATACCAAAGCTTATAGTAATTCTGTTATGGGGCTGAAAAAGCATTTCTGATGGCTGGTAGTTTGGGTATGCTTTTAAGAATTCTTCAGTTTGATTTTTTGGACATCTTGGAGCTCACGCATGAAAGTGAATTTGTGCAGCTAGATAAAGAGATGGCAGCAAAGGCCACCCAGAATATTAAGATATGTTTTTGAAAGGAGCTTAAAACTATAAAAAGAAAGGGATGAGAAAAAGAAATAATTTCTGGGGGGAAAAGGGGGAAGGGGGGGAGAAAGAGTTTTTTGGAGAAATGTGGCCATATCCTTGAAAGGAACTTTACCTCTACAGAACATGTTGTAGTCTTCTGTAGACATTGCTCTTTTTCTCAAATTGGATCATGGCTGTGATGCTGGTTTTTGCACTTTCTCTTAGCTTTACTCTTTCTCACATACATTTTTTTACCCACATCTGAAGCTTTGGGGTCATTAACTACGAGCAGCAGATAGATTAGAAGAAGTAACATCAGTCAGATGTAACTGGAAGATGGTTTTCCTCCCAATGAGAAACTTTCTAAACTAAGAGGTCTTTGATACAAATGTTTCATTTTTCGTGAAGATGAGAAATTTAACAAAAATGATCCATCTGTTTAGTGTTGGGAGGGTTTTATTTAAAGAAAAGCTATACTTAAAATATTCATTTTTCTCAAAATATATTAAGTAATCAAAGAGTTTGGAGGGGAGGTTATGTCTTCCTTAAAGATAAAATCAATATATAGTTGGATATGACATTAAGAAAAAAAACCCACTAAAAAAACACTAACTAGCATTTAATTCTCATTGCACTGGAAGTTTGACCTTCTGGGGGAATGGTCTCTTAAGAATTTGACATGGCAGACATAAAATGAAAGAAAATGTTTTATAATTCCTTTGTCAGCTCTGAAAATATGAGAGTTTTGTTGGTAGTGATCATTCAATGGGTGTAGCAGGCTCCATGAAGTATGAAGTTTATTATTCTCCTAGTAATTAAGGATAGAACACGACCGTTCACCTATTATTTCATTTAAGAGCTGCTTCTCAGCTGTTACAGGGCTCAGAATTATTTTATAGACCAGCAGATCTTTGGGTTGCACTGTTTGATGAAGAGCTTACTAGTGTCAGTAGTAATTTCATGATAAACTCCTGCTGAGTTTATGAATTTATTTATGAATTTCTGCTACTTGACAACAGTAGGATAATGTAAGCGATATGTATCATACATAATTTCTTTTACTAGCTATTCTTTATCCTCTATAAAGTCTGGCAAAACAAAAAGAGCTGTACAGCTGCAAAGCAACTAGTGCTTGCCAAAAATACCAGGAGTTTAAATTCACTAGTGATATATATGCACAATTTGGTTTTAGCCTAAAAAAATAAAATTCTTTAAAATTTCTGTAAAAAAATCCCAACCTCTCTCAGCCTGTTGTTGCAATATCCTTTCAGCTTAGCTCCAGTGGCCTCCCAATGAAGTCTCAGCAATCCAGGACTCCCTCTCAGGCTCAGCAAAATTCCCCTGCACTGGCAACTTTTGGAAGCAGTGCTCAGCAGACAGCTGAAAGCAGTGACAGACGTTTTTCAATAATATATCATTTTGTCAGAAATGTTTCTGGTTTCCTGTTTGCTTCCTGCTTCCAGCACACTTTTGCAATGTGGAAAGCTCTTAGCCCATCTCTCAATGTTAATTTCCTGTTTGCTTTAAGCAGTCGCTTTCTTATTCATTGCTCGCACGGCTACATAAACAATTTCACTTAAACCTTCACCTCAGTCTGAGAGAATGGGTTGCACTTCAACTCCACTTATATTTGTCTTTCATCAAATACACTATTTAATGTCTACTATTAGCACCTTCCACTATAATAGAAGACCTGTCCTGGGAGATTATTAAAAATGCTGTAGTAAAATTTTGCACTTAATATCACAGTCTTGCCAGTACTTAACGTAAGTGTACCACTATATCCGTGTTATATTGGAAAACTGTCTTAGCAGAATTACAGTTCTCTATTGGAAAAAGTTCTTTTGATAAGAGAACTGACAGTGACTCTTCAAGCTGACTAAGTTAAATTAGCAAAAGAACTTCTGCTGCCAAAGAACTACGGAATCATTAATAGCAGGAATTCTGGTGGCAGAATTACTGATAGCAGAATTCTGGTGACTCAGTTAGGAGCATTAAGTCATTTTTTGCCATGCTACCATGTCACTAAAATTTTCTTGTCAAGCATAGCATAGGCATTATACACCATATTTTTATAATGATGATACACACCTACTCCAGTATAGGCAAAGTAGTTCAAGGTAATCCTTAGAAAACTGAGCATGCATGGTTCTTCTTTCTGGTTACAGTTAATTTATAGGAGATGACATGGAACCTGACAATACAAAATGAGCTCATGGTACATGAGTGTTCAGATTCTGGATGATCTTCATTTGCAGAAGTAATCATTCACTAATTTGTTATTCATTTTTTTCCCCTGGGTATGGAAGCTTAGTGGACGATCTTAGACTTGGATGTTAACTAGCAGTGTACCTGCTGCTTTGGAGACACATAGTGTTTGCTGAACATACAACAAAACCTCATGGATTTCTTTAACTGTTTCAAAAAAAAATATCACTTTGTACTCATGTCTATTGCAGCATCTGAAAATAGATTAGTAGAAAATGTTCCATTAAAAATTACTTATAAAATGACCCACTATTTCTCTTTTCCCCTCTGTTTAGACCCTGAACTTTAGTTTCACAGAAGGTCAGTGTCTTTTTAAAGCTTGTTGCCACTAACTGCCTGAGCCTTGTATTCCAGCCCTTGTGGAAGTCAGGGCTCTAGAATTCTGCCCAGTTAAAGACCTTTGTGAGAGCAAGAATTAGACACAAGTATTGTTTATGAAATGTTCCTGGTTTTCAAAATACTCTACCAGCAAGTAGAACAGTGTTCATAATGGGCATATGCCCTTTCCTTTGCACTTTCAATCCTGCACAAAATGACACGTTATTCTGAGGGAGACACAGACTGCACCTCCCTGCAGAGGCATCTCTGAGTCTCAGTCACAAAACTGCTGGTTTGCAATGAGGGTGTAAAAGCTTCCTGAAGGAAGAGGTTGTGCTTTGGCCTGCATTTTGAAAATGTGTTACGCATTTGTTTAATCTCTTTGCTGCTCATTCTAGGCACAGTAGCTGTGTGGTCTTAAAACTACATTTTGTGATGTTTCATTCATTGCCGTAAAGTTTAAAGTGATTACATTGTTCATATTAAATTATGGCCTCTATCCAAAATAGTATAAAAATATAGGTCTAGTAGCCATCTCAGAATGAACACGCAGTCCTGAGCCCTGCTCTGAGTGAAAGTACCTACATCATAACTTGTAATCTAGTTTAAAAATCTCCACATTCTAGGCTAAAATATATAATGAACCTTTCATAATGATCCTTTATGATATACTTTTCCCTGTTGAATTTAATCTTGCTAATTTAGAACTATTTATTAATGTAATTTTGAAATCTGATCCTGTCTTCCAAAGTACTTTCAACCCCTTTCATATTGGTATATGTAACCTGCACATTTTTTCTGTATGCTTTTTTATAAATGGATCTGCATCAAAGTCAAAGAGGAAGTGTTCAACAGAACTGGTCTTGGGACAGACACTGTGGGACACTACCTGAAATGCCCAGTTTGCTAGCAAGTAATTGTAACTGTTCTTTAAGTTCTGCTTTGCATCCGATTGACTATCCGTATTAGAGTGAGTTCTTCTAGTTTTTTTTTTTTACTAATATGCTTATTAGATTTATTAGACTGTGCTTATTATCATATCAACGTATAAAACATCAAACACTTTCCTCTTTTCCAGTACACCAGTTACCCCAGAGACAATTAAATCTATTTGATATAGTTTGTCCTTGTCAAATTCATGTCAGCTGCATTTTTTATTCCCTCATTATTTCTCTTTGCCTCAGAAATGGTTATTGTATTTGTTAGTACCTTTCATATATTGCAGCTGGAGTAAATGATCACTAAGTTCCAGGGGCCTCTATTTTCCTTTTCAGGATAAATATTATATCTGACATTCTGTGGCTTTCTGGGCCATCCCACATTCCATATATATCCTCTTGGATGGTATAGAGATTGTTTTGCTAGTCCCTTATGTATTCTATACTGAAATCTGTGCCATGCTGCTGAGGTGACTATTTCTACATTTTATAAATATTTTTAAACTGTTTTTTTCCCTGATTTAGGCTAATGGCTTGTTAAAATAGGTTGTATTTATGATAACTAATTAGGTTTTGGTGAAAACTGAAGTAAATAAGGCTCAGATTATATCAGCTTTCCCTGATTTCCTCTATTTCTCCGTTAGGTAACATCTATACTTTCTTTTGACTTTTCCTTATAATGTGTTGTAGGATTTAGCCTTTCTATTTTCTGTGCCCTGGTAATTGGTGCTTATTTTACACCTTAAAGTTACTGATGTTGCTATACATACGGGTGCTGGTTTCTTACATTTATCTTTAATCATGAGTTTGATTTCCATTTTTGTACTCTTCCATCACAGTTTTCAAGTCATCAAGTGGCCCCCAGTGCTGCCCCAGCACTCCCAGCTGTTTCTCGCAAGTCAACCCTAGGACATCGGTAGAGGTGTCTATGTTCAGGGTCCTTTCTCTACCCTGTCTTGTAAATTCCTCCAATAAATAGGCAGAAAAAAAGCAGTAAGAAAACATGGAAATGTTTTCTTTTCTATTTCTGCTAAGTGTTTTTGAGGTCCTCAGAATACTGGAAGAATTACCAGTGCCTGCATGCCACATATTGCTGAAAAATTATTCTATTTCCTCTCTTAACACTCAAGTTACCTTGGTCTCTTCAAGTACAAATTAAGTGTGTGAACAGAGAAATGAAGTATCTTTTATGTTATGAATTAGTGGGCTGGTAGAAAAAAACTCCACATTGCTCTCATTTTTTGGAAATGCACACAAGATATAAAATGCTTTATATCTGTGCATAACATGTATAAAATAAATAAAAACATACTTTGTTACAAAATGGATTAACACACATTGGCATATATGTCTTCATCTGCACCAGTCAAAGTTTGGTGTATAAAACCTCATTCCACAAACACTCAGACCTAACCAGTTTGCCAAAAATTGCCTTAGGAGAACTAATCGACAAAAGATTCCTGCATAATGAGTAATGAGAACACTTTCATATCTCTGAGATCAGTGACCACACTTAGGTGCGCTTTATGTGCTGCACTGACAGATAAAGTTTAAGGTATTAAAACATTTTAGTACTACTGAGCAGTCATGTTATCCAGTTGAGACAAAGCTTCTAGGCTTAGGCACTGTGATTTACATGATCCTTTGCACTTAAAATTTTAGTTTAGTTAAACATGTGGTAAATTTTAAATGGTCTGTTATTTAGTGAGCAGCAATTGTTATGTGTTGGCATCGTGACATTCATATGCATATACTGCTGCTTTTCCTGCCCTGTTTGTGTGCAACTTACAATTGACAATTTCTGTTACAAACTGTTGCTGGTGAACAACTCAAAAAGGCAGAGAGAAGAGGTTATATTGATGACGTGCAATTAAAAGGAAAAAAAAGTGCCATTTATATATCTACAAGAGCTGCCTCCTACAATTAGGAGTTTGTATGCTATCTACAGCAGCTACATCTTGAGATTTCTCAAAGCATTTTGCATACATTTTCTGACAGTTTATGCATTTTCCGAGACATAAAAAACACTGAACATTGACTCCTTAGCATAACAGACGTTTAGCAGACACATATTTTTTCTACAGATTTGTTTTCTGCAGTGCAGTCTATTTTGGGGTTGATATAGGAAGCATTTGGGAAGACAGATTATTTTTTATGAATTTTCCTGTCTCAACAATGCCAAAAAGAGAAGAAAATGAGTCTTTCTTTCCACAAATAAGCTGAATACGTCATCAATACCATAAAGAGAATAAGTGAACTCAGAACATCATTCATCATTATTGTTTTGTTTTGTTTACCTAAAATACTAATTTAGTACTTGTAGATTAGAGAGATTTTTTTACAATTATTTTCCAGTCTAATATTCTAAGAAATTTTTGCATAGACTTTTAGAATTCAGGTTTCAAAACATTTTTATTTAATTGTGGTTTTCACATATTTTTAGTGAAAGTAAAATATATTCTGGCCTAATTTTTTCTGGTTTTTTTGTTTGATGTTGAGTCTCTTGGAATACTTTGATCAAACTTCTTTAGCTATTTTTGTGTTCCAAGAAGTTTAAAACATATTTTCTTTCTTTAGAAGATTCTTTCCCACTTTTTTCTCTTTTACTTAAATGACTCCTGAATGCTTCAATTTTAATGGAACAGCTGATCCAACCATTGACTGTTGCCAACAAAGCAAGTTTGCCTCTGAGAACATCTAGTGCCTTTGAAATGCGAGTTTGTTAAGGCTCTACTTTTTTTTCATGGGCACATATTAAGTCTACACTTTTCAATGTAAGTATTGTGATCAAGAATAAGTTTTAAGAACAATATGGGAAATTTCTACCATCCCCTTAGGGCTCCTAGGTCATGTAGGTGATGGAGGGAGATCTTGGATGAGAAATATAAGCTAGTAAGAGCCACATGAAGTTCTTAATGTTCTTTGATAAATGAGGTCTGAGATGTATATGGCTTGTACCACAGTGGAACAAGGGGTACCAATGTAGACGCACACACCAGGCTTTTTTTCACAGCTGGCATAGACAGCTGTGGTTGAGAATATGACAGTAATTGTGAGTTTACAAGCAGACTCAGGTCTGCTGGAATAAATGTGTGGTGTTGGTAGATTGTCCTTTACTGGGCACAGTGCCAGTATTTATTCCTTTGGGCAGCTATCATTGTTTTGTTTGTTTGGAGTTTTTTGCCCCTTTGCTTTCACGTATGTACTCTTTAATGTATCTTACAGCTAAGCTACTACACGTTATCTACTGTAAGGTGGCTTAAGTGCTTAGGCTGCATTAAGGCCCAGATTTGGATGCCTCTCACATTTGAGCAAATGAGTTCCAGAAAAGTAAATGGAATAATACCATGAAAATAGTTATAGAAAGCAGAATCAGCACTAATCAGCTAAGGTGTATTAAAAGATTACGGGTCAGTACTCTAAGTGTGGATCAGCAGCATTTCATTGAAGATAGTGAATCTACTGTGAGTTGGACTGGCTGAAGATTTGGCCCTAGGTCACACAAAAATTTGATATATGCGTATTCTGCCTGAAGAACTTACACTGCTTTGAAGCTTTATACTGTGAAGGATTTTAGGTGGTTTATCAGTAAGTACTTTTTCACCATGAATATCTGCAGTGGTTTGAAAGTTCATGACTTCTTCAAGTATCTAAGCTTGCTTTAATATGCTCCACATTTCAGAAAATTCTTTTCGCTTACTTTACCTAAAAAAAAAAAAAAATATTTTCAGTTCTTTCTTGAAAGCAGAAGAATGTGAATGAGAGAAAACTTGTCTCATAATTGTCAAGATTATGACAGTCTTGACATGTCTTAAATCCAGTCAGGAAGTTAACGAGCCAAGGTTTCAATAGCTGTGGTAGTCTAGCAACATTGCACAATATTCTTGTCTATTCTTGCTTTTCTTGTCAATTGTGACACCGTAGTGCAAAATATACTATGCAGGTCATACTATACAAAATTAAATTGCATCTAATAGCATCATTTGGTTAATAATTCCTTTATCCAGAAAAAAATATGGGACAATTCTGTTAAACCTCATAATTTATTGATCTCAGAGCAAAAGTAGGATTTTAAATACTACCATAGTTTTTCCTGTCTGTGTGTTTTAGGAAAGCATAGATTCACTAAATAGTTCATTTAAGTATATATAATTTACTATAATTAGACAAAGTCTTTTGTGAATATATTTCAAAAGAGAATTTAGGCCATGTTTTATAACTGGCAAAACTGGACATAACTGGTTTTGTTTCTATAGTTTTCTCTGAATGTGACAGAAATCAATATAGTCGCTTACAGAGGGGTCAGTGCAAGGCTTTTGAGAACTTGTGGGGTCTGTTTAACATTGGCAGCCTTTACTATAGGCTGTATTTATGTTAGTTTCACTTACAGCTTGATCTACTAGTCTGCTAAACCTCTGTGGAAAGTGTGAGCAGAAGAGAGGGGGAGGCAGAAGGGACTCCCTTCATCTTAGTCAGGAAATGTTGCTCATTGAGCCAGCCTTGACAGCTATAAAATCTGCTGAGATGGAGATACAGACAAATGATGGTCTGAATGTTATATAAGGAATGATGTAAGGAAATGTCTCCTACTTCTATCTCTAGTGTTTATTAATGTACTTTCTAGAGTATTGTCTACTGAAGACAATGTTTATAGACCAAAAAGGAAAGCAAATACAAACTAATGCATACCAACAAATGAATCACAATAAGTATATTCGAACTATAGTATACAAACTATAGTATGGAACACAAGCAGAGGACTTGACTCAATTCCATAGACACTGATGCATGAAATACATGCTTACTACTGAAGGACAACTGGTTATACACCTGCTTCCATTTGCTAGGGAGAGCAGTGCCGCTTTGAAGCCCTAATGTCCCACTTCTTGCAGGACTGGGTATGTTCAAACTGTCCATATATTACATGTGAAGTCACAGCCAGGGAGGTGAACTACCCTCAGGAAAGTGTCTAGTGCTCTCTTTCAGTCAAAACTCAGTCATGTGATACTGTCATTAGGTGGAATCATAGACTTATGAGTTGTATCTTACTTTTGTTTTCCATGACAGCTAAATTTCTGATCACTGTCTTTATGGTAGCAGAGCTATCTGAGTAATTTCATACAGATTTATTCAAGAGATGCTACATTTGGGAGTGAAAATTGAGTATTATCACAGAACTCAGTTTCTGCTTGCTCCTACCTTACTTAAATTAGAAAACATTTACTCCAGGGGACTGGCTATCACAGAGCAGTCTATAAAGCAGAACACTTTGTGCAGGGCTGTTAATGATAGCTTTACATATTTTACTTACATCTTGTATGGAACCATTTTCCTGAGATAAAACTCAGGCTGGAATTTGAATCTCTTATCTGAAGAACTACTAAACTTCAATTTTGAAACTAAAATCTATCATACAGTTGGTATCGGAAGGCTATTTGCAATGAAATGTATGAAGCCATGTTTTGCAGAGAGTGTCATGGAATAATTCCTCCATTGTGTAGAGAGACCAGATTTCTGCCATCTTGCTTGCTAGCCATTTCTAATTGTATTCATTTCAGTGAAATGAATATTAATGGTTCTACTTTATTTAATAAAGTTTGTTCCTGATTTATTTTTTCCCTTCAAATTAATTTCTCTTTTCATTTAATTAATTTATAGAGATTTTACTACATGTAAGTTAATTACAATTTTATCCTTTTAGAGGGAAAATTTTTCAGATTATAAATGTTATTATTTTAACAAGTATAATGAGGGCATACAGCAGCTTGAAGATGAGTTTCTTTGTCCTATTCTGTAAGTGTTGTGGGCAAGCCTTTTTTATATTGTAATACTCCAAATTTTCCATAAGCTAAGGTATGAGTTATTAACATATCCAATAAATTTACATCTCCTGATCTGATATGTCATGCATAGCTAAGAGACAAATATAACTTCTTTCCCAAGCTACATGTTTTGAGTTGTTAAGGTCAATGAGAAAAATGTTTATAAGTACTAAGATAAGAAGTATAATCACTCTGAATGTCAGAGGTGTAAACCGTATTAAATGTATTCCACAATATATTTTCTTCATATGTAGGAGATACCTAAAAATGACATAAATACATTTCAGCAACAATATGAAATGAAGGTCTGAATCCATGAGTTATAATCCCACAGAGATCAAAATGAATTTTTAAAACAGTCTCAACCACTAATAGAGAAATGCTAAATTCACACTAATGGTGTGAATGGTGATTTCATGGAAGACACATCTGTTTATCACAGGAATACTATGGACATATAAAACAACAATATATTAGTACAAACGACATGGACAGTTAATAAGAAAGTCCTTTGAAATTTTCCTAAGAAGTTCTGCTTAAGAAAAGGGCTACTGTGGAAAACAGACTTTTCTATTCCTGTATTACAAGATTGCTGACACCTTTTCAAAGTATTTGTTCTTCTTCTCAATAATTATAGAACCAATAAAGACAAAATCAATAGCTTGAAACTGGCAAGACCTTGGAATTGGCAAAATCTTAGAACTGGTTGTTTTCTGATTTATACCAGTGCAAATCAGGAATAGCTATTCTACTGTTACTGAGTCTGAACTTAATTTTATGTAATGTCAGAATTGATTATCTACAGAACAATGCAGGAGTTTTTCTTGCTTAGTAAGGATAAATCTTCTGAAATTATTTTACCTGCATACATTTGTTAGCAAATAGAGAGACATGGACAAAGAGAAAAGAAAAAGTAGCATTTAATAGCTGGTTTATACTACAGGTATTAAAACCCATTTACTCTTCTCTTTGGTGATAACCATGTTCCCATGTTTTTCCTACAGTAACCTAGGACATGTACATTGTGCCTTTGTCCCAGTTTAAGGAACAATGACCTTTCAAAAGGCAGCTACATCAGGACAAATTTAAGTGTAGAGAGGGATTATTTGAGTTTCTACCAATAGAACTGACTTCATCTTTGTGTAGGCGTAAGGTCCACAAATATAAATGATGGCTTTTCCTTGGGGTTTTCACTAATGTAGCTACATCAATACCTGACTCTGACAAATTCAGAAAGAGAAGCAAGACCTGTGATATGAATCAATAAAATGCAAGCTTTTGTTGAAGATTAGAATGTTGTGAACAATGAAAGTATCCCCTTAAAACAAATAAAACTCAGAACACAGAAAAGTTTATTTTTAAGAAAATATGATGGTCTAGGTATTTCCAAAGGTGTCTTGGCTTTTTCTATGGAACTGAGACCTTTTATAACACAACCATTTTCTCCTTCTTTGAGAAAATGATTCTTCCTGGAATTTATGATATAATTTATCATAGCTGTTGTTTTCTCCCCTTTTTCCTTCAGCTGTAGAAAATGATAATATTTCTTTTTGTTAAATAGCTGCTTTGTAGCTACATACTGCAAAAGGATTTTTTTTTCTGCAGAGAACTCTGAGGCAGTGCACAGTTGAAACAAATATTCTTTCTCCCTCTAGTTTCACTATGCTGATGGTTCTAGTCATGCTATAAAGGGTCATACCTAGGCAGCTGCTCTTTACAATTACCATATAACTTGGAAACCAAAATCTACTTATTTAGCAGAAAATAGCTTTCTTCTTTATGTACATACTTTACTTTTTTTGTTAAACACAATGTGAAGGCTGCATTAGTGGCAGTAAAATTAAAGAGGATTTAAGATTTTGCCTTATCATAAGTCATGGGAATGGATCGCTGCTGAGTTCCCAAATTCTGCTGGTATTTTAGAAGGGACTTCTTGCTGTATCAGCAGTTAGAGTATTACCTCCAGCCCCACTGCCTTTTTTTGTTCTTTTTAAAATTTTTGTAAGATGCTTCTACATAGCCAAATTATGCTGTAGAAAGAGATGACAGAAAAGATCCTGTGTGCACAGATCAGCTGATACGATGCATTGCTGATGGGCTCCAGCTAAGCTGCCAGACTGTGAGCTGTGACAGTGCACTGTGGGTGCGATTCCTGCTGCTGGTGCTGCTGGGAAGGTGGCAGGGCCGAGCTCTGACCCCCAGGCTAGACCTAGCAAAGCCTGCAACCCTGTCCTTCTGACTCAAACGCAGAAGAACTCCCTCCCTTCAGCTCCCTGACCCTAACACACATGGAGCAAATCATCTTATTTTCCCAGAAGTACTTTTAAATATTTGGGAAGCCAAGTGTTGAGGGTCATGACCCTGAGGTTGCTGCACAACCGGCAGATGTTTTTGTAAGCCTAGCAATGGACAACTATTTTCCTATATGGATTGTTTGCATGTTTAGAAGTTATGAGTAATCAGATAAATTACATGCTAAAATGTATAAGAAGTAAAGGCAAGATAAACTACCTGCGTAAATAAGCCCACTCGCTCAAAGAAGAAGGGCTATGCTTGAAGTGAAATTTAGGCCCAGCCTGAAAAAGGGGCCCTGGACACTGTGACGCTGAGTTTTGTGGTGGGGCTAAATCCTGGCTTCATGTGCACATTCCTGTTCCCCTACACAGTGGGTGGGAAACATGTGATATGTGCTCCTGACTGCTAAACCCAAATGCCAACATATTGATTGGGGCACTGCCTAAAACCAGTATGGAGAACAGTTTAAGGTGTTTTGGGGAGCTCATTACAAGGAGGAGGTCTTGTTAGCTGCCTGTCAAGGCTCTGGCTCCTCCAATTCCCATCACAGCCAGACACAGGGAAAGGCTGGGTCCGAAGATACAGCTCAAATCCCGTCCTTGCCCTGTCATGGTACTTTACTCTGAGCTGTAGGGAGAAATTACTTTTTTAGTTTGGACTGAACTTTGAAAGCTGGTGAGTGTGACTGGGGAGAAGGTGTGAAATGACCTTGCAAATGACAAGTGTTGGCTGTTGTCTTTCAATTAACTTCAGCTTTTTTCAAACCAAACCAAACCCCACTGTTGTCTTTTAAATAAGGCTTGAAAAGGGAGCTTTAGGGAGATAGTCCTCCTCTCCATAGCATTTATCAGGAGGAATTATTGGGATTGACTTCCTTCCTTCCTCAAATCTCTCTTTCTCAGAGAATATCCTTTATCCAGGATGTTACAGTTATCCTTAATTTACTTTAGACATTATTAAAGCAGCAGGGAGTACAGTGACATACAGGTTAGGAAGAAACCAGACTTGGATTCAGGCACCTAATTTCTTTGCAATAATGATGGCAGAATAAATTGCTTTAGTGCCACACTTCCAGTACATTTTATACGCTCCCTTTCTCCCCAGAGTACTTCCATACTCAATAGTATAGCTGTATAGTGCAGGGTTGGCCTTAAAAATGTGACAGCAAGTCTCTCAAATCAGACACCATACACCAGCTTCTCTCACATACTCAGCAGTGCTTTCTCACATTTATGGAGCTGTACCATGACTTCTTTCCGGCTCCAAATCCAACATTGCAGACCATGTGGTCAGGCTGGTCTGTGAATGAAGCTGAAAAAGTGATAACATGCTGCAGCTGCTGACTTGCCACTTAGCAGACATAATTCTTACTAAAGGAACATCACTAAAATTTACATTCCTCCCACACATCTGATCCAAGCTGTAAAGTTTCTTACAGACAAAGAGAAGCAACTTCAGAGATCTTCATTGTACACCCTAGGACCTAGATGGTGCATAGAACCATGTAGTTAAGACAAAAAGACATTCCTCTACCTCAGACTGTAAGTATATGTCTTCTCCCAGTACCAAGAGCATTCGTGGCCAGTGTTACTTCTGTCAGACTGGTTGGCCTAGGTACCCTGCTCAAACCCAAGCGACTGGTTACATGGTCAGGATACCTGGTCAAGTGCTGTGTAATTTTGAGGGGGGATGGGAAATCTGATCAAGGTATAAATACACTTGATTAGCATAGATAAGCCTTGAGTGATTTCAGTGCAGAAGAGAAGGCAGAGACCAAATACACTTATGCCACAGAGGCAGACATGGGAAGACATTTGAGAAGCACCAGTACCTCTGTTATTTATTCTCCAGTCACAAGGCAAAGTGGGCAGGTTTATCAGTATGACTAAAAGCTGCTCCTGGGCTTTTGCCTGTAACCAGTAGCCCAGGGTAACAGTAGAATTATATTTAAATCAGAGGTATCAGGTGAGAACAGCTGATTAGAGAATGTCAGGACCTGAATGAGATCCTGGGTTATCTCTGACTTCAAGATGCATATATACACGGAGCAAGCTGAAGATCACACAGAGTCCTTCTTCGTTTATCAATGGGGCAAGAGGAGAAGCCAGGGAAGACACTCTGCCATGGAAATTAATATTTTAATTGTCAAGAGGACTAAGAGGCAGAGAGCTGAGGAACATTATGAAAAATTTAGTGCAGTTGATCCCATGGGCTTTCATCTGCTGATCTGGCATATAGGAGACTTTCTGGAGGAGGGGAAAGACCTTTCAAAGGAAAGAAATATGGGAGAGCAAAACAAGAGCAGACAAAATCAGTGATAAGGTTTTGTAAGCACATATGATAGGTTAATGTGATTTCAAGTCACTGAGGGATGATCAAGAAATGCATCAAATTCAGCATGAAGAAACTTGTCACCAGGAGCTCCAGCACTGACAAAAGTCAATATACCTAGTATAAGATCAGTGCCATTTTTAACATCTTTCTGTTCTTGCCTGCACTAGATATACAGTGTTGCTGAGCTACACCAGCTTTTGGTAAAAGAACTGGTCTATAAATTTTGCTAACCGCTATCTTGCAGGATTAGAGTGGTGATGTTGTCACAGACCTTCAAAGATTAAATTAAAAGGTCTGAGAAATCCTCCATACAGGCATAACTCTATGGTTTTTGTGGGGGAAGAGGGGAGAGTGGAGGAGAGAATGAAAAATGCTATTTCACTTCTCTTTGATTTTTGTAATGTTTCCTGGCATTCCAGTGATTTATAGAAGCAGCAACAGTCCTCAGAAATTGGCAAGAGTACAGAGAGAATAAGCCGATGAAAGATGAAATTAATAGCAGTCCTATATGCTTAAGGGATCAATGATGTATTGGTGCTATTTCTTTTTCAATGTCACATGCTGTGCTAGTGCAGTAGGCCAGATGATATCTCAGACACTGACCTATAATCTGCTCTGTTCCCTCAACGCCTTGCTAATATTTTACTGAAGGTTTGACTATGCTGCAGCTTAAAACAGAACTTTGCCGACTGCAGGAAAAAAATACAAAAGACAATTTCTGGTGCTTTGTACAGAGAAAAAGAGGCTCCTGGATTTAATCATTACTCATAATCCTCTCAAACCAGTGGAGCTCAAAACAGCAGTGAGAGAAAATGACAGAGACCTTGCCTTGGTAAAGGATTATAGTCATCACATTGTAGCATACGCTCCTACAGATCCAGCCCCTTCCCTTCACATTCCTGCTAACCTGCAGGAGGAAGGGACCACATACCGTGCGCAGAAGAAGGTGCAACAGGTTGCAGATAGGGGTCTGTATTAGTGGTGCTTAACACTAAATGGGGATGCTTGTTCTGCTCCATAGTGGCATGCATTTCCAGACTATTTTTAATGCAGGAGACTCCACTCATCTTGTCAAATCTGATTAATTGCTTCTGTTGGGTTATTGTGCTTCTTGCCAAAGAACTGTTCCTGGTTTTGGATCCTTTTCCTGCCTGATGGGCTGCATATGCTGTCTGATCCCAGCCCGGTCCAGTCAGCTGCTTTTGCTGTCTGATGCCACGCTGCCCAGCCCTGCTGCTGTCAGATCCTGTTGTTTTTATAATCAATTGCTTTCTATTCCATTCTGTTTATGATATGCTATTTTCTGTTCATATTGCCTCGTCCTGGGGCTCTCATATAATTTCTTCCTGCCTAATTTTGATGATGTCTAATACTGCAGCTGCCCCATAGTTATGCTTGCTGAGTTCTTACTGTCTTACTGTCTAAGCAAACAGCTGCATGGCCTCCTGTTTCTAAGTTCCAGCTGTCTGATCAGCTGTTTTTGCAAAGTTATCCTTTCCATGGTCTAATCCTATCGTCTGGCTCAGTAGCTGTAGGATCAGTTCTTTTTTGCACAGATCTTCTGGTTGTGTAATTATATATTTCACGTATCATCTAGTTAATACTTTATTTTGAGATTGTTCCATATATCTGAATATCTTCCTCTCTCTCCTTTCTCATGCTTAATTTCAGTATGCCCTGATCACACTCCATTTATCCAACTAATTCCTCTTTCCTTTCTGATTTCTTATCAGCTGCTTTTTAGCATCTATTTTTACTTTCACAGCTTCTGCTAGTCAAAGATTCTGATGTGTGAGTTGCTATTCCTGCAGCCCCATGTCTACCACCATCCATTCAATCATCTCTATTGTGTGCTGCTTCTGCTGTTCAATCAGCAGCGATTTTTTTTCTTTTGTGTAGGCCTGTAATGATCTGATCAGTACTTTCTGTTATATGATTGCCCTTGGTTATCATTCCTACTGGCTAATCATCACAAGCAACTGTGTTCTTGCACAGTCTTTGATAATTATCTGCTCATGCTGGTTTTGGTGACTTTCTCAAGCCCACAGAGTGGAGTTATACAATTCTTAGAAGCACATACTTGGACTATATACTGCAATAATGATATTGCTGGACTTTGTTAGTATCCTGGAGTTAAATATGTAAATGGGTATTGTTAGTTAAAAGTTTTGCAAATAGCTGAATTTCACTGTGTAGCAGTCAATAAAAAGTTCCCATCCTCTCCCTTCTCTCTGTCATATTGCTCCCTTTCACATATTCCTCTGTTTATGCGGTAAATATGTAACGGTTCTTCATTAACCAAGAACATGTACATCAGGGCTATGACGTTCACCTTTCAACTCATGTTTCCTTCTAGGTACTTATCCACCCAGCACAGCTAGACTGATCCCTGGTTCACTGCTGTATTATAATATAGAATAAAAGGACAATACTCAACTGGTGTAAATTATCATAGTTCATTGACTTCAGTGGACCCCCATAATTAAGACAGTCGGCTCAAAGTCTCTGGAGGAGAAGACATATGCTGTGATTAAAGAGCGCTGTCTCCTGTTGCTGGCTGAGAAAAGTAGATTGATTATCTTTGCTTTCCAGAAGAGGTTTAGAATTAGTTGAGAAGAACAAAAGCACATTATATTCTTACTAAGAGCTTTAAAAGATATCAGACAGGGAGATGCATTTTTCACAGCCATCTGTGAAGTTCTGTATAGGGGCAATTTATCTTTCCTTCCTTAAAGAATTTTTTTTGCCACATAGATCTTAGAAGAATGGCCAAGGTTGTATTTGGTGCTTTACCTCTCAAGGTGTGACTGTCTGGGCTACAATCCTGATTTATTCTTGGATAGTTTAAATCAACTTAAATTGCTAAATTTGCCCTCTGCTCATCCCACATAAAACTGGTATGCTGTAACCTGTCTCATCTTGCAGCTGCTTAGGGGGAAGTAGTCAGAACTTTTCTGAATCTGGACAAATTTGCAAAGCTATCAGTGTAGAAGCAAAAAGTGTTCTATCTGACTATTTCCTTAAGGAAACCAGGATTAAGAGACTTACATCTGTTGAAATTAATTTATCTGTTGAAATAACTTGGAGGCATGCAAAAATTAGAGTTAGTAAGTTTTGCAGCAGGAGGGTGGATGAGATAGCCTCCTGAAGTATCTTCTAGTCCCATTTTTTATGATTGCCTTCAAACTGAGTAAACTGTGATTTATGAAGCTTTATAGAATGCTATTCATTTTTCAGGTAGCCTCCCACATGCTTATATATTTACCCAGATCTTTCAGAATTTTATGCCATATATTTCAAAATTTGGAGAAATGTTTAAACTTAGATGTATAGTTAGAATAAAAACATTAATTTTAGAATTTAGAAAACCATAATTTTAGAATCTGGATCTGTACAGCACTGTGAGATTTTTTAAAGGAAAAAGGGATTTGTAAATATAAAATATGACTGTGTTATCAGTATCTTTTCATATTGAAGCAGTAGATAAACTAATTATGCTAATATCATTCATAGAATCCTTCATGGCATCAAAGAATGTCACCCCATGCTTGTTGTATCCTTTGATAGCACTGACTTTGGCTATGCAACTACACTAAATATTCCAACCACTTACAAAGATAGGATTCAAATACATGTCTCAGATTTCAAAGTGTACTACAGCAGAAAATCTTCATCCTCTCCATCCACTCTTGTTATGTAGTCTCAGTAGGTTATAGACACTTCTTGGGTACTTCTGGGTGCTGTTTTCTTATCAGCTCAGCTCTATTTAATACAATGTCTTAAACATATATTTTAGTTCTCTAACAGTAGATTATTAAGAATTCTTGTAGCCTGTTCATGTAAGTTATAAATCAAGATTCTTTTCAAGTTCAATACTTAGAGCTATTGGATGTTAACTTCTCATTGCAAAAACCTTAAAAGTGTTTTGGTTTTACTTATACTCAGCATGATTCTAAGGCAAAAGAACAAACCCGAATGATAACATGGAGCGAACTTTCCTGCTCAGCTTGCTGATGTTCAAAAATCTTTCTACTTTACACCCTTAATTTTACAGTTCTGATTCTTTTTGGTTCTTTAGGTAAAGATAAATGTATCTTACGTTAAATTTAATGGAATTTGATCTAGCTAAGAATGACAGTTCATAATGTCCATCTAGAATCTGGTAAAATAAACCTGGTAATAAAGTCTGACAAAGGATGTAGATAATGCACTGAACTGAACCCTGAAGTTTCTTGAGATATTAAAACTACATGAAGAACCATCTTCTACAGATTTCTTCAAACATGTTAAAGGCATTCAAAATTCCAAAGAGAATTACAAAAGCACTTCAGTTCTGACTGTGCCTGTAAGCCTCTATCTTTCATTACCTCTTTCAATTCTTGTTAGCCCATTGGGTAGCATGGGGAGCACATGCTGCTGATAGCCATGAACACTGAATGCATTTGTGGAAGATTTCAGAGTTTTTCATTGAACAGCACTGTAATTAATTATTATAAATACAGCATTCTGAACAAATCCACTTTTTTTTTTTTTTGTCCTACCTGGGATCTATTAATTTTTCATTAGATTAAAAACCAGTGAAACTAGTGTAGTATAATGATAATGTTTAAGCATTCAAGTTGCTTCATAAGCCTGATCCAAAACTCTAAGCTGATCATGAGAACTGTGGATTTTTCCTTTGACTTCACTGAAGTCTTTGAAAGATTGATGGACCACCATTGAGCTGGCACTATCTTTTCCAACACATGCTTAGATATTAATTAAGCAGAAGAGGAGAGCAATTTTTATCTGCTTATAAGAATATTTTAAAGAAAGTATTCTTTATTATAGAAGCCATTTACTAGTATAAAGAAGAGTAACTTGTTATTTATATTTAATAATCAATTGAATAAAATCAATGAACCAAATACTGATCTCATTTACTCCACATGAATTAGGAGTGGATACAGTTTAGTCAATATAATAATCCAGAGAAAATTGTTCCTTATGCATTTTGGGGGAAACATTTGTTGGAATGTACCTTTAAATTTGTAATGCAGTTTCTGATAGGCTTACTATGTCCATGTTAGAACTAAATCTTTGCTTAATGCCCACAAAAGTCACAATAGAAAGTAATGGTGAGGATTTACAGACCTCATTAATAATTAGAAATACTTAGCAGGATAAGAAGGTGAAAAGAACACCACAGGTTTCTTTTGAGACTCTTCATGCTAAGTTCCTTATTAACAACAGGAAAAACAAGAAATAACAAAGTTATATTTTTTTCCTCTCAGTCTCTCTCTCTCAGCTAATTCAAAGTGAAGCTGTTAATTAACACCCAGAGTACAATCTTTAGTTAGTGGATTAATTACAGAAGACTTGCTGTGGGTTTTAAATTCTCTTGGGATATTTTTAAATCTGGTGGGCAGTAATAGTGCCATCTGTTTTGTGAGCCAATGGTTAGTTCTTACTGAAATCATTAAAATCTTGAAAACTATATTGCCTGCTATCAAGGTTCATAAATAAGTGGGGTTTTTTTAAAGTAAATTCTTCTTCTACTCTACTGTTCACACCTGAAACAACATTCAGTGTACCTCCCACACATGTCATGGGTAAACAGCTGGTCTGGAAAGCAAAATGAACAACCTGTCGATGCAGATCACATAAAATTTTCCAATAGCTAAATGAAAGTTACAACTGTAGATCTCATGTTACAGAAACTTTCCAGCAAATAAGTGTCTTTAAATAACACTGTTCTAAAACGGTCACCAATTTTCATCTGATGCTGGAAAAAATAATGGATCAGAACTCACTGCTGCTGTTTACTCGGAATTCTCTGTAGCCTGAGAGGCTCATCTGCATTCAATTCTACATATAAATAAAACCAGATTTTACTGGGAATACTGTTGAACACATACTTACCAAGAATTGCCCTCAGGGGAAAAATACCAAAATGTGGACTAATTGTAGATTACTCAGTCTTCTCTTATTCTGAAATAGATGTGTTTTCATTTCTTTTTAAAACGCTATTGGATGAGGTTGTTTTCCATCTGTATTGCTGGCAGGAATCTGACAGACTTGCAGAGATCCAAATCATTTCCAGACAGATTTGCATGCAGCATTTAATTTAGTATTTTCAATCAATAGAATTGTCAAGATCTGGCTGGTGGTCCCTTTAAGTACAATTAGTTTAAACCATGTGCTTGTTGGCTTGGGATTCTTCGTCTTTCTATTTAATTTCATGTACTTTTCAATGATCTCAATACTCGCCTATTTTTTCATCTTAGGGCTCATGGTTCAGCTGCTGGATGTGTTAAACATTTTGGCATATATCAATTTAAAGTAGATAATTGTATATTAACTACCAACTATGCCATGAAGTTATTGTTTCTTTACTTCCTCCAAATTCAAATTTCGTTTATGCCCAAAAAATAAATTAGCTTGTTCTTTAAGAATCTTTTATAGGGTCTCCTAAAGTTAAAAGATCTTACATTTCACAGTTGATTCATCTCTATTACCTATTGTATTGGTATCTGTCAGTCAGGAAAATAAATTGATATTTTACCCATAGAGAAGCACAAAAGGCAAAAAGGCAAAGGATTATTTTATAGTCCCAATGAGGGATGATCCTTTTTTTCATGGTAATGAGCAATTGTGAGGAAAACTGCCTAACTTCCTATGGACTGAGCAAATCCAGAGAACTAATTGAAGGCATAAAGACATGCAGGAATTACAGGAATTTAATATTTTTAACATGCAGGAATTTAACATTTTTAGCCTGGTTCAGTATTTCATGAGATAACAGAGATGTCTAGGAGTCAATATAGGCTAAGAAAAATAATAAGAGATACTGAGAAAAGCATAATAGTCAGTTCTCTAATCACACAGATTTTTAATATATCTGTTACTTAAAATATGAAGTTTTTATTTGCATCACACTTGAAAAAGTATACCTTATGGACTGTTAAATTAGAGGAAGATCAATCATGAACTGCTCAATACTGTAGCAGCTACTAAATTGCTGTCTTAGATCTTCAGCCCAATATGTTGTTTTCAGATTCCACTTGCAGGAACAACTCAGAATGAAATGTATCTTTTCTCATGTATTATTTTTCAGTACCACTGCTGGAGTGTGAACATACTTTCCCACCCTCACTAGAGAAAGATCTCTGAAGAGATGTGTTATACCAGCTGGTGTGCACAGTGCCCACTGACATGACTGAGAGAACTGCTGGTGAAAACAATTTGACTGCATATGAAGAAAAGAGAAATGAAAGTGATTTTTTTCCTCTCTTTTCTCTCTTACTGTTTCAAGATTAATTTTGGATCTGACCTTCAAAAGCTTAGATATCAAAAGCATATGTATTTTAGATTTCATCTGCGCAGAGTAGGAAAGTTGCTCTCAGTACATTTCCACTCGGGAGAGCTTTGCAATTTCCCTGATATCAAATCCCTGAATGTATTGATTACCACTGAATCTGATCCTTCTCATCTTCTGGGTAAAAAGCCAACCTTATTTTTCCTAAGGCAATTTTACCTAGTATATGGATATGTGCCAGTAATATCAGCAGCTCATGAGTATATTCTCATGCAATTACACTATTGACTATTAGGTAAAGATGAAAGACAGACCAGCTAAATACTTATTCTTTAATGAGTTTTTTTTCTAATCTGTCAGGCAAAAGTTATAAAAGTTAATACCTGTGTAGCAAGGGTTAAGATAACAATTTAACACGCTTTAGTTCAAATATAGTACAAGACTTATTATAGGTAATAACTATATAACACATCCCATTACAAAAAAACATCACATTTTCCTCATATTTACTTCAATGGTAGTACACTAATTTCACTCTTATTTCCAGAATCCAAATACTTATACAATAAGCATTTGTCTATGCCTTCTCAAATCCTATTTGACTTAAGAGTTCATAACCCACTAAATGTCTCTGTATAAAGCACAAGAACTTGGTACAGTTAGGCATACTGCCTTGACATGGCTGTACACATCATTGCTCTCGCTCTCCCAGAGTTGCTCAGATGGGAAGCCATATGCTCCATAAGGCCACGCATTACAACTTACATCCTCAAGGCATTTTCATCATACTAGAGTCAGTTCTCCAAACAACAGCGAACTCAGAGTTCCAAGCAATTATTGAAGACTCCTGTTCTTTTAGTTATCATATTGCCCTTGGGGGTGACCCTGTGTATCCAGTGATTTCCACTAATCTTTAGCCGTGAAGTACAAATCACTGACAAGCTGGATGGAGTAGGAAGAGAAGAACTTGGAAGATGTCTTGACTTTTGAGTATTGTAGAGAAGATGACTACCAAATGCTAGTTCTGTCCTGAGGAGACCTTTGAAAATTTTTTTAATACCCTAAATGTCAGGCTGGAGAATGTTAGAAAATCTCTTCCTATGAAAACTTTTATTTGAAATCAATACATACTCATGACACGTTTTCTCTGTCACTTAACTAAACTTTTGCAACTGATTCTACTAATTTTAAAAATTTCATGTTTTTTCTTTTCCTCATGTCTTCTCCCAGCCCATTTGTTACATCCCTGATATGTTGATCTTTTCTTTTTAGATCTTTCAGCTGTGATGGCCAGCAACATTACTAACAGTTCTTCAAATTTTAACCTTTGGAGCTATTGCTGCCCTATGCCAAAGTATCCTTAGACTAGATGATAGTATCACTTTGAGCTTTCTTTTGAGAGGCTGCTAGTGTTGGAAGGGAGGCATTTTATGGGA
Organism: Astur gentilis; assembly: GCF_929443795.1. Lineage (NCBI taxonomy): Eukaryota > Metazoa > Chordata > Aves > Accipitriformes > Accipitridae > Astur > Astur gentilis. The sequence continues at coordinate 8,876,451 of NC_064905.1, forward strand.
TTAAATAGAAAATCAATAGGATAAACAACCCTCTAGCTAGCATGTTTATTTTTATTTCCTGATTGTATCTCTCTTTCTGAGAATTGCCTGTGGCAGAAAATGTGAAGCTCTAAGATTAATGTTCCAGCTGTACTATAAAGATTTTGCTAGGGTAAATGATAAAATAGTATGGAAATCACTGTCCCATTCTTACAGTCTCAAAGTAACCGCCATGTTTGGAACAGTTGGTTTGTAACTCAATGGTATAAAGTCTAGGTATGAAAAAAACCACCAAACCAAAACCGAAATAATATAATTTATTTGAAAATTAGACTGAAAATAGTCTTTTCTAAGGTTTTGAATATAAACCATTCTAGATAAATATGAGCAGCTGGATTATATTTAGTCAGCTGTTTTGGTAGGTGGATGATTTCCTTTCAGCACAAGTTAGAGTTGGGGAAATTTTATTTGAGACCTTTGGGAGTCACCTTGAGTAGGAAATAAGTAAAAGGTAAATCCTTTGTTCTCCTCCCCTGGAGAGATACAGAAGTAAATAGTGTGTCATTTTTTTTAAACCCAGTTTTCTATCACTGTTTTTTCTCCACAACAGGATTTTAATCTTTCCTTATCTGTATCTCTAAATACCTAATTATTTTCCTAAAATGTCATTCTAGAGTCATGGGCCTGATTTGGCCTCCAAGGGAGCTACTCAGAAATTTCAGAAAACCTGCAGAATAGCTGCAGAATAACAATGGCGATGTCAGCTCTTCCACATAGCCAAGACTGTATGGACTTGTAAAGAAATATTGAAGTACCTATTTAGATTAGAGAAAACCTGTTAGGATGCGACTGCATTTCAGATAAGAGTTTCTTTTAATGTTTTCTGCAACTTTTGTTGAACGTCATAAAGATTAGGGTCTGGAGGTTTAAACTTCTTTGAAATTCTCACATTTGCTCCAAAAGTCAGAATAAACCTATGTGAAAATATCAGTATTTCTCATAAATTATATTAAATAATAATGTTTAAATAAATATTTATTGTAAGGGGTTTTCTATAATGTAACATATCATGAAAAATAAATATAAAAAGAGGGGTGTTTGTGGAAAGTGTTTAACAGATAAAGATGCTAAGCCTGAGCTATCCACATACCACAACAATATACAAGTAAAGCTATAAATCCAAAATTTGGGCTCATTCTTTGGTCTAGATGAGTATTTTTCATGCTGTTAAGAGTAATAGTATTTTAAGAACAACCCTACCAACCCCATCTATGGATCTGCATTGTATCCATGTATATAATGTGCGTCCTGAAAAACAGAAGATTAAAATTCTTGTGAAAAATCTGTGGAAGACCAAAAGCTTAGAATTTATGCGGCAGAAACATAAATCTTGAATATCAAGTCTGAATCTAGTATGCTAACTAAATACTATTCATATTAAGGGTGTGTGTGGAGCCCAAAGACAGGGGAGTGATTTAAATTTTCAGTTTTGAGAAGTCAGATTCTGGAACCAAAGGCTGAGCAGGAAGAAGTTGGTCAGATGTGTGTTTCCTATCTGCAGCTTTAACACTGCTCTCAGAGGTGCAAAACTCATTGTGGACTTGACAGTTGCTACAATAAGTGCTAATTTCTCACTGTGTGCTATAGAACCATAGAACTCTGTTTTAATTCAAACTTTTACTTAGAGGCCTTTTCAAGATGCCTTATGAATCAAAATGGGGAGGCGGGGGGGAGGGGGTGTCTCAGGGCTTCTATTATTTGACTTTTTTCCACCATGTGCAGAATATTTTTTTTTTCCTTTTGTCAAGCCATGACTGAGTCCTTTTCTTGCTTACAAATGTTTAGTGCTAGAGAAGCCAAATAATTCAAAATAAATACTTTATTAGGCAATGCTTGGCTTGCTTTATTTGCCCTGTACATAAAAAGCTCTCACACTGTTTACATTTCTTCAATGAAAAATTCTGCATAAGCCAGGCTGAGCCAGTGGGTTACTCACAAATTCAGCATATTCATTATGTGTGACCTTATACTCAAGCTGTTATAATGGGTCACCTGAGTCATATTGTTCCACCTTTATTGTTTCTGTTCCATGATTGGATGCCATAAACCATATATGTTGCTTTTCCAAAAAATGAGTTTTGTTTGGGGACTCATTCTATGATCCATACTCGGTAAAATCAGCTACTCCAACTGCACTAGTGGGGGGCTGGACCTGTGCCAGGGACTCCATCAGGGAGGTAAGACTTATTAGTTTAGGTAGAGAAATGCACTAATAGCTAATCAGCTTTGAGCCTAAATCTGGTTATTATGCTTCAGCTAAAGTACTGTGGAGAGATGCCCAGCAAGGAATGACATGAAAATAATCAGATCCATATCACAAAGTCTCCTCACAGCAAACTATTACACAGGGTGTCAGCAGCACTGCTACAGACAGAACTGCACCGGCCCCCAAGAATCAGTGGGGCTTGCACACACTTTCAGGATGGAGACTTAGTGGCCACTTCCCACACATGGCCATGGCTATTGTTTGAATTTGGCTATTATATGTGTTTCCTCATAAAAGGAAAACAATACATTGCTTTTTTTTACTTTTTGTCCCAAATTTTGATCAGAAGTGACTGGTATCCTTTGAAAATGAAATTATTTTCTGATTAGAAATGATTCCTTAAAAATGTTTGAGGAAGTAAAAAACACTGGAGTTGTTTTGTACAGTTTCATGCAATGGACCAATATTTGCCTTAAAGTGAGTTTTAATCAGTGACATTGCAACAACTTTAAAAGATGTACAATAAGTGCTAGTACTGAGAATAGATAAGAAAAAAATGACATTATTCACATGGTGAATTATACACAGGCTTTTGTGAACTTGAACAGGCAATCCAAAGAGACTAGACATTAGTATATATTTGATGAATTACTTTTATTTCAATTTTAAATAGATTTTATAGGCATTATAACATATGCAATGAATAAATAGAAATTTTCTATTGTTTTTTGAGGCTAATCACTGAAGAAAGCATTGTTCCAATAATTTACTTAAAATACATTACCAAATAAGTTGAATTTATCCACATTTCAATTAAAAATTCAATTCTTGAGGTCTTACATTATGAACATGGAAGATGAATAGCCTTTTGAGTTGATATATTGATTTTTATTAGACGTAGTCTTTTTGTGCTTCATACTTGCTTCACAGAGATCATGCATATTTGTTTTTTCATGAACTTTGAAACATTAATGGACGTCTTCTGCCTGAAAAACATGATAAGTAAGCTGAATTATAAGAGAGTGATGAAAAGACCAGTTCCTAAATGGCATAATAAATCATATGTTAATTATAGCTGCCTATATATGTATAAAGATATTGACGGGTCAATGCATACTTGATATCTAATCTTTTATTTTGGGAAGTGTCTCTGAATCTTTGCCTTAGGTAGAAAAAGTGGTGCTGCAAAGCTGTTCACTGCAGAAGGCAACACTGCAACAGTGAACAGACAATAGAGAGATGTTCAGGGAGAGCAGGCATGGTAATAGCATTATTCATAGCATTCATTCAACGCAGTATGATGTGTTGTCTTTTTAGCATCTTTCATGAAATATTTATTTGCTGTAATGTTTCTCCAGAGAACAGTCTACTCTACAGTAACTCCAAGAATAACCTCAAGTTTTTGTTTGAAATTTTTTCCCCTTTTTTCCCACTTCTTACACATTTTTTTCCATGATGACCATGTGACCTTTATGCACTCAGTACTCTTTCTCATAAATGATGTAAGTGCAATACTATATTTACAGTAGGTTTAGCCACATACAGATGAATGGGCATGTGGGATAGAAAGTATCTTGTATCTGATGTCAATAAATACAGAGATGCACCATACTAAAATTCTTCAGTGCAAGGAGAGTGCATAACACTTTTCTGCCTTCTTCTAGAACAGGGAGGAAAAAACGTCCAGAAGACAAAACATGGGATGTTTGCAAATGTTATAATAACAAGGAACTGGTACATGCATTCATGGGAGACAGCCTCTATTTTTCATTAAAAAAACAATTCAAGATATTCACTTATAAGTAATAAGAAGTGGAGTTTAGATTCTGAATCTCATTCTCTACAGTATAGGATTCTTAGTGATTAATGCTTAGAAGGTCTATAATTTAAGAAACTCCTCTCCGTGTTTTCTCTGTCATCAATGACAAGTGAAAATCACTTCCAGATTCAGGTCTTAGATGTTTTTTTCCTTCCTAGTTGTCTCCAGTGATGACAGAGGGAGTCTGCAATAACTTGGCTCTGAGATTAGCATACATCCTAGATAAATTTAGTCCTTTCTTAAATTTGCTTTGCAAACTAGGTGTACAGACAATTGTTCAATCTAGTTTACATCTCACACCTTTAATTAGCATAGATGTTGTTCATCACATCAGTCAACACAACTGTTCTGCTTTGAGGGCTTAAGCTGCCATCTCACTTGGAAGTACAGGAAGACCTCTAACGTAGCAGCATTTTGCTCTCCATTGGGTTTCTTGGTTCTCTGTTTGCCCATCACTTCAAGCTGGGTTTCCCAACAGCAGCAGCCTAGTGCAGGCTACTCATCACTGTCTTTCAACCCTCTATTTAAGAAGTGTTACATGTGAGGAAGACAGATCTGGCTCTAAATCAAATTGTTATTCAAGGATATTTAGACATTTGCAGTGTTATCCTCCTTTATCATGCTTCTTGTTCCAATGAAAACACATAAATTAATAAATAAAACAGAAACTGAGCATGTAGGTATAGATATAAATTAATAAATGCTTGAAAATGTGAATTTGACAGTGCTGTGTCCTTTGGAAGGGTCTGATTTTATTAGAACATCAAAGTTATAATGCATAAAAGGCATCTTGAAAATGTATTTATTGCACTGCCTTTTATGAGGTCTAATATGTTAAAGACAGGTATGGAAAGCTGGGTCCTTCAAGAATAGGACAATGTTGTTGGGTCCAAAAGTTTGTACTTCACAAAGCTATGACACAGATTGGCTTGTTTGGCAGTTTTTATGCAGGAAAAGGACATAGGAAACTTAATGGGAATGTTACAAGCAAACTGGAAAAGCTATGAAATATGAACAATGGTATGATAGTTGCCTGCTCTTTATCTGGGCTTAAAACTAAAGTATATCTATCTGTTTCATTAGTATTAAACTCCTTCATGTATTTCAAGAGTAAATTACATGCAAGGGAGATAAACTTAGCATACATTGCCCTTATTTGTTATAGTTGAAAGCCACACACAGTTCCACTATGATACATTTTCAAAGACCTATAGAAATACATTTTTGAGTGCTTTTCCCCTCTGAATGCACAGAAATGCTTCATCAGCATTTTGTGGCCATGCATAAAACATTGACATGAAAACACAGTAGGACACTCAGTTATTCTAGTCAAGAAATATCTTTGTAACACAAGGGATTAAAAAACAAATAAACAAAAAACCCCACCTTTTTTATTGCCAGAATTCGACTCTGTAAAGGAAACATTGATCTATTAGGCTGGATGCAATCTGAGGTACCACTGGGCTGGGAATACTAGAAAGATGCAACCTTATATGCAGTAAACATCCTCTGTAGTTCTGGAAAGCTGTGGTTATTCACTATAAATGTGTCAATAGCTGGTTCAAGTTGAATAGTAAATATGCAATAGATAGAAAGAGAAAAACTGCACCTGCTGGAAATGATCCTCTAAATTATAGATGATGATGATGATCTTACAAGTTCATTAAGGATTTACTAGAAAACCAAACAACTCTCAGGAAGATTAATCTTATTTTCCTTTTTCCATATGTTTTATTTCTGGATGTGCTGGCTGAAAGTTTTAGTTCTGGAATTGTCCTAGTTAAGTAGCTAAAAAGAATATAATCTGACAAGATTCTGAAGTCTGTTATCTTTTGTTAATGTCCAAATCACTGGATTTCAACAGAAAAACTTTGGGAAGTATAGAGTTTACAAACAGCTGTAGACAAGACCAGAGTAGCAGCACTGACAATATGATTAAGTTCCAACAACTAAAACCTTGCACAACATACTTGGTCACACTGACTTAAATGAAAGAAAATAATCTGGAATATTTACAGATGCCTTTCAAAAAAAGACAGTCCTGGCAACAATACAGGTTTACAGGAAGCCTAGGAAGTTATACAAATTGCCCTCAGAGTAAAGAATACATTCATATGAAACCAGATCTTCCATTGAATCAACTTGGCCCACAAGTCAAATTATCTTCATGAACTTCAGTGGGACAAACAAACAAATACAAAAAGTATTTTTGCTGTTTTAAAAAGTATTTTGCGTTAATGTTTGCATTATGCAAAATTGCTTGTTTCGTTTTTTGGAAATTGCCAAAAAAATTTTGAAAGAGAAAGCTGATTCAGGGCTAAACTTAGAAGGCAGGCAGAGTTGTTTCCAGCAAGTACATGAATAGACTATAACATTTCTTTAGGTTGCTAAAATTCAGGATTTGATACTAGGATTTGAAGTAATACTAATCTGAAATCTTTGTCTTTCTGTTGTATTCTTCTATCATCACCTCTAATTGAACTTTTCATAACTGTCCACATGACATTCAAAGAGTTCTTCAACTTAAAAATTCCCACAGAACCATAAACCACTATAAATGAAAAACTAAATATTGTACATTCTTGGGTGACTAGTACTATATAATAGCAAAGTGTTCATTTATTAGTTCTCATTATGTCTTCTCCACAAGGAGGCAAAATGCCAAATCTGAAGAAGGTCATATGGTCTCTAATTTTGGCCTTCTGGCATAATAAAAACTTAATTCTTTATAGTCTAACCTCTAAAATATAATGTATCTTTAAATAAAACCTGCCTTTAACCTTTTATACCTTGGTTAGAAATACTTCCTTTTTACATGTTTCATTCTTTCATGGCTGCAAGGATTTAAATTGCTCTTTTCAAGCTTTAGGGACAGAAATTATATAGAATTTTTTTGTTATTGCATTCCTTGGCACTTGGGAAGATGTGTTGAGACTTCAGAAATGTGTGTCCTGTGGGACCGGACTTACTAAAGAGCAGCAAGCCACTTATTAGAAAATCTCTGGTAGTCCCTGAGGATCTTTTCCTATTACCTACCTCTAAATGAATGACTAACATAATGGATTAGTCTTTTCACCCTTGATACATGACTAGAAGACTTTATGAACTAGCAGGAATGTATTTTGATTTCACTGGTATCCTTCCCCATCACTGCTGTTGAATTTCCAAATGCTTTTGGTACTTACCAGAATCCAGATGGAGAATTCTCTGAACTGTGAGAGGCTAACACTGTTGTTCTGATTCTCTTTTTGCTTAACCTCCATGTGTCCCCTGCATAATTCTACCTTTTCCCAGCGTCAAATTGATGACATGATCAAAAATGGATCTAGTCAGATAGCAAAGGTGTTCTCAGCTCAAAAGTACAACTAGAATTTTAACAAGAAAATTCAAAGCAAAAATTCTAAACATGTATATGCATAAATGAAGATAAATGTATTGGATAGTCTTAAGGTTTATACCATAAGCCTGGATGTATTGATCTTTGTGAGGCTCCTCTACAATGACTTTGAAAAACTTACCACGCAAGCAATGTGTATGGAGTATATCTTTCAGACAGCCCATTTCTAGGAGATAGGACCTGCAAGGATGCATTTGAATACATCCAACAAGCTTTTTATTTGCATTTTACATTTAAAGCTATCAGTTACCGTTCAAATGTTTGGATTTTGACTTAATTATTATGATCTCAGAGACTTAGTTGTGATTAAGTAAGTTTAATTAAAGCTATAAAATAGTAATAGATGTATTTAAAGTTATACACAGAATCCAGCTCAGTATTGTGCTTCTGATGAGATTTGCTTGGCACAGAAACTGGGGGTTTGAGGTAGTTTGGAGCAGCTGAATGCTCTGATCTCATCTGTGTTGTCTCTAGTGCAGGTTAGAGTAACCTGTTGTCTCAGTCGCAATATTTTGTAGTGTGTTGTCTGTAGTCAGTTCTGAAATAACATCTCTGAAACTTTGTTTTTATAACAACTTCTATACTGAGCCAAGGCTGGTGAAAGCCTGTTATGGTCAATTCTGTATCGACTGGGCATTTTGACCACCCATAGAGTTGTCAGCTAGCCCCATCTGACTGCATTTTTGTGAGCTCAAACTAGCCAACACATGATTTGATAGGTTACTGAAAGGTACTCAATTTCCTCAGAAAATGGCTGGTTTCAAGAACTACATATGAGCTTTTTGAAGCCTTTAGACAAGCTTTGTGGAGGACTGGCTACAGACATCGAAAAGCAAAAGCATTATTACCTGTCTCCCTGTGTTATAAGGGGATGCTGGCTATGTCCACCTCTTTCTCCATACCATACCTGACCAAATAGGCTTTTTTAGTTACTGACCTTCTCCATCCTGAAACAGATTTCTAAGATGTTAGGCTGCTGGTCAAATATTTTCTGTTACCTTTCTGTGAAAAACAGCTCAGCTCATTAGGTCCACTCCAGGTGCCACTAATGTTTTCTACTGCCTTGTCTGCCCTCCAGAGAAAGAAGCCTCTGTCTCAGTTACTTTTCAAACACTCTGGTCCTGCCAATTCTTTGCTCACTGCTTGCAGTGGGGCCTCTGTCTGTTTCTGCTCTTTTTCTGAGAGTATAATGGTATTAATTACTCCATCTTATTTTTTATTTCTCAAAGCTATGGAAAATACCAGGTTTGTAATGCATCACAATCTTTTTTCTCACTCCAGTGTGGCTCTGGCAGGAGGCAAATACACTATAATGAACAACTGTCTTCACAGACAAGAGTCTGCTTCGCCAGTAGCTGGATACCAAGCACAGTGTTGTTTCTTCTCTTAGATATTCAGCTTTTTAACAGAAAACTAAATTATAAAGATGAGAAAATTGCTCAATGTAACAATACTTGTCTGTTGTCTGCTTTTATTAGAAAATAAATGCTACTGGGAGTTTTGGTAATGAACAGTTTCTATGAGAATTGCCTACTTCTTAATTAATTGATATGTAAAATGTATGATAATCCATATTAAAAGCCATAGCATATGCTGTGGAACTGTCTTTTGCAGCCTCTAAACAAAGTCTGAGGGGAAATGAATCAGAGGTTAGCTGAAAAGTGTTTTCTAGCTAGTGTTCACTAAACAAACACTCTGCAATTAGAGGTTCAGATGTTGACTTTAAAAAGACACCAAACATGTGATTTGACATTCAGACTGTACAATAGAAAGAAACGCAGATGCCATCTTTAGAAACAAGACAAATCATAGTTCAATAGTTGCAGGGGAATTTTACACTATGCTATGTTATTGCTCAGCGTAGATAAGCAAACTGTGAACTAAATAAATTGCAGCCAGTGTTAAGTTATGCTTCACAAAGAGGGAACAAAGATTAGATCAAAAGGCATGGGACTCTGCAAGATTAAAACAACTGAAATTGTTCTCTTTCTTCTCACTGTATCAGGTTTGCTTCATGCGGCACTGAGCAAGATCTGGGCAGTGCTTTCTGGGGAGAGCGTCTCTTTTGAGACAGTGCTCTCATTATCAAACACTGGAGTGTGTTTTTCTTTAAAATGACTATACAAAAACTAACAGAAGCATTGTATGTACACATGCATACAATCCTATAGCATATGCTGGTAATTACAAAATATTAGCTTAAAACAGAGAGGGACAGCACTAAAATAATACACCTTTTGTTTTCATGAGAAATTGATTCTTTCCTGTTGATTCTCCCCCATCAAAAGTATTGTTGACAACACTAAAATTACCTTTTATTTAAAGAAAAAAAGAGGACTCAAGAAAAACACAAGTATTCTAGTCCTTTCATCCAGTTATTTTAAGATATTTTAAGCTTAATTGTTGTTTTACCATCATTCATTTTATTGCAAACTGACGGATATTGTTGTAGTTAAATGTCAAGTGTACCAGGATATCTATGTAATTTAACCTCATTGCAAGCAGAGCACCTCCTTACGGCTTCTAAACTCACAACTCTGTCCTCAGAAGAGAATAGGCACATAGAGCTGTCTCACTGCAGTTTTACTGACAGCATAACTGACTTCCATAATGGGAATGCTGAATTGAAAAGTGTTGGCTATTAGTTAAAAAATATTAGGTATTTCAGAATGGAATTTACCCAGAATTGGGTGCTTGACTTTTTTGTCTTGACAAAGCAGGGTTTCCAGAGGGTGAGCACTGTTCATGAGAACCTCATCTTGTTGAGAACCTGGTATGTTCATGTTTCATTAGAAAAAAACAATAGTCTTTTCCTTGTATATATCCTAGCACCATGAGATCCTGGTAAGATACTGAAAATCCTATTGAGAATTCCACTTCCAGGTTAAGAACACAACAGAAAACAGAAAATAAACCAATTAATTTTTGGAAGTCACTGTAACTCCTTTCAGTCTGTTTCCCATAGATACATAAAAGAAGTGTCAGTAGATGAGTTTGTTGTGCTGGAGGACTGGAACTATCATGTAATAAAACTCTATGACTTGTACGAGTATTATACACTTTCAGTACAAAGTCCAAAAGTAATTTGACTCAGATCTGCAGAGATATAAAAGGGAACAATACAGACGAATAAAGAGCAGCATTTGTAGTATCAATATATTATTTTAAATACTTGACTATGATCAGTAGGAATCATAATTGATCAACATGTCTGAAAATCATTTACTTTTATTTATGTGCTTAAATATGATGATAATGGCATCTTTCATCATATTGAAAGAACTTAAGCACCTGAATTTGCCGATAGACTTTCAGTGTGTTTTTCAGATGTGCTTATGTAGCATATATCCGCATCTTTAAATGCCTAATACTTTTAAAAATTTATCCTTTAATGTGTAACTTTAGGGATCTTAGCAAATCTCTAGGAGAAAATCTCTGCTCTTTCTGCAAAAAGGAAAAGGAAGAGCCAGCCCGATTACTTCTATTGTCTCTTCCCTGTAGTTTATCCTTTTAACCTGTGTATCTTCAAATAGAAATTAGTTTGATTATTTAAAAGATAAGAGGTTGCTGTAGTAACAAAAGATGACAAGGTTTGACCATGGTGTTCCCTGGAATCAGCACATGATTGTGTAGATGTGGACAAAGTTTTTACTGAATTCAGTATTAAAGGCAAAGAGGAAAAATTTTATTCCAGACCTAAATACTCAGTTTCAAGAAATAGGACATTTCTTTAATGATCTTGAATTCTTCTGACTCTCTCACTCGATACCATAGAGCATGTTTGAGTGAAGTGATACAAGCAGCTAGCTGCAGTGACTTGACAAAATAAAGGTATTGCTAAGCTACTTCAGAGCCTTGTCCCATTAGACCATTACAACCACTGAAGTGGATCAAGTGGTTACATAAAACGGTAGAACTAATGGAGTGATTTTATTTGTACTAGAGCAAGTCCACCATTGCATGCCCTTTGACTGACTCTAAATATCTGGGTAACCTTACAGGGTAAAACATTTTCTAGCCCTAAAAAAGTCAAGTGCATCTCTCTTTTTTTTCACATCTTAATATCCAGGTTAATTCTTGTTTCTTATGCTTCATTTTATCTTTGGAGCAAATGGAAAGATAGCTGTTCCTAAATTCTTTAAGTTGTAGTGAGTAGCAAAAAGACATTTGCAAAGGCAGCCTGAGAGATTGTATTTTCATTTTCCAGAAGTAGGGATGGGGCTGGCACTCAAGACAGAATTCTGTGTATTTTTGAAACAAATAGCCCATTGGACCTTGGCAGAATGATAAGCGGGTGGCAGAAGGACACCCACTCTAAATCCATAATTATATGGGAAGGGATACCAATGCTGTTCTTTTTTATTTACAGTTCTTTTCAAACCCCAAAGATTTACTGAGAAACCTTCTTTGGATCATGATGTTTCTGACAATCGAGATACACAACTACCTAATGGGAGGGTAGACAAAAGACAGAGCAAGATTTTTCTTAAAGGGCATACAGGGATAGGACAAGGGTAATTGACACATGCTGGAAAGTTGTAAATTGTAAACAAATATAAGAAAAGACTTTTTTACCATAATGGTGGTCAAATATTTGAACAGGAGCTGACAGAAATTGTGGCATCTGCATCCTGGGATATATTCATAGCTCAGCTGGACGTGGCCCTGAGGAACCTGAACTAACTGGACCTGCCTCAGGCAGGAGATTGGACTAGAGACCTCCAGAGGTCCCTTATAACCTAAGTGGTTCAGGGCCAACTGTTTCAGTTCAAGTAGACCCTCTGGGCCACATGCTGGAGTCAGGCTGAATATTTTATGGGCTCTAGAGAGGAATAAAGAAGGAGGTGTAGTTGGCAGTGACATAAAACTTATCCTAGAACTTCTTCTGGGCCTGATGTCCAGGCTTTGATGTAAAACATTCCTTTGGATCTGGCATGTACTGAAACATTCCAATAATTAAACCCTAAACACTCTGACATATTATAAAAACATAGCAGATGTACTGATTTTCTCCAGACACCAACAACAGCAAGGGGATTTCTGCAATGTAAGTATATCCTCTGAGTTTTGTTCATTTTCAACAAGGTCAGTCATGCAGTCCCCAATGCTAGATTGTGCAATTGATGCAGGTTATACTGGGTAATAGGCACAAGAAAATATGACCCCTACAATGATCAACAGCTCTTGAGCTAAAAAATAAAGTGAAAAAACCCCCAACCTCCAATTCCAGAGGGCAATAGGGATGATCAATTTATGTGAGCAGTGAAAAGTGATTTTTCTTTTCTGAAAGTCCTGCCTGGAATACCCTCTAGCACTCAGAGCTCTGGACTCTGAGGCCACCATCCCATACTTTCCCTCTAGAGGATGATGCCAGCTACTCTATCTCACTGTAGTCACATTGCGTAAATCACCTGTTCACCTTCCAGATGGAAGTCTGCAATGCTAATCACTTAAAAGAATCGTAAGTCTATGAATATTTAGAGCCTGATCCTCTTTCCATTTAAGTTACTTGAAATTTTTGCCATTGTAGCAGGTCTGGTTTCTTAAAGGGGCATGGTCAGGCTTCAGAAACCTAGAATTTATTTTGTAAAGGCAAATTCTTAGTCCTAGTCCTGAATCTGTGGATGCTTATGGTAGATTGCTCTTACTGCTTATCATTCCGTTGAGAACTATGTTTTCCAGGATATTGTCTGGACAATGTCTGACCTCTTGAGGGGATAGTGGTATGGGTGAATTTAAAAATTATTTTTCCTTATGGGATGTCTCTGATGCATACAAGTATTCTCCAATTTTTAAGGTGAGGCAATGTTAGAGAAATACCTCTATAAGGAATTTTAAAGTGTGTGGTATCATCCAGAATCCAAGATGATAACTGAACAATATTTATTACCGAGAAAAATAGTGGTTAGTTTCCATAGCGATTTTTATGTAGGTCAATGCAGTTATGTATATAGTATATACATAATACACAAATATTCCCTCTTTCTTTCTCTTACTGTTTACTGATTTTTGGGGCATTAGTAGGTTTTGTTGTTATTTCTAAATTACCTGTTCTTGCCAATGCCTGTTGGAACAGTAGGGGCGGGGGGGGGAGCGGTATTGAGGAGTATTGTTACTTTATTCTGTAATATTAAATACTTTGGGGGACATAAGCTGTCTTTATCACAGTTTTTTGGGAAATCAAACCATAGATAGGTGAGTGTGATTTTGGTTATTATAAAAATTTCTGTGCTAGTCTTTGAATGTTTACCCATAAATATTAAGGGCAGAATTTTATTAATTTCTAAGCTCTGTAAAGTGATTGTGAAAAAAATAGTGAACATTCTTGAAGGCAAAACTTGTTGATATCTCATTAGAATGAAAAATGTAACTTTTGGCTAGGAAAGCTTACCTAATATATATGGCCTGATGTTTTGAAGCTTAGTTTGGACCATAAGCCTTGTTCTAAATTTTGATATTGAAATTCAGAGGAACTCTTAACTATATAGCAGGTTTATTAATGTCTAACAGCATGTACTGAAAAAGGTTTTATTTGCCTAACTCCATTCCAAATGCATTGCAGAAAAGGTTTGCCTACAAGTTGAGCATGTGGATATCTGTACAGGTGACAAATACTTTGGAAAACAACATTAATCAGCTGAAATTTAAGAGACTTTTGCTTCTGTCCTTAAACTCCTTGGCCTGGAACAGACTGCATTGGAAATCACTCAGACTAAAGTCTTGAGCTGATAGGGAGTTTATGTGATCACAGTTACTGTACTGTGCAAATCCATTTCAAAATCTATCATTTAAAGGGTTGGCAAAAATTTAATTTCTATCAAGCTGCTCTTTTGTTAAATAGTGACCAGTTCATAAAGTGATTATAGAAAGCAGGACTGCTGATGAATATGCATTTTTAAGGCCTTCAGCCAGTGTAAAACATATTAAGAACTACAGCTAGTCCTTTATCACAAGGATGACTTCCAAGATTGATATTCCTTATTTGACCCAGTGTAATCTGTACATACACCTAGAGGAGAGTTGAATTCTTAAAATCAGGTGTTTCTTCTTTGTATTTAAGTATATTAGTGATGTTGATTAGATGTCAAAGCTTGGACAGTTTGTTCTCTAATGCTGCGAACTTGGCAACATTTCTAGCAGAGACTGGCATTTCATCTTATTCCATTATTTAGACAGGGAAAGCAGAAGAAAAATCTTAACCTTTTAAAAATAAATTTTAATAACATTCTGAAATTTGCAAAAGGCCATAAGACCCTGCACCTGCTGTGTTGACCTTTGCTGACCCCTTCTGACAGAGGAAAATGCACTTAGGTTACAAAAAAGAACATAGAGCATTAAGTAATTTAAGTGGGCAAGTTTACCATTCCAAAAAGAGCCAACTTCTGCACTTTCTCCTTAAAAGAAACCAAAGCAGCAAATCTTTTAGCATAACTGAAAGTAATAGTAAAGGAAGATTAAGATAATTTTCTTACTAGAAGGTAAGTAGCCTCCTTGTTGCTCTGTACTGGCAGCTTTACCAACTTAGATAGTACAATGCCAGTTTTTTACCATCTGAGAAGCTGGCTTGGCAATGGAATACAATGAATCATCAATTCAAGGGTCTCCCATCAACACAGGGGCATTACTTAAAATGCCTAAATACACAGAAACTTCCTTCACTATACACACCTAAGTAGTAGTTTGTATTTAGGTTCACATTCAGGGCTTGATGATCTTACTCCCTTCTTGGGCGACCAGATTATTTTTCTTATTAGCTGTAATAGGCTTTGTCTCTGTATCCATGAAATAGCCAAATTGGACTAAGGAGAATGTTGAGTAAGGCTAAATGATGTCAAAATTGACTATCGTATTTTGCAGTTTTCTTATAATTTAATATGTTAAATTGTTAAGCCATTAGACTAAGACCACTTCAAAGCTTCTGTCTAATGAAATTATTTTGATTTACATACCAACTGACTGTCTGAGAGCAGTAGTTATGCATTTACCAATGTGACAGTCTAATTCTTCAGGCTGAAATATTTTTTTTTTCATATTTGCATGCTATGTTTGAATTTCATCCAAATATGTGAAAATACATGATTCAGTGGAGAACAGAACTTCCCAGAGATAATAGTCTTTAGACAGCAGAACATAGCTTAAGCAGCAAGTTAACTTCTTGAATCATTTAACACAGATTTCATATATAAAGATGTTGTTCCTTTATTCTATTTCAGACACAAAAAGTAGGAATACAGATTTCAAAGTTGTGTATGACTTAGCTCACAGATGCAGATGGTTTGTAACTAATTTTAGGCTGCATTTTCCATTCAGATTAACAGATTCTAATGTTAGAATCTTCATGTTACGTGAAGAGTCGTCTTGAGAAGCAAAAGTTATTTATAAAGATGTTGGTCTGCTTTGGATGGAAAACTGCAAATGCATTCTCTTTTCTCCATACTGGTACCAAGATGCTATGAAACAAGATGTTTCAGTACCGATGCCACCAATATGCCTGTCTTGAACACCTGTTTTTTACATGGTCTGTTTGAAGATTAATTGCCTATTTTGCAGCAAAAGCTTCTTGTCAGGAAAACCCAGTTGTGAACACTGCTTTTCTAGATCATTACCCTTAATGTAACGACATATACAACACAATGATTATTGAGTAACCACATTTAAATACTGCCACTTCCAAGTAAAAGAAAAAAAACCCTACAAGTATTCTATATTCACTGTCATGGCTACAGTTGACTGCTAAGGAAGTGTCTTTGCCTTTAATATACCCCAGTTACAGCTGAGGTACAAATTTTGTGAAAGATGCAATGTAAGCTAAACACAAAGATCAATAACAACTCCAGAACATTTTACCCCCAAAATACCAACATCTGGGAGGAAAACCAGGCAAATTATTATTTTATTTTTTGCATTTTGCAGATGCAGCATATATATAAGTGATATCTTGGTTGCAGTACTCTTCATCACTCAAAAAGATTTTTCAGTGCCAAAAGTCTGAGAAGATGATGGGACTGAGATAACTGAAGATATGTTTGATCAGAAAAAAATTGTGAAGATTTCAGAGCTTACAAAGCAAATGCAGTGATTTTCTTGGCCCTGTCTTCTAAACTGTTTCCCACAGGAAAACTTTTGCAGCCTCAACCAACTCTACCACCAGCAGGTGTCTGTGCACGTACAAAAATCTTAACATGTGAGCAACTTAGCAGAATGTAGTCTCCACCTGAACGCTGGGAATCATACAGCTTTGCAAAGCAGAGCAGCGCTGAATGGGAGAAGAGCACATGAAGCATTTTTATTTGTGAACACCTAACTGAAACTTTTATTTTTACTTAGATTTGTATCTAGGCCAAGCACAAGAGAAGCAAGCGTATCTTATCTGCAATGTACTACATAAGTATGATCACTGTGCCAGAAATGACCGATTTTTCTTTTAGAATATTACTCCTACAACTTTGCCAAAAAACGTTAAAATTTTGCCAAATCTTCTGCTCAAATTTGTGTAAAATCTGTGTTGCATATATGTATCAGCTTAGATTAACACCAATATGTACAGTGGTGACTGAATGTTTTTTTGTATGTGATGCCATATATATTAAACATCCTTGATAAATAAGGTGTTGTCCTCTACATTTAAGACATGCAAATACTCGAGTTCCTCATTTGTCCTTTTCATCTCAGTGTTCAGGTCTAGATAGTTATGCAATATTGCACATTTCCACTAAAGCACTTTATCAATGGCCAGAAGTCAGTCAAATGGACCCTCACTTAAAAAGATATGTATTTTCCCCTATTGGTACAACAACAGATTCAGTACAGCTTGTGTTTTTACTGTGTGGTGGGTTAAGCTTGGCCTATAGCCATACTACCCTGAGAATGGCCAGCTAGTTCAGTTGTTGAGCATAAAACTCGTATTAATTTCAGGTTTGTGGGTTGGGCCTGGTATTGGGTGCCAAATAAATGACTGCGGTGGGGTGACCTTGGCCAGCCACCAGATGCTCACTCAGCCACTCTCTCACTCAGCTCACTCTCTCGCTCTCCCTTCACAACATGATGGGGGGAGAAAGTAAAATTAAAAAGCTTATGGGTTGAGGCAAAGACAGGGAGATCACTTACCAATTACCATCACAGGAAAACGGGCATGATTTGGGGAAAATTAATCTGTAATAGAGTTGGGTGGCAAGAAACAAAGACAAAATTAAAAACCAAGAGCTTTCCCCAACCTTTTTCCCAGGTTCAACTTCATTCCCAACTCCTACATCCCCCTCCAAGAGCAGGGCAGGGGGACAGGGAATAGGGAGGGGCTGTGGTCAGTCCACGACAGCTCCTCTCTGCTGCTCCCTCTTCCTCCCCCTCACACTTTTCCCTTCTCCTGGGGGGGGCCCTCCACCAGCTGCAGTTCCTTCAGGGCACACCCTCTCGCTCCAGCGTGTCTCTCCACACGCTTCAGGGGAATGTCTGCCATGGCGCCTGCAGCACCTCCTGCCCCTTCTCCTCCTCTCACCTTGGTGCTCTCAGGGCTGTTTCTCACACTTTTTTCCTCACTCCGCTCTGCCATGTGCCATTTTGCCCTTTCCAATGAGGTTTGCACAGAGGTGCCACCGGCGTTGCTGATTGGCTCAGCCGTGCCCTGCGCTGGGGCTGTAGCAGATCTGGCTGGAACCAGCCGGATCTGGTTGGAACCACCCGTGTCCGGCACAGGGCAGCCCCATCCTCTCCTCACACAGGTGCCTGTGGCTCCCCACTGCCAACACCTGGACGTGACACCCAATACATACTGACAGGAATTCTATTACGAAGTTGAAAAATCGTTACATGACAATGTTGCCTGTATCAGGAGGAGAGTGGAACTAAAGTCTCTGTAACCCATTGTTATCCTATGCTATTTATTAAGTCTGTCTAATTTTCATAACTATGTGACAAGTACAAAGTAAAGCACAAGCGTGGTTTTGAAGTCCAATGTGTACCTTTATATTAGGATTCACATTGTAAACTCCTTTTATGAATGTTGCAGGAATCTCATTGTGTCTAAAGGGTAAAGAAAAACCTTCATTAGTTTCTCATTAAAGAATTAATTCAAGCTGGATACTTTTTAAAAATCTCCTTCCTTTTTTGTCTTCCTGACCCTAAAAAGTTCAGTCATTTATATTAAATGAACTTTGCTGTGGACCTCTGTGTCAAACCAGCACTACAGTGTTAAATTGTGAATAGGAAAGATTATCATCTTGGCTGCTACATGATATTGCAATTAAAGTCATCTTCAGCTGTTAGTTGCTTTTCCTTATAAAATGGAAACAAGACATTTCAGAGGCTGTTAATTCCTGGTCTTTTGTGCCATGTTCTTTCTCTAATGCTATGGTAAGTCAGAAGCATGGCAGGAAACGTTAGGCTCACAGGTCTGGTTTGAAGGTTAGACTCAACCTCTATGAAGTTCCTAAATCATGGGAAAAGTTTTGATTAAATTTGGGCCATTATTCAGCATGGAAATGCAGCATTTAGGCTAGGACAGTCTACTGAGTGCAACTGCAAGCACCTGAGGTACAGGAGAACTGCTAAAATTGAGTCTCTCCTTTTCTGCTTAAGTCTCTGGCATGTGAGCTAGAAGTCAAACAGCTGCAATAAACAGTGACCATACTTTGCTCAAGGAGCAGGACTAGGCTCCCAAGAAGTTTTACTGTCATAAAGGGAAGTGTGACAGCTCCAGTGTTGGGGAGCAGCTATGTGGGGGCCTGTTGGATTCCAGTGGTAGACTTAGTGCCCATATTTTGCTTAAGTCCTGTCTTAAATCCTGTTTCTAGGATACAGGCTGATTCTTCTCTCTGTAAGAGTCAGGGCCAATCAGAACATGGCAATTTAGCTAAGTAGAAGGTTCTGGGTTTGATAAGTGGCACAGCTGAAAGCATGATAGATAATGAATGAAAACTAATTATGTTCAAACTGTAATTGGGCCAGCAATTGTTTTAATTTATACAAAAAGAAATGAGTGGCAAAGCATTTGTTTTGTGGGAGACACTTTGTAGAGTAGGGGTTTGTTTACAGGAGGACAGGAATTTAGTAGGTAGGGACTTTTTCTTTATAACAGAGTAGGAAAGAAAATGAAGAATATCTAGTTAGTCATTGCTATCCCAGCTTTTTCTTTCTAGCTGTTTAATCTGGTTTGGGGCAAAAAATTGTTTTTCTACTTTATAAATTTGTTAGTAAGGAAAAAAAAAAGTTAGAAACTGTTTTCTGAAAAGCCAAGTGTGTTGCTGAATGCATAGGTTTTGAAATGCCAAGTTTGAAAACAGAGAAAGAAAAAGAAGCTAAATTTGCTAATAGTGTGCACCTTATGGAAGAGTTTTAACCTGGTTTATTTAGCAAATCAGAATGGAGCTAGTGGTTTCTATTTCATCTAGTTTAATTGTGATTTATTTTTTTTTTCCTTTGGCTCATCATATGTTATCAAGGCTAATGTGCCAAATGCTCTGTGGTCTAGCAGTAGACTCTTTTCAGCTTTAGTCTGATGATTGAGAAGAAAAATAATGCCTTTTTATTAACAGAGCCCCTTCACACTGGAGTCTGTTTTTTGCTACAACCAAGATCTATGAACTCATGACTTTTAAGATTCAGAGGCTACTGTTAAAAAGAAATATGTGGGGAAAGCATCTAATGGCTTTTGCATTCTGAATACTGCTACTGTTAAGAAATGAAAAATGTATTAATATCTCTGACTTTTTGTAAAAATACTTCTAGGGTCCCTTAGGTATATGGGAGGAAAATAGTCCAGTTTTGCTGAAAGTTGCACCATTTCATGTGAGATAATTGAAGGGAGGTGTTATTTCTAGTGTCAAAATAATCAATGGCTTTTGGAATGACAATCATAGAATCAATAGACAAATGAACAACCTCCCCAGGGACATGGTAGCATCCCTGTCACTGGTGGTTTTAATGAAGCAATTGGACAGGGTGCTAGATAATATCAATGAGGCTCCTTTTCCTAAAAAAGGCTGGACCAGAGATCTTTCGATGACCCTTCCAACCTAGGCTGTTCTATGATTCTATTGTACTTGAGTTAAATGTTTACTTTTGAACTAGACTGTATAGTGTCTGTTTCCCCTGCCCACCCCCCACCCCCCCCCCCAGTGGGGCAAATATAACAGTAGGTCTGATTGATAAAGTAATTTCAAATAGTATCACTTCTATCTTTTATTTTTAATATTTCATAGGTGGATACAGATGTTATCCTATCTTGGCAACCATACTGTCTTTAGCTTCTGGAGGTGTAGAAGGTATGACCCAATATGAATATTTTATCAGTCTAAATCAAACTTTGTTCTTTTTTAATTTAAATGTTATGAATGCATTGACTGTAAAGCCTGTCAAATGGGCTATAATACCACAAAGATGAATGAGAACATTTATAAAAGCTTCAGCTAGCTACTGTGTTTATAAAGCACTTCAAAGTAAATGCAAGTGACCTACATACCATAGCAAAACATCAGTTTAACTACCAAATTGTACAATGAATAAAAAAAAGAAATCTAATATGGATTTTTAAAGCCAGAATAAAAGTTACTTACAGAAAAAAAAAGACTTCTAATGTTTTAGGTGGTAAAAAGGTACATCTGGTTTTGAACTGGCCTATATATTCACAGTAAATTAATCTGGAGACTAAGCATCCACTAGATCAACTGAGTTATTTCTGTAATTTATGTGTTTATAAGAATAGTAGCATTCAAAGCTAACAGGTGTGAATATTGGCAAAGCAAATATGGATTTGCATGTGTTAAGACTTACACTGGTTATGAAAAATTACATATGTCGCAAATCTTTGCCCGCTACAGTGTGCCTTGCAGTGTCCAAATGCTAAGAGTGTTTCTAGGTGGTAAGTAGTTTCTTGACTGAAACAAGAAACTGACGTTAACTTTCTCAGTCGTAATGGGCATAAAAGTTCTCTTTGTGTCAAAACCCAAACCTAATTCATATAGTATAACGGATATCAACTAAGTGCAGCAAACTATCCAGGATCACTTAATGGAATAGACCACAATGACCTTTGTGCTTCCAGAAAGTAAAAGGAAATGGGTGAAAAGACATATGTAGCTTGCTAGTGATGGGTATATGTCTGCAAGCATTGTTGTTGTTGGATTATAGGGTGTTCCCTCTTTCTTTGTTGTTGGAAACAAAGGATGTTAAAACCAGTTGATCTCTCCTTTCAAATCCCTATGTCACCTTATTCTGTTATGGGTGTTTTCTTCTGAAAATGTGCTGTGTCTCAGAAAGTATTAATCTTTCTAATATATTATGCAAATTGTGAGTAATGCAAATGGCTCTGATCTAAGGAACAAAAAAGTGAAAAGAACTGGTGCTTGCTTTTCCAGTAGTTAATGACTGAAACCAATGTTTTTATTAAATACTGAGTTCATAAATGGAACTGTCTTTTATTGGTGTACAGCAAGAAGTCTAAGCATACATATGAAGGATGTTAAATTTTTCGTCTTGAGTATTATTACTGACAACTGTTTGACTCGGGAGAGTATTTATCATTCTTCTTTGAGGACCAGATACTGATTCCTGGCATCCTGCATTTGCATACCGTGTATTGTTTCTTTAGATGCTTTCCGAATTTTTTTAATGGCACAAAACCTTCTTCATGGTATTACAGAAGGAAAAGAGAGCAGATTTTTAAGAAAAGTAAATTTTGCTTGTTGTAAAGCAAAATGAGAGCTATGTTATCATTAGTGGCATTAACACCTTGAGTTTTTCAGAAAAAGGGTTGAATTTTCTGAAAATTAAGATTGAAAAGATAAGCTTCACTGATTGCTACAAAGAGCCCTGCAGTGTCAAACAATACTTCTGTGATAGCTAGTTGTTTGATCTGGAATAATTCATTTCTCTTCTCTGTGGAGGTAAACTTGACAGCTCAGCTGTTCTTATTAGCAGGGCAAAAGGCTCTGAAAAATCCATAACAATATGCAATTATCTTCTATCCTGTGCTTATGCATCTCTTGCTTTACTTTAAGTTTTTAATGGAACTTATTTTAACTACTCTAACCTGTTTTATACACAAGTTCCTTAGTTCATTCAAAATTTGTCAAAATAGCCTAATGTTTAAACAAGTTTTATTTTACCAGTTATTTTAGTCAGCATTACTACCAATTTCTGTTTTAGAATTCACAGTCAATATAAAACATTTCTCCCGATTAAAGCAAATTTTCGGGTACGCTTTTCAACACCTTTAAAGCTTATTTAGCTAATCCATTTATTCCTATAACTTGCTAAATGCCATCCAACTAAGGTATGGTTAGTGGTTATCCAAAAAATGCATATATACACAAATGAGTCTTAATTATACATCCCAATTGTTCTTAAAAGCAGGAAAGAAAGATAATTAAGACTTGAAGTGTAATTAGAATGCTAACAGTGCTGAGCTCTGTTTGGACATAAGAGGGGAAGGGAATTCCAAAATGGAAAGCTGTTCACAGAGTTTCTCATATCAATTTTCCGAGTATGTCTGTATTAGATGTGATGTATTCAGTTGAAACTGCAAAATTGTTTTGCCAAACTTCATGCATCAGGATATAAACAACTGAAGTCAAATACTCGTGCTGAGTCAAAGCTGACTTGGACCCTTGAAAAAATGAGTTTAAAACAAGTTTAAAACTGTTCATTAAGGCTGGATAGCTAGTGAATCTTATTGCTATCATCTTGTCTGTATTTCTATTTCTTTTTGCAAATAGAGATTGTTTGCTTAAAATAATATATCTTACAGTTTTACAGTTAACTGGTGGAAGAGGTTTGGCTGGTTTTTTCCCCAAAAATATCTCAGAGCTGTAACTAGATATGACATTTTTCCAAGTATCACTGTATACAATAGAGCATGTTAACAATTACAGTTGTGTTTTTTTTTTATTTTAGCTGAAATACGAGATAGATACTTTGTCATTCCACATGATTTCTATTCTGTTGAGAAATCTACATTAAGATAGTGGGAATCTTGTCTGAGTAAGATCAGTAAAACTGAAGTAATATGGTATTAAGAATCTGTGTGTGTCTACATATATGGGACTCATTGACTACAGCTGCATTACCTTTTAATTATGCAAGGCTAACAGTGTGTAGTCAGCTTTTAATTCTTCACTGTCTTCTCTTGGATTAACTCCCAAATTATCAATGGGATCCTATGACAAGAGAACATGAATAACACTAAAACTCATTGTTTCCTTCAGGTGATGTATCATCGTGGGCTACAGTGTTGTGTCCACCTCAAATTATGATTGTGTAAATTGTTAGAAAGTCTCATCCAACATGAGGAACATGTTACCACAAACAGCAAAGCTATAGAAGGACCCTAAAATGAAGACTTTGCTTTTACTTCTTCCTCTCAGTAAAAGCCCTTAGTTGACTGTGTATTTGTTTTAGAAAGAGCCATGAATTTTATCTGCAAGGGGCAGAACCACTCTAGTTAATTAAAGAGTAGGAAAGTCATTTCCATTTACAATTACCTTTCACCTACTCCTTTCCTCAATGCCAAACACCCAAGGAGCTGCTGCTGCTAGGTCCCATTCTTTGCTTAATGCTTTGCAATATTTTTTAACTTTACCCAATGTGGTGTGAATCCGAATTTGTGTTCTTAAAAAAACCAACCATACAAACAAAAACCCCCCAAACCAAAAACCACACCCCCTGCCCTCAAACCCCCAAACAAACAAAAACCCTTCAGCAATTGCTAAAACTTTGCTGCTTCACGCACAAACCCAATGTCAGCAACTTTTTCAGAGGCAGCAGGCACCGTAATATAATGAGACACTTGCTGCATGACTCTGCTTTAAGTGACATTGAATTGCTGGGATATTGGCAAACCTGTACAATAGACACTCAGCTTGTCTTTCTCTGGTTCTAGTTCACTTCACTTATGCTGAGTCCTTTATTTTCTGTTGTCATTTGAGAATTTCCTACTCAATGAAAACCTCCTTTTGAGACTAATTAAAAACAAATGAGAGATTTTCTTTGAAGCAAAAGCACTATAAAGGATTGCACTGTCTCATTAGTAATAAAGAGATGTCTACCTTGCCCACTGGTTGGGTTTTTTTTTTGTGGCTAATCTTAGTATAGTTGTAATATTTAACAACTGTATATATTGAAGATTGCTTTCTCGTTATTCTCCATACTGCTTTTCTTTGCATACGTAATTCTATACCCATAATTACTGCTGTTGGGGTAAGGTGAACAAGTGCCTGACAATTAGGAGTCTGAAATGATCCCTTTCTTATTTCTTCCACTAACTTAATATACACTAATAGAGTAACATACAAATTATTTTTCTAGTAATATTCTGAATTCTTGGTGATGCTATTATACTGTATGCTATAGATGCAGAATATTTGCAGGTATGGTGGGGATAGACTACTGTCTAGATGTGGTACATAACAATAGATTTCTTTGTCTTGTGTCTGAGTGTCTCATATCCTTTACTTTTTCTGTCCCTTTTAAATCACGGAGGTTCTTGGAATCTTATTTTTCATATAGAGGCCTGTGACAAAAAAAAAATTGATTTGTCTAGTGTCACTCAAGACTATGCGGGGGGACTATGCTCAGCTTTCTTGTATTGCAGACCAAACTGCTTTACTTCCATTATCTCTACTCCAAAAATAAAGCTCCTTCTAAGAACGAGACAAGAGGAGAGCTATCATATGTGTGAAACAAGTCATCATAATCTATTGTTCATTCCAATCTTTCTATTTGTACAAGGTTTGCAGTGCATTCTTTTCCCCTGGCTGTTAGTCTAAAATTATGTGTTCCTTTTTTCCACATTGCATCAGTGTTTGCTGCTTATGATTGTAAGACAGTTGATATTGCCTTTCTGAGAAGGAATTTTATCAATTTTCTGTCTCCAGCTGCTGGAGACCTGTTACTGCTACATGTGCCAGCTGGTATTTCTTAGCAGAAAGAAAATCTACATGAGGGAAAGAGGGATTCATAGCTAGTTAAAAGTAATAAAAAATTGACCATTCCTACTTATTTTTAGGGAGAAAAAACATTTGATGCCCTGCAAAGTCTGTGCTTTTTTACCAGATCCCTGAATCATTTGGACAGAGTGAACAATGAGGTTACTATTTTACTCTACATAAATTATTCAGCATAGTTGAAATGAAAACATACTGCAAGAAGTTTCAGAGAGACTTTGAAACACTAAGCAATCAGCTTTAGTCAACAGTAGTTGGGTGTTAAACTTGGAGAAATCCTTAAGTATGCATCAAGATGGGCTATAAATTCCTGGTCACCAATGAGAACAAAGGTCCTCATGATGCAGTGTATGGTATGCTAGACCAGTAGTGAAAATACAAAACTGTTAGAAATTACCAGCTAAGTAGAAGATTATTTATGCCACTGGTAACACCATACTGAACTTCCTGAATAGTTCATCCAGTTCTCCTTGCCTTCTCTGCACTTCCCCTCATTTAAAAATGATCTAATAGAACTGAAAAGGTACAGAAAAAGTTGACAAAGTGTATCTGGATCCATTTAATAGCTTATAAAATAAGACTTATTATATCAGGATTTTTTTCTCTGAAGAGAACTGAAAGAGAAATGTTTAAGTTCTGAAAAAATATGAACCATGTAGAGAACAGAATGATTGTCAGTTTCTTATGATTAAAGCTAAAGGACACTCAGTAAAAATAACAAGCATCAGACTTGCATTAACAAGGAGATATGATTTCACATAAAGTATAATACCACTGTAAAATTCCTTGCTAGAGGATAATGGGGGTTCTGAGATGTGCTAGAAAAGGCCTATAGCAAGTTCATAAAGAATATATTTCTCAAAAGCTGTTAAATATAGCAAGGAAAATGCAACTTCTGGCTTCAGATGTCCTTAAACCACTTGTTTACAGGAGTTGGAATGGTATGTTAGGCAAAGCATCACCCTGTACTTGCTCAGGTCTTTTGCTTTTCAATTCAGCATCTTTTTCATGGCCTTTGGCTGAATTCTGGGCTAAATGCTGCTGTCTGAAAGAATATATCTGTTCTTACAAAGGAGGAACAAACTTGTATGTAAATATGACAAAGCATCTCCAAATTTAACAAATACATTTTATAAACCTGCTATCTGGTGTTTTCTGATTTCTTCCATGTGAACTTTATGCCTGAGCTAACTTTCCTATAATGGAATAACTTCCTGTTATCTCTCCTTTCCTCATCTATTCTCCAAGTTTTATCTGTAAGCATGTGCCTTCTGCTTCTTTATTTATAAAGTATTCAATTTTGCAAGCTACTTGGGACAATAGCTTTTATATGAGTGCCTGTTTGACCCAGAGTGGCTTTTTTTGCAGAAATGACATTTTTATACAGCTTTCTGCAGTGCTTTGCAGGTAAAAAATTTGGCACAACTCCAAAGCATTTTGCATCATCTTTTCAGTTTAACTTTTGTGGAGCTAAGTTAATGCAACTTGTATCATAAAATCAAAGAGGATATAGAAGATTATTTTAGTTATGTTTGTGCTGTGCAACTTTTAAAAATTAGGATGTAAATATGCGATTGCTTTAGTACAGAATGAGCTTTATATAAATCATGACATGGATAGGATTATCAGCTAAATTTTGCTTTAGTAATTTTATGCAGAAACTATTGTTGAAGTCTAATACGTTCCATGTGGTTTTTACCCTTTACTAGGTACATCAAATATATCCTTTTGGAAAAAACCTACCAGTGCACAAGGGGTTCACTTTGAATGACTGCTTTTAAAAGGGAGGTTCTCGTTATGGAGACCACACTGTTGCAGTTAAGGATGAGGGGGTTGTCCAATGCATTTGTAAAGGACTCTGAATTACCTTGTATTTCCCCCATGAACCCCAAACTTTTGAATAAATCCAAATCCTTTCTTCCTCTGCCACTACTCCTATATAAAAGCTATTAATAAATTATATATACAGTTTCAGGTAACATGTTTTTATAGAGAGAGAATACAGCCCCTTTTAATGTAACTTTAAGCTGAACTGATTATTTTACCTTCAGAGGCTGCTTTCCTCAAGCTTTAGAGCCAGCCAACCTAACTCAGTACCTATTTAATTCCAGTTCAGCTCCAACACCTATTTGTTGGATCATACTGCTGTATATCCTTTTTTTCTTTCAACATGCATTCTTTTATTGGGTAACAAAATGTCTCCAATATGATATGCTGACTTTTTAATACTCAAAATAAACATTGCTGTTGCAGAAAATGAGGGATGGTATTTGAGATTTATAAAATTAGGTTGCAGGAAGTATAAAACAGGTTTTGAATGACTTGGAGGGATTACAGATCATCTGAACTACAGAGAATTGGCTACATAATTTAGAAATTACTGATGCTTTTTAGAACCCAGCTATATTCTTCAGTATGATCTGGTAAATTGTTACTAAGGATGAAAAACTTTGAGTTGTGTACCACCACAGCCACCACGAAGAACTAAAACTGATGAGGAGATTAGTAAACTGTCCTTAAATTGGTGCTCCTAGCCATTTTGAGTAAACTTTCCTTATTCTGTCTTTGATCTAATACTTGTAGTCATCTACAGGCAGAAATGTATTTAAGATGGAAAATGTTTTGGACCTGCTGAACTGAAGACTGAAAACCAGCAAGTTTAACTTACACAGGAAAGGAAATATTTATTTCTGCCTGTGGCACTTTATGCATATAGGCATTTCCCCAAAGTTGACATATAAATATCTGTATTTGCTTCTGATCTCGGATACAAGAAGAGCTCATCTTGCACAGTCTAATTTGATGCATTATTACAACTAAAATCTTGGCAAGTTTGTAAATCTGACGAAACAGCAACTCTTCAGGACTGGAGAATTTCTCCTTTCAACTTTTGTTTGGCTTTTAACAAACAAATCAATCTCTCTGTGTTCCAAACTAAGATCATCTATGCTAAGTGGTACAGGTGAACTTCCTTGACAGAAGGAAAAGATGCTGCTGTAATAAGTGAACATTCACACTGGTTAATGTTGCTGATAACGGTATTCTGCAATGATTGCTGCAACAGTAAACCTGCACACATGTGCTTCCTAACCAGCACATTCATTTCAAGGGAATGTGTGGGTGCATTTATCATTCACTGAAAGACTCAGAGTAGTTATGCTATTTCTTGTAAAATGCTGTGAATAATGAATCAGTATACAGAGGTGTTGGTTGGTGTTAGAAGTGGCAGGGAGATGCAATGGCAATTCAAGAAATGCACTCCACATTATTAGCATTTTCTTCATTTAACAGGGTAGGCCTGCTTTCTATACGCTTCCTTTTCTTCTAGCTGTTATCAAACACTAAATATTAACCTTATCTTTCTGGAGTTTAGGACCATTAACAAATATGTCTCAAATTAAACTGCAGAATAAGGCATCCCTGGCAGCACTGGCTGGCTATTAATATTGTGAACCTGCACAAGGCTTTCAGGGAGATGTTCCTGCAGGGCTGCATTGTGCTTACAGGGAGGAGATAAACCTGCCACTTCTGAAGAGCTTTTGATCACTGTGTCCAGCCTTGCAGCTTCCTAAGCACCATCTCTTAATTTGTCTTTCTGTTCAGCCTGAGGAGTTGGTGCATATTATTCTTCTATGTCCTAACGCTGAACAAGTAACAGGCATTTTTGCTGTATCTGCTTCAGCTCTAATCTCCATTTTTGTTTCTTTATAAATAGTAAATGAGCTTTCTAGAAGAGCCAGGAAGAGGTAATTTTTTTTTTTTTTTTTATTTTGCCTCAGGCAGTGAAGATGTGTTCCTACAGCAGTGTAGGCATAATTAAGGTCTGAGTTGGGTCTTCAGATACCTTCCTATCTCACCCTTCCTCTGTGAGACACCACTAATGAACTCTTTATTTATGCTCTTGCCCTGGAGAGGTGTTGACATTTAATTTTCATCTATTTATTTTTTTTTCCACAAGATACAAGGCAGTGGAGGGGAGAGCTGGCAGTTGCATAGCTGAGGAAGCTGAAGGAGGGAAGGCTGGAGGGTTTTTTAAAGATTGAAACTGGAGTGTTTCTTAGAAAATACCGATGTTGCATCCAGACAGTAGAGATCCAGGGGTCCTGCAGCCAGGGCCGGCCTGGTCCCTGGGTGAGAGGAGGTCCTGGCCTGCCCTCGGGGCTGCCCCTGTGTGCCCGCCAGCCTGTTGGCCTCCACCGGCCCCTGCCCGCGCCGTGCCGGCCCCTGCCCGCGCCGTGCCGGCCACTGCCGGCTCTGCTCTGCCGGTCGGGGGCGGGGGGGGGCTGCTGCCTGGTGGCCACCTTGCCCTGCTCGGCGGGCCCACCGCCTGCCTATGGCAGTCGGCTCAGGGGCGGGGAGGGAACGGTAGCTCCCCAGTGAAGAGGGAGAGGCCGCTGAAGAGGCCTGGTAGTTCTTCTCCCAGCAGCCTGATGTGAGGCTGCAGGCTGAGCCCTATCACAGCTGACCTGAGCGGGGGGGGGCACAGAGGTGTGTTGGGTGGCAGGGCTGCAGAGCCTGTTGGTGACTCAAGGCCCTGACACTTGTGGCCCCAAATGTGTTCAGCATATGTCAGATGTGCTCTGCGCTTGCTAAGCGGAGACGTACCTGAGGTGCAGAGCAGAGAGGGAAGGGATGTGTGGCCTGCCCTGTCAGCCCAGTGTGCCAGGGCCTGCTCCAGGGGCAGGGGCTGGCAGGACAGCAGTGGATGTGTGGTGCAGGCAGGAGGCTGGCAGTGTGCTGCCAGGCCAGGGGCCAGCCCTAGAGATACAGAACAAGACTCCAGATGCATGTAGTATCGCTACAGTGAAAGCCAGTTCTTAGAGCTTTTAATGCTGGCTGGTATTGTGTCCAGATGCAGCTGCAGCAGCGCTGCTGTCATTACTGCTTCTCACTAAAAGACAGGCTCCTTAACAGCCACAGCAGAGGAGGTTAAGGAGCTGAAATGCCAGATATAAAGAGGGCCACAGATAGAAACAGCACTTTCAAAGTGTTGCAAATAAGGGTGTTGTTTTGCAAATATTTCCAGGACTAGCAGCTGACTTGGAAGGAGTACTTAAAAGTCAAGTAAAGTAATGCATGGGCTGACTGTCACTCATCAATTTTCAAATTGAACTAGGCCAAAAAAGACAATTTACAGCAGACACTTGGCCACACTGCACTGGAATGACAAGTAGGTGGCAGTAGGACATACCAAAAGTAATACGCCTCGTTGTGCTGTGGCTTGATTAGGTCAGCCTTGTATAAATAGGCCTGCTCAGTGCCCAGTGTCAGCAGAGGAGACATGCCCTTAGTAAGCTTCCAAGCCTTTGTTATCTTATAAAGATTCGGATTAAAAAGGCAATTGCAAAATTTAACTTTTGTAGCTTCTATGTGGTGTTGTGGCTAGTGGAAAAGCCCTCCCATGGCTGAGAATCTGGCGAGGGTGTGTGGGGGGTGTCATCCATCAATCTTGCTTGACAAATACTGTAGCTTAAATGAAGATCCACAGGGCATTTAAAAAAAAAAAAAAAAAAAAAAAAAAAAGTAGAGGCAAGGAAAGTGAAACTATCAGTTCTCTTATGACATGTGCTATGGGGCCTATTACAAATTTTTGTAACTTTAGCTACCCATACAGTAAGGACTCTGATTACTTCAGTCATGAATTGAAGCCAAACAATGATGCTTTACCACAAAATTCTTGCAGTGGGACACACAGATGCTCACATTCCAACCACTCAATGTTTATAACACAAATGAAGTTCCACTTCAATGGCCCAGTCCTTTTGTCTCTGGATTTGGTTTTAAACACGTGATTTATCTATCCTTTGTCCTAACAACATGCATTGTTTTTTAATTGTGCAGTGCCTATATATGTGTCAGGATTAATATTCATAACATGCTCCAGGCAAATTAACTGGCGTTGTTGCCAAATTGTAATGCCTGACTTCTTTACCACCGTTAAAAATGAGTATTGAGTACTCAAGATTTGACTCTCCTGAGCTCCTGCTTTAATGTAACATGATGAACCACCAATTTACAACTGCGAACATTAAGTTTCTGACACACATGAGCATATAAAATGTAGCCACCTCGTTATTTTGTTATTCCCCTGATACTACCCTTGTCCCATCAAACCCTATAAAATGCATGCTGCTTGACCAAGATAATTGCTGTTGAACAATGCTGTTTTATTAACATGCACATCAGCACCACAATCTAGTCCTGCTGGGGCCTTGCTGCAGTGCATAGGAGAGGTACGCAGAGCAGCGGAGAAAAATCCTTAAAGACAAATTGAGATACCAGCTTGCTTTCTGCCTTTTTTTCCTCTTTTTTTTTTTTTTGGTTGAGAACATATCAAAACTCTTCAGTTAACCAAGCAAATGTGAAGCCCTCAAAAGTATAAACTAGGGGTCAAAGTAGACTTTCACACTAAGATTGTAGAAAGGATTTTCTCTTTTGCGGATTTTCTCATCCATGCATATTAGAGAACAGACTTTTTTTCCTCTGCCATTGGCAAAGAAATCCACCCTGCTTAATCGTATTATTATCCCATGACTCAGCAATAGCTGTGCTATTGTATCTCAGTATTCTAGTTGACATTGACTGCTTAATCTCCAGCATAAAATTTTAGTAAGGCTGGTAAGGTCAGCCGTTCCTAAATGAACAGTTTTTTTCTTACAAGTCTGAAACTATCTCTCTTGATGGGGCAAGAGAAAGAGACGGAGCAAGAAAAAAGGTTATTTTAATATCCTTGTGAAAAGCTTCCTCAACTTATGGGTGCCTTGCAAGAGCTTCTTGTCACAAATTGTTGATAAGAGCTGTAGCTTAGAAAAATAATCAGAGCCTTATTTTTTGTCGTTTCTTTCAGATAGCAGTAGTCTGTAGTATTAAACAGTCATATATTCATGTCAGTATGTTAAATAAATTTTAAAAAGCACAAAATTAAAAGAGCTGTAATCAGGGCTACAATCGGGAATACCAATAAGCAATTATTCTGCAATAACCAGATTGTGGTAAAACCTGCACTGGCTTTTACTTCAGGATCTCTCATGCAGATCATACTCAAATGAGAGGATTAATTAATTATACCAGGACAAGAATATCGACCCTATATTGAATAATGGCAAAGAAACTGTATCCTAACATTGTTCTTCCATTCCATTATGACCTTTGTCTGGAAGTAGTAAAAATTTTAAGTGTTTATAAGAGGTTTTTTTAATTAGGCACTGATAAAGTATGTAAATCTGGGATTTGGACCTTTCAAAGTTCATATAAACTGAACTAAAAGTTTGAAAACAATTCAATTCAGAAGTTTTGGTCTAGTTATTTTTTTGAGCTGAACTGTAGTTTTCATCTCATCTGAACTGCCCCACCTGTCTCATCTTTTTTTTTAACACTGTGCAGTAGAACGGAGTGAAGGTTGTTCCAGGTATATTTTATCTGAAGTATTATATCTTATTATGGATACTTTTGTTTTCTGTTAGTGTAATATTTCTCTTCTTCAATGTTTTTCTCTGTAATCAAATTTGTTAAAAGGTTTTTGACCAAATTAATGACTAACAGTAGCATGATACACAGAGATACCTGGAAAAATCAAAGCAAGTGTAAATTAAGATGGCCAAAAGACATTATTGCTGTGTTCCCCACCCCCAGAAAGTGAACAAAAACTATTTTGTGGACCAGCATAAACTGAGTGCCTAAAGAAGGGCAAAGCTTTACAAGATGCTTGTAAAGTTCAAGGCTATAGTAAACACTCTGAAGACTAAAATTTCTTGGATCCTGTTTGTTTAACAAGAAAAAACAGTAGCAGCGTACCGGACTCTGCATAGGTAAAAAGAATTTGTGGAACTCAGCCATACTTTTAAACACAAATTCACTTACTAGCAACCAAAAAAGTGTGAAAAGACACTTGAGTTAAACTTTACATTTGTTTAAAAAGCTTGTTAGAAATGCAGGGGCCTAAGATTTAAAAGCAATTATTGTTAGAGCTATTTCACTTAAACTAGTTCACTTAATCGCAACCAGAAGGAATTACTCATTGTAGCCAATTGCAGTTTGCCAGCAGTTTTTTCACTTGTACTGAATCTGTGGTAGGCAGTAGCTTCTGTTTTTACTCCTCAGCCATTTCAGAGCAGAACACAGGAAGGATTTCCTAGGTGATTCATATCACTTCCTTAATACTTTATATAAGCTAATGTAAATTGAGTTTTCTCCTTATTTTTTTCTGTGGAGGGTATTCCAAAATGTCAGTCTCTTGATTTGCTTAGAAAACTTCCAGTCTTCTCATAACCAGTGTGTATGAATTTCTTTTTTATCTTGCAAGATCTTCGGTCCTTTATGCATGCTCTTCATTTTCCTTATCACAGTTCCATTTAAAAGCTGTACTGAACTGCCAGCCTATAGCTCCTAGTAATCAGTTTGGCCCTTTCTCTGTTTCTAACTGGTAGAAGAAATTTCAGACCATAGTTTTTGAGTTAACAGGCTTCTCTATTATACTGCTGAATATCATTGTATTTCTATTACTTGATCCTTTAATGCTGTTTTTTTGTTAGTTTAAGAATTTCCAGTTTCTTCATGGTACTCATAGTGTCCCTAAATCTGTGTATATATAGGTTGTTTAGATTTTGGCTAACCTGATCATAAAGTTACACTGTGAAAGCTGAAAGGGAAACTAGGCTACAGTTAGTCCTGTAGCTGGTTTGATAATTCTCAGTAACCCCAAAGCTAAGCCAGGCAGTACTTGCAGGTAGTTACATTGTAAATCACTCCATTCAGAGTAACTGTGAGGAGATGCTGGTGGATGCACATGAACAGATTACAAACAATGAATATTTAGAAATTGTGTTGTAGACAATAGACAAAGGAAGCTTTGGGTAAAGCTATTTCTAGCTGTATGGCAGTTAAGCTCCAAAGTTTATTTGTTAGGCATAGATACATAGTTTGTCTCATGTTTCATTAATGAAATCTAATTTGCATTTCTGACCACAAAATAAATAAATTGGGTTTATTGATGAAGAGGTAAAGACTTCCTGAAGGAGGGCAGACCTCAGAGGAAAAAGGGCATAGTGAGTCTTGAGCTTTATATACTTGTCAAAACTTGATAGAATGTCATTGATGTTAACTGATCTGCGAGACTCACTCTGGGGTCAGTCTTAAAATTTTCTGCTGATGGTCTCCATCTAATTTATTAGAGTTCTTTGAGTTTTTCAGTAACAGGTTTCTAATTGTAAGATTTGTCAAAGCAAAACACACAGCTTTCTCAGATCATGAGTAGTTAGTTTGTGCATGTGGCGTAATTCCATCTGCACCGCTATATGCAGTAATCAGATTGTCAGATGAACAGGAAATTACGAGTCCACAAAAAACTAGATTCATGTACTGGAAAGTTCTGACTATGTTCCTTTTTATTACCTTTTGGTTTCCCTTTCTTTTGTGTTTTCTTTCATGTGCTAAAATGTTGGGCGGGGGGGTGTGATGAGAACACTTATCAAAAAGGATTTATTCAAACAAATTCTTAATTTACAAATTATTTATATTGTAATAGTTGCCTGCTAGAGGGAATAATGTCACCAAGAGTAGACTTCTTCATTTAGATGAGCA
Organism: Astur gentilis; assembly: GCF_929443795.1. NCBI lineage: Eukaryota > Metazoa > Chordata > Aves > Accipitriformes > Accipitridae > Astur > Astur gentilis. The sequence continues at coordinate 8,911,427 of NC_064905.1, forward strand.
CCATCTTATAATAACTATGAAACATGGAGGTTCTGCTTGACCCAGCTTATCTTCTGGGTTGGGAAAAAATTATTTGAAATGTTACTCAAGATTCAACATTTCTTGTATCGAGATTGAAAAATAAATATGTGAACAGTACTTATTTTATTAGATACAGCTGATTGCTTCTGTAATTTGTGAATCTATTAAATAAAAATAACAAATTTGTACAGTATATACTATATGGCTGCATAGGATTAGGTAACAGGTGATGGTTTGTGTTGCCTCTTGTGAGGCAAGGCGACCCGGTTCGGAGAAGACACGACAGCAAAACGTACAGGCCTTTCGGGCTAGTCACACACGGACACCAATGTGGTGGATGGCGAAAAGCGTTTATTCCCCGTGTTGCTTCCTTATATAGCCACGGTGCGCTTGCGTCACCACTGAACTGCTATTGGTTAACGTAACTGGAGGAGGTGGGGCCCTACCTTTCCGTACACCGCGAAATCTTCCGATCGGGTTACCTGTCTAACCACATTTCCCCCCCCTCCATGAACAAATAAACTTATATAACTGTGTTAGTAACAACAAGCAAAGACAGATCACCGACAGATACACAAAACTGCAACTATAATACGTTAGTTACTTATAATGCGTTTCAAGCGAATTGTTATAACTAAACAAGCTGTCTTTGTTCTAAGTACATAACATCAATTTGATTTAGGCGGGCTTTAACAAATTGAGCTAGCTTGTTTAAAAGGCAAGGACCGATTATAAGCGTGAGAACAATAACGATAACTGGTCCCATCAAAGTAGACACAAGGGTGACGATCCAGGGGGATTGGGCAAAGAGCGAATTAAACCAATTTTGCTGAGAATATTCTTTGTGGCGTCGCTCCAGCCTTTCTTGGAGCTCTGCCATAGATTTTTTAATTGTTCCTGAATGGTTGGTATAAAAACAGCACTCTTCATTAAGGGCAGCGCATAGACCTCCTTGATGCATAAGTAGGAGATCCAGTCCACGCCTATTCTGTAACGCCACTTCAGATAGGGAGTTAAGGGACGACTCTAGGAAGGAAATGGATTGCTGAATTTCGCGTAAGTCTTCATCAATAGTCATCTGCAGTTGCGTCAGGCTTTGTTCCTGGGATACTAACGCTGCGATGCCTGTCGCTGTACCTGTCGCACCCAAACTTAAAAGCACCGCGAGACTAATAGCGGTTACTACCTCCCGTTTCTGTCGTGGGAGATTTTCCTCAAAGCTGCGAAGTACTTCATCATCGGAATGGTACAGGATTCTAGGAATAATAACAACCTGAACACAAAAGTCATTAGCTTCATTAAAGTCTTTGATGGAAATGCATGGGGTGACACCTGTGGAGTTGCAAGCCCATACTCCTGAAGCTGAGGGGACAGCCCAGGAGTAGGTCCCATCCAGGACAACAGAGGTATTGCAGATATGTCTGTTACGCTGCACTATCTGTTGATTGCCTACGCAAACTCCCTCACCCGAAACTCGTTCTAGCGTGATCCCTTTTCGAGGAGTATTCCACAAGCATTGACTGGGGCTACTTTCTTTGGAGTAACTGAACTGGGCGCTAAGGGCTACACCTTCGTAAAAGGGCGGAATGGCGTCATAGCAAAGCCAACAAGAATCGGTAAGGTCTGGCTTTGTTGCGTTTAGTGATAAAAATGCTGCATCTAGCATGCGGTAAAATAAGGTAAAAGGGGTCGTTTGAGGCACTCTATAAGGGGGTGCTAAAACCGTATTAGGTTCTGGCGTAGCGCCCATAGGGTCAGGTGCTGGGGTGTTACTTAAGCTTTTACGTTCTTGAGCCATAATTTGGTTAGGTCCAATGGCAGTATGATGCTGCGGTGGAAGTCTAATAACTTCTACGACTGCACTTGGGTCTTGACCCCATTTATGAATGAATACTGACCACATTTTGCCCAACGTCCAGCCTACATCTTGGGGTCGCAAAACTGTTACATTTAAGTGGGAACAACTTCCCCTTTCACTAACCATCCCGTCTGCAGCAAAGGTGGGTTGTTTGCATTCTTGTGGCCAGTAGCTTACATACAGGAAGTTATCTCTCTTGGGTGGTTTCCACCGATTACTGGTTATGATAGTTTCACAGCCCCAATATCCGCAGAACCAATAACCGGGATAGGTACAGTAGCTTTTCCCAGGGTTGGAACCGGGACACCAATACGTTTGCCAGTTAATGCAATTCTCTCCTCGAAAGTTAAATATGTCTTTGAGACTAACAATAAAACTAGGGGTGTTAGACACGACTTGTGCTATTACTCTACCGTCTGTAGGGTTGTGGAGTGTCCAGGTGCATGGCTGATAGGGGTGAATGTCCAATCTTGCCTGTACTGTATAAGTTAAGCTCAGGAACAGGGAGACACAGAGGCATAGATGCTGTGGCGGGATCGACGGTGTTCGCTCTGGTGGTGAAATGTGAAATTGACGAGAGGAATCACAGCTGCAGACCTGTTAAAAGAAACTCAGAAGTTTCGTTAGTTTCGTTATGCAACGCAGGTTTTATCAACTTTAAAGGACACCACTTAATAATGTTGTCTTTTTCTACTGCTGCATACCCCCGACCTGTCAGGACTAACTTCCATCCTGACTCCCAATTTCCTAGCTCATTTTTGATACTAACTGGTGGACCTTCTTTTAAGGCTTCGGTGGCCCAGTGCTTTTGGGAAGGGGTCTGTGTTTGATCTCCCCTTGGAAACTGGTTTAACGCTAGCATGGCGGTGGCTAACAAGCGTGGTTGTTCCGGTGGAGGGATATTGTTGGTGAACCCTTCTGCTCTGGCTAGGGTCTCTAGCTTAGATTTTAGAGTTTGATTCGCCCTTTCTACGATGGCTTGTCCTGTGCTATTGTAGGGGATGCCTTGTTTTAAGGTGATGTTCCATTTTGTGGCGAACTCTTGAGTCGACTTGGAAATGAATTTTGTGCCATTATCTGTTTTAATTTGTTTTGGAATACCAAGCCATGCCATAGCGGTTAGCCAATGTTGGATTGTCGCTTTAGAGTTCGTTTTCGCATGCTGGGTCGCAACAATCATGCCGCTATATGTGTCGACTGTTATGGCGAGCCAGACTCTGGGTTTTAACAATTGGCAGAGGGTAAAGTCTGTTTGCCAAATCTCTGAGGCCCTAAGACCTCTGGGGTTAACTCCGCTGGACCACAGGGGTGCTTTTTGGCAATGGGGGCAGGTGGCCACTATGTGCCTGGCGTCTGCCATTGAGATGTCGCACCTTTTGACGAGTGCTTTGGCTCCGACATGCAGTGACTCATGCAGTTGTCGCGTGTCTCGCAGAGTCCAGAGTCCCTTTGCTGCGGCATCAGCTTTGTCATTGCCAATCTGATAAAATCCTTTGACAGGGTCGTGGCTGTTGACATGTATAACTGACACAGTACCTTGACACAAGGAAAGTGCTTCTTCGATCATGGCTGCGGCAGGGGATGCTGAGATGCCTGGTCCGGACATTGCTTGGCAAAGTCTGGCAACGAACATGGAGTCTGTTACGATGTTAAGGTGCTCAGATTGAAACAGCCCACACGCCAAAACTACAGCAGAGGCTTCTAATAGTTGGACTGACAGCGACATATCTGTCATTTTGATACATTGCCACTGTTCTTGTGCTCGCCACACCACGGCTGCGGTAGAGGTGGTTGAGGAAGCGTCGGTGAAGACGGTCTGTCCTGGTAGTGGTCGGTCTCTGACCTTTTGTGGAAGGTCGATATCTACTATCGCTAACAGCTGAGTCCATGGGGGTTTTGCGGAATAACAAAGCTCTCCCACGAATCCAAAAAGGGCCAAGGCAAGATGCTCTGAGACTGCCACTGATGATGTTGGGATTTGTTTCCGGAAAGGTAAGTATATTTTTGCAGGTTCGAAGCCCGAGTGACTTAGGGCAAGTTTTCTGCCCTTCATAATGAGGTTTCCGAGACACTCCACTCCTGGAGTAAATGCGCGTGAGGCTTTTCCGAGGGCTATCCATTGTACTGATTTAGCTGTATCAGGGGGTCCTTGTGCTAGTGCTCCCACTCCTCCCTCTTTGGTGAAATGGACGTAAAGGTCCAATGGTAGGCTTGGATTCCATCTGGAGAGGACCGCTGTAGACAACTGTCGTTCGATGAAATCGAGTGAGCGCGTGGCCTTGTCTGAGAGGGTCTTTTGTTCCCATGGATGCTTGCCGCTAAGAAGCTCGTACAGTGGGGACATAACTTCTGGTGGGATGAGGATGACGTTGCGCAGCCACTGCAAAGATCCTACTAGCTGCTGTGCGTCGTGAAGCGTTTTGATACTATGGCGAATTTTAATTGCGGGGGTGTTACATGAGAGCTGGCGATTTTTACACCTAAAAATGTAACTGAAGGACCTCTTTTTATTTTTGCTTCGGCTATTTCAAAGCCGTTGGCCTTTAGAAACTTGGAGATTGCTGACACGAGGCTGTCTACAAGGTCTGACGTTGGAGCTGCAATGAGAATATCATCCATATATTGGATAATGGTAGCTTCTGGGTTCGTTGATCGAACGGGCACTAGGGCTCGGCCTACAATAATTTGGCATATGGTAGGAGAGTTAACCATTCCTTGGGGAAGAACCTTCCAGTGGAATCGCAAACTGGGTTGCTGACCATTAGGGAACACAACAGAAAAGGCAAATCGTTCTCTGTCTTGTTCGTGTAGGGGTATGGAGAAGAAGCAGTCCTTGATATCAAGTACCGCACAAGGTTGGTTCATTGGAACGAAGGAGTTAACGGGTAGTCGTGTTTGTACTGGGCCCATGGCCTGGATTTTTTTGTTGACAGCACGCAGATCATGGAGCAGACGAAAGCCTTCACCGCTGCGTTTCGGTATAACAAACACTGGTGTGTTCCACGGGGAAGTAGATGGCTCGATATGCCCTTTTTCTAATTCTCGCTGGAGCAATTGAAGGAGGATTGTCAATCGAGGCTCGGGGATGGGCCACTGCTCGACCCACACCGGGTCTGACGATTTCCAGGTTAGCTTGATTGGAGGTGGAGGGTATGCTGCAGTGGCCCTTAAGGTAAATTTGTCACTCTGACGTTCAGCCGGGATAGAGCGTCTCGTCCGAGCAAAGGTGGGACGTTCGAAAGAACGTAAACATGTATTTGGACTTCTGTTTCGGGCCTTCTTTTATCGTGGAGGGTTATTGATATTAATTCAACGCTTTTCTTTGCGATGGAAACTCCTCCTACTCCGCCTACGGTGGGGGCATCTTCTAACTTCCAGCCTGGGGGCCAAAGCGTCTGCGGAATGACTGTTACATCCGCTCCGGTGTCGATCAGGAAGGGAACACTGATTGCGGTATCACTGTGCCGAAAGTGGCTTGAAGGGCTGTTACCGGGGATTATGTCGGAGTTGTAAAAGTACTGCCGGCAAATTCCCCATATTATTGGCGGGGTATCGCATTGTACTGCCAGGGACACTCGAAGGTTTTGGTCTCCAATTTGTCCTTCGAAGTTGCGAAGGTAGTTAGGTCTGGCTGGGTCATTGGCTGGTGGAACGACTGCTGTGGAGGCATTGGCTGGTCCATAAAGTTGGTGGCTTCTCGAGGAGGGAGTGGATTCGGAAGCTGCTCGCCCCATGCGGGGTTCGCATAACTGGGCCGCCGAATATCCCAGCTGGGAGGGGGCCTCGTGTGGCCCGCAGGTCCCCTCCCCTGCCCGTTTCCCTGCTTTTTTAGCCTGCATTCTCTGGCGATATGACCTTTTTTGCCACAAGCCCAGCATGGTCCTCTTGGCTTGCCTTGGGGTGGGAGATCAGGCGGTACTGGTTGGCTGTGGCCATGGCGACTTTGGACGGCCATTACTCCGGCTACGGCAGCGCTCACTGCAGCGTGAATTGGGGTCAGATGCTCTTCCCTTGCCACATGCTTGATCATTGCCGCAACACTAGAGCCTGGTGGCACCGATCGCAAAATTTCTTTGGTAGTTTGGTTGCATTGTTGTCGCAGGCAGTCGGCGACGACTGGGCCTTTGGCTTCTGCTGGCAAGTTGGAAGAGTCTACGGCAGCTTGGAGACGGTCTACAAATTGGGTGAAGCTTTCGCTTTCACTTTGTTTTATGGTAGACCACGGGGCTGGCTTAGCGACTGTCCCGCAAGTGGTACGGATGGCTTCCCTAGCTGCGCGAGTTGTAGCCGCGATTTCTGGGGCTCTCATCTTTTGGGCTTGTGCCTGAGGAGTGACCATTGTTGGGTCTCTGCCCATTAACCGCTGTAGGCTAGAGTTTCGCAATGGGTGGTCGTCCCCGGCAACCTTGGCCAGCATATTTGAGCAATTATCCTCCCATTCCTGCTTAAATACTATCATCCCTGCGCCATCGAAAATCATTCTGCACGTTTGTTTAATGTCAAAAGGGAGCATATCATCGTTGCCAAAAACACTGTCAATTAGGGTGGAAACCATCGCGGAGTTTATTCCTTTTTCCACAATTGCTTTAACGATTGCTTGTATGTCTTTAGGGTTAACCGGAGAGTAAGTCTTTTGGCTGTTTATTTCCCTGACCGGGAAAGCTAGCGCTGTGGGTGGGGCCCACTCGGCACACGCCCTTTGAATTTTTTTCCAATCTGTGAGCGGCGTAGATTTTTGCAAGCTTTTCTTGACCATATATGACGAGGCCAAGCCTTTATGTTTGTTAGAGCTTGCTTGCATTTCCTCGTTATCCGAGTCGGAACTTGGGCTGGATGTATAACGCTTTGCATCCCGCACGTGCCACTGGCCACCCCCGTCGTCCTCCGAGTCAGAGGCGGAAGTCGAGTGGTCCGAGACTTCTGGGCTACGGTATCTTTTGTTTGGGCTCCGCCCTCTCCCCTTTCCGCAGGCAGGCTTCTTCCCACCCCCTCTCCGCCTCCCTTCTGGGGAGTTTCTTTCCTTATAAGGAAATGCCTTGGGACGCGCCCCCCGACTGGGCCCCGGGCTCCCCTCCCTTTTTCCGTCCGCGATCTCCTCCCACTTTTCCCTGGATTCCCGACTGCGCATGTTTGTGGCGGGAAACGGCTCGCCGCCCCGCCCCTCTCCCTCTTCGCCGGCGCCATTTTGTGGCGCATACAGTGGTGGTCTTTCGCAAACCTCCTCGGGACCCTCGTTGTTAAACACATTCTCGCGCACATCGACATTATCACATTTTTGCCGCTGAACCTGTTTTACGGCCAAATTGGGGGTAGGACTGGGGGACCGAGACAATGATTGCGGGCAATCTTTGTCTTCGGATGGTGGGTCAGGATCGGCAGGACAATCACTAAACATCGTTTGAGTAGTTGCTCCAACCCCCACTTTAGGAGTAACTTTCAAACAACTTTGGGCCGCTTTCCAGGTCTCTTGCTCTTGCAATGCTTTTCGCAATGCTTGCGTAACCCTCCCCCAACTCTTAAGACACTTGCTGGACCCTGAACATATTACGTCCTCTGCAAGCGTTTTCGTACATTTGTCCCAACACTCCGGGTGAAGAATGTCTACGGGACGCTCAATGGTGCTTAATTTAAGCAATCTTGTAACCGCGCATTCGAAGTCTTTAGCCTTACAGTCAATCCCCCACTGCTTATGCAGTTGCGAAACTACCTTGCCGAGAGCTTCCATCCCGGTGGTACGGGAGCGTCCTCCCCGCCGAAGTTGGTCCCGCCGCTCCGGCCGTCTTCTCACGTCCGTTGAGATTCCCGATGTCCCGGCCGCGCCTTCCCGTGTACTGGGGGCGCGGTTATTTTTCGTCCCGGGTTTCGGCACCACTATGTTGCCTCTTGTGAGGCAAGGCGTCCCGGTTTGGAGAAGACACGACGGCAAAACGTACAGGCCGTTCGGGCTAGTCACACAAGGACACCAATGTGGTGGATGGCGAAAAGCGTTTATTCCCCGTGTTGCTTCCTTATATAGCCACGGTGCGCTTGCGTCACCACTGAACTGCTATTGGTTAACGTAACTGGAGGGGGTGGGGCCCTACCTTTCCGTACACCGCGAAATCTTCCGATCGGGTTACCTGTCTAACCACAGGTTTGTCTTTGATTAATAAAACTAATGCAATTTGAATCTTTTTCTGATATTCTTTCAGCATTTGGTATTTTGTATGAATAAATACTGGAATTGAAACTACATGTCAGTCTAGAGTTAATCTGTACTTAGCTGCTGAGTGTCTCATAATCATAGATCATTCTCTGGTGCAATATATTAGCACCTCATTCCCTCCAAGCTCCACTCTGCCAAGTTATCTTTGATCCAGAAAACGTGATGGTAGAATTTGTCAGAGGTATTCTGGATAATGAATGAATTACTTATCTCCACAGATGGTTTGAAAAATATATTTCATATTGCTATGCAATATAAAAACATTTTTTCTTTTCCCATTTAGCAGTGTAGAGTAGAAAACAAAAGCAGGCATTGTTAGTCCACCTGGATTCTTTTGCAAACAAGACTTTACAAGAAAGCAAGTTCCTGTTGAGAATGTGTGATTTTAGTATCATGCTGATTAGGCCAATTTGTTGTGAACAGGTCATTTAGATCACTTAAATAACCCCTGTCAAAGGTCTAGCAAAACTTTAATATGATGTTGTAGAAGTGCAACTTAACAGTTAAGTCAGTTGCTTACCAAAGCTCCGCTCTTGGTAAGAGGTCTCTCTGCCTTGAGGCGCAACCTTGAGAGGTATCCCAGCTCAAGGGGAAACCACTGCCATGCAGCCACACTGCCTAGCAGGGAGGGCTCACAGAAGGCTCACTTAGGCTGTCATATTTATGGAATAAAGTGGTTGGCTTGTAGTCAAATTACATGTGATAGGAAAGGTATGCATGAGACTCCTTGTACCCACAAATTTCTTTGTTCCTTGATAAATGAGTCTTGGAAAAGCCACCCACTAGTCATGTGTAAATTGCATGACTGGTGTTCCAAGGTCATATTCATCGATGCTCACTGTCATTCTGATCTTTGTGGGTTTTCAGAGAACAGATTGGAACGAGAAAAGTTCTTGACCCAGCTGTGGCTCAGGCCTTTACCTCCTTTGGAGCCTGTACCAACCACACTACTGCTAGTTTGGTTAAGGGGTTTGAGTGTATCCATCACAGGTCCATAAAAGAAGCTTAAATGAGAAGATATCCATCTTCCTATTGAGCAAATAAAGTACTGACTACTAAAGTTTCATCTGCTTTGTGACTGAATATGAGGGCTTTTATAATAGAAATAAGCTACAGCATGCTTTCATCCAGTGGTGCACTTGTTTTTGATGATCAGCAAATAAAGATAGAGCAAACACATAGATTTTTGTCATGCACTTTGAAAAGAGTAATTTGTAATAGAAAGCATTACACAAAATATTGAGAATTTATTTTCAGTTGTGGGGAGATATTGAAATAAACAAAAAAATAAGGAATTTTGCACTACTATGACCTAAGTACTCTTCAGAGGTGTTCTGAAACAGCTTTTCTTTTGCTAAGAGTAGACCTGGTCTTTGTCCCTTTGCAGCAAAGGTGTTGATCTGTGGTTCCCTCTTGATTAATCTTCCTCCATCAGCCTTTCTTCCTCCTTCCTTTCACAGGGCAGTGTCAATACTTGCATACTAAACACACCTTCAGTCCCACTCTCTTTCTTTTCTTCCAGCACTTCCACAGATGGTCTTGCTGCATTGTATGTTCTAGACAAACAATTCTAACTCAAAGCTAGAGAAGGAGCCTGCTGTGAGCTGCTAGGTTACATTTAGTACATAAATAAAACCCCTAAAGTAATTTAAAAACTACAGACCACCTGACTAATACATTGGGAGATTTTTTTGTGTGTGTGCTATGAAGCACCATGAAAGAGAGATGAGGTCTATTAAAAATACCTCTGTTTTTTTATTTTTATAAATCGCACTGTGGCATAATTGGCAGTTATATGACAGCTTACTATGAAACAGGTGAAGTTTCACATAGATACGAAGATGATTCTCTATCATCTGCTTTTGTGTTGAGAGGATTTTTAAAATAAAGCTGGTCTTAATTCACTATATTGTTTCTAGCCTAAGTGTTGGAATAATTCAATTGCAATAATGCAGTTAAAGTAAAAGCCAAAAAAACATCCCCCAAGCTGCTGTCAAACTCAGTAGGAGTTGAATAACTGCATGGTTTATGGAATTAATCTTTTTTTGTGGAAAAGTTATGTTTGTGATGAAGCTTTAGAAAAAATTAGCTCTTTTCTCCACACTTCAGTTTGAATACTTGTTTATAATTTAATCCAAAATTTCAGCTGGAAATCAGGGTACATGAACACCTGCAACTTAATATTTTTTTTTTTTAAGTTTGCAAATAAACCACCATTAATTTGAAATGTCAAATCTTGCACAGTAGTGATCAGAGCCATTTAAAAATGTTTGGAAACACAATTTTGAAGCTTTGAATATTTTTAGTTTAGATTGCCTCTTAAAATATTCACAAGACTTTTTGATGAAAGAAGCAACTGGTAAATTTTACTGTGTGAGTTTAAAAAAAAGTTCTAATATGGAACTTTAAAGCAATGGAAAAAAATTATAGCTAATTAGCATTCCAATGAGTTCCATAGCTGTATTCTGTAAGGTATGAAATTCTGTTTTGCTCTGCCCTAAAATAAACTAAAAAATTATATATAGTTGATCCTGATGTGTGAAGCTAACTAGTCTGGGAAAAGGAATAGAAAATCGTTCATTAATTATGGAAATGACTTTGACAAGGTAGAAAAAATATAGCTGATACAACTTTAAGAATGAACACCCTCCCCCCCCCCCCCCCCCCCCCCCCCGTGTTTCAGATACTTTTGGAAAGAAATTTTAATATGTCCACTCCAGAAATCTTAAATCCCTCTTAGATTCATGTTTACCTTGATTTGAAAACAAACCAACCAACCAACAACAACAACAAAAAAGCCCCAAACAACTTATGGTGAGCATAGGGGTAGACTCCTGGGAGTTATGTAAAATATTATTTAAAGAGTATATTAGGTACAGTTTTATTAATAGAAAATTGCAGTTTAGACAGTATTGTCTTTCAAGATTTATTCTGTAGTTCTAAAAAATGAAGAATCTGACAAAAGACAAAAAGAATGTTGTTCACCTTGGATATTTCATAGAAAAATTAATGAGTAAGTTGTGAGGTTACAGTGTGAATAAAACTATTGGTTCTGAATGATAAAGGAACACAAAGACTTAGAAATGTAAGTGCTTAAATTCAGAATATGTGGGCTTTGTACCTGGAACATCCGTTAATTTCCTCCTTGATGGCTTACAATTAGTGTCCAGAAAGTTTAGTTTATTCCTCTGCAACCACCTCCTTCCTTCAATTCAGCCTATCAAAGGAATGTCATTAGTAAGTACCCTTGGCTAAATGCAAACACGCTTAATGTGCACTTGTAAGCAATTAGAGTACTTCTGGAATTGTAGGAAAATTAAAATTGTTGGTTAGGCAACAAACAAAAATCTCAGAATAGTATGTGGTCTTCAAGAAGGCAACATCAAAACCTAAATGGCTTTTAGGTGGGATCAAAACCTAAATGGATTTTAGGTTTACAAAAAAAGCAAGCACTTTGGAACATAGATGGATTGGCAGGATTAGGTTCTGGTATTTGAATATTATTTCTGGGCTTTGAAATGTGGTGCAGATAAACAGTTCTGGAGTCTGACTTATCTCATGTAAACATGTTTATGCATTTGTGGATAGCTTTTGTACCTCACCAATTCCCAACAGTGGTTTCAATATATGTACACAGATCTTCTATGGAAAGATCTCTCCCAGGCTTTTCCCATGGTAACTCACTAGTGGTTATGAAACTTTTCATTAACAGTTTGTTTCACATGAAAAAATCTGCTGACTAAAAATTTACTGCTGTGTATTTGCAAATTGCTGCTTGTATGTATTCATTTAGTCCCTAGAACACTCACATCCTGATCCATAGCTGAAGCTCCTAAGCGATACAAATAAATAAAAAAGAATGCTTTTATTCTTTTATTCTATATGTAAATGTAGCATTGAAGATAATGTTACAGCAGCAAGTGCCATCATGATTATTTGTGTGAGAATCTGGAAGGCATTAGGAAGATGTGAATAACATATCTGACAGTATGTTTACTGATCAGTGGACTGTTTAAGACCCTATATATTCATACTATGAAAGGGAAAATTATGGCACTAAAACAGACTGGATAATTGGGAAGTCTTAGCCATTTTGGGAAGTGAAGCAAAATTTATATTTTTGTCAAGGAAATACTCTCACAGTTTTGGGATTTATGTTTAATATTAACTTCAGTATTTAGTCTGGGAACATAAACTGGTACATCCAGGTAATTGTGTAAGAAACTTGCTGAGATAGCAAACAGGGAACTGTGTCTTATGTACCAAAGAAAACCTTTCTTCAGTTAAGGTAGAAAAGGATCCAAGAAGAGCCAATTTTCATTTTAGATCCTGTTGACTGGGTGGTAGTTAAAGGAACAGAACTCAGAAGGTAAGTAAGTTTCTTGTTTGTAAGTACATACCAATCTTGATGGAAAGCAAAACAATGCAATCCACTGATTTCATGTGCTAAATATCTAAGAAAATAACAAGTAAAGAAGAAAATATGTTTTAAGAAAATCATATGAAAAGGAGCTAGGCTTTAAAGTCTTTAGGTCCTCCTGAGGAAGATTTGTCCTTATGTAACTTAAGTGCTTTCAGCAATTTTTATATCAAGACTGCTTAATAGTAGTCTGAAATTAGTCTGAAAAATGATTCTGTACTTAATGGTAACCTAAGATAAGGATAGAATAAGTAATAGAATAAGTGTAATTATTCAGCGCCTGAAACACTTTAGAAAGTATCTTAAAAAAAATGCATGTAATGTCTGCTAGAAAATTCATATAATGAATAAACTGGTGGAAATCATGGTCAGCTCCCATGTGAATTAAATTATTCGCTCCACATAATTCAGTGTTAGGCCTGTCTGGCTAGTGAGCTTTCATGTGAGAAAAGTGAGAGATATTCTACAGTAAACAGAAATTCTTTTTCCTCAACTGGGTCAGTTCCTGGCTACAGGCAAAATGGGTTGGTGTTGACTGCATTGCTGTTGTACAGGGGAAACTACAGGTTTTTACAACTTGTTATATAGGCCCTTGACAGTGATCAGAGCTTCTTGACTTACGATTTTGTAACCCACATCTAGGAAAGAACCAGAAGTAGCTTCTTATTGGGTAGTAAATGATCATCAAAGAAGGAACTTCTGATACTCCCGAGAAACAGGTAGGGGAGGGTTGACAGTCTGGTTCCCAAACAGAAATTAGCTTACTCGTAGATAAGGAAAATTAACATGAGAAAAGGAGAAGATCAAAACAAGGGTTTTTTTTATCTGGGGTGCATAGAGAATGCAGAGTGAAAAAAATGCCTGTTTTGATCTGAGAGGCTGGGTCAAGTGTAGAAGAGACATTGAAGACTTGTGAAATTAATATGCAGACTGAAAGGGCATAAAATACAGTTTAAGTATCGTATAGATCATAGCATCCACTTGTACTTCTTTATAGGAAAGTGCTAAGATTTCAAGATAACTAGGTTCTAGACTAGTAAGTAGTTCTTCCACACTAGAAGTTTGATTTTCTGTCCACCAAAGCTTTTCTGAAGCCAAAACACTCAGAATGTCTTATCCACAGAGCAGGATATTTAGTCTGATGGAAGTTCAAAAAACAGTTTTAAAGCAATGATAATTTGGGGGCAGGTGGGGTGGAGGTGGTGTATTTCAATGAATTTGAATATCAGTAACGGAATTTCCCCATCTAGTGATGTGTGTGACATTAAGTTCTGACTGGATATGAGGAGAAACTTCTTCCTCATGAGGGCAGTCAAGTTACAGAGCAGGTTGTGTGGAGAGGTTTTGCACTCTCCATCCTTGCATGATGCAAGGTTTTGCACTCTCCATCCTTGTAAGACCAGACTGGATAAAGTCCTGAGCAACCTGGTCTGACCTCAGAGCTGCCTCTGCTTTGAGCAGGCAGTTGGACTAGAGACCTCCTGAGGTCTCTTCAACCTGATCCTATGAAACTCAGACTAGAAAGAGGTATATTTTTAACAGTAAATGAAGCTTGCCAAAGGAAGAATTTGTGAGTTGTTGTAGTGGATTCCTCATTGTTGGATATTTTCAAATGAGGACTTAGTTTTCATCTAGGTTTACATAAAGATTACTTCAGGAAAATCTTATGGCCTATTTTATAATTAGGTTAGACTAAATGATTGTAATATCCTTTGTAACTCTATAAATGTCTGTTATTCCCATTGAATACTTTTCTTCTAGAGTGGCTTTTTATAACTTTGATTCTTGATTTCCCAAAGACATTTCAGTCTCCATGTATTTTATTATATGCAAAAGGCACATTACTATCTGCTATTTATTCTGTGTACAGTTTGATAGAGATTAGGGAACAACTCACACGGAAAATGCACAGAATTTTTACTGAAGCCAATTGAATACAAATAATTCTCATTTGTGTTTTGCTCTTCTGTATTGAAATTTACTACAATGAGAAATGAAAATGTGACTAGTGGGGTGTGAAAGTTAGGCAAAGGGTGTTTCAAACCAACCAGTTAAGTTAAAGGATTTAGAGCATCTGCCTGAAAAGCCACCCTTCAGATCCACTGGGGATTTTAATATGCAATAGACAATACTTATTTCTTGGAAAATAGCCTAACTGGATAGAATTATGAAATGAACTGAAATCCTTGGGAGCAAACTAAACTAAAAACATGATTCAGACTAAGATATTAATGATGTATTAACAAGCCTCAGAAAGATTGATGGAGGAAAATTATAATCCAGATGTTGGAGAGGAAGCATAATCTAACAGATACAGAACTCATCTGGCCAATGGGATGGATGTGGGAATGCATTCTTAGTTTTGCCTCTATCTGCAGTGTGAATGAGGCCTTTCTCCTGCCTTTCCTTTGTTACAGGCTGCTGGTAAAACAGTCTAGAAAGCTGTGTATCTGTGCCACGTCAAGCACAGTTGGTATTTTAATGTAATGCCAGTAATAGTGTAGAATGAGACAGAGGAATGATCTCACAATGGAATAATTCTGAGAAACTCGGAAAACTTTGAGAGATCTCCAGAGATTCAGGAACAACTTGCTAATGTCTTGCTACAGACCAAAAATAATCTGCCCATGGAGTGATGTGTATTCCAAATCCATCTCCCATGTTAGCAATTCCTAAAAGAGTCAAAGTAATTTCATGTGGGACTCTCCAGTCTCACAAGATCCTCAGTTTTGTAGCTGATGTTTGGTAGCCCATGAAGATGAGCTGATACCTCTGTTTAGGATTGTTCTCTAGAGGACAGAATGACTACAGTTAACTGCTGTGAATAACATTTAAATCAAGGCAGCCTTTAAAGTAAAAGCAAAAATGAATTTATTTTACTCCAGTGAAAAACTTCCTAAAGCAGTTATGTTTAGAGACTGTGATAGGAATAAACAAATACTTACAGCTTTATGGCAGCTTGTAGCTTTTACTTTAAGATGTTTCCTCAGTTCCCTTCCATTACCTGATTGTCAAATTAAGCTAACTATAAAGGTATTTCACACAGCTCTTCTGGGCTGGGATCCATTTATTTCTAAAGCCCCATTCTTAGGCTTGTTATCTCCAAAATAAATATAAACTTGAGATGAAATAGTTCTTTTTACATTCCTTTTTCTTAGCTGTGTTTCTGTTTAGTACAAACTCACTCTTATGTCCCTGTTGATTGCAACTAATTCAATAGCACCCTGAATTTATCTCCTGCTTGTTAAGTTTGAGTTCTGTCTGGTACAACTTCCTTCCTGTCACATATAGATCCCATTGGAATTCCTCTCCAAGGCAAGAGGATTTGGTTTAATATCCGATTAATGTATAAACAAAACTACTTACACAATGAGAATATGTCTTTGCTTGGAAATGTTGACTTGGATACCATTTGTATCGCATTGGGGTGTATGGAGGTTTACATACATATGCAATTTAGAAAAACGTTGACTTTAAAACTGTTTAATTATAACAAGATATGATTGGGCATGATGCATGCAGATCATTTTAAGATTTTCACAGGTTCTAGTCATATTAACAGACTAGCTTATTTGAGGATGCTAGAGTATTAGTTATATTGCTTGATGGTACTAGGTCTATGGCAGTGGTAAGGAATTACTGTTGCATCATTTTGGTAGTTTTCTCACTAAAGAGAAAGAGTTGGTGCTCTTTCATTATATGTGAAATAAGTAATGAAAAAATGGCTCTTTTCACGTCGTTGTTGTAAAGAATAATTAATGTCTGTAAACATGGGGGCATCTTCATTGGAAGTTGCAAAAAGAGCAAAATGAACATATGCTGCTTTCCAATATTAACAACAATTAAAGTAACACAGAAGATGGTAATGGTTTTGAAACAACTGGCCAATTTGGCTGCATTGACTAAGGATGGAAAATATGTTAAATCTGAGACATGTCTTCAATACCTTCCTTTCGCTGGGAAGCCTGTTATTTTTAAGAAATCCAGTGTCATATGACAGAACATTTTATTAACAGCTAAAATGGGAAAGGACTAAGCTCGCATATCTTTTGGACAAGAAAGTCGTCCACACTGAATACTAATAGATTCTGTCTTCTGCTTTGCACTACTGGTTTTGGAGCTTGGAAAACTGTATGTTTGACTGGCAAATGAGGCATAGTAAGATTTGGTGAAAAAAAGATGGATGATCCAGTGTGGCTAAATGGAACAAACTGGTCACAGTTTGAACACAAACAATTACAAAAACTACTATCATTGTATTACTTTTGTTCCAGTTTTGATAACAGGACAATATTACTCTTCCTTTGTGCTTTCATCCAGAGAGTTTCCAAGATAGTTAAAGACCTATTATTTTGATAAGAATCACTACTGCAGATTTATTATTTGAACCAAAAGTATTTCAGAGTTAGAAAGAATACATCATGTAAATTCCCCCTTTCTTTGTGCATATTATATAAATAGATATTTTGAAAGCAGAAGAGAATCCAGCTGTATGGTCTCAAAAAAGACTGTGCTGACATACTGCTTTATTTTCCTGCATTTATTACACCAGGAGTCATTAGCTAGGTTATAAACCCATTGCTAAATATTAACCTCTTTCATTACCTCTAATATGGTTTTACTCATACCCTGCTTATAAGTGCCCATTACCTCTGACCAGTCCCATTTCTTTTCTACAAATCATGGTGCTAGCTAGGAGGTTATTAAGGTTAAATTCTTTTATTCATCTGAAAGTCAATTTCCATTTGGAAGGTATAACATCTATTGTTATAACATAAAGTAATTTATCTTTAAAGGATGTCATCTGTCATTGTTAGCTTTCTGGCAACTCTAATACTACTAGCTATAAAGAATAAAATTGCTCTGATAGAAGAAACTGAACATTCCAGTATAGCAAACTTCAGATCATAGAATCATAGAAGAGTTTGGGTTGGAAGGGACCTTTAAAAGTCATCTAGTCCAACCCCCCTGCAATGAGCAGGGATACCTTCAACTAGATCAGGTTGCCCAGACCCCCATCCAGCCTGACCTTGAACAATTCCAGGGATGGAGCAGCCACCACCTCTCTGGGCAACATCTTCCAGTGCCTCACCACCCTCACAGTGAAGAATTTCTTCCTTATAGCTAGTCTAAATCTACCTTCTCTTAGTTTAAAACCATTACCCCTTGTCCTATCACAACAGGTCCTGCTAAAATGTTTGTCCCCGTCTTTCTTATAAGTCCCCTTTAAGTACTGAAGGGCCACAATAAGGTCTCCCGGGAGCTCTCTCTTCTCCAGTCTGAACAACCCCAACTCTCTCAGCCTTTCTTCATAGGAGAGGTTTTCCATTCCTCTGATCATTTTTGTGGCCCTCCTCTGCACCTGCTCCAACAGGTCCACATCTTCTCTGTGCTGAGGGCTCCAGACCTGAACGCAGTACTGCAGGTGGAGTCTCACAAGAGCAGAGTAGAGGGGCAGAATCACCTCCCTTGACCTGTTGGCCATGCTTCTTGTGATGCAGCCCAGGATACAGTTGACTTTCTGGCCTGTGAGTGCACATTGCTGGCCCATGTCCAGCTTTTCATCCACCAATGCCCCCAAGTCCTTTTCAAAACAGGTGCCCAGCAGATAGAAAAAATTCAGACAAGGCTATTTTTAATTAATATAGTGGAAATTTTTGGACACATATGGTAGATCCAATTATATCTGAGTTTTCCTGGGATCATGTACTACACAGAGGTTTTGTTTGTTCTGCTATATATCAAATGATATTTGCTACTCAAGTAGATAACTCTAGAAATCTATAAATTAGACCAAAATCATGAGCAAAACTGTAAAAAATCTCCCCCCCCCCCCCCCCCCCCCCAAGTAATTTGACTCAAACAAACTAGGAGAAAATATCATGTAATTCTTAGATATTCTTAATCTAGTCATTACGGTCTATGGGGAATATATTTTAAGCAAAACATAAATGAAATAATTTATTAGAATTGATTAACAGTTATTTCCTCTGGAGTGAGGATCTAAGGTCTACAATGAGTATGTGGAGATTTTTCAATTACTTTAAATTCCATCTTTTTTACTGAAAGGAGGAGGGCAGGAAAAAGGAGCCTACATCTTATTAGTACTGTTTCTTAAAGCTGTTTACAAGGTAAAATTGCAGCTCAGTCGGATACTCTCTGAGGGTGTCCTGCTTCTTGCTTTCCTTTTTGCCTTATACAGCACTTGACACTACAAAAAAGTAGGGAACAAAGTAACACTGTAATAGGTAGGGAGTTACTTATCATGTGTACTCTTATGGTTATACTTTTATCACTAAAACAGGGAAGAACTGAAGTCTTTACGCACCTGTTTGAGAAAGTTTCTAAACTTTCCAGAATACTAGAAAGGATCTAACAAAAAATTTCTCAGATGGTTTTCAAAATACTCATACTAATTCTGGAAGTTTTCAGGAAAGATCTCTATCCCTTGTAAGGTCTAGATTTATCTTTGATATGTAGAAACATGAATTCATCTGGTAAAACTTGTAATATGCAATAAGAATCAAAATGAGGTGGTTGCTGTCGTTGGAACTATGGGGTTTGCCCCTCTATTTCTTAGAGGGATTTGGCAACCTCAGACTCACATACAGCCTTATTAGAGAATGAGAACATAAAACCTACTAGACTCTGGAATTATGCTAACTGCAATGAAACTTTGAGAAAGTACCACTGTCATTTTTCTTAGAATATTCTTACATTTATGCCATTAAAATAAAAAAAGGGAAGAGAGCTTTCAAATGTGAATAAATTCAAAGGTCATATTCTGTCCCACTGCCAAAAACCAAGTGCCCTTTTCTGCTGTCTGTTTACTTTTAAGTTCTTGTTATTTCTCTTGGCAAATTCCATTTCAAATTCAGTTTCTGTTTTGCACAACACAAAAAAATTTGCACATGCTATGTGGCATAATGAAGCATCATTGTAGTTCTGACTTCCTATTACAGGGCTGAAAGTGAATTTAGCCAAGGCAAGCAGGCAGAAGTCATTATCATCTGATAGCTGCTAAAGGTCACGGATGACAGGACCATAGGCATTCCTTTCATTAGAATAACATCACAGTTAACAAACTAGAAACTGCTTAATTTTAGTGCTTGAAAGTAGTATAAAATTCAAGTTCATAATACCTTAAGGACAAGAAACAAGATAGTTAATAGATATATAGTGTGTGTGTTTTTATGTATATGTGTAGATCAAGACTTTTGTTTAGCAGAACACTGAAGTGACTGCTTAATTCTAAAACATGCTGAATTTTCATACAAACTTTCTCAAGTTAGTTGCTTCCCTAAAATTTTAGCCTGTGTTCAAGTGTTGCTGAAACATAGGCTAAATTTTTGTTCATTTTCTTGGAGTACTCTTTATGGCATGGTGCACTATTTATTAAAAGCAGGATTATTATTACAGACATTTAAAAACTTTATTTAAATCTTTCACATAGATATCTCTTGCCTTAGAAAGGTTTGTCTTCAGGACCTTAATAGAAAACACATAGATCAAATCAACTGCTTTATTTAAATGCCAGAAAGAATATTCTGACACTTGTGAGACTTTTTTTCCATGTGTTTCAATTGTGAAATTCATCAGAACTAACTCTTTCACGTAAATAACATAAAGGCACAAACTGGCATATGCTGAGAAAAGATAGTAATTGAAAATTTAAACAAAATCAAAAAGCAAACACTCCTACTGAGTTATTTTTTTCATTTGTGTGTTTCTCCAGTCTACCTGGTAACATCAAATCACCTTTTCAGAAAAGTTAATCAACATCTTTGCACTTATCTCTTCTCCAGTTTTTGGCTTTAACTTCTTTAAAGAGCAAAAAAGTACTTTTTTAAGGGAAACACTTCCTACATACTCTAAACAAATAAATAAGAAAAACTCTGGTTTTGTTTTATGACTCAAGAACAAATTTAGAGGAAAATCATGTCTTAAAAATGGGTAATATGTTATATATAATTTTATAACTGTGTCATGTTAGATCACAATTGTAGGGTACACCAAGTTAAATATAAACAAATTGAAGACATCAGATGGGACTGCAACTAGTTTCAGGAGGAGACATTTTATACTTGACAAGGCGAGATAGAGGCCACTCTACTGTGCAGCTCCGGGACTTTGAATCAACAAAGCTCTGCCTACCTGCACTGGCTTTAGCTTGCAACTGAAAAATCTTGACTGACTTCTGAACTTCTTTAGCAAAATCCAAAATGTTCACCTTCCTTTTCCTTTTATCTAGCCAAACTTTTCACCCCCTACTCCTTTCCTGCAGACCAAGCCCCCTCTAAAATATCCTACCCTTGATAAACATCATCAGTTAATACTTAATGTGCTTTCTAAACTGTTGCAAATACTGTTTATATTCTTATACTTTACCTTGAAAGTGTTATGCTTATATTTTTTGTTTAAAAAGTACTCTCAAAAAGCAGTTGAATAGCCCATGGTGTGTGGAAAGATGACATGACTCCCCATATAGGGTATAGAATTGATTATGGTGGGATTTTAATTATATTTCAGCTAGTGGCTAGCTGGATCTTCACTAAAACTGAAATTGAGTCTTCACTAAGTAGGGTGAAACTTCAGCTATTAAAATTGCATAACCATAATCTCTTCCCTGCCTTTAAATGAAAATTGGTTTAATATTGATAAATTGAATGAATTTGAAGACTTTGGGCTGTACTCTATTATATTATGGGAAGTAGCACAGGTGGCCTATGTTTCCCCACTGTTAGCCTTACTGAACTAAGGATGCAATATCAGTTCCCCAGCAAGCTGGCCAAGACAATGTGCTGGCTTTTGGTTACCAAAGGATAAAGACTTCTGAAGCAAAGCAACCACTTGAAAGCCAATTAAAAAGATTTCCTGTGCTTGCTTTTTCTTTTTCTGAAATGATCTTATCTTTCTACTGTGGCCAGGCCTACCCTGAATTGATGTATCTTTGTTTCAGGGAGGATTGAATTTTCCTTTTTTTTTTTTTTAAACTTTTTTTCCTAGTATATTAAATTAAGACATATCTTATGTAAGACATATGTCTTATGAAAGGACAGACACACCTATCTTCTAAATGGAAAATCACAATGCTCCTTTTGAAAAAGGATGTGACATTTTCTATCTCCCTCTTCCTCCACTCTGCAACCCCACTGTGTTGTCTAAAACCTTTTGCCAAACACTGAAGTCAAATTGCCAGAGCTATTGGAATAATCACAAATAGTTTTTCTTAGAAAGGACCTGTACTGATAGGTCTTAGCTTTTGTTAATTTTTCAGCGGAAATATTTAATTTAAATATGTGTAATGCACCTTCTCCTAAGTTAGAAGTGATCTTTCTGTAAACTGTCTAAGGCTAAGTTTGCTTGCAGGATCCAGGTGCCTTTTCTATTCAGAGAAGCTTCATTGTGCGATGGCTGTAATACAAAACACTAATGCAATATTTCAGTGTTATCAGACCTCTGACATTTCATTTAGTTTTTGTTTACTAGACTTTTATTTAAAGTGTTATATTTGATGTGAGGAAGGAGGAAGGAAGGGTCTTCAGGGTGGCTAGAATTCAGAACAGGGAAACAAATAACCACAATGTAATAGAAAAGATTCTTCTCTTTCAACCTCTAGCTCCATGCTTGTGTATACAGGAAAAGTCCATGTGGATATTATTTCTGTGTCTCTAGGCAATCAAGTACAAAATTTCATTTGTGCATCAAAACATGGGGATGGCAGTCCAGAGTGTTTTGTTTTGTGAGAGGAAGGGAATCCAAAGTATTTTGAACTAAAATGTACAGTTGTGACAGGATGTCCAAATGGTTTCACAGAAATACTGAGCAAGTAATATTTTGGATTTGATGACTTCTGAGGGATTCAACCAGCATCAGTGCTAAAAGGAATTATTTTTACTTGTGTTCTTGTCCTATAGCAATGATCAGCCAATTTTACCAGCAAAGCACAGTCTATTCAGCATAGACTGAACACAGAATATTCTGTTCAGTTGTGTCAATCTGACTTTTCTTCCTAGATCTGTACTAACAAAGAGCTGGATTAATATCTAATTACATATTTAACCTTTGGCAGAATGAAGATAGAATTGTAAAGCAGGCCATGTAAAGATCTTTAGTGAAGGTTAATTGCATGTACTATATAACTTCCTGTTTTACTGTACCTTACATAGCTAACTTAAAATCTTAAAGGATTGATGAACAAATTTAATGGTTTGGACAGCAGAGATGCTTATTCAGTTTCTCTTCATTTAGTGAGGACAGTTAAGCTGACTTGGTCTTCCTTATGCCTGCTGTTTCACAGTGGTATTCACCCAAGCAGTAACTGAGAAAATTTCTGGCATTTGCTCAGCCATGTGGTCAAAGGAGAGCCAATGCTGTATCTAGACTAATGTTTCTTCAGATTTTGTCTGGAAAGGTAACCCTTGTTACGGTATGGCTGTTGATGACTATAGCCCATTTTGCATTCAGATGAGAAGATCTCTAGAAGTTACTAGGCTAATACCAGGGTGTTTTGATGTATACATCTATTGACCGTTACAAATCAGTGCTTGTTCTTTGCAGTGTTACACTTCATATATTTTCAAGTCATTTAATATTTCCATTACCTAAATGAGGGGTCTTTGATTTGTAATCTCTGATGTCCATGAGAGATAATTAAGAAAAGCAAATCTACTGCTATTCTTGGGTAAAATTCTGCTTGTTAAACCAATTTAAACATAGCAGGAGTACATTATTGTGGGTTGAGTTGTTTCTTGTGTAAGCTGATAGAATCAGGATCTGACACCTTAAGTGTTTTACTGTTTTCAGAGAATTTTCAACTGTAATTTCTGAAGCTCCTTGTCTGCATAAGCTAAAATTTGGTTTGGGTGAATCAATAAGACAGAGACCTACCTAGGATATTCAGGAGTCTGCCCAGCCTAACAAAGCTCTCGCATTAAAGAATTGGGGCCCTTGCAAAAAGTTATTTCCTTTTCAAGATTGGGATAAAAGTAATTGGTTCAAGATGAAATTACTGTAGCTTATTTGAATAAATGGTAGTCATGGGTGTGGAATATTTTTTTGAGATTAAAAACTTTATTCAACAGAATACAGCCACTGAAAAAACTATCCCACTGCTGAAGCTCAAAATTTAGATATTTAATCAAGTGAAGATAAACATTCAAAAATGTACACATTGTTGAGCAATATAACATGCTGTCAGAGGTACCAGTACAGAACATCAATTCTGAGAAGGGCAATAGCTCATCAAAAAACTAAACTCTGAAACCAATAGTAATGATGTCAGTTTGCTGTAGAGAAGTTTGATTATCTTTCATACTCACTAGACACCAAGCATGAAATGATGTTGGCTACAGCCTGGGCTCCGTGGCTTATTTCATTTGTCATGAATTATAAATATAAGAGTGTGGGGGCTAGTCCAGTGTGACCAAATTACTGGAGATATCTTAGTTAGGAGAGAATACTGAAGAGGGAATTATATGTATAATGTTTTGGGTAGGTGAAGGCTTTAAGGCAATATGATTTGGAAATTAAACTAATATAATGAAATGGAAGACCCTTTGTAAGGGCTCTTAAGTACACAGGTGCTTGCTGAAAAAGCAAATAGCTGTCGGTATATACTGAGGAACCTGCATAATGTGTAGGAACTAATGTTTGCTAATGTATGTACTACACTTGCTCACATTTGAGTGTGCATACCAAATTATATATACATATTTATTCTTGCATTTCTGAAATGAAATCTATTTATGCCTTGGCTTTTGAAAAAGAATCTTGTATAGGCTTTGAAAGTAGACAGTGCTTTTAGCCTGCTTACCCAAGGTGTTATTTCTGTATGATGCATACCTTATGAGGTCATCCCAGTGGTTTTACTGCTCTCTGTATTAATATGTATCGTGGCTTTTCTGAAGAGTCCAATTTAGGGTTAGTTAATATCAATATCAATAATCTAATCCAATTATTGGGTAACCTGAAGCTGTTAAATTTTAACCTGTAATGTAACATGAGTTTTTTAAATGTTTCTAGGGTATGAAAGAAATTAATTGTTTTGTTTCATGACATAGCCTTCCTTTATCCTCTTCCATTTTTACTTTTACTGGTTTTTCTTTTTCTTTTTCTTCATAAATGTTAAGGTTTTGTTTAAAACAAGCTTACCATTCCCCAATATATTTTGGTTTAGCCCTCAAGACAATTGTGCTAGTATGGCAATAGCAATGCTGCTTCTAAAAAACAAACAAACAAACAAAAAAGTCTAACCTTTAAAGTCTTTAATGAGCTTAATTCTTGGTATTTATGACCAGTTGTGGGACAGCAGGGGAAATAAGGGAGAAAACTATGTCTTACTTCTTTAAGGATTTTTTTGTATTGCCTGTCTGGAAGAACTTTCAATGTCTTGCGTTCTTTTGAGGAACAGGCTAAAATGATCTCCTACTGTATTCATCACCTAATATCAGAAACATTCCTCTAAATATAGACACTTTAATAATTTTTGAGTGTTTTCCCAATATAAATATTTCACTAAAATAAGTGGGGTGAGAATGTATGCATGAGTCCTTTGACTGTGTGAAGAAGAAATAATACGAGTGAGATCAGTGGAGTATGTAGAATACAGGGAATGAAGAGGATGCAGTTGAGTGTGAGACAGACCCAGTAGCTCCAACAACTGCCATCAGTAAAGACAGTGGAAATTAGCAGATGGAGCATTTTTACAACTGAAGTCCTGTCAGTATCATGAGCTGAGAAAGATTTTACTGTGTGCTCTGATAACATGAGGTTGATGCACCTGTAGTTTTTGTCCAGTGAAAAGCACAAGCACTCACTGTAGGATAAAACTTTCCTATTTTACAGTACTAAAAAGGAAAGGAACAGGTTTGAGGAGGACTTCTTACCATCATTGGTCTTCTTTTTCCCCATCCCTAAAAATGTTTTTTTTTCCCCTGTCTGGAATCCAACACATTTCTGTCACTTACAGAATTTCTGTGGAGTCTGGTGATTTAAAATGACCCAATGTACCTGAAAGTATTAATTAACATTCAGTCTACAAACTGAGTGGAGTTTTAGTATACTTGGTCCTCTATGTTGACAAGCTCTGCAAAAATTCACATAGTATAACATCTGCTGATGAAATCTTCTCTGATTAAAAAAAAAATTTTGCTTCACAATCTAAGACTGTAGTAACTGCCACCAGGTTTTACATGGTTTTTTGTGAGTATAATAATATGCTGTCCTTTAGTCTGTTATGTAAAGATGTAAACAGTAGACTGCAGTGTTGAACACACTAAACAAAGTAATTACTTACCATGTTACTAGAAGAATTAAACACAATGGATCTAGATATTTAGATTGCATGGAGTAAAAAATCAAGAGTTATTTTTGCATGAAGTAGAAACAGCTTTTATTGCTGCTTTTTAAATGTAATGGCTTGGGTTTGATTGTGAAAAGCTTTCTATGGATTGTGATGTTGATGGTGTTTTTTGCAGAAATGCATTGGTATAAAACTATACATTAATGATAACTGCAAAACAATCTTACTAAATATAGATGCATTAGCAGAGTAATACGTTTCTTAAATAACAGGGCTATTGTTATGGATGATTAATATCAGTAAAACCTCATGTAACTATTCAGTTTCTCCAACTAAACTAGTTAACATTCATCCTTCCTGCCAGAGGCAAGCAAATCCAGTGCCCTTAACATCCAGGGATTCTTCCTTCCTACTCTGCTAGAGCTGAGTTTGTCATATTCTGTGACTGGTCCCAGGTCAGTAGTTGGGAGGCTGCTATGATTTTGTGTCCAGCCAGATGCCAGGCTCAGCATGCATTCGCAATAGGTACACACACATGGGCACACCATCAAAACACAGCTGGCCACACAGAAGCGGTATCTACATAAACACATACTGCGTGAGTGGCTTAATCCTGGGTCTACAGGTTGATAATCAGAGGAACACCCTTTTCCTGGGTATCCCTGATCCTACTCACTGGCCACTTCAACTTGAAGTTCACTTGAGTTCACACACCTGCATACAGTGTGGTCTCTGCAGTAGCTGGTCTCTATCTAGTTGCTGGTCCCTAGTCACTTGCCCTTCAGACCCACGGTTCCTCATCACTGACCAGCACTCAGACCTCTTGTGCTACTTGCTGGCTTGTCAACCTTGTAGTTAATAGTGTTTGCACACACAGTCTCAGAATAGAGAGCATGTTCACACAGAAGCTCATTAGAGGATTTAATAAAAATATGGGATAGACTGCAGTGATCAAATAGGGCTTGCTCAGACTACTGTACTAACCGGCAGCTTGCTTAAAATACATTCAGCTGCTTTTGTTCCCCTTTCCCTGTATTTTCCCATGCTTATTCCTCACTCATACACCTTTATCTCTCCCTTTTACCTCCTGTAGACCTTTAGCTGGTAACCCTCTTGGGTTGCATGGCTTTCCAAGAGACAATGCCTTTAACAGTCATTTTGGTGGGTGTCTGCCCCAAGGATAGTATAATTTTTCTCTGATGGTGTAGGACAAGCTGTTTCAGTGTTTTCTGTCTTTGCTGGTTAGGCTACTTGGTTATGTTTGTGTATCAATACACCACTATTGGTCTGCTCCTTGCCGAATCTTGTTTATTTTGGTTATCCTTTAGACAGATAATCTAATGCTTATTATCTATCACTAAAAAATATTATTCACTCACCTGTATAAGTAAATAATGTATGTGTTTTCACAGCATATCTAGAGATTCAGAAGTGGATGAAAGATTACCAGATATTCTGGCAAATTTATTCAAAGTAATCTTTGAACCACATGAAATAGTCAACAAGCTCTTTCACCACTTCTAGTCTTATTATTGATAAGGCTGATCCTTTAAAATTAATAGACTAACTTTATCTTTAGAATAATTTTTGCAGAAATACAGTTAAGGACATAACAGTAGATGACCCTGTCTGTGCCACTGTATCCTGCTAATGCAGACAAGCATTCAACAAAGGCCTAGTTTAAAAAGTTCTGTAGATTTATTTCATTTCCTTCAGCACATGCCAGAAAACCTGAAAGCCTGCAGTTAAATGGCAATGACCATTTCTTGGTGGATCTATTGATCAATAACCCTATGTTCTGGTAACAGTGAAGAATATGCTCAGTAAGATTTGCAGTCTTAGAAAGTAGGCTAGCCACAGATTATAGAAAATAACCCCCCTCTCCCCCACTGAGAAAAAAAAGTCCCACACTTATCAACAGTTCCCTGCCAATGTAATTGGGAAATGTCCCTCCTGAGTTAATTGTGGCACAAACTGTGTACTCTAGATATTTTAATAATGCTGAGTAAATCTAATCTGCATATTAAATGCTACTTTAAACTTGACTCAAGTGATCTCTTTGGACCTGTTATGCCACAAGAGACTGTACTTTTTCCAAACCTCATAATGGCCCATGCCACTATGGAACAGCGAGGGAGGGAATTTATTTGCTGTTTCAAGGAAAACAAGCAAACATTTCAGACATCTTAAAGTACTATACACCATAATGGAGTGTAGTTGGAAAAGAAACAATATCAATGTTTCTCATAACAATAAGATAGTTAACCTGTTACCAGTAGGGTAATTCCTAGAGAGGAAAGCAACCATTCCTGAAACAGCAATCAGCTGTCTGTGTGATATTAGCAGAAAGATCAAATCCTGCTCTCCAGAGAAGCAGGCTCTCCCAGGTAGGCTTCACTTTATGCTGTACTGCTGAGAAGCCTCCACCCTGCTCTTGAGATTTAAATTTGCTCAAAACTTTCTCTGTGATGTCCCCAAAAGGCTTAAAGGTCTTGTTGTGAAATAGCACATAATTTGCCATATATGCCCAAAACAGGTACGGGAAGTAATTAAACTGCCTTAAAAATAAATATGTATTTCCATAATGCAGCCTTTTGCTTTTTCTGAGACTTAAGTTTGGACTCAATCCACTGTAGGCATGGCACTCACATGACACTGAGTCCAAGATGCTGTATCGTATCAGTCATTAGCAATAGTTTCTTAAAAGCAGATGAAGCAAATATTTTCTTTTAAAAAGAATTAACATTTGCTGTCTTACTGATGTATAATTATTAAGACTTTTCATTTTCATTCACATTCCTTGTGGTCTTTTATATTCTGCAAGGACAGAATTTAATCCAGGTAAATCTTGAATCTGAATTATGATTTCTATCAATCATTGTTGAGCTCTGTGGTCACTAAAGTTTTTTGTCAATGAAGAAATGATTTTGTATTTAAATAACTTTTCTAGGTATAACTTCACAGTAAACACCATTATGGAATTTATTCCTTCATTCATTTACAGTTCCTCCCTTCTAGTTGAACAGTAATCTCTAGCTATTTTACTGGGAAAAAAAAATTTGAGAGAAAGACCAGGTTAGTTATTCTGTGCAAACAAATATTTTCAGCTTTCTTAAACTTTTGTTTTGTTTTGTTTAAATATTGTTTATCTATTGTTTAACAATGGGATGTTTGGGTGTTTACATATCAGCTGGTGAGACAGAAGCATTCATTTTGTGAAGGCTGTAAGTTGAGTAGTGGTTGTAATAACCTTGGAAAAGCAACTCTGGTACTCTTCTTTCTGTCCTGCTCTGATCTCTTTGTGCTCAGACAACCTTGATGCTCATAAATCTAGTAGATGCCAAGACCATATGAATAAATAAGATTTGGCAGGCTGTCACCTGGAAGAGACATTATTATTTTTATTGCTTTGCTCTGGTTCTGCCAGAGCTTGACCTTGAGTTTGCAGGTGGTTTGGGATGCTATTTACTGAGTGTATGTGACTTAAAACAGACAATATGGAGCTTAAGGTGAATCCAAACCAAATTTGTTATTAGTTTACATAACAGGTTTCCCAAATACTTGAAATTCTTAGCATTCTGGTCCATGCCAAAATAACACTGTTTTTAAGGTGTTTTATTCCAGTTTTTGTTGCACAGAATATGTGACATGGTGAAGAAGGGAAAACATGGAGAACTTGCCTCTTTCTTTTTGCCAGACAATGAATCTGTGTTTAAATACAAACTTTGAGTCCAAGTTTTTATACTTGTTGAGGGAAAATTATACCTGAAGAGAAAGTACTGTATTAAAGGATCTCATATCCAGTGAAGAGTAAATTATTGACCTAACTGGGACTGGCAATAACATAGCTAGATTTCACACTGGTTAAAATGATGACACAGGTAAGGGGCAGAGGGAAAAAGAACCATCTGCAGTTACAGGGAAGGTAGAATCACAGCTTCTGACATAAAGTATTAGGATGCTGGTGGGATACTTTCCCTAGATTGTGAATGTGAGAAAGAAGGGAGTAGATAACCAGGTAATGTTCTCTCTCATGCAACTGAGGAACACATAGTAATTAAACCCTCTTCTTCTGGGGAAAAAGAGCTACTTAAGCAGTGGTACATGCCTCCGGCAAATCTGTCTAAAGCATTATTCCTAAACAAACACAGGAGCTTCCTGTTTAGTCTTTACTTTCAGTTGAAGAATCATATTAGAAACAGTTATGAGAGCCAGCTTCTCCAATATGTTTGCTCTCTTTTCTGCAAACTTGCCTTTTTTTACCCCTTCAGAGTTATTTCATATAAAATGCTAATCGAGCATTATACATGCTATGTTTAGGTCTCTTCAAACTTGACCCCATTAATAGAACAGTATGAATTGCATAGAATAACCAAACTACTGGAACCAGAAGCATGATGGTGGCTGTGGATAAACTCATAATTCCAAGCAGCACTTTCTGTGCATTGAAGGTCTTTCTGTAGATTGGTAAAAATCTCTTAAAACAACCTTAGAAAGCTCATTCACAGCCACGTTTTCCTTTGGCCCTGCTCTAGTCTTCAGGCAGAGCTTCTATCCAAGAACTCTTGACCCCTGCTGCTGCTGTGATGCTACTTTTGAAAGCTTAATTCAAGCCTTTGGTGTCATTGGGTCCACTGAAGTTAATTATGGGGAACTACTGGGTGAAAAAAGTCTCCTTCCTTGTTTTGGCATAACATTTATTGGCCTCCTGGGATGAGGAAAGATCATGATGGCATATTCAGGTCACTCCAGTGACATAGCAGCTGTAAGCTTAATTTTTAAAAGTTTGACTTCAGCTATGAGTTTTTTATTGGCAATTGACAGTAGCTAAAAAATATGATTAAGTTCTCACCCTCTGCCAGCTTGTCTTCCTTAATTTATACTTATTGAGATAAGATGACAGCAGTTTAAATTCAAAAAAATGTGCTGGCTTGGAATATTACACATGGTTCACTTAGAAGTGACCTAGTTCTGAAAGACTGTAATAATTTTGCATGCAATGCTAATATTCTCTCTTCTGTCCCAAACTGTTTTGCAGAGATTGTTTTTGCAGAGAGAAGTTACAACTACATGTATATTATGATCTAGATTCAGAGCACTCTGCCGCTAAAAATGTAGAATTCTTCATTTAAAAAAAAACAAAACAACAAACAACCAATGACAAAACCCAAACCCAGACATATTCAGGTATGTTAAGTCTATTTTACACTGCTCTGGTGTTATGGTTAGGTGATGAATTGAATAAATTCAGTTAAGGCTAGTGTTAAGACAACCTTGTGGTGGTGTTCACTACATTTTTTGTTACAAACAAATGTTGCATCTTTTTTCTTGATGGGAAACTCTTTTCTGATATAATTTTTTGATATAGCAAATATATTGCAGTCTCCACTTCCAAGACACTTGGTCCAATTCTTTTTACAACAGGTGATTATTTTTAACTATTTTTCCATTTATTAAGACAAGACAGTGAGACTAAGGAGAGCAAATACAAGTAGTAAAATTCAGCTCTAATCAATAGAACCCACATATACAAATACACTGATTTCTGCAGGGTAGCCTTGTGTCACACAGCAGATGTTGCTTATATACTGTCAGTGAACAAATAGCAATAAGTTCTTTTAAAAACAAGTGTTTTCTGTACTAGTGTATCAAAAAATTTAAGAATGTGAAGGTGAGGTGGATGGAAAAGCTGGTCAGAGTGGGAATGAAGAACGAACATATTTCTTCTTGAATCTACTTGATATAGTGTTTCCTGTTACTTTGCAGGCTTTATTGTCTTTTCTTGGAGAGAGTGAGGGCAGGGAGGGAGAGGAATCCCTAATTAGTGGGAGTTGGCTGCTGGAAAGTATGACCCTTGGTCTTTTGAAGAGAAGAGGAACTAGAGAGATGAAGGGACTTTACGTAGAAAAAACAGTAATTCAAGCCTGCAGTGAAGGTACAGACTTGGCTCAGATTCTCCAGAAGGATGAGAAATCAAGGATTTCACCACATAAGCCTAGGTAGGGAAAAGGGCTTTCATAGGATATTGTTTGTTTTATTTTTAAGGCAGAATCATAGGCTATAGACAGTACTTACTAATAATTCCTGTTTCTAACCTAAATTTCAATTAGAAATCCTAGCAAATTAGGTGAAAATGCTTAATAAAATTGTAATAGAAAGAATTTATGGCAATCAGATGAAGAGTATGCACATACTTGCATTCATCATGAAGATAATTCTCAATGCAACTGGTGAAAGATGGATATGAAAGCTAGAGGATAAAGCATATGGACCTGTGGGTACAGAGCTGTATAGTGTTTTTATCGAGGAATCTATTGATTGGGTTTCCTTTACAGAACAACTGAAATCTAATTGGAGACTAGTTACAACTGCAAAAGAATCCTGCAATTTGTAGAATTCTGTCATCACAGCTGGAGGTAGTAGCCTGCTTAAAAATTGCTCTTGTCATGAAATTGCTCTGTCACTTTTCTCCCACATGAATTTGTTTCAGAAGACAAATGTAAGATAAATTGCTAACTCAAGTCTTCCTTTCTCCTATTTAATTTTTGCGGAGGGTTGGCCCTGGCTGAATGCCAGGTGCCCACCAAAGCCGTTCTATCACTCCCCCTTCCTCAGCTGGACAGGGGAGAGAAAATATAACAAGGAGCTTGTGGGTCGAGATAAGGACAGGAGAGATCACTCACCAATTACCGTCACAGGCAAACCAGACTCAGCTTGGGGAAAATTAACTCAATTTATTACAAATCAACCAGAGTAGGATAACGAGAAATAAAACCAAATCTCAGAACACCTTCCCTCCACCCTTCCCTTCTTCCCGGGCACAGCTTCACTCGTGGATTCTCTACCTAACCCCCTCAGCGGCGCAGGGGGATGGGGAATGGAGGTTTAAGGTCAGTTCATCATACGTTGTTTCTGCTGCTTCCTCCTCCTCAGGGGGAGGACTCATCACACTCTTCCCCTGCTCCAGTGTCGGGTCCCTCCCATGGGAGACAGTTCTTCACAAACTTCTCCAATGTGGGTCCTTCCCACAGGCTGCAGTTCTTCAGGAACTGCTCCAGTGTGGGTCCCCTCCATGGCGTGCAGTCCTTCAGGAGCACACTACTCCAGCGTGGGTCCCCACGGGGTCACAAGTCCTGCCAGAAAACCTGCTCCAGCGTGGGCTCCTCTCTCCACAGATCCACAGGTCCTGCCAGGAGCCTGCTCCAGTGTGTTTTTCACACAGGTTCACAGCCTCCTTCAGGCACCCACCTGCTCTGGCGTGGGGTCCTCCCCGGGCTGCAGGTGGAGATCTGCTCCACCGTGGACCTCCCTGGGCTGCAGGGGGACAGCCTGCCTCACCATGGTCTTCCCCAGGGGCTGCAGGGGAATCTCTGCTCTAGCGCTTGGAGCATCTCCTCCCCTCCTTCTTCACTGACCTTGGTGTCTGTGGGGTTGTTTCTCTTACATGTTCTCATTCCTCTCTCTGGCTTCTGTTTCTGTCTGTCCCGCAACTTTTTTCCTTAAAAATGTTATCACAGAGGCATTACCAGTATTGCTGATTGGCTCGGCCTTGGCCAGTGGCAGGTCCATCTTAGAGCTGGCTGGTATGGGCTCTGTCAGACACAGGGGAAGCTTACAGCAGCTTCTTACAGAAGCCACTCCTTGTAACCTCCCCTCACCCCAGTACCAAAACCTTGCCACACAAAGCCAATACATTCCACCCCTAACATGGGGTTCAAACCCACGACCCTGGGATTAAGAGTCCCATGCTCTACCAACTGAGCATCATTTGTTTTTCTTTGCTTTCATGCATGATCTTTGCTTTCACTTTATTAAACTGCCCTTATCTTGACCCACAAGCCTTTTGTTATATTTTCTCCCCTGCTATCCATCTGAGGAGGGGGAGTGATAGAGCGTCTTTGGTGGGCACCTGGCACCCAGCCAGGGTCAATCCACCACAATTTTTCAATATATGATTACTTTGAACTTCTGCTGTGCTTTTTTCCAGTTCAGAATGGTTTTTCATTCCTTGAGAAAAACAAAAATAAAAGCTTTTGATGTAGTTCTGCCGCTTGGTGACTTGCAGAAGGCATCAGTACTTTTCAAGATTCAGCCTTAAGTCTCTCATTCATTGTTCCCCACACGACAGGTAAAAGTAGGAGCTAGAGTCCAATATACAAGTATCAAGAATAACCTTTTAGCTAAAACTGAATGTTGTTAGGTACTAGTAAACTTTGGAAAAAGTATCTTGCTGCTGTTTGATAAAGTGACTAATGATACCAAGTCCCTCACATCTTGAACTGTTGTCTTATCTAGCCACATTTGTCAATTTTCATCAAGTCATTAGATATTTTAATCCACCTATGAAGACAACAATCATATTCTGTGATGGAGCTGACATAACATTAAAAAATGAGATAAGCATTGGGCTCTTTTCTATGCACAGTAACAGCCTACAATTTTGATTGAAATTAATACTGTCTTACAAAGAGATATTAATTCCCATCCTTAGACAGGACTAATGAAGTTTTAATACCCCAAATCAAGCTGTGAGTAGAAGTCAAGTTATTCCTGCACCTTTTGATATGACAAATGCATCACATGTTTGTTAGTTTATTTTTCAAACAAATAGAGTGCATCCTTCCTTATTTGTCTACATATGGAAGTAAAATTCAAACACATGAAGAAAGGCTGAAAGAATGTAGTGAAATTTTGGGCAAATGTTATTACAAGAGTCCTTTTGAATGTAAGAAAATGGAACCTTCTTGCAAAAAAAAAGTCAAAGTACGATATTTTAGCCTCAATATGTTTCATTTTAACCTTCAAGTTGAAAATTGATCTATTTTTAACCATTTGATCTATGTAAAATAGTAGTATCATGGACAATGTTTCTGATGAGCTCTATTCTTCCCTCCCTTTTCTAATGACTTGTCTGGATTTGCCTAATGTAGTTTCGAAGCAGAGTTCCTTTCAGATGAGAAACCTTTCAAGAGCACCTTGTGCTTTTGGCAATGCCTTTTTGCTTTTAGCTCTACCCATATGTATGTTTTATCAGCTTCTCTTGTGCCAACAGTCTCAGCTGCTTTTGGGTATTTCCAGCCTCTGCTCTGTTCTGCAATGTTCACAAATATGCACTATTTGTGAGCTATGCTATTGCACTTCCCCAGCAGGCTCAGTGAAACTGTACAAAATGCAGCCTTCACATTAGACTAGTAAAATAAATGGTATTTTTTTCATGTGGACATGGAACCTATATCCCAATGCGCTTAAATCCAGAAGCCGCAACTCTGTTTAAAAGTGGAGAAAATCCACTTACTGAACCTTACTTGGCAATTATGATTGGAAACAAATTTTATTGTTCTCCAATGTGGAATTGTTTTTAACTGCAACTGATTATGACCCCAATCCCTGAGATCAATAGAAAGCCAGGAACCTGAAAAACAATAAAATTGAGAGATTGTTTGAAACATATCCACAATAACTTCCTTTTGCTTATGTCAAAGTATGAATTGAGTTGCCTAGTAGTGTAACCAGGCATTATGGCTTTAGCACTGTTTACTTCCCAGGGTTTTCTGTGTTCAGCAACAGGTGCATCAGGAAACTTCCTATGAGCCAAGACTTAAAATTTTTTTCTTTCCATCTTTCATATTCCTTTCAATTTTTTTCTTTCTGCCTTCTGTGTTTTCTGAATTGTCATATGCTGCATTCACACTTTATCCTTACTCCCATGCAACTTCAGTGTTCTGAGCTCTCTTCCTATCGCTGTGTAATTTCTAATATTCAGTGTCCCTTCAGCAGCTGTAAAATGTCAGATAAAAACTAAAGGAAGTTATCTATCATTGACATGATGATGTGCATTTCTGCTGAAATTGGAGTTGTAAGAGTAAGTTGAGGTAACTGCCAGGAAAGAATGACCTACAAAGAAGTTAATAATCACATTTCACTCCAGATTTTGTTTTCTGCAAGTTCTGTTCAACTGCAGCAAATCCAGTGGAGGCTTCCTTCGCTGCTTGCAGAAGATATTGATGAACTTCTGGGCATGGAGTTTTCAAATCTGGAACCTCTCTCCTTGATGACTTTCAGTGGAGCTCTGGAAGTGTATTGCAACAAAAACTCTGCCACAGGAAATGCAATGCAGCACTTGGCTGACCTGCAATTAAAACATTTGCACTTGCCATTTTTTGCTTATGTTATGCCAGTACTCTGAAAGTAAGTGTGTTAATAGAGAATGAATGGGAGGTAGCCTATATGGAGAAAAATGCTATAGTTAGAATATAACTAAAGAGTGGCTCTTTGCTATTTATGAATTGTCTTAGACATTTGGTCACAAGGGACAGTAAGACATTTATTTCTTAAACTTCAGAACTGTGTACTTTACATAAAATTATCCAGCGTAACTACCATTACAGTCTCAGTGCTGCCTGAGAAACAGGTAGAAGTTGAGCTTTGAGAAACAGCAGACTTAAATACCAAATCATACAGGGAAAGAAGTCCTTCCCAAGCTGAAAACCATTGAAAACAGAAGACTGAGATAGTTTATTGCTAGGATAAGACAGAGTAAGTTTCAGAACAAAATCAGGTGTCTTAGGGGCCAGATATTATCAGGTTTCCTAACTGAGGAAAACACCAAAGTAGATTCTGATTGAGCTATATCAAAATGCTGCCCTTACTTGGTGATTAGCATATGCAAGTATGCTGAGTTACTGCAATCTGTGATACTAAGGAAGGTAGCACCTTGTATGGGTAGAAGGATAGAAGTCCTTCGTGTTTGATCCTGAAGACCTGCAGAAATCCTCATGAGAGTCTGTGTTAGATCTGCTGAAGTACATCTGCTTCTGAGCTTTAAGCTAAAATCTAGTAGAAGAAAACTCAGAATGGAGCTGATGTGCGCAAAATGGCAATGGTGAGAATAATGACTGCCAGATATTCCTGCAGTCTGATCAAAATCCTTGCTATTTCAATGTTTTATTGACTAAGATGGAATGCTTGATAATGTTATTTTAATTTTTATAAAGACTTAGTCATTGTTGACACAAAAACCTTGCTCTGTTGAAGGAAAACCGTGATATGTCTTCAGAGCTGTGCTATACCTATACATGCTTTTGTGCCTTTCGATGGTGTTATGAGCTGTGGTGTTGTAGGGACATCTATATTCTTCTGTTTTAGTGAGCATTTTTATTTTGTGTGTATACTTGTCTGCGTTCTAATTTTGCTCATTTGGGTCAATAGGGTGTATGAGGGGTAAGAAGTGGCATACACATGTAAATATTACAGCTATTACCAGATCTTTTTGCTGCTTCTTAATCATTACTAATTATCTGCTTTTGTTCTTAGTGGGTGAGTTGGCTCACCTAAATAGTTAGTTGCACTGACAGTACAGATTGCTATTTTAATGGACTCCATATTGTTCTCTTAATAGACTGCAAAAGGATTGCTATAGGGTTTTGTAACATATTGAACACAAGTAATTGTGCACAAGTATCTATTTGGTAAGAACTTATTTTCTGGAATACTGATAAATAATGACTGATACCTTGGAGGAAGTGATCTGCTATAAAAAACACAAACCCTTAAACATAGTAACAGATTAATAGTATTATCTGGTGGGGAGTTGAAGCAGTCTAAACAACTGAAAAGAGGCCTTGTTAAATGTGGTCATTATTCTAAATTAACATAACGCAATTTGAAAGTAATAGAGAATATAACAAAAGAATCTGACTTATCCTAGTCTTTCACTTCCCTCTATCTGTAAGTTGCTAAAAATATTTTTTCAGAAATCTGCATGTAAATCTTCTTGTTAATTTTCAGTCAAAACCAAGGCATTCAGTTTTGAAGGTCTATTTGGCAAATTAGTACCAAAAAGCTTATATACCTTTTTCAAAGAGGGCATATGAGTGAATGTTTTGCAGGGATAATTCCTTTCCAGGAAGTAATGAACATAATCTTTTGCTACAGACCCATCTAGATAAAGAAGTATTAGAAAAAGATGATAAAACACTTGCTTTAATACATATGGAATTCATATGTAACTGGAAAAAATTATTATATTCAATACCCTACACTTATGGAGAAATTTCCATTTTGGGATTTCACAGCAGCCTGCATAGTCCATAGATGTGATAGAATTGTGGTTTTCCTAGTTTAAATACTAGGAAACTCAAATACAATGAGGACTTTTTTTTTTTATTTTTTTTTTTCCAAGGGCAGACAAGGACTGCTTGCAAAGACAGTCTTCTGACTTCCAAGACTGAGCTTTGTCTCATTTCCTGTGAAATAAATCTTCATCCATTTCTGCTTTAAGGTAATATTCTTCATGTTTGT
The DNA here is from genome assembly GCF_929443795.1 of Astur gentilis. Lineage (NCBI taxonomy): Eukaryota > Metazoa > Chordata > Aves > Accipitriformes > Accipitridae > Astur > Astur gentilis. The sequence goes on from NC_064905.1 coordinate 8,949,534, forward strand.
GTAGGGAATAAGATTATCCTTCCATTTCGAGGAAGGCTCATCTGCACTGTATTTTGAGCATGGACACATGTTTGGACCACAGTTTGTGAGCATCTGCTCAAACTGGGAGCACAATAGCCCTTAAGGAGAGATCATCCATACCACCTTTTTGCATTAAATATGGGACACATATATTAGGCTTGATCTGTCTGCCTCTGTACTTCTGGCACTGTCATACTGCTGATCTTGGACAAATAAGTCTGATGTAGTCTTCCTCTTAGAAGGCTCTCAAAGTCAGAACTGAAAAAACATCCTGATTATATTTTAGCAGGGCAATTTGTGGGACTACAGTACAGGTCCTGTAATTTTGTTAGTGTGAATATATAGAGTTAGGTTATAAAGTTAGGCTTTAGACTCCTGTTCATTCGGCACCCTTGCAGGGAAGCACAGCTATACGAGTTAGGTTTTTCGGAAGGAGCATGAGGACATGTATTTCTCATCAAATTTAAGGGGTTTGAGGAATTCAGCACCAGTTCTGTTGAGTTTATTTCACAGCCTTTCTTCTTACTCTGTGTTTTTTGCCATGTTTCAGTTAGATGAGATATTATAATTGAATCACTTTGCTATAGACTAGATGGATTTGAACATAGTTGTTCTTACAAATTCAATGGGGCTCTGAAACTCTTTTTCTTACCTTGTCTGAAACAGACTGTTTGGTAACTGCCAGCATGTCAAAGCCATCAGTTTGATAAGCTTTTTGGAGACAATTAAGGACATATCTCCACAACAGTGGTGAGTGAAGAGGAGCTTTCTGGCTGAATTATTGTTCCTCCATGAATGGTTACTTTGCATTCCCTGTGGAGGCATTACTATAGTATAAATGCAAATGGAAGCTTGCCCAGAAAATTTGTAGGCTTTTTTTTCACCATTTAAATCGAAGTAAGTGGACAAATGGAGTGAAACTCTACTGAGTGTATAGCAGTGTCGTACTGTACCCTGTGAGTTTGGTTTTGTTTTCTTTTTCTCTTGGTTATTAACTCAAGTGGTTTTTCTCATGTATCAGTGTCCATTTGACAAGGCAGAATGAATAAAAATGATGCTAATACTGTCCTGCTGGAAACTAAATAGACTTCAGATAAACTACCAAGCCAAAACCTCAGTCAAGCCAAAAAGAACCATAAATAGGCAGATGGCTGTGGTACCTAATAGAGGGTATTTCCTGGTCTGTGTTTCCACCTCACAGTTCAGCGTGTTGCTATGCTGTTAGCAGGACTACCTCCTTTGGGATGTTGTTGGGTGAGCTTGTTTCACTAGCGCTTCTTCATGTTGTTTGTATGGGAATGGGGAACTGACTGTGCACTTACTTCTCTGTTCAATAACCCCTTAACCCAAGGCAACTTCAGCTGCAATTTATTGTCTTAGTTTAACCTCTGATATTCAGCAAGGGAAGTAATATTGGCTTCACTTACTGTTCACTGTCTCCAGTGGAACTAGTTACTTGAAATAGAGGAAAAAAACAACTTTTTTTTTCTTGGTATATTTATTTTTAGGCAAGATTGTTATTATTCTATAAAGACAAAGTCAGAAAATGTGCTTCTGCTGCTACAAAATCAACTTGTATCACATTTCTCCAAAATCAGCCCATTTAGCAAAGGAGATGTTGATGACATTGTTTTCCTTGAAATTGACTGTCCCCTAATCAGAACAGGTTATTCTACATTTTTTTAAATACCACTCAAAAATAATTAAATAAATAAAAAGTAAAGCAAACAGATTTATAACATTTTATCTTTAATATGCCAACCATCTTTCAGTGGAATTTTAAAAATGTTAGAAAATTTTCCCCCATTAACAATGGACCTGGTTTTCTGTCAGACTAAGTACATGAATAATTACACCCCCCCGCCCCCCCATTTTTCTGTTGTAATTCCCTCTTTGAGAACAAAGTAGTGTACTTGAAAGTTTGTTACTATTTGCGTGTATAGCAGCCAGTGCTTTTTATCAATGGTGTATGTATGTTTTCCTATATTATCATGGTTGTATTATCAAGGGCTAACAAGACAGTTTTAGAAACAGAGTACCAATCTATTTTCATCTTGTATGGTCTCTCATCTGTTTCAGATCAGCTACCCATACTATACCATAAAAGGTAACACTCTTCTTTGTCAAAGGCTAGAAAGGATTTTAGGTGGAACTTTTTCATGGGATGTCAATAGGTGGAGCTAGAAAACAGGAACAAACATTAAGTTTGCAAAATCAAATGTTTTTTTTTTTAAGATATGGTGGCCTTGGAATCCTAGGAAACAGGCTTCATACACAGTCTTCAGAAGTTTCTTTCTAAAACTGGTGTGGCTGAATTCACATTTAGTCCTGTAGTTTTAATGAATCCTAGTATATTTTGCAGATTCTGGGCAGATGGGTGTGTTAATCCTCAAACTCAGACTATGATCAAACAGCCAGACTATTCAGGTTACCAGTGTCAAAATTTGAAGACCAATGATGTTCATGGATCAAGCTAAAAGGTTTTTACAATGGGAGTTAGCATTGAACTGTAGGACCTCAAGGCTTCTTTGAAAACCTCAGCCTTAATCAGCAGGTATGGAAAGAACTGCAATTCATTGGTACTTGCTATTTTGCCTGAATGTGCTCTTCTGTTTGTGGGCATTATTGTTCATTCCTTGTGTAATTACTTGTTGTTTTACCACAGTCAAGTGGCCTTAGTTCATTAACTGATGTTTGTTTCTCTTTTTTCTTCTTTTTCTTCAACCTCCCTAATGTACTGTCCAACTCTTTGATGCAGTTGGACTCAAAGTAAATGTGATCTTTGGAAAAGAGCATGCTTGCTTTCCTGCAGTCTAAGCAGCACCTCCATTCAATTCTTAAGTCCTTTCTTAAGGTGACAGTTCTTTGTGTCACATTTCTTATCTGCATATTCTGTTACTTAGCTGCCAAAGGATTTACATCATTTAAAGGGAAACAATACAAATCTCAAAGCTTCTTTGAGACTATTGTGACTTATTAATTATATTCGGTAACTGTATTCCAATTCTAAAGGCAGTTCTACTTGTCAGTGATTTGCCACTTTTCATTAAATAATAGTTTTGGTTATCTTATTATCCCCCTGAAAACTGTTTAGTCATAAAATATTCATAATTATAACCTTGATGCTACAATTAAAGTCATGTTAATGCTTTTATTAGTAAAACCTTCAATTGCAAGTAGGTAAAGTTTATATTTAGCTAGAATTTGTCATAATGAGATATAGACACAAAGACTGTTTTGCACAATTAAAAATAGTTTCTATTAAAAAATAGTGCCAAGCCTTTTTCATGATTTAACTTTATTCTATAACCATGACAGTGAGATGTTGAGGAGCAAACAGAGAATTGAAGAGTTTTTCCCATGAAAAGTATGGTATTTCCCTCAGGACAAAACCCCTTCAATTTTGGAGGCTTAATCTTGGAGTTCATTTTCACTTTTGGAAAGTCTATTTTGACCCTGTGACTGGCAAGTTTCATGCACTTCTGGGCTCCAAACTCCATGGATAATTACTTCATAAAATGCCAGTGTCAGCATCTGCAGACATTCTTTTTGTGTTGAATTATACCAACACACAGTTTTACAGTTCTGTAATGTGTCAGTGCTGTGGTCATGACTTCCTATTATTCATTACCCTCCAAGACTGGGATACCACAATTCCTATGATTGAGCTGTACAAAGTCATGATACAGTATGTGGGCAGGAAGATTCTTTCTCATCAAGTTATTTTTTTTCTTTGCTCATTAAAACTCTGTATGTGCTTTCCTTTGAAGTACTTCTGAATCGTTTCTTTTATTTCATACCAATCTATGGTATTAGATAAAATAATGGCTTGACAGACTTTAGTGCCATATATTTCTTGACTTACTTCTGATGACCCTTATCAAGGCAATAAGTTACTTTTCTTTTTCTATTTGTCAGTGGCTACTTTGTCAATTGTCTGAAATGCTTGTGTATAGGAAGACTAATCCTGTACTGCCTGCTCAAACAGATCCTTCTATACATTAGACGGAGCTGCAAAATCTTATATACCAGGTTAAATTAAATCTTGATGAAGCTGTAGGTTTACTTGATGTCTTATGTTGAAACAAACCTGAATATAATGAGATAGCTGACTTCATGCAGATCCCTAGGCATGTACATGGGCATGCAGATACCTGGACATGTGCATGGACCCTTTCTTAGGCTACTAGTACAGACAGAGTATCACCTATAAGGTCAATTCAGAAGTTAAATTGCCCTCAAGTGCCATGAACAACTAAACACATAAGCAAGACTCACTTATGTGATGTTCTCCAAAAAATACATTAGGAAACAGAATTTTCACTTTTGATTCCAGTAAATGGAGTCCACAACTGCTTCTTTCCCTCACTAGTGTTTCAGGCTGTTACTATTGTACGTGTGCCCTGATTTCAAAAATTCATGGTTGAGAAGGTATAAAGAGGGCCATGCTTCCTCCAGTACACTAATGTCACATTTGACTGGAATATGATATTTGTGCTCTGCTGCATGAGTTCCCAGCCATGTCACTTAGCAAATAACTCTGGAACTGCTGCTCAGTAAGATGGACCTGCTAGTAGAAGGTGATCGACAGCTGAGGGGAGGAGTTCCTCTGTCATCACCAAATCTGCTTCACATTGAGAACTGGAAGAGCCACTTGACATTCTACAATACCTAAAAGCTTATGCAGAAATAACTGTTATGTGTAATGATAAATAAAATATGGGCATTTCAGTAGCTTATTTACTAGGGGAAAAAAAAGAACCCAAGCACTAAGCCATGTTCCTTTTAAAAAGCTGTCTTGAAAGTTTATTGGACTTGATTTGTCCCGGTGTTGTCCATACTTTTGCTTTCATCAGAAGAACCAGGTTGCTGAACTACTACAGCCTTTCCATTTGCAGGCATTTATTAGCGTGCACTTATTCTGGTGTTTTCCACTTATGTAACAGTGAACCTGCAATATTAAACCAACAGACCCAGATTTAAAATGATGACATACTTATTGTATTTCTCTCATGGAAGACTGCTTTCTGACCATACAGTGGCTACTGCAGTGAATCTGTGAAATGAACATTCTTGTGAAACATTCTGGAGGGTACTCACATTTGATGTGAGCAGTAGGAGCCTGGCTGATAGCTAGCAATTAATTAGTGAAACACCATATGTTAGCAGAAACACAGCAGATGTGTGTGTGTGTGTGTGTGTGTGTACATGGCAGAACAGAGTAGAAAATTCTACAGTTGCAATTCAAGCAAGAAAAAAGACTAATCTAAGCCAGGATCCAAAAATAGCAACTTTGATTTGTTTTGAAGTAGCTTTCTGAATGCTTAAAGATGTTTCTATTTTTCCTGTGGTTATTGTTGGGTTAATTCTATTTTTGTGTCTTCTACTGTTATTTTCTTACACAATAACTGAGATCTCTTTCTTAATTTTCACTGAAAGCTCACATGCCAAAGCCTGTTGTGCCATACAGCAATTTTTCGTGGTGTGTCTATCACTTAAGAAACAAAATTTGCATTGTAACCGAAGCACTAAAGAAACAAAATAGTGCTTATTCTTTACATACTACTCTTAGAGTGTTGCTAAACAATTCCTTCAAATGAGATTGTATTTTTCTTGCTATAGTAAATGTTTGTTAGTATCTTCCTTTAAACTTGATGTACTTGATTCTCAAACTACTGATTATTATTAGTATTTCATATCACCTCAAATACTGCCAAATCCTACTGCACAAGATACTGAGGAGTCACCTCATGGCAAGGCAGATCTGACACCAAGATTAAGTTTAAATAATAAAAGGCAATATAGCTATCATCCATTTTAGAAACATTCTGCATGAAGTGAGTTTTAAGAGATCCTATAGAAAAATCTGTGGGCAAAAAGAGAATTACATGCGGATGGATAATTACAACTTGTGCATGGAGCTAATTGGTAGCCTTCCAACAAACCTTCTTTTTTTTTTTTAAAAAAAGTCAGTATTTTAGCTCCCCCAAATTTTGCTCACGTAAAATTTTAGTGTGTTTCAGGGTGAGGTGCAGCCACATGGAACATGGAGTTCCCCCAAATCTTGCAATTTAGGTGAAAAGCAGGCAACTGGAAATCACAAGGGCAGATTTGAAACAGGGTGAAGAACACCACCAAAGAAAGGAGATGGCTCATCTAAAGCACATGAGTAATAGAACAGAACCTAGTGTTCCTGAAATCTTATTCAATAGACTTTTGATAGCCTAGGTGTCTTTATACCAGTAGATTTTTATGAATTTAAATAAGCAAACAGAACAATATCTTGGAATTATGTAATTAGTACTGCAGTTTAAAAAATTGATTTGGGGATTATTAAGCCTGTACATACATCCCTGGTGCTATCCCGTTACCTTACTTTTCTGCAAAAAATCACTTCTCCCTTGTCCCTAACTGTCCTGGTTTCAGCTGGGATAGAGTTAACTGTCTTCCTAGTAGCTGGTACAGTGCTATGTTTTGAGTTCAGCATGTGAAGAATGTTGATAACACTGATGTTTTCAGTTGTTGCTCAGTAGTGTTTAGACTATAGTCAAGGATTTTTCAGCTTCTCATGCCCAGCCAGCGAGAAAGCTGGAGGGGCACAAGAAGTTGGCACAGGACACAACCAGGGCACCTGACCCAAACTGGCCAACGGTGTATTCCATACCATGGGACATCCCATCTAGTATAGGAACTGGGTGTGGGGGCGGGGAATCACCGCTGGGAGACTAGCTGGGTGTCGGTCAGCAGGTGGTGAGCAATTGCCCTGCGCATCATTTGTACATTCCAATCCTTTTGTTACTACTGTTGTCATTTTATTAGTGTTATCATTATCATTATTAGTTTCTTCTTTTCTGTTCTACTAAACCGTTCTTATCTCAACCCAGGAGTTTTACTTTTTTTTCCTGATTTTCTCCCCCATCTCACTGGTGGTGGGGGGGAGTGAGTGAGCAGCTGCATGGTGCTTAGTTGCTGGCTGGGGTTAAACCACGACACTAACCTAGCCATTCCTTTTTCTTCTGTATCTGCCAGCTATCTACCTGTACACCCTCAGTTTCTTTTCTTGTTAGGTTGAAAAAACTTCTTGCATAAGTAGCAATATTTAAGACTGATAAACAGATGATTGATCTGGCATATAGACAATTTAAAGGAACATTATTCAGTTATTGCCTTCTTAAAAACAGGACCCATACAGCCAACAAGTTTCTTTTTCACATTTCAAGTTACTTTCTGGCAAGGTCTTAGAACCTACCTCTCTAATTTTTTTGGCTTTTCTTCAAGGTCATGCAGTGTCTCTGTCCATTCTATCCTTTCTCTAGTTTATAAAGGAGCCTTTTTTTGTCTGATTTATCAGTAGTTTGCTTCACTACTGATGAAATGCTGTCAAGGATTACCTACTCCCTACTATAGCAATGCTGTGGGCTTTCACTGGATATGAAGCGTTAGTGTTTACTTAGCAAGTCTGAGCAGTACAAAGTGAGAGATCAGAACATGGTCGGTAGTTCCTCAGAAACCTGCTAGAAAGCCAGAATTAGAATTTTGCAATACACCAGTGTAAAAAGAGTGAGGATTATATGTATGGAAGGATTAATTTTTATTAATATGTAGTGCTTATATGGTTAAAGTGCCTTAAGAATTAGGTGGGTGACATGTAATAGAGGATCATCACAAAGAATAGAGAGGTGCCATCAGTTTTGCCACTTCATGAATAAAAATTCGAGTAAAGGGGATGTGTCGTGTGGGGAGCCTTTAACACAAAGAATCTCAATAATAGAACGCTAATATGTGAGTGTTTGCCATGTCCTGTACTATGTCTGTTGATTCAGTAAACTAAATTTGTGGTGCAATACAAGGCAAATACCAGTAGAGGTCATGGAAGCAGGAATAAAAGCATGAAAAACACCGAGAGACTTAGAGAAAAGTTATCTGTGAGGGGTGAAAAATAAGGGCTGAAAAGGAAATCGAACAGTCAAAGAAAGTGCAGAGTACCAAATAAAATTCAGTAGCTCACAAGCCTGTATAATATATTGCACTATTTGCAAACTTAATGAAAGTGTCACCATTTCAGAAACAATCAAACCAATAAATACAAGTTAGAGTTTTAAGGTGCATCAAACTGCAGTACAAAATTAACTGCTAATAAGATGTAACTAAATCATATACTGGATTAAAGAAAATTCAGGAAGATATTACAAAAATTAAAATCAAAAGCAAAGTGTCATTCGTCCCAACAAGAAATGACAGATTTTTAATAAAGACCAAATTTGTATTCAAGGAAAAAAAAAAAATAAACATGGTGCAGGTAAATTATATTTGCTTATTCAAGCTTCTCTTTGTAAAATTTCAACATTTATGTATGTAAAATTTTCATGATAGTCTACACTAAAATTGTTTTTATTTGGTTATTAAATCATGAAATTGATTTCTATTGGAGACTGGGAAGGTTAAGCTTAATTAGGAAGCTATTACATTCCATTTAATTAACAGGAGAAACTTTCAGTAGTCTGATTTATGTAAAATATATCAGACTGCATGCACAGTGCCATTATTTTTATAGGGCAAATAAAGACTTATTAACAAGAAAAAAAATAAAGTCTATTTGTTAATGTAAATAATTTGACAATGTTTTTGCAAAAAATTGTTTTTGTTTGCTAAAGTAATGAAGCTCTAACCAGGAAAAGACAATCAAAGAGAAAGAAGGAAAAGCTTACTAGTACCTAGATTTGTGGCCTCTATTCCCCTACAATAACAAAAGCTATAAATCACTTGAATGTGGAAGTGGAGTGGTTTTAAATACCAAAGGCAATACAAAGCAATTCTCCTAAATGCCTTTTATGTTTTAAATGGTACTACAATGATTTCTTTAGAATGAAGTCTAGCTCCATTAGAGACAAATCTTTAGTTTTTAATGAATCTGCTATTGATCAACCTGAAAGGATTGAGCCAAACATTTAAACAATTATCTCTGTTTGCAGGTCCACATTTTTGTATGCTTCTAGTTTGGGTACCACCATTTTTCTGTCGTCTTTACAAATGTGCAACTTTTATTATCGTAGGTTAATGTATCCTCCAAAAATTAACAGTTTGAGGCTTTGGCATAGTTTAGCCAGTGTTTATTTTAAGTTGTTGAGAAAAATAATCTACTTTTTTTTTTTTTTAAGAAAGTTTAATTTTTATCTTTTTAAAAGTAAAAAAAAAATTATTTTAATTGATGGCATTGAGGTTGTAGATAGGAGATCTGAGTCATTAGAAGATCTGTAATTGATTATACTGTGGTAAATTAGACTTGCTTAATTGCTCTGACACTGGACAGGAAGAGAGGAGCTAGCAGTTCTTTACCTTAGTCTTTTTTCAGTTCAACTGGTCAGCCATAAATGAAAGTGTACTTGGACTGTAAAATGAGCAATGAAAATATGATCTCTTGATAGCTATTAAAAATTCTTCCTCTGGAATCTGTGGTGTCATGATAAACATGGCAGGAACAGAATCAATTATAACACCTTTCAGAAAAATGACAAATTTCAGAGATAAATATGAATATTTGGAGGATGGGGTAACTTTAAGTTAGAAAACTTAATTTCTGGTACTTCCTTTTCACATCAGTGTAGGCAAGATTGGAGTGATAGCAGCTGTCACTAAGCTTACATACTGTAAGTGGGAATATGATCTGATGAAAATGAGTATGTTCAGTGACTTTTTATGACTTCTGCTTGGGGAGTCTTTGATCCTAAATTGTAATTGCAATTAATTCCTTATAGGTCTATAAATTTGTAATTCTTGCTTTTTTGAAAAAACTATTCAGTACATTTATAATAAGAGTTTCAAGGTGGTATGTATCACAATTAGCATAAAAAATAATTCTGGGAAAAATCAACAATAAAACTAGAAAAATAACCTATAAGATGTGCACTGATAAGATCCAAAATTAAACTTTAGGTATTATCCTAATCGAAAGTGAAGCTTGTCAGCTATTTTACAGGCAAGGAAGTTGTCCATTAAAAGAGTGATAAATTTAACAGTGGTTCATAGGAGTAAATCACTTACAGTGAGGGCAGCATTGAGAGTCTTTAGCAGCTTTTTCAGCTGCTCATGATCTAGGATTCTTTTTGCTTTTGCTTCTGAAGCAAGTAATGACTATAAACTTTATACCATATATATGCATATTATCCATATCAGAAACATAGTGAAGCAACCAGCTAATTCCACTGAGTATGAGAGAAGAGGTCTTAAAGAATGGTTGTTTTTTGTTTTTTTTTTAAATACCTTTGCTAGATAAAACAAAGAAGCATGAGAAATACTGACTGATAAACCTTGACATGAACAGTGATCAAACCTGCTACAACTGGTATTTTCACAATGTGTAGACTCTGATGTGTAATCAAGAGTGCACTCCCACTACAGCATTTGAACAATTCAGTTTTGAAAAAACAGTTAGTCACAAGATACAGATCACAGGAAACCAGAAATTTTTGTGCCAGTGCCTAAGCAGTTAATACTGTTTGATAGCAATGACACATTCTTGCCTTAGCATGTGATTCTCATGGCACTATTAGCATATGCCTTTTAGCTTTACCTATTTCAAGAACATGTAATAATAAGTTCAGGCCACTGTAACTTTGACATTTATTTATTTTTCTGGATTGCGTATTTCATTGCATTTACAAGTAACTGTACATTCTTTTCCACTTTGCGTTCCTGTCATCAAGATATCTGCCCTCTCACTGTGCTCCAGCAGTAACTCATTACACTGCTATTGCTTCCACATTTTCGATTTCTACTACCCGAATAATATTTAGGCAATTGCCCCTCTGATCCCTGCATGTCTTCACTGGAATAATGTGTGTGCCCCAACAAGCAATATATGAGCAAGAAGGAAAGTTTTCAGTTTTGAACACGGGAAATACTGTGGAGGCAGTCAGTCATAAAGTCGGAGGCTAAACATCACCAGTGAGATGGGACTGTTTTTTGACACCTCTCTACCTCTCAGTTAGGAAATTTGCAGGAAAACTCAGAGAGGTCACAGCCAAATGCTAAGCTAATTTATCTGAAATAAGCTGGGAGGTAGAGGTTTGGGGAGATGCCTAGAACTAAAGATTCTATTCAACAAATCTCTTTAAAAAGTTTTGATCCAAAATGCATTTCATGAACTAAGATATGTGGGTGAAAAAAGAAAAAATTATTGCCAGAGGCGTGCTGCAGAACCTACTGAGACTTTCCAAAGATACGACATTTGCATCACCTTTTGTAAAATTTTGTGGATGTAAATTTGATCTGACAAATCATTTATTAAAATTTGGAATGTCATGTCTCTCATACAGAATAGCTGGAGTCAAATTAAGATGCACCTTTTAGTAGGTAACACTTATTAATTCAAGGGGGACCTGTGTGTGAGTAGAAGCAGAAAGAAAATGGCATGGTGGGGAGAAGTTGCTTCCGTACAAAATAGAGATCAAATTTTACAAAGTGTAGATTTTAATTTTCTCTAAAGAGTTTGAAAGCAATATTTATCATGAAAGCTAGAATAATTTTTTTTTTTTTTTTTTCTTGCAAGCAGTTGAAAGCATATTTTTTCATGGTTTGATTGGGATTTTTTGGGGGGTGGTGGTTAGAAAATTCCTTATCAGGTAGTACTGCTTTGCACAAAGAATGTGGGCCCTCTTGCCTGCATACCACCCCACATTCAGGAAGGATACTACTCATTATCTTATGAGTTGTATTTAGCCAACTTATTGTATTAAGGTGGGGAAATGAGGGAAAATAGATTTATTTTGCAGAAAGAATAGTTAGCTGGGAATTTCCCCTCTATTTCCAGTGCAATGTTTTAAAATATTTTAGTGCTGATTTTCCACTAGTGTAAATGTAGTTGAGTGATCTTCCACAGATCTACACTGCTTTGTCTTAGCTGAGTGTCTGGCATGTAGTATGCATATACTAATTTTATAGATTTATGCTCTTCAGTGGACAGTTTCTTCATTTCTTTCCATATATCCGTTATTTCTATGTGAAAAAAAAAATCACAGGATTCTACTTTGTACATAATATGAGGTACATAATGATTTTTAAATTCTACTTGCAATTAAAAAAAAACACTTCAGAAGCCCTTCACTGAAGAGATTTTTGTGGTACAATAGCTACTGCGTGAGGAGTTCTGCATTAAAGTTGACATGATTATTGCTGAGTTTTGTCTCTTCTGCAGTGTTGAATACACTGTTCTCCATCTCTTTAATTTTTCTGGTTAAAATCTCACACCCCCAATTGCTCATATATATTGTGTACTGCACTGGATAATGTTTTGTCACCCTTTTTGTTTGGTTTTCCTTTGGTTTTCCTTCATCAAACTGTTAAAAAATGAAACAAAACAAAACCCCAAACAAAAAAGCCTAATCCCTTTCTTTCTCACAAAATTTATTTCCAACCTGCTCAGATAAATTCTAATCAGTTATCTGTTTAAAAAAAGATTCACAATACACTATACCACTGAAATATGTGAGTTTTAGTATTAATATCAGTGTTCACAGAATCAGAAATAAAATTATGCTAACAGCATGCTTGCCTGAGATCCCAGAGGCTAAACAAAATGAGAATGAATACTGTTGCACTACCTGTAAAAGTAATTCATACTGCAAGATACTATACCTGATTTGAAAGGATTTATATCACCTAGATATCAAGTGGGTAACAAATCAAATAAACCGAAACTAGAAATGCTTTGAACTGAACTTACTACTTGTACTGAACTCAGTACTCATACTGAGGAACCGATACTTGTGCTGCAAAGCACTTTAAAATGTGAAACACACATATTTCAGTAAGGGGGAATTGATTACAATTAATAATAAAAAAATTACCGACACGGATGTAAATTATTTAGACCCTGGGTAGTTGTGTTTACACAGCAGAGGACAGGGTACGACAAGTGATTGCAACAAATCTAAGATAGCTAAGAAACACTGGAGCAAATTTTGGGATCTTCACATGTATCTTCACGAGGACGTTCTTGGAGTTAAAAACCTCCACTTAAACAATATTCACATTCAGTTAATGTTTTTAAGGAGGGCAAATAAATAGGAATGACAGAAGTACAGAATGAGTCGGTGCTAGCCAATGGGAAAAATGGATGGTCCACCCTTGAGGGGAGTGAAATTGGTCATGACTCAGGTCTGAAATGCTGAGCTTCTATTTAAACTTGCATTTTAATAGGGAAAACAATGACAAGAAGTTGAGCGTTTAGGCCGCAGTCTGAAGCCTATTGGCCTTGATGAAATCACTCTTATTAATTTGAAGGTATGTGGAATTAACCTCATGGTAAAGAAATATAAGGACCTAAAAAAAGAAGCATGTATCAAAGAAAGGTAGCCTGATGGCCTGGTCATATGCATATGAACAAGACAGGACCTAGTTTATCAACTCACCATACCTGTTTCTCACCTATTGATCATTTAGATCCTTAGTTACCAGATATAATGAAGTAAATAGGACACTGTGCTTGACAAATGAATATTGATGAGGAAATGACTCAGGGTTTTTAACAATTTATAATAAGGAGCATAGAGGAGCGTGCCTGAATTCATAAAGGTGTTATGCAACTCTATGGCATGGAGTACTTCCTGATGGTAATGCTCTTAGACATAGAGGAACACCACCACCTGCTCTTGAGAAAAGTGCCCTGCTTCTAGTGGGTCTCTTACTGTATTTTGACTACAGTCTAAACTCTCTGAAATTTACTTGTTTTCCCGTTGACTGTTTTGCAGCTTTGCACAACTTCTGCTAGGAAATAGAACAATGAAAGATGATACCTGAATTTAGAAACAAAGATTCTTTTCTCCTCATGGCTTCAAATGTAAGTTGTGTAGGACTCCTTTCTCCAACCCAAAAATATTGAGTGGAGAACAAGCTGCCCATGTCAAAACCTTACCCTCTTTACAGAGAAACACCTAACTCCCTTTCAGATGCAAATGCTGTAACCAGGGAAAGGCAGTTAATTTTCTTGTAGTTATTTATCACAGAGTATATCTATTAACCATCAGGGAATGACGAACAGTGATAAACTTGTTATGAAATAAAAGTGGCAGCTCTGTAGGTTTTGGGGTTTTTTCCCCCTTTTTTTTTTTTCCTATAGGATAATATTCTGAGGGAAATGGAGACTGGCTGCACTTCTGAAATAGTTCCCTAGATTTCCTGGCTTATTAGATGTATGTAACCAAAGAGTTCAAAAATCTAAAAGAAGCAAAACAAAATAAAGCACTACTTTTCAATGGGAATTTATGGGTAGGGAAGAACTGCCTTTATTTCTAGGCTAGGGTGCAGGGAGATGGGAGTGGCTTAAAGCTATGAGGTATTTTGCGGTAGAGCTAGAACACAAATCCAGGTTAGCACTTTCAGCACATGCCTAAATCCATTGTCAGTCCACTTTCTTCTATTAATCTGTTGCCACAGCCTTACCCATCACCATTTCATTGCTTACATGGAAAAGCACATTAAAATTTATTTCCAACTACATTTCTCATATTATTTCCGCCTAATATTTTTTTTTAGACTTGGCAGATCTCTTGCATCACATGTTGTCTGTATCTTGTCTGGGTTTTGGCAGAATTGGTTGTTTGTAAAATAAGTCACTAGGAATTTTTTCTTCTGTATTGCTTCTTCCATCTGAGAGAATCTTCTGCATGCTCTACCAATTCATATTGGATGCTGAGTGGCATTAATGTTTAGTTGATTGTATCAGTAGTACTCATTTGGGGATTTTCAGTTACTCTGTTAGAAATCTTAGCTCCATTACCTGTTTAATTTAGATTATAAAGTCCATTGAGAAGAAATTACACATCTTCTGCATATTCCATGTCATTATCTGTAAGATTGTTCATCAACAAATAAAACTAAAAGTATGCTTACTACTAATAATGGTATATTGCTGTTGTTTGCAGTAACTTGATTGAGCTATTTTTTTCTGACTGATCTCTTTTTTTCCCTTCCCAGGAAACTGAATTTAAACTGATACTGCTAATCAAGCTACAGTTTAACAAAAGTTACTTCTTTCACTAACTTTAACTAGCAAAAAGGAAGGGAAAATGCCATTATTTCTTCTCATACCAGAATATAGCATCAAGTCTATTTACCTTAATCCAGGACTATGAACATTTTATTCCTGTTATTGACCAGTAACTCACATTTATAGGGAAAACCCCTGCAAGTAAGCATTCATCCATGAAGCAGGCTATTCCCTACCTGGCTCACAGTCAGACAGAACTTGAAGAAAGGCTGCCCCAACTTGGCCACCTGTCAAACCTCTTACTTTATTGACAATTGTGAGATAAATCTCCAAAGCATATTTAGTTTGCAAATGAAACTGGTATTGCATTTCTCTCTGTGGGCATTTTAAACCTATTGTTTTGTTCTGTGTGATAATGTTTTCCATTGCTTATGACAATCATTAATGTTTTATGAAGTGCTGCATTTATTTCCTTAACATTATTCCAAATCTTTTCTAAACAGCCCTGAGTTGGGCGTGCCTGACTGCCTGGAATGCTGACAAATATCAGGTGTTCATGGATGGTTAACTAGGCAATGAGCTATTCACCGCCCCAGTGTGGAACATACTGTATTTTTGAAAGGCACAAGAACTAATGTATTTCCTTCTCATGTAATACAGAATGTAAATTAGATTTATAGCTGGCAATAGCAGAAATAGATTAATTGGCATAGTCAATACAAGCTAAACTTTGCTTATGCTTTGGGCAGGGGCAGAACATAGCACAATGGCTTGTTTTCCAACAGAAAACTCCTGTTCCACCTGGTAAATGAGTTGGTCAGTTAAGGGTCACTCATAATGCACCAGGATGTACGAGTGGTCTTGTTGTATGTATTTTACCTGCACTACAGCACCTGTGACTCAGACCGGAAGTTGGGTAAACTGCTTCTTCACCAGTTATACAAAATCCTACTTTACTTGTGTAGAAGGATTTCCTTGCTTCTTCGTTGGTCTGTTTGATTCTTTCTACAGTACAGCTCTAATTTGAATCTTCCTGGGTAATGATGGTGACTAATAGATATTTCAATAATATCTTCATTTCCTGAATTGACAGAAATATTTGAGATTAAAAATTATTAATGACGTACATTATTTAAACTGAGAATATGCTCTCTGAGATGGATACAGTCATGAGAAGTTCACGTGTTTATTCTGGTTAACTTACTGCTTAAAAGCTGGAAATTCACCTAGGAAAATTTATCTCTGAAGATGTATTTAAAAAAAAAAAAAAGGTAAAAGAAACCAAAACAAACTCTGGTGCATTGGTATAGTTGGCATATAGTTAAGCTTTGAGATCTTGGTTCCTAACCAACCAGACAGTAGAGATCAGTGCAACTTATAGAAGTCTTGTCCTTGAGAGTAGATCTTCCTACAGTAACCAGCGTACATGGCAAAAGGTAATGGCATGGTCAGGTCTCAGTGCAGGTGCAGACTTACAGAAAGTACTAATGTAGTAAAGCTATGGGTTTTGTCAGTGACAAAGGCCACTGAGCTGGCTTCAGGGTTATTGACTCAGGCTTAGTGTCTTGCAGAGCAGAAGCATGTGAATGTGAGTACATAGCCCTTCACATACTAAATTTCCTGACCTCTCAAAATGTACAACTTTAAACTAGCTTGCAGCATGTAATTTTTAAAAAAGAAAGGTTTATTATTATTGTTATTATTTTTAGAAGCACTGTATTGACTTTGCTGCAGGCACTAGGTAGAAGGATAATGGCACTGTGTCTCAAGAAAGGATTGTTAGCATTCAGTTAGAGTAAATGATTGCTGTTAGCATTCAGCTGGAATAAATTATTACTGCCAGGAGACAGCTATACTGCAAGTTCTTCAGCTGTTCTATTTCAGTGTTACTGCATATGGTTGGAAGAGCCTTCCAAAATCTTGTATTCGGTCTTCCAGAAGAGTTATTGGAATATCAGATTTCTAATCCTCTGGGGGGATTGAAAGGAAAAAAAAAAATAAAAAAATCTGTGTTCTTGAATACTCAGAATAAAGAAAAAGCTATAGTAACTTCAGCAGCCTAAGAAACAATTAGTGCTCTAGATAGTTGCTTTATAATGAAATAATCACTTATATGTTGATTAGAGGAGAAAAAGATGAGAGTTTAAAGGAGAGACATGTTTGCTTGTGACTTTTTAAATGTGATACCAAATGTAATTGGCCACCTCCAGACAGAATTCATTAATACCAGATTTTATTTAATGTTGGAACAGCAGGAATTTACTGAGAATAATTGAGGAAAAAAAAAAAGACCATTTAACTCCTTTCACAGAAAATCTTTCTTTCAAAAGCAGTTATGAATTTAAGAAGAACGTAGGCTTCATAGTCATCCAAGGAAAAGGAGAAGAATGGTGGCCTAATTCTAACAAAAAAATACAAAGCAAGATAATGTTAAATTAAATCATACTGTCATCAGGCTAGAGAGTCACTTTGTTTTGTGTCATTTACCAGGAATGATGGCTTCTAAAGATTTCAATGAACACACAAAATATAATCACATGGCCCTTTCAGCTTTAATAATGCAGGTGGAATGCACAGTCATTTGCAAACTGAATTCTCTGACCTCTCAAAACGTACACCTTTACCTCAGCTTCTAGAATAAGATTTTAAAAAAGAAAGGGTTAGACAAAGGCAGTGGCTATTGAGAGTGGCAGTCTGCCAGAGGGGATGATGGCTTTCCACCTGACTTAATCTATGTGGAACGAACCTGACTTTTCCAGCAGTATAACCTGCCCAAACAGCCAGTGTCCAGCTCCTGCCCATGTCCCAGTGCTGCTGGTGCTGCAGGACAGAGCCAGACACAGAGCTACTGCCCAGAGCTGGCAGATGGTTTCTCCCAGAAGCTGCCATATTGGAATCAGGAGCAATGGGCACTGCTCCCTGATTCTCATAGCAGCAGCAGGAGGATCAAGGAGCAAGGCACTGCTGAAAACTATTGATCCGGTTCTGCCAGCAGGATTTGACTAGTAAAGTCCACTGTATCACTTACATATGTTTTTTATAGTTCTGTTGCTGTCTACTTGTAACCATTTTGAATCTAGGTCCTGTTTCCTCAGTGTCGTGGTTTAACCCCAGCCAGCAACTAAGCACCACGCAGCTGCTCACTCACTCCCCCGCATCCAGTGGGATGGGGGAGAAAATCAGGAAAAAAGAAGTAAAACTCCTTGGTTGAGATAAGAAAGGTTTAATAAAACAGAAAAGAAGAAACTAATGATGATAATGATAACACTAATAAAATGGCAACAGTAGTAATAAAAGGATTGGAATGTACAAATGATGCGCAGGGCAATTGCTCACCACCCGCCGACCGACACCCCGCTAGTCCCCCAGCGGCGACTCCCCGCCCCCACTTCCCAGTTCCTATACTAGATGGGATGTCCCATGGTATGGAATACACTGTTGGCCAGTTTGGGTCAGGTGCCCTGGTTGTGTCCTGTGCCAACTTCTTGTGCCCTGGCCGGGCATGAGAAGCTGAAAAATCCTTGACTATAGTCTAAACACTACTGAGCAACAACTGCAAACATCAGTGTTATCAACATTCTTTGCATACTGAACTCAAAACATAGCACTGTACCAGCTACTAGGAAGACAGTTAACTCTATCCCAGCTGAAACCAGGACACTCAGCTATCTCTGTGCAGACTGTGATCAAAAACCTCAGTTGTTTGGAGCCCTGGGAAGAACTGAAAGTAGACTTTTTGAAACATAAGTATACCTGAAAGAACTTTTCAGGCTTGCAGGAGGCAAGATAGAAGAGAATAATGCAGGAATTCTTTAATAATTCAATATATAAAATTTCAGTATATGATTTGGTTTGACAAGAAGCTGTCAAATTTGAGGATTTACCATTACCTTTAAGTGACATAATTATTCTTTTGAACTCTACAAGAAAAATAACTGTTAATGATGTACACAAAAATGCAACTGTCATATAGAGCTACTTCAGTGTACGTGCTCATTTAAACTTTCTTACACAAGCAAATCTTACCTGTTACAGCTGTTGGTTTTACTGATATATTCCCCATATTAACTTTCTGGGTTTTGTCATAACAGTGGTTTTTCTATATTTTTCCTTAAAATTCTTTTCCAAACAAAAAGGTGATTTTTTAAAGTTATTATTTTATTTTAAAAAAAAAATGGCACAATGAGTGTGCTTATAAAGGAGATGTAAAGATATCCAGCTAAGTTCACACAAGTATTCTTACTTCAATATCCAGCATATAGCATTAGAAAGGTAGGGAAAACTGGCTCCTTTCTGAAGCTCTACAAGTATGAGAAGGCAGAAATTTTACCTATCATCTTGTGCCTGCTCAAAACCAGGTTACAATATCTACAAGAAAAAGTAATGGTTCAAATGCCTTTGTGCATGTGCGAAGTATGTTACATACTGATCAACTTTTTCAGGAAAGATGATTGCCAGTTATTCAGATTTAATTTTAGGCAACCAGAAAAAAAACCCAAAACTGTCTTATTTCCACCTAATAGTTACAAAGAACCCTAGTGCGATCTATGTTGGTCTGCTTTTCAATAGGTTTTGAGCTCAGCAATTGATATACTGAATATGTCCTAAATTTAGAGCAAGCTCTTGAGGAAAAGAGTTATAGTGTAGAAATTAATAAAGCGTTATGAAATGAGTGAACAATGCTTTGTTGAAACACTGCCTTGCAGAGTCAACTACAGGTAGAAATTTTTTTGTATCCGGAACGCTAAACATAATGCTTCAGACATAGGCACTAAAACAATGTACACAAATGCAAGGTCATACCTAAAGTGAGGACTACAGATCCCAGTAGTTTTGTTAAACTGTTCAAATTAAAAAGCACAAGGCCAGATTATGGAATTACTCTGTCAGGAGATGTATTTGATTAAGGTTTGGATACCTGTATTGCCTTTGAGAAGGGAGCCAGGCATTCACACTGAATAGGATATCTTTTTTGGAGGATTGTAACACAGTCCTCAGATTGCTCTAACAGAATGACTGGCACTTCTTCCAGTATTTATTCTGTTACCACTGCTATTACTGTTGCTGTGTTTACCCCCTGCTGGTTCCTGTCTCCTAAATTGGCAAATATAGCTCCGTGTCTATAGATGACTGTTATTCATTGCAAAAATTCAGCTCCTGAAAGCAGTCACATTCTAATGAGTGTTTAAGCAGCAATCTGAGACCATGTATCAGCACCTGCTAATCTGAGATTCATTCTACTTTGAAATCCACTGTCTTAAGTAATAGTATTTCAATTAATATGTGTCTGAAAACATCTTAATCTTTTACAAAAAGAAAATTTAGCACCATGAAAATTCCTTTAAATAGGTACATTTAAATACTTGCTGATCTATTACTCAGTGCACAATGCACAATAAGATATTGCTAAGTAATTAATGGTATATTCTTGTCTTTGAAATCAAGAATAAAAGCCTTTGATAATTGTCCAGAGTTCTTTCCTTGCTATAGTACTCTAGCATATTCTTTTAGCAAATGTCTATGCTCTGCATTTTTTACTTCAGAAATACTGTAGCTTGGATTGCAAAGTTAAATTACAGGCGGCTCAGTTTGTACTCCTGAGATGCACTGAAGCAGCCATGAATCAGTATTGACTTAATTTCTCCATAGTGTCTTTGAAAAATACATAGTTTGATGTCTTGGGTAATTCTGAAGAGTCATAAGAATGGGCAACAGTGGAGGGATAGCTACTATTACTAAGCCATAACTTCCTTCCTATGAGGCAAACCTTCATTACATATTTGTGGCTCTCCTTTCACTCTAACCTTGACCTTTTCAACTGGCTATTTAATTCAGGATATTAACAGCCTCACTTTGTTCACAGTTTATGACCTTTTTGTACAGTTTCTCACACAACTGCAAGAAAATTGACTTAAGGCCTTCTGAATACTTTCTCTTCTCTGTAGGAGCCTACAGTTTGTTTTTCAAGGAAGCACTCTGATAGTCTGTGACAATTCCCCTCAGCTGGGCAAATTCAAAACTAGATCTTTCAACTCTGTCCGTGTTTGCTCCCAAACAAATTCAAATTTTCAGATGCAGATGGAGTGCTAGTGGCTTAACTCTACAGCTGTAGCTTATTATCACTGGAGGCCCTGTGAAGACCCAGCAATGCATTTAAAACTCTAGTAGCTTATGCAGGGGAGCGGGTTTGGGGTAAGAGGGGTTTTTTATTATTATTTGTTTTCTGAAAACCAACTGGATTTTCTCTTTTGAAGATGTCCAAAAGTTACAATCTTGATTTGCTTTTAGTGCCTGTTTGCAAATATTTCCTAGCTGTTTTGTGATGCAAAATGGGCATTCGCTGCCTTCCAATGTGTACTGCTTCAGGTGTACCTGTACCAGGTGTATTCATATCTGCCTGCCAATACTGAATATTTGAATAAGCTGAGAAAGCTGCCCAAAATTCCTTTTTACAAGACAGACCACTGTTTACAGTTTCCAGTATATCCACAGAATTAGTTTTCATTTCAGGTAACCCTTAGGATGTGTTTCGTTGCTTTTTTTTCCTGTCTTGAGTGGTAACAATTGTTGCCCATGGGGTTTTTTTGGTTTTGCTTTTTCCTGGTAAAAGTGTCAGAGAACCCACAGAAATCCAGGTGGGCATGAAAAACTCACTCTTCATTCTTAATGCTTGGGGAAGTTATCTGCTGGAATCAAAGTGTCCGTGTGTGTGTGAGGACTCACCAAAGTGGTATTGGCATTACTGAATGCAGTGATTAAGTAATCAATATTGCTTTTGATACAAATGCAGAAGTATGCTACAAGTATACTTAGGATGAGAATAGCAGAGCATAACTGATGAACTAGCATATTTATTTCACCACTGTGAAAGGCTAGATTTATAAAACTAACTATTTTCCCAGGCTCACAGTTTGCAATGGTTTCTTCACAATGTTTTGGTGTTTGGTTAGGGGTGCAGTTTCTTTTGGTTTTGGGTGGGTTTTTTAGAGAGTACTATGATTCACTTGCCAGTTTGCATTTGACCTGTTGCAAATATCTCATAGTTGTTAGATTTGAGAAAGACTATAGGAAATCCTCTCTTTTTTTTTTATTTTTTTATTTCCTGGTCTGTATCATTTATGGTAGCTTGTTATGTGTGGTAAAGTAAATTGCTTGACATTAAGAGCAGCCCAGAACTGAATGAAGTTGACTTTATAAGTTAATAAATAGTATGTGGATGCCAACGTCATGCCTGTGTGAAGCTGGATTCCCAAATAAGAGATTGACTGTATTTTTTTATGTACATACATTTTATCATTTGATGGTAGATACATGTTTTTATCTGGAAGTTCTTGACAGAGAATAAGGTGAACTCTGCCTTGCATGTAAGTAGGAGTGCAGGGTGGAATGACTAATGACTCACCTAAATAGTCAAAACCTGAAACACAACATTGATAGCAGCAAGTACATTTGAAATTATAAACTATGTATAGATGAGAAAAACACACCAGCAAGAACTGTACTCTTCTGTTATGAATAGCATAGTCTGTGAGCAACAGTTATCTGCATTCTCCTGTGCACATTATGAAATAACTTTAATTTTAAGAAGTCTCACAGCTGGAAGTATGCAGCAGTCTGTACATGCTTTATCGATAATTGGGCTACATATGGGTAGATGAGAAAAAAAATATATGCATCAAAATATTCTAAAGCATCTATCAGTTTTAAACAATAGATTTTTTTTAATTCAGTGTGAACTATGGTGGGCAGGAGGGCTTCAACATTTTTCTAAAACATTTCCTCTTTAGTAATTATCTTGGGCACAAGTTTACTACAAGAAATATTCCTTTAAGCAGACAAACAACTGTAAGCACCAAAGGAAGATTATTATAGTGACAAAGTTCAGTCCCATTACTGAGAAAATGAGAACTTGGCTCTGCAATCAAATCAAAATGTGCTGACTGTAGCACCCTCAGATTTAGTGAAAGACTTTAAAGAAAGAAAGTTAAAATAAGTTTTTAAGTAGTTTTCTTGTGTGCTAGTATGATTTTGTTTTACTTCTTTTCTTAAATGGGAATGGGTTTTAATATTTCTTTTATTTGATTTTGAAATGTTCAAATTTAACCTACTTATAACACAGATGAGTCTTACAAGTAAGACTTACAGAAGGTTACTTTCCAATTTGTGATGGCTATGGGCACTACACAAGGCATAGATTTAGACCAACTCCATTCCATCTGTACCATCACAGAACTAAAAATAATGGATGTATAAACTAAACTAGAAAATATAACATAAACATCATCTTTTAAGTTGTGTTACTGTAAGGTGCTAGAAAAGTGAATGAAGCTTTTATTTGTTCACAGAAGATTTTTTTAAAAAAAGCAAGCCTTAAGCCCTAAAGCTTGCAATGTCAAAAATAAAACAAAACTACACCACTCTGTAAGGTAGCTGAGGAAGAAAAGGTTCACGTTATCTGGTAGTGATAGCAGTTCTGTTAGGGAGTTATAATAATTATAAGTGGTGTATATATACTTATACAGACAGATCCTTACTCTTTTACAAAGAGGAACTGCATTTTCAGTTGTATTTTATTTTAAAAATAAGATGATCTTATATCTGTCTAGAGTAAAATTCTAAAGATTATTTACCAAAGTAATGGGCTGGGATATAGATGGCCTAAAACTGCACAGTAGATTTTTCATGTGACAGATATATTACAAAATAGGCATGGTCCTGACCAAGCAGGATTTATGATTATGAATGTCAGCAAACTTTGTAATAGTTTCTCTGTAATTTGAAATTTATGGTGCTTATCTAGGTTGCTCTGACTTCCAGATGGATTATAGACGGTAGTGTACAGATGTTCTCATAGATTGTAATGCACATTACCTCTTAGGTTATTCTAATGTAATTAACAGAGGTGTAAAACTATTACAAGATCAGTATCAAAGACCATTGTTTCCAGAATTTTCTTCCTCATCAGCCCACATACAGATTAAGAAGGTACTCTTTTTACAGACAGCACAAAGTATAGGAGGATGAAGATGCAATGACTTGATGTTATAATGTGTTTTATAATTCTGTTTGCAATTGGTAGCCTTGTTGCCAACCAGATTTCTCCCAGGCAACCACAGCCTCTAGTTCAGTTGCCCCAAACAGTTTAGTCAGAGAAAAACAACATCAAATTAATTACGTGACTGATGCATCTGAATGTGAATTTGCATATCATACTCTTTCTAAAAGGACTTTCAAGTGGCTGTTTCTGCAATGAGCACCCAGATAGTCTAACTCAGGGTATCACTGATATCTGAGAGCTGCAACTAATTTTCATGTTGTTACATCATGAGATATTTTGTAACCCCATAAAACAGATATTATCTCTTCATAATCACAATGGCTTTGTTATGGACTCTCAGAAAACAGCTAAGGAAGTGTAGGATAACTCTGTGTTGCTTCTCTTAGTGAATTGCTTTCTTACCAGCTGAAATTGTGTTCTGGCACCACTGCCTGTTTTGGATCAGAAACAGGGTGGATTATTGTATTGGCTTTGGCTGGGGTAGAGTTAATTTTTCTTCACTGTAGCTGGTATGGGGCTGTGTTTTGGATTTGTGCTGAAAACAGTGTTGATAATGCTGAAATGTTTTCATGCTGAGCAGTGCTTACACAGAGCCAAGGCCTTTTCTGCTTCTCACCCCACCCCACCAGTGAGTAAGCTGGCAGGGCACAAGAAGTTGGGGGGACACAGCTGGGACAGCTGGCCCCAAATGACCCAAGGGATATTCCAGACTATATAACATCATGCTCAGCATATAAAGCTGGGGGAAGGAGAAAGAAGGGGGGGGATGTTTGGAGTGATGGCATTTGTCTTCCCAAGTTACGTGTGATGGAGCCTTGCTTTCCTGGAGATGGCTGAACACCTGCCTGTCCATGGAAAGTGGTGAATGAATTCCTTGCTTTGCTTTGCTTGCATGAGCAGCTTTTGCTTTACCTATTAAACTGTCTTTATCTCAGCCCACGAGTTTTCTCACTTTTACCCTTCTGATTCTCTCCCCAGTCCCACTGAGGGGGAGTGAACGAGCAGCTCCGTGGTGCTTGGTTGCCAGCCAGGGTTAAACCAGAACAGTTATGCAGGTAGCTACATTGTGCAGGTCTTTCTGGGGATCCTGAATGGAAATAAGTGCTATTACATTGACTTTTGCTAGCAGTGATTAGGGGAGTTATGATGACATTCAGAGCCTGACAGCACGCAAGCCATGCTGCAGCTTTTGGGAGTGACATCTGCTTAGACTTCCAAGGATTCCCACTGCACTTAAGAATACAGAATCCAAACTTCTCAGGTATAACTTAGCAGACTGGTAAGCATAGATCTCTATGACCTTTTTTTCCATTGGAAACATATAAGAGGATGAGTTTAAAGATAGAAACAGTGATTTATGATTGGTAAGAGGGGTAAGATCAGTTCATATAGAAAAAGTCATGGGCCTCCTGTATATTCTCAAATATTTCTTTTACAAACACGACAAATAAGGAAGATATTAAATACCACATCATATGTTATTCTGGTAGGCCTAGCAATTACAGAGTTATTAATAGTCCCTCAGGTATGGCACTGGGATGGTAACAGACCTGTTTTCTGTTATGCACCATCTAAAGAAAAACAAGCAAGAAATGTTGTTGGACTTGATACTGTATTTTTAAACACTGGAAGTAGATTCCTTTCATTTAGAAAAAAAGTTCAAGACTCCAAATACTTGGCTAGTTATTATGATCAAAGGTTTTATTAAATAAATCATGTTGAATAAGCAGCATAAATGCCTCAGAGAGGATGCCATTTCACAGCAGTCCAGAAACACCCTTACATTACTAAATAGTCTACTGAAGTCCAAATCGGGTGATCACCTGAAATCAGTAGGGTTGCTGTTGCCTTGTGAAATCAGTAGGGTTGCTGTTGCCTTGTGAAACTTACCACCTTTCTGGCTCTTTTTCTGCTTTTTATATAGCCTACTCCTAAAATGGTCAAAGACACCTTCAAGGACTTAGCAATAGAATGATAGTTGTTTGTAAAAAGTGTCTTTCAGTTTTCATTAAAAATAAACATTGGCTCCTGCCCGACATAGGGTAGATCTCTCTTTACTCGCACAGCTTTTTCTTGCGTATTTTCTTCCTTATTTTATGGAAGAATGGCACCACACAGATTCAACAAAATGCTATGTTTATGGGTTGTGATTCATAAAATTCAAGAGAATTCTGGCATTTGAATTTTACTGATCCATTTTCCAAACACAGTATTTCTTTGTGTGACAGAAGAGTTGTTTGTCTGTTCCTAGTTAGAAATATGAAGAATTTACTACTTGCTACTACAGTCCAAATTGCTGGTGTGGTTATGGAACAGACTGAACTACAGCTATGAAAGAAACCATCATTTGTCGTATTGGTAAAAGCTGCAGCTCAAAGTTGCAGCTCAGCAATGAAGTTGAGAAAAAAAAGGAAAAGTAGAACGTTTCTACAAGTAAAGTTCAACCTCTACTAGCTGTTAAAACAGCAATAATTATTTATTTATATGTACTTTGAAAGAACTGGTTTTTTTCCCAATGTTCAGCAAATATCCTTCCCAATGTTCAGCAAAGCAGACAGAAAGAAACACAGGTAGAAATGGTGAGCTAGAAGTGATGGTACTGAGGAATTATAAAGTATTATAGACTATAATAACAAAAATAAAATGGAATAACTATTTCCTAATACTATTTTCCCAAATGACACAGGAAAAATATGGGATTCTGAGCAATGTGGTAGTGGCTTATTAGGTCACATGGGCTAGATCATTCAAGGCAGCTCAGAAGTAAACACACACACAAAGAATATCGAAGGACTCTTGATGTGAACTGAATGTAGAATCTTAAGTAGATTTGGACAAAATCTACTTATGTATAAGAAGCACTAATCCATGATAAGTTTTCTATCCTAATTTATATTAAATAGGGGACAGTACATGAAAACACTTAAGTATTATGCTTTGATGTGATCCAAGAGAAATGTCAGAATAAGTCACAGAAAAGTATCTTTATATTTAAGGTTTTTGCATTCCAGATCTTGTAACTAAAGGTTTATTGTGTTTTGGATCCTGCAGACATTATTTAGGGCAGCTTTCCTAAAAGTCCTTTAATACCTGCATGCATCTATTTAATTGTAAAACAGTTCCAGAGAACATGCATTTTCTTCATAAAAGAAGATAGTAATACCTAGACATGCCAATAAAGTTTAATGTTGTTATAAAATATTTCTTTACTGTTAATTTTATGGGTTCGTAAGGTTTATGCTAATGTTGCTCTGCTGGGACCCTCCTATGTATAAAGAGATTTAGAAACTTACCAACTTTCTGTCAGAATAAATATTTGGTGGTGAACAAATAGGTTTACTATATTCTTTTCATAATGGGTATCAGTAACAGTGGCAGAAAAAGTCTAGTATTTTCACAGCACAGCACTGAAGATTATTCTGAAGTACATAGAAACTCATTTCTTCCTCATTTTCAAAACTTGAGCTGATTCATAAACTACAGAGTATAAGGAAAAAGCAGAGCAAGTGAAAAGGATAAATAGAACACAGTGATGCATGGTTCGAATGCTACAGGGCTGCTATACAGCTGGGTTTCAAGTGGAAGTTTCTGACTGAGAAAATAACAAAAAACCCGAAACCGCAACCTAAAGAGAGTACTGTGATAGAGGGATTGGAGTCTTTTAGTAAGATACATTACATAGGTCGGAGAAATAAGTAATTTAATGATTTAGAGGTAATGCCATGCTGTTTCTGCAAGCTAAGATAGAAATCAGATCCATGAGCATCTATAGGCAAGAAAACACATAAAAGTCAATCATTTTAGTGGGAGGCTGTTGCACCACTACAGTAAAAGCATAAAAACCAGCAGCTATGAATAACAAGAGGAGGAAGGGGAATAAATCGTATGTTATAATAAACCGTTCTATCTGGGATTAGGGTTTGCACTGATGTTACTACCTTGATTTAAAGAAATACATTCTTAACTGGAAAAGCTACACTAGCACAATAGTTATCACCTTTCCAGGAACAGGAAGCTCCTCTTTTTTCCTTATTTTAATAGTTTTTCCTTAGCTGAACATGCTACTAATGATAGGATCTACTTGGCTTTATGCCAGTGCCCATGATATATTACTTTTATCTACCTCAGGAACAGAAGTCATCAGTGGCAGAGATGAGTCAGTACTGAAGGCAGTGACTGAGCAGGTATTAGCAACTGGGAATTTCCACAATACTCCCTGTTTCACTGTTACTTTATGTTAACAGAGAATGCCCACAACTTTGCCCCAAAACATAAATGCAGTTCCTGCAAAGAGATTCAGGGAATTGTCTTACTGGGAGTGAGACATTGTAGCACTCCCAGTAAGCTAACTAAACATTTGGAAACAAACTGTTGGATTTTAACCATTTTGTGTTCCTGAATAAGAACTGGGAACTTACCTTGAAAGAGAAATAAAACCAGAAATCCTTTCTCATATTTTTAATGTTTGCCTACTGTTTCTTTTTTCTGTTACCTTTTTTGTAATGATCAGGATAAGAAACTTACTTAATGTATACTGATTAGATTTAAATGCTAAGCCAAAACTCCACAGAAATGCATTTGCAATTGAAATGTAATTTGCAGCAAAGAGAATGTGCTAATCTTAAGAAGTATTGGTTATTTATATGAAGCACCTAATCAGAAATTTTTAAAATGACATTGCATTACTTTATTAGCACCTCACACATATTTTGAACATGAAACACTTATAACTAGTCTAAATGAGATTCATGGACTCAGAATTATTTGCTAACAGATAGGATCGAATGTTTCAATTGATAAAGGACATCACAGGTAGCTTGAGAATGAAAAGAGGAAAAAGTAACTGACTATATAGTTCATACCAGCTCTTAAGAAAATGATTAAGAAATTACGAGTTAAATATTGGCTAACTATGCTTGTTCAGCAGGAAAACAGAAAACATCAAATTAAAATTTGCTAGAGGACTTCAAACCCCACATTAGGCTGGGGTGGCTGCTAGCAAGTTTTTGTTGCCATTGTTAGGCACTAGGTACAGTTATAGGAAATGCTCTGCCAGGAGGAAAGAGAGACATCCAGCCAAACTGCTGCCAGTGATCAAGCCTTTTTCCTTGATAAGAAAGGAGACAAGCAGAAGTACTCATTTGCTCTTGGTAGCTAGGAAAGTAACTTTTTTTCTTCTTCTTCTTTCCTTTCTTCTACTTCTACTATTCTTTTTCTCTATTCTTTTGAAGCTCTGAGAACTGATTTGGAATTTGACCTGTGATTAGGGATGGGGAAAGAGTTTGGTCTCCAGGCAGCCTGTATTATAGCTAGCTCTCAGTCTCTCAGTTGGAGGACCCTATCCACGTTTAGCTACTGTCCATCAGGGAAGATACAGAGCAAGTGCAGAGATCCAGGAGAGATGTTAGACCTCAAGAAAACCAAAAACTAAAAAAGCTCACCCCTGCAATTGGGAGTGACTACATGAAAGAGTCAGCAGAAGTAATCTAATATCAGAGGATAACTTTACAGAAAGAGTTATGAAAATACATCTTTATTCAAACACATAAAGTTCTCAGGTGCATGCTACTGAAAAGGTTATATAATGTATGAAGGTGTAGATGATTGAATGTAGACAATTAGGATTCCCAAAGACCCTTTTTCTCCCAGATGGATAGTGATATTTATGAGGCAATGGGAGTAAAGATGCTTAGGCTTTCTTCCTGATATGTCTGCTTGCCAGTAAGTGAATTTTAGTGCAAACATAACTGCTCTGAAGTTGGCAGCTACATCTGTCTATCCGTATATTCTACCAGGTACGGTCATCCTGGCACTATGTGGGAGGATTGTATGAGTGGACTAGCAAAAAGCTATCTTTTATGATAATGAAGTGTAACAGCTTGGGAAAATGCCTTTCTGTGGAGTCGTCTGGACTGAAAACAAGCCAGGCACATCAAAGGAACTAAATCCCTGACAAGGGGGTTGAAAAATAGGTCTGGGGCACACAGAGGAACAAGAAACTGGCAAACGTGGAAGGGAATGAAAGTCTAATGGATAATGTCAAAAAAAAAAAAAAAAAGTTTGAGAATGGATACCTCTTTCTAGAATTCAGTTACTGCTTTAGTGAATACTATCTCTTAGAAGGGTTTCAGAATTTGTGTTTTCTCCAACACAGCTGCCACTTTCTCTCTATTTATTTCTGGTTTTAATGAATCTCTTTGAAAATACTTTTTGAGAATTAGACTGGCTTGTATAGTTTGTCACCTTCAAGAGGATAAAATCTTTTCATGTGTTAGGAAAAGTAATTAAAGATGAAGGCTTGGAGTGAGGAAGCTGGTATCTTTTTCTTATTTTTTGTTTTCTTAGGAGACTTCAAAAACAGAGCAGAAGTAACTGGGCAAGGAAACTGGTAGGAAGAGGTCCAGTAGCAGCAAACTACACTTTTTGAGAAGGTAGCTCTAGTAAAATGATCAGTTTTGGTCAAGGAGTTGAACTTAGTATCATTTGGGGGTCATACTGTTGTCCTTCAAACAGAGTTCATTTACCCAGTGTGCAAGCCAATAAGACACAGATTCAAGGTATTTTGAAATTAATTTCATTGATGAGCATGAATGGGTGCCTGTCTCAAGACAGCACACCTTTGTCTCAAAAATTCCCGCATTTATGTATTTAACTAATATATATTCATTATTATTTCCCTTAATGACTGGTTCTTTCTCCTTTGCCTTTCATGTAAATTAGCGCACAGACTCTGTCCTCTTCCTCCATTTTCTTCTTTTGAGTAGGTAGTATCATTTGAGTAGGTGATCGATGAGTTGGTGGTTGTGATCTCCCGCTGTAGGAATTACCTTTTACCTACTTCTTACTCTGTCTTGGTGATTCCAAGTGGTTCGTCAAGGTTTGTTGATCAGATCACAATCCATTACCTTTTCTGACATAAGCATTCTACCTATTTACAAAGCCCCGTTGTCTAATAGTGTATTCCTAAACCCTAAATCATGTCTAGTTATTGTTTCCTATTTTAAGTTTTAACTGATGGGGACTGTACACAGGACTTTAGCAGCTGCCTGGTTATTTCAATCATATTATACATATTAACCAATAATGATACCACAGTATTTTTGGCTGTCAAAGTAGAAGTAATGCTTGAATTGAAAATACTCAAACAGTAGCAGTGCAATGAGGGAGACATCTAAATATGCCTCCCTCCTCAAAATTAAACGTTAGAAAATATATACTCCACAGGACTTGGTTTTAAATCTCTGTTTCATTTGCTTGTGCTAGTTCTGGGAAAATGGATAAAAAAATAACTTGAAAAACAAGTTAGTAAACTGACTTGCTATGTTTTTTGCAGTAGTTCTGACTGTGGAGAAACAAACAAGAAAACTATGTCTTTATTAATGCAGTATATTTTTCTCAGCTTCCATTTAGGTCTACAAGCCCTTCTCTTGTCAACAGTGTATAATCTTTAGTGTGTTTGTGCTTACGTGTAAGGGCATTGTACTTAATCAATTAAGGCAACATGATTCAAACCCAATCTTCTGGGATTTTAAAACTTTTTTCCTTAAATTTTCTCATTTGCTTCTTTTCTCCACCCACCCCACCCCCAATCAAACCCTATTCTTTTCATTCAATAGTTTTTCATTCATATCCATTCAATTTTAAAAGTATTTTAGGTAACTTTTCAGAAATCTTTTAGATTTTTTTTGGCAGTGCTTATTAGTGATAATTTCTCCAGCAGGTTCCTTTCTTCTATCCTGCAACAGTAGTAATTTTAAATACCTAACTGTTACTGGGCACTTGGCCCAAAATTCTTTTGGTCACTTTTAGTGACCTGAATTTCAAACCTGAAGGCATTAGAAGCTGTGGGGCTCAGAAGGTATGAAAAATGAAGACAAAATTAGCTAGCTTGAACATAGCCTTCTTAGGCTTTCATCTGCAAAAAGAATTTTAATTTTGTCTCCAAAAAACACTGCAGTGACCTGTCCTTCTGACTACAGTCCATTTTATAGTGTGATTTCCAGGCAAGGCACCAGCAGACCTGTCAATACTCACCTGCCCTTTCTAGGTCACTGACAACCCAGTAACTTGTGATTTTCAGTCCCTCTCTAATAGATTTGTACAGTTAATTACAAAGGGCCATTTTCCTGGACTACAGCCAGAGAGTAAAGCTTTCTGAAAACCACTTTTCTATTTGTATCTGAACTTTTTTCTCCTAAATGGTGGGGACTGTGAAGTTTGCTGTTCATCCACAGAGCAGATGGTGGAAGTGTCAATTTCTATAGGACCAACTTAAATGAACCCTGACATGGAGGATCAGCCCTTTGGAATGAAAGTTAATTAAATGTCTTATGCTTTTGAGTCCTACTTTTTCTAACAATAGTGCTGATTCAGTCTCACTGCAAATTTGAACAAAGCCAACTTGCCTGCAGCAGCACTTACCATGTATCTCCATTATCTTTCAGAAGTCTAAGAGTCAGACTCTGCAATTCAGTTAGACCTACTTTATTCTATTTTTCTAGTGAAAAGTAGCCTTCAAGTTTGAAATATTCACACTGTGTGAGGCAACTTTGGGCCAGCAGAAATACTATAGAGGCCTGTCTTGTGTCAGCAAAATGCTTTGTCTGTAGTAGGATTTAAGGAGAGAATATGGTTAAAACTGTTTTGAGTATAATTTTTGGCTTGCAAATGGAGAAGAAAAGCATAGTAGATTTGTGTTCAGTTGTATTTACTTACATGATATGATAATATTTTGGAGAGAAGACTGAACTGGCTACTCCCTACAGTTTGTTTTTTATTTAAACAGAATGCTGGTTTGCTGAGGCTAAGACTTCTGACAGGAGTATAATTGTTGATTAAGTTTTCAGCAATAAGCCTTTGAAAGACCTGTGGTAGAGTCTCAATGCACTTTCATGGCATTGGGTTTATGGGGACTGAGCAATCTGACCATTTTGCTTCTGGAAATTTTTGGAAGATTGTGCTCTGACATCAACAGAACTGAAAGCAAGTTTCTAAACCACAAGTTTTGGTAAAAGTCATAACCCATCATAGCCTGTTGTTTCTAGAGGGAACTCAATCTTATGAGAGTTGATGGCTCATCTTATGATGGCTGTAAGATGTTTTTGTCTTGTACTGCAATTCCACTTACCTGCTGAGATTCTCGTCTCCATTGTACTAAGGGCACTAAACTGTGTAAGAATTGCCACTGTTTGCAGCACAGGAAATTAACATAGCCTAAGTCAGTGCCTATTTGGCCCACTGCAGTGGCAAAATGAAATTTTCAGAGATAGGTAGAGATAGAGCCAGCCAGAGAGGAGAATTTCCCAGGATAAGCTTTTCTTCACTGATGAGTGAAATCCTTGAGTAACCTTATGATCTTGGTGTAAGTCAATGCTGCTACTGTGAGACTGTGAATTATGAATTCTCAGTAATTCCATGTCTTGCACTTCTCCACTCTAAATCAGTCCTTGATATTTGTTGGGTGGGTGGTTTTTTTTCCAATTCATTCAAGATTAGCAGATTTTAAGAGCAAAATGGACTACAGTGAGCCTATGAATGAGATCCGATGCTTTTCCTAAATTAATTCATGAATAAATTTGGGATAACAATTTCTTCAAGAGGGAAAAAAAATGGTGTCCTATTGTTCTTGGCGTAAGGACACTAATGATATATAGGAAACAGAAAAACATCAACATTCTCAAAATGAAATGTTACAAACTTTTGTTCTCAAGACAGTTGAAATGTATTTTTAAATTTATTTATTTTCATTAGTGTTTTGAAACAGATAAAAATATGCATGCAAAATATTTAATACTCACAAATACCAAGGTCTAAGATTACACAGTATGTAAAAGAATTTATTGTAAATAATTTACAGATCATAGACAATACTTGTCTACTTATTGCATTTGGCTGTGAATACGATTTGCGTACTTTCAACCTGAATAATCCTAAGAAAAAGATTCATCTTTGGGATTTGGACTAACAGCTTTGTTACAAAAGTTGTAAAAGGCTCCCTGATGGCTTTTAGGAAATGGTTTTTTTTTTTTGTTACTCTTTAAAATATAAAAGTTAAAATTGGGGGGTGGGGGTGGGGGGTGGGGTGTTCAAGACTACTTAGTTTCCGTACAGCCGTACCTCTTGTTCTTAAGTTTCCAAACAGCTGTTACAATAGAAGGACTAGGAAAGTCAATAGCTGAATTACAGTTTGGGGGTGGATAATGAAGTCCTAATCCTGAATTTAAAAGGTATTGTATTTCTGTATTGAGATATGCTGTTCTCCAGTCTAGATAATTTCTAGTATTTCAGAAGTTTCTAAGAAAAGTATTAACAACTTCTTTTTAGGGTAGAGAGGGATGTAAAATATCAATTGACTGTCTTCTTTTCTCTGGCATAATAGCTACTATCATGAAAGAGGCACTAGCCTCAGAGTAGTGAAATAGTAGGGCTATATGGTGTACATTTCCCTTTTCAGAAAAAGGAAACTTGAAGCTTCATGAGTACAGTTAATATGTAGTGGGGAAAAATTATTTCTAAATATTTTGACTTTTAACTAGAATACTGTATCCAATGTATTTGCCTCTTACGTACTGCCTTTTCATAATGTCTCTTGCAAATGTGATTTGTTTTGTGGAAATGCTGATTAAATGCAAATTTTGATATAGTACTAAGATCTGTATAATCAAAACATGATTTTAACAAGTAGAAATAGTTTACAAAGGTCAGATCACATAATCAGGAACAGAATCAATCTAATCTGAGTTTGATGATCACAGTGCAAGAACTGAATACTTGAATAGTCCAATATACATTCTGAGAGTTCTTTATAGGTTGAAATTTACAACTTGTAATAAATTGATAACACACAAATAGTTTTAAGAGAGAAAAAGGGAAAAATCGATTAAATGAATTGTCATCACAATGTTTGTGTATGGCTGTTCCATTCATAACGTCACCACAAAAGAGATGTTCTTTGTTGTTGTTGTTGCAATTTTTAGATAAGATTGCCTACATCAAGATTGGAGAAGCTAGAAAAAAATAAGCTGTCATGAATTTACTAAATTAACTTATTTAACAGTTCAAAGCAAGCAATTAATATGAAATACACACAGAATTTTAGGTTAATCAAGAAAGTTAGAGAAGTTAAATAGCAGAATGTTTCCTGATGCCAGAATAAGCAATATGGATATTTTAGTGTGAGATTGCTGCTAGAACACTCAACAATTTCTTGTTGATATTGGATGTTGAAAATTAACACAATAATTAACAATTTATCAAATTATTTTATTAATTTAAATTAATAGTGGCAACTGATGCCATTTAGTTGCATCATTAATCTTATGTAATACAAATATAACCCACTATACCCTGAAAAATGTGTTAATTATATTTATAGTAATATTTTTCCTTGGGGACTTCTGTATTTAGATGACTCAAAATTTAGACTCCTAATGGCTACCAGAGTTGGAGGCTCAAAAAGGAGAAGCAGATAAAGAGTAATCCACTAATCCTCCAAACTGGGGAGTTAGAAAAAGGTTTTCAAATTTCTCTATTCCTAATAATAGATCAGATTGCTGTCTATGGTAAGAACTTTCAGATATATGTGGTCTTTTAGTTTTATTCAAATTAGCCCATAATAAACTTAAGGCATCTTAGACTGTTAGAGAGTGGTCTGTGTGCAGGATGACTATTCAGGATACTACTTCACCCAGAGACCTTGGAGCAGAAAGACATTTAGAGTCAGACCACTCTATATGTAGCACTGTTAAATTACAATACAATGGAGCAATGGTTATGACCTGCTGACATTTTGTTCAAGAGAAAACTGGAAACAAGTATGTCTGCAATGTTAGAAACTGATGTCAAAGCTTCAGGGAACTGTGGAAGTATAAAGAGAGAGAAAGATGTAAAACAAAACTACAGAATGATCTTGGGGTCTTTGGAACAGTCACTGTCAAAATGATGCTTCATATTTCTGCAGAAGGAAACAGTATTTGAGACAGTGGTGGGTAATGTGAGGTTTCCTCCCAGTTGTAGGAGGTTGCCACCCCAAACAGGTGAGTACCATAGTGCAACATTTTTTCCAAATCCCAGTGGAAGAAATAGGAGGAAACATTCTATCCAATCTCAGGCAACAGCTATGGTATGTTAAGAAAATAGAACCATGGGATCCAGAAGAATCAGAACAGATCATCTTGCCATCTCTAAAGACCCCTAGGATTTTTTAACAGCCATACTGTAAAGAGGAAAAGCAACCAGCAAGACCTACAACTTGGAAATCAAACAATTAAAATCACTGTAGACAAACAAAAGATGTTGGCTCGAGAGCTCACCTTTTGTACTGTGTGGCCACAGTACACAACTGCTAATGTTCCACTGCATCTTCCAAGCTTCAAGGTGGTTTTGAGTAGAAAACAGATCAGGATTTTGGCTGGTGAACATATGATATAACCTGATCTGTTTTCTACTATTAGTGAGACTTAATATGATTCCATTCTGACCTAGGGTACATGTGGGGTTGAATTACACTATCAGCAGGTCTGGTAAGAGTATAACTTGTGGTGGAACTGGAAACTCTTGGGTTTCCATGCATTGTGACAGACCAGTGTTACGGTCTAACTTAGGTGAGAGCACCTCATATTTTTTAAGTGCATTAGTTGAGGTACGAGGCTCTGTATCACGTTGCCTTTAAGATACTTCCTCTCCAGATTTGCACATTCAGACGTGGGGTGTCC
Organism: Astur gentilis; assembly: GCF_929443795.1. Classification (NCBI taxonomy): domain Eukaryota; kingdom Metazoa; phylum Chordata; class Aves; order Accipitriformes; family Accipitridae; genus Astur; species Astur gentilis. Next base: position 8,986,312 of record NC_064905.1, read on the forward strand.
TAATACACTTTTATCCACAATTAAGTTTTGTTTACCCCTCTTCCCCACTCCCACAAACTTTATTAGAGCTCTATATTTCTTTAAGATACCAAGAAAAGGGAAATGAACTTACACTGCCTAATTGATATCATTGTGAATACTTTTAAGACTCGCACTGTGTCATTCTTTACCCCATGAGTAGTCCCAGGGAAAATTACAAAGGCTGCAGAATCTGTTAAAAACCACTCATTTATTCAGGAGCATTTGCAGAAAATATTAACTGCTCCTCTGTGAGGGATAACAAGATTTTTCACGTATTTTTAATTAAACTGAAAACTTCCATGTTTGCATAATAGGCTGGTTTGCCTGGTTGCATACTATTTTTGCTCTTTTTAATTATTTCTATTTCTTATGCAAGACTCCTCTTCACACCTTTTCTTTGCTCTCTCTAAGCAGTTTGTTGTTTTTCACAGTTTGATCTTCACTGACAGCTTGCTTTGCTGTGTTTTTGGTGCATAAAAAGCAAAACATACATTTCAGTCTCAGTGACTTTCATTTTAGATTAGGAAAACTGAAATACAAAGTGAGAACAAATATAAAATCTTCATGACAGAGAAAGCAAAGAATCTGTAAGATCTGCAGTTTAAAAACCTCTGTACAACCTTTCATCTTTAATCCTCTTATAATGCTGTCACTGACTGACAGGCAGGTGGAGAGATTTTTCATTTTATGGCATAGAAAGGATAGATTTGTGATTAAAGCATAGATTGGGTCTCAAAGGATTCTGGTTCAGTTTACATCTTTTAATATAAACTTTGCACAGGTGTTGGTTTACGCTTCACATTGCCTGTATCCTTTCTTTTCCTTTTCTTTGTAATGATAGCATTCCTCTGTCTATTTAGATGTTGTAATCTCAAAAATGCTGTCTTTTGCACCGGAACTGTTAACTTTGCTATAATCTGAAATTTAGGCCTGATAAGTGTTATACAATAACTCCAGTTCAGGGATGGAGTTGTGCATGTGCTTAATCCCCTTGGAAAGTCAGACTAAGAGCATACTCAGTGTATGTCCCCATACGCTCACCTGAACTGATGCTGAAGAAGGAAAACCATACTGTAGTTTTCAGAGAAATTAAATGTACCCAACAATGCACCTATTAGCAATATGAAATCTGCACAGTACAAATATTAAGCAAATTTCTCTTCAGTGATGTGAGAAGTATGGGGATATATTTATATTTCAGTGTGTTGCTAACTCTGACCTATAAGAAGAAATCAATATTCATCTTTTTGATGCCACATAGACAGCAGTGGATATTTTAAGGGCAATTTCAGTAGAATTTAAAATTCATATCAACATTTTAAAACACTCTTATTGGAAACTATTATTTTTTACTCATGTAATCTGATATAAAGGCAAATAATTTTTATATTGTTCGCGTTTAGTTGTTGTGGCTTTATATCTTATCTGAATTTTATGCTGTTCAACACATCATGAAATCAGGTTCCTTTTCAGCTAAGAGTAACATGCCTTGTGTTATTTTAGCCTAATTTTTGTGAATTGGGAAACTATGTGAGCATTCACGTGGTATTCAGTCTTCTAGACTTACAGTATCAGTCAAGTGAAGGTTTCTGCACCAGTAAATAAGTGAATTTATGATGGTTTGGCAAAAAACAAACAAACAAACAAAAAAAACCACAAACCAAACAAACAGATATTTTTTTCCAATTTATGAAGCTAGCAATTTAGGTTTTAATTACACATTAAGCAACCTTAGATGGCTCCTTGAAAGCCATCTGATATCACTTGCTTGCAATTTTAATATCTATAGGGAAGGAGAGCTGTGTCTCAAGGTGACTTGTTACTTCATCCAGAGTCTATAAAATAGGCCCAGGAGGAAAAGAATGAAACAAAAGAATGGAAAAAGAGAAGCAAGCAGAGGCTTGAGCAAGTGGCCATTGCATTTACCACTTCCCCCAGGAGGACTACCATCAGAAAAGTTCCTGGTAGGAAGAATTGCTTGTCAATGTGAACCCTTTTATCCACTTTTTGGAGTCTATATAGGAATATAGGAGGAAAGTTCTGTGCAGGTGTCCAGAATTGCTGCAATTGCTCCATCTCCCTGATTCTTTTGTCATTTTATCTTAGAAGGTGTAGGAACTGAGTCATCCTCCTATTGTCCAACTGGTTTGCATTCATTTCATGTTTTTATTATCCTACAAAAAAAGCTTTCAGAAATACATTTACTTTTCATCATTGCCTCCAAATATGCATTTTGGTCTTAAAATGAGCAAACTCAGGGGATGTGAATAAAAATTTCCAGATCAGCTGTAAAGTACGCATCCTTGGTTTCTATGGTAGCAAAAGGAATTTCTTAGAAGATTGCCTGTACAAGTTAATTCAAGGTACAATTTGTGTTATTAGCTGAACATTTATTGCTTAGAGGAGGATTCTGGTTTTAGCTATTGTCTCTTGAAACAGAAAAATCTTAATTTTATGTAACAATATTAGTCAATTATTAGGAAATCATTATGGGGTCATAGAGGCTAAACCCTGGGATTTTCACTGCCCATGGGTGTGTTATTCTGACATGTGAAATCACACTTGCCTGGTAGCAGCCAAAATTTAGGATCATTAATTTTATAAGAGTAATAAATAAGCTGAAAGAGCCTGGACATAGGCTATAGGTTGCTATAGGTTTTGTTAGTGTGAGGTAAAAGGTCTTAGCTTCAAAAGAGAAGGAATAACGAGGTGTATCTTTATATGTCATCCCCCGATCTGCCAAAAAAAACCCAAACCAAAAATCACTTGAGACAAGTAGGGCTGCTGCTGTCTTGAGGTAACGTTCATAGTGCTTCCCTCCTTAATGGAGTTAGGCAGTTTGCTAGACAGTTTAAAAATTCAGAGGAAATACTTCACCTACTCTCAGACCATATCCAGGTAGCATGATATTTCACACAGAATATTTGAGTAATGTTTATGAATCTCCTAAAACTGAACGCTTCCTTGTACTGCAAAATATGTAGTACAATAAAACTGAAGATTACTTAAGCAGATGGTATATGCAAATGGTATTTTTAATGTTAAGTGGCAGAGAAAACACTTTAAAGGTATGAGTGAGACACACACTAATGAATATTGTTGCCTTTTTATCCACCTTAATATTAAGCTTTATATGAGGAAATGTGGCAAAGAGAGAACGTATGACTGAACTGATAATTTTTTAATTCTGTATGTATGTGTCCAATAATCTGAGAGGAGGAAAAAATACTCATTAACATCTAAAGAACCTTGTAACTGTCCCCTATGTTTCTTTTTTCTGCTATTCTATGTCTATAGACTGCACTCTTTTGCTGTCTATATATCTCTCTGAGCTTGGGTGTAGTCAGCAAAATCCCTAACAAAATGCAACAAGTGACAACAAACAGATCATGCTGTAGTTTTGGGGGCCATTTTTGCTACCACAAGTTACAACATTCTTCTGCAGTTCTGTTGCTTGTGTGGTAAATTTCAGCAGGGATTTCTTTGGTATCTCTAAGGTCATATAGATGGGCATGTGGGATTGTAGGCTAATGACAGAAATGGGCATGTAGCAGAAAGTGACTGGGTCCTTTATCAGTTTAAAGGCCATTTTTTTCCCCAGTATTCCAACGCATGGCAAGCACTGTCAGTGTTTTCTCTATAAAAGCTCTGGAGAAAATGTGAAAATATGAATTCTGAAGTTCATGTAGATGACTAAGTGGTAACTCTCCCAGTAACATGGGTTTTTTTTAGTGTTCTGACTTCTCTCCTTAAGTTTTGGTTGTCTAAGCAAGCTACAGAATAGGCAAAATGAGATTAATTAAAAAAAAAAAAAATGTTTAAGGAAAGCTTTAGAGACAAGATTGGTGTCTGTTTCTGAACAAGATAAAACTAAATAAAAATATAGAACTACAGAGCTAAGTACAGATGCTAACTTACCTTCAGGTGGGGATGTATTTCTTGATATCTGTGACACAGCTCTCCAATGGTTCTGACTTTTTAACAGTAATATATTTCAAATTATAGGAAAACAGGAATGTAAACTTTTTCAAGTGTGTTAACTCTTAAAAATGTAGCTAGTGGGGTTTTAAATTTATTTATTAATATTTTAAAAATATTATACCATATTTTCAGAGATATAGTTCTTTTGCCTGCTTTCTTTTTACTTTCATTTCCTATGTAATTATTTTCATTTTTTTCTTAATAAGAAAAGGACTCCTTTTGTATTTTAATTCTTTGAAAAGCATATTATTCCAAATAACTGATAATAATTGCTGAGCATCTTTAGAAACTGGCTGTTGCTGTTTAGAATAAAATGCATTCTGTTCTACTATATTGTGGTGGGTTGACCCTGGCTGGATGCCAGGTGCTCACCAAAGCCACTCTATCACTCCCCTCCTCAGCTGGACAGGGGAGAGAAAATATAATGAAAGGCTCGTGGGTCATGATAAGGACAGGGAGAGATCACTCACCAATTACCATTATGGGCAAAACAGACTTGACTTGGGGAAAATGAATTTAATTTATTACCAATAAAATCAGAGTAGGATAATGAGAAATAAACCCAAATCTTTAAAACACCTTCCCCCATCCATCCCTTCTTCCCAGGCACAGCTTCACTCCAAAATTATCTACCTCTTCCCACACAGTGGCACAGGGGGACAGGGAATGGAAGTTATGGTCAGTTCATCACACGTTGTTTCTGCCGCTCCTTCCTCTTCAGGGGCAGGACTCCTCACACTCTTCCCCTGCTCCAGCATGGGGTGCCTCCCATGGGAGACAGTCCTTCACAAACTTCCCTGGCATAGGTCCCTTCCACGGGCTGCAGTTCTTCATGAACTGCTCCAGCGTGGGTCCCTTCCACAGGCTGCAGTCCTTCAGGCACAGACTGCTCCAGTGTGGGTCCCCAATGGGGTCACAAGTCCTGCCAGGAGCCTGCTCCAGCACGGGCTTCCAACGGGGTCACAGCCTCCTTCAGGAACCCACCTGCTCTGACGTGGTGTCCTCCCCCGGCTGCAGGTGGAGATCTGCTCCACCGTGGACCCCCATGGGCTGCAGGGGGACAGCCTGCCTCACCATGGTCTTCATCACCACGGGCTGCAGGGGAATCTCTGCTCCAGCACCTGGAGCACCTCCTCCCCTCCTTCTTCACTGACCTGAAGGGGTCTGCAGACCTGGGGGTCTGCAGGGTTGTTTCTCTCACATGTTCTCACTCCTCTCTTCTGACTGCTGCTGGTGTCCACTGCATTCTCCCCCTGCCTCCCGCCCCCTTCTTAAATATATCATCCCAGAGGCACTACCACTGTTGCTGATGGACTCGGCCTCCACCAGCAGTGGGTCCGTCTTGGAGCTGGCTGGTATTGGCTCTGTCGGACATGGGGGAAGCTTCTAGCAGCTTCTCACAGAAGCCACCCCTGTAGCCCCCCTGCTACCAAAACCTTGCTACACAAACCCAATATATATAACATGAATGATTTTGTTTAGCATTTTGATTAGTTTTTTGCCTGCTACCTATGAATTAAACAGAGCTTTAAAAGTTAGTAAGACTTTTGTTACTAAAATTGAAAAACTGGTACTTTCCCTTTCTGTTTCAAAATGTTCATTGAACACATTTTCTAGGCAGCATCAGAATGTCAATCGATTTATTGGAACTGTAACAAATTATTCAGGCTAGAATGACTTAATTGCACTAGTACTCAAAAGTATGTAGGGATCTAGTGTACTTCTCATAGGATTGGTCATGATGATTTTAGTCTACAAAGTTTAGTTTACTAAATTACTAGCTTCTCAATTTTCTAAGATTTTTAGTAAGACAAATAAAAAACAGGAACTGGGCTGCTGATACTTTTTTCTTTTTTCACCTAGAAAAGTTGATTGCAGAGTTAATTTAAAGTTTTTCTATTTTAAAAGTTCACCAAATACCACTTTTCAGTTCTATGCATTGTTTTTTTTCCTGAAAGACTGGGTAAAATAAGGGTATCTTTGAAAAGGAGTATCTTCTTACATTGTACTCTTCCTTTGCACCATGTATGAATTCAAGTGTATCGAGGGCTAACTCCTGTGTCTAGGTGCCAGGGAGAGTGGGAGGAAAGGCACAAGGAGCAATGACATAATACTTAGCATTTGTTTGGCAAAATCTTCAGAAGAATTTGCATAATTATCTCAGATGTGCGTGGGATGTGAACTTCAACCTGTTCACATAATCGAGGCCCGTGTGTCTGCATTAACTGCTCAGCATTATTGGTTGTTCCTCTTTGTACAGGAAGGAAAAATAAACTCTGGAGACTAATTATATGCTTACACAATGAGCTTGTATCCAGCTCATCCCCTAGGAAATTTTACCATAGCATATCTTATTTCAGGTTTGGGATGGATTTTGAGACTACTCAGAAAGATTGGTGGTTTATACTCAAATTCCCTGTAAAGAATAAAATCACACAGAAAAAATGGATCAAATTCTCAAGTTTCTGAGATTTTGAGCAGAGTGAACCACTTAAATTTTACTGGGCAGGCATCCTGTATTTTTGTTCCATTCACAATAGCTCTAAAATAGGCAATTACAGTGAAAGATGTATGCTACCATTTACACCTTGGCTATTTTTGGTCCCAACTGATACCATTACTAAAAGGAGCAGCCAGAAGCTAAACAAGAGTGGTGTAGAGTAATTAACAAAACCTTGTGATTCTTAAAATTACGTGTAGAAACCAGCATTAGTTTATGAATAACTATTACTAGATAATAACACTCAATACACTTTACCATTGATGCTGTACCATTCTAATCATATTACTTTTTCCACATTATGCTTTTACATGCTGCCCAGAACTTGTGTCACTGCATTGGTTTAGGAACACTGGACCAGCAAACATGAGTGAGAAGGCACCAGCAGCACTAGAGTAATAATCCAATAAGGCAATGGACAGGATATAACAGTGGAACGCACAGCTGCTTACACAAGCTGCAGCATACTTAATGAGAATCATTTTTCCATGATCTAAATTCTTCGTGGGCAGGTGAGAAGGCTCTTTAGAGAATTTTGGAAGAAAGCTATCATTTTAATTAAAAGAATGTCGCAAGTTTTTTGAGAGTTCTGTTCAGTCCTACTCTCAGATATATTTGGGACTTGGGCTTGTTTCTTTGCACGAGTGATAGGGTATGAGGTCAATGACAGCCAGAAGGAGGAACTGCCCTACCTTTTCTTTGAAGTAAATGCTCCAAAGGACAGAAAAGGCCTCTAATGCCTAAAAATGTTATTTTATTAAAACACAGACTAATGTACTAGAACAAGATGACTCTTCAAATAGAGGAGGTTCTGATCAACTATGGAGATCATAAAAAGTAGTTTGAAATAAATCTCTCTATGCTTATTAGGAGTTTGCAAGGTGGTTTCTTTGACACAGTTTTGTTTTCTACTGTACAGATTTTGGATAGATTTGTAATTTGAGCTAATATGTTTCCCCACATGACATTCTCTCAGGGCAACCACCTGTTTTGGTGGTTTGGACCTGTCTGTCCAAATGCTCCATGGGACCTAGAGGGGAGCAGAACAAATAGACAGTCACACTCCCTGTTACTCACCTTTGTAACAAAGTCTAACTTAGGATGTTTCTACAGTAAATTTAAAAGTAAACAAATTATTCTGACAAGTCAAAATTAGAGGTGTACTTTATATTTGGTTTAGTTTGTTTTAATACAGATATTTTCTTTTTTTCTGTGGTGCTTTTGCAAATTAATCTGTAGAAATAAAGGGAGGAAAAACACTTTTATAACTAGATGACAGTTCCTTAAGCTACTTTTGCAGTTTCATTTGGTTGAGTGTTTTTATTCTTTAGACTTGATATTTCTTCTATATTCCAAACGTTTGAGCTAAAGAACAAATGTTTTGTTTTGATTCAAACATTATAACATTTAGTAAACTATCTTCTCTCATCCCTGTATAGTCTGTACCTGTGATTCTCTGACATCGAGACTCTCCCAAGGGCCATCCAGGGTATGCCTAGCTAGTGTGTAACTTTCCAAAAGAGCCACTGAAGACTCCTAAGAAACTGGCAAAGCTACTGGAACCAGGGAGGGCTGCCAAAAAATGCTCATAAAGCATTACTTGGGGTTTGAAGGAATTAATGAGAGCTGTTTCAGTGTGACCATTCTCTTTGCTTTCCAGAAATATTTAAGGCACTTCAGCATCCATGGACAGCATCCTCAGGTACCTGAGACCAGCAGGAGTGCTGCTATATGGGGAGGGTACAGATTTGGTGAGATTTATGCCACACCTGCATGTTGTCAGGGTTTGCAGATTGTGTAAATATGGTGTCCTGGTTTCAGCTGGGATGGAGGTAATTGTCTTCCTAGCAGCTGGTACAGTGCTATGTTATTAAGTTAGGTATAAGAAGAATGTTGATAACACACTGATGTTTTCAGTTGTTGCTAAGTAATGTTTAGTCTAACGTCAAGGATTTTTCAGCTTCTCATGCCCAGCCAACAAGAAAACTGGAGGGGCACAAGAAGTTGGCAGGGGACACAGCCAGGGCACCTGACCCAAACTGGTCAAAGGATATTCCATACCATGGGACATCACGTCTAGTATATAAGCTGGGGGTGGGGGATCACTGCTTGGGGATTAATTGGGTGTTGATTGGCAGGTGGTGAGCAAGTGCATTGTGCATCACTTGTACATTCCAATCCTTTTATTATTACTGCTGTTATTTTATTAGTGTTATCAGTATTAGTTTCTTCTTTTCTGTTCTATTAAACTGTTCTTATCTCAACCCACGAGTTTTACGTTTTTTCCTGATTTTTCTCCCCCATCCCACTGGATGGGGGGGAGTGAGTGAGCAGCTGCGTGGTGCCTAGTTGTTAGCTGGGGTTAAACGACAACATATGGGTACTCTCTAGGCTACTACAATTCAGTGTAGAGAGACCGGGCCTTACTAAGAGCTCTCAGGAGAGCAATCCTGAAAACAAGTGAAATAAAGGCAAGCTTGAAGTTAGCAATAGCTCTGTCTTATCTCTTCTTACTTTCCTAGTATTGAGTCCATTAACTTTTGAACTTTACCTGTAGTTTCTTTAAAAGTGATGATTTTCAAATTACACTAATTTTTCAGAGTTGAAATGGAATAAAAAATTTGGGTGAAGCTATGAGGATGGTGATTTATGGGATAGAAGCATTATACATGCAAGAAAGATCCAGATTTGCTAGATCAGCAGGAAAGCTATACAATGTAGGTGAATGTTCAGTGAGGGCAGTGGAATTGGAAAGAGCAAAAGGAAAATGCTAGAAGTCATCTCACTGTGGCAGCAGGTTAAAGAGCACTGATATAAGTAGAACAAGAATGAGAAGCAGAAAAACCTATGAAATCTGAATAGATTTGTGAGAGTATAGAATTGCTGAAATTGTTGGTCTAGTCTTTCACTTCTAGTCTTAAGGAAACACTGAAAAGAATTCTGATAATTTATGAATATGCATTGTTTTGTCAATACAAACATGCAGACTTTTTTTTTTTTTTTAGTAAAGGCATGGTAAATTTATATGTGTGTTTGTTTTTGTTTTTTTCTTCCTTAATACAGTGAAGTATCCAGCTATGCTAAATCCTCTCTAGGAGGTCTATCTGACTTTCAAGCAGTTTATAGCCTCATCTACTATTTTTATAGACAGCTTGTAAATATATTAGCTAGATAGATAACTCTATGTGCTTGTGCCTCTTTTTAGGAATGAAATTAGAAGTCTTGGTTTGGAGTTTTTTGGGGGGAGGGTGGGTTTTTTGGTGGTAGTTTTTGGTTGTTTTTTTTTTCTTCCTGTGGGTAAATTAAGGTTAGGCTTCTCACAGCAAAATGACTGAATCTATAGTTAGGCTTATCGTATACACCTGAAAATTCTAAAGAGTGTGATGGCTGATAAAAACCTCATCAGATATAGATTTCAGTATGCCAGTGTCAAAAAGCATGTGTCTGGTGGAAAGATCAATACTTCTAATGTTTTTTATACTGGTTGAATTAAAGCTATATTAATCTTTTCTCATTTCTTATTTTCCCTTTTCTTACTTTGATAATCAATATGAATTTTATGCAAGCCCAAATGAGAAAATTTTATCCAGTCTTATCATAATGTGCTGCTTTTTTTTTTCCCTACAAGAAAGGCAACCTTTTTAATACATTTTTTTTTCTGAACTAATTCAGTATTCTGGAATGAATTATTCAAATGGGTTTGCTGACTTGTAAGCAAAGCTTTTAGTTCAAGTCTGTTATTCAAATCTTTTAAAGGTCATGAACTTTCTTTTACATATTCAACAGATACATTTTTCATTGTAAATCTTGACTTTAAAAAGTAAAACACAGTAATGTATAAGTAGGAAGTCTAAATCTTTTCATCTACAGGATCTTTCTAAATAAGGACGGAAAGTGCATTGGCTTTTAATTTTTATAAATGGAACAATAGATCTCTCATGGGTATAATAAACTGATTTACCTGTGAAGGTTTTCATAAGATTTAATTAAATTCTCTTTGCAAAGCAACTGAAATCTTGTTTGAAAGACAACACTTGCATTTTAAAATGTCACTTTTTTTCCCCTGGGCTGTAATTAAGTTTCATTTAGATAGCTCCTTTATATTTTAACTTTCTTCTTGTGTTCATGCTTACTATTTGATTCTGCCTTGGATTCCTTAGCTTAAAATAACAGGCTTTATTCTTCCAGCTGCAGAAGCCCAGGAAGAGGCTTTATTTTTCACTAAGTCCTTATCTTGGACTTCGCTATTCATTTCCAAGTAACATTAACTTTCTGCCACAGCATCACCAAAAATCTGGTTCTTCATCCATGTTGATGAAGCCTGAACCACCCTAAGCATGCTCTATTCGGTTCAGAGAACTGCAACCTTCCTTATTCTGGCCTTGACAAATATTATATTTTCTATGGATCATATTGCCTCTGAATCCCTCTTCTTAGCTTGGTGCTTTGGGGTGCCTCTTTAGTCCATTAACATACATAATTCTTAGATAATTCAGCAAATTCTTTTGTTTGCTTCTCTAATTCCATTCTCAGCTGCAGCCTGGACAGAGCAGATCAGCTCAATATTGACTTCAGTCTCATGCCTTAGTTTCATTCCTCAACTACCAGCTTCTCCAACAAAGACTGCCTTACTTAGTCCTGCCTTTCCTCTGTAGCATGAAAAACACTTCAGCAAACCTGAAAAAAATCCTTGCTTATCCTCCTTCAAATCCCAATTAGCTCATCTCTACCATGATCCTACAAAACTCAGATTTTTTGGTAAGGCAGACAATCGAAAACTATGTTTTCCCAATTCTTTTTTTTAATTCCTTGTAAAGTAATGATATCTACTAAAATATGTGCAGTTAAAGATTTCTTGTTCCATTTCTCACAGTATTCATTTGCTTGAGTATTTTATAAGTATTCTTTATCTTTTTTATACCTGTGTTTTTAGACTGAAGAGTTTTGGGGGCACAAGGAGGAAGGAGGTCCAAATATGTGGACCTCCAGTATATGCTAATATCTGCTGCTATAGCTGTGTCATTGAAACTGATACACATAGTATATTTGACTAGTCCATTCATGTTAGATGGGTTTTATGTGTCTGTGGGGAAACGAGGTAGAAATTAGTGGATTAAAAAAAGACCACTTGCTTTTTTTGTGTGTGTATGTATATAATCTGTGCTGGGAATTGTACCTTTAGGAACTTTAGCATTTTGTATTGTACAAATGATTAAAAACTGCCTAGTTAAAATATAGTCTTTTGTGGTTGCCTAACATTGAAAATAGGAGAACTATTGTTGAGTCACATTATCTCTCTGAATACCAGCTCTTTATTTACGAATTGGGGTTTGTAAATCTTATAAAAATATAAAGATTTATAAATGCTTTGAGGATGTTCTCTTTTTATGATAAGTATATATGACATAATCCTTGGAACAGCAATGCCTTTTCTTGGTCAGGACATCTACATACTCTTGGAATATAAATAGCGAGTAAATAATTGTGCCACTAGTGTATACTTGACAAAACTCTTAATGACCATGTGAACATCCTCAGACATATCCCAGAGCAGTAATAGCTATCTGCAATGCGATGAGCTTGAAAACATTTTAGCAAGTCTGTTGCATCAGGAGTGAGTTTATTCTCTAGAATGCAACTGGGAGAATTAATGCGTATAATGTATATATTAATATAATATTTTATATAACATGTTTGTGTGAATATGTCTATATAGATAGGTTTGTGAGCAGTTTTCTTCTGAATAATAACCCCCATCATACCCAAATGCTATTTCACTTGCTATTTAGTTTGCTGTGGTGGCAGTCTGGCTTTACAATATAAAGGTCAGCTTTTGATTCTGTGCTGAATTGCTAATATAATCTCTATTCAGAGGAACACTATACTTTTTGTTTAGTTAGCACTAGACTCTGCTTTGGTGTCGTTTTCTCACTGGGAATTACATGTTTGTCCATGAAATGTCCTTTTGAACCTCATCCATTTTCCCCAGGAGGGAATGAAAAATCACCTAGATAAGTGTGGCAGGAGCAGAGCAGTTGGGTAATGACTCATTAAAGGCTTATTTCCTTTACTTTGTGTAGTGATATATGCTGAGAAAAGTTCACTCAGCTCCTTAATGCAGGTGTGGCATGCTTTTCCATTTTCTGCAGCTTGCATTATTGAGATGGGGGTATATCATTCTTTAACGAAACTCCTCCCTTGCTGGAAGGAGAAGGCCAACTTCTGTGAGGGATCTGATTGTTTGTTTCTCATTATTACAACTGATCCTTCAGTGTGGCAGGCTTTCTACAGGCATATGTAATCTGATGACTGAACTAGGCTAAATTTCTTACTGTCAACGAATCCTTAATTTCACAGACCTTGACATAAAAAAATATCTAAATATGTTAGCTGAAATGTACCTGGACTGAGGGAACTAAAGGGCTGGTTTGGGCTGAGATTAATAATGAACTGTATAAAAACTATTTGGTAGCAGGGAAAAGATTCAGGTAAAAATTGAAACCTTAAATGTATAACATCAGCCACTATTATTAACTGCAAGGAACTAACAGAAAGCTGTTAAATCACTGACCCCTGCAAAAAAAACCCCAAAATTAGTGATCTGTCTAGCACCAGCTGAAGCACATTTCTGTGTGAAAGATGATTGACACTCATGTAGGGAGTGGAAACACTCTATCTACTTTATGTAGATAAAGAAAGGTTATCTCTCTTCATTAAGATACTTTGAATTAAGTGATTTTTTTTTTTTTTTAAGATAATCTTCAAAATGGTTTTAAAGATTTAGTCTCCATCCTTAAAAGTTTTGTGGGTGAGCCATTTGACTACAAAATGAGACAATGCAAAGGGTTATGAGGATTATAATCACTTATATTTAGGCAGCTGATGAATCAAAATAGTCAAGCAGTCTAGTCCTTGAAGCATGCTTTTAATAAACTAATCACAAGAAAACTGGAATTGAGTGCAGCGGTTTTATTGAAAAAGTCCACAGGTGTGTGCAATTCCTTTATTAAAATGTTTTCAAATACATTGGACAAGGAGCAATAGATGACCAAGAGTTATTCCTTTTTTATACATTTTTATTTCCAAAACTATACAAACATTGGAAAACTTTCCTTTTCCTCCATTTTAGCTATTAATAATTCTGTAATGGTAAATTATATATCTTCCTTTTCAATCTGCAAGCCCACTTTCCTGGAGGTGACATTTTCCATCTCTGACAATTAAAAAAAGGTCAATCATATTTACATGTGCTTAAGGTTGCATACTTGAACATCATACAGGTTCTGAAAACCAGTGGATAAATGGTTTTCAGGATTCACCCAGGTGGGTTGAAGGTTTTAAATACACATAAACTACATACATTTGATTTAGTAGCCAAGACACCCTTTGTTCCCTTTTATTTTCAAGGCTATCTATAAACTGTGTGCTAGCCATGGTAAAGGTTTGTTTTAGTAAAGGTACTCACCGAGTGAAAAGCAGCGCTGACAACAGCTATTGCTGATCAAGGACATGAATGGGCAGAGAATTGTATGTGTGTATATATAATACAATTCTAATGTTTCAAAGTGAACTTGAGGCTCTTATGTAAAAATAATGTCTAGAATAAAAGCTATTTCCTGGACTGGATTAAAGAATAAAAAAACCCCACGAACACTTGTGTAAGGAAAAAAGTAGAGCTCAACGTAGGAAAAGAACAACAGAAACACATGGATTAATTTGGAAGCTGATCTTGCAATGTATAATTACTGGAAATTCAGTTGAAATATAGCAACATCATCAGTGGAAAATGAAGGATACAACTGCAGCAGACACATACAGTATGCTTTATGAGCTATTATATTGGCCATACAGATTTGTCTACATGTTATTTATTTGAATCCTTAAGGCTTCTCTAACATCTTACATGAAAGTGCTGTCTGCTTGGATCTTCCATGCATGAGGGAAAGGGGTAATTTTTCAAGGAAAAGAGAAAATTTTGCCCACATCTCAATTACAATAGCACATCCAGAGACACAAAATAAAAGACAAAACTTTATGGTACCTTTGTTTCATTTATTTTGGCCCCCAAAAGATGCATGCACTAGACTTTATGTACTACAAGGTATTGAAATATTTACAGCATTGTACATGTGCTCTTAAAGGGATGGCAAAGGGAAAGGTCTATTTTTATCTTGCTGGGAGTAGAAGTTAACTTTTCTAGCTTAATAATACCTATTCAAAGTGAGAGATGACTCTTCCAAAAAGAAAAGCCCACAGAGAATAAAGCTATAGCATAATTATAGCCAATGCTAACAAACTGTACAGCACTTTACCTGGGAATTCTCCTCTCACTCCTGTTTGAAATAGCAGTACCAACTATTATGTGATGTTTTCATGCTCCCCTTGTCCTGTCTGCTTTCTTTCTCTCTATTCCAGCAGGTATAGCTGTATATTACCTGTTTGTATGACACTTATTTCAAATTATTTCAGCATGTTGAATGGATATTTAATTCACAATAACCTGATGGCAATTTTTTGGACAAATGATATGATTCATATTTACTGGGTTATGGCACTAAAGAATTCAGACCACTATAAAGCGCATTGTAGATACTTCAAGTGGACTTAGGAAACCATCTCTCTAAGAAATTCAGTGAGTAAGGCTCATATCACTGATTTCCTTCTGCTTTTAAAGGTAAAGATATGATACCCAATACACCAGGTTAAACAAACAGAAGGCAGTGGGGAAGAAGATGCGGGCATAGGAGTCCATTTTGGCAATGCGGATATGTATTCTTCCATGCCTCCATGCTCCTGTTCGACAATCCTCAAAGCAGCAAAAAAAACTGGCACAGTCCTTGCCATCAAGACACTCATACCCATATTCTTCATCCCTTTCTTGGAGGTGTGTAGCATTGTTCATTTGAATAGTAGCTGATCGAGGCCGGATGTCAATTGTAGGTGCCTAAGGTGGAGTGGCAGAAAAAGAAAAAGACGGCAGGAGGGAGACACTCTGTTATTATCACCAGACCAACAGGGAGATGGAGACTAATGGTCAACATGTGAGTGATGGCTCTGCGTGGGGTATGTGGGAAATTGCTGAGGAGTTCTAATGGTAATATTACCTTGAACTTACTAAAATCAGTTGCATTGTACACTTTAACTTTACAGGAAAGCAGCACAAACCAATATAAAGTTAACAGCTGTAGACAATTAGCTTTAAAGCCAAGCTAAGTAAACATTAGAGGTTAAAGGAAACATTCAGGAATGTAACTGATGGTATTTTGAAATTCCTTTGTGTTTTATATTTTACGTGGCTACTAGATATCTGAGAGCAATTTATGTATTGCACATGGAAGGAACTGAAATAATCAATTGGAAATGCAGGATTTTAATACAGGGCTAGTTCATTTTGAGACAGAAGCAAATACACATACAGGAAAAAAGGCAAAACCTGGGTCTTTTGAATAAGGTTAGGAGAATCTCTATAAGACTCTCCAACTGTCTGAATATATGCAGTTCACCATCTACTAATGTTCACGAACTAGAAGGTTCAACATGTTCCAAATTTCATATAGTAGCTGTACATACATACACACATATATATTTGGAACGAATTGAGCAAATTAAGCATTTAAAACACATTTGAGCACTTGGTGAATGCTAGGATGACAGGCATTGAAATTTCCTGCTGATCGTTATTAGGGTAAAATAACAACAATTCCATTCCATAAGTATGTAAATTTCTTGGCTTTTATTCTATGTGTTTTCCTTTTTTTCGCTGATTCTTTTTTTTACGAAATCTCTGCATTTCTGAATGAAGATAAGCTTTAGATGTGGAATATAGCTAGATATATTTGCTAATTTGCTAAAAGTGTGTTGATCCAGTGACAGCATTAAAAATATATATGCATCTTAAACCCTTTCAAAACTCTGACTTTTTTGCATAAGAAACAGCATTTGAGTAATTGATGATGACATTGAATTTTGTTCAGGTCAACATCAGAACAGTTTGGTTTTATAATTTGGAGTGAAGTCACAAAGGTTAAAAAGGAGGGATCAGAGCTGAGTTCTAAAAGGGTGTACTGCAGGCTTCTGGTGTAGCTGGTGCTATTGGATCCCATGGCAAATTGAGAAAGAGAGGAGCAGAAACGTTTTAACATTAAACTCTCTTAATTCATGTGATCCAATAATGTTAGTCACTCTTGAAATTAGGTAAGTTCAGAACCATAGTGAATCAGTATTTGGGCTGCTGAATCAACTCTACAAATTGTTTAGAAATATGTAACCATTCTACTTAATTAGGAAGTTAACTTGAGTAGAATGCTTAGATGTCTCATTAAAAAAAAAAAAACCAAAAAAAAAAAAACCAAAAAAAAAAAACAACAAAACACCACTCTCATATAAGCTCTAATAGTTAAATTCAGCAGTCGCATGCAGTGAATTTCCAGTGCAAAAAACATTATACCTTGAAGGAAAACATCCGAAGAAGCTTTCATTTTGTAGACAGAAAAGAGAATCAGATGGGTTTGTTTTAAATTAAAGAAAGGAAAGAAAGAAAGAAAGAGACAAAAATAATATAAATTAAAAATATGTTTCTAAAACATAGTAAGTCAAAAAGAACTAAATTTATAGGAGGGTTGGGATAATAGCAATTTAAACAAGTATCTGTAATATAAACCCCCCACATTTTTCACTTGTCACTGTTTTGTAACTAAATCTGGGTCAAAGACATAAGATATCAAACTCCACTTAGATCTTTTCCTATTCCCAGAGGATTCCAATCTTTTATGTTAAACTGTTTTGAAAGAGACCATTCACAGTTTATAAAAACACTTTTTAAAAAAAATTCTTTTTACCTGCAGGCTGGGTCCTTAACATCCTACTTTTAAGTTTTTTAGATTCTGTGATTAGGATCCAGATAGTCATTTATAGTTCTGTTTGTCACCAAATGCTCACAAATAAGTAATGTAAAGAACAAGTAATCCACCCTTATATGGACATCTTTTAAGTGAGACAACTAAATTTGCTCTTTAACTGACTGTGACAGACACACATGCACACAGCCAGCCTTTTATTTTGGCCTAAGACAGGCCAGGATGCACCACCCTCTGGAAGTGCCCCTTTCTTTCTTTTGACCAAAAGAATCCTATGAACAAATCCAACTTTAGCATACCTAAAGTTAGGCGATAATTCTTCCTCTATAGTCTTATAGATTTTTTTTTAGAGTCTACTTCTCAGCAGCTTTTAAAGTTGAAAATATAGCAATAATGCCTAATAAAAAGGTCTCTAATTACTTTTTTTTTTTTTTGGTGCTGTATATTATAACTAAGAGAGAATATCTTCAAAAGTCCTTGAAGATTTTAGCAGAGCAAATCCAAGTGACTTCATTGTTTGCTAGATGCCTGAAATGGATTTGAAAATACTCTCTATTAATGTAAAACACTTGTTCTTCACATTTTTCACAGGCATATTTGTTTTTTTTTGTGGACGATTAGGCTATTTTTCCCTCTAGGGTTGTACGCTAATTCTTTTTACCTCAGAGATGCTAGACAACAGACTTTTCAGCTCAGCTGCAAAAAGCAAGGAGAAATCTGTCCTGGACAAAATAAACAACAACCTTTTTCCCTATCTGGGCAAAACCCCCAATCCCTACTGAGGTTATTTCCAGGATTTTTTTTTTATTGTGGTTATCATAAAATTTTTTTATTATTGTGTAGCATGCATCTGTAAGTAACATTGTAAACTGCTAGTCAAATCACTTTCTAAGGGAGAGAAGTAGATAAAGGAGGTAAGAAATACAAGAAAAAGAAGATAAGGAAACAATGAAAAGGAAACAGATGCTTAAGGGGAAATTAGAAAAAGCACACTCCATAGTTTGAATATAAAAGTTTAACAGTAGTCCTGATAATAAGAAAAACAGAGTCATGTCAATAATATGGACATAAGTAAATGGCAGAGAATATTGCTAAAGCTAAGACAGAGAAACTGACAGTTCTTCCATAAAGGTCACAGAAAGAGCTCTATGTGTAACATAAATAATGCTTTTGGTGATAGTTGTGATTTGCAGAACTCTTTGGTTAAAAGGATCCTTATTCTAAGAAATTAGTTTCTCTGGTATCCAGACAACTGTAATATATGAGCTTTTCATTCTCAAGGTGAATGTTTGCATTCCTATTGATATGAAGAAAGAGTATATATGTAATAGCAAAGTCTGAAAATAAAGTACAAGCATAAAGAAGGATTTAAATGCTCTCTCAGAAAACCTAATTGAATTTTAGACCTTGCTGGTAAAAAGATACATACTGGATTTTTCTTCTTTTTGTCTTTATCCTTGCTTGGCTTTCTGTTGCTGACAAAGTAGTGCAAAGTTCCGTATTCCACCAGTGCAGAGAAAACAAAAATAAAGCAGACTGACACAAAAAGATCCATTGCTGTCACATAGGAGACTTTGGGAAGAGATTTACGAGCAATTGTACTTAGGGTGGTCATTGTCAGGACAGTTGTAATACCTGGCAGATAGATAGAAAACAACAGAAATATTATTACTTCAAGTAATAAACCGATTTTGCTACTTATCTCTCTCTGACTGGTTTTGAAGTATGCCTGGAGTTCAAACATATAGCAAAGATATTAAACAGCACATCCCTGATGTGGATTCAATGAGAGCTTTCAGGATTAACATGGGGTATGATACATTTTTGCACTGCAAGTGCTGCTCTGCAGAATACTTTGGTTAGATGGATACTGATTCTAAGAAATTCAATTTAGTTTTTTAGTTTCATAGTTTATATCTAGGGGGCCTTTATTTTTAATTAAGAAACTTAGTTTTGGGGTTTGTGTGCTCAAACCCTTAAACAGAGGTAGGGAGAAGAGAACTTGTGTCAGAGTGAGAAAATCATGGTGGAGAATAAAAATCATTTTACTCCATTCTTCAAAGTAACCTCAAGACCAATCTTAAACTTTTTGTGCTGTTGAGATATGTTTTCTTATTTTTAATTGCAGGGTAATGATACCCTGCAAGTAAGAGACATACTTGCAGCCATTATATGAGGTAGAAATTCATGAACATTCTTTAGAAAGCATGTAATCCAGCAGGAACTTCAGGACAAAATGTGTGTAGGTTTGTAAGTGCTACATAAAGAAATAAATCTGTTTCCTTTCTCTTGTCTAAATGCATTGTAGTTGTATGCAAAATAGGCTAGCCCCACACAAATTATCTGCTGCTTGTTATTTAAGTGATTTCTTGCATATAAAGCTGGAAGGGAATGTCTGTCAGGGCTCCTTGTAATTGGAACTCTGTGAAGTCAGATTTCTCTCTGTGCCAGACCAGTATCTCTTCTGGCCTTCATAAGTGACTGTAGTCTATAACTGAGAAGAACTGTGACATGCCTCATGGTCCCTTCTCCTTTCAGAACGTTATCCCCTGTACTATGATGTGAAGAACATTAAAAATGCATCAGAACAGTTAAAATCCATTACATTTTATATGGCAAATTTCATACCACTGATTTTACCTCCTCAGAGGTACAAATAGACTAATTCTCAACAGAGGGACTGGTCTGTTTTGTGTATCTAAGTAAAATTTAAAATAATAGCTGAATGCCTTTATTAATTTTCTACTTCTTTAATGCAGATTTTATAATCTCTTTTTAGAGAGGATGTGGAAAAGACAATAAAATGCTTATAACTTTCTGTCATGGGAGCCACTGGTCCCCTATTCCTGTGTTTCTTTCAAGGGAGTTCTGGAATGAAAATGCTGTCCCTCATTTTGCATTCCAGTGCTCTGTGCTGTAGTTCTGTAAAGAAATGAAAATGCAGAAGGAAAAACTAAAATCATTGTCACTTGTGTGAATTTAATGCAGAAATAGAAAATGCGTTTAACCTTCTCTAGTTGAATGCTTCTACTTTGCTAATTCTTACAGCTACAGCTCTTTTGCATAAGCAACATTGATTTGGTCTCTCTTTTGGTTTATTTGTGGAACAGTTGCTAAATGTGTAGAAATTGCTAATTCCTATTAATTGTGTGTCACATTTTCACGTATAGGATTTTAGATCCCACAAAATTCAGTTGATTTTGTGGCCTGAAGGCTACATTTGATTGTTTGTCCCTAAAGTAGAAGTTGGGGTGCTACATTCTCCCCTTTTTACCGCTATGGCACACAGGCAGCCAGAAAGATTGATTTACTCTTGGTAGTTATTTCATTTGTATTGCTCGTCACTGTGATATGGAAGTAGATCAAATAAAACTAGTGCATTCCTGCCTCTAATCCAGCAATGTTCCCCATTCTCGATGTTTACAAAAAAATACTGCTGTCACCAGAAAAGATGAAAAAGTTTTTATTATAGGCAATCTACAATACTCAGAGTTAAGTTCTGACATAGTGAAAAGGAAGAGACACTAAGATGGTTTAGGCTGTGTTATTCCTTGGAAATTACTACATCACTTTAAACTAGGAAAGCTCATGTGAAATTTTCTCTCCTCTTACATTTACAAACTGGTGATCCACAGAGGTGTCAATTAAACATCATAACACTTGAATAAAACCAGGAAGAAAAAAACAGCTTACCCAGTGATGTTCTGGCTGGAACTGCATCCTTATTAATCCAGAAAGAGACCCAGGACAACACGACAATAAGTGTGCAGGGAATGTAGGTCTGAATAGTGAAATAACCCATTCTCCTGCTCAGGTTAAAGTAAACAGACATGACTACATAGTCTCCTGTAAAATAAAAGCATACTGAGATGGAATAATATGTTAAAACCCCAACATAAAATTTCTATATAATAGCTAAGGTTATATATATTAAACTGATTCACCAGATATACTGATGGCAAATATATGCATACCTCTTCTTCAACACTGGTATAGCTCAAGAAGCAGTGGATTTTCCACCCTATGAAAGTAAACGGTCTTGCAGGTTCACTTAGGTAACTTGTACTTTAAGATTTCAAGGGTAAACTCCCTTGCATAGCACCGCAAGCTTATTTCTACCCGACATTGCTCATAGCTTGCAAATGCCTGGTATAGTACTCTTACAGCAGCTGAGCGACTGGTGGTGGTCCAGTGAATCTCCAGTCACCATGTTGTCCCTGTTAGAATGCTCTCAGCTCTGCTCTCAAATAATGCATGCTTTCAGATGTACTCTCTAAATTATTTATGTTCTTAACTATTCTTCAGGGCTAGGCTATGTCAATAATTAATTTTTTATTAGCCTGCAGATCTTCTGTTGCATTATCTTCTCTAAAAGGATTTGAACCCACATCTAAGTGCCCCCCAAAGCCAGGCTATATGTTACTCTGGTGTGCATAACACATTGTTCCCATTCAATAGTTTTCTGATTCTATTTCCAGGTTTTCATCCCCTCTCAAACTATTAAGTAAATTCCATCTGGATTCAGGAATACAGCAAGGCTACAGTTTTTGATGTATTTTTTCTAAACTAAAAAAAACCCTAGTTCTCATCTTTACTCCAGATTACAGCACTCCTGGGAAATCTTGATTGCAGAAGAACTACAGAACCCCAGGCTACAAAAAACTTCATTGCAATTCAGTGAAATGCAGTCCAGAGAAGTCTCAAACTGAAACAGAATAGGATTTGCAAATTTAGAATAAGATAGTTTTCCAGTGTTATCAAAGAGACTCTGTGGCTAATATGTATTAAGCTTAGATTGGTACCTTTAGTTAACATTGAGTTCTCTGTTTTCAGGCATAATTGAAATTTTAATTTCACCCCAAATAATCCCTTTGAGCCTGGTCACAGAAGAAACTTCAGAGATCATTTTTCAGATGGTGCTTCTTTGTTATGTTATTTTCTGCAACGTGAATGCCCATATCCCAGGGATTAACTGGTTTTAATTTAATTATATTATGTTATAATTAAACTAAAAACTTTAAAACCAAATCATATGTGTGGTTTACAAGGAGATATAGCTGAATATAAGCAACTATTTTTAAAAACTACAGTCTGATTATCCCCTTAATTCACAGAGAAGTTTGCATTATATGTGTATGTCCTTCATATACCAAAACAAACCCAAAACCAAAAAAATCACCACTGTTCAGGAACACTGTAAAACTGAAGCCATAAAATTACAGTATGACTCATTCTTCATCTCTCTGGATCATGTATTAACTTCCTGAGAAGTGATTATTTTGTCAATTTTGGGAATTAACTTTTTTATTCATTTACCTTCATATATGCTATTAATAGCATTGGTATTTCAAAATTGGGCGCTTTTTTCCAGCTATACTATGATAGAGATTACTTTAAGCAGTACCTGTATTACTTCCATGCAAACAGTTTTAAGGAGAAGGCTGTTTTCATGCTCAGTGTTATTATTTTACTTTAATGAGACAAAAATTTACCAGACGAAAGAGGTGAAATATAAAGCCAAACATAAATAAAAACACAAAAAGATAAAAAAGACTAGCTCAGAATTGAAATTAAAAAATCAGATGTTTTCCTTCTGTTATTGCTGCTTTTTCTGAAGCTGCAACTCCTATAGACTCCTTTGGAGTAGCTGAACAGATATATCAGATCCTACGTAACTACTTTCTCCCTGGTTTTTGTCCTGTACTTGGACAGGTCTTTTTGCCCAACTGTTTTGGTAGTTCTAGCACTCTTGCCTTGTAGGTTTTTTTATTCAAAGAACTGAAAATATCAAAATCTAGTACACAAGCCAGCATTTTCTTACAGGTATTAGAGTCAAATCCAAACTTCAGCACCTGTGCTGAGAAAACAGATAAATCCAGGTGACCTGGACCAAGGCATACTGCAAAGTCTTCATGCATTGTCCTTGTTCAATAACAGTGTATGCGAACCAAACTGAAAGGTGGTGTGAATAACATATGAGTATACATATATGTGTATATAGAGATAGTAGCCTCAGTCCTTCCATTTTATAGACCGTTTCCACATACGTTATTTTAGCGTGTTTTTTCTAGAAAGCTTGGTGGTGAATGTCTGGGGTCTTCATGTAGACTTGTTTGGATTTTTCCTTTAACACAAGGAGTGGTTTTTACATAGTAAGCTATTACAATAATATTTTTACATTATTATATGCATTACGTTAAAATAAAAATATTTTTTGTTTAAAATGTAATGCATAAGAGCCTTTAAAATATTAACTAACTTGTAAAGGTCTTGGTCCATTCAACAGCAATGAAACATTACTTTGAATTCTCTGTCATCTCAAAGATGCACTTCAGAGGACAATTCATTTCCATAGAGCAACAGCAGTATCCTGTCATGGAGCATTTGCTACACAAACTGGAGACAGTCCACAGGGAAGTGTTTTATATCTAATTGAACACAATTCCCTCTGCTTTTTTTTTTTTTTTTTTTTAAATACTGGACTTCTTAACCAATTATGATCTCTGCTAAGGTGTTCCAAAAAGTTAAAAATGTGATGTAATTGTTCCAGATTTTACTGAACCCTCACAAATGTTATTGCACTTTCCTTTATGCAAAGACTTTCTTTCCTAATGGATTTATGTGTAAAAAAATCCAAACCACTCCAGAATGATATCCATAGGGAACACTGTATCAGCTCCTGATATTTATAGACAAAGTCCACAGAATTATCCTGGCAGATCTTATTTCTCATGCCTTTTAGAATTGGGAACATTTTACTGAAAGCTCAGGGAAATAAGAAACCATATATACTTTATATGGGCTTTAAGGTTTCTACTAATGGAGAAGTTAAATCAGAGGAAGTAAAAACTTCGGTGTCAACTATAACTTGGCAGGCAGTGTGGAGTTGACCAGTCTGAAGAATCGTTCAAGGATGCATAAATTCTTTTATTTTACTTGTTGCTTTCTAATCTGAAAGCCTGCTGGTGCAGGCACTGTTGTGTTGTAGAGTAAATTCTACCATTTCAGAGAATCTTACTAAAGAAAGGAACAATGTTAATACCACAGAGAGGTGTTTTGTTTATTTTTTTACCTTGCTTGGTTGTGATTTTGGGAAGTGAGATGTACTGATGAATTTTTTTTCAAGGCAAGAGTGAGAATAACAAATGTAAATTAGGAAATGCCAAGAGAGGGCAAGCCAATAATTCTGTAATGTATTGAATATCTCTTCTAGCCTTGAAGTAATATGAACAATTGTAAATGAAGTATTAAGGAAAACAGGACTAAGTGGTGGGGTGCTCCAGAGGAGCAGCTTGCTGCTATTGTCTAGTTTATGTATGTGTCGTTGGAATAATATAAGAAGCAGGCCTTCTGAGATTTTGATTAAGTACCCCAAGCATACAAATTAGTGCAAGACCAAAGATGTGCAATTTAGGACCTAGTATCAGTTGTCATAACATGTACATCCAAAATGTAAAATGCATTAAGTCCCCTGTGGAACGTGGACTTGACAATACTTTGCTTTAGTCACACCTTTCATGATGGAATCTTGCCCCAGCCCTGTTTTTCTCCACATTTGTTTTTTCTGACTCTATTCATGGACTTCCCTGCTCTTCAGCTGGGACTAGCTTAAATACTCTCTGTTATTTTTAGATTATCTCTGTGCCTAAAGTGATTTTTCACTCCTGGTGTGATGCTGGCATGAAGCTGTCAAACTAAGACATTATTTTATTAAAAAATGGCCAGACTTGATCCTTAGCACAGTGTCATTCATTTGCCCTCACTTGGCAAATTGATAATCT
The DNA here is from genome assembly GCF_929443795.1 of Astur gentilis. Classification (NCBI taxonomy): domain Eukaryota; kingdom Metazoa; phylum Chordata; class Aves; order Accipitriformes; family Accipitridae; genus Astur; species Astur gentilis. The sequence goes on from NC_064905.1 coordinate 9,011,451, forward strand.
TTTCATTATTACTTCATCATCTTTCCCTGAGCTCTGGCTCTTGTTTATCCAGTATTGTCTACTGCGCAAGAAAGCTTCTCAGACTGCCATATTGCTGTTTGGAGGGCTAAAATACTTTTGGATTTTTCTAGAAATGAATGATAATGCAACCTGGCAGTATCTTTGTAAGAAAACATACTTAAGTACTTAACATTTGGCGCCCTAATTAGAAGACTTTGGATTACTTAGCCTTTTACCAGTGACCTTATGGGCCTGCCGCCCATTCTAAGATATATATAACTATTACATATGTCTAGAAAATAATACCTAGATAATTTTCAATTTTTAAAGAAATACAAAATTTCCCTGGAAAAAATAATCTTATTACGTTGAAGAGCATAATAAGTCACCCTTAATGTATTTAGACCTCATCTCTCTCTCTGTATTAATATATGTATTTCTGCTATTCCCCTGTTTTCATCTACATTTGTATATATAGATAGACATAGTTTTCTTCATCTGAAGATATGATAACCAGTTAATTAGTTTCTTCAGTGACATATATTTAAACCAGAATGCAGTCCCTTGGGAAAATGCTATCCAGGTCATGTTTATCCTCACATATAAATACTCATATCATGTTTTCTACTAAATGCATATTCCTGCCAATTATGTTGGGAAGATCATGAGAAGCAGGGCAGGCTTCTGACTTGAGCCACATCATCTTCATACTGCTGCTCTGAATGGGAAGCTGGCAACAATCCCTGCTGCACAAAGAGAAGGTGCATGGGCCTTAAGTCACTTCTAGAGTACGAGGTATTTTGAAAAGGAGATGCATACCATCAGTATCCAGTGACCATGTCCTTAGTAAGCCCTTACAAAAGGTTTTATTTCTAACAGTCCTGTGCCATCCTAATTTACACAGACTCAAAGCACTCTATGTGAACTTTGGAAATTGGGAAGCTCCTCCTACCATACACTTGTGTGATATAGTAATTTGAATACCAGGATTCAGGCTCTGTTAGACGGTAGGGGAAGTGACTTCCTGATTTGAGGAACCATCTGTGCATACGTCCTGGCCTAAGTCCCAAAGGTTCAATAGAAGGAATTAGTGGTGCCAGGAAGCATAGCCAGGGGGAATGTACACTGTACTTAACTCATTTAATCAGCACAGTGGGTGTGATCCTTCATTGCTTCCCAGTTGTGGAATCATTTATACCTGTGCGAAGTGAATGGGAAATTATACCCATTAGTACTCTCTTTATGCATGTTTAAGTGACTGTGCAAAGTGTAAAGGGGGGGGGGGGGGGGGGGGAGCGGAAACAAGCCTCTAATTTGTACTCAGAAGTGATTTGGAAGCTAGTACAAATGCTAGAGAAAAGAACAGCTTTCTAACATCACAGGAAATTGGTGTCTTAATTATAGTTCAGGTAGCAATACTTATAGCGGAGATTGTCTCACACTTACTATTATAAGATTCTGTTTTCTGTTGTTTAAAGGCTGCTGGATTTAAATTATTAAAAGAACTGCAGAAGAGCTTCAAAAATTATATGTTGGTCATCTGGTCAAGTTATTTGTACATCATTTCAGTTCATTCTCATAGATAGTTTTGGAGTGGAGAAAATTCAGTGTTTCATTTCTGTTAAATATATGGAGTTTTGAACAGGGAAATTAATTGGATGAAGGGCTGGCCTTTTTATATGTTGGCATTTCTGTTGAAAATCTTTCATGGCTAAGTTAAAAGTTTGAGGAAAAAACCAATGTGTGCATAGGCATGTGTCCATAGAAATAAGAAGTTTTTTGAGAGTTTTTAAGAAGACTATTCTGACTAGCCCCATTCTATCTCTGTTTCTTACAAAGCTACACACCACTGAAGGGCACAGCAAAACCAGATGGATGGTAGAGGTGGCTCTGTTCTTCTCAACCTTTATTTGTTCCATTATACAGTCCACTACCTAAAATCTCCAGAATTTCTCTGTGTGCTGAAAGTATACAGCACATGAGCTCCTCACCTCATGCTGACTCCATGGTGTCAGGGAGCTTCATTGTGAGGCTCTTCTCCCCCAGGAACTGGAGGTGTTCTATCTCAGGGTCTGAACAGGATTTTCCTTGAGTATTTGGTTACCTCAAATATTTTTGCCAGTGTTTAGTAGTATGAAAATCAATGTGTATTTTATTAATTTGGATAACGTTTATAATTTAGTGCTTTTTATGCCTAAAATGTAAAAATCCGTGGAGAAAATAAATTATATAGGAGAATATTGATGATAAATCAATAATTGGCAGAAAAACGCTACCAAGTATCGTTATTATATCTTTTTAAAACTTGACGTTTTCTTCTACTAGATGGATTTGTGAAACTGCTGAGAAAAAAAAAGACAAGACAGGCGAATAATAATGCATGAGCCAAACTCCCAAAATTTCAGGCCATCATTTGTCCTTTAAGGAGTGATCAAATGACTAGCAACTAGGATTAATGTAGGTCACTGTTTATATGGTAAATAATAGGCACAGTTTTGTTAGCTCAGCCAATAGCTGCCACATGGTTCATACGGACCCAGACATGCACCAGCTGTCCAGATTTCCAGTGGGTTTTTCTCTCCTAATTTTACACAGAAACCAAACAGAAAAGAGCAAGAACTTTTAAAAGATTTTTTTTTTTTTTAGAGAATCATATGAAAATATAGATAGAAATGGAACCTTTTCTCAAAATTAACTCATATAAACAAGTACATAAATAAATAACTTGTGTAGATACAGGAAACCCTATCCAGTCATCTTTCTGGATGAAGTATACATAGGAAAAAAGCAAATGAAAAAAAATCGTGCCACAGGAGGGCACTGTCTCCTCAGAATAGAAAGGAGAAATGATTGCAAGTCTGCCAGTGGAAAAACGATTCTTAACAATTTCTAATTTTTCTCCTCATCGAGTGTTTGTACAAACACTCAAATGGCATAACTGACTTCTATGGCTATGTTAATAGAGGAGCACTTGTAAGAACTAAACCAACTCTTGTGTGATATTACTAAAGTAACATCACCTTTGTGCTACAAGTAAAGAGTACTAACTGCATAAATTGTTAATGAAGAACAACTGTGGCAGCAGAATTTATCTTCTTTTCCTCATAAATAACTAATAGATACATCCTTGTTCGCTCTCTCTTTTACTGTTAACATGGCCAAGAGTCTCTTTTCTGTTAGGCAGAGATAATAGCTAGCACTGATGTTTGTTTTTTTTAAAAGAATGAACAGGTAAACCATAGTTTAATGGAAAATATGTGTTGTCTTGGTCGTGGTACATGGAAATACCATTAAAATAGTAACATATGATTTCTATAAATAACTCCTTTAAGGTATGAGCTTTGTTGTAAGTTCGTTGTTGTCAGTACTTTAAGTAAAGTCTCACTCTGAATGAGTTGTATTTAAAAAAAATAAAGTGCTCATGATGAATGTGCAAAACAAAAGGTTTTAAAAATGTCTCAAATATTTTGACAGAACTGAAAGGCTTTAATCATTGACCGGTTTGTTTCATGATGTACCCACACTTAAAACAAGATGATCCCAGACCCAAAGGGTTTATTGCCTAAGTCTGCAATATTCAGATTTCCAGAACATGTGAAAAACATGTTATTTTTCTAGTGCTGGCATTATTGCATCTTGCTGTGTATTATTTCAGTGCCTTACATTTTTGGGCCGGAGCTACGTACCCAAATTCTACCAAATCCATATGAGCTTCTAATTCTTTCTAGCTCTTAAAATGCCAACCTACTGGACCAGTACTGACTATAAAAATAATAGCAAATGGGACCAAAAGGATCCTAAATGCATCCTTCTTTGAAAAAGAGTCAGGCTTGGTGCCTATTTACTATTACAGCTATTCTGTAATAGTAAATAATAACTGGTTGGTAAGCTTGTGGGGCGTTGCCTGTAAAACAACCCATGTTCTTCATATTGTGCGCCCTTCTTCTACTTCTGGCACACTGGAGAGCAGCAGGGTTACCCAAAAACTGCTCTGAGTAGAGAAATTAAAAAAAAAAAGGAATGGTAAAATATGGACAAAGGCTTTTCTCTTTCATGTCAAAATAGGTGATGGTACCAGAGCTCTGGTGTATGCTCTGCTCAGCAGTGGCTGGATGCAGATGACTGCCCCCAGGGAAGGCAGGAAAAGGGGAGAATGGGACACTGGAGTCAGACCTCTGTCTCTCAAATCAGGCCAGTGTCAGACTGTGGACTACATTGTACACTGCAGCTCTAATCTAGGATGAAAAATCATGTAAATAGTTTAAGATTGGTGTATTTGTCCTGATGCATCTTCATTTGGATTTTGTCCCCATCTCTTTTCTTGCCTTGACAGGGCCTATATTTGGAATTCTGCTGGCATTTACTGTCTTGGTGAGGGTAGTGAGTCAGCCTGAAAATGTGGTTCAGTGAGATGTCTTGCACAATTACGGTGGTATGAGGAAAACATAATATTTTTTCTAAACACACAATTTTCTATGAGGATTCAGGTTCAACCCATTTAAATTATTCTCTTGTATAAAACTTAAAATGACCTATTTTTTATGTTTTTTTCTTCTTCCAACAGATCAGAAAGTTCTTAAGACTGTCTGGTTCAGTACTAATAAAACTGTACTTCTAAAATTGGTAATTTCTCACATGAAATATTAGGTCCTCCAGTGCAATATGTTTTTACATATATCACAGGAAAATAATTTTGGCTGAAGTATTTGATCACTGGGCACATGAGTGAATTTTCATAAAGATAGGACAGAAATTTGATCACAGTACTGATAATAAGCTGATATTTAAGAGATTTATTGGTGTCCACAGCCAGAAATTAAAATTCCGGGGAAAAGGCAAAATCAGAAGGGTATCTGACCACGAGACCTTCTCATTATCTTCTTCTTTGCCAAATGCCCTTTTCATTGTTTCCGTCCTTCACCATTTTTTGTTCTTTCATTGACTCATTTTTGCACTGCATAAGGGCCAGACAGTTTCAAGAAATAATTAAGTCTCTTCCTTTTCAAAAGTGCTCGACAGTCTCTTTCCCTCTGAGGTTTAGCAGCAAAATACCACTATTGTGTCATAGGGAAGTCATGACGTGAAATAAAATACAGTGAATGTTTACCCTTTAGGGCAAAGAAGGAAAGAAAATCTGCCATGACATTGTAGATATTTGCTTGCAACAAACTTGAAGCACTTGGAAGCGGTGCCGTTCTCTACCTGACTGTTGGCACTTGCTCTGTCTGGGCATTATATAAAGAATGGGGTGATTCGCGGTCATTGCTGATACAGCACAGCAACTGTACTAGGTGATTTCACCCCAATTTTAAATATCCATTTCTAAGCCGTGATTATAGCTTGATTATGTAATGAGGTAAAACAATACTCAGACTTTGACAAAGCTTGCACTATAGTCCATTTATATAAGATTATCTCTGGGATTCAGATAGCTGCAAGCCTGGTTTTCAATTTACATTCCAAAGGATGAATCCTAACTACATTGCACAGCAGGGAGGAGGGCGGGGGATGGGAGAAGATTTCTCTTTTTTTCTGTCTTTAAAGAGTAACGTGGATGTCTGTGTGTGAATGTGCCTGACATCAAACACCTTGATTTCCTGCGGGAGCAGGGAGAAGAGAACTGGAGTTAGTTTATGTTTTTGTGAAATGACAACCCCAGCTGATGAAACTCCTGCAAAATGAGATGAATCATTACAGCCATCCAAGCAAATGAAATTTCTTTATGTATGACATGACTTTCTGCCCGACAGTTCTGGATTTTGTTTGGTCCTTGGCCACTCATTCCACCTGAAGTGCTGTTTTCTCAGTTCATTTGACAGAATGTGTTCCACTTCTCATTAGTTTCTAATTATAGGAGGAAAGAATGTAATGACACTAGACAGTAATTAAAATCTATTACCGTTGTTCCCACCTTCCCTTTGAATTCACAGAGACAAGATTCACCCTAAGAATTTTTTGTTGCTGAAAAATGTCAGTATGTGGAAATGTATTGAGGGATTGAAGGTGAACTTAGGTGTGTTTGTTTCTAAGGTTCCATCTGTAAATACTAGAAGTTGGAAGGGAAAATGAATGTTATTGGCCCTATATATTTACATATGATTTTTTTTCCCTAGTTCGGGACATAATTACAAACAACTGATCTTTTTAATTTGTTTTTGAAGGCAGCTAAGCTACTACACTGGCATTAGCAAATACAGGAGGATTTTTAGTGTGCAAGATTAGTGTTCAGATGTGGCAGCAGCATGATGTAATAGGTTGCAACTGCTGTGAGTGAACCATTATGCTCCAGTGTGTAAATAATCTGCAAATTATAGAACCTTCTGCTCCCTTTCCCATTCCCCTCCTGCCTAGGAAGCATCAACCCTGGATGAAAGCTCAGTCTGAATGGTTAGGAGTGGTTATGTTTCTGAATAACCTGTTTGACTTACTGTGATAGAAAATTGGAACAGAGATAAAAAATGTGAAATCTCAAGTAATGCGAGAAAGTAGAGTCACAATTTCGAGGCAACACAACCAGTTGGGGTGCTGTTCTGTTAGAAATCTTGCTGTGCCTGACACATTCAGGCATCCTGTGTCCTTGGCTCTTTTGGATGTCTGGTTGTTTTCTGAATACCTAAGGAAAAGCTGTCTGCTTCAAAAAAATTATGCACGTATACCTAAGGGCTCTGTGCATGTTTAAAGCAATGACTTGATTAATTTTGAATATTCAATTTATTATCATTTTAATAATAAAGTTTGGAGATACAGTGAAATCACCAACATAAACAAATAGGAAATAGTTTTTATTATATTTCATTTATTTTAAGGTATCCAGATGGTATACCCACTTCCTGAAAACATCCAACCCTGCCTGCTCTTACATACAGGGAGAACTGGAAATAACTGGGTTTCTTCCATAGTTCAAAGCATGAAGCATGCCACATCCTTGGTACTTTAGATCAAACACACTATCAGGATTATGAAATGGCATGAAATAAGAATTGTCAAAGTTATCTAAATTTTATCATATTGAAATTTTCAGGAGTTTACATCAAGGAAAAAAGCACAAAATGGTGGCTGTTTTTGTTTTACAGGGGTGGTAAAGCACAACATTTATGCTGTATCATGGGTCTACATATTTGGACTTCCTAGACAACTGTGCAAAGGATTTGTGTGAAAAGGGAGTGTGGGCAACTCCAGGGGTAATAAGATAAATGTAAGATGTAAAAATGGGAATGAAGTTAAAGGTGGTACTTTGAGGCCTAAGTTAAAAACTGCTAACATTAAGTACCTGAAATAACAAAGTTAAAAGCAAATGGTCAATCGAGAGGAATAGACAACTCCCAAAGGGAGTCAGATCTTAGGTGGACGAATTCCTTTCATGGTGTCATCTCAGCTAATCTGATATTAGACATTAGGGCTCTGTTTGTGGTCAATGGATGAGTCTATGGACAGAACTTTTCCCATACTGGCTGAACAAGAGACCCACATGCCATCTATGTACTCTACTGTAGGCTTCCTAAAATTTCAGAAGTGGTTGAAAATTAGATACAGGCCTATTTGCTGAACACCACAATAGAAGAAAATCAAGTATTTAATATTTTTGGTCTTAATAATAACAGATTTACAGACATGTTAGAGAACTCCCTTGAAATTAGTACTGTTTAAAGAGCTTTGTGTATGTACTGGTTGCTGAAATGTCTGCACAGGACTAATGCAGTTCATAAAACGCAACTTCTCAGATTTGCTTTTACATCTTTATAAATTGTCTTGCATGGCAAAGGTCATTCTGGAATTCTTCTGAAAGCCTTTCGTTCTGAGAGAAGAGGAATTTGAGGATACAGTACATTTAATCTTTGATCTTGATGTTTCCAGTTATTTTCAGAGCCAGGAGACAGTATTACATAACCTGAGGCCACAAAAAAACCTTGATGTTTTCTTCTACTTCCTCTCCAGAGGAGAGAAGCATGACTGCATGGAGGCAATGTTCTGCAGAGGAGCTACAGATTTCATAGATTCATTCTGTCTGAACCCACCAGCAGAAGAAATATTTCTACAAGAAAGTGCCACTTGAACACCAGCATCTCACTTCCACTGAATGCACAAGGAGATTACTGGAAAGACAGCACCATAAATAAAAAGCCCAAATGATGCTGGGAGGAATACAACATGCTTTATTGCTCAATTTTCAGCACTATTTTTATTATTATTATAGGATTTCAATTCCATTTATTTTTGCCTTCCTTTAAATATTTCAGAAGATTTAATCAGCAAATATTTAGTTTTAAACCCCCAGGAAACCATCTAAGTAACCAATAAAAGACTAAAGCTCACCCGGGCATGACATCCTGGAAGGCAAAACATCAAGGAGCAAAAGTAGTACAGATCAAACCCAACTTTCTTCAGAGCTCAATGTGATCAGCTATGAAATGTCATGGGCTTCAGGGAGCTAGGGCAGCTCAGTAATGAAAGAAAATTATGTTGAGCACAAGAACCCAACAAAGATGCATAGTAAAAAGTAAATTGGCTTGTTGGAAAACAACATAGCCCAAAAATATCTCAAAGAAGCAGTGTGGATTATTGGTTAGGATACTGAAGCAGCAGGCAAGATATCTCAGGTCTAGTCCCAGCTCTCTCACTGAACAGCTGTAGAGCTGTAGGACAACTATTTCTCTTCTCTCAACTCATCTTTCCTCCCATGGATGTTCTTTGGAACATGTGTACACTATGTGCTTCAACAACATCTGGCAGATTCTGCTCTAAACTTACATGGAAATATTTAATGGCAGTGGTTGAAAAAGAAAAAAATAATATTTAATGTAATTATATAAAATTTATGAGTTATATTTATACTTATAAGGTAATAATTTTTCTTTGGCTTCTCACACAAAAGAAAACTAGAAAATGTTTTATTATTATTATGTTTCTGGTGATACTAGAAAGTACCAATGTAGGCATGGTCATACAAAGAAGCAAAATAAAATGAACTCACAAATGCTTCTATTTAAAATCAGAGCTCATAATCAGTGCTATAAAGATTGGTCTGAAACTTTGTGCTTTTTTTTTCCAAAAACTTCTGTCTTAAAATACAAAGAAAAAAACCAAATTTCATTCAGTTTTGTCATGTTCATGTCTTGTCTTGTTTCTGCCAGAAAAAACAAGCTGTATGCTTTGAAAAATTTTTTGTACACCATGGAAACAAGGTGACACCTATAGATGATAAGAAAATTCAGAAAAATAGAATTTTGGAAAAGAATAAAAAACCTCATGCACTGGCGGTCGCAAAAAAATAACAATATTAAAGGTGATATATGCACAAGAGTTAGATTATTTTGTTGTTATTTAGGATTAGATCCCTGCACCTTCCACTGAAAAACTTGCCTATATTCAGAATCTGGCTAACCACTAAATGATATGGGTTCTTGAGTGATTATAGTAATTCTGAACTTCCTGATACTCCTGATTCTTACAGGATACCCCTAAGTAGTTGAAGGGCAACCAAATAATTTATTTACTAGTTAATTAAAAAGTAAATGCATAGACCAGGTAGTGATTATGCCACTGAGAGAGACAGTCCACAATTTTCTGTTTCTTTTATCAATGACAGACACAGCTGGCTGCAATACATAAGTGCATTTTAAACTTCCGTTTTTTGCCTCTGTTGAATATTGACTTAAATTATGTAGCAAAAGGTAATTCTGTTGCTTAAAAATTTATGGTTTTATCATAAAGGCTTTCAGTGTTGAAAAGGTTGCAGAATTCTGCAGGGAATCCTCCCAATCAGCTTTCCACTTCTACCTGTTGACATATTAAGTTCTTCAGAAACCTGATGTTTACTCAGATACACAGGTAGGAAGAGAGGATGTTCACAGACCTTGTTAAAGTGAGTTCTAACGCTAACTTCTTGTTTAAGATTTACTAGTACTCGTGCAGGAATTCCAGTGCATATCTTAGTATTCATCCACCTTAGCAGATGAACATGTAAATTGGTTACATCAGAAGTTGCTATCTGAATGAGTCTTGAACATGTCTCTGTATCTTTATCATACATAAGGCGAAAGGAAGAAGGGAGAAGAATAATACATTTTTTTGTAACTGTTTGTGAAGTTTTAGTATTCATCAGTCGTTTTTATTTTTTATTTATTTGTTTATTAATTGCTATTATAATAGTGATTACTCACTATCTGGATGTAGCAATGTGTGGTCTGTTTGTATACTAGGAAAGTAAGCCCTTTTTCTTTTTTTTAAAAAAACACCCAAATATCATAAATCCTACACACAAAAGAATCCAGAGCTGTATGTAGGTTCACTCGGTTGAGAGTAACTTTTCTTTTGTAAGCATCTAAAATTCATTAGAGCTATACTTTAAAACTGTAACATCTAGGTAAGCCATTTACCTCTAAAACCTGTATTTTTCCAAAGAGAAATGTGGAAGTATTTTGGAGACATTTTGTTCCATATTCTTAAGGAAATAAATCCATTATATTGATGTAAGAGATTGCCAAATTACCTGGATAAGAGTGCTTCAGAGTTCACTTCAATGACTATTAAAAATAAGATATTCTGAATCATACTTGTGGGTTTTTATAACTTCTTAGAACAATTTTAAATAAAATTATCACAAGCGTATTTGTTTTCCAACTTGAGATGGTCCTCTTGAAAATGCTATTGTGGACTGTTTGAGAAGTAAACAGTATCCTCATTCTCCTGCTACTGGTTTGCCTGAGGACAATGCTGCTCTGTGTGCAGATTACATATTCTTTCTGGTTTCTTAAGCATTTTGTCTTGCAGAAGCCAGGTGCAAACCTTCAGCAATGTGCAAATTAATCTTGTTCACAATCACAGCTAACATATAACAGCAGAAACATCCACTGGCAAAAGTAGGTGTTGCAAAATAGGCTAAGGTGTGATGCGTGAGGAAATGAAATGGAAAAAACTAGCTCTAATAGAGCAGTTATTTATATGCTAAGAAAGCAGATGGCAAATGTGTTTGGGTGTATTTTTAACCTCTTGAGCTTTCTAGGAGGATATTATTGATGTGAGGTAGAAAGTAAGTTCATTGGAGGAAAGAAAAAGCAGCTGTCAAACCCAGAATCTCTGTAGCTACTAGAAGGGGGGAAATGATTTTTAAAATCAGAGAACAGAAAGAAATAATGGCACTGAAGCCAAAGGAACTAGGTTATGATTAAAATAGTAAATAAATGTAGAGTTTAGAAAGTAGAAGGTGTCAGATATAGTAAGAGAGAAAGAGAAACTATGAAAAATGGCAAACAATGAGATGAAGTTCTAAAATTATACTGAATACCAAGAGCAAGAGTAAGACAGGCCACAGACCTGCATGCAACAGGCCTGAAGGGAAGAACAGAGATGAAGAGGATGCTTAGTTTGAAGATCATGTCTCAGAAGAGATAGCTATGAATCATGAATAATTTATAACCAGTATTGCCATTTGAAGTCAAACAGATCAAGCCTAGGATGTAAAAAAATTCTTTAAAGACTACGGATACCATCTTGAAGTTTCAGTTACCAGCTTCACAGGAATAAAGGTAGAGCTTCTAGGTGTATGTAATCACCCCTAGTCCAAATCCTACAAGGTATTTAAATGGCTTGCCCTTTTCAAGAGGACACCTTTGAAGAACTATTTATTTCTCAGATAGACGTATTCAGGATAAAGTTCACAGCTACTACAAAACAGGTTCCCCCGGGAGCCTCCATTACACGTAGCAGTGTGAATACCATCACATTGTATGTTTTCAGGCCAGGAAGTGCAACCTCTTAATTTTTCCTTAAAAGTGAGGTTATAACACTGTGAATCCCACGGGTTATGTCTTTTTAAGACTTTCCTCTTTTAACATTTGAAAATGTTATGCCTTGGAAAGCTTTTAAAAATTAACTGGCAATTCTGGATCTGAAACACTGTGTGGCATACAGAGAAGGATGCATTTGGAGTCCCACAGGACTGTGATGAGGGAACTGTGGATTGAGCTTTACCACATAGGCTGGAGTGTACTTTATATACTGGTGATGTAATGTGAAGTCACTGGAAGCTAGATCTTGGTAAGGCCTCCTATATTGTTTTTTAGAAGTTAGCTGCTGAGATAAGAGAGATAAGGCTGCAACTGATGCTAGGCACCAGAAAAGGTTAATATGCTCAGAAGAGTCATCCGACACTTTTTGCATTTATCGTTCTGTGGAGTTTGTTATCATAAAAGACTTAAGGGTTGAGATGATAGGTTGGGTACAGAAATGATGCAGTGGTCATTCATCTCTTGCAGCTGTGACTTGTTACAGAGATTGTCTATGAGACAAAGTCAGTCATGATGTTATCTCAGATGCCATAAGAGAGAAGAATACTCAAAACCCAAGAGGCAAAGCAATGAAATTTCAAGCAGTAACTTCTTACACCCAACAAAACAATATATGCTTTGAAGGGGCTCATGAGTTTCCTAGAAGGACTGTGGATATGGAAATGCCACCCAGTTTCCTTCAAGAAACCAACATTCCCACCAGGCAAATGCAGCACTCCTCCTCCAGGACACTGTGCCTAGCAGCAGGCCTCCCTTCTGGTTCAGCTCTGCTGGCCCCATTCCCTAGCAAGCACTTTGCCGTTCGTATGCATATATGGTAGGTGGGAGAGAAAGAGTAGCCAGAGCCAAGAGAGCATTTGAAATACTTTAGTAGAGTGAAAAAGAGAAGTCAGAGGTTTGGGTGTTTTTGTCATGACTTTCAGTTTTTACTGTGGAAATGACAGCAGTGTTCTCAAATTGCATCCCAACAGTTTCCAGCCAGATGAATTTTAAACATTTTATTGTTTCCCGAAGTAGAATAAGTTCAAAAGAAGATGACTGATGGTAGTTTTTGAAAAATACTTGTTTTACTGGTGTAGTTTCCTCCCTGTTTCTTGATACTAACAACTCTGTGTGAACACCTTATTCAGCAAAGTGAATGTTTGAAAATAAGAACACAGGTGTAAACAAGTTCTCCGCGCATGAAACAATTTACTTGTTGTTTAGCTGTATTACCATGAGCTAGCAACCCTGATGTTGGATTAAAATTCCACTATCATGGAAATTATATCTAGAAGAAAAAAGAATTTGTATCCCCCAAGTTTGCATTCCCCAAGTAACTGAATTATAGAATTAGAACTTTGCCATATCAAAAATAATATTCCTCGTTGCCCTTTCCTGAAAGGCTACTTTTTCATTTAAATTTATTTTTATATTGTATTTTAAATTCTGTGCACAGGTACTACCTGTGGCACTGCATTCAGATAGGCATATTAACAATTATCACATATTTTTCTTTGATTTTAACTAGTACAGATGAAATAAAGATCCCTCATGTAACCAACCTAGTCTGAAGTGTAGGCTCTCTATATAAAGAACTCTATCTTGGGCTGAATTTCCTCATTTTCAGATGTGCTAGAGTCAAATATTATCTTAAGAACATTTCTATTTAAAATTTCTGCTCTCAAGTGTGCTAGAGAATCTTCATACAAAAGTTCAGTATATATTAGAAAATTACTATCTCTTTAATTCCAGACACCAAATCCAAACTGTTTATCTGAACTGTGCATAAACTAATTGCCATTCTTCAACCTACAAATATCAGGCTGAACACTTCTCAGATGAATTCAGTTGTTTACTGATTTCAGTTTAATTCCCAATATTCGCACTAGGATATTTTGGCTCGTAGAGCTTGAGTCCCATCCAGAGGTTGGAATTATAATGGCTTGTGAAGTGTAATTAAAAATTTAAAAAAATTATGAATAGCCATTTTATAAGCCTCAAAACTGGTACTGTTTAAGATTTTGTTAAAACTTGGAGAATCATATTGCTTTTTATCCTGTTCCTTTAAGAGAAATCAAGGTTGTGTTATCTCAGGCCTTCCTCGTTTATAATTCTGAAAATACTGATCAATTATAAATATTAAGACAGAAGTTGCAAAGTGTCAAAAAGACAGTAGAAGGATTTGAGGGACTGTCATATAATGCTACCCTACTTCTTTCTACAACATCATACACTCTTCCTCCCAAGAAAGGTTAAGGCATGAATTTGATTCTTGTTAGACTCCAGAGAAATGACTTAGAGAACACCTGTGAGGACTGCTTCAGCTGCTGAAAAAGCTTAAATTGGCATTTACATGTTCATTAGACAGCAGGGAATTCTGCCATGAGATGCAAATCTATAAGAAATCAGCCCTTCTGCTCACAGAACTATTCATTTCTCTTACTTAATTCTCCCTAGAAAAAAATCTCATATTCACACCAAGAAAAAAAATCTGTTTTAAACTTTTAAGGATGTAGCAGTAGGAATGAGGTGGGCCAGAGAGAAAGAGATAGGAGGTAGAGATTTTTTTCCTCCCAACTCATCAACCTCATCAGTGCATCATGTTTAGAGGGTATGGTTAATTCTAAAGCTACCTAATGAAGAAGAGGTAGGCACCAAAGCTGGCAAACTTAACAGGGAAATGTCTGCTTGTGGTTGCTTTTATATTGACTTGTTTCAGAACATAACCTGAGGTAATGATTGCAAGTATAAAATGATTTGTCCTCCAGCACAGAATAGGCACTACCACATCTAATGACATGCCAGCTGCATTATCCTAGATAGGCTGGCTGGTAGGAAGTTCAACATCAACAGTCCTAGTCATTACAAAGCCCTGAAATAATGCTACCATGACCGACTGTACTATGTTCTAACACAAATTGCCATACCTCCTGTGGGAGGATACCACGGTACCTTTCCTGTCTGGGGCACTGGTGGGATTTGACCTTGGCACACAAAATGAACCAGTTCATGAGTTCAGAGAAATGTCATGTTTCCATATTCCAGTATTCAGAGGGTTGATCTTTTCCTTTTTCACTTTTCTTCTCTGACTTACAAAGCCATAATGGATTTTTAATAGTTGCACTATTTGCTAGTAATAAATTCTCCAGGTGAAATTCTTTGCTTTTCTTGTCAACAGAGATACAGTGTCTCTCTCAGAACTGAAAGATATAATAGATTTTCTATACCTATACTTGAAAGTCTAATTTTGTTTTTCTGTAGTATTGCTAAATCTAGTCATACAGGTTTTAACAATTATTATTTTAAAAATAATACTAGGAAAAAGAAAAGTATTTTTTTCATATTCAATAATATTCTTGCTTTTCCCAGGATGACAACAAATGGTGAGAGTTATTCAAGAGCTCTTATTTCATAGCTCAGATCCTTAGCATGAGAGCAAACATATCTGGAGTGATAGTATGCTGTTATGAATTGCCCTGGTTATTGCTTTTGCACTTGTACAACCAAAGTTAAGATATGCAGTTCCAAGACATTGCTGTTTCACTTGATGATTTTGCAACTGGAGCAATCTAATAGCTCTGTTCCAGACCAGTAATTTGCTACAGTCATATGACAAAGGAACTTTTAGTGAGCTACAAGGGTGCTTGGAAATATTCAAACCTGTTTTATTTTGATTTAAAATAAATGTTACTGGATAACAGCAGAAAATAATCTAAGAAATCACTACCAGTTCTTGATATTTTTTTTTTTATTTCACATAACTAGAGAAGGGATATTAAGTCAGGTCAAATAGTTATTGCTATCTGTAATTTGAATGGAATGGACAAGGTGTGAACTCACTTTAAGGTTTTTGGAGTGGGGCAAGTGAAGAGAATTATTTGGGGTTTTCTGAACCTATACAGTCACATAACAGAAGCAACCTTAGATGACTGACAGTTACCTACACAGTACGACTCTACTTCCTCTTCAAGTTCACATTCTTAAGCGTAAAAGAGAAGAAATTGAGCTACAATCAACCAAACTACATTATTTGTGATAGTCAAGGTTTTTCACAATTTTCTCAATTGTTAGAACTATATACAAGAAAGAACAAATAGCAATTTGTTGACTAGTTTCATGATCATTTCTCGTCACTAGCATTAAGACACACAAAGGGTGTTGTGGCACTTTATACATTAAATCTTGAAAAATATTTCAAGATTCTCTTATGTAGGGCATGATACAAGAAAGTATTATTACATAAATTTTATCCTGCAGCTCTTTAGCCTTAATTATGCAGTCTTCTCGAGAGTAGCAAAGAACTCACTTAATAGACTGCATCACTTTTTGAGATAAGTAAGGGGTGTATTTATAGCTTCTATAATGTATATCAAAATGAGGACAATTATGCCTGGTTTAAAAAGGCAATGTTAAAACACACGCTAGTTACAATAAGAATTTGTTTTAACAATAAAATAGAGTGAGTTAATGTTTGTGAAACATAAAATTATAATGACAAATATTTGACCATTATTACCATGCTTAACATTATGCCATTATATTCTTCTGTGAGAATGTGTTGTCAACATTATAGGATGGTTTTATGGAATTGTAGATAAAATATCTAAAAGTGTAAGTGGAACATTTTCTAATCACAAGGCACTGCAGAGAGTTTTAGAAATTTGTACATACTGTAACATTTTCATTTAACATCGTAGTCTGTTTTCTTTTCGTTTCTCCTGTTTTATTTGATACAAAAAATTGAAAATCAAAGCTCACTGGGAAGGTCTCTTTAAACTTCATGGTGTTAAAGTAGTTTAATTTGCTTTTTACATGGGATATTTGGCTGGATTTGAGTATTATTAGCTCCTATCAATGCCGCCTGACTCAGATACTCTTGTTATGCAGACTTCTACGTCTTACTTCCACTCAGTCTTTCAATTATATCTATTCAAATACAGTGACAACCTCCCCCAACAAAACAGCATCTTAGATAAGTAGGTTACTAAAAATGCTATGTAGTGACATGAGATTGAGAAGCTAGAAATTGTACTTCCAAACTTAAGGGATTTAACTGTGTAAGAACAGCCTTAGAGGCATATGCTTATTATTTAGGACATATATATGCCCCAGGCAAATGCAAACTTATTTCAGATGAACTATTCCTACACTTCATGAATGTTAAGCTGTCATCACCTTCGAACATCATTAATGAATTTGTTTTTCTCCACTGAAAGCGCAGGAAGATAATGAGAAAGGTAAGACCAAGGGAAAAAAAAGTGAAAGAAATTATCTTAAAATCCTTGTACTGCAAACATATTTTTTGAACACAAAAAGGGTCTAGAAGTGAAACATCAGTGAAGAAGTCGACCATCAGTGCTACACTGATCAATTTACAGGTTACAGAGATTACCTTGTGACTCTACAGGTGAAAGGCTGAAGTGCTCAGGAACCTTCCAATTTATCATAGGATTGCTTAAAGTTTAATTATTTAAACAGCACAATAAAACTTGTATTTATTTAAATCAATAATTTAAACATACTTATTCACTATGAAGAAAACTCTTCTAAAAAATTGCTTAGTATTCAGAGTTATGTTAATGCTAAAATAATTGTGAATATACATTGTTCTTTAACTACTAAGCCATTGTGTCTAATCCTTTTTAACCAAAGATTTCTCACCACAATTCATTATAAGACCTAGCTCCAGTTGCAGAGTGGAATTACAGTGATTTTTCTCTTGTGATATTGCAACAGTTTCTGTGAAAGTCAATCAGTGGATGGGGTATGATGATTACATTACCAAACAGGAATTAAAAAAGGGAGTTGAGATGTTAATATGCTTTGTGTTTCAAAGAGTCATCAGTACTTATGAAAATACATTCATAGGGGCATTAGAAGCATCACAAAAATTTGTATGCTTAGTTAATGTAGGAAAGGTTTTAAGACATAGACTCACTTTGTTAATTTCCTGATTCTTATCATAAAACTAAAAACAGTCAAAATGTTTTTTCTTTATTTTTAAAGAATTTCAATTTCCTAAAAGATCTAATTATTTTCTTGCTATTAAATGAACAAATATTATGTCTTAAAGCCATTGCTCTGTTATAGCCACAAAATTATATTTATTACAAAACCAATCTTGCCTTTAACATCTGTGCTTTTGCAATTACCCTGCATTAGGTTCAGCAGAAATGCTTGTAAGATTCCACGTTATCCGTCATTCTGTGGTTACTTGTATATCAATCCTTCTTATCCTTACTTGACCTTTCTAAAGCTCAGTCTAAATTGTAGCAAGCCGTGCTTTCAGTTATGGCAAACCTTCAGAAAGACAAACTCGGAAAAATAAACTTGACCCTCAAGAGTCTTTGTTCAATTGGGAAGTCACACTGGGGTGGGTTGAAAGAGGTTTCAGGCCCCACAACCCTTTTCTTCAGGGACAGTCATGATTTCACTTTGCTGGGGTGACTCAGTTGACATTGAGTCTAGGAAAAACTGAGAGTACAAAAGGGCTGAATTACTGTCACTGGAATTTTAAGAAAGCCTTTAACCCCTCTCAAAAGATAAAAAATAATCATCAAAGAGCTCTTCAACACTTTATATGATTAGTTAAAAGCAGGTGAACTTGAAGGCCTAAACCTGAAGCTATACAGATAAAACCTGAAGAAAAAAGTCAGATTCTTTCAATCTGTAAGAATTTTAAACATATGCATTCCACAGGAATAGTGGGCATTTTTCCTGCCCATTAAACCACAAAGATCTAGCCCATCACTGCAAAAGAGATAGGAAAGTTAAGGAGTCTTTGTGCTCTGGATGCTTTTTTGCATTAACGCCAAAGCAATGATGGCCCTTCAATCCTCAGTCACAGCTCCATTGCTACTGCTGTGGCTTGGCATTTCTCACTGCTTACCATCAAAGCCTTTCCAAGGAGCCTTAGAGCAGCTAGCAACATTATGGAAATGTATTTCACATGGGTGCAACTACACTTGCCACATAAACTGGAAAGATCCTTTTTATTGTGGTCATAAGTGAGCATGGAGCAGAAAAACAGGCCAAACCTAGCTATTAATTATATGTTTAACTTGGATCCACAGTCTTTCTTGTTGGATATGTCATTTGTTATTAAATTCCCTGTTCCTCAGCCTACACTGTTAAGGTGGCATGGAATTTCCTATTGTTGTTCATAGTGATTTCAAAAACAACTACAGACCAGATGACGAACAGAGAGGTGTTTGGATGATTAAAGAAAGTGGGAAGGCAACTGCACAGATTTTCTGAGGTCTTTTGGGATGGTGCCAAGAGCTGAAGCAGTCAGTACAGAAGAGACCCAAATGCAGTTGTCTTGAGTCCTTCCCAGCCATTGCAGGAGAGGCCTCTGTCCCTCTTGTCTGCAGCTTCTTGTCCAGTTTCTCAGGAAAGAAGCCTTCAGCAAGCCTTCAGCTTGTCCTTGTCATCTTGTCTGCCTCACAGGGATTATACAAGGATAAATGGTTCTAAGGTGTTCTGAAAAAAGTGCATGTACATAGATTCTGGATGTCTGCATGACAGGGAGGAACCGAAAAGCCTGCTTATGGAATTAGTTCATTTATGCAGTCATGTGAATTCATCTATAAATACTCATGTGCCACACAATTAATCAACTTGGATGAGAAAATGTGGAGTATACAACAGGCATGGGAGGGACTGAATTGAACTACAGCTTTAGTCTTTGAAGACATGATCCTGAAACACAGACTAATTATTTTCAATGAACAAACTTTTCAACAGTTATAATTTTAGCAAAAATGCATAAATTGCTATGGTTTGGTAAATAACTGAACAGATATGAGCATCTGGATTGCTTGAGAAAAGCTTGTTATTAATATTTGATAAATGTTTGTTATTCATTATCCTTCAAAAAAATATGCATATACCTTAGACTAGTTTTATTCCCTGAAAGCAATATCAAACTGTTGTAAGCTACTACCTTAAAAAAAATCCCTCCTTCTGCTCACATAATTGTCTGTAACCCTTCATGATGGTGGTATCTGAAAGTTAAATAAATCAACTCCTCTGTGTTTTCTTTCAAATCATTATATGTTGGGTAGAGTAATGTTAAACAGTGGTTCATGTGAGTTAAAATAAGGGAGAGTTTAAATGGAAAAAAAAAAAAAAATAAGCAAAAATATTCCCTGGTACTCTCTTTCTGGACAGGTGATGAGTACTTATATTAGAAGTAGAATCTTAAGATATAGCTATTAAGATATTTTAGAGTTATCTTAAGGATATTAGCTTAGAGCTGAAGATATCCTTTGAAGCAGCAAACATAAAAATAAGCCTTTCAGTCCATTGTGTCTGCGTACTGCTTTAAATGTTCCACTGTCCTAGAGAGACAGTATTCTTTCAGCAAATATGTTTAAGGTAATAATTTAATATAGCCTTTCAAAAACCAAGGATATTGAGATAAATATCCTTTTAAACCATAAAGAGAACAATGAAGATACACAGAACAATTTAATAGTAGGCTGGGTTTTCTGACTTAAAGCTTATGTCGTCATTTGCTCCTCTGCATAGTGGATACAAAGTGTGTTTAAATTCTGCCAAAAGCAAAATGCAGGTACCGGTATCTTGTACCTATTCACTAGGTCAAAATCTTCAGACAGGGAATGTTTTCAATTCTCAGAGGGAATCTGCCTGACAATGCCATAGGCTGTAGCCAACCCATACTAGAACCTAGAGCTGTGTATGGGGCTGTCAGGGATCTCTAGGAACGGTGGCAATCCACCTATGGCCATTGCTTAATGGCAGGCCTATTTCCCAACACAGATCTTCAAATATGATATATACCTGTCATATCATATTTTGACTTAATAAAAAAGCATAGGGAGAAGACTCCTGGGTTTTTTGAGCACCGTGAAAACTCTGGGGACTGCATGCCTGCCAAAGTTCAATTCATTACAATACAACATTAAAATAAAGTATAAAGTCTGCAAATACATATTCTTCCACAAAATAATAGCCTTGACCACATTTTCCTGACAAAACAGAAACCAGACTCAGATCTTTTTCTGTGGCTTAATGGAAGAATAGCAAGATAACTATTTAATTACCAATTTGACACTGTTTATCAATTATGAGCAGTACATTGTCTCTACTGCACAGCTCCAATTAGCTCTGTAAAACACAGAACAAGAAGAAAATAAAAAGGAATTTACAGATATTGGTTTACCAGTCTCATGGATCCTGTGCATCTTGTTGAACTGCTATTTATTGATTAGTCTTATAATGCCTTTGTATATAATTAAAGTTCAGGATGGGCTATGTGAATGAGCAATAGACAATCTCTGGTCTAAAAAAGGAACTACCCAGTCACAGAAATGAACTGGGAATACCAGAAGCTCCATCTGTCCTGAGTAATTACACATTCACAAACTGTTTTGCATAGTACAGTATTTTGTACGTTCAAAATCACTGGAATAGTAAGTAGAAATTCATTTTGTGGAGTAATTTTATGAGATTCATAGAAACCTATTGATGAAAAGAATTTCAAGATATAAGGTCGTCCTTTCCTCCCGGTCTGAGGTATGATTTCAT
This sequence comes from Astur gentilis, assembly GCF_929443795.1. NCBI lineage: Eukaryota > Metazoa > Chordata > Aves > Accipitriformes > Accipitridae > Astur > Astur gentilis. Next base: position 9,032,771 of record NC_064905.1, read on the forward strand.
AAAACCTCTGATTTAAGGGTTTCTACAATCTCCCTAAATAGTATGTGCCAGTGCTGATTATTGTTATGTTTAAAAGCAGTATGTTTGTTTTACTCCTTTGATCACCAATTATATTTTCTTCCAGACTAGTTCCATACTTCCAAATGTTTCCATTATATTTTCTAAATCAATTACTTATTACACTCTCCTTCACTCCCCTGTGTTGCACTTAAAAGTGAACCTTTTTTTAATCAAGCAGAATGCAGCAACCATTTGACATCAGTTTTTCACAGAGTAGAACAGTGACAATTCCAAGTTTACACACAACACTCCCAGAAAAGGTGGGTTTTTTTGTAACAGTATCATGTTCTCCATCCTTGTGTGTTTGTGGACTACTCCAGCCCCCAGAATTTTTTTTGTAACTACTCACCTTTTTATATTTGTGCATTTGATTATGTCCTTCCTACAATCTTTCACTCTTTATTTAAAGTAACTAATTACCAATTTTGGAATTTACCTATTTTCCTGTTCCCAAAGTGCAACATGTCCTTGATCAGTGTCATCCACATGTGCATTATATTTTGCAAATTTTACACTTCTGTATCACTTGTTGCATTGCAGTAACAATCAGAAAAATTAAAGTTTATCTTTCTCGCCTGTCAAATCTGAATTGAGAGAGTTCTCTAGAAAAACTTCCTTGAAATCCCTCCTAAGCAATAGACACCTTTTGTTCTATAATGTGATTATAGCTAAGCTTTATAATATTTTCATTTTGACATCCAAAAAGTAAAGAACAACAGCATTTGCTGATATGATTCACAAGTGGTGGACCTGCTGGACTATTTTCTCGTCTAATTGGTTTCTTATTTTTAATCCACAGTGAATATTAAAGGTCAGAAATTATATATAGAATAGTTTTTAAAGCAAAAAAGAACAACTAACATTCATTTAAATCAAACGTATTGTGCAATACTAAATGAGAATATGGAGGATGGAAAAGTACGTCCTGTGCTAGAGCAGTCATTTTTTTGGTTTTCTTCTGTTATTATTGCTGCTTATTGTATGATACAACTCTCTCTCTTTTTATGATATACAACTCTTTTTCTTTTTATTCTAAGCGTCCACTTTCTGACACATTTGCCAGCTAGTTTTACATTTATCCCATGTATAGACCATATGTCTGCCAAATCACATACCCTTAAATAACTAAAAACATGGTAAGCGTAATATGAACTCTGAACATGTCAGTAAAGCAACTGGCTTTACTATGCAACCTCGGCATTAGGTTTGAAGTAGGATTTTGTAAATCTGATGCTTTCTTTGTAAGGACTACTCATGGTAACATCCATCCGAATTTCAGAAGTTGTTGAATTTTTATTCTCTACACTTTTCCATTAGTGCATCCTTTTTTATTGGAGAATCTCACCATTCAATGGATGGGGCCTTACACTGTGAGCAAAAAGGTCACACAAAAGAAATGGTAGTTTCTTAATAAATGACCAAAATATGCACTGTTTGAGCAGTGACTATGGACATACTTCAATAATACAATAAATCTTAAACCCATCTCAGTTTACAAGTATGTGAGGTCAAGTGGAGTGGTTTATATAATTCATATGCTATTATGTCCTAACATGCACTTTATTGCAAATAATCTGAACTAAACCACTGCTGATTACACAGCATAGGTTGTAGTGAAAAAGCAAAACATTTATACAGGTAATATATTATTAAATGTACAGACTATTTAGTTATTTCAATGGAAAGTTCATAGGACAGAAGGTTGAGAGTTAACTTTTCTTAACAGTCCCTGCTATTAATGGATTCTATTAGCTAGGTCATTTCTTACTGCTTGGTCTGTGACTTTTGAAGAAAATTGGAGTCAAACATGAATGTTCAGTTTGGAGGGAAACAAGCTGACAATTCAGGATGACTCACTTCAGATAAGAGAAACAGACAGGATGGTTTGTAATATTCCAGTTGTTTTTTTCTGCTGTTATGGGGATTTGCTAACTGATCAGGGACACAATTCCAACATCTGGCCCTTTCAGTTAATCTTATATTTCTGCAGCACATGCAAAGGAAGAGCAGCAGATAAATGTAGTCACTTCAGCAAGTCTGTCAGATCTTATGAAGCTTGCACTCAAACAATCCTTGTCCTTCTCTGCCCATAGCCCAGGCCAGATCTCAAGTGTTCAGCTGTGGCATGCAGAATAGAGGTAACGGAGTTTGTAATGACCAAGTCTCAGCCATCCTTTCTGATTCTCTTCTCTGCTCCAGTCACCAAGCAAGCGTAGCCCTCAGAGACTAGAAAGTGTTAATCACTGGGAGGCATGAAGCTGGAAACAAGAGTTTGTTTTGAAATGGAGTAAATGCAGGTATGGAAAGTTTACTCCAGTTTCAAATGCCTTAACACTACTCCCAGGCTCCTTCTGTTCTGTAACTGTTCAATCTCATATTCTCTAATTTCCCCATCTTGTGTTTAGGTTTCTCTGGTTTCTGTCGTCATATAAATTTATTTCTGGGGAAGAGTTCCTGGAACTGTAGTATAGTCATCTCCCCAACATCTCATTAATCTTTCCATTGCCTCCTCCACTGTACCTCAGCTCATATCCCTGCTGAAGCATTGGCAGTGGTACTGTCATTAGTTTGTACCTAAATCCTATTATATACAGCACTGCAATTAGTTGCATAAAGTCTCAAGACTTATTTTTGCTATATGGGCATTCAAATACTTAACTTGTGTAGTCAGGCTACACATAGGTTGCTAATAAATCTATAAGCTTAGAATATTTTTCTTGCCTTTTCTTTTGGGGAAACTTATTGAAAATGTGTGCTTGTAAGAGAGTAATTATAGGTAGAGTATGGGTCTGGATGAGAAATATTGGACTTAATGTAGCTCCCAGCATGCTAATAAGGCACTTTAAGCAATGAACACTCTTTAGGCTCTGCCAGCTTTAGCAAAATATTTGTAGGAGATAGACTAGATTCATGATAATCCCTATTTTGTTGTTGTTGGTTTTTTTCCCCACCTTCTAATTATTTAGATACTGCACCTAAAGCAAAATCAAATCTAATTTTCTTGCATATCTGTGGTTATAAAAACAAGAGGAACAAGGAAAATCAAACATAACTGCAGCAGCAGAAATATATACACTGGACTTTTCCCCAAATTTTTATACTCAGCAGGTGTTTCAAAGAAGCTCAGCAGGCTGAGTAGCTTTTACGAACATTTCTTCTTAGGAATCAAGTGATGACTAAAGTGACTCTTTGCTGCTTTAAAGTGGATGATAGCTGCTAATTACTTTTTTAAAGTAAATTAAAAGGGTTGATGTGTGTCATCTTATTAAAAACTACTGATGAAACATTACAGTAGTACTCCAGGTGAGTACTACAAGCCTGAATGGCTGTCCCCTGAAAAAAAAAATTTTCTTTGCATGGGCAAGTATATTAGTATATTTTGCTTTCTGTGTTTTACTGTTTGTCTCCCAGTATGTACTTTCTTCACATTAGCAGAACATTAGAGCATGCTTTCAATTCACCAGTGCAAGATTCACTGAATCAGTGGATCTGAAGCTTGTAGCATGTTAAGATTTTATTACTTTCTATCTCTGGCTAAAAAAAGTTTACTGGCGAATGACTCAAGTGGAAAAGGAAAGAAAAAGAGCAAATAAAAGAAACTCAAACTAAGACTGAAATAAAGTTAGTTTTCAGCCTAGACAGGATGGGACCTTAGACCATGCTTGGGCACACTGCTGACTTTTGTGCTTTGTTTGTTAAGGGGGCAGTCTGAGGTGAGATGTACTGCTGTTTATATTTTTACTTTGAGAGCAATTCCACCATGTCATGTGTAAGGGTGGTTATTAGCAGCTATGGCTCGCACCCATGCTGCTCTCTTGTCCTATTTTGCATCTTTATTTTTATTTTACTGGGAAAAAGGTCAAATGCTTTCTTCAATACCTGACTAAATATCTTCCTCAGCTAAAATGGCAGAAGATGCCGTAAGGCAAATGTGGCTACAGCTGGGAGGCTTCATTCCATTTTTGCCCTGCTCATGAGACTAAATATGTCATTGGTGCTTAATGTCCAGTGATTCAGGAGTTGGAACCTGAATTAATTCTCAACCTCTTTGTTTGCACTCCAGTGTAATACACTGCAAGCTTCTCTCAACACTAGCGTATCTCACTCTCCTTTTTAATACAACAGCAATGCTGACTTTTAGAAAGAAAATGGATGGGGATATTGCTGAGGTCAGAATTAACACAGATCTGAATTTAAATCAATATATTTGCCAGAATAATAAAATAAGGTAAAAAATAAAAAGCAACTTGAAAAGAAAAACTGCTTTCATTTTCCTGTTCTTTTTGAAAGTAAGAAAACAAGACAAGGGATATCATGCACATACAAGAATATTAATATGCAATTCCTCTTTACATCCTTTCTCATATTCACTGATTATCTTTCCACTGAGAAATAAAACAATATATATGTCTAGAAGAATGTATTTTCCTGCTTAGTTAGTAGGGTTAAAGTTGCTATTTTTATTAAACGCTGAGTAGTTCCTCATTTATAATTTTAAATTCCATTACTTTTTTCCAAGGAGATAGAAATATGCAGGAAAATCATCTGAGACTCTGATTTGTAAGGCTGTTCTCTTTAATGAGAGTTGACTATGCCCTGGTTTAAGGAACAAAATAAACTTGGAGCTGCTGTAGTAAAGAGGTTGGGACTTCAAGTTTCATTTCTGTACAGGCCTACTTTCTGCTTCTGGAAGTTGGAATGGGATTGTAAAATATTCAAATCAGTATCAGATTATCATTTATTGGCTCAGCTGTGCTGTTTTGTACACTGAAGCAGGATAGGAAGTTCCCTTGGCCACCCACCCCTTGTAGTAGTGACTTTCTCCTGACAGTTCTAGGTATTTCTTGCAGGACAAGAATGGACAGGAGACAACAATTTATTTTTCTTCTTGTAAGTTCTTCTTCAGAAATACTAAAGCCTGGATGGTTCCATTTAAAAGACTGTAATTGTTCAGTGAAGTTCCAATGCTATGTTCTAAACTGAGATATCTTTCTTTTTTCTTTCTGTTAATAAAATCCTAAGTGAATCTGAGGGTAAAAAGATCAGTTGTCTTACCTGAAGTAGTCTTCACCACCTCAGTTGTATTTCTTAATCCTGTAAAGGAGAACTGGTAAAGCCTCCAGGACCTGGTGTCTCCCACCTCCACTGAGCTGCGCTTCCATTGGTAAATGATCTCTTCTCTCGGGTAGCCATCTTATTGCAATGGAAAATACAGAATGCTTTGTTTCACAGTCATTGCTAGAATTTTAGTGTACTTTGGGGAGTAAAAATACTATTTGCTGTTTCTGGAAAAAACTGAAGAAGCATATTGCAAGTAAATTATAGGCATGTTTTTCTCAAGTTACTTAGTAGTGCCTTTTACTTAATGTCACATTTTATTTTATTTATTATAAATTAAGATAGCACTTGAGAAAATTTTTCAAAAATCAGTTTTCCACTTTTGTGGACCCAATAGGATGCAATTTTACCCATCCTTCAATTATGGCCAAAAAGTCTGCAGCTGGACCAGGAATTCACACCTTGATCTGACTGCAAAATGACAAACTCTTGACTCCAACTATTGCAATAGTAAAACATCCATGCGCAGAGAGAAGGTATCAGGTCATGAGACCTTGATGCTGAAAGTGAAAATTTCCACTGTCTTGCTAAGATATAGGCATACATTAATCACATAGGACCCAGAAATTGTATCATTTTTTATATAGCATTCATAAATTATATTTGTGAACATATCTGACTCAGGTACTTGAAAATAACATCAAAATAAAACTGAAAATGTTTGGACTACATCTTGTTAAGGACATGACAATTTTACAAGTGGTGTTCAGTGTGGGTCAGAAAAGGCATATTTCTAAGCATATTACTTACAGCTTGAAAATTCCAGGGGGCAAGAATGGGCATCCATTGGGAAGTTGTGTAACTGTAGCTGACACTCAGCATCAATTGTCAGCCTGAGAAGAAAGAGATCAGGATATACAGAACACACTTGAGAAGTTTGTCCTGAAAGTTACATCATGGCAAGCAAAATGAGATTCTTAACAATATGGAACCTGACTATGAAATATGCAAGTATCTTTTTATATATATAATGTAAAAGTAAACTGTTGGTATGTATTACTTTGGATATTCCAAGCATGGTTACTGATAAGCAGTGTTTCTTTTTTGGCTACATAGACTCTAATCATCTACTTTCTGGATTGTGTAATAGAATAAAGTATCAAAGTTATGTTCCTATGCATCTGAAACGGCAGCATTACTCAGGACTGGCAAATCCATAAGTAGATATACAGGTCATCTCATGAGCAGTGGCAAACCTCTGTGTCACAACATGCCATAATGCACTATTTTACGTGACAAAAATTCTATTTCAGAAATGATGGATGTGAGTCCAAATTTAGACATCTGCATCCAAGACAGTCATGTAGACTACCTTCATAGCTAGTGGAAAGGTGCTCTTAATTTCATTTCAAAATAAGAAATTTAAATTACATCAGAAGAAGAATGTATGGAAAGGTGTTTCTCTCCACAGAATATCAGAAGAGTCGCCATGATAACTCAGGTGGTGTAGGTACTATAGATCAGGTAGATACACGTACTTTTAGAAATCCAAAATTAGATGAGATTGATCCCCTGATGTGCCTGCCAAAAACTACCATTTTTCATTCAGTCCCTTAATTGTTGCTAGCCTATACATAGCCCCAGCCCTGCCATGAGCTGCATGATACTTGGACTTTGGAAAGGAGGGATTAGGTGGGGTGAGAGAGGGAAAAAAGTAAAAGGAGAAAAAAAAAGGAGCAGAGTGATGTTTGACTGTTCAATGAGTCTCTGGAAAAACTGTACGTTTCTTGGCTTTGCTGATTTCTGGGTGTCCAAATGAGCAAGCCTGTGAGCTGGGTTTGTCTCCTGGCTCCTGCATGTAGGTGCTGCATTCGGATGACTCCCTGAGTCTCATACTGTGGAATACAGAGGGATACTGTGGCCACTAGCCACCAAGTTAATGAAGTCAAAAGGAAACTTTTCTGCATTAAGGATCTAGCAACAAATCTAATTTCTTTTGAAACTGAGGGAAGCCTCTGTTTGTGACACAAGAGAGCTGATTCTGTGTGCTAATATTATTGCCCTTTCTTTCTCATTTCCATCATCTTCAGTTTCATTTCAAGATAATCATAATGTGGATCAAAAATGATTAAGTTCTTTCTTCGGTATTGCCTTTTCTCTGGTGAATACATTTAACACTATTTGGGATAGGCTCAGTTTTACTGCTGTTTTTTTATTTGTTTTCTTTTGTGGAATTGAGTAGCTTTCATTCCCCAGCACAAAGTACAATCCAGTCTTCAAAAATCTCCAAGCATGGAGTTTTCTTGGCAACTCGTTCCACTGTTTGACCATTCTCACTGTAAAAAAGTTTCTTCTAATGTTTAAACAGAATTTCCTGTACTTGAGTTTCTGCACATTGCCTCCTGTCCTATCACTGGATACCACTGAGAAGATTATGTGTCTGCCTTCTTTACCCCCACCCACATTAAACACATTGACAAGATCGCCCGAGCCTTTTCTTCTCTAGGCATAATGGTCCCAGCTCCCTCAGCCTCTCCCTGCATCAGATGCTCCCAGCCCTTCATCATTTTAGTGGGCCTTCACTGCACTTTCTCCAGTAACCTCATATCCCTCTAGTACTGGGGAGCCTAACACTGGGCCCAGAACTCCAGATGTGTCTCACTACTGCTGGGTGGAAGAGAAGGATCATCTCCATCACCTCATGCAACGGTCTTTCTAATGCAGTCCAGGGTGCTCTTTACCTTTGCTTCAAGGGCACTTTGCTGGCTCATGGTGAATGTCCACTGGGATCCCCAGTTCTTTTTCTGCAAGGTGCTTTTTAGCTGGTGACCCCCCATCCTGTACTGCTGCATGGGGCTATTCCTCTGCTGGTTCAGGATGACGTTTTCCTTTGTTGAACTCCAGGAGATTCCTTTTGGCCCATTTCTCCAGCATGTTGCAGTCCCTCTGAGTGGTAGCAGAACTCTGTGATATACCAGTCACTCCTCCCAGTTTTGTATTATCTGCAGACATGCTGAGGGTGCACTCTGTCCCCTTGTCCAGGTCATTAATGAAGATGTGAAGATGTTAAACTGTATGGGCCTAGTACAAAACTGGGGTATACATCACTAGTGACTGCTTTCCAACTGGCTTTCATGCCACTGATCCCAACCCTTTGAGCTTGACAGTTCAGGCATATGCAATCCACCTCAATGTCCACTTACTTATTCCATACCTGAATCCTCCTCCACCAGAGGTAAATCTTACTTGCTCCACTTTCCTACTGGTCTCAGGGACCTGGGATTGCTGGAGGCAGGGTTTTACCAGGAAAGACTGAGGCAAAGAAGGCATTGTGCACCTTGGCCTTTCTCCTGGGTTCAGCTGGGATAGAGTTAATTTTTACAGGAACCTGGGAGGTGGGGACATAGCCGGGGCAGCTGACCTGGACTAGCCAAGGAGCTATTCCATACCATGTGCCATCATGCCCAGTATAGAAATGGGGAGCGGGCCGGGGGGTGGTCTCGGTTTTCGGTGGGGGAAGTGGCGGAGCGTCGGGTCCCGGGTGGTGAGCAGTTGCACTGTGCATCACTCTTTTTGTATACTTTTTCATTAGTGCCGTTGTTATTGTTGTTGTAATCTCTTTGTGTTTGTCCCAGTAAACTGCCTTTATCTCAACCCTCGAGGTTCCAGTTTCTTTTTTCTTTTTCTCTCCTCCGTCTCCTCCCCATCCCACCGGAGGGGGGCGGAGGAGTGAGCGAGCGGCTGCGTGGTCCTTTGTTACCGGCCGGGCTGAAACCACGACAGTCCTTTTTGGCGCCCAGCGTGGGGCACGAAGGGTTGAGATAACGACAGATCTGGCCAGAGGGTGTTGAAACAAATTTGCCAAACGCATTTCTTAGATAAATAGATGTTAGTCACAACGTTGTTTCATTTGTTTACATGGTGGCGTTTTGTAAGCTCTTATATGCTTTATGTATTGCCTGTAGTTGCGTATCTCATCTCTGGGAGAGTGATTGGGATTATCATTTTGCTGTACTGGGCAATGTCGATTTATGAAATGATTACATCACTGGTCATGAGGTTAAGCTGGTATCTGTATGAGGCAGTGATAACATTTCCATACTTTGGGCCCTTCTGTCGGATTTTATTGGTAATTACACCCAATCCATGGGGAAATTAGGGGGGGATACCTCCCCCCGTCCGTTCACCTCCCTTTTCTCCTTCCGACTAATTACAACAGCTTTTGAGAATTTTGAATATCCTTGGGACGTGCAAGCCAGTGTGCTGTTAGTGCTATGCCTCCTGAATATGTTTCAGGTCTTCTTTAGGGCTACAAAAAGGCTCTTTAAGAGTACCACTCAGAGATCTCCCCCAAAGCTGGATACTCATGGGTGGCACGGCATGTGGGAGGATGTGGGCAGGTATCTAGAGAACTTCTCACCGCCAGTGACTTGGAAGTTCACTCCCGAACAACTACAGAACCCTCATGAAGTGATAGAATATTTGCAAGAAAAATGCTGTGGCTATCCCACAGACACACAACTCACTACATTGTGCTGGGCCCTGGCCAGTATCTACCAAACACTGCTTGATACTAGGCAGCACCCTCAGGGAGAAAAGATGGAAAACAGGACAACAGGCACCATGGCTACCCCAACCCCGACAACAGACACCGTGGCTGCCCCTACCCCAACAACAAGCACCGTGACTGCCCCTACCCCGACAACAGGTACCGTGACTACCCCTACCCCGGTGACAGACACTTCAGCTAAACCAGAGAACCAACCTGTGCCAGTATCAGTCGCCCCTGTACAGAAAAAGAAACACACAAAGAAATCAGTTCGCTTAGTGGGAGATGAAGATGAACCAGGGTCATCGCGAGAACAGGAGGTAGAGGCAGAACCTGAAATAATTACCCGATCTCTATCCATGAGTGAGTTGCGTGACATGCGAAAAGATTTTAGCCGCCACCCAGGTGAGCACGTTGTTACCTGGCTGCTCCGATGCTGGGATAGCGGGGCTAGTAGTGTGGAATTAGAGGGTAAGGAAGCCAAGCAGTTGGGATCTCTGTCTAGGGAAGGGGGCATCGACAAGGCGATTGGGAATAAAACACAAGTCCTCAGCCTCTGGAGGCGACTTCTGTTAGGTGTAAAGGAAAGATACCCCTTCAGGGATGAAGTTACATGTCACCAAGGCAAGTGGACCACCATGGAGAGAGGTATCCAGTACCTGAGAGAATTAGCCGTGCTGGAGGTGATTTATAATGATCCAGAAAATGCGCAGTCACCCACAGATCCAGATGAAGTCCAATGCACGCAACCCATGTGGCGGAAGTTTCTATGAAGTGCACCACCAACCTATGCCAACTCATTGGCAGTAATGTCCTGGAGAGAAGGCTATGGACAAACGGTGGATGAATTGGCTGTCCAACTCCGGCAATACGAAGGAAGTCTCTCTTCCTCCCTACGGGCCTGTGTCTCAGCTGTAGAGGAGTTGTCCCGAGAGTTCCAGCAATTCAAAGTGGATCTGTCCTCCTCCTCACCTGTACAGGCCCGCATCGCAGTTATTGGGAGTAAGCATTCCTCTGCCCAAGAGAGAGGAGAGAGAAAGTACACTCGACGGGCTAACCTGTGGTTTTACCTGCGTGACCATGGAGAGGACATGAGGAAGTGGGATGGAAAACCCACCTCAGTCTTGGATGCACGGGTACAGGAGTTGCGAGAAAAAGCAACCAGAAAAGAGAATTCTTCTTGGAAAACTGCTGCTCCAGTTTCCCGTGAGCAGTCCCCCAGACGCAGTAGATGGGCTGATCTCATTTCTGATCCCCTTGAAGGGACTTCCGATTCACGTGTGCAGAAAGTGAGTAACGGATATTCTAACCAGGATTAGAGGGGCCCTGCCGCCAGCCAGGTGGAGGAGAGGGACAACCGAGTCTACTGGACAGTGTGGATTCGATGGCCTGGCACATCAGACCCACAGGAATATAAGGCTCTAGCGGACACTGGTGCACAATGTACCCTAATGCCATCAAGTTATAAAGGGGCAGAACCCATCTGTATCTCTGGTGTGACAGGGGGATCCCAAGAGCTAACCGTATTGGAAGCTGAAATGAGTCTAACCGGGAATGAGTGGCATAAACACCCCATTGCGACTGGCCCAGAGGCCCCGTGCATCCTTGGTATAGATTATCTCAGGAGGGGGTATTTCAAGGACCCAAAAGGGTACCGTTGGGCCTTTGGTATAGCTGCATTGGAGACGGAGGAGCTTGAACAGCTGTCTACCCTGCCGGGTCTCTCCCAAGACCCTTCGGTTGTGGGGTTGCTGAAGGTTGAAGAACAACAGGTGCCGATTGCTACCACGACAGTGCACCGGCGACAATATCGCACCAACCGAGACTCCCTGATCCCCATCCATAAGCTGATTTGCCAATTGGAGAGCCAAGGAGTGATCAGAAAGACTCACTCACCCTTTAATAGTCCCATATGGCCCATTCAGAAATCTAATGGGGAATGGCGACTAACAGTAGATTATCGTGGGCTGAATGAAGTCACGCCACCGCTGAGCGCTGCTGTGCCAGGTATGTTAGAGCTTCAATATGAACTGGAATCAAAGGCAGCTAAGTGGTATGCCACAATTGACATTGCTAATGCATTTTTCTCCATTCCTTTGGCAGTGGAGTGCAGGCCTCAGTTCGCTTTCACTTGGAGGGGCGTCCAGTACACCTGGAATCGACTGCCCCAGTGGTGGAAACACAGCCCCACCATTTGTCATGGACTGATCCAGGCTGCACTAGAAAAAGGTGAAGCTCCAGAGCACCTGCAATATATTGATGACATCATCGTATGGGGCAACACGGCAGAAGAAGTTTTTGAGAAAGGGAAGAAAATAATCCAAATCCTTTTGAAGGCTGGTTTTGCCATAAAAGAAAGTAAGGTCAAGGGACCTGCGCAGGAGATCCAGTTCTTAGGAGTAAAATGGCAAGATGGGCATCGTCAGATCCCTGTGGACGTCATCAACAAAATAGCAGCTATGTCCTCACCGACTAATAAAAAGGAAACACAGGCTTTCTTAGGTGTCGTAGGGTTTTGGAGAATGCATATTCCAAATTACAGTTTGATTGTAAGCCCTCTCTACCAAGTTACTTGGAAGAAGAACGATTTTAAATGGGGGCCTGAGCAACGTCAAGCCTTTGAACAGATTAAGCAGGAGATGGTTCACGCAGTAGCTCTTCGGCCAGTCCGGACAGGACAAGATATTAAAAATATGCTCTACACTACAGCTGGGGAGAATGGCCCTACCTGGAGCCTTTAGCAGAAAGCACCTGGGGAGACCCGTGGCCGACCTCTGGGGTTTTGGAGTCGGGGATATCGAGGATCCGAGGCTCGCTATACTCCAACTGAAAAAGAGATCTTGGCAGCATATGAAGGAGTTCGAGCTGCCTCAGAAGTGGTTGGTACTGAAACACAGCTCTTCTTAGCACCCCGACTGCCAGTGCTGGGCTGGATGTTCAAAGGGAAAGTTTCCTCTACGCATCACGCGACTGACGCCATGTGGAGTAAGTGGATCGCACGGATCACACAGCGAGCTTGCATAGGAAACCCCAGTCGCCCAGGAATGTTAGAAGTGATCACGGACTGGCCAGAAGGCAAAGATTTTGGAATGTCACCAGAGAAAGAGGTGACACGGGCTGAAGAGGCCCCGCTGTATAATAAACTGCCAGAAAATGGGAGGCAATATGCCCTGTTCGCTGATGGGTCCTGTCGCATTGTGGGAAAACATCGAAGGTGGAAGGCTGCTGTATGGAGTCCTACACGACTAGTCGCAGAAACTGCTGAAGGAAAAGGTGAATCGAGTCAGTTTGCAGAGGTGAAAGCCATCCAGCTAGCATTAGACATTGCTGAAAGAGAAAAGTGGCCAGTGCTCTATCTCTATACTGACTCATGGATGGTGGCAAATGCCCTATGGGGGTGGCTACAGCAATGGAAGAAGGGCAATTGGCAGCACAGAGGTAAACCCATCTGGGCTGCCGCACTCTGGCAAGATATCGCTGTTCGGATAGAGAAGCTAGTGGTAAAAGTACGTCACGTAGATGCTCATGTACCCAAGAGTCGAGCCACTGAAGAACATCAAAACAACCAGCAGGCGGATCAGGCTGCCAAGATTGAAGTGTCTCAGGTGGACCTGGACTGGCAACGTAAGGGTGAGCTATTTATGGCTCAGTGGGCCCACAATACCTCAGGCCATCAGGGAAGAGATGCAACATATAGATGGGCTCGAGATCGAGGGGTGGACTTGACCATGGACACTATCGCACAGGTCGTCCATGAATGTGAAACATGTGCTGCAATTAAGCAAGCCAAGCGGCAAAAACCCCTGTCGCATGGAGGGCGATGGCTGAAATATAAACAGTGGGAGGCCTGGCAGATTGACTATATCACACTCCCACGAACACGCCAAGGCAAGTGCCATGTGCTTACAATGGTGGAAGCGACCACTGGAGGGCTGGAAACATACCCTGTGTCCCATGCCACTGCCCAGAACACTATCCTGGGCCTTGAAGAGAAAATTTTATGGCAACACGGCACCCCAGAAAGAATCAAGTCGGACAACGGGACTCACTTCCGAAACAACCTCGCAGACACCTGGGCCAAAGAACATGGCATTGAGTGGGTGTATCACATCCCTTATCACGCACCAGCCTCTGGAAAAATTGAACGATACAATGGGCTGCTGAAAACTACATTGAGAGCGATGGGGGGTGGAACTTTCAAGCATTGGGATACACATTTAACAAAAGCCACCTGGTTAGTTAATACTAGAGGATCCGCCAATTGGGCTGGCCCCGCCCAACCAAGAGTTCCACATACCGTAGAAGGGGATAAAGTCCCTGTAGTGCGCATGAGGAGTATGTTAGGAAAGACAGTCTGGGTTAGTCCTCCCTCAAGCAGAGGCAAACCCATTCAAGGGGTTGTTTTTGCTCAAGGACCTGGGTACACCTGGTGGGTGATGCAGAAGGATGGGGAGGTTCGATGTGTACCTCAGGGAGATTTGATTTTGGGAGAGAATAGCCGGTGAATTGGGCTGTATGATATTTAACTGCTAAATAACCTGCCAATGCATGTCATTGTATCTACAGTGTCTATATGCCATATCAAGGGTATTATTGTGAGAATTATCCAAATGACTACAGGATGGACTTTTGAAACTGAGCCAAGTACAACAGCGATAGAACTTGAACGGGCACCCAGCAATTTCCTCAAGATCAACATCTTCGACCTGCAGACCAAGGGCATGAGTTGCACCAAATGTACTAGCCACAAGTTCCAGAAGCAGCGTACAACAACCCAACATCTCACACCATCTCTCTCTTATCCTGAAGAACTGTTACAACAGATAGAGCCCCAAAATCGATGGACACATTAGAGGGATAGCCCATAGGTTAAAGGATCACCGTGTGTGTGTGTGCGAGGTCGGGGGGTGGAGTCCATATACTTATATATAAGACAAGGAAAGTTGTAGTGGTTGATTGGGAAAAAAAAAAAAGTAAGATCTGGGCATGATGTAGATGGTATGAAATAAGGGGTGGATAATGTCCTGGGTTCAGCTGGGATAGAGTTAATTTTTACAGGAACCTGGGAGGTGTGGACATAGCCGGGGCAGCTGACCTGGACTAGCCAAGGAGCTATTCCATACCATGGGACATCCTGCCCAGTATATAGATGGGGAGCGGGCCGGGGGGTGGTCTCGGTTTTCGGTGGGGGAAGTGGCGGAGCGTCGGGTCCCAGGTGGTGAGCAGTTGCACTGTGCATCACTCTTTTTGTATACTTTTTCATTAGTGCCGTTGTTGTTGTTGTTGTAATCTCTTTGTGTTTGTCCCAGTAAACTGCCTTTATCTCAACCCTCGAGGTTCCAGTTTCTTTTTCTTTTCTCTCCTCCGTCTCCTCCCCATCCCACCGGAGGGGGGCGGAGGAGTGAGCGAGCGGCTGCGTGGTCCTTTGTTACCAGCCGGGCTGAAACCACGACAGCCTTTTTGGTGTCCTTTGTGACAAGGTTGCCATTCCCATTCAGCAGTGTGCCCACATTTTCCCTAGTCTTCCTTTTGCTAAGGGTGTATGTGTAGAAACCCTTCTTGTTTTCATGTCCCTAGTCAGATTCAACTCCAGATGAACTTCAGCTTTTCTAACCCTGTCCCTGAGTACTCAGATAGCATCTCTGCATTCCTCCTGGGTCACCCGTCTGTGCTTCCACCTCTAGTACATTTTCTTTTCACATTTGAGTTTTGTCAGGAGCTTTGTGTTGATCCATGCAGACGGCCTGCTAACTTTGCTTGATTTGCTGCTGGTCAAGACGGACTGTTGTTAAGCTTGAGGGGAGGTGATTCACAAAATCAACCAGCTATTCGGGAGCTCTCTTCTCTTCAGGACAGAATCCCAGATCTGTGATGACACTACCACATTTCACTTCTGGATTAATCCAGGTTGAATCCTTACTGGTGCTTGCTGTGATTCACTAGAACAGCTACGTATACATTAATAACAGATAACTGTTTCTAAGTTCTACCAGACTTATCTCTTTTTAGTGAAACTGAGGGGTTTGAAGAAAAAGGTAACAAAATCCAAAGAGACGGTAGTGCAGCTAAGTCCAAAGTTAACATTTCAAAGGTGGACCTGGGATCTTCTTTATCATACTGACTTTGATTTGCACTGGATTTCAATTCCGATCATTCTCTTATCTCTTCTGGCAATGCAATGTGTAATGAATGTAAAATAACTATGAAATAAAACTCCTTTTTGTAATTCAGACAGTTTCAACATTTAAAGGTTGTCTTAACCAAAGCTTCAGATCTTATTCATTAAGATTATAATGAGTGTGCTTTTCTTCAAAACTTTATTTTTGGCACCCAATAAAACAGAAGTGGAAAAAATACTTTGAAAAAAATGCAGTCTAAAACTCAGATGGTCTTATGTCTAACATCTTTGATTCTGTACTCTCATTTTAAATTATAAGTTCTCTTGAAAAAATTCTGTCTTTAGCTGCATTTTACGTAGAACCAAATATTATTTCACACGTAAGAAAAAGTAAAAAAAAAAAGATGCACTTAGGATTTTCACATTTACGAAGTATCTTATAGACATTGGGAATATGGTATTTGAGTTGTTACTTATTGCATATGTATATGTTACACTTAAATATAGACATAAGCATAACAATTATTGAAAAGGTGGGTTTTAAAGGTAATCTGTCTCAAAAGAAAAGATATACAAATGACTGAGAAATCTGGAAATGAGCATATCAAATTCAGATTTGTGAAAATTTTAGTGGAATGGGGCATATCTGTAGGTTTTGCATTAAACCTTAAATGAGCAACTCTGAAATGATAAACCTTATTTTCATAAGATATTTGAGGAATTAAATGCTTTTGCAGGGTGGAGCTTCATCTAGATAAATTGTAATCAATTCAGAGTAAGAGATCTTTGATGTATATCATAACTTTTATACCATCTACTTAATTCAAGGATATTTTGACTTCATCAGCTTAACCCAATAAAAAGGTAAAAGGCAATATGGACTAAACCAGTGGCAAACAATAAAACATACCTCAAAATGAAGATGAATTACTATAACAGTGCTTATATTCATTTTAGTATAGGAACGTGACTATTGTGGAGCAAGACAGTACAATCTATAAGAAGAAATAAAACTCTTTACTGTTGTAATATAAAATAAATTGCATGCAAGTAATATCTTCTAAATATTTCCCTTTTTCAGGGTTGTATGCATAAGTAAATAGCAAACCCCAATGGTTTTTCCTTCAGGTCAATGTCAAATTACCTGGATTCACAGGACCTTTCTCTTTTCCTAGAGAAACTGAAATTAAAGTCAGGTATAAATACCTCAATGTGTACAGCACTCTGCCATCATTCCAGATCCTGAGCATCCTATTAGGAGTTGTTATCCAGTGAGCATCTGCTTTCTTGGAATTTCGGAAAAATGTATCTGGTATCCAGATCTTCCCAACCATGTTGCTGTTTAATCTGAGCACTTTTATAGTGCTGTTGAACTTCAGACGTCTGTCATACCACGTTTGGGCGAAAAATATATCAATTGTATATTCCTGTTGTGTTAACCAGAGATACTGATGAAAACATAGTACTCAGCATTTCACATAACTCCTGATATGCTTTCCTTAATTTCATATGAAAAAAATGTGAAATACAGAAGATGGTACTAGAACTGATAAAAACAATTTTTTGTCAATTTTTGAAGGCACGGCTTACTAAAGATTATTGTTTAAAAACAATTTATTCTGGGTTTTTTCCCACTGACAGGTGAAACTAAGATGCAATTGAGTGGTATATGCACCTTTCTAATTCTGTGTCCCCATACCTCAAACCATGCCTGATCAGGTCGGAGAACAATTACTTATTCCCTTGGATCTAGAACAGGAAAAATTTGAACTGACTTGGCTGCCTTTATTGCCTGTGCTCCCCAGTTAATATCAGAAGCAGGGAACTCTCACTCCCTGGCACCAATGGGCAGCGAGAAGCCATAAAGGAAATTATTGAATGGAAAAGAGCAATCTGAGATTTCTTTCTATACATGACAACTATAAGAATGAAGTAGATATTGTGCTAAGGCTAGACCACTTTTGCTCAGCTGTATGAAGATATAATTATTTTTTTCTATAGGAACTTTGGAAAGAGGAGAGGAGAGAGGATCTAGGCTTTTTTCTTTTTATCTCTTCATGGCAAGAGTGGTAATATCACTGGTGAACAGTTTTTCCTTATTTTGTAGCAATCTGGAAGTTCAGTTTTATAGGAGTTAAACTGTCAGAAATCACTTGAAAGTAGAGCACTTAAAAGTGTGAGGATATGTTAAAACTGTTATTATTACATTTTTTCAGCATAGAGCTCAGTTTCCCTGTCTTGTAGAGATTCATAGCTCATACAGTCCTCACATCCATAATAATAATGAGATTTTAAAAATAATATAGGTATAGCACAACATTAAAACTAATGGAAGGTTTGTAATGTCAAAAATGATGGAGGCTTTGTAACAAAGTGAATATTGTAGGAAAACTGGCAATCATTTACCTACCATATTGATAGCATTCACAGGCCCAATGCTATTTACGTACATGTCAGTGTGAATTACTGTCGGTTTAACTGTAAGAGAAACAAGAATCAGTAACATGAGTGAAGGTCAAAATCAACTACATGAAAGTCAAACACAGCCAAAAGATTATTATAGCACATCCCTTTTATGGCTATGGTTGCCTCACATTTAAATGTGCATAGACAATAAATATAAATTTGCAGCGATATCTCCAGTTAGAAATTAGTTGGAGACACTTTGAGACAAATTCTTATATTGTTTATTCTATCAGAACAAGTTCACTTATGCTATGAGAACAAATACTGAAAACAGTGTTGTTACCTTAAAATGAGTAATAACTGACTGAGAGTATGTATATTTTGTGTCAGGTGATAGCAACACATCTGACAAAACACTATCAGCGAAAGCAAACTTATTCTTCTTATGATGTCTTGCATCACCCATTTTACATTATAATGCCAAATGCAACATAACTGCTGTTGGCTGCAGAGAAAGTTGTAGGTAAGTACAATTTCATGAGCCCAAAGTAAAAGTAATACTCAAGGCTTTAAAATAGGAATGAAAAACAGTTGTTAGATTAATTTATTTTGAAATTACTCTATTGTAGCTTTATTATTCTCATACACCTTGATTAAAACATGATTTTTTTTTTTTCCCCAGATGCTTTTATGAATGCTTAATTCCTTTCTGTTCTCTAAAGTCTTGGACTGGGAGAATAAGACAAATTCCTCTGCTGATTTACACTATATACATACATTGAAGGTTAAATACTCATGTTATCCCTCACTGTGAAAAATTCCTTAGTTTATAAGCCTCTATAAACTTGTTAGAAACAGCTTCCTTCATTAACCTTGCTTCTCTCTGCTTGCCTCATCCATGAATTCTCTTTGCGTTTTTCTATAATCTTATTACTGCTGTATCCTCTTCTACAGCGGTATTGTCTGCCTGTTCTGTGCCCACATGGGGCCTTCTCAAACTGATTCAGGGAGTCAGCAACTCAGGCAGATTTATTTCTCTGAGCTCCGTCAGTAATCAGTGGAGAGGAAGATTCCTGCAAAAGGTGATTCAGTCAAATAAGATTTCCATTATGAGTCCAAGCTTGGGTCTATATACTTATATTGGCTGTGAGGGAAATCTAGAGAGGTTGGCCTTACTTGACTGCAGTTATCTTTTGTGAATCTCTTCCTCTGTGCTCCATTCCCCAGTCACTTCTTGCCCCGCTGTGCAAGCGAGAGCCCGTGCCACATCAGTCAGTGCAGACCTGCTGCTGTTAGAGGCTCTGTCTGTGTCTATCACATCATGCAATGATCAGGCTGTGCTATCCTCATTTTGGCCTTCCTTTCCAATGTATTATTTGTGATTCTGTAACACTCTCACTTAGATACACAAAGAAGATAAAACCTTGCTTTCTCATACCCCAAAAGTTAAATTCCAAACATCCTATGCAGGGGCATCATTACAAGCAGCCTAATTCAGCAAATCACAACAGTCTTATTAAGATGTCTCAGGCTCGATTTAGCAATCTTAATTTATGTCAGCTTCCAAAATCATGAGTACTTTCTACCACTGATGGTTTACTACATTGTATTTTGTTTTCGTAACTACTTTGAATGGATTCTGCTTCCTGTGTAGTATAATAAGATATGAAAGTTCTTTCTTTTCACTACTTAATCAAAAGTGGTCTAAAAAGGAAACCAACATACCTCCTATGTCAGGTCTCAACTTGTTGTCATATCCTTCCAGCAAACCGTTTAAAATAAGAGTGACATCACTCTCATGGACTTTGGGAGTCAAAACCCAAGTCTTATTTGAAGTGTAATCTTCATAATCATCATCTCCTTTTTGGGTAGAACTGTTAAAGAAATAAAAATGAAGAAATGGAAAGCCCTGAAAAATATGAATTTGTAGGCAGCGTCTTCAGAGACAATACACAGATAATTCAGGTTTTAATAGTACTATACAAAACTTTGAAAAATTGCTTGCTTTCTAAAAGGAGACTTACAGTAAAGATGTCACATAACAGTTGAGGTTACAGTTCACTTTAGCAACATTTCCTTTTAGTACAGTTGAGATCATATTCTGTCTATTTGAAGGAACATCAGTGCTTACTACCTTTGGCATGCCTATTTTTTCTCTCAGTGACTCAGGTGGGACCTGTTATGAAACAAATCTAATTGCCTCTTATCTTATGCAACTCTCCACCAAAATTTCACTTAGTATGTACACAGTATTGTTGCATTACTTCTCTTTGAGAGAACAGTTTGATGCAACACATTACTGACAAGACCAATAATTAGATTAATTCAAACAAAGTGTCACACAGCTTTTCTCCAGTCTGATGAACTTGAGCTTATTGTGCATTTGGAAAGTTCAGCACAAATTTTTGCCAATGGTTTTCATTTTCACTTTTACTAACCAGAATCCAGAGACGATAAAAAGTCTGATGACCATTTTTTTTCTGCTACTAAGCAATATGACAGCAGATCTAGTATAATTCAACCTGCTTACCACAGTAAAAGGGGCAAGTTAGGAGTCAGAAATGTGTAGACTAGCCTTAATGGATGTTTTGTTTTCTTAAAATCTGTGCCTCCAGCTCTAGAGGAGAACATAGAAACTACTTTAGAATACTACATCATCAGATATTTTCATTTCAGAATGTCAGTGGCAATCAGCTGAATGGTGCTAGGCGACTGTAAGTTTTTTGCATAATATGCCAGCACCCTTCTTTCCTGACCTGCTTCTGTGACAAAGTTTGAACACTGCTGGTTATGAAAAATCTTGATGATACTACAAATGTCTTAAGCCAGTGGGTGGAGTTTGGATACAAATGGGTCTAAAGCAGGAAATTTAATTAGTTTCCTGTTTCAGCCAGAATCTGTACAGAAGTGGGAAAGAGCACAGAGAAGTAGATTCTTATGGGGACTGGAACGCATGCTTGGCAGACAAGATTGAAAGCAGACATTAGCTGACCATGGTGATGGGGGCAATAGTGAAGGGATGACCAGTCCCAGAGTCTCAGAAAGCCATTCTGTTAAGACTTCGCTCAGCTGAGGTCTTGCCCACTCCTCCCTTTAGTGCTATCCTGCTGCATCCTGCTTATACCTACGCAGAGCGGACACATTGGCCTGAAGGCTTTCCCGTGTTGGGCATTTGGGAGCTGTAAGCCAACTGCACAAGTACAACTTAACTACAAAAGACGCTTTAGCTTTTTTCTTCCCTATGGGCACAGCTGAACGGGAAAGAGCCACAGCACATCTACGCTTCTCTGCTTCCCCCGAGGTGCTGAAGATACAGTGAAATTTGAAGCATCCCGACACTGTGCAGGGCTGTAGCAACTAGGAATGCATAACATGCATGAAAGACCCAGTCTTGCATTGCATTGAATTGAGCTTGGAAGCTGTTAGTGAAGCTGCGTTAATCTGTGCCTTCATTACATGTACTGAGTACCACTGACTGCGGTCTCCACCTAACCCACTCTACGCCAGGGATACTCATCTGGGAGCTTCAGCTTCTGAGATAAAGAATAGGCAACCCAACCTCCTCCCTTTGGCTACAGAGGGCTTAACCTGTAGTGTTTTACTGGCAATCAAAAGCAGAGTCTTAATTGGCAATGTGCTACATAGTATTCTGCTGGTACTGACAAACAGACCAGGATAATTAAATTGGTGGGGGAAATTTGTTTATTCAGCTGTCTGGAGTTCAAAGATCTAATTGTAATTCAAAGGAACATAACTGAAGCAAGGTTCTCCCTCCTGGAGGAAAGGAAATGAAATCCTTCTAAATAAAGTCTTTGCAGACAGAAGGCACAAAATTATATGTTTTCAGTCTGTGCAAAGTGCATGAAAACCCCTAAATTTGTGTATAAAAAGCCATACTCCTGTTTTATAACCAATTAAATATCTGTTCTCCAAAAAGAATGTTTTTTCTGAATGGAAAAGAAAAAGTGAATCAAATGCATTCTTTCACAAAGGCAACGTGTTCCTGAATATTAATGTGATGAGAAAGCTTCAAAAGTCAAACAGCTGGTTAGTAGAGTCTGGTGTACTGGACAGTGCAACATTAGAAGATGAAAAAGTATGTTTGCCTGGGATTTGTCTCAAATCTAGAACAACCTTATTGAACAGCAGCCTCCAGTCACTAAAATTTCCATTCCTCTTCGTAATTATTTGTAGGAAAGAAATAGCCATTTTTTTGCTCATCTGCCATTTTAAGCCATTTTGGCACTCCAGATCTCAAAAAAGAGCAAATGCTTTATGAGATTAGGGTGAGAGAGAGGAGAGGGAATGCAGCCTGTGTAACTAGGGGAAAAGGCCACTGAATTCCAGCTTTTATCTGAATTCCGAGTGGATCATAAGTTAGCATGGCTATCCAATTGTCTAAATGTCTGTGTAAAACTGCATACCAGTCAGAACAATCAGAGGTGCATCTCTATCCAGATAAGCAGGGCTTTAGTTGTGTAATACCAATAATACTAATGAAGGTTATAATGACGAAGTCCTCTTCATCTCTTTAAGACTTTCAGATCAGTCCTTCTGATTACATGGCCTAAATTTTGCCTAAATTTTTAACATCCAGAACAAATTTGATAAAGCCCAGATTGTACCCAAATGCATATTAAAATCTGGTTTTATTTTTATGACTGCTAGAAGTTTTCAAATCTAGTAATATAGGTGTGCAAAGAAACATGTATTTACCTATTTGCAGATAACAGTATAATTTTTTGAAAGTTAATGTTTCAGACACTGAAACAAAAATCTCACTGTTTGAGATATTCCCACTTCTGACACTAATGCTATCGCAGGTTGGTGCAAGACGGCTCTACATAAATCCTGTTTCCCTATTTGGAAGAGAGATGTCTTAAGAGGGTGAGAACCCAAACGTGAAAATTCAAGTCATTAAAGTTAGAAGGTGCTTTTGGAGGTCACCTGATCCAATCCCTGCTCAGTTTGCCAGCTAAGCATGCGTGACATACGTGCATATATATAAAACCATGAGTGTGCCTAACATTCAGAGGGGCTCTTTGTATGTGTCAAATTACTTGAAATACATATTCACAAATTAGATAGAGGGCAGAAATCACTACATGCTAATAAGCATTTATTAATTTAGATCAGAAAGTGCATTAATTTGGACTACATGAATATTTGTGAGGGCAATGACAGCACAAGATTGAGCCATATTTTTAAGATTCTTTTGATAAAAATGTGCAAAGATCTATGAACTGGTACACTACAATTACATACAAACCTCATTCTGCCAATGAGGTTTTTTACCATGGCAGTGGCTAAAAGGGGTTTTGACTCATGTTTCTTAGTTACTTCACTATAAAATATACATACTAATCCCAATTCTGCATTAAAGAAGTTGTTACTTGATATACTTCAGGGCTGGATTCTCCAGATCTATCCTAGTGTACATCATCAGTAAGTTTTTTGCAATACCATCTGGGCAACATTTAATCATTTATGGAACAAGTGTAACCTCTATGGGCAGAGGTACCTACTGCAGGTAGAACTGGGTTCACCAACCATGGGATAAAGAACTAATGAAAAGATGCACTGTTTCATTGGCATAACCTGTTTTACAAACCCCTTAGCACTAAAGGCATTATTTCTATACTGGCAATATGTTGGAATAGTAGCAGATTAGTTCAGTCAGTCCCAGAGGATATCTCTACTGAGAAATCACTGATGCATTAGGAAAATATTTTTTTCCATCCTCTTTTCTGAACCTTATCCAGAAGACACAGCAAAGTCTACTAGTCAAAGGTTTTGTTGATGTGCTGATACACTATTCTCTTAGTAGAGCATAATCACACAAGTCCATATTACAGTTTGGGAATCCATTCCTCTTTTTAATAGATGCAGTATGATTTCTTTTTGGCTTTCATTTCCATAGAGGTAAGATTGATACCTACATAAAAATAATCATCACTTTAGTAAAATTTAACAAATAATTATATTAATGGTGTTTAGCTGTCTTACATTCTTTTCCTTTCAGGCCCTTTGGTTTAAATTCTTTAGTTCAAAATTCAAAATAAAGGGTGGATTATCTATTTCAAAACTACTGTTTTTTAGTTAATTACTAACATAAAGTTAGCTTTATAACTTCTGATGCTCTCTGCTGTTCCATGACATCTCTATATCAGAGACGCTCTAATGTAACTTCCAGAATAATCATACATAGCATTTCTTGGAAAGACACTACCATATGTTTGTAAAGATACACTATACATTATTTAAAATCACAGACAGCAGCAATAATAATCTTTCAGTCTAAACTGAGGGACAGATTGGGCATATCTTATTTTATTAGTGAGCAATAACTCACAAAGGATATCCCTTTGAAATAAGGTACATATTTCCTAATCCACAGGAACATGATTTTCACAACTTGTTACAAGCAGTAGAAGGGAAATTATACTCTTCTCTGATGCAAAAACCTACCACGACTGCTCCGTCTTTCAACATTCAGAGGTGAGGTCATATATTTAACTGGTCAAAATCTCTATCATTCTAGTGACTTTAAATAAGATATGCCAATTTATACCTGCTGTGGCTCTGTCCTTTAACTTTTCTAAATACAGAAAATTAATTTTAACTATGTCCAAGTGTTCTATTAAGGAACTTCACACAAGAATCAATTATCCCTGCTGGAATCTGCCTGCTATTGCATTGCTGTTTACAAGCGGAATCAGAGTAGCCACAAAGTGCCTAAAGAAAATGAACTGTAGCAGTACTGAATAGCCAACAACTAATTAGTTTACCTGTAATTAAAAACTTAAGTTTATATGTAAAAAAAAAATCTGACCAATTTAATCTTTTATACCAAGTAGGCTATAGAAGCTACAGACCCTGTAACAAAGATTTAATAAACTACTCACACATATAGTGACTCTTCCACGTAAAGCACCAGTAATTTCTACCTCTCAGTGAAGGACTGGAACAAGGCTTGCTATTTTACCTAACAGCAGCACTGTTTAACTTAATGAATAGTCAAGCTAAATTAATTCTATGATGTGCATAAAAAATTGCCCTAATCTATAGGTCATATGTTGTTCAAGATGATAGTATGGTCACTGTGAGGGAAGGACATATTCCAAGTTCCCACTGTGGATAAAGAGATGCTGTTTGTGGATGTGACATACAAGTATATAGAGAATAGCATATTTGCAGGAGATTACAGTGGAAAATTAACTGTATCTATATTCTCTCTTGTTAACTGCCAATTATATTTTAAGCAAAGCCATGTTAATTGCAATAGAAAATGTTTTCACAAAGCTTTATGCTGAATTCTCTCTCCCTGTTCAGGTTTCTCTTCTGTCCATTTACATTGTTTAAATCCTAAGACTGTGCCCAGGACTGTGGTCCTATATTTGCCATAAAAATGGTATCTATTTTCTCTTTTATTACTAAATGCTCATCACAATACCCAACCTTCACTTTCCTCAGGATTGCAAATCATGTAATGTGAAGATTGATCTTGTCCCAAATCGATTCCCACATCAGAGACAGAAACTCAGAACAATGCTTTGCTTAGAGAGGAAAAGAGGAGATCCGGTTAGTTAACAGAAGTTCCATAAAAGGAAATGGGAGACTGTGTTGAGAGATTTGGGGTAAGAAATCACAAAGAAAGTCTCCTGTTGTCCTGCTCCCTCCACCTAGAGCTCTGGTGCTGGTGAGACTGCAATTCTGGTACATCGGTGGAGCTCTGCTCTAGAAGAGCCTGAAATACCAGAATCAGCGTTTCCAAAAGAACTTGTTTCAGACTTGGCCACTAGGGTGTACTAGCTGTATTTAGGCTACTTAATGTAGTATTGTAGCAAGGGAGGGTGACGAAGTTCACAAGGAGAGAGAAAAATAGCTTTTATCTCTACTTAATGGCTTGGGTAGATTGGATTTTAGGTAGGCCACCTGTAGAAGACTTTATTTCCTAGACAACTGCTACTGCTACAGCTATCATTCCATGAACAATTCAATTCATGTATTTAAAAACTTGTCATGAAATGATCACTGCTTAAATATAAACAATGTTGAGTTTTTCTGTCATTCCTAAGTCACAGAGGTACTGAAGTGTACAAGAAAAAAATTATGAAAATAATACTACAACTCTCATAAATAAATTGCTACAGCTGAAACACTAAGATTAAGTAGGGACTGAGCACACAAGTCTCAAAATGAGTATTCAAGAACCAGAAATCACTAGACTATCACAGATGAGTACTCCCAGCAGATGACTTTTTAGTCATCTTTACAGTACATGAAGGCCCTGATTGCAATCAAACAGTCATTTCTGAAAACTGTTTCTACTTTGAGATTTAAAGGCTGGCCAGATTCCTGTGAACATTTACACTGTTTTCCACTGAATGAGATGATACCTGGCAATACAGCACCGAAGTACTGTGCTGTGGATTTTATAGGCCGCCTTGTAGTTATTCAACATCTCACAGTATCTTCACTGGTACTTGTCAGCCATTTTGAGTAAAGCAGTCTAATTCTTAAACCTCTTCACAGACTTATAAAATATTACATGGCAATGATGTTTTGTATTAGTCATTATAAAACTGTCCATCATAGCAGACTGGTTTATCTTACAGTCATTCTACACCTTCCCCAAGACACACACTCACATTAGCTACTGCACCTTATCACTTTATAAATTTTAGCCCTTCATAGTTATAGCTAAAGCATCTACTTTCCATATTTGTAGATTCAGCTGAATGTGGCTACAGCAAGTGTTCACACAGAAAGGTTAAAAATGAAAAATTTAACTTGGTTTAAGTTTTGTTTCCTTCCTGTAAGTTTGTGAAAACCCTTTTTAAAAAAAGCCCTTTGGAGTGCATTTATTGAGAGTCTGTTTTCTAGTTCACTGTACTGAAAAATTACAGTGCAATTTTTGCATTGCACAACTGATTGGATTCAAGTTGTTAGTGAGCATGAGGATTATTGTCCCTTTTTAAATATTCCTTGTACCAACAAAATGGGCTCATGGCCAGTCTTCACCAAAATTACCAGAAACAGGGACCTATGTTAGCAGTCCTGGCAAAGAACCAAAAGCTGAAATGTAGCACCCTGTCTAGAATCAGTTTCTCCAGCAGACAGTTGAGGCACATTGGTTAAATAAGTTGATAAAGGATTTCCATTTTCAGATCCATCAGAACAGGCCAATGTAATTGACTGAAACCAAATTACACCACAATATAAAACTTGTGGCAAGGAGAAGAAATATATGGTACCCCCAGGGAAGACAGCAAAATGTAGAGGGATGAAAGAAACTTGTAAAGCCAGTAAGGGAACAAGAGACATAATTATAGAAACAAGCACACATCATTCATTTTGAACAGCCTGAGCTTGAAGTGCAGCATTTATACTTATGAGAACTCTGGAGGAGTCTAAGATGTGATCAGATGATTCAGATAAGCCTTCATAACTTAAGATGATTAAGATTCAAATTTTTCTGAGCTGGAATTTTGTATGAATATGTTTTCTTACATTTTATTTACTGGAGATTATATAATCTATTCACCTATCTCTTTACTGCGGTTATGGCTATTCATTTTAGTGGTAAGTGAAGGAAAGCATTAGATGGAAACAAACAGAAAAGACAGAAATAGGTTCAGATATTCTTCTGCATCATAGGGATAGCTTGAGTTGATCTTCTACTTTATTTAAAATTAGCTAGCAATATCTAATTGTAAAAGATATAACCTTGGAGTTACGTAAACCTAAGAAGGTTTATTTTTTAGTTTACCTTCCTCTCCCCTCCCCTCTTATCCCCTTCTCTCATCTTTTTTGTTTCTTTTAAAACTGTTCTATGCATCTCTGCATGTGAATTCTAAGGCACTTGGATCATGATTTTTGCCTGTTGCTATTACTCAGCTCATGCAGATATCCACTACAGCTGAGAGAGCTCAAGAGAAGGAGTGAAGTTAATGGCCATTACTGAAATATGATCTGACTAGGTCTTTTTTTAGTGTGAACTCTCTTTATTTTTTCTGGCTGTGTTTTATTGTATGTAATTGTCATCTGTTCGTATTATACGTAATTTCTCTTCCCCAATAAGGTACATTGCTTTTAGAAAAGATTGTTCTAAAATCTCACTATAAATTAACAAGAGGAGCAAAAAAGCTTAATTCTGTTCTCAGTGAGTAAGATTAGGAAAACATGGATGCCCTCCAGCCATCTATTTAAACTTTAGCTCAAAACCCCCAATCCTATTGCTCAATTAGATTTGAAAAATGAAAGATTCTTTTCTGTAATACCCTATGAGGTATTCATATTCATGGCTTTTCAGAATACTTGCACAACTTTTTTCTATATTTTGTCAGCATGGTAATTTCACCCAGAAGAAAGTCACTTCTGGAATCAATCATTCATGATGTAGTCATCTTCACATCACTATCCGTCAATGTTTAAAACCAAACATGTAAGGTGTGAGAAATGTCAGCAGTTTTGCTTATTGAGTAATCCTCCTGAGCATTTTTTGAGATATAGAACACCTTTTTTTTTGTCTACAGATGTGAGCTTTAAAATTCAAGTTAAACTGAATATAAATGCTCGTTAGAATTAAATCTGTCAGGGAATGTTTTCATTTTTGTCTTCTATGTCTCAGTACACAGCAAAACACTATAATGTGGTGTTCCCAGTGTTGGACTGGGAGTCAGGAACATTGAATGCTTACCCTAGTTAAAGGGCTAGTCTCCTACTTGTTATAATAAGCCAAGTTATATCATCTCTACATGTAAGCGTAAACCATTTTTACACCATAAATAGGCACATAAATGTGCCTTATTATTTGTGTTTTGTGAAGACTAGGCATGAAGGTAAACCATCTCATTATGGAGGAAGAACAATCACTAATCATCCTTTAGGAAATGACATTCCATTGCTGGGAATCGCAGTTCCACTGCACTTGTCAGCAACCTTATAACCCATATCTTTTGTAAACCAAGTGGGTCAGGTAAACCCTGAATGATTAGGGAGCCAGTCAAAAATAAATTTATAACCGCTATGGGTTTATTCTGAATATATTCTTAATTCTCACTACTTTCAGATAATAGAGGTATCATTATCTAGATACCTCTAGATAGAAATGTGTCTTGAAGAAAGAGCTGAATGAACAGAAAATAGCTGCTTGATACACATGTCTTTAATTAACTCGTCATGAAGCTAACTCATTCACAAAATGAGTGTAAGCAAATGGTGAAAATTAAACTGATTTTTGTTGGGTTTTTTAAAACAATGTTCCTCATTTAACTTCATTTTTTAATGCATGGTAACCAATAGTAACCCATGTGTTCCCACATAAACCAACTTATATCATGCAAGACGCTGTTTGCACTCATACTCATAAAACAGACTGTGCAGGGGTGGTTGTGGAATTTAGCTCTGATAACAGGGTAGTTGTGTGATACATTAAGAATGCAAGTGGCAAGCTAATGTCTCTATGTCAGATGAGTAGGAAAATTGTCAACAAGTGTGCCTGAATTTTCCCTATGGAATTTATTTATTTTGATGAAATGGCCTGAGTTGCTTTTGTTGTGGAATTCTGATGGACTTTCCTTGGTGCTTGGTACTATTGGGATGGCTTCATGGCAGGGTCTCCTTAATTCTGTGAGGCATACGAACACCCTAAGCTTCTGGATAAGGATCATTAGCACCTCTGCTGTAATAAGCACCCAGGCAGGGTTATTCAATGGCAATGTCACCCTATGCCTGTACCCCTCTATATAGGCTGCATCCTATGTGCACTTCTCAAGGCCCCTGCTGTGCACTAGGCTTGTATTTCTCCTCACTACATAACTATGTAAATAACTCATTCTTCACAGAGTCACTGCTTGTTACTATTCTCTCTATAAAACTATGGTTGTACCATACAAAAAGTCAAACAAATTACCCATAGATGCCTGGTCAATTAGAGAAATTGCTGTGGCAGCTAAACCAAGTAAAACAAAGCCGTGGGCAGGTCAAGAAAAGTTCAGACCCAGCAGGCCTGACAAGCCTCTGTCCTGAGGCCTAGCAAGCTCAGTGTGAAGACTGTGGCCTGTCATTAGCAATGGCAATGTTGTATTGCAGGGCTATGTTTTACAATTTACAAATGTTCCTTCTAGGTCTTCCTTTCCTATTTATGCCCCACTATGACAAATGTTGTGGAACGCAATTTCAGAAAGAAATGCTGGGGTGCAGGAAAAGAACATATAGTTTGGTATCTATTCCACAGAGAGAAAAATCTTACTATTAAGTATATTCAGCTTTTTATGCAATATCTTCAAAATCTTTTTCTGAAAAACAGTAAATTGTTTTAATGATTCTAACTAATAAATAATATGGTGACTCTATTTTAATGAGAAGAAACTGTGTATGGGTTCACTCAGTGTCTTATTTCTCTCTTTTTGGTCTTTCTATCGGTCTCCAATAAGTAAAATGTAAGGAACATAACAAGGAAATTCTACCTAGCTCTGAAATTTTTGACATTTGAGTGGGCTGGGCATAATGATCACTGCAAAGCCTGTCTTCCCATACCTTATATTTAAATGTGACTATTAAGGCTAGTCAAAACACCAGGAAAATAGGAGTAATTTCTATTTCACACACATACAAACACATATCTCCCAGACTTTTCTTTTTCCTCCAGAAATATTTTGTCATATGTTTTTTGACTGTCTCTCATCAGTATAGTAGAATTTTATTTTATAAATTGTCATTGTTCTGATTTTGATCAGAGAAGTTTGTCTTTGTAAAAGGAAAGAAACTTTTAAAGAGAAAAGAAACTTATAAAATAAGTAGATGGTATTCAGGGGTAGGTAAGGATGGATGCCTCATACCTCAAAAAAGAGGCTGAGAATCAGAACGAGCACAAGTAGAAGCTAAGAGTGGGTTTGATTAACACAAGGAACTGGCTACAAGGGTCAGAAATAGCAGTAGAAGTAGCCATAAACATACTCCAAAAACATTATTTTGAAAAACTGCATTGGGAACCAAGTTTATAAGGCACAACTATTACTGATTTATTTCTGATATTCCTGGAGGAGAGAAACCACATTAAGGTCTAGGAGATGTAGTCTCATGTAACTAGATTTTCAAAATATGTTTAGCAATGGAATAATATAGAGTGCAGAAAATGCTACAGAGAATGATACAAAGTACAGAAAGACATATAGAAGTAAAAATGTTTCCTTCAATTCAAAGATTATATAAGAGGATATTTTTTTTCTCTTCATCTTTGCTGCACTCTATACTGTGGCTAAATCAAAGGATCCACTAAATGTGCTGCAGAGACTGTTTCACATGTAAACCAAAACACTGATATATTCAGGCCACATTGTCCAGATCCTCAGCAGGTTCCCTTGGCCCTTTCTCAGTGCTCTATGGAGCATCCACCATGGCATGACAGCAATAAGCTTTAAAGGTGAATTGATACAAGACCAAGCACTGATAGGCAGCTGCTACCACCTGACATTACTATGCCATCTTGAACTAGTCCATTCCCAGCTGTGGGAGCTCCATTTAAGAGATGTGAGGACCAACTCCATGTGGTGTCATTTATGGAGATTGTACTCTTTGTGAGTACTGAAGCAAGATCTAAGAAGTTTTATTTAGGGCAGCCACACAAAGCATCATGGCAACTAATAATAAGCTAATTGGCAAAAACCAGATGCTTTCAGACCCCATTTTCTATGGGTGCAGAGAAGGCACCATGATGCTTCAGAGATTTTGTTGATCTTTTGTGGATCTTATCCAAACTGCATAATCAGGAACTTTTTAAAAACAGGAAGAGTCTTCATGACTCGAGCAGGTGCCAGATGGGAACATCAGGTGAGGATGGAGACCTGAAAACTTGGAAAGACGGCAAACCCCTGAACGTAATGGAACATGAGCAGAAGCTAAGGAAGGATAAAGATTTTTTTACTAATCATAGCATATCTCCCACATGGATAAATTCATCTTCAGTTTTACTTGCTATAGCTCGACTTATGCAGAAATAATTGGCAGAGTATTGATGAGAACAAATTCCACTGGAAGCCACTGAAGCAAAACTTCTATATGCAATTTATCCTCCTGAATCCCTGGGGAATTTGGCAAACTTACCTCAAAAAAAATTGTTACATAAAGAACAAATGCTATTCTAAGCCCTACAGTTTTCCAGGAGACATTACCAGTGAAATATTTTTGAAGAGAGGACATAACTGGAATACACTTGCAGGAATATTGGCATTTTTAGCTTATATCTGTCAGATTTTCCAGGATTATGCTTTTCATACTGTCAACTGCTCAGTATTCTGATCCTGGTGCAGAAAACCATGCTGGTAAGCGTTTAAACACAAGTGAAAGTGCTTTCCTGGATGAAGGCTTGAATGCTTCAAACCTTGCAGAGTTGAACCCTAGTTTAACTGCCTCAGCCAGTTTCCCAAGGTGTCATTGCAGACATGACGTCTCTTTTTAAAGAAAGACATTCTTCACATGTTGTTTGAAATTCTTGCAGGCAAACTATAAATGAGAAGTCCTATTTAAAATATATACTATTTATGATTGGATATAATTTGACTATTAACTTCTGGGTTTTTTTTTTATTAAATCCTTTCATTACTGTTTTATTGAGGAGCTCAGAAGATTGCATATGCAGGTAACAACTGCAGATAACAAACATTTCTTATTTTTTAATCTGAATATATATTGCATTGAATTTAATCACCTCTGCTGCTTATCTACTATAGAGAGATTAAAAGAGATAGTGCTTTGGGCACCATAACAGAAGAATTGATTTTACAGATATAGTAAGTTTCCTCTTTTTTTTTTTTTTCTTCTTAGCAAATTGTACAATTAAAGCTGCAAACAATTTTCTCTTCTAATAACTCCAAAAGCCTTCGCATGCTCAGAACTTTTTCAAAGTTACCATGTGAGGTAAAATTCTTGGTTTCTGGCCAAAGATTAATTTTATTTCAAAGCTTAAAATAAAATCCACTTTATGAAATCTGTAAGGCTAAAATTATTCCTACTCCCTTTTGAAATCAAATCTATATAGGGTTTGTTTTCACACATATATTCCCTACATGACTGAATAGTAAATTCTGGAACTCATTGTAGAAATAATCCTTATTAAGAAGTACAGGGAGAATAAAAGTGTTTGGATATTAAGTGGTTAAAGTGTATTAAGTGGGTATAAAAGTGGTTAAAAATGGTTGGATATTAATAGCAAATAATTTAGAATTGCTTAATTTAATTTCTGAGAAATGAACTCTCTCTAGAGGCAGTGATGGCATGTTGTGAGAGGAAAGAAACGCTATCCTCACCTGGGAAAAATAGAGGTATCTTAGTTTTCATAGAATCCTAGAATGGGTTGGGTTGGAAGGGACCTTAAAGATCACCTAGTTCCAACCCCCCTGCCATGAGCAAGGGACACCTTCCACTAGAGTAGGTTGCTCAAACCTTTTTTTACAAGTTTTATACCCTTTTGACATCAAGAAGGCAGATATCTGTATCACATTAACCAGTGGAAGAGAAGAATATTTTCATGTTGCTCACCATTGCCTCTTAAATGTGGTGTTCAGAGCCTTGTTAGTCATGCTGGACTCCAAAGTTAAGAATTTGGCCCTAAAGATTTGTGGCAACTTTAATCTCATGTGTTGCATTAGAGCTTTATTAAGGTTTTAAGTCATTTTGAGTGCATGTTTTAAGTCTTTAAATCAGCTTAGCGAGGTTTTTTAGCATTTCCTTTAGAAACCAGGGAAATAAAATGAAAAAAGCCAGTGTTAATGTAATTTTGACTGTACTTGCCCCAAAGAGCTTACAAATATCCAGTATGTTTATTCAATACAATGCAGACTTTGATACTAGTTAATTATTTTGGGCCAATAAAAGAGCAGTAATATTTGTGATTGTATTTAAAGTCCTCCAAGTATTTTACTGCTGGCAACCTTCTCTTCTTCCAAATCCTTACCTTCCAAGAAAATAGTGATTTTTTTTTTATACTATATTACAAAACAAAATTGTCATACTCAAACATACTTAGGTTCACAGTCCTCACAGGCTGTAGGAGCAAAATGCATCATTTCAGTCATGTATACAGAAGCCAAAAGGTGTCTTTTCAGTCTTCAAGTTCAGCTACCAAGACATTTCTTGGCAGTGTAGGTATTATTGCATGGATCACATGCCTGATCTTTTTGAAGCCATCTTACAGCACGACCACTCCTCCAACCAAAGTTACTTATTGTAGTAAGGGAGTCACTTTCTCTGCTTCTCTCTCCTTTTACTGCATAACTGAGAGCTACTATCAGCTTTCTCACTTGTGTTCTTATTTGAGTGTGGCATTTCCCTGCCCTCTAACTTCCAAAACATATACACAGGCTATCTTGACTTCATGCAAAAGGTTGCCCTGCATTTGTTGTCTTTGTTAATTTGATCATAATAACTCATCTTTCTGAATCCCTGCCCTGGTTTTCTATTTGAAGTAATAGCAGGCTTCTTGTCATTATGTTAAAAATGCTGTATAATTCCAGCCTTCATAATTCACTTCCGTATCTCCTTCAGTTCTGCCTCCTATTCACTGGGCTCATAGTTAAAGTCCCTGCTCTCTGTATTAAGTAACTCCAAGAGCTATCAGTGATTCATCTGTAGAAGGCCAAGCTGGCTGTAATTTTAATTACAAATCAATTATTTGGTGGCATTCTTCATTCACTGATATATGTATGCTTGTTTGCCTTTGTTGTGGTATCTATGCGGGCAACGGTTTTGCAATTGGTTTGAAAATATTGGCCATTACCACAAATAAGCATGAGCTAATGATCTGCCTATAGAATTATATTATTGATTTTGGGGGGTCAGGTGATTACTTTTCTGCACACAGAGGAAGTTTGAATGCCTAATTTTGGAAGAACGGCCCTTAGAACCATAAAAGTAGAAACCAGAGGCATTGTTCAGGGTAGCAGATAGGGAAAGATGATTACAGACTCCTTGATGAACTGTTCTCCCTTGCCTGCATCAGCATCTGCTGTACACCTGATTGAAGTCTTTTTAGTTTTAATCCACAGAAGTCTTTTGTGTCTTCATCAGTTTTTGGCGGGGAAAAGTAGAGTACAGCTTATACCACCCTTTCATAGGATGTACACAAAATGGCCAAGAGATAACGGATCTCTTTATCTGACCATTATGAGTATAATTCATTCTGGTTTGGTGTCATACTTTCTCCAGCTTTATCAAATATATGCAGGGATCAGTACGTCCCAGAAGTGCATTATCACTTAATAATATATTGAATAATACATCAATTAGTGTCGTAAGGCTTTCTAGCATTATCTCAATATTAATTTTTCTTAATTGTTCTCTTTCTCATTCTTTCTCCTTCTATCTTTTTCTCTCTCTCTTGAAAAATAATCTAAGGGAATTTAATGAAAGTGGAATTTAGTAGATAATCCTCAATCTGTTGCAGCAAGCAGATTTCTGTTTAGATCTGAAGATACCTTACTACAGATTAACGAAAGCTTCATATGACCAGAACATGCTATTTGAGTTACACAATATAACATTGAATCACTATTGAAGGAAAACTCATTTTCTCATATCACTCACTGTTTTTCAGGGAATTCTGTCAGAAAGTTATTTGGGGTATGCATGAAATTCTCTTTAAGATGCATTTCTCATCAATGTAGAGAACCATAGGTATTTTTCTGTAGAACATGGAGCATTGAAAAAGCTTAAGATGCCAAATAGCTCAGAAAAAAGCTAACCTTTCATCTCAAGAGTTCACACCAAAGTCCAAGATGACATTCAGTAAAAAATACAATTTCATACA
Organism: Astur gentilis; assembly: GCF_929443795.1. Classification (NCBI taxonomy): domain Eukaryota; kingdom Metazoa; phylum Chordata; class Aves; order Accipitriformes; family Accipitridae; genus Astur; species Astur gentilis. The sequence continues at coordinate 9,068,771 of NC_064905.1, forward strand.
TGATTACCTGCATCATTTGGAAAGGGCTAATGCAAGCGTAAAAAGTAGATATCGTCTTCTCACTCCATTCCTTCCAAATGCTCATTATTATCCTTCATTTTTTTTAAATAGGTTTTTTTCCTGTATATTGATGTTTTATTTCTGGTAATAATCTGTATATGTTGGCTTAGTTTTTGTAAAAATACTATTTCTTTAATATTTTGTTGACTGTCTGCAAACAGAAGAAAGTTCTATTTTGTAAGAGTAATATTTAGTTTCATATACAATGGGCAGATTTCACAGCTAGGCCTACACATTGTCTTGTACTTTACTGAATATGTGTGAAAATGTCCTTCCACTAAATCTGAAAAAATACACCTGATCCTGTAGATAAGAAGATCTGACTTACACATTAGTGATTTTTCTTCCTTAATGATAACCATTTGTTGCAATTGAGATTCTTGTCTAAATTACTGAAGGTCCATTACCTGCTATCATTTTGCAGTAATCATAATGTAATGATTACTCTGGGTCACATCAGCTATACCTTGTGCCATGTATTTTGCATCTGGCAGATGCCAATAGCAGAAGCTAAGAGCAAAAGATCAGGGCAAGAATATAATGATGCTTCCCTGGTAAAATCTCTCTGCTTCCAGAAACATGCAGCTAGAGATTTCCTACAATGAAATGTTACCACTGAATTTAATGGACTTTGAAGTATTTTTCTTCTTTTTGAATCTAGATAAACCTTTGGGCTCTACATTACCTAACTTATTAGAAAGAAAACCATTTTCATAAGTTTTCAGGCAGCCAGTGATAATTTCACTGGCTGCTCTATGCCCTTTAATGCTTCTGTAGTCAACTTTTTCCATGTTGCTTAGGACATCGCATGAAAAAACATTATGCAGCTGAGGTAGTCATTTACATGGGAAGGTGTTTGCTATATTTCTGTTCTGCTTTTGCAGTCACTGGTGGTTTTCAGCAGTGTTAAAGCCTCCTGTTTTTGACAGTAGTTGTGTTAAAAATATTACCCAGTTATATAAATAAGAGGATATCACCGTGTGTCAGACTGAATATTGGGTATTCGGTCTGACAAGACTCATATATTAATTTCCTGTCACAACTATACAAATACCCCAGAATCACACTAGATGTAATCCTCACTGTTCTTTCAATAACTTTCTTCAACCTACCACCTTTATCCCTCTTTTACCTCAGTTTGTCTCAGCCAGTTAGTAGGTGCTGGGACTTGTGAATACATGTACCCACTATCTCCCTCTTCCCATCTTTTTTCATATGGATGCAAAAAAAATTTTAAAAAAAAGATAGGTTTTTTGTAAATTTCTCACATTGAAGGAGATGTTTACACATTCTGATATAAATGAATTTCTAACCACTTCATATGACAAGCTTAAAAGCTAGTAATATTATTTTCTTGTTTCCAAAGATAAAATTAAATGCTGTTTTCTCCACCTTCCGGCTTAGTGCAAAGATGAATTTGTTTTTAATTGGAAAAATCAAACAAGCAGGTTACTGCTGGTCATCACAAATAGAAAACTGGACCCAATTCAAACAACAGCAAAGCTCATACTTGCTGCACCAGAGCTCTTCTGAGCCAGGAGTTTACCTAAATAAAATGCCTGTAAAGACAATACGCCTCTATAGGTGTACACACTAGGTGAATTCAGACTCTTGTGGTATGCTTTTTATTAACATCATGACAATTTGGGCCATAACCCAGTATCAAAAGGAAGCATGCAATGAATGTTAAGTTTTAAGTCATCAGAAGTCACTCATCATATTAAGTCTCAAGTCTAAAAACATCAGTGCATTTCGAATGGACCCTTTGTGTGGCTCCTTTCTCATCTCTCCTTCAGCTAAAATAGCTCTTCACCCTGTTTTTCATGCTTTGGATATATTCACTAGGGGCAACTGTAGTCCCTAATTTCATCAGTGCTCAACAAGTTTGATTTTAGTCTCATTCTATGAAATAGTCTCTTCCTTGCCTAATAATAATTATAGTTACCTGACTATGGTGATGGACTTTTTTTCTGCAATTTAGGATTCTTTCCTGGTACTTTCTGCAGTCTTTTAATTCATCATATTTTGACTGTATCTTGTTCAAAGTAAACAGCCTCCGCCTTTGAGCCCAGAAGCATACCTCTACTTCCAATGAAGTTACCTGGACATCTATTTCTATCATTACTTGTCATATCTTTTCTAAAAAGAGATAAACAAACATGTTTCTTTCTCTTTTACTGCCACAAAGTCTCCCTAGTTCTTGTTCAGAACTTTCATTCACAGAAAGCAAGCCCTTTACTTGAATGGAGAAATTCCTTTATGTCCAGAGGGCCAAGACAAAAAAAAAGTGTCAATTAAGATCAATTTACATTACAGTCTATGGGCTGAAGTGGAGTGTAAAGTTTAAGCTCATCTTCCATACAGAATAAAAAAGAAGGAGTGAAGAAAAAAAGTAGTTAGAGGTATTATAAATCAGATAGTGGGAATGTAGGTTGTGAGCTTTCTGCAAAAAGTAAAAGCATTATGCAGTGTAAGAAACACTTCTTGAAGATTCTTATCAAGTTATAATTTAACTTTGGGTTATTTCTCAGTTCCTACTTATGAACAAATAACTACCTCTAAGAATTTATACCATATAGGTCCTGGCTTTTCCCTTAGCAACAGACTGACTTCAGTGGGTCAAGGATTACTGAGAGTCTAAAACTAGGCCCATCATGTGAGGAGATTCCTAAAACTGCTGAGATTTTCAGCATTAGGTATAGGATAGGGTGTTGATTTCTTAGCAGACATAACTGGGAAAATGGGCAATCAAACCTTACCATCTGTGTTAAAGGGAATTTATATTGCAATAAATGTCCCTTTAAAAAGTACAATACTAGGTAGGCTATAAAGCATGAAAATTAAAAAAAAACCCCTTCAGTTCTAACTTCCCTATGTCAACCATTTTTTAATGTGTTTATTTTCTAAGCCTGAATTCATTTTAAGCAAGCCCCCAGCTAGCATTGTATTCTTCACTGCCATTCTCACATAATCTACCTCTTTTTCTGTATAAGACTGTGAGTGGGGCTTCAGGTACAATACTCTGTAAAGCAGCAGTTCAGACTGTATCAATGAAGCAGAGAACCACTGTACGCTCTTGTTATTCTGTTGAACATTTAAACAAAACAAAAAAAAAATAAAAAATCAAATGATCACCCTAACAGAATCTTTGTATCTAGGAATATATAGAACTTTTATAGCTAGAGTGGCTGAACATAACAAGGAAAAGGCTACAGGGCACTGAGCTACCTTCTCTGAGCTAGTGCATCTCCACATTGCAGGACAGTGCCAGTCAGAGGTGTTGACCTTAAAACTGACTCTGCTTTGGAGCTTACTTGAATCTATCTCTCCAAGGTACTGTACTGGTCAGTACAGATATACTCTAAGCAGGCATAAGAGGCAGAATATGAAAAAAAATCAACCTTCCTATAAGCATGTGCATCTGTTATTGCTCACCTGTGTCTAATGCTTTATCTAACCCTTTAATACTTCATGCTTTCAAGTCACAATTCAGTACTTGTTGGAGAAAGTGGTGGTCATTACTTAAGTATGTAAGAATTTAATTGTACTGGGACTGAGACTTGGAATGAGTTTCCTTTGACCAGATATTTACTTCTTTTCCCAACAGAATGTTCTTCCCTTTTAAATTTTTGTGCAACTATTACAGAATTTCTTGACATATGCCAACGGAGCAAACGTAGCATAAAGAGGAAAACAATGTGACCACAATCCAAATCAACAGGATATTTTTCCCAGATCAGCACTAATCAAGAACAGTTTAAACTAAGACCCAAAAGCATGATTTGCATGGCCATGAAGAAGACATATAATATGAATCATATGGGAAATACTACATTAAAAGAGTAGATTCATTTCCCAAGCTATTTTTATTGTAGTTAGTTTCTACATTTTTTTAGTAACAAGTCTCACTTCTCAGATTTTCAAGGATTTGAACTTTCTGAAAGACTTTCTGCCATCAATTTGCATTTTCATTAGAGTACTATGGAATACATCAATTTTGGCATATGCAGGTTATGGTTAGGTGGAATAGTCACTAAAGCAGAAGTTAGTTAAAGGGCTTAATTCACATCTCCAAATCATTATATACTTGCAAGTAGGGAAACAATGTCTGTAATCTTTTTTTTTTTTTGCCCCATCAAGTTATTAATAATGAGATAGTAAGAATTTTACTTAATTGTTCAAATCTACTTTAGATCAGTGGTGTTGGTAGTCTTTTTATTACAATAGTTGTTCCAGGCTGATAGCAGTCAGGAATGCAGCATGGCTATGAAAAACTCAAAGGCAGTCTCACTCTCCTTGCTACCCCTGAAATGTTCAAGAGTGCAGGTCCTGTGTCCATACAGCCTTAGTTCTGCTGAAACAAACACTGTAGTATATAGGCCAGTCAGGACTAAATATTCAATTTCATAGTATCATAGACAGGGATAAAGTCATCATATAACAGCACCTAGATTCACATGTTCTGTCATGACACTTCTTTAAAAGCAACTATTCCTTGTTAGTTGAGAAATCATCTCTTACTGAGCAACATCTTATTCCAGTAACGATCCAAGTGACTTCAGTGGGACCTCTGACTTAGTGCTATACACTGTGTGAAAATATTGGAAGCTAGTGTATGAATAATTACAGCTGCAGGATTAATACCAGACTGATGTTAGCAACCTGTACAGTAATTCTAAATAACTGTTCAACTCAAGGATATTCATGCCCCTTTTAATTGTTGTTATTATATCAGTTATCACACAGTGCAAGAACCCAACTGACACTGCTAGTGCTTTACAATAACAAAACAATTTTATTTACTCCAATGTTCAGTAATTCACTAGTAAAAATACATCAACAAAATATTTTGGTGCTAAAATGATTGCTTTGTTTATGCTTTTTTCTGATCAGTCTTGACAGTTTTCAGTTTTAGATATCTAGCTGCAGCATAGAAACATTGCCATGACACTACTTGGGCACTAAAGAGTGAAAAAATAAAAGTAGCTAGTGTCCAACATTTCACACCTAGACATTACTTTGCACTGTGTTCATGTGATTTTTGCTGACAATTTGTTAAAGCTAAGGACTATGTAAAAATTACTAATATAATCTATATTTAAATAGTGTGCAGAATATAGCTTTAAATCTATTTGAAACTTTCCTGGTCAGTGAGCTCTATTACATGTAGCATGTTAATTACCTATTATATGTTCAATAAGTGTAATCAAATAATTAGTTCCAATCAAACCCCATATTGAGGTGTGCAAATATTAAACTATTTTATTTACATATTTCATGTCTTACTATACCCCAAGATTTTGATGCACAATTTTCAGAGGTCTGGAGATTGGTTTGACTGATTTTCACTGAAACAGAGCTTCAGTCAATATGATGGACTGCACAATGCTGTTGCACCACTCGCAGTAATAGATGATGGGGGAACTTCATGCAAGTTTGCACTACAGTTATGAATGTCAAGAAACAAATCGGAAGAAAAAAATTCCTAAAATTTTAACATGCACAAATGTAGGGATGTATTCTATGCATGTAATAAAAATAATACATAAAATTATGGTAAAGGTAAAATACTGCAGTGCTCTAATATGGCATTTGTTCTGAACTCACTCAAATCATGGTTTGCTGAAGTCAATACCAGAATTTTAGCTACTTCCCTTAATGCCTGAATGACGCCTTAACTTTCCTCTTCTTTCTCTAATCTTCTAAATATCAACAATTGTGCAACGATTAATTTATATAGGTGAGGGTTTTTTTATTAATAGGGGAAAAACTTCTGCACAATATTGGTAATCGTTTTTTATGTGTTCATTTACTTTGATCAGATTCTGCAAATACTTTTGCGTGTATTCTGACTGATGTCAACACATTTATTCACATGCGTAACATGGAGCACATACATTAGTGTTCAGTTGCATTGGCCTTTCAGAATTTCAGTGTCCTAGACAAGCAACACATAATACAATGATATTCCCCTCCTTCTGAAGTGTTTGATGTGTTTTTAACAAAGAAAAACTTTCATCCTGGCTATAAATAAACGGTATCTAAGTTCAACTTTTGTAACTCTGTCTTGGTCCATGAGTTTCCAAAACTAATACCAAGGTTTCTTCCACGACAGAAGGAGAAAAGTGTCCTGATTATTAGAATTAAAATCATATTTCCATGTTGACTCATTTAAAATATTTTTCTAAAGTACTAATGATAGTTTTCCCCTTTACTTGTAGCTTTTTAGTATTGTTTCTCTGTCTATTATTTATTCTTTACAATTATGAGGTTAGGAAGCTGTCAGAGGAAACCACCTTGGCTGTCAGATGGCTATTAACAGAAAGCAGAACCTTTTGCTGAGATAAAACTTTAATTTGCATTATGAAGAGTTTCTTGTAAAGCTTATGAAATAATTTTGGCAAAATTCCTCTCAGGCTGTATTATTCTGAAAGATGAGTGAAAAGAAGGAAGTGTGTTAAATATCTGGGATTATTTTAGTGGAAGTTTTATGTCAAAATAATCTGAGACCCTGTGTTCATGAATTCCTGTAAAAGTTCATTTTCTATTGCTCTATTCACATAGTAGCCATAAACGATTCTGTAAGAATCAGAGATACATTACACCTGTCTTACCTCCAGTAACAAAGTATCCCTCATGGTAGGCTCACAAGTTTTATTTTGCTTCCTACTCCATTTTCAACCATTTTAAGTTTCTTTTCACAGGAATTCCTCACAAAGTCCTTTTTTTGTGTGTGAAGAAAGTTACTCTAAAACTCAGCAACTTTTAATTTCCCTGGCCAATAATTTTGGCCTTTTATTTTGCTTGGAACTAAAATCCTACCACAGCAGCTACAAAGTCTGATTTTTCTTAAACAAATAAAAAGGCAAAAAGAAAGAACCCAGTTTTTAGTGTGGTAGTGTCCAGCTAAAAGGAGGGGAGAAGAAAGAAGGTAACTTTGAATGAGGAGCCTGTATGAATACAGCATTAATAGTAGAAAAGAGAGTGGGCACTAACTTCTCTAGTGTATCAATGACAACATGGCTTATGCAGCTGTGAGGAAAAGTCTATTACCACTTGAAAGGCCAGGTACTTTGCAATGCGGTGCTACTTTCTCCTCTAACCTGTTAAATGCATAGTCCACGAATTTTTGCAAGAACGCCTGCTTCAGCGTAATGCTTGGCACTGCAGCAATACTCACTCCCCCCCACTTTCTACTCATCCACGTAGAAACTCCTGCTTCCTCTGCTGCTAAGATTTTTACCTCTTCACATTTATGTATACGCTACACATATGCAGCGTGCACAGGGTGGCTTCAAGCAGTACATATGTCAGTGTGGGGCGGTAAATGCTATTGTAAACATTCGTCTCGTACGCTCGGCGACCGCTATTACATCCCACTGCTCGTTCCTTCAGCACGGAAAGCCTTTCAGTAGCTGGGAAATGCCGGCAGCACCTCGCTGCCTGCCTTGGAGGGCTGCGCGGAGATCCGCGTCTCTCTCCTTGCTCCTAAACCCGCGGAGATCCGTGTCTCTGTCCTTGGTCCTGAACCCGCGTCCTGGCTCCTGGCGGCTGGAGCGAGCGGCCGGGGCTCCGGAGCCCACAGCCCAGGCACAGCCATGATGGGGCTGCTTGGGGGAAAACAAGCACGAACGCGCTCACGTTCTACCCACAAAACACAGCTGTATTATAACTCCATGCACCGTAGCAAACAGTAATTCCGAGATAAAAGGCTTCAGTAACATGGCATCAAATTCTGTTAAACACCCGGCATGTACCACCATCACACGCACCCGCTGCTTACCCTCCCTGTCCATTTCCAAGGGACAATTGTAAGAGAAATAAAACATTGTAAGAGCTCTGCTGCTAGGAGATAGATGAATGTAATGTCACTATCCAAACCTCCGGCATTCTCACCCCAGCTCTGCAAATTTGCAAACAGATTCTTCACCCCCCAGCCCTCCCTCCCCCCCCCCCCCCCCCCCCCCCCCGCAACAGAATCAGAAAGCACATCTTACCACTGGATGAGAGAGAGGAACAGAAGTGCCCACACCATCATTTTGAGAGAAAATGCAGGATTCAAGAATGCAGTGCTCCCCAGGCTTGTTGGATTTGGAGGAATCATCTCTTTTTCTCCCCCCCCCCCCCCCCCCCCCCCCAGTTTTTTCCCCCTTTCCTCTTGGTTGCAGATGGATCCGTCCCCGTCTTTAATTTTTTTTTGGTAGTGGTTCTCCCCCCCTCCCTACCAGGTCCTGTCAGTGGGTTGATACATTGCGCCCAGCTGCGGGAATTAATATGCAGGGGGACAGAAATTAGATCTGCACAAGCCCTTTGCAGATATAATCAGAAAACGTCAGCTCAGGCAGCAGGCAGCAGCTTCCAAATCTAGGGGAATAATATAATTGGGAGGAAAAGAAAAAAAAACAAAACAAAACAAAAACCACAGACAATCAGACTAAAAACAGTCGAGGAAAGAAGAAACACATACACATGCACACATTTACAGAACCATTCACACACATGCAACAAAATCCAATAAAGCAATAGAAAGAGTAAATGAGAGAAAGAAAGGGGGGGGGGGGGGGGAGAAAGAATAAAGCAATGGAGCTTCTGCCTGAATGCAGATTAACTCTGAGGTCAAAGTGGAAATGATGCACTCTGCTGCAGCACAGATTAACACATGCGTGGTGCCAGCCAGGGTGCTGTTTAACCTTTGATTACACATATGCAGGCAGCCTGGATTTTCATTTTGAAGGCGAGAAGTATTTGGCAGGCATAAAAAGGGATCCTGGAAGGAAAAGCTTGCCCTATGCTGCTGAGCATCCTCATTTTTCTAAACAGCCTGGAAATCGTGATTGCAAAGGGAAAAAAAAAATGAAAGGATGGATGGGGGAGTGGAAAAGGGAGGGATGGTTGTTGCTAAGCTACTCAGGAAATGGGGAAAGCAGCATTGGTGGAATCAGTATGAATGAGGTGATTTAGTGTGTGATAGGATTAGGGGAAATATGCAAGATTTTTTACCTCCCCTCCCCCTAATAAAATCCAGCTACACAGACACAGGAAATGCTTCCTGGCCAGAGGTGAAACACTAGATGGCTATAAAAAATGGACCTTGCCAAATTTGGAACCAGAATCCCAAGTTCCATTGTCAAAAAATGCAATTTAGCAGCTACTGGTGAAGTAAAAAATTGAGACAATCTCACAATTTCCCAAAGTAAGAGCACCTCAGCCTAAAACAGCTACTTGGATCATGACATACAATAACAAATTTTTTATCTCCCCATTTTTTTTCTGCCTAAACCCAAAGTAAATATAGACAGCATCAAGCCTCCCCAATGCTGTTTATAAACTGGGAGACTGATGTGCAAACATAATCATCAGGGGCATGTGGAAGATGTGACCTGACACTGTTTCAGTTCAAAGCCCACCTTTATAAAACCCGAGGGAGAAATAAAGAAACAATTCTTCTAAAGAACATTTAAATGGAGAGAAAGTGAAATGCTCCTAATAGAATAAAAGCATCAAAATTTCCCTCTGGACTGAGTCTAGTCTGAACCAAATTTGACACTTGGATCCTGCTCAAACATGCCAATACCCAGGCCAATTTGGTAATTTTCCAATGTCCAATGCAGAATTAAATTTATCCATCAAAAATTGTTACAGTAGTTGCTGTCCCGATTCTCAAAAAAACCCATAGATCCAGTCTTCAGCTTTCAAGCCTTTTTTTTTTTTTTCATTTCCAAACACTATATATTTAACTACAACAATAAGCGATAGATCAATGTTACTAGTTGAATGAAATACATCTTGGACCCTGTATAGTTCTGTGATAATTTGAGCCCATATCTAACACTGTCACTGTATTTTTATCAGTGTTTCCAAACAAAATAACAAGTTATGGACCTGGTTATTAGTATTTCCAGTCAATGGTCCTATTCTTAATGAAGTCAATTCACCAACTTGTGAAATACAGCCACTTCAGAGATAAAAAGCTATAAAAAATTCCCTCCTCCCTCTCTCTCAGTGTGTGTGTGTATATATATATGCATATTCAAATATCGACATTTGCTTGTGGTTCACTTCATTATCTGTGAACATGACACTTTTGTGATTTTATTGCTGTAATCTCTCTCATCAGTTATCAAAACATTCCTTTGAAGGTTAACAATGCTCTGTATATTTTGATGAGGGAATCAAAATTGTTGATAGCTAAGAATTTGAACTGTGCAAAGAGTTATTGTCTTAGCTACAGCAACTATGTCTGCTGTGACATAGGAAATACCAGATTTACACTGCACTTTATTTACTGAAATTTGTCCCATAGCAAAATGTTTCACGTCCTTCTTGTCTGAAAATCATTCCTGGACTTCCTACAAAATTGTTATGCAGTTTCACTCCAGCAGTTCAGCTCATTATTCTTGTTGAGAGAGGCAAGGGGTCTGCAACAGAAAAAAAAAACCTGCTGGTGTCAAATCTTAAGAGTTTTTTTCCCAGGCTTCCCAACACATAAAGGGTATGCCAAAAAGAGTTAGATACTGCAATACTAATCCTTGACTGCTTAGATTTCATTAAGATGTATGGAGACATAGCCCATTGATAATATTATTCCTGGAGATATTTTATTAGCTGTACCTTCTTTTCACCTTGATAATTGGATATCAAAGGGTTTTGCTGGACAAGCATATGCTGAAGATTGTGTAGATTGTTCTGCATATTAAAACTTGCACCATCATTTTATGATCAATTTTTCATCTCAGATGCATCTGCTTTGATTTTATTTTCAGGTCTGTGCAATTGACATTTAGGCACCAACTTAGGTAGTGGGATTTAGGATCTTCGGCCTCTGATACAGTCACTGGGGCACACAAAAGCCAAGTCAGGTTTTTCAGTGATCTTAGATAGTAGATATCAGAGCTAACAACATTTAGAGATCAAAATACTTGACCACGATACTTAAAACTTATCCACCAATAATCAAGCAATAGCAATTTTGTCTGTAAGTAATTTCAAATGCAAAATTGTCCTTGCAGTTCTTTGCAACCTTGGCCTGAAAGAAAAGAAAGCAAAACCAGGTTTTATCCTTAATGCACTTCAATATTATAATCTCTGATAAGCTTTGCTGGGAAAAAAATTATTTGTAGCAGATATAACTGCTACGGAAAACAAAAATCTAATGGGCTGTTTTCTATTTGAACACATGTTGTCTTTGAAGCACAGGGTTCTGCTTTTTGTGCCCACAAGCTTGAATCAGACAGTGATGTTTTAGAATTCCATCATAATAAATTATCACAAAGGACCAAATTTACATGAGGACACTGCCTAGTGTGAAATGTTTTCCTGACACCTTTTCTGTGATAAACCAATCCCACATAGTAATCTGCCCCTGAGCACAAATGTGGTATCTTCACAACAAATGACTTCTTGAAGAATTTTTTTTTATGGAAAAGATGTCTTATGAAGAATAATTAAACACAGAAGTGATTGTTCCAAAATGTGCATTCTATATCAGACCAGAATAATATTTACAAGAGGACCTTACTATACTTTGGCATACAGCTTGTCCTTTTACAAGGAGGTTCTCAGCTGCCATTGATTTCCCTAGGTGTCTATATCTTTAAGCCCACAGAAAACATGGCTCTTCCTTACTCTAAAATTATTTTTTCCTGTGTATCAAATACTACATCATACATTAACAAAGAAGACAAAAGGTATATGTGAAAAAGCAAATGCAAAAAAAGAAGTATTACAAAAGATGGAAAAAGGACAAAAAAGGACACCGTCAATGTCAATATATTGCCAAGTTATCCACCAAAAAAATTACTTTTTTTTTCTTTTATCATAATTGTGTACCTGGAAGTTCTTTCTTTTTCAGCTTGTAGTTGCTTGTGTTGCTTTAGACAAAAAAACAAAACAAAACAAAACAAAAAACAACAAACCAACCAAAAACCCCACTCATTTCACTATCTTTCAAATGACATATGATTTGGGTAAGAGGTAACTGGTTTTTATGGGTCATGTTGAGGGTGGTTTCTTAAAGGCAAAAGAAGGAAACATCTAGGTAGCTAAATTGGCTAGTGATGATTTAGGAGACTGTTAATTACATATCAAGTAATGTTTTGATGCTTAGAAAAATACATTAAATGTTTCAAATTATTTTTATCCAGAAATAAATATCCTAGTTATTAAAAAAAAGCCTTTCGAACTGCATGAATCCACATATTTTAAAAACAGCTATATATAAATATATATTTTATAGTAATAGCAATAACATTGATAACATTTTGGTTTCCTCCAAGATCCTCCTAGCATATTCTAGCCCTGGGGAAATATTTTAATACTGAATTCCTGAGGAAAATAGCATCCAATATAAAACATTTCTTAGATGGAATTCTAGGATTTGATACAATCTCTCACTTTTCCTGTGGCCTATGTTCTAATACATTTTCTGCACATCAATAGGGTTATAAATGTATATTAAAAAAATGGAAACAACTAAAAATGAATCTTGCAAAACTCGTAGAAGAAAGGTAGCTCAGGTTTTTGTATATTTATTTATGTACATATGTATTTGTGGTTGTGTATGGGAGGGTGTGTCTGTTTTCCTATTAGTTTATTAGTTATTATCTCACTGATAAAGACAATTCTGTACTAGAGCAGGAACTGCCAGGTCTACTACTTACTGCCAAGTCAAGTGACCGTGGGTGGACATTTCATTTAGAAGACCTAGACGCCTAGTTATCTTTTAATTCATGTGCATAAAATACAGATATTTTGTGAAGGAGTGGTATGGATGTGGACTGAATAGAAAGTACACTCGTTAGTGCTAGACTAAAATCATAGTTTGGAGATGATTATTGACTTCTTAATGGACATGAAATCTGGGCCTTTCAAAGAGTTTTTTTAATCAAGTCTAACTGTACATTATCGCAACTGCATAAATTTATACGTTCGTATCAGTAGTAAGTAGATGAACTCAAACCTATAGTGCATTATGTATCCAAAACCAGATCTATCTATGTTGGCAAAAGTAACTTAAATCTAATTATTTATTGTTCTATAACTAAAAATAGTCACTTCTTAATATTGAATATGACCGCTACTTTTCCTTGGTAAATACAGATTGCATTTCATTGTGTAGAATATGGATATTATAAATTGGCAAAGTAGGACTCCAGACAGATTTTATTATTTTACTGGCAAAGTATCATTTAAACATTGTTTCAGTGCTATTTATTGGAATTAAGATGATTCACTTGAGCTGTCAGAATAAAAGAAAAAATAAGGCTAAAAAGGTGAAAATAATAATTCTTTCAAGAAAGCCATCAAGCTGAAGCCAACTTCTTAGAGGATTAAACCTACTGCATTTTTTAAAAAGCTAAGATCTTGTGCTGCTTGGGAAATTATTTTTTAAATAATTATTTTGGATCTTGGCAATAAAAAAATGGAAATTCCTTCCCAAAATATGTATACAGTGTATTTCAGGTTTTTTATGCAAAGTGAACATTTTTCCAGAAAGATTTTTATTTAAACTGTTTCATCAGGTTTTTATTCCAAGCAATCACTTTCTGAGTATTTAACTTCCAAAAAAACATGCTGGTAGCCTAAATACAACCAAACCACAAACCCAAAATACTGTGTTTGTTTATATGCTTTGATCTTGTGCTAAAACAGTAAAGAAAACAAGTTTTTGGCTAAGAGCTCTCTCACTGTACTTAGATTTACAAGCTCCTGACAGCAACAGACTTAAAAAAATGCTACTTCATGCAGTAAACATCTAAGATTCTCTTATCATAAAACTCTTTAAGCAAACTGCATTCCCCATCTCCCTGCCATTGACCTGAGAAAGCTTCCTTATCCTGTAATATAACCTAGAGGACCCAGTTCCATTACACTAAATTCTTTAGTGAAGAAATCACCATACTAAGATACTTTCTGAGGAACACAATAATGGTTGTTTTCCAAATAGTTTTTTAATGCCTAAGAAAAGTCACTGCTCCACAAGAGTTTCAAAAAAGCATGATTTTCATGAGCCATATATTAATATATATTCATATATATTAGTCTTTAGCAGAGTTTTTTGCACACAGTATTTTGAGTGTGTTTATACTGTATAAAGAGCTTAGGTCAAAAGCCTGTGTTCAAACTATAGCTTTCTTGCCATATCTTGTGCTAAGTCTCTAAGTTTAAGACCAATGGCTTCTGAAATCATCGCAGGAAGGCATTCTCTGCCTCCTGCAGTCAAGCACCAAACTGAAGGGGAAAGGAGAATGCTAGAGTTGTCCTCCTCTCACTCCTGAGAGTGAGGAGTGAGGGACAGCAGACAGGCAGTGCTGCTGGCACTTTGGGAATGATGCCAGAATCTTTACACGGAGGAATGAGGGAACCTTATTCACATAATATGTACTTTCAGTGGGATGAGTTTAGTTCAATTGTTCCAAGTACGATTTTGATCAGTGGTCATTCAACCTACTTGTATACTTCCCTTGGAAGTTATCTTTCAGTACCTGCATGGAATTAAGTAAACCTGTAACTGCATATATTCTCTATTTAGCAACGAGAGAGGAAGAAATACAATGTGTACAGAAGTAACACTGAATACCAAAGGGAAAGACACATTAGAAATTTGAGGAAGTAATTTTAAAAGGGTACTTTTCAATAACTATGTTCTGGTACTTGAATATATGTGTATTGGAATGAAACCAAAGAGGTGTTATTGAAATCATCTAAGAAACAGTATATTTGATGGATCAATATGCTTGCAGATATATTTTCATCTGTGTATACTCACAATGGGCAGGATTAACGTGTTCCATAAATGATTTGTTAATGTTCTAAAGCACTGTATATATAACAGAGTGCTATCAACACCCAGGTTATTTCAGACTGCTAATGGCCAGTTTGCCATTAGATTAAAACCATCCACTATCACGCTATTTTATATTAAGTTGTAGGTGAGGGATAAAGTGAGAAATAGTCCTGTATTTTTCCTTTATTTGTTCAATTAAATATTTTAATTTTCTTTAGAGAGTGTGAATTTTTAATTTAAAAAATTAAGAATTTAAGACTTTAAGAATTTTTCTTGTTTACTCTTTCAAAAGAAAAAAAAAAAGCACTCTTGAGGATGCTAAATCTGTTCATTTAAACTGTGAACATCTACAATAGTATTTTTATTCCCAGGTGAAGAATGAAAATTCTCATAAACCATGTTTTCACACATTTATTAGTTTTCCCCAATCTATAACGCAACAAGAACAGCATCAACACCAGATACCTGGATTCTGCACAAAAAAACCCGACCTTGGCTATCTTAAGAGTGATCACTTCTTTCAGAAGGAAGCATTTTACCAGTTTTTCCACAAATATCTGTATTTTTCATAAGATAAAAGTCTGCAAATTCCTGACAGGAAGCAGCTTGAAACACATGCTTAGAATAAAGCCCAAGCTCAAGTCTCACAAACTTTGATGAGAATTAAGAGCATGTTTAACTGCTGTCTATGACATCATGGTTATCTAAGTCCGGGTCTTACTTTGCACAAGGAGGTGCAGCCTTTTGTTTCATTAATGCAAGAAAAGGCTACTACTCGACAGAAAACGGTTCAACCTCAGAATGGCAGTTTGCACAGTTGTAATCACTATTCCCTTAATAAAGATATTTTTGATGTTTCTAATTTTCTCTCATACCAGAAAAGTGAGATCTAAAACTAAAAACTTGAGATTTAGCAACAAAAACCCTGACTTTGTTCATCAGTGAGTATTTTAAAATACCGGTCTCCAATATCTGTATTATTGCAAACATTCAGAGCACGCCACTGTTTTTATCAGACTCAGCCTCATTGACTTTTTCTGTGGTTGTCATCCCTTTTGTATAGAAAATCTGATTTGACATAAAATGTAGGTTTGACATTTTACTTAGTGTTCACTAACATAGAGCAAAAAGCTCTGCATTTCTATGCCAGATTTGGTATTTCCTTTAGACAGTTTACATAATCTTAGGAGCTATTTTGATGTATCGTTATTTTCTGTGACTCCAATATTCGACGTCTATTTCCATCAGCAAGGCATCATCTCCTCCCCAAGCAAATGTGAGGAAAAACTTCCTGCCATTTGTGTAAGAACACATTTGGGCACAAATATGTTTTTGAGCAGGAATGCCTGCATCAAGAATGGATCCAGAGTGCTGAGGTTTGTGCAGCCTGTGCTATAAAAGTCTTACAGGCTGCCTTGCTAAGAGATTGTTATATCCATTCTGTATAATCTTTACAAATGTTTTTTTATATCTTCCTTCAAAACATTAATGGAAATAGTAGGCCATAAAGAAAGTTTTTTTCCTGCAGAAAGGAAGCAGTCCATTCTCTCCTTTTAAGAAAGAAGAAAAAACAGAAAAAATCTGTGATAAAGTGTTATATTAATTATGCAAGAGTAAGGATACACGACAGTATAAATAGTTATCAATACAGTATTCAACATCTGATTTTCATGTCTACATTTGAGTTATAAGGTTGGCTTATTTTTGGTTCATGTTTTTGCCTTTATATAATGCTAAAAAAGAAGTCACGAAGTGTGATCATGTTTTCTGTTCAGGGTAAGAGATCTTTTGATCTCTATAAACAAACTTTCAGCATTTTGAAGGATCACATTCCATACAGTGGATGCAAATACACATTGGAAATGATACCTGATAACAGTCCGTGTGTGCTAGCAGGCAGTTTTGACTCTGGGCTTTTGATATTGTGTATGATATTCTCATGAACAAACTAGGGATATATGATCTAGTTCTAGAAATTTTTCTCAGTTATTTTCAATGGTTTGCTTTTAAAATGCAGGTGGGTACTGAGTAGGATTCAGCAGGTGTTTATTCTGGACTTTTTATTACTAAACATATTAATTCATGATCTGGATGATAGTATGAATAATATCCTTACTATATTCAGTAAGGATGCCAAGCAAAAGGCAGGAGGGAGTTTGGCATGGTAGGGAGTAGGGTTAAACCTTAAAAAAATGGAATTGGAGTTGAAAAAATATGATGAATTTCAGAACATTCAGAAAGACTGACCAGTAGTCTTGAAAAATATTTTCAAAGGAAAAGTGATAAAATGCAGTTTATGCAGTTTAGTCTGAGAGGAATAATGCCAAGTTTTCAAATATGTACTGGTGGAATGAGGCAGGGAATAGCTGCTATTTCCATTTTGTAGGATGAGAGAGATTTATCACAGCTTCTTAGATGAATTATTTTTGGATAACTCGGGAAAAAATTCCTATGGTAGGAATCCCAGAGCACTGGAAAAGTTTGCTGTGGTCAAATATGCATATGACGTCCCTTCAATGTTGCTTTCTATGAGTGATAGATAAGTGCTATGTATAAGTTAAATAATGGGCTGGAATTCAACAGAGAACTGTTCAGTTAAGCTTTTGAACACAAAAGTAAAAAGGCAGTCTCCTACATATCTTTTTATTTGTAAGAACTGATGTAAATTCATTCATTTAATAGGGCAATAGAAACATCTGATACCACAAAAATAAAGACATCCATTTTTCATGATTTAGGTGAGAAAAAATATGAGGAAAGCCATACCTATTAAAGGTAATGAGAAATCAGCCATATGAGTTAAAAAGCAAATGGAGAAAAAGTAATGGGAAATTAGGAGTATTGCTTACAAGATCAAAAGAAAAATGAAGGAAAAAAGGTGATTTCTGAGGATGTTATATAAAGTTTATAGCGTCTTTTCATCTCTGTCTCTCAAGTTCAGTTTTCTGATGTGGAAGTCCACTGCTAAGCAATGACTTTCTGGAAAATATTCCTAAGAAAAACCTGAACCTTACTACTTTTCATGCCATATGGTCTTGTATTGCTTACAACATACTCAGAACTGTAACTGCATTGAAAATCTCTTCATATTGCTGGGACTGCAAGAGACCTGTAAGGCTTTTATTCCTCTTTCCCATTTGTCTCCTTGTCTTTTTTGTGTGTTTGTTTTGTAAACATTGAAGAATAGCATCATTCTCTTATAGTGTCCTCCTTTGCACCTATAAATGACATGGACCATATAGTAACAAAAAAATGAGATCTGAATCATCCCTTCTCCACTGAAATGTAAATTGTGTGATGATCTCAGTTACAAACTAGATCCTAGCGTATACCTATGTTAACAGATTTCTGTTTCAATGTTTCTCTATGGTTTTAAGTTTTCAGGAATCCTAATGCCCCAAAATAGGAACTTCCTAGTATATTTTAAACAGTGACTCATCAAGGGTAAATAAAGTGATGTAGTTCTGTATCATCCATATACACCACTTAGTAAGTCAAGTGTATACTGAAGGAAATATTTCCCATACTGTGAAGGCTTATACTCACATCTTGTCCTTAACTGGCTACCACAGTTTATTTCTCAGATGAAATAAGGCTTCAGGAGCTGCTTTGAGGCCATAGAGTGACAGGAAGTACAGAAATTGTAGGAATTTAGTATTTGACTCTTTTCAGCACTATAAAGCTCTCAGAACTAGGACTGAGAACACAAAATCTCCCTAAAAATCTGTCAGAGAAAAATGTAACCTATTGTCAGGGTGAAACCTGAGGCCTGGGTACATTGTTGGAGTGTACTCATAGAATCAGACAATAGGCAGAAAGGGACTGCATGAGGTGTCTCATCCAGCCTCCTACTCAAAAGCAATGTCAGCACTGACTGAATTTAAACCAAATTTTACCTGGCCTGGCCAGCTTCAAGGATAAAACCTTCACAACCTCTCTGGGCAATTCATTCCAATCCTTAATGATGCTCATAGTGAATTATTTTTCACCCCACTTTGATTAATGACCCTTTTCTCTGGCACTGCCTCTGAGCCCCCTCTCTGGGGTTCCCGGGGAGCTGCTCTGTGTGCAGCCACCTTCATGGCCCTCTGGGGATTCACTCAAGTTTATCGATAACTTTCTTGTATTGGGGCCCCCCAAAAGAACACAATGCTCCAGATGTGGTCAGATGAGGGCCAGGCAAAGGTGAATGATGATTGCCTTACTGTTTGCCTTCACCACTGCCAGGACACGGTAATCCCATTTCTTCCTGCTTCCCTGCCAGTCAGTCCCCAGCCCTTACCTTGGTGGGGGATTAGTCCACCCTATATGCAGTACTTTGTATCTGTTCTAGCTGAATCTCGTGCTATTCCTGTTGGCCCATTCCTTCAGCCTGTTGAAGCCTCTCGGAATGGCAGCCCTGCCCTCAAGCACATTGACAGCACGTCCCGGTTCAGTGTCGTCCACAAACTTGATGGTGGTGCATCCAGTCTCCTCCAGTATAGAATTTTATTAACAAAAAAATGTAAACCTGCTAGCTAAGCGAGACCGAGAATAGCTATAATTAATATTTCTTTTACATTAAAAAAAAAAAAAATTAATTATAAAATACCATCACTGGCAGCTTCCCAGGGGTATATTCTATTTTTTTAATTTATTTGTGTCTGCTTTGTGTGCTAGGTGCTTTGTGCACCTTCTCATGGTAAAAAAAAAAACACCAAACAAACCAAAAAAACCCCAAACTGTCAACTGCCTTTATTTCAAAGGAAGCTAGTTTAGTTCCCCAGTTCTCCTACAGTAAAGGCTAATGAACTAATGAGTTCATGTTTAAACACAATCCCATTAGAACTTCAGTAAATTAAACTGCATTTTAAAGCAAAAACAACAGAAAAATATGTAAGTTCAAATAAATTTAAACATACAAAACACTATCAGGTTAGGATACTGAGTATTCTTAGCAATTGTAATTATTAAACAATTGTGCCATTATTAAAATTGATCATGTGATAATCATGATTAGGTGGCATTGCCTAGTTTGAAATCTAAAGGTCCTGAGATGTCTGTGCTATTATTCCAGGGGCTTGGACTAAAATGAATATTAATGTATATATATTAATAAAAAAAAAAAGGCAAGAAAAAGGAAAATGAAATTAAACCAGCTACTGTGAGAAAGCTTCATTTTGAATATCCCTGTATCTACTGTCACAGTCAGATACATAGAATTAGGTAGAAATTAAAATGGGAAAATCCAAAAATTTATCCATTTGAAGATGAAGTGTACCATTCTCTGACACAGTAGTGAATCCACTAATGAACTGACACTGCAAGAAATCATTAGAAGGAGGCTTTCAAGTACCTTTAAATTGTTGGTTAAATGTTACACACTCCTCTTTCTTTAGAATAGTGTCTCAGAAGCTATAAACCAAGATTTATTTTCCTGAAACTTTTGATCTTTTTCATTCAGCAAATACTGATTTAATTTTTCATACTTTTCCCAAAGAGCAAGCCAAGAAACTAATGTACCCTTTCGTCTTTGTCAGATGATGTCAACAACAGTGAGGTCAGAGTAAATCCAGGAATAAAGGCTAACATGCTGCTTTTTCTGGATGTTTAGCAGTAGGCACCTGCACCATTATTTAAACTAGAATTCAAAAGGAAAGGAAATTCTTGGGTTTTTCAGAGGTGCCTCTGTCTCTGAGGTTGAATGTTTGCATAACCACCAGCAGAACATTTAGTTATTTATGTATTATTCATCAGGGTCTATGAAAATGTTTCTAGGAAAAAGGAGAGATGTGGCACAGCTAACAAGTTTAGATTCAAAACTGAAATTTCACAGACCACAGTGGAGATATGGGAAATCAAAAATTCAGGAATTTTAACTTGTTTTAAAGCTGATTAACCTACTGGCCCTGAAATAGTTTTCTATATGTGAAATTTTTTTCTTTCCACTCTTGAAATAGATAAGCTCACCCAACTGCCCAGAGTTTGGCTCTGAAGTACCCAGGCAGGGAAACATGCAGCTACTCCAGTGCTTCTTGGACACTTTCTCTCTGAAGGGTGAGAAAGAGCACTGCTGTGCCTCTACACTGCCAGCTCCTACTCTTCGCCGCTCAGGC
Source organism: Astur gentilis (assembly GCF_929443795.1). NCBI lineage: Eukaryota > Metazoa > Chordata > Aves > Accipitriformes > Accipitridae > Astur > Astur gentilis. The sequence goes on from NC_064905.1 coordinate 9,089,711, forward strand.
TTCACCAGAGAAGAGAACAAAAAGTGGCAGTTCTTGCAGGCAGAGTGCATTGTTGAGATCTGAAGGGATTTAAGCCACAGGTTACAGTGCATTAATAGGTGCACTCTTTGTTTTTATAACTGTAATTTTCTATTTGAATGTAAAACCATTCTTACTTTCAGTTAAACAAACATTGTTCTTTGAGACTGCTGCGCTCAGTTGCATTTCCTAGGTGTTCACTCCAGGCTGCTCCTGCACAGCAGTAATATAATATGTGGACAGTTTTTCCACGGAGGAAAAATACTGTTTAACACTGTTTAAAAGAGACAACAGATGGGGAGACTATTTCTCAAAATAATCCTTCCTAATGGACATTGCAGTCACAATCCTGCAGAAAGAAAGAGGAGAAAAAGAACCTCTTTGCAGCATCTGTGAAAGGAAATTCTGGGAAAACAAATAAATTAGGCTTTTTTAAACAGAAAAATGACTACACAGGGACCCAGAGTTATTTATACATAACAAGATGTTTGCTTAGTTACTTCCTTCCATTTTGTTTATGCATGGTTTAACTGAATTTTCAGATGTGTCCTGTCAGATCATGTTCCCAGTCCTGGTTCTTTTACACTGCTTCAAAGTACGGACAGAAATTTGCTTAAGCAGCTGGGAAATTCTTGGCATCAGGACCCAAAAGTAATGCCAGCCAAGCTTAGGCCATGTTTTTTGCCACTTATTCTTGTCCTTCTCACCAACATAGAAAGCAAAATGTTGAAATAGAAAATTCTCCCTTTTCTTGCTTGAAAGGCCATCCATATATATAAATATTTCTCATCACTTCTCCCTTTGGTAGTGAATAAACTATTAATCTGTCAAACTTCACAGAGTTCTAGTTCTGTCCCCATTAATTTTTTAGTGTAATTAAATCATATTTTCTTTATTCTATTTGTTGATCTGGGCAGCGTCTCGTATATTCCTTTGTAGTATCTAGAGGCTAATTATAATACTTGTTCTGCGTCATAACATTCATTACAGCTGCTCTCTAACATTTTGCTTCTGTGTTTATAAGTAGACAGTTTTCTTTTTTCTCCACAGCTCTCTTTTTCAAAAGTCTTGCTATTTGCAGAATTTGCATATTCGTTGTTTGATTTGGTCTATTAAATTGTATGGAAATAAACATGGATTTTCCCTGTAGCAAAATGTCACAGTATGAGCTCCAGTACTGCTAAAATGAGTTAAACCAGGGGAATGAAACAGCAAAAAAAAAAAAAAAAAGTGTGCTGGAAATAGGAATAAGAACAGATGGCCCAAGTTAGCATTTTTAGATATTATATTACATAAAGTGGTAGGAGGGAAACTAAAAAGGTAAATAGCAACCTTTTTAATAGTAGAAACGTCTGTTGATGCTCTCTTATCCAAGCTCATTTACAGTAATGAAGTAAATAGATAGCCTTGATAAATGGTAGTTATTCTCTCTGCCTTGTATGGAAATGAAAACTGAAAATCACACTGCTAAATAGTACCAATTTCAACATGAAACTGGTTAATTAGTTAAATTGGAATTGCAAGGATACCTACAATAATTATGAGTATCTGTTCTTTGTGGCTTTTTAAGACTTTTGCATTTATTTAAAAGAAAATATTTATTATTTTACATGATCAGATCTGCATGATTCATTTTCAAATTAAATTCACGGTAATATCCATCAGAGACACTCTGCCACAATGTGTCTCCAAGGGAAAGAGGAGTGTCTCTAGTTTCTGGCTTGAAGCTGTCTACCACACTTCATGCTCGATTTCTCTGATATCTAACTCTTTATTTTGGAGCTCAGTTACTACCCAAAATTTTGTAACATTGCCAAGAAACTTCCAGCTGAATTCAGACAACACTTCTTATTTTCTTGTGTGAAAAGTAAAACAGAGTAGACTCACTTGCAGATTCTGCACAGTGAAAGGTTATTCAACATAGTGGCTGGGACTAGACAAAAGCACTTTTTTTGGTGTCATTATGTAAAATGGAAACTGAACATATCCCCAGGTGACTGTTAAATTGTCACTGGCATCATATTAAAACAGTTATACATATAAGATTAAAGAATGTAGGTCATCTTTAAAATTTAAAGAGTAGTACCAGAGATGCAACGATTCTGAAAATAGTCTGAGATAGTGGTTAATCATTGTATCATGCCTGCGAAAGTCACAATCCAAAACATTGAAGTATTTTGAACTACTTAGCTTTTAGGCAGCTGGTTAGGATATGCTCTTTGGAGGTATGCAATATAGATTTGAATCTATTTAGGCAGAAGAGGGCCTTGAACCTGCAACAGAAATACATGTTTTAAAGCTGTTTTTTAATGAAAAATGTAGGTCTGCTTGGTTTAAAAGAGAAATCAGCCATATCTGAAATTTGTCAAAACACTTTTCATTATATATGCTCCAAAAACCTTCACCAGCCTGATTAGCTAGGATGAGACTGGGAGCAGAACATAAAATATACTACTTCTGGTGATGTTTAGGAAGACTAGGTACAGAACTGATCAGCATGGTCAAAATACATAGTGGGGGTAAAAGCAGAATCAGGAGCATCAGGAATCTCTCACTGACAGCATCTGGGACCCATCAGGGTCACACAGAAGCTGAATGACTGCTGTCAAGAGTCACACATCAAAATGTAGGTGCCTACTCCTAAAATGAAAGTTCGCTTCAGGTTCTTGAATCCTTTTCTGAGTCTGGACAAATACGCTGAAGATACAAAAAAGAACAGAGGATGAAGAAAGGGTAAAATGAAAAAGAATTTCTAATATATGCATTTACCTACCAAAGATCGAGCATTTTAGTGAATCCATTAAGACCCAAAGCACAGTAGGAGTTACATCTTTAGATGGTAAAATTTAGTATTGAAGTCAGATGTTCTTCACTAATTTACTAGCTAAGAAACTTTTCTTACTTATTCATTTAAGACATGCTATCTCTCTATTCCTGTCTAAAGCAAATTTTAATACAAGTATTAAACATATTTCATTGAGCCATTTAGCTTGGCTACAGTGCATCTTTCCAATTAGATTAGACCTGAGCAGCTGTTCAGAATATAGCCATAAACCTCTTTTTGACTGTGCCTATTTGATATGGAAAATCAGATAGTTTCATTATATTTATAGCTTTGAAGAAAGTAATGCTGCCCTACATTATAGACAGCTGTTTACCTTCTGATGTCTTTGCCATTTAAAGTATATGCCATTTACAAATGCTAGGCAAAATGTCATGGGAATCAAAGTTCTCCTGTGAGGAACTATGGTGGGTCATGTTCATCTGTGCATTGAGAATGAATGCATAAATGATTTATTTATCTCATTTTATATTTTGGGGGTTTTGTAATTAAGTTTAATATCATGTTCTTATTGTATATCTTCAAAGAATTCTTTTCAAATAGATAATGGATAATTAAATTACACAATTTCTCTAAAATAACATAATTTTAAAGAGTGCTCCGAATGTGGCTTATCATTAACAGATTTAGCTGCCTGAAGAAACTGTCTCTCTACTTTTAGAAGCTTTGTTTATACCAGGAAAAAAAAAATCAGAAATCGTTTGCTCTGGATTTGCTTCCATTTATGCCAGCAATATTTGTTTAAAAGCATAGGAAAATGTTGATGAGAGCATGATTCAGACAAAACATAGACAAAGGGGTTTATCTAGATGAAGCATAGTTCATTGGTTCACTTAATAGTTACATTAAGGACTAAAATAAAGTACATTATAAAATAGAGCTGAGCTATACTCAGATCAGAAGACCAGACTATCATCAAATCCTCACTTCAGGTGAACCTCTAGTGTTTGTAAGCTTTAACACAGTAATGGCAGGATTTTTCAGATTTTCAAGCAGTTTTTAGATGTCTTTCACAGTCTCCATAACCTTTCTGTAGACATTTTGTTGGCCTACTTGCCTACTCACTGAGAGAGTACTGCTGGTAAATTTAATTTAAGAGCTATACTTTCACAAGCATTCAATGACTTTTTTAGCCTTGGATTATATTCCTGCATTAAATTCTAAATTTCTTCCTAAATCTTGCTGTGAATATTCTGTTGTTTGAAGACCAGATAAGAATTGTAAAAAATAGTTACCCAGATAAAATCAAGCACACCATTAATTTTGAGGGGATTTATACTGATCAGAGGCATAATAGGAAGAAAGACCTCAGGAAATGAACTTTTAAAAGTACACAACTCACTGCTTAGACTCAATCAAAGGGGTTTTTTCTCTCTGCAGCTTTTTGGGAAGTTTTCTTTCTCTACTCACCCTCAATTTCTTGGACAATACAATACTCTTCAGCATCAAAATATCTCTTATCAGTGATGCCTCAGAGTAGATTAAAGAAAGTGATGGGTTTTTTTCCATGTGATTATTAACTTGTCTTAGCTTAGCTGAGAAATGCTTGTATCAATTCCAGAAGTATGTCCACCAAATGGGTGATCAAATTTCATCAAATTCAAGATGAATCTATAAATACATCTGTCCATAATGAATTAGTATGGGGCTTAAATGTATTTTCACATCTGACCTGATTTATTAGTCTTTGTGCCATATTTATTTTATTTTATTTTATTCTTGATGAAGTTTTATAACATTAGAAGGAGAAATATATCATGATTAAGACAAATATATATATATATATATATATATATTCAACTATTCTTTTATGTACAGAAGCTTACCTCCTAGAAGGCCACAACAATGTAAATGACTCATTTCCAGGGAGGACAATTTTATTTTGTTGCAAAATAATTCTCATTTAGTGTAGTGGTAGAGAGGAAAAAACGAAGTCAAGAGTCAACTGATAATTTTTCCATAGCAATTGAACCAACTGTAAAAAACACTATCTGTTAAATATAACTGATTTTGATAGAAATGTTCCAATAAACTCCTTTCAGGCTCTGCTGAACCGGCAATGTATGTTAATCCTATCAGAGGGAGAGAAACTCTTGTGAAAATACAATAAACAAGCCTCAAGGCAAGGTGAAGAGTCGACCATTATATTACTGAACCTAGAAGTGGATCTGAGTAGAAAAAGGCCTTTAAATGGTCCATTATCATCCATACAGTCACTGCTTAAATTGTGTTAGCTATTGTAGTTGTATCTTGCTTTTCGAGAAGAGTGATTTGTTGTAGTAGACCATTCATATCATGATACAAAAAAAATAGCCAATGATCTTTTATAAACTGTCTTATAATTTAGGAACCATACACTCTATTCTTTAATTTTAATTAAGTTTATGCCCCTTGATTGAGCGGACATTACAACTAAACTGGTGAAATAAAAGTAGGTAAAAGAACACCGTGAAGGTTTTCCGTACTGAGTATTTTCTGTTCCTATGTTTCTGGAAACTTTTCAAACTTTTTGCTGTGCATATACATCAAGTAGCTGCTAGAGTCAGGAATATCTCTGACATGAAGTAGCTACTAGAATCAGGAATACCACTGGTGCCAAATCAACTATTTTTTTCTTTTCCTGTAGGCTTGCACTGACTCAAGGTAAATCATACAGGGGTAAATATATTTATCATAGGGTAAAGAGTTTGTAAACACAATGACAGTAAGTATGCATAGCTATGTATGTATTAGTTGATGATTAGGCTGTCCACTATGAGCAAGAAAAGTGAGAGTAATGTACTTAGACTGTATATTCTTGGATATTGTTAGCATAACTATTCTTGGATATTGTTAGCATAACACTGGTAACATTTTACTTCTCTAGTTGCTTTTAAATTCCTACCTGCCTTTTAGCTTCATTTTCACTGTCATCTTTTTTATTTTCCCTTGGTATTAATTCAGTTTCATTAGAAATAAGTTCTTTTCCACTATTTTGAAAATAAGGTTCAATAATGAGAACAAAGGTGACATGGATTAACTACAAGGATTTTTCATTTGGGGCTAGTATAATGGATCCTAGCAATAAGGCGATTTTTCCCCATGATTACTTACCATTCTTGCATGAGTTCCATTAAAAATTATAATGCAAATAGCTGATATTATGCAGGAGGGTAAGAATAGAAAGTTTCAAAACATTTCAAAGTACCCTAGATGAATCACAGTTAATACATTTTGGTAATACGTATAAACTTGTAGTTTCTGTGCATTGGGAATAGAAATAGGCTACAGCAATTTTCATGACAAGTAATATGCTTCAAGAAGAAAAACAAAATATTGGTAGGAATTATAGGCATCAGAATACTTCATGAGCCAGCTTTGAATCAATATTAACATGAAACATTCACAATGAATACAAAGGAACATGGCAGTCGATATAAAACATTCATCTATTAAATCATTTACGGTATTTTTTTTCCTGTTCATCTATCCTACTTTCAGATTATGCTTATACTCTTTTAAACTTGTTCATTTTTTCTCAGCAATGAATGGGGAACTGCTTTGTATACAGGTTTTATTACTAAAACTAGATAAATCAGTGATGGTTTCAGTTCAGCTGTCTAACAGAAAAGAAAATTAGAATTAGTCCAAATACCATCTTCATATAAACTGAATGTTTCTTTTTTTTTTTTTTTTTTAATTGTCAAACACTTGAAGCAATAGCAAAGGCAACAAAGAGTTAGATTCACAAATTGCCAAAAGCCCAGAGAAGACCATTCCTCTCTCTTCAGGGGAAAAAAAAAAAAAAAAAAAAAAAAAGGTGATGTTTAAAACTGTGATTTATCCAGCATTGTGTAACAGCTGGCTTCAATTCCTTCCACCACATAAGGGGATCTCAACCTACAGCACCTACAAAAGCCTTCTAACCAGTGCGTTTTGGGGTAACATGGAGTAAGGTCCTCACTCACCATTTCCCCTGTGTGATGTTATTGATTTTTGTGTATTCTTTTAAACAATTACTAAATTGAGGAAGAACAGATCTTTAGTATTGCCATCAGTCTTTTTGTTTCTAATTCCAAGCCTGAATCAGATAAAAATAGAAAAATTAATAGAACTTGAATCACCTACCTTCTGTGAAAGTATCAGGTAAATACCAGTTTGTTACATTAATGAATAGGAACAAAGATGTTCTACTTCTAGGCTTGATCCAAGACTAACAGATGAAGGAGATAATACACAAGTAGGTAGATAACTTGGGTGCTACCTCTTCTGCCACAGACTCTATGCACAAACTACGTGTGTCAGTTCTGTTCTCAGCTGTGAGCTCTATCGTAATACGGATAAATTATCTAGCAAGAATTTAAATCAGATTAGGCTTCTAAGTGCTAGACAAATCTTACGTCAACCATTTGTGTTTCCCTCTTGTGCATAGGATTACAGTGGTTCTCTCTTTAGCTCAAAATCAAGCTGGATCCTCTTAATAAAATTATGACATCATAACAGGAGATCCTGTATGCAGATTTGCCACTTATAATCAAATCATCACTTCCTCTATCAGTTTGGTAGCATTATGAAGTGACACTTAGAAGTAATCTTGATGATTAAATGAGCTGTTCTTCACAACAAGCACATAATTTTCTGTTTTCCATGAAGAATACAAATCAAGACTTAATGACAGAAGTTCTGTACTTGGTGCATCTATGCCAGGTGTAAGAAAATTGATCTGGAGTTTTCTTCCTTCTCTACCTTCTTCTTAAATTGTAGTATATCTTTCTTCATGTTTTTATTTGATAGTGAGGAATTATTTTGCTCCCAGTTGCAAACTTGACAGTAACTGTGAATAATTATTTTTGCTAGTAAAATGGGAAGAAAGGAAGGTGAATATGCTGATTCAATCGGTACTATGGGTTTCTTTTGGAATTGTCAACCGTCACTGTGACATCAGGCCATATCTCAATTTTTTAAATTTATTCTATAAGCCTCATGTCAGCAAGTGGAAGCATTTTTTTCACACAGGCCTCCCACTCAATTGTTATTCACACTATATCTAAATGCCATTCGATGTAAGGAAAGTCTATCTTGTTACCCTTCTTGTTCAATAGGATTGAAGATATTGAGAAAACAGAAGAGGTATTTGATATTATGACATCTTTAATAAATCATGATATAACTAATTTTCATTAAACACAAAATATATGGTCTCTTAATCCCCTTAGTGATATAGGTATGTGCAAGAAATGGCAGCAACTCAGTTTATGAAGGACTTTTCAAGCACGGATTTATTTATTTTCCTTTGATGCACAAGTGTTGAATTTTACTTTCTGCACATAAAGGGCTTTAGCTGCTACAGTGATAGATTCTCTTTATTAGTTTGACAGGTAAGACTTCATCACAGATGGAAAAGGAAACCAGAGATATTTTGTTAGCAGGGAACCATGTTCACAGCCTTATCTGTATCCATTTTATGAACTTTGAACACTATATTCCTGTTTTCTAGATGTTTCTTTTGTTCCTTGCTGGAAAGGCTAGAATTTCTGGTTTTACACAAGGAAGTTATTTCAAATTCTCAAGTCAATTTGAGAACTGATTGCTATCATATAAGGATAACCTACCTACAAAAATACTTGGAAGCTGTTTGTAATAGATTTTCAGAACTCAAAATCCTAAATGTTCATGCCTGTAGCAATAACTTTTGCAACATTCATAAACTTAAGTTCGTTTCTGTCATTCAGTATTTGTATTAAAATAATAGTCAGGCTTATGTGAGGTACTTCCTATTAAAAAAAACCCAAACCACAATGGAACATGTGGAGTAACATTCTGGTCTTGTTTGCACTAGCAGGAGTTTGACTTCAATGTCATTTGTTGCCCCTTTTCTTGATATCTAACATACCAGTCACATGTTACAAAGACAATCGTGGTCATGACAGCAGTACTAACTCCCAGTATCTGCAGGTGGTAGCCAAAGAGTTGACCACATATCAGACTGTGAGTGCTTCAGGGAAGATGAATGAAATGTTTCACTGTTAGGAGACAGTAGTCAGACTGTCAAGCAGGCAAGCAGAGGACTAGCGGTCTGTGGGTGGAGCTCTCCTCCCCCAGAAGTACAGTAGGAAGGAATTCCGGCTTTACTAGGTCAAAGGCTTGCACTCAAGAGAGCAATTCAGCCAGCCTGATTAAGAATTGAAAGAAAAGAAGTATACGATGCTATAAATACATAAAATTTCATTAATTTAAGAAAACAAGTGATGTATTCTACTTATCAATGAGATTTTTCTTTTACATCACATAATCCTAAATTGTCTATTAGTCCACACATCTTTACTCCCGTTTATACATCTCAGTTACAATACATTTGTTTTTCTGTTGCTTACTCAACCTTTGTTGCTTTTTTCCTTAAAGACAATTTAATTTTATTTTTAATAATGTGTTTCAACACAAGCTTTTGGAAAACTCCAAAAATGATAGAAGGAATTTCCAAAATTACAAGTGCTGTCATACTCATCAAAGAAAATTTCTATCAATTCTAAGTGGTTTATTAAGTCTATCTCTTCAGAACTGACTAGTCAAAATCTAACGTCATCAGTTCTTTTAAAAATTAGAGGAATAGATAGATATTAAAAATTCTGTTCTGTTGGCTTCTAATATAGTACTATTGTTCAAATGTCTACAGCAGTATGTTACTTGATTGTTCTTTTTGTAGCTCAAATTCAATTTTAGATTATGTTTAAAATTATCTGCTCTATTCTTAGTATCAACTGTCAAGCACATGATATTCTGGAAAACTGAAAGTGCTAAACCTCTTATGCAGATTTTTTTTTAAATGTTATCCTTAATTTTAGCACTGTTAACATTGTCATCTTGCAATTATATAGGGACATATACAGCATGACCTGCAAGTAATGTATCAGCAAAGGGTTTTCCCTCCTACAGGCTTCTATTTCAAATGCTTCATGAAATCAGAAGGTATGTAAAAGTTATTCTGAGTTACTAGCCCACCTACAACATGTCACTGTGGATTGCTGAAAAGTACTATTAAAAAAATGAATTTAAGAAGGTGAAGAGGATAGGAGTCATTATTGTGACGGGATTTGTAAGCTGTTGGTTAGCAAATGAGAGAGAGAGAATGTAATATTTCAATCTACAGCTTCACCAAATAGTTTCATGAGTTGCCAAGTGCCCAGATGGTCAGTGACTTATCTGAGGGCTTAGATAATTTATTGAAAATCATATTCATTTGTTTCTGTCAAATTTCTGTTTATGAACAATTTGATGTCGTCCTGTCTTACTATCTTTCTTCCTACGAGTGAGCGAGTAAATGACAAGATTTGACAAGTCCTTGTTGCTTTGTCCTGTCCTTAGGCAGGAATTCATGGGGATAGTTTGAGTTCTGGTAGATGACAAGACAGGACAGGTTGAATGCACAACATCTTCTGAGTCATTAGGAGACCTCTAGCTGAGAGTAAGGAAAACAGTTGAGCTGGGCCTGGCTGGTACAAAATTCAATAGCATATCATTCAGCAGACATTGACAAGATCAGTTTGCAGTTCAATAAGGAAAACATGCTTCTGTACAAGGGCAATTACAGTATCCCAAACAGTGGTCCAGGTGACCATGAGAAGGATGGAGGGAACAAAGAGGCTTTGTCTGACAACTGACTTTATTTTTGCCTCTCCCCAGCTTCCCCCTTTTTTCTTTATTTTCTCAACTCTTGTTGAAAAAGGTTTTTTTAACTTCTGAGAATTAGACTGGCACTATTAATTGCCACAGACACCAGAGGTCTGATACAACAGTGTAGTATGGCAGTTTGGAAATTCTATGTAGCTGAAAATTGAAATCCTGCACTAGGGATAAACTTTTAAGAATTGAGCACAGCTATGGAAGGAATTGGAAAACTCATTAACTTTGCTTCAGAGTTTAGTCCTGAGTACTTTCTCAAAACCCCCACTCTACAATAATGAACATTAGTGAGGTTTCCTAGCTGAGATTTTCTTTAATGAGGAGTTTTGAAACAGAAATAGAAATTATTTTCAAAATGCTCTGAAACAAGTCCAGCCCACAAACAGTGAAATTTTGTCATATTCTATATAGCTGTTCTCTCTCTCACCGATGCCCCTGTTGCCTGAGTAGTTTCCCAGCTGTACTGCACTCAGTTGATCTTCAATCTTGCTTGAACTTGGGAGGGGATGTTCAAGGAAGACAAATGTAGAGTTAGGTAATTAATTACTCTGTTCTTTAAATTGCAGGTAATTTCTCTTAACTGGTTGCTCTTTGATACCACTGGGTAAATGACACTTCTTTTTTCTCATTGAGAGGAAGGAGAGGGAAAAAAAGTAAAAGACTAAAATTGCATTATCAGGATAAACCAAACAAAAATAGCAGCTAATAAAATAAGAAGGGAGGCTGAATAGCTAAGAGATAAAGCACATTAATGAAGAAGGTGAGCCTGACTGATTTAGAGCCAGTATTTAGGACTGGGGAGGAAAGGAAATTAGAAATAGATCCTGGTTTTATTTCACTGCATAATAACCTTAATGAACAAAGTGATACACTGGAAGTTACTTAGGAAATCTAAGAACTTGAGGTGCATAAAGCTCTTAAAGCTTAGTAAAAGCATTTCAGGGCATGATATCTCCCTGTTAAAGCAGAATCTGTCTTTTGTTATGTTCTTTCACTGCTTTGGACTTGGGATTAAGATTTTACTTTAGGTCCCAGGTACTAACATAACATGGAAAAAAACCCCAAAAAACTGGGAAAGCAACTAACTGCAACACTCACTGGGGCTCCACTACTCTAATAAATTGTATGTGCAGATGGGATGTACTGTCTATCAGAGGAAAAAGAGGACATTTTTAAGCTTAGCTCCATGTTCACAGAGTTACTATCATCTAATAATATATTCATCTGTTGTAATCAGTAGGAGCTAGTCAACAGACCAATACTGGATATTTGGGGCCATTGTCTTGCCTTCAGTCACCAGGAAGTTAACAGCAGAGAATGTAATTGAAATCAGGCTCCTCAAGGCATAAACTAATAACCTAAACCCTAGCCTTTTCCTTTGAAGTCTAAACAGCAAAACTGGAGTGAAGCAGTCTTAGCATGAGAGAAAGATGCTACATATTACTAGTGGGAACAGACACAACTTCTGAATCTTTGTAGTATTCAGGCCTGGTGGTTTTATTTATGTTAGAGCGTGTTGCTTAGTTCAGTGAGGTTGTCATTCCCTGGTATTGTTGTTGGGCTTCCACATATTAAGTGCAAGAAACCTGCTTATGCTCTAGAAAATTAAATCCTGCACTTATCACAGTAGAGTAGTGAATGAAAAGTGGAATAGTTGAGTTTAGAGGAACTCCACTGAATGTCTCATATCTTAGCAAAAAAATACAAGTAAACAGAAGAAGAATCCTGCAACTTTGACTCTAATAAAAAGAGATAAGAGGAAAAAATGTGCTGGCTCTAAAATTAATTTTTCTAAGGGCAGGGGGCATAAATGGAAACTGTATGGTGTTCCACAACAATATCACAACCCACATGACAATGTTGTGCCCAAGGGTAACAGGGACGTACCATTCATTAGATATGTGATTAATGGCAAATTTTGATAATGATGATGAATCTATCATATAAAAGAAAATAAAAAAGAAATAGTTATCCAAATGAAGAAAGAAAAACAAGTAAAAAATTTCTGCTCAGAATTATGTAGTAATCTACCATTCTGTTCAATTTGTATTCTAGTACCAGTCTTAGTAAAGCACTGTGTGCCAGTTTGGGGTATTTAGTGTGATATTTAATTTAAAGCTGTGATTGACTTCTGGAAAATCTAACAAGCATTTAGTTTCAGTTATTAACATCAAAAGATGCAGTATTCATCATCAGTGATTTTAATTAATGTTCCCCTTCAGCAATAATATACAACAGTTAGGTGACCTTGACGAGAGAACATACCACACTATTAAATAATAGACATCCAAAAGATTATTTTGATTTCTGTGTCTGCCTGATTCATCCACTCCTTTGGCAAAACTTGTTCTTGATAGAATAAAGCCATGCATGCAGTGAGACAATTGTTGGAATTTTAATCCATTTTTCTTTAACTTTTAAATTGAAATTTACCTTCCTTTGAGGGGGGATTATCGCTAAATATTAAAGGTCACTTCCTGACGAATTGTTTTTGTCTGCTGACTGCTTGTGCTTTGGAATTTTTCTTACCTTTTCTAGGTATTTCTTATAATATAGAGACTAAAAGTTACAAGTATTAATAACTATTTAGTTATTTATATGTACTATTTAGTACATATTTATAAGACAACTTGCATAAGTGCTCCTCTAGGATACTTTGAATGAAATTATTCACTGAACTTAATCAAAAGACTTGGGGGAAAAAATACTTTTATCTGCCACTTAACATGGAAATTATCCAAAGGTAGGAAAAAGTTCAATAAGACTGAAAAACATCCAAGAAATGTATTTTTATGGTTAAGGATTTGATTTAAGAATTAATGTTTAATAATAAAGAACTTCAATGAGGGATAACTGATTAAGTATTAGAGGAAGAAAATATTTTGCCTTGAAAAGTTATTCTTTAAAGTCTACAATTTCAGTTCATGGTCAGTTCCAGTCATGAGCAGTATGGGATAAATTCATTGTTTAGTTATTGTTGCTATGCTAGTCCCATGGGAGAGAGCAACCTTATTCTGGACACAAATACATTGGGCATAACTTTCTTCTTAGAGTGGACTTTTTTCTGCATCTGAGCCCATTGACAGGCTTGTAATAAAAATGCCACGAATGAGGAGACACAGCACTGGATCCGCTGTGCTGAAAATAAGTTTTAAGCCTTCCACTTTGAATTTGCCCCTTACCTGCTGAAATAAAATTTATTGAAGATCCTATGCCAAGGCAAGTTCGAATATTTGCTCTTAGATATATCAGGATTTGCCCTTACCACATTTCCCAGGAGGCCATTTCTTAATTCACTTCAGAAGTACATAGGTTTCACTCTATTTACAATTATTTATTTATTTGGTGCTAATGTGGAAACAGTAAAGAAACAGCAGTAGTGGTATTCACTAAATACCAGAATGAACTCTGTCCTCAGATTGCTCCTTATGTTCTCTCACCAGTGGAAAGTTTAACTTCTTATGTTATCTCTGGAAGTTTCCAGTCATGTGCCATGAGGCTGCTGATGCTATCAAAGTTAATAGCAGCCATCTCACCTTATTCTCTCTTCAAACAGAGACGACAGAGATTTTGAGTTTGGTGTGGTAATATGGCCTTTCTCTATGTGTGTTTTACCCTGAAAAATTACTCTGAGCCAAATGCCGAGGTGCTGTAAGTGAAGAAAACTATGGTGAAATCAGTAGAGTTCTTTTTTCTACATTTAAGGCTATCTTGAATTTGACCAACTGAAATCCATTTTCATCTCTAGCATGTAGATTTGATTAAAGATGAAAAATAAGGAAAGATCCTTAGGCAAACTATCATTAGAGGGGATAGGGATATTCAGATTCAAAACATGAAGAAGAGGAATAGAATTCACCAAAAAGAAAAGTAGAGAAATTGACATTTTTTCACTTATGCTGTAACTACTGCTTTCCTTTCAATGTCTCAGAAATTAAATTTGCTCAGGTCATGGAAGATCTGTGCCTTCTTGTTGAATTATGTGGTCAATATAAAATAAATATGAGCTCTTTGCTTCTAAGGTCTTGAAAAGGACCTTTCATTATTATCACTTGTTTGCAGTTAGCTACTCATCAGTCCTTGATTTTGCTGATAACTTAATTGATGATGCAGCAGGTGGGGAAAGTGCTTCACAAAGTGCACTAAATATATATCTATGTTCAGGCTCCTAAATACCTTTGAAATGCAGCCTCTGGTAATTTGCAATGAAACCAATTTCTGTAGAGTTCTGATTTATAGAAATAGTTGTGGGAAACACAGATGCTCTCTTCTAAGTAGTAGTCTCTAATCAGGAGAACATGTCTGCAATTTGTTGACTGTATCCTCAGTGAAAGATAGAGCATGCTCAGGTGTGGACACTTTGGTGAACCATCAGAGTCTATAACCAGAACAAACTGGTTAGTAAATGCACGTGTGGGTTTAGTTGCTAAGAGGAGAGAGAGGGAGAGTGGTTAAGTGCTGTGAATGTAATGGGGGGCTTTGGTGAACTTGGCTAGAAGCTGTTGGAAAGAAGCACATGTTTGAATTTCATTTTTCATTCTATGATGTTTGTTAGTAGTAGTAGTATGATGGAAAAACTATAGGAGCCTAAGGTAAAAATAGGGGTTTTGACATGTTTTCTTTGCAGTTTAGTACTCTTTAGGTAGCATACAGGTCTATTCTCTCCCTTCATACAGAGTGCAGCTAGTACTTTTGATTTGGACTGGTTTATTTAGAAAGTGATGTTTTAACCTTCACTAGTATCTCAAAAATCTCTTTAATTTTCTTTCTAAAGATAACCACCTAGTTTACTGTGACTTGATGAAAGAAGGTTCAGTAGTAGTGTATCTCTGAAAAAAATTGGCAGCAGAATTACTGTTTCTTTGGCATTAGTTTGCAAAGTATGGTATTGGTAGCTTTTAAAACTGTTTTGAGAAACTAGCACAATGTGAGCAAGTAACATTTTTCTGTGGACCTGAGGCTACCCAGGGCTACT
This sequence comes from Astur gentilis, assembly GCF_929443795.1. Taxonomy (NCBI): domain Eukaryota; kingdom Metazoa; phylum Chordata; class Aves; order Accipitriformes; family Accipitridae; genus Astur; species Astur gentilis. Next base: position 9,105,205 of record NC_064905.1, read on the forward strand.
TGAGCAGTAGCCAGCCTGTTGAACAGAAGTCGTGGTCATTATCATAGCAGTAGATTTTCATGTTAAAAAGCCTGATAGCACAAGCATTCAGAAGACATATGGACATTATAGTTCAGGTATTACTTGAAAAACCTTATGCAGATGGTTGAAATCAATCAGTTCTCTGTTATATAAGAAGTTTGACTGTAGCTCTAAAAGATAGGTCTTATGACTGCTTTCTCTCTATCCTTTGTGGCAAAAGGTTATTTTGGGGAAAAATATAGATAGTATGCAGAAAGCAGTTAATACCTGCTACTTTGAAAAGCAAGACTGTGTGATCGATGTTGTGGCAAAATTGTTTCTTTAAAGCTACTACTACAGGAAAAAACTGATTAAATTAGTAGAAGTCGTAAGTGCATTCTCACATTTTAAAAATGAAAAAACTTCATTACAAATTTTCAGAGGTAATTCTGTGCTTGTTATCTTGGTTTGTTGTATGTATTTTTTATGGTGAAACCTAATCTGATATGAAAGCTAAAACAGCTTTGTTTCATCTATTGAAGATCCATGAAAAATTTCCCCAAATACTCTCTTTTTAATGTCTCCAATATCCTTGTTTTTCCTACTGTATCTAATCTACTATGACTTCTCTTGCTCCTCAGACTTCATATGGAGGCACTGAGAGTATATCTGAATGCTTAGTGTTACTTGCACTTGTGAGATGAGGGCCAAATGAAGGCTATTCCTTTGATCCATAGCAAGCAAGTGGAATTATTTAGACCTCCTAAAAAGTCTCATTCTTTATTGTTTGTTAAACTTACAGTAACAGTTAAAGCATTCCTCATTGTGACCAGTAGTTTATACTCACTGACAGAATTAAAAAAGACCAAATAAAAATGATGCAATGACTGAATAACAACACATCACGTGGCCATGCTAGGATGTTTAGCCACAGCCTTTATGTGCAATTGAGCAGTAGAAAGTCTGACTTGCTGTGGTGGGTTGACCTCAGCTAGCAGCCATGTGTCCACCTAACTGCTCACTTGCTCCCCATCATCAACTGGACGGGGGGGTGAAATAGGACACAGAAGTTCATAGGTCAAGATAAAGACAGAGAGACTGCTTACCTGTTACTACCACAGGCAATGCAGACTCCACTTGGGGAAAATTAATTTATTGCCAATTAAAGTAGATTTAGATAGTGAGAAAGACAAAAAAATTAAGACTTCCCACCACTGCTCTGGCACCTGGAGGACCCACTGGAGCTCTGCCAATTGGCTCAGCCATGTCCCATGGGGGGCTGCTGGAGCCTGGCAAAACTGGCTGGAATTGTCTGTATCCAGCACAGGGCAGGCCTGGTCTCTTCTCCCAGAGGGCACCCCTGCTGCCAGACCCTTGACATCTACACCTGGGACACATCTATACCCGGGACACCTGCGTGGTTTCAAAATAATACAGGGGAGCTTGAGACAAGAAGATTAGACAGCCTTTTTTGATCAGGCAAGAGGGTAAGTGATTCTCAGTATTTAAATTCGGGATACTTTTTTATACCAAGTCCTGTGCTCAGCAAGGAATATCCAGTTGGGTAACAATGGATAATAACTCCCTCTGTAATTCTTTTAAAATAATTTTCTCTTTAAGCTTATGATTATAAATCTTTAAAAAGTAAAATAGCCAAGTTTTAGCATTAATATAGTAAATCAAAGAATGCTTAAAAAGAAAAATAATCTTGGAGAAGTCTGTAGCTGCTGGTTTGAAAACAAAATAGCCAAACATATGTGCTAAAGACATGGGAAATGGAAAAATATCATGCAAATCAATATAAATTAGACTTGTGATATTGCTTTAAGGATTTAGTAGCACAGTTTAACCAAAAATAAAGGAAATTTTACTTCTGAGTTTCATAGGTGATTGATTTACCATGTTTTGTTTGAAATATATTATGATCTGACCATAAGAATAGTGATTTGTAGTTTTATCAACCTTTCAAGACTTTTGTAAAATGTATTATATCATAAATCCATTTTCCTCTCCTCCAAAAAAAAATATTAATTACAGAAAAAAGCAGGTCTGCTGTTGATTTAGGAATCACTTGAACTCTAATGTCTGCATACAAACTGTCTATCACAAGCACTGTTTCTGTTATACTGACTACCCTGAAGCTATCCAAATGTATGAACATCGAAGTCACTCAGTAATTTTGCTGTCACTCTTGATGTAAACACCATGCATGAAACTTCCATTTAAATCAACACCCTTTCTGCTCCCATTCATATTCTTGCACTTGCTTTCAAGTATAACCTAATTGAGAGTAGGTATCTTGCCAAGATATGGTTAATGGACTAGGCTTTTCATTGCAACAAGCTCTGAAGTAGGATGTTTGAAGGAAATGTATGTGATTGTATTCAAATATGTGAAATAGCACTACAAGAAATGTTGAGCTGCATTACTGTTATGTATTTCCTGGAAGAGTGGTTGGCAGTGGAGGTGTGGGATTAAGATCACTGAGTTCAGGTTTAGCTCCAACTTAAACTCATTGGTTAGATTTAATAAAACAGTGAACTCTCCCTGCTTTAGTTTAGTCATTTGTAAAGTGGACTTGATAGTATCCATCTTAGCAGGGTGTTCTGAGGCTCATGAAAGAGAATATTTAAATCTTTAAAGTTGTTGTAATGCTGTAAACAGTAGCATTACCCAGCAATCCTGCAATAATTAAGTAGATTCAATGTGAAGGAAATTCTGTAGCCAAGTGGCTTGCCAAGTGCTTACCTGTGCAAGGTAGAAGGAAGAAGCTTCAAAAATTAATGATGTATGTATTGGAATGATATTTAAAAACAACTGGAACAGGAATATTCCAATTATAAACAGTTTTAGGAAATGTTTGATTAAATATTAGGCCTTTTAATGCATTCACATAGTTAAATTGGCTTATTTCTAATAACTATTTTAGATTCAAATGTCTGTTTTTAAATAATTTCTATAAAGTACGTGATATCTTCTGTATCATAACTTTAATAGACAACTAAAAATAATTTGCTGTACAGCACAAAATGACTACCCTTTTAAAGAGAATCTGAGAGAAAAGAAAACTTCAAAAATTTACCTTTAGATGAATAATCTTTTTTGAAATTTGTAAATTATGTCCCTATATGTAGGATTGGAAAAAAAAAATATTGAAAACTTGGATCCTATATGTGTTTTAATCATGATTGTCTTCAAAATGCATAGGGCTGTGCCTATTTTCCTTTTTGACTATTTCTGCCTGTGGTTGTATAGTAACTGCTTTCTTTCTCTGGGTACATATAGTCACTACTAGACTCTGCAGTAAGATTTTTTTTTATAAAAGACCAACCCATTTTCTACCATGCTGTTTTAAATCTAGTGTGTGTACAAGCTGGCCAGTGTTATGGAATTACGCTTTCTAAAACTTTTACATGTTGCCACCAGGGTCAAGTTTAGGATGCGGGAAATAAAAAGTAACATAGCTAGGGTCAGAGAATTCATACTGATCCATCACTCGTGTCCAGTGATCCTAGTGGCCATTGAAGAAGCAACTCATCAGCTGAATCCGATCTGATCCCATTCATCTCTTTTAGATTTATGAAGTATTATGTCTAGTCACTAGAACAGTTAACACTGTTTTTACAAAAACATCTCAATGTTTGAAGTCTATACTCATTTTCAAGACTGAGTTCAACATTTGGAATCCAATTCAAATAAGCTAGCTTTAAGGTTATAACAAATGGGACTTCTAAGATATTTCAGGTTTCTGCATGGTTTTAGATATTTGTATCTAAGCCTATCCAGATTTTTCCTATAATGGGATTCAGCTGTTCATAAACTTTTCTTGGAGTATTATCAGTTTCTCTTTTATTTTAACTTAGCCTGGCAATTGAATTTATTGACGTGATTTTTATAGTAAAAAAAAGAACTCTCAGGATGTCAAAATATTTTTCAAGGTTCAAACAGACATTCATGAAACTCAGTTTTTCAGTTCTTATTTGACTAATCATCTCTTTCCACTAATGTCAGTTTGGCCTTCTGGAATATCCCATTGAAATAATGAAGGAAATTTTATCAGGGATATTTTTGACCTACAGCATTAACAATATTCTGGAAACCTTTTTATCAAATGCTAAGGTAGTCATATAGGATGGTTTTGCTGTTTTTTCAGGAATGTGAAATCAGAAAATACAAGTATATATTAATATCCTCTGTGAATATCCATGTGGGTGAACATGTTTGTGGGGTGTTTTTTTTTTCTTGAAAGCCTGGCCTATCACTGCAAGCTCTTACCATTTAATTTGCCATGAATGTCCCTTAGGCAACATCCCTTCTCTTGCACTTGAAGAAAAACACTCAATAGAATAATCAAGCACTTATTTCTTATAAATGTTTCGTATTAATGAAATGTTTCAAAATAATAAGTTCGAAGGTTTCTGTGTGTTTATCGTGAGCAAGTCTGCACATCTTGTATAGATGTAAGTAGCTCATACGTACATCTACTGGAATAAATTCTCTTACTGCCAATGTACACACAGGGGCTGATGATACATTTTACATCGCTATTTACCATAAAACATTTGATATCGCAAAAGAACTTCAGGTCAAAGCCTTTGATTAGATTTTTGCAGAAGCTAGATCATCTGGCTTGGAATTAATGTCTTTCAGTAATAATAAAAAGAACGTGAAAAAATTAAGCCGATTAGCAGGAAGCAACTTCTCTTATAGTCAGCATAAGTAAGCATCCTAGTAGATTGGTGTAGGAATGTGACAGAGCAAAACATTTATTTACTTCTATGTTTCCTTGTAATAAAAATTTTTCATGCTATTTGTCACTGTCATGTTTTTTTGACTTTTAATGTGCTGTCACTCATTTCCTTAGGATCTTTTTCATATTTCCCCAAACTTTTGCTATTTTATTTTTCTAGCTTCATGACATATTTCTGGAGGTTCTTATTTGCAAGCACAAACATTTCAACCCACCTCTAGAATGACAGTGTGACATGATTCCACCTGCTCAATGTAAAATCATGACATGTTTTTCTGACTTGTCCTCACAGATGAATCCATCTCCTCTTTAGGCAAAACCATATAAGCCTTCCCCTTTGCTAGCTCCTTTCTCAAAGACTACAGCTCTTTCATTTGTCTCCTGTGCATCACTTTTTGTTGCTCAGACTTGTATCTAAGCCTTCATATCTAGGTTATCATGATGATTATTGTGAACAAAGATATGTAAGATAGGCGTTTCATATCTATGCAATCAGTAAGGCTCTTCTCCACTCTCTTCTGGTGGTATCTGGTTGCTATAATCTACTTTTTCTTTCACCTAAAACACTCAGTTGAGTTATCCAGGCCCCCACCCTAAAAAGCAATTTGCCTCACAAATTGCTTTCATTACCTTGTACATTTCTTGATCTGCATTTTCTTCCCTGTTTCACCAAATACAAGCTACTTGTCTCTGTTTCCACTTTGCAGCCACCTTTTACATAATCTGTCAATCGGGACTAAGGGGTCAGTCATCACATCGTGCGCTGTGATGTCAGCTTCTAATCTGCATGTTTGAACAAACAAATGCTCTATTATATGGCTCTCAATGTTTTTGGGGGGGAATCTTTCAGCAATAAATATCATGATTTGAATACAAAACACTGACACCTACCTTTCTACTGCCACCTTCCTGGTATTTTGTTGGGTGTGATCTTATTTGCACAATTACTTCTTCAGGCAGACCACTTGGGGATCTCATGCCTCTGTCTAAACTAATATTTTCATATTTGCATGTTTTTTCAAATTCTTTCATACTTGGAGACAGATTTATCTGTCAAATGTTCATTTTTAAATTTTACCAAATCAACTCTGAGGTATGAAAACTATTGTAGAGAAAAATGTCATGGCTAAATATCCTTAATTTACTTCACAAAATGGTTAACAAGAGCACAAGGATGGTTTCCTAACATGCTATGACTACTGATGAACTTGCAAGATAGTATCATGCCGCTGTTAGTTTGCCTTCAAGCATTTCTGACTCAGAACCTATGAAAGATGAAGCATTGTTATGTAAACTTATTTTGAATTAAGTTTGGGAAGATCATGTGTAACTGTCTTCACCTTTGCTCTTTGAGACGATCATTGAATTGTCCTAACATTTCTAGTAAGTTGCTAAACTGTTTTCTTCTAAGCCTCTGTGGAGGTTCTCAGGATACTATTCTTTATCATTCTCTGTGAAAAGCTTTTAATTGTCAAGAAGCAGAAGTGTAACACTGTCCTCTTCATTTTGGAGGGGTTTTGATAAAACATTACAATTATTCTAATGCTCCTATAACTGGACCTTTTACTTCCATAAGTACTTGATGTTTGACAATGGCACTATGTATACTATATATAAATCTGATTAGGGAAGAGTCCTGATTACAGAAATGACTGGGCTATTCTTTTAACTTGTCTCATAAGATATGATTTCTCATTAGACTTGTCTTTGTGAAACATTTATTTAATTAATGAAAATAGTGGCTCTGAAAAATATTATCAAGCATAAAATTACCCTGGATTTTCAAAGGAATAGTACTGAGTCAAGGAAAGAAATAGCACCTAGGCAATTCCCATTCTTCATAACTTGTCATGCAAGAAATGATGTTCAGATCATTGAATTACATGAATAATTTATGTCTAGCCAATGTATTTGGAGTTTTTAAAATGAATGGGGCATCTGAAAGTAATTAATATTGTTGGTTTTTATATATACTAGACAACAAAACTTATGTTAAAACTTCATTCAAAATTTGCTATGAACCAACAAGAGTAAATGAATTCAGTAGGAGAGCTATAATTTAACTAATTCTTTATTTGTCCTTGGTAGCCTAGTAACTGAAGCCCTTTAAAAAAAGATTTAGTTTTATTGTTTTTAAAACTTTTCATATGTATTCTGCAGAATTGTTTATAGATATTTCAGATAAAATGTGAACATTCTTGCCTTTGAAAGTAGACCTTCAGTAGTGCAGACTTTGTTTTTAGAATTTCCTTGCTGTAAAAGTCACTTCTTTAGTCTGTAGAAGATTAAGATATGTGTTTAAAATGTCTTTTTTTAAAAAGCATACATATTTTTAAAAGTCTCACAAGTTATTTACCATGTACACATGTATCTATCAGAAAAAAAGAACAACAAAATGAGAGATTGGCACAAGCTGTTGACACAATTTTTGCCCTCCATCACATTCCTTTTAGAGCAAAATCATTGAAATTTGTGAAATCTGTGGAGGTTTAGTAAAATACAGCAGATGGTAGGAGCTGAAGAGGGTGAAAAGTGCTGAGAGATACTTGATCTAGTTTTTCCTTTTCCACCTTAGCCTGTAGATATTTCCCAGGAACAGTGTGAGGCATTGTTTGAGGTGGTGTGGAAGGGCTGTTGGCAAGAATAACAGACTGACCTTGCTACCTTGCACACTGAGAAGGATTTCAATGTCCCAAGGTGGTGTTGCACAGTGTGCAAGCCAATAATTTCTAAGATGAAAATGTCCAGACCATGTAGCTTTTAGATATTTGTCCATTCATAAGTTGTGAGTTCTTTCTTTTTCAAATTATACATTTGCAATTAGGGAGAAGTAAGAATAATAATATAAATTCTTCTTCTAGAATTATCAGAGAAAAAAATTTAGGTTGTGTGAATGAATTGGATATTATTTAGGGAAAGCACACACATTAAGGCTACTGAACTGCTAAATCAAATTTCACCTGCAATTTTCCACACTTATTCAGCATTCTCCTAACCTAGCTCAGGTCTGTTTCAGTATTTGATGTGGAAAGAGAACCCTGTTCTTGAGACTGAAATTAAACTATTACCTTGAAAATTTTCTGTAGACTTGGATACAGTACCAGCTTAAAAACAAAACAAAACCAAACAAACAAAACCCAAAATTCAGGAAGTTAGATTTATATAACAGCTTCCAGCATTGAAAATGTTTTTTCACACTATTCTTCCTTATTGTTGATCCTTATTCTGACAAACTTAAAATGTAAGCTTCTTCAAATGAGAAGCTTTGAAAAGTTGAGTACTAGCTGAAGTGTCAACTTACCAGACATTTTCATGAGACTGGACAGGCTTATGATACGCTCTATCTTATTTTTCTCCAAACAGTACAGTAAATGTTCTTTTACTGAAAAAGCTAATGGTGCATGACTCAAGTCATAACAGTTTATATTAAAAGAGTTTACATAAAAAGAACCACCATGGAGATAAGTACACCATTGAACATAACCACCATGAAAGCTGAAATGTTTATGAAAATTATTCTTAAAACATTAAATCAAATTTATCTTTAACTTCTGCTGCATCTAGAAATTTTGTAGTTTGGACTCGAGGAGGTTCACGTTTCCTTCCTTAGGTAATTTAAGTAATTTTATAGCACTAAAGTATGTGCTCTGACATTTACATATCTCTCAGTTGACTGTTAAAGCAACTTAGTCTTCCAGCTTTTTGTCCTTTGCTTTACACACAGTTATGCATCTGAATCAACTTGCAGTAGGTGCTCAGAACCTTAATATTTTGGTGGGGGGAGAGGGGTGCCTTCATGAAGTTTCAGGTGTTTGTCAGTCAAATAGGATATGCTGGGTAGCAGTACCCATTACATAATTTGCTGAAGTCAGTAGTACTGAAATAATTTGTTCTGGTACTGAATGTTGTCCCATCACTACATCCAGTGTGTAGTGATCCCGTGTGCTATGGTTAGTGTATGCAGGAATTAGTCTTTGTGCATATGTTCCTGTGCTTTGTTTGATAAGAATTGGATGAATTCCATTTCAACTCTCAGAACCACCTTTATATTGTTGTCCATTGAACTTTGCCAATTCAATGCCATCAAGGAATATGATAGAGTTATCAAACATACCAAAAACTGGACGATGCAATATCATAGTATTTGTTGCAATGCCAGGATGTGTCATTACTTTTTTTTGTGAAGATACATTTTTCGCTGTGGTCACGCAAAGTGTACGGCTTATGAGTGACTCTGCCTATATTTCATAAATTAGCATTCTTCTATGTTCCCAGAATATATATATGATGCTTCTTTAAGGCTGCTATGTTGTGGGAATGTCTGAGAGTGTGCATATGCCCTGAAACACAAAAATATTAGCAGTACTGTTATGGTGGATTTTTGCTTTTTATTGGTCAAACTATTGTCTGTGATTAATATTAATGAAAGCTGTATGGTTGAAGTCACACTTCTTGAAATGTATTCACTCCGACTTAGACAGCTGTGTATGTCCCTTTCTACTAGGTAATGATTAGTTTGAATATTACTAGATAAAACAGAATCCCATCTAGGCCAAATACTGCAAGAGCTCCTCCTAATGGAGCTAACAGAAAGAGAGAAAAGAAAAAAGAAAAAAAAATAAAAGAAGGGGGCAGGGGGGGAGGTGGTAAGGGGATACAGAGAATTTTCCCTGCATTTGTTTCCTAATTTGAATGGTCTCACCATGTTACTGAAAGGCTTTGGTACATATTTATCTGAAAGAACCTTGGGAAGTTCTGTTTTGGAGAAAAGTACAAATTGCTGCTGCAAATTATTTTACAGAGTGAAATCCATACTTGGATACCTGGAAAAAGTGTTCTAATGCTCTTCAGGTGTGTGCAAAAGCTGGTGCAATTTTCCTTTGAGTGTGTGACATATGAAGCTGATCACAAGTGCATCCTCTTTCTGACTACATTATCATGCAGTAATTTAAGTGCAAAGCTACTCTTTTTGCAAGGTCAAATCTGTATGCAGTGAGCATTTACACAATGAAAAGATGGCTGGGCTAAATTAAATATTTGGCTTATAATAAAGTCTCATGGATTCCAGTCCTACAGATCCCAGTCCAATTTCACCTCTTCAGCTGAATGCATGCCTTTACTTACTGGCCTGGGTAAGGATGACAAAACAGAATCTTAATCTAAGCTGACAAAATGTTCTCAACAAACAGATGAACATGTTTTAATTTGAGCTGTCACCAATAAAAGTATGGGCTGGCTGGGTACAGCAGCCTGTAGCAGGTTGATAGGCAGAGACTGTTAGGCTTTTATCGTATTTCTTTGTTTTCTTTCTTTTTAATATAGAGCAAAGTCACCTTGAGACAAATTTGAAATAATCACAGCTTGTTAAAATAAATAGCTATTGGAATCTAATGAATTATCGTGATTTCTACAAGATGTGACTAAAGACTTGCACCTTTTGTACAAAAGTATGGTAAGTTTTAGGGGCCATTTGAATCAGTGGAACTACCCTTGGCAAAGAAACAGATGGCAGTTATGGCAAAAGCAGTTTTCCATCACAATGTTACTGCTGGGCACTTCAATCACAGGTGTAAATAAGAGCTCCCTGGGGACTGCTGTTTCACATCCAGCTGTGATAATCTCCGAGGGGCTATTTTAACAGATGGACATCATCACAAAGCTGGTCATACCTGATGTCTCTGTGCTGAAGGCTGTCAAAAGAAGTGTGTATGGCTTTATATTGAGATTCTCCACCCCTTTTGGAATCCTGTGATGCATCTTATTATTTAGATAATCACTATCTAATTTGCATAGTGAGAGAGCTGTGCAAGGTAAAAAGCAGATTTAACACAAGCCAATTCTGTTCACTAATTTTTTCCATAGGTGTTTTTCACTCCTTGGCCAAAATGTGTACGTACGTATGTTTGGTTCTTGCATATTCCTGAAGGGTGGCTGTGATAAATAAAAATGGAGTATGTTGCTAATGTCAGAGTTTGAAGACAGCTGGTGATTTTCAGCTAAGACACAGTAGGTCCAATTCTATTTTCACTTTTCTTTGAAATCTGGAGAACTGACTGAGCTACAACAGCATATGAGGGTCTGGTTGGCTGTCTAATGGTCTGATATTTAAATAAATAAATCGGAGGACAAGGTGAATGAAGGACTAAATCCAGACCAGGCAGATTACACTATTCCATCAGCATGTGGCTTTTCAGCAACCAAAGCTCTGAGTCTTTGAGAAGTAGTGATAATACATTCTTCATGATCTGAGTCAGAAATGCAGTAAAGGATAGTCATGAAGTATAATTTTTCTAGCATTGAACAAGGGTGTGGTATAACTAACATGCACTTCCTTAATGTTTATTCATACCAAATTTTAGGCCTTACAAATTGCTAGATCTCTCAAAGAGAAAGACTTTCTATTCTTCAATCTCCATTCATGGAAGGAGTGACTTATAGCAGAATTCATTTGTTTAATCATCTTAATTTGAAAAGCACATAAGCTACCTTGCTAGTCATTTTAGGAGAAGGCCACTTCCAATAGAATTAGGGTACATTTGTGCCATTCTGTTTAGAGAGTCAATATGTCCAAGGTGTCTAGATGATGAACTTAAACATTTACCTTTTCTTCAGTGTAATTATGGTACATAAACCATTTGCTAAATAAATTACAATGAGCAAATTTGTATAGCTTAGATGTAAGTTCAATTAATTCATCTATTAAATTAATTTAAAAGACTGAATTAAACTAATATTTGCTACAATTAACTTGTCCAATTCTAGTACTGAAATGGGTCGCTTCAATTCTAGAATGAAGCAGTAGATGACTTACTTTCATTTCCAAACTAATCATATAGAGTGGGATCTACTAATTACAAACTTCCATCAATACCTAATTACCATGTACTTCTCACTTGCTGGTTCATCTTACAACAATCTTGGCATCTTCTACTGAGCAGCATGAAAAGTAAGGGGTATTTTTTTATAACTTATTAGGACAGTTTCCTTTGTGCTCTTCCATTCTCCATTTGGGCAAAGGACCTTTTCGTAGTCTGCTCTTTTGACTTGATAGTCTGTCTTTGTTCCCCCTTTGTTACCTTCTTCTTCAACAAGTATCAATTATTTATCCCCATTTTCAAAGCACTTGTACAACTGATTTTTAGAACCTTGCAGCATAGTTTGGGGAAAAAACTGTTTTATTTTCCACAAATGTCACTCCAGACTTTGCATTTAGAACTGCACAATCATGAAAAAACATAGCCGTTGATTACCGTTCCAACAACAGTTAACATTCTGTAAATAAAATATTATCCTTTCCAGCATACCCTGTAGGTAATGGTGTCTTTCCTCAACTAGCATCCTGGCTGCAGAGAGACTGGTTTTAGGCTTTTCTCTATAAAGAACAGAATTCAATTGGAAAGGAGCTGAGACAAGCAAAATCTTCCAATTCCCACAAGCAGTGTCAAGACAAGGTATTTGCTGTATAATCACTTCCTGCATGACAATAAACAACATTTAAGGTCTAAATATCACTGCTGTATCATTTTATAAATAGTGGCCTGAATCAGACTGGCTGTTGTTTCAGTTTTCAATGTGGTAGAAATAAAGCTACAAACTTTGAATATTTCAGACAAGACCTTTAGCCAAAAGAGTGTTTTGTGCAGTGTGATTTCTACGAAACTTCTCTTCTTCCTCATTTAATTTAGTAGAAATCTTTGCAAGAATAAGATGAATTGGGCTTGGCTCGTGAAGGGCAGTGCAATACGCTACATTTTAGACATATGAACGAAGATCATATTATCTGATTGATTCTCAAAAAAGCATAAGCTGATTAATGAAATGTCAAGTTTCATATCTATAGAAACACTTTTACTTAAAATAATTGTGCCATTAGCTTGGCAAAAGCAGTGAGCCTTTTAAAGACTCCAAGTCTGCATCAACAAGTCTTCTCACAAGTCTGCAGTTTACCATGTACTCCTGCTGTGATTAGCTTTGCACTTTTATTGCATATCATTTTTGTCCTGCTTTTGTCACTTTTACCAGATGACTCCTCCTCACACCCCACTCCCCTTTAAAGAAGTCCGGCTTCACCCAGAATGTCTAAATGTGAGATGTACAGTACAGAAATTTTTGACATAACTGTCAGCTGAATATTTTTGTTTCTGTCCAAAGATAGTGCCAGAAATATAGCATACTGGAAAGCTGCTGAACTTGTTGTTTGAGTCAGCCTGTCAGGCTTCTTGGTTTTATTGTTTGTTTTGTCTATAGTGTAAAAGGCAGCCTAGTTTAAAGAGTAGTGAATGGGGGATAAAGGCACCATGCACTGAATTCTCACTTTTCACTTGTTCTACTGAGACCTGTCCAGATCACTCAGTTTTCTGTTCATCTATTCACACACTACCCTTCGCTTCTGCTTATTTAGACAGTCTAAAGCTGGAACTCTTTAACTGTGCATTGGTCTGGCAAGTAGCACATCGTCATTCTAGTTTGCCTTAGATTTTAGGAGTTGATTTGTTCTCTAAATGTCTGTGGTGTGCTTTCATGAGCATGCCTTGTCTTCACATTTCCAGACATATACCTCAGTTATCCCACAGCACAAAGTCTTATCAATGCTGAATTTTACAAGATTGCCATTTTTTAGTGATAAAGTGTCTGTGCTAAGACAATTTGGGAAGAGCTCTGAGTGGGAGTCCCTAGACTTTATCTTTTGCAGTGAGCAACTTGGAGTTACCGAGAAGGTGTGTAGGCTTCAACACTGAGTCTTATCAGAATACTGAATAAATCTTCTGGAAACAGACTGAGCTATAATATATAGAAGGCATATCTTTTTGTATACATCCATCCATTATATCTTTTAAGTATGTTTTCTTCAGACTTATTCTGACTGCTAAATTTGTGGCCTTCTTGATTAATGCAAGTTCTGTCAGTCTCCTCTTGGGTCTGCAGGAAAATTATAACCCTCTAAAGACAGGCCACGTGCCCGTTCTATTCTCTCTGGGCCACACTGTGCACATTTTTGTATGCTGAGCCTTTTTTCTAAGTCTTGAGAGCTCAAATGGGCATCAGGGAGTTAGCTGACATAAAGCCAGTCCTGCACCCATCCTACAACTTGGCTGGGAGCAGAAATTATGATGCTGCCAGTTTTTCATAAATGCAGCAGGAATTTGTGATTGAAATACAGCCAAAGCAACACAAGATGTAGGCTCCTCAGCACCATGCACAAAGCTTGGGGCTAGTTCATAAAAAATTCTGTTTTATTGTTTGTTTAGATGTTGGGAAGAATTTTTTTAAAATATCTAGTTAGGAAGAAAACCTAGAAATTGCAAAGCAACATTTTACGTTAAGTATGACTGAAACTTAGATTAAAATATGAAATGTTGTCACTTAGAAATAAGTCACACTCATTCGCGTCTTTACCCCATTCTTGGGCATTCCCGACAGCTCTGTGCAGTGCCACTGGCCAGTGCAAACCTGTTTCTGATGTTGATGCCAGTTAGCAGCTCACACATGATTTAGCAGATAACTTCTCTTTGTAAAATAAATGCAGCTATGGTCATATTAACAACAGGTTTACAAAAGAACCAAGCATACACACAGAGAACTGTCTCAGAAAAGCCTTTGGCAACCTATAGCAACAGCTACTTCTGGAGTGCCACACTGTAAGATTCCTGGTTTAATCTGGGGGGTTCGGGGAATATGATCCAAAAAGACTGGTGTTTTAGAAGCTCATCTGTTCTTTGGTGGCAGTTTGTTGTAACGTCAGAAAATATAAAATTTTATAAAGTAAAAACTTTTTTCCTGCTGAATTCTGTATTTTTGTTAGATCCTGCTTCCATTTCATTAAGCTAAGGAAGGTTGGCCAGTCTTATTTTAAAAATTAAGTTCAAGACAACAAAACAAATTGCTGGGTTTTGGTGTTTCAAATACCTTAAACTGAGAAATTAGGAGTACAGCAAGGGTGGTATGTCTTTATTGAACGTCTGAAGATGGTGATAGTTCCTAGCCCAATTGCAGCACAGTGGAGTACTTTGGAAGACTAGAAAGCATTGAGGGACAATTCTGCAACAAGCAGTGTTTAAGCTAGTAGGCAACCATTTCCACGGCCACGCTCTGGGCACAGGAGCAGGCGGTGTGTCTGCAGAGCACTGAAACACAGTCATATGGAGGTGACTATCACATCAGCTAAACCCCACAAAATGAGGACTAGTACTTCCCCCCGCCCCCCCCCCAGCACAGCTCACTCTTTTCTCAGTCCTTGAGAGGACAGCTGTTTGTTATTAGAGACAAGTCATGTTTCTGGTGGATGCCAGAGAAGAACATGTTCTAAGAATAACAATTTTTCATCATGAGCAACTTGCTAAAACCTCTCTCTAAATAGAGGAGCTCCAGCTCAGATAGCTTTCTGGTCTTTACTGCGACTTCCTCAAAGTGAGGAAAAAGCACAGTCACTTGAAGCTGGAAACTGAAAGACCAGTGAACTGATCCAAAGGAGTCCTAAAGATATACTCAGTGTCGTGAGTAGGTAGAAGATTTTGGCATTTGATTTGGTAGCTAAATGGGGTTAGACAGCTAATGTTGAGCTGGCAAAAATACTGTCACTGTACCAAGATTTATATTGGCTAGAAGAGGGTTTTTACCAAAAAGAATGGGGGGTGAGGGGTGGGGGTGGGGAGAATTTAAGAGAAACAATGGAGTTATGTGTTTTTTATGGAAACAGGTGCACAACAAAGTGCTTCCTGAAACATTTTTTCAGTATTTATTCTTCTGTTAAATCTTGTTCAGCACACTTTATTAGAATTTTTGATGGTTTTCTTTTTTTATCACTAAATAGCTCAATTGATCTCATTTTTTTAATGAGAGAATTAAAAGGAATTAGGAAAGCTATGAGTCACTTCTGAAAATAAAAGTTAGATGGAAATAGACATAGTAGAAACATTAAGCATATGTATAAGAAATCTGATCCCCCGGAACTATGATAGGTGGAAAATGTAATGGCATAAACCTAGGATACAAATCAAGGATAACATTTTAATAGGTTAGATAGTTAACCTCTAGAGAACCTAACTTGAGAAGACAAGGTGATTCTCCACATGTTAGTTTCTTGTCTTTTTTAAAATCGGAAATCAATACCTGAAGATTCTGAAGAAAAATCAGTGTTTCTAACCAAATTATACACTTGAGGCAAAAATACCTCAGTAAGGCCCTCTCGCTTACATTTTACATAGTCAAACTTGAGGGTTATGGTGGTCCCATTGCACTCCGTGAAATCATCTAGAAGTGTTCATTCATTTAGCTTTCCTACAATTAAAATATGACGAATTTTTAAGAGGAATCATTTGCCAACCAAGAATCATCGTTTAAATTCACTAGGAACATAGATCAACAGAAAGCAGCCACTGAACTGTGCAGTACTAAAGTCCTTTTATCACACACAGCTATGTCTACAGCTTTTTGACTGGTCCAAGATGAGAACAGTAAACTATATACCTGTCCCCAGAAACTCTGATTTGTGACATAATGTGCAATGGTGCCAAACAGGGTTGTTATTGTTTGTTGCTTTTTCCTTCCAGATGGCAATAATTTCCCATTACAAGCTGAAAAGCATTGAAAAGTACACATATAAAGTAAAGGCTGGATTTCTTTTTTTAACACTAGCAGCTGGCTGCCATTTGTTAGAGTGCTTGACTTGTTTCTTTAAAAATGTGATTTATTTGGAAGAGATTTTTCTGTGGCACTTTGTTTCCCCTCAGGCTATCTCTGAGTCCATAGCACTGGAGATGGTGGTTAATGAAGACAGATGACGTTCCCAGCCCCCAGGCTACTGTTTTCATTTTTCAATACGAGCCTTTGCATCAAGGAGTGAAGAGAGGCAGAGACATTCTCTGCTGACAGCAGGGTCTTTGTTTTGTTTCCCAAGGTTCTTCCTTAATGGTAAAAGAAAAAAAATGTGTTTCTATAATTATATATGTTGTAGGAATTTTAAAGGACAGTATTAGTTGTAAATGCAATGTTGAAAACAGCCCTGTTCAGCCTAACTAATGAATGTTACCATGCCATTTTTTCCTTTCTTGTACCAGTCCTGTCATTATTTGATATGCAGTGGTGCAGTAGAGACTTGAGTGGGTAAATGAGTTTAGCTTCTTTGAAACCAGCGAAACTATGGAAATGGGAATTTTTTTCTCTTATGTGAATGTTTTTACAGTATTTTATAATTTTTTTGAGAGAAGCAGACAATATGTGTGTTTGCACAGCAAACATCATGAGGCTTTGGAGCTTAAGTGAATGACTGGCTTGTGGATTAATACACTGACGTGATTTTCAAGATCTTGCTATTGGCCACGTAACTTGGTGGTTTGGGTCTCTCACACAGTGTGTATCCCATTGCTAGTACCTCACTTGGACTCAGATAAAACCGTGGTAGAATTTATTTTAAAAGAAAAAAAAAAAGGAATAATGGATTTCTAAAAAAAAATATTAAACATGCTGAAGTCACTTGAGCTCTACTTACTTTCTAATTTAACCTCAAATACATAGATATAGATGTGCTTCTCTTTGGACAGGGAAAATACAAATAATTTTTTAAGTAAATATTCTTATATATGACTTTGCTTTCATGACCACATTTTTATTGATATTCTGTAATGTTCATATTGGCATTGCAGCTTCGGCAATTTTTCTGCTATTAGGCTATTTGCTAGAATATTCATGAAAAGCAAACACAAAGTTGTAAGTTAATTTAAAATATACATGTATATTCATTTGGCAATGTTAAATTATCTAATTGTTTTATACAATGGAGGGCTTAAATCAAGACTGAAAGATGGAACTCTATTTAAAAAATAGTTAAGCTTTCTTCCTATTACGATTTTGTAGCTTTCTATCAGCTTCTCTTTTTCTGTGTCTTCTGCTGTGCTCTAATTGCATATAATTAGTTTACTGCTATAAGTAGAACACTTCCGAAAAAAAAAAAAATCTTAAGATGGTTGAAGTTTCCCAGAGAATAATCATATTTTCTCCCTTGAATCTAAACACTTCAAAGTTAAAAATTCAAAGATAAAAGAATCTTTGAAGAAGGACCATCTAAGAATGTGAAGATCAGTCTACCTGTTTATACTTCCTTCCTATTCCTATAGATAGGAATTCAAGAAGTGGAGAAAATTATGATTCTACTGAAGTCAGCTACAAATTATCATTGACTTTGAGAGGATTGTGAGCTTCAAAGATGATTACACGCATATATGTGTTGTGTTATTCCTGAATTTTCTAGTTGAAAAGAGTCTGTGAAATGGGGAGAGTAAGGGAAAGTCCACCTCAATTATGTGTGTGGGAGTAAAAGTAATATTTTTTCCTAAAGAAACTGAATTAGTAATGATTTAAATATTAGAAACAAGACCAGCATGGTTTGGGGTCTTGTTTGCTCTGGTTTATTTGTAGTGTCGAGTTGTTAAATGACGAACTAGCTGTATTTCTTCAAAATTACTAAAACTGAAAAGGCATTTTGCTGGTGATTTTCATAAGCTGCTGAATTTCCTAGGATTGCCATCCTGAAGTGGTGGATCTCTTCTCTACTATATAGCTGTTTAAGGGATGTGGCAGAGTGAGCTAGGATTAATGAACAATGACCTGCTTTCTGCTCTGTATCTGCAGTATCACAAGATAAAATCAGTGCTAAAAAAAAAAAAAAAAAATCTATTTTGGAAAAGGCCATATCGGGTTGGAGAGTGGTGAAAGTAGCAAAATCCACAGACATATCCTAAAGAATTTTTCTCTGCTTCTGAGAAGGAGTTCAAATTTAACAGGGTCACCTACTCAAGTGACTTATTGACCATTGGCAAACACATTTGTAAAATAATTTTTTCCTTCCTTCTTTCATACCCCAAAATCACCTTTTCACAATGTGGAGAGGAATGGGCAGCAGACAAACACTGTTAACAGCTAGAATCATGAAACCAGTAACTTTTGTCTTTAAAAGATCACTTTGGAAAGATTGTTTTTGATTCAGAAAATTCTTTGCAAAGGAAGTAGTTGGCAAATGTAAAACAGTTGTACATCAAAATGTTATGTAAGTTGTCCTTAAGTAGATCTGCAGAAATAAACTTCCCATTTATAAGATGTACTCTACTCCCTTTTGAAAGTTCCTTATATAAGCTTCTCACAGACCATTTTCCATTGTGTTTTCCAGTTCATCTTCCCCACTATGTGCTAATTCTCTTCTCTCCCCTTCTTTTCCTCATCAGAGGAGAGTGTGGGGATAGTAATTGTGAAGTTTGACATGACCTTTGCAAGCTGGTGTGCTTGAGCAAGCTGGAAATGAGACACAAGGAGGTCTGTCAGTCATGAATAGAGCTGACGGTAAATCATGGTTCCAAAAAGTCCCTTTCATTGAAAAACAGGAGTTTAGCTATATTAATTCAGGAGATAAGGTTGAGAAAGTGTCGTGGTTTAACCCCAGCCAGCAACTAAGCACCATGCAGCTGCTCACTCACTCCCCCCCGCCATCCAGTGGGATGGAGGAGGAAATAGGGAAAAGAAGTAAAACTCCTGGGTTGAGATAAGAATGGTTTAAGAGAACAGAAAAGAAGAAACTAATAATGATACTGATAACACTAATAAAATGACAACAGTAGTAATAAAAGGATTGGAATGTACAAATGATGCGCAGGGCAATTGCTCACCACCCACCGACCGACACCCAGCTAGTCCCTGAGCAGCGATTCCCCGCCCCCACTTCCCAGTTCCTAAAACTAGATGGGACATCCCATGGTATGGAATACACCGTTGGCCAGTTTGGGTCAGGTGCCCTGGCTGTGTCCTGTGCCAACTTCTTGTGCCCTGGCTGGGCGTGAGAAGCTGAAAAATCCTTGACTATAGTCTAAACACTACTGAGCAACAACTGAAAACATCAGTGTTATCAACATTCTTCACATGCTGAACTCAAAACATAGCACTGTACCAGCTACTAGGAAGACAGTTAACTCTATCCCAGCTGAAACCAGGACAGAAAGGTTGTCAAGTCAATGGAATTTCCCCTGCATTGGGATTGCAGGGAGCAGACCTAGTATCAGCAGAGAATGACAGCAGTTTGAAAAGGGTCACTGGTTGCTCAGCTTTGTCTAATGTATTCTACTTCAGACTATAAGTAGAAAAATTACATGTTAAACTCATGGAACTATGAGCATCAACTACATATTTGGCTTTTGGACAGGGAAAGATCACAAGAGAGAGCCTTGAACATGTCTCAACCTTTTCTGAATACACTGAATTAATTTTTCCAAATTCTGATTTCCCCTCCTCGCCAAAGACAGAAGTACTGCAATAATATATAATATTTCTTTCGAATCAAAGCTGTAAAAAAGACAGATATATTTAGGCCTATGTATATACAGTGCTGTCCTCATAAAAAAATATGGCCAAGCTAATAGACGTATTACAGTTCTTTATTTTTCTTCAATTTGTTTCTTGTGCAGCTGTTTGATACTTTTGGTCACTGTGACCTCCACCCACTCAGCCTCAGACCTTTTAGTCTTCCATTTCTGAGCCTGCCATGGTTTTGTGAACCTTTTGAGCCATTTAATGTTCAGTGGGTACAGTGTTGGCTCCTGGGCACAAAAGCCTTAGTGAAGTGCAAACTGAAGCACTGCATTACTTTTGATTCACTTACCAGTGATAACTTTGTTTCATGACATGCAGCTAAGTAAAAGTGGGAGGAAAGCAATTCCTTCCCTAGAGAAAATAAACTGGCTAGAATAAAACAAAAACAGGCAAAAAGGGGAAAGACTAGAAAGAATATCTAATAGCATCTCCCAGAGAAGAGGAGGCCTTTCTATTATAGGAAAAGGGAAACTGATGATATTCCTTGATGATGCTTCCAAATCCTCACCTTTTCACAAAGATCCAGTGGTTCCTAAGAGGAGGCTGGTTCTTTGTGTCCTCTTCTATCAGATTGAGTTCTCATTTTTCCTTATAGGTCCTGGTCTTGTAAGTCATCCAAAGGGATAATGACTTTTGTTGGACAAAAGTATCACTGAAAATTCCTGTGTGTATCAGCTAGAACTTTTCTAAAACCAGCAGCAGCAGCAACAAAATTCTATGCATGCTTTCTGAATTTTTTTTTCTGCACAAAACCTTGGTTTGGTGGAAGCTTTTTGATCACCCTAGTTTTAATTCAGTGAGTGATTAATGAGATATGGGAAGTTCTACCTCAGTTGTAGAGTTGTAGTTCTTTTCTTAAATTTGTAAGGATTCTCAGAGCTTAACTTTTTATGACTTTGAACATTGAGCTGAATGCTTTAACAGTTGCTCATGTTTCAAATGAGGTACAAGTGCAAGTGTGCCAAAGCATGGTGTTTGGACCCTCAGAGGGCCTGCCCAGGCAGTCGGGTGAACACTTGTGACTTTGGGAACAGCCTCTCACAGCTTCCTCTCATCTGTCACTGCAGTTCAGGGGTATCCTCACTCCCAGAAAGAAACATAAGCAATTAATCAAAGTTAAGGCTGCGATGCTTGATGAAGAGATCAATAATCTGTCTGGTTGCCCTAAGTGACAAGTTCAAAATAAGAAGAGGGGCATGGTGACACTGTTTAGGCTTGAGCAGAATTGATGATGACAGATTATTTATGAATTGGATTGAAACATCTCCTTTCTCTCATCTGTATCCCCTTTTCCAACGGAGCAAGAGATAGATTTTTCTAAGTAGTTCTTATGACCACTACTATGATGCAACTTGTTCTGAAAAGATCGTGTTCTTTAAAAGTTAATGCAACGAATTTTGGAAAGAGGAGAAATTCGGAAAATACTCATAGCTTGGCATTCTACGACTGTTGTTTTGGGAAGGAAAACAAGTGTGTGTTCAATGATTCCTAGATTTTCAAATCTCTCCATTCAGTTTTATCTGAGGGAAGCTTTTTTAAGTAGTATGTTATTGCACTGACAGTGTTATACCACTAATTACACTAGTTTAAGTTCTGTTTGGTTTTTAATGGAATCATAAACATATTGTGAGAGCCTAGTACTGTTACCTCTGACTAATATGAGGTAGGGCTGTATCATTATGAATTTATTTATTTTGCTAAACCCATTCTTCATGATATCTGAGCTACAATCCATGAAAAGACCCTCATATTCAAGTTTATACAAAGAACCTCAAATTCACCAAAACTTTAAAAAAAACCTGCTACATGCCAACATTCTCATATTACCTTCCCTAACTTTACATGAGTTCTTGTCATGGTTTAACCCCAGCTGGCAACTAAGCAGCGTGCTACTGCTCACTCACTCCTTTCCCCTCAGCAGTGGGATTGGGAGGAGAACCAGAAAAAAGTAAAACTCGTGGGTTGAGGTAAGAACAGTTTAATAATTGAAATAAAAAATAATTATTATAATAAGAAGGGAGATAAAAAGAGTGAGAAATAAAACCCAAGAAAAGACAAGTGACGCACAATACAGTTGCTCACCACCTACTGACCAATGCCCAGTTAGCTCCCGAGCAGTGATCCACCCCCCTGCCCTGCCAACTCCCCCCAGTTATATACTGGGCATGACATCCTATGGTGTGGAATATCCCTTTGCCTAGTTCAGGTCAGCGGTTCTGGCTCTGCCCCCTCCCAGTTTCTTGGGCACCTCCTCACTGGCAGAGCATGGGAAAGAACCTGAAAAGTCCTTGACTTAGCTGTTGCTAAGTAGCACTTACCCTAAAACATCAGTGTTATCAACACCATTCTCATACTAAATCCAAAACGCAGCACCATGCCAGCTACTAGGAAGAAAATTAACTCTATCCCAGCCGAAACCAGGACAGTTCTTCTATACTGGCCTATTCCTGGAGCATTTCTTATTAGAGCAGTTAATCTTTTCTCCAGGGAAAGTTTCTTCTTTCAGTCTCTTTTACTTTATTTTTTTCCTTCTGTTTCAGCCACATCAAATTGCCTAGTATTTTACCCCAATTTTGTTTTAAATAAACATGGGAAATTCAAGTTAAAAATGCAGGAGTGTATGGAATTGCTGGGAATAATCAGGAGCAGGTAGTTTGGACCTGCACACGGGCAGCAGGAATTGAAGCTCTTTGGCCCTCTGTCCCCCCGGGCTCTCCCCAGGTCTGTGCCCAGCTGCTGCGGCAGGTTTTGCCAGCAGCCTTCTGTGCTCCTGCAAGGCGGCTGCTCTTGACCTTAGAGAGAGGTTCCTTCTGCTGGTGTTACTGAGCCTCATGATAGCAGGTTTCCAACCTGGAGCCTTTCTAATGATTTTCACCTCTGTTGTTTGTTTGGCAGGACAGGTGACTAGGTCTTCTTTATCCCTTTGAATTATGGTAATACCAGGAGGAATTAAAGCCATTTCCTGTGCAGATCTCACTGTCTCAAATTAAACAAAACCATGACTGAAGAGGGGAAAAAAGAAAAAAGCTTAGGATATTTTTTTTTTTTTTTTTTTTTAAATGTTGTAATGCAAATTGCACACATTATCTATTGGGTTAATAACAGGTTTATTCCAAATTGTATTTTATTAATGATATCGACAGATTCAGGATAATCTTTCTGTAATAATTTTGTTTTGGAAAGTTCCTTACCTATTTGTGTAAAGACCTCTTTAGCCTCACTGATTGAACTACCTGAGCATCTATCTTGTGTGAATCTCTTGATAAGAGACAAGAGCTAAAAACTCCAATTTTTTGCTATAGGGAAAATCATAGTTTAAATGAGTTACACTGTTCAGAAGTTGACTGCACAGGAGGCACATGCTCTGGTTCATTGTTGTCCATGATTTTCTGTAATCTTTTTACCAGTGCAAGTAAACATAAAGTGTTGTCAACTTTGATTTCATAGTCTTTTACAATAACTTTGCATTCAGCTTGTATTGGTGTGAACAGCAATAGTCTAGAGTGAAATTGAACTATAAATCAGACTCAATGTCTACAAAAAATAGTCACTTTAATGCATTACTAACTCTCCAATTTCTTGTCTTTCTGGCTATGCAACATGCTGGAAGCCTTTTCCTCACCAACTATTACAGTAGTCTGAGCAGGTTTTTTTTATTTTTCCCAGTCCTGTTTAAATAATTTGAATTAAAGTATTTTGACCAGAAACTTTTGCGTAGTGTGTTTTCTTGTAAACCAAAGTAGTGTTTTTTTTTTCCAAATGATAGCACCCAAGTTAAAATGCAAAAGGTAGGCAGGAATGAAAACAGTTGAAAAGTTTGTGTATGAGGAGAATATAAACTGCTTTTGTTTAATATGTTGATTATATTTATTTCTATATTATAATAGCGACAGGGAAAAGACAAGTCAAGTGGGATTTTGAATGCCATGCTTGCAATCAAACATCCAATGAAACTGAAAATTAGTTGATACACTTGCAAATCTGTCAGATGAGCAACCTCTTTTCATATCATAGGGTTAATGTATTTTATCTTACCCTAGAACCTGCATCGCCTAGTTCCAGTAAGAGAAAAAGGTGTATTCATATTATATAGGGAGAAAATGCAACTTAGGAATTTACTGTATTATACAGCAACCCTGGTCATGAATCTCAAAAAAAAGATTTGCACATGATCAGCCTAAGGAATAATTGCTAAACTACAATTTCTATACTAAGTCAATAGATGCCCCCATATATACAGTGAAAATGTCAGAGAAATTAGATTAATCATTTTTAGGTCACTAGCTATATAATGACACATCTGTTTGATTCTGTAACTCTGCCGAATATTCAATTAGAGTATTTTGTGTCAACAAAAAGTTCACAGTTAATCAATTGTCGTTACTCCCTTTGTGTTTGATATTTGCTTATTTTCATTTCTATGATTGAGATGGTATTTTATGCCTATAGTAAGGAGTTAATATAAACAATCACAGAGGGTTTCATAGGCATGTACAATCTAAATAACTGCATTGCAACTTACCTCTGCTGGTTCACTTCGCTGGAGGGTAAGACATTACATAGTTACCTGCTAAGCAATTCTATAATGTGAGCAGGTCATCATTATGCACCTAGTAATATCCAGCTTTACTTTTTATGAAAAATTTCTTTAGCTTAATGGAAGAATAAAAATACACAGTATATGCAAGATAAACTGTACCATGGGAGAAACCTATACCTGCAGTCTAGGTCTTGCAGACAAATATTCTCTCTGAAATGAGGTAGCATATTATAACTGTTTGGGGAAAACCCTAATTAAAATCAGTTGGATTTTTTTGTTTGTTTTCCCCACCAAAAGAGCAAAATAGTCTGTGATGTCCAGAAAGATATACCTGTCAAAAGCACAGCGCACACTTCAAAGGAAAGAATTTTCAGATTATATTCCAGTTTAGGGAGATTGTCTTCAGAACAAAAATAAGACTTTCAAATAGATAAAGAATTTAATACAATTTTCTAAAAAACTACAGAAAGTGTAAATAAATTTGCACAGAACTCCAATGTCTTAATTAGCTTGTATAAGGTATTTAGCTTGGTAGCATACTGTATTTTTAATTGCAAGTTGTTACAATAGAAAATCAAGATGGGACACTTGAAAGTTATTTTAAAAAATTACAAATTAATAATTCCAAAGCAAAAGTAGGAAATAAAATATTGATCGTGGAAAGAATGAGTTCCCACAGCAATTCCTTACAGACTTATGCATTTCTGTGATCCAAGAAAGGAATATAAAGTAGTTATCTAGCAGGGTTTGCATATGAGACAAAGAAAGAAGGTAGTAAAGACAAGACAGGAAAGTTCACCAATACAGAATTATCTGAATTCTGTAGATGAAGGTTACAAAAGAGCAATAAGCATTTTGTTATGGTTATTTTAGATACCTAGTAATAAAACACGTGTCACATTCTAGAATAATGGGGTACTCTGAGAAGTGGTGACTTAAGGGTTGTGGTAGATTATAAACTGAATAGGGTAACATGGTAGCCAAAAAACAATACGGTCCCTTTATCTTCCCTGTGGTGACTAGATTGTACTCTACCTCTCTGTCATTGGTTTTGGCAAGCATGAAGCCTTAGTAACATAACAAGGTGTATGGGTATAAACATCAGGCTTTTCTGAGCGGCTTCAGTTGACTGAGAAAAGAGTACTGAAGCTTTAGGGCAAAGAAGCAGCAGACAACTGTAAAATAACAGCTGTTGAAATGAAATTTTGTGGTAGGGGAGCTGTAGTTTTTTCTTGAAGAAAAGCCATAATAAATTCATAGAAAAAATATTGCTGCAATTGGATACAGACAAATGTGACTAGACTATGCTAATTGATTTAAGCTAAATAACTAATGACATGTAAGGTTGACTTATGTTTGCCTGTGGAAAGGAAAGTAGCAATGTGAAACCAGGCTGGAGTCAATCATTTGCCGCCTTCTCTGCCACTGTGCTGTTGACTGATTGCCCAGTGGTTGGTCTAATACAGACATGACATATCTGACATCCAGTTTTGTGCCATCTCTGGAAAGAATCTAACAGACTGGCAACTTGAGTAATTGTTTTCAGGACATTCCACCCACTTGTAGGGACTAAAACAAATATGGATTATTAAACCCAGAGAAGCATTAGAGACAAGATATGAAAATGAGAGAGAAGAAGCATCTAGGTATTGTGGTCATTTAGGTATTAAGGTTTCAGTGGAAAAGGTGAAAGTCAAATACATCTTCTGTCTTTGTACCGTTTATGGTTAATGTTTTTTGACCATTTGTGTGTCACAGTAGGTTAATCACTGCACCCAGTTGGTTGAGTAGCTGTCAGCAACATAGAGTTTATTGAGAAAAATACTAGAAGGGAAAGAATCTGAAGTTAAAAAACTGAGAATTAATGAAAACACTTGGACTAAAATTGCAGTCTTCCTGATGTCAAAAGGTGGTGGGTATGTCCTTTCTGCAGTGGAAATTGTTGGTATTAAAGGGGTTGGGAGTGGGGTGGGCAGTATTGCAGCTCCTCAAATTGTAATGGTACAAGGCACTGGGAAAACAGTATAACCTTCCCTGCCTTCCTGCCATGGGTAGACTGAAACCTATGATATAATTAGTGCATGCAAATTTTGAGATGTTCTAATTTACATGATCAATCATTATTTATGTAAGTGTTCTCAGAAATGACAACTGCCAGCTTGATTAAAAATGCAAATGCTAATGCAATAGCAGAAAGTGAGTTTGAGGAGGATATGAATGCATGTTATTGACTGGCTATAGGCATGCCTGCTCTGCATGGTCCCTCTGGCTCCCTGGCAGGAGCAAAAAGGTAGCTGGATGCTGATGCCTTTCCTGTTTGCTTTGAGTCCTGAATGAACCAAGGTATGGCTGGAGAATTGCTCAATAGTTCCAAGTGTATAACTACTAATGATGTTTGGAGTAGGCTTTAAACTATGGGCCTGTTACAGTTCAAATGAAACTGAACTGAAAAATTCCTAATTCTCATTTAAATGGTTTGGTTTCATCCCATAGTGCTAGGCTTTATGTATTCCATCCATAGATACGCAGCTGAAAAACAAGCTGAGTGTAGGTGATCTAGCTAAAATGAGCTTTCATTGATCTGAAACGTTTTATGAAGTTTCAGACTTAAAAATCTCAGCAAGAAAACCATAGAAAATCTCAGAATTTATGCCTATGGCTTCTAGCCTTGTGATGGGATACTGTGAATGATCACGCAAAATGATATTGGGCTGTTGCTAGTGTTTTTGAACAATTATGCAATCTGTATTAACTATTATTCTGTGATTATGTAGGTATAGATAATTTATACTTACTCTTTATGTTTTAGAAAAAACTAACATAAACACTGGAACACATGTAAAAGACTATCATTTTGTCTGGCGATTCTGAAAATAGGCCTCTTCAGCTCAAAGGCTTCTGAGATCTGAATAGAGAACCTTCTTCATATGCAAATATTTATCATGAAAACTTATAGCATTTTTTACCCACTCATTTTCTAACTGTATCTCCTTCTCTTTTTTAAATGCCCTTAAACTCTGGATTATAAACTAACCTGCTGGAACTCGGGAATGCTGGGAAAAATGTAGCTTACAGTCTCTTGATAACAACCCATCTTACTTGGTGCTCCAAGTTAGGTCTTAATTATAGAAAAATAAATTACTTATTTACTAATCCACACAGTCTACCCTAATTTGTTACTTTATCTCACTAAGAATAATTAAGTTCCATCCAACCATCTTATCGGTTAATCCTCCCTAGAAAATGAGCTCATTAAATATGTGTGAGAAGGGTATTTTGTGTCAAAAATCCTTCTCCTGGTTGAATAAACAGAGCCTTATTGGTGTTGCTGAGTAGGAACATTTTAAATTTCTTGGTGACACTTTAATTATGACTATTGATGCTACAATTAGAAGCACAGTGAAATCAGCACAGTAAGACAAAGCCATTCCCAAATTGTCTAGTTGTCACCTTCCAGAATACTTAGTTTTTTCTTTCTCTCCACATGAGAACACATGGAAGAGGGGGGCTAACAGACATAATTTTTAAGCAAAGAAAGTGATAGGGGCATTGTTCTCAGTCCAAAATGAGATGATCTTACCTGTTACTGTTACTCCTCAACAGCTTTTCTGTTTCCTATGAGGACTGAGCTGGTTCTTGTAGACTAGATGGTGGTGGCCAAATTCAGAGCACAGAATTTCTAAAATGTCGCAATTTAAATACTCCCATGTGTTCTAGTGAACCAGTTGTTGCAGGCAAGGAATTAGAGAAGGTGTGAAAATGTATTTGGTGATTTCCAGCTATGCTGATCCTTAAAAGTATAGTGCTTTTTTTTTGTGTCAAAACAGCTGGCACTAGTTTTGAACTGTGGCTTGAAAACTCAGTAAGACCACGCTCCTTTCTTCAGCCGATGTTTATGCAGTGCCTGGCACAATGTACTATGGCCTTTGGTTATGATATGAATAATAATAAAAGGAGGAAGAACAAAAAATCTCAGGAATTAATTATGAGGCATTTGGGAAGAACAGGTGGCAGTTCCTGCTAACTCCCCTTTATCTGAATAAACAAATAAAATACTATATTGTCAGAAGTCTGGCAGAACAAGGCACTCTTAATTTTAGAAATGTTCATTTCTGGTATTAAGATCCTTTTCTATTTTTTGTAAAATTATAACATGCCTTTTACGTATTTGTGTGTATATTTGCTTTCTTTGCATATGCTGTGTTCGATATTTTAAGCTATTCCACAGATTCCTTCTGAAGTATGTAATTCTGTTAGGTGAACTCATGTAATTTTTCATTCCTGGATGATTTCATTTATCTACAAATTTCACTAGATGTCTCTGGTGTGGAAAAGCTGACTACTTTGCATGCTTGTCTTAGAAATCAATCAAGAAGCATATATAACAACAAAAAAAAAGTCTTGATGAACTAACAGTAGCCTGATTACTTACCAAAATTCAGTTTTCTATAGCTTTTTTCTTCTTAGTCTCTTTAAATATCTGTTATATAGAATCCTGATGATGAACCAGTCTGACAGCTGTCAATCACAAGCTAATTGGAGTGTAACTGTGCAAAGAACTTGGAGTCTGTTACGTGTTAAAGAAAATGCCTTAAAACTAACCTTGACTTCTGGTATCTTAAAGTCAAAATTAGGAAAGAAGTGGTTAATGATTTTTTATTTTATTTTATTTTTTTTTAGACAGTATCTGTTGTTTTTTAGGAATGTCCCTGTTCTGTAAGATAAATAAGATCTGGAGAAAGAAAAGCAGAAAAAGGTACTCCCCCGAGCACAGATTTTCCTTTTATGAATAAGTGTTTAGAATAGGAATAACTGCTTTAAAGTGTCTTGCTCTGTAACAATGCTGGAGCTGTTGTGGGTTAACATAACTTTCCAGGCTATTTATGGTAATCCCTTTGTGATAGCGAGATTATCTGGTAGAGTAGTGCAACAAGTGAGCAGAGATTATGTAAATCTATTTATAACAAGCGCCATAGCATTTTCATTATTATGGGGATTCAGGAGAGACTTATTTTGTATTTCAGAGTGACAAGGGTCTGTTGGGGGAAGGTAGACTAATTTTATAGAGAGGTTATATGCATCCCTTTCGAATATTTGGACGATTGTTCCAGCAAAGCTGGAAAGTGAGCTTCCAGTCTGTTGTCTAGATGTCTTCCAGTGTCTGAAAGGACAAGGAAAAAAGCAGTGAGTGGGACAGTGAGAAAAGAGAAAAAGGAGAACCTAAGATTTAAATTTTATATTCTGAGTACAACAGAGATACATCATCGTATAGACGAGACAGTGGGCAAGACTCAGATGATCTGCTTCTCTTTCTGATATTGTTCTGCTCTCCCATCTGCGTGTCTGATTCTCTTTTCAACCTTTCTTTCTCTTGCTTTGCTACTGATAGTTTCCTGAAGACCTCTTGTTTGTACAGTGTCTGTTTCGACTAAGCCACAGTATTGTCTGGGGCTCTGGACTATATTGTGCCAACTGAAACTCATGTTTCACCCAAGGCAGACCAAATAAGCATTTATATCTAAATAAGCATTTACAAATATCTCTTTTAACTGGAATTAACTGGTCATCAATCAAGATGACGTACAATGAGGACTCCCAGATCAGTTTGCTTGTATGCTTCTCAGCAGTCTGTGAAATGAACAAGAATTAGCCCTTAGAGGTTTACACTTTGCATGTCAGCAAGATTTGGTGATGAAGCAGATTAATTTCCTTCATTTTGGATTAGGAATGTGACTGTTCTGATAAACAATAATTCTACCTTTACAGAAAATATCCCAGTAGGCCAATTAATTTGAATTTCCTGCATAATAGTAATTGGTCTAGTTAACTTGCTTGATTACTGCTTCATAATGAAACAGGTAACATCATTTTTATGTTTAGTTGTCTGAGCTACTGCACAGATTTCTTTGTTCTTGTCACATATTTTAATCTTTCCTTTTCTACTGGAGATGCTTTTTCATTTTTTAACTTACTTATTTTTAAAAATTAATTCTGATTATTATTACATAATGTCATGTACATTTAGTTATGCTACTCAGTCACTGCTGGGTCACCTCTTCTCATTCCTTGTCTCAATTTTCTCATTCAGAGATGAACAGGATTTCTGTATTTACATCCTAGTGCTGTAGGTGAGAATAAAATAGACACCACCACCAATTCTTTTTCTTATTTATATTCCACTTTTGTCTCTTTGCAGCTTTGATTCTGTTTTTCATTTTCCTCTTTCATGACAGCAGTGCATTGGAGTGAAGTTTGTAAATTTTCAGCAGTAGCTCCCAAATCCCTGCCCTGGTCAGCATGCAGCAGCATAAGCCTAGACCTCATGTCAGTAATTTTCTCGCTTGCTGTTCTATGTTCCCAGTTTTGGCTTGTAGGTTTTCCTTTTATTGCTAAATAAAAGGATCCTACTTGTATCTGCACTTATCTGCTATTTCCATCATCTAAGCCCAGGAAGTAAAATGATACTATAATCCACTTCAAATCATATTATAACAATCCTCATTAACTGAGGCTTTGTCTTTAATCACCTCATAAGGTTACGAAGATAGATTTTTTTGCCTAAAAATTGCTGCCCATGTTATGAATAGGGCCACTGAATCTCCCCGAAATCCTGTATTTCTCTAGAGTTGAAAATGTTACTTCACTAAAAACCTTTCACTTGTATCCCAGGCTGATTTCAGCACACATTTTTTTCACACATGACTCAGCATCACACTCACACCTGCAGACTGTATCAAATTATTCAAATCTCTGTTCATTGCTGAGCTGCAAAAAGCCCACATAACTTCCAACTCTGAGTGCAGGTCTAAAGTTGGATGGTTCAAACTGATTTTTCCTAATTAGGGCTGCAGTTTCTCATCAGATCTTTTGGCCAGGTGGGAGATGATAGTGGCAATTACCTTGATTAAGGTGCAGGAATGTTTTTCTTTTTTCCAGATGTCTTTCCTTCAAATAAATCAGGAATTAAATCCAATTTGAATTTATATGTATGTTGGTTCATTTACTATAATAACAAAAGTTTTGTGATGTAGCTGGAGAGGAGCCTTATTTCTCAATGAAATCACTACTTAGATCTTGGTTTCTCAACATGAATCAAAAATGAAGATGTACAGATACAGCTAAATAGTAAAGTCCTGGAATGTACATGAACGTCCTCAAATCTCTTTGTTGAGGGATGGGAGTTTGTTCCCTCTTTCTTTCTGCTGCAGCCTCTTTGAGTCTTCCTTTTCTTGCATATAGGGCTTTTTTCCCTCCTTCGTACTTTCCTTTCCAGCCAAATCACTGAAATCCAATACTGGGCAGCTTCCCCACCCCCCCTTGCAGGCGTCGCTGCTCATCTTTTTGTCTTTTGTACATAATACACTTTTTGTACTATTCAGTATAAAACACAGACTGCAGATGTAAGAATTTGTTTTATATAGCAGAATATACCTAACATAATAAATTTTATTAACTCATGGAAGGTGAGCAGGATTTTTTTTAGTCAGCTATTTATTTCCTGTGAATCACTTGATACCACATTAATAATATTACTACATTATCAACCTTGCATTTTAGTCGTTGTATTATACTTCCACACTTGTTTTCATAGCATCTTATATCTTCTATTCACTTTGAAATAAAATTCCTACAATTTCTTATCACAATTCTTTTAGAGCAAGAATATATTGCTCTAAATAAAGTGCATCTGTATCTTTTAAAATCTGCAGAAAAAAACATCATGAGCACAGCCAGTGAAATTTTATATTTTAGTATTTAACAGGCTATTTTTTTATACTGATAGCTCAGTCTTACATATCATATGGTGCAATTGTACTTGGCTTAGACTAGAGCAATGGTACATGGATATTACTAATTCAGGTTTCTCAAACTGTACATTATTGACTCATAAAGACTTGGACTCCAAGAAGCTTGATGTTCAAAGTACCTGTTCATTAAGTATGATCTAATAAAAATAAATTCCAGTATTTGTTCAATGCTCGTTAGGGGCAACCTTATTTCATGCACTAAGAAAAAAGCAGTCTAAAAGATCTAGTCAGAAATATCTGTTATCCTTTGTTATAATACTAAATAGCTTACCACTTCAAGACCTTAAACAGCACTAACAATTGCAAATCATGATCAATGAGAGGTATGCAATTACTGCTTTCTTTACAGTGAGGGATGTTAGCATTGCTAGATCTCAAATGAGACACGAATAAACATTGTGTTTCTGAGATTACACTTAGTGAAACTGAAAGCACCCTTATCTCCATTCCCACTCCTAATCTTTGCAAATTACTGCTTCCCTTGCTGGATGCTTGTAGAAGAAGTATTTACAGGGGTGACTATCAACTATTAAAGCTGCAGTAGTTTCCCAGTATAATCAAAGCAAAAGCCAATGTCTTCCTCTCCCTTCTATTCCATTTCTTGAGTCCAAGTATAATTTATCATATGGAGGAAAACTATATTTAAAAAAAAAAAAAAAGTGTGTGGGGAGCACTCATAGTACTCCTGCCAAAGATCCAGTTTGGTGATCTGTCACATCTTACAGAGAGTAACAAAACACTTTTTCTCTAAAAGCTAATTTTTTGTCAGATCCAAAGCATTGTTAGTTCAGGATAAGGTGTGCAGAATAGGCAGGAGGGCAGCAGCTACTTGGTTATTCCTTTCTATGTTTTACTGTCTCCTTTGACTGGATCAGAGATGACTAAATGGAGGGGGTTTGGGCATTTAGGCTATATACACTTGTTACAAGTCACAGCTCTGGGGCACTGCTGTCCCAGGACTATTGCTTTCTAAACCTGACATAGGTTGCCCGCAGCCACCAAATTTTTCCACAAGTTCTTTGTGTTTTTTAATCCCACGGTCCCTTGTGGCATGAAACAATCTGTCATCTCATTTTGTCCTTAGTCTATTCCCTGTATCGAGCCCTAAGAAGTCTTGGTAAAAGCAAGACTGAAACAAAAGCAGGTAATTGAAGGTTTAGCAAAATAGAGGGAATCTGCAAGGAAATTCTACCTCAAATGTTCTGTTAATATGACACAGAAATGTATTTCCATGATTCATTATTTTAATAAGGTATGTCAAGAATGAAAAAAAAAAAAAATCAATAAATTTCAGCTTATGTGGTCCAAGACCTGAAATTGTTTAGGCAACCACGTTTCAGTGGTTAAACACAGTTAAAGAAGAGCTATCTGGCTATCATGTGACCAGTCATCATATCTGGGCACCTTAATTTTTCTAGTTCAAGTGACAGTTCTAAGTAAACACAGCTTGAAAAAACAGTTCATAGAAAAACCCAAGATGGTCAAAGAAGTATACCCATATAAGATGACAGTTACTTTGTTGAGAAAGGAGGAAGAAAAGATGGCAAATGAGTGTAGCAAAGCAGAATGAAGAGCTCCGCGTGTATCAAGTTGAAATATCCACTTAGAATCAGGCTTCCAGGTTAGGTACCTAATTGCCATTCACGCATTTGAATAGCTCACAATTTATCTCCGTGGGCAACTGGAACAAAGTTTTGGGGGTTATGGACACGTGCGTCGCTCATGGGGTGCTCATTCTGGCTCATTTGTAATTGTGAATACAGCTCAGGCCCCAAATGTAGAGATTGATTCACCCCAGCTGTGCTGAAGCTCACAGCTTACTCTCAGCCAAATGCATTTACAGCAAATCAGAGGTGTACTCCAGCTGGGTAGATGAAATAGGGTTGGAAGATACATTGGTGACAGCCATTGTCATGCCTGTGTCTCAGTGAGACTGAGCAGTCATACTCAAGCACGTTGTTTTCAGGTACTGAAGATATTTAAATGTACCAGGCAAGAATAAACCCTGTATCAGAAAAATTACTTTTAGATGATCTTGTACTTTGTTATCAAAATGCTAATAACTACAGTGAGACAAATAAGGCAATTTTTCAGATTATGTGATCTGGTTCACCATTGAAGTCTATGAAAAGAACTTAGTAAATAGACTTAAACTAAATTTAATAAATCAACACTCACTATCTTAGTAGAAGGTGCAGCCATTGAGTAGTGAGATGTTGTACCTGAGCTTCTAAAACACTTTATTGCTTTGAGAAAAAAAGAAAATAAGTTTGAAGTGGGTGCCAAATGCCAAACTTTCCATTGATTTCCATAAAGTTTAGGAGGAATTGTGGCACTATTCACACTTCTCAGGAAATTATGTAATATGGCATCCTCTTTGTGAATCCTGTTGTGTTAGTAGGTGACTAGACAACAAAGTTTAAGTGCAAATTAACACTGAAGCCATGGCAGAAAGAAGCAGCACTTGAAGTTGGGGAGAAAATTCATATATAAGTGTGTATAAATATATCTGCACTAAAAAAAGTACATATTGACAGCATTCTAATAATTTGTTTAGAGGTTTAGGGCTTTTTCATTAGGATTGAGAGATCCCCCTCCTTATCCCACAATTTATCTCTAAATATATGTATTTAAGACATAGTTATTTTTCCCCAAGGACATTCTGCCTTTGGTAGAGTTCCAGAGCTGATGCAAATTTGTCTAAGGGTCAGCAGGTTTTGCACTCTTTCTGTGATGTTAGCCATAGAAATACTTTTAATGTATTTTATACATATATAAACTCTACCATTTTCTCCCCAAGCAAATAGTAATTAGGAGCAATGAAAAAAAAAAAAAAAATCTTATTCTTTCTGACTTGCCATAAGACCTTATTTCATATTTACTGAACAGCAGCCTCACAGTGTCCTCCCTGAAAGACTCAAGTGCCATAAGGCAACTGGTTGTATTTAGTAATCTTCTGCATCAGTAGTTTTGCCTTTTGGGCTCCACAATTGATTTTCCTCATCTTGGCATATCTTTACAACTATGCCCCTTGACCTATTGCACTGCACTAGCCAGCAGTGGTATAAGTGGCAGGAGAAATGTAAGTCAGACTGGTGATTTCTGGGACATCAGAAGTGACAGCTTCATGAGTACAGAGAGTTGAGACAGTTCTTTTGAAATATATTACAGCTGGGAACCAGTCACCACAGAGGCTATTAGGAAACTTTCTTCTTTATGAAGAAATCCCCTGCAAGACAGGGAATGTGTCTACCCTGTAAGTACCCAACTGGAAGTTGTTTCAAACATATTTTAGACTTCTGCTAAGAATTTCATAATCTGTGTGAGAACCATTTATCTAAAAAATCTTAGATTTTTTTTTTTTTATTAGAAACATGCTGGGATGAAAAAAGTCTCCATAAAATGTGTTCTTGTTTTATTTTAAATTCCCTTTTAAAACTGCGTTAGCCACAATATTCTTGTACACTAGAGTCTAGTATGGCTAGACTTTTGGCTATGAAGCACATTCTGCTGCTGAGACTTCTAATATACATAAACATAACCATTACTGTGGTGAGATTTCCAACCTTTCTTCCTTTTTTCTAATTATCTGCCTCTTACTTTTTTGTACAATACTCACTGCTGATAAGTCCAATCACTCACTGCAGATTTTAGTTGCTGTTATAACTAATAGCAATAATACCTAGCTGATACGTGACATTTTTTTCTCAGCAGAACCTAAAGGTCGTACAAGAAGTCTGGGAGAGCAGTGCGACTGGATCCTTGCCTGATTTCTTCAAACCTAGTGAACTGCAAGGTAATTCTTCCTCTTGAACTTCATTGTTTGAAGGGGGAAATGTGAATTCAAAGCATTTGTAAGCAGATCAACATCATCATCACCATTTCACTAATGAAGCAATGCAATTGTAGAGAAAGTGACTTATCCACATTCACCCAGAAAAATACTCAGTAGTTTTTGGTCCTTGGAGAGTTAAACCATACCTAAGCCATTAGATTATATCACCTGAGTTATGGTGGTGTGACCATGGTGAATATTTTTCTTTTGATTGTGCGGAAGTGGACAGAAAGTTACGTTTAGATGAGCAGTTTCCTAAATCCCAGACGTCATGAGTTAGCAGTTACTGTTCCCAACAGGTTGTGGTCTGGTCTGCCTTTTTTTTCACCTGTGGAAGTTTGTTGAGTTTCTTGGATGGAGAAGTGATCTTAGCATACATCCAATGTTAATGGTTTCTTGGCCTTTCTGAAGGACATTAGGACATTAGTTTAACTGTGGAAATTATGAAATTAATACAGTGCACATTTAATAAGAATTTTACAGTCTGTCGTGGTTTAACCCCAGCCAACAACCAAGAATCACACAGCCGCTTGCTCGCTCCTCCCCCCTCCCAGTGGGATGGGGAGGAGAATTGAAAAAAAGTCATGGGTTGAGGTAAGAACAGTTTAATAACTAACGAAAAATAAAATATAATAATAACAGTAATAACAAAATATAATAATTTTAATGAAAAGGAAGATAACAAAAAAAAAGAGAGAGAAATAAAATCTGAGAAAAGACAAGTGATGCACAATGCGATTGCTCACCGCCTGCTGACTGATGTCCAGCCAGTCCCTGAGCAATGGTCCACCCCTCCCGCCCAACTCCCCCCAGTTTACTGAGCGTGATGTCTCTATGGTATGGAATATCCCTTTGGCTAGCTGTCCTGGCTCTGCCTCCTCCCAGCTTCTTGTACACCTGCTTGCTGGCAGAGCATGGCAAACTGAAAAGTCCTTAATTTAGGATAAGCACTACTTAGCAACAACTAAAACATCAGTGTGTTATCGACATCATTCTCACACTACATCCAAAACACAGCACCGTACCAACTACTAAGAAGACGACTGACTCTATCCCAGCCAAAACCAGGACACAGTCATAGGGAATGATGATTTCTGTGAGGACCAGTGGGGTTTGGGCCACGACAAGGACCGGCCAGGGGAAGACGGGCAGTGCAGCAGGCAGGGGAACGCTGCCCAGGCTGCTTGGGCATGCAGGCACTGGCTCCTGCCAAGGCCCTGGGATGACCAGGAGTCATGAAGTGGCAGCTGTGGCATCGCCTCCTCTCCCATCATACAGATGCACACACTCACTGCTTGTCAACTTCCCCTAGCCTGTGCTAACCTGCTTCACCTCTGACTTTACAGCCTTCTTGCCTTCAATTCCTTCTGGTGTTGTATAGGCAAGGTTTCTTTGTGTCCTTATTTTTCTCCATGTATGCGGAGGAGAACAGTGAGTCCATTCTAACTGTGCAAAGTGCTGGCACTCTTTGCATAACGTCTCAAGGAGCAGAGCTGAAATCTCAGGCAAGTTCTTCTCTGTTACTACACAGAAACTAGTAATAGTAGCAACAAGATATATTTTTGATCTGGGACTGGAGACGTAATGCATTACAATTAAGTTTCTGCTGTGCTGGTTTCTGTTCAAGATCCTTCACTGCAGTGACCTTGAAGCAAGTTTTCTTTAGTGGTGCACACCATCCAGCCACAGTTATGATGTGAAGAGAAATGGATGATCATTTGCCATTTGCACTGACCATACCTTCAGATATCATCGGTCTTTTTATCTTTCAAGCATGCATTCCCAGCTATTAAATACTAGATAGAATACAAGAAAGTAATAGCTAATAATCTGTAGAGCTTTCTTGCAATACAGCGGTATAATAGCTTGTCTGACATTTTTTAGAGACAATATTTACCTTTATCACTGGTAAGTGCCTCCTGAGACTCATTATTCATGTAATTCCCATTAAGAGGCAGTAGTAAAACAGCCTGTTGTCTTACAACTCTTGTTGTTAAGTACACTATGTTTAGTAATAAATACGTCAGCTTGTGCTACACCAGAGAATTATTATTATTATTTCTTATCTCTAGACATTTATAAATAAATGAATCATGCTTATTTATAGACTTCTTTCTGTTTACTTCTTGCAGTAGCCAGATAAAGCTGCTTTTCTTTAGGTATATGGTCATATTTCTTGAAGCTTGCTTATTCCCTTAGAACTTAAGGCTGTAACAAAAATAGTATTCTTGCTTTTTATATCTTTTAATTTGCAATTAACTGAGGATGATGTTTAGGAAAAAAGTTGCATTGAAAGATAAACGATGTCAGTTGTAGAGTAATGTGATAGAAATTCTTCACAAAATTGAGTTACTTGAACTTCTGTTATTTCTACTGCTATTACTAAGGCCTGATACAGGAAGATAATAATTAATTTGTGTTTCTAATTTGTCTGATCAATGGCTCCATGCAGATCTATGACAACCCTCAATATAAATTTCAACCTCTGTTATATAATTACGAAAATCTTTTGCAGCAGTGCGAATATAACCATGAA
This sequence comes from Astur gentilis, assembly GCF_929443795.1. Lineage (NCBI taxonomy): Eukaryota > Metazoa > Chordata > Aves > Accipitriformes > Accipitridae > Astur > Astur gentilis. The sequence continues at coordinate 9,144,025 of NC_064905.1, forward strand.
TTCTTTTTCTCTTTTAAAGACGTGAAACCCATGTTTATGTGGCTTACCACTTAAATTTTTATGACACTGTTCATGTGTCTGCAAGGATAAGATTTTTAGCCTTATGCTCTGGCAAAATCCAGACTCAGAAAATTTTGTTAGCAGAACTTGCTGAAAAAAATCTAATGATCTTTTTCTTGCTTTCTGTTATAATTATTTTTTAGCATCACCAGAATGCTTTTAAAAGTTATTCTATGCATGGCTAGAAATATGGGGTGAGGTTTTCAAAAGCATCAAGCATTCATTTAATTCTGCTCGTATCCACTTGAAAGGGTTTTTGTTATTAGCTCATTTGCTAGGAGAAGGCCAATGCTGTCTGGGGGTGGGGGGTGGATGAGGGATGGTTAATCATCAGGACTAAAGCTATGATAAACATCTGAAAGTGAACTTTCTGGTTTACCAGTTTTCCGTATTATCCGTAATGATCGTTCTCTTGTGTCTCAGCGTTCTTAAAATTAATTCTCTCAATTTTTATACTTTTGGGGAGTTGCAAGCAAAAAAATCTTTCCATTCAAAAACTGTTAAATGGAGGTGGATGTTTTCAGCCCTGCCACCTTTGTTGGAAAAGAAGGCCTAGGCTATAGTCATTACAAATGAACATAACCATTGAGATTGACTAACTCAATGACCGAACACAACTCCTACGCATTCTCAGAAAGCTGCTAGGGAAATCATGTCTGGGATCCTCTGGAAGTATCACATGGAACTGCAAAAAGATTCACCTCCTTTGGGAATCTGGCTGTCTTTTGGGGGAGGAGATTACATATGGATGTAAGAGAAGTGCAGCCAGCTGAACATTTTATCAGTACATATATTACTCTCATAATACTATGTCCTTTTAAACTGTTGAAATGGGATGCATTGCTCTAGTTACTTCATTTATGCTTTCTTTGCCTTCCCACAGACAAGGCAGGAAAGAGGATAGTCACAAACAAGCTGGTGAAGGCCCTAAGGACCCAAGGCCCCATTTTGCTCGGTCTAAATTAGCCCAGTTCCTTACAAATCAAGCGCTGGTGAGGCAAGCTAGGGAGGAGATGATAGAAAAGTGCAGGAATCAGCAGGCTGATTGACAGTAGGTATTGTCTTCTGAATAGCTGTATGTAGCAGTTTTCTTTAAAGTTTGATTTAGCTGTCTCAAATGAAGAAACAAAATCCTATCAAGCCCACAAGGTTTTACATTAATCTGCGTATTATTTTGTCGTGTCCATGAGGCTTAGCTGAGCATTATGTGTAGTTAAAAAATTTTCACATTGCCACACTAAACCTAATGTTTGACCTAAGACTTCCACGCTGTTATTTCCTGAGATATGCACCATTAGCTTTGAAAACTGCATCCCTCACCTCTTCATGCCTGCCACAGCCCCTCAGGCAGGAAAAAAGATGAACGCTGAAGTTGAATTTCATGGTTTTTTGTAGAAAAACAAAATCAAAGCAAAAACCCTGTCTAAAACACCTCCTGAAGCTATTGAAATTAAGAATTTCATCCAAAAAGTAGATGACCTCTTAATTTAGATGATTAATTAAAAAATGTTATTTTTCTTTCTTAAATTTATGTCCCTACAGCAGGTCCTAACAATTGGCAGAGGTTTTTGCTGTGGCCTCTGTCAGCTTTTTCTCTTATTCAAAAGGTGCATTCATTTAAAAGATTCTTGGCTGAAAACCACTTTTCTGTTTTTGTAAGGTATTTCATAAAAAAAGTAATTTAATTTAAGAGAAAGATCTTTCTATTGTAACTTCACTAGGTTTTATTTTTTGTTTTAGATGATGATAAAAGATACAGAAAAGATTCTTCTGTTTAATTTTTTCCTGAATTTTTCATATTCTCGCAGTAAAATTGTTGCACTGATAAATATTGCTACAATGGAGAGCAATCCTAGAAGCTTACAAACCACTTAGTGGTTCTGCTGCTATGGGCAGTAATAGAATACAATCTCTAAGTATGTGGGTTTTTTTAAAGAAATTTTTATTAATCTCATAGCAGCTAAATTATTTTTTTCCTATGAGATGCTTTAGTCACCTAGTATTAAGCAGATGATGCATACATGTAAAACGATCATGTAGAAAAGACAGGGCATTATGTGCAGCCATTAGCAAACCACTTCTAAACCAATTTAGCATCTTAGGCCTGGTTCAGATCCTTAGGCTTGTACAGCTTGAGGTTAATTAAATACCTCATATATGAAGACACTCAGAAAGAAATTCATCGTATCTGTTTGCATTCAAATGTGCTTGATTGGAGTAAGAGTTCAGCAAATACATCTTTCCTCCCTTGACGGCACATTCAGAAAAGCAGTCCCCTTTGTTGGTCGATCTGTCTGTAGATTTTTGAGGGAAAATGTCTCTAGTCTTTGGGTGAAATGCATGTTACAGCTGTGCTGCAAGTGCAAAATCTACTCAGAGCATCTTCAAATGCCCTGAAGCAGTTTAATCAAATAAGTTTATCAGCAGCTGTGAATCATCCTGCCTGTTTGGATGGGCCTATAGCCAGAGTGAATGAGCCTACAGAAACTTGTCGTTTCAAGGCTTTTACCTCTCTTGTTGTATTTGACATAGTTTGTAATCAGATGTAACATGACAGCAACAGCTTGACAAGCTGATAATACACTTCACTTGCAAAATTCATGTGCTAAGACTACAAACGCATTTTTATTTAAGCTATGTCATGTTTATGCATAGCAGGAGGATTTTTTTTTTTTCTTTTGTGGATCTGCTGTAGAAAAGTCTGAGGAGATCTTGAGGTTTGTCTTTTAAAGTATGACTGACTTTTTGACAGCCTCTAAGGAAAAGTTTGACTTTCCACAGCCACACTAATTTATTTGGACATTCATTCAGATACAAAGCACAGGCTGAAAGAGGTTCTTTTATTATTTGCTCCCTGAAGCATGTGTGTCCCTTTTTCTAGCCATTAGGGTGTTTCATAACACCCTTTTATTATTTACCATATTGGTGAAAAATAGAAGGAGATAGAGAGAAAAGGAGATCAGTTTTTTCAGGTCTCACATAGTCAGTCCAAGAGAAAGAATATCATTAAGAAAGTCATTGGTGTTGTAGAAAATGGTTTTGGTCATTAAGAAAGTCCTGCAGTAGCTTCTAGGGATGGTCCAAGAAAAACTGGAGGAGTTTCCCCTACTGATGTAGTATCAGAGCAAACACAGCAATGCCACATCAGGGTGTCATGCTGGACTGACTGGTGACTGTGAATCTGTCATTTGACAAGGCTGTTCTTCCACTCTGTGAAGCTGAATAGTGCTATATATTTTTCTGAGTCAAATCCTGTTGCATCTAGACATTTTCACTCATTTTACTCAAGTCAAATTCTGCCTAAAAACATCTGAGCAGTGACAAAGGAGATGTGAGAATCCCCGTGTATGCTCTGCATCTGGCATGTGAACATAGGAGGTGGGTGTTCAAACAGTGTCACTTGCCACTTTCTTTACCATACTCCTCCAGAAAAATCCTCTGTGGGTTTCCATAGGGATTTATCTCCGTGGAGTTAGTAATAAGAAGCAAGGAACAGGGATTCAGACTGCATTATTCTCATTCAAAACAGGAAAGTATAATAAGTTAATAGAATCTGGGTCCATATTAACACAATCTTTCTGTCCATTTTGAAGAATCCTTCTGTAGGACTCATGCTTAAGAACACTATGAATATTGTTGTATACATATGTACACTTACATCTGCCTTTCCTGCTTTGGATCCTCTAAAACTGTGTGTCTGCAACTGTCTCCCCCTACATAAGAGCATGAGCCTTGCTTTCCAGGAACTTTCCAAGAAAACTTGAGGGCTGAATGCACTGGAATGACTTTTCCTCTCTCTCTGTTTTCCTATGTGGGAAAGAATGCAGTGTTGAGAATTAAAATTTTCAAGGTATACATATGCTTGTTTGAATGCTATCCCCACAGTTTATTAAATAAGTCAAATAATATTTTATACAGCCTGAGGTTCTCTTCTAACAGTCTTCCTTAGATCTGTGCATTTATTTAAACAGTGAAATCTGCAACATATATACAGATTTTTACTTTCACTCTGTTTTATCTGCCATGTTTATCTGCATTTTATTCTCTTCCTAAACTATATCATGTTCATTGTTGTGGTACTAAACCTTAACAATTGTTCATCTGATTCAATTAATTGCTTTACTGGATATACATTGTACAGACTGAACTATCTTTTTTTGAATGTCAAATCAGATTTTGGAAACATTCCTGTTGTTATATTTGTCCCTGGAAAACACTGGACAGAAAATTACATCTATTAAAACTGCATTCATTACCAAATCCAAAGACACTAAGTTTCTGAATGAATAGCAGTTTATCAAGCAATGTGTCATAAAAGGCAGTAACTAAAGAAAACCAAAGTAAAACATTCACTTTCATTATTGAACATTTTTAGCTTTATTATTATAATAGAATTACAGTCTGACATAAAATAAAGAGCTTTTGCTAAACTCTGTAAAGCAATACATGCTTCTGCCATAAACAACCTCTATTAGATTTAGGTTTTATTGCCACATCACTGCACTGAGGTGCAATAAACATTCAATGTCATCTTTTTAAAATTATCCCAGGAGTAAACAGAAACTGTCCTCTATAAGAGTGTATCATTATTTTTAAGGAAGACTTACTATTATTACATGGTTTAGCAAAGCATTGTAAAAAAGCTACATAGAGAATACCTTGTCTTTGATAAACTGTGCAATCAAGTTTATACAGTATAATACTATTGGCATAGACTAACTAAGAGGTGATATAATGCAATCATTGCATAGCAAAAAGCAGACTAGTTAAGTAATATTCACATCTAATGTGCAAAATGCAGACCAAAAGGTAGCTATGAATTGCTAGAAAGATAAAATGCCCTAAATGAACACACTAGTTTAACGCCAAAAATAACAAGATAAACAAGTACACAGAAGTTAAAGAGCCATAGTTTATTTTTTTCTATACATATATCTACACATGATACCAGAAGATGAAACATCCCCTTTTAATAAGCTCCAATCAGATAACTTATCAAGTTTAGACAGGACCAAATGTTAGACAATGAAGCATTATTTTAAAAAATCTTCTCTAAATAAAACATTAACTATTTCCTTTTGTAGATAGAGAACATCAACTTTTTGATTTATTGAGAAAGAGTTTAGAAAACATTGCCTATGAAATTTGAGTCTCAGTAGCTGTTTCCCTGGAGGCTCATGTAGCGCTGTTTTAAAATTCATTCAATACCATATATTACGTTTTTTTTAATTGATGCTTGCAAATATCCACCATCCTTCCCATCTCTTTGAAAAATCTTTATCTGAAATTTTATTTCTAAGAATCAACAGTAATGATACTGACTAGAATTTTTTTAAAGGGAGCACAATACCTGCAAAATGGACATCTTGTTTTTAAAGCCCTTACATTGTTCCTACAAATATATTGCTACAGTAAAAATGAAATGTAGTAAGTTTACTCAATAAAATCTATTTTCCTGTACATTCTTTTATGTATGACTTTTTTGTATTTAATGCTACATATATTACATCACTTATTGTAACAGTTATGTATCAGCAAATATAGCAGTAATATACAGATGAACTTCTGTCTTAACAAATATTTCACCATTTTTACCTACCAAATATAATCCCATACTTTAGTATTTATGCATGACCTGAGCAGACCAGTCATTAATAGTATACATTGGATGACATTGTCAATTTGCAAGCTACTGTACACTTAACCACTTTACAAATGGAATTAATTCCAAGCACTTTCTGCATATTTAATTTTTTAGGCTTTCCAGTACCACTGATTATTTTTTTTTTTTAATTCAGGCTCTAAATATGTTTTATTGAGCATTTAACAACATATTAAGAGCTAAGAGGTGAATCCTACACAATGTTTTAAGAACACAACTTTAAAAAAGTAAAAAAATGTACAATCTCATGCTGCATATTTACATATATTATTTAAATACTATATTTTGTCTTTCTGCTATCCATAAATCTCAGTCTAAAGCTTCTTTTTAATGTATTGTTTTATAAAAGAATACATTCAACATATCTAGAGCTTGCAAAAATTGTTGGTTGGTTTGTTTGTTTTTAACTCTCTAAAACATAGTGATGAGTAAAAGTTATCTGTAAAAGCATCCAGGAATTGTTTGGATTACAGAGGTGATAGAGGGAACTTGGGATCTGCACTTGATTGTGCAATTGGTTTTAAATCTAGTCTAGTGACAACTTAATGCTTAGAACAAGACTGCAGTAAGACAGCAGATTAAAGCATTTGTTACCATTAGATCTTATGTGCTATAGAGTGACAAACCGTACCTACAGTGAGTAGATTTCCTTCTTCTTTAAAACCATTTAATATTATAAGTCAGGTGGTTTGGAATATAGAAGAGAAAAGGGATTAGGAAAATAACATATCTTACGGGATTCAGCAAATGGAAAGCTTTACATCCTTGAAAAGGTTATAAACAGTGGTTGAATAAATGGTACGGTATAGTATGTGCATCAGGAACATAAAGAATATTTTCCCACTCCCCACAATCCTTTGAATAAAAATATCTTTTTCACGTACGTATACAATACCTTTTGGGGACATTCAGTACTAAGCTATCTACAAATGGTTTCCTTTTTTTTTTTTTTTTTTCATTACTCTACAACTCTTTCTTTCCCATTTTCAGAATCACTTTTCCAAGTACATAGCTTACATTGTTCTCTCCCTCACACACAGTGGTTTTTTTTTAAATATACAGATATATTTTACCTTTTGTTAAACAAAGAAACCTTTATTTTCTTTAAGACAGAGGCAATGAAGCAAATGGGAATTACTGTATGTGAAAACGGGAAGCAATTCCCAGAGCAAAAGACAAAACAGAACTATATGAATAAATGAGGTTATTGGTGTGGAGTTGGAGCTTTTAACTGGGGCTCCCGGTTTAAATAGGTAGCCCAATAGACTAAGTTAAAGATTCCAAAAAGCAATGGGAAGGCTATTCTTGATAGTCGATCAATTTTACTGACGCTGTTAAAAGTTTTCTTGGGTTCTGCAGGTTTTGTTTCTGGCTTAACTTCTTTGGGCTCAATCGTTGCACTTTTAGCAATGGTTGCCAGCCCAGGGTCCCTTGCAATATTAGGGGTGTAGCTCGTAGCTGCAGCTGTGTATGTGTTATTTTTCTTAATGAGAGGATCCTTCACTTTCTTTGGCTGAAGAAAGAAGAAAATGTTTTATTCTTACTACCTTCTTAACAGATAAGATTATGAAAAAGCACCGTAAAATTTTGCAATTAATTAAATTTATACCAGAAATTGTAATAAGCTGTAAGAAAGAAGTTAGTGTCTGGATATGTGACTCATGCAAAACATTTAGGTGAAGACAAAGACAAAATCATCCATCTGCGTTACTTGTATTAATTAAACCAAATTAGATGATGGACAAACTGTAATGAGGACTTATACTGATAGCTAGGCTTACTGATTGACAAAATTACCTTCAATGGTAATCAACAGTGACAAACCACTCACAATTCAATATTGCCTTAATCAACTGTGCTTCTTGACCAAGACAAAAACTTTAAAAGACACTGAATTTCTTAATGTAGCTTTCCAATATTAAGACAAATAATGTTACATGATGCATTCTAACACAGTTTATACATAAAAATACCATGTGACCATGCACTGGAAGAGTGGATTATTTAATACAATGCAAAGCTGCCAGTATTCTGTTCACTAACGGTTTACACCGAAAGCATATGCATTATGGAATAGAAACTAAATGTTCTTTTTTGAATGTTACAGTTGGATCATAATGGCTGAAATGTCATTCCATTTACAAGGACTTAAATAGCTGTATGATTTTTTCATCCACCTACCTATATTGCTAAAGCAAGAATGTATTGAAAATCTTTTAGTGGAGAAGAACCTATTGATCAGAAAGAATATCTAGATTTTTCCCCTGGGTCCTTACATTTTCTATTATTCTACTTCTGGGATCTACCTGTAGGAAAAAATTTAAATTTTGACATCTGGGGATACCAGTTGGAATTCAACTGTCCCTGCTGCAGACAGTCCAAACCCTTCCTCCAGCCACTGCACAAGGATAAACATAGAAGAGAGATGTAGTGGGTCATTAAGGAGGTGTAAAGAAAAGCATCACTTTGCTCCAAGTTCCTCTGATTATGAGAAAAAAAACAGATAACAAAAAAATCCCAAGAGCTTAGAAAATCTTTAGGCACTATTTCCCACAAAAAAGAATAGGCAAATGTTATCCCTTTTATCCTCTTAGAAGGAAAAGAAAAAAGATATGCTAAAGAGAAAATATCAGCAGAATGTGATCTATTATGTCATTTCACAAGATGGCAAATATAATTCTCTGTTTTCGAGAAGCAGCTGTCCCACAGAGGCAGTAGTTTTTGAAGTAGTCACAGTACTTTTTATGACAGATCAACTATAGATTAATAGCTATATAGACCACCCAGTAGGGGGGCTTTGGTAAGAAGCTCTTGTTCAAGAGGTGAACGTTTCAGGGAGCAGATAGGCTGCTGCAGGACACCTGAGAACGTGAAGGGAAGCTGCAAAAGCATCAGGGCAAGTGGGGAGAGGCTTGTCGAAGCCTGCCTTGGAGCCCCACGCAGGAAGGAAATGAAGGCTGAAATGTTAAATTCCTGCTACTTAGTAAGAAAAAGGATTTGGATAATGACTCTGATGTAGAAGCTCTTTATTTCATGACAATAATATTCAGTTTAGCTTGAGGCTAAGAAAAAGCTTCAAATTGTCTTAGCCTATTTCTGCTGAATAGGAGGAACAAACAGGTTGAAAAAAAAATACTCAGGAAAGAAAAAAGGAAACATCAGAAAGATTTTTTTAGTTGTCTGTCCGTTCTTTTCCTCCTGGGCAGGAAGGATGCTAACACACTTGCTGAGTATGAAGCCAGTCCGGTCTCCTTCTCAGCCAGATACTCTAGTGAGCAGCAATAAATCCAGCAGGCAAGGAACCGCTTCACAGAAGTCTCAGAGGAGACCCTTTCTATAGATTTAAATGTCACGAGGAATCTGATCCACAGAAAGCCCTGACACCACTCAGGGTCTTAATATTTCATGCCAAATTCAACTTTATGAAAAAGTAATATGACAGCTAATTAGAGCTCTAGATTTTATTAAGCTGTGATGCTCTGTTTGCTGTTAGTTTGCCTTGCTTGTCTTTCCTTATGTCTGCAGATAACGCATTCTGCCAGGTACCAGTATGTCTTTGCTGATTTATATCAAAAGACACATAAAGATCCTTACCTGCTGAGGAATGCAAAGCCATAAATCTTCCAGTGTTTAAAACAGTGTTTGAATATTGTGTTTATATGGGTGTGGTTTTTTCTGAAAATGTAATTTTCTTTGAAACAAATTAAATGGCTGATTATAGTAACTATGTTACAAGGTAGGTTATATTAACAAGGCAATATTTAACATTTAAGGATTTTGTTCTATTAATACAGCCCATTTTTTACAATAGTTATCATGAAGATAGCACAACAAAGAATCAGAAAAATTATTTTTAATGAAAGTATCATCACTAACTGAAAACTCAATATTCAACAGCAGTCATGCAACTCATTTGTTTTGTTATTTCACTCACTTGTTCTACAATACTTTTGTGTTAGTTGTGTAAATGTCCTAATTTTATTTGTTTTCTCACTGATTTATGTAACTAAAATAGAAAAAAAGAAAAATTCTGTATAAGCATACACTCCTGAATTAAACACATATATTCGCGTACCAATGAGTAACATCTGCTCCTCCAATATTTATTCTGCTGAATCTCTAGCCTGTGAATGTTCATCATAAACAATTAGCCAAGTTTAAAAGTCTCTTTCAAGATCTCTCTCAAAAAAAACCCCAACCAACCAAATGTGCTGCCTCACAGAAGCAGCTGACATGATAACTCGTAGGAAACGGGAAACTTTCTTCCCCTAAATGTCCCCCAAAATTTCTTGATGCACATGTGATTTACAGACAAGGTGTGATCCCAGACCGAGGGGAGTCAGGGTGTTGTCTCTCTACTGCATTCAGGGAGGCACGGATCAGGATTGCACACTGCTGACACAACTGTCAATCCTTCTCCCAAAACAAATCAATTTCTTCCATTGACTAAGAAGTAAAAATAATGTTTCTATTTATAAAAAAGAGGGAAAAGATAGGAGGCAAAAGAAAGGAATGAAAAAATCCTGTAGTGATTTATTTGGTGATGATCACAGAGCAGTCCTCCTGAAGTTGAGGAGCAATATACTTTGGAAAGTGTCAAATACAGTAGCGACAAGATTTTTTCCTACATTTCTACTGAGGCATCCACACTTTCTCTTGCTCAAACACTAGAAAATCAATTGCCTTCCCTTAAAAAAAAAATACATATCTTCTTTCTCCTTAGTTGCACAAGTCAAAATTTCAGTAAAGTTTTTAATTACTAATAGCATTAAATATCATCCAGCATGTCAGAAGTAGTATTCAGGTACTCAATGTCTAAGTAATTACTGTTTATGCGTAGAAATGCTGTGTGCGAGCACATGAGGAAACTCTTTTGGAATAATTACTTACTATTCTAAATAATAAGAATTTCTAACAGGCTAAAAAAACCCCATATAGTGATCAAGGTCGACACAGTATGACCTGTTGGGATCGATATTAAGTGGTGTTACCTTTTCAGGAACGACACTTTTGCCATCCCATGCATAGCCTCTCTTTGTGAAGTAATTCACTGTTGCAAATTCGATGAGTGCAGAAAACACAAAGGCATAGCACACTGCTATAAACCAATCCATAGCAGTGGCATAGGCCACCTTGGGGAGCGAATTCCTTGCGCTGATGCTCAGAGTAGTCATTGTCAGGACAGTTGTCACTCCTGCAAAGCAAACAATTTTAGTGTCTTTAGAGCAGAGACTGTATTTTGTACTTCATTTCTTAACTGTTACAGTAGATGAGAAAGCCTTGTCTTCACCCTTAATTCCTATAAGCTTCTCCACTTCAGTTGCTAATTGAGGATATCAGATTTCAAGTTCTGTGGAAATTGCAGGATCTTCAAAACACCTTTTATACCTTTATTCTTTGACATTGTTGTAGTCGAATAAAGTTGGAATGGTAATAATATTTTGAGTTGTGGATACTACTTTATGCTTCCTGGTATTTGGAGAATCATTGTTGCGGTTCCTTATTCATGCCCCACAAATTGTCCTACAGATGTAACAAGTTAACATTTTTAGTTCTTTCTTGCAACAGTTCTAAGATATTTAGCTGGAAAACTAAAAAACTTGTTTTCATTCAGCTGATTTGGTATCAATATTTGCTCCTTCAAATGTACTAAGCTTTATGTGATATTACATTTATTTGAATTGATAATTTTACAGATTTCTGTCCCTTTATTCACTAATGCCCTGAAAACACCAAAGAATTTATGCAAGAACAATTATAATGTAATTTGCATTTCTGATATCAGAGCTTCTCACTGCTGATCAACCTTGTCCCTTAACTGACCATCGAGAGAAAGCAGGACTATATTGAACTCACTCTGCTTGCAGCTGCTTGAAAAAAAAAATCTACAAGTGCAGGCTTAGACATTTACATCAAATCACATGTTCACAAGTTACCTTGACAACTGCAATGTCACATATTGAATGTGTCTTGCGAGTTCATCTTCGCTGCACTGAGTGTTAGTGAAAATGTGCAGTGGTCTAAAATAGGTGAAGTAACGAACAATGTTTTTATGTGCTGGTGTAAAGAGCTTGAATTATTAGTGCCTAATGAGGAAGGAATTTCTCTTCCCTAAGACAACCTAATCTTGTCTTTGACTCATTACTAGCGAGCTTATGTTTCTCTTACATAGTAGCAAAACAGGATTTATAGTTTTTATTATCTGTGACACTAAGTGGACAAGAAGATTTAAGTTGTGCTTTTGTATGTACCTACATCATGCAAAATTTTCTGAAACATTGTGTCACTGCCATTAAGAAATGAAAAAGCTAACTTGATACATAATGATGGAGTCAACAGAAGACTATTTACTAAAAAAGCGTCTTCTGAAAGGAAAACTTTCAGAAATGTGTGGGTTCTCAAGCCTGTGAAGATAGCAGCTTGAATATTGTGTGGTATTATATATTAGTCATTGTGAGACTAGGAAATTTTGTTCTCCATCTAGGGACAATGAAGTACAGCATTTCAAACTGATGATCTGACATTTCTTTTTAAATGGCATGTGTAAAAAGAGGTAAAATAGTTACGATTTCAATAGCTTTGACTACAGAGGCTCATAAAAGTCCCAGGTTAATTCTCAGTGAAGTTGATGATAAAAATTCAGATCTAATTTTAGATGTTAATCTAAACAATATTATGTAAATCAAATTTAATTATACTGTGGTCTAAACCATTCTTCTGTAAATGCACATCTGTATAGCAACAGAAAGCCTCTACTTGGTTCATGAGGTCTAAGGCTATGCAAGTTGTGATTCATTTCCAGAGGCACTGGGAAACTAAAGCACAGCTGTGAAGAGTGCCAGAAAAGGTCAATAAAAATAGCTCTCATTCAACAAGAGTTTCAGAGTCTGCATTTCTCAACATCAGGCCTTGTGACTCTCTGGCTTTGCTATGTCCAGTGTAAATGGCTAAATTCTCTTCAGCAAAGCAGAAGGGCCCATGGCGTCCCACCCCAGCTGTGCCCTAAGGCAGGGAAACAAGTGTAAAAGCCAACTTGGCTGTGTGTTCTTCCACCTCCTCCAGCCAAAGGTGCTCAGGTGTCTCATTGGAACATCACTAAAAAGACTAGGTCACATAGTAGAAATCTCAGGTTCTATTTTCCTTAACTGAAGAGTTGTTACTTTTTTTTTTTTTTAATTATGTACTTGACTTGGATTAATATCTCCAAAGTATATGCTAGTTGTTTGTTTCTAATTTTAAGATAAGCATTTGCAAGCTGTGTTTAAAACACTAGGGACCAACTGTATAAACTTAAGAGTCCTTTAGCTTGCCTTCTTACTACATTCATTGAGTGCATCCATTCACCACTGTAAGCACAATAAATTGTCACTGATTTGAACAGGAGACCTTTAGCAGCAGCCTTAGAAAGGGACTGATGAAAGAGATTTTTAAGATAAGAATTTTCAAAGGGCCTAAAGATGTCAAATGACCAACACCTATTGATTAAAGCCTTTTTGACAATCCCCACCATGAATGTCATTGCCATGGTCAGAAATGTTTTATTCATATACTTATTGTTTTGGAAAAGTTGAAGCATAATAGATTGCTTAAGAAATGTTCAGGTCTCTTTTTACAGTCAGTTTAGAAGCTTTGGACCTTAAATCAGTTTCTGCTACATCTTTGCAATTAAATGTGTTAACTATTGTGTACTGCACTGCGTCCAGGCTCGTGTTGTTCTCCAATATCGTGTTAACGCATACCTAGTTTTACCATAAAATTTCTTAAATCTGTTTGGCTTATGATTGCCAAGTGGTCTGTAGGTCTTGCTTACCAAATACAGTTCTTGCTGGAACAGATTCTCTATTAAGCCAGAAGGACACCTGTGACAGTATCACTGTCATGATGCACGGCAGGTAAGTCTGGATGACAAAGTAACCAATCTTTCTCTTCAAATGAAAATGCGTAGTCATAACAACATATTCCCCTAAAAACAAGAAGAACAGGAACATTAAAGCTTTTATAAATATACAAATTAGAGGGCTTTATAGAAAGTATTTTTTCATTATATTCACCCCTATTATAAAAAAGTCCTCAGATCAAATTGGGCCAGCTCTGAAGAAAACATTTAATAAAGCAGGTTCTGAAGTTCCACTAATAATACACAACTAGACAGTTCTGGGAAATGCTAATTAAATTTATATCTTTTCATCTCTGCTGAGTAGTGAATGAATGTCTATGTTTCCTGGTGGCTGTTTAGGCCTCTTGTGAAAGGTCTTATTTCATTAGAAGATGGAAAACCACCATAATATACACACGTAAACACCATACAAAGACTAAATCAAGACAGGCACTCAGAAGTGTTTCAGTCAGGCCAGGCTCAAGATGTAATTGTTGGTGTGATTGTGTCTGCATTACCACTGTCTGTGCTTTAAGTACTCTGAAGATTAAGTGTTCCTGTTCTACTAACTCAGTACTTTACTAAATGATTATTCTCTCCTGAAGTAAATGGACAATGCAAGAATAACACAGAACACTTACATTAGCACTAACTTTTTGGGTGCTATAAAAACATGTGAGCTGGGTATTCTAATTGCAATTGAAAGGAATCTTATGTATTTATATAACTCTATAAACCCTTCCTTCCAGAGCACAGGAAATAATGCCTTGTTTTCAGATCATTATTTACATTGTTGAAAATGGATTTTGAAAAACAGTAGATTCTCAAAAGATCGGAAAACCTATCGTTGTGACTTTTTTTGGATTAGATTGATTCTTCTTGTTATGCAATAAACTTTATCTTAGGAAAGAAACAAGTGGACATGTAACTGAATGGAAACCTCTGTCTAGATTAGAGATGACGTGAAATTACTGTTGTTCTATTTTAAAATGTAGGCAGGTAGAAAGAGAAAGTTGCTCTTGTAAAGGAAAAGCTTAAATTGGATTGAAAAACTATGTCTAGACATTGACTGCTTATGCACCGAGCACGTCAAATGCCCTTTTCTTTAATTCAGAGTCTAGAAGAACATTCATTTGAACAATCTTGCTCAATGTATAATCCTGAGGAAAGCTTATAAATAAGATGTGACAATACTCCTGGTATGTTTCAATATAAAAGACAGTAGCAAAGAGGGAAAAGAGAATCAATTCTAAATTGAGACGTGAAGTAAAGGATACACAAGGAAAGGGTTTTTTTGAAAATAGGACTGGCAGAAGTATTAGAGTGGGCATTATTACTTGAATTTTGCTCACCTTTCTTTAACTTTCACTGAAATAACCTTCTTTTCCTCTGTACCAGGGATTATGATCTTATGAAGGGTGCCAGCCTTGGCTAGAAAAGCCAATAATTAAATTTTATCTACTAAAATATGATGTGGGTAGCTATTTTAATGCAATCAGATACAGAATACTTACAACGGTATGTCAGAATTAATTCAGTGATTGTAGATGGCAAGCTAAGAATACAGAGCGAACACACCATTGTACTCTGAAGCTTTATTTAGCTGCTTGAATTATCAAAGTATTTTTAACCTCTGGAAAATGAGAACAAGATTCAAAGCATAAAGGCAATTAAAAAGACAGGGATTACTCTCATCTGTTAAGCACTGCAGCAGGTCTGAGCTAAAGGCAGCTAAAGGTAATGCCATGAGGAGCGAATTGGGCAAAGCATAGGCCTAGAAAACTGCCTACAGTTCAGTTACAAGGCAAAACCATGTTTGTAAGTCTCCAAAGTACCAATGGACTGCAGTTATTTATTAGAAGATAGCAGATCTTTGACGAGATTTATTTAAATAACTGCAAGACATGAAAAGTACTCCAGTTATTTACTGAATCTTCAGCTTCCCACATTTTATGGCTGGCTTTAATAGAAAAGCATAGCCACATTCATGACAGCCGCTGACCACTAACTTCCCAGCAATTCCTCTGTAATTCTGTTTTCAAAGGTTTGTAATTCAGCCATGAAATTCCCTACAAGCTAAATTTTCACATAGCTCTTGAGCAAAGTATTTCCTGTATTTGGTGTCTGATTACTAGGCTTTCACAAATTGTGGCACAAGTTGTAGCTTATGCATCTTACATTCTTTTATTCTCTTATCCAAAGAAGTTAGAAAGAAAGGTCTTTCTTTTTAGCTTCCTTGGAGTTCCTAAAGTTTTCTACAAATAACTGTGTTGAGCAGATAAATTTGTTTTTCATTTTATTTATTCCATGAGTTTTAAATTAGTTTATATGTATTACACAATATGAAGCATTTAAAAGTGGTCACACACCAACTCCTTCATCGATATTAACTTAATGTTTCAAATGATTGTCCACATTTGAATACTTCCAGGGCTCTAGAAGAGTTTGTGCCTGTGCTCAACACTTCTGTAGCTACAGTTTTTAACCAGCCCTTAATTCTACAGTGTATTACAATAATGGAGCCAAATGCTCAGGTGGTGTAAACTAACGTGTGTCCCTAGAAAAAATAGGTGATAATTCAGTAAAGTTACATCAAACCTATTACTCAGTGTTCTGTAAACTATTTGTAATAAACCCAGTGTATCTGGTGAGCACAAAAAATTAATATGCATCACATCAGACATAAAGTTAGGGGTGGGGACTAACTTTTAGCTATAATAATACTTTTTCTATCACTGTAGGTAGGAAGTAAGGCTTTCCTTGCCTTCAGTTTAAAACAAAGTATTTCTCATTTACTGCTTATGCCATGTAACCTAACAGAAAAACTTAAAAACAGCGTCCTCTCAGCACATTTACAGAACATCAGAAGAAAAATAATACTATTGTGAGTATAAATCCTGATGATTCTCAGTGCAAAGCAATGTTTTCAAGGTGGCAAAATAATTCCATGTAAATAGAAACTTGCAGGAGCCCTTTAAACATCTGTTAAGGAAGAAAATTAACTCTATCTCAGCCAAAACCAGGACAAAGGTGCTTACAAAAAAGATAATTTTAAACTCTTTCTGTGTCAATGTGAGTCAGTTATTGGAGAGGGACAGGAATTTTACATATAAGTAAAAAAAATGGATGACTGGACTCTCTGCTTAAGCAAAATAGCAGCAACAACAATTATTTCATTTACTGAATACTATCTTTAAGGCTGTAGTACCTGCACATTCCATTGCCAGCATAGATGAATAACTATACTATAAAAAAGTTTTAGTCTTTCAATATTCTCTTGTCACAAAAAATCAATATTGGTAGTTATCTTGTTCTAGATTCAGAAATAATGATAGCAGATGGCCTACTGGCAAAGAAAGAAAGGGGGGGGGGAAAGGACTTCATGGATTCACCAAATAATTGAAGAGTTTTGAGAATGTTTAGAGTAACCCAGTTACACCCAAATTCTTGGAAAATACATCTCTGGAATTCCAGACAACTATAAATATCATCTTTAAATTGCCTAAGATGATGTAGATTCCTCTAATGATCCACAGAATCAGCTGCACAAGAGCTTCATTTTCTTCCCTAATAAAGGTGCTGGGAACTCTTAAGTGAGGATTGCCTTCAATTCCTTTGGTCGTTTTGTCAGATGAGTCATCATCCACAACTCTGAAAGCAGGGAGGGATTTCATAATTTTCATTACATATGTCATATCTTAAAACAGAGATGATCAGAGGACAAAGATACGCTGGAGGATTCTGTTGAGACTAGCTGCCCACCTACCTGAATGGGTAGAAAAGTGATTATTAACCACTTCTGACCCCCACCATTATTTTGGGGAAGCATTTTCCTTTCCAAAGCAAATCAAGAAGAATTTTTCCTTGAGACATTGAATTTTCAAGAAATAGATGTGTTTCTTCCACCACCGTATATTCTTATCAGGTAGTAACTAGAGAGGATTGCAAGTTTGGTACTGAAAATATTCTTTAATAGGCTTATTTTTAGTCTTGCTAACCATTGTATTTAACCATCTTTGCAATGTTTTTCTGTATCTAGACAATAGCATCTTTATTTCAGCAAATATTTACTGTATTTAACTTTATAGACAGGCATGGTAAAGTGTTTCTTCAGGTAGAAAAATTAGGCAGAATTCAAACCTATGAAATATCATGGGCAAAACAAAATATTTTTTTGTTTCTTCATGTAAATGCATGAAGAATTTTTATGCTGCTTGTTTGCCTTCAGTTCTGTTTAAAAATATATTAGCTGCCTTTCTTAACAATTCATAGGGTGCTTCTCACATTGCTATCTAATAACCCTGAACTATATCTGGTATTATCTATTTGGGTTAGATACGTTCCCAAGCTTATGAGTCTCTTCTGATTATCCTGCTGCCCTTATAATGCATCCAGCAAGCAGAGAATTGGCGATGAGCGCAAAAGGGCAGGCACACAGGTTGGCAAGGTCTCTCTGAGTGAGTAGCTTTGGAACAGAAAGAGCAAAGAGCTTGAGATCCTTGCAGTGCCTCACAAATCCTATTGACTTTTCAGCACAAGGGCAGCTGGGGTGAATTATTGGCTCCACAAAAGTCAATGTCAACATTTCTAGCTGTGGCCAGGCCAAGAGTTCTCCCCTTTTCTTTTTACTTGTCTGATGCATGCCTCTGTGCTCAATAATGGAAGCAGTGAATCTATGGGAGCAGTTGTGTTGATATTGTTCTTATGCAAAGTCCTTATTACTGCTATCCCATTTCTTATATGATTATATCAACTAAACAGAAGCTTCCAAGCAGTAACCTGAATATCAGTCTACTAGAAACTTTTTCTGTGAGAAATTTTGTTGACTTAATAGAGCATATGAATATATTTTGGCAGGCTAAATAAAAAAATCAGACATGAATTAGGGTTCACCTTAAAGTGCCTCACCTTTCCTTAAATGTTCATTGATTTTACAAATGACATATTAGATGACATAGTAGAAAGTTTGGTTTATGCAGGTATAAGCATACTTCTCTTGTTCAGTCACAACTTTGAGCACATTCAAAGCAATACAACTACTTCTTCTAATGCAGTGCTTCTTTTGGTCCATTGAACAGTCAATCTAGTCAACACTTTGAGCTCTTGTTCATGCCCAATGCTCATTTTCTTACTGTATTTATGTCTTCATGCCCCTTCCAAATTATTAAAAAAAAATAAAATTACATGTTGAAAGAAACACTGCAAAGTGAAAAAGCAAAGGTTTTTAGCCAGCTTCAAGGTTGCAGGTATGTAATACTATAAACGTCACCTATATTTCTGTAACTCATTAATTGTTTTGGAGTTAAAGCTGGTGCTAACATTGAGACACCTAAATCCTGTTTGGATGTTCCAGATGGTTTTTATTTTGATTACATATTTTCTTCACTTTCTAAATACCTCATTGAGAGACTATATGCTTGCTTTTAGCAACTTGTTTCACTGCCTCCAGGAATAAGATCTTTGAGGATTCATATTCTTATACTATTTTTTTAAGCTTATATATTAAGTAGGTATACTAATAAGTATATGATGAGTGCTTTTTTTATAATGTAAATTACGTTTTTTTCTGGCTAGATCTGTCACTATAGGAAGGTTTTTAATTTTTCAAATATTTTACCCACCAGTTGAAGTAGGAAAATAATCCCAGGATATGTTATCTTTTCAGAGTCATGTTTTCCTAATCTGAACCTGATATGTTGCAATTTACCTCTGTCACTCTTTCGCCTTTGTATTTTTTTCCTGCTCTAAATTACGTTTTGGCAGTTAAATATGACCCTTCCCAAAAAAACTTTTTCACGGACCTGTACTGGACTGAACAATTCCAGAGTCCACAGTTTGTCCAAGCAGATCGTACTGGTTCAATCGGGAGCCATCTTCAGCCACAACCACTGACCTTGCTGGTTCCCGTGTCCATTCATACACAACCTCTGCTCTGGTATAAGCATCTAATTTAAAAGAAACACACCGCATTTCAGCTTTGCACCTTCTATTGCCATATGGCTTTATCAGAACAATGTTTTGAGCAGTAGTTTGAATATTAAATTCTCCTTAATTATCTGCAGAAACCCACAACTAGTTTACTGGAACTTTTTATCTATGCGAAATATAACTGATTTTATAGGTCTTCCCACACAATGATTAGCTAAATATCTGCTGCAGGGCTAGATTAAAGTTGGTCCTCAATGGCATGAAAATCTTTCTCTCCCCTACATGGCTCCTACCTGTGTAAAATCTGAGTAACCAGAAGTGAGAGCGACATGTGGAATTCCATAGTCATGTGAGAACTCCAAATCTTTTTCTAACTTTCAACTACTATCAAGAAAAATGAGTTGCAGTCTTTTCAGTTTGTCATAGTGTGGTGTTGTCTGGGCCACTGTAAGAAAATAAGTCCTCCTAAGAGTGGCTTCAGTGATCTTATCATCAGCCTGGCTAGAGCTCTCCATTTGGTTATCCCCCCCTCACACTGTCCTTGCTGTATAACAGGCAAAGCAGACATTTCTGAGGCTGCCTAGGCTTGAGTGAGCTTAAATCACAATTAATCTATTTTTTTGCTTTGGTTATTACTGGGAAATGCTCACACTCCAATTCACATTTATTTGAGTCTTGAACAAAGCAAGAAAAACACTGTGAGCTCTCCAAACCTAAGTAGTCTAGTATGATATATAAATAATTCAGTAGCATACTACATATGTCATCCAGGTGTTTTGTGCTGTTATTAGTATGTTATTTATATTATTTCAGGAATCAAACTATATATAATATTTTTAATCTTAGTCCCATAGTAAAATTCTTCATCACTTTGCATAGTCTGGAGTCTGACAGCTCTTGCTCTGAAAAGTTAGGGTGGGAATTAGTTGTTTACATAGAGGTACCTAGTGCCATTCTTCACACCTGAGTATCCAAGACATGTATGGGACTGCATGTGTGATCAGAACCTACATAAATCTTGTACCCACCAAAGGCAGCTGGAAGCCAGATGAGACATCTTAGGGCATATAAAACGGCACTAGACTCCTACCTACAGGATGAGATTTTCCCTTTTTTTCATGACTGGCAAGCAGGAAAGGAAAAGGAGGAATGTGATTCACTTGACCTCATTTGTGAGTTAGTAATTTTATCTTATCAATGTAAGATCTAACAGCAATCGAAGAGGTGGTGTCGGATGCAGTATGCTGGTAAATTAATCGCGTGGCATTTGATCCTGCAGAAGGGTGCTTTTACCCTCAGACTTCTGATTCCCCAAGCACTGTAACATACACATTGCTTTTGAGAATCAATGGTAAATGGAAATCTACATCTTAATAATTCTGACCTTAAAAATAATGGTCTCGGTAAGTACAAGAATTGGCTTACTAATCTAGTCACATAAAGAAAGAGTGGCAATAATAATATTAATTTTCAACCATTCAATTTGTTCTGGAGCGTGAGAGTAGTTTGGAAGAGAGAGGTCTGATTTTCTGAGCTGCAGAGAACCACTGGATTGGGTCAGAGGGAAGGGAGTACGCTCATCAGTGCTGGAAAGGAGCTTGCCCTGCCCTCTAACTGCCAGATTCGGTGCTCTGTTCAGCTTCCATCCTCAGCTTCCAGTTCAGATATTGCATAAGTAGCAACACAGCCTTTTGCTCCTATCACTGCTGCTTTCCAGAGTGGCCTTAGTTTTAAACTGACAATCAGATTTTTGTGGCAAGAGTTGAGGAGAGCATCTGCCTTTCTGATTTTGTTTTGTCAACATATGGCTTTTTGTTGTTCCAGAATCTCTTTAGCATTTGTCACATTGAATTTGCATTGGAATAACCTCTAGCTTAAGCTGCTATTTTGGCAAATCACTTTAGCCTTGGAGCTGGGTCAAACATTTATTGGCCTCTACAGGATGGGCAGAGTCCATAGGAGACATGCAACTCCTTCAGCATGAGGCTTTTCTGAATCCAGCTCCAACAAGTGATGAGTAACAGTGGAGGACATGGAGAAACTCTTATGTAATTTAATCCAAAACAAACAGAGCTGGGCAAACACCATCTTAGGGAGCTACTAAGTGTAATATTGTAGTCTGCACTTAAAGCATGGCTTTCATGACAATTAAATGTCTTTTTCAGTAATTTTTTCAGTCCATTAAGGTGATTATAATGAATTGCTTTAGTTGTTTGACAGAAATGTCCCCAATGTATTTAAACATGATTCCCACTGAAAAAGTCGCAATTAAATATAATAACTTCTTTTCTACGTACAACAGTGAGTCCCATTTTCATATCTTGCTTGGGTCCAGCCATTTATCCCATGGGAGATATTTCTATTTATATCAATACCTAAATATTGAGACAAATATTCTATAATCTGATAATTATGACATATAATCTGATGAGAAGGAGGGGAGAGTGAATATTCCCCATGCCATGTTTGCAGTAAAACCACGTTACAGAAGGAGTTCCTCCCCATGAGGATCCCAGATTAGAAGCTCACCTGAATTCGGTAGGGAAATGCAAAGTTTCCCTGAAAACTCCTTGATTTTGTCTCATGGCCCTTCCCAGCATTTGGAGTTACTTGTTTTGCTAGGTCCCATTTAGGACAACTGGCATGATAGCCAGTTAGTGTTCAAAATGAAAAAATAATTAAAATAGCCTGTACAAGATGACAGACCACGCCTGCACTCTGAACTTAGAATGCCAGTTATCACCTCTGACTTTATTGTAAGAAATGGTGTTTCAATCAGAAATATCACTGATTTATTTTCTTTGTTAATTTAAGAAAATTATGGATATTATGATTATTTTTTTTCAGGATAAAAAGAAAACTAATTTAGATACAAAAGATATGCAGATACATTTGCATGTCTTTTTGCTGCCTTGTTTTTACCTTGTGGTGTGGTTCTGGAGTTCAAATCCATATTATCTATCTCTTTTCATTCATAATTTCTACATCTCTTAATCATGTAATTGAGGCAAGATCCTAGCCGTGCACTTAGTGAATGAAGAGTACACTAATCCAGGACACAGTGGGCCAGAGAGAACTCAATGGAAAAAAATAGGAACAATTTTTTGACTAGGGAATATCTGGTGTTTAGGCTGTGGCTCAGTGATGCACAGATGTGGCGATAGGTGTCTTATCAGGTCTATAAAAATTCAGTGTAGTAGTTCACATTTGTTCAGAAACTGTTGATGGTTTAACTTTGAATTAACAGCTTTTATGCACGATTAGCCATCTTCCTACCTCCCAGATCCAGCATGCAGTCTGTGTAAACACTTTAATGTGCATTTCAAAAGAAATTCAGTCCTGTGACCACTCCTGATCTAACTGGGAACTCAGGTGCACAGGTCTCCTGTTATTAATCAAGAATGTACTGCGGCTATTTGCCCTATTATTAGATGGAGTAAGGCTTCCCCCCAACCCCCTTCTGTTTCACAGGAGATTTGGAAAGATTTATTGGAAGTCCTGTAAGGAAAATTAACATTCAAGGAGTAAACTATTCTTGTCAGTTATATTCCAAGTTTGTATGAACTTTGTGTTCTCTAAATCTTATCTAGGAGGCTAGTAGCTCTTTAAAGACAAAACAGTCCCTTCATGGTAAACGTAGAGCTATTCAGCCCAAAGTAAATTATCACTCTGTCTGGTACCATGTGAAGAATGAATTGGGTGTTCTGTTTGTTGACTTCTAAAATTGATCAAGCCACTAAGTACCCATTATCAGTGAAACGACCCATTTCTACTAGAAAAAAATAGCCATTGAGGAAACAATTTGTACACTATTACATCTTCCACGCATTTTTCTTCCATATTTGTGTTGAACCAGCTGGACTAAAACAGCTCTTCTGGTTTTTTTTTTTACTTAAAGAGCTGAAGGGGAGATATATTTAATTTTTAAAAATATTACGTTCAGCTAAGTTTGAATATATCAGTGTTAGGTTGGTTGCTATTCAAATTAAACTTTGGGGGGAAAGTCTCAGTTTACAGAAAGCTTTGTCAGTTATTACACTGATTTCAATTACATTACATTTTGTCCAGTATGTTCTCTAATCTAAGGTTACAAATGCTGAACGTATGGGACTCTATTTGAAGAGTTGTGAGATTTTTACTTCTAGAAATGTTGCATGATTGTAATATGAATATTTTATAATCTTAGGCAAAATTTTGCTCTAAACATGCCAAGAGTATGGTAGAGGAATTGTTTTCACCTAAAACCAATTCAGTCATCCGTGGTCTGTATTACTTTTCTCTAACATTGATTTGGGGTCTTAACACAATAAAGCAACTATAGGATTAACAACATTTTCTACGTGACAAACTACTTTTCTAGATGTTCAGAGCACTGTCATTTTTCTCTTTTGTGAATGTCCAGGCATGACACTGGAGGATATTTAAGACACATCGAAGAGGTTCATTATATTAAATATAAATATATATAAGAATAAAAATACAACCCTGCCAAAAAAGTGAAAAATACACAAGATTAAAACCTTGAGGTTTTCTCAGTTGCAAAACACTTTTGTAAAGTGGCCTAAAAAGGGAGAAACCTCAATGTAAAATAAACTTACAGCTTCCAAATTTCAAGGGGCAAGCATGTGCATCCATAGGAAAGTCTTCTAAATGCATTGGACATTCTGCTCTCACAGTCAATCTATAATGGATTAATGAGCAAAAGGACACATTTATTCTAGTTTCATAGAAATAGCAAATAGACTTCTATTAAGACACATAGAATAAGTATAGCATAATATCTGTTATGTGATTAATTAGCAGCTAGAACTGGACCTGAATTGTCTGGCTGGGGGTGCTGACAGGCATGTGTAGACACAGCAGTGTGACTGGCTCTGCCCCTAGACCGTGTTTCACTTTACGGCAGAGACATGCTCAGACTTCTAACTTGGAGTGAGGGTTAAAATCTATTAGCAACTGAAATTGCTTCCTTGGTGCCATCGTTAAATTGGCCCACTCTGGATGCTCAGACATTTGCTGAAATCATTTCATTGCCATCAGCTTGGGTGCAAATGTGTTTCTCAATAAAAGAGATTAAATAAACTACAAACATTCACATACCAGACATCAGCAAGGAATGAACAATAATACTTGAATACTGGACAGAAGATTGTATTAAGGCACTTGCGAAGGTTAGCAAATAGAAATGGTTATGGTCAAAAAAAGAGACATACGTGAACAATGTGCTGCCAAGATAGTGTACTTGTGGATTAAATCCCTAATAGCCAAGCATTTAGGAAGACAAGAAAAATTGACTTGGACTTGTGTAACTACCAGTCAAGCAGATTCTACCCTAGCCTAGGCAGTCTTGAAAAATGTTGTGGAATAAACTGAACACATTTGACAGGCTCCCAAAAGCCTGAAGACTTGGTTTTGTCCAAATACTTGTACTGCTTTTAAAAACATCTTTAAAATTGTTAAAAGAAAACTCAGTGTTTGCCTATGTACTGAGCTATCCATCTTGACTTTAAGTCAACAGAATCGCTTTATACCTTGTTTGATTCCACAGGAGACATAAGCAGGGGATGTGTAGCTCTGTAGAGATGACATACCATTTTTTTTCATTGTTTAATTTGCAGTCTTTTAATCCAGAATTTTTCCATGACCGTGTATCATAGTTATTTCAAAAGGATTTAACTCCTCTGCTGACAATTGGATAGCTAAAGTTCAGTTATCCATGAAGAGAATAATATATTTCCAGTAAGAGTGGTGCCAGCACAAAAATATTTTTTTTCTCCTAACTTTCCAAATGCTTTAGTGAATTGTTTTTCTTGTTATGAATGGAATAAGAAATGTCTATTTTTAGACTGTCAAGAAATATCAAGAATGGGCAATGAATTCCATGCGCATCTACTAGTTCTTAGAATCTGCTTTCTCTAGGATCCAAAGATTAAAGATCCCTTGTACGCGATCTAGTAGTCTAGAATATATTAAAATTTCATGCTTTGTTATATTTTGCTGATGGAATCCTTGAAAGCAATTCCAAATTAAGGTCCTCTGCAAACTGATGGATTCCTAACACTATAGGGAACTTTTTAAAATCAAGCATTAAGACACATCCAGGGGGAATGTGAAGGTAGCACAGCAGGAGGGGGGAAAAATAAACACTGCAAATGCCTCAGTTTGTCCATCATTCCATGGCCTATTGTGAAAATAATTACTAAGGAGAAATCAAATTATGCTCAGAAAGGAACCTGTTTCTGTTTGGAAAATATGATGCTTTAACAACTTAAATTGTCAAACTAAATGAAGGATATAATATTTTAGGGCTCACCTCATTGTATATAGCAATGTCCCATCCTCTGTAATTCGTAATAGTTTATTTGGCATCGTCATGTTATGAGCCACTGACTTCTTTCCATTGTGGAAAAAGGTATCAGGTGTCCAAATTTTGCTGGCCATTAAATTATTTAACCGGAGAACAGTCATAGGTCCTTTGAATTTTAATCTCTCATCTTTCCAGCTTTGACGGAAAAATACATCTATAGTGTATTCCTACATCAATTCAGAAAAAAGGGAAACACTTATGATGCCATATGTTGCAATATGAGAACTTGAAAAGTATATTCTTACCGTTCCCTAGAAGCAAGGTGACTATTAATGAAATAGTAATTATCAGAACATTTATGCTCTGTATTACTTACAATGTACCTGAAGCTGGTTATTAAACAGTTACAATATCATTACTGTGTTCACCAGAATAAATGTTAGGGAGACTAGTATATCAAAAGTTAGACAAGAATTTGAGATATAATGTAGTGGAAACAACACAATTCACCCTTTTCTCACTTTTCCTTCACCTTCCATAAAACTGTAATTTGAAGCTGTGGATATGTAGCCAGTATGCGTAGCACAGGAAATTATGTCTCAGAATAAAACAAGCCTAGTGAGACAGGGTCTTACTAAAGCCTTTTGTTCTAAGTGTCTCATTAGCATAAACATGTAGCCAACCTGCAAAAAGTTCACAGTTCACTAAAATCACGTGGTCTGATTTACAAGACGAGGAATGGCTCACTGGGCCAAATCATTGGACTACAGAGAGCACAAGCAAAGGACAGCTTTGAACCATGAGTTATAGTTTGGTTATACAAGGACGGGGCCAATGGGGAAGGATGCAGTGGCTGACTCATTGTACATGGGGAGGATCAAAATAACCAACACTCACTACGAAATGAAAGAATTATTTGTTACAAAGCAACAGGAACAAAGTTAGGAGGGAGAGGGTGAAATTAGGAAAAATATGTTTGAGTATTATACGTAAAATATAGATGTATGTGGAGTGAAAGTGTGAAAAATTCCTGTGGATGCAGTACAGTATAATATTTTCCCAGGGAAAAATTCCACTCCAACGTGAAAGTTCAGTATGGGATTATCCTGGCCCTTCGATCATTCATGGCTACGATATTGTGATAAACATCAAAAGCAGCTATCCAAACACTGTTCAAAATTACCATTTGGCTGAGAAACTGAACCTTTGCTGAGGTCTCCTGCCAATAGAGATGGCAAATCCTAAAATAAAGGGAATTCCTGTGTGTGAAGGCACACACAGCTATAAGGAAAAGAGCTGCCCCAAGGAATATGTTAGTAAACATTCTGGAATGAGTGTGCAAAATCTCTGGGGCAGACTCCCTTAGACCTTCTTTTAACAAATGGCAACACTCCGTACAACATAAGAAAGTATGAGCTTTTTATTCCTCACGCAACTATCAGCAAATAAGAATGGTGATTCTTATTGGTGGTGTGTTTTTCCTGGTTTTAAGGCATGAAATCCCTAAATAAATTTCTTGTGGACATGGAAATGTTGTAGTTCCATGGGGTGTTCTTACTTTGGGTTTGTTTGGGTTTGGGCTTTTTTCTTGGTTTTGACTTTTTTTTGGTTTGTTTTTTTTTTACATCCCAGACCTGTGAATCATTTTGGTGCATACTTAATTTTATTTCCATGGTTTTTTTAATCATGTGCTCAGTGAGCTGCTGAAGTGTGGATTTGTTCAGTCCCAGTGACAGCAGTTCTGCACTTATAGCCAAGTACTTCAGAATTGTGATGGGTTGGGGCCTTAGGTTGAACTGTGGGCAAAATCTTGTCCCAAGTGTGCAGTAGAGCACGAGAGAAAGAGGTTTAAAAGGCAGTAGATGGCATTAAAATATTGGATTTGTTCCATGTTTTACTAACTCCGAAGAAAATTTCCTCCTACGCACATAGGAAAGGTAAAAGACATGCCCAGAAGGTGACATCAGTTCAGTGTGCATGTAAGCCATTCCCTTTTTATCTCTTTCAACTGCAAAGGAGGAGGTGAGTGGGAGGTGGTACAGGTTGAGAGAAGGGAGTCTGGTTCTTCACTTTATGCAAACACAAGGTTCTTACGCTGGAAAAGAACAAAAATTCTGAGCGATTTGATAAGGGACCTGACAGCATAAGATAAAATTCAATTAAAAAGTAGCTGACAGGTCATGCCTGGCACAGACTGAATCTTTCTCTATCCCAGGCTGTTGCATCATATAGGATTAATTCATTTTGGCTGAGATGTCTCAGCTCTTTAGCTTTCACTACCCACTTTAACATGTACAATATTTCTCCTCAAATGAATCCTGACAGACAGCTGATCTTTAAGATCAAGTCATCAGATACTCTGATTAGGGCTTCTTCTACAGGAGTGTGCCATACAGAACAAAGGAACAGAAGGATTTTCTCCAAACCATGTACTACAGCGGTGGTCTATGTGCAAACGTATGAGTGAGATGAAATTTGGAATAAATTCTCCACACTGGAGGCTCTCCAGTCCTTAGTGTGCAGTGAAAGAAAGAAGATTCCTATCTGCACTTTGGCAGTAAGTTGTATGGTACTGAATAGTTATAACACTTTGACTTAAATGTTCTCTAATTTGCTCATCTGATACCTCTCCCTGGAGACTCTTTATTCACAGGGTAGACCACACTGTGGTTGGTCTACATCAGACGAGGTGCTGTACAGGAAGGTAGCAAGATAGAAATTTGTTCCTGAAGAGCTTACAGTACAGAAGCAGTGGGAATGAAGGTTTACTAGAAAAAAATATTCTGTCTTTATGAAAAAAGTTAATTTTAAAATGCTTCTTATTCCAAATAATATACATCAAAAATTTCACAAAAATGATAGTCATGTAAGAATAGCCAGTTTTCTGTTGATTAGTTCAATCCACCATCTGAGAGAACATGCCTGAAAACCTACAAAATTCTTCCAAAAAAAGATGTTTTTATTTTAAAAAGTGCTTTTTTCCTGTTTAACTTTATTCACAAATTTAAGAACAAGCCAAGACATTCTCTTTATAGAATAACAGGTTATATCTATGCTGCTCTTAAAAGAGTGTATTGAGAGTGGGTAGGAACACCATGTACTCCCTGATATATCAACCTACTATCTATATAACTGCCTCATTGGATTCCTGCAAACAGATGGTCTAGGTATGCTGATGTCTCACTGTGACTGTAGTTTTGTAACATATGGCATCAGCTGGAATAGCTCATTGCCAGTTCCCAGCCATCAGTCCTGGGCTCAGAGAGCAGCAGCGCATCGTTCCCTCAGTGTGCCAATGCAGCTGCTTGCGAGGCCTCCCTGTGACCAAATCCCACACTCCTGTCTACGCTTACTGTCAATCTGCTCACTGGAGCAAATCTGGGGTAGCCCTCAAATAATGGTGTCTATGACCAACGTGTAGTATGCACAGAGGACTTTGCATTAAATGTACATTGAAATGAATATAAACTTCATATTCTGGTAAGCTCTTCATTTTATCTTTCTGTCTCTGATTTCACACTTCCTTAAGCAAAAGAGTTAGCATGAGTAGGCTGCACACACGTTACTTTTCAGGGGAGGTGAGTAGGAGTTTTACACTAAATACTTTGCTGTAATTCCTTAGTTTTCAAGACATATCAACACCTGCCTGTGTGTTTCTTGGTCACATGCTTTATTAAGAGACTAATGAATTCTTTCTCCTGTTTAACTAAGTGAAAATCAGGACCCAATGTGGTATGGGTTTTTAATTTTATTTTTTTGTTTTTTTGTTTTTGTAGGTAGTGATCACTTATGCTATAGTAATTCAGCTATACTGACTTACAGCTGAAGTCAATAATTTATTTTCAAACATACCTATTCCTAATTCTGAAAGTAGGTTATTTTTGGCTTCACTATTTTATTCTTCCTTAAAACCCTAATTCCACAGGAATATCAGTTTGTCCTAGGAATGTCAAATTAGCTTTACCTTCTACTTAATAATTAAATCACCTGAAACTACAAAGTGTAAGTAGATGCTGAAGTCCAAACATTATATAGTCCCATATAATTCATCAGGCCTATCAGTTACTCTAAACTTATGTCTACATGTAGGAAAGCATCCGTGTCCATTTGTTTATTAGACTGACATTCACTGTTGGAGTTTTCTAGTAAATCTGACTCAACAGAGCAAACAGTAGCTTAGCCAGCTGACTTATAGGAAACAACTCTAATAAATATTAATACAAAGCATACATTTACCTGCATATATATCTCTCTCACTCTTTTTTTGTTCACTTCCCACAAGCATGTATGTCCAGCCCAATACTTTAAATTACATTAATTTTCATAATAAGAGACCTGTCCCCAGAAGACAGGTCTCTGAAAAAAAAGAAGTAACCTCAGATCACTTACAAACTGCAGCTGCTAGTTTCAATTCAAAAGCTATTAAATGAAAAAAAAAAAAAAGAAAAAAAAGAAAAATTTTAGTCACATGACTGTGTGTGAAGTTTTCGGTTTGTCCAGTGGTGATTGGTTACCTATTTCAAGACAGAAATGGGAAAGCAAGATGAAGTGTTTTGCTGAACCAATTACCAGAATACAAATGGTGGATGACAGTGGTTTCTACCAATCTTTATTCCAAGGAATTTACCCTCTTTTAATGTATAATTTAGAGTAGCAGGTAAACATTGTAATTTCACAAAATTATTGCAGAACAAAAAAGCAGAAGTCATTGAATGATTTTTTTAAAATTCTTCTTCATGGTACATGTATTACTCAGATAGTATTGTATATATAGTACTCAGTATTGTAGATATGTGCTGAGGAGACAAGTCACCAGTCTAGCTGTTTCCTTGGATTACCCTTCTATTGCAGGTCTTCTCAGCAGAATGACCGGTCAAAAAGTCTGTGCTGCCCAAGCTATTCTTTCTCATTTAAATATCATGGCATCAGTTGCAAACATAAATTTGACTGTAGTTTTATAAATGCTGTTTTCCCAGCAATCAGGAAAATGATATCTTTGCATAAAGTTCATTTAGGAAAATAAACTATCTTGTAGAAGTTACTTTCTCTGTTATTCCATCCCTTAACATTGTTTTGTGTAATCAGAAATTTCTAATAACCTCATGTTTAAGGCCTGTCTGCAGTTTTAGTTCAAATTAAACAACTGACAACTTTGTGGTAAGAAATGGAACTTTCTTTTGGTGAATGTATTTAGCTAAGTGTAGCCAGCTACAAGGTTGAACTGTTTTCTTTGTTTAAATTAATGAGGAAGTTTCCAGCACTCATCCTAACACAGGATCCAGCAGATACTAGTAGCTGCAGACTAGGCTTTCCCTGTCAATAGCAACCTACTTGTGAAGACCTCATTTATATACAAAATTTAAAGTACCTTATCCGTATTTCTACACAATTTTAAATATCTCTTAAGACCAGGGCTCAAAACATCTTCATTCAGTTTTCTGAACTTCTCCATCCCCTGCAGTTACCTAGCAATTTGATTTTAATGTTCATTCCATAAAGGATGACACTAATTCTCTCATTAATCTTCTCTTCTCTTTCAGCAACCAAGATCTAGGAAAGTCACTTCCCATTGATCAGTAGCTTTTAATATAAAAATACAGGTTAGACGGTATGGATGTCACACTGTACGCGTAAGTGTTAATTGCATTTTAAGATGATGATCTTTCTTGGCAAATTGGATCAGTGATTGCCAGCAAGGACCTGAGCAATCATTCTCAGAAGAATATGGATCCAAACCCTAATGCATTTCATAACATATTATGTAGCAAATATAAGGTCTGTTAAAACACATTATTAAAGTCACTGAGGCTGCTAATTTCAGGGCACTTAAATGCAGTCACAGCTAGCAGGAATGGCTGCACATAAAAGCTGGCAGCATTTTGGAATCAAGGGTTTAAAAAAAGCCCAGCCCTAAAAGAAGTAAGTTACTGCATAGATCTTTCATCCTCCAAATTAAAAAGACAAGAGAAAATGAATGCTGTAGAAATACAGGCCATCACTTACCATATCATGGTCTGAAACAGGCCCAAAACTGGTGACGAAGATGTCAGTCTTCACTTCAGTTACACGCTCTGATGAAGCAGGAAATTAGGACAGTGAGTGTCTATCAACAGTCTTCATTAGATCTAACCACTACCAATTCTCACAATAAATAGAAAAATTACTGGCTTTGATTAGCCATTCTAAAATTGGTCTACAATACAGTCCTGATAATGTATTGCTTCTAGATGTAATTTCACAGTCGATATTGTCAGCAACAGTCTTTATATTAGTGTTTCTACAGAGCTTTTTGAGACATGGCTTGTGATGCCCCAGCACAGCAGCCATAGTTCCGCTGTTGTGTAAATCTTTTCACTCTTTGACTAATAAATCCACTTGTCCGACAATATAAGCAGTGCTGAATGTTTTACACAGTACTCAAAAGTCTCATTGGGTACTCAATGTTTCTGGGCAAGCTGAATGAAGGTCTCTAATAATTAACCCTGAGCTTATGAATTATGTATTTTTTATTGAGACACAGGAACATAGAAGAAAAAGAGAGAGAATACATTACTGTGTATAAAAACATGAAGATATTTTATTGGCATGAGTTAGAAATGGCTGTGTTACCCTTAATTGCGATAAACAAAAAGGAGTTAAAACTTTTCCAAATAGATATCAGCTAAACTTCTCTAATACAATTTTTTACATACATATAAATGTTATGGTTTGTAAATGGTTTAGATTTCTTTTTATATTGATATGGGCACTAACATTAGATTTCCCTTAAACTACCAGATTTGTTTTATAAGCCTCAATGCTAGATTAGTGTAAATAGTAATTCAGAAATCTGTAACATGTACATAACACAGATTATATGTATATGCTATACCATAAAGCTAGACTTCTTTGTGATTTCAAGGGTGCAAATTTGCTCCATGGCACAACACCCTCGGCCACTTCAGAGGAATCTAATGATTTTAGTGGTCACAAATGCTGAGTCTGAGATACCGAAAATGGTGCTGATCTCCAGAAAGAGCCAAACA
Organism: Astur gentilis; assembly: GCF_929443795.1. Taxonomy (NCBI): domain Eukaryota; kingdom Metazoa; phylum Chordata; class Aves; order Accipitriformes; family Accipitridae; genus Astur; species Astur gentilis. The sequence continues at coordinate 9,176,883 of NC_064905.1, forward strand.
TCTGGCTTCCACAGATCTACTCTTGAAAGTCCCTTTGAGAAACACACAAGCTTAACTTCCCCCTTTCCTCTCCTCCCCCTCTACACACACCCCGAGTATCAGTCACTTCTGAACATACTGGTATTTTCTAGGCTACACATCACAAAATATTCACCCAGGATGGCATATATCAAAATAACTCTGTTGATTTAAATACAGCTGCAAGGAGTAACACCCCATGGAAGCATAAATCCGAACAGCGTTTAGTAGAGCTAACCCCATCAGCTTTCAGAATTTACAGTGATGTCAGTCTGAATACTTTTACTGTAGTGCTATACAAGCCAGCGTGTGGTTTGGGGTAGACATTTCAAATGTGGAAAGAGTGATACATTTCTCAAATAACTTTGAAAAAAGAAATAAATTGAGAAATATGAAATATTAAAAGTAATCCTAAAAAAAAGAGGCTGACAGAAGAGTACAGGTATAGTAAACAAAAGACATGCAGCTGGCAAAAAATCTTCATAAGCCTAAGAAATGTATATATGTAGCTATCTGTATAATGTTATTTAAATATTGTAAAAGAATTAAATTAACTAATTTATTACAACCTTCTGATTTCAGAAGACTTTGGACTATTTAAATATGATTTGTTCCATCTGACAAGGAAGTTCTGTCAGAAGAGAAGTGAAATAAGGAATCAAGGTTAAGCAGCCAGCAACAATATACATTTCTGTATCTGGTGCAAAGGTTCTAACAAGAATCAGTGTTCTACAATGCACATAGAGGTTTTTCACTTTCATTCAAAAAAGTCTACAATTTCTAAATATATATAAATGTAAGCAGTTTAATATAAATGTTTAATATATATACAATAAAATATCTCCTTTTGTGAGACAGCAATAAAGAAGATGTAATATCAGAGCTGATTCTACTGTCATTCTAGTAATGCACTAAATGACATTTGTATTCTTTAGCAAGTTAATTCAAAAATTAGGTGGTAGCAGAAGCAATCTTCAGGAGTCGTAAAAAAAGTTAAAGGATGAAATTTCCAATGTATTTTTCATAATCACAGAAAGTAAAATATTATGATGTGGCTGAAATGCCTAATAATGTACTTTTTGTTCTTTATATCTGTGACTGGGACGCGTAAAAGCTACAATGACTATTGACAAAAGCATTGGATAGGTGAAATTTCCTCCTTGGCTTTCCAGTGAAATTCATGTGTGACCTCATCGTTGTTTACAAGCTTTTCAAATGACTTAAATTTAAGTATTCTCTTGACATCTAATCGGCTCTGGACTTAAAGTGAGTTCACAGTGAGAATTTAATCTTCTGTTACTGGAAGAAGCATATGGTTGACGAGAAATCGCTTGGCTGGGAAGAAAAGTATTGTCTCCCTCAGCCCATCACTTTCACAAAAGTTCAAGAGGCTGTGGTCTTGTATGAAACAGCTGGCAAAAAAAGAAGATGGAGATTTCACAAGGTCCAGTAAAACATGGCTTGAATGGATTCTTTAAGTTCCAGCAACTGAATCACCTTTTCTTAAGACTGAGAAACTAGTATCATCATTAAACCTACTAGCCTTTTACATATTGAAAAGTGAAACTCAAATGATTCTTTAAAAGATCTTTCATCCTGACTCCCCTCTCCCCATCTCCCTTCCATTGAGGCACTTCCTCTGGTGTCATTAGGAGACAGAAGATGCTAGAAGCTCTTCAGGGGCAATGCATTCATCCCTTAATGGTGTAAACTCATAGTCCCAGCTCTGAGTGAGCCTCTAACTGATTTACCTTGCACAAACACAGAATATGCTCTTTGAATCAGTAGCATATCATGTAGTGGTATCCTGAATTCTAGTTTTGGGAGACATATGGTCATAGCAGAGAGGCTGAGGCTTAAGGAAATCACTTTAAGAACACAAAATGGAAACTAAAGGCTTTGGCGGTAAGATGGAAGATTTCCAAGGGTGTGGAAAAATGAGTGATGCCTTTCATTTCTATATAGCACTGAAGATAATTTAAGCGGCATGTAAGTCATAAGTAATAATAGAAGATTCAGATTGTGAACTCACACGAGATTGTGTTATCTTCGTACTGATGACACTTTTGCAGACCATCTAATCCCAGGTCTCTTCAAATCCAGATAAAACCACTACACACCACCAAATTATTTCTTTTTTCTTTGATATGCACCTTACTTTCAAGAGCAAGGAAAAAGTGTGTATGACCACACAGAAAAAGATTAGGCCCTCCAAAGCCATATGGAACTTTTGAAATTTTTGTTTACTGTTTTACTAATTAGATGATTCAACTGTGCTTTGTTAAGAGCTTCAGAAGTTGTGAGTCACTCCTGCACAGGACATGTGTTTACTCATACAGTCGGGATATATATTTAGAATCAAGGTTAACCATGTTCAGTTTGCAGCTTGATTACCATGGGAAGGCTTAAACTGTGCTTCAAATGCTCAGAATGCATTTTTCAGGAACCTCAAATCCTGAGCTATATTCAAAACCCTCACAATATCCCTAAGAACTAGGGAAAATTCTAAGTCATTGAACAAAAGCTCGGAGCTGATGGGACTGCTGAGGATAAATCCATCAGTTGTAAAGACATGTTAGCCATGTCTCTTCACTATAACATCTGTCTCAGGAACCAGGACTAAGTAATATAGTGATATCTGTAGAACAGGTAACAATTCCAGTAAAAAACCCAAAGAAATTATTAACAACTTACTAGTTTTACTATAAGGCAACCATAAGGTCCAAGTAGTTACTGATCAGCAAAACAGCAACCACACCTGGACAGTCTGGGAGACAGCCTCAAGCAATCGATCCACATATAGCTATGAAAGCACCAGTCAACATCAACTACTGTAATTCTACTGTTTACAGCTACTGTGTTTTGCTAATGATGCTAGACTAACGTAAACTCTCAAAATTAATAACAATAAATATTTTGATTTAAACTCCCAGGGAGCTCACTATTGCTAGAATTGTGATTGGATTACAAATTGAGACCAAAATAAGAAATACAGATTTATTTAAACAGCAGGAAGTAAGCCTATTTATCATAGGAAACTATACATTAACTATTTCCCTTTCTGAGCTGCTGGTATTTGAACACAAGGCTTATTTGAATTGCATATTTTGGTGGTTTAAATTAATTTCATCTTTTTTGGTAAAGCACTTGTTCCTCCTGCATGTCTTGTGTAAGTGTGTGCTATAATTATTAAAACGGAGAACACTTTTACTATGGTTTTGAATGAAAGGAATTTAGATGCCTGTATAGTGTACACTATTATGACTAAAACAAGTCATGTAGACTAATCACCCTGGGTGCATCCTATGAAGTATTTTGATTGAAGAACCACAACAAATACACACATAAGAATTTTGTGCTGCTGCTTTTGTAAAAGTAGAGACCAAAAGGGAGAACAGTGAGCTGTCCTGTGATTACCCAACTGTAGTCTGTGCTGCTAAGAAGGGTTTACTGAGAGCCGTACAGTGTCATGGCAGCCCTCTGCACACAATGAACAGCTCAGAGCTGCTCATGTCCTCCGTACCTCCCTACTGTTGTATTAAATCAATTTTCCTAGGGTCTTCTATAGCTTTTTACAGTTGCCTTTACATCAATGTGGCGCCCACAGAGTGGAAAAAAGATGAAAAATCAGCCCTTTCAGTTTTTACAAAGTACAGCATCTAGTCCTTTTTTACTTACAGAATTATGTGTAGGGGTCCAGTATAGGACTCTCTCTTCATTTGGAGTAGAAATATTTAGGTTTAACTAAATTTTTATTACACATACAGACCAAAACCATATTTTCCCTAAATTTTAAGTTAGCTCAGATACGAGTTCAAATCCAACAATTTCCATTGGGACCTCAAGCACCAAGAGGTAAGTTTATCATATATTTATAGATAATGTTCTCATAAAACTGAATTTTAAAACCTAATTAACATAATACTGTCAAGTTTATTTTCCATCACTTTAAATATAAGCACTCTGTGGAAGTAATGAATTGCCTGAGACGGACCAACATTCCACTTAAGGACAGTCACACTCAATTTTGATAAACATCACACAGGAGAGATCAACAAATAGCTTTTACTGATAGCATAAACCAAGTATAATTCTGTTCAACACTGAAGTAATGTTGATAATCTACCTGGGATGATCTAATGGGCATTTGACCCAACTATAAGAGCAAATTTCATTCAGGAAGATTCTGGTCTGCCTAATCAAACCCACTCTTGTTCTTCTTAGCTCTGTATTAAACAACCTTTCTACTACAAAATCCCTCTCAAAGGGATAAACCACATTTACAATTATTCTAAGTTAAAAGGTCACAGATGATGTGATATACTTCAGTTTTAGACAGGGGATGTGTACACTGCGAAGGTGATAGTCTCAAAAAATCTGTAGCTGCACCTGGTTTCACGTTAACGAATCTCAGCACCGAGTACAACCAATCTGCACTGTGCAAGCCTGCCCTCTCTCCACTGTGGCACTCCAAATCTGCCATGGTGGCATGCCAGGGCTCTCTGTTCCCCACATGAAGACAACCCAGAACAAAAGGCAGTGGCGTATCCATTTGTCTGAGGAACTTCTTTTTTCCACCATTTTTCATTGTTTGTCAATTCCTTTAAACTCCTGCTCTACAGTGGTTTACTAGGAGAGGTCACCAAACATTGAGGTGAATTTTCCTCCTTATTTGACTCCTTCCTAGCACTATCTGAGCCTTTAATTTGCTCAGGATTGTGTACTGGAAAAGAGAACAGTATCTTTATTATATAGCCTATTTTTGATCAGCTCTAGTTCTAGGATCCAGATAGTTCCCACAGAAAATTATGCTATTACCTAAATGACTTCGCTGTTTATTTTTTCCCTTAATGTCTAACATGATTTCCTCTCTTTCAGATTCAGTATGTTACTCTGCGATTCCTCCTCCTTGCTTTTTGTAAACTATTATCCTCTCATAGAGTTAATAGGTGTCCTTTAGTGTGATTCACAACGTTTTTACATTCATTTTGAAAATTCTATTTTCCAGGCATAAATAACTGTAAATGTAGTTATTTGTCCGTGTTTATGGATGGGTACAACAGATGCTATTTCCTAGCAATGTCTGACTAAGTGACTATGCCCACATATGAAGGATGGAAACATCTAAATAATTTATATCAATAATTATTGATAAGAGGTGCAAATGTGCCAATGCATATAGTGCAGATATAGTGCTGTGTGTTTCTTTTAAAGAAAAATCAGATTTATTGTAGCCACAATGCCATTTTTAAATAACGAGCATATTCAATGACTGTAATATTTCCCCCATGGGTCACCTACTCCATTTATTTATGTTCTTGTTAATGAGAAATAATTCCTTCTTTGTTTAACAGCAAAATGCTCAGAGCTGCTCACAATTTCAGATATGGCCTTACTGGTTTATCTGACAAATAATAATTTTCATTCCTGTACTCTTCATGGAGTATGCGTGTTTTTTATTTTCCTTTTGAAGTGCTATCTCAAAAGAAGATCTAGAAAAAGGAAAGGGAGGACTTAATAATCTAGCACTGATTCCGTGCATGCTGAAAGAGTAATTCAAAATTCAGCACCTCTGAATTTTTCATTATCTTAATGCTCCATGTTTCAACCTGGCTTCCCAATGAATATATAGTATAGCTCCAAAAATGTATCTCCAGGAGCTTGTTCCTTGCTTCATGGTGTCTCACCTGCCTCACCAGGATATTTCTACCAAGCAATGAAACTGTTCAACACACTAATAGGAAGTTTGCAAACTTGGGATAGAGAAATATCATGGCGTTTATTTCAAAAAGGAGGAAATTACTCCTATAAGTGAGTAGATCAAGATCAGACCCCTTTCACAATTTATTACAATTTTCCAGTAAACACATCTTTTTGTCACTGAATTTTTCATGCACACACATAAACACAAGGAAGGAGAAACAAATAAACTGACTGAAGAAACTCTATCAGCTACCTTTTCTTCCATAGGTGAGAAAGAGAGAAATTGGTTCTCTTTTCTGTTTCTGTTCCTGCACAGAATTCTGTTTTCTGCTGGTGTATATATTTGAAAAACTGCACTAAAGAAGGAGAGGTTGTACAAATATAAGCAGAGAGTTTTCTGCAATATGCCCCTTTCTATAGAAGAAATGAACTGTACCACACAATGTTTTAGTTCATCTAGTGTTTCTCAAAAGGCATAGAAAGAACAGGATAGGCAATTTGGGATAACTGGAAGAGTGGTATAGTGTAATCAGTGGTACACAAGCGTAAAATTTATCCACATAACATATTCACGAGTTTCTCTGGTCTCTTAAATTCTCTGATAGCTACATCACAGCTAATACGGAATGAATGAGGTTTAAACATAATTCTATATATCTAAAAATGCTGTTATATTGGTAGCTTTCTTAACGTTCTCTTTAGACTAGATAAAAATTGTGTTCTGATTGAAATATTTAACAAGAAGCCATCACTGATGTTGGGAAGAAAAATGAAACCACTGCTCTTCCATATACGTTTTAGAATTTCCAGCAACAGATCATGCTGTAAAGGAAGGCTATTGAACTTCCAACTCCAAAAACCATGCTGTATTTGATATATTTTTACATATGGAACATTTCAGAATACATTTCCCCATTATACCAAGTGTCTAAATCAAATGTGTCAAAATTGAGTACTCTTGAGGTTCTTAGCTAATATTTAGATACCTTAGCAAGAAGGTTTTGCAGAAGTGAATTTCAAAATTCCTGAGCAAAGCCTTTATTATAAATTGGTACCAGAATTGAAAACATTGGCCTAGATGTTTGTCCCTAGTTTTTGAAATCTATAATTTATGTCTTTTGAATAAAGCATTATTCAACAGTCGAAAGAGTAAAGCTACTTCTTACTATATTTTATTTTAAACTTTAATTTACTGCCCACAACTTCATCAGATCTGGGATTTTTTAAAAGTCCTGGTACTCTTCGTTCTAGTATTCAAAGCTGACAAACACAACAGATAAATTAAATTTACTCTGCCTTACTGACACCGTGAAACTATAATGTACTGAGCAACAGGGAATTTGTGATATTTGAGGTTCTTGGCTACAGGCAGGAACATACAACATAATTCAAAAAAGGGGGGAAGCAAAGTTTATTTAAACTTCTCTAACCCTTGGTTAGAGAAACTACTCCAATCCTGCCTTCCCTCCACCCCATATTACCCGTGCTCCACACATTTTTGTGTTTAACTGATAGTGATGCCAATGGCTATTAACGTTTGTGAAGAGACTCATTTCCTCCTATAGAAGCAGTTACATTAAACAATCTTTCTGTCAGGAGTAAATTTTAACTGCACTGGATGGTCCTTTCATGAGGTATGCAGACTTGTCCTCCCATTACACCCTTCAAGTCTGGCTTCAGAAGCTTACACATAGACACACATAGGTAAGCCTCTGTACTGATGTGCTTAGTTCTCTCAATTGCAATCCAGAGAGTGACAGAAAATCCTTTCCCTGCATCTTCCTTTGTTTGCTCTTCTAGTGACTGTTAAACGAACCATAATAGCTACAAAACTCATATAAGAAATCATCATATGCTCAGATTTTTCTTGTAGACACGTACCAGACTACACAGTTTACAGTTTCATTTATTTATTGCCTTCTCTGCTATGTTTATGTACTGTGATGTAGTAGCTGACTGAACTGTACAGTTGTATTAATCAAAGATGAAGGAGCATTTATTTCTACACTAGTCCAAGGGTTTACAAGTAAGCAGGAAAAAGTACTGGTAGATAAAAGTGAAAACTGATTCTTATTTTGTTACGAGTTATCTGAAATTGCACACAAAAATTTACAGACCAACCCATTTTTAAAGGTGTCAATTAATACTTTATAAATGGAATTTTATCTTTAGCCATTCCTTGAAGTCAGTGAAGTCAAACCATTGAAGACGTTGGCTCACAATTCAAGAACTGTTGCAAGATGGTAGCCTCAAAGCACAGAATAAGCTTACTCTTAAGTACCTTCCATTTCATCTGTAGGAGATGGTATAAGAATTCTTAAATACCCTGTTCTTCTTACAATGCAGTTCCTCTGAGAGCTATTATATGAAAACAGGTTGAACTATACTTTGTGGGGTGGGCTGCTTTGCTTTATTTTACCTGAAGAGTCCAAAAAAAAAAAAAAAAAAAAAAAAAACCAAACCAAAAAAAACCCAGACAGACATCTGGAAGAATAAAACAACCTTTCCATGCACTGGAAAGAACAGATTTGTGCTTTTATGTTTAGAACTTCCACGTTTGTGAACAAAGAGCTTTTAAGATCCAATTTTGGGATTGTGTGACAGTGGAACAATTTAAAGAGTGAACATAGGGATGACGATAAAGACCAGGCTTTGTAACAATGTTTTTATAAAGATGTAATTGCTATGTGTTTTTATACCTTTTTATGGATTCAGCACCAAGAGCAGAAGAAGAAAGACATTTTTACCAAGCTGTGAAGACACAAAGTTACAGAAACAAATCCTGACATACCTAAGTAGAAAAAAATCTTACAGACTTCTCTGAGACTTTTACGACTAAGGTTGATTGACGCTTTCACTTTTAAAACCAAACCCTCTTAGAAAGATAGTCATAGATAGATGTGCTGTTTAGGCCTGATTCATAAATTTGTCATTTGTCAGGCCACAGGTCTTATTTTATTATTGTTTATTCTTCATACATTTAAAGTTTTAATACGTATTCAAAAGCCTTCTTGAATTGTGAACCATTTTCTTCTTCTTTTGGGTATAAGTGTGAGCATACCAAGTATGTGAAAGATGCAGAAGGCGTGGCATTTTTGAAAAAAATGGATATTACATATCAGCATTATTTTATGTGTATATATAAATAGAATTAAAACAAGTATATCACAGAAAAGTAACATTGTTTTAACTGATTTTTTTTTTCTAACATGTAACCTTGAAAATTATAATACAACACACCTCCCAGTCCTGGTCTCAAGCGGTTATCATAACCATCCAGCAGACGATCCAATATTCTGGTAAATACTGTGGTGTTGTCTTTAAGTTCATCTTGTGATGAGGTTTGTCCATAGCTGAAATACAGAACAGTTAACACTGAAAAACAGTAATCTACCAAGAACCTTACAAAACAGTAATTCCAAAATCTGTTTAATCTTGCTTATACCAGTTTATGGTCACAAAATCTCCATATAACAAGGTTGTAGTGCTTTATAGGGTTCTTTCGCTTAAACATTTTCTTTTTAAATTGAACATTTTTTGTAAAATCATAGAAAATCAGTGCCTCTCTATAAACGGTGAGCAAATAGAATGTCAGTTCCTTAATGTTTATCTCATTATTCATTAATGGTTATAAAGTTCTTAGACATGTGTTCCTCAGGAAAAGGCTCATTTGTCAGCAAAAGATAATGTGTTTAATTCGTAACAGTCATGAAGCATTTGCATACAAAGATACAATAATTCAGAACGCTGACACTTAAGTACTGAAAATAAATGCTAAAACAAAGATAAAACAAAAAATACAGAGATGTCTTCTTTATGAATATAGAAGTAAATCAAGTGAGTGCATTTTCATAGATCAATATATAATATTGCTTTATTTTCTTTCCCATTTTCCTTTAGCAATTAAGATTTGGAGGAATACCTCCAACTTCTCCTTACAAATGTGTAACAAAGCCATCTGTTGATATGGAAATCTCTCATGTCTATCAAGCTTCGCTTACAGATCCCTAAAGTATATCCCTAACTCAGCCAAAGGTCCTGAAATTTTGCTTGAACAAGGATAAAATTAAGCTCTTTGAACTCAGCTACCAAAATCTTCCTTCCATCAATACAAATCAGAACGAAATCCGTGGGCTTAGTGGTTTCTGTCTGCTGTAGATGACATCAGAATCAACCTTCTTCTTTAAATCTAAAACCTTTACCAAATACCCTGTTATAGATGATTCCCTTAATCATAGATTACAGTTGTCTTAAAGCCAAACCCAGTATCGTTTTTTCATTCATTGCTGGGAAAACTTCCATTATACACACGTGTAGTCATCATGACTAAAAGCAAAAACACTGCTTTCCAAATCATCGTGTTGCACACATTGCTACTGAACTGGATAAACAGTGCAGCACCAAAACCTTTTGTTAGGATCAGGTCTAGCCACAAAAGTGATTCTTCCATTGGGCAGCTCGTTATCCATATGACTGTGGCGTTAAGCATGTCTCGGTGCTTTGCCAGTTGTTCCTGCTCTAACCCGCAAAGATCGTCTTATGAGGAATATACTGTTACGTGAAATGATCTGGTTCTGTTAAAATACATGTGAAATGACTTTCTGTAAGCTGCATCAGTCAAGCATCCTTAGCGTATCCCACCCATTATATTCTACTTGTATCAAATACAGAGAGAAGGAGGAAAGATACCCTGATACAGGTACTCTGGAAATGCTTCCAAGTTATTTTGCAGTACAGATTTGAATACATAACACTACAAATTTAAATGAGTTTCAGAACTGAGACTCATAAAAGTTTTACTAACTTTTGTTTTATTTCAATAGGATGTGACTTCGCACATCCCTTTTTCAGTTTTTTTTAATGTATATAAATCACTTTTTCTAATGAAGAAGACAAAATCTCTAAGAGTTTTAAAAAACGCTAAGAATTTCCTCCAGCCATATCACATAATTTCACTTAATTAAAAAATAGGTTGATTTATATTTATTTTTCATACCTACAGTTGAATTTTAAGTTACTGACGTTAATATTTTTTTCTTTTATGCTTCCTCTATGTTACCAAATAACAAGTTCTCCTGCTGTCTCCAGTGAGCACTATCTTTCAAAGGATCATTCCTCATACAACTCATGACGAATAGCAACACAGGACTTTTCACTGGACTAATTTCATATTAACATTCATTGTCAGTAAACAAGCTGCTGTACATACATATCTCAAGGATAGCAGAAGGTCATCAGCGTTAAGGGGGCAAAAGGATATAAAAACACTTCAGAAATTTTAGTGGTAAATAAATGAGTATGTTTGCAGAAAAGGCATCCGAAAGATGGACTAGTGGCAGCGCAGTCGGAAAGGATGCAGTACAATACACCGCTTCCATTCTGGGTGTCGCATTTGTCAGTACCCTTACCTGTTCTTCCCACCATTTTATCAGAGGTAAAAAGCACCGTTAGGGCTGGTTTTAACTGACATATGGTCACAACAGGAAAAATCTGAACATCTGTGTATATATATATTATCCTGTAACTCCAGAGGTATTGTGATTTTTCATTCAAAACACACATATTAAAATAGTCCTAATGCTGTTTTTTTATGACAAGAATGATATGGAAAGACTGTGTCTTTCTGTATCACAGACACTTCATCTAATTCATCAATTGTTTTTTTATCATAAAGGATTACCAGCGCTCCAGAAGAAAAGGCAAGGGAAGTTACTATGACAAAACGGCTTTAGAAACAGATACATTTCATGTAAGGTGTGTACATTTTGAGGAAAAAGTCACTGTATGCAATGGTGTTTTCATATTAAACAACAGTATAATAAAAACTGTGCACTAACTCCATCTACAGGTCATTATAATAGTGACACACCATATAATTTTTAAACACTAGTCCAACGCGTTTTAATTCTCACTTTAAGAATGCACATGCATATATTACAGATATACTAAATATATGTACACATACATATGTACACATATCTATATAATAAACATGTTTTCACCAAATTCTCTGGCTAGGCCAGATGAAGTACTTCATGATCACTTCAAATCTCACCTATCTTAATATATTATCAAAATAAAAGTATTGCTTCTAAAATGTCATGTTTATTCAATACAGCAACTGTTACATGAGCCACCCACTCTTTTTTTTTTTTTTTTTTTTTTTTTTTTTTAGCGAAAATGCTCATGCAGATGAACCTTTGCGCTTTGCCCACTCCACCTTATTTAAAATCTTCAAGGTAGCCAGAAGGTAAGCTTATCTACAGCTGCAAATACATAAGGAGACTCTATGGAGATCAAGGCACAAATACATCTTTTACAGATCACTGTTGACAATATGAAATTTCTACTGCTTTTTGGTCATTCATTAGGTAGCATTACTGACAGGACATTAGTATTTTTAAAATACAGAAATATATCTATAAGTCTTCAGTAAAGTCACCTTTACTGAATTTTGAATTGCAGAGAGTACTTCAAGTATACTCCAAACTTTTTTATAGTCTTTAGTTAACCTACTAGTTGTTAGATAAGGTGTTGTATGATTAAAAATTGTTCTTAATACTACTGTTATTTTTAGATTATGATTTCAATACATATTCCATAAACACTTGGTGCAGCATGATCTTTCAAACATAAACTGTTACGGGGTTTGAGCTTACAAATTCTTCTTCATCCAAGCAGTCTCCCTTCACCAGGAATGTCTACTTCGGATTTGCAAAACCAGCTACTAAGTTAGGACACAATCCTGACCAACAAAGAACTGAAAGTTTTGCATCTGCTTGCAGGGACAATAAAGTTACTAAATAGCACTTAAAAGAGATTAAAAACCCCTTAATTACACTTTTTTCCCCCCCTCTAAAGAAACTTGTATTTCTGAGCAGTCATTATATAAGAGTAGAAAGGATTGCACAGGTGTTTAAGAGGTAGTTTAGTTTCAATTTGTTTCAGAAAGCTTTTGCTTTTTTTTCTTCACAATATTGAAAAAAAGATGTTATGCAAACGAATTGTAGTTTCCTTTCAGACTTGCCTTGGTTAGATTTAGCTGGGATTTGAACAGGGATTAACTTCCCCCAATACACTTAGTAGTAGTGCAGCCCATGCAGTATTTGTCTTATGCTGCTATATTAAATTACAAGTTCCTAAAATATGTTGGTGCATTAAAAAAATATCTCCCCACCTTCTTTCAGTCAATGCATTCAGAAGGAGGCTCCAGGCCCAGAGGCAGTCACAAAGCACCAGGAGTCTCTTCATGGTGGGCTCTGAAACTAGAAGGAAAATAATCATCAACATCCCTTACATTAAAACAGGTACTGTGGAAAAAAAAAGTCTGATTTTGGAAACTTTTGCAGGATAATTTGCTGTCAGGCAATGACCTCACAATACTACAGCTCATGTCATTCAGAATAAGGGAGCACGGCCTTGGCTCTTCTCCTGTTCCCCTTCTACTTTTAGACACAGAGGCTTAGGGTGGGATTTATTTTGCAGTAAGGGTGTATTCTTTTTTGCATTATTCTTGAGCATTAACAAAAACAATTAGGAGTTAAAGATGCTGTCCCCAAACTCTGTGGCAATTCTTACTCAGTTTCCTCCTGTGCTGAAAATGTGACAAGGCGCCTCCATAACATTTCCAGCTAACCAAGCGTAATTGGGTTTTGTTTGACTTGAACTCGGCTCGAGTCCTTCCAAACCTCTTGGAAGGTGTCAGTGTATGGTAGCGTGACTGAGGAAGAGCAGTGCTTCCCTTACAGCCACTGCTTTGCTTTGATGTGATAGAAGCAACTTTCTTCTACAGATAGTACTATTCTCCTCGTCCCTGAAATATTAGCATCATAGGAGTCAAATGATCAGGTTCTGGCTCTGTGATCTGCTGCTACATATGCACGCTAATGTTCTTGTTGGGCTAAAGGGCACGATTCATAATCAAACCATGTGCTGACAACCTACACACCATTTCCCAAATCTCTACCAGTCTCTGACTGCTGCTAGGGAATGTTTTTGCACTAGCAGCCTTCTCCTCTCCAAATGCCTCCTGTCCTCTCTCCAGACTTCACTGAGTTACTCTCAGTTTACCTTTGAGTAGAAAGTAACACAACTCAGAAGGTTTCTTTACCTTTCTAATAAACCATAAAATACAAAGTTAGCCGATATTTGTGGAATCGGTGTTCCGGATTCAACTGATTGCCCAGGAGATGCTGCAGGTCCCTTTACATATCTATATACTGTGTGCTGGAATCCAGTTGATTTTTAGTATTCATTACATTAAATAAGGGCAATAAAATATGAAGCTTGTACTTTCCCCCAATAGTGAATTGGAGTTTTTTTAAATACCTGAGAAAATTAAGCACCGTACACGGAAATGTTGTTGTACCTTTAAATAAAGCTACCCTAATTCGCTGTACACTCTCAGGGACAATTTAAATCAATAAAATATCATTACAAAGCGGTATGTAAGCAATGGGATATAATTAATGCCTTTATAGGCAAATGATCGGCAGATAAGCAGTGAGTGGGGCTGAGCTGATCTAACTGGATAGGAAGGAGCTGGATGTTGCAGGAAAGCGTGGATAAAGATCTTCAGGGACGAGACTGCATCTTAACTTGCCCTGTGATCAGCCCCCTTACAAAGGGAAAGGCAACATCTGTGACTTCAAAAATCGCCTTCTCCCGGTCCTGCCAACTTCTGCCTTTGCAAAAGGCTCCTCGGGATAAAGAACGGAAAGTGAATTATTCTGAACTATCTTGATCTGTTGAGCTCTACGCTCGCCCCCCCCCCCCCCCCCCCCCCGCCTCCAAACACCACCCCCCGCTTCAATAAGGCACTGTAAATCCTGGAGAAGGAAAGTTTCTTGCAGCTGGAAAAAGCAAATGTTAACAAAGACTTTCAAGGAGCGTTCGACGCCGGCAGCCCCCAGCCTCTGGCCGCCCCCAGCCTCTGGCCTCCCCCAGCCCGCACCGCCTGTGAAACCAGCTCTGGGTTTCCAAACCAGCTCTGGGTTTCCCATTCAAAATGGGAGGAAGAGCCACGCTTCTGGGAGAATTTCAGCGGCGCCCACTGAAAAAAAAAGGTGGGTGGGGGGGGGGAATTTTGATGCATTTTTGACTCCCGGTGAGAGATTTGCCCATCTCTGAGGTGCAAATCGAGACTTGTTTTCCTCCCAGCATTTCAACTTTGTATTTCCCCCTCACCCTGAGAAAGCCACCCCTCCCACCGCCTCCCTCGGAAAAAAAAAAAAAGGAAAAAAAAAAAAAAAAAAGCCCCCAAACCAAAAAAACCTTTTCCAAGCGACCGGTGGAAATGAGTCCACGCTAAAAAAAAATAAATAAATAAGGTAAATTAAAATGCCCATCGATCGCTGCGGATTTTCAAGCTGGAGGGATAGGAAAAAATCCCACCGACCCGGCGGTACCTGCGGAGAGAGGGGAGAGGAGCCGCCTGCGCGCCGGGACGCGGTGCCCGCAGCCGGGAGCGCCCGGAGGGGTGCGGGTGTGTGTCTGCCTGTCTGTCCGTGCGCGTCCCTCCGTCCGTCCGTCCGTCCGTCCGTGCGTGTGCGCGTGTGTGTGCGTGTGCGAGCGAGCGGCCGCCCTTACCGGAGCCCCTCGGGCGCGGGTCCGCGCGGGGCGCCGCCGACCGGCTGTGCCGGGGCTGCCCTCCCGCCCGCGCCGCGCGGAGGCTGCGCGGCTCCGGCTCCCGCCGCTCACTCCGCCTCGGCCATCGCCGCCGCCGCTCCGCTCCTCCGGGCTTAGCACCCAAATTTCGCTTCCCAATATTCCGACCGCCGCTATTACCACAAAAGCTTTCTCTTTACCAAGACAGTAGTAATACGTCCCAGGGTAAACCGGATGTGAAATAGGCTGTGACTTCATGCCAGAGAGATTTTATTTTAGAAAGGAAGGTGGTACCAAGCTCTCATCTAGAGACCAATCCGCCCATTTTTTATATGCAGCACAATTTAACTTCCAGTGCTCTCGCCCTAATCCCTTTCTCTCTGGCTGCAGACTCAAATCCTTCTACAATCTGCAGCATTATTATTGAGGGGGGGGGGGGGGGGGGGGGGGAGCTGCACGGCCGGGGGGAGGCTGCGCTGAGAATCTTTAGACACTCGCAGCCTACAGAACAGTCTATTTTAAGGGTCGCACATTAAAAATATAACCGGTCTGCGTTCGCGTTCGACCTTTGATCGAATATTTAATCGCGGCAGAAGTATGAATGGAGGCTAGCTAGGAACGTGGAGGATGCAGCACTACGCGGGTGTGCCTGTAGCCCGTGTACACGTACAGGGACCCGGCGGCAGCCCGTGGACGTAGCCAGACGGGGACGGAGCCGCCGTGCAGTCCTAATTCAAGCCCGGTAACGGGCGTTCGGGGCGAGACCCGTAGGAAACCCGCTCCCGTCGCCGGCGGCTCTCCCACACTTTCCCACGCCTTGGATCGGTAGGTGCCCCCTTCGCCCGGAGCGGCCGCAGGGCCCCGCCGCGGACCGTGCCCGGGGGCGGCCGGCCGGCCCCCCCTGCCCCCGCTGCGCCACTCTCCCGGGGGGCGGCCGGAGACCCGCGGCGGCGCGGCGCGGCACGGCCCGGCCCGGCCCGGCACTGCCCTGCCCCGCCGCGGCGGCACTGCCCGGCCCCGGCCCTGCCCCGCCGCCGCCGCTCTTGCCCCGGCGGGGGCGGAAGGCGGCAGGACCCTCCGCGCCCCGGCGGAGCCCGCGGCCGCCGCGCCTGGCTCGCTGCCCGCGGCGGGAGAGGCGCTCCCGGCCGCCCCCCCGGGACATGCGCGGTGGCCCGGCCCCGGCCCCGGCCCACCTGTGGTCACCGAGGGGCACGGCTCTGCTGGAAGTTAAGGGCAGTTTAAGCCGCGGCCGGCGACCGTCCTCTCCTCGGGGGCGCGCTCGGCGGGCGCGGACACTTGTGCGGAGAAAGAAGGAGAAAGTCGGGCGCCGCGGGGCCGGAGCGGCGTCGGCGGTGGCGGGAGGGCGTCACGCAGCCGCTCACCTGCCCGCCGCAGGTTACCGGGGCTTTAGCTCAGGGCACCTCTCACCGGCGCCAAGCCTTCTGCGGAAATGTCAGACGCCGCTGACTGCCACAAGCGCAGCACGGTCAGCTGCCGTAGCTCTGCTTAGTGTAAAGAGAAAATGAACTCCTCGGTCAACAGTGTCTGCTGCTTCGAAAGCACTACCGGCGTCAGCGGGGTGGAAAAAAATCCTTGTATCGTGTGCATCTACTGGGTTTCCAGCACCGGCTACCTGCCCTCTTCCCCTCTCAGTGCCACCACCCATCCGATTTCTGTTCCCTCCTATGATGCTGCTGCAAGGGAGGCCGAAATCCATATATTGTGTCAGAGATAACCTGAACTGGTATCCCATGCTACAGTTAAACTATCCGCTGCAAGCTCTATCCAGATTTTGAAATCAAATATTGCACATTCTACGCCTCCTTACAAAATACACGATCTGTTTGTCTTTGTAGCAGCATGAGAAGGGCTTGGTGCGACCCAAGAAACCAATGACATTCGTAGATAAGGCTGGCAATAACTTCCGAGGTGGCAGTCATTTTGAATAAGTGCTTGACTTATAACAGTCGAAACGCTGCAATCATTTCCCTAAGCACAAGGAAAATAGAAGGTTTGTTTATCCAAGTCCCCTAGCACGCCAAGTTCACCCGGTCACTATGATCAGCATTAAATAGCCACAGGTTATTTTAAAGACTTGCAATGGACTTTTTGCTTAGTTTCCTGACGTTTCCAATGTAGTTCATCTCATTTTGATTCGAGGTTGTTAGCAGTGCACAGAAAAGTAGGGAATGGAAAAACCAACTGACTTCCCAAGGAAATTATAAGTAGTGACTTTTCAAATCACTAGCGCATAGACACGCTCTTAGTGGCTAGAGGCGTTTTCCTAATATGCAATGTTTTCACCTTCATTTGCTCTTAGCTAACATAATTTACTATGTTTTTATTCTTGCACTGAAGCATGAGAGAGTCTTGCTTAAGCAACAAGTAAGTTGAGGTCCTCAGCTGAGTTTACAAAAACAACACAAGGGATTTTTATTAAAGTACATGGACATTGTGTGGCTGTAAAACCACTGAGATTCCTTGTCCTGTTACTAGGGCATTAATTACATTATCTACAATGACCTTAAACTATTTTTTTCTAGATGAATAACATATGTTTGCAAAAATAAATAAATGTTCAACATACTTCCAGTATTTCATCTTCCCCTTCATTTCTCATGAACAAAGAAATCGTAAGTATTTCTGCTGTATGCGTGGGTCTGTGATAGGTGGCTAGACAGACAGATGGGCTGAAAAGTGAATGAACGAATGGCTAGAGGTTCACGTACCTCTGTACGCTAAAATCCGAGCAAGTAGGCAGCTGAGGTAGTTTCAGAGCCCATGATACATAACCTTGCATCCTATAGTTTTCTTCTTGACTTATTTTAATTAGTATGTAAACAATGGTAACTGGTTTTTATTTTAGTAAAGTGTCAAGGGTTGCACAGGATGGTTTTGCCTCCATGGACACAATTGCTGCGTGCCAAAGCATGATATGTTTTTCTGAGTTCTCCCTGGGTGAAAATATTGACCTAAAATTGGAAGTTGCTCATTCTGTCTCTAATTCTCATCTGCTCAGAAAGTAGGACAAAACTATTTTTCCTCCATGGCTGAGATTCCTGTCCATCAGTGCTCACACGTAACCCAGATTTTCCCTTTTCTTTTCAAAGGCTGCTATCACAGTTATCATGTCATTCCATAGTAAATGCTAAAAATATTTGGATGTAATCAAACAAATAGGCTGGTTTATGATGGATTGTGGTAACTAAATAACTGGTTTTTAAGAAAAAAACCCCAACTATAAAAGCAAATATAATTTGTTGTTACCAACAGAAATGCTCTTTTGAAGAACAAGTGCTAAGTGGAAGATATGTGTCTTGCAATTCTTATTTTTTCCCTTTCCCATCCAAATTCCACTGACGTAATCCAAACCTCACTAAGGGTAATGCATTTATCAGATACGTCCATCTGTGTGTTTCAGGCACCTAACTTAAGAGGATATCTTTGAAAATCTCAAGCTATATATAGGAGTGTGTGTATTACCAGTGAGTCTTAGGGTCATATGATTTCATTCTTGAATGAATTGTTCAAATGAGAAAGGAAAGATGCATTTGAAGTTACGTCTCCAAGTAACTCAATGTTAGGTGATGTGCATCTCACTGCATGGTTTTACAGTCACATTTGGAAAAGGAAGATATCAAGAAGATGTATGGGTTTTTTCAAGCCAGCTTTATGACTCCATAAAGTTTTCAAAAAGAGGCTATGTCATTCGTGTTACAAGGTAATGTAGAGCTAAATCCTTTAAAAACAATACTATTAAATCTAAACAGTTAGCCAAAATGAACTTGGCACAGCTATTATGTGCAATGCTTTGAACCTTGATGTTAGCGCAAGTGATTAGTAGCAATGGAGTTAAACCAATTGAATCCTGTTTTGGTAAAATATATTTATTAAATGATGGATTAAAATTGACATAGATAAAGATTTTTAAAGTAGTTAGAACTATTTTTGCTTTTGAATTTCTAGTAGGCACTTTTTGAAATCTGACCTATTCCTTAAGTGCCTGCATCCTGTCTCTGTATATGTACACATATACATCACATACACACAGAGTATTTAAATAGGTCACCAGGGAAGAATTTATTTTTTTTTTCAGTGTTGTGCTCTTTATTGTGTTGTTCTTTGTGTGTACAAAATATACATGTGTTTTCTTTTCGTTTAGGAGCATATATAAAACAGCTGAAATTCCACAGCAGAATGCTTTGACACAGTGTGTCCTGAATAGCCAAGGGATTTGAATAAAGCAAATGAAACTCAGAGATTTAGTGGCATACAGCAGATCAGATAAAGAATTAAAACAGAAAGACCATCTGCTCCAAAGCTTTGAACTCTATTATTTACAAGTCCTGCTCGTGTGATTAAATGGAAATATTTTGTTAAATATATGATTTGAATTTGGTCTCTAATTTAATGTGCTTCAGAAATATATTGAAGAATAGATATTGACCCTTTGGTAGACATAATGAAATTCAGTTGCTTAACTTTTTTTTTTTTCCCCCCTTTAATTTACAGCCACAGTCAAGAAAACAGAACGTATAATTGTCAGCTACTGTTTTTATAAAAGGCAAGAGATGATGCCAAAAAAAAGTTCACTCTTATTATGCCTCTTTCATTTTACAGCAAGGTTCTATTCATTGCCTCTTTCCTCTTCAAAAAATTAGTAGAAAGAGAAGAACTTCCAGGGAAATACAAATGAGAATCTTCATGAAAACAAGTTGCACTATTTTCAAAGGCTCAGTCTGAGATACAATGCCCGTTAAAGACATATGAATGTTCTTTCTGGATCTGTGTTGAAAATTGAAAGTGGCACTTCTTTGAACCCATTATCTATTAAAAATGGAATAAAGATGTAAAATAGCTGATGCCCAGAAACTTAGACATGATGACTCTCTCTTGAATTTTAAAGTCTCCAAATACAATATTTCAAACAGAAACCCCAATTATTTACAAGTTTCTCAGCATTTCTAATCCACAGAGACAACAATTTATTATGCCTTGCCACGCTGTTGCCAAATATCAACACGAAATTCAATCTGTAAAGCCAGGAATGGAGGATTCTTTCCTAGATAATAATAGGATTTCTTGTCTGATGTCAGAAAGGAAGAATGGGATAGTAATCTGTTTTCTAAAAAAACCATTGTGGAATTAATGAAAACAACCAAAAAGAACAAAGGTCACGGTTGGGAGCTTGTGGGGATTACAAGAGCCTGGTAAATCCAGTGGAGATCGTTGACAAGATCTCTTTTGGGGCACTTTTCCCCACAACAGCTGGATTTATTTACAGTGGAGTACAAACACCATATGTGTTTGTGTCCTGTGCTCTAACCCACTGCTTCTGATGAGGTTGAAGTCTTGACTAGAAATCTACAACCTCCTGCAGCTTTCATAGTGCCTTTAGTATAAATTCAGCACACCTTCTACAGCCAGGAAGCTCTCCCCACAAAAAGGGAGGAGTGTACTCTGGTCATCCTGGTGTGGCCGTCATTCAGTTACCCTTCAAAAATAAGAAAATAATTTTGTGGCTCACTGTCCTTCCTGCTCTGCATTTGGAAGGAAAGACTTGTTTGGGACTCAGACCTTAGAATTACAACTTGCAGTTTGATATACTTAATGATAGTTCATATTCCTACGGACCAACAATGTAACCTGTAATTTCGTATATTTTTAAGCGACAGTATTGATCCATAATGATGATTTTTCCTAAAATTGGATACAATAAAAAGCTATGTAAGCAGAAGTTCTAGATTATTCAAAGTTCCTGAAGGTTGATACTTTTTTTCCTTTTAGATATTTATATAACAATACAAAGTTTAGTGCACTAATAAGCCCTTGTTACTTATTATTTGTGGAAAAGAAGTGACTACAGAAAGAAAGTGAGCAAAGTAAATACTTAGAGAGATAAGAAACAATAAAATACATTTTAAAAAAAATAAGAAAAAAAATCAGTTCACCATTGTCCTACTGTAAATATTTGCCTTTGATTGGACTAAAAGGTGTCGAGTCAGAATATCTCAGCATGAATTCAGAGGTGTGCTTTAAAAGTGTTTAAATACCTTCCTATTTGGCCAAACACGAATCCACTTAATGCCACAGGTCGCCAATATTCTTAAACTTACACGTGCCATGCTAGGCTGAATTTTGCTGCTTTGCTGCTTTGGAAGCCAAATACCCTGCTGACTTCTTAGGTGGCCTTAGATACGTTTAATTTCTCTCCCTGTCTTGGTGCCTTTATCTAGAATTGGAACCTTGCAACCTGTGAAGTTCAATTAGCCAAAATTCCTGTAGATTTCAGTGAGTGCAGTGCTTAGCTGAAGCTTTCCTGCAAATACTGTTTAGAAGCCACAGAAAAGTTTGTAAAGCAAAGGTAACACGCACATTAGCCTGTCAGGTGCTGGTTCCCACTGTCTTTTAGAAGCACACAGTGTTTGATTCACCCATTCCTCCTACTCCACTCCCTTCCTCACTTCTTAGAGATGGTGACAAGGAGGCTCTTCAGACGCTTTATCTTCCAGTTGGACACACCGTATGTTTCCTGACTGCTGACGTTATTGCATGGAGATGTACTTGCTCAATTGCAGTACACTGTCAAAGCACTCTTGCATGCACTGCCCTGTTCTAGAGTTTGAAGTCTGCTGTAGAAACAGCAGCGTAAATATTTAAGTGATACTCAGCTTTTCAAATTTAATTTTGGTGTGACCTGCTTAGTGCTAAAAATCCAAGGGCAGTCAGGCATAGCAAATATAGATGAGGAATACACCAGGACAATCATTAACAAAGTGACATTGCAATGGTATGATTTTATGCTTAGCTTTTGCACTCATCTCTTTTAAGGTCCTTATACAAAAGACACTAACACAACTCTTCTGCATTGTCCTTCCATTTTAAAATTATTTACGTTTGGTGTTATACCTGCTGAAAATTACTCAGACAAAACTTTTCCCAGAAGGGCTGTGCTGGGATAATTGAAGGTCCAGGTGTTAGTGGCAGACATTTAGAGGCAATGTAAGAGCAGGGTAGGCTGTATGCAAGCCTTCCTCTAGCCCAAGGTATTTGGATTCTAAGGTGAGTTCTTCCTGATTTATTCTGTGGTTTATGTTGCTTATTTTTACTGTTCCAGATTAAAACCTGATTTATATGTTTTGAATTTCCTTGCAGAGCCCCCAGTGTTAGTCAGGCAGAACTGAAATTTTGATAGTGGCTAGAGAGCTGTTTGATGAACTTTTAATTTTTTCTTGTTCGTTATAACATACTAATTCAACTACATTTCCTGTTCCGTCTATTTCATGCATAGAAATATACCTCACAGTTATATGCCAAGCTTTGCAACGTGAAATCTGCATTTACAGTAGTTTGCATATGTGGTTATATTATATTAGGAAATTATTACTTTCATTCAAAAGCAGCTGAAATAATTGCTGGGCCAAACAATTAAAAAAATCAGTATTTTCTGGACATTAGCAATGAATGTAAATATTAGTTAGAATTGAAACTGTATTGTAATCTAAATCTGTGCTTTATTCTAAGAGAGAGCTATAACAATACCATTTCTGAAGGTCTCTGATAACCCAAGATGATCCAAGTGATATTTTAGAATGTAACCAATAGCTTTTAATATTGAATAGCATAAACAGTTTGGTAGGTGTACTGACTGACACCCCAGCACATGTGAACTGGCACAGCTGTGCCGAGTTCAGCTGGGTTGTTGCAGCACTGGTGGATCTGGTCTGTGCCTGCTACCCTGTGTAAACCAAGTAATTAGTGTAAACAGCTAGGCTTGCTCAGGTAAGATGTGAAAAGGCAGTCAACTTACTATGAAGCTGTGTTTAGCATTCATACTCTTTACTTGCTGCTTTCATGAAAAGGTTAATGTTTGTCTAATCTTTGTAGCATGGCTATTGGTGTGTGCTTTTACCTCTTTTGAGATTCCGTGTACTGGTATTAATTTGTTTTTGGTTTAGAGCTCAGAGTTACATATGAAAATTCTGAAATGCGTCTACATGGGAGCGGTGTCTCTTTAGTCAGTAGTGGTTCTGTAAAAAGGAGTATTGAGTCTTTTCTCGTTTTTACTGTTGCCAATCAAGAGCAAAGCAATTGACATTAGAACAGTATTCAGGCTAGCAGTCACTGGTGCGGCTGGGAGGGAAGCTACTTTTTCACTTGTGTTAGTTCTGCTGCCAGAAAAAGAGCTCTGTATTTTTGAGAGTAACTCGGTGGCATGGTTGTGGAACCACCTGCTCGATTACCGCTGTCTACCTTTACGAAGGGAATGAGAGTGCACAGGCTTGGAACAAAGAAATGTTATTATTAGCAATATTTCATGGACTGACAAGAAAGTTGTCTGACTCGCTACCTTACCACAAAATGAGAAAGTAAAGGAGTCAGCTGTTCATTTTGAAAGTAAAACTCTGCTCTGCAGGTCATTAAAGGCAGGGTTCATCTAACCCATCTTCAGCTGTGACTAATTAATTAGATACCTAAATTCTCATGTAGACACCATTTGTAATCAACAGAGTGATAAAATGACTCAGTTTACTTTTTCTTAGAGCTTGTTGAAATGGAATTAATCATTTTTTCATCGGGATATATTCCATTCTACCAGACCATACTAATAAACATTTAGCTAAAACTGTTACATAAATGTAATAAAGGATTGTAAACTCATGCCCGTAGAATATTGCCGCTGTTTTGTAGCAGTCTTGGAGGGTTGGGCTTTTTTACGGGTTTTTATTGTGTCTGATCAATTGAGAGTTCAAGGAAAATATGGAACACCACAGTATTTTGATACTGACTCAGGTGTGATGCCATGATGATATCCTCCATTTTTTTCAGGACAAAAACCCCAACCATATTGGTATATGAGATCACTTGTCAAGAGTGAAAATACTTTCCTCGCTGCAAACTAAAAGCAGTGTTATTCACTAACATATATAATTCAAGCAAGAATTTGAGATGCCTGAATGTTGAAATGGCTTAAGTCTGTGTCATAAAGTAATTGGCATGTGACATTTGTCTTATCAGTAGTCTGCAGCAAAATCTTTAATCACTTTGTAGTGGTGTCATGAATGTCTCATCTGTTAGGGATGCCAGTGGCTCTATGATTGCAAAACTGCTGGTATTTTCTTTGATTACACATAGTGATTTTCTCTAGTAGCTAACATATCAAAGTATGCTTTGTCATGGATGACAAAGAGAGTGAAGGCCCTTTTGTGAAGACAGTGATACAAATTAAACAAGTGGGACAACAAAGCAGCATGTGTCTGTAAATACAACTGGTTAGTCAACAAAATTGTAGTTATTGAAACCTCCTAATGCTAGATCCTTGGCAGACAGCAACTAGAAAGGGCTTAGCCTTGGACTTCCCCTCACTCCCTGAAAAGAAGCAAAATGGAAGGAAGAAGTAAAGAAAGTCTTCTGAAGGGAAAAAGTTCACTAGCACAAAAATGTCTGCTGTACAAAGTAAGGTATGTCAAAACTGCAAGTTTCGTGTCATTTAGGAGAATCAGCCAAAGGTGCTTATGGAAATAATTCTGTAAATAATTTATAGTTTTCTACCAATTTTTTCTTCAAAGAACAGAATATGCACTCTTCATGATTTTCCCCTCACAGTTTTTCCATGAACTTTCTCTTGTTTTAACTTTTCATTGTTCTTGAAATTGAGTAATATAGAAAAAATTATCAGTCACCTAAGCCACTCAAGCATTTTTCCCTGGTTTTGAAATACATGTTCATCAAGCATAATCATTTCTACTGTCTAATGCTAAAAGTTCTTTTCCATAAATATATTGTAGACGCACACAGGAGTGGGTAACAGTTTGTAGTTCTGATTTTCCCATTAAAGCTCAAAGATTTTTATTTTCTAGGAGCATAGCAGGAATGCACATATTTTAGAAATTCTTGCAAACAAAATGCTGAAAAATGATCAAAATAAGAATATACTTCAAAAGCAAACCTGAAGACTTGATTCTGTGAGATATCTACCATGCTTAAGGTAACACAGAGGGGGTATTCCCAGCTGTGCATGGCCCTGTGGCTCATGCACATGTGCCGACATTGTAGGAAAAATCTGTTACATCTACCAAGGGAAGATGCCAGGAACCATCTTAATCCTGAATTCACCATTTGGGAATTCCTTAGATTTCTTAGGGATTCATAAATGGCATAATTAAAGCAGCAGTTGTACTCTTGATTGTTACTATGAGTAAGTATACATCAGGTCAGAAGTAGCCATGTCCACTGTAGAAAAGCACTTGAGTCAAAGATAGCCTTATTTAGCAACTCGTTATCTAAAAGATGCATTTATGCTAGTGTTTTATTTGTATTGCATGACATTTTGAGGCAAATCTGGCTATTTGTATTTGCTGCAGTTTGGCTCACATTAGGGAGGAGTCTCAGAACGTGGAAATTCAAATCATTACAAATGAAATAAAATCAAATTATAGTCTCCAGGTTTGTATCTGCTATGCTCCAGTAGCTAATGGATATTCAGCTCATGGGGCCAGACTGGAAGTAACCCTCTCAAAATGCATAAAGGTTGGGTGCCGATTCACAGTGTCAGCGGTTTTGCCTTAGATATCTCCATCTACTGGTTTGTGGTACTTGATAATGCAAAGCCAGCCTATGATAATTAGATATTCGTAATAAATTTTATTTTGTATTAATTCACTTTACCTTTTGCTGTGTATTCGTTACTGATATTGTACGTATTAGGCATGCCAATACCCATGTCTCCAGCGCTCAAAATTCTTTTAGGGGGTGGATCTGCATATACGTGTTTATGGTTATTCCAGCCCTGTGTTTGCCTCCCTGCTAACAGCATCCTATGGATCTCTCTCCCTTTTTTCTTTCTTTTTTTTTTTTCCTCTCCCTGTGCAAGAATAGGTTCTTGGATGTGTAGAATAGTCAGTGTTGTCTGCATCATCAGATTTGTTCATTGTCCTAAGCATATTAACTGTATAGGATTTTCAGTGGGGTCCTAGTATGTTTCATTTTTCCCTTCCATGCTGTATGCTGGCAATTTTATGTATATTATTAGGAAAAATGACATCAGTTTTGCAGATTTATTGAGCAAGTACAGTTAAGCAGGTTCGGCAAGACTCTAATTTGTTGGGTTTTGATTTTTAAAATAACAGAAAGTACCTTTTACAAACTCAGACTGCCTTGATAATTATTTAAACCAGCAAAGTCAAATTCTCAGAACTGTTGGTTCATCCTCTTTAGCAAGTCAAGGAATTTACAGCTAATGTAACCCATCCTGCATCTTACTCCCACTTCCCTTCTGAAATAGACCTTTCGGTTTACTCTATTGGAGTAGGACCAAGTAGAAGTAGGATTATGGAGAATATCATGTGAAGTCATGTAGTATGACTAGAAGGAGCTAGAATTGGTATCTGCAGTTGTTATAGTTGTGTCAGTAGGTACTAAGAATTGGGACATATATTCGACAGCAGAATAAAGAGCTTGATGTACAGTTTGAACGATACAGATCATTATCAGGAATAAAATACAAACCCGTTTTGGAAAGCTAAAGAATTACCTAGCTTTTTCTTTATTAACATTTGCATGATTCTATAAAACCACTTATGTAACTAATTAATGATTTATTTGCATGACTTAGAATGCCACCCCCTGTGAGCTGTTCTCCCATGTTCTGATGGGGGTTGGAGGGGAGGAAGGTTGGATTTCCTTGTCTTCCATTTGTGTCATTAGAAATATGAAGAAAATATTTTGATTCTTGGAACAAAAAACCCCACCCAACAGCTTCAGCACCTAACAATAAACCTCTCTTAAGCATTGGTCTACAAATGCTATGCAAATATCTGCTGTTACGCATGTTAGCAGTGCCACGGAATTCATTGAGACTGTGCACTGTATATGCCTGTCCCTTTTAAATAGAAGTTTAGGACTTGAAAAAGGTTTCCTCAGATATTCTGTGTTGGATAGTGCTGTAAGGGTTCCCCACCCCCTGGAAATCCATTGGCAGAACTTTATATCAATGGTGAGATAATTTCCCTTTCTGACTGTGTAAATAATCACTAAAAAAATCAACTACTACAAGAAAAAAATGAGAAGGCCATTTGTATTGTAATTTATATATTTAAATGTTTATATAGCAAGCAGTAGCCATTAAATACTATGACTGAGCTTATTTAAATAATTCAAACTGGGAAAAAGAACATAGCTTACTCCCCAGCAAATTAATTGTCTACATGTACAAGTTATTGTTATTCCTGAAAATAATCTGATAATGACAGTGTTTAGAAGTAGAACATTTCATTAAAATGTTTCTTGACCTCAAACAGATTTTGTAGAGCTAGATGCTATAAAGACTCTTGGACTTGAGTAGGTGCATACATTTGAAACTTAGTCAAAGCAAATGTTCAGTGAAAAACAGTCTTTGATTGCCACAACACTCAAGTTGGCATTTGTAATATGACAGAAAAGGTTTTATATATAAAACTTCTTCAACTGTACTTTCTAGAATATTTATTGTATGTGTAGTAAGATACAAATTTATTTACTAATGGAAAGTCAGTGTGAAACAGCATGTACCAAAAGCTCAAGATTAGAAGCTTAGTTTTAAGGCATTTTTAGTGAAGAAATGCAGGTTATACAATTTCACAACTGTTAGCCTGTTTTATTTCTTTTGTAAGTTTTGAGTTATTCAAAATATTATACAAAAATAGAAAAAGGATGTACACTAAATACAATTACTGTTATACAGTGAACAATACTGCTCCCAACAATGAACAGAAAAAAATACTGGTTGGAAAAAATTGTGTGCTAAAATTAGATTATAACTTAGAGTACCATTCACCCAAATAGATTTTTACAGACTTATAAAGAGAAGTGATTTTTGTAATTAGGGTGAATGAATGCATTTATTTCAGTATACCAAGTTAACACCTTTAGAGCAACTTCTATGACAGAAAAGCTATTTAAAGGACCACTGCAATGAAGAATGACTGACAATATGGAGCAGTACAGAAGGGACCTCATTAGTTTTTTACAGGAGGAAGAAATTGGAAAGCTAAAGCTTTCAGAGGGCAAGAGTCAGCCAATGTAACAAGGAATTCCTTATAAGAACTGTGTCTGTTCACCTATTACACAGCAACCATTGCAGCTGAAATTCAAGTCAGAAGTGTCTTAAGATAATGTAGAGAAATGTGAAATATGTTTGTAAAATGTCCTATCCTCACAGAATTATCTGTTACAGAATTTAACATAAAAATGCAAAGATGCAGACAGAGCTGGCCCAATAATGAGTAGCAAGCAAATACTTATTTCCTGTGAGACATTCTTGTTTGATAGTAATGATGGTATCGTGGTAAGAATTAAATATCAACATCAGATGCTTTTATGTCACTCATACAGTAGAAATAACTTGGAAGGTTTTTTTATGCAGTAATTTGGAAGCTGTGCTTTACAGTAGGTAGAGAAGCTATTAAGCAGTAGTAAGGATCCAGAACTGAACAGGTATTTCAGATAACCGTACTTATCTGCAATAAAAATTAGCAAAAAAAAAAACCAAACCCAAACCCAAAACACTGAATTAAATTTATGTTGAAGCTCTCTAAATTTGCTGGGAAATATGCTGGATTACTCCATTGTTATAACCACATGAGAGAGTTTTTGGGGGTAGAGTGACAGGGGACAGGCAATTAATAGGAAGGCATAATAGGCAAAATCCATTCAACTTGTCTTAACACAGGTTTACCGCTGTGAAGGAAGAGATTTTAAGCCATTGAAAACTGTAATCTTTCAAATAATAAGCCAATGAAAACAGCAATCTAAAAGATTCTTAAGGGCGAATTGTCACCTTTTCTATCTCTGACCTTCAAGGATAGCGTACACACGTATTCTCTATTCCTTGATAGTTCTGTCAGGCTTCTTAGTGTAGCATACAACAGTCTCTATTCTCATCGGGGGAATGAAGGGGGATTTTATGCCCTACCATCTCTGACAGGATGTTTTATTTTAGTTTCTCATGCCTTGCCAACAGGCAGCACCCACAGGCCTTGGTCCCAGCATGGCCTGTGCAGAGGGGTTTGTGCTTCAGCAAAGGAGCAGCACTCTATACCCTTGAGCTTGTCGTAACGATTGTGCAAACAACTTGTGACAGCTGAGAGTGTGCATGCATTCACATTTATGTTTAAAGGGTACAACCACGAGACACAAACTTGCCAAGTTAAAGAAATTTTGTAATGAAAAATGTACCAAGAAAAAGAAAGACAATGCTTGCACAGAAAAGAATAAGCAGATGTGTAGTACCACAGCAGGAGAACCAAGGTGAAATATAGGCTTGATGTAGCTATTGTTCCTTTGAAAAGATGGGTAGCTGTGAACTGAACTATAACGTGCTGGTCCTTATACACATTTGTTAGACTTCTGGATAACGCGTGTGCTTCTGAATTAAGCTAAGATGAGAATAGATCTAACCAGCAAAACATCCTATGGATCTTGCTGTAACAAAACATGGAGAATTGAAAGTCAAAGTTATGAAACACTGTCAAATTTGTATTAGAAAAAATTTGCAGCACTGTTAACAGGTCTGGTCTTGAACTTTGCATCCATCATTTTTGTAAGGCATAATGTCTGTCAAATTCCTCTCCAGAAATTCCTCTTTAAAAGAGCATTAACAATATGTACTTTTAATACATGCATTATATTCTCAACTCCTAGTCTTAATCTCCCGGCACCATTCTTCAACTATTAATACATTTAGTTAAATAGCTTCTTATACAGGGCTAGAGAGGTAGTCACTGTATGCCATGGATGAATTACAGAAGCAATTGAATATTCCAAACATTTATTTATATTGTGATGCTTTTCATCAACTCAGAACTTGCAATTGTTTATTCAGAATAGAAACTACTCAAAAATCAGCAAGTATATCAAGGTTTCTGAAATTCAGTGCCATATCATGTGAATTGATGTTTAGTCATTTACAAAGGCTTAAGATTTTATCCTTGGTCTAGTTTTGGTAGCATAACTATAGTTGCATTTATATCTTATGTCCTAGGCTATTAAGGATCTCCCTAAATCAAAGCTCAGGGAGCTCAATAAGTTTTGTTTATCTTGGATGCTCATTAGGCAGAGAATGGGTATGGTCTTGCTCTTAATGAATGCAGTTATAAGTGTCATTCCTGTCTCTTCGCCTTTTATGCGTATTTCCAAAATTTTGTGTTGGAATTCAGAGGAATTAATGTATATAGACTTGCTTGGGATATTGGCACTTGTCTTGCTCCCACTTCAAAGCCCCTCTCAAGAATCTTCAGAAGACTAGCACAAGGCATGAGTAGACAGATAACTAACCTTCCCAGGAAAAAAAATGTATATGTCTTTTAGGAGCAGCTTTGCAGGTTTTATAATTTTTTTTTAGGAACGCTATTAAGAAAGCTATAAAAACACATGCACTCAAAATACCCTAATTTTTCTTCAGTATCTCCAGAATGTCAAATCATACCTCCTAGCCCTAAACAAAACAAGCATCAGCATTAAATTAATCCTTACTTTTTCCAGTAAAATTATTATACTGCATCTACACTTTACTAACACAGCTTCTGAGCAAATAAGTAAGCAACAGTAAAAAAAAAAAAAGTAAACACATGAGTTTACAAAACAGATTCTTTATAATCTATATGTATTTTTTTAAAACAAGAAGAGCCTTAAAAAAAAAAAAAAAAAAAAGCCCTTCTTTTATTCTTCCCGTCAGTACTAGGAGACGTGCTGACATTCACATCCTATCTCATGAGATCCAGCCAATAAAGTCAGTAGGCAGGATTAAAGCACAGGAACTGATAGAAAACATGAACCTTCATTTCTATTCCTTTCCCTCGCATGTTTACATCTAAAGAACAACCGAACCTTTTTTTACCTTAGTTTTTCTTGCCATGGTTTTTCATGTCACTACTGTATTTCTCCCAAGTTCAAGGAAAAAAGCTTTCATAGATAGTATGATATTATTGACTGTAAATACCTGTGATTTGTACGTCGAGATATAAAACTTATATGGATTGGAAAGCTTCTTTAGGGTGTTATTTTTCATCAACTTGATGAACAAGAACTATGTTCTGAAGATAGTATGGATGAGATTTCAATAGGAAGGGAATAATGTCAGCTCTCTGCCCTTGATAAAATACAAGGACCTGATGTCTGTTTGATCTTATTCCTTGACAAGACTGGCTCATTGCCTCTAGAAAAGCTGAAAACACCTCTGTAAAGCTGAACCTTGTGGTATATGGATCTGGAATTATACGTTCAGGAGTTCACGTTTCTGATAGGTTACTCAGAACCAGATTAATCTAAAAGCGTGTGTGCTCTCAAAGGAAAACAGCAATTCTGGCAACAACTTTTTTGTGGCTGAAAAACATTATTATGGCAAGGAAACATCTCTCACCCACGCTATTAGCTATCGACATACTGTATACATACATAAATATATGAAATGGCCAAATGGCCAAGAAGCTGCCACAAAGGCTGGCTGCAGCCACCATTTTGTGATGGTCGTTTAGAAGTGGCATAGCTCCCTCTTTCCGTGGGCTGTGACCATGGTGCAATTTCGAAGCACAGGACGTAGCCTACACCAGGCTCCATGCTTGCAGGGCCAGGCAGCACAGCTGGTGGAAGCTATTTCACACTGTGGTGAAGTCTGAAGTGCAAGCATATCCTTAGTATTAACGCTCTTGGGGATGCAAAAGCTGTAAAAGTGAAGAAGTGCTACATACGAGTCCTCTGTCCAAAAGCTTCCCAGTCTTGCAACCTGAAGAATGTAAGGGGAGCACATGTTTCCTGCCCAGCAGTTTATCACTGGCTTATCCCTCAGGGCCGTGTTTCTTGTTTGAAATCTGGCAGTGGTGGGCAGACCCCGAGATTCTTTGGGTAGAGTTAAAAATATAGTTCCAGACTGAACTTCAGTATTGTGTTTCTAATACTTCTTTCTGTATCTAACTTTGAGCAATGCGTTAATACAAGGCTTTTGTGAAAAATGACGTTGTCTGTAGGGTTCTTCTCTTTAGCTGACGTGCTTAGGCATTCACAGGGAAACTAGGTTTTCTGGGCATATGGTAACCCTCAGATAAAAAAATACAATGCCTAAAGATAAGGTCCAAATCTCATAAGTTTTCTGGCAGTAGATGCCTCTAGCAGTATGCTGGGGCATACTAACCTTGTTTCAGATTGATGCCACCAATGAAACTTATAATACAGTGTCATGATTCTCTAGGTCTTGAAAACTTTCCAACCAATTACGTCACCAATACAACTGAAACCAAGAGGAAAAATTTTCACTGATATCAAAGGCAGGCAGATTTGGCTGATTTATTTTTAACCTGTTGAAAATATGAAGTCAGCCAAGATCATGTGTGAGGGCACTGTAATGTAATTGAATCCATTTTGGGGAGCAGTATTGATACCAAAGGTGCTGGAAAAAGAATTTCCTATTCAAAGACACATCTACTTAAAAATGAACTTTCATTTTTAAGTCGTTAGACCTTCTAATGAAGAGTACTTGTATACACTGGCTAAACATACTGCAGAAATTGTAGCAGGTCTAGGTGTGATTGTGTAAACTGAATACCAAAAGTTGCTTATGGTCACGCTTTAAACAGACTATAAAGATTGTTTCCTTATTTAGCCTGTATGTCACGCTAGACATGGCAAACTCGAATAAGATTTGAATGCATATTTTTGATGGAGTAAAGGTTTAAATGTGTCACGTTTTCCATTATTGTTAAAGTTACATTTAGCATAATAAAACGGCAATCTTGCATGTATCCTTATAGAGTACAAGCCCTGCTCTTTTTTTTAAACTTGTAATTGAATGTTCTTTTACATAAACATGTCTTTACAGCACAAGAGCGTAACAACATTAAGTGGAAAAATACCCTCTAAGATAGTCAAACCCACACATTTGCTAATGTATTCTCTTTGTAGGAAAAATTGGCCAAGTTAAGATTTGCTTTTGAGAGGTTTTAACAAAACTTGGCATTTAGCTTAAAACAATTCTCCATTATCTCTGAATTACCTTAATTAACCTTTTCTCCAAATTAGTAAAATGTCATTAAATTATATGTTAACTACCCAACTCTTTATGTAATATTCCTCATGTTAAAAATTATGAGTGGGGATTCTGACATCAAAGTGATTTCTAGCTCTCTATATCTTACAAGGACTTGCAGGTTTCATAGCAGGCTATTTACTCCAGGGATGGTGGCATAATAGATTCACTGGAGTCCCAGGTAAGAGTTCATGGGTTGTAGTAGAAATATGCACTTTTTTAAATCACAATGAGGGACAGTCAAGGAAGGAAAACATTTATTTTTCTCAGATTTTTACTTAAATTTGTGTACTGAAAACATTCTTAAAATACAGTAAAGTGTGAATAAGTCTTTTCAGAATGGCTCTGTTCTGGTACCAGAGTAAAGTTATTCAAAATAAAAGAAACGGTCTTTCCGATATTAGTGTCATTGGTCTAATTACACAATTAAAGATGCTGAAATGCATATGTATTTTTCAGGATGAGATGCAAATGACATAAGTAGATTGAAATTGGGCTGTCTATAATTAAAATAAAACAGAAGTCTTTAAGTGCTTCCCAATTTTAGTCAATGGCCAGGTAGAAGTGTTCAATTTGGATATGAAATGCTTATTGCTTGATTCTGTGATTATAGAGTATGATAATTAAAGGCTGATGAATGATTTATTAGTTCTCTTAAAATATATACCATCAGTTTCATTTCAGCTTCTACTCCTGTTCACTTGCTGAGCTAACTATAGATATGAAGGTTTGGCGGCTTTGCCAGAGATTGTATTGTCTATATTTATAACACTTTAAAAAAGAGATCAGTCGGTACTTTAAAAGGTAGTTTTCATTAAGCTTCTATTCTTTGCTAGTCTCATTCCCATTCTGTGCTCAGCATAATCAAGTATAAGCCCCTATGAGTAGTGAGGTAGGAGACACCTACGGTGTCTCGATGTTTTCTGTCTGCTGCTCCTGTAACTCTAGCTGTGCTGGCTGGGACAGCTAAGCAGGCCCTGGTGGGGGGCAAAACCTTGTTCTGCTCCTGTGTTTCTCACTGGCTGAGTTGCATTCATGTCTGTGCAGTCACCTTGGAGATAGACGTCCTCGGGGCTGACGAAGCCCACTCACCTACCTCAAGCCTGAGCTGTGGCAAAAAGCGGGCATGCAAGTGAAGTCTCTCCAAACTAATCATCAACGTAGCCGTGTTCTTCTGTGGCCTTCGGCCTGAAGCATGGAACTTATTTAAAGTATATAAATAGTTCCAGTGTATGCAGAGGAGCTGACGCTTAAGTATTTTACTAAACTGACGTGTCAACCTGGACATTCTTTCTCTTTGATTGTGTTCTGTTGTTTCTGGTTAGGTAACGTATTTTTTTAATTGGTTAGATCCTCTGTGCAATGAGAATGTGAAAGATAAATGGCAAGTACAAAACTTGTAGAAATTGTGTAAAGGATTTTAAATATTTCAGGCTGTAGTTAAGATCTAACAGTATATAATCCATACCGTATGACAACGTGAGAAATGGTTATTTCAGCTGGGATGAAATTTTAGTAGCTCAAATCCAGTTGTGTCATTAAATGAAATCGTAGATTCTGTTGTGCCATTGTGCATAAAAGAAATGATATTCAGGATAGTCTTGGTCAGCATCTGTTCTTTGAAGTAGATGTGGACTTGCAGGATGTGTGTACACACGCGTGTATGTATGTCTATTTAGCGACATATATGCATATACGTTGGTCTCGTTTTATATCTTTGATTAATTCAAAGCAAACTGATATAACTGACCTGTAGCCATGAATACTGAATAGTAATAATTATTATAAATTTATATTATTTAATTTTCATAGCTACAGGTCAGAGTGGTTTATTTATCTTTAACCACAAGGAAAACCTTGGCTGCAGAGCCTTTGGTCCTAATTGTAAAGAAAGTCTCTTAATGCAAGAAAGGGGAGCCACTATAATAACCTTTGATATGTTAGTAAAGTGAGCTGTGGTTTTGTACCTTTCCAGAAACTATAGTTTGTATGGAGAAATCTGAAAGGATTTGGCAAATTATTTTGGCACGTTAACATTGCTAAGTAGCAGGTAAAACTAAACAGAGCCAACAGGTTTCCTCCCACTATTTCTTCCAAGTAAAATGTAACGTGACAGGAATACTGAAGTCTAATCCAATGTCATGTGTAACCATCAGATCACCGATATCTTCTGTACTGATTTTGAAATAATGGCATCCATCTGCTTCCCAGGATTTACCTTTGCCTACAGAGTACAGAGCCCATCTGAAGTGGAGGGAGCTAGTTCTGCAGCGATGCACTGCTAGCGCATCAGCAAAGCGCAGGCAGAGGGAAGTCACCTTAGCCTGTAATAAGATCTTCCCTCCATAAAAAGATGGAGGGGCTGGATGAAACTCCCAGGAGTTAATGGAGAGGGTCTAAAAATGCCCTGGCTCTGAATACATTCCACAGGGAAAGGAATAACAGGGAATCTATTTTGCTGAGAACTGCTTTATTTTAAGCATATCTTAAAGAGAAGGCAAAGCCACTTAGCAGACAAACTTGCACGGAGTGCCCTTGCTGGAAATGTTTATGATTTTTCATAAAGGGATGCTGTGCATGCTAATATGCCGGTGCAGTGCTCAGCTGGTGGAGCTGGGTAAAGCAAAAGAGTAAAGACCTTGTAGGGAGGTTATCCTCCTTTGGGAACATCTCCTTTGAAAATACCTGCCATTTTGGGCAGCCTCATACATTCTGAAAGCAAAAGATTTTCTCTTCAGAAGTCTTTCCATAAGCCCCAGGGAGAAGTTATTTCTAGCAGGGATGATTAAGCAGTATCCAGAAAGGGGTACGCTCCATCAGAGACAGGGAAATCAATCCTACCTTCAGTTTGGTGGTGGTATGTTAACAAAGGGCTTCTAAGAGCCCCTGCGAGAGCCCTCTGGCAGAGGCAGTGTTCATGTGCAGTGTCCATAAGGGCTGGACTAGAGGATACTCATGTAGCTAATGCCTGCTCGCACCAGTACAGGAAATTTCTGTTTCTCTCACTGTTAGGAAGGTATTTAAATTCACTTGACAGTCTAAGCACATGAGTTCTTTTTGAAAGAGGTTTACGGCTGAAGGTTATGCTGTGCTTTTCATTAAGTCATAGAGTTTTAAGTGTTAAAGAATTCTGGATAATAAAACTACAAGTAATTTCTACTGACCATGGCCCACTAGAAAATGTAAACTGGATTCTTCTTTTTAGACAAGGATAGTTTACAGCAATTCTGTTATCTGTTCTGGAGGGGGCAAAATACTGCAGTGCTCTAATTTCTTTGCTACATATCAAATATTTCCTACCTCACCTATTTCTTTTTTTTTTAATTTTTTTTTTTTTTTTTAATACTAGAATGGAAGCAAAACCTTTACTTTCCAATCTCAGTTCTCAAAAGTTTCTGCATGGAATGAGAGACAATAGAGGAAACTATGAATGGCATTATGGCAAATGTTTTGCTATGGGTATCGTTTTAAGATGGAAGCCATTTTGACAAGCAAGAATATATGTTTGTACAGTGTTTATAATTAATTAATTTCATCCATTTCTGAACAGTATTCATCCTGTACAGTAACAGCTTAATCTCTCTTGAAATACATAAAGCAAGGGAAGCAACAAATATTCTGCACATTAACCTCTGGAAAGCAAGTGTTGTTGTTAAAATGCATTTGGGTTTTATTTGAGAGTTATGAATTTTGGGGAAGAGCTTTTCTGTTTGCTCTGAAAGGATATTAAAGCAAATAAGGAAGACAGAATCTTGAATTGGAAAATTAGTCACCTCTAAGAATAAAACTTCCTTTTGAAAATGGGAATGTTAATTATTAATCACCTCCAGACACTGTCTCCTGGAGTTTCTAGGAGTTTTTCTTTATTTGATTATATACATTTTTGACTGATTAACCAATTCTTTGTATTCTTCTCAGTCATAAATAGAGAGAGACACCTGCTGATTAAAGTGGAATTTATCAAGTGTAGGACAGCCTCTTTTGACAAAGCAGTTTAAAGAGCAGAGAAATAACAGGAACTTGCATTTAAGGATGTTCAAAGCATAGTTCAGGGGATTTTTTTTCTTCAGTCTCTCATGTGCATATTCATTAAAGACTGAAAATTTCCAGGCACAGTCAGATTCCCTTTTCTCAGTTTTCCTGGTTTTGTGTAAAGAAACTGAAGATAAATAAAGGGAAGAATTCTTTAGACTTCATCCCAAGTTGTTTGAGGGACTCTTATTTTTATATCTGATAACATTGTCCTGCCCAGCAAGCGATACCCTTCCTTCCAGCCCAAAATGACAGAGCTGGTTTTTTTCATTGCTGCACTAAGCACCACAATGGGCTATGTATGACCATGCGAGCTGTCTCCAGGTAACTAAAGCTAGTGCCGGAGGAATGCTGATGAAAGTGGACTCACTCAGCTCCCTCTTTCCTTTGTATATCAAGCTTCTATGGCTTATGCTCTAAGTCTGGCTCACAACTTAAGCAATAGGGTTGTCAAATACTGAAAATATTAAGTGCACTGATCTGTGGGCTGGTGCTTGACAAGTCTTTGAGGATTTTTCAGTAGGAACCCAATAGAGCCCATATAGCAGAAGACCTACATGTTTTTATTTCTATTTCTTAGATTTTCACATATAATATGATTTAGTCTTGGTGTGAGAGGGGAGATTTCTTCAGGTCTGTTGTTAATTCAGTAGCTGATGGCTGCCAAGGAAGAGTGCTTGTAAAAAGGGAAAAGATATGAGATTACTTTTGGAAGCAATCACCCTCCACTACCCTGTGCCTTCAGTTTGTGAAATTCTGTCTTGGGATTGTTGGTTTATTCCACTATGATTTTCAGGGTCAACTGGCTGGCCCTGTCATTGCCAGGAAGGATTTGGTGAAAGATTTAGTTGTTACTTGGTTTATAACGGCTATCAGGACCATATCAGTCAAGGTTGCCTCAAATACACTGTGGAAGCTGGAGTAAGGTCTGATACTACAGTGTCCCAAACTTACCTTATGGATTTGGAAATCATAAGGAAAGGATTCTCACTAAAGACAGGTTCTTAGAAAATAATAGCTTTTAACTGGGAAATGTATTTACCTCCTTAATTGGACATAGGATTTTGGCTTTTTATTGTGTTATGACACTAAGGTCAGATAAATTGATCAGACTTCTACAAAAAAGCTAGGAAATGAGACATTAAAAATAACACAACTCTGTTAGTTCTATCAGCGTAACAAGCAGTAGCAGTGAGTACTAAACAAATTAGAAAAAATGACTACTGTTCCAATCATTCTTGATATAATTCTGTTATACTGTCTGCTCTGTATTTATTACATGCAGTGGCTCAGAGTGGCACAGCAAGAAGTTGTCTTTTTACTGCAGCAGACTTTCATTTGCTTTGAATGTTAAATCATTTTAGAATAAACAGCAACTGAAATGACTGAAGTGAATGTAGTCTGCTAAAGAATTTTGCACTAATGATTTCTACAAAGGGAATTCAGCCTTGTTAAAAAGTATGTAAACAGTAAGAAGCAATTCAAAGCCCTCTGATGTCAATTGAAGCCTTTCTATCTCAGAAACTCATATATGTTTGCTTTAGAAAAGCAGCTTCTCTACAGTGGAATGCTCACAGCAATTTCAAAAACAGCAAAGCAATTAGTTTTCCTAGTCTGGGTTGCTGAGGCTATGTAAAAGAAAAAATACAAGACATACCTAAGCAATGGGTTGGGAGTAGGAATGAATAAGCGTCTTTCACATCAGAAAGTCAGCTTTAGCTTTCAAATCTCTCGATGGATGTTAGTAACCTATAGTCTAACAGCAAAGGCATAAAAAGAATACTAAATTTGCCATGTCATCACAATGATCTATATAGTCTTTTATCTAACTCATCATAATAGTTCACTTTAATTGCTACAAGAAATGAAAAATGAACAAATATTTACATAAATATAGCCTATCATGCTGAACCTTTTGTGTGAAGATAGGGTTATCTTTCCTCACTCTTGCAAGGGACCATTTTATAACTTTATGTGTAGACTTGTAGGATTTTCATGATTTTTATATTCTGTTTCTAGGAATGATACTGAACATAAAATTGGGTATCCATAGTGTACAATGCACAATATAAAAGACCTGAGGCTGGTACTTTAATAGCCAAACTCATTTAGTTCTTTCTAACTGCCCTAGATGAGCACAGTGTTGCCCAGGCAGGGAACAGGTACTCTTCTGAAAGGAACAGGGAGTAATTTTCTTTACTCTTCACTCCGAGAACACTATTAATTCTTTAAGTGGAAGGGGACTCTTTGGTTATAAGACTCCATACAACAGGATATTCCTTCCCTTCCCTTTTAGTTTGGTGACCCATCTGATGGACCCATTAGTGAAAGGCCCTATTTTGTGACGGATTTTGAAGCATGTCATACCTAAAAGGCACAAAAAGGCTTCAGAGCACTGTGCTTATTCCTGGGAGAAACAAATTATCAGAAATATATTAATAGTGTAAGCTATAATGGAAGAGGCAATTCCTGAGGCAGAATGAAACCTTCTTCACTGATATTAGGAATAAACAGAGGAAGAATGAAGGAAGCTGTCTGGTAATCCTCAGTCTTCAAATACAGTTATTAAAAAAGTCATTCTCCCTCTGTCTGGTAACTTTCTGCATAGGCTGTGGCTGCAGATATGCACAAGACTAAGACTGAAGACTGAATGGTTGGGGTTTTTTCCTCATCTAACTTTAACTCCCTACCAAACAGCTGAGCTGGTCAGCTAGACTCCTTCACAGACTCATTTCTAGGATGAGATTTTTGTCCACTATTTCAGACGTCTGCCCTGGAATGGGACTAGCTGTACCTAGAACAAACCTGCTTCTCCCCAGTGTCTTTAAAAGGAGCCTAAACTCCCGGTTGAGATAGAGCTGGTTACAGCACGTCTAACACGAGGTGACATGAACTTTGCAAAAAAGAGCAGACATGCCAAGTAAGAGTGTTCACCCCAAGTGCAGTACTGCAGCTCTTCTGCCATAGGAGCAAATGTTCTTGTGAATAAAGTTGGATGAAGATTATTGTAATGCCCAGAGATGATGGAAATAGAAATAGAATTTCTTAAATAAAAGAAGTTGTTGCCCAAGGCAAGCTTTTATTAGCATTGTGTCTCCTCTTAGTTCAGTTCGGTGAGTAAATTCATTGCTAATGGTTCACAAAGAAGTTACTGCAATACAT
Source organism: Astur gentilis (assembly GCF_929443795.1). NCBI lineage: Eukaryota > Metazoa > Chordata > Aves > Accipitriformes > Accipitridae > Astur > Astur gentilis. The sequence goes on from NC_064905.1 coordinate 9,217,459, forward strand.
GTTACCCCACTCCCTAAGCTACCTATACAAAAGGCTTGTATGGTGCTCATTGTCATGTCTTTCAAAACGCCCACCTTCCATAGTTGAGACAGAAGAAGGTTAAGTGAGTGCGCAGTACATTTGCTGAGCCATAGTGGCTTAGAGCAGCTGAGGACGGGAGTATCTGAATTGTGAATTTGTTTCCATTGTATGCTACTTAACATAATAATTGAAATCTAGATTATCCTCTTCACAACAAATGTCATTTTTCTGCTGATACACCATTTTTAGTTGGAGAGTCTAGAAGGTCCCAAATGCTATGCTTTCCACTTTAATGTAAGATACTACATAATGTATTTGCCTGTCACGCCCTTGGAAGAGGACTTCTTGTTCATTGATTGTTTACACAAAACAGAAATGCACAATTCTCTGACAATGAGAATCTGACTAATCAGTATGACATTTGCAAAAGTAATCACTGATTACAGAAGGGCATGTAGAGATTGAGCTCAAACTCCACAGTTGTTATACAATATCAACACACCCAGCAGAAGCATAGAACTATAATTTATGGGGAGATTTTCCAAATAGTCCAGCTTCTTTTTAGTCTTTGAAGATCTCTATGGACTTGTGACTCTTCAGCCCATAGTTAACTTTGACAGGGTTAGCTTTTTTCCTTAGTTTTTCCTCACCTCAGTCATTTTAGTCATTTCTCTGGATGTGACCTGGAGTTGCCACTGAGTCCAGCTGAAAACTAAAGATTTCCCCTAAGGTGATCAGTGCTGTAGCAATATGCAAAATGTAACCACCTGCAGTGAGACCAGCAGTTCTCACATCTGCTCATGTGTTGCACAGGTTTAAGAGTTATCAATTGGTCATTGGTGATTATTGCCCCCACCCCCCTTTAAGTAAAACGAGCGAAAGGATAAATTTACTTATGTTTGTCATACAAAACTTCTCAGGGAGCTGAAAGTTTGGCTTTAAATCATGCTTTTTCTGGATTAAGGGAAGGCTGTTCAGATTTGCAGCTCTAGAAACATGCTTATGGATATGATCTCAAACTATCAGTGGCCTATTTTCTTGCTCCAGACTGAACACAAAATCTCTCAGTAGAGTAATTAATCTTTATGCACTTGTATTAACTTCATGGGATTTTTTGGAAGCAGAAAGAAAAGTCCTGACTGAGTATCCAACTATAGCTCTGACTTACTGTGAAGCTCAAACACTGAAATCTTGCTGAAGCTAGACTGAAATAGGATCAGAACTCAACCAATATCTACTTCTAAATGGCAGCGATAGCATGAGGTTAGTTCCCCAACTGCCACTCTTGGCAGAACCAGATGGGTTATATAATATGCTTTTGCATAAATGCATAGTAGCAGATAATGGAAATTCAACACCTTCAAGAGGTGACCTGGGAAAGATGATCAGTACAATATATTTCATTATTACAGACTTGCATTGAGTGTTGGAAATTTGGGAGTTCAGGATTATTTTATTCCTAGTTCTCCTGTGCAATTCTAACACAGTTAATTTAACCGAGTCATGGCTTGATTTATCTATCTGTACAATGAATGCAAAATTGACCCAAACTTCACAAAGATATTAACAGACTTAATGCTAGATGGGAGTTCTGCTTTTTCCTCATTTTTCCCTCAAGAGTCTGGCACTGCCACTAGACAGGAATAGCATTTTTCCCTTTACAAAGGACTGAGCCCTCTGCAGTAATGAAAGTGTAGAGAAAAGGACAATTTCAACTCTGGTTGCTCTCTTGTGCAATACTGGGAATATTAGAAACCTTAATTTTTCTGTGTGTTATTAAGAAAGTATTAAGATTTCACTGCTGAAGAGCAGTAGGGAAGGGCAAGTGATTCTGTTGATATAGCTGTCAACTTTCAACACATTAAAAGGTTAAGAACTTGAGGTGATTTACAGCAAAGATTTTTAAGAATCTGATATCCCAAATCTCTATCCAGCATCAATTGCAGCAGAAACACTCTCTCTGAATAATTTGCATAGCAACTGTTGCTAAGAAAAAAACCTGCAGCCTAAACCAAAATTCTGATAAATTCAAATCCTATCAGCATTTCCAGCAGCTGGAGAAGACTAAATATACATAGTTCAAATGGCTGGCTTCCTCCAGCAATGGTATTTTTAGATGTTTCAAAGAAAAATAATGATTCAGAACACACAAATATTCTTGCTATATATATATGCTGGGGGGGGGGGGGGGGGGGGTAATGGCCATATCAAGGCAACAGAGCATCTAGGTTTCAGATGTGTTATCTGATTATGGGCATAATTCAGGTCTGAAATCAGATGCACCTGCTGAAACTGATGCTCAGAGGAAGCTTCTGCCTCCCCCAGGCTCAAGCACCCTTCAAAGTGGTGAAATGGGTATTTTCACAAAGGCCTCTGAATCAAAACATAAACTATCCTGAATTTATGAAGCTTCCCTTGTTAAGAAGTGATCCCAAGTCACAATGGAAGGCAATGGAGAACCTCAGTTCTCCCCACACACCACTCCCAGTTGAGTTTTGTTCACAAGTCCTTGAAGCAATAGCGTGTCTCCCTAAAGTTTTCCTCTGGTGGCATGTTTTTTGGGAAAGTGCACCTCCATACCATCTCAAATAAAATAATGAAAGGTTAAAGAGAAATACAGGGGTATTTCCTTTAGGAAAAGGAAGAAAAACCTCAAACAACCCATAAATGAACACAGCATACAATACATTGATAAAATCACATGTTGACTCAAAGAAAAGACTAGAGTGGTGTAACGTGCCAACAACACTACTGAATGAGTCCAAACCAAATAAATCTGAAATTATCTTCTATTTCAGCAAAGACTGTCTTAAGTCTCCGGCCCTTTGGTGTGACAAACCAATCATAGGCAAGGTCTAGGATTAGCCTGTAGACTGGACTGGGTAAATTGATGACTGGATTGCCCAGCAGAAGGAACTAAATATCTGCACAGTAAAATAAGGATGTTCATATTTTGTTCTCTAAAACAAACCCCTGTCAAGCAGACTCCTTCATCTGCTGCTGAAGGAAAGACACGTTCTTTTTGTTGATATCAGGCACAACTATGCTGTTTGCAGAAAACAGATTAAATAGAAAGAAATGACTGATAGGTCATTTTTCTGACAGAAATTAGTAATCTCTCCTAAATGCATGAAATGATATTTTTTGCATAAAGCTAAATCTACATATGTGTATGTATGTGTGAACTCAGAGTGCTTTACCAGTACATAAGACTCATGTGGCTGAAAACTTTCTAATTAGTTTTGTAGTTCTTTGGAAGTTATGGTTTCAGTACTATACTTTTTGAATTACAAATAAAATGTTGGTTTTTTGGTTTTTTGTTTGTTTTTTTTAAAAAAAAAAGTTCCCAGGCTTTGCCTGGAACATTACTAAAACGAGCATGCTAGCCATACCTGCTAACCAAACACAAACTGCTTCAGGGCATATCTGCCCTCATAGCCCATCTAGTTTGTCCCATTTTCATGTGAAGTGGGCATAATGCTTTCAACAGCGCTGAAGGAAGCAGCAGCCATTACTCCATTTTCAGGTCACTGATAAAAGAGTGTTACACTGCACCCTGCTCAAGGTATCTTTTCAAAATGGATTCAGTCAGTGTATTTTTCTCTGAAAGTAGCTGCATCAATAGTCTACAAGACCCCAGAGGCTTTATGAAGTATCCAAATCTTGGAAATTTACTCAGTGAACTTTCTGTAGTTTATCTGCAAATTTTCTAGTTCTCCTTTAAATTATCATTTGGCTAAATTTTCTATAGTTGCTCCTTTTCAGGATGAATTGTCTTCCTGCATCAAAAATAACAAAAAAAGGTCTTGCTGACTCTTATCCTTCAGATGTTGCAGCAAAAGTCAGAAGCAAGATGTTTGTTACTAGTCCCCTTTTCAGTATCACTTTAAATACTGCAGCAGTTGAATGGCATCAGCTTGGATGGGTCAGGCAGACTATGCCTGAACTGCAAGATGCAACACAACTATTTATCTGGGCATAGGTGTCCCCAGGTCATGGCAAAAATTGACATGAGGATCCCTCCTAGCCAACCCTCCAGTCCCTTGTGCCGCAAGGAAGCAGGCCCCACAAGGATGGAGATGAAGCCTGAAGTTTTCCTGAGATGATGGGGGAAGACCCGCACTTTCAGCTATGCACCTCCTGTTCTGTTCAGATACAGCCCGGTGTCTCCAGCATTTGCTTACTCCCTCTATGCAGCCGGCAGTCCTCAAAGGTAGTGTCTGTGTGCTGTGAAGTGGTATGTTTGGGATTTATCACACTTTTTATGTAACCTCAGATCTGCTGGCACAAGCTGTCAGCCAGTGCAGACAACTTCTGCAAAAATTTCAGAACTCGTCTCTGTGCCCATAAGGAACAGAAAGGATTTTTTTCCTTTGAATGAAAGCTTAATGTCCTACATGTAACTCATGATTGTGTGGTATTGGCAATGTCTTATGAAAATGAACTCACTTAAGAATATTCTTTTTTTTTACATTTTGCAGCCAATTAGCACGTGATGGCCTCTCTAAGGTAAGGATCAGAGGAAATAGTCTAGGCTCTGTACTTCCTCAGACAAGAGGAAATATCACAGTCAAATAGGTATGACACTTGGCAGTTTGGACAAGGTCTAAACAGTCTAGAAAGCAGCAAAGGCAAGGAGCACAGGGAAAGAACAACACAGAAGGAATGAAAAGGGAAAGTAACTACACCAGAAAGCAGTGAGACTGGTGATCTCTGCACTCCCCTGCCGGTCTGTCACCAGCATGACTACGGGGAGGACCCCCGTCCTCCTATCCCATCACCAGACATGTATGTACTGCTTTCTGAGAAGAGCTTTAGGATTTTCCTCCGATTTCTGTCCTCTGCATTTCTGAATGAAATGCCCATCCCCTTCCCTGAAGACAGCTAATATTTGTTTTACAGATGAAATAATTGCATAGCCAGAGAATCTCATGGGATATAAGTTGGATACATAACTAAGTTTGACGTCACATACTGTAGACTCCCTTAGCATGCCACATGTCTGAACGGCGTGTGAATCCCGCTTAGAAGGGGTAGGGCTAAGCCTGCCCCTGGGACTGACTGGGCTACGTGCGCTCGTGGGCCTGCCAGGGACTCTGCTTTCCTTTAATTCAAGGGCTGTGAATGACCCAGCTGATTTGTGGCTACACTTGTCTCTGCTCTCACAGATGTACTTCTGGGAATATTTTCATTAAGAGCATCATGATAACATCTTGGAGAGAATACAAGCGAAAGAATAAGTAGAAGAATAAGAACATTATGACCAGCTATTGGAAGATTCTGCATCTCGAAGTTCTTGAAAAGATCAGGCTGTGATTTAATAAGCACCATTTTCCAGCAAACAAGAGTTGCTCTTGGATGCTTTTTGAAGGAGTTGATAGCTCTGTATGAAAATAGGAGTCTTCAGCTGTCGACTGCCATTAGATAATCTTTTTCCTGCCTTAAGGATATTTATGTCCCTTTCTGGAGTAGAGTTTGGAGTGCTTAACCTAAGCACAAAAATAGAATTTTTTCTTGGTGTGTTGTGAATGAATGCTTTCCAAACAGCCAGTCTAGAAGCTGGGCATTTAGGGGTGACGTGCTGCATCCTGAACCTCATGATGAGTTCCCAAATGCAGATACCAGCAGTTATATATTCATATGCAATGACATGATTTATAGGGTTGAAGGATTTATGACACTGTTTCAAAACACTTCTGGATCTTAGTTTCCATTAGTAAAAAAAGACCTTGGTGCATCAAAATATCATTTACCCTAAACAGCAAATGCGATTGTGCATCTGCTGTCTCTTTCTTTGCTTTCCCGTTGGCGGTCAGGTTTGTCAGCATCTTATGCAGGATGGGGCGCACGCTGAACGGATCCATTTGAGAATGTTGTCAGCTGCTGCCATCGTTAGGAGCTGGGAGCAGCTCAGCCTTTTCTTGGCCACAGACTTCTCTCTCGCTGCTCTCGATTGAGCACCTCTGGTCCTGATTGCCTTAAGTCAGCAGTCGGGAAGGGGAGGGCAGCAGGACAGCACAGGCTCTGGTCCTGACCCCTGCAAGCCAAAGCAAGTAGTGACGAAGGGCTAGAGCTTTGCTCCTAGTTTATTTTTTTCCTTTTAGTTGTCTTTGAGGGTAATAAACTATTACTGCTCGCATAAAGCTGTAGGTGCTGAAGATGTTGTGCTGTTGGATGAAATCAAGTGTATTCCTGACTTATTTCATTATATTAATTCATTAATGAATATAACAACAACAACGATATTCAGCTTTTTATAAAGCAGAAAATGAAGGTAATAATTTTGTCCTGAACAATATAAATTTTTACAGAAAACAGTAGCGTATTACTCTAAAATGTAGTGCAATATTAACAGGAAGGACTGACAGCAGCTTAATACTGTTCTCTTACTGCATGTTAACATTGTTCTCCTGGATATTTAAAGAAAACCTACCCATTCTCCCATAATAAGAATTTCTTTTCTTTTATATTACACCCATCTGGAAAAAATCGGGGAAACTGAAATATAACTAATAACCTATTAAGATCTCAGCACTGCATTTCCTGGGTATTCAAAATGTCAGTGTTTTCTAAAAGGAATATTTTAATATTCTGCAATGCAAACAAGGTCATAATGTCATGCAAATTAACTTCCAGATTGGAGAGGTCTCCCATTCACACATTCGTTATGCTCCATTTTCACGGATGCTGATGACATCAAAGCATTTAGTTAAACCCAATGTTTTATTGCAATAGCAATGCAGTGAAATGATAGATGGGTAATATACCCCCATAATAGCATTGCTTACTGGCACATCAGCAAAATATGTTTCTTAATATAAATTTGATAGCTTATGCTTATTGAAATTAATGGTGAAACTTTTGGTGGCTTCCTAGTCTGCAAGAAGTTTTCAACAATAGATGTTACACTGACTGAAATGTCTTTCTGAAATTAAACAATGCAGCATTGTTGTAATGTCAAGCAATAGAGCAGAAAATGTCTTTAATAGTGAACTTTGTTGATCAAAGCTGCAGGGAAAAAAAACAAATACCAAATCAATTATGGGCTTTTTTTTTTTTTTTTTGCACTTTTCCCCCTAATGCTGTATATGACAGTGACTTCAAGAATAGAAGAGTAGCTGTTGGTGAGGCTTCTTCAGAGGTTTTGGTGAAGAGTTTTGTGATTTCCCCAAATCACCTGTTTACCAGAAGTCATACAAATCACACTGCCACTATGAAGCGTAAATGAAACTTCATATATATATATGTAAGATGCCATTGAGTTTTGTGATTCTGTATAGGTCTCCTATAAATGAAGCAGAAAACCGCTTAATGAACAAATAAAAAATGGTGATAATACTATGTAAAAATTTCTGCTTGGGAAAGTAATTTTAGAACATTCTTCTCACTTGTTACCTGAGCGTCATGGACTTGGTGTGTAGGGAGGTACTTTAAAAGATGAGTATGTTATTTGAATAGGTCTCGTAATTGTTGTGTGCTTCTCTATTCCCTGATTTCTACACTAACTCTGCCTGCTTAAACAATTTGAATGTGAAAGAGGTACTATTAATTGTAAAAGAAATATCATTAGAGCCCTTCTCAGTCAAAGAGCTTATGATAGGTTAAGTCTGGTTTCAGTGTTTGAAGGATGTCTGCACAAATGAACAAGTCTGGAGTTCTTTGTCCAAATTAATTATTTCTGCTCTGTTTTCCCAAACCCTGTAGTGACCACGTAGATTTCAAGAAAACAGAAGAATATTTGCTTTGGAAAATAATTATTCTTATGGGAAAGCATCCCACAGTTCCAACACTGAATTAAAAAATAAAATAAAATCATGTTTATGTACTGCAAGGAAGCTGCTGTGTAATTATTTCTTGAAAGGATATTTTTAAACTGATAGAATGCTTTTAATATCAGGATCCAATTCCTAAATTTTAGTGACCAAATGCAAATATTGCACAACTACATATATGTACATTTCCTGCTTACTGTATTAAAAGTTTGGAAAATCAAATTATTTTCACTTAGAGGTGCTCTAAGTATTTGTGTAGAACTGGGCATTGATTCTGCTAATTTCATTAGAAAAAAGGTTTCAGAACAGTGTGTTTATTCCTCTGAGTTCCAAGTCTAAGCACTTGTTCTAAAATTCTGACTAGGACAGGACAATACCAGCTTTGGAAAAAAAGCAGGATGAAGTCCTTACTCTACAGAACAGAATGATTGCCTAATTTCACCACAAAGAGCAAGAACTGTGTTGTTCCATTGAAAGAAATGGAACTTCTGAACAAATTCTTTGTCTGCTAACTTCATCATATAGTGTCATTAAACAAACCCAAACAGTTTATATTTCTGATGGTATGCACAGACTCTCAGCTTTTTCTTAACAAATAAGATCTTCATAGAAATTGTAATTGTCTAGTGTTAGACAAATGCTTTATTCCCTCTGTACTAGATACAGGATGGCAATGAAAGTTTAAAGCAGCTTACTTCAGAAAAGTTATAATGAATGTTTCTGACATCAGGGGAATCACTGATGATTCCACAGCTGACCCAGTGGCAGGATACAAATTTTTTTCAAGCTCCAATCATAGAAGTCTTGAAATTTGGAGGCTAGCAAAATGGCTACCTACTTTGTATGAAATGGAGCTATGAACGCGGAAGATTTTGTAACATCAAAAGAGGAAAAATATGAAGAATGCATAGACTTTATAAAAAGTTACAAGTTTGAAAATAAGCAAAATAAAAGAAAATAAGATTGAATAAACAAAAGAATGAAGAAAGTAACGCCATTGAACCTCTCTGGTTTTAATATGGAATTATTGCAAGATTTCTCTTTCTATGCCAATCTCTTTCCTGTTGTTTTCTTGACTCAGACTTTTAAGGGGACAGTTAGGGTATAAATCTATCTGTTCTGATGGAAACAGAAGTTGAGTTAGTCATGCCAGTCCCACGTCTGAGTGGTCCAAAGCCCAGTGGAAAAGAGCTTATAAATTGCCTATTGATGAAGCTTTGGAGCAGATAAAACTATTTTTGAATACAGATGAAAAAGATCTAGAATACAGATGAAATAGTTTTGCAACAGATTACACTACTGATGAAGTTCTGAAGGTGGAAGTGCTGCCTGCACCGTGGCAGCAGGGTCCTTCCACGGCCGGGCGCTGCAGCTGGGGGCGGCAGAGGAGGTGGCTGAGGCCACTGCGCCACACAGGGACACGCACAGCACTCGCAAGGCATGGACCTTGCAGATGGCCTCGAGGGACGGCAGCCTCCCTGGGGAAGCACAATTACACCCCTCTTGTCAGCAGAGGAGCTACCTCCAAGGCAGCACTCTGGGAATCTCTTCAGAGGTGCCAAACTCGAAAATAATTTGCAGGAGAGTGCTCCAGCACCACCCCTTAGGTGCTTCATCTGGTCTGTGAATTAAATGCTTGATGCCAGACTCTCAAGAGCAAAACCTGAACGTTTTGGTAGGTGGCAGAGATGAGAAGCTGCTGAGCAGTACATGCTCCACTCCTTCATTTCCAGCTCCAGCAGGTCACCAAAACCCTTTCAGGGTTTTGCAATTTATTAATTTCTAGACACTTGTTCCAAGGAGCTTGAGTGATGGCTTAGGCTTACCACAGCAGTCAGCCACAGGCTCCGAGAGGAGAAGGAAAGTTTCTAAAACTTTTTCAGTGTGCCAAATAGAGCACATTATACTCTTCACAGCAAGTATGATGAGTCTTTGCATCCCAAAGTTTCTCTGCCAGCCATAGATTGCTCTTCTAGTTTCTAAATCCTGTCCCCTTCTGATATCCTTGTTCCTTCCAAACCTTAATTCAGGATGTAAACAAAGCAGGTGACTCATTTTACACTTACAAGGCAAGAAATTCTTGACATTGAACCTATAATGTGTGTGCTGCGAATAGATCCCCAGCATGTATGCCGTTGCATGGGAATTGTACTTGGTCAGCAGTCTTCAGGGAAGGTTTCTACAGCAGTGAGCACCAAGAAAACAATCAGCAGACCCCGAAACTTGCTGATGGGGTATTATTTCAGAATAAGCAGGGCTGGGTGTGAGATGATAAGGTTAAATGAAGGTGGAGGGGGCAGGGGAGTTGCACTGCAACCTGGTGCTCAGACTGGAGTATTATTGTGAGCCAGCATGGGAGGATGTATTTAACAGAGGGTTCAGAATGTTATGAGTAGTGTATTGTCTTTGGGTCTTACTTTTTGTCCTTCTGGATAACGCAACTCAATTCCCCTTTCCCCAAGTCTTTTTCATTATCTGAATTGAATCCTAAGTGTTACATTCAGAGGCTCTTTGCCTTTACTTAGAATTCCTGAGAGGGAAGCATCTCTTGCCAGCCAATTTTCAACTCCTGCTAGAGTAGGCTGAGTTGTTTATCTGGTTTTTACTTTTCAAATGGTTAATGATAATGAACTGTAATTGAGAATTGCTTTGGGCTCATTAATATGCGTGCTGTCATCCATTTATCTCCCCGTTTCCTTTGAAATCACCTTCTCAAGGCTTTGGAATGATGTTTGGTATTCTTTTTTTTTCTTTTTTTTCTTCCTGCCTTCCTGTTAATATTTGCAGGTTTTTATTTTTGTCCTTTTTTAGAACTGCATTCTTCTAATGCTTTTTCTGAGTAAGTTTTTGATTCTTTCTTAAAATTTTCCTGGTACTGTAGGCTTCTTGATTTCTCATCACTCTATTCTAGGTTTTTAAATGTATTTCCACTGTATGAATAGGAGTAAAAAAAGCTTCTTAACCTAAAACTTTCAATTATAGCTTGCGTAGGCTCTTCTTATTAATACATCTACTCTTGCTGTCTTAAGACACTACTGAAAACAAGATGTCATATTTCAAACTTCCATTTTGTCTTGACCAAAAACCTATTATGGAATAATAAAGTATCTGCTGTTTTGTTTTTTGGTTTTGGTTTGGTTTTGAGCAAGAGTACCTCGTTGTTGCTCTGTACAGGTGAAATCCTGTAGACTCTCTCTTAGCCATTCATAGTGTCTCCCTGCTTCTCAGCCTGTTGGAAGTGCTGGGTTCACAGCTGAATGACTTAAGTGTAGCATGGACCGGTATTGCTCATCACCTCCCTGATTCTGTATAAATTAAGGAGTGCTATACACCTTTGAAAAACTAATCATTAGGTGCTGCTGGAATGTTCTTGGGTGCAGGTAGCTCAGACTGATTCCGTTATCATCCCACCCTAGTCTCCTTGCTTTACGAGGCAGCGGTCCATCCTGAGGATCACCCCTTGGACCTGCCCTGGCTTCATATCTAAAGCATCTTCCTCTTCTCTGCTTCCACAAATAGCAAATCTGCTCTCTGAAGTAATGCTCAAAGAAAGTGGGAAATGGGAGCTCGGCTCTGAAAGCCTCATTAGTGTGTTTCAATTTGAGCGATCCCATATGAAAGAGTAAGAGGACTGTATCATTAGTAAGAGAAACAAATTTTGTTCATGATCATTCACAGTTAAATGAAGAGCTGGAAATAATAACTGATGAAAACTAATATGAAATTGTGTTTATTCTAGTTCTATTCATTCTAATTTTAGTCAGCCTTGTGAGGACACTTTTCAAACATCGGTTTTGGAAGAGATATTCCCATCTTTAAGGAAACCAACAAAATAAACATAAAGCAACAACAAAACAATCCTGAATATCTGTAACTATTTTTATATGTTACATTGCTTGTTGTTTCCTGAAAGAAAAGTTTAGTATGGTCTTAATGACAGTGCTTCATTGTCAGCTGTCCTCCCTTGGAAATACAGCTCCAAACATCAACAGTGAGAGCCTGAAAATATGCTTCTGAGAGCTCTTGACAAGCTCAGCTCCAAAGATGGATTTGACTGTGGATACCCCCTGATTCAAAGGGGGGGGGGGGGGTCCATCCAGAAATATGAAGTCCTTACCTAATGATTTTCATCTCACTTTTTTTAATATGGATCCTTGCACTTTCTGTACATGTGCATATTGCTCAGGCTTTTGACCTACCAGCTATGATCAGGACACTGGCAGAAAGAGCTATGTCCTTTTGTATTTTATTTGTCCAAGTTTCTGTCTCAAAGGTTTTTCTTTCCTTGAAAAGTATCACTTCTTAGAACCTGTTTTTTTAAATACTAGTAGGATGAAGGAGGTAATTTGTCATGTGACTGTTCCTAATATGGCATTTTGTTTCATATGAAGGCTTTTAGGAATGACCAACTGAAAATTTTAGGATGCTATTCAGATAGTGAGTCTGAATGCAGTATTATATTTGAGAAGGCTTGCTGAAGTTGCTCAGACTTTGTTGTCACACCTTTCTACTTAATATTTCATATAGAGAATTTTTTCAGGGTCTAAAACTGCAATAAGGGGTTCTCAATGCCCTATATTTTGGTGGTGAATACCCCTGCTGCAAGGACCAAAACAGCTGTTACATGTTCTACTTTGAGTACCTATTTTTGCACCTAGCCAGTGTTATCACGCAGAAGTCAACCTGTCAAGGATTTAAGAGTAGAAATGTGCAGAGCACTGTGAAACTTCTATCCAGATTTTTTTGTGGCCAATGAAGGCAACAAACAGGGGTGTACATCCCAGGGCTGCTCTGGCCTACCTCCAATAAATTAATAAATAAATAAAAAGCTACCATCAATTCCCTAATTCATGAACTATTGCTTCTGTGAAGTGTCTCAAAGACGAATCATGTCACTTCTGACTGCTGTGACTTATAAAAGGAAAAATCTTTATGTATCATAGAGTCTAGCCTTTGGCTTTAAATACTTTTTCATGTCATCTCTTCTCTGTCACAGCACTATTAAGTTACTTTGCATCAAATTACTAGACATCATAGCTCTTATCATTACAGTGAGTAGAGGTTGAGAATTGTTTTGACTATTGTTTCTGTTCTGCAATGCAGACTCCAGTTTGATCCATGTGTGCATTAGGGAAGCAAAACTTCTAGTTGTGCCAATTTGGTCTGCTTTCCCAAATGGAAAATAGGCGGGAGAGTGCAATTGCATAATTAGAAAATATACATTTGTATCTTTCCCCCACTGCTCTGAAAGCAGCTTGCCACCATGACTCTTGCAGGTGGAAGAACAGATGTTTCGCAGTTGACATCCATGCTGCCCCTCGGCCAGCTGGCAGGAGAGGTCCGTCATTGCCTCCCACTTGAGTTCACAGATGTCCCTTCTGAGACGTGTCTTTACACAGAGGGTGATCAAACTGTGCCAAACTTGGCACTGCTGTTCAATACAGCGGGGGAGTTACGCATCTGTGAGCTTGTGTTGATAAAAAAAAGCCACAGAACTGTGTCTGGGGAGTCACATATAATGTGACAGAGACTCAAACAAGCAGTTATATGGATTGTGATTTATGGTGTAATTCCCATGGGGACTGTTTCTCTCTCATGGAACACAGAGAAGACAGTGCTTAAGCCAACTCTCGTGCTGCTGCTGCCTGAGCGCTCCTCCTCAGCTTCTAGCAGCCTTGTGCAGGCCAATATCCTGTAGGGAGCGGATCCCTGCCATCTCAACCAACTCGGTTACACACCCTGTCCAGCTTTGGAGGTGGAGTGGAAAGGGAGAGCAAAAGGTTGATGAGAAAGTTCAGGGGTGCAAAAGATAATTTGTAAGTACTTGTGATTCGAGGAGGCTGTGCATCCTCCCGCATATATTTTTCAGAAACAACCAACGTTCAGAAGAGGATCAGGTGGGAAATAGCTGTTTTCAGACATTTACTGCATCACTCTGTGTGAGCTGTACATCAACAGTGTTGTAAGGAACAATGGTTCATTTTTCCAAGCATGAACATTTGTAATGCTACTTTTCCTAGACTCCCTATATAATGCTCCTTTTCTTACGATTGCCTAGTCTTCTGCTTGTACAAAAATTGCACCAAATGGGGTTTGTAGATTGATAATACATCAGCCTTCTGTGAAACATGAAATACTTGTAAGCCAAGGAAATTTTCCATGGAAAATATTCTATATGCTTACCTTGCTTATGGGCATACAAACTAGAAAATGCCAGACATTTCCCTTCTGCAGTCCTTGACTGCAAAGCAGTTTGAAATCAAGCTAATTTATCAAGAATTATCATAAAGTGTGAGCTCATTGATTGCCAGAAATACTGGAAGTATTTTAAGGATAGAACTTAAGAAGAAAAGAACTCCTTTAAAGAATAGAAGTTTTATGTATAATTCTGCACTATTTACTCCAACTGACCAAGCGAACAGCAATTAGGATAGATGTTGCTTACCAAAGACACCCTCCTGACTAAAAGTTCCTACTGTAGCCCCTCTTTATCTGCCAGGAAAGCCTACAGCCAGATTCCTCAATCCTCATCTTTCTTATTTGCCTTGCTCTTTTCTCTTCTTGCACAGAGGCCACAATGAAGGAAACCTTTCTTGTTTACAGCAAACATGTTGACTTCAAATAGCACAAAGGGACTAGTCTAAAACAACTCCAGGTCATTTTTAAAAATAGCTGGGGAAAATTTTGTTTTCTTTTAGTTACAGAAGGGCGAAGGGCTTGTAATAAAGCCAGATATGGTCAATGTAGAAAAAGAAACATTGCAGTGATCTCTTTCCTCTTTCTCTCTGGAAAAAAGGTTTTTTAAACAAGCAATTTTTTCAATAGTTTGGACAGTATAACAAAGAGACACTAATTTTAAAACCTCTTGATGTATCAGGTTAATAATCTGTTGCTTATTAGCAATGAGACACTTCAGAGTGTGTGTTAATAAGCTATTGATTTATTTTTTTTTCAGGTTGTCAAAAGCATTGCCATTCTGGCCTCATCTCCCACCCTAGGTGTGCTCCAGTAGTGTACTACAGCAGCCGACCACTTTAGGGCTGAAAGCGGGCTGGCTTGGTATGACTTTGCTTTGTGGGACTTTAAAGGTAATCCTTCCCAGAGCGCTGTTAAAGGAAACCAGCCACCAAATGTTTGGAGGAAATGTGGGTCAATCAAAAATTATACCATCATGTCAAGCAAATCAAGTGGTTCAATAATCACACTTTCCTTTTCAAGATGAAAGGATATTTTTTCTTAATTTTTTTTTTTTTTTTTTTTTAATAATAAGGTAAAGGAAAAGTATCTGCCATCCAGCAGAACAGTCAGTTGTCCAATTGAGATAGGGCTGAGAGGAAGGCAGGCAGGCTTGGAAAGATTTCTTCCAGTACAGGGCATAAAACTTAACACAGCAAGCAAATTATGTCACTTCTATGCATATTCAAATCTAAAGCAGCCAGGTCATATACACAAAATCTTGCCTTTGATAACTACTTCCTGTTTTCAACAGTATTGCTGTAAAGAGGCCCAACCCTGAGCAGTTGAGGCAGAAAGGTGTGCAAGAGAAAGAGTGAGCCTTTGCTTTGGCTGAGCAGCTATTACATCTGCATTGCCAGGAGCAATAACAAATATTGCACTGTTTCAACATGGCACTGTTCTGTAGTTTCTCATACCTCTTCTAAAACGAAAGCTGCATTTATGTGGCTGGGAGCAGAAAGGATTCTAAAAAAAAATCCCTTCACCAACTACTACAGGGTGGAGGAATCCCAAAGCAACTCATTCTCCTTTCTTTTATCCACTCCCGAGCTACTAAGCACTGCAATGATGTTTATCTAATAACTCCATTCTCCTTGAGGCATATTTTCTATTAATAGTAATTATCTATGACTTATAATTTGTCTTGAATTCTCCTTACTAGTGCAGCACTTGAACTGATTATGTACTCCCACTATTAGAATAAAAAATGATGTGACTGCATTCTTAATAACAGCTGCATATAAGTGTGTGCATAAAAATATCATATCTTCTGAAAGTGAGAGGTGTTTCTACCCACAGTGAGGTGGATGAATGTTCACCAATTGCAGAATAAGTGGGATGAAGAGGTTCCTGACATTCTCTTTAACGAGATAGAATGTCTCCTGACATTGACTTGCATGATTTGGAATACTCAAATTATTCTTAGTGTATTTGTATATTGTGGAAACTCAGAGAACAATGATGGTTTTAGTACTTAATTGGCAATTTTTGCTGTAATACACATGTCATAAGGCAGACCGTGATTTGAAGAGTTTACAATATATGTAGAAAAGACAGAAATCATTATTGTGTGGAGTCCCCACATGTAAATTCCAGAGAGATCGTGAACTTCCCAAGGTCATATATAAGACTTTTGACAGCATCAGGAAACAAATCTAAATACCCTCAGTCCTAGTTTAGTGCATGTACTATATGTCTTATATCTTACTGGTTTTCTTTTGGTAACCGAAAATTGGGTGCAGAGTGCTATACCTGTATCTGTATTGTGGTTGAAAACTGTATGTTATCTCTTCACTACTTTGAATGTTTGAGCAAATCCTTCTACAGGGTAGGTGAGTGCTATCCTTTGCCTCTTTAAAATAGGAATTCAGGTTTTGCTGAATACACAAAAATAGGTTGGAAAATTCCAGCTAAAAGAAGAGCAGGTGGACTTTATCCTTCTGCAAAATGTAGTCTTTTGCAATTGTACAGCACTTAAAGTTCCTTGTATGGTTATTGCTAGCCTATCAGTTATTATAAAACATGCCACAGAGGAGGAAACTTATGAATTCTCATTTTTGTTCTGTCTTGACTCATCTGACCTTGGAAAGTTGCATTGAGATCTTTAAAAGTAGTCTGTAATTTTGAATGGCTTATGTCAGCTGGGTTGTACATACAACCTTAACAGAAATTAATGAGAATTAGAATTTTCCAGTGCATCTGGTGCTGAACGTCATATTGAGCTGGTGACCCTGCCATCTTAGGTTTCTCGGCAGTTAAAAAACCAAACAACAACAAAACAAAACAAAAAACCCAACACATCTGCAGTCACCTCACGGGAATGATGTAAAATTAAGTAGTTTACCTTGAAAAGTCTTCTGAAAAAACTATTACTAAAAACAATTACTGTTGTAAAAAAGGACACAACCAAAAAGAATTAATGTTTTAAAATGATTGCTCTAATTTTAAGCATTCTTTAAAGATACATATTAGGAAAAAGTGGCAGGCACTTTGGACCTAAATTTTTCAACTTTTATGTTTCTAAAGCCCCTTGTTTCCAAAATAGATACTAATTTGCATTCCTACATCTGATTTATAGGGATATCAATGCCATTTTTACAAAAGGTACTGCTTATTCTCATTCATTGCAGCTACAGGTGTGGTAGTGGTTGAAGAAAACTCAGTATTTGTATATGCTGAATGGGGTGCTGGGTGAACAATGCAAGCCTATTTGAATATCAATAGGTGCAGTATTCCCATGGGGAAAAGAATTCAGTGATGTTGAGCCCACCCAGCAAATTGAACAAGAAACGTGAATTTGCATAAAACTGTCTTGAACAGATGTTCATCAACAGAACGCAGGCATAGCTTTTTTTTAATCAAGAAGTATAGTACAAGCATTAGTTTATTGGCTTGGGGGAGGGGGGAAGAGGTGTGTAACTCCATACCAAGACTACAACCACTAAAAAGGTAGAGACAAAAAAATCAGAGAACACTTCCATTTTCTTTTGAAACAAGTGACCAGTAGAATCTGGACTGCAAAACAAACAATTACATTTTTATTTTGTAAAAGTAAATAGATCATTCATAACCGAAAATGAACTAGTAATGCTACCTACAACTGCACCATCTGGTGCTACCTGTCATTACAATATGTTCAAATTACTACTATTATATTTAATACATGTATAATCTTGCATAGAACATTGTATTCTCATTGATAGTCTCATCTTAAAAAAGGTTTAACAGAAATGCAAGTTTTCAGAATTACATAAAAGCTACATCAGGTGGAGAAAGAAACAGAAACACTAGAGGGGATTATGAGATTATAATTACTTAAAAGTAACTCAATAGCATGCAGAATTTATGTTTGAAAACTTTCACAATTTTCTGTGTGCCATTGGAAACAAGATGTTGAACTATACACTCAGCCTCTTCCAACTCCATATGGAGTTCTCACGCTCTACAGAAATAAGTGAATGGGATATGAGGTTGCTGAAGCCTTTGGAAAATCCCCTGTTTTAAAGATACAGTGAAAGTGGCCTATATTACGTTAGAATTTATCAATGAATTTACAAAATAAATTTGCTGCTTCTAATCCTTCAAAAGTTTGGCAGTTAAATCTCAGAACTGCTGAATGGAACTAGCAGTTAGGTGCTCACCCACCCCTCAGTCTTTGCACCCCTTTACTAGTAATAGTAGTACCTAACATTGTTTTAATAAGGCCACAAAGTAAAAATTTGTCTGAAAGATATGTTTATATATGAGTTTCCATAATTGTCTTCTTGTGTTAACAAGCACCTTTTTTATATTTAGCAAAATGAGTGACACCCCCTGAGCTCTGTGAACACTGTTTCCTGTTAAATTAAAGTAGGACTTTCATACCAGCTTTTAGCTTCTAGTAGGCAACTGCAAATTTTGCACATCTTGCAAGGAAGTAATGGGATAGAAATATGACCAACAAGCCTAAAGCAGGAACACTATTCTCTCCACAAAACTCAGAGTAAAGTTTAGTAACCTGAATTGCTTAGAATGCTTCAGAATTGATTGAGAATTATTTTCACAAATAGTCTTTGTTTGGCTTGGAAATTTTGAATACAGGCTGATTTGGTTAGAATCATAGACTCCTAGAATGGTTTGGGTTGGAAGAGACTTTAGAGATCATCTAGTTCCAACCCCCCTGCCTTGGGCAGGGACACCTTCCCCTAGACCAGGTTGCTCCAAGCCCCATCCAACCTGGCCTGCAGCACTGCCAGGGATGGGGCAGCCACAGCCTCCCTGGGCAACCTGTTCCAGTGCCTCATCACCCTCACAGGGAAGAATTCCTTCCTTACAGCTAATCTAATAGAAACAGAAATACTGGATTTTGTACTCTCTTTCTTTGCCTCATTCCAAATGGCAGAACAATACCGCCATGGGGGTCTTCACAGTTAGTTTAGGATTATCATACAGCTCATTGCCTGCTCCATTCCTACAACGGTGGGGAAAGTCACCCTTCAGAAGCATTATGTGAGATGGTAAAATAAGAAGTTATTCCACAATGGTATTAATCCCCAGATCAGGCTTTTATGAACTTGGTCTGTTTGTTTTTGGTGTTTGGTTGGTTTTGTTTGTTTGTTTGTTTTATTTTGTGTGTATGATATACCCACATCCTCCCACCATTTCCTGTCATGTTGTTGTCCGTGTGTGTGTCCCCCCACCTCCATTATACTCAAGTAACTTGAAATTACTCTATTAATTAAGGAATTAACTTGAAAATACTCTATTTTCACTGTCCTTATGTCCCCAAACTGGGAATGAAATGTCCCATGTTTAACTTCTGCTTAAAGATGTAGAAGATGGTGGCTGCAGAAAATTAATTTTCTGCCGGTTCGTTAGCACTATGGAGACATTTTAGGTTGTCCCTCAACAGAAGCAGGAAAAATGTTGTGTCCAGTAAGTTTTGCAGTTCAAGTGAATTGACTATAAATATGCCTATGTTTAGAAAGTATCCCATCACCACAAAGGCTATAGCAGTTTAAGTCATGTTTAGAAAGGAAAAGAAATACCTGATATTTTTATTAAATTAGACAGGTTTACTTGATAGAACTGGTTTTGGTTAGTAATGAACTGCAGGGTTAAGCTGTTATGGTACTAATAATTTAACTAGGATAAGTTCAACTTAAAAAGTGCTGATAAACTGTAGATAAAAAAATGCTTTCTGTAGAATGACAATTACGCCTAAAGTATCAAGCAGTTTGGTTAAGAAATTTGCAGAATGGATGCCAAGCAGATCAAAATACGGTATAAAAGACACATTTAAGGAAATGTTTCCTTAGGCCTTCCTCAGAGTGACATTTGCAGCCAGTAAGTTACCCAAGGCTCTTTCTGAAGTAAGCCACTTTGCTCTTAGCAACAGAAAATGACAATTCCATTTTGAAATTTTTCTAAATACTTCCAGTGAGAAAATACTGGTCATAAAGAGACCAAGTAGAGTTAATCATGTTATTTAGACCAAATTTATCTCAATCCAATGTGATGACTGACTGGGAGCTCAACAAGACTGAAAATCAGATGATATCTTAGTGCTGAACTTTTGATTCATCAATACTTCACGATGTACTTGAACACACTTTTATATCCTGCATTGTATAACAATCACAGTAGTAAAACTAGATAGCCTTGGTATATTTAAAATTTACAAACATGTTTCTGACGATCTTGTAAGCAGGGTTTTTTTACAAAAAAATATTATGCATTTAAATTTTTGCTTTTTGTTGAGAAGTACTCTTTTTTCTTTCAGCTCTCTTCTCCTCAGCCTGTTCACCACAGATTAGTCCACACTTTTCATATATAAAATATGTAGATAAACAGTATTGGAGAGTTTAATTACAATTGTTAATCCAGCTGTAGCATGATGAGGTGTTTTAGAGGCTTCTCAGCATATTTGCCTGTGCAACTGTTCTGACTGGAAACATCTCCTTTAAATACTACATTTTCTGCATAATTACTTTGTCATGAGGTTAATTAATCTGTGTATTCGCCTGGCACATCCAGTACGGAAAACAACTCTAGCATCGTTTTATTACTTAAGTGCACCAACTCTCTTATTGACCTGAAAGACTGTCTGGGTTCCAGGAAAACAACTGGCATTTTAGTCAATAAACCATGCATTACAGGTGCTTAATTGTGTACACTGAAACAACAGATGAACACAAATGTGTCTGTAAGGTAAATGAAAGTTCTATAAATTACAGGGATATCAGAAGCATGTTAATCAAAAGATTTAAAAGTTAAAAGCTAGAAATGAACTCCTGAAGAAACTGTTGTGGAAAAGTACCTTTGAGCCACTTGTACTGTATTGTAAGACAAAGTGACAACATCCACTTGATCTGAGACATGTACAATGTTATGTAATAGTGAATTAATATGATTTACTATAAAAGTCTGTATTTGGATCTGATCACTATGTGACTTTCACAGACTTCTCCTTTTCTGTGAATAGATACGCACTGGATTGGCACTTGTTCAGAATCTTGGGATTTAGAAGTGGCCTCTTCCTACTTTCTGAAAACTTGAAATGCCTTTACCTATTATCCTCTTTTAAGTTGCCTATCTCCTGTTTAGAACTTGCTATGAGATAGAGTAAAGGTAAGGACTGAAACAGTATGAAAACTGAGGATGTATGGTGCTAATGGAGAAAAGTTAATTGGCAGTATCATGGGTACCATATGATACAGTTTCTGGTAGCAGATAATGCATGTTTTTACAGTTGAGATTGTGACAGAGATTAAATAAATGATGCTAATTTTTTTTTTCCATACTGTATGTGCCATAAAAAGTTAAGGACTCATCTCACTCTCCCCAAGGAAAACAGTACTGTATTTAAATAATACCAAAGAGGTAAATTGTCTTTCCTAAGCTGTGCATTCTAAGGTGGACATGAAATACTGTTTATGTGACAAATATGTACTATTAAAACCATGCTAATAGCCTTGAATACAAAATGGGTTTAAATTAGTAGTAAGATGATGAAAGGCCTGTTTAAGATCTCAAAGTAATTATTGTTAACTTAGCTTATCCTGCAAAAACATGTGTCTATAGCACTTATAGTAAAATAATGGTTTGACTGAATTGTGTGCCCAAAAAGGACTGTGGGATTTAGGCATATGGTGATCACTTGCCTGCCCTTAGCTACATGGATAGCATCATATTCTGGAATACTTTCTTTCTACCTTTAGAATAGCCATCAGGATATATGCTAGTATTCAGCAGTTGACAAAAGTGTCATAAAGTAGCAATTTGTGTTACTCAGCCATGTGTAGAAAGACATTTAATATCAAAAAAACAGAGAAGTAATTGTACAAAGCAAGTTTGGGGTTTTGGCACTATGAAAGAAAACAGCCCTGCTATTTTGGAAGAAAATTAGTGAGTCCTGTTTGAAATAATGAAAATGAGATTGTGGGAACCACACTTTATACAAATGAGAAAGAAATGTTGAGACTGACTGCCATGGGCTTGAATGGATGATAGCAGGTGATGGCTACAGTCTTGTCATAAAAGCCACAGCAATGTGTATCCCATAGAACTCAATGAGTTACAAGTGGAGTTTGCTATTCTTTTATCATTTTTATCTCAATGAACCAGAAAAACAAAAAATATCCAACTGCTGTGATCTCCAGCAACCAAAGAATCTGTGAACCAGTCAATTCCACAGGACTAGGATGTTCCTGGACACCTTCTAAGACAAGAAGAAACTTTTAGGCAGACTCAGCAAGATAATTTAATGGCTGAAATAGTCGAGGCTGCTTTCTTTCACAGTTGTGAGAGAGTCGCAGATGCATGCCCCTTGTCCCAACTAGCAGCAGATCATCACCAATAATGGAGCATGCACCCCCTTCCAGGGAGTGTCTGGAACAGAAGACTTTTGGCTATATAAGTCAGGTTATAACCATTCTCTGCAATTAGGTCATAATTCCTTACTGCTGTGTGTGAATATCTGCACTGCCTCATGTTATCCTTAGATCAGCCAGATTACATTCCTGGCAAGTTCATGGTACTTTTTTCACTCAGCTTGTGCCCTTTCTGAAAGTCTCTTGACAATCTTGAATGTATTTTGTACCTGTATCTCGGGCAGTATCTGGGATGGCTGTTATGGTCCTCTAAGTGTGCCACGTCCATTTTTGCATTGCAGTTGGTGCACTAAGTCTGGTATGTGGGGACTGTATTGAATATTGAGAGTGCTGTCAATCTTTGTTTCATCTTCAGATTTACAGCAGCAACTGTTGCATTCTCACAAGAAAGAGTGAAAGCATCTCCTCTCAAAGTAAAGGAGTTTGTACTCTCTGAAGTTCTTCATAATAAAAGGTGTGCCATCCTAGGGATACTATTCTGGATGCGTGTCCTGCATTTTATCACTAACTCCACTGAGAACTGATCTTTATACAATCATTAGGAAAGAAGTAACTTCCTTGAATGTCACCACTTTTACTTTTCCAACTCTTCTATCTGGGATACATTACAGGTAACTAAATTCTGATGAATTTCTGTTGAAACTGTTTTTCAATGGAAAATTGGTCTCTTCAACAAACAAAATTTTTGTCCACTGGAGAGTCTTTTGGGGATTTTTTCAGTGGAAAAATCATCTAACTTCTTTAGGAAAGGTGTGTGTGGGGGTGGGGATACAGTTTAGACCCAAACCTAAAACAGTTTAGCCAGAAGGATTAAAATGAAGAAAAAAGATGATTTGGAAAACTAATGTTTTGGTTTTAATAAAATCACAAAATAACTTATATGAATGCCCTGGTTTAATCTATGATGATCAAAATTTCACAGGGAGGGAAGGCAGGATCATTTTTCTGGCCAGTTCTACATTTAAGCTTTCTAGTGCAAGAACCAGTTTTGCTGTGAGTCTGATCGACAGCCCCCCCCCCCCCCCGCCTTTTTTTTTTTCTACTGGAGCCTTTGTGCAGTCCCTTCATTCAGATGTAAACTGAGCTGCACTTCATGGAAATAAAAACCTTACTCAGAATTTCTCCTAGACAGAAGAACCTGTGTTCCATGTAAGGAAAGCATCTGTATTAATAACAGCTGAAGTGAGGATGACACATCAATGGTGTCACTACTGGTGACCACATATTGACTTAACCTATCGAGTTTTTATTTAACTATCTAGAAATGTATGCAGAATAATATGAGAACTGACAGAGGAAAACTGTTCCCTGACAATTTCTGATGAAATTTTTTACTCTCTAGAATGAAACATTTTTTTTTCCCTGAAAACAATGTAAAGCAGAGTTGTGCTGACTTGAGTGCTGTTTGCTTACCGATTTTGTTGGTGCTAATTTTCATGTGACACTTTGGCTTTCACGAATGCCAGCTAAAGTGCATTCAGCAGCAAGTGTTTGGATTGCACTCAAGTCCAAGTATCACTCAATTTTTGCTGTTCCAGTAATGGGAATGAACTAGAAGGCCCACTGTCCTTCAACACCATAAATAAAAATTGCTCTTTGATCCATATTTTCTCTGTAATCATGCTAACACTTTTACCATCTCTTCAGCCTTTAAGGCAATACGAGTAGCGTGGCCAATAAGCAATATGGTTCAGATGGTGAGTGTGGATCTTAGTTTGTCTGTTATTGTCAGCATGCCTTCTCAGAAACTATTACAAATTACATTTATTTGAATAATCTTAATGGCCAAACTGTCCCTTGCAGAAACATGTAACAAAATCCAGTTTTGCCTTCTCCTTTTAGTACTAAAATCAGAACAGTTTCCAATTACTTTTTTCAATTTAGTGTCTCCAGGAATTATTTTTTCCTTTGGAGGGTATCATGGGAGATGTTTTGAGATTACTGCACCTCTAAATGGAACTTGTAGAGAAAAAAAGTGTTAGCTTGCACATCACTGACCTGAATATTTTCCTGATGATTTCAGAAAATTAAGGTGCTCACTAATAAAAGTCATGACTCCTTGATCAGCCCCCAGTGAAACAATACCTTATGAGTGTATAAATTACTTTCCAATCTTAAAATAAAGGTAGGATGTTGGAGTCATGTGGATCTTAACTTCTAGTACGGCTGGAATTAGAGTTTTAAACTCACTTTGCTTGCTGCTTATTGGTCCTGAATAGAGCACACTTATCCAGTGGTTTTAATTTATTTCAAGCACACAATAATACTCCTGTGACTGCTCTGTAAAGAGCTGTTAATGAATAGATCTCAAACACAGAAAGTGATTTTCTGATACAGAAATTTTGTATGCCTGCAGAATAGAAGTGCAAATAGGTACACTGTATATAGAGCTTCTTATAAAGACATCTGTGGTCTTTCTGGCTTCTAAGTTCCTGCACCCCTGAGGGTTTTGTCCTTTATTCACTGTTATAATCTCCTCATGTTGCCTTCATAGGGCACATAAATGATGGTTTGGGTTTTGTTTTCATTCTTTAAAAGTACTATTATAGGTATTCCTAAGTATAGCATTTAAGGATACATTTGCCTTAATTCATGTAATTACTGAAAGTTGTAGACACTGTACTTTTCTTTAGCTAGTCTTTTTAAGGCATCTCAATCTAGGGTAAATGGATTTATGTAATTTTTTGTTGGTCCATATTAAATTTAGGTAATATAGTACTATTACAACTGAGCAATCACATCGGCTGGTTAAAACAGTTTCTTAGATATGGCACCAGTTAGTCTGTTATTTCCTTTCACTTTGGTCTTATTCAATCTGTTTCAGTAGAATTACTCCACTTTTATGGTGTTCGAAGTAATATCAGAATACAGCCCTTAAAGTACTAAGGGCAAAACTTACTGCTTTGTCATATTGATTTTAAAACCTACCTGAAAAAAACTTTAGTTACTATTAAAATCATGAAGTCTGACTGCAGCTGTCAGACACATACACTGACTTCTGTCAGCAAAGGCTCTGTCCATCTTACCAGAAAAGGACTTTTTTGGGGGGATACAGATGTAGTATAATCTGTAGACAGATTATACTTGAAGTATAAATGTCTGGATGATTTCAAACCCAAGACTATACAGGTGATGTGCTCATTATTTCTTAAACTGGGAAGTAGTAATCTGAGAACAAGAATTCTATGGTTGCTGCACTGTGAAATGCTTTGAATTATTTTACAGAGACCATGATCAGTGTTATTAAGGTCTACTTGTGAGTGATTCAGCAGTTTACTCCTTTAAAAAAAAAACTACCTAAAATGTAACTAAATGAAGTAAGATTCAGAAAAATCCAAAGGTAATGTTAAATGTACTGCTTCTCCATGCTAGGTCTGCATTTTACAGATACAAAGATAAGGTAATTTCTTGCCCTCAGTCCATGTTCTGAGCCCTGGCTGCCATTAGTGGAATCTGTTTCATTCATGGAAGACACCATACACTGATCACATACCACTCTGCTCACAGGCTTTTGCTTGCATTGAGAGATTTAATGCAATTTTGTTTTCTGCTTTACTATTGTTATAATGTTTTCTTTTTTTCTGTTTTGAATTAAATTACTTAACAAAAGTGAAATACTGCTCTTGGCAGCATGTAGTACAGGAATCAATTCAATAGATCAGTAGGTAATTCAGAGGCTGCACTCTGGGTTTCTCATGTACGTATTCATAACACTAAAACTACTCTTTATTAATACTTATTCAGCTGTTCCTTCAGGGCTGTGTAGCTGATCTGGTGTCACTCAGTAACACCTTATAAACTTTAGTTATTCAGATAGTTGTTTGCTGCTCAGTTCTAGAAGGCCCCTCTCCAAGTAGATTCATTTAGTTCACAAAAATCTGTAGGAAAGCAAGTAAGAAGGCTAAGGAGTGTTTCAAAATAAGTATACATGGGTAAAACTTAAAACTGATGAAGCTTAAAAAGAAAACTTATTTTTACTTTTGAATAGATTTGAGATGCAAGCAGACATCTTGTACCAAGCAATTAATGTTGGTTTTTATGTGAAGACTGGATCAGAAAGGAAACAAGCTTTTACTCATGTAAGGAGGGCAGGGGCAGAAGTACACCAAGTTTTAGTCCATAAGGAATGTATAGGTTACTAAAACTTGAGAATGCATATTGATTACATTTATTGACCAAAACCTATCTTCTTGTTCATACAAAGATATTTCTGCCTTTTAAAATAAGTTCAATCCAGTGAAATTCAAATCTTTGGGTAGAAGAACTAGTCTATTTCTGATCAGTTCTAATCTGTCTCACCATCACAATCCAACCTTTCCCATAGACTCATCTATGGAACTAGCAATTCTTTAATATAATTTCTTAATGAGATTGCAAATGTTATGCATTGACTTAACTAATAGTTGAGTCAGATCACTTGGTAGACATTAAAATGATGAAAGCAGACAATAAAGAGCATAGTTTGAGCTTTAGTATTTGTCTTTTACTATGATTTGTTTCACATGCAGACAGAACCTGTGACTTCTTTGCTGAGAACCCACTTTTAGATCTTCTAACTATTCCCCACATCTCTATTTGGAACACCATGTCTCCATGTACTTTAAATCAGCACGCTGAATTTACAGTCCTTAGAAAAGTCAACTTCTAACAGTTGATATTTCCTAACTTTAACCAAAGCAAAGCTGGCGGTTTAGTAATGAAGCTTTTTTAATGTACAGGAATAGTAGACAAAAGTATTCCAGTAAAGAGTTTTAGATTGTTAGTTTTATTCAGTTTTAAATTACAAAATATTTCTATCTGCTCTATGAAAACACTATCATAAACAAAGCAGTTGTGAGGTGGGGAGAAATACCTTTGCAGCAGTACTTGAATGTGTAACTATATATGGCCTAAAGAAGGCTTATTTGCTCCTTAAGGTGTGTAAAGAATTTAGTACCTTAAAACTATTAGAGATTACTCTTATTTATGGAGTAAAAAATAATCTACTCATAATTGAGGTCAGATCATGTTTTCATGAACTAATGATCTCTTTGGTAACAACTCAAATGTGTTGCAAAGTGATTTAGCAAAAATGTATGTTATGTGGTTTATGAAGTTCCGCAATCACTTGTTGTCTTTTATATAACTACATTAAATAAATAAGTTAGGGTTTTTTCCTCATCTGTGTTTGAAAGATTGCATATATTTTGATTTTGGACAAGATTAAGAATAGTTTTTTTGCTGTTTTTTCTGCATCTCAGATAGCATGGCTGAGTCTCATTCGTGCTGTGTCACTAACTTCTACTTCCAATATACTTTGCTTACACTCAATTGCTATCACTTGCTTCAAACTGCTGTCTGGAAATGAACCATGGATCTTTATTTTTTGTACGCAAGCACCACTCCAGCCATGGCTGAGTGATGATTTTGTTGAAGTAGTGATGCAGAACAGAATACTTAACTCTCCAAGTCTCTACCCATTCTGCCTGTGGATAAGGACTTTTTTCTTCACAGGTTTCTCCATAAAGCCAGGTGACAGACAGCATTTATGTGGAGAGTTGAAAGACTTTGATTGCTTACTGATTAGAGGAAAATCCTGCAAGAATGACTTCTATAAAGAAGGCAGATGAGGAATGCTCTTCTTGTCATGAACTGGAAGAGAAACAAGAATGTAATGAACTAAGCAATGACAAAGTCACCTCTGAATTTTGTTTGCATATGTATAAGAGAAAGGCCTTGAGTTAGTAACATGACAGGATGCATCAAAACACTGGACAGTATGCTATATCAAGAGAGTGCTGAGGACTTTCATCTTCATATTTCTGGGGTTTATCCAACTCTTGCTTTAGCTTCTGGTGACTGTCCTTTGAACACTGTAGTGGATGTTCTCAGGGCTAATCTAGTGTGCCATTGCATAGTCTCTATACCTTAAAACTGCTGGATTTTTATTTGGTTTAGAAATTATGAAAAAATAATTGGGGTGAGGGGGAGAAAAACCCAGATCAATAATAATAAAGACTCATATGTAACTGAGGTTTCTACTGTACTATGGCATAATTCTGTAACTGTGTTCTTAGTTCTTCTATTTCTTGCACTTCTGATCAAGCAGAACAGGCTAAAGATGAATTTAAGCTACACTCTGTCCCTTTGAGGGGTTTGCGGGCTAAAACCAGAGCATTCTTTCTACTGGGATACATAGAAAGTTAGGTCAATGTTGAATAATGTATTACCAGAGTGCGATAGCTCAAGGTAACTGCCCGTCTTCTCCCCCGCAGTGTTCCGTTTTGCACATACAAATTTCCATCTTACAGCAACTTTACCTCCTGCTCTTCCTATTGCAATACAGTCAAAAATACTGGAAGAAACCCACTTCCCCTAATTTCCTTTAAATTTGTATTAAATAGACAAATATGTATTATTTATATATTCTACAGAAATATGTATGTATATATGCATATATAAATATATACATATATATATATAAACATTTTCTATTTATGTGCTCTTTTTACTGTATTGCTTGTTTGGTTAGTGTTTGACCATAACCAGGACTGTTAAGAACTGACATTAATTGTAAGTAATTACATTTATTCTAAGATATAACTTGACATTATTAACATTATTATTGATTATACCTGGGTCTCTACAAAGCATTTAATAGGAAAATACATATTCCCTTCCTACCATTGAAACAGATGTGGAGAACCATTCCTTCTCTATCTTTTCCACATGAAAACCTCCTTTGAAAAAGATAAGCAGTCTGTGGTCATGTTGAAATATGCTGTTAAATAGCAGCTGCTAATACATTTTTAAGGGGCTGGTATAGCTTCCTAATCAGGAAGTTTCCGCTATTTTGCACATTGAAATACTACACTCCAAGGAAATAGTGACTATTTAGTAACTCTCTGCATTTGCTGTAAAATTCATACTTAGATTTCTTTCAAACAAAGATCAGATATAAAATTTGACTTCTTCAGTGTCATTTGTTTTCCCGTAGCTTTTAAACATTTTCATTTTGTGCATAAACCAATTTTAAAGTACTCTGAAATCTCTTATAGATATTAATGTACTCAAAATAGAAAACTAGACAGTGAAGAACAAATGAGTATAGTTATACTGAAAAATAACCTCTAGGTCCCTACAGCACAATTTGCTTTTTGCAAAATAAGATTATTTACAAATTATAAAATACTTGCCCAGTGTCCATGTTTTAATTTTTTTAAAAAAATAGTATATAAAGGCTGAAAATGGGAAAAACTGTCACAATTTTAGTTTCAAAGCAAAATGAAGAAAGAACTCAGTGCAGTTACATATACATCCAAGTGTGTCAGCCTGCAGCCAGTCAGGAAAAGCAAACTGCAGACATGACATCTCTGTGCAAACTGTAGCTACTATTGACTCAAATTTACTTAACTAAGCTCTTCAGAAGTAAAGATCAGCGAGTACAAAAAGTGATCTCTTATGTTCAGCCCAGCTATCACACTAGTAAAAGCTATATACTCCTCTTGAAATCGGAGGAGGAAAACAGCTGGAACTAGGTCATCAGACAGTTAATACTGCTCCAGTGCCAATAAAGCAGTTGTCAACCTACTAGAATCAATTAATCAGCCCAAAAATATTTTCTCACAGTGACTTAAGATGTTTGTTTAGACAAAGCAAAAGACCCTGAATTTCCTGAACCAATGCAGCATTTCACATTTCTGTTAAAACTAATTTAATTCAATGTACTGAAATTAATTTCAAGATAGGAGTCCTTAATTTTTATTTGGCTGCATGTGGAACTTCTGTGTATGCTTTTGACTTCCACCAGTGTCCATTACACCTGCAACAAAGCTGGCTTGGGTTTCATTTGATTAGG
This sequence comes from Astur gentilis, assembly GCF_929443795.1. Lineage (NCBI taxonomy): Eukaryota > Metazoa > Chordata > Aves > Accipitriformes > Accipitridae > Astur > Astur gentilis. Next base: position 9,247,695 of record NC_064905.1, read on the forward strand.
CATATCTTTCCTAATTACATTCTTAAGAAGGATTATGGAGATGAAGAGTGAATATACAATAAAATAACAGATTACTATGAAACACGAGAAAGAAATCCTGTGACTGTGTTGACAGTGACAAATAAATTAAAATATTATTACCTTTAAACTCTGAATATGCTGGCACTACTTTGCCTCTGGAAAAAAAGTTCTAGCGAGTATGCTACAGGCAATTCAGTAGAATCAGCTGATAAAATGCAGCTTGTTCCCTAGCAAGGTATTCAAGACTTGCTTCCAGGAAGTTCCCTAGAGCTGGAGGCTTACATTTAGCTTGATGGGTAGCTGCATCTTTCTGTCTATTCAGCTTTAGACCTTGGAAACTCCCTGATATCTCAGTCCTGCGTTTCTAGATCCTGCCAAGAAATTGCTTGTAATTAGTCTGGTTGTACTTTCATGGTCATTCTCAACCAAAAGAATTACACTATCATAACTAACCAGCTAAAGTACGTAAAAAATAGTTTCTATTTCCTTTTTTCTTGTATCTTGTTCTTTATAAATATTATCTCAAATTAAAGGGGATGAAAATGAAATTAAGGAAAATCAGAATACATCATTCATCTTTTCTATGAAAGGGTTACAAAAACATGATGGGATTGCAGCTCCCTTTCATAGGATTTCTTAACATTATTTTGGGTCAATTTCAAGTGCTGGAAATCAGTGCAGCTCCTAACCTTTTCAGTGAAACCGTGCCAAGTTATACCAGTTCAGAATCAGGCTTATTTTAGCAATCCTCCTTGTATTTTAAAAAAATAATCCTGTTATTGATGTTTTATATCAATGTAAACATTCAGTTGTTTATATCAGAATTAGAACAAATGCACATTCTTTGACAATTGAACAAAATAATTTAACAAGAACTTTTATAGTAGAATAAACGTAAGAAATCTTAAGAAAGTATTGTTAGAACCCTGTGCAGTTTCTATCTTTTTGATTTGTCCAGAGTTTGTTTCCAGGTGATGTCCAATATAAATATTCCCTGTTTGAAAATTGAGAGCACCTGTGGATAGACAAATCCTTTGAAGTCACTTCAACCCTACACGACCTTCAGTGATTTCTTTGAAACCTTGAGCTGTTCTTCAGTTGGACTGATGGTCATTTCGAAGATGCATTGTAGTAGGTTCAAAAAACTGGAAGAAAAGTTTAGAGAGAAGTTTAAGCTATGGTTTGTTAACAACTAAGTTAATGAACAAAACCCACCTGATTTCTAACTGCCACAGCAGACTCAAAATAGAACTGCACTACAAGGAAGAATCCTCTTAGAATTTGATGTTCATTACCTGGATCATCAAAGCTCAACTGTAAGTATGTATGGAAATGACTGTTTTCTCCTGAACTTTATTTTTCCAGTCTCGAAACTGAAACATGATGTTAACAATACACACTGCAAGCTTTATGAATATTAACATACTGAAGCTAATAATTTTCCAGTTCTTGTTTCTTTCTGTTATTGTTTCTTCCTATGTGACATCATTAACATCTCATCTTCTCCTATCATATTATGTTCTCTGCATCCAAGTAATATCCAGGATTCAGCACATTCAGTGACTTTGTACCTTCCTCTGCTCCCAAATGTAAAAGCTGGCCTCCGCTTGTTTTTCTGCAGTTTATCATCAAAACTTTTAACATCATATCCTTCTTTAGTTTGATTCACTCCATCATTCTGTGTTTCATTACATTAAAACTGTAGTACAATGTTTCATATAAAAACTAAGACAGGTTACTTTAGACAGAAGATGTGTAAGAAGATGTGAGAACAGCATATGCTTGCAAATGATATGGCAAAGGTAGGCTAAGTACTTGTATTCTTCTCATTAAAAGGGCACTCTTTGCATTCTAAATCAAGCAATTTTTAAAATAAACTAAGCATGCAATTCACCTACCAAGGTCACTGTCATAAATTAGTATTCAGCTCAAGGACTTAGCAAGATTTAAAACCAAAAACAAAGCCAAAAAATGCTGTATGACAAAATAAAAAGCTAGGACAACTTCTTCTCATTTGTCAGATAGGTTTGTTCTCCTTTCAAGAACTTCTCTATTTGGCTAATCTAGACAAATGTGTATTGTTTGTTACTGTATACAGCTTTTTGTGGATGGCAGATATTACTGTATTCAACATAAGAACATGCACCATAGAAACGTGCTTGTTCCATTTTGCATGTATAAATCATGGGGATGTCACATCTTCAAACCTTCCATCCAAATTAATTACAAACTGTCCTTACGTAGTGAGGGAGTAAATCCTCGTAGAGTAAATTTAATGCTTTATTTTTTCATATTATAAATGGCACAGTGATATGGCTATAGTTAAGCATCACAGTTATAAAACCTTTTGAGAGACAGAGGGGCTTATCATACAAGTATCAGCATTTTCTGTGGTCCAAAACCTGGCATCTCTTATTTCAGCTGGGGATTCTTTCATATACATATTTTCAAGTACCTCCTTTTTTCTACTTTGATGTTGTCCTTTGGTTATATTAGGTTCTAACAACATGCTGTCTAGCAAAATGCAGGCAGAGAACTACATTAGCTTCACTTCTATACTTCTACCAATATAACTGTTGTCCTGCAATGCTATTGCTACTCCAGTTTACACTGAAATATCTTTTATTTTCAGGTTGCATGGTGGATGGCTGCTACTGAATAAGAATGTTTTCCCACTTGTTCCAGTGGAGGATAGAATCATTTATTTAAATATTAAGGCCAGAATATAATTTTATCCCCATCCACATATAGAAAGCACTCAGTTGAAGCCCTTAATTTCAACTTGGAATTTTTTTTTCCTTTTTTTTCCTTTTTTCATTCAGAGAATGCTGCCATTTTGCTTAGAAAAGTAGCAAAAGATTAATTTTACAATGAAAGTTTGCTACTAAACTTCCTAGTTTGCTGAGCTGGACTTGATTCTTTATAAATGAAAGTACAAATACAGAGTTCAGTCTAAGATACTCTTGCTATCTGCCCAGTCCTGGCTGCTCTGAAAAAGAATATTCAAATGTTTAAAGGCATACATTTTATTAGAAACACCTTCTTCATTATACAGACTTCCAAATCCTAAAATTTCTCTGTAATTAATATACTCTTAGTTTACATGTATAGTAAAAGAAAGGGTGATTAACCTGAAGTCTTCCAAAAAGAAAATGTCTAAATGGACAGGAAAGAAAAAGGTACTCCAAGGAGCACTTTGGCAAGTACTCAGGCCTCAAGGTTCTTTTAAGTATTATCAGATACAATACAGAAGAATGTCTTCTTCATTTCTGTAACATATGGCCCATTACTTAAGCCATTAGAAAACTGCTTAGTAGTGCAGAGAAATACTACCAAACAGCTTAGGAGAGCGCTCCTCATTTCATGCAACTCTATGTCATTACATTAACAAGGCAGCTCATTCTAGCCAATGCTCTGAATCCAGAACATGAAGTAAAAAACAATTCTTGCACTTCCTTCCAAGTCAAAGGAAGAGTCTGGCCAGAAGAAAATTACCTTTGATTCCAGTGCCAATAGCATGCCTTTACAAACAGATTCATGAAATGCTTCTTGATTTATTCCATATGCACCATCCAAAGACAGTACATAGCTGTTCGGTTTAGGAATCTCCACAATGACAAACTTTGGTGAATAATGTTCTGGACTTCAAACTACACTAATGAAAACCCTAGAAAGCTGCACTACAAGAACTTGTGCACAGGAAATTTGGTTATTTCAATGAACTGATTAGTTGGGGTTTTTTTCCCATTTTGTTTTTTTAAACAAAAGCCAAATGAACTCAGAGTAACAACTCAAAAAAGAGAAGCTAATATACCTGAAATACTGCACAATGTGTACTTTCTAAAAGAAATTACATTTCTTAACTGAGTAATACTGTACCAATATTGAATCTTTTGGGCCGGAGCCTGTGATTGAGTTGAACTGGCCTTGAAGCATTGCCATGCTTTGCTCACCTAACTTTTGTATCTCCTCTGCTTGGATGGAAAGACTTATATATTTTTAACGTATTTTTAAAGCAAAAACAATCCTGGATTTCATTGAAAGTAATAACTGGTAAAGTGATAAAACATATTGAATGAGAAACCTAGCAATGTATATCACCATCATTATTATTTACAAGTGAGTAGACAAACAGGAAAATGTAATTTAAGAAGAAGAGCTTGATCAACATTTTACATAACTGTTTACCAGCTGTCAATACTGTTCTGTTTTATAAATCTTGCTGTTGGATTTCTGTCATTCTATAAGGCTACTACAGAATAATTTCTGAGTTTGTGAGCTTGCAAAAGTGGCATTTTAAAAATATTTATAGTCAGCACGATGTCCAAGACTTTAGAAGTATTTTAAAAGCCTAGTTCTAATATAACTATTAATATGCAAGGTTCAGTGTAAATATTTCATCACTACCAAGGGAAATGGCAACTATGTTCCAAATATTTCTAGATCCAAAATGTGAATAGTTGAATGAAATCACTGGAGTTATGGCAAGCTACATAAGCTGAGGAACTGGCCTCTAAACAGAAGCTGTAATGATTATACATGAGCTTTTTTGATACTTCCCTTCTCTGATTGAGACAAGTAATTTGTGCACATAGTCAATATTTTAATAGCAGGATCAGTAACTCTGGCACAAATGTTAAATTTAGCATTGGGCAGATTTTGAGTGGCCAGGAGTTAGCAGCTGTGACCTCTTGAGAGAGACATCTGCAGGAACATTTGTAAGAGATAGTGCCTCCTATCTTCCTGCCCTCCTGATTTCATATAAGCTGCTTGGCAGCACACTCTGTCTTTGAGAGACAGCATTTTCCAGATCATACTAGTAGTAAAAATTCAGCAAAATTAGGGGCTAGTAGCCTCTGCTTGAAGCAGAGGCAAGATGCCACCAATCAGCTGATCAGCACTGTCTTGTTACTTCGAACTGCAACATCTCTTGGCTGTCCATGAGATTTCCTTTGGCCAGCTTTACCTCTAATCTAGGAAATAAAGGTAAAATCTGCTCACCACTCATACCAGATTGCCAGCCTCTGTTTTTATTGATGTAGGGACTTTGTGCATTCAGTACTATCTAAATACCATCATTATCTCTCTAGCTGTCCTAAATAAAGCTAAATGTACCAATCATATTGACTGCAATGTACAGTGAGATTCAAAAACGCTATGGCAACGAGGCAAATGAATATATTTTTTACCGAGGAAATGGGACACCATTAGCTGTATTTAGGCAAAAGGGAAAAATTAGAGAATTAAAGCATTAAAGACTTAAAGTTTAATGACTAATCACTGACTGATTATTCTAGACATGCTCAATTTGCAGGGCACACATCTCTTCTGGACCTCATGGATATCTAAAGACATGATCAGTCTCTGCCTGATTCAAACAAACGTAAGCAAAGAATTTAGCAGCTTTATCTGCATAAAACAGTTCAGCTATGTGAAAAAAACAGGAAAAAACAGTGTTAAAATGTATAAAAACAGGGACTCCTGATTCACAAACTGTATACTGCAGTTGTCAATTCTTCACACTACGGATAAATGTTTAGAATGAATAAGAAAGTTTTTTGGGGGAGACTGTTATCTTATTACCTCATTGAGCAAACCTTAGGAGATATTACAGTTCTTATCTCCTTCAGTGCATTGCTTCAACAGATAATTCTACCATTCCTTACTGCAGATAGGAAGATTAAGAAATGGAAGATTTAAGATTAGTTTGTTTGCTGAGAATGGCGTCATATGTTATCTTACACAATGTGTTCTGCACAGTGCAACAAGGCATAGAGATAAGTGTTTACATTTCTCATCTTCAAATAGCCTTTCTGCCTTGTACTGAGTGCCACTACTACTGGAAGCCACAGCTGATTTTTTTTTAGAGAAAGCTATTATCAGTAACTTCCCTCAGAAAGGGCTGATTAAGTGGAGTTGCAAGAGTAAATGAACAATTAAAATAATATTGGTCAAGTAAACATATTACAAATTATAAGCAAGTATTCAGAAATTCTACCACTCACTTCCATAGTGTCTTTTGAAAGATAAACGACCCAGTATACCAGGTTGAATCCTGCAAATGCCACTGGAAAGAGGATCCTAGAATACTGGTCTATTTTACTTGTGCCTCCAATAGGTGGTAGTGGTGGTGGGGCTGGTGGAGGAACAGATGCTGTTTGACACTGAGATGCACTATTTGATATTATGCTGGCTTCAGGAGACTGATCTGCCTGAGATGCTACGGAGTTTACTCGCTTCTTCAGGTTACAGTTGGAGTCAGAATGCTGTGGAGGAAAAAAAGAAAAAAGGAGAAAAAAAAAAAGGGTGATTTTTGGATACAGAACCTTAGGTTTTGTGATCATTAGGCTTCTCTCCACCTTTTTACTCAACTTTCTGATTTTATTGCTGCTGCTCTGCTATAGAGCAACCTAAGGAAATCACAGAAATAATGCAAATATACAGAGGCACATTTGTGGCCTTAAAGCTTTGCTGCAAAAACATAAAAGTGTATGCGCTTTCCGTATTTTTAACATGCTAATAAACAGAAGCTAAAAGAGAGAAAGAAAAAGAAAAGATGGAGCTAAAAAGAAAAGAAAATAAGTTAATGGTGTATCTAAATTGCAATATATTGGTATGACTGAAGTTTACGTAGATATGAATCAAGTTTAAACAAAATAGCACATACAGGCTGGCTCAAGTGCAGTCTTCACTGTGTGAACCCATTGATGAGTTCTGGTAAACACTCGCTGAATGGAGTCAAGCTGTCACACTCTTATTAGCCCCCAAACTAGCTGCTGATGAACTAGAAAAGTGCTGCACAAAAGGAAATAGACTAACTTTACAGGTGCTGAAGACATGAATGCTAAATTGTCCTGTAGTTTTTTCTAGGATGAAATTTCATTCTCAAATATCTCTCATGATTCCCACAGCAGTTTCATGTATACTACTGAAGACAAATACTCATCCTAACTGTAATGGGACTATTTTGCTTTCATTTATGGTAAAATGAAACCACATTATTCCTATATTTTGTGCAATCTTCATAGCCAGGTCCAATTACTCTTCAGAAAGCTGTATGAAAACTCTTAAAAATTTAGCCAGACCTCAGGAACGTTTAGAGTTTACCTGTTAGTTGCTAGGCTGTCATGTATATTCATTATCTACACCTGTTTTATTTGTGGCCAAGTTGCCTTTTTTTTTTTTTTACTTTTATAAGAGTAGAAGTAATAGATTTCTTCCTTGCAGCAATGACTTAGGAATAGGACCTACCACAGGCTCTAAGCCTGCTCGAATGGATATCAGATACCCACTTTCACAGTAGTATCAAATGGGAGGAAATTTTCAAAAATCTTGTTGCTACTGCCACTACCCAGGACTACCATTAGTAATGTCAATGCATGGCAGCAGCCATAAGATTTGTCTGATAGCTGAGAAAATACAGAAGAGTGCCTAGAGTGTCAAGTTGGTTTTTATTGTTTTGATATGAAGTACTCAAGTTTTCTGTTAATAGGGAGCAATAGAAATACCTTTGACTCTAAAAAGCAATGCTAGCATACAACATTTTAGTTGAGTCTAAAGCTTCATCAGTAAAGGACTGCAAAACTAATTTCCAGATTATTGATGAAAAATCTTGTGCACAAAATTGCACAATATATGCAGCTATGCTTGGGTTTGAATAAACAACTTTTTTGGTCAGCAGAACTAGATGGCCGAATGCCTGAAGCTGATGAGGAAGTTAGACAATGTAAACAACTTACAATACAACAGCATATATATCTATTGTAAAACAGAATAGTAACATTTGAATGGTTTTAAGGTAGCTAAATTCTGTTAGATATGCAATTTCCAAAGTCATTCTTTGGGAATGATTTAGTGATAATCATTCACTTAAATGTAGCCCACTGTCAGCATTTTGGGGATTTATCTTGCGGAATTTCTATGTATGGAAACAGATTTTAGTCAATCAGATAAATGACTGGGTCGTTAAAAGGAAAAGAAGCATTTGCTGAAATACACTACCTATATTTGTACTTGGTACACAATTTCTAGAAAAAAGACTAGCCTAACACCTGGTATCTCATGTATAACTTAAAACAGAGTTATAACAGGAATTATGGTTTTAGTGGTCAGTGTCACTGCCAGAGTATGAGAACAAGTGACATTGCTACAACATGATGCCAGGGTCTGCTCATGGATGAACGGACTGGTATCCGGCCAAGATCAGGGAGAGATGGAGTCCTCACAGCTGATTTTAGTCTAAGTAAAAGGTGGAGAGAACAACATCTTATTTGCAAAAAAAAATGAAAAAAAAGAAGAAAAAAAGTTCTTTTCCTGTATATGTACCTATTTTATCTATTGCCCTTTTTCTTTCCCTCCAACCCATCAACACTTCCAACTTGTTATGTTTTGAATGGTTATTAAATGGCATTCATGTTCTGGGGCTGTGCCTATCTGGAACGCAGATGTTTGTTTTTGTATTTTCCAGTAACACAGCAAACAACAGACAGATTTAAATGGAGGGTGATCTACAGATGTGTCACAGAAACAGAAAGAGGGTTATCCATGTCCACTTGCACTAATCATAATAACAATAATCCCACTCTATAAACAGACTGACTGACAGAGCCTGGGCTACTGCTTTGATTCAAGTTGCTCTTCAGTTTTGCCTGTATGCCCTGCTTTGAACTGAATTGTAGAAGTCGTAAGGTAGCTTGTTTTTCACTTTACTGCAAGATAGCTTAACCTTTTGTGGAGAATGAGTGGTTCCTAAATATATCAGTGCTAATATGAATCTTAGCCCTTTTTATATGCAGTGTTCTGGTATAAGGTGGATCAAATTGTGCTCTGGATCATTCAAGCATGAATCGGGAGTTATTGTACTGAGGTGATGGTGTTAATAGTAGGCAGAACAGATGTAGCATAATGTCTGTGGCTGATGTTCAGTACTGAACATATTTAGAATGTAGAGGTATTAAAATCATTGTGATCATCTGAATAGGCACTTGGAAAAGTGTAATCCTGGTTGTTATTTTATTTATAATATTTATTAAATCTCATTCCTATAGAAGGAGATATATAAGGAGGATATATAAGGATGCTATAGAAGGAGGATTATCTCAATGTGATTTCATCTGAAGTTGGGGACGGGAAGATCTGGAGTCAGTATGTATCCTCAGAACTTGAGGAATACACTAACTTGATTATGCTCCCATTTTGGGGCCAGTTTAGGTCCATTTCTATCAATGGAGTGATATTAATAACTTCTCATGACCTAAAATAGCCTATTCCAATATTCAGGAAGGACCAGTGCATTTTACTGTCTCAGTAAAGCCACAGTTTTTTGTCATGCTCTTTACCTGCTGAGGAGGTGGTTTAGAGTTGATATAAATCATTAAGAAATTCCCCTAGTTCTTTAGACTGTCTTTAACACCCTCGTGTGCACATACAGCAAGTCAGGGTGAGGACTATTTTCTTGTATACCACTAGCCAGGATATGGAATTCTAAGTCCAAATTTATCTCAGATGTGTAATGAAGATGTTTCTCAGTGTGGTAGCTGACTGTAGACCAGACTTGCTGCCCCAGAACCACAACTCATGTTTTTCATTGGAATTCATTGCTAAACTAAGAGGAGGAGGCAGTGAGAGGAAACCATATAGTTTCTTATTACAGTTGAGTTCTGAACAGCAGCTTACAGTCATTCATCTACTACATTTCCTTTTGATAGATTACCTACAATGACATCATCGTGAAACTTTAGCAAAACACAGACAGAAAACAGGGATGAATAGCCTATTTTGCGTAGTTCACACAGCAAATCACTCAAATAGTAAGGATTATTTTACAAGTAGCAAGAGCAACAAGAAGAAGCCTGAGGCATGGCACACTGTGTCATAATGAAATTATGACTTCTGTTAAGTTACTGAATCCTGATTCAGAGCAGTCCTCTTGCACTCATATGGAATGTTAGTCCCATCAGGCAATTAAACTTGTCACTACGTATGACTACCCAGTGACACAGAACAGATTGCAAGATCACTTTTTTAACATGAGATACCATAGAACTGGACTAGACATTGACTGGTATGTCTATGAGCTAGTAAAGTACAGTCTGGCTTCTGCAGCTCAGCTCTCTGATCCCCTAGAAAGCTCACAAAGCAGACTCGTCTATAAAGGTGCTGCTGTCAAAACTCTCATCAGTATCACTAGAATTTGCTTATGCTCAGAATATCTCAGGAGGCTCTCAGCCAATTGCTTGCCTTCCAGATTTAAAAAAATACAGCACATATAACCTTAGAGTAAACGGAATTCTTTGTATGCTTTTTCTGATTTTTATATGGATGCTAACTGTGATTTATGAATGTGCTTTGGTTTTACGTTTCTTTTCCTCAAGAGATTTCTGCAATTCATATCTGTAAAATTCTCTACTGTTCTCTGTTCCTTTGTACTGCAAATACATATTCTCACTATCAGTTTTGTTTATGACCAAGCAGTAATATGAGTATCTTATGTATGCACTCCGATTCTGGCTAACTTTAAACAAGTTCATATCTGTATGGCCTTACTTCTCTCTCTTCTACTCGCTTATGTCCATTTTTCCTGCAGGCAATGCAGTAAAAAGAGGTCCATGAGAATAAACTCTAAATGTTTAGACAAAAAATGTGTTATTCCTCCTTCTCTTTATAATTTATTGGATTAAAGATATTGAACTTTGCTGAGATCACAAAACACACAAAAAAACCCAGAAACAAAAAAAAAAAAACTAGGACCAAAACTCAATGTCTGTACAAGGCAGAATACTAAATTAAATATATAACATTTTCCCTGCCCATCTCAGTAGTAGATACAGTTTCAGTAATTTCAATCATTCATATTATACACATAAAATCACATGCTCGTGACTTAGCTCCCAAAGAGGGAGTTAAGCATAGTTTAGCCCCTACATTCAACACTATGATCTGTAAAAACTCTGCTTAGCTACTGAACAACCCATACGCAGCCCCTTGGAGCAGGAAAAGTTCACCCCATTATGTAAGACCTCCTGGTGGGGATGCACTAAGGTACCTCAATCTTTACAGTCCTGGCAGTTTAAGTATCCATCTCTTGCCAGAGGTTCATTATAACCTACAATTTAGACATTTCTTTGCATATCTCATCTGTGGGATCTGATTCAAAAAATGTTTATTGCTAACATCTATAAACAGTGTTCTGCATAATTAAAAGCTGAATATAGTTTGGAAGTCATTAACAGTCCTAAATTCAGGCATCTCTCTAGGAATTCTAAGTTTCCTTTCCTAGAAATATTATGAGGAATAACATGCAAATTTGTTTTCTTTGTGCTTTACCCTAGTAAAAGGGTTAAATCACTTGGGTTAAATGACTCAGTTGGAGCATGGGAAAGCCATGTTCAAATTCTTTCTTGACCTTCAGGGATTGAAATTCACCTCTCTTAAAATACAGCCTAACCATCAGGTAAAGGTGGTTAGGGGGAGAGGCTGTTACCTTATTACTTTAAAGTTGTTTTACTTTGCATGGAACATCTAAAGAGCCATTAGAGGCAGAAAGCATAACTTTGAAAAATATACCATGACCATTGTATTAAAATTGCTGTCATATAAAACAGGTAAGCACTAAGAAGAGCAGAGACTGGAACCCTAGTCATTCTTTTCAGTGTGAATGTACTGTAGTAGAGTGTCTTCCTAACATTTATATGTAGCATATCAGAAAAATCATGTAATTAGCACAGAGCCTCTGTCAAAATACATGTTTATGTTAAACAGATTTAAATGTTCAAAGTCACATTCAGTGTCAGTCCAGAACAATCCCTGTCTCTACATTTACTTTGCTACATTTTTGCAGTGTATAGAAACTACTTCTTTGAGTGTCTAAATGAGACAGAATTACACAAACAGCACTAGAGAGGCTTGTTAAGGTTTTTTTTCTATAATTTAACTTACTTGATTTTGTTCTCACTGCCCCCCTGCAAAAAAGTTACTGGGATTAGACTTCAATGTTGAACAAAAAAATGTCTAACTCCAATTCATCTTGAATTTTTCTGTTTTGGTGTATGATATCAGCTACTTCTAAACCTTCCTTACTGCCCTGCATTGGCTTTGTCAGTCAAATATTTAACTCGGGCAGAACCGAATAATCAGCATCTACTTTCCTTGCTGAGATAACAAAAAGTCAATATAGTTGAAAGTTGTTGTCTGTTTTTAATAGTCTACTTGATAATTTGCAATTGTGCAGGAGCAGGAAGGTCTCCCTAATTCGACTGAAAGTGCTGTGTTCTCAGTCAAGACTTTAATGCATGTAGCTGTTTCCAGGATGATCTCATGAAGGGTTGTTGATAATCCAAATAGAAGTGCTCTCCTTTCAGTTACACTGGGATACTCATTAAACATACCAAATATATTCTGACATAATTATAGAAAACTAAATCTTCTATACTGAAGTGACATATGGCTGCTCTGCAGTTGGGCAGGGTTGTTAAAGAGAATGAGAATCCTTTTCTGCCCAAACCATGTTATTTTGAAACACAGGGACGAGGTTATTTGTAGGGAGAAGGAAGGTCTCCCAGTTGTAGTTCACTGCTCTGTGCTGTTTTCTGTTGAAACAACAGGTCTTTTAGAACATAACTGTAATCAAGCTACCACCCTGTAGCAATCTTTTGTCTTCTACATGTAGTCTCACATGGAAAGGATGTCTTTTGACCCATGGCGTGTATTCGCTATCTTGCAGAGCATTAGTTCAACTGGTGCACTCCAGACAGTATCACCAATTTCCCTTCCCCTGCAAATTCCAGTATTGGGATATTCCTGGATAAAGGAAGCCATAATGATGAAACAATATGATTGATATAGAAAATACACATTTGGAGTGGATTAAAAAGCTAACTGCCATAATATTTTTTTATATATATGTATATATATAGCATTTGGTTTTGACATGCTAGAACTAGCTTGGTCACCATGTGAGTAAAAACAGGTTTCTGTCAGGGTCCAGATGACTACTCAGCTTGTTGCCATCATACTTTGGAGTGGAACACCCATACTTCTGTATTTCACACAGGGATTGCCTGCAGCTGACAAAGAGAGCCAGCCAAATTCTGCTCTCAGTTAACTGAGGTAAATAGAGTGGCTTTCCTGGAACCAGAACAGGCATGCTGGGCTGTCATCAGTTAACTGAGCACATAGTCAGACCATTGTCTCTCTTACTGAAACCAGTGTAGTCCAATGACTTGAGCAGAGTTTTTCCTACTTTCATTAGTACAGTAGAGCAGAATTTGGTCTTCTGCCATCTTTCTTTTCCAAGTGTACAGGTTTTTCAGCTACAATATAAAAAGCCATGAGAAAAAAGATTTCTTCATTTGAATAAAGCAAGATTTTAGATAACATTAACTACACTGAAGGGAGAAGAAGGCTTTTTGATAGGATTTTGAAGATTTTTGATTTTTTTTTAAGGAAACAGTTAATTTGGAATAAAAAAAAAGGAATATATTCTGTAAATACATTTATCTTGATGAGTTTAGGCCCTCACTCAAGCAGCAAAAGCTTCTAAATGGCTGTTTTATAACTCCTTTGAATTTTCATTTATACCAAAACTGTCTTCCAGGGCTTCTCTTATGCAAAGCAGGAGAATGTATCTCCTGTCATACAGAAAGTACTAGTTCAGCCAGCCTAAGGTTATTCCCACCACAATGTTCTTTAGCCACTCTTCAGGCAATTTAAGATAATAGATTATTAAAAACATATAATCTATGTTGTTACTCTTAATGTTGCTACTGGTAGCAGAGTTCCATTGGAAGTTGTATAGCCATGAAAATTTTCAAGGAAGTACATCTCACTTTTTCACTTTTATTTTTATAAATGGACTCCGAAAAATAAGTAAACCTTTACAATCTTCAGAATTTTTCTCAATGTAAAAACACCATCTGACTTCTATAAATGCAGAAGACAGTAAGCATTTTTGACGCACTGTTCCACTACTCTTCGTCCTATACCTGCTCTTTCCTATAGCTAAAATTCTGACAACTTTCCTGCACTTACACATCACAAATAAAAATACTAGCATTACAAGTGGATGAAAAGCTTTACTATCCTATCTAAAAGAGCAAAAAGAAATAAAAAAATAATAATCACAGATTAGAAAAGACAAGGTACCAAAGCCCAGGGTATGAGAGAAGGGAAAGATTTTAATTATTTTTTTTAAATCAAATAAAGTAGACAGTTAAAAAACATTTTAAGGTATAAGACGTGGATTCTAATAGATATTTTTTCCTAGTGAATTAGAAAACATTTTAAGAAGATAGATGGACTAAATGGGGAGAAAAGGCAAAAAGAAGAGCAGGAGAGGTAAGATAAATTACGCAAGGGGTAAAGAATAAGAATTGGGCATTGTAACAACCAAAAAAAGAAAAATCTGGAAAGAAAAGTGATGAAAGAATTTAGAGGCAAACAAATGGAACAAGCTGGGGGGTATGGGGCAACAAAGGGGAAATCAGGATCTCAGAAACAGCTCCTAAATCTACATTGAGTGTTATGCTGTGTGCCTTATTTAAACATAACTGCCCTAAGACCATTAATGTAGCTGTAGAAGTACAAAGCTCAGTAGAGGATGATAATCCTGAGGAAATGGTCATATACTCACGCAATCAGCCTGTGCTAACTATGCTGTTAGCATTCAAATTAGCTAGTTCAGGTCTGTTTCAGCTGAAATTATATCACTGACTGCAGTACATCCATCTATGTGACAGCACACAAAAGTTCTTTCCCTCTTACCTTCACCACACAAAAAAAAGAAAGAAAAGAAAAAAGAAAAAGAAAAAGAAAAGCTTCTTAAAAACTGTTATCCTGTAATTACTCCTTTTTGCCAGCATGCCTTTCTGGAATGGGACCTTTTAAATCCAACAGTTAATTTTTCTAGAAACCATTTTGACTACATCATCTTTCCTTCAACTGTAAAGTACCCTTCATTTTTATGATCTCATTGATTTTGCTTTTTCTATTACTGCAGAGGTGCGTTCTCATAGAGAACTGGTCCTGTGAAAAAAGTAGTGGACTTACAGGAGTTGTTACTGTCTTGGACAATATGAGCTTTGAACAAGATCAGGACTACTGAATTTTGTGAACACTGTGGGTTATTTTAGAGACTGAGTTTACCTTGGGACCTTGAAATTATGGGGTTTACTACTCTTCTCAATCTGTATGTTGTTAGCTAGTTGTAAACAACTGTCTTGAGGAAGTGATTGCAGTGTGCTTCCCAGATGGTAATTTTATTCCTAGATGCTTAGTTTTTGCTGTTTTTTCCTTGGAAAAGCGAACAAGTAAATATTTACAAAATGAGGAAGGCATGTCTTCAGTTTGGCTCCGTGCTTGTTTGTGGCTGAAGCTCTTGATAAGAAATTTGAACTCTTTTAATTTCTTTTTCTTTTATTAATTTTTTCAACAGCAATTTTGTAGTTTGTGTTTAGCTTGGTCTGCAATGATACAGACACCATGTAAATCTCACCCACAAGTACTGGAGGAGCCACAATCATCAGGAATATGTTCTAGTATATCTGGGCATATGCAGAGGGTTATTCTTTGAAACAGTTGTCTTCGAGAGATTGGGGAAGGGAGGGTGATGGAGGTGGCTTTGTAGCATCTGCTGTGAATTCACCAGCAGTAGCACAGGCAGAGTAGGCCAAACTGTTTTCATATCACTCAGCAGGGACTTCAATCAAAAAAAGGTAGCTTTTTTTTTTTCCCCCCTTCTTGGAAACCTCCCCATGAGTAACTCAAACTTGAATAAGGAAGTGCATGTGTAGGAAAGATCAGAGCTGTTGTTCCTCTTTGTTATATAGCAGCTATCAATATTTTCTTCATGCTACATAAAGCCAAGTGATCTCTTTGGCTTTTTTTCTGACAGCTTGCCCTCAAAAAAAAAAGTCAACAAAAGAATAAAAATGAAGCTTTAGTACATTTTAAAGTTCCTTCAGTCTTAACAGTATTTTTCTTATTTTACACTATTTTACTGTTACAATGTTCCGCTCATTCAGTCCAGAGTACTTCTCAGTCAAATACCACAATATTGGAAAAGGGGGAAGTATGGCCTAAATATTGGCAAATGCATGCTTTTTTTCCCTCTCACTGTTTTTTGTAAGGTTTAAATATAATTATAAAAGTTTACTAGTTAAAATAAATGTAGATATGAACATTGCAAAACTAAATCAGCCTTTCTGCTGTCACTTCAAAATCAGTGCGAGATTCTGCAAATATTTGCTTCCAAGCTCCTTTTAAGTTTTTGCACTTTCTTTTGTATTTTCTTTATATAACTGTGGTTTAAAAAAAAAAGGCTAGTTCTGAGTGGTTCTGAGTGTAAATGTATAAAGATCTGCTTCTTTTTGCATTTATATATTTAGTGAAAATAAAATGCATTTCTTCATTTTATTATATCTTGCAATGTCTTCAGTTTTTTTCAATATTAATAAAAATTATAAGCAAAATACAATATAGCTTCCAAGCACAATGCTTCCCAATTGAAGTGAAGAACATTTGTTGATTAGTTCCAATGAGGACCAGTAACAAGATGCTGTGGAGCTTTGGTTCACTATTACATGGAACTTACCAATTATGAACTTAACGTTTTTAATGTACCTAAATGTTGTAATTTTAACTGCTGTTTACAAATAAATGTGGAAAAATTACTATATGGTGGGTAAGATGTTGCCCTGATATTCAAAAGCTCTTAGATTGACTTCCTTATTCAACTACAGACTCAAAGGTTTTGCAGAAGATCATTCAAATTCTGTTATTCCTCTCAAAATGGGAAATGTGGTGGTAGTAAAACTGATCTTGAAAACAGGAGAGCTATAGTGATAAATATATTAACATATGCTGTGAGATAGTATTCATTACTTAGCCCAAGACGTAAGGAATAATATTTACAGGCAATTCTGACATAGTTTTTTGATACTAGAAAGCCTTCCTGTCTTTTGCATGTACTAAAATCTATCCTTAATCTTTACACTTTTTCCCCAAGCTTCCACCAACACAGATTTTTATGAAAGTAACAGATGCCAAGTTTATGTAAAGGCTAATTCCTCTTCTTCCAGATGACCCACTTATGGTATGTACCAGTGTACTACAGTGATCCCATAATCATCTGGCCAATGCCCATGTTCATTCCATCATACAGTGGCCTACAAATTCTGCAGACTTACTGAGAAAACCACAGCTGCCTGACCACACTGCCTACAGCATTGCTCAAGAGAAGTACTATGGGTAACAGTCTAATGGCTTTCCTTAAATGTCTTACCAAATAAACATCTCTCTAGAAAATCATACCTCAAATTTAAGTAAACAGTATGAGTAAATGAAGTCTTTTCATTTTCTGAAATAAGAACAATGTCTTCGATACATAGGCATGATTTAGTTACATAATCTGTTTCAGGTTAAGATCACTTTAATATTGTTTTTCATTCACTACTTCAGCTGCCTCTTCCTATATGATGCTTATTATCAGAAAAGCAAGCAATTACCGAGACAATCTCGTCCTCTGCCGGTACAGTTGCTGCTGATAGTGCTGCTGCCAGTGCTGCTGCCCTGGCTGCCTTCCTCATTGCTCTCTGAGTCTGAAGATTGGTAAAGTAGTTGACAGCTGCAAATTCAATAAGTGCAGAGAAGACAAAGGCAAAGCACACAGCTATGAACCAATCCATGGCGGTAGCATAGGACACCTTGGGCAAAGAATGGCGTGCACTGATGCTTAAAGTGGTCATTGTTAGAACTGTAGTGATTCCTTGAAAATAAAAGAAAGAAAATGGGGGCATTAGAATTTTGCTTCAACCCTGCTACTCTTAAATTCATATATTAAAAATAAAACAACTCCTTTTTGGTTTTAGCTGTCATCCTGTGTATCAGCTAACCAACAAGACTGCTGAATCTTTTGTATTCTTAAATAATTCATGTATACTGGCTTCAGCATCTAAAAGCTCTGAACAAACTTCCTTAATACTTTGAACAGAGTGAAGGTTAAGATAACTATATACCACATGGTGCAGCTTCTTAGAATTGTGATAAACATGGGTAAAACAAAATTCAGGCTGAAACCATGAGAGACAATTTACTTGAGGGGTTAGTATGTGGAATGTTTGGCAGAAATCTAGATTAGCATACTGTCATTTCCAAACAGTGATCCTCTCTTTCTCCTGTTGTTGCACAAGTCAGATCATGGCTTACAGAACCCTCACTGAATCAATGGAATTGTGCATTAAAATCAGTGGTAGGCTATAATCCAAATATTTCAAGTAATAAGAGTTTGGTCCTCTGTGCTGTTGACTTTAATCACTGGATACAGTGTTTAAGATTCACTAACAGTATCTTGACTTGAAAGGGCTCATAGTTACAAATATGGAAGGACAGAAAAGCTACTTCTCGAGAGCTGCTTATGTATTTTCACGTAACAAATCTGGTCATGTAGCTTATGGGCTCCATAGTGTTCTTCATGTGAATTCATTAATTCATTCTTTCTGGTTTGGACTGTACAGTGTTAATAATGTAGCAAATATACTTACTTCCCACTGCTGCCCGATACAAGCAAAAAGTGCAAGCACAAACTCATTCATTAACATACAAGCCTCTGTGACTCATGTTTACTTATAACTATGCCTGCTAGAATGTGAAAACTGCAGGTATTTAAAGACAGTAAGGTGGAGAATACCCTTTTCTGCTTTTTTCTGCAGTTGGGAAAGGGTAGGTGGGAAAGTAAAAGATGTTATAATGTCATGATGATGAATCAATATGCTATGAATGATGCTCAATGGAAAGGATGCAGTGTCATTGCATACTGCAGCACCAAGACAGGGTGACTTGATTATTTTCAGAGGTTTTTTGCAACTCTTTCACATGATGTAGCTTGCCAGCTGTCTGAGGTTAACTACATCCCAATGTCATTACTTAACATGTTTTAATGAAATGCGAATAGGAGATGGTATAAAAGTATGTAGGATCTCTACTTCTCCCAAACACGCCAGACTCATTTTATAATATGAATACAAATATGCTGAGATATATTTCAATTTCAAAGGTCCAGAATGAACTTTTCAATATGATGTGTGATTAGATTAGAATCTGTCCATGTGCTAGTTAGTAATAAAAATGATATATTCTGTGTCTGAATAAAAACTTACTGCAGCAGGAATTTAAACTTAGGAATAGGACTCCTATTCTATTACAGATATAGATAAGACTTCTCTCAATGTGGAGTGAATATTGATGAAATGCTCTGCACTGTGGAAAACTACTTTATCAAACTGAATGCCAAATTACAGTTGGTAACCTGTGTAACTGATGATTGTTTACCCTTGTCTTTCTACTTTGAACACCTCTTGGTAAGTTTTGAAGAATCTGTTACATAATGGAAAGACTGAAATATGTTATCTTTTCTTATTAAAAATGAAACAACAAAAAAACCCCAAACACCTTTCCCTATCTGAGATTTTATTATAAATAAAATTTAATGACTAGATATTAATTTAAAATTTCCAGGGTGACCTGCTAGGAAGGTAGAAGCTGACTACTATCTTTCTGCAAAATAACTGATGAACATTTTGCCAGAAGTAAAAGATTAGATAAAGGCACATAAAAATGTGAAATAATAGCCATGGATATATGGATTCAGAGCATACTTAAAATTAGGCCTCCAATAACCATGTTTCTTATTCTAAGTAATTTCTGATAATGCCATGCTTCAGAAAACTTCACACATATATACATATATGCATATCTACATACATAGCTTCACATAAAATAAGGAATTCATACTAGCAAAAGAACGCCAAGAGCGCCTCTTCAAGTATTTCTGTCTCCCCTTTTTCACTTGCAGGTCTGTAAAGAATAGGTGCTTATGACCATTAATTTATCTTTGCAAAATGTTCAGAGTATTTATTGTATTATTACCTGCAAAGGATAACTGGCATCCATATTGGAGGTAAATAGTTGCCAAATGAATTTGTTCTGAGAAGCTGTTTTGGGCACACCATTGTTATTCTTCCACTATTAATTCCTCTTCTCTCAAACTTACAGTTTGGGAACTTCAAAGTATAAGTAAAAATTTATAATTCAAGTATTTGCATTATGATGCAGAAAGGAGACTAACTTTTCTATTTTAAACTTTCTCCATTTTAAACCTTTTCTTTTTTATTGGGGCCTGAAAGTTTTTTTTGTCATAAGGACTTTGCCCTCTTTTACTTAGATGAAGGTATTCAGAATCCATGGGATTTTGAATTAGTAAGGACTATGAATTGAGGCTGTGCCTGGGAGAAGTAAGAATAGAATAAGGATTGAAATATTCTTTTAAAACACCAACATGACTAATTTTCCACAATACTGAGAAAAGTGTCTATTTTACTATTTTCATAAAATATTTTCTGTTTTTAATTCTATATTTACTCCAGGGTTTGGATCTCTATGTAATTATTACTGAATCAGCTAAAGACTTATTTGCACATTACTTCAAGCATATAGAATTGACTTCCACTGCCCACTAGGTAGCAAATATGTTTTACTCCAAATGTAGAGGATATGACTGTATAGTCCAGAGATGCAACATAAAGCCAAATCAGGTAGCATCATATTTGGTATACAAACCTCCTATATATATTTTATGCTTCAATTGCAATAAACATCCTTGAAAATCTATTGCCTGATATTTTAATATTTTTAAGCACTTAAATAAATCCCAATTGCCAGAAAATAATACTTGTAAGTGCTTAATGATGCCAAACTGTATCCCAATTCCCAATGGGGATTTCAAGAACAAAAGTGTCAGTCTTCCTTCAGAGGCACCTGAGGAAGTTGTGTTCACTTAGCACTCCTAAAAGTTTGCAATGCTTTTATGAATACCATTCCATGCAGGTAGGAAATGTCAATTGACTGAAATCAAATCATACAAGTTCTGTAGCCTCCTAACTACAATTATAGACTCAGTTTGAATTATAAGACTTGCAGCATTTATGCTTAGGGAACATATAACTGCCTTTCTGTTACTGAAGACAAGTCTCACAAAGGGAATTTTTTTATAGAAATACTGGGATAAGAGAAGATAGATAGGGTTGCAAAACATGTATGTATGGGTAGTGGATTCATGAAGTTTTCTACAAGTTTTATTATTTTTACTTAGTATTTTTATGAGTTTTTCTAGAAACAACAATTCAGTGCAGATTTACCCCTTAACAATGAGTGCAGTTTCAGAGCTTATCAACATTGAAGCAGGAGGCGTGTGTCAATTTTAATAGCAGAGCACACACTAAAAATTAAGGAGACAAAACTCACAGCTTTGGGAGCATTAATACAAACCACTGGAAATTAAAAAGGGCCCTGCTGTGCCATATGGACACACCTTTCACATTACAACTCCAACCTCTGCTAGGGACAGGATTCATCTCACCTAACTTTATCCATCTAAAGTCCTTGCTAGTTGTTTAGGTACCTTTGTAGACAAGGGCAAGAGAGCACTTCAGAATGAGTGCTAGGTGAGGTACCTTATGTCAGATGAGATTAATTCCATCCCATATGATATTTTTTTTTTAAAGCTTTAACTCAGATTGGTTTCACAAAAGAATAAATGAATAGAAAAATTCCTCTTTAAAAAATGGAGAGGTTGACATTTACTCTGAAACTGTCCCTTCCTGCATACAACAAAATACTCAGGGGAATAAAAACATCACAAACAAGTCTGGCTAACCAAACATTCTGAGTAAAGCATTTTGACTCTCATGGGCAGATTGAATATTACTTCCTTTAATTTTAGTATTTACATTTGTTCACTGAAACCTACTAGCTGTCTTTGCCAATCCCCACTGGATTACAGTAGCTGTTTGATGCAATGGATTCAATACAGTGAATGAAGTAAATGATAAAAGAACAAAACATGAATACCAGCCACGGTTCTTGCTGGAACAGATTCTTTGTTGATCCAGAACACAACTTGAGACAGGACTACAGTCATGATGCATGGAATGTATGTCTGAATGAGATAGTAGCCTATTTTCCTTTGAAGATGGAAATAGAGCAGCTGAAGTGAATATTCGCCTAAAACAAACAAGCAATGAAAGTAATGAATGAATGGTATATGTGATGCTGAGCTGTTCAAAGACCGTAATGCAGCATACCAAAAACTGTTCTGGCTGGAACAGACTCCTTGTTAATCCAGAAAGACACCTGAGAAAGAATGACTGTCATAATGCATGGAGTATATATCTGTATCATGAAGTAGCCCATCTTCCTTTGCAAGTGGAAATAAACTGTCATGATTACGTATTCACCTGTTAAGATATAAGTACGTCAGCATTATTTTGGCAACATATGAGTAAACATATTCACTTAAACCCAACTTACTATGTTCTGACGAAAGCACTTACAGGCCTCCTAGTGCGTAATAAAAATAAGCTGATTAAAAATAGGTAAAGTGACCATATGGAAACAGAGGAGAATAATATTCATTTTATGTATTGTTTTTACTGGGGCAGGGAGACAGGGAATTCTCAAGAATTGCATGAAAACATGTATGCTTAAAGGGACTGTATTGAAAAGCTATCTTTCAAGACACAATGGTTAGATTCTTTCCAAGGATTTTAGATTTTAAAATGGCAAAAGATAATTAAACTAATTTGGTTCTATATGAAAAAAACCTGTAATTTATTTTAAAGATGTGTTTGATAATGTCAATAGTTCCCACATGGCTACTACATCTTACCTGTGTTAGATTTAATTGTTTCACTAGATACAGTTTGTCCTATAAGGTCATACTGGAGGAGACTGGAAGACTCCTGTGGTACTTCGACTGAATGCAGGGGTCCTTTTTTCCATGTATAAATTATTTCACTTTTTGGATAAGCATCTGAGTTACAGAGGGAAAAATTACTATTATTAATTATGTAATTTATAAGCAATTGAAAAAATAAGTAGCATGATCCCTTTTGTGGCGCAAATACCCATAGAAACATGCATCCTGCTCCAGCAAGTTCCTAACCTCATTAATGACAAAATGCAAAAAAAAAAACAATAAAAGAATGGTTGAGTTGGGACCTGTTAGGCACTAGCTTTTGTTTCTGAACTTGCTATAAAACACATACATTGTTTACCACACATCAACTAAATATTTTCAAAATGGATTACCACAGATCAACTAAATATTTGCAAAACTAGAAGTAATATAATAAATGTACCACAGCTTTTATAACTTGTTGAAGGACCCACTTTGACTACTAGATGTGTAAGAATAATAAACAATAAAATATGCTTCAACTGTCACCCTTCAGTGAATAAATCCGTGTCCTTATGAATGGGCTGAGTCTCAGAGGAGAAAGTAAGATTCTAGTATAAAATATATAATAAAAAATTTCAGCTATGTCATTAAGTAGTGTCCTAGGATCTCAATTCTGATCTTCTCACATACATGTAGACCAAATTTATTACTATAAAAAACTGAAAGATACAGAAAAACTTACAGCTTCCAAACTTCAATGGACAAGCATGTCCATCCATAGGGAAGTTCACCAACCGCATAGGACAATCAGCATTAATGGTTAGTCTAGAATACATTATAGTAGATGACAATGAAAAAAAATGGTATGCAGGAACACTGCTGAAAGAATCAAAAATAAAGGTCAGCCAAAAGCAGAAGAACAGTCTCTTACCTCATTGTGTAAAGAATAGTTCCATTCTGCATAATTCTGAAAAGTTTGTTAGGAGTTGTCATATTATGAGCAATTGATTTTTTCCCATTTCTAAAAAATGTATCTGGTGTCCAAATTTTACTGACCATTAAATTGTTCAATCTCAAAATTTCAGTTGGCCCACTAAACTTCAACCTCTCATCAGTCCACGTCTGCCGAAAGAAGACATCCATTGTGTACTCCTATGGAAAATAAATAGGTGGTTGATTTATGGGGGAGGGCAGCAGTCCCAAGTTGCTGTATAAACAGTAACTCCATGAAAGCACCTAATGCACATGTCAATGGCATTTCATCTACTGCTTAAACACTTAATCCTATTACCATTAAGTAGTTACTAAAAAAAAAGTAGTCTATGAAAACATATCCTATTTTCTTATTATTTAAAGAATAGTTACAAATTAATCAGTGAACATAGAATTTGACACAAGTAAGGCAAAAAACCTCGTAGCCCTGTCAGAGATAATTTAATTCAAAGTGACTGAGGTCTAAGGAAATACAAATGTCTAATTTAGCATCCTTTCAAAGTGCAAAAACAAACTATCAATGTTTAATTGCCAGGAACAAAAAGACATGCTCAGTGCCTCTTTTGCAGCTTACTTTGGATATTCACAAAGAAAGGACTGATGTGAGTGAGTCACATCACAGTAGGATTACAGTGTCAAGTTAATATTAATGTAAGTTATTTTTCTTAAGGATTCTTAGTAATATTCTCACAAACCTTCAGAATGATTTCTCTACACAAGTTGCTTAGCAAATGGAGATAAACCTTGACTAGAGGCAAATTCTGTAAGAAGGCAAGGTTATGCCTTATCTTAGATTGACTGATGAAGAGAGGCAGAAAAACTTTCGGTTGTATATTGGGGCGCACAGTTCCTTGCCTGTAAACTGGACTGCAGGCTCAGGTGAGCAGGTATCGGAGGAAGTGTACCAGGGCAAAAATAGCAATCAAAGTCAATTTCCAGAATGAGAACAGCAATGCTATCCTCACTCTGATAGCTTAACATCTTCCTGGGGCGGCTGCTGTAATTGATGGAGTTCCATCCAAGTCCGCAGCTACCCGAATTTGGGGGCACCCAGCACGACAAGCCGTAGCTGTCTCATAAATGGCACAGTTCCCCTGCAGCTGCTCATTAGGTTGTCTCCTACCACGCAGCCTTCCTGCAAACCTATGTGTTGGGCCACTGATGCTTACAATCCTCTTAACGAAGTTAAAGAGGCATCTTTAACCTCCCATCCGTGCCCTCACCCCAGGCTAGCATTGCCCTCTGTGCCCAGCCTCGGGCCTGGGCCAGGAGCAGCCCTGGGCCAGGAAGAGCCCTGGGCCGGGGGCTGCCCCAGCTGACTCTGCTGGGGAAATAGCTATATGCAGCTCCAGCCAAACAGCTCTGCTGGGCCCTAGAGATTGTCAAAAAGATTAAGCCTCGTAATCTGCTTTAATGACGGTCAACTCGGATGCCACCGTAATGAATCCCAGGAAAGGAGAGCAGGGGTGGCAAGCTGGGCCCTTACCATCTCCACGTCGGACACCGGCCCAAAGCTGGTCACGTAGATGTCCGTTTTTACTTCTGTCACGGCGCCTGCGGGACACGGAGACGAGCTGGGAGCGGAGCGGGCTCAGGGCCGGCGGGGCGCGGCTCCCCGCGGCGGGTTCCCTCGGGGCCGCGGTGCGAGCGCAGCAGCGGGGCCGCCCCGCCAGAGCCGGCGGGCTGGGGGCTGGCGGGCACGGGAAACTTTCCTCCTTCGCCGTCCGCCTCTCGGGTTCCACCGCCTCCCTCCCGCCGCGTCCGGGGCGGGACCCTCCTCCCCGCGCCCGCTGAGGCGAGCCCCTCCACCGGGAGCCAGAGAGCTCCCGCTCGCCTTCCCTCACCGAGCCGCGTGCTCTCAGGCTCCCCGAGGGGACGGGAGTTTCCCTCTACCTCCAAATCCCGGCCGGAGCCTGTTGTCGTAGCCGTCCAACAGCTTGTCGAGGATCCGAGTGATGTTTTCCGAGTAGAGGTCCCCCGCGTCGCCCTGGCCCCCCAGCGCCTTCTCTATGCTGCGAGGAGATGCGGGTCCCGCCGTCAGCCCCCTCGCCTCAGCCCTCGCGCCCCCGTGCCCGCGCCTCAGCCCTCCCGCCGGACTCGCCCCTGTGGAGAAACCGGCCCCCAGAGGAGCGCGGAGGAGGGAAGAGGGCTCGGCCCCCCCTCGCCGGCTCCTCCGGGCTGCGGAGGGGCTCGAGGGAGGCTTTGGGGGCCGGTGGGGCTAGGGGCCGGGGGGTCGAGGGGGGGGCAGCTCACTCACCTCACAGCGATGCATGCCCAGGCGATGAGCAGAGCCATGCCTCAGGTACGTGCGAGGACGTGGTGAGGTGCCCTCAGACCCGTCAACTGGAGCAAGCGTCGGTGCTCATCCTTCCTTTCCCTCTTGGCCAGGGGCTCCGCCGGGTGAGGAGATCGGAGAGTCCGGCCGGCTCACCCCCTTCCCCGTGGTCCTCGGCAGCCCTCTGCCCGCGGTGGGGAGGCGGGGGCTGTCTGTGGCCCTGTGTGTCCTTTGGATTCGCCACCGCCGTTCAGCCTCATCCGACTGTTCCAGGGGAGGAATTAGGGTTTGAAGGGACGGTGCGCGGTCGGAGAGCAGTGACAATAATCGAATAAGGCATTAGGGGAGATTAAAAGGAAGAAATCCACTGCTAGTTTTGGCATGGAATTAGCAGGGACCCGTTAGGAAATCTGGAAAAGCGCTGGCATCTTGCTGATAGAGATTATGTTAGAAATGGCCTCAGCTTTTATTATGTTTATGGTTCACAGGGAGATTATTATGCAGCTTCTGCATCATTAGAACTTTGAAAAAAAAACCCCAACCAAAACCAAACAAACCCTACAGTTTTCAATTTACTGGGTTTTTTGACCTTTCTTAATGGATTTCCTCATGATCAGTCCTTCAAAACTGTATAGAGGGTTTGACTATCTAAACATCTTAATATACGAACATCAAACTGTAAAAGTTGGTACTGTTTCAGGTTTTTGGATTTTAATTTTTTTTTAATACTAAGCTGTTTTGGAGGGTTACATACACAGATTTCACTCAGACTTTAAACCAGGGCATTACTAGGACTTTTGTTAGAATCGGAGCTCCTTACTTTTAAACCACTGGGATTGTATATCGTTACTAATTTTGTCCTGATAAGTACTGACTGGATCATTATTGTCCCCTCCTTCACTAAGTGTGTTAACATAGTCAGCCTTAAAGGAAAACAAGCTCAGGCTGCTCCAGCTTTTCCTGTGACCTTACTACTTCTTACAAAGCCAATGAATGATGTAGCACCTGTGTCATTTAGCAACTCTGTAAATAAAGCAGTTGGGTCAATTTTCTGTCCTCGTGGTAATACAGAGGAACAAATAACTAGACCAAAGCAAATTAATTGTTTTCATAAAATTTTGTTGCATAAACCACATTTGCATTACTAGCTTCTAAGCAAATGTATTTAACTATCAAGCAATGGAAAGTAAGTAATTGCATGAAACTAGGAGAACCATGTATTCAACAGTAAGACTAGATGAAGTCCAACACTGGGGTTCTGTGCTCGTTTTGTGTCTAAGAGAGACTGTGATGCTACAAAACCAAAAGAATATAAGAATGTGATTAAAAATACAGGGTATCCTCTGTCATTGAGTCCCTTTCCCTGTTGTCATGGGCAGTAGCATCATATAATCCACATAGATGGGCTGGTTGCACACAGCCAGAGCTCTAGCTCTGCCTTTCAACAGCTGTGAACCCAGACTCCTGAGAGGCTCTATGAATACACCAAAGATGTGATCTCTGTGAATTCATCATGAGCTAGTATAGCTCAGTATTTTTGTTGATACTCAGAACCATCTATCTACATGAATTTATTCACAGACAATAGCTGCATCTATGAAAAAATCAAAGGCTTGTATGAACTACTAGGTAGAAAAGAGAAAAGGAGAAAAGGGAAATCAACAAATCAGAACCTTCTGGGGATTATGTTCTTCTATCTGGTCCTGATGTAAAAACCTACCAATTTGAAACTTTACCCCATTTTTCAAATATGTTTGATCTTACTGACATGTTTTAGGCTTTTGTGTGCATCACTCCGAACACTAAAACTGCATTTAGCATATAAATGCCACTGATGCCCATTTTTGCAAATATGCTTCCATTCGTAATAAATACATAAACACATTTTAAAGTTTTTTTAATTTCTTTTTCTGACTCCATTGGATCACTTCATTCACTGCTAAGAGATCTGTGTTCTGTGGCTTACCTTACGCCTCCTCTTGGAATAATGTCCTTTTCAAATGAAAGGAAAAAGAAGTCTTGGCAAAATATTAGCAAAAGCATTCTAATTTCATTCACAAAATGTGCAAAAGGAGCACACTTTTTAGAATTAAGCACATGCCTTGTCCAATTGGCATCCCCCCCACTTAACTGCACACATCCAATTTGTCTTCTTTAAAAAGGTTTATTTTAGTAGCTTCTTTTAATAAGCATCTCCTGGGCATTAAAAGCCCAGTGCTATATTGGGCCACCAACCACTCCTTACTTCCTTTACTTCACTTCGCTTTGTTGTGAATTAAACAAGAACACATTTTCTGTTAATCATATAATTTACAACTGCCTTTTGTTCAATAGAACCCTGTTCCAAATTAGACTCCTATTGTGTAAAAAGACAACAGTCTGTCTCATTCACTAGGCATAGACTAGGATGTGAGTCAGAGAAATAAAATATTTGGGGTTTTCCCCCTGGAATCTGGGGAGAAGATTAATACATTTACTTTTTGGACCAGGTTGGACCTCCAGTGCAGCAGCTGTTCTGGGACATCTGTGATGATGTTATAGATAGAGCATCTATGTAAGCACAGAATTTAAGAAATTTGGGGTTAGATACATTCCCAGCCATGGAAGCCTACTTCACAACTTATTTAGACTGAAAAATAGGTGCTTTGTGAAGAAAACAGGGAACAGAAACACTATGAATTTAAATGTTCTAGGAGTTCACTGTGCTCTGGTTATGTTTTTCACTTAAGATAAGGCAAGCTAAAGGGTGATTTGGACAGATAAACAATTCAGTATTTGCCTTCAAAATAAAAATATAGATAATGACGCTTGCCCTCAAACAGGACAGTTGTGTTTAATCCCAGCCAACAGTTAAACAAGGTCTAGCAGTGACATGTTCAGTTATCCTTAGTATTGCTACTGTAAGGAGCATAGTGCACACCTCTTGATGCCAGCTTGCCCTGCTGAAAAGGATAATTTACAGGAGTAAAAAAGTAAATTAGCATTGGATTCTGTGCTACACAGCTATTCCCTTTTCAGTCCCTGAGCTAGCTTTCATACTGCTACACAGCACTGGGCTTTGCTCTGTTGGAATTAATTAATGAATGCTGTAAATAAAGGAGTGCAAGTTGCAAGTTGGAGCTGAGTGTGAGTCCAAGTGCAGTGAATCAATGAGAGTTTAGAGCAAATCCAGTTTAGTGTAGTATGTGTATAGAAGCAGCTAGAGGAAGGCATACATGTGCATCAGTTTGAACACTCTTTGGACTCCCTTGTCTATTATTATCTCACTTCTGAGTCTAGTCTAGCAATTCTTGCATGAGAGCATGGATCTCTGATGGCAAGGCAGATAACTTGGGCAAGTGGACTGTAGGGTTTGAATGAGTCATATAATTTCAGTCTGGGATTTCCCTGCAGGAAAATGACATGATAATATTTTTTGTAAAGAATTTGCAGAGAAGAGTCAGAGACAGGCAAAAAGATCTCAAATCCATTCAAAATATTCCAGCCTGCCTTCTAAAATGCTAAAATCAGCCTTTGCATGGTAAAGGTGGTAGAAGGGACTTTACTGTCTGTCACAGAGCTAGATGGTATCATAAACTGAAATAAGCTTTGGATAGATATTTTAATCTAATCTATTTTGAACTTTCAGCTAATATTTTATTTTTTTGTGGAATTCATAGAATCATAGAATGGTTTGGGTTCTTAGAATGGAAGGGACCTTAAAGATCATCTAGTTCCAAACCCACCTCCCCCCCCCGCCCCGCCAAGGGCAGGGACACCTTCCACTACACCAGGTTGCTCAAAACCCCATCCAACCTGACCTGCAGCACTTCCAGGGATAGGGCATCCACAACCTCCCTGGGCAACCTGTTCCAGTGCCTCATCACCCTCACAGTAAAGAATATCTTCCTTATACGTAATCTAAATCTACCCTCTTTCAGTTTAAAACCATTACCCCGTGTCCTATCACTATATGCCCTTGTAAAAAGTCCTCTACAGCTTTCTTGTAGGCCCCTTTAGGTACTGGAATTTGGAACTTTCAGGAGTGAAACAGTTATATTCCTTTTCTCAGCAGTTTTGAAATTCTTTGAACCAAGAAGTTGTGTACTCTTGTATTTATTTTCTCATTATGAAGAGAAATGCTCACACTATCAAATGTACATATTCCTTTATCAGAAAAGATCAAACCACCAGCAAATTTTAATGAGACTGTGGTTATCAGGCCAGTTTGAGAATAAACATAGCTGAGAAAATGATTTGGAAATCATAATTTTATAAGTGATCTGAGCAAGCTTTACAAGGGAATAGTGATCATAGAGACAAGAAGAGAAGCTTCTTGGGAGACAAAGCTCTCGTGGGGATAATGAAATATTTATCTTATAAAAGGCTTGTCAGCAACATATGCTTTGGGCATTTAAGCAAACAAACGATTTGGAAATTTGTTGAGAAAGTGGCATGAACTGGACAACAGCTTGGAAGAAGTGAATGGCAAATTGAGAAGTGTGGTGGCAAGATTACACTTTCCAGCTGCTAATTTTATCACCTTGTAGGATGTCATTAGCACTGTGATGAAAGATGATATTTCTAATTCATTTGGGAATACTATTGCTGAAAAATAGATGAGTTTTGCAACAGCTGAAAACTTCTTGAGAAATGTGTTTGTTTTCTTCTTGAAACTGAGGAATTTTGAAATGAAAACAGATATTCTGACAAAAGTTTCTGTGGCACCTAGCAAGTTAAAATATGTCAAATTTTGCACAAAGGCTACAAGACTGCAGTTAAGTCTCCAGTATTTGCAGTTAATCTGATACATGCTAACTGTTCAGCCCCTGACAGAGATGTGTTCCCCCCCCCTCCATGTCTTTTATTTCAGCATATACATACTAGGTAAGAAGAAATAAGCTTTTATGATGTGGATGTGATTACTAAATTAATTGAAGGGACATAGGGAAACTTTCTTTAAAAAGTGCCCTGTTGTTTTTGGTTTTTTACCAGCTCTATTTATTTCCCAGTGAATAAATTAATTTTGTAGATGATATACAGTGGAGATATAGGAAAAATAGATTTTCTTGTACAATTCTGTGTGAGATGCATGCCAGATTGCTATTCCTTGATGGTCATCATTCTGTCACAGGACAGTGTTTATTTACTCTGTTTACTCTTTCAGTATATTTCCTCTGCCTTCAGAAATCTTCAGGGAGAAGGTATTCACATATTGCTACCTATGCTGCTCACCCCACCCTCCACTGAAAATATTGAGTGTGGATGAGTCATCTGCTCACAGATTGCCTATTGGTACCTTGCAACACAGGGAGCTGGCACAGGACAGAGCAGCTTTCAAAACTGAGGGAGCACACTATGGCAAAGGTGCATTTGCCCTACTCATTCTTGGCCTGTACAAAGCTTGACCATAGTGAAAAATTGTTTGCTAATTCATACAAACAAATTTGAGTTATGCACCTGCAAACACATATACAAACATACATTCTTATTTTTCCATAATAAATGCTTAAATATTTCAGCCTGCATGCATAGGAGATTGAACTTGAGTTTGCTTTTATGTCCAGGAAAATCAAAGGTCCAAACAGACAGAAACCATAACAAATGGTTCCAAATCTCAGGTTGATTCTCAGACATTCTTCAATGTGCAGTCTAGCATAAACACTTCAGTAAAGGAAGCTTGCTTTTGGCAGATCTACTGGGCAGCAAATTAAACAAATTCTTCTTTAAATATTTTTGAAGGACATGGGACAGACTGCTGTTCAGTTGTTAGTACTTGTTCCATCTACCATGCAGGTATATAAATGACATTTCAAAGTACAGATGGAACTGGCTGTGTAGTGTATAAATCAATACAAGTATTGTGTGGTTTTGTGATTTTCTTAGCGATTTCTATCTGTCATAATAATGATTAAAGCTTTCTGGGAAATGCAAAGCATCCATGAATCATTCTATGGAAGCTGATGGCTCTCTCTAGATGTCTCATACACCTGCCATCTACAACTAACCTAAACCACTGAAGCCCATAGGCTCCTTCCCTGCTGTATAGACATGACACGCTGCAAAACAGACATGGTAGGAACGACATAGGAATAAGCTGTGTAACTCTCCCTTGCTTCAGTATTCAAAAGACCTTTTCTTTTGTTAGCATTATTGCCATCTGCCATACCAGCCACCTTTCAATATCGACTGACAAGAGGGCTCTTAGTTAATGGCAGCAACCGTTTCCTATTCTCAGTTGCAGAGGGAAAGGAATCAGGGAGTGGTAACAATACTATTTAAGTCTGTGTCATCCTGTGCTTCAGTTACCTTTTTTTAAGCACAGCCACCAACAGTAGAGCTGATGGCTGAGTGATCTTTCTGTAAGTGAATAAGGGAAAGAATGCTTTACTTTTTGAAACCTTGCTGGTTCTCCAGATGGCCTTATCTACGTAGTCAGATTCTCAAATTTCTTATGCTATTTCAGTAGTGTGTGTTTGAAAGATAGACCTGTTTTAAAAGAGGATGTTCTCTTGTACCTCAGAGATACTATACGGAAACCAAAAATCTGATTCACTAGATTACGTTAACTGTACTTGCTGTTAATCATCCATTATTATTTCAATATAGGTAACCTTTACAGAGCCATTCACAACTAAATAATAAGGCTTAGCATTAATTTATCAGGAAGAGAATAGTATCCTTTGTCTCAGGACAGACAGTTATAGTAGGAGAGAAACAGGTTCTACTGTATATTCTCTATTTTTCTGAATCTTGCATAAACTTTGCCATCTTGACTGCATTGGCAAGTGTCCCAGTCCTAATCTAGAAGAAGCAAGTTCCCTGTGTGTGACTGTCAACCTAGCACACATTGGTCCTATGATCATTTGGGTATGTTTCCAGCACAGGTGTAAGGTGCAAGCTCCAGGTGAGAAGGAAACACTTCTCCAGCAGCAGCACCTGGGGTAGGAGGCCCTGGCAACTGCAGGTTCACTGCACCTGAATTGGTGTGAAGCTTAGTGAATTCAACAATATTAACTAATTACAGTTACAGTGATTATATAATAGTAATGATAGTAGTGATTCTTTCTTCACAGTGAACAGGAACTCTTTGACAAGAGACAGATGGTTTCTAGTCTGTCATTCTTCACATTTCAGGAATCAGTGGACACAGATTCTTAAGTCTCAAGATTTCTGCTTTTTTTGGAGGTCAGTCCTTTTCTACATTGTCTAGAGAGAATGCTAAGCCCAAATGCACAGTGAAAAAAGCCCAGTAAATCCTTGCTGGACTTTTATTAGTTGTGTGGTAGCTGATAAATGGGTTTCTATTCCGTCACGTAGATGGTAGACTATCAAGGATTTACAGGCAGAGCGTAGTCATGTTAATATCATTGCCTTTGATTTAAAGATAAAGCTGTCTGGATAAAAATATGTAAGCCTGCACA
Organism: Astur gentilis; assembly: GCF_929443795.1. Lineage (NCBI taxonomy): Eukaryota > Metazoa > Chordata > Aves > Accipitriformes > Accipitridae > Astur > Astur gentilis. The sequence continues at coordinate 9,281,116 of NC_064905.1, forward strand.
AGATACAGAAGTTAGACAAGTGATTCAAAAGATTGTGATAGGCTAGTTAATATTCTCTCCTTGAGCATATTCCCTTAAGAGTACACATTTAGAAATCAAACTAAATGAACAAACCCACTTTTCGTATGTGTGTTTAATAAGTCTTTACCAACTATTACCTAATGAGGTTTATTTTGTTGTAGAGATTTAGGGTTAAATTTAATTTAATTTGTTTTCACATAATTTTTGGATAAAGTTAACTTTCTTCTAAACTTACTTCTCAGATATGGATATTTCTATACTTGAGTTTTCTTCCAAAAGTATGATTAAAAACCTTCAACTCATTTTAGACCTGAAGGAAGGTGAAATAATGAACTTCTTATTTAATTGGCAGGGCCGGGGGGGGGGTGGGGCAGGCAGTGTTTGCTTTTACACAAGAGTAAAACACAACAAAAAGAGGAGAGTGGGGGGGAGAGAGAGAGAGCTTGTTTGCCTCTTACTCAGAGTCACTTAAACCACTATGTTGCCTGGATGGCTTCTTATGTGTCTAGAGAATCCATATTTTTCTCTCAGAATCCTACAGTTCACTGATTTTTGGTTGTATGTTAGCTAAGGGACTAATGTAGAAGTGCTAACTTATTGCAGTAGCTTTGAATAAGATGAATACGTGTTAGATCCTGAATGTCTTAAATATTTATTTTATTATACTAAACACATTAATATTTCACTCTAGAGTAACTGTGGAATACATTGATAACCAGTATTATCCCCTCTAGCTCACACTCCTTGACTGTGATCAGAGATTGGATTTATGTCACTTCCCTGTAGATACTCACCTAAGCACTTGAGTAAAATTAATTCATCTATATTTGTCTCTGTTTTATATATTCTCTCAGAAACAGTTATATAATTGAAATACATAATTTAAATGCATGCGTTCCAAAGTCATGCGCTTGTATTTTTGTACATTTAAGAACGCGCTATTAGCTGTGAACTCAGTTAAACAGAAAGCAAACACCTCATGTAAGTTGTTTGGTGGTCTCAAGTTAAACTGTCTTTTAATATTGTACTATAGAGCACAACTTATAAGAAATCTGTTAAGATAAAAATATGAAATTAAAAGTTTTAGTTGTCCCTTTTAGTGTTGCAAATAATTTTCATGTAGTTATAACTGTTAGTCTTTCCCTTCCTTCTTCCCCATGCCCTCCCAGGAAAAAAAAAAGGGGGGGGGGGGGGGGGGGGAGGGAAGAAGTACTATTTCTCAAATTATTACTTGTGGATTATTTGGTAAACCTTAGTTTTCTCCTTATTTTCCTTTGTTTCATAATACTGAAATTTCTTTCACCCCCTATGTTGGAGATGATTACTTTGTATGCTTGCATAAAACACACCTTCTGACATGAGAATCTTTCCCTCTTGTTGACTGCTTAAACAGAGATAAACCAGTTAAGTGTTCCTTAATTAGGTTCATTCTCAACAGTTGCTTGAAGTTATTAGGAAAGATTATATGGTTGCCTTATAGAAACCAGTAAGATGTATGTTTTGTGCTCTGTATTAGTAAAAAGAATAAGAAAAATGTTTTATTCTCAACTTTCCTGACATATTAAGAACAATACAAATGGTAACTATCACAGATTTTACCTGTGGAGCTACCAGCTTTTTCTCTCTCTCAACCTTTGTATTCCCCTAATCTGCATATTAATCATAATAGTATTGAAATGTACATGTTATTTTACATCAATCTTATATTGGAGCATCATCAAAGTTACAGTACTGTAAAAGATTAACCTTCCAAATATCTTGAAAAATGTAGCTGCTTTTTGTAAGTATCCTTCTGAGGTATTTTTATACTCAAATATTTTGCTTACCTGTTTGCAAACATTTCAGACTAGCAAATGAATGCACTAAACTATTAATTGCTTGTACTGCAAAAATCTATATGTCCTTTCTTATGTTGCGGTTAAATCACTATATATTTACATCCAAGCTGCTGCATTTACTTCTTTTCTAACAAATGTTGTTAGGCCTGTTGGAGAACATAAAACTTTCATTTACTTTGCTGTATCCTTCTGTAATGATTGTCCTTAAATGCCTCACTATAAACAGGAGCTAGCTAGCTATCTCGGTCAATTGACACATGTATTTGAAGGCTTCAAATGAAACCTAATATAATACAGTTTTAGGACACAAATTTATATCTGTTTTTTCACCTTCTCCTAATATAAAATGTAAACATTATTTATATGTATATATTTAAAAAAAAACAACCCAAACAGTGTGAACTGGCGGGGGGGGGGGGGGATGGACCCCAAACAAACACCATAACACAACAGAAACATGCAAATTATTTCCAGTATAACAAGTACCCTCTTCCAATGAAATTCTGAATTAAAGATGCAGGTTTATTTCAAAAATTTCATGCTGAATTATGTATATAGAAAATTATGTGAATCAAAAAGATTATTAGATTGCTCATGTATTTGCTACATATGTAACCTGAAATAATTTTTTATGCATTTCACAGAAAAGCCATATGATCTATTAATATTTTAATCATTTCCTGTTTAACAGTCTCGCAATTCTTAAGAATTTTGAATAATCTGCCCCTTTTTTACAACAGCATTCAAAATTGTAATTTATTGCAGATTTTTTCTGTCTTTAAAGATTTGTTGGTACTGTATATACTATTCTTACTACTATTTTTACAGTGGATAAAATCATATTTCTCAGATGAGTATCTTAGAATCAGTAATTTGTCACTGGTTATAAAATATAGAAACACTAATTAGAATAAGTGCTTTCTAGTTATTTATAGACTTTACTAGAAAGGGGATCTGGAAGGGGCTGAAATGAAAGACACACATACACAGAGAGAAGATAGAGAAATTATTTGCTTCAAATACTTGCCAGATGTTCTTTGACATGATATATGGTGAAAGAATTAAATATATTCTAGAACAATTTTATTATAATAGATATAATACTCAGGGGCTTCTCAAGTTGCTAACACTTATATCTTAATGAAAAATTGTTCTTTTCTGTCTTGAAATAGAAAGATGCATAAATGAACACAGTGTCAAGAGCTGGATTGAAGTGAATTTTTGTTAGTTCTTTGTGTATAGATGATATTCCAGATAAATATTCCAGCCCTGTACTTAGTGAACTCTCCCATCTTATGTTATAATCATCAGGACTCTTGCAAATAAAGAAACATGGACAAAGTTTATGAAATCTGGTCCTGAACATTGGCTCTTATGTATAGACTTATGGAGGGAGAGATGTAATACATCATTCTTGGTTTTGCTGAACAACATGAAGAGATGGCAGTGAACTCTCCTATGCAGAAAAGCTCTAGACCCCAGGTACACAGTGACTGAAAGAGTTGGGTTGCTACTTTACTCTGAACCTTGGAGAAAGAAAGTCTAAAAGTCAGGAGTTGTGTTATGTGACAGACAGTAACACAACGATAATGGGTATGTCTACTTGCAACAACATCCCCCCCACCCCTGCTCCAACATGTGCTTTTATCCACAGGCTATACAGTGTTAATTTGTATAGGGGCTAGTAGTAGCACAAGCATGGACATTTTATTTTCCAATCAAGTGAGGCTGTAGTTTAGCAGATTTATTAGAATGCTTGCTATCAAACCTACAGTTTCATGGGGTGGTGCCTGTCTGTTCCCAGTACATTCATCTCCTTCCACCTCAACATTGGTAACTTTACTTTCCATAGCCTCAAACTTGATCATAGTGAAATAACCTATCAACTTAAAATTAGATCCATCTGAAAGTATATATTTGGTTTACCTAAAAGATTTCCATTTCTTCCACTATTTTGGCAACTTTGTGTTTATTAAGTCTTGCATATAGTAGGTAATATATTTATATATATCCATATAAATATATAATCTTAATCAGCTCTGTCACCTTTTCATATATGTATTAATATATGTAATACATAAGAGACAAAACAGTTTAGGCAGTGGACAAAAAACATTATGTTATAGGACAACTGGAGGAAAAATAACAGTTTAATGGCAGCTATTTTTATCCTCTTTATCCTATTTCCCAGTATAATTATTTCTGGATCAGTGTCCTCCTTTCTGCATGCAGGCTTCTGTGAATATACTAATTTTTTTTTTCCTTTGCTGTAATGTGTCCTTTTCATTTGTTTTTCTCAATTTTTATAGCTACCCTTTCTCCATTTCTCACAAAAGCATTCATAGCATTTAAAAAAAAAATGTTGCTTAATTCTTATATGTTGTAAGCATAGTATTTCCATTTAGACATGTCAGCCCTTTCTTTCTGGCAACATTGGTATTTCTAATTGAATCTTAAACATGATTTGTCTATGCAAACTTTACAGTTGTAGATAATAAGATACAGAAGCTATTCTTTTCAGTTTAATCGGTGTGTTGGGTCATAGTGGCCTTGAGGTCCTAAGGTAAATTCAGCTTTCTAAAGTCTGAGTGCTTGAGTATATGGGGAGATGAATACTGATTCCCTTTAAAATGCCTTGAGATCAATGGATGAAACTGATGATCAGTGGATGAAAATGGTTGTGTATAATTTCTGAACTGATGAGACTGTAATACTGTGTTTGCTATATGACATGTATGGGAGCTAGACTGGATAAAGAACAGCTTCTGCCCAGTAATTTTTCAACAGAGAAGGCAATTCCACTATCTGTACAGTGTATTACTGTGCCTATTTTTTGTGTAATTCTTACCCCAAATTTAAGTGAATAGCATTCTCTGTCAGCAAACTCTAAACTTTTCCCAGGTAGCCTTTCCTTTAAAAATAGTGTTTGAAAAATGCTACAGCAGTAATTTTATATTACCTGACTCTTAACTCTTGCCAGCTTTCATTGTGTCCAATGAGTTCTGTCCACCTTTATATATGTCAGCCAAATGTAATGGCTCTCTGCAGACACATCATTTCATGTCTTTGAAGCCTCAGCTACTTCTAGTTTAGCTTAGCTACCCCAAAAATCTGAAATTATTAGTACTGTCCTTATTTGCGTTTACTATTCTAATTAAATATTTTTGAGTGTGAACCTACAAGCATGTATGTTTAAGCTCATATAAATGCAAGAATACTGATACATGAGAGATCTAGCATATATAAATCTTGCCTCATGAGAAGACTACAGCTGACAAGAAGATGGGATAGTCTCATAAAGGCCCAGGTCTTACTAAAATTTGTTTCTGTGTACAACTTTCTATAAAAGTCCACGCTTGTGTTGAAGGACAAATTATAGTAATAGCCAGATGGAAAAATTCTGATGATAAGAAAATTTCATATTGAAATATGTTTGTCAAAAAAAATACTCTAAGTGAACACTTTAAGTTTTGTCTCAGCTGCAGAGAACCTTGGGCTTCTTCCTATGAAGAATGTCTGTGGGCTTCTGAAGTTTTTCTGACCCAGGTCCTCAGCAGTCACACTGTCTGCTAAATCAAGAAGCATGATCTAAGTCTTAGGGCTGCTGTCCTTCCAACAGCACTGGAAAGAGCGGCCACTTGCTGTGTCTTACTATCTGGGCTCCCATTACCCACACATCAGGAAAGCCCTCTTGGAAGGCTACAAAGAAGTGCAAGTTTTGCAGAGAATATCTGTGTTTCTGGATTTTGCTGTCCATCATAAATTCAAATGTTAAAATCCATTGCAAAAAAAACTTTGCTTTTTCCTAGTCAAGAGTAATGATAATACTGCCTTCCTCATCCTTCCTTTCTCTTATGTGTCTTCCTTACTGATTTAGATTATTTAGCTTGCAGAAGTCTGTTGATAATCTTAGTTTCTACAGTGCCTAGCACAATTGGATCTTGTGGTGCTACTGCATGACAGCCTTTATTGACAGGGTAACATTTATCTACTGAAGCTTTGAAAATTATTAATTAAAGTACCTCATGGGAATTGCCAGCTTTCCTCAATAAAGTATTTTTTAAATCGACGGCAGATTTAACAGCTAAATTCGAGTCAAATATTCTTTCTGTAGGAGTATTGTTGAATGTCTGTCAGTTTCAGCAACCAAAGACTACTGAATGATTCCAGTTATCGTTGTCTGACAAGTAACATCTTATCAACAGACAAAAATATTAGTTTTTTACTTGAGAAGAAATGTTAGTAATATCTTCAGACCTTGGTCCTCCTTGTTCTGATTGTTTCCTATTATGGTCTAAAAACTTTAAAAAATACCGAGTTGCTTTACTTTTTCCTTTTGCTAATATCATGATATTTATACATTTCTTTTTGGTATATCTGAGATAAGGAGTAATATACTTTCATAAAATCATAAAATAATTTCAGTTGGAAGGGACCTCTGGAGGTCATCTGTTCTAGTCCCCTGCTCAAAGATTGGATCCACCTCCAAAGTCAAATCAATTTGCTTAAGGTCAAATCCCCCTCAGTTTGGAGTATTTCCAAGGATGGAATTTCACAGCCTTTCTGGGTAGTCTGTTCCAGTGTTTGGCCCATCTTCCTATGACTTTTTATTACCATTTATCTAGCTGGAATTTCCCTTCTTGCAGTTTGTATCTGTATCTGTTTTATATTAGTGCATTAATACTGTTTACCAGAAAGTAAAGAAACAATCCAAATCTTCTCAGTGTATAACACAAAACCTATCTAGACATGGGAGGAAAGGTGTGATTTGGGTTCAATCTTCCTGTACTGCATCAAAAGTTAGTCTTGTCATCAGTGAAACTCTTACTGTGTTTGAAACTTAAGCTTCCTCCCCACTCCCTTTGATCTACCTCACACATATTGCTGCCGGCGGCCTGAACAAGTTAGCTGAAATGCCAGTAAGCAATACAACTACATAATCAGCATTTGACACTGTTTGTGAAGAACAGGAAATAATAATAGTCTATGTCACAGAGTAAAACAGAGAATGTGAAATTGTAGATAAAAATGGGAAAGGAGGGGAATGGAGTGTAATAATGACAGAGTAGCAATGAGCCTTCTTTAGCTGGCAGCGCTTTATCACAATGCAGTTTCAAAAGTATTCTTATGGGATGTACTCCGAGTACCTGAGGGAGAGAAAGTATTCTTAGAAATAACATTAATAAAAGATCACACTGATCTAGCTAGGTTTTGCAATGGTTTTGACAAATGCAGATACCTAACAAAACAATGAAAGTTCAACGAAAGTTGAACAGAAGATGATTGCTATACATCAATTTCGTTTGTTTTCCTATCTCCATCTACTGGCAGGAGGCTATATTACACAATTGCCTGCAATGACGTATGGTTACCGAGACTGTAAGACTACTTCAGCACTCAGCTGAATTTTTATCTTATGCATCATATTAAACGACTGCAATAACCAATTAAGATAATATGCATGAGAATCAGAATTTTTTTTCTTGAAAATATTGTTAGTAATCCTATTTTCAGCTTCCTCTGCCCTATAATTCATAGGCACAAGGTTTTGGAGAGTAGCAATAGAAATGAAATATATTGATCATGAGTATTAAGGCATTATTGATTTTTATTAATTTGTGTTTGGTGCATAGCACTAATTAATTGTATTAGTAGTAACATGCACCTATTAAAGCATTTACAAAAATATTTAATTTATTGCAGTAGTAACAGTCTGTAAAGTTTAACAGTTCGGTTATGACTACAGCAGCAAATCTTGTGGAATTCCACTGGTAAATTCTTTAAAAGTAGAGACATTAGTGCTTAAAAATTGCCTTAATAAAATGTGTATTATCTTCCATACCCTCATCAAAGTTACTTTACCTTTTCTGGCCATTATTTTCTGGTCATGTTATCTCATTTCTTTTTCCACAATGTGCTGACTGCCTTCTTGTAAGTAAAGAAGAAAGTAGGGTTTGACATCTTTAGCTCATTGGACCAATTGAGATTTAGATGACTATTCTGCATGATTATTGCTGATCATATGTTTTGGAGGTACTAGAAATTCCTAGCAGGGCAGCTGCTGGTCTTGAAGTTTACTTTTTTGGGGTAGACCAGAAGCTCAGTTTGACTAAGTGTAGAGTGCTATTCAAGAAGAATATCTTTATGCCCAGCCTTTACTCTGTGCCATATTTTACTAAAATATTTTTATCTGAGTATGTATACAGAAGTTCATTCAACTGCATGTGAATCCACCCAGTTATCTGACTCAACTCTTGCTTGAACTTCCCAGCTTATTTTTACTTTTATCTGAACATGGTTACATGAGTAACTCTTGCTCATTATGAGGTCTGCTCCTGATTTTATTTTATTTTATTTTTTAAATCAGAACAGACTCTGAAAATTTTACTACTTATTTCAAGAAGTTTTCATCTGCATTCATTACGTACAAATTTGTTAATTTTGATCCAAAGTCAGTAACAATGGTATAAAGAAGGTTATGATATGAAGAAAATTATATTTGTTTCTAATTGCCTTGTGCTGAATTTTGCAGTTTATTTTAACAAAAAAGATGGATGTTATATACCCAACTGAAATGCAGATTGTCTTAGTGTATGTGTTTCTTGATATACTCAGCAATAAAGACTGTTTCAAGGCCAGAAAATTCCATGTGCATGAAAATTGAGTTTAAAATTCTATTGTATTTCAAGAACTCACAGCAAATATTACAGCTTACCTCAGCTGGCCCTAGTCAGATACAAAAATATGACTATGTATGGAAGTGCTATGAAGTCTGTAGATTTTGCTTTCTGAAGTACAGAATGTCATTTCCTAAGGAAAGGATAACCATGCCTTAAATCTAAGAATTACATATCTACTGACTGAGCAGGAGCCTTAAAATGGGGCTTTCCTTTAAAGGACAATGACTTAAGTTATGATGGATGATTTCTTTCTAGATAATGTTACAGAATCTCACTCATGCAAACACAGAAGACAAAAGATTAAAATGACCAATTGGTATTCAAAAAGCAACTGTTCTTGTTATAATACACAGAAACTGGTATTCAACAGCTGAGTAATATATCACTGAAGTATAACAGCTTTTCTAGAACTTTGTTCAGGAATTCAGTAAAGAAGGACAGCTCATCCCTTCTCTAATGCAAAGCATGAATTGTGTTTTCAAGTCCAATTATTACCTTTGTTATATAATTTATGTATTTACAAAATTTATAACACTGTTGAGAACTGAACCCTATGCAAATCAGCAAGGTATGAAAGGAAAATGCCCGTGTAGTACTCCTGTTCTCCAAGGTGCTTTTTATAGATTGATTTTTGGGTTTTGCAGAGTAATTTGTGCATGTTATGTTGAAAGTCCTACCTGCAATTGTTGACAGCTTGAACTTCTGACTGGGTCAGTCAGCAGCATCTATGTACATAGCAGAGTTGTATACACTAGGGAAAGTAATTTTATTTTTAGCAGATATCTCTCTTTATGTAGAAGTCTCAAAATAGTATCCTAATAAAAATCTGTTGTATATTCCCCATTTCTAGGAGCTATTCAGTGTATACTAAATGTGTGGGCAATTTTCTCCCTCTCTGCAAGACTTGCCCCATCTAAACCTGAAACTGTCTTTGCGTAATTCCTAAAATCCTGTAATGTCATTCAGCAAACGAAGTTTCATTTCTGTGGTTACCTTGCTAGCAACATTTAAATAATCTAACAAAAATGTTTTTAGTAAGCTTTTCTGATCTTTCTACTTTTTCTAAATTTTATTACCATCTCAAATTTTTCCAAGAAGAAGTGGGTCTTTAAAATTTTTCCAGGATCATAGCACAAATAAATCACTCAATTTAATGAAACATTAAACACAGAGCTTAAAAGTGGTTCAATAAAATCATTAGCTGATCTACACTAGAGATATGATATGATAAAGTTTTAACTTGGAATCTGTGGAGTCCTTTTAGGAACTACCTTATCTTTTTTGGTACAACTCTACCAAGAGAATTGGGGGTGGGGGTGGTTTTTTTTGTTTTCCCCTAGTCTTTCCAGTTATTTGGGTGATGATTAGGGCATAAAATACCTACATTTCTTGAATAATGCCAATGATGACTGAGGAATAAAATCAGATATTTTGGAATAGATCTGATAGTGCATAAAACTATGATTAAAACTAAAAGAAGGTTGCAGGTGGACTAGAAGAAAAATGTATGACCTTTTTGGTATATCTTTAGTAGTTGTTTTCTGCAGTTACACCTATGCAACATGCATACTTCAGTGCCTATAAAGACAGATACTTCTTTCAGCACGCTGATACATTTATGTTCAATACAGGTGAACGTACTGTGAGACACTGAAATGAGTTAATATCTCAAACATTGTGGTGGGGCAATGTTCTGCTTAAAGATAAACCCTGCACAGCAAGGAACCAAGGTGAAAAGCCCATCAGCTCAGACCTCAGCAACAGGAGGGAGAGGGCGTGCTGGAGGGTGCACAGCTCCCTGTTCTGATAGAAAGATCAAACAATAGCCATATCTGCAGGGAAAAAGTTACTCCACAAAAACCCCCAAGCCCAAAGGCTCACAAACTGCTCATTAGCCTGACAAGTTTGGGTGCCTGCCCAAAGGAGGGGCAAGGATGATAAAAGGACACAAACTGAAGCCCCAGGTGTGTAAGCCCACTGGAACTGGACCCCTCATCTGACTGAACCAACGCTGGACCCAGGACCGGTGAAATCTCTCTCTCTTCCTTTTTCTCTGTTGTCTTCTGTCTTTTCTTTTCCTTTTCCACAATCCCTACACCTCATCCATTTAAAGACATAAACGGTTGACCAAGTCTGAGATTAAGAGTGGATCCAGCTGCCCCTGCGCCCTTCTCTCAGGAGGAGTCTAGAAAGCAAGGGGGTCTGCTCTGAACCTCATGACTCAACGGGAGGGATCTCCTTATTCCCTGAATTGATGTATATGGTTACCACGGGTTGCATGGTTTACAGAAGTAGTCTTATGCCAATTCCTGTTGTGAGAAACACTGCCACCTACTACCACGCCTCCCCAGTTCAGTTTGCTTCTGTCATGAATAAAATCTTTAACTGATTGTTTGGTGTCTTTTCACCTTAATTTAGCCTGAGGGAATTTCGAGTTAGAGGACTCCCTGCTCTGTCCAGTCTGGGTTGTGACGCATACTTGTATGTATTCAACTGATTTTTCATGGCTTCAGTATCTCAGGCTTAGGGTCTTTTCTTGCTTCTTGCAAGTGATGAATTTGTCAGCTTTGTCAGAAAATACAGTTTAGGTACTGAAATTTTATTCTTGAGGGAAATGAGAGAGATTTTTAACACCTAAAACCGTGTTAATGGGACAAAAGAAGACTTGAAAACTCAGATTAACTTTTCATTATTTAAAGAACACCTCCATTATGTGAGAACACTTAGAATTCAGGAGCCTTTGCAACATAAGCAAATTCTCCTAACAAATCTCTGTCTTCGTCATTCCTAAAACAATGACTGTCCCACCTATGAGAAAACTTGTTAGGGTAGGAAAGCAAGCATTGGATGCTAGCATTGCTTTTATTTTGGAATTCAATAATATAATTATCACCTGAATTATCAAAATTGTCTTCTGCTTTGAAATGTCCAATCTGAAAGCTAAAATGGTCTGGTTTTGTTAGAGAACGGTCAGTCACTTTCAGAAAAGTGTTCTAGCTTAACTCAGTATCTTCAGAAACTCAGTCATAATGTGAAGGGGTTGTGTACACAAGTTCAGTACTCCTGAATTTTTCTAACAATGGGTGAAAGGTAACTTTTTTGAAAATCTGTCCACAGCTTTTCTGTGGTTATAAGCAAACTTACAAACTACTATGAAATATTTATCGAGTAATGAACCCTTCAATATGACTTATTCAAGAGAAAGCAGGAAGCTGGGAAAAGGTTTTAAGAAAAGTTTTTAAGGTTTTGGAGTTTGCATTTTAGAAAGGGTAACTGGCAAACCAAAATCCAAAGAAGAGACTATAATTCTGCCTAATAAATAAGGAATTATGTAGGATCTGATATGTGATCTGATTCTCACTTTTCTTTCAGAGTTAATGCAGGAGGTGGTAAGGTAAATCCTTATTGTTTACTGTTATATATATGGAGAGTTTAATCCCAAATTTTTAAGGGGGAGGAGGGAGAGAAGAAGAAATCCAGATAGGTAGTGGAAGATTTTCTTCAATTTTTTTTAAATGGCATGTATTTTTCAGACTAACAATTTAGCCTCCAAATAAAAGAAGCATTTTCATAATGCATCACAAAGAAATTAATTACTGGAAAAATATTAATTGTTTAAACTCATACCAAAATTCCTCCTTTCCTCAATGTTCTTATCTCCAACGGAGCATAGTGGAAGAACTCATGTACAAACTTATTAGCAATTGAATTGCAAATAACTTTCCAGGAAATAAGGTTTTTAGAAAGTTCAGTAGTTTATACCCTGTTTTGAAGCCCATTGAAATGTTTCCCTTTTGAGAATACAGATCAACCCTTAATATATCATATGAAAGTCAATTTCCCAAATTCCCTTTTTCTTTTACTGCAAACAAGCTTAAAGCCTTTTGCTTTGTTCCCAGACAAACCAAAACAGCTTTGTTGAGCTTAAGCCCCTGAGTTATAGTGTAGTGAAGTGGGAATTTAAGTAAATATTGTACATAAACTTATTTATCAATGTGATAAATATCTATTTTTTGATAATTCATGGATTTGCCCTCCAAATTGCATACATAATGCATTACAATAAAGGAACTAAAACTGATTAGAATATTTTATATGTAAGATATGCTGTCCTGAACACAGGAATTTTTCACTCTTAAGTGTAGAATACTGTTTTGTCTTCAGGTACCCTGAAGACTAATAGCAACAATTTGAGTGCCTTCAGGTTTCAAAAATACTTTAATTAATACATGTTTCTAAATGTTTAAGGGTATTTGGATGTGGAAATTAAAATTAAATATCACTCATATCTTAGATGCCAGTTAACTGTTTAATCACATTGACTGCTACCAAGTACTTTGGCCTAAGAGAAGAAATATTTTTTTTCTTGTTTAAGATTTTTTACCCCAATTAAAGTTGTTATAGATCTGCAAACATGGGATAAGTTCATAAATCATAAATTAAGGGAAAACTACCCTACAGTAATTAAATTGTAGTTCTCAACTCTATCATCTTAGAAAGGTTTTGTTCAAGATTCCAGTTTGAGTCTCCTGATCACTACAAAACCTCTAAATTTGTTGCTTAGAAAAAATGAGGTAACACTTCCCCTACTGGTCTATTTTCTTACTTTAGTACTACAAAAACATTAAGCTACAGATGCTTTGTGCACGTAGTTATCCTGCCATTATATTAATGACTTTGAAAGTTAAAAAAAAAAAAAAAAAAGCTAAGTTCTAGGGTTCCAGAACTACAATTCCAATTCTTGTATCAATCAATTGGATTGTTGATTCATTGTCATCCTTCCCTTCCCCAGTTTGTGGTAACTCAAAACTGTCCAATTCCAAGTGTCACTTTTCTCCCTGGAATGAGCAGAATGGAGCACACTTGTAAGTTGCTAAAAGTGCCACGTTAATAATGAACCTCATTAATGGGCTCAAGATGAGCATTATGCAGAGATTTACTACATTCCTGCTGCAATTATATCATCACAAGAGTATTTGAGGTAAACAACAACACTGTTTATCTACATCAGTAGATAGGGTCATGGAATGTGAGTATGTGGAGACTTCTCCAGTACTTTGGTGCATAATAGGTTGTTTTAAGGTCTTTTATTTGAAACATTGTTACTACTTCCATTTTTACAGCAGATATCTTTTTCTTGATCATGGGAAAGTTTGACAGCAGAGATTCATCTATGACAGCAAAACTTGATCACATTTGGTTTTATAAGCTGTAATAGACTCACCGCTTCTCGGAAGTAATTTTTTTGTTGGAATTACTTAAGTAGCACACAAAACCTGCAAACATTTCCTTAGATCTATATAGTCATCCTTTTCTCAAATGATGGCCAGCAACTTATTTGGAAGCAGAAATTCCATTTGTTGCTGCCAGAAGTATCTATGGTTGAGAAAGCTGAGTAGAAAAAACTGGGCTTTTTGGATGAATGTGCAGGGCTAGAACCTAACTTTGAATGGTTAACACTTTCTTCTGGAGTTTCAGAGAGCATTAGAAAAGACTTCTTGCCCTATCTCCAAGGAAGAATAAGAAAATCCTTGGAAGGGAAAGCTGTGCATTATAACTAGAGTACCTGAAGGGTATGCATTTTAGAATCTGCTTTTATAAAACTAAAAAATCTTTTAAAAAATATTAAAAAAAAAAGAAAAGAAAAAAAAAAGAAAAATCCACCTTACTGAGTTCCAAATAGTTTTCTGCTGCCTTTTCCTCTTAACTTCAACTCCCTTTAGCAAATTTGACCTCTTTTATCAAAACTTGATGGGCAGGTGACTTTTTGAAAATTAGTAAGCTTGTTAATCACAACTCATTGCTAAGTGTTTATTTTAACTGTCTTGCAAATAGGTCTTCTGGGTAACACACTTGATTCTTTTTTATACCATTTTATTATGAAGTGTTCACTCTGAGTGACCATGTACATGCTTATGCTTTTTTCAGCTGTATTTGTCCTAGCTTTAGATCTCAAGCTCTCAAACAAGTTTTCAGTGGCTGGAGACAGAAAATCCCAATGTAATTGGCCACAGCTGGGTCATGTAACACAAGGCAGAGGGTACTGTTAATGAGGAAAATAAAGTCCTTCCTGTTGCATCAAATCTGTGGTAGGAGCACGTGTCCTTACTTGTTTCCTGCTTTACATTATCATTTTCTGATCTGAAGGAGACTTTGAAGTGGGAAGTAAAGAGGTGAGTGATGGGTATCTAGTCCTTGCAGCAGAGAGGGAGGAATGCAGAAGCCATTCTCCTTGTGCACATCCCATCAGCCAGTCAGAGCTCACAGGGCAGAGCCTGATAAGAAAGATGCCTTAATACATATTTTTCTCTCAAAAAACTAAGTCCAATAATAACAAAATAACTTTCTTATTAGACTATAAATTGAATCTGAATTAAGAAATCAGAAAATAAATTTCCCTCTCAGATATGTTATGATAGTTTCACCTCTTCCTCCCCCCGCCCACCCCAGCCCCAAGACATCATTTAGTGTAACACTATCAGTAGAAAGTGATGATTATATGAACGTTGATTAAATAATTGTAAAAGATACTTTATTTTGAAAGTAGTGAAACTAAATGAAGACTTCATTTTGTACAATGCATGATACATATTCAAAATTTGAAAATGTTTTTAATTTGATAGACTTTAATGGAATATGACTTCCAGGTTGCAAGACACACTGTACTTTTTAGTTACTTCAAATAATGTTTCCAAATGACCCACCGGTGCTTAACATCTCAAAGCTGGTGTGATTTCTTGTCATGGTTTAACCCCAGCCAGCAACTAAGCACCACACAGCTGCTTACTCACTTCCCACCCGACCTCCCCCCAGTGGGATGGGGGAGAGAGTTGGGAAAAGAAGTAAAAATAGAACAGAAAAGAGGAAACTAATAATGATAATGCTAATAAAATGACAATAGTAATAATAAAAGGATTGGAATATACAAATGATGCACAATGCAATTGCTCACCACCTGCTGATCGACGCCCAGTTAGTCCCCAAGCGGCGATCCCCCCTCCCCCATTACCCCCAGTTCCTATACTAGATGTGACATCCCATGGTATGGAATACCCCGTTGGCCACTTTGGGTCAGCTGCCCTGGCTGTGTCCTGTGCCAACTTCTTGTGCCCCTCCAGCCTTCTTGCGGGCTGCACTTGAGAAGCTGAAAAATCCTTGACTTTAGTCTGAACACTACTGAGCAACAACTGAAAACATCAGTGTTATCAACATTCTTCTCATACCTAAATCAAAAACACAGCACTGTACCAGCTACTAGGAAGATGATTAACTCTATCCCAGCTGAAACCTGGACATTGCTAGACAAAAAGAAAAGATCTATAACAACTAGACATGTTGTCCAGCAATGCTGAAGACCAAGAGGTGGGTTTACTAAGGGAAAATCTATTTAGGTGCTTTGACGATAGAGTCAGATGTTTAACAGAATTATTTAAAGGCAAGTTAGACAGCAGCATCTACTTCCCACTAAATTTCACTTAGTCACTTCTGTAAATCCCATATGTATCTTCTGCATTTTTACGCACTTTAAATATCTGGCCCAAAGGCAGTTGAATAGCTGAAATCTGTTAAAACTATGAGCAGACTTCTCTTCTCCACTACTGGAAGAGAATCACATTTTTAAGACTAGTCCTCAAATTAATAACAGTTTCAATCTTGGAAACTGTTGTTCAATGGGGGTATTAAAATTGTTTGTTTGTGACATTTAGTCAGTGTGACCTGTTAGAAACATCTGTTTTTATTACTTTTCACTAACATAATTAATTTTGTAAGAAATGTAACCACAACTGCAGTACTTTCATCAGCTTTCCTTTTTCTCCTTTCTTTTTCCTTCTCATTCAGAGATTAAACATTCCTGGCTGAATACCAATGCTAATATTTTGTAAAATTAACAAATCATAAGTCAAAGTAAGTATAGCTGTTTCCTTGTAGGAATAGTATGTTGTTAATTTTCCAAGTAACAAACTCCTACAGAAGAGGAGACATAAATTACAGTGCTTGGTGTTGTTTTTTGTTTTGTTTTGTTTTAAATGCATATACTAAGCTTTCTACTTCTTTAAGCTTCCAGAGTAGTATGGACTAGGGATGAGCAAAGCCCCCACTATCAATGTTTCAATTCTAAAACAAGCATCCAAATCCTTTGATGGGTTCATTTAACAGATGACTCGTATAACCAACACAATGGGAAACATATCTTCATATACAACCGTCTGTTATGATGCTATGCCAGAACACAGAAGGGGAGAATGGAAGGTGTTTTTCTTTTCTAGTCTCAATTGATATTACCATTTGTTTTTCTTGATATTATCTGACTGAATGCATGGAAGAGGGTTCCAAATGCATCATATAATATGATAAATCTGTGTGCAAAATATGCATGACTTCATAATAAATATAAATCTTCACTGTAAAAAAGGTAGATATGACTGAAGGATAAGATTAGTCAGAGTGCTAGTATAGTCTCAGGCCAATACTATTTATTCTTTTTTTAAGCACCTATTCTTATAATGAATCAATTCATATATAAACCAGAAGCTTATAACCTACAAAAACATATTCATACTTTAATGTAGAGTTTTCAGGCTAGAGAGTTCTTTTTTTTTTATTAATCATTAAGGGTGTCTGAAGATATAATTTCGTATAAAACACAGAACATTGCTGCAACATTATCCAAGTCTTCGTGATACTTGTGTTTTAGTAAGGAAATGCTGTTTGCAAGATTATTAAAGAAAAGGTATCACATAAATTTGCAAGCAAGTGAGCATGCCCAGTAAATACTTGCATGCTTCCCAGTAGGTTTTGGGATAATCTATTCAGGAAGTGAAAGGAGTATCAGGTAACTTAAGTGATGTAGCTAAATTAACTGAAAGGTGTAAAAGGTGAACACATAAAGCAACAGCACTAGTTCATAAGTGAGCCAGTAGCAATTTTTTTCATACAAATATGTAAAACAAATTAAAAGGTGATTAAATAATTGTGACTTGGAAAAAGATTTTATTAGAAGGAAATAACAGTATATTGATCACTTGCACATAAATGTAGAGTTGTAAATGATTTACCAATTGCAAACAAAAGTGTGAAGGAGAGTCTAACGAGAGAAATAGCTTATGGATGATACACAGAGATAGTGAGTGACCTTATTAACTCTGGAGGCTGCTATTAGATGCTTATGCCCAAAAGGTTCTCTTTGTTTTGTTTCTTCCTCTGCTATATTTTTCTAACATGAATTGAATGACTATTTCCTAGTTTACCAATGATTCTGTGGCACTATGAAACATTCTGGAGATCATTATTAATAAGATGATACTCAACTCTACAGTAACTTTTTATCTATCCCAGATCTTACAGCTTTGCTGCTCTTATGTTAGCTAATTATTAGAAGACTGTGGATAGAAGTGAAATAGCTGTAACTTATTGAGATTTAAATAGGCCTTTCTCTCCCCTATGTGCTCCCTTATAGAGATGCATTTAAATGAAAACCTAAATGACAAATGGTTAAGAAAAAAATTAAAGTGGAATACAGCAAGTTGCAGCATCTTTGTTAGAGCAGATTGCAACATGTTTCAGGTTTAATGTCTTCATAGACTTAAATGTTTTGGCATCTTTGGTACCCAGGGATTCCTTGTGATATGCAAGATGAAATGTAAGCAGTGCAGTGGTTTTCAGAGCAGAATACTTGTCCTATCCTTTGCAATTTACAGCACAACTATATATTATCCTGAAACTACAAAGATGAGCTGCTGTACTCTCGTGCTCAGTGGTGATTTGACCAGATGCAAGGAGCTCTAGACTGGTCTATCAGAGGACATTATTGATCATAGCAGCTGCCTATCTGCTAATCTTAATGTTTAATCACTTGAGAGGACTGTCTGAAACTTGTTGGTTCATTTTGGTAGTCTACCAAGAGTGATAAATAAAACTCAAGTGTTGAAAGAATCTGATTGCAGGAATAGTATTTCTAGGCAAGTTATACTCTGTGCTTATAGTACAAAGCACAGTATTTCTAATGTATTTGTTTTACAGACTTGAAAAAGAATTTGACTTATCCTGCATCAGAATGTATATATAAGAGTTGACATTTTCATAAGGCTGTTGCCGGTTGCATGGAAGCAACACGCTCCATTCTAGCTAATATAATCTATTTTGGTAACAGACATTTGGGTCAATCTGTTCTCATACAAATTCTTAATAAACACATTTTTCCTCCCTCCCATGCAGTCTGAATAGATGGGAAAATGTAAAGCAAATGGGCAAGCTGAAGAATTGCATCTTTATATTTCCAAGAAATGTTGTTATTGTTTACTACTATATAGTATAAGGACTATAAAAATAAATCTCACTTTTTATTGTATTCTATGAAGTTTCATGATACAATTTCAAAACTGTATTTTCTGAGTCAAAGAATAAAAGCTGTTATTTCTGCAGACAGATGGCTAAGCATGTAGTTATCCTGTCTGCATGTGCAAACAAAGGTTATTGCAGTCTCATTGCCTGCACCTTGCTTTCAAAATTTGGCCTTCATTTTATTTACAGAGCTGTTTATTAAATAATGTAGGAAGTTGATTCTACTGTGCCTCTTTTTCTCAAGGCTTGCAGAATATAAATGAATTAGGGTTATGTTCTTTTTATCTTACATTAGCCATTTTATCTTACAGCAAGATTTAATATGAAGTACATCTAATTAAAATTAGAACTTGATTGCCAACTTCTGATCTACTCTAATGCTTATATATTTGGTTATCTTAGAGAGTGCTAGCATTAAATTTTCCAATAATTGAAAAGTATTATTGCATTTAAAAATATTTAGCAACTACTGCACAGTTGTTAAATTTAATAACCTAAACAGTTTGACTAAAATCATTAAAAATCATGTGAGTCTAGTATTTCAAACCACTCAGATCAATCTGTGAGCTTGAAGAGTCAGTTTCACAAGCATCACCAAACAGCTTGTGTCATTCAGTACTTTATAAAATAGAAGATAATTAAATGCCTTCATGAAGGATTTGTCTTCATAAACAAGAAATA
The DNA here is from genome assembly GCF_929443795.1 of Astur gentilis. Lineage (NCBI taxonomy): Eukaryota > Metazoa > Chordata > Aves > Accipitriformes > Accipitridae > Astur > Astur gentilis. Next base: position 9,300,677 of record NC_064905.1, read on the forward strand.
TTCTGTTGTAACCACCACAGAATTGCTCTGTAAGATATGATAGTCAGAGGGCAGAGAGAAATAGTTCCACTGACTAGAGTCTGGTGTGTGTGTTTGTGTATTGGTTTGGGTTTTTCTGTTTTGTTTTTTTGTTGTTGTTGTTCTTTGGGTGTGGGGTTTTTTTGTTGGTTGATTGGTTGGTTGCAGTTTTTTGTAGAAGGCACCCTCGTAGACAAAACAGCTTTTTCCTGATGCAGAATGCATTCCTCTTTTCTGGAGATCAACGATTCAGTTTTTGATGAATTCACAAGAAAAACCAAGCCTTGGGATCATATTAGATTCTGGGGAATGTGATGTCTATCCACTATGTGGCTTTGTACTAAGAAACATGACTGACAATCTCTGATCAGGAAAACTTCAAAATTAGAGAGGCTATGTCAAGATGCTTCTCAGGAAAACCTTCCTGTATCAGAGCCCATTATTGGGTATAAGCGCTTTATTCTTAATCATAACCATTGAAAAGGGTCCCAATATAAGTATGCATGATGCTTGGTGCTATTGTCACAGAACCTGTGTATTGCTAAATCCCCTTTTTAAGTCTTTAAGTAATAGAAGCTCAGTTTGGCTCTCGGAGATTCATTTTGCCAAGATCACAATTTTCGGAGGTACTTTAACTAAAAGAAACTAGGACCTGAAATTCTGGTGTCAGCATCAAGGGGCGGGATGGAGGGGAACAAGCAAAAAACCCCAGTATTTTACCCCTCCATATTCTGCTTTGAATGACAGGATGGGATGAGAAAAGAGACCGGGAGGGAGAGCTTTTCTAATGAGTAATTTGATGACTCCTTTACACCGAAATACTATTGATCTTTTTTGTTTGGGTTTGGTGGTTCTTTTGGCTGGTAACTTGTGTAAAAATCAGTGTCTTATACTGCATCATGACATAGGTGGTTCACTTCTGCATAGAACACTGACAAACAAATATCAATTTAATAAAGTATTTACAGGGTAAAAGAGAGAAGGTGTCCTAACTGAGGTAATGAAATGCTGCTCTCATTTTCCATGGTTCACCAGTGAAGGGTGGGGTCAATACTGTAGTTTATGAGAAGCAGAGCTTCAAGAAGGCTCTGTAGCCCGAGTCACTGAAGACAAAAGTGCTTCATCACTGTCTTTTAATTCTTCTTTGTTTCTTGCTACTGGTTTTGTCAATACTGATTTAGATTTTGTAGTATTTTATAATATACATTCCAAAGTATTGAAAAAAGTGGAAATGCGGCAGCGTTTTTTGTGCATTTTTTTTCCACTGCATGCAGTCCATGTCAGTATCTTTGTTGGTTACCTTGGAAACTATCATGGGGTGAAATTTGATTGGCTGCATTCTCCTATTGATTATTAAAGTCGTGGGCAGTTTCAAGTGGCAGACATCTCATAGGCTGCACAAAGTAAGTAGCACTAAATGATTCACAATTTAAGATTCTTTCATTTTGAAGTAAGACACATGAAGCAGTACATCTGTAATGCCTTCAAAGTTTGATTGGAATGAGTAATGGATTGAAAATTTCATCTTTTTTGAAGCTATAGTGTTTTGGGGGTTTTCTCTCCCCCCCCTCCCTCCCCCCCCCCGACACTTTTGACTCTTCATTATATGTCTAGAGCTATCCCTTGATTTTTTTCTGGTGGTATCTACTACGGGACATGCTTCTGGCACTAAGAGGGAGGAGTAAAAAAAACCCACAAAACACTAAACAAAAAAAGCCCCCAATCAATCCCAAAACCTCATACTGAAAAAAGGACAGATCTTTGTAAGAAACTATTTACTGTTACAAAATATAGTGTTATATTTTATATTGTCAGAGGAATAGGAGTAGTTCACATCCTTTGAGCTGCTTATATTCTTCCCCTTTGTGTCTTAAGAATTTACGTCAAAATTATTTAATAGCCTGTGCTGCTCACATTGCTGACTTCATGAATACTGATAGGCTACAGAGTGATGCATTCAATATCCTTGATTGTGCTTTGCTTACATTTTTTTCAACAGTATGGGAACACATTTTTTTGTTTTCAACCAAAAATTCACTGGTGACTAAGGCCTCCTTATGTCAGATTGTCTCAGTTACTATTGAAAAGGCAAATTGTATGGTATAAAGCAAAAAAAATTGTCTCAAGACAATTTAGAAAGTCATGGATGATAATATAGTTCCCCTATACATCAGTGTTGTCTTCAGTATCTAATGTTATTTGATCATCATTGTCTGTCAAAAAAGTCGAATATCTGATCTTAGCGAAGAGTTTATATCACCTTATGAAGAGCTGATGTCCCAGATTACTCTAGGATGCTTATATGTTTGTATTAGGAGGAAAGAATGAGAGTAAAGTAAAATTACTATACCATTTAGAGATATACTTACTATCTTTATTTTTCAGCTGCTACTTTCTTAGAAGTAGCATTTTATTTTCATTCTTGAATGACTCCAATACTTTTTTCATAGACATTTTTTCAATTCAGAAAATAATGTATAGCTAAAGTACATCTTTACCTCTATGCTCAACCCCGATAGTAATTAATAGCAATGGAACAGGTTGCCCAAGGAGGTTTTGCAGTCTCCACCTTTGTAAGTTTTCAAGACCTGACTGGAAAAAGCCCTGACTGATCCTCTCTGGCATCAGAGCTGACCCTTCTTTTAGCAGGAGATTGGGCTAAATGAACACTGAGGTCTCTTCCAGCCTGAATTATCCTATGCTATGAACCATCCCCATGATAACTGTGACTTATTTCCAGCTAGTGTTTATCTGTCTGTAGCTTTTAGCTATTGGTTTCCATTAGTCCTTGCCCTGTTAAATAACTCTTTTGTACTTAGTGCCTCTCTCATTGTGAGTGAATACTTAAATACAACAAGCAAACTCCCTCTCAGTCTATTTCAAGACAAGCAGCTAGACAGACACTTAATTTATCTATTCTGTAAGTAATTTGCTCCATTTTGCCCTGGACAGGATAGGCCAAAAATATTTAAACTTTTTTGTAATACATATATTGAAGCTGGATGCAGAATTCTCCTTGGAGTTTTCAGTGGTGCCTGCAGAAGTCTCCTCCTCCTTCCTGTTTCAAGTTAGTCAAAAATATTCTGAAAAAAGCTCTGAATCAGAAATATTCTGATCAAATAATTTTCTATGCAAATTTTTTTATTATTTATTTTGAAAAAGGGATCAGAAGCCAACTCCTTTCATTTCTTACAAGTTTGCTCACCAGTTGGACAGGCAGATGTTAAGCATAGACAGCCAGACACAGGTATCTGTAGGGCTACTCCAATCTTTCAGCTCCACTGTAACTATATCATTCTTTCAAAGCAGGAAACCCCAGGAATTCAAGGGCTAACCCTCCAGACCAACCAGCTACATTTTTGTGTGGATGGAGTACAATACTGAATTGTACTCATTTTTTGATGCCCCACAAAAATTAAGTTCATTACATGTAGACAATTACCTTCATCAACAAAATTTGTAATTTTTTGAAAAACTAAAATCAAGCTTTTTGTCCAGACCAGTTGTCTCTAAAATCATGTAGCTGGGAATTAAGTTTTTTTCTACAGTTTAATTTGTCAGACTGTTGCAGCAGCTTTCTGCTATTTTGCCAAGAACTGAAGTTGGACATCTGGCCTGTGGTTACCTGATTCATCCCTCTTGGCATTTTTAGTATAGGCACAACATTGGCTCTCTTCTAATCTTCTGGAGTTTCTCCAGTTTTCCATGATTTATTAGAAAATTAACACTAGCAGACAAGAGATTTCCTCTGCTTCCTCTCCTTTAGCACTCTTTGGGGATTTTTGTTTGTTTGTGGGTTTGGGTTTTTTTTTCTTCTAGGTTTTCTGCTTTTTGCAATATTTATCCTTGGTAAGCTTTCCTTAGCATCCTTCCAAATAATTAATTGTCAACAAATTATTTTGTTATCTTCTTCTGCAACAACTTATCCTGGGTTTTGGGGTTTTGTTTTGTTTTGGTTTGTTTGTTTGTTTTTTCATATAAAGCATTACTGTTTGTACTTTTTTTTATTGTATCCCTAATTATTATGCTGTGAATTATATAATTTGGTATTGTTTATATACTACAGCTATTTTTTCTCCTTTATATGGGTTTTCTACTTTTCATGAAAATTACAGTAAATTATTTAAAACAGCATGTTAAGGCTGATTGTACCTAGGAGGAAAAAAACCCTTTGAAATTTATTCCAAATTAAAAATGACTGAATTGACTTAATCTTAGCAGTCTAGCTGTCTGTGAGAGTATCCTAAATTCAAATTGAGATAGAATAGATTGAGAAGGCTATATTTCGTGTTGAAACATGAAGAATAGAACTTATTAAAGGTTTTCTGTACCACTAATCCTAAAATCAAATTTGAAAAATAATAATATGTTCAAATGTCTTAAGATTTTCTGGGCTAAAGACACTATCTCTACTTTATCTGATCAATTTTCCATGCCTCATAACTTTTAATTTATATTATTTACAATCTCCTTTGCTTTTTTTTTTATTAATCCTATTTCCACCTTCACCTGATCACTGCAATGAAGTTGTCTCTTTCTAGTACTATCACAGATTTGGAACTTTTAGTATTCTGGTCTTTAGAAACCTTTGATTTTTCAATCTTATTTTTCTAAGTTTTTTTTGCTGGCCAATGGATTTCTTATTTTGAGGGAAAGAAACCCTTCTTAAGCACGGAAGATGGGGAGTGCTGCCTGTTTGCTGATGTTGAAAGAAATTGGTCAGGATGATTAGTCTCTAAATGACCACCAAAGTCCAGAATAGCATCAGTTGCAGTATTTTCTGTGTTTTGAAAACTTAATAATGTTTTATTACTCTGGCTGCATGAGATTGTTGGCCAGTCTTCCATAATTAAGTTCTCCTAACAGGCTGCTGAACCCATACATTCCAGATGTGTGTTGAAGAAATAGTTCTTCCTGTTCTGTAGGCTGACTGAGGGATGAGACTTCCTGGGCTTATTAGAGCATGAAATACGCCCTTATAACTCTGATTTTGAGGTTCTTGGACCTCTGAAACAACTGATGAATTTCTATCTGCTTACTAATGTAAATGGATTGTAATCAGTGGTTTCAATTCCAGTAACCACCAGTATCAATAATATCAATTATGTATGTATTTGTTTCTCATGAGTGAGAATTTCCAATTTATTTTTCATGTTACCCAGTCTTTATAATGGACATATAAACAAATGAAACATTCTTTCATTCATTCTTTATTTATTTTTGATACCTTAGTATCTCAGTTACTTTTATGTTACATAATACTTTACTGATGATTTTCTAGTCCTCTATTCAGAAAGTTAGCTTCTTATATATAAAGATTCAGGCTGCTCCATTCAGTCCTTCTTTCTCATGGAAAACTTTGTTCAATACTGTACAAATTAACATCATTAGCTTCATACCAACCATCCAACAAATGGTTTCCTTCAATTATAAGAGCTATAAAAATACTGCCCCCCTTAAGATCTACCTGGAAATAGTCTTCCCATATGTTAAATTTAGCAAACTGAACAAATACTTAAATTTACTTGGTTTGCAGTATTACCTTTATAATCTTTCAAACAGCATGCTTGTTTACCAAATGATTCCATAAGATATTAGGTGCTGCTTGTAGCAGCAAGTCCCTATGGCTATGTGTGAAGCAGTGAGGATCCAACAATACTTTAATAGATGGTGTTTTGAATATGCAGTTGGACTGGGAAATTGCCTCCTTTAACATCTCACCAGTTTGCAAAAATGAGGTGACTTAAGAATAGTGCTAACTGGCAGGCTATGCCTGACTTCAGCCATCATCTCCCCATTAAGTCAGCTGTAAAATTCTCAGCCTGATCATACTTGCATCAGTTCGTATTTGCATCCTAGGAAGCATCACTGTGACGAACTAGTAGATACAGAAGAGCTGTAACAGCTGCTGGTAGTTACAAAAACCAACAATAACAAAAACCCAAACCAAAACAGAAAAACCACCCTCAAACCAATGAATGTCTATCTATGTTTTGATTGTGTTTAGACTACTTACAGGCCCAATTCAATGAAATTAAATCTTTGCCTGGATTTACTTAAGAAAGGGCAGGGTTGCTTCTTGTAGTCCAAACTTGATGATAGGCATTGTTAGAATGCAAATATATGGTGTCTGGCTTCAAATAGCGATATTTTTTTAAGATGGAAGAGGTGAATCAAATTGGAAGTACTGTTCCCTGCCTGTATGGATTGTGAGTTGAAGCATGGTTTTACCTCCCTTTTACCTGAAATTATGCAAGTTCATTTACTGTATCATACTAACTAAAATGTATTTCGGATACTGAAATAGTTGAGTAGCTGCTTGCTACTCATTTCTTACCTTTCTGATAAGTAAGCCACTCTGAAGCATGATTTCAGTTTATTGTATCTGTGCTATATATATTGTTCTGGACAGAGTATTATATTTGCAAAAATAGAAAAATCCAGTCCTCTAGACTTTCTGGAAGTAGCTTTCTGTTTGGTACTGTTTGTCTAATTACTTTTATTCATGCCCCCAGGCAAGCAATATTGGTCAGGCTCTTGTGGTTTTTATTTTTTGTTTGTTATTGTTGTTTTGTGGCTTTTTATTTCCCTGAAAATACACACACTTGATTGCTAGATTGATGTTCAGAAGAATATTTGATTCAAATTCTGTAAATACTTCTTTAATATGTTATTAAAATAATACAGAAACTTGCTAATAGAATGGACAAAGGATACCTGCCTTCCCTGACTTTTCTTTCCAAAGTTATACTCAGACTAGTAATAATCTACAGTGGCTTAAAATTCATAGAAGTACTTGTTCTTAAGAAATGTCATTAGAGATTTTAATTTGAAACTCATAACTTACAGTAATCATAGAATCATAGAATGCTTTGTGTTGGAAGGGACCTTAAAGATCATCTAGTTCCAACCCCCTGCCATGGGCAGGGCCACCTTCTGCTAGACCAGGTTGCTCAAAGCCCCATCGAGCCTGGCCTTTAAACAGTTCCAGGGATGGGGCATCTGCAGCTTCTCTGGGCAACCTGTTCTAGTTGCCTCACCACACCATAGTGAAGAATTTCTTCTTTATATCTAATCTAAATCTACCCTCTTTCAGTTTAAATCTATTACCTCTTGTCCTATCACTACATACACTTGTAAAAACTCCTTCTCTGATTTTCCTGCAGGCTGCCCTTAAGTACTGGAAGGCTGTTGTAAGGTCTCCCTGGAGCCTTCTCTTCTCCAGGCTGAACAACCCCAACTCTCTCAGCCTGTCTTCATAGGAGAGGTGCTCCAGCCCCCTGACCATCTTTGTAGCCCTCCTCTGGACTCACTCCATCAGGTCCCTGTCCTTCTTTTGTTGGGGGGCCCAGAGCTGAATACAGTACTGCAGGTGGGGTCTCACAAGAGTGGAGTAGAGGAGGAGAATCACCTCCCTTGACCTGCTGGTCACATTTCTGATGCAGCCCAGGATACGGTTGGCCTTCTGGGCTGCAAACACACATTGCTGGGTCATGTTGAACTTCTCATCAACCAACACCCCCAAGTCCTTCTCCTCAGGGCTGCTCTCAATCCATTCTCTGCCAACCCTGTGTCCGTGCTTAGGATTGCCCCAACCCATGTGCAGGACCTTGCATGTGGCCTTGTTGAACTTCATGAGGTTCACAGAGGCCCACCTCTCAAGGCTGTCAAGGTCCCTCTGGATGACATCCTTTCCCTCCAGCATGTTGACCGCACCACACAGCTTGGTGTCATTTGCAAACTTGCTGAGGGTGTGTTCAATCCCACTGTCCATGTTACTGACAAAGATCTTAAACAGTGCTGGTCCCAATACCAACCCCTGAGGAACGCCACTCGTCACTGCTCTCCACTTGGGCATCGAGCTGTTGACCGTAAGTCTTTGAGTGCAACCATCCAGCCAATTCCTTATCCACTGAGTGGTCCATCTGTCAAATCCATGCCTTTCCAATTTAGAGACAAGGATGTTGTGTTGGATAGTGTCAAATGCTTTGCACAAGTCCAGGTAGAGGCATCGTTTTGTAGGAAGTAGGAAGGCTACACAGTTCGGACTTCTCTGAGTTCTTATGGCTATTCTGACTGAAATTCATCTGATGCTTGGTGCTGAGGTGTGTTTTGAGGATGTCTCTGCTGGACTCAGGCATGGTCAAGCAGTACACAGTGAGGGAATTCAGAAACTTCCTTCAGTCCATTGATGCATATTCCTGGAGCCCACTGAAAGATCCCGTCTGCAGGTATTGTATCATACCTTGGTCCCTTTTTGCCCTTTAAGGAAGGAGGCAACACAAAAGTGAGGGCACGCAATAACCAGTTGTTCAAGTTTGAATTCCTTGCCCCCTTTATAAGTTTAAAAAAAATTTCTTCCCGAAAGTGCTTTCATTTGCCTACCAAATCTTCTGTCTGGCCTGGCTACATAGGTTTTTCTAAAGCAAAAGTTAACTTGGCCATCTAGATTTGACACACTGACTTTTTGCTGGGGTCAACCTAAAGACAAGAAATTCAGAGCAAGTACTTCAGAATTTGACCAAGTTTGGGTTTTGTGGTATGCCTATTGTTTTAATGTGGAAATAGTTGTAATTTTGCTACTGTGTTGAAGAATAATTAATGTCTTCTCCAAGTTGAATGTAATATTAACCCTCTTTGAAATTTCATATTATCACTACTCTTGAATCTGTTCATTCTCCTAAGCATTGGATGGTCTTTGTCATAAAAAAATAAATCAAAGTGCAGAGTTCCAATAGAAGATGGATTTGTTGGCGGTTTTTTTTGTCTTGTGCTTAATAAGAAAACGTTAGCAGATTTAACCTTGAATGCTAGAGATTAAGCCTGATGTACTTCATTGAATATTCACAAGTAATTGTCAAATGCATTTTATTTGTGATAGGATCAAAGACAAAAGTTAAATGTATCAACTTGGAAGAGATTCTTAACATATAACACTTACCAGTTAATGTACTTGCTGTTAATATATGACATCTTTGTATGCATCTTTATTTACCTGAAGTGTTGAAATATCCTCATAGAATTTGACCACAAAAATACTAATTTGAATTCAAAGGTGTCAGTTAACACAACTATAGTACTCATTCTATGATAGACTATAGTACAAAGATAATAATGGGCAGATGAGCCACTACTTCTCTGGACTGGCTCACTCAGAAAGCATAGGACACTTTCCACTTCACATTGCTTTTCCAATGCCCTAACAAGGCAGATTACCTAATGTTATAGTTCTACTTTAAGGGCAGGAGAAGAAACAGAGATAAAAATAGGTATGCAGATGGAAACTGTTTCACTTTTCCATATGCTAATAGCAAACTGCTAGGCCTCTTAATCATCCCTCTCATTAGTGGCTGCATTTTCAAAATGGTCTCAAAAGGATCTTTAAATGTGAATAGCCAGAAAGAGATCTGCACAGATAAAATTGAGCAAAATTTTGAGGAAGAAAAAATTAGATGCAAAGTCTTAGTGTTCTCATGGAATAACTGGAATGCAATTTTGAGCGTGCAAGTAACTTGCACTTTTTTAATCTAAAAAATGTTTTTAAATACCAACCTCTTTGAACAGTGTAATGGGGGAGGTCTTTTACATTATTGTCTATTGTTAAAAGTGATAACTTTCTTAAAATATTTGAATGAGAATTTTTGTTACTTAGGAAATTTTGAGTATTGAAGAAGGGAGCAGTCTTAAGGCCAGGGACCCACCGATGTCAAAGACAGCAAGTTAAAACACAATGTTGGTAATGTACAAATGTGATCTCAGTGTATCACTGAATATATGTGGAAAAAAGGCAATGTGATACATCTTCAGACCCTGAGTATAGGAGACTTACTGAAAGGAGTGTAATATTCAGCAGATTTATCTGTATATGTACAATAAAAGCTTCAGATTCAAATGTCCAATTGCATATTTTTCTGAGGAAAAGCAAACTACTCAAAGATGAAAAAAAAAAAACCCAAACCACCAAAACTTTCCAGCAGCACGCTATATTGCTATATTGTTGATACTAACAGTGGTCACTGTGTATTTTGTTATTACATGCTGCTTTAGAACAACAAAAGCCTTGTTTGTTTAGAATTGAAGTCAAGATAAATAAAATGTGTTGCATATTGTGTTATGAATATACAATAAGACAGCTCCATTTATCTGTGATTTATAACATGATTGAATTTCTTAAAATGGACATGATGAACCTCTAAGAGTTATGATATTATGGCAGGAATTGCTGTCAAGTTTTAGCTGAATTTTTCCTTAGAGTCCCTTTACCATAACATGCAGTGTCTTAGCTTTTGCTTTACTTTGCAAAAAGTTTTATACTGAGGCTTCTAAACACTAAAATCTTCTTAACATAGATCCCATCTTTTCTACATTGTATGTGATGGATTTTGATGGATTCTGTTGAGCACAGCAAAAATAAATCTTATCTACCTAGCAAATATTCACTAGTTCCCTATTTATCTATCTTAATTGCAGATGGACTTTTCTGCTCCTGTTTTGAAACAGCCATTTGTAAACAGGTTCTGTATTAAAAATGAGTTGTTTCATATTGTAAAAAAATATTTATTACATCACATAATATGTAGTCATATAGGTGTGTCTAATTCCAAGTCCGTTTAATGAGTAATACAGAACATTTATACACACTTTTTTCTTTTATTATTTCTGCCCATTGGACTCAATGAAACTTGCCCATCCATAGAACTCATTTTAAGAGCACTTCTGACAGTTAGTAATTAGGATGTCACTGACTGCAAAAGTTCAGATAAAACAGAACAAAGTATTCTGGGATTCATGGCTGGACAAAGCAATACTAAGCACTAGAACATTTTATTTTCCCCAGATCCAAGCAGTTCTTAGGAGATCCATGGGATGTATAGTTAGAAATTCAGGTTCCCTGGGTTGTTGAGAAAAGCATTCCTACTCATTTAAAGTTTAGGAAGCAAATGGACAACACACAAACTGAAATTTGTGTTTCTCAAGCCCACAGTAAAGATATGTAGAACTTCCAGACGTGTATCTATTTTAAATAATTTTAAGAAAGCTGTTCTAAGTACTGAAACAAATCACTGATTTCCAATCAACTGATACCTCTTCAGTTATCAAAGAGTTTCTAATAGTAATTGCTAATGTTTCAGCTCTTGAATTTCTAATCTCAGTTATCACCTGTAGATACTAATTTATTGCTACTTTTACCTTTATCCAACCTTATTCACCTCAGTTCCTCTTTATTGGTTTTTATAACATGCACATACCTCTTAAAATGTGTTAATATACTTTGAATTTTATATAAATCACTTATGTGTTCTTCCCCTATCCTTTACTTCCCCATTTCCTCTTAATTAATACTTCCTTATTCTGTGGCTATTTGGAGGGCCTTTAAAAGTCTCCTTTTAGAGACAAAGCTTCCTACCCAATTTGTTGCAAAACTTTATAGAACGGTATTAAGATTTACACTGTAAATGTCAATGTTAGTATATTATTTAAAATCTGTGATTTACCAGCAGCTTATTAATTACTTGAACTCTTTAGGCTTCCTCTAGCCTTATACAAAACAAAAAATGGTGATATATTACAGTTTTCTTTTTGAAAATTCACTAGGGTTTTTTTAATCCACATTTAGGCTAACCTCAAAACAGTTTTTGGTTTCCCTGAATCTATGTCATGCTCTCTTTAAATTTAAAGTGACTCTTGTCTGTAGTATCTTATCCAAATAAATACTATTAATATGTTTCATGCATCATGGAGTATCTTTTGAGGTTTTTAAGCTTTGGTTTTCAGCACCTTGTTGAGGCCATAGCTTGAAAAGGAATGGGACATTAGATGGCATTACTCCAGAAATAAAGGACAGCACCACAATTTTGAAAGTATATACCTGTTGCCAGAATTCACTGGTCACTTCTGTAAGGGTGTTTTTCTTTGTTCTTTGGTTTGGGATTTTTTGTTTGTTTGTTTGGGGGTTTTGTTTTGTGTTTTGTTTCTTTTTTTTAATAAGCAAAGACTATTCATTAGGAATTATATGTTTTTAATGCATCAGAATCAATTTGCCAAGAATCAGCAAGTTGTCTTGTGAGTATAGTGACACAGAGGAACATATTTAGAAGGCATATGGTAGAGAAAGCAGGGTGTGCTGCACCCTGGGAGATCTCTTCCTATTTTCCTGCAGTACTTCACTGACTAGAGCACATGCATATGGGGCTCTCTTGAATGTGTACTAATTGAATAAGAGACCATTTCCTAATGATGAATTCTATGCTCATTTTGTTTGTTTCTTGTTTACAAAAATAACACCCTTGAACAGTCAGTATATAATAATTGCTGGTCTCCACTAAAAGAATTAAATAACATGCCTTTGTTATTCATGATTCAGTTGTTTTGTGCATAACATACAACTTTCAGCTGAAGCAAAGCAAAGCAAAAGCCAGTCGTGTATATAATATTATATATGATATAGGTATATATTCTCTCTCTATACATATATAGAGAAGATATAATTAAGATATGACATAACATAGCATATATGTATATCCTCTATTCAACCCGCAATCAAGGGCAAAATGCACCTTTTTGCAGGGTCTCCTATACTGCAATTACAACAAGACTAAGCTAACTTTTAGGCTGGCATGTATTTCAAATACCAGCAGTAAGTTGCAGCATCGCAGAGCTCAGTGTGGCCTGCAAGTGCTTTCTGAGAAGTCTGACTAATTAGTGCATGCTGAGTTTCATGCTGCTATAGCTGAGCTCCTGATACCTATGCTAAATATAGTTCCACAGGAAGTCCCTCCAAAGATAGAGTAATGTAGATGTGTTTTTTGAAAGGTACAAATTCAGAGGCAATGCACTACTTCAGTCTTTCCTGAAGGATCAAAATAGGGCTTCGATGGGATAGGTGTAACAGACCTTTTTGTAGCCCACTGTAAACATTTTAGTTTCCCTATTATTCAACAGAAATATGTCCTGTATACATCACAATGAAGAGTAAGCCATGAACTGACTCCAAAGCTAGCAGGAACTAAAAACATCATGAGTACTCTGCATATTGCATCTAGACATGAGTGACCCAAACCAATGGTTTTATCATATCCTAACTTGTAATAGTAGTCTCTCCACTTTAATGGTCAACAACAGAACTTAAAAGGAAGGTGTGAAACCACATGGTGCAACTAATTTGGAAGTATTAGCCTATGATCATATGTGAATTGCAGTTCAGAATTCATAGCAGGAAAGAGGGCTATAGGTATTCCCCTTTCTACTTTTGACTAGCTATTTATTCTTGAGAAAGTCTCAGACTTAAATCTGACTGATGAAGATACTTCAAAGTGGTAATACATATTAATTTTCATTTATCTTGCTAAGCTGGGCATAAGATTTTACTGTAATGTTAGCATACCTATGAGTCCTTAATTAGAATCCGTATATGTCTCAGTTCAGACTTAACCTGAAAGAACATTCTTACTCTTTGAGGAGTTCTGTAGATATTATCTACCAGTTTTCCAAAGAACTCTGAGAAGTTAGAGAAATACAGCTCTTTCAAAACCTAGTGTGGTGTATACACATCATGAAGGTATTAACTCTGAGTTTCATAGATTGTCTGATAGTCCTTGTTATTGCATTCGTCAATTCTTTCAAAGCTCTTGGATAAAGTCATGTAATTCTTATAACAGTTTGATTCCTCCTCTTATTTCATCCACTGCTCTTATACTTTTTGATATCTCTGTCTTTGGGAATGCCTCAAAAGCTGCTTTCTACTTCACTTCTGTATCTCGAATTCATTATGATGTCTAAAGAACTAAGTAAAAAAGATTGTCTCATTGCAAGATCTCTGGGAGTACTGACATCCCACATGCATTCTGCTAAGCTTCCAAAGTTTTGTTTTTTACTGTAATTTTTTCTTTTTTTTGACAATCATATTCAAATTGTAACTTCCTAGCCAGCCATTGTTTAGAATCTTATTTGGTGCCATATTTTGAGTTCCATTCGGAAAAAAGTGGCTTGAAGGCCTACAAACTATATTTAAACCACTTCAGTACCTGTCCTGTTCACTTAATTTTTGTTGGTTTGGTATACAAGAGTTTTCAGATCTCTCCCCTGACTGTCTAACAAGATGGTGTCCAGGCTGCTTCCTATGGATTTTAGTTTTCTATTCTATTTACTTTGTCTGTCAAACTGCTGTAGCCTACTCATTTAAAAAGAATCTGGCTCCTGAATTTCAGTGTTGCAAACTACCACTTAGTTTGATCTCACAAAACATGTCTGTCCTAGTTTTGGCTTTCAGTTAATTTTCTTTCTAGTAGTCAGTATAGTGTTCTGTTTTGGATTTAGTATGAGAATAATGTTGATAACACACTGATGTGTTTAGTTGTTGCCAAGTAGTGTTTATACTAAGTCAAGGATTTTTCAGCTTCTCATGCCCAGCCAGCAAGAAGGCTGGAAGGGCACAAGAAGTTGGGAGGGGACACAGCCAAGACAGCTGACCCAAACTGGCCAAAGGAATAGTCCATACCATGTGACATCATACCTAATCTATAAACTGGGGAGAGTTGGCCAGTAGGGCGGATCGCTACTCAGGAAGTAACTGGGCATCAGTCAGCCAGTGGTGAGCAATTGCATTGTGCTCACTTGTTTTGTATATTCTTTTATTATTATTATTATGATTATTATTTTCTTCCTTTCTATCCTATTAAACTGTCTTTATCTCAACCCATGAGTTTTACTTTTTTCAATTCTCTCCCCCATCCCAATGTGGGGTGGGGGGGGATGAACGAGGTGCTGCATGGTGCTTAGTTGCTGGCTGGGGTTAAACCACAACAATGTCAGATTTAATTATATTATGTTTTTTTCTTTAGCAGTTGATCATACTTATTTACAGGAATTATTTCAGAAAGTTACTTAAGGCAAAGTCAAGAATAGCCTATTCTTGTGTATGCTTTAGAATGAGCTGTTCCAAGATGCAATTGTTTGTTTCTTTCAAAATTGTCTTTCCAATTTATGTTGTGATGTGACATCCAACTCGCTTATATTTGGTATGATAATTGTCCTAATAGACTTTGTTACAGATTGTCCTAATCTTTCTGAAGACCAGCAAACACTCTCAACTGTAAGAGTATTCTACAACCTGGATCATGCTATAGCATGGACCTATCGAGATTTTTGACATATGACCTACATATACAACATTGTTTACTTAGAAATCTCTCCAAATCGGCCCAAGAAAGACCATCTCAGAATAAGAGTTATCCCTCAGGTGCACAGAACCAGAAGTTTCATGTACCAGTCCAGTGCGCATCTAGTGGAGGGAAAAAAAGGCAGTAGTTTTGGGGTGGGGAGGACAGACATGACGCACTTCTCATGTCACATGGATACTGAATCACATATTCAGTGCAGTGTGAAAGGACTATATAAATTGGTGTGACCTTCAAAATATTGTACTGCTGGATTGGATGTACACAATCATCAACAGAGTGGTTATCATCAGGGCAATGCAAAGAAGGGCCTGCAGGTAACGTTAATAAACAATCTTGGACTTAAAAGTTGCATTTTTATTTTCAGGATACATGATATATGCATGTCCAACTGTATATATACAATGTAAACCTGCTACATATTCCCAAATGTTTATACAGAACCTGATTTTCTTCATAGCCATGTTTATGTATTTGTGTCTTTTGTCATTGGCTGAAAATATTTATCTTGTCAAGTTTCAGAAGTACAAACTTTCTCCCAAACCCTGTGAAGCTTACCTTAAATCTTCTCATGTTTGCAGGTTTTGATATTTATTTATCATATTAATGCATTTATTTCAAAAGGATTTATTACACTATTCACCATTTTTCTGTTCTGGTATACGCTGTAGGAATGAGAATTTTTAAATCCTTTTCTTAAAAGAAAGGCAGGGTTACTAATGAGGATATTCAAAACAATGACACTGCAGTGCTTGCATCCCTTGCAAGAGATAAGTTCGTTGTTGCAAATTTATTATGGGAATGTTTGAAGGTGATGAAATAGGAGAAGGAAATGGAAGGTAGTTGTTTATTTTTTTCCTCAAAAAAAGTCTGAAGTGAAGGAATGGTGAAAGAATCACTTTGATTGTAGAGGCAGTATAAATTAGAATCATTATGAACTTTGATGTTCTAATAACCTTAAGAAAAAAAAGAGGTCATTCATGCAGAATCATATGTGGCAGTAATGGACAAATCTCCTGTGTATATGGCATGCTCCCCTGTGGGGCTATGGACTCATACAGCATCATCAGAAAACTGATGGGTTCAGAAAAAAAATTGTAAGTGAATGACAGCAACAGCCATCAGCCTTGCCCTGAAAAGAGAAGAGCTCTTATCCATAGCCTCAACAAGTTGTGACAGTGTCAACTCTATCTTTTACTTAGTGTAAAATGTCATAATAGGGACTATTAATGCCTGGAAGAAGCTAGTCAAATTCAAAACAGAAAAATTTAAATAGGACCTAAACTTCAAAAAACTAGAGATAAAGTGTTTAACTTAATTTCTTGACATGTTCAAATGACCCTTGATGCCTTATGGTGATGCAAATTACGTGCATTTATAGAGTGTAACTGGAGAAATTAAAATATATTTGAAAGACAGGTCCAGATCTTTTTGAACTTGAACTCTGAGGCATGAGGGAGATACAAGTTATCCATGTATAGAGTTAGGATTATCAAGCTTTGTTGTGGAAGTTACATAAAACATACTTATTTTTCATTGTGAGCTAAACAGTTGGGTGTAACCAAAGTTAAGCTAAATACATAAATAAAGATGCATAATTATTTTACTATACAGAGAAGGTCTAAACTGTACTTTTGGCATTTTTTTTGCAATTATGTAAAATTTGTAGAGGTACTCCTGATTTAAACTGGCATGAGATATCTAAAATTGCCATTTTAAGACATAAAATGGAGAGCAGTACTTTAAGTCTGCTATGTAAAAACATCAAGTATGGGTATTACTCAGCTGCTTTTTTTACCTGTGAGAATAAATTTACAAAGTTAATACTGTGATTAGTATTACTACCCAGAGCTGCTGTTCTACTTCCGGTGACAGACTCTTGGTCTGACTGGTTAATTCACAATTTTTCAAAGGAACTCTGAAGACAGTTTTATTGCCCTGTTTAAGATTTCACTGAACTGTCCACATCTGGAGGAATGATCAATAATACTAGTTGTTAAAGTGACCTTATGTTGGCATATGGGGTATAGATATATGTCACTAGACATCAGGGAGGAGGTCACCCAAATCAAATTCAGAATGGTAATTTACAATTGCTTCTGACCCTCTCTGAGCAATCCCAATCACTGCTTGGGGACTGAGCATAGCTGTACCAGACTGACCTCTCTACAATAAGACAAATCCTCTATTTTGGAAGCTCTAGCTTCAAAAAATATAAGAACCTGAGGATGTTTTCATTTCCATCTAGTACTTCATTAGATAAAAATTACAAAGTATTTCTTTTTAATTTCCCTGGTAATGTGGTACAGACCATTTTGGTAAGAAGTTACTGGATAATCATGACTCTTGGGCATTCTTCCAGTTTTCTACCATTTAGTGCTTTGCAAGATGGGCACTGATGTTGATGTTCCTGAGCTGAATGTGGATTTTGCCATTAATTTCAGTAGGAATAGGCTTGGGTGCTTAGCCAGTGTGTGCTTCATCTACCTCATCTGTGAAATTGGCATAATAATATTGTAGAAACTTACATATTTGCATGAATGAGATCTCTTCCAGATCATAGCTGTTCGTAAATTACCAAGTATGAGCACAAAATGGGGTGGGAGAAGAGAATGAAAGATATCTATCCACAGAAACATTAAGGTATTTAGAGAGATCCTTGGATGCAAAGTGATAAATACTGACAGCATTACTGAGTTTTGTTCTGTATATACCTTCTTGAGAGGGATTATTCCACACTCAGTTTTGTTGTTGGTTTGGGTTTTTTTGTTTGTTTGTTGTTTCTTTTTTACCTGTTGTGGCATTCTGAATTGTTTTCCCAGGATTATTATAATTTCCTCTAGGACTGTGTCCTGGTATCAGCTGGGATAGAGTTAATTGTCTTCCTAGTAGCTGGTACAGTGCTATGTTTTGAGTTCAGTATGCGAAGAATGTTGATAACACTGATGTTTTCAGTTGTTGCTCAGTAGTGTTTAGTCTAAAGTCAAGGATTTTTCAGTTTCTGATCCCCAGCCAGTGAGAAAGCTGGAGGGGCACAAGAAGTTGGCATGGGACACAGCCAGGGCAGCTGATCCAAACTGGCCAACAGGATATTCCAGACCATGGGACGTCACATCTAGTATAGGAACTGGGGGGAATGGGGGAGGGGAGGATCACTGCTTGGGGACTAACTGGGCGTCGATCAGCAGGTGGTGAGCAATTGCACTGTGCATAATTTGTATATTCCAATCCTTTTTTGTTATTGTTGTCATTTTATTAGTGTTATCATTATCATTATTAGTTTCTTCTTTGCTGTTCTATTAAACCATTCTTATCTCAACCCACGAGTTTTAATTCTTTTCCTGATTTTCTCCCCCATCCCACTGGGTGGGGGGTGACTAAGTGAGCGGCTGCATGGTGCTTAGTTGCCGACTTGGGTTAAACCATGACAGACTGATTTGCAACATCTGTGTAGTCCATACTAAGTTTATTTTATTTTCTGTTTTCAAATTCTGTGGTTCATTCACTCATCTGGTCTTACATATTTTGCACTGCTTTAAATGTGCTTTGATGCATATATACCCATAAAGCATAAGTTGCTTCTTTAAGTGCTCTCTGTGATAAGTAGAAACAGTGTTTTTTGCATTTGCTGGACAAGTGCCTTGCCATCTTGACTGGCCTTTATTCCATTTCCATGGTATACCATTTAAGTAATAATACCCTTTCTGTAAAGGGTAATGCAGCTCTGTAAAAATACTCTGAAGTCAGCAAAACTATTCCATTCAGACATAGTAATTGCTGCTGAACAGAAACATCTGTCTGAAGTTCCTACCTTCTAGCATCTGTAAATAGAAGCAGATAAGATGTAAAGCTACTATTGATTCCATGAAACATTTGGCCTGCATGCACAAAGTTAGAAAGCGTCAGTCAGGGGCAAAATGTGTTACAAAAGACGTATTTATGCTTACTGCAGCACTGTGGGACATATCCTCCTCCATACGAATAGTTGAGGTTTTAGGGTAGCAAGGAAAGAATAGGAATATTGACACAAGCGCATTTGGGGGGGGGGCATGCAAGAAGGTGAAAGACTATGAGGAGCACTGTGCATTCTCCATTTGTTCTCCAAGAAGGCTTGAAGTAAAAACACTATACATTTGCAGAAAGCAGGTTCATCTCCCGTTCTAGCACACCAATGAAAGGACAGCTGTAATCTGTTTTACAGTAGATAGATACAAATTTGTATTCTCCTAGTTCTTACTGAAAAAGTCTGCCCGAAGGGCAGTTAGAGTATTGCTTATATCCATTGATAGCACTTCATGACCTCTTCCTATTACAAAGTTTTTAATCTGGGTGATTGTTTACCAGAAGATATAAGGAGCTTGTTTGAGTTAGAAAGTGCATTGCATAATACTGGTATCTTTTTAAATAAACGTGTAAAATATTTTGCATTATTAAAATAGAATCCAGTGATTATGCTTTGGCTGTTGCATGCTGGTCACAGCTGGTTTATTTCAGTTTTGTTTACTTTTATTAAGATATTTTGCATGTGAAAATATATTTTACAACTACAAATGGCAAGTAACATTAAAAGTATCCTGTTAAGTTTCCTTATTTACAGGAAAAATAAATTTTAAGTCTCAAAATATTTCATCTGGATCAAAACATGTTTGACAGTTGGTATCACAGAGATCAGGAGTCTTGGCAATCACTTTTCTATAATCTTCCTTTGTGCATAGAATAAAGAATTTATGTAGAAACTGTGTCTGATTTCTGAGGTAGAAGGACTGTTTCACGTTTTACATGTTAGTTTAAATGAGCAGTATTTTTTTTCTTTTGAGTCCCTGTTAAATAAATGGCTCTCCTACCTTCATATTTCATTGTGCCATGGCATAACCCTTGCCTCCACTATTCTTCCTTCTCTCCCCCTTTACTACTTGTTCATCTGCCCTGTTAATTTACTTATTTCATTTTCCTGTCTCAGCTTCTACTTTTTTTCCACTGTTGTCCCCTCACCTGGTCAAGGTGGTGGTAATAATGAGAAGGAGTTTTCTGAAGTAGTGAGGTCCTTCCAGCTATGAAAAATCCAGCTAAAACTATGTAGATTTCCATTTTAGTCTTAAAACTTGCACAGAGTTATACCAAACCCAAGGCTGACGTTTCAAACTGCATGGCTTTAAAAAGAAAACAATTTTCATTTTTCATCAAAGGGTTCCAACCTAACAGTTTTAGAACCCTCAGATACTGTTTATAGCAGTATTCTGGAATGTATTACCCAATATAAAAAAACTAGGAAACCAACTCTCTATCCAAGAGAGCTTAGGAAGGAAGACCAAATCCTGCAATCAATTGATGCAGACAAATGCCACTCCATTAATTTAATAACAGGTTTCTGCAATCTGCTTTCAGGGCCGAATCCTACACAAACAGCATGGAGGAGATTTAGACACAGAGTGACATAATCTTAGTGTACATTTTTTGCTGTCTTTTAAGTGTTTTACTGTCCTTACCCTATGCAATCACTCCTTGTGCCCTACCCTGCCTTCCTAGCAGATGTGTATACTGTAGACATTTCCTAGCTAGCTAAGTGCCAATGCAGCTAAAATTGAAGAATTCAAAAATTGCTGTCTCATATAGCTGTTAAACTTATTTATTCCACCACTTTGAAGGAAATAGGGCTTTTTGTGGTGCTTTCGTGATTTGATAAGAGGACTGTAGATTTCATTCCATCATAATTCTAGGTGCCAGACATTTTGTATTTCACTCAAGCCCCCACTGAGTTGCTAACAATTGTCTGCAATCAAAGCACTTGTGGATGTCTCACACAACCTTTTAGTTCCATGGGTTTTTTAACCTGTAATTCAATTTCAGATTAAAAGACTTTCCTCAATATACATCTAAGATCTGCTGATCCCAAGCTACACAAAAGATTTTGTTAAAAGATACAGCAGGTCTTTGACTCATAAAGTACAGCCTAGGTCATGACCTGGGGTAAGTTCTTATCTATCATGTCTTTAACCCTGTGGAGATGCCATGCAGTGAGCCACAGAATGAATAAACATGAGCTCCAGCACATGAAGTCCTACATAAGGATGTAAACCAATAAGAGACTATTACTTGCCCCTCCCATTTGCTCTTCTCTTGCAATTAAGTGAAATTCATGCTGTATCAAGTGGTACTTGTTTCCTAAACAACTTATCAGACTTAGTTTCTGCACAATGCTGATAATTTCATATTTTTTAAGGACCAAGAGCAATATAATTGGCAGGTCATCCACTATGGCTTTTTTTGATGGATTTACCACTTTGGATTCTTTTAGATATACAGTAGTTGAAGCTAACATGAACCTGTAAATCCCAGAAGATTGTCGTTATGCAAAAGTGAATTCCATTGTCCATGTCTTGTGGTTTAACCCCAGCCAGCAATTAAGCACCACTCAGTCACTTGCTCACTTCCCCCTGCCCCTGTGGGATGGGGGAGAGAATCAGGGGGGAAAAAAAAAAAAAATATTAAAACTTGTGGGTTGAGATAAAGACAGTTTAATAGGACAGAAAAGAAGAAAATAATAACAATAAAATGACAACAATAATAATAAAAGGATTGGAATATACAAAACAAGTGAGGCACGATGCAATTGCTCACCACTCGCTGACTGATGCCCAGTTAGTTCCCAAGCAGCAATCACCCCCCCAGGCCAGCTCCACCCAGTTTATATACTGGGCATGATGTCACATGGTATGGACTATTCCTTTGGCCAGTTTGGGTCAGCTGTCCTGGCTGTGTCCCCTCCCAACTTCTTGTGCCCCTCCAGCCTTCTTGCTGGCTGGGCATGAGAAGCTGAAAAATTCTTGACTTAGTATAAACACTGCTTGGCAACAACTGAAAACATCAGTGTGTTATCAACATTCTTCTCATACTAAATCTAAAACATAACACTATACCTGCTACTAGAAAGAAAATTAACTCTACCCCAGCTGAAACCAGGATAGACATGAAAAGCAGAATCAAGGTACACGGGCATGAATAATTTTTTCTCTGTGTGTGATGTAACAGGGGTCTTTATGCTGACAGGCTGATTGCTAATGGGATGATGTGTGACGCACGGACTGTGACATACTAGATCTGAAGACCTAAAATGACAAATGAAACCAAGATAAAGTATCTTGAAACTTTGTTCAGGAAATTTCCACAAGGGTTAAATATATTTTTTTTATTTTGCATTAATTTATAGCTTTACAGGAGTTGAAAATGGAAGTCATGTATCAAAATAAATTATTACTAACATTCTTCTGTAATTTAGAGAATAAAATATTCCCTGATACATGGAAACAACTCTCATCTGAGTGTTTCTGATACTACTGTGTCTTACCGAAATGCTCAAAAGCTCAAGAAACATCACTTTCATAGAACTGTATTCATACCAGCCTGTTGAGGTGCAGTGAAAATAATTTTTTAAGTGGAATTTTGTCCTTGTCACTTACATTACTTGTGATACAAGGCTACTGTTCTTGGGCTAGCATAAATCGGCATCTCTTCTGTCTCTACTGACTCGAGTGATTGGATCACTTGAGAACCTATCCTGAAATTCTTACTCCATCTGAAAGCTTATTCTGCATAATCTATACATTTACAGCAAACTCTTTGAAAACCACTTTAGAACAGTTGTCAGTACATGGCCTGGGATATTGCTTGTAGTGACAGGAATATACTGCTACAATCAAGGGTTGACAAGACAAGCAAAGTATAATGTTGCTTATAGCCTATTTCTTGCATAGTGTCACATGCTGTTCAGCAAGGACTGTGGGCCATTAATTTAGAGTATTTCAATTTGGGGTGATATTCTTTTGAACTCCTTAAACTTGAAAGCCAAGAATCAAAATAATCTGCAACTGGCATTTAGAATATGACCATCTTTGTTGTCTTCTCTGCAAGATTACAGTACTTGTAATCTAATTGAGATATTTTTAGAGCTAGAAGTGTCATATCCAGCTGGGAACCAGGATGTTTCCCCATTGCAAGACACCCAAAATCTTAGATAGCAATCCTTAAACATGTTACATGAACGGTTCTGCCTCTTGCGAATGCTCGTGTTCACACCAGTCATTTCGTCTCCTTTTCAATCAAACACACAGACACAAGTGAGAAAGAGAGGGGAACGATTCTTTGACAGGTTGCTTAAAATAAATGGAAGATTTTGAAGGTGCACAGAAGTTTAGAATGACAGAGATAGACCACAACCCTGTGGTCAGAGAAAAAGTGGTACTGTCAAAAGTACATAGCAAAGCATGAAACCATTTGCAAAAGGAAAAGTATTGTATGACTTCCTACTCTATGTCAGTATATAATGATGGTACCCTTAACACACAGACTTGTTTGGGCACACAGAGCCTGGAATGGTGTTAAGGCAGTGTTACTGGTGTAGACCCGTTTAGACAGTGGTGCATTTACAGCTAGCAAAGATAATGAGTTATGCAGATCATCCCCAAGCATGGCTCAATAGAGCTTCTACACTTCCAAACCCCAAGGATACACATTAATTTTCAACACATGATGCACCATGATATCCATTTGTATTGAATTTGAGATGTGTTCCATTCCTTTTTGCTGGAATAGCCAGACTGAGAGCAGGTTTCACTACACATGCCACAGTGGTACTCTGGGCCCAGAATGAGTGATCCCTGATTATTAGTGCATACACCTGATCAGAGAACAAATGCTAGATATATTGGCATAGCTTGAATTCTTTGAGTGTACTATTCTAACATTTCCATGCAAATACAGTACTTCTCTGTCCTTGATTTTATGCTGATATGTAAATCATTAATTCCTGTCAGTCCAGCACTGAATATTACCAGCCTTGAGCCTCAGGTTCTTGTTGGTATCTGGTTCGTATTCAGACATGGTGAATGAAACATTTCTGTGGTGTAATGGTAATTAATAGTAGAGACTCAGAAATCAGGAGTGTCAGATATAGTCCCAAGTTAGCACTTTTCAGGTGAGTTTCACAGGGCAGGATTAGAGTGTTTTACCTTAAGACCTCCTCCTCTTATGATTGCAGAAGAAACAAAAAGTATCTATTATACATCTATAGTAAAATGATTCACTGCACAGAGTATCCACCATCTTCCTTTCAGGGTTATATTTCAAGAGGTTTGGCAGTGAAGCAGACTAGCTGTGTGAGAACAGAAACCTCCACTGGTGAACAGGGAGAGTGGCTCTGTAACATCAGCCATGGAACAGAAAGCTGGAAAATGCGGGGGGGGGGGGGGGGGGGGGGGTATGGGGGGTGGTGGTGTAATTTTAACAAATGCTTAAACGTTCTTTAACTTGAGTTGTTTGGGTTTTTCTCTTTTGAATACACAAATGAGACATTTTATATTTATCGCACACACAAAACCTTGTCTGTTTCATCTGGAAAAGCGTATTTTCTTCCTCTGTGTAATTCGAGTTGTTACAAATGGGAGAAGGTGGTGAAAATATGTCTTAGTGAATTCCCCCCAAAAGCATGTCTTTCCCCCCCCGGAAGCAAAAACCAAGCCGATACTTACTTGCTCTCAAAGGCACAGTGTGGTGTTTTAAGGCATCGACAGTGTGGGGAGAGGGGGGCAGGACTCGTTCCCCCCGCTGGAGATGCTGCCAGCCCGTTTCGCTGGCAGGACAGGGCAGCGGAGGGCGAGGGAGCCGCTCCTCGCCGGCAGGACGCGCCGGGGGCTCCCCTGGACCCGCTTCAGCGGCAGGTGGACGCTGCGGTCCTCGTCGCGGGGCTTCCCCGCTCCTTACCGCTCCGGCCAAGGCAGATGCCGGTCCATGTTAAATGGCTGCCTGCTTTTCGGCGCTACCGGCCGTTTTACGGTTTTGCTGTTTATTTTTTTAGCAGCCCTGCCGTCTCTCGGGGGCAGCGCCGCTCCCCTAAGCGAGGCTTCATCCCACCGCATCCCTGTCCTCCCCCGCCTCTGCCCTTTCCTCCCTCGCCCTTCCCGGGAAGCCGCCGCCGCCGCCTCTTCTCTCCGGGCAGCCACCCCCCCCGGCCCTCCACCCCTCCCGGCGGCTCCTGCTCCCGGGCCAGGGTGCGTTTGTGGGGGGCTCGGGGTCGTGCACGCCCGCGGCACCCCCTAGCCCCGGCCGTGAGAGAGGCGGCTCCCTCCGCTTTCGGCGAAGTCCACGCGGCGGCGGCCCGACCCGGGGCTGGAGGGGCACGGCGGGGCAGGGCAGGCAGCTGCGGAGCGCCTCGGCTCTGTGCGGGCGGGACTGAGCTGTGCCGGGGAGCGAGCGGGCTCACCGGCCCAGCCCGCCTCGCTCTCTGTGCAACACCCTCACCCTTGTCCCTCCTCCCCCCCCCCTTTTTTTTTTCTTTTTTTTTTCCCCTCCCTCCTGCACCCTCCTGCAGCGAGTTAAATATTTCTTTTGTTAATTGACGCCCTAAGTGTTCCCAATCCCTTCCCCGCGCAGCCCGGGCCGGCCGAGGACGTGTGCACGCCCAGATCCGCTCGGTGAAGCAGCACAGATCTGCGGGGCCGAGCGGGTATGTGCGTGAGGAGGAGGAGGAGGTGGTGGTGTAAAAGGAGCTGCGAGCACAAAGCAGATTTGCGAGGAATAATTTAACTCCGGTGTTTGTTGTTTTTCGGGGGTTGTTTTTTTCCCTTCTCTCTCTCTCCTTTCTATCTCTTTTTTCTGCTCAGGATTTAAATGTCACTCAAAGCATCCCCAAATCAGCTTTCCTCTCGTCTCCGGTTTCTTCCGAGGCATTAATTGGATCACACGCTGCATTTGAAGAGCTTGGGTGTTTTACCCACGAAGGTAAGTGGGCTTATGAACCTGCGCCGGGTCTGAATGGTCACTAAAAGCTTGACTGCCTTTCAGGGTGGCGTTTTTCTTCCCCTCCCCCCCCCCCTCCTCCCCCAGCGCCGTGGCCAGGCTTAGCTCTACCTGAGGAACTTGCATCCCTGGGTTAAACATCGGTCGATACACGGAAAATGCGCCGGTGGGCCCAGCCGAGGGTAGCGGGGCCGCGGGGGCTCCGCGCCCGCCCCTCAAGCACCAGCAACTGACCCGTGGGACCCGGCGGCGGCGGCAGCCGGCGACCCCCTCAG
This sequence comes from Astur gentilis, assembly GCF_929443795.1. Taxonomy (NCBI): domain Eukaryota; kingdom Metazoa; phylum Chordata; class Aves; order Accipitriformes; family Accipitridae; genus Astur; species Astur gentilis. Next base: position 9,326,937 of record NC_064905.1, read on the forward strand.
TCCCCAGTGCCTCTGCCTCTGGAACAGCGCCTGGCAGCACAGTAAGGAAGGAAGCAGCCTAATCCCCTCTTACAAGGAACTATTCGTCATCATTTTTCCCCCCCCTTTTTTTTTCCCCTGAGAATTACTGTAGGCTCCCATCACCCCTCCTCCCCCACCGCCCGCCCCCGTTGCAAGCGCCGGCTTCTTTGTCCGCACCTCGCCTCCCTTCAGGCGGTTCTTTCCAGGGACCAAAAAGTTAAACTGCCCCTTTCCACCCTCCCCCCCCCCCCCCCCCACCTGCCCCTGGCACCATACGTAGGCTGTACATTCCCCTTTTTAACCTGTTCTCCCTCTGTCTAATCCGAGTTCGTCCAGCGCTCCCCCGCCCCCCCCCCTTTAAGCCAGGTTGCAAAGCCGCTGTACCCTGCAACTCCTAAAACTTCTCTCCTTGCTGTGATTTATATTCTATACTAACAAAAAGGACAACAAAAATATACTCGATCCTCCTGTGGATGACTTTTTTTTAAATAATGCATTTCCTTCTTCCCCTTTAATTTTTTTTTTTTTTTTTTTTTTTTGGCAAGGAAATTTGCTCCATCTCCAGCAGCAACCACTGCTCCTTTTGATGTTGTGGTACGCCGTGCGCATGCGCTTCACATTAGAATTACTGCACTGGCCAGAATAAGTTGGATCTCTTCTTCTCTTCACTGAAATCCTAAATCATATCAAAAGCTAAAGGGATGCTGAGAGTCCGGAAGAAGGGTTACTTTGGGATTTGGTCTTTCCCTTTAATAATAGCCGTGGTGTGTGCACAGAGGTAAGTGATGAAGGTATCTCTTTTGCTTTACTTTGAATTGCACTGCATGCTGCTGCTGAGAGGAATGTACAGCTTGGGTCTGAGAAATAAGAAATAATGTAGTATTATTCTTTTTTTTTTCTTTAGTGTCAATGACCCTAGTAATATGTCACTGGTGAAAGAGACCGTGGATAGACTGCTGAAGGGCTATGACATTCGCTTGAGGCCAGATTTTGGAGGTAATTTGACTGCTTTTGAATAAGAGAGATTACGTATCCGGGCTGTGTGCCTTTGGGGTGTGTGGGTTTTAAACGTGTTGTGGGTGCTGTTGCTTTGGGGGGGGGGGGGGGGGTGGTGGGGTGTGTTGCCATTTTCTCAAGCCGATCCAAAGTTAAGCCCATTGATACTCAAATTTCTTAGCACAGGGCGCTCTTAATGCGACCACTTAAATCTCTTGCATATATTTGTAATCGGTCCCTCATTTTCTTCGTGTGCTGATACTTTGTTAACTTGTAATTAAACCTTTGTTGAACTGGTTTTATCGAGATGCAAATCTCTTAAGTTTACCCAACGTTTGTTCCTCTCAGCCTAATGTGCCTCTGATCACAGTTACTATTTTTGAGTACAAGATGTGCTGTTAACCGATACAAAAATGTCGTTTAACCCCCCGCATGCTCCTACTTCGGACTAGTTTGTTTATTTCGGACGCGTTCGTCGTGGGCGTCCCCTTGCCCCCACCCCCGGGGCTCACTGGCCGCCGTCCCCTGGGCTGCCCCTTCTGCCGAAGCGGAGGGCTGAGGGTGGCGAGGCGGGTCGCGGCCGCGGAGGCCGGCGCCGGCGCCGCGCTTCCCGGGCCGGGGGGGGGGGGAGAGGGGGGAGAGGGGGGAGCCCCCCCACCCCGGCTGGCCCCGAGCCGCCCCGCTCTCCGTCGGCGGAGCGCCGAGAGCCCCGCTGCTAACACGTGTGTGCGTGTTACATAAAGCACCGCTACAGCTGGCGGGGGGCGCACGGGGTGAATCCGGTGCGAACGCACGTTCCCCGCGGCTCGGCGGGCGCCTGCTTTTGCTCGCGTTTGGGAGGGCGGGGGAGGGAAGGCGTGGGGAACACTTGTCGCCTTCCTCCTGACTTTCTGGTTTTGTTGAAACGTTTCATTTTGACGCCGTCTTGGTCCTGCTAACTCTGGTAAGAATGAGTTAAGTTCGTGGAGATCACATTGCGGACCATCTTGTTGGTTTGCAGGTCCCCCAGTGGCTGTTGGCATGAACATAGACATTGCCAGTATAGATATGGTCTCAGAAGTCAACATGGTGAGTATTTAGGGTTTGGGGCCGGTGGCTCTCCGAGGGGGGTGGCTGTCGCTTCCCCCGCCCCTGCCGAGGCGGAGCGGTGCCCGCGGGCGTGCGGCGACCCGGCGAGGCCTCCCGCCCCGGGGCGCCGCCAGGGAGGAGGCACGCCGCCTCCGAGAGGGGCGGCTAGGGGGAGGGGGCGGCGCGAGGGTCGCGTTTACCGCCCTCCCCCCAGCGATGGAGTCGGGGTAGGTGGGAGCCCCGGGGCGGCCGCAAGGCCGGTTCCTGCGGCAGCGCTCCCGAGGCGCTGCCCGCCCGCCCGCCCGCCCGGCCGCGCCGCCTTGCCGCGAGCAACGGCGCCCCCTGCCGGCCGCGCGCCCGCACGGCACCCCGCCGCCGCCTGGCCGCGCTGCCGCTCCGCGGGGCGCCGCGCGGAAGGGGCCGCTCCCGCGCACCGGGGCCGCGCCCCGCCCCGCCCCGCCCCGCCCCGCCCCGCCTGGGCGGGCGCGCAGCTGCCCCTCGCCGGGTCCACCTCGAGTCGAGGTTTGAAAGGCTCACCTGGCTCTATGCCTTTCGCGCTTTGCTTTTTTGTTGCGGTATTAAAGAAATAACTTGTTTTGTCTTAGCAGTGCGCTTTCGATTAAATTAAAAAAAAACCCCAAAAAACCAACACGTTTTTTACTTCTGTGTGTATCCAGAGCTTACCAGCTTGCCACTATTTTGGATGGTCATGACCGAGTCAATGATTTTACAATTTTAATTTTTCAAGACGTTTGTCTCTCTTATCTAAATAGTTGGAATTGAATGTACTCAAATGCTGAACTTGTTCATACTATAATAACTGACTGCTTTCTATGTTTTGCTTTCATTACCTGGGAGACTAATGAAGTGTGGAGAAAATTGGAGAAGTCTCAGATTCTTACTGTAGAAGAAGCTGTTCTTGGTTTAGACTAAACTTTTCTAACACTTTTCTTATTTGCAAGTGTCTGGGGCCAAGTTTTGAAGTTTTTATCTTAACTTACACCTTACTTGTTTAAGGGCACAGAATTTGGCCTAGTACTCTTAGGGAGTTTTAGAGAATACAAGAAGGACAAAATAAAGACTCTGAAGCATGGTAGCACCAGCTGATACAAAATAAATGTGGTTTTGTGAAATATTTGTTACTAGTGATAGAAGTTTATTGTTTGAAGCAAACTTTCCATTATTCTTGAAGAAGTTGTGAGGAAATATCTTTCAAAATAAAAATGTGATTTTAGGGATACTGCTGTAGCTGTAATGATGCATTTGAAAATGGTATTTTGAAAGCTATCAGTTGTTAATATCGTTCTACTACTAAAATATTTTAATTCCTCAGTGGCATCTTTGGGTTCTCAGACGTGTTGCACTGAATGAATTGGCAAACATTTCTTCTCAAACTGGATGTGTTGTATGACGTACAGGAGTTTTTTCATAATGTAAAATATAGCCCTTGGCCTAATTTGAGGATGACATTACTGGTGGTTGTGCTGTGAGACTGGGAGGTCTGGGTGACAGAGAGCTTGATACTGCTCTTTTTCAAGACACCAGGAAAATTCTGAATAATTTCACCTTGAGCAACATTACTTGTGAAATATTTCTAAGTGGTTAAAATGGGCTTCCACATTTTGTTTCACTAAACTTGTAATTTAGTATTCTATCTTCAGGAGCTTTAAGTGCAAAGAAAGAAGATTGCATTGTATTTTAAACCACTTGCTTTTCATTAAAAGAACTACGGGTAGGGGAGATGTGGACATACAGAGTTATTTCTTAGCCATGAGCAGTGTGGGAATGATGAGGGTTTTCTTGATGGAACTGTGATCTACTAGGTCAGTGTTATATCCTTGCATCCCTTCAAAACTGGAAGGTAGTGCCAAATGTTTTCTTTTCATGTGAAAAGTTTGTGAAGATTCTTGTGAATCATCTTTTCTTTGTTTCTTTCAATGATTTCTAGAAATTTGCTTTCCAATTAAGGGTGATAGCATATCAGAATACCATGATCTGACATACACAAACTAGAAAACTGAGTATTATTTTTAGTATTCTGTATTCAGTTTATTGTGCTTCTATAATGAAATGTTTGACCTTTGTGAGAAAAGTCTTTTCAGACTATCAGTAGAACTCTGGGGGGCGGGAAGGGAAATGTATAAGCAATTTTGTCCCACGCATTTGCCTAAAGCATTTAAACTCTGGGCTCGTTTTACACTAAGAAGCTACCTATTTCTTAAAACCAGGCACTCATTTTACATATTTTTTTTCACTTACAGTTTCAGAAGAGATTCCAAACCAAGATTATTTTCTTAATCTGCTTAACTGCAAAATGTAACATGTAGCAGTTCATTTTGCAATGATCTGTATAGCATAACAAGTACTAATATACCCCAATAGGCCTGAAGGAGATGAGGACACATGCAAGCAGATGACAAAATACTTAGTATACAAGGCCTTGATTTTTTCCTTGCAAAGTCACCAGAATTTGGGGTAGAAACCAGGAGGAATACCATTGAATGCTAGCTGATGCAAAGCTTTCTGAAATAATGAGAGACACAGAAAGAATCTTTGGGATTTATGGACCTATATTTCTGAGCCATGGACTTGCTGTTGCTCTGTCTGTAGTCATGGCAAACACCACTGACTTGAGAGAAAGGCAAATCATTGCCTGGAGTCATGTATTAACATTAATGGGATCAAACTTTTGCCTTGGGAGGAAGGCTAAATAATCATAGATATTTAGCTTGAGATAAATTCTGTTAATTCCAATGTTAACTTACTTTAAAATTATCATCCTTACACTTCTCTTCCAGTCTTGACACATTCCATCTACCATATACATTTGTCCCGCTCTGCAGGCAGAAGGCTTGTCTCCAGTGTCATGAAGTAAATCATAAAGTTTTTACTGTGTTGAACAGGAGAATTTAGAGTCACTGTTATAGACAGTAAGTGTGTGTTTAGCATGTTCACGAAAATTATTGTTGACTGTGAATTCTTAAAGAGGTGATAAATACTTCACATCATAACAAACTCGTAGTGTAACAGGCTTTACAGCTGCCTTCCAAATTATTTCTTGTATGCAACAGAGTTGAAACTGTAAGCTGTTTAACCTTTTGTAGTCAGAAACTTGAACTGGCATTTATCTTCTGTTTCAAGAATGGTTTCTAAGTACTGGTACTTGTGAACATAATTCTTTCCAGCTCTGGGGAATGCACTGAATGCACATGACAGAACTGAGAGCTTCAGGCATATGTGGTTGTTGACAAGTGTCATGACTCTTTGGACTTCCCCCCCCCCCCCCCCCCCCCCCCCCCAAGAAAAAATATACATCAGGTAATGATTTTATGCAGTACAATAATGATTATGGCTAATTCCACTCACTTCTCTGGATGAGGCCCTGCAGTATTGTTTGACTGTAAGTTTTATGCTAGTTATACTGTAGATTTTCTTAAGGTTTTTCTTATTCAGGTAACAATGGAAAACAAACATAGAGGGGTGTGAAAGCTACTCAAATGGTTTTCCTGGGCTAATGAATTTGAACTTACGTAAGATTAACTGTACTGCAGTGAGCCTAATGTAATGTTCTCAAGGTAGTTTCCAGATGTTTCTTGTTGTACTTGGATTTTCTTCTTAGCTTCCTTTTCCTTAATGCTAACTACTTATTGTAAAAATAATATCTCTAGAGAGCTTAATAGTCACTTTTTTTTAATAACCAGTGCTAGCTGAGAAGTCACATTTCCACATTTTCATCTCCTTAGTTAATTATTGGAGCCCCTGACAACGCAGCAACTAAGACTGTTCTCCATTCTAATTTTCTCCCCTTTTCCTCCCAACAGTTCCCTCAAACTGTTTTAAAAAATTGGTACAGGTTCATTAAGAAGAACAGAAATAAATTTTCTTCCCTAGACACCACTGAAGATTCTGCATAACATGTTGTGCATTTGATCTATCTAGATAAGACATGAGGATTTCTATGGATAATGTCGGTCATGTGGTGGTTTTCAATGTCTTGGCTTATTCTGTATTAAATAGGTCAACATTTTTTTTTTTTTTTTTTCCTTCCTTGGTCTGTGGCTATTCTGGGATTCTAGTACAGGATGTCTTGAAAAGAGAGAGAAATGTTCTACAGATTTTTTTTTTTTTTTTTTTTTTTTTTTATCCAGGAAATATACACTTTTTGAGGTAGAGGGTTGTATATTTCATGAAATATAACTACTGTGGGTCATTGGGGGTCTGCAGAGAGGAATCTGAACAGTTTAATTTAAAGTATTTGCTTGCTTATCATTGTACAGATTTTGGCATGTGGACTCAGCATGTGTACATGGAGTTAAATAGATACAATAGATTGGTTTGTCTTAGTGGGAGCCATTAGGGTTGATTGAGTGCATAATCCTTCCATCAAGTGCAAGTTGGAGAAACAAAGGAGCTGTTATCATATATCAGGGAAAGGTTTACTTATTAGTGTATGCCAAGTTTTACACAACAGATCCTAATAACTGCAAAGCTCTACAAAGAAAAATAAGGTTTTTATATTATATTTCACTTCTATCTTTGAGATATGCCAAAGTTGCATAGAATAGTAAGTATAATGCTCATAGATCAGAATATTCTCAGTCTAAAAAAAGTACAGGCACAGCTGTAGTTTGCTGATAGACCTCTGACTTTCAGTTGCTTTTGATAATAGAGACCCAGTAATGGTTTTCTTAAAAACTCTCACGTTTTTTTGAGGTATTTTCTGTAGGGACATTAACAAAGCTCAAGAGACATAGGTTTAGATCATGAAAACAACAGGAGCTGTGTGACTACCTCTCAAGTAGCAGCAATTATCTTTATGTGTGAAAAGGGAAGAGATGGCTTGTGATATAAAAAGAAATGGGGGTTAAGTGGTAAGGAAATAGGGTGGAGCTGTTCCAAACCAGAAAACTCAGGGGGAAAGTCCTAGTAAAGAAAAATGAAGAGAAAGAAAATCGTAAACCAGGAAAAAAAGTGTCCTATATACACTGGTACAGAAAGAGGTGAGAAAAATGGTTCCTGTCAGCAATATCTTCTTTTGTGGATCCATTCTAGTTTTACATGTTGCTGTACATGATCCATACATGATCCATACAGAGAATAAGGAGAGGACAGGACTGAAAATGCATTGAAAATGAAATATTAGAAATACTGGGAAGGTGTTGCTTCCCTAATCCTGAGTACTTCCTGCTGCTAGAGACTGTTGGTTTTATTATTTCCCCTGTGTCGTAGATGCATATGCTTCTTCACACAAAATTACATTTCTCAGCAGATAGTTTGAATTTGGCTCTCGCCAAATTACTGTGCTTGTACACTACTGACTCATACTGAAGTGTCTACAAAGACTCCTGTGAATGCAGAGCGGGTGATGTATATCTTAGAGGTGAGAACTTTTTTTTTACAGAAAGCCCTGTTTCACCTTTTCCTTCAGTTATTGTCTGGGGTAACATCATAAGACCTTTATTTTTGAACTGGACTAAATTACATTAGTATGGATTTCCATTTCTTGTTACTACATGTGTCTAATTCAGGTATTTTCCTTTCTTGGCTTTAAGGTATGTAAAAATAAATAAGAGCTCCTACGTTCAAGTAAAATGTTTATTCTTGGGGACGAAAGCAAGTATTTCTACTGGTATACTACAAGTGGATTGAAGTTTTCATGTTGGTTTTGCTAGAAGATATATAGCCACAGTATTTAATGATTTCTCTAGAACATATACGCAGGAATGTAGTGAGTTTGTAACTACTTCTATAAGCTAGTTCAGAAGCAATAATATATTATGTATATTTACATATATTATGTGTATCGATAATGTGTATATATGTAGAAGCATGACATAATTCTTGTTTCTTTTTAAGGTCAATATAAATGGTTTGTTAATTGGATTGCACTTTCGGTGTGCTACAGTGTTGCAAAACTTTAATCAGTAGAAAATCTTCTTGTTTCGTTGTTGGTGGTGATTTTTCAAAGTGATTGCTTGCTTCCTCAGACCAGGGGATGGTTGTAAGTAATTTAAAGAGATTGCCTTGGAGGTGATTTGTAGAACTGAATTAATAATTATTGCCTTCTAGTTTTTAGAAAGCCTTGACCTATAAATATTTAAGTAATTTGGCTCCTGCCATAGAAGAAAAGACATATTTTTCTTTAATATGGTTTATGGGGAGTGTCTTGGTGCTAAAGTGTGGGAATGAACATGAAGTGTACTTTGTTAGCTCCTACTGTAGGCTGCTTTATTTCATAACTTCTCTATTGAAAATCACATAAAATCTTTATAGATGAGCCATGTAATACAATGAAAGATTTTTATGTTGTGCTCTACAAACTTGTTACAAGTTTAAGCTGTTCCAGTGGTCGTATTTGTGCTTCTTAGTGACTCTAAAGTCTGTCAGTGCACCATGACTAAATCCTTATTCCTCCTTCCCTTTTTTATCCTTAGACCCCGTGCAGCCCTCTGCAAGGCTTATAGTAGAGCCTTTGGTATTCAACAATGTTGAAGTACAGTCTTGTATAGTAATAATTCTTTTATTTTTCTGGAAGCAATTCAGATTCCTTGTAGGCTTTTAGTGGTTAATGCTGTAGGTCTCTGCGAGTGCTTGTATGAATTAGGTAAGGAAGATTTAGTCCCTTCATTTCAAAGGAGGGTGCTCATCCATGAGGTAATTTTTGAAATGCCTCTTTTAAGTAATGGAAGATAGCATTTTGTTTGTCTTTAGAATTAAGAACTTTAGAAATAGTCAAATGTCTTGAGTTATTAATACTGAAAATGTATTGTGGATGCAATCTGTAATTTAAAAATAAATGAATGTGCATAATTACATTAAAATTGTAGGCATACTGTGGGCTGACAAAAAGATAAAACAGGACAGAAGCAGCCTTTGTGCTTTATTGAAATTACTCTTACTATGCTTATACAGGGATTCCCAACCTGCTCGCGTTTCTTGACAGCACTGCTATATACGATGGATGTATAATGGCTAGTATAACGCAAGCCTTGTCAGAATAGTGATAAAGTGGGCATATTTACAGTTATAGTCTTACCTGTCTGAAGGCCAGGTTGTGAAGTAGCAGTGCTCTCACTTTATAGGTTTTGCCTATGAAGATCTTGGCATGCAAATTGTCTGGCTAAGTATTTTCAAATCAGCTCATCAATGCAAAGATTCTCCGAGACTTGGAATCACATCTGCATATGTCCTTTTTGTACGAGTTTTGCAAATAAATATGTAATTACTTCCAAATCAAAAATAAAATTTCTGTTCTAAATACAAAAAGACATTTAACATTCAGGAGTCTGACATGTATGCAGCTGAATATAGAATTTGTAGATCGTATTTAAGGTAGGTTATCACAGGCCAGATAAAGCATTTAAAGTGTGAGCTCTTCCCATGTCCACAGACTTAAAGAACAAGGGGACTGTGTCTATCTTGAGCTGCTTTTTGCATATCTCCATCAAGGTTAAATCCTATTAATTGTTATTCTGTAAATACTGACAGAGAGCTTCATTTGTTAGTTTTCAAGTAATAAGAATTTAACTACGTGGGGAAAAAAAAGCAACCCTTCTGAGAGATGCATTTTGAATTTCAAGTGTGTGCTGTTGTGGGTATGGCCGTATATTTCCACTGATTTTCCTATAGACAAACCACTGATTCATTGTGATTGTGCTGAAAGACAAATTCAGCTCTATAAATTTTGAACAAGTAGAAGAAAAAAATTACAGGAAATTTGGCCTTGGACAGGGGTAGTATATTAAATTACTCTAATGAATGCATATTAAAACCAACCCAGCTGCTTGAAGTGGAAAGTCCTTGTTCCAGTGCCTGTTCTCTGGACTATTTCTTTTCTTCTTTAATGAATAGGCATTTCCATTAACTAAGCAACTCTGTGAAAATGGATTAAACCCCAGAATTTTCTTTCACAGTTGAGTGCCCTGATTGCTGCTCTTGAATGTCTCCTTTCTGTGGTCATGAGTTTTGAATTCTTTGCTGCGTAGTAGCCTGGGTGCAGTGAACTTCTATTCTAAATAGTTTCTTAGCCTATGGTAGTTGTGAATGGAAGTATTCAGGTTGCAGAGGACCGGGAACAGAGGTTTTTAATGTTGTGAATTAACCTATGCTGCCAACACACCCTTTACCTTCTCTGTTGCGGGAAATGTTTTTGAATTATGGTAGCCATGACTTGCTATTATGTTAGGCATGACTTAACCATACTAGCTTTATCTACTTTTTCATGAGATTTAAATATTGTAAACCTGTCTGAATGGGCTTAAGTAGGAACAACATGACTGCTCACCTGGAACATCTCCATCCTGAATAGAACTGCAGTACAGGTCTTCAGGAATTGGGAAACTAAATAGTCAAAATGGCAGAAACTTGTGAGCATAACCTTTTCCAGAGGTGAGTCACCACGGACAATTTTCTTGAAAAGTGATTTTGTACTGACATATGGCAAAGGGCCCTGATGTGCAAAATGCCCTAAATGTTTTGGTTTTGGTTTTGGTTTTTTTTTTTAGATACAACCCTTGGAGAAAAATGGGCACAAAGTGTAGAGTTAGGTAAAGGTCATGCTAAACCCATTTGAATGAGAAGAAGGTCTTCCAGAAAAGTTTGTGAGTTTTCATATATTTGGGATGTCTGAGAACTGTGACTCTTGTGAGATAGATTTTCAGAAGTGTTTCTCATTCAACTTCTTCCATTGCGTACAGCTGTGAAGTAGCCGGAAGTTCCTGTTGCTTTTGAGGAACTGAAGGCATTTTTTTCTCAGTGAGAACTACCTTTTAAAACATGTAATAATTAAGTATCTGAATAAGATACTGAAGCCTCTTGAAAAACCATTCACTGCCATGGATGCAGAGCCCTTTTGAAAATCTGGTCCTAATTTCTATTATAGATTTTTTTTTTTTTAATGGAAGTGTAAATTGCTTTTTAATACTTGGAACAGAGATCCTTTCTGCTTAACTGAGTAAAATTAGTGCTCAAACTTATTTGTTCTCTGTATAGGCCTTTAAAAAGGTATTTTGTAAAAAAAATTAAACATACTTTATTGCATCCATTTAGCGAAAGTAGTGAAATATTGTTAATTCCTTATGGTCCGTAAGGGTATATAGGTGTTGTCATTTGCATAACAGTTATTACCCAATAGTCCAGAAGTCGTTATGGTCCGTTGTGTAATACATATTTGTTTCTTTTATAAAGTGTATTTTTGAGTTAATAGACCCTGCAGCTCCAAAGGAGTTGTAGGGCATTGTGGAAATTTTTTTTTCTCTTTCAAGGACTGCTGACCCAATAGGCTCTGTTGGCTCCCCCAGGGGTGTGAGACTAACAGTGTTAATCCATGTTTCACAACATATGCACTGAAGGAGTCATAAAATTTAAGTAAAAAAAAAAAATTAGTTTGAAGGTCCAGTAGACTGAGTTTCTAAATTAAATAATTTAGGAGTGTAACTTTTTTTTTATTCCTTGTCATGAAATGATTTGGCTTTTTAGATTGTTTCACTAATCACGTAAGTCCAGAAATGACCAAAGAAGCCCTTTAATCAGTCTGAAATCTTCCTAAAATGTATGTGAATGCTCAATCCATTATACTGTCCTGTTGTTCTTTTTCACTGATATTTTGTGATGTGGGATGCTTTTAGGAATTCCATCCTTAATAGAATTAGAGATGTAATGTTCTATCTTGTAGCATCTGCCACCTTAGGTTGCTCGGGATAAAATGCTTAACAACCTAAGTAAGTAGATAGAAAAATTACTTGCAAAATTACTTTTTCCAATTTTGCAAGAAGCCTTTTCAAAGGTGTAGGAACATTTACTGAGTTAAGCATAGCTGAGACCTTTCTTATCAAGTTTCAGTCAAAAATATATTATTATAGCTGATGTGTAAGTCTCTGAAAAATAGATTTGTAATGGAAATGCCAGAGGACCCTTAACTATAATCATTCTTGTTAGTGTAAATGCCTAGAAATGAATACAGTTTTCATTGATCTACTATTATGTGACATAAGTGACCACTTACAGAGAATTCCATAATAATTCTAGTTAACTGGCTGCATTCAAAAATGCAGTTAAAAGTACCCACCTCTGTGCATAGGCTTTAGGCTTTGCAGAACGCTTTTGTGAGCTCAAGTTCCACCTGAGACTTGTTTTTGAAGTCCGAAAATGTGTAAATCTGATGCTGATTTTTCCACTGAGGGTATTTCTGCCCTGTTTTCACAGATTTGTGGGTGCTTAAATGACTTGAAATGCAATACAAGATGGCTCCTATAGCATCTCAGACATTGAGTGTGAATGGGGACAGTCCCTACAATTGTTGCTGTGCAATAGGTGCTCTTTTGAAGTGAATGGATGTACTTGATAGCTTTTATTCACCAGAAAGGTATAAGACCTTGCTGGCAGCTTTAATTTAAGGATATTTAAAAGCTGACAAGCCCAATCATGGGAAGAGGGTACTTTTTTATCTTAGTCTTGACTCTGTACCGTAACCAAATGCATTGGTGAGGCAGCATTAGGAGGCTCATGTGGTTCCTACTAGGGCCAAACTTTGCCTGTTGATAAATGGAAGACATAAGTTTACATCAAAATCTTTCTGGCATCCTTTTTTACTTTGAGTTAAATGAATAAGAATGAACCATTTTGTTCTGTATCGTAATAACATCTTGGGTAAGGTAGATGGTAATGCTGTCTTAACAGAAGAATTAAATTTTGATTAACTTTTTTAATTGAATTGACTTTTTGAGAACACAATGATGTATGAACTTTTGATATGGCATTTGACATTTTAGAGATAGACGTCTATGCCACAAAAATGCTGTCTAGATAACAGTTTTGTTAAAGCATGAAGGCAGCAATTATTTAGTAAAGATTCAGAATAAGGTATTTCAATCAAAATTGCTGCTCTTGTATACAAAAAGGTTTTGGTTTAATCAGTTTTATGGGGAAACAATTGCTTTTGTAAGGAAGTATTTCATATTTTATGTAACTTAAATTATCTCAAGTTAAACTTTTTGAAAACAAAGAATGTGCATATGTGTTTTCTCATTAAGTAATTCATAATAAAGAACATTTTCAAATGGAACATGCAGTACTGGTGGCAGGTAAAACTACTTGTTTTCCTTTTGTAATTTTAAATAGTTTGCATTTATTCCTTTCAGTGTCCATTAGCAAATTATACTGGAAAAAGCTGCCTTTTTTTTTTTAAAACTGGATATCATATCATTATAGCTAAATAATATACTGACTGCAATATACACAATCTTTTTATCTTTGTAGGTGTTAGGAACCAAAATATTATTTAGCCGAGAGATTAATATTTCCACTTTTCTCAGGTTCTGTCTAGTAAGATATCACAGCTCTTGGGGTTTGGGTTTTTTTTTTGCTTTTTCTGTCCATACTATGCTGTGTCTTTCTTGACGAATGACATACAAGCACTGTTCTTACATTACCATCTTTTAAGTGAATCCCTGTATGCTTGTGGCTGTTTGTAACTCAGTAGTAAAATTGCTGTTTGGCTTTTGAAAATTGTTTCTCGGAGTTCTGTGCTTGAGGAGCATTTGCTGTCAAAAGAAACATGTCACTGTGGTGTTTGGCTGATGTGGAGCCTGTGTCTACCTCTGCCACTTTGAAATTTACTGTTCAGAACTGCAGGATGTAATATGAGCAGTAATGTGTTGAAACCACAGCATCAAGATTCAGGTCAAATATTAGTCAAAACTTTTAGTAGTACAAACACTGGAGGGCTGAAATTGATGATTCATGTTACTCATAAAGAACCACTATGATTTTGTTGGAAAGGTTATAGGTCTAGCTGATCCTACCTTGAGAGAAAAGGAAGGAGTGAGAAATGCACAGCAGTTCTACATCATAAATACATTACTTCATTACAGTTAGCATTCTAAACAAAGGTTTTTGTTGGTTTATTTTGAATGATATCTTAAATGGGAAGGAACTGTGTTTGGGTAGCCTTAATTATGAAATAAAGGGGTGAGGCAATATCTGCATTTCATTAGTTAATGGGGAACTGAATAGTAAATAGATTTTTATAGATTAATACTATTAATGCGTGTCAATACATAAATTAATGGTGTTTCATAGCTCAGGTGATAAATGACAGACTGCTTACTCTAGCTTGAAATCAGACTGTTTTCCAAAAATTGAAAAACAATTCTGTATATCTGATGGGCAAATCAGGAAAACAGTGTTGTAACATATCAACAGAATAGCTAAGCTTACCTTTTTTATTATCTTTAAGATAAGGAAAACTACACTTGAGCTTCAGTAATGACAGCCATTTAAAAAAAAACCCAAAAACCAACAACAAAAAAAAACCAAACCCAAAACCCACACCCAACTAACAGACATTCTTCTTTGCATAAAAGAAGAATGTATAGCAAGATCACATTTCTTTAATCAACTGATTTTTATTTCCTTAGGCCTAGTTAGAAAGCAGGTGACAAGGAGGAAAGCTTGTTTTGAGAAGATAGGCAGGCAAAATCTTGAACAAGGGGACCTGAGAGGAATAAGTACATGTGGAAGTAGGTCTGGTCCTATAGTATAGCAGCATGGAGTTTTATGTTAGTTTATGAAAATAAACTTTGTTTTACATTTCTGATAGTTGTGATAGTCAGGTACGTGAGCTATATGAAAGCAATAAGAGCAAAAGTAATTCCAGCAATTAAGCGGCAGTATTTACGTGTATTAAATTGTTTGATTTAGTTACGGTGGTACATGTAGTCATATGGTAATGTATCATAAGAAATTATTTTGCACTGCTTAAACATTTTTTGCATTCATGAACCTAGAAGGACTCAATTTTTAAGTTTTTATATGCTGCATCATCAAAGTAATGGTCTTTAGCTGTGTTTCTCTGTGATTGTATTAGATGGCCAGATATGGCCTAGGTGTCAGGTTTTTGACAATAGAGAGCCTATACTGTGGCCTGAAATCAGAGAGAGCAATTTCATTCCTAAAAGTGATTCTTCTCTTTTCTTTCAGATTATAGTTTAACTGAATTTTTTTTTTTTTTAACTATTGAGGAATGAATGTTGTTTCAGTCTAGTACCTTTACCAGACACTGTGGTCAGTACATTAGGGACGACCACATAAATTTAGCATTTGCATGTGTTATTAATGTGTAAACTATACCTTACAATTTCAGCCTTACTTTCAGTATGTATTTGAGACCTCTAGCACATCTATTTCCAGCCTATGTCTGTGCCACAGTTAAGAGATTCTGGTGCTTATTGGACAGATATCATGAATGTGGTGGTTGCATTGTTAAATTGTTAAAATGATTTTACCAATCATCATCTACAAGAAAGCTCTTTTCCAAGAAACTTGTTGAAATACCTGTGCTGTGCTTACTTGGAAGCATCACTTCATGGCTCCTTAATTCTACGAAATAATAAAGTGGCTGTACACTTGAGTGGTCATAGTTGGAGTGTCGCATGGATTGGATTCACTGGGATCAGAAATGTAAGAGTGGCTTTCGTTTTGTTGGAGTTGATATTTATATTGCATATGTTTTTCTGGGGGAAAGAGGCTTCCTGCCTTGAAATGTATGCTTTTCGTGTTGATGAGTATTTGTGGCTGGAGTTTCTGGGATGGATCGTTATTCATTTTGCAGACATGCTGACAGGAAGTTTTTGTTGGTTTGTTGTTGGTTGTAGTGGTTTGGTGTGGGTTTGAGTTTTGGGTATTTGTGGGTTTTGGTGGTTTTGGTGTGTGTGGTTGGTTGATTGTTTTTTTAATGCTAGTGTTGGTGTAAGCAGTTGTCTCAGTAGATTCCATGGATAGCATTGAGTGTGTTGAGACTAGTAGTTGTGGTGGGGGGAGGTGTGTGTGTAATTTCTTTTATTTTTATTTTTTTAAATTGGTTTAAGGAGATGGGCAATCTGTAAGGTGAGACTGTTTGTGGAATTGGCAATTTGGTTTCCATGAATGACACTGGGTCTTGTCAGTTACTGAGGTCAGAAGGGCTTCTTTGCTACTCTTGCAGTTAATTACAGTCTGTAAGTGGTGGCTCGCATAGTGGTATTTTAAAGGCAGTCTTGTTCCTGGAATCTTATCATCTCATCTGCTTATGGTTCAGGAGAATGTTCATTTAGACTGTCTTCTGAGTTGCTACTGATCTTCAGGTTTTAGTGCAATATATATGTATTATATTAGGGCTACCCATTTCTAGATTTTTGAGTTACTCATGTATTCTTCAATAATAAATTGAGAATATATTCTTTATGGACTCTTTAACTATATTTATGAAACTTTTATTTCAGAACAGGAATTTAGAACATAATGTATGTGAGAACTCGTGTTGAAATCTGAGTGGAAATGAATAGAGTTACTCAGCATCAAGACAAATTTTTTGATAGATACTGGAATTTGATACCCCACTTGCAAATACATACATGCAGTGTTCTGAAGAGCTTGGATATTATATAAACAATGACTATTTATATTTGAGATCCTCCATTTTTATATATTTAGATACTAAGCCTTAGCATCCGGGAACATACAGGAAGTGATAGAGTGTGTCCAAAGTAACCATGGAAGATGCTTCAACGTACACACAATGGCTTTGGAAGGCCATGTTCTAAGTTTATTTAGGATCACTTGTATCTGGTAAGCACAACACAGCATCAGTTCTACCAACAGAATAGAATCTTAGATGAAGTCATAACCAAGTCTTTACAAGATGCACTCTGGTAAAATCTGACATTGTAGAGAGAATGAGGTATAATCATTGTGAATTAACAGCAGGCAACTTATCAGACTTGTGAAAGAAAGTTAATTATATGAAGCAGTTTAACCCACAAATAAACATAAATTGTAATCACAAACCTTGAAAGTTTTTGTTAGTGTCAGTTGATTCAGATATGTGTAAGATACCTTTAAACTGCAAGGGTAACCTTAGTTTTTAAATGTTTTGTCCTGCTTGGGAGTGAAGTAAATTACTCAAATTGGCTTGCAAGGAGAGATGGTTGGTCTGTCTTTGTTTAGTTTTTGAAGAAACACAATACTATAGAAAAAAAGCATTAAAACACACAGTAAAAAATGTTCTGTAAAAGGTGTTTCACTTGCATGAAGTCATTGACAAAGTAGCATGGAAAAAGATCCCAATGCATGTGAAAGACAGGCAGAAGGTTTAAATTACTATTAAGAGTATTGTGGAAGGTCAAGGATCTTCTTTAAGGCTCACTGAAGTCTTTCAATGAGTCATTTAAATGTTTTATTAAAGGTATAACAGAAATCAGTATTTTGTGGCATTTTTTTTCACTCAGTACTTCACAGAAACATAACAGAAAAGGGAAGTGCACAAAAAATTCTGAGGCACCAGATTTGTGTGGTTTCTATCAAGCAGCCTCTTCTGTCCCATGGTGGTGAACTCCTTTGTTTCTTTCCACTTCTCCTGTTGGGTATTTCCAAGACACTGCTTACACAGAAAGAAGCATGGAGGTGAATTCCGACTGTTGTCTGTGAAGGCATTCTGCCTTCCTGCTGTGCAAGAAGCAGGGTTTAGGGGCTAAACTGGCATGTTCAAGGAAGCTCTGTTGGAGAACTAGCTTGAGAAGGAC
The DNA here is from genome assembly GCF_929443795.1 of Astur gentilis. NCBI lineage: Eukaryota > Metazoa > Chordata > Aves > Accipitriformes > Accipitridae > Astur > Astur gentilis. Next base: position 9,344,579 of record NC_064905.1, read on the forward strand.
TGATTTCTTATTAGAAAGTCACTTAACAGGGAGTACTTATTTTTGCTATTACTCACTGGGCCTGTGGGTTGGAATTGCTGAGAGTGGTTTTGAATGTAGTTTTCCATCTACTGATTTTTAAAATCAGTGTCTTCTGGGGGAAGGCTGTAAGCCTAGTATCAGGGCAGATCTTCACATAACGTTTATCGTTTGTGCCAAAAGCTGAACCTGCTTTGCAGAAGTTGGTAATAATCAGAACCTTTTCTGTACTTGTTCTCCAAATAAAGTCCATGGTTATTAGATCCATGGGTCTTTTACTGCTAATTTGGTTAAGACAAGCTTTCCTTTTGAGGAGGATTCTCTCTCAGGAATCCTAAGGTGGGTGAGGAAGAGCAAATTGCACTGTTCTGTGTATAAGGTCTGTGAGAAGGATAACAAATGGAAGAACAATGTCTATTTATACAAAGGAAAAGACAGAAAAGGTATTGAGAACTAAGCAGGCACATCTCTGACTGCAGGGAGGCAGAAGAGAAGAACATGTTGGCTTTCGAATTTTCAGCCCTGGGGTGCAGACTGCCACACTAGGAAATTTCTCTCCCAATGAGGTGAGAGTGAAAGGAAGCAATTGTCCAGTTCCAGATTTTCTGTTCCTTTTAGAACTTACTCCAAATAACTGTATGGTCATTAAGATAAGTAACAAACCACAATGGTTTAACCTTTTGTAATGGAATGTGAGGTTAAATGATGGTTCCTGTCACTTGTCCTGGGATCCAGGGCTAAGTCTGAAAATGAACAACATGGTGCTATCAGGTACTATGGGGAAATAGGGTCTCTTCAATCCCATGGTCATCTCTTTTTGATCACTGAATTCTGGACCAGCTGATACAGAAGAGACAAAGTTTTAGAGGCCGTGAAAGAGAGCCACAGTAAAAGAAGCAAGAAATTAATAGAGGATGAATACAATAAATAGTTTTTAATTTCATTTGTTCTGAATGTTGATATATTGATGCATCTTCCAAACACAAAATAGAGAAGAGATAAAGTAGTGTGTATATATAGCTGTATATATTTCTAGGCTGGAGGAACTCATGTCATTTGGAAGATCTAGAAGAGAATGCCAGTGTATATGGCTATGTGACTAGCTTCTTTTGTAAAGACAGATATATAATATGTCACCTTTTAGTAGGAGAAACCATATGCTGTTACTGCTGTTGTTTGGATTTTCCCTCACCTTCCCTTAAGTAAGAGATAAGTGAAAGCTTAAACGAGAAAGATAGGTAGGTTATTGACGGGGTTTTGTAAATAAGGATTTCTGTGTTTTAACGCAGTCCTAGTTGAAACAGGTTTTGTAGATCTTCAAAGAGAAAAACATACAGTTCCATTTTAAATATACCACTTCTCACAACTTTCATCTTATGTTAAAGCACACTTAACAGAATCATCAATCTGCTCTTGAATTGTCAGTAATATCAAATCTATGAAACATAGTTGGTTTTGAATTTGAAACATTCATTTTAATTTGTACATGCTACTCTTCCAGTGCGCTCGTTTTTCATGAAGACACATGACATTTGCTTGAGAATTCTGTTCTTTAAGAAATATTGTTTTTTCCTTGTACAATAGTCCAGTTGTAAGCTTCCCCCCCTCGACTGTTTTGATATGCTACTGTATCCTTTTACTGTAGGATGGTAAACCATAACGTAATTTGTTCCTTCCCCCCTCCCCAGTCTCTAGTCTAGGTTGGGTCCACATTATTGCAGGCAGCATGTCTGGGAGCCCATTCTGCATTTGGAAAACAGCCCTTTTTTCTTACTGAGTATAGAACGACTCTAAGGAGGGGTAGTCTCCTGAGATAAAGTCAGCCCTTGTGACTTTTATGCCCTTCATGAATTTTCTTGTCATATTTTTTACTTGCGGTTTGACCACAACAATGTTGGATAATACAAACACACAAAAAAATGCATGTATGAAAGCTGAAATGTATTCATGGACTTTGTATTGAACATCAGCTGAAGTGCAAACCTCTCCTCATCATAGCTGATCTGTTTTCCCACTGCTTCATCTTCTTCTTACTGGTTTTTGTTCAATGATTTCTGTCAGTTTGGCCTGACTCTGCAGTGCTTGTTTCTCTCTCTTCCCCTTGTATGGGTGTCTAACAGTTCCCATTCATTCAGTTCCCTGGGTCTGTTATGTTTATTCCGGCCAATATAGTAAAATGGTTGAGCATCAATGGTTCCGCAAGTGTAAGCATGTTTACAAACACAAAAATGTGATGCTGAATTTGTAGTGTGTAAACGTCTGACCACGGGCCTTAATCTAGCTGGGTGCTGCTGTTATATCATGTAGCAATAATGGCAACCTGAGTGCTTACCTAGATGGAAAAAGAAATTCTGTACATTCTGTCCTCACATTTTCATTTGCTGAGGACATATATACTTTAAGACATAAGCATGTGCTAGAAGTTAAGCTTGTAGGTCTTTTGCTGAACAGCGTCCTTTCAATCATCCTGGCTTCAATCTGCAAAATTGAGTATAGCTAGGAGATGGGGGAGTTTTCCGTTGTAACTAATGGTAGTGTCATAAACAGGATTATGTCTTCAGTTTTAAGTGGCAGATTAGACGACTGTCAAGAGAGAAAATCTGTTTTCCAGCAAATATTCTCGGTGATAAAGAACCTTAGGAGAGAAAGATGAAAAGTGATATATAGAATTGTTTCTATGCAGAATATTTTTTCCAAATTTCCCTTGAGGCATCAGCTGTTCTCTGAACATCGAAGAAGTTCGTTGTGCTTCTGATCAGCTTCCCACACGTTCTCACCCACACCACTTTGCTGTGTCATCTTAATGTCATTTTTAAATACTAACAAAAGAAGCATTTTGTTTATAATGCAGAAATAAAGATCTTGAGAGGGGAAAGAATGTCTCTTGTATGTTGTTTTAGCAGATCAGAGCTGACTCATGAGTAGCTAATATGAAATAAAGTAATTAATGTATTTAAAATTCACAATTCCTGAGTTAAGGATTTGTTTAAGAAGTACTTTGATTATAGTGATCAGATTTCATAGACTTTTTTCATATATGATAGTTTTATTTTTAGAAAGTTTACCTTGCTGCGAAGTATAACATTTAGAATATATATGACAGTGTAGCAATTTGTAAAACTCGATACAACTGGGGCTTTACATAATTGAGTGTGCTAAATTGAACAGTGGCCAGGTACACTGGAGGCCAAGTGGGAAGATGGAAAAGCAACTTTTCTCTGGGGGGAAAAAACCCACTATGATCTCATTTACTTGGTGTGGGAAGTTTTAGTCAACCCTTGTCACTTACTGCCTTTGTGGTAGCCTGATATAAGAAGTTCCTACAAAAAAAGAGAAATATGTTACTGCTACCATTGCAGGCAAGCACTCGTGCAAGTTAACATTTGCACCAAAATGAAAAGTTTTCAAGATTACTGAACTTGCACCATGTTGTCTCTTGGAACTGCAAGGTGAAAAAATTACTCCTTGAGAGCTCAGTGAAGCTTGAACCAGTTTTTTCTTGGGAGAAAGGTGTTGATTTGGAGGTGAGAGCTTGATCTTGGTGGCACAACATAACAAATATCTTAAAGAAAATAAAAAAAATGTTCCAGTTGAATGTGGAAATCACTGGCAGTATACGAATAGCAATGGGAGAAAAATTATTTGTATTAACTATATCACATATTATCAATAGAACAAGTGCTCTATTGTATCTGTCCTGTATATTTCTAGACAAAAATCAATCTAGTTTTAAATTTGCTATTTGTTATTATTCTGGACAAACAAAATGCTTATCTCCATTTTTTTTGTTGGCTATTGGGAAACTTCATTGGGATTTTTATTGAACTAGGATGGTCTTGAGATATTTGAAGTTAAATTCTCCATGACTATCTAGAAAAAAATAATGCTTAAATATGAATTAAGATTTAATTCAATTTATGTAGAAGTTGACTTCAGCTTTTAATTTTTGCTTCACAGTATCATGAGTTTCTTCACACACAGGATAATAAGAGCTTCCAAATTGTGGGGTATGTAGTGCTCTAGTTGCTGTTTATTTTGCAGTAGCAGCTACCAGCCCTTGTAATGACTCTGTTGTAATAAGGACAAAGATCTTGTGCTTGAAGGAGATGAACTGCAATTTTTGTCTCAAAGTGGTAACCAACAGTCTAGCTTCCCTGCTACCTGAAAGACTCACCAAAAGATTCATTTTAAAATGTGTATAAAAGCTTCTACAAAAACCAAAAGAAACATTGCATGGCTGTCACTAAATGCAGCATTTTATGGAAAATTTTACTTCTGAAGCTCAATGGTGAGGAAGGTGTTTCCAGAATCAGTAATAGTGTAGTGCAAACTTTTAGCAGCATGACTATGTTAATCATCTGATAGTAGTAAGCTTATTTGAGAGCAGACTTTTCTTTGATGGCAGAACTCCACTATCCATTGTGCCTGGGCTCCCAAGATGCTACTTACATATCTTTTAAGTGATGTGGAACAATGGTGCTGCTTACTGTATCACCTCTGTACATCTCTGACACAATATTTTACACCAGTGGCTACATTATAAATGAGACTTCAATTTCATTATTACTGACTTTAGAAAATGATCCCTTCCTTCAGCACCTAAGTTACAAGAATTAACAATAATAAATATTTTTTTCTTCTAAAAATATTGATTGCTATGTCATAGTTGGAATTTGCATAGTTCTTTATACATGAAGGTAAGAACAGTTGCCATATTGCTTGTCTCAAACAAAGTTTTCACCAGCAGAAAAGAATTGCTATGTTGGGCTTTTTCGGTCATGTTTTCTAAATATAACTTAAAAGCGGTCTGGTTGCTGAGGCCATCTGCATTAATATGTCTAGAGAAAATAAAATACCATATTTGTCATTTATTTTATAAGTAAGCATAATTTGGCAAAAATGAAAATAATTCTTTGCAAGGAAATACCCTTTTAAGCAAATACAGAGTTCTTAATGTGCTACAGCATAGAGGTTTTATGAGTATAGCGATTGTGCTTGTCTCCTGTTTATAGGCACCCAACTGTGGAGGCACTTTCAAAATGTTTTTTTTTTTAAGATGTGGGTTTGAGAGAGTAGTAGTTATTCACCTTTCTCTGAGATTTTTCACTTCCTCTGTTTTCAGCCTAAAGCATTGTCTAATAGGAAAAGGGTAATGATTTCTCTAAAGGTGATCTGGAGTAGCAGAAGGGAAGGAGGTTTAAAGTGAACAAGGTGGAACTCAGGTAAGCCAATCATTCCAGCCTATGAGCAGCATCAGTTTTCTGTAATTACTGTCCTTATGAAAATAGTCTTTTAAAGTGACACAGGCAAAATAAAATAACCAGCATTTCATCTGCTTTGTAACATTGCTAATGTTTTTCTTTATACTCGTGTTTTTTCTGTCCTTTCTTTGGTTTGTTTCCTTTGTATGTTTGCTTGTAGTGATAAATCATAATCAAACATTTCTCATTGTTCACACCTGCAAAGACACTTACAGAAGGGCATTTAAAAGTGGCATTCCTTGAGTTACCATGGCTTTTTTTTAATAGCTATACTATTCAGTATTCCTCTCTTCTACTAGAAAAGGCTATGCTGTCATTACGTTGCAAACCAAAACTGCGGGCTGCAGTTCTCCCAGGTATGCATCTGCCTGACAGTGACACACTAAATCTTTAGTATGATCGCTTGCCCAGTCCTTCATGCATTGCTGCTGTTATTCTGCATTCCTTGTGGGGTGGTATTTGTTTGATTTTGGGGTCCATCTTACCTATACTCTTTCTTTTCTGAATTAAGGTGTGGCAATAGCAGCAGGTGACTTCATGTGATTTATGGTTAAGCATTGGGAGGAAGCTTTGTTGTTGGTACTTTTGTTGTTTTCGTGTGTGTGGTGGTTGGTTTTTGTGGGTTTTTTTTGTTTGTTTTGGGTTTTTTTGTTTGGTTTTATTTAAACCCAAGTATTTTTCTGGAGGTAATTGCAGTATTTATAATCATGGGAAACATTTCTTTATGAACCTGTATGTTCTTTATAGTAAATACTGCTACAGTAGAGGCGGTTTGAGTTACAAAAGTTCAAGACTGTTAATGCCTTTCTCCTTAGGCATCTGTTGGCACTTGGCAGCTTTCTCTGGAGGCTGTGCAGTCTGCCTGCATATGCCCCTTTTTTGATTAAAACTTAAGATTTTCATTCAGATGTCAAACTGACAGCTATAGCAGTCTTCAGATGGTATATAAGACCTTTAGCTCCATATGGGTTTATCCATAAACTTTGACGTGTTGATTATTTTAAAAGATTTGAAATCACTTCTGCAGTGACTGCGTCTAAAGAATCATCACTTACTAGTGACAACCTAACTGAGCTAGAACTTCTGTATATTTATTTGGAAGTAGCCCCTCTAAAATATCATGGAGTGCCAACTCCAGGTAAATACTGCCTTTTCAATTTATGACACTTCTAATGCATGCATTTCTATCTATTCTATGTAGGTAAAGTTTGATAGTGTTTTTATCAAATACACACCATTTATGTTATCAGTATTCCTCTTGCATCTTTATAAACTTTCCTTTAGAAGGATGTCCGTGTGTGGCCTAGAGAAGAAGGAAATATGGCTAGAATACAGTGTGCAGTCCTCTGGGTTGACAAAATAATCTGTGCATCATGTATGGGAGCATCTCAGCACTGTTGTGGCACTCCTCTCAGTTCTGTTAAAAAAAAAAAAAAGGAAAAAAAATTCCTTTGAATATAGGAGCTGAGCCCCAGTTTCCTTTAGCCATATTCCTGCTGTCAATCCTGCATAGTCTGAATGGCAAGTTAAACGAGTGGTCTAGTTAACTTTAAATGTCTAATTATGAACTTCTGTCCTGGCTCTAGGCTGTCTGTAGCACAGAGAGAATCAGTAACATGCTATTTGTTTTTTTTTTAACTAAAAACTAGTGACAGTAGCACTTAGATTAGAAGCTACTGTGAGTGTTCTCTGGTCAGTGTTCACAGAAGAAAGGATGATGTACTAAGTACTAATAATACATAATTATTTGTTAACAGTTTCTCCAGGTACCATCAACCCATTTTTCTTAACAGCTTGCTTTAACTTTTTTTCCTTAACACTTCCCAAACCTTTATTACTGAAGAAAAACAGTGAAACAAAAATGTAGGATAAAAGCATTAAGAAAGAACATGAAAAACACTTCTGTATTCCTGTCACTATCCAGTGCTTTGAGAATTTTAATGGAGTAGCCATTCATACTGCCTGTAAGAAAGCAAATCCAGCAGCAAAGAATGTGACAACATCTGGAGTGCAAGCCAAGTATCTAGGTCAACAAATGGCAGAGAAGTTGTTGCTTAAAAATGGTACAAGTTCAGGATAGGGGTTGAGCCTTACTTCTGTGGGATTATCTTAAAGTCGTACTTTTTTGTTGTTGTTCAGTGATTTAATTTATCTCTCCAGTTGCTGGGAGAACATAGTTTTCAGCTTTCCATATGCCATTATCCGATGGCTAAGGTAATTTTATTGATCTTGTTATTAATGTGCATCAGAGAGTGTGATCGCCAACAAACTTTGTCACATGGGAGCAACATGTCTTGTGAGACACTTGCAATAAAGGCTAAGGTGCCTTTGATGTCTGAATGCTATTTCTCCAGAGAAGAGAGGTTTTATTTAAATTTTCATGAAGCTCTGAATATGATATGTTTAAATCCTTTATACTTGTAACTTACAGTCTTCTTCAGTACAGTCTGGGGTTATTCTCATGCTAGTAGAGGGCAAGTCAGCGTGGATTAGAAGACGTGTGTCTCTGTGATGGAGTACTTTATTCTATGTGTAAGTGTACTAGGTTGTATGAAAAGAGAAACCGTGAAGTGAATGAGGGAATTCAGTTGAGTAATAATGGACATGTAAAAGTAATTTAACAAACATGGCAGTCTTTTTATACCAATATTCTACGGTTGTACAGTTTAGACAAATGCCAAGTTATTTTTAGGAGGCTGTCTAAGCGTTAATGTACTTTTAAAAATTGAAATGAATGTAGTTGCCTGCAGTAGAATCTTATCTGCTTTTCTTTAAGTATATTGAAAAGTGCATTGCTATTATCTTAGTCTTATCCCCCAAATAGAAAATATAGCTGTGCTTTTAAAGTAATTCCAGTTTGGGGTTTAGGGCACTTTAATCATATATATACATACCATAAGTAGGCCTTTATAGTCATTACATTCTGATGGGGAAAGAATATGTACAGGAACATAAATAAGAAAATTGGAACTACAAAATGTTACTTAGAACTGTGCACTATAGCTGTCCTGACTTTGAGAAGTACCTTACTTTATGTAAAATCCTATTTATGTGAGTAGGCTTTTTTCAGAAGTAAATTATATTAAATTCTGATTTCAAGGTATAGCATGTATGCTCTACTCCTGTCTTACACATTAATAATCCATAGCATTTTCACTGAGCTAAGGAATGAATTTCTTTGAATATTTTCTAGCCAACTTGATTAACTGGGATGTAAAAAAGTTTGTATGGCTGTGCATGGGCACATGTTTCGATACAGGAAGTAAGTCAGCAGTGGAGCTGTACTCCATCTAATAAGAAAAGATAGCTCATTGTTTAAGCATTCATGAATTATTAGAAAGAAGCCTCCTGAAAAACTTATTATTTTTTCTAACAGTAAATCTGGAAAAAAAACCCCAAAAGAGTTAAAATGAATAGAACAAGCTAAAATTAGTAATCAGCTAATGGCATGCTTGTTGTTTAGGACAATGTGCAGCTGACAAGTGATGTGGTGACAGGCAGCAGATAATTTCCATTAATAGTCCACACAAGGTTGAAAATAAAGGAAATATTATTTGGCTTCTGTATTGTGGAAACCTCAGTATAACATATATAACATAATCTTCAGAAAAGTTCTTGCACTCCAAACCTCTTCTGGCTCTTCAGAGTTGTCAGTTCCAAATTTGTACTGATGATGCTGTCATTCTCACTGGGAACTGACTTGTTTTTGTCAATCTGTGCTTTAAGCTCTGTGTTTTTCAGGGACCAAGAGCTGTGTGGCATCCTTATGGTATGTGCAGGAGATGATGGGAATTGCACTTCCCAGGAATTACTTCTCACCTCTCAGGACTGAACTGCAGATTGAGAGTAAAGAGGAAAGACAGAAGCATGTAGTATGTTAAAATGCTTCACCTGAAAAGCTCAATTTTGGGGCACACATTTCAAACTAGTTTTTGCAATGCAATTAAAAATCACTCTCATTTAAAGGACCTTAATTATATGGGAAAAGGAAGGTTCAAGAAAGCTTCAGTATCTTAACTGCCTTTTGGATTTAAGGCTTTTTTAAAAAAAATTAAAAATCTGTATAATTGAAGTGGCTCATATAAGAACAGCAGACTCTTAGTAATGGACAGTTCCTCTAGACCACAGCTGCATGCCGTATCCACTTCTCAGCATCAGTGTTGACTGATGAGACCATTTTATAAATAGTCTTCAGGGTAGAAAATCTTGTCTTTATTTCCACACTTCATTTTTATAACATCTTAATGGAAATATTTTCCAAGAAATAAGAATGAAAAGAGATGAGTCTAAAACCTACAAAATACTCATTTTAGAGCAGCAGCCATTATCTTTTATGTCATTTGTCAGTGTTACTTAGCTGATGTTTAGTAGTCAGAAAAGTGCTTTGTTTCTTAATTCTACTTTTACTTCTATGACTGTCAGTAAGTCAAGTGAACCAAGAGCTGAAGAAGTGAATGAAGTTGAACAAAATAAACTAAAATTAGTAACATAATTTCCTTGCTGTGAGCAATGTATAACTGATTCATGATGTGATGAGAATAAGGAGACAGGTCTCAGTTTTCAGTCTGCAATCTACTTGCTCTATGTATTAATAATTGGTCTTGCTGACCACATCGACTGTGTTACCTTTCTGTCCTCATGTTTTATTTTATCTGGACGTTTGGGGGATGAGGATTTTTTCCAAAGTGTTGAATGTGGAGCTCTTCCCTGTTTGGCAAATTCCACCTTTTCCTATCTGGCTGTACGTTTTTTTATAAATTAGGAGGTATATAGGAGGAATGAAGTCTTTTTTGGTAGAGTATGAAGAATGTGTAATTTGGTTGTACTCTAGAGCAAGGTTCTGGTTTTCCATTTGGTTTTGCTACCCCTTAGCCAACCTTTCTGAAAAGCAAAGAGTTGGCTTTTTGCTTTAGGCTTCTGACTTAGGCTTCTTCTGCAGCTCACCCCCCGTTGGTACACACCCTTCTATATGAGCCTGTTAGCTGATGACTGCCGCCTCCTATTTGCAGGTGCTTCTGTTTGCTTTCCTGCATCTTCCCTGTTTCTTACTCATGGCTCCTCACACCTTTGCATAGACAGATTTTCTGATGGAAAATTTTTTCCGAGTTGTGATTTCACGAGCATGTGTGTTTTCAAATTGCAAGGTTTTGCTCAGAAGCAGATGAGTAGGTGTCTGTGTCAGAACCACATAGAGCTTGAGGGTTGGGGTTATTCTCTTGTCTACTTGCCATGTTCTGAACCTTGTTGCATAAACTGCATGTTGAGACAAAAGACAAAATGTTTTAAAATGTAAAATATCTCTGCTTTCTGCTGAGGGAAATAGTAATTTCTGGAGCATTCTGTTGCGTACATAATTGCATGTGTTCCTGTATGTGAGTTTACGTCTTAATTCAGGTGGACTACGTTAAGTAGAAAGTCATGTGGCCAATTCTGAAAAGTGCAAAATGGCACAGAGGAAGTCAGTTTAAAGAAGTAATTTGAATGAGGGAGTGGGACCTATTTTACAAGATACAAATAAGTACTTAACTGAGGACCACAACATGAGAGAGAGGACAAACAGGTAGCAGGTAGGTATTAGGTATTCAAAAAGTGAGTGGATGGGGTACTTCAGGACATGGTTTAGTGGGCACGGTTGATGGTTGGACTCGATGATCTTGAAGGTCTTTTCCAACCTAAATGGTTCTATGATTCTATGTGGGGAATCAGCCAGAACTGATGATTTTGTACAGTGGAGAAAGCCAGCTGTAAGTGAAAAGAGCAGTATTTCTGTTGTTGGAGATGAAAGACTGTGTGAAGATGCAGCTTTGGCAACTCTGAACAGTTGAATGATGTAATCTTCAACTGAGTTTTGTGAGGCAGAGACCGTTTTTTTGTTATATGTTTGGCCAGTGCCAAACCTATTGGGGCGTTAATTTGTTGCTGGAGCTTTTTAGTGCTAACCATAGGCAATAACTTTTGTGCAGTTATTGCTGTCAGATTAAGAATCTGATGCAAGTGGTCTTCAGGAAAACGCATAACTGTGTAACTGTATGGATAAAGCACTTAATTACAAGCAGATTTATTTTCAGAGCTATCATTATATATCACAATTTAACTTTTTAATATTGAAGTGTTTAAATCTACACAGGAATGTTTAAATGCACTCATTAGTAATAGCAGCAGGGATGCAGAGAGGCATTAGATTACTAGAAGCTAGGAAGTAATGAATGCAAGTCACCTTGCTGTTAGATTCCCAGTGACTGTGGAAAAGAGTGGATCTGTACATGGAGGCACTTCAGGAACTATGAAACAAAAGAAGAGAACTTGAAAAAGAAAAACAAGATATTTGATGGGGTCTTTTGGTAAAGAGATAAAGAATTACTATGGGGAAGAGAATAGTAATTTTTCCAGAGTTCCTGAACTAGAGGAAGAACACAACTATGTAAAATTTGTGTTAAAATGTTTGGTGCTTTAATGATGTCACCCAAGGGAAATCTATGATGCGTGATTTATACAAGCTTATCTACCATTTGTTCTCACTTTCTTAATGTCTGTGATAGTTTTATATTTCATAATAGGGTTTTTTTGGATGTGTGGAAGTAATTTTTTTTTTTTTTTTTTTCCTAGCCCAAAGCTGGGTGGTTTGGCAGTGTTAGCTCTGGTCTTTCCATATTTGCTGAGAAAGGAATGCATTTTTGTGCAACTATTTGCATTCTTCTCACTGTAATAGTCTTTCTTATGTCAGATCTTCAGGCAGACTAAGTCACTGGTTGTCTGGAGGATCACTTGGGTTACAGATTTTAAAGGAATCAATATGCTGCTTCCATGCTTTTGGAAGTATTAAGATGCATTGAATAGCAATAGTTACAAATCCAAAGCCTCAGGTAAAAGTAAGCCAATTTTTCACCTCAGTAGCAATAAAGGTGCCTTCCCTTCTTTTGGCATCACCCTCCCGTCCTCACACAGTCAACAGGGTGAGAAACTCATAATGACTTTTACCTGCATCCCTGAGAAGGCTCTATGGTAGAAATAATTACAGTTGGGAAAATCTGTTTTATTCCGCTCAGTTTTGTTCATGTGTTTTTAAAGGAGAGTAGTTTATGTAATAAATGCAATGAGATGACTTATGGGAGGTCTTGCTCATAGGGCAGAAAAAGATTCAGGAAGACAAATGTCCTGTCAAGCCAAAGCAACACCTATTAGCCACAGAAGAATGCTCAAGATAGAGAAGTTTGGACCTCAAGAGCTACTTCAGCATGATTTTGAAAGGGTTTGGGTTTGGTTTTTTATTTGTTTGGTTTTTTTAAATTAGTCATATGCTGGGCATTTTGACTGGTTTCAGAGTGCATTTGTAGTTACATTAACTGGGGTAAAAATTAGGTAATCAGTGAGTCTTTAGCTTCAAGGCAGTATCTGTGTTAGCATCTGGTTTTGGAAAGAACAAAAGCATGTCATTCAAAGATTTGCATCTTCCTGCAAGGCTTCCGTTAGAAGGAAACATTAACTGAAATACTGACTTTAATAGGGAAAAGAATTTTTGACCACTGTTTTTCTATAAATACTTGGGGAGTACACTTGTCTCGACATTTGCTTTGTTTGTGCATTGTTCTAGAGATAATTGGCTTTTGAAGATAGCTTTTAAGGATGTTACAGAAATAATTCTCACATTTTATGAATTACTGGGGACACAAGAGAGCAATTCTCTATTCACCTGCATAGATTCTCAGTGGCCATATTATCATGTATATGCTATACACTAATTTCACATCTAATCTGAAGCAGGAAGAATCTGAAGAGTCTTTTGCACTCTGAAAAACGCATCTGTATCATCATGGGAGTTTGGGGGAATGATCAGAAATTATCAAAACAAAAGAGGGAAATATCTGTGGTTCAGGGCAGTTCTGATATTATATATCTGATATTCAGAGCAGTTTTAGCAGAGGGAAGACATTGGAATTGCTGGTACCGCAACTTCTTTCTGTTAAGGGTCTATTTCGGTTCATTATCCTGCTTTATTTTACACTTGTAAGTTCATTGGCATTGAGTTTAAGATTAAATGAGCCTATTTATGACTACATAAATATGGTCACCAATTTAAAGTGTCCTTCTCTGACTTTTTTTTTTCCTTCAGTGTATGGCAATGTACAAGTTTATACATTTGGAGTTTATGATAATACCTCATTAATATATCTAATCATGTTTTAAAATTAAACACTTGACATTGCCTCTGCACCTTTCTTGACTACTACATACTGTTAATATTGTGGGATTTCTTTCTGTAATATACCAGTAATATCAAACATTTTTGCAGCAATGACAGGTTTTAAGTTGTTTTTATCATAAGGGCTTTGGACTTTAAAATGCATGAGAAAGAAAAATGAAAAAAAAAGGTGTTGTTTTCCATTTTTGGAAAAATGAGCAAGTATATTCTCAGCAACGTGCTCTTCCCATCAGAAGAAACACATGTAAGAAAATAATTCTGGTAAGTTTTCCCTTAGTTGCGGTCGTGCAAGTAGTAACATTATGATAGGTCTTTGAACAAAAGAATTTTCTTTTCCTCTCTCAGTAGTATTCATGTATTTAATATCAGCACGGGTTTATATCTGTTTTGGTGTTATATGCACAATGAATTTTTAAAAAAAGAGACAGACCTGCAAGGAGAAGTGCACTTTATGCATAGATTATGATCTGAACCATCTGAAATGGTTCTGTAAGAACCCTAGAAGGGTGCTTTGTTCTGTAACAACCTTATCAATTGGCAATGGCCAACTGGGATGACCCGATGGTGAGAATGAAAAGATAGAAAGCAGTGGAATCATTAGGACAAAAGGGTACAATGAAAAATGCCTTTCTTGCCCTGCTTCCTCCCCTGTTCTTACAGAGGTTTTTAGTGCGCTGAACTAGAATACAGAAGTTCAGTTTGTTTAATTACTTCTGGTTTATTTCATTAATATCCAAATATCAAAAATACTAAGGTCACAGAACTTATCAGGATAGTTATTACATGTAGGCTGTGGATGCCTCTGTACTGTACCAAGTATGTTTTTGATTTACAGTAGGATCATGATACCACTTAATTAAAGGAAACTTATTATCTTGTTTAAAGCAACATAAGTTTTTAGTCGGCAAATCAAATTATGGTAAAATATGTTGTCTGCATATTTGTTTTTTTAAAAATATAATTCTTCTAGTTGTGAAAAGCATAGTGGTGTGTTGGAGTTATTGCTGCTGCATACTTTGTAATGTGGAATGGATAAAGATCCATATGTTTCAGGACTCATTCTACAAAGTATGTCAGAAGTTTTCAAATCAAGTATTTGAATAATGGTTGTGGCTTAAGGTGAATATGTTACTCATGATTATACAGAATGTGGCTCTGCTAAATACTGAAGAACCAAAAAGAGTAGATATCCTTAAAATGTAACTTTTTTTTATTAATTGTTGTCTTGCCCTGTAATGATTATTAATAGTGTGTGTTATCTGTGCTGGTCGGGCTGGATTTTTTTTAGGTGTGTCATTTGCTGTGTAGTTGGCTATGGTTTTGTGTCCACAAATTATCACTTTTTATAATTTAGTCATGAGAATGTGGATTGAGTATAGGTACGCAACTCTCTCACTGCAAGTGTGATGTCTTCAGAAAATGATTACATTTATTGCAGGACTGTTACACCTTTGCTGTGTGTGTGGGTTGTCTGTGGTTTGGGGTTGTTTGGAGATTTTATTTTTTTTTATTTCTTAGAACAGAATCTGAAGCTTCTCATCCAGGGTGTTAGGGCTAACCCGGATAGCTCTAATCTGTTATAATACTTATAAAATTTCTTGCTCGCACCATGTGCAAAATTTAATGCAGAAGTGGAAATTCTTACTTTTTTGTAAGAGCATTTAGATTTCACAAAACTGAAAAGAGAATTTTGCACTTCCTTAGTATCTGTTAAGCTCTGACATTAGTTATGCAGTATTTATCTGAAGACAATCAGGTCAGCTTTTTATGAGGCAGGCAAAAATTAACAAGAAAAATTGCCCATAGCACTCTGGAAACAAAAAAGGTAGATAGACAATGGGTTTGCAATTAAAAAAAGATGTTACCAGCTGTGTTATAGATTGGTCGCTGGGGCTTTAGTGTGGGATAATTAACTCTACCTTACATAAGGTAAATTACGCTTTCATTCTTTGGGTGCTACTAATGAAAGGCCCTTTAGGAAAACGTAGAATGAACTGTAGGATCAATTTTTAAGTCTGTCTGGTGCTGTTTACTTTAGCTACCACATTACCGTATGCCACAGGGAGTATAAGGAAGCAAATAACAATCCTTTATTCAGACATAAACAAACACAAACATGCAGCACATGCAGTTTGAGTCTACCTCTAGAACATTAATGGTTTTGTAGTGTCTGCTGAGATAAGTTTAAGAATCTATAGATTTCTGGTCAAATTGTAGTAAATTTTGGCATGTCCAGGTCTTCTAATAGTATACATAGACACTTCCCCCAGCAGGAAAACGTAGCTTAATTTACAGAATGGCTTAAGTGGTTTGTTCCTGAATACAAAAGAAGTTTGTAGAAGGCAGAGGAACATAACTGAGGTTTAGTGTCCAAATCGCTGGATGATCACTAGACCATCAAACAAGGAAGGGAGACTACATAAAGAGAGAGGAGGGTAGAAATACCCTGGGCCTAGCTTGCCCTCCCAGATTAAAAATGAAAGAAAAATTAAAAATGTCAAGGCTGTATGCTTTCGAGTTCCTTAAGAGGACCATTTTAAGATTTTATGTCACGTCGGCTTTACATGCATATGATTTCCTGGTCTGAACTGGACAGGTGCTGATGACATAAGTTACCTCTGAATTACTGATTTATATGGGTGGTTTACTTGTGACAGATCCAGTGCTTTTATTTATTGTGAAAGTTCCCTGAAAAATTACTCATAATTCAGATAGATACAAATTGAAAGAAAAAATAATATAATAAAGAGAGTTCTGTGAGATACTACAAAGCTTAAAGTTTCTAAAAGGAACCATGTAAGCTATATATATAAGTAACATCTAGTTTTAAACACAAAATCCATGACAGGTAATTAGAGGTAGCTGGATGACAACTACACTAAGCAAAAAAAAAAAAAAAATTGGAAGCAAGGTTATAAAAATCATCACTCTATAAAAAAGTTTTTACTGTAGAGCTCCTCTATTAGTTGCTGAAATGAACATGATAATTGTTAGAAGAGTCTTGTTTCTCCTTCCAGTGATTGTCTGTTTTACTATAGCTATGCGTGTGTTTGAAGCTCCCAAATATCCCAAAAAGATATTTTTCGTAGTTAAAAAGTGAAATGGATTTTTTGTTGTGCCTTTGTTGTTCTCAAGTGCCTGCTGTCTGAGTTATAGGCAAGTTTAATTTTTTTACTACGTTCAGCTGGACCATAGGGGAATCCTTGCTTTAATTAGTAAATTGCTTTTCAGTTATGTTTTTCCATAAACTAATCATGGTTGAGTTTGCGTTGCACTGCAGTGCTTATGCTCTCTGTCAAGTTTGTGTTAGGAAGCCAGCTCACCAGCTGTGAAGGAAGGAAACCAGCCAGTGGGTAGTACTGTCTGAAATCTGGAGATGCTTATTCAGCACTGAAATACCAGGCTACGAACTGATGCACAGAAAATTTGAGATTCTTCAGCTTGTATGTCCTGATACTGGAAACTCTGAAAAGCCTCTTGGCCACAGCTGCATCCCCAGTGTGTAAGCCATCACGTGTCTCAGGAGAGATGCTCTTGCCCCCTCACTTACGTGCCATGAACCCACCAATAGCACTGAGCAGACCTTCTTCACTAGCAGTCATGTGTGCAACAAGAGTCAAGTTACCACTGCTGTCGCTGAGGTACTTGGCCCATATGGCTCTGGACTCCCTGATGGGTTTCCATTTTAATATGAACAATCTTTGCACTGTCTTCAAATGTGTAAGCACTTCTTTCTTCAACAGCATTATCCAACAGTTAGGGCAACTTCCTTGCTTCTTTATACATTTTGGGGTGGCTGTTGCTGAGCCAGCACTTTGTCTACAGTAGCTCTATCCACTGTTGTTGTATGGTGGTGTGGTTTAACCCCAGCTGACAGCTAAGCACCACAGCGGGATGGGCGAGAGAATCAAGGGGGAGAAGGGGGAAGAAAAACTAAAGCTCGTGGGTTGAAATAAAGACAGTTTAATAGGACAGAAAAGGAAGAAAATTATAACAGTGGTAATAATAATGATTGTGATAATGATCATAAAATATACAAAACCAGTGATGCACAGTGCAATTGCTCAGCACTCGCCAAACGATGCCCAGCCAGTTCCTCAGCAGTGGCTCCTGGCCAGCCTTCCCCCCAGTTTATATACTGGGCATGACATCACATGATCTGGAACACCCCTTTGGCCAGTTTGGGTCAGCTGCCCCGGCTGTGTCCCCTCCCAACTCCTTGTGCCCCTCCAGCCTTCTTGCTGGCTGGGCATGAGAAGCTGAAAAGTCCTTGACTTAGTTGTTGTTAAGTAGTGTTTCCACTAAAAACATCAGTGTGTTATCAACATTATTCTCATACTAAATCCAAACCACAACTCTATACCATCTACTGGGAAGAAAATTAGCTCTGTCCCAGTTCAAACCAGGACATATGGTCTTAGTAAGAGCTATGGACAGACAACAAGGCACTTGCCAACAAGCCCTGCCGTTGGAGTTCTCTCTTCTTTTTGCACTAGACTGCCCTGCAGGCCATCCTAAAATCTCCATCCACCTAAAGAAAATGCCAAACATGTCCGAAGATGCAGCCAGTCCATGGACATGTGAAACCTTGCTCAAACCAACTGCTTTTCCCTCAGGTGAAGAAGGATTGCAGGGCCTTTTCAAGAAGTTGCTTGTTCATCTCAGTGCAGAAATTCAGAAAACAAACATTTTTAAAGTAGTGATTGAGTCATGCTTCTGAGACTTTGACCAAATCTCAGAGTTAAGTTATTACTGCTTTAGGGCCCACACTGTGCAGGAGTGGTGCATGAACAATGAGTCAAAGGAAAAGAGCAGTCTACTTTCTTTAGATACCTGAAATCTTTGAAATATGATGCCCCCATGTCCTCCATGCCCTCTTTCTTGGCATACAGCATGCCTCATTCTGAAGGTTGAAAGGGCTCCAACCTTTCATGCTGGTGCTATAAAACACATCCAAGTTTTTGTGTGCTAGTAAATGGTGGCAAATCCAAGTAGAAAAGCATACTTTTCCTTTAAGGTAAGTATTTCTCCATATCTGCTTCTGGTGGTTCTGCTAAGCTGTACTGTAAGGTGGGGCAAGTCATAGTTTCTCTGTCTACAAAATGGCCGTAAAACATATATATCTAATGTTATTTGAGACTTGGCTGAGGTTTATATGCTTGGATTAAAGGTTGCAAATGCTACAGGGTTCTGTAGGGGGTCAGCTCAAACGCTGCAAGTTCAGTGCAGCACATTTGAGCAACTGTTGTTCTGTCGCAACAGCAGGTATCAGATCAAATGATTGAATCAACATACCCTATTCAGGATAATAGAAATGTCGTTTGTAGTAGAATATTATCATAGGATTAATGTCCGTTGCTTTGCAAATAAATGGCTTAGCTGTGCCTTGGCATTTAATAGCAGCAGGAGACCATTATCCTCTAACAATGCACTGTTTCATTGACATTATCTCTTAAGTAACACTGTATTACAGAAAGAAATTGTCTAGGCATGTTTCCTTCTCCACAGAAAACAAAATGTAAATGTAAAGTTTATGTTAGTTCATGCAGCTAATTTCTGTTGATCTTCTGTGTCTTCCCTTCATTGAGAGGATTGTGAGCAGGGGCAATTCTTGAGGTGTTAAGATTTTCTTATGGTTTGAACAAAATGAAGCATCTTTTTGATGCTTTGTGTGGGGAATGATCTTAAAACTTTAATTAGAAAACCTTACAAGCTAACCCTCTACATTTTTGGAAGACAGATAATAATATGTATTGTCTGGTTTTGTTGGCCTTTTTTTGTCAGTGCTTTTTTATTTTTTTGGGCTTCAGCCTTGGTAACAGACAGGCTTTTTGGTGGAGGTGTTGTTCCTTACTACACAAGGTCCTGGATTCTGCCATGTGTTATATGATAACTAGCATGCCATTTTCTGCAGTAATTTTCTTGGCTATTTGTCTCTATCTTTTACCAAATTCCAAGTGCTCAGTGCAAAATCATCTACTGGACTTTAAAACAAACAAACAAAAAAGTCAGGGAATAAATTGCTCTGCCTGTTCCATGGTAGAAGTTATATTTGTATCTGGAGATCTCTGTAGCATGACCCATATTCTCAAAAGCCATAATTTGTGTTCTTTTATTCCTGTACTTGCCTCATTGCCATTTTCCTTCCTTGAATTTGCAAATATGTGGTTTTCTTTTGTGGAACTGTTCCTTTCTTAATTATGTAAGAAACTTACTAATGTCCTGTTACTTTCATATTTTGCCCGGATGTGGGATATCCTTAGCTAGTTGCAGATAAGTTTGCTTGACATAAGAAAATTACATCTTTAATGGACAGGCATGCAGAACATCAGTTAATAAGTCTGCAATATGGCCACTAAAATCCATATGTGAAAGGCTGGAGCAGTCTGCCAGTGGCAGGTACCAAACTGATTTCTGAAAGCTTAGTTATGTCCACATTTAAAGCTTGTTGTTCATGTATTGCATGATGGCACCTGTTGCTTTGTGTCATCTTTTACTGAGTTTTATGTATGATGTATGGTTCTTCTTCATAAGACACATAACAATATTTTTTTTACAAGGTGTTTTAACTGAAATTTTGAAACTTGCAGTTAAGTTGCCTCAGGTTGTTGCTAGACTTCAGACTTTCTGCCCTATGTTGTAGTCGGGACATTTTAGTAACTTTCTCATACTGATTTTACATATATGGTGTGGGATATTTTAAGCTGGGTTTGGATAACCTGTTCAGTTAGTTAGAGTAAGATGTAATCATTGAAACCCCATTTTATGGGAAGAAAGAAAAAAGAGCAAGAGATTACGTAGGCAAACAGATCACTGCAAGAACAAATAAAAATCAAAATAATGAACAACAAATTAAAATGAATATGTAGAAACATTCAAACATCAGTGTGCGTGGAGGAATTGCTTAATATCCTTGAACCCGTCTAGGCAGAAAACCAAACTGAGCCATAGTTTGATTTCCTTAGATATTAAAAACTATCCGTTACAGTTGCTTTATCACAAGAAGATTTCAGCAACTTTGATTTGACATGTGCTCCACTTAAATACTTTCAATGCATAATAACATTATTCTTGATCTAGAACAGTAGATAGAAAAAGCTGTCTTGCAGAACCAGAAATTCGTAAAATTAGGATGCTTTTATGAACAAGTAACTTGCTGTTAGACATGTATATCCAGAGGTTTCTTATACAGAATTGAAAAGGCTTTCTGGCTTTATATCAAAAGTTGTGCACTTCATATTGCGTTCTTTTCAATTTACTGAGCCCTTGAGTCTATCTATTGTGAAATTATGGTGCGTTATGGTATATAGGCTATGCTGTTGCTGTTATCTTTGATATGAAATGGCCGTTGCTTGCATTAAACAAAAAAGACTGAGGTTTTACTGTACTCTATTACAGACCATTACGGAAAAGAGGGGAGGAGTTTTCGGGGTTTTCCTTAGGGTTGTTACCAGAGGTTTTCCCAGAGGTTACGTGGTTCTGTATTCATAAGATGATTGTATGCAACATAGAGGCAGAGTAAAAGATTGGAAAAAATTTTAAGCAGCTGACAGGTGAACCTAACTGCTGTAATTAGCATATTGGACTAGGTGTGCAGTAATGTGGAACAAGACCAGAATCCAAGCTCCCCTGCTCAGACAGACCCTCTGCCTGTTTGGCTGCGGAATCTTGCTGGTTTGTACATTTCTATAAGAGATCTTAAAATATCTGTGGTAAAACTAACAATGCTGGGTCTCTGATGGCCATATTAACAACTAAACAGATGGACACTTTATAAATACTTAAGCTAAGAATAATCCTGTAATCTATAACCCGGTCTGGGAGACAGATAAGTGAATTGGAGAGATCCGAGGGAATCAAAGTCAACATACCTTTTTCTCTGAAATGCCAGATGAGATTAATTCTCAAAACATTGTCAAGGGCTATGGAATAAACACTAGCTACCTTTATGGGAAGAAAGAAAGGTACATTTAGTTAGCATGAGAATATAAACTGAAAGGCTGCATTAACCCCCCAAAATAGGTCTGCCATGTTCAGGTTGACCAGGTGGACATGAAGGAAATTATATAAATGTTTCAAAACATTGCATGAAGATGGAGAAAAAGTACATAAGAACAAGTCAAAAGTAAAAAATGTTATCTCTTTTTGTCAAGCATCTTTCGTAGGTGTGAAGCTATTGGTTTTTTCAGTGCTTAGTTTTTATGTATCAGAGAATACATTGCCAGTACTGGGGGATTTAAATAGGTATATTTTTCTACAGTTAACACTGTTTGGTATAAAAGGATACAAAAAATTGTTAGTCTTTGAAGAAGCAAAAGAATTCTATTACAATTTCTAAATGTGAATTTTTGAATGTCATCTGCCACAGTTTTTCTACGTCATGGTAGGACCAAGAGGTACTGAAGTCCAATCCTTAGGATAACCTGTCTCATCTAATGGTGTATTCTAACAGGAAGGAAGTCATGTTCTTATGCCAGTGCATTTTTTTCAGTTTGAGAACAAAATGAGATAGTTATTTGAGCAAAATAAGACCACTATTATCACTGGTACAGGTTAATACAGCTTCATGTCATGGCATGAAATTTCAGTAATAAAACTGAGGGAAATACTAAGGTACTTAAAAAAATATTAAAAATCATTCTTGGAATTCTCTCTTCTAGTTTTTGACCCAAATTACAACTTGAGTGGCTGGTTATTTTGAAGCAAAACTGTGGCAGACATTATCATTTTATCATTTCTAGTCTGTCTTCAAACAATACTGAAGAGCAAATTGGTCCTATTGTATTATCAGTAATTAATGTAAATGGCCAGTGTGGAAGAGGAAGGTCAATATGCAGACTACCTTTACAGATCTTTTTAAATACTTATTAATAGTTAATAGAGGTTAGGGACTAATTTATTCAAATTCTCAGCAAAACCTTCTGGATGTGACATGATTAACATATTTAATAAATGCCTAAGAATAGTAATATATGGCTATGAGTGATTCAGAATGTGACCTAGAAGTATATGCTATGAAGAGACAGTAACACATAGCTGTATATTTTAAACGAAAAGTTTCATAGAAGAATTAAGATGTGCTTTACTGCTTTAATAGCTCCAGGTATAATTTGAATTTTACCTCCAAATTAACATAGTGCATTAGTGCACTATGCATAGTGCATCCATTTGCATGCACACAACTCTAGCACAAGTTAAGTGATACCTTAAACTCAAGTTGTATGCCATGTCAAAAGATCTGGGTTAAAGCATGAATACTGTTCACACTAGAATGGAAAGGCATCTATTGTCTGCTGCTGAAAGACCACAACAAACCACTTAAGTCCTGTTCTGCACCATCCGCTCCTAATTAAAGCAAGGCTGGCTTCTGCACTACATGGAAATAATGTGTGTTAATGTTAGAGTGAAGAGAACCCTTGACTGCATAATGAAAGTGCTGGCCTATTTACTGTGAACAAAAAACATTGAAGGATCATCTGTAAGGTAGCTGCATTTTTCATGACATGACATTAGGAAAACTATGAAAAGAAATTAATCTGTGTATTTTTAATTGTTCCTGATACTTTAAATATTTAGCTATATATGAAAATGTTCACTTAATGTATTAGTCATACGCAACAATATAAGTGTGGGTAAGATCATTTGCTTTCATTTCAATTTTTCTCTAGAAGTAGATGGAGACAAAAAAAGCTTTTTCTCAGGGTTGCTTACAACAAAGTGAGGTAACTTCATCACCAGTCTCATGCACTTATGTCCCATTTATCCTTTCCCACATTCTGTCGAGCTGACTTTAGGAAGTGCATTATCATTTTGTGGCAGTATAAAGTACCCTTAAAACTACAGATTATTTGAATTATTGTGATCTATTACATTTCTGATAGCGCCCTGAATTCTTGAGGTAGGAAGCTAAGACACAAATCACTGAAGTTCAGAAGTGAAAAAGGTTTGCTGGTTTTTTTCTTTCTCATTTTATTTCCTTTTCTCTTTTTGATTATGGGTCTCAATTCAGATAATTCTCTGCTGGTTGTGTGATGGCACATTGTCCTAAGAAGAACATTTTTCCATAAACATTTGTTCCATAAGTAATTTTAACTAATGTCAAATACTTATGAATCATCCTCTTATCACTTACAAAAAAAGAACTTTTGGTCTTCCATCTGCTTCTCCTTAATTTTCAGCTTTATTACACATGCAATTACAATTTTCCTCTTCTAAATAATTCACTGCACAGTTCATTTCACACAGAAGGTAAATGAATAAAAATTTGTTTTCTTTAGCATTAGCCTGTCTGTTTTCTATGCATGGCTGGCAGCCAGGAATATTAGATTTCAACATCCAATTTTTAGAAGTGTGAGTTTTAGTGTTAATAATAGATAATATGTATGGGTATTGTGTAAATTATCCAATGGTTGGAATCTGAATCTTCTTTTGCCTGATTTTACCCCTTCATTTCGTTGCCTGTTCTGTTCTAAGTGGAAAGGCTAATTATACTGAACTAAGATGAATGTAAAAAGTTGCTACTGTGCTACAAATAAGCACAGACTAATGAATACACTGAGGTTTCCTTATCACCTGGAAAGTTCCTGTGCGATTGCACTGTTCTTGAACATAGGAGTTAAAAAATAAAATATAAATGCCAGCTTCTCCACCTGCCCCCCCCCCCCCCCCCAAAAAAAAAAAACCAAACCAAAACCAAAAAACCAACCAAACCCAAAACAAACAAACAACCCAACCCAACCAACAAACCCACAATCGTACACTGCTGGGAGTGGAAAGAAGTTTTCTCACAAAATCCAGACTGTGACACCTGAAAGGGCTTAAGAAAGTATTTAGAAGTTATTAGCAGATTACTTAATGGTGGTTGATTTAAGGTTCTTTCACTTTGTTTGAAACATTTGACTGATGAAGAACTTTTTTGATGGGCTGCTCAGGTTTCCATTATCATGCAGAGGGATAGTTTCTGAATGATGAGGGAGGGGTTATGTCCTCATTTTAAAATTACTGTTGATGGACAATCTGCCAGGATATTCACAGCACCCTTTAAGACTGCATAACAGATTAAAAATTTGTTCGAAGTAACAGATTAGATCTAACTCATTGAGTTGGCAATTGATGTACTACCATGTTCCAAAGCAGTGAAAATCTGTATATTGTAGTACTAAAGCATCATGGTGTCCTTAAGAAATATACCTAGTAATTCAGTACTTCTGTCTGTTTTGTTGTAACTTCACTGGGGTAAAAGAGGAGGGTAAAACTTAACTAAATCAAAGTCTTGTGATTATAGAAGTTAAGTCTATGGTACAGACTTGTCATCCAAATAGTTATTTACAATTATGAATCTTGATATAGCAGAGTGCAGAAATAAACTCTTAAGAAAAAAATACATTGAGAAGTTTATGGCAGTATTGTGGTTTGGTTTTCGTTGTTTTTTTGTTTGTTTGTTTGTGGGTTTGTTTCTTTTGACTCGTATTAAAGGAATCATGTAAGGATTTAAAATAAACTCATACTAGAGAATAAAAAAGATATTACTGTTTATTTAACGGTTTAATTTTTTACACAGTACGACAGCAATTTAAATAAAATGCAAGTGAAATAAAGTTACTAGAAATAGAATAGGGTACATAGAGGCTTTCCTTGCACCCAGATCTAGAGAAATAAGGATCTAAATAGAAACTCAGAATCAAAAAGAATCTTGAGAAGAATCCATTTATAAATGGTTCATGTGTATCACCAGTTCAGAGAAGTTCAGAATTGTGACTGTCTGTATTAATAATCTATAGAATTCAGGTTTTTTTTTCAAAGCCCTATACTTTGAGTCATAGTTTGGCTATGATTTCACTAGGTGTAGGATTACCAGACCTATGTGAAGTTTTGTGCCTAAAAATCTCTGGGCCTTCATGAAAATGCAAAAATGAACTAATTTTTGCCTGTGAATTTACCTGGTGGGTTGCTTGAGTTTGTTTTGGTTTGGTTTTTTGGTTTTTGTTTTTTTTTTTTTTTGGGGGGGGGGGGGGGGGGGGGGGGGTGGGGTTTTTTTGTTTGTTTTGTTTTTAAGATCTTTCTCCGTATTGATTTGTTAAAGTGCTCAAGGCATCTTTGGCAAGCACTGAAGGATATGCTTCAAGCACCTAACGCTTTCCTCGGGAGAGTTGCTTTCATGGAGTATGTATTTGCCTTCCATTCATGCAAACTTTGTTATAATTAATTTTAGATTTTTTTTTTCTATTTCATCTAAAGAGTCTTTAATTCTCACATGTTCTGAGAGCATCTTCAGCCATAAATGTTCCTTGGTGACTAGCTCAAACAAGCAGATACTAAGATTCATATTTCAGTGAGCTTCTATAAATGTGTTCGAGAGTGCATGCAGCATAACTGTAATTCGTTAATTATGAACTGCTATAGATAATCATGTTATGCCCTAGGCCAGTTGAGGTCTAGCTTGACTTTTTGAACACTGCAGAGATGAGGAGATAATTTAAGATGAGTACTTAATTGTAGTATTTGGTGACATTAATAACAAGTTGTCTAATGCAAGAAATTAAGCAATTAATTTAGGGCGTACTTGTCTCAAAGTGTTCATAGAACAGCCCAGGTTGGAAGGGACCTTGAAGGATCAAACATTCTTGCCTACATTCCTTGTTCTTCCCCCTTCAGCCCTGCTGAAAAAAGCCCTCAAAAGTTTGCAGGGGTTTTGTAGATAAGACCATGAGTTAGAATACTAGTCTCTGTGCCCGGGCTATCAGGCACAGTGTTTTCATTAGAGATACCAGTGCAATAACAATATACTCCAAGCGTCCATAATATATTGTGGTAAAGGGGAGCAGAGCTTTGGTACAGGTAGTAAAGAAGTACTATATCAAGTAACAAAACAAAAAGCAAACAATAAAGGATTTGTGTTAGTATTATAAATAAAAACTTCAAATGATTTGTATGTTAGTGGTAAGTGACAATAAATAAGCCACTTTGAGTAAAATCAATAAAAGACATTTCCAGGAAGAGTGTGGAAGTGGTGGTTCTGAAATGCTGTATGAAATTAATAGTTACTGTTTGTTTGTTCAGAAGGCTTTTGTTTAACATACTAGGATTGACTTAGGTACTGGGGGATAGTAAGGCCCTGAGGCAATATAAATGTTTGTAATAGCAAGATCTATTGAGTAGGATTTTCAAAATTCTCTTTGTGTTTATGATTCTAAATTGGTGTTTTAAAACATCTGCTATATTCTTATAATATATTAAAGTCAAACAAAAAAAATTATTTAGTTCATGGTAATGATATTTAGTGATTGTGCTGATGTGAGACACACGTATCTACCCTCTATCTGTACTTTAATTGATTTTTAGACATTTGTAAAGAAGGACTATTGTTATGAGGAGGTAACACCAATGCTTTTCACTAGCATAATGCCTTTTTTTTTTAAAGATCTACAACCTTTAATTAATATCTTGTAGATGTTATTTATTATAATGATTTTAGATAAAGTGATTCTCCCAGGAAGGCACTATAAACAAGAGAGAGAACTGTGGGTAGAATCCACATATACAAGTCTCATTTGCCTATCCAACTTTCAGCTAAATTCATACCTTAAATTTAAATAATATAAGGTATGGCACTTTTGTCTCAAAATAATTGTATTGCTAATATCTTCTCAATAATAGGGCAGTGCATATGGGGACTACTCATGAATTTACTTTTTTTTCTTCTCAGTTTTGATTTCTTTCTTTTGTAATTATTTCATAGCAAAGAAAGTATCAAGCTTCTTAGTGATTGGATATGGACCAGCTGGAAATAATAATATTTTAACACACACCCACCCCACCCCCCCACCCCCATCTGTAATGGAACTCAGGGCTCCTTTTCAGAGGTGCTGGTATCAAATGCTGGTTCTGTTGTGTTTCCTTACAAATATGAATCTGAGTGCTTTCTAATTTTTGCTGTGACTTCCTTGAAAATACGATGAGCAGAATTCAAGAATAAAGCATTGATAAGCAAAGCCCTGCAGGAACAAATTTGTAGGGTATAAGTAATGCTGAAGGTTTTGTGCTTGCTTGCTTTCTTGCTTACTTACGGGAGGAAGGAAAATGGGGAAGAGAATGAGATCACTGACACTTTGGTGAAACACACTTTTTTTCCAAGTGCATTGCTTAAGATTTGAAATTGGATAAAAGTATTCTTAAAGGGAAGATTTTAGAGAACTTCTGTATCATTTGGATGTAGTTGAGAATGCATCTCAAAGAAGAGGTTTTTCTAAAAAAAATCCTGAATTTTAACTAGTGTGTAGCAATATAAGAATACGTTGTAAAGTATTTTTGTGGCTCTTGAGAGAGGACCAATGCTGTTATTTTAAAAGAATAGATGTGTCATAAATCAAGCCAGTGAACTGATGTATAAATGCATTTCATGCATGAATTAACCAGCTACTAACTAGTAGATTTCAAATCGATGTGTTCTGCTTGCTGACTAACATGTAGTGTGCTCAAGCAGAAATACTGTATAAAGCACATGAGGTCATGGCTAGAAATATATAAGCTACTTGAGATTTCGCTTGTCTAACACCTGTTAAAGCCATGCACTTATTGTGATAGCTTAAAGTCTAATAATTTGAGACAAAACCCAAAACACTTCAGCTAATGTCTTTTTGAACCTGTTAAGACTAAAATATCAAACAAAATCTTTGTGGTGAAGGTACAAAACAAATTCAGAAATCCAGCATTACAAATTCATCAAGACTGAACAAACTGCCAGGAGATGGGTCATTATTTTCAGGACAATCTCAGTGGAGTCATCACAGACCTTTTTGATTATTTTTGCGTGTGTATGTGTCTGCTTAAGTTGTTCAAAATGGATATTCTTAGTAATGTGTATGCACTCAAATATACATATATATATGTTTAGCATGTATTATGGAACTGTATAATTGTATGGATACTGCCAGTATAACTGTATGGAATTCAATATGTATTATGGAACTGTAATTTGTACAGTGCAATGGCGGTTTATTTGGCAGGGGGGAACAGTGAACATACACTGAGCTTTAATGACCGAGAGCCAACTATGGGTTTTTCTTATGTGGTTTTAAACTTTGAAAAGGGACAGGCAGACACAAACAGAAGTTAGAGGAAGTTGTTTTTATTGTGGAAATACAAGTATTTTTGCTGAAAAAATACACTTCTGTTGGTTGGGGGTTTTTTTTGTTTTTTTTTTTTTTTTTTTAATTTGGTGCATTTTGGGGAAAATATCTCATTTCCTGATGAAGGCATTTAGTGTGTTTTTCATTGCAAGGTATCCTGTGGATCAGTCTGATAACTTTCATAAAAACTGCTATGTGGGGGCAGATTCTTGGTACTTTCCAGCTCAACCTTGAGGAACTTAAGCATTAGTTTCAAAACAACACTGCATTTGTCTTCAATACTCCAGCAGTTGTGTCCAACCACAAAGGAGACACATTTTGAAGGTTGATGAGATGAGACATTTAATCTTGTAGGAGACAGGCAAATAAATAAATCCATTCAGTAATGAAGGATGCCATTCCACCCCTCCCCCTCCACCCTCCCACTCCCCAGATTCTTGGAGTATGTTTCTGAGAACACATAGTTGCAAGTGTAATGACATTAAATTAATAGGTCTTGATGACAAGATAGCTTCAGTCTGACAAAGTACAAGCAGGGTTATTTACAAAGTAACTATTAACTATAATGGAAAATGGAAATTAATTATTTAAATGCATAGGAAGTTCTCTGGCATAGGTGGGAAGCCATTAAGATTAAAAGAGAGGGAGAACAAAAAAAGTTTGTCAAAACAGATTTACTGTATAGGAACAGAGAAAAGTTTCATGAGAAGTAAAGTTGCTGGTGACAATTGAAGAGTACAGAAAATACTGAACCATATATGCGTTCAAAAACTCAATGGTAAATGGATTGTCTTGATTTCTAAGTGATTCAAATAGTTGTGAGAATAAAGAGTGGAGGGATTACTGAATAAATGACACAAAGACTGGAATAATAGTATACTAGACAGAATAGGTAGAAGCAGTAGTGTGCAATGGCTCTAAAACTCAGACAACAGTGATTTTAAATCAAACTGAAATTAAATTTCAGTCATTGCTAGGTTAGGGTGACCATCCTGGTTTTTCCATTTTGAAGTATAGGGAGTTTCGTTCTAAATGCAAGTATCAATTTCATTATTATTAAAATGTTGTTCTAATCCCTATAGAAACAAAGGTAAATCTCCATTTTTCAAGATCTTCGCACAGGTTGGATAAAATCTTGAGCAACTCAGTCTGACCTCACAGCTGATCTTGCTTTGAGCAGGAGGTTGGGCTAGAGACCTCATGAGATCTCTTCTAGCCTGAGTTTTCCTATGATCCTGGGAAAATACCAACATAGCATTGTACCTGCAAATCTTTCCAATATTAATCTCCAGCTGACTTCTTGTAGGTAAAATATGCAGACTGCTTGTTGAAAACCAGGGGTATTTTGTTGCTGTGAGCATTGCAGTTGCTCTTTGCTATAAAGTTTTCTGTATCTGTCAAGGAAAATACACCTTTGTAATAGAGGCACTCGGAATGGAAATTCTTCCCTGTGAGATATTTCAATAGGCTTTGTCTTTGCTGAACCATGAACAATTTCAAGTATAATTAATGCAGGTGCAATGACTGTTAAAGATGCAATGTTTTTCCACCTGAATTTTTTTTTCAGATTTTTCTCCCTAGAACATAATAGTATTCATTTCTTTTTCATCTAAATACATCACTTATTCTCTTGGAATAAGTCTCTACTAAGTGTGTTCTCTTTGCTGAAGTGTTGGGCTGTCATGCAAATTGAACTTTCTGTCGGTTTCCACAGGCTTGTCATCACTATGAAAGAAATTATATGTACTTATTTAAAATGGTCCTTTAGTGCTGACGGTTCTCTGCAGTGCCTGATATTTTTGAGAGAAGCAGCCTGTTACACGTCTTGGGTTATGGGGAGGAAAGCTTTTAAAATACAGGAAAAGGCCTATGTGACATGATGCTATTTCTTTTTGTCCTCATACTGTTCAGACCCCATGAAATCTGCACCTAAGGTTACAGGATTCAAGAGACTATTGGCTGGGGAAGGCAGCTAAATCGAGGTGTTTGGTCTATTCCCACAAGATTTATATGTAAACAGGGA
Source organism: Astur gentilis (assembly GCF_929443795.1). NCBI lineage: Eukaryota > Metazoa > Chordata > Aves > Accipitriformes > Accipitridae > Astur > Astur gentilis. The sequence continues at coordinate 9,375,209 of NC_064905.1, forward strand.
AGAAACACATTAGTCTGAAGTGTAGCGTGTAGCCTCTGGTGTATTAGACCATGATATATAAATGCTTATAGGAATGTATCTGTGGGAGATTTGTACTCTCCAGAGTACATTGCTTCTTTCGAGACATCAGTTTGTCACTAGCAGATTAATGAACCGTTTTAGAGAACTTCTTGGAATCAGCAGGCCAGAGAGACGAAGTGTTGCAGGATCTGTGGTGACAGTGTTTAACAGCAGTGAACTGCGGCCGGTGCTTCATATGAGAGTGGGGAATGGCATTAAAAATAACTGGTTGATTACAGTTGCCTAGAACCCTTTCCATGTGTGTTTCCAAATGGGTGCATTTGATAAAAGCAAGTGGATTATTTAGGGTTTCCACCTAACCTTTGTTTCTTTTTTTATTTAAAAGAAAAAAAACCCACAAAAACCAAGGGATAAGGACTCTGAGTTCATTTACAAGAAAAATATAGCAAAAATAAAATCAGTGTATGTCATGCACATACCTGGCTGGTTTTCTCCTGTAAATTTCTGTGAAGTAACAGCAGCTCTTGGAAACCATACTAAGCCAAAGTAATCAGTCTAACTTAAAATTTTTGAGTTATACAGTACATTGTTAAAGGAAATGTTATGCATCTTGTTGTTTTTATAATTCTGAGATGAACTCTTAATCTTAGAGGAAATGTTTTGGGTTTTTTTAATAAAACTTTTCCTCAAACTCGCTTTCTTGCTCTCACTCGCTGTCTGTCTTTTACATCAATGCTGTCTGTGAGATTGTTGTTTAATGCGTGCAAACATTGCTTTGTGAGCTGATCTTAAAATTTATTTTAAAATTTTGATTTATTATTGAATACAACCTTATTTAGTTTTAGAAGTGTTACAAATATAAGATGATAACTGCCTTGACAAAACTGTATAATAACTGAACCTGTATCTCGCTAAAGGATATTCCAAGCCAGAATAGAAAATGTGGCAGTGTTCAGTGTCAAGAAGCACTGAAGAAAGAAATAATTTCATGGATTAATGAGTTATCTGTATTATATTATCAAACACTTTGTTTAGGGCAACATTTAGAAAAGCTCTCTGATTTTGTCTACTTTTCCAATGCTAATATAATGGTGTTTTCTTGACTGTTTACTACCTACAATTTAAGTTAAATTTTGAAAAAATTATAGTGTTGCCCAGCTTGATTAGTGATTTCACTCTGATGCCTCCTAAAATCTGTCTGAATATTTTAGTCTGAGCTTCTCTAGTTCTCTCTTTAAAATGGAGGTGATGTTTAGTAGTTGCCTAATGCTGAGACTGCTGAAAATATTGCCTTAGTATTGAATAATGTCCATACTTACTCCATCTTTTTTTAAGAATTGTTATATTTACAGTAGGCATATCTGAGATGTTGCCTTTGGCCCTCTCAGTCAAAAGGGCATTTTCACATAGGTTAATAAGATTTTATTTATCTTGATCTCACAGTTATTAGATCACAAGCAAAGCAAAAATTAATAGTGTTCTCACCTGTGAAAGAATTCATAGGAAAAAAAATCTTGAAGGCCAATTTATCTGAAAGCCACCTGAAGTGTTTTGGTATTCTGTGATACAGAGACAGTATGACGTAGATTTGACAAACAGAGGGTAGCGGTAATACCAGAACAACAGAATAGGAAAATCACTTGAGCATATTTAGGAAAATGAAGAATATACAGAAAGCATATATATATATATATATATATATATATATATGCTTTCTTTAGTGTGTCTGTTGTGGAAGTTATCTTGCAGAAATTTTTCCATTGCTAACTGAGGAGACGGCTAGCTTTTTACCTGAAAAAAACCCCCCACCAAACAAACTAGCTAAATAATCTGCTTAGTAACACAAACTAAATATAGCAAAGTAAATTCCTTTGCCTATAAAAATGATCCCATAAAATATTCATGTAGTATTCTTCTTTTTCAGGAAGTGCATCCTCAGGCAGCCCAATTAAATGGGATCACAGAAGGGGCATATTTTTGTCAGAATACTGCATTTCTCAACAGCACTTAAGTGTACAAATTCTGTCTGAAGCTCAGATAATCAAATTTTAGTCATCTATTTTTATTAACTTTTGAATATTAAAATTAAATGTGTACCTTTTCATTAAGATAACTCTGTGACTTGTTTTAGTATTTCTGAAAGGATGATTGTGTCATCACTGATTAATGTAGCAATGGGAGTGTTACTACTGCTGTTTTCAATAGTTTTGTAAGCATTTAGAGTGTTCCCATTACTTCATCACTCAAAACGGCTCAGAGGTTCATTGTATCATCCTAAAATGTAAATGTGCCACCATTTCTTTGCAAGAATGAAGCAGCAGAAGTGACTGCTTAGTGAGATAAACTGGGAGTTTGCTTGTGGTTTAGTTTGGACTCTAGGGAATTATTGATATAGTAACATTTGGAAGTTTAGACCTAGTACTGAGAATGCTCTGCTTACAGCGCTTGAGACTTAAATTCTTGAGGCTGAAATATTTTGTGTTGCTGATAGTAGTTCCGAAAAAAATGAACACTCCAGTGCATAAGGTTAAGTGAGGTGATACAGGACTCCTTAAAATGTCAGCAGGTTGTATGTTAAAGGGAAGAACTGTAACTGTTCATGAGGGTTTAACAGGTTTTGTAATGGGCAGCCAAATTCTCTAGCAGCCTCATCTTTTGGCAAACTGTGAAGGATGTAAATAAACAACCTGTTCTAGCAGTAAAATGCTGAGTGCATCTCAAATTGTTTTATTCTTATTAAGTCTCAGTTTCTGTTGGACCAAAGCCTGCAGTTGGGAATTTAGGGATTGTTACACACCCTTTTAGATGCGGAAAAGCAGACGGAGCTAGCTAGCGTAATAACAGGCATATTAATGGCACTTTTATCATTGGCATCTCCTTGCCTTGATGGAGTGACATCTTGATTGAAGGAAGCAAGGCTATATTTTAAAATAAGTAAATAAATTCTGGGAATACTTATTCATTTCAACGTACTCCTTGAAAAATATTGCAAAATACTTATCTTAAAATAAGTATTATATGCCTTAAATGAACATCTATTTGTTTTATTATTAATTTTGTAAGTTGTTTAGAAGGTAATTGCTATGATGTGGAGCAGCATTAGCTTGGCAATTCTTTGAGTTTCTAAATGTATTCTTAAGGCTTTGTTTATATGTTAGCAACTCGGGAAACGATAAAGCATCAGGAAAAAGAGCATTCATCCAAACATGCCAGTTTAGTTCTGCACCCAAGCACAACCTCAGCTCTCATGTTTCAGCCAGATTTAATCTCACTATCAATACTATATTCTTATCCTGGATTTTATACTCCACCCCCCCCCACCCCCCCCCAAAAAAAAAAAAAAAAAAAAGTATCAGTAAGATGCACAGATTTCTGGTAGCTGTTTCTGTTTTTTTGCTTTTGAGTCTCTTCTGCAAAACTTAGGCCACCATCTGCTCTCATCAAACTTTCCAATTGGATCTCCAGTTCTGCTTAACCACCGGTTTATTTCCACTTTAAGAAGTTACGATTTTGTTTGTTTGTTCTTTAGTATTTTCAATATTTTTTACTCTTTTGCAATACTCTTAGTAATAAGCTACAATAAGGGAAGCCTAATAATAAAAGCAATATAAGTGTGATTTCTAATGTAGGTATTTACCTTTCTGAAGAACTGTTGGATTGTACAATTGCATAGGGAATGATCTGTGAACTCAGAATTATTCTCCCTTCTCTGGGAAATGGCTTGTGATACATGAGTCAAGAAAAATTTGAAATTCAAATAGAAATAATTTTTTTATATTTCTTGTGGCTTAAAATACTTTATTCTACTTCAAAGACATGAATAAATAATAATAGCACATAATTTTGTCTGAGGCAGAAAAATACTGTTCTATAACTTTTTTAAAGGGACTGTAGTTTGCCTTTATTCATCTTACTTTGCATTTGCACTGTTCATCTGAGAATCCTGCAATGCTGTATAAAGAGAACTAGATCCTTTAAAAAGAAAAATCTGAAGATGTCAAGATACGTGACTCTCTTAAGCAAGTAGCAGTTAGATTACAGTTTTCAGTCCAAGTTCACTTTAATCAATCTTCCTCTTATTATCAAGAGACAGCAAATCAGAGAGAGTTAAAAGACATACGGCAGATGCTTTTTGATTGGAATGACATGCAGATTGCTGGCTTGGTAAAAGTGCAGTATCATGGTTCAGTCTGGGTGACTTGTCAGAAATTAAAATCAAGTGTCACAGTGTCTTGCTAAAATAATTGATGTTACAGGAAACGTATCAGCCATAACTGCTTTATTTCATTTCAGAGCATGAAATACAATGACACTGTATTGCAGTGCAATATATAAATCACTGTGTAGAAACAATATAAATATTGGCTCCTGTCAGCAGTGCTAAGGAGACATAAATTCACGATCTTGTTGTAGAAATGGTAAGCAGTCTCTTACTGCAGATTTCGTATAATCAGTAGTAAGAAGTTTTATGTCTGGGAGTCAAGCTCTACTGACAGTCATTCAGCTTTCATACACAAGTCTCTTGCTTGATTCAATAATACCGTGTTTTTCTGAGAACTGTTGTAGGAGATAAACAGCCCGTTTTTGCTTATTTGTTCAGCTGAGAAATGAGAATTGCTGATGAATAATTCTGGGATGGTTGCTGCAGAATAAATGGTAAGCTTACTTCTTGGGATCTTTTCCTTTTTGGAAAGATCGTAGACCTTTAGATCTCTAGATCATACAATTCCTGTCAAGAAGAACTACCTGGTAAGTTTTAGGAGTCACAGTTAACTAGAAGTGTTTCATGGATTTGAAGCCAGCCTGGGAAGTGGGACTCAATGATCAAGAGAGTTCAACTTGAACTCTGTGTAAGGTTCTTGATGTCATTGTCATTTTTTTGAAGTGAAGATTTACAGAATGTGAAAAATACTTTTTTGAAAGGACATATGACAGAATTTATTTTGACACTTCTTTGGTATTACCCATTATTTCAACAGTTCATTCTACTTTTATGTAAGTCACTTCGTGGTGTCTCCAGAGCAGAATTTTTATGTTAATTTGCTTGACGTGACTGTGAGATAGGTAATTATGAATCGAACATGTAGTGATTGGTTTGGTTTTAAACAAAATGAGGACTGAAAGGATTGTCAGTCAGAACTCAGGGAAAGACATTGCTTTTTAAATAAATCCACTGAAGCTCCTTTAGCTTGAAGTGCTTAGTTTTGGATTGTTTTATATACCATTGGAGTAGTGAAAGGTGTTGTGTGCTTTCCGCTGTAGAAATTGCACACATCAGTGATAACTTTGAGTCTCAGGAGGGAGTAGAATTAACATTTGCTCCTTTCTCCTTAAATATATAATAGCTTTTAATATATTAACATACATTTTGCTGTGTAGATGTATACTTTTAATAATTTACTCAATGGCACTTTTAAATATGTCATCAACAGACACTTTTTAAAACGTACGTGGTAAATAAATAAAGCATTCAGGCAAAATCTTCAGCTTTAAGCATTTTCAGAAGGAAATTATTTAGCTTTAAAAATGCCATACTGGGAAATGTAGTAAAGTATTTTTACGAGTTAGGAATAACCAGGAAAATTATGAGAAGTGGACTTAAGCCAAACAACAAATGAGTTCTCCATTCATTACCGATGAGTAGAGAGAAATATCTTCAACTCCATGCTGCTCTATGTTGTATTTATAATATATAGAATGTTCCTTCTACTTACTTTTTTTCCTTCTCCAAAGTTTCCGAATTTTATTACTTCCAAAGTGTTTCAGTAGCTGTATTATATCTCTGTTAATACAAGTGCTGGTATATGTTTTTAAGGTGCACTGTGAATCAGTCCTGTTACGTGCAATGTAGAAGACCGACCTGTATTTTAAATGTTGGGGTTTTTCACATTGGACCTTATTCTTATGCTTTGAAAAAAATCTACATCTGGCACAGTCTTTTGCATTCGATTCCACCATCATTGTGAACATTCATGAATTTTTTTTCCTTTTTTTGCCTCGATTCTTTTTCCAATATAAAAAGACGATCAGCAATATACATTTCACAGGTTTTGGCCCATGGGTGGGTTTAGCTAAGGCCTGTATTTTAATCTTCGTAAGCTAATAATAGGCCCAAACTGGCATTTCTTTTTTGGCTTAAGAAAACTTTTATTTGAGAGTATTAATGAAGTGAGAGAATATAAATAAGAGTGCCAGTTTTCAGCTTTGATGCTTTCCTACGCAGTATCTTCCCTTGGATCTTTGAAGTTGATGGTCATTAACTGACAACTTGGCCGTGTGTAACAGTTCTATTTATCTAAATTTCAGTTTAAATCTCCCAGCCTGTATACATTTTCAGCAGCTAGAAGTGTTTGCAGACAACCACTGCACAAAGATAAGGTTCAAGATAACAGTTACTCATAAATATGCTAATACTAGTAAAACTGTTTGTTACTTTTTTATTCATATGAGAAAATTTACATTAAGATTAACTTTGTCTCATATTTGCTGCTTTTCTGTTCATTGTGTGAAATAAGAAGAAAACTGGGAAGCTGAACTTCACCTGGTGAGGAATAGACGAGAGATCTTTTCTTTGATCAGGATAGAATAGGAGTAACCATTCCTTTTCTGTTGCCTAAATTTCTGCATCTGGACAGAATAAAAAAGTTTATTAAGTTTAAATCTATGTGAACAATGGAATAATGATGAAAGTTATACAAATAATATTTGTGTACTTACAGAAAATACACTATATGCCTATTTATATTCTAGGCTTTACTCGTAACTTTGTCTATAGTAATAAAATTTAGTACAGCATTTCAAGCTTCACATGCTCAGGGTAACTGATGTACCTATTTATTTATATTTGTACAATGTGTCTCTGTATGCCTGTGTGATAAATAGCCTGTACCTTTGTAGTTTGTCTGTGTAATGGTATACACAGACGTAGTCATCATGAGGTTTGGGTTCGTATTTCTTTCAACTCATTGTAATTACTGCCTTGTGCTAGGCTTTTGCAATGAATTGATACGTGTTTCGTCTTCATACTTACACTAAGCTTCTAACATTCCCATCCTGTGTATTTAATAGGATGCTAAGGCCTTAAATTAAAATCATCCTTTATTAGCCACTTCTATTCCTCTACTTCTGTGTGCCTGTCTTCCTAAAGAGACAAGGTATTTGCATGTTTGTTTTGATGTTTATCCTTAGAGTAGAGGGGTTTTCCCGTATTTAATGTGAGTTTAATAGACTTTTATCTTGTAGTATTTCTCAGGGACACTTTGTACCTGCATATCTTCTTTTTGAATTACTGTTTCATTTGGGATTTTGAAAACAGATGCCTCCCTCCTTTCTAAGGAATGAATTGCAGCTTATGTGACAGGTTTTCCTTTTTTTCTAACTAATCACTTACACTTTGAAATATGTAGCTTGGAACACATTTATTTTTAATAAGAATTTAAAAAATCCAAAACCTACCTAAATTTGAGAGGTTGTGAGGGTTTTATAAAAAAATTTAGGGTATAAAAAATTATTTAGGTATTTTGGCCATCAGAAACTCCAGTCACACCTGAAAACTGGGGCCAACAGATGACAAACAGTTTTTAGTTGGAACACCAACTCTGTTTCTGGAATGGTGTGTTTGATTCTGAAATCCAGCCTGATGACTTGGCTTTTCTTGCAGATATACCAGTGCTCTAAATTTACAGTTTTATGTAACTCATTTTTATGTACTGAACCATGCATGTTTAGTTTTCTTTCTCTTCTTTTCCTCTTTTACTGAGGTGTAAAGAGGGAAGCATGTTCTGTACATATGCTATATATTAATACATGTAGATTATTCTTTAGAATAGGAATAAAATGCAACATTCCAAGGATAATAGGGGAGCAATTGCTACAGCTCATCTACTTTTTGTTGTGATATATTAGTATAATGAAGACGAATATATTTTCTTACTGGCAATATATTACTGAACATTTTCTGGTATCTGGTTATGAATCAAATACTGCAGAACAATGATGAAGCATAACAGTAAAATTCTTCAGATGTAGGTAGAGCATGCTTGAAAGCAGACTCTCATGCTGATCCTGAGGGGTGGGGAGGGGAAAAGATTCCAGATCATTAGAACTGATCAGATCAGAATAGTTACCAGGTAAATATATTTGGTAGTAAAATAATTGGAAAAACTTATTTGGTTTTTACCTTCTTGTAACTGTGCAGTTTTGTTAATGTTTGTGACACTCTACTAAAGCTGAGCAGTGGTTTGTGTACGGGCTGGGTGTACGTGCTTCCATTAGCAACTGCAGGGTAGGGCTGAATGCATAGCAAGTTGTCGAGGTTTAACCCCAGCCAGCAACTAAGCACCACGCAGCCGCTCAGTCACTTCCCCCCCCCTCCCCCCACCAAGTGGGATGGGGGAGAAAATCGGGAAAAGAAGTAAGACTCATGGGTTGAGCTAAGAACGGTTTAATAGAAGAGAAAAGAAGAAACTAATAATGATAACGCTAATAAAATGGCAACAGTAGTAATAAAAGGATTGGAATGTACAAATGATGCGCAGGGCAATTGCTCACCACCCGCCGACCGACACCCCGCCAGTCCCCCAGCGGCGATTCCCCGCCCCCACTTCCCAGTTCCTAAAACTAGATGGGACGTCCCATGGTATGGAATACACCGTTGGCCAGTTTGGGTCAGGTGCCCTGGCTGTGTCCTGTGCCAACTTCTTGTGCCCTGGCTGGGCATGAGAAGCTGAAAAATCCTTGACTTTAGTCTAAGCAATACTGAGCAACAACTGAAAACATCCGTGTTATCAACATTCTTCGCATGCTGAACTCAAAACATAGCACTGTACCAGCTACTAGGAAGACAGTTAACTCAATCCCAGCTGAAACCAGGATTACAAGTGAAGATGATTAACCTTTAACCAGTGCAAGTGGGAAGACTGAAGGGAGAACATTACCATTCTGGTTTTGTGTTGACAGGAAAGAAAGGCTGTAACTATTTCTCCCCACTTCAGTGAAAACTGGAGAGGCATTTTGAAGCTCATGTATGTGGGCTCTTCTGGGGAAAGATGCCTCAGAGTGTTTCCACCATGGGAATACACATCTCTCTAAAAAAACACTTTATACTGATTCATCTGAGTGCACATCATTCTGCAGAAGAGAGGTAGGGTCAATTAATTTCTAGGTGCTGTGTCATTGCTTAGAAACCTCTGCTGGGATGGCCGTAGTTGTCACAGGACCTCCATAATGTGTGTTTTTAAGGGCGGACCACTTACGCATAAAAAGTTTTATTAATAAAGAGAGGAAAAATAGTTTTCTGGATACTTGGACATTGGTAATAAAGGTTATACCTGATTTTAATTTTCTTTTCAATTTGCCATTGACATTGACTTGAATTCACTTCACTTAACTGGACGTGCTTCACCAACGTGCATAGGTTGGGGCTGACTGCCTTAGATGCTCTAAAATCAGTGGAGAGAGATGTGTCTCCAGGGCTTGAAGTTAAGTGGGAGGAATCCCACCTCTCTGCATAGCGGTGGAAGAAATTTATTGTGTCTGTTTTCCCATTCACTAAGGAAGGTACCTTTCCCATGTATATTTTGTGAGATTTGGTGTTATCAAGTCCTTGGCTTTCCTGTGAAAAGATAATTTCTGGAAATGTAAAACTTCCCCCCCCCCCCCCCCCCTTTTTTTTTTTTTAAAGTAATTTTCAGTGATTTCTTACAGGGGCATTTTTGTAGATTTTTTTTTTTTTTTGAGAGTTTAGTCTGTGAAACTGCAAAATAAGAAAATTTTACTTTTGTATTTTGTGAGAAGTTCTGTATAGTGTTCACATGTCAAATAATTTTTTTTTTTTAATGAAAATGCTTCTAAAATACAGTAGTGGCAGGTGCTTTTAAAGTATTTCGGCAGAAAGATTAATGTTTCTTTGCCAACTGGTAGTAAAACCAGTTTCAATAGTGGTCCCTTCTTTAAAATATAAAGTAGCTAATGAGAAATAATATTGCAATTTATGCAATAAAATGTTCATATCTTGCATGCTTTTTTTTCTGTTCTGCAGTGCTAGAAATTAGTTTGTGAGATGTAGTCACCATAGTTAATTATTTGTTCTAAGTTAGGTGGGATTTCTTGTTTTAAGTGCTTCGGACTGATACATAGAATACAGACTTTCATACTTTGACACGGCTGAATCCTGGGGCTGCTGATAATCACAGCAGCTTTTGTTGACTTTCTGTTGAAAGCAATCTTTTGTAAGCTAACAGTTCTTACTATTTAATGAAGTCCATGTTAAATATAAATTCTAAGTCAAAACAGTCTGAGGCCTGATTATGACTTCTGTAAAACAAGCAAAACAAAATACTGGTTTTAGAATATTCCTCCCTTTGGTATTCCTTCAGTATTGTTTTACAGCCCTAGACCCCGTGATCCATGATCTGATATACAGCTCCTTTGTGTATTATTTACAGTGTTTTTTTATTATAGGCTAATATATAATGAATATTTGCCTCTGTATAACAGGTCTTAAAAAAAAATGTAATTTTTGTAATTATACTGTTCTCTAAAACATCAAAAGATCAAAACATCTCCAAAGTACATTAGTTGCCTGCATCAAGACAAAGCAAGTCTTATAATACTGCAAATATTTATCCAGATGCTTAATTGTGCTCTCTGAATTTTTCCATTGAAGTAACCAGAGTTACTTCATCTGTAAAATTAAGTAGAAGACTAAGACTCTGTAGCATAGAAACCTCAGAGACTTCCCATTGATTTCAGTGCCCAGGGGAAAGTTAACAGACTTTGAAGAGATTTTAATTTACAGACGTGTTGGGATGGTAACTGCAACTTCAGAGATACAAGGCCTGAATCAGAGCTCTACTGAATACAGTGGAGACCATGAGATGAAATTCAGATCTGTGAATGTTCCTGTTTCCTAGAACACCCAGGCTTGTAAAGTGCTACAGACATTGCTGACTGTTAAACATCTAAATTTTTTTTCCATTTTATTTTTTAAAATTGAAATGAGAACTCCCAAGTCATTAATAATGCATAAATACCCCATCTTTTCTATATTCTTATTTCTGTTATTAAGTATACACAAGGTGTTCAGTACTGTAAAAATAAATAAATCTACTTATGGAAATTGTGAACAGAAATGTTTGCCTTTAAGAACAGTCGCAATGACTAAACGTGTATTTGCGCCTTTTTTTTTTTTTTTTTTTTTTTTTTTTTTGCATATGTATGCTGTCTGTTTCAATGCAAACTATTTTTTTGTTTTTGTAATCACAGGACTATACCCTGACAATGTACTTTCAGCAAGCGTGGAGGGATAAGAGGCTGTCGTATAATGTAATACCTCTAAACCTTACTCTGGACAACAGAGTAGCTGATCAGCTGTGGGTTCCCGATACCTATTTTCTGAATGACAAGAAGTCATTTGTACATGGTGTCACTGTGAAGAACAGAATGATCCGTTTGCATCCAGATGGGACAGTCCTTTATGGACTCAGGTCAGTATGAACCATTTCTAACTCTTCTATCTTTTATTTTTAGCCTTTTAATCATGGCTTCAAATTAAAACCTATTCTTTGCCTTTTTGATGCTATTTTTATTGCTGTATTCTATATAACTGATGATATTCCAGAAACAATTTTTACTTAAGTATTCTAAGAATGGATAATGATTTTTTAAAATTTTTTTATAATAAATCTTGGAGATAAACAGCCATTTTTAATGCAGTTCAGACACTTGTGTTAAGGACAGATAAGACACTAAATATTATTTTAAATACTCATTGTGGATTAAAAGCCAGTTTAGAACTGCTTTCTCAAAGGAATTGAAATAAGAAATACAAAACGAGGATTAGAGAAAAAGGGGCGAAATGTATATGACAGCTGAATTGATAGCTTAACTAAATGATATATTTTATAAATATTTTTGATTGAATATTAGATTGGTTTGTATGCTACCCAGATGAATCAGTTTTCTGATTTTCACTAAGATGAGGTATGACTAGGAATGTTCTTCAGCCTGATGTTGTTACTGTGTATGACTGTATGGACAGTGGTGACTGGAGAAATCAAAAGAAGAACTTCACTTTTGAGACGTTTTGAAAACTGGGGGAAAATGTCTGTTTTGGCAATGTTTATAGAAAACAATAATTGCAGAGAAAGTGATTTAAATATATTTCTGCAAAAGATGACTTAATATGGTGTAAGTAGGTAACAAAATAGAAAGAAAGTATTGACTGGGAAAAAAAATGCTGCAGAAAAATCTAGAATGTCTTACATTTTCATATTGAGAATAATATGCAATAATAATTTGGGGAAGCTAATTCTTAAAACTTTTATTAGTGTATTTCTTCCATTTTCAGTAAGATTTTTCCATTGTCTGTCTATAACTATCATGTCAGGCAGCAAGAACTTTTAACTTGGGTTATTTTCTACCCAGCTGTAAAGGAAAGCAGCACAGTTTTACATATTCGGAACATGGCTACCTAAATTGGAACTCAAATGCCTAAAACTGAGTCCGAAGCTGTCCTAGGACTTCAGGCTTAACACTTTTTGCATTTATCTTCAATTTTCAAACGCACACCTGAAAATTTCCAGGGTGATAATGTTTAGCCAGTCACTTTTGCCAGGAAGTGCCTTTCTCAGGACAGGCGGCTTGTAGTTCTTGGGTAGAAAACATTCTCCTTGAGACTGAGAGAGACTAGATCAGTGCTCTCACCACTATGCTGGAGTCAGGCTTCAAATGCCTCTTACCTGGATGATCCCTGGACTCTTGCAGTCTGTGCCAGATGGTGATTCACCTCCAGAAATGGGGGGTGAAAAGTGTGAAAATGTTCACTTAGCAGACACTTCATGGTTTTGAGGCACTCTCCTAGTGTGCAAGATGTTGACTTAATCCTTCATTGTGGAACCTAGAACATCTTCCACTTGGTGGAGAAGATCTGGGCTTTTCCTGGCTCCTTAGCTTCCTCTACGTTTAAGGAATAGCACTGCCTCTTATGGCTAATAGATTATTTTTCTACTTGAAAAATAAAGGGCTATGATAGCCACTAAAAGACATAAAATTAACTAGCTACATCTGGTACACAGCAAAAGTATGCCTTCTTGAAGTATGACCACAGTAGGAAAATATGTAAGTGAATTTGAGCAGCAGCATGGCAATTTTTATGAAACATGAGACTAGGTAGAGAATTTGTTAAAACCTGAAAAAATTTGTATTTTATTTTTTTTTTGGAAACTGAAACAATGTATTTTATTGTTAGATTTGTAACACAGAACAGATATTCTTTTATGAACTGTAGAATAACATTTTGCCATATATAACTTAATGGAATTAATTTTGATTTACAGATTCTGCTCTTTTGTGCTGGTTATTGTATTTACCAATTCATATTGTATCTGATTGTGTTTTCTGTGTGAAGCAGTTCAGGCTTTGGCACTATAACTGGGAGCAAGTCTGGAGTTCTTGTTATTGTTCAGTGAAACAACAGATACTTGGTTCCTTAAAATGGTGAAACTTTTTATTTACAGTAAAGTGAAGTATAAAACAACTACCTAACACACATTTGCATTAATGGCGTGAGAGCAATAAGAGCATAGCAAAGGTTTTGGTATAGTTTTCAATTTAAGACTCTGAAAGCATCATGTTTCTTATTTTTCAGAATGAATTATGATGGAATAACTACCAAGTTTAATGTTTTCAATAATTCTTACTTTTGATTTCTACTTGTGACAAGTCATTTTCATTCTAATTGCTTAACAATCAATAATAATGTCTATTTTTGAAAGTGTTGGTAAACAGTAAGTAGAGCTCAAAGAAAATTGTTCTATAGAAGAATCAAGTCAAAGAAAGATTTTATTTTTTTAGAAACTTTAAAACCATTCATGAAAAATACTTTTTCGAAGGTTTTCGGGTTGGTTTGTTTGTTTGTTTCCCAAAAGAAACAAGTTATTGATGGCTTAAAAAAAATTGGGAACTAAAAGCTTAGGTTTACTACTTTGTTTTTAACAATCCTGATTTACACAATTTTAAAGACTGTACTTTTTATGTACTTACATAAGATAACTTTGTCTGAAATTGCTTTGCATAAAATAATCTGGACCACTATAAGAATGAACTTCGTTGTCTTTTTTTTAGCTGAATTGGTATTGGTACTGCTTCATTGTCTTGGGGGAAGTCATTCTTCCTTTTCACTGAGCATATGTAGTAAATCAATTTTAATATCTTTTATGATATGGTAAAGTGAAACCTTGTATATTTTTACTTAAAGCTGTTGAATGTAATTAGAGGAAACATTATTAATGCTTTGATCCTTTATTTCCCAGAGTTATTTTTTTTCAATACTTGCAATCACAATATGGTATCCAAAATGGTTTTAGAATAATTCTGTATGTTGTTCCTGTTGTAGAACTTTTGCACAGCCCAAAGTAAAGGTGTTTAGAAGAATTTTTTTCTACATCAAGAATTTCAGATCCGGAAAGAATTTTCTAGTATTCTAGTATACCTAGCAATCTTATATTTGTGATTATCAATTCTTACATCCCTTTTGAGACTCTGCTTGGTACATTTCAAGTGTTCTCTTTGCCCTGTGAGCTGCTGCCAGATGAGTGATGGATGTGAATTCTGCCTTTGTTCCCTTGTTGTGCTGAAATGAATTGTACACTGAGGGCAGTAGCAAGATGACTGTCACCCTGTACTCCCTCTACCCATCACACTGCAATTGTCATGGGTCCTACTGCAACTATGCACTTGAACAGCAAAGAGAAGAAAGACACCTCTTGTTTCTTGGAGAGGCAGTGTGTTTTGGTATAGAGACTATGCAACATGAACAGAAACCTAATAGATGAGGACATGGCAAGAAAAGGTCCAGCTTTTGACCATAGGATAGTGCAAGAGTGACTAAATAGCTTCTAGTCTGGTCAGATTAAAGTTATCAGCTATTATTAGAAATAATTATTATTCTTGCTTGCATGGAAATGGGGACTTAGCAATGCCAGTTTAATAATAAAATCTTTCTTTTCATCATTGAACCTTATGCTATACTAAAACCTGTGGGGGCGTGGTCCTTGAGGTTATTTGCTGCATTTAGAAAGATGCACTTCAGAGTGGATACAGTAGATAGGTCATCATATAGCTCTCTCGCTCTTACATAAATTCACACACGCTCTGTCCTGAGTGTTGAAGAACAAATAGGGTTATGTTTCTTCCAAGTGAAGAAAAGAAAATTATGGTTAGGCGGTTTTCTCTAGCTTTTGTGACATATTCAGGTTAAAAAGAAAAAGAAAACATTTAAAGGTGTGGTTTAGATGAAGAGTTTTTCTTTGGTCTCAGTTTTTTGGTAAGTAAGCTTTTAGAGAAATCTAGACTGCATCTGTGTACGTGTTGTGTTTGTAATATATATATAAAAAAATGTTACACTGTTCGGGTAAGAACATGTTGCAAAGGACATATTATTATGATTTTGAAAAGAAGTATGTCCATTTCTAGCTTTATCTTTTCTTTTCCAGTTTGTGAGATTTGTATCTGCCTGTGCTTCTCAGGATGTAGCCTGTTTGAAAGCAGGTCTGCAGGCGGGATTGCCAAGGGCAAGAGACAAACCTGAATATCAGTATAGGTCTGTCATAGTTGGATAATTACCCTCAAAACCCCCTTCTTATATGTCCTTATTTTATTAGTGATCCATGGACAAATTTTTGTGATGAAATGTAGAAGATCCTTCTTCTTCCTCCTCCTTGGATTCAGCTGAGTAGGTCTTGGAAAGGCTTTCTGGCTAAAATGTCTTTCAAACACTGGGGTGGATGGGGCAAATATACATGCTGGTAACACAACAGAATTATGTGATTGGCCATATTCTTCTTTTGCCTTCACTGCACCATGTGGCAATCAATGATATGTTTCTAATGTTAAGGTTTCAGTTTTATAGCTTTAAATATTTTGAACTATCTATTTCATCTAAAATTAATTCAAGTTAATGTGATTTGAAGTGTCCACAGTAGTGATATATTTCATACCTGCTGAGTATTAATTTCCACATATCTTAAAAATGCCTGCTTAATATTACTTTCCACATATCATTAAAAAAAACTCTGTACACTATTACTGTTCTGAAAATCACTACTATTATTGCTGCATTAACTTACTTTAGCTTATACTTGCAGTGGCATATTCTTTGAAATGCATTCTGCTAAACTGAGATGCCTTTAAATATCAGTCTTAAATTTTTGCTTTTGCCTCCCCATACATCTATATATAAACGTGTGTATAAATGTACACACACACACATATATACATATGTTTTTGTGAATTCAGTTTTGTTTACCTTGATTTCTGTAACCAAATTCATTGAACTCCAAGTGCTCTTATTAACAAAATGGTAATGTATAAATGTAACCATCCCATTCTTTTATGCCCCTATAGTTTAATCTCTATTTTGGATAAAGCAAGCAGAGATCCCTTAACATTGTTCTTTTTGTTTTTTCCTAACAGAACCCATACATGGTATGCATGTCAGATCTGATTAGATTTAACATTGTGAAGGTAAATTTCAGGAAGGACTAGGAGGCAGTTTTCTAAGCACCTGGTTTATGCTGTCACTGAAAGTGGGGGGGAGAGAGAGAAGTGGCTAATAATGAATGTAGACATCTATATGGTAGTTATGATGTCCTTATAGCCTGCCCTATTCACTGCTACGGGGCATTAGTTAAGGGCATAACTGAATTGTGACCAATTTTTTACAGAGAACATGACGTACTGGTTACTTTTAGGTTTAGAAGGATTTTTGTTTCTAAGGGATAGCTGCCAGTTATTTATGTTTAGGGAAAATGCTTTTTTTTGCATTCCAGTTATGGTATGGTATTTACAAACAAGACTGAACTTTCTTTTTTTTTCAATTTAAAAAAAATGTTTTATTTCATATTCCATCTGGCAACAAAATTCTTCTTTGCTGCCAAGACCATGACATTCAATAGATGATAAATCACCAAAATGGTAGAAAATTGCAACATACAGTATTAAATGAAGAATCATTATGGGGAAATTTACTATCTGTTTGTAGTTAAGATGACTTGCAATAGGTTATTAGTGACTTGACAACATATATAGAAAAGTAAACTTAGAGGACCAAGTTTCAAATCTAGGATAGCAATCAGTTTACAGTGGGTTGAGCAAAGCTTGAATAAGATATGCAGCCAGAACTCAGGAAAAGACATGGCTTTGACTAAATTTCTCTTAAATATCTGGTTTATATAATGCACATAGCAGAAATAGTTGCTACAGTAGATAAAATTTGTTGTTTCTTAAATTTATTTTTATATATATATATATGTGTGTGTGTGTATATATATATATATATATATATATATATATATATAAAAATTTCCCCTGACTTTTGACATCAAATCTGTTCTAAAATGCAGACAGAGAATTCAGCCGTCTTCTGGTTTATTCTGTATAATTCCAGGGAAGAATCACTTTTCTGAATTTTGCACCCTGTGGTTGGAATGGAAATTTGAGAAGGGTGAGGAGCAAGACCCTTATGTTTGCCAATTTGGAATTGCTATTTTTTCTGTGTCTTTCTGGAACTCACCTCTTTGCTGGAAGAGAGTATTTGGGTGTTGTGTGTCAGAATAAGGAGGAAATTAAGTTTAGAATACTAGGATTAAATACAGTTGAAGAAGTGGCTGAAGAAACAGATGTTTCGTGTGGTTTTGGACCATTAACAGGCTGGTTTCAAAGATATTTACTCTTACATACACTTCTAACGGTCCTCGCAAGTGAGCTCTGTGACAGTGGGTTAGTCATGGAGGACTGATAATTACATGACAAACAGTATCGTATACTTTTGTATCTCTTCAGTAGTCTGGTTTTATGCTTTTTGGAACTAAACCTTGTGGGTGGTTTTTGATGAAAAATAGAATATACACAGAACTTCTGACAGGCCACATCCTGTGAGGTGATGACGTTTCCATCCTCTTTAGCCAAAACCAAATGGAAGTAGAGCAGAGCAGTTTTGTCAGAAATGAAAGACTTGTCCCGTTTGAAAGTCCAACAGTTTTACTTGCCGAGATTTATTTAATACTTTGCCAGCTGTAAGTTTCCAACCTAACCAGCAATAATTCCTAACTATTTTACTGATATAATCTAGTAATCTCCCATAAATGACAGAATTGTGTGTAAGACGGTCTTGCTTTGTCCTCTCTTTATTTCTTGCTACCAGCATTGAGTTATGCGAGTTCAAAATAGTCCCGGATGCTTGGATTTTGTGTTGTCTCAGCTGTGCCTTCTGCTGTCTGCTCACTCAGTTTCAGCTGCCTGGAAATTTTCACTGTTGCAAGTAAAATAGATTCTTCCACACTTTGCTCTATTAAAATAGCCTTGGGCATTTTTGTTGTATTAATAGACTTGTTCAGCAATTTAACTTATATACAGCTTATTATCTACAAAATCTGATGGACAGTTTAAAAAGCAATTGCTTTCTACATGCCTTTAGTCCTCAGAACATACTGTTTGAGAGGTGAATTGTTCACACAAGACATCCTTCCGTAAATCATTCTTTTTCCTCTTTCCCCCGACAGGGAAGAGGACCTGGGCTTCTTTTCTAGGGGGGGAGATGTTATTTTGGACTCTGTGTTCCTGATCGTGGTAACTGTTCAGGGGGCAGGTGTTTCTGGTTCCATGACATTGATGCCTCTCTTGGCTGTGCAGCCCTCCACTCAAACTGGGGTCTTGTCTAGCCTCAGGAGAAAAGGAAATAAACATTATAATGAGGTACCCTGTAGTGACATGAGAAATCCCTATAGTGAGATCCTGTTCTATCACTCTAGTTTATCAGCTTGAGCACCAGCTTCTTCTTACAATAGCATGTCAAAGTAGTGTTGCCACTTGAAAAAAAAAAAAAATTATACACGCTGTGCCTAACTTCTTGAGGGTGTTGAAAGTGTCATGCCAGGGACATCAGATCACCAGTAAAAGTGTCGTGTGAATTTGAGGGCCAAAAATTTACAGGGTAAGTGCCAATTTGAAAAACATGTTAACCATGTTAGACATTAGGTCCTTTTACTGGCTCTGTCCTAGTGATTTTGGCCCAGTGGAAAGACAATGTGTCATGCAATGACACATTACTCAGATTGAAAATATTTTCTTGACTGTAAAGTTTCAGAAGTTTTTCTTAACATAACATAAGAAATTAAATGGTGCGATAGCTTCTGTTGCCCCAGTTAAGCCTATAAGTTTTCTTAATTTTGGATATCACTTTTTGTAATTCTTTTTCTCTCATGTAAACATAACACTAAATTTCTTGATATGACAATAAGGACATGTACAAGCATTGCAAAGAGGAAGTGAAAAGTAATTTCAGTAAGACATGTTTGAACATGAGAATCTCAGTACTGTGAACAAGTGTTTCCATTATGTTAACTGGATATTTTTTTTGTGCTAGTGCTCACGCTCATAGGTGCAATTACTGAACTTTCAGCTGCCAACACTTGCCGAAGTTAATTCACAGTCTGACATGCATTTTTTTTTAGTTTTGTATGAGAAATGAGGTGAATTAGATTTCTGTGTCCAAATTGTCAAGGCTGTTAGAGTATACACACACGTTTGTAAGAACCCTTAAATCTTGCATGCAGGTTTTCAAAGCAGGAACTTTTTGAAAACAGGCAGAAATAAACACAAATGTAGTAAAACATTGTCTCGAATTGAAGTCATGTAGCTGTTGTGAAGACTTGAAAAAATTTGAATTACCTGTGAAGAATGCTGCACAATTATGTAGAATTTTGAGTACAAAGCAGCATCTGCATTAACAAGGAAGCATTACCACCCCAGTCTCGTTATTTGGAAATCCTAGGGCAGGACAAGTCAGATACCAGCTCATGTCTTGCACAGTGCATATAGATCCAGCATAAGGAAAGGAACTTGAACCTCAGCATGTTGCTTAAGTGAATTAACTGCTGTTTTAACCAAACAAGGTATCGGCTCTGGCCCAAGGCAGAGGCCAGATTCTGTTTTCCATACTCATGCAAATAGTTCCATTGAAGGTCCCAAGGAATTCAGCACAGAAATACTACTACTGTTATTTCTAATGATATGTAAACTGAAGACCTGGACTCTCTTTGTGACATGAAATAAATCATACAGTTCCTCTGCCTCAGTTATTCCATTTATTAAATTGGAATACTAAAACCTACCTTCTCGCAGGGGTTTTGTGAAGATTAATTAATTAGTTTGTAAAGTGCTTTGATCCCATAAAACACTATATAAGTGCCAAGCATTATTATGAAGAATTATAAAATGTCAGCCTTCATAAGCACCTTGGGATAGCTGTTTTATAAATACAAATCTGTTCCATTCTCCTTAGAATCACATTGTTCCACTTTTTCTACATAGCGCCCATTCAGAAAATGATCCAGTTTTAGGAAAGATGCAATTTTTGGAAAAAAAGAGGAGATCACTGACTGTCATAAATATCTTTTTCAATTAAGGATTCATAGATTAAAGATGCATTTTGCTGTAGGATTTGGAATGGTATCATTTCAGAACACCTCCATCCACAGCAGGAGGGACGGTAGTTGGATTTGAAATACCTCCCCTATCTGAAAGAAAACAAAGATATCTTTCTACTTTATTAGATCTTAAGTATGGGATAAGTATTCAAGAGGGTCTTTTGCTTTTATTTTATATGATGTGGCTGTTAAATCATTAGTATGCAAATAATTAATTCAATTAAGCTTAATAAGGAAAAACCTTTAAGTCACACGAATCATTTCCATTAAAAGCTCTATTATCCAAGAATATAACACTGCAATGAAGTGAAAAAAATTCTGAGTTTTATTGCCTAACAGACAGACTGTGGCATTTACTCTATATTAGCAAGAAAAACTCCATCAGCTATAGAACCATGTAATAGTTTAAGTTGCTCCAAGGATATTGTATATTCCGAAAACAAACAGAGGTCATCAAACACTCTTGAATTGAAATTTAAATATTAACATAATTTACAATTACAGCAATCTATCTTATTTCCCTTCTGTAATGTCTTATATCATTTTAGCTGGTAGTTGGTGATCCTGACAATGGAAATTGTCATATAGGAAGGACATGCACAAAATCTCAGAATGCTCTGATCAAGACTCAGCTAGTGAGATGGATGTTAAACGTGTGTATACACACATACGCTTAAATACCTGATAGATATATATATATATATATCAGTGCGCATAT
This sequence comes from Astur gentilis, assembly GCF_929443795.1. NCBI lineage: Eukaryota > Metazoa > Chordata > Aves > Accipitriformes > Accipitridae > Astur > Astur gentilis. The sequence continues at coordinate 9,396,434 of NC_064905.1, forward strand.
ATATGTATAAAGTTCTACTTACACATATTTGTTCGTCTAGAATTGGTGAAATCTGAGACGGATGTCATAAGTAGGGGCAGGGTCAGGGAGCTTTATAAGTGAAATTTTGAGGCCTTGCATGTGTAAGAAAAATAAATGTTATGACACTGTATTTAGAACTAATAATACCTCTTATTTTCCCTGTTTGTGTGGGTCACATAGTCACTTTCTAGTTGTTCTTGTGATTGTACCAATGAAGTTTATCTTTTACACTTTTATGAATATTACTGTAAGGCATTGTTGAATACTGTTTCTTAAATGAGAGGAGCATTTTTCTTTTTTTCCTAGCAAGTGTTTTATCTGAAGGTACAAGTACTTGGGCTGATTTTTCATTCCAGTTGAATATCTAGTTTTAGTGATTTTTTTTTTTTTAGTTTTTCTTTATTTTTGAATGTGCTTTCTGTGAAGAGACTAGCTGATTTGTTCACCCACTTTTTTATCATATTTTGTTACTGAGATTTACAAAGTGGTAAAATAGTTTCTGAGAAATAAGAATTGCCTAAAGTTCTAAAATCTAAGTATTATCTTTTTAATATTTTTTTTCCATATCTCCAGGGTCTGTTTTCTATTTCTTTATTTCTCTAAAAATTTATATTTCTTATGGCCCTCAATGTGCAAAGCAGCTGAGGAGAGCTTTTCTTGGAACAATATTTAGTCCTGCTTTAGAATGAGAGAAACTAGGATAAGTTACAAGAAATTCTGGGGGTTTTGTGCTTCCAAATAAGTTCTCCAGACTCCAGGGATGTGGGCAAACATCTGCAGAAAAGCACTTTTAAGCCATGCTTATCACTGATCTTTAGGCTATAATGCAGGCCTTTGCATTAGCCATTCAGTACATAGGGCTTTTTTTTCTCCTCTAAATCACTGGTGTAAGAAAGCAATACCTTTTTTCTTTTTTTCTTTTTTCTTTTTCCTGGTGCTTTTTTCTTTCTGAATAGGCATCCCTAGAACACTCCCTGCTTCTGCTAGTCTAGAACAACATAATTTGAGGAGAGAGAGAACAGAAAAAGTTTGCAAAACATTCTTTTAAATTCACTTGATTGTGCCATCTGTATGAGCAGATGGGAAAAATGTCTCAGAGCCAGAAGGAGAGTGCGAGATCAAATCACAAAGAAAGAACTACATGCAGACATGTTCCTAGTGTCAGAACAAAAAGGACCTTAGCAATTACCTCAGTGACATGACCTGGAGCCTGGTCCCTCAGAAATTGCTGTCCTGTAGCAAATATTTCAAGGGACTATAATCAATACCATATAGATCCCCATGGCATGTAGTCTATGGACACTCTCATTTCTGGGCAACTGCCAGAAAAGAACAAATGTTCAGGTCCCTAAATTATTCTCACATATGAACTGTAAATCCACATTCATCATTTTGGGGGAGGGGGAGAGTGCCAGAGTGCATTATCCTCCTCAGCATCTGAATTGAGAAATCATTGTTTTCTCCATCTTCATATGGTACAGTACATCATTCTTGAGAGTACTCTTTTTAAAAAAAATTTTCCATAAATGCAGATATAGAATATACATGTTGTCCTTCAACAAGTTACTGTTGTATGATGGCTATTGCTGACAGCAAATCTCAATTCACAAATGCTGTGAAAATAGAATCATAGAATCATTTACGTTGGAAAAGACCTTTACGATTATCGAGTCCAACTGCTAACCTAGCACTGCCAAGTCTACCACTAAACTACGTCCCTAAGTGCCATATCTATGCATCTTTTAAATACCTCCAGGGATGGTGACTCAGCCACTTCCCTGCGCAGCCTGTTCCAATGCTTGACAACCCTTTTGGTGAAGAAATTTTTCCTAATATCCAATCTAAACCTCCCCTGGGACAACTTGAGGCCACTTCCTCTCATCCTATCACTTGTCACTTGGGAGAGGACTGACCCCCACCTCACTATAACCTCCTTTCACGTAGTTGTAGAGACCAATAAGGTCTCCCCTCAGCCTCCTTCTCTCCAGGCTAAACAAACGCAGTTCCCTGAGCTGCTCTTCATAAGACTTTTTCTGTAGACCCTTCATGAGCTTTGTTGCTCTTCTTTGGACACACTCCAGCACCTTGATGTCTGTCTTGTAGTGAGGGGCCCGAAACTGAACACAGTATTGGAGGTGCGGCCTCACCAGTGCTGAGTACAGGGGGACAGTCACTTCCCTGCTCCTGCTGGCCACACTATTTCTGATACAGGTCAGGATGCTGTTGGCCTTCTTGGCCACCTGGGCACACTGCCAGCTCATACTCAGCCTGCTGCCAAGCAATGCTCCCAGGTCCTTTTCCACCGGGTAGTTTTCCAGCCACTCTTCCCCAAGCCTGTAGTGCTGCATGGGGTTGCTGTGACTCAAGTGCAGGACCTGGCACTGAGCGTTGTTGAACCTCATACAATTGGCCTTGGCCCATCAATCCAGCCTGTCCAGATCCCTCTGTAGAGCCTTCCTACCCTCAAGCAGACCAACACTCCTGCCCAACTTGGTGTTGTCTGCAAACTTACTGAGGGTGCTCTCGATCCCCTCGTCCAGATCATTGATAAAGATATTATATAGAACTGGCCCCAATACTGTGCCCTGGGGAACACCACTTGTGACCGACTGCCAACTGGATTTAACTCCATTCACCACCACTCTTTGGGCTTGGCCATCCAGCCAGTTTTTACCCAGCCAAGAGTACACCCATCCAAGCCATGAGCAGGCAGCTTCTCCAGGAGAATGCTGTGGGAAACAATGTCAAAGGCTTTACTAAAGTCCAGGTAGACAACATCCACAGCCTTTCCCTCATCCCACTGAGCGGGTCACCTTGTCACCGAAAGAGATAAGGTTAGTCAAGCAGGACCTGCCTTTCATAAACCCATGCAGACTGGGCCTGATTGCCTGGTTGTCCTGTACATGCCTCACGATGGCACTCAAGATCATCTGCTCCATAACCTTCCCTGGCACCGAGGTCAGACTGACAGGCCTGCAGTTCCCCGGATCCTCCTTCCAGCCCTTCTTGTAAATGGGTATCCCATGTGCTGACCTCCAGTCAACTGGGCCCTCCCCAGTTAGCCAGGACTGCTCATAAACGGTTGAAGGTGGCTTGGTGAGTGCTGCCACCAGCTCCCTCAGTACCCTTGGGTGGATCCCATCTGGCCCCATAGGCTTGTGTGTGCCTAAGTGGTGTAGCAGATCGTTAACCATTTGCCCTTGGGTTATGAGGGCTTCATTCTGCTCCCTGACCCTGTCTCCCAGCTTAGGGGGCTGGGTACCCCAAGAACAACTGGTCTTACTATTCAGGACTGAAGCAAAGAAGGCATTAAGTACCTCAGCCTTTTCCTCATCCTTTGTAACTATGTTTCTCCCTGCATCCAATAAAGGACGGAGATTCTTCTTAGCCCCGCTTTTGTTGTTAATGCATTTATAGAAACATTTTTTTATTGTCTTTTACAGCAGTAGCCAGAGTAAGTTCTAGTTGGCCTTTGGCCCTTCTAATTTTCTCCCTGCATAACCTCATGACATCCTTGTAGTGCTCCCTGAGTGCCTGCCCCTTCTTCCAAAGGTCATAAACTCTTTTTTTCCCCTGAGTTCCAGCCAAAGCTCTCTCTTCAGCCAGGCTGGTCTTCCCTGCTGGCTCGTCTTTTGGCACATAGGGACAGCCTGCTCCTTGCCTTGAAGATTTCCTTCTTGAAGAATGTCCAGCCTACCCGGACTCCTTTGCCCTTCCAGACTGCTTCCCAAGGGACTCTCTCACTAAGTGTCCTGAACAGGCCACAGTCTGCCCTGTGGAAGTCCGAGGTAGCAGTTCTGCTGTCCTCCTCCTTAGTTCTCCAAGAATGGAAAATTCTGTCATTTTATGATCACTATGCCCAAGACAGCCTCTGACCATCACATCACCCACAAGTCCTTCTCTTTTTGGAAACAACAGGTCCAGTGGGGCGCCTTCCCTAGTTGGCTCCCTCGCCTGCTGTGACAGGGGAAGTTCTCTTCCACACACTCCAGGAACCTCCTAGACTGTGTCCTCTCTGCTGTATTGTATTTCTAGCAGACAGTTGGTAAGTTGAAGTCCCTCATGAGAAAAAGGGCTAGCAATTCTGAGACTTCTCCCAGCTGCTTATAGAATGTTTCATCTGCCTCTTCATCCTGGTTGGGTGGTCTGTAACAGACTCCCACCGTGATATCTTCCCTGTCAGCCTTCCCCCTGATTCTTACCCATAAACACTCAACCCTGTCGTCACCATCATTAAGCTCTAGACAGTCAAAACATACAGGGTACCCTGCTGCCTCTGCTTCCTTGCCTATCCCTTCTGAAGAGTTTATAGCCAGCCATTGCAGCACTCTAGCTGTGCAAGCCATCCCACTGTGTTTCCATGATGGCAACTATATCATAGTTTCCTGCTGCACAGTGGTTTCCAGCTCCTCCTGTTTGTTGCCCAAACAAATAGATACAGCTTATGTTTTCATTTACTGACAAGGGTCTCTCTCTTGGGACTGTTCTTTAAACACTGATATTTAAAAATACTTGCTCCCAACAATTTATCTTGAAAAGTGAAAGGCATATAAAAGCGTATGTACTTTTTATGTGAAAAATCTCCTACTTTTCCCAAAGCCCTGTGCAGGGTTGTAAAGCCACTGGGGATTATAAAGCCAACATTGGTTGCTACTTGGAAAATGTAGAGATAGACCTTAACAACCACTGTAAGACTAGTTAAGTCTTTACTGTAGCAGGTGTTGCATGCTAGTGCTTTGCCTGTTTAAAGTGCTTATGGAAAATTTGTTAAGTATATATTGAAAAATGTTATGGCATGTTGTCTTCAGTGTCAGAATGGAAAAAAAGGAGGGATAAGTAGCTGTTCGGGAAACACTTCGATATCTCCATTTCATTTGCATTAGCTGAAACTGGTGCAGTATGTGTAGGACCAAATGTTCTAACATTCGTTTTGCAGGCTTCCCTCTCATGGACCATAACTTTTCTAACCTGCTTTAGTGTGTTATTTCTATCAGTCCTGACCCTATCCCTATTCGGACATTTCTGGGTAAACATCAGAAATGTGGGAGCTAGAAGAAAAGAGTTCTTTATTACAATATGGCTGTCCACAAATTCTGTCCCCTTTTATGTCATTTGCTATTTGTAACTTCCTTTGTCATGAAGATTTTTACAGCAATTGTTACTGGTGGAAATGCGAACAATAATTGGACTTTGTGTCGTTTGTTTGGTTTGGGGTTTTTTTGGTTGTTTTTTAATCTAAACCTAAGATGTGTGTTTTAGAATAACAGCCATGTACCTTAACAAGGCAGTATAGCTGATACTGCATAGGAAGAAACACTCCAACAAAATTCTGAATGCCTTCTGCTTATGTGGGAGAGCACCAAAATATTAATTTACCATGATCATAAGGCTTCTCACAATCTACTTCATAGATATTATTACCAAAATATTACAAATTTCAGGCAATGAAAACCACTTGGAAAGAGCTTAGAAATCCCCTGAACACAGATGACTACAGAATGTTTGTATGTGGTCAGCTGAGGAGGTAAATTATGTTTAGACCTTGCTGATAAGCTCTATCCTTTCAGTGAGATATCATCATCTGTGTTTTTGTCTTATCGTTCTCTCTCTAGAAGATGGCTTATATCTGCTCCATTTGGTTCTGTATGTAAAAAGCAGAGATGACAATCAGTGCGCAAGATTGGAAACAAGACAAAGGCAAGGAGGCGCGTACTGAATATTCATCCCTTTCTCCTTTTATTTTTAACTGTACGCATTAGAAGCTTATTTCATAATTACATTCCATACTATGTTTTATTCTCGGCTAACAACTGAGAATAAAGCACTGTGCATCTGTGGGCTGTTTCTACAACAGGAGGGTCTCCAAAGCACATGTAATTCTAATGTAGAAATACTACATTATGGTTATACTGAAATGCTTTTGAATATTTTTTGATGGTATTAGCGTTGCTGGAGAAATGGCATGTATGACAGAGGAGATGAATTTTGTTGCTGTTGAATTTTTAAAGAGGTAATAGAGTAGCCATAAGAAAGATATGCCATTAGTCATTTTCATATAACTTTGGTATGCCTTCAAGAAAATACATTCAAGAGCTGAAATATTTGTCTGAAAAAGAATTGTGTAAGGGTATTGCTGTGTGTTAAGCAAAGAACAACCCCTTCCCAACCAACCAGAGTAGTTTATTTCCTTTTGAAGGAAGAGATACTGAAAGATGTAGTCAAGATTAATTACTTTTTCATAGCCTTCCGTGTTCAGCTTCTCACGGAAGATGTTTTTATGTCATAAAGAAGACAGTATAATTTCAGTAAAATTATTTTCATGTCATTAAGACTGAAGGATACTGATAAAATGTTGGATGCTGATGTCCAGGAATGTGATCTTAAGTTGCAGTTATACGTGTCTTTATTAATACAAATACATAAAACTTAGCCTGCTTCTGCAGAGTCCTGAAGTCTTTTCCAGACCTATCCTGCAGGATTCAGAGTTATGATGTCTTAAAAATATTTAGTTAGCTTAAAAAAACCCCAACCAAACCAAAAAAATGAAAACTCTGTGGAGGCATGAGTACGAGTTACAGTTCCGGAAGAGATGAAAATCCCCTTGTTTGAGAGTATAAAGACTTTTGTACATCAGGATTGGGAAGAAACCTTTCCCCTGCACAGGTGGTTCTGTAGGTTCCCATTGATGCTGCATGTGGGGTCCTGCTCATATAAATCAACAGCAACTGCAGTTTCCCATTTAAGTCAGCTTCCTGTCATCATCTCTTTTCTGCTCCTCCTTTGATTTAACTGTACAGACCCAAAGCTGGTAATACATCATGGCACTCTTTCGTTATATTGAACGCTTGACATTAATTATTTCCAAAACCATTTAAAAAACATTATGTATAGGGATATTTCAGAATCTGATACTGTCATGTTATGGTCTTGGTTTTGGGGTTGGGTTTGTGGTTTTTTTTCTGTGCTAATATTTTGTTTCCACGAGTATTGAAGGTATTTTTCATGTTTTGAAGGAGATAGACTCTCATTCCAAATGTCTTATCTGGTGACATCTTGTCTGTTTCACCTCATTTAATTTTCTTTAAGCTTCATCTTTTAATTTTATTTCAATACAGCTTTAATTTCAGTACAGTCTATAACTGTGATGTGTGGGATTGCTAGGAAAATATGCTGTGTCCTGGTCATAGAAATAATGGTGAGACTGAATAAAGGCACTAAGATTGTTAGCAGTGGCAATACTAACCCATATAACTGAACACAAGAAAAGGGGCATGGAGAATAATATTTGTTTAATGTCAAGAATGAAAGTAAATTTTAAGTGTTACGTCTGCTATTCATTACAGCTATTACAGAATCTTATTAGTAATTTGTTCAGAGGAAGGTATAGATATTAGATCAATATAAGGCAATTAGGAAATACATGACTAACAGATGCAATGGCTGAATTATATATCTTCAAGAAAGGAAAGAGAATTATGACTTGACCTTATGAAAGAAAAAGAAGCATTGATAAAGCAGTTTTTCTCACTTAGATTTCTTTTTTTATTAAGTTGCATTTGTCAGTCCAAAAAGTAGCAAAAATGGCTTTCAATTTTGCTTTGTTAAGTAATGGATCTGTATATTGCTTTTTGTCTTATGCTAGATATGTTACTGATGGCCACACTGAGAAACGTAGAGAGTTTGCTGCACCTGAGAAAATATCTCAGAATATCACTGCTGTATTCCTGAATTTCCCACCCCTGCAAAGTGGGGTGGGAATGTGGCAAACTTAATATTGTGCCCATGGCAGAAAACCAGAAGTATTTATAGAAATAAGGTGTCCTCATACTTTCAGACTTCTAAAATTTCATTTCAGTTGAGAGAAATGAGCAGAAAATGAGGGTTCATTTGTGTTCATTAGTTTTGATGGGGATGAGTAAATGAAAAGTTTTATTCCTTGCAGTTACTTGTTGTTCAGCTGTTCTTAGCAGTCCTGGAAAATATAACATTAAAAGTGCTTTTTAAAAGACATTGGTAGTACAGGCCTAGTGTGACCAATAATCTTTTGTCCTTCATCCTGAAAGTGTGACATCAATTAAGAGAACAGCGTCTCAGGCCTGCATCAGAAGATTTATCTACTAAAAATGTTTCAGTGAAGCCATTTTGTAGCCAGGAACATGGAAGAGTTTCCATTTAGATAAACAATGCCTCCTAATGTTGGCAAAAAGGGTCAATGTTAGCAAAAACATTCCCCTTCCCTGTTTGAGCATTATGTTTGTATTATTTTTCAGTATTGAGTAGTAATGAAAATAAACTGTATAGGTCAGTTGAGTTCTGCGGCTGGCAGCACGAGAGGTTTCCCCACCCAATTTGTAACTGACCAGATATATTCTTAGCACTGACAAAGTTCTGCTTCCTTGTGTTTGCTTTAAAAATGCATTATCCTCTTCCCTTCTGGCTTTGCTTAACTACTATTCTGCCTCATCACTGTGTGCTCATCCAGGCTTTCTGTTCAGCAATTTCCTAATGTAAAGTCTGTACAATCTCTAAATCTTTTGGAAAGCCAGTTGTGTTTTTGTGGTCAGTTTTTCATTCAATTACAGACCTTGTTTATCCCCTAAGTCATCATTTTCCTCTAAAATTTGTGATGTGCTCTATTTTCTTTTCTTCCTTATTGTAAAAATGGCTTGAATTGGAGGGGAGGGAGGAGGGTTGCCTTGGATTAATAGCATTAGATTGTCAGCTTATCTTGATGTCATGCTTCTGCTTACTAACTACTCCTTCAAAATGCATCATTTTCATTCCAACTCCAGTGGGACCATTTTTAGAGTATTGTTTTGGAGCCACTGTGACAGCTTCAGTAAATGGTGAGTTTTAATTCGTTTGTCTAATGAAGATTAGGATCTTGGCTAATGACTACACGGTCATAAGTGATGATGCTTTTCCCTCCTACTCCCTCGTTGCTTAGAACATATATTAATTGTGCAGATGGTAGTGGCTTAGCTATGTGATAGTTCGCTTTCCATCTCCTCCTCTTGTGACATTTAAACCATGCAAAGAGGGTGTACTGCCATCTTCTTACTTATGAAGATTTGTGATTCATCACCTGCCTTTTAAATCAAATACTAAGATTATATCTTGTTGCTAAGAGGCAGAATTTGGATGTGTGCTTTCTTCTTTTAAGCACACCTGTGCCAAGCTTTGCCCGAAACCTTCAAGCAAATCACAGCCAGAAGCACTGAATTTTCATCTTCATTCCTACCGACAACATGTGAAACTTGCAGTGCCTGTTTTATGTGGGTAACTATAAGTCATTCCTTATGCATTCAAAAGATTCGCAGACTTTTTATTCTGTAACCTAGCCAAAACTGAAGTAAAGATTTACAGGTATTTAAGTTTCACTGCAAACATCTTTTTGAATTACTAGAATTCAAGTGTGATTTGTATGTGACAGATGGGAAGTAAATACTTCTACTGCTTTTTTTGTTGTTTTGCTTTTCTTTCTTACTCATACATTTATTCATTCTTATGGTGTGCAAAAAACAACAGGAAAAGTAATAATTTAGGCACAACCAATAAGGACAGTTCCTTAAAATTTAATTAGTTCTTTGATGTCATCTGTCTGTCATGGCCATCCTACTCACCAGATTTTCTACTATTGCTTCTTTCACAGAACAGTATTGCCATTTCCATGTTCAAACATTTTCTGGGTTTGTTCTTCACAAAAGTAACTGATTTTATGTATTTTACTCATAATTTAAAGGCTTGTTTACTTTTAAGTGTCGCTCCTGGGTTCCTGATCATTATTTGCAAATACTAGGGAAATTGGGTTTCATTTTCATGCTTTATTTTGCTCCTCATTTGTTTAGGAAAGATCCTGTGTTGCAGGTACAGTCAAAGGAAGTTCAGGATTCCTCTTTAAAAGTTATTTTTTGCAAACTGAGAGAACAGTTATTTTCCTGTTAATGAGACTTCTACCTCTGGCATCTCCTTATCAAGTATATATAATTGTCTGTGGCAATACAGGGATTAATACCTCTGTACTTGAAGCTACTTGCAAGGGGAGGGGGCGAGGGAGTAATGACCCTTTGGGTCACAGAGGACTGATGCTGAGAGAGAGGGGGAGAGGAGTGGCTTTGAGGGCTATGTTTGGCAAGTGTCAAGGTTCCTGAGATATAGACGGTCGGAAATGTGAATGGGGAAGTGACCTAAAAAGGGGTAGAAAGGACCAGGAACAAACTTGTTTTTCCTACATACAGAGTTGTAGGCTTGTACCCCATGCATGGTTTCAGTTACCTAACACAGACGATGCATAGGCTTTGCATAATATGTAGTTTGCCCTCTTGAATGAGGTGCTGGTGTTCTGCATTTAGGAGGCTTTCTGCTATTCCAAGAAGAGAGAAGTTATTAAGACCTTGTTAAGGCACTGCAGTCATGATTGAACCGGTTGACTAGAAGACAACTTTGAGTGAATGAAATGCTGAGAAAGAGCCACTGCACCACAAACATACTTGCCTGCTTTCAGCATCATAAATTTGAGATTGGTGACTGTTGAAAATTCTGAGAAGTATAGCAGTCTTGAACAAGCTGATTATCACCTCGGTGTCTGTATCTCTGTGAAATGTGGATTACAATACAAGCAGAGTCCGTCTAACTTCTGAAGGCCCACTTCCTTAGTGCAATACTGATGTTCATATGATTAGTCTTCTCATTTGTCAGCTTGGAGGAACATCAGGGGAAAAACATTTAACCTTAACAAGAAAGTTGTTAAACTGCTGACATCATTTGCTAAATTTCTGGTCTATGGTTAGAAATGAGATTTACCACCTATAAGAGAGATTTTGCAGAGTCACTAGCTCTAGCTTTAGGTTAAACGAACATATGTAACGCATGACAGTAGTGATGAATTCTGGTCAGTGCTTGAAATGGCTGAACATAAGCTTGTTTGTGAAATACTGAAATGTTGTGCCAATTTAAAAAAAAAAAAAAAAAACAACAAAAAACCCACCAAAACAAACCTCCAAAACCAAACCAAAACCAAACAGGTAGATATTTCTCCCCATGCAGCATTTAACTAGATACTTGGGAATATGTATTGTGAAATGAATATTGTGAAATGAGAAGAATGCTGGGACTGGCTTATACAGAACTATCTTACCCATTCAAGATATGGCAGAGATAATTTTCATGTACCTTTCCATTTCTTACTTCAGAAGCCTGCTTGCACATAAAAGTGTGGCTCTTTCATTATACAGCATTCTGTCCTACAGTGCCCATATTACAGGCAGTGAAGTCCACATCCTCCCTGCTAAGACTTTTCTGTTGAGTTGTTTTTTTAAAAAGCTCTTCAAACATCTTTCCCATAAGTATTATGCCTGATGGAGGGAGTGGTGCAAACTCTTCCTTGTACATTAAGAAAATTAAAAGGTGTTCTTGCCAGGTAGTTAATGAAAACTGTCATGTCTTCTTACCATCATTTGGTATCAGATAACAGTGTTGACATGCGGACATTCAGAATGTGAAAAATAACATTTAAAAGAGATGCTCAGTGCTCTTCACAGTGAAGATTTCTCTGATAAACACCAGATTTGACATAGGGCAACAAACTCAAACTCATGTGTTTTGAAATTCTTGCTTTACAAATGTGAATTCTAGGAAATACTTGTTTTGCTGCTGGAAATTCCCTCCTCTAAAGCCTATAAAACAGGCTGATTTTGTGAGAAGTCGTCCACGTTTTGCTGAAGGTCTGTGGCTGGATGGCCATTGCTCCCATGCCTGGGCTCAGGAGTGGGTCAGGATGTGTAAAAGAGGACACGGCAGCCGTCAAACGCACCGCTGTGCCTCTGGGGTGGCTCTTTGCTGAACCTGCTATGCAGTGCATAGCATGCAAGTGATGCTTTCACCTTGTGGGTTTATGCCGTTGTTTTCAGTCACCTCAAAGTACCTGTATATTTAATCAAGTAAATGCCTTCCTGATGCTCTGAATTTAATTTACTGTGTTTCAGCATGTGTTGTCCTATTGATTATGTATAAAAGACTTTTAAGTAAAGCATGGAAGCGATTTTGGAGGTTGTTTAAAAAAAAAAGAAGAAAAAAGATGCACTTTCTACAGCAAAACGATCACTTTAAAAAATCCCTGAATACATGGAATGGCTCCAGGAAAGGTCCAACATATCTCAGATAAGCATTTATTTTCTCATCAAATCTATATTTGCTGTATTCAGGGTAGGACTTCTACATCAGGTAGATGTTTCTTAGATGACACTTTATCCACCTCAAATGTGAACTAGTCATTACTTGTTTCTTGGAGAAAAGAAGGTCTCATGTATAGCTAAGGTAATGTGAAAAGCAATGGGGGTTGGGTTTTCTAAAATAAATTTTTAAAGTACACAATACGAAGAAATCCTTCATATATGGCCTTTGTATTGATTCGTCTTTCACAGCAGCATGAATTGCTAAAATGCAGTTCTGGATACATGAAATGTTAGAAGTGATACCCGCTGTCTCCATAAGTATATGGAAAGCAGAGACCTAATTAAACTCTGATTAGAATCAGTTGAACTCTTCTGATTCTCTTTGAGACTCAGGTCATACATTATCTGATAATGTCATTGTGTACAGAATCATCTCGGGCTGTTTGGCAGGTCAAAGTCAATTATCTTCCAAATCTAATAGCTTTATTGATCATAAATGCAAATAAATGACTATAGAAACTGATGGATCTTACTAGCATTAAAATGGAAAAGAAGGGACCTTGGTAAAATTACTGAAGCTTGTCTTAAATGAATACAAATTTTATTTATTAAAAAACATATTTTGCAGGAAAACATGGTAATTAGGAGGAAACTCCCTCTTTTTTTGCAGTGTATGGATTAGTGTTCTAGCCCCTGAGATCTAGTTACTGAGAAGTTTCAAAGGTATTATTTCAGAAATGGGAAAGGACCAACTGAATATCAGAAAGCAGCCTCTATGCAGCTTTTCTATTTAGATTTCCAATGTTCAGTGTTTTATATAGCTTATCAGGCTTTCAGCTCTTCTTTCCACTATGATGCAGCTAGTGTATCAGAAGTTTTTTTGGGGTGTTTTTCCTGGTTCTGTTTGGATTAAAGTTATGAATGTTCTGAAATGAAGGTGAGGAAGAGAAAGGTTGTAACTGAATATCCTAACTTTGGCACAGGAGGAGATGTAACCTTTGGGAAATAGTGTGGATTTCAGTAGCATAGCTGGAGTTAACTTAGATGCCTGTTAATTGTAGTCATTAGTTTTGACTCATTGTTAAAGAAAAAACCAAACCACCTGTGTCCTTCTCTCATGCATCCAGTAAACCTTTAACTAAAGTTGAATTGGTCTGGAATGTAGATACTGATTTGGAAATGTTAAAGAAGAACACGGCTTCCCATTTTCAAAAGAATATTGCTGCTACTTTAATAATATATTAAAGTAATAAGTGTATTTGGGGTCTAAAATGGACCAGATATGAAATGGAGAATTGACAGTATAAGCCTAACACAATAGATGAGAAGAGCACTGAGGCCAGGCATGACATCTGGAATGTGATAGGAGGCAGTTCTAAGTAATTTATTTTTTCATTGTCAAAGAAAAAAAAAATAATCTACTGGTTTAGGTATCATGTCAGTAGACCTATCTGTTGGGGAAAGAAAAGAGGGAGTATGATCAGAAATAGCTGCAAAATGGGTTTTCTCCGCAGGTGTCTACTTGGAGATTAGCCTGAGTAGGAAGAATATCAATGTTTAAGAATAAAATGTGCAGAATAAACTGTTCATATTTTGTCCAAGTGAGATCTATCTTAAAGCATTTATATGAATGAGAAGGATGCTCTTCCTTTCCCAACTGCTTATTGTAGCATTTCATATATAAAATCATCTGTATGTCTTTTTTTTTTTGTCTCTGCCCCCCCCCCCCCCCCCCCCCCCCCCCCGAGCCTTATCTAAAGTCAATTGACATTAATAGGAATCTGTTATTTGAAACCTGTATGCTGTGAATTAGGCCTAAAAATATCTGCTAAATCTTTATTTATTGTCCTCAATTGAATACTGTTCACATGGGAATAGTTGTTCAGATGGCGTATGTAACTACAATGCAAACAGGTGATTTATTAAAGACAGCTTAAACAGCCCCAGATCTGGCTGTTAATTGAGGTGGAGAAGCCCCACTGACACTCTGGACATACAGGGCTCAGGTGAACGGTGAAGTTCTGTAGCTTTAGATCCCTAGGGGTTAGTTCTTGGTGTGCACATATAGGGTGCTTTACATAATATGTCTCTTTCTTCTATGCTTTATAGACAGTACTTTAATCAAATCATGATTAGTGAAAACTGGAATAAATTGTAGCCAATTTTAAGAATTCTGGTAGTCATTTTAAGTGAGCAATTTCTCTTATATAATTTCAAAATATTGTTCTGGAATGGAAAAAATGTATACTAGCACAATACATTTTTTTTTCATATTTGCATACCTATTATCTGTATTTTTATTATCCATCTTTGTCAGACATGGCATCTTATTTACTCAGTACTGGATTTGATATCCTGTTTGGCATACATACACAACTGCTTAGGTAAATTGGAAGAGTAAATATGAACACTAAAACATTAATTGATAAACAGTACATATTTTTTAAAATATTAAATAAAAATCTGTTCTACAGAATAAATTATGTGATATGCTTAATATAACCAAAACAAATCTTCTGGAAATAAAAACATCACTGAAACAAAACCAGGCAATTCAAAACCAATCAGCAGCATGGTTGCTTGTCCCTCGTTGTTTGATAATGCTGCCTCCCACCCACTTACCAGTGCAGTGTCAGCCTCTTTCTGTAGAACATGGCAAGCAACGTGAGGAGGAGTGGTTCCTACAAAAAGTTAAAAGCCAGAGAAGTAGTTGGAAGTAGTCTATGATTAGCCACATTGGACTAAAGAATTTGTCTGTTGAATCCTGGCTGAGGTTGTGCCACTGAAGGCATTCACTCTGCCTTAAAAATATCGCTACCCTATCCCTCTGATGTTTTGTGAGAGTTCAGTAACCGATGCCTGTAATGCAGTTAAAGATACTTGGATCTACAGGTCTTGCAGATCTGTATTTGTACAAGTAGACTAGTGTGAAGTACTTGCTATATGGTGCATGATTAACATCAGTATCAAAAGTAAATTTTATTATAGGTATATTGTTTGGGGTTCTTTTCCCCCCTGTTTTTGGTATCTAATTTCTTTGAGTGCTTTCCACCCTTCTAGTTTCTCCCTGTCCTAGGGAAAAACTTTCTCACTCATGGATAAACTCTATACTGTTCAGTAAAAACTAGTCTATGGACATGACAATTGCTGCAGAAAGAACAGTTAAATCCTTCCCCAAGGACTTATCTGTAATTTCACATTGGCCCTTTTAATTCTACGAGACGTTCCAGGTCATTATGTATTATGTCAGTTGAACCACTCTAATATCTTGAAATAGGCCCTCAGTACTGCTGTGGCTACACTCTTAAGTGCATGACTTAACACGGTTTTGAAAACTGGCCATGGAAACTACCCAATGATATGTGTGTATGCAGTGTGTATGGTGTGCTGACATCAGAGCTGCCAAAAAAACCCAAAGCAGTCTAATTATTACCTTTTTCTGGTTGTATGATGGTAACTTTTTGCTATAAAAACTAAAACAACCTGAGATGATAGATTTATTGTTAACATATGAGTTATAGGAATTAGTAAATCAAATAGTGTAAAGAAATTAGATAAAAATCATGGTTAAAAAAAAAAAAAGATTCTTAGGAATGAAACTGTATAGATAAGTGCTAGGTAGTAATTGGGGTCTCATGGCATTAATATTTTGGTCAGCTTTTGTCTTCTGTCTTAAATCTAAGAATTGACTTTGGTGATGCAGCAGTGAAGTACAGTTCATGAATTATTGATGATAAAGATTTGTGTCAAATCAAGGGTAACAAACTAGATGATATGTAATACTTCTCAATCACTGAAACCCAATTCTTGTTAGTCTGTTTGGCAAGGATTGAAAATAGTATTTGGCTGCAAAAAAAGGAAAATATAACTGCAGGGAGAAGCCCTACAAATCAGAAACAGGATGCATCAAGGAAGGATGATTAAGGAGCACGTATTATTTATGTTGTTATGTATATAAATGTGTGTGTGAATGTATTCGTGTTGCTTGTCATTCCTGATGCATATGAATGCCAAATGAAATCAGTAGTGTTTTTTTTATAAGGCTGCTGAGTTGTGAACTTTCTTGAATTGCTCTAAATGTTTCAAAGGTATTTTTAATTTCTTCTTTTTAAATCACACTTTCATATACTTTGAAACCCATTGTATATAGCAAGATAGGTACTTCCAAGGAGTACTTAAAAAAAGGGTTCCTATTTTCCTTTGTCTTTGGGTTCAATTTGTGTCCTGAAAGATGTGGGTTTGAACACCAAATCACGAAGCTTGCAATCAAAAGCAAGGGGCAGGAAAGAGGGTGGAAAGCAGGATTCTCATTAGAGGTGTAATTTTATTTGTTTATTTATCTTTAAAACCTTGTACACAGCCCCTGGAGATGCTGATTGGGTGAGGATACTCAAACATGCTTGCAATAGTATTGTAGATACAAGATTAATGGCAGTACAGTCTCAACCTCACTGAAATGTAATATCCATTTACGTTTTGTTTTACCAGTAGCAGTGATACATGTATTTCTGAGCCCTGCAAAATCTGTCATGGACTTCACACCCTGCACACCCCACCCCACCCCCCACCCCACCCCCCACTTATTGCCACAGGGGGGTGAAACATTACCAGCTACTAACTACAAATAATGGTCATTCAGTAAAATTAAAAGCGAAGTGATACATTAGTGTCAATGTGCTTATCTAGCCAATGGTAGTGTTAATATGTTATCATAGTAAGCATAAAGTCTTGGGGCAGTACTTAGATGCTTTGGAGCTTTTAAGATCATCTGTATTGTTTGTTTGTATTCTCTCTTTATTGACAGTTGATATTACAGTGATATTTGAAAGGATGTCAGCAGAGTAGAATTACGTATTTGGGTATGTGTCTCTTACTGTTCCCTAAAAACGAGAGCGAAGCTGAAATGTTTATTTGCAAAGCAAGAGATATTGATCTTATGACAATAGTCAATTACAAGGATATTTGGTTTATTGTAGATTACAGTAGATTTAATCAGCTTGTTCAATAGTAGTACAAAAAGGGGCTCTTTTTTGCTTGTTGCATTGTGTTAAGCTTAGAAGAAGCATGAGGGGACAGGGAAGGTGGGGACAGCAGAGATTTTTAGCCACATCAACACAAGGGCCTTTCTGATGTGCTTAGCTACTGCCTGTGTTTGCAGCTCTCATCAGAAATTAAAATAAAAATAAAAATTATACATCTGTTTGGTAGTGGCTGACATCTCTCTGGTAGAGAATGAAAGAGGTATGTGTTACCAGAGGTAAGGAGATCCATTTTGCAAGAGTACTTCAAGGCATGCAGAGCGCATTACAGCTGTAGTGGGTGAGGTAACTGTGCTGTAATGGGTTGAACTGGTCAGGATGAGCTCCCTTGTGACACATGAGAACTGTGCCTCCTATTTTGGGGGATCATTCAGCATGCTCTGTTTTCTGAATGTGAGTATCTGGTGAATGGCAGTTTGTTTTTTAGACTTATTCAGGGGGAAACGAATGGGAGAACATCTTCTTTGTCATCAGTAAAAGCAGAACAGGGGGGAAAAAAAGAATATAAATTTGTTTGAGAGTTTGTTATAGGTAGTGGTGGCCTAGAGTAATGCTGTCTGGGAAGTTTACATAAATGGGGCACTAGAAATAGCCTGGACAGCAATGGTTACTCAAAGGCACCAGTGTTAGCAGACAATGCTGTGGCTGCAGGTCTGCTCAGAGGAGGATTTTTTCCCTTGCCCATTCTGTTTCATGCGGAGCAAATCACCCATGGTTGGTTGTACTAGTTACTTTGACACGCTACTGAAAAAGTTTCTGATGTATTTGGGGGAATTTCAGGTTGTCTATAGACAGAGAGTAGAAGAACAAATGAAGAGAAGCTGATTAAATACTTCATTGCTAGCAGTGGTGAAGTTCTGTTAGGGCCGGGTGAAGAGGAAAGAAATTAGATGTTTGTGAACTTTTTTTGCTAGAATTAGAAAGGTATATAGGAGATTGTTTAATGGGGGGTGAAAAAGCATAGAAAGGTAAATGTTCTGATTGAAGACCTACGGCACATAGGCAGTGCAACTATTATTGCATCCCAGTCTGTGTGGATGAAAATTTCTAATCACAATTGAATTAATAAGTAATAACCTGTGTGTATTATTCTACTATGCTTTACAGAGTTTGCTTTCATTCTGGCTGTTAACTGTCTCCCTGTTTGACTGCTTTTAAAATGTGACTCCTGCTTTAGGACAGGGAGAATTAATTTTACTTTTGTCTTGAAATTTTGTGAATGTTAGAATTTTGTGGGTTACTGCTTTGTTGCAAAGGTTCTTGAAATAATTCAGGTCTATGCTAGAGGGTTTTTACTGACTTTTTTCCCCACCTTTTTGGATCTGAGAGTAATTCAACTTATGAAGAATCCACTTAAATTTATTATTTCTATTGATACTTCCCTGTGGAAAATGAGTCGTCTTATTCTGACTCAGAAAAGCGAGAGGAATAGGAGCTTTGGCTCTTATCTTCTTCTGTAAGAATTACTAAATAAGTTGCAATCTTAAAGCTGAATGCACCTTTTCTACTGAAGATTGTTTTGACTTTCACATTAATTTTTAACTTAGGTAGACTTTCCTTTCTCCAGAATGGTGAAAATGCCTTCCACTCACATGTCTCCCTGAATAGGCAAGTAATTGGTAATATTCATGGTGGCATTTTGTGAGACAAAAGGATTTTGCAGGACTGACTTGGTCATAGAAAGTATAGATTAAGAACACAGCAAAGAAGTGAATGCAGTTTCTGTGTGAGCCCATCATCCAGAGCACAAGTTCTTCACTAACAAAGGTGGGGGAGCCACAAGTTGTGTAGCCACTACCGACATTGGCCTTGAAGGTAGTTTCCATGAGCAGCTGTGTCCAGCAGTTGCTGGAGGTCGACTACTGCAGACATTTCAGGAGTGGGGAGGAGAAGGTAACACCCTGTTTTTTAAGACTCACATGATTTAACGTTCAGACACAGGCTCCTGAGGGAAACAAGATGGTGTTCTTCCAAAGACGAGTGTTGCACTATAGGGTGGCAGTGCTACGGTAGTTGCTACTCTCTTAAGGCATAAAAAGGTAGCCTGTGGGCAAAGTTCATACTATTTTACCTATGATAACCCCATACTTCCTTATTTCTACATTTTTAGTGGCAGTATTATCTGCACAATTTGTGCATTGAAGCAGTGGATAGTTTGTGGAGATGATCTTCCCTTTTATCCCTAGTTCTTCAATTGTTTAATTAAACATTGTATCTTTATCATCCTGGAATAAAAAAATGTTAATGTAGGGTATGTTTACAGTCCAACGTATTCACTAGAACTAAGCACCAGTTATTTTAGGCACTGAGAATTGATTAAAAAGCTATCAAATCCATGTGTCTCCTTAGAAAGTTCTAGCTCTCTTCCATAGTTTAAGAGAGTCTGTATTAAATGTAATGTAATATCAGATTTGTAATTTAGCTATTTTTAAAGAGAATGCAATAAATTTTAATCTTACATTCTCATTGTATTGGCTTTGTGTGGCAAGGTTTTGGCGGGGGGAGTTACAGGGGTGGCTTTTGTAAGAAGCTGCTGGAAGCTTCCCCTGTGTTCGAGAGAGAGCCCATACCAGCCGGCTCTGAGACGGACCTGCCGCCGGCCAAGGCCGAGCCAACCAGTGATAGTGGTAACGCCTCTGTGATAACATTTTTAAGACGGAAAAAAAAGTTGAGAGAGGGAGAAACAGCTGCCGGAGAGAGGAGTGAGAATGTGTAAGAGAAACAACCCTGCAGACACCAAGGTCAGTGCAGAAGGAGGGGGAGGAGATGCTCCAAGCGCCGGAGCAGAGATTCCCCTGCAGCCCGTGGGGAAGACCCTGGTGAGGCAGGCTGTCCCCCTGCAGTCCAGGGAGGTCCACGGTGGAGCAGATCTCCACCTGCAGCCTGGGGAGGACCCCACGCCTGAGCAGGTGGGTTCCCGAAGGAGGCTGTGACCCTGTGGGAAGCCCATGCTGGAGCAGGTTCCTGGCAGGACCTGTGGATCTGTGGAGAGAGGAGCCCACGCTGGAGCAGGTTTTCTGGCAGGACTTGTGACCCCGTGGGGGACCCACGCTGGAGCAGTGTGCTCCTGAAGGACTGCACACCATGGAAAGGACCCATGCTGGAGCGGTTCCTGAAGAACTGTAGCCCATGGGAAGGACCCACGTTGGAGAAGTTCGTGGAGGGCTGTCTCCCGTGGATGGCATCCCATGCTGGAGCAGGGGAAGAGTGTGAGGAGTCCTGCCCCTGAAGAGGATGAAGCGGCAGAAAATAACGTGTGATGAACTGACCATAAACCCTATTCCCTGTCCCCCTGTGCTGCTGGGGGGAGTTGGTAGAGAATCCGGGAGTGAAGCTGTGCCCGGGAAGAAGGGAGGGGTGGAGGGAAGGTGCTTTGAGATTTGGTTTTATTTCTCATTACCCTACTCTGGTTGATTGGTAATAAATTGAGTTAATTTTCCCCAAGTTGAGTCTGTTTTGCCTGTGACAGTAACTGGTGAGTGATCTCTCCTGTGCTTATCTTGACCCACAAGCCCTTTGTCTCTCCCCTGTCCAGCTGAGGAGGGGGAGTGATAGAACGGCTTTGGTGGGCACCTGGCGTCCAGCCAGGGTCAACCCACCACACTCATATATATAAAGTTGAATTACTAGAACAGCCTGCCTCAAAAGGTTGAGAGAAAGATGTTTCAGATGTTCTGAAATGCATTGTTATACAATTTTCTCCAAGAAATTTTTGAATTATAAACTTCTTCTTCCTGTTTAAGAGGACACAACTGATTTGAAGATGTTTTGTGTATATGATTTATTTGTAGTATACAACATGTCTTGGGTGGTAACAATATAAAATTTTAAGACAAAGAAGCTGAAATAATGCACTTTTTTTTTTCAATGCTGACATTATCTGATTGAAATGGACACGCAGTTTTCGCAACCAGAATAAGGAATGTGTTTTGCAAAATATTTGAAAGTAAAACTTTCAGTGTTCCAATGATGGTCATAAAGCAAAAGGACCATGAACTCTGTATAAGTGGAGATGTCCTAGCTCTTTATTCCAGGGTCGGTTGTTACATACTGTGTCATTCAGCCATCACACTCGTATTGTTTCATTGTTCTGTAAGTCCTGTAGTGTTTTAGCATTCTCCTTTTTATTTATTTTTATTTCTTTTGAAGGGGAGTAATGAAGTGAATGCTGAAAGATGAGGATACAGTGATAAAATATTAAAATTATCAGGTGCTCCTCTGATCTCTTCTGCCATAGCTGCTGCATTGTATTATATGGGTGTTATCTTCTAGAAGAACACATTACTTCAGAGAAAGGCCTGAATAACTTTAGTCTAAAGCAGAGATTATTGTACCAGAAGATTTTACTGCAGTGATGTGTGCTTTTTGCAGGGATTTAAATTATGAACATGATGTTGTGGCTGAGTTTTGGACTCAGTGACAGCATAGTAGATAGGCAATGCTATCTAATTTAATGAACAATTTAGAGAGCTACCTGTGGAAAGACATAGCAGAAAATTGAGCATCACTCCATGGAAATCTGCAGCAAAATTCTGATTCTTCTGAGTTGGAATTCCTTTACCATGAAATAACAGCCAAATTCTCCAGTTTTCCATGACTCTTCCTAGCTGGCATGCAGGTGGCACAACAGGCTATCCTTCAGCAGAGAAATGCAGAGGTTCTTCCTAAGAAAGATCAAAGTAATTTATTTTAGTTTCCTCTTTAAAATCTCGTATACTTCTTTCACCAGCAGTATAAACAACAACAAAACTTAATGAGGTTGAAGTTTCTGTGTGTGTTCTAACTCCCTGTGTTTTATCAGCTACAAAAGTTTTTTCCTATCCTGGATTATTTTAGAAAACGCTTTGCATCATGTCCTCCTTATCCTTAACTTGTTTTATGGTTGTGCCTTCTAGCTTTAATAAATACACTTAGTGCTTTCAGAGAGTACTTAACTATTCAAGGATTGCACAGAAAGAGGCAAGGGGAAAATATCTACATGTCAATAGATAGCAAGTCCCAAATGGAGTAAGAAAAATGAGCCAAGTTGGAACATAGGTTGGAATACTCATGAAATGTTGAGAATGGTATTAGAAGAGAGCATATTATAGATTCTGGGTAGCCCAAGCATATAATTTCATCTCAAACTGAGACATCAACATCAATAAAACAATTGCTATTTTTTTCCCTATAAAACTACACTGATAAGCTCTGGATGCAGTTTACAGTTGAAAGATTATAGCAGTCCGTAGCTGAATGTTCAGATTTAATTATGGTCTTGTAGAAATGTCACTGGTTTTTATCCTTTGCTAAAGCCAGCTCTTAATCTATGATCGTACAAGGGAAGCTTATCTTTTATGTGAATAAGCAGGAGGAAGAATTCTGTGAACTCTATAATTAGCAATAAATATATTTTCATTTAAACATAGATCTGTTAGTATGTCTAACAACCTTGACACATATGTCTAAATCCAATGTTATTGTTCGGGAGAAGGATTTATCACATTACAGTTTTGTTCCCAGATTTCCACTTATTTGCAGTTGGTTCTGCTGGCTGTTGCTGCCACCGATGTTTCCAACTGTCGCGCAACTGGACTGTTTCCAAGAAGCAGAAGTGAACAGTGGGTTTAGCTGCAGTACATAGTTTCACTAACTAATTCAGAGAGGTTGTGACTCCCAGTCAGTGTGTGCAGAGGATTCTTATGAAGTCCATGATAAAGAGATGCAGTCTGTTAGAGAGCGTGATATCCTTGCAAGCTCTTTGGATTGCTCCCGATATTGTTAATGGGGAGTCTTAGTCTGCCTTCAGATACCCAAATCTGAAGCAGAATCTCACACTGCTTTCAACAGGATGTATGTGCATACATTTAAAGAAAGAGTTAGTCTTTGTATTTTCCTGGGCTTCAGCTCTGTCTTTGACTCAATAGGATCAGGATCTGTCAGTGCTACAGTTAAGAGAGTGTTATAGAGTTCTCATCCTACCACTCTACTCGGAGGAGCTATCTGAAATTGTCACCTTCTTGCTCATCATTGCTGTTGTGCCTGTAATCCTGTAATTACAGGTCAGGGCTGCTTCCTTCCAGGGCAGTGATAAGTTTCTGTTGCCGCTTATTTCCCATAGCTTTGCAGAGCCACTGCAGCTCCAAGAGGGAATTGGGTTCTGTCCATCTCCATGTATCATTAGCATTGCTCTCCTGTCTTTCAGTGCTGTTGTTTCTTCGCTCGTGATGTCAGAACTGTTTAAGTTGCTATTTTGAATTTCAAATCCCACTTGAACTTGTCAGAAGAGCAAAATCTATGGGATTTTGAAAAACTGTCCCCTGTATAGCACTGAAAAATAAGAACAATTAGCACTGCTGGGATAGTGTTTGTTACGGGTATTATTTTCTGCATCACTTGAAGTCTGGAAGTGTTATAAACAAGTTCTTTATGGCCTTCAACTTTGAACTGCGAAAGGAGAAATGCCAATTTCCAGCTGCTATTTGAATCATAGAACCTCCCCAAAGTTTATCTGAATTATTCAAATTATTGACAGCAAACTTTACTTTCCCTGCAAGTTAGTTGTGATGCAGGTTTCTTTGCACTTTAGCTATGCTTGTTTTGACACACAAAGTTTTCTTTAGGTCTACTTCATAATACTTCATTTAGTTTGTTTAGTGCTTCAGGGTTTGTGCTTTTTTGTGTGTGTTCCATAATCAGTCTACATGCAAAATATAGATAGTGAAAGAGGAAGCTAAAGACTGGTTTGCACTGTTAGGAATCATAAAATATCACAAGGTTTCTCTTTCTTTAACGGCAGATGAAAAGATTAGTGTATGAGAGTTCTGTAACGTGTTTCATTTCATACAGTGTTTCTCTGAGAGCACTGTTATTCTGTTATCATCCCTAATGACTGTAATGTGTTGAGTCACAGTGTTGTTTTTTAAAAGCTTTCACTTTTTCATTGTTTGTTCTCAAGGTTATATTATGCAAAATACAATTTTCTATTTTGTGCACTAGTCCAGGCTGTATAAAAATATTTTTAATCCTTTTATGAAAATTGAAATAGCTCTCCTCTGGGGAAGAGGCTTTATGTCTGTTTCAAGTATTCCTAACTGCTGTAATGAACTGCTGTTTCTTCCTCTGTCTGAAAAGGTATAGGTCACGTGTCTTGACTTTAAAAGTATTCTAAGGTGGTAATTCTTGCATGTTCTTGCATTGGTAATTTGATTTAGCTATTCACCATGAATTGCAAACCACTAAGAATTATCAAAACATAGTTTTGTTCTTTAAATAATTTTGAAGATGAACGAGAACTTTGTCTACTTTACCATAAAAGTGAGAGAAGTCAGAAAAAAAATGAGGGAGGTACAAAGAGAGGAAAGGACAGACTTCTTATTTTATTTCAATGGATTTGCATTATGGATAAGAATGAACAAGTGAGTTGAATTAAATACATTATTCAAAACTGCTGTTTTGGCTTGATTAAAACTTCACCCTATCAGCCATTTTCATTACTGTGCCACTTTTTTTCCTTTACTTTCTCATGAGGTAAGGCAATGTGTCTTTTAATGATTTGATAATGTTCCCTACAGAGCTTTTATCCTAGCTGGCTGCAGCTTTTGGCCCTTTTGCGGTATTTCTTGCACCTACAAATCCTACTGAAGATATGTCAGAATTGTGAGTGCTCAGCTCCAGCATCAGTATGAACAGAGACTTTGCTGAGGATAGCACAGGTGTGGTTTCGTCTCTGTGTTGAAGCCCCTGGTCTGGTAGACTTTGGTAGGAAGAGCATGTTTAGTGCAGAGAAAGGTATTAGAAAACGTAGTAGTCAACCAGGTTAGCATTTACCATGATTCTTTTGTGCACTTAAACCTTGGCTGTAAATCTATGCCCCTGCCTGTTCCTCTGTGAACTACTGAAATTCTTCTAAAACTCCTGACTATAATATACACATAGATATGGAAGTACTGAGGTTATTAATAAAAACAACAAATCTCCCCACCAAAAAACCACAACCAAACAAAAACCATTAGCTGTAATTTTTTTTCTGGTCTCAGTCCACCTTTCCTGAAGTTTTCCCCAAAATAGTCAATCTTAATTTGATACTGGAACAGGGCAATTTCTTTGATTTTCCTCCAAGTTGTAAAATAAGGAACCAAGTATGAACCGGCAAGAAGTTTTTTTTTTTTAACAATGTATGCTGCTGCTTGCTCCATTTGCATTTGCTATGAACAAACATATTCCTCAGCAATCTGATTTTGTTAAAAGCTAGAAGACTTCCATTGCGGGGAGCCAAAGAAATCTTTTCCCCTGCTTTTGTTCGCTCCAGGAAGCTTTCTTTTGAAGCATCTGTGGTGACCCACACTGATTGAAAACAATATATTTTCAAAAACAATTCTGTGAGTACCCATGTAGTGATTGAAGAAAGAACTTAGTGCCAAAAGGTGCTCCTTTTCTCCGAGAGCCCAGTACATACGAATGGTCAAAATGTAAAATTAAGGGATCTTGTCTGGATTGACAAGAAAGAGGTTCTCTTTTCTTTGAAGAAATTTACAGGGATTTTTTTCTGGAAATGACAGTAAAGCATTGTTAGAAAGGACAGAGTAAGGATGTTAATGGAAAAATTGTATAGCTTCAATGTTTCTTATGTGCCTTGTGGACAGGATTGCTGGAGTCAATTTTGAGTGAATTTTGAGCCTCTGTCAGGCAATTGTAGTTTTCTGCTTCTATCAAACTCTTATTAGGTATTTAAGGAGAAAGAATGAGGTCCATCAAATGAGAGAGTTCTCTGTATTGTCAGATCGAAGAATGTAAAAGAATAATAAGGTTTTTAAACGGGTTTTTTAAACTGAAGTTTTTTAAACAGTTATTGAACAGTCTAAATATCTACTGTGAAAGGCTAGTAACCCTCACACAGGGGACAGGATTTTGAGAATAAAACTGTTGGTCACCCAGTCTGTCATGAATACCCTGGAAAGATGTAGCTGCTGATCCTGTCGCATCATGCGGTGTCTGCCTGTGCAGGTAGACACTCCATCTATTTACCCACATCATCTTGGATTTTATGATTTGAGCTAAATCATTTGGTCAACTTTCAGCTTAAAGAAATCTGGTACAGCTGACTGCTGTGTCAATGCTCTCATTTTTCTACTGGTGTAGAAGCAGGTTCCCCAGATGCAGTTGGCCAGTCAGCTGTACTTAACACGCACGAGAAGATCCTTGTTTCCCTGAGGAGTCTGTATAAATCACCAGGCTCTAGCAGCTGTAGGAGAAGAGTTCTTGCCAGGTAGAGGGGGAGAGAAGAAAGGCTAGAAACCTCTCAGCTTATGCACTAAATCCACACATGGCCCTGTGTGGAGTATGTGCAGGACATACTATTTTGACTGTTGGAAGATTCCAAATTGTAATATTTTTTAATTACTACAGAGTTATATAGCATGTTCTGGGGGTAGGGGATGGGGGGGTAAGAATTTATTTTTGTCTACAAATTAAGAAGACTTGATAGGAACACATTATTAAAATGCTGCTGAGAATTGTGCCTTGATTCATATTCAGCTCGGGGTCATATTCCTCCATGAGGTTTATCAGCAAAAGATTTATTGACAGTACAGATATTTCTCTCAACATCTAAACGGCACACTTGACACATGTTAATGTTAGTAGGTTTGGTGAAATCTGGAGGCACATATATGGTCTCAGTGTTTTGTGAAAATGGTCCTGAAAATGTTTTCATTCGAACATGAAGATAAAAAATACTTCATTTGCAAAGCACTGTGAAACAGAAGAAAGAAAGAAGTAGTTGAAGATTAGGGTATTAACCCAGGATATGAAGTATGTGTCTTTTCTGTTCCTCTTTAGATTTCCTCTGCCACCTTTCTTTGAGCCTTTCCTTTTTGGCTTGAAGTCTTCCACTATAAAATGAAAGAAATACTGCTATCCTAATTCATGCTTCATTTTGTCAGGATAAGTTGGTTGATGATTATTAAAGCTTACAGTACTGTGATAATGGTGTGTAAAGGGGAAACTGTCTGCTCGCCCACCAGACTGGCATAACCTTCTTAGAACAGCATTAATTACAAGTAAGCAGCAGACATGGTATTTCAGTAAAAATAGGCAAGAGCGTCAGTTAGGTAGAAATACATTTTCTTCTTTCAGCTACATGCCATCAAGGA
Source organism: Astur gentilis (assembly GCF_929443795.1). Taxonomy (NCBI): domain Eukaryota; kingdom Metazoa; phylum Chordata; class Aves; order Accipitriformes; family Accipitridae; genus Astur; species Astur gentilis. Next base: position 9,423,800 of record NC_064905.1, read on the forward strand.
AAGATTGGAACAAGACACATTAACAAGCTCTTCTGTTCCCCTCCTAGAATTACAACAACAGCTGCTTGTATGATGGACCTACGGAGATATCCGCTGGATGAGCAGAACTGCACGCTGGAGATTGAGAGCTGTAAGTACTTCTGCAAATCCTACTTATTCTGTGGTGAACTGCTTCAGAGTTTTATTTCTGACTTTTTTTTTTTTTAAATTTTTAACATGCTACTAACCTAGTTGTCTTTCTGTCTGATGACATTTAAATCCTTGTAAACACATGCAAAAAAATAGCTTTCCAGATGGATTAGTAATTTGTAGCACAAGGATTAGCAAAAGTTATTCTGTGTTTTGATGGACAATTTACAGCTTTAAAAGTCTCATTCAAATGCCTTGTTGGAGTTCATGTGAGGAGCACGAGGATTATTATCAGTTCTCTATCCTCCTTTACTGCTGAACTGTGTGGCTGCTTGTTTCCATTTATAAATGACGGCAAGAGGTTAGAATTGTCCTTGAAATAGGTGTTTTGTGGTTGTGGGTTTTTTTCTCACCCCTGTGCTGTAGTTAAACTTTCAACACATACAACACAGTCTGTTATATATACTGATCTAATAGCTGGTGTCTCTATCAAACTTTCTATGTAGGTAAGACTTGTGTTCTGAAATAAAATTTCATATCTCTTTTCACTTAAAAATCTTTAGGGAATCTAAGTACATCAGAGAAAAAAAAATTCATGATCACTTTTATAAAGCTAGCATGCGGGTTTTGGCACTCTAATTAAGATTGTATCAGCACTTTCAAGATACAGTTCCTTTTTCAGGAGAACCATAGGTAATTCAGCTGGGGTCTATTATTAAGTTGAATGTGTCAAGAAAAATGGAAATTAATGGCATGTATTAAGATACTGTATACAAAAGTATGTGTATTTTTAAAGTAAATTCTGTATTATAAAAGATTATGTGGGATTTCTGTATGCACTGAAGTACAAAATGACAGTAGCTTGTGCTACAGTCTGGTAAGAACTTGGTACAGCTGAGCTGCTTTCTCCCTATTCTAGAAAGCATTTAAGAGTATGCTTTAAATTTGTGTCTGGGCTTCTTTCATTTTAGTGTAATTTAAAGGTATGCCAAAATCCTTTCCTGACTTAAACTTGTGATACTGCTGTCTGAAATAATTTACACGCCTAAATTAAGCACAATGAGTATCAATAAATTTCACCCCTTCTGTATGTTGAAATACACAAGCAGCAAATGTGATGATGGACTTTGCTCTTTTGAGAACGTATAAAACCTTGATTCAAAACTTTATACCTGAGCCTTTTACCAGTATAGTAGCTGATCTTAATGTGCGAGAAAACAACTGCCATAACTGTATTCAGGTTTACAGAGATTTTTACTGAGAATGTGGCTTGCTATGCAGTGTCTTTTAATTGTTGTTGTAGCCAGGACCTGGAATTTTTCTTTTACCAATTGTGCGTAAGGTAGAAAGCTGGAGAGTCAAAGGACATCCTTTCTCTCCATTTACAGCATTGTTTAAACAGTCAGCAAAGTCTTGTCATATCTCTGCATTGCTGAGATGCCTGAATCTTCTTGGGATTCACAAACTAGATATCCCCTGCCTGTCATGCTTGCAGGACCCGCTCTGGGAAATATTCCCAGGAAATACCACCCAGGTCAATCCTTATGCAAATCTGAAAATTAAATTATGTCTCTGCTTTTTAATGAGAGCACTTGTTCTCGTTCAGACTTAGAATGTGGCACCTCTAGGTTGAAATTTCCCTTTCATCTGATTTGGAGTAGAAGTTTGAAGCCAGATCAGTTATCTTTCAAGAAACAATCCTGGAAAACAGGGTATCGAGATCTCGAAATTGTTGTTCTGCTTGGTATGAAGATCACAGTGCTCATTCCATTGTAGAAAGGGTAGGAGTTTAGTTTACCATAGCAGTCAGGATGCTTGTAGGAGAGCTCCTTTGTGGATCTATTAGCTCTTGTTATAGCATCACAAAAGTAAAATGGATATAAATCAGGATACTGCATGTAGCTAGCCTGTGTTTTTTTAATGGCCTTTGTTACTGCAAAGAATGTGGATAGAAATAATACTTGAACTGTGTTTTGAAACCCTTTCATGCTGCTTTAGAAAATCATTGCTCTTTATAGATGTCATTCTGTTCAGGTAAAAACCTGAGTCTGTCTAATCGCTTCACACAAAAATGCTGGTAGGTAGGTAGATAGGTAGAGTGAATAAGATTGAATGTGACTTTCTGAGTGGTTCAGTGTAGGTACTCAAGTCATAATCACTTCTTTAAACTGGTTAAGCTGCATGCTAAAAGTAGCTTGGTTTCTTGCCCTACTGATCCTGTTGGATGTCTGTTTCACTACTGCTCTCTTGTGATGGTTAGAAATTCTCTAAATTCTACCCCAAGTGTTTTCATGGCTACGAAGGCATGAAATTGTGCTCACTGCTTGTGTCAACAATTTTTTGTAGTTCAATGTCTTCCAAAGCCCTGCTGGGACCTTCATAATACATTTAAAGAAAGCAGTCATAGTTTCTCATGGCTTCATTTAATGAAATCAAATATGACAGTCTCTTTTTAGCTTTCTCATACGAGAGTGTGTTAAGAGAAATGTAGAACTAGTTAGTGCTAGTTCTTCATTAGGAATAACTATAGGACCATAAACAGTATCCCAGATGAAATCTCTATTAGACTGCGGTGTTAATCCTGCCCTTTTTCCAAGAGCCACCTCTGCCTTTCTTCACAACTGTATAACTTTCACAGATGATAGTCTTTCCTGCAACAGTACAGTAAGGTCTTTCCCTTCCTCACTCATTTTCCAGCAGTGGCTTCTAGCTTTTGGTAGAATTTTTTTTTTGCATAGTACTAATAACACATGACTTTTCATAATACTGTTCACATAAACCAATGTTCTTAATATTGCTACAGTCCTCAAGGTTATCCAGTTCTTGCTATATTTGTTCTGATCATCCTTTGTCTTAACAGTGCCTGCAGATTTTGTTTCATTAGAAATTTCATTAACACGCAAATACTAAAGAATATTAATGCCAAGAAGGAAGAGCTTTTTTTTATAATCAGTCTCTGTATGGAGCATGATCTGTTCTTTCAGTGCAGTACAATTTCCTACACATCTTTCATATATCTTTACTAATTGTCTGTTCTTACATAGTCCTATATCAAATGTTTTAATAAAGTCGAGGTTAGATATATACTTTCTTTAAAAAAGGAGTTATTGTCTAGCCAGATCCTTTGAGTAAGTCATGATGGATTTTTATCCCATTTCCATACATGTTAATGTCTCTAATATCCTTCCATTCTTTCTCTGCTTCCTCCTTCCTCCCCCCCCAACCCCTGCCCCATTACTGATGCCAGAGTTGACTGGCTTCTTAGCTGCCTGGGTTACTTTTTTTTTTTCCCATGTGTCATTGTGTTTTTTGAAATTTGTGGCCAATATAAATTTTTTGTTAATCTAGATTTGCATAAATCTAGATTAATTAGAAATTATGGTGGAAAAGGATTGTATGTAAAATATAAAAAATGAAATGGGGGAGGTAGTATCATCTATTAAGATACAAGAGACAGCATTTTTTGCATTTCAGTTTAAGGTAGTATTAGTGAGACTAGATGCTGAAAGTGTAAGGACTATTCCCGTTAGTTCGAAGAGTATCGGGTTTGGGAACTGAAATCCTATTTTTTCATGTATAGCTAGTTACATCTCTGTGATCATTTTTTGCTTTGTTCATCCTTAAAGGGCAGAAATATGTTGATGTTCCTTTTTTTTTTGTGATGTTTCTAAACCTGTAGGCCATCTTTTCCAAGGGGGAGTCTAATCTGAGCTATTCTATTTCTCCCCCCCCCCCCCCCCCTTTTTTTTTGTTATTTCCCAACACACTGAGTAGCAGAGTTACAATACCAGAAGGAAATCAGTTTTCCTGTGTATTCATTTCTTATTTTCCCAACTTGCAGGCAACAGAGAGCCTTTTCCTTCTTAGTTGAATACTGACTTGAATTGGTAGAATACCTCTGCTTTCTGCTCTCTACCTCTGCCCCTACAGTACACATTGCTGAGTTTCTGATGATGCTCTAGAATAATTTTGTTTCTCTGCTGTTTCCTGCCTCTCTGGAGTTGTAACTATTGAAAGGAACATCTTAGCTAATCATAAGACTAGTGGGAGCTCAAAGGCAAAAAGAAGTACAAGGGAATTTGAAGAATACTTCATATTCATATAAACAAATAAAATATCATATTGCACATCCTTTAGCACAACAGAGAGAAATTATTGTGATTCTTTTGAATATTTTTAAATGTAATCATTCCAGATTAATCTGGTATGTTTGGACCTTTGTCCATTTCAATTATGTGGTGCCACATAAAGACAAAAATTTATTTCAATTCCTTCTTATGTCATTTCATAAAGTGTTTGGCATAGCCGTATTTATGTTATACTGAGGTATAATTCAGAAACTGCCTGCCTTGTGACTGATTTAATTTTTTTTCAATTTCTTTGTTGCTGTGGAACAAACAGAACACACTGAGGTTCTCATTAGAAGCATATTCTCAGAAACATTTTCCATAATGTGTTAAAGATGTGGCATTAAAAAAAGTGTATTAAAGCCCTGCTGTCTGAAGCCTTAGCAAACAGGGAGCTTGCCACTCAGATGTACTGACCAGGGGAAAAAAAGCAGAATCAGAACAGGACACGCAGACGGGGAGGAAGAACTGCTTTGCCGATGAATGAGAAATAATTGTTTTTGGAACATTTCACTTTATTTAACAGCCTGAGGTGTTTGGACCAGAAATCATTAGATTTTTTTTCTGTTTCATGACAAAAAGGCCACAGAAGCACACTAAGATAAGTTAAAAACTTCCATTCGATAACAGAATCTAGAAAAAGCCAGAAAGAACAGAGGCGAAAGAATATAATTTTTCCCAGTGGCACTGCAGCCCAGTATCAAACACTTTCCAGTCAAATCATCTGAGACCTCATCAACAAGAGAAACAAAAGTCATCTTTGTGTGCTCAAGGTGACTTTACAAGTACATTTAAGGCACTGAAAAGAAATGAAAGATGCCTTTTGCTAAAGCTTTGAGTACTTTGCAGATGGCTCTCTGGCCATCGTTCAAAGCTGTAATCAGGTCACACGGGACAAATGGTCGAACTCCAGGAGCAGACCTGGCAAGGGTTTTCTGGGTTAGAGGCGAATGTGCTTGATGCCAGGCAAGAGGCTCTGGCGATCCCCAGGAAGGAAGTGGGGTATTCAGCAAAGGAGGATACCACGGGAACGTGTCACTTCCAACTGTTGCACAGAAAATGGAAAGCTGACGTGACTTTTATGTGACTTTTGGGCCACTGAAGGTTAGAATCTTAATAGTTCATTTTTTTAAATGTTTTTTTTTCTTTCCATTTATCAAGTTTACATGTGTCCTGTCCCCTTTGTCCCTTCGGCTAAGTCTGTTTTGCATAGTGGCCCTTGTACAAGGAGGATATTCCTCTATCAGTAGAAGTTGACCTCGTCAGAGTGCCCCTTTTCTCTCCTTGTTCATCATCTATATGTTCAGATGTCTTAATTTGGATTCTATGACAATTCAACCTGTACAGCATTTTGTGGGGGAAAGAAAAATAGACTGTTTAGCAAACGGTGATGAATTCCACCTCTGTACCCACGGTCTGTCCATTTCAGCAACATCAGCTTATAGTGTGGCTTCCTTGGGACAGGTACTTCGTTCTTTATTTGTCCTTAGTAATTTCGTGTCAAGTATGTTGAAAAGAGAAGAGGTATAATTTCAGTGGCATAACGCACACTGGCAACACAGAACAAGAAATTCTTGACTCCTCTTCAGTGTGTAAATAGGATGTTTCAGTCAGAGCTAAAAAAAAACCAAACCCCAACGGTAGATAATTCTTCTGGGAAGTCTGAAGAGGGGAAGGAAATTTAGACTAACCATCAGCGCATATGATCAGGGTGGGTTGTGTACAAGGCAAGGGAACCAGTGTTTGCAGTGTTTGTAAGATTTTGATACCACCACCCCCAACTGGGGACTTTGGTCAGGCTTTCAGACTGGAACTCAAGTAACATCCAAGATATATTACCCTACTGGTAGGCAAGAAGGAATTATATTTCTTATTTTCTTTATATCTCAGTGTATCTTTGCAGCAGTCTACATCTTTGAAGCTCTCATAACACAGACGAGATGATGTAGTGTTTGCAAATGAGCCAAGAATTATACAGAAGCTTTGCAACAGCTTCTGAATGCTTTGAAGCAACCTGGAGTTAAATTTAAAAGGGAATCCAAGATACTAATATCCAATCTCTGCTTATCAGCACCGGACAATATAGGCAACATAGATTTCCACAGAGAAATTCTTAGCTTGAAGCTTGGGTTTTTTGGGTTTTGGGTTTTTTTTTACAGTGACAAAATGCAAATGGTTTTAAAACTTCTAAAACATTTTGCCTTTTATAACCAGTCTGAGCTAGAGTACATTTGCCCTTATTGCATATAACCCTGCCTTTTGTCAAGAGCTTATTGGAAACAAAAAGGGTCCAGTTCAAAGAGTCTTTGAATATGATTCAAAAAGCACCAGATTAATTTGCTAAAGGTTTGAGGAAAAACTAAATGTCCATGAAGGCATCTCTGATGCTGTAGAAAGATGCCCTCCAAAAGAAAAGAATATATTTCTAACAAATACTCTGATAATCCTACACACAATAAATTATGTGGAAGTGTGGAAACCTGATGGGCCAGCACTTTACAGTCCTGTTTCCAGAAGGTATGAATTTTACAAGGTAAATATTAACTTTTTTTTTTTTTTTTACTAAACTGAGTAGTAGGATCTCTGTTATAACTTCTCATACTTTAGGCAAATATTTTTCTATAGGTCTAGCATTCTTCAAACACCTTGTAACTGGTGACTTCTTCAAGAAAAAGATTTATAAGTGCTATTGGAAAGGACATCTGTGATACTGTTACATATCTTAGGTCTATACAGTGTGTGATCTGAGATTGTAGTCTATTTTTATTATTTTCCTTGGAGTACATATGTTTTTATTAGAAGTTTGCTGTACTTAAAATGGTTTAAAGCCTTGATTCCGTCAGTAGGCAATTCAGGCAGAATCTCTGGTATATGTTGAGTCTATCAGTAATATTAATTGTTGTGCCAAGTTCTCCTATTTAGGTTTAGGCACAAAAGCAATTGCTTTTAGTTGAACAGTAGCTTGCTCACCTGTGATTTTTCACTTGCTGCCTGGTGCTTCTAAGTGTTGGACCTTATCATTATTAACTGTAGAATCACAGTTGAAACTGCGCAGATCTGCCAAAGGTGCAGAAAAAATATGCTCAGTGCTGCCATGCATTGTCTTCCTGCCAACAAGAGGTCATGTTGCATCAGAGGCTGTTCTTCCTGGTAATAAGTAGCCATTGCTTTGAAGTGGCAATACCAGCAATTTTCTGATCACTGGGTTAAGGTGGAAGTACTTCTTGAGTTTGGCCTAATGACACATTAATTTGTTATACTTTTTTCTATCCTTGTGACAGCTGTAGGTTATGTTACAGCTTCTATGCACTCTTGCGAGGTTTATTTGCATTGGGTTCATAACAGCTAACATACCTGACTTTGGAGTGGGATGTGAGAATAATCCTTTTTCTCCCCCTTTCTCTTTTTTAACCAACAAAACCATTATTGATATGTAGCGTTTTGCTTTCCTGTAATACGTGGCTTACTTGGAGCACAGAGTTTAGTGCTAAACAAAGGTTTATTTGGGACTTAGTGAAATGACCTGAATAACAAAGTGCTGTTGGTAAATAATGCACTTACTCCAACTTCTGTCAAAAACACTTGTATGTGGCAGTTGTGTCTCACTTGCAGATAGAAATGGTAACGTGTAATTACTACATTATTTTTTTGTGGAAGAGTGAAATGTTTTAGCATTCATAATGTAGTGCTCAAGTCTGCTTCCAGTTTTCAAGATTTTTTTTCTTTGGATGTGTCCAGTTCATGATGAATTGAGAATATCCGTCAGGCTTGCTGTGAGGAGCAAACTTCAAATATATTTTAGTCTATGCTTTTTAAAAAAACCTAGACCATCTACATTTTTTGACAGGAGGTTTATTCAACTAAATCCATGTCTCATTACAAAATGAAAACACTTTGTGGCAAATTCACAGTTACTACAATTTATCTAACTTCCTGTTCATACCAGGAGACTGAATGTGGAAGGTTTTATATAAATATATAAATAATCCTTGGTGGTTTCTTTCCCCATTCCCATGTAAGTTGTCATTTTACTTTATTCACAGGTTTAGAGAAATGTTCCTTCACTTTGCAATTCCTATACACTAGGGATTTCAGAGGAGAGAAAGTTAAAATTGTTTTTTCCTTTGAGAAGACTGTACTTTCTTCTCCCAAGGAAAACAAACTTACTGAGTGAAATTACTGTGCCCACATGTTAAGTCTCAAGTTGACTTTTGAAGGTGAGTCAAAACGAGAGGAGGGATTTAAAACAAAATAAAAACTTCTAAAGGTTAGGTTCTTTTTTTAATTTTTTTTTTTTTCATCATTGACAGTGATGGATAATTACTTATCCTCCATAGTATCATTTTACTTAAGTAGTTAATTATCTTTTTCAAAATGAAATCATTTCTTCAACATGGTACAGGTTTTATGAAATAGTAATATTTATCAGATGCTGGAATCACTTGACCTCAGGTCTTACGCCTTAGAAGGCAATGGAGATTGTGATTTCTCACAGTGATCACATACCTGTGAAAAGAATTAAAATATGTTTCTACAGTAATTTTATTTCCCAAGATAGTTTGCTATTTTCCCCAGCACCTCTCGCACTGTTTTACAGGAAATAAGTATCAATTCATTTTCATTGTGAGAAATCAAAATGTACTCCATTGATTCACCTTTTACCTATTGATCAAATTATATTCAGTTCCTGATGTCTTTCGGAGACAAAGAAGCAGAGAGTAGTCAGTTGAGAAGCTCATGAAGATGTAGCTAATGGCCAAAACCCCTTTGTCTGATGGTTCTCCCCCAAGGAAATAGTTTCAAAATGTTGAGCCTTTTATCTCAAAAAATAGTTTATTAGGTATTTATCCCTAATTTTAAGGGCTGGGACAAATATCTGTCTGGATACCTTAGCTTTTGGAATTTAAATAATAAGCAGTATTATACGTAGCTTCAGATATCCTTTTATTCATCAGGATGTTTCAGCAATGAGAAGTATTTTTCTTGGGTAACTGTAATTGTCCTTCATTCATCAAATTAGATTACATACATTTGAAGAATGAAATTTCATTTTTATTAGTTTTTTTTTTAGATGAGTGTGCAAAACATCTAGGAACAGGAAGGCAATTGTTTGTTATCAGTCTGATCTGTATTTGCACTTGGCCACTGATAGCAATTCAAATAGTTATGCTAATGCTGTATTACTTCAGTGGGGGAAGGACTAGAAAACCCTTGTTTGAGTCATCATAAAACTGTGGATTCAGATGACATTTTACAAGCAGTTTTGACCTGTTTACAAAACAACAACAAATAAAACAGGATCAACCCATACCCTCCACTGGGAAACAGTGTCCCTTCTTTCCCACCGACAGCAGTCAGAGACTTGGGTGAGATGTAGCAATGCTCATTCAGGTTCCTTCTCTGTTTAAAGAGAATTGAATTAACTGCTTGAGGGGCAAGCCAAATGACAAGACTTGCAGTGTGCTCTGTATGGGGTCATTTTCCATTGATGCTGTTCCATTTGGCCTAAGTTCCTAGAGGAGGGATTGGAGCTTCATCTCTCAAATGTGAGCTTAACCCTCCGCAGTGGCTCCTGTTAAAGAGAAGAAATATCTGTATTCTCCAGCAGGGTTGGGTTTTTTTGTTTTTGTTTGGGTGTTTTTTTCTTGTTTTCCCAAACTCTGAATTTCCTTTACTTTTCTTGCTGATGCTCAAATGCAAAATATTTCATTTTTGGTCAATTTCACTGGTTTTGTTTCAGCAAATAGAAGCCAGAGTGAATAAGCTCATCTTTTGTTTTGATTATGACATTGGATTTGGGTGGAAGAAGTGTTGACTTTTCAAGTAGACAAGCCTGGGAAACATTATTTTACTTTAGTGGAATAACAGAGAAGAAGCTGAATTAGCAGAAGCATTGGCAAAGTTAAACATCACAATCTTTTTGTTCCTTTGATCAGTATATTGTACCTTTCTGGTGATGAGAGCTTTGTGAAACAAAGTTAATTTTGTTCATTTGCTCATGTTATTTGGTAGTGGTAGTTCAGACTGTTCAAATTCCACCTGTGTCTAGAAAGTATAAGCTACTTTTGTTACTGGATGCAGTCACATTTTCCTGTGTCTTAAACCTGTATATTGAGTTCAGAGTTAGTATTGCTTACAATAGTAGCAGTTCATTTTAATATAATTCGGTCATAGTATTATCCAAATTTTGTCAATGCTAGGTGAATTAGTTGTCATCTTCAGTCTAATGCCACTATAATTGATGTGAGAAAATGTGATTGCAGATTTGCTAAGTCATTGCATTGGTGTGCAAGTCATGAAAGGAATACTACCCAAGGAAATTATTCTAGTTTTAGAAATATTCCTGATACATATCCCACTCATAGTATTCAATATGTATTTGACACACTGTCCAAAATTATTTGGATGGAAATTCAAGAGAGTTGTATCTTTTATGTATAAAATTCTAACTCTGAGATAAACTTTCTCATGATATGCATTTGCTCTGAGTCAAAATTAAATGCAAATAATACTGTTATTACTCTAAGTATCCTCAAAAATATGTTTTGTGAAAGAACATTGTCGTGGTTTCAGCCCGGCTGGTAACAAAGGACCACGCAGCCGCTCGCTCACTCCTCCGCCCCCCTCCGGTGGGATGGGGAGGAGACGGAGGAGAGAAAAAGAAAAAAGAAACTGGAACCTCGAGGGTTGAGATAAAGGCAGTTTACTGGGACAAACACAAAGAGATTACAACAACAACAACGGCACTAATGAAAAAGTATACAAAAAGAGTGATGCACAGCGCAACTGCTCACCACCCGGGACCCGACGCTCCGCCACTTCCCCCACCGAAAACCGAGACCACCCCCCGGCCCGCTCCCCATTTATATACTGGGCAGGATGTCCCATGGTATGGAATAGCTCCTTGGCTAGTTCAGGTCAGCTGCCCCGGCTATGCCCCCACCTCCCAGGTTCCTGTAAAAATTAACTCTATCCCAGCTGAACCCAGGACATTATCCACCCCTTATTCTATACCATCTACATCATGCCCAGATCTTACATTTTTTTTTCTTTTCCCCAATCAACCACTACTACTTTCCTGGTCTTATATATAAGTATATGGACTCCGCCCCGCCCCAACCTCGCACACACACACACATGGTGTTCCTTTAGCCTATGGGCTATCCCTCTAATGTGTCCATCGATTTTGGGGCTCTGTCTGTTGTAACAGTTCTTCAGGATAAGAGAGAGATGGTGTGAGATGTTGGGTTGTTGTACGCTGCCTCTGGAACTTGTGGCTAGTACATTTGGTGTAACTCATGCCCTTGGTCTGCAGGTCGAAGATGTTGATCTTGAGGAAATTGCTGGGTGCCCGTTCAAGTTCTATCGCTGTTGTACTTGGCTCAGTTTCAAAAGTCCATCCTGTAGTCATTTGGATAATTCTCACAATAATACCCTTGATATGGCATATAGACACTGTAGATACAATGACTTGCATTGGCAGGTTATTTAGCAGTTAAATATCATACAGCCCAATTCACCGGCTATTCTCTCCCAAAATCAAATCTCCCTGAGGTACACATCGAACCTCCCCATCCTTCTGCATCACCCACCAGGTGTACCCAGGTCCTTGAGCAAAAACAACCCCTTGAATGGGTTTGCTTCTGCTTGAGGGAGGACTAACCCAGACTGTCTTTCCTAACATACTCCTCATGCGCACTACAGGGACTTTATCCCCTTCTACGGTATGTGGAACTCTTGGTTGGGCGGGGCCAGCCCGATTGGCGGATCCTCTAGTATTAACTAACCAGGTGGCTTTTGTTAAATGTGTATCCCAATGCTTGAAAGTTCCACCCCCCATCGCTCTCAATGTAGTTTTCAGCAGTCCATTGTATCGTTCAATTTTTCCGGAGGCCGGTGCGTGATAAGGGATGTGATACACCCACTCAATGCCATGTTCTTTGGCCCAGGTGTCTGCGAGGTTGTTTCGGAAGTGAGTCCCGTTGTCCGACTTGATTCTTTCTGGGGTGCCGTGTTGCCATAAAATTTTCTCTTCAAGGCCCAGGATAGTGTTCTGGGCAGTGGCATGGGACACAGGGTATGTTTCCAGCCCTCCAGTGGTCGCTTCCACCATTGTAAGCACATGGCACTTGCCTTGGCGTGTTCGTGGGAGTGTGATATAGTCAATCTGCCAGGCCTCCCACTGTTTATATTTCAGCCATCGCCCTCCATGCGACAGGGGTTTTTGCCGCTTGGCTTGCTTAATTGCAGCACATGTTTCACATTCATGGACGACCTGTGCGATAGTGTCCATGGTCAAGTCCACCCCTCGATCTCGAGCCCATCTATATGTTGCATCTCTTCCCTGATGGCCTGAGGTATCGTGGGCCCACTGAGCCATAAATAGCTCACCCCTACGTTGCCAGTCCAGGTCCACCTGAGACACTTCAATCTTGGCGGCATGATCTGCCTGGTGGTTGTTTTGATGTTCTTCAGTGGCTCGACTCTTGGGTACATGAGCATCTACGTGACGTACTTTTACCACTAGCTTCTCTATCCGAACAGCGATATCTTGCCAGAGTGCGGCAGCCCAGATGGGTTTACCTCTGTGCTGCCAATTGCCCTTCTTCCATTGCTGTAGCCACCCCCATAGGGCATTTGCCACCATCCATGAGTCAGTATAGAGATAGAGCACTGGCCACTTTTCTCTTTCAGCAATGTCTAACGCTAGCTGGATGGCTTTCACCTCTGCAAACTGACTCGATTCACCTTTTCCTTCAGCAGTTTCTGCGACTAGTCGTGTAGGACTCCATACAGCAGCCTTCCACCTTCGATGTTTTCCCACAATGCGACAGGACCCATCAGTGAACAGGGCATATTGCCTCTCATTTTCTGGCAGTTTATTATACAGTGGGTCCTCTTCAGCCCGTGTCACCTCTTTCTCTGGCGACATTCCAAAATCTTTGCCTTCTGGCCAGTCCGTGATCATTTCTAACATTCCTGGGCAACTGGGGTTTCCTCTGCGAGCTCGCTGTGTGATCAGCGCGATCCACTTACTCCACATGGCGTCAGTCGCGTGATGCGTAGAGGAAACTTTCCCTTTGAACATCCAGCCCAGCACTGGCAGTCGGGGTGCTAAGAAGAGCTGTGTTTCAGTACCAACCACTTCTGAGGCGGCTCGAACTCCTTCATATGCTGCCAAGATCTCTTTTTCAGTTGGAGTATAGCAAGCCTCGGATCCTCGATATCCCCGACTCCAAAACCCCAGAGGTCGGCCACGGGTCTCCCCAGGTGCTTTCTGCTAAAAGCTCCAGGTAGGGCCATTCTCCCCAGCTGTAGTGTAGAGCATATTTTTAATATCTTGTCCTGTCCGGACTGGCCGAAGAGCTACTGCGTGAACTATCTCCTGCTTAATCTGTTCAAAGGCTTGTCGTTGCTCAGGCCCCCATTTAAAATCGTTCTTCTTCCGAGTAACTTGGTAGAGAGGGCTTACAATCAAACTGTAATTTGGAATATGCATTCTCCAAAACTCCACGACACCTAAGAAAGCCTGTGTTTCCTTTTTATTAGTCGGTGAGGACATAGCTGCTATTTTGTTGATGACGTCCACAGGGATCTGACGATGCCCATCTTGCCATTTTACTCCTAAGAACTGGATCTCCTGCGCAGGTCCCTTGACCTTACTTTCTTTTATGGCAAAACCAGCCTTCAAAAGGATTAGGATTATTTTCTTCCCTTTCTCAAAAACTTCTTCTGCCGTGTTGCCCCATACGATGATGTCATCAATATATTGCAGGTGCTCTGCAGCTTCACCTTTTTCTAGTGCAGCCTGGATCAGTCCATGACAAATGGTGGGGCTGTGTTTCCACCACTGGGGCAGTCGATTCCAGGTGTACTGGACGCCCCTCCAAGTGAAAGCGAACTGAGGCCTGCACTCCGCTGCCAAAGGAATGGAGAAAAATGTATTAGCAATGTCAATTGTGGCATACCACTTAGCTGCCTTTGATTCCAGTTCATATTGAAGCTCTAACATACCTGGCACAGCAGCGCTCAGCGGTGGCGTGACTTCATTCAGCCCACGATAATCTACTGTTAGTCGCCATTCCCCATTAGATTTCTGAATGGGCCATATGGGACTATTAAAGGGTGAGTGAGTCTTGCTGATCACTCCTTGGCTCTCCAATTGGCAAATCAGCTTATGGATGGGGATCAGGGAGTCTCGGTTGGTGCGATATTGTCGCCGGTGCACTGTCGTGGTAGCAATCGGCACCTGTTGTTCTTCAACCTTCAGCAACCCCACAACCGAAGGGTCTTGGGAGAGACCCGGCAGGGTAGACAGCTGTTCAAGCTCCTCCGTCTCCAATGCAGCTATACCAAAGGCCCAACGGTACCCTTTTGGGTCCTTGAAATACCCCCTCCTGAGATAATCTATACCAAGGATGCACGGGGCCTCTGGGCCAGTCGCAATGGGGTGTTTATGCCACTCATTCCCGGTTAGACTCATTTCAGCTTCCAATACGGTTAGCTCTTGGGATCCCCCTGTCACACCAGAGATACAGATGGGTTCTGCCCCTTTATAACTTGATGGCATTAGGGTACATTGTGCACCAGTGTCCGCTAGAGCCTTATATTCCTGTGGGTCTGATGTGCCAGGCCATCGAATCCACACTGTCCAGTAGACTCGGTTGTCCCTCTCCTCCACCTGGCTGGCAGCAGGGCCCCTCTAATCCTGGTTAGAATATCCGTTACTCACTTTCTGCACACGTGA
Organism: Astur gentilis; assembly: GCF_929443795.1. Lineage (NCBI taxonomy): Eukaryota > Metazoa > Chordata > Aves > Accipitriformes > Accipitridae > Astur > Astur gentilis. The sequence goes on from NC_064905.1 coordinate 9,438,803, forward strand.
ATCCGAAGTCCCTTCAAGGGGATCAGAAATGAGATCAGCCCATCTACTGCGTCTGGGGGACTGCTCACGGGAAACTGGAGCAGCAGTTTTCCAAGAAGAATTCTCTTTTCTGGTTGCTTTTTCTCGCAACTCCTGTACCCGTGCATCCAAGACTGAGGTGGGTTTTCCATCCCACTTCCTCATGTCCTCTCCATGGTCACGCAGGTAAAACCACAGGTTAGCCCGTCGAGTGTACTTTCTCTCTCCTCTCTCTTGGGCAGAGGAACGCTTACTCCCAATAACTGCGATGCGGGCCTGTACAGGTGAGGAGGAGGACAGATCCACTTTGAATTGCTGGAACTCTCGGGACAACTCCTCTACAGCTGAGACACAGGCCCGTAGGGAGGAAGAGAGACTTCCTTCGTATTGCCGGAGTTGGACAGCCAATTCATCCACCGTTTGTCCATAGCCTTCTCTCCAGGACATTACTGCCAATGAGTTGGCATAGGTTGGTGGTGCACTTCATAGAAACTTCCGCCACATGGGTTGCGTGCATTGGACTTCATCTGGATCTGTGGGTGACTGCGCATTTTCTGGATCATTATAAATCACCTCCAGCACGGCTAATTCTCTCAGGTACTGGATACCTCTCTCCATGGTGGTCCACTTGCCTTGGTGACATGTAACTTCATCCCTGAAGGGGTATCTTTCCTTTACACCTAACAGAAGTCGCCTCCAGAGGCTGAGGACTTGTGTTTTATTCCCAATCGCCTTGTCGATGCCCCCTTCCCTAGACAGAGATCCCAACTGCTTGGCTTCCTTACCCTCTAATTCCACACTACTAGCCCCGCTATCCCAGCATCGGAGCAGCCAGGTAACAACGTGCTCACCTGGGTGGCGGCTAAAATCTTTTCGCATGTCACGCAACTCACTCATGGATAGAGATCGGGTAATTATTTCAGGTTCTGCCTCTACCTCCTGTTCTCGCGATGACCCTGGTTCATCTTCATCACCCACTAAGCGAACTGATTTCTTTGTGTGTTTCTTTTTCTGTACAGGGGCGACTGATACTGGCACAGGTTGGTTCTCTGGTTTAGCTGAAGTGTCTGTCACCGGGGTAGGGGTAGTCACGGTACCTGTTGTCGGGGTAGGGGCAGTCACGGTGCTTGTTGTTGGGGTAGGGGCAGCCACGGTGTCTGTTGTCGGGGTTGGGGTAGCCATGGTGCCTGTTGTCCTGTTTTCCATCTTTTCTCCCTGAGGGTGCTGCCTAGTATCAAGCAGTGTTTGGTAGATACTGGCCAGGGCCCAGCACAATGTAGTGAGTTGTGTGTCTGTGGGATAGCCACAGCATTTTTCTTTCAAATATTCTATCACTTCATGAGGGTTCTGTAGTTGTTCGGGAGTGAACTTCCAAGTCACTGGCGGTGAGAAGTTCTCTAGATACCTGCCCACATCCTCCCACATGCCGTGCCACCCATGAGTATCCAGCTTTGGGGGAGATCTCTGAGTGGTACTCTTAAAGAGCCTTTTTGTAGCCCTAAAGAAGACCTGAAACATATTCAGGAGGCATAGCACTAACAGCACACTGGCTTGCACGTCCCAAGGATATTCAAAATTCTCAAAAGCTGTTGTAATTAGTCGGAAGGAGAAAAGGGAGGTGAACGGACGGGGGGAGGTATCCCCCCCTAATTTCCCCATGGATTGGGTGTAATTACCAATAAAATCCGACAGAAGGGCCCAAAGTATGGAAATGTTATCACTGCCTCATACAGATACCAGCTTAACCTCATGACCAGTGATGTAATCATTTCATAAGTCGACATTGCCCAGTACAGCAAAATGATAATCCCAATCACTCTCCCAGAGATGAGATACGCAACTACAGGCAATACATAGAGCATATAAGAGCTTACAAAACGCCACCATGTAAACAAATGAAACAACATTGTGACTAACATCTATTTATCTAAGAAATGCGTTTGGCAAATTTGTTTCAACACGCTCTGGCCAGATCTGTCGTTATCGTGCCCCACGTTGGGCGCCAAAAAGGACTGTCGTGGTTTCAGCCCAGCCGGTAACAAAGGACCACGCAGCCGCTCGCTCACTCCTCCGCCCCCCTCCGGTGGGATGGGGAGGAGACGGAGGAGAGGAAAAAAAAAGAAACTGGAACCTCGAGGGTTGAGATAAAGGCAGTTTACTGGGACAAACACAAAGAGATTACAACAACAACAACGGCACTAATGAAAAAGTATACAAAAAGAGCGATGCACAGCGCAACTGCTCACCACCCGGGACCCGACGCTCCGCCACTTCCCCCACCGAAAACCGAGACCACCCCCCGGCCCGCTCCCCATTTCTATACTGGGCATGATGGCACATGGTATGGAATAGCTCCTTGGCTAGTCCAGGTCAGCTGCCCCGGCTATGCCCCCACCTCCCAGGTTCCTGTAAGAATTAACTCTATCCCAGCTGAACCAAGGACAAACATTTATAAGGGAAAGGATATCTAAGTAGTTGAGAGAAATTGTAAAGATCATAGTCTCAGTCCTTTATGTTGCATTTATAAAGGGGTTGTGGGTTTTTTGCTTATTTTTTTTCTTATATAATAAATTAGGTGTATTGTTTTCAATGCTGCTTTTTATGTGGGGAAAGAGAAGTCACTAAATAGATTATTAATATGTGCTTGTATTTCAAGGCATACTTCAAGAGTAATTCAGGATGGAAGGGACCCCAGGAGGTCTCTAGTGTAACCTGCTCAAAACATGGTCAGCCCTGGGGTCAGACCAAGTTTCTCAGGGCTTTATCCAGTCTGGTCTTGAAAATCTCCAAGGATGGAGAGTACAAAACCTCTCTAGGCAACCTGTTCCAGTGCCTGACCCTCCTAACAGTGAAGAAGTTTCACTGCAATTGTGGAAAGGGGCCACGTTCTGTGTCTGGTTTATCCGGTCCTGGCATTCTGCATCTGCCTCAGAAATAAGTATTTACTGTTACTAATCTGAAATAGAATGTAAGTGCCGTTCAACCTCTATTGTAAAAAAGTAAGTTATAAGTCATGTAACTGAATGACAATATCATAAGAATGCTCTGAATAAATTAATATATCATGCAAATAGCCCTGTAATTTGGCAAAGGCATCTTTGAGTTAATGAGTTAAACTACATAGTTTTCCTTCCATCTATGATCTTCTGGTGTGGTGTAATCTGATCCCTATTTCTTGATTCAGTTACACAGATACTTTTCCCACTATATAAATTGAAGTGTCTCTGTATACCTTGTCATTCTCAATCTCTTGTAAAGGTTTAAAAACTCTCAAATTAAGGATTCTTTTCCCCTGGATAATGACCTAAGAATTTTCATTACAACGTTTGGCTCAGTAACGTGTTTCTTGTTATACACATCTAAAGGGCAATTCTTTGTACTCTGTAACTGCATAATGTGTGAGTTGACTTTTTGCGTATGGAGCACAGATATGAACAGTCAGCTTTACAGGAATATATTGGAAATACATTTGTTTAGGTTACAGCTTTGGACCTTGTGGCATGTCATATTTCCACTCTTTGGCTGCAGTCTACTACTTAGATTTGCTATCATACAAGCTTGTCTCATCTTGTGATTGGTGTGTTACTGTAGCCAGAATTTGAGAAGCTGCCTCAGCCCAGGCAGTAATTTTACATAACTACGGTGTAACATAACAGAAGAAACAAGGAACTGATGGAAGTCAGTATTCAGCTATATGTCTAAGAACACACCTTTCCACTTTGACATTATGTGTACGGGTACTGTGCTCTAGAGAAGACTGTGCAATACTGCAAATATTGACTTGTAACAGTAGTAGTCTACAATTATCATGAATGGAATCAAGTACTGTGCTGAATCCAGGTACTTTATTGATGTGTGAGAGAGGAATATCCAAATATTTGATGTTTGTTGCATAACCTCATACAACAATTTCCTGGTAAAATCACTGCTTTTATCCTGTTTTCTGAAACAGTTAATTGACAATCAACATATATTAGAAGTGAGTACGTGTTCAATAGCAGACACTGCTTTGTTCAGGGCAAAGACCGGTTGTGGGCTGCTACGAGAACTAGTTTCATAAAAGCAGGGCAGGCACCTGCATCTTACTGTGTGGAAGCTCATCTGTTCACATCAGGTGCTCTTCAAGAAAACAGGAATTTCTTTCTCCTGACCACAGCCTGAAACTGTCAAGTCTCTTCAACAGCTTACTTCTGGAAGACTGATCTGTACCAAAATGTTACACAGACAACCTGAGTGATACTGAAATGCTGGTAAGTTAAGTTTTCGCTTGTGAATTTTGCTTTATATTCCTTAGGGGTTTTGTGTCTGGACCTTCGTAACCTGTTACCTGACGCATGTTCTTTCACTGTTTTGGGGAAATTCTGGAAAGGGGCAAAGAACATGACAGTAGATTCTTCTTTTCTTGTTACCTATGGTCCCTCTCTATCTTCTTTTCTTTGCAGAGCCAAAATAAGTAATATAACCAGTAACATTTGTGACTACTATTCTGTCAGAATTATTGTCCTAGGGATGGTATCCATGCCAAGGAACTTCTTATTCTTCACATACAGATAACATGAATGTGCAGGGGAGCAGATGAGCATCAAAGTGCTGCAAGTGCAATGCATTTATACTGTAAGTTGCTTATGTTGCTGTAACATACTTGGTGTTGGTGCTGCTGTATACATGCAGTAACTAGAGTATCAATTTTCCTTTCAGGTTTCAAGAACAGCTTTCTGCAAGTCCAGAATATCCACAGTCTTATTAGGTAAATGCATGATACTTTTCTCCTGTAAAACCTAAGTTCCTATCAAAGTTTGTTCTCTTGCTGACCAAGAACAACTAGGTTTTGTTTATCTCTCTTTTTATTCATTTATGGGAAGATGGGATTAAAGAAGTGGGTTTTACATTATGCTCTGAGGGCAGAAAAACCTGTACCTCACTGTGTCCAAAATTTGCATTTTACCCTGTAATGTGCTATGTACAGCATAGCCTTCTCTTTTTCTTTTACAATGACTCTTCATGTGCTGCTGATAATACTGTGGAATTGATTGCATGGCTGTGGGAAGCTTACTTTTATTATAAAATTACAAAGTCTTTGCTAAATATGTTAGCTTTCTTAAAGAAATAAAACAGTGTTTTTAACTGCTGTATCTCTGTGTGTCATTATGAGTATAAAGGAATTCTGAACACAATAAAACATGGGAAACTTTTAAAGTCTGCTGAGAGAAGATGACTGCAAGAGTAGAATCCCTGGCAGCTGATTTTTCTATTTTTACAGTAATAAAAAATGAAAAAAAATTTACATATAAAAATATTACATTTTTTTTTAATAAAATCTTTATTTTGGATGGGAGATCTTGAAAGTGATGCAAATATAAGTAGCATTTGTACTGTGCACATTTCAGTAAATTGTGCTACTGAGTGATGCATGTACAGACTTTTAGTCACCCTTTTTTTTGAAGATACATCTTTTTGCAACTAAACAGTGGGCTCCTATTTGCACATATTTATATATGTACTAGGTCTTACTTGGCCTTGAAACTGTACTCAGGGACACTTTGTTCTGTGGCTGGATGCCAACTTGCTTTTGATTTTAAGGAATTAAAAAAAAGATATTTGATATATTAGGTCATTATGCCTGTTACAAATGGTATGACCGTAATTTTACCAAACATCAAATTGTAATTACATTGATGTAATTATCATTTAAGGATCATTTTCATAGTTTTAATGGCCACACATGAACAGGCATCTTAACATGTTCTCATACTTTAAAGCATATCTTAAAATGACTTGCTTTTACAGTGAGCACTCTAGCCTGATTAAAACTTGAGCTTTGACCTTCTGGGAATGCTGAATCAGAGTTTAAAACTGGAGCCAGAGTGCTTCATCTATGCTTCTGTTACAGCCATTTCTGAGCAAGGGTGTCTTTCTACTGTCTTAGGACCAGTGAAAGCCAGCTGATCTCTGCTGCCATTGTATTTTTCACTTGTTTTGGTTTTAAAGTGTCCATAAGCAATCTTTTATATTTTTAATCCACCATTTCCATCATAGTTCTGATATCATATAGCCTTGAGGTAGAGTATTGCAAATGCAAATGGCAGTTTCACTTGGATCCTGTACAACAATCTGTCACAGCAGTGTTACAAACTCAAATGAAGGGCTTGTTATTTTAAAGTATTTTCCGTGTGATCTTTTCTACCTTTAAAAGACCGTTAGTAAGGCTTGTCAACAATTTACTGTGGAAATAGAAGGTAACAAAAGAATTAGACTTTTGATGCTTGAGGATTTTTCGAATTGTTTTTATATACCATATTAGTCAAATTTTATGGCACTTGATCCCTTGCTGAGACAAAGCCCCAGCTCAGTCTTTGAAAAATACTCTCCTTGTAGACACAGGCAATGCTTACAAATATTAGGACTCCCAGTTTTATTTAGGCTGTTCAGAACATACTCACTCTAGGTTGGTGTACCTATAGGCCAAGAACGTGGTCAAGGTTGGTTGGCTGAGCTTTTGCAGTGGGAGGAAAATAATTTTAACAGATGAGTTCAAAGTTTTAAAACCTAGGTGTTTTAGTTAGGATTCTAACTTTTTAGGAGACATCAGAGAAGTACTTGGAAAACTTGATGCTTGTGGCATTTAACAGTAAGGCAAAGAAAAAAGTTCATCCAACAAAATAGGACAGGAGGAGACTTTTACAGATGCAGTGTTCAAGAGTACTTCGAGATATCCTGACATGATAAACAATAAATGATGTATCACCAACTGATTTCAGTGAAAGCAAGATTAGAGAGCTACTCAAATTCTCTGAAAGGTCTAACCAATGCATAAAAACTATTCCCTGAAGCATTTTTTAAAAAAGTACTCCAATACTGGTTCTGTTTTAAACTCTGTTCTGTGATTCAGAGAAAGATCTTGCTAAATAAAGGATGTAAAAACAGTGAAATAAAGATTTTTAGCTTCATCTAAATAATATTTTAACAACTTATTGAAAAAGATTAGTGACTGTACCTGTGCTATTGTAGGAAAAAACCTGTAGATGCTCTTTAAGTTAATCTCTCGAATTATAGTCGTAGCACTGTCCTTTAGAGGAAAAATTAACTATGTAGAGTCCTGAAACGTGTTGTAGTTTCATCAGCACAGATGAATAGGAATAGTTATTTAACTTGCACCATTCCCTACAGAAGCACATATAGGAACAGCAGTGTTAATTTTGGTGGGGGTTTTTTATAGCTGGCACTCAGCAAAACCATGTTTGAGTCACATACTAATTCTGAAGGTGAAATACTGTTGGGGTAGGGTGAGGGGGATGCGTGGTTCTGAGAATTACTGGTTTCCAAGGTAGAGTACTGAGACAAGGTACGTATCAGACGCAGCCTTTGAAGCATAAAACTAATTTGGTGTTTTGTCTTGGAAGCAAAGGAAATCAGCTGTTATATCTTGGTCAGTATGCTTAATGAAAACCAAGTCAGCCCAGTATTAAATGACTAGAGAGACAGCCTCTCTTGAGACAAACCAGAGAAGAGCTGGGTACGTGATGTGGGTACTTTTTTTTTTTTTCATGGACTCCAACATGGTAAACCCAATAATTTAATCTGAATGTTCTCAGTTGATTTGAGAATATGTTTATAAGATTAGGAAAATATAGCTACTTTCGTTGTACAGCAGTACTCAAGGACATCATCAGGGGTTAGATAGCTGTATTTCCCTTAAGTAACTCTAGTGTAGTTCTTTTCTCAAATCTGGTTGCGAACATAGGGCAGTGTTAGTATCTGGTTTACTACGTTTAGCCTGAAGTGATCTTAGGCTTGAATTCAGGCAAGATTTGATGACTACAGTGGTAAATGTTACTCTTGACAAGGAGACACATGCTTGAATTTATCATCGTGTTTCTTCTTTTTGAGACACAGTACTAGTTTCAGTAGCCTACATGTGGCAGTCTGACTTCTTTAAGGGAAAATGCCTGCCACCTAGCTTTCTGTGCTGTTAGTGGTCAGGTAGAATCAACCATAGTCTTACTTTGCTCACTGTTTGGTGCATAAACTCACTGGTTTACATATAGAATGAGTATGAAGATGATCCTGAGAAGTAGGCAGTTAGATACAGTAAAAACTTACCTAGCTAATAAAAAAAGGTGCTCTGTTGTGTTGCTGTACCTGTGAGATACTATCCAATAAAACTGCTATATTCTAAGAAGCTTTACTGTCTCTGCTTTATAAAGAGTACTGCACTTTTTTTCTGGGTATGAAATCTGCTGTTGGAAAAAGAACTTTCTTGAAAGGGCTGGTGCCCTTGTCTGTCTTGCTGGAGCATAAGCCAGCACCTCCCACCAACTCAAGCTCCTGTGACCACTTCTGTAAGTTTGTTTCTTCTTAGAGTAGAAAAGCATTACCTTGAAATAATACTGTGATATTAACATGGCCGCTCTGGAGATAAGAAGGATCTCAGGTTATACAGAAACAATGTAATTTTGTGATATCACTTGCTCTTACTGGGAAAAAAACATGGGTTTGAATGCAGCGTGTTTTCCTTAAATACAGTGATTTAGGCAACCTAGAGCAGCTGCTTGGTTTGTGTGGTTTTGGTTTGGGGTTTGTTTTTTGCTTTTTTTGTTTTGTTTTGATTTTAAAATACTTTTTCCCTTCAGGGATTTGGATGATTGTGGAAAGTATTTTAGCCAGAAGGTAGAACAAAGCTCACTAGGGAGACCCCAGCTGGGACTGAAAATACAGCATTGTTGGTTCCACATGTTCATGAGTGTTAACACATGAGGCCACTTGACTAGCCAAAAATGAACTCAGTCTGTTAAAGAGGAGATAATACCTTGTTTTAAGTGCTGTTATTAAGGGCTTATCATTCTGTTATGACAAATATATCTCCAAATTTCCTAATTTGCTTATGAATATTGGCTATTTGTGAGTGCCTGACCTTCGAAAAAGTAAGCTCAGCTATCAGCTCGAGCGCTATCATCCCTGGTGAGTTATTCAGAATAGATGACAAACTGCTTCCAAAGGAAGGATAAATGTAAGCCTTAAATAATTATGAGGATGATGACTAGGCAAGCCTTTTAGTCAGATCTTTCCTTATCTAAATTGTTTTTCTAATCATGATAAAAATATCAAAGTATGCAGTAAAAATATCTGAGCAAAGTATCAGAATTGGTTGCACAGAGGAAGATAATTACCAGATAGCGTGCATCTGTTCTTACAGACTCAAAGAAGGGCAGATGAGCTGATGTGGTTCTCTGTGTACTTTAACCTGGACTATTTTCAACCCCTTGGTTATCTTAGTATCTGTCCACTGCATTGCAGCTGTCTGCAAAAAGGTGTATCTAACGGTAATTTGGTGGTTTCTGCAGTGCATCCTGCAGGGTATGTGGAACTTTAAAGTTCTGATTTTGCTTGTGATGGGAATGGCTGATGCCAGCGTAGTTTCCTGGTTGATATGGACAGAGGAGTTCAAGGTAAAAAGACATGCAGAGTCCTTCTCTCATAAAATGGGAATGGCTGATGCCAGCGTAGTTTCCTGGTTGATATGGACAGAGGAGTTCAAGGTAAAAAGACATGCAGAGTCCTTCTCTCATAAATGTTGACTAAAAGCTCTTGTCATTTAAAGACATTTGTATAAGATGAGATGTTCTTATCAAAAGCCATCATTGTTGCGACTGGAACACATAGTCTGAAAGTGTGTCTACCTCTTTTGAGCTGAATGTTGGTTGTCTCGTAATACCTGTTATTGTTAATGTGTGGTGATACCTAGAGCCTTTAATAAATGCATTTGTATTCCAAGTTATTGTATGAGAATGTGAAAATGCTATCAGCGTACTGAGTTTTAACCGCAGAAGCATTCTGCTGTCATTGGTATGATATAGTGGCTAAATGAGATTTTTACTGTTCAGAGAGGAACTTCCGCAGTCTCTTCTTGATGGCTAATGTTAGATGTCAAAGCTGTGAGGTCACTCTGCGCTGAATTGCCATCCGGACAAGGCAGGTTTTGGTGGTTTGTATTGTCCTCAAGGGGGACCTGTGACTATCTGAGTAGTGTCCTACCTTTGGCATCTGTGTCTCAATGTACATAGCATGAAATCCTTCTTGACTGGCATTTCTAAATTCATCAACATAGTCACATTTGATAATATAGTATTACGACTAAGGGAAGAAAAGCCAAAATAAATACTAATTTGTAAAACTGTTTTGTCTGTTTTTCAGAATAAATCTAACAATTTAGTTAAAAACATTTAAATATAATTTAAGTTCTCTTTATTTGTAACTTTGGTTTTGATGAGGAAATTATTGGGTGTTTTTTTCTGGGTGTCTGCAGCTCAGTTACATATTGTTACATTTTAAGTTGTTCAAGCTAGTGCAAAAAGACCTTGGGATGTGTATGATCAGATAGATATCTCAGAAGTTTCTGTTTTGCAAGGATAGATATGCTGGCTTATGAAAGCATGATTGTGCTTCCATAAATCTTGCTAATGGTTGAATATTTCATCTATAGGACAGGGTTATTGTTCATTCCTCATCCATTTTTTACCTATCTGTATGCTCTGTATGACTTCTCTGAAAACTGATGATAGTAAAAAGTATGAAAAAAAAGTTCTGCAACTTGGAGGGTATTTTAAGAAAGAAAAAGTGGCCTGTTGGATTTGCTGCCTTACATAGTATTCTCTTTTCTGAACATGAAGAAAAGCTAGCATCTTCCTGAAGACTAGCCCAGCCAGTTCAAGTGTTATGTATGCTTGATGTTGATGATGTGAATTTTCAGGTTGTTACAATCAAATACAAGAAGGTTATTCATATATAAAATAAATTTTTTTTCAACCTGGGTTAAAAATACAAGTTTTCTGTTTCCCCTTTGGAATATTTGGGTCATGAGGCAGGTTGTATGAACAAGAGGAGAACCCTGTGTCAGCAGCATTCTGTCATAATTTGTTTGTAACAAGGAGGAATTTCACTCTATCAGTTCTTGTCATATACCTAATGCTTCATTGCTGTGCTCTTTACACACAGAAGATGCTTTTTAGGATCTTACTGCAGATTATGGAGTTTCCCTGCTTCAGTGTCCTGCATGAGTTTCCCCTCGACTTTAGCAGTTGGTTTGTTTCCCTGGTCCCAAGTTTACTTTCTGAATTCAGTTTTCATTCTCATTCTTTTTTATGTGGATAGTCTTAATTCTTCCATCTCTTCTGTTAAAGTATTTCCAAAGTACCAGCCTTAGAACCTCAGATTTTCCAAGAATATCCATTCTTGCTTATTAATTTTCAGTCTACAAATGAGGGGAAACAGCTGACTTGACCACTGTTTTATCTTATATAAAAGAAGGCTGGGGTTATCACAGGCCTCTTGAGCAATGAAAAGTCTGACACATCTCTGTAAAATTCCACCCATTCTTAAAGCATCTGGATTTTTTCAGAGCTCCACAAAGTCCACATTCTTGTGAACTCACAGCATAACAATTTGGTAATAAACCCCACAATGTCAGGATGGTAGCCTAGCACCAGCTTAGCAGTTTTTATCTCTCTATTGTAAATCAAATTGACTATTCACACATTCCCATGTTATTTCTAGATATGCTCATTACTTAAATTCCTTGTGATCTGTGTCATAACTCCAGACATGTTAAATGTCCTGTGAAATATGTCCATACATTTGATGAAACCTGAAACTTTTTCTTGGGTGTTTTCCTAAAAGGATGTCTGCCTATGGAAAATTTGCAAGTTACCTTTTTGGTCATAAAAGCAATTCTGGGCTGTTTGGACTTTTGATTGTCCTTATCTTTTTCTACCTTGTTTTCTGTCACCGTTTTTGTTTGTGGGAGTAAATGCATACATGTGCTTCTATCTATGCATCTATTAAGTGGATTAGTGATGCATGCCTCACTCAGAAAAGATATTTCTAGTTTTTTTCCTTACTGCCTTTAACAGTATATCCTACTCAATGGCACTAGTGCAAATGTTAAGAGTTAATACAGTCTGTATGTCTACCCTGCCACATTATGGGGAGTGTAATCTATCTCACTGTTGACGGTTTCATGCTGAACCCATGATTATTTGTTTTCTGAGTTCCTGTTTTAGAATCATCAGCAAGGGATTGCTCTCTTTATTCGAAGCCTTCTTTAATAAAACATGCACCAGAGTATTTGCAAAGCTGGCAGCACAGTGAGACCTTGCACCCTTTGCTGCCAAGTGAGGAGCCCTCGAGGCTGCTGCCAGCACAATGGCACCATTAGAGGCACAGTCTCCAGAGAAAAATCACCTCTAGGCAGTCACAGTAAGAGTTGGAATTGTTAATGATTTTAAATGAGCAATGGAATTATTTGCCCAATTATTACTATTTTTAAAACTCTAGTCTGCAAAGCTGGTCAGCTGTATATATCTCGCTCCCCAAATGCAAATATTTCCTATTTATGTGACTGTCTTTTCATTTTGAACCTCACACTCCTTTTCATGAGTGGATCCCATGTGGTGGTGCCTGGACCATTTCTGAACAGCAGAGTAGTTTGCTGGAGGCAGCAGATGTCCTATATTTTGACATTATCATGGTTCCTGGCATTGTGTTGAACGACATTCTTACAAACAAGGTGGGGAAACACAGATTAGAGAAAACCACATTTGGAAAATAACATGAACATCATGATTATTGAGTTTACTGGAAGGAAACAATTTTGAATCAAGTCCATCTTCAGTGTTTTGATTTAATGATCTCAAAATATGAAACTTGCCTAAACATTTCAGTAGTTTGAAAGGATAGAGTTAAGGTTTAAAGGTTCTCATCTAGCTAGAGAGGTGGTCTGAAAAAATTAAATTCCAAATTTTACACTTAAGAATGGCACCTCAGAACTGGGAAATAACTAGGTAGATGGCAGTCCAGGGTAGGGGTGTGGCAATAAAAACAAAATAAAAAAAACAACCCTGGGGAGATATCATGGGTGGCAATGTGACACTTGATTCCTTATCAGCATGTTGTGACATTGGTAACACTGACATCAGGGTCTATAAATGGAACTGCTATTTGTAAAATAACTAAAGTAATCTTTCTGTTCTATTCCATAGCAGCAAGTATTCAGTGGTCAGGCTATGTCCTTCCAAGGGCTGCACCTCAAGGACGATTTATGTCAATTAGAGAATATCTAAGGGATAGCAATGAAGTTAATGCAAGACTGGGAAAACATGACTTAGAACAAAGATTGAATGGGGGTTGTTCTGGTGAAGAGGAATCTAAGGAAGAAATGGGACGAGTCTTCTCATATACAAAATGTACTGCAAAGAAGAAGAGGGTAATCTGTTCTCTATGATGTTGGTTAGTACAAGAAGTAATGAGCTTAAATTGCAGCAGTGAAAGTTCAAAGTGGAGATGGTCGGGATGGGACAGTATAATGATAACCACAGTGAGATGTAGGGATAGACTGTGGCTCTTTCACCCGCTGTAGCCCACCCACGCAAGGGCTTTCTAGACAAACAGAAGAACCCTGTTTGACAGGAATTGTGAAGATACAGTTGCCCCTAACCTTGGACATAAGTAGTTTTTGCATGAATGGCAGATGTATACACCAGCATGAAATTACCATTGTATAAACAGTTGATTAAAAACCAAAAGTAAGGCTTGACAAACAGTTCAAGAACTCAACAGGTCTTACTCAAGGACTATATTTGCATTTTCTTCCTGCCAGTCTGAAGCAGAGCTAAAATAAGTATTTCTGAGTGTAACCTATAGCATTGGTCTCTTTTCCCTTTTCAGATCTCAAGAGAGTAAAGGTTGTTTTGATTTATTTTCTAGTAGAAGGTTGTCTACACTTTCTGCATGTGATGGTGTACACTTCCTCTTGAGGTGCATACAAGAATCAGTAAATAACAAGTATATTACTGTTCATACTGGGTAGTATTTAAGTATGCATAAGAAGACATCTTTCGGTATTTGCAGCTGCAGAACAGGTTGAGCTTTATAGGCCCTGACTTTGTAAATATATGTTGGGTCTTCCTCTAGAATAGCCCTGGGAAGTAGGTACCATGTCTTGTGTGTGTAATTTCTGTGCTATGAAAATAAAAGAGAATGGATACTAGTGTTTTGGGTTGTTTGGGTTTTTTTCTGAGGGAGAAGTTACTACCTGCAGACATGATCTGGCTTCAGTACTGTGTGTGTTTTATTCAATGTTTCTGTTGCTTATGACAGTGAAAGAAAAAGCTCATAAAAACATGTGATGTTATAATCCAGGAAATGTGGACTTGTTGGAAGGCTGTTGTTTATGGTCCTCTGGAGCTAACAGTGCCATTGCTGGGTTTTGAGCAATTTCGGTTTGTCAGTATTCCTGGCTTTTAGGTGTAAATTAAATTGGCAATGTTCTGGGTTGCTGTTTAGGAACTAATATATTTCTGTTAATCCTGTTTTGCTTCCAGTGTTTTGCTCTGGAAATTAGGGTTTTTTTCCTTTTATGTTCTTTTAGTTTCCTCTGGTATTACTGCTTAATAGGCATCATTCTTTTGGGAATCAGGTATTCGTTATAGCTTGTCCTAATATTCTAAAGGAGACCAGCGTGAAGAAGAAAGGGTGATGTTGTGGTTCCACTTCTCTTTACAGAACTGCAGGGGAGGGAATCATTTAATGATGCCATATTGCAGCAAATATTTCTAGGATTTTTCAGATGAGCGCGTAGGAACAAAACAGAAATCCAGCTTTGGATTCTTCATGCTGTGTGGTTTCTCATTATCTATTGTTTCAAATCTGGGAGTCATCTTTCTCAACCTAAGATTTTTCAAGGAAGAATTTCAACCTTCATCAAGGCAGACTAATACTATTTCTTCAAACATGGATATACCAGGGATCTCCCCACCAGTGCACTTGTGTAATGTGTGATCTATGGTCTATGCCCAGAAAGCAGAAAGAGGCTGTCCATTTTCTGTCTTCAAACATCGACATTTTATTCCTCTCTGCTATGTGTTGTGCTTTGCTCTGCTCCCTAGCTATATGGAGTTGTCTTTCCTGTGATAACCTTAGCAGGTTTCTGTTATGATAGAGAAAGGTAGTGATGGCATATTTAAAGTCAATGAGTTTCATATTATTAGCATGTTCTATCTAAACATTGTGATAAAAGTAACAAAACACATGGAAGCAAAGTCACACGTGTATAAAGTATTATTCAGCTTAGTACTTTTAAAATAATATGCAGTATCAGTGCAAAATATTTTTCTTGTTGAAAGACATAAATCAAAGAGCAGCATTTACTGTTTTGTAACATATGCTCATGCTTGGCAAAACTAGTGGCAGAAAGCATGTCAAACGATGGTGCTTAGAGTATTAAAGTTTTAACAAAATGTCAGAGAAAACTGGAAACTGGTTAATCCACAGAAATCTATCATAAAGATTGCATTGCAAGGTGGTTTCAGCATGAATTCTAGTGACATATGGGAGCTTAAAATATAATCTAATGGTATATCTGTCGGTGAGATGTTTATGTAACATGATTGCAACAGAGATGTCTTGTTAATTTATTAGGATAATGAAAGTTGCAGTCTTTTTAGAACAATAAAAAGAACAAGTTTTACTCAAAGTCAATCTTAGTGCTGGATCCAAAACTTTCTTTTTCTCCTGTATACATTTATGAAAAGAGCAATGATGCATCTAGTTTGGAGTATGCTGAAGACTGGCAGCCTGTTGTATGGAAATCTATATTGCTGCTGTCTTCTGTTATCATGGATTGCTGCTGTGGGCATTAGTGTGTGTAGCCCAGCAAAGAGACATGATAGAAATACAGAATAAACCATCTCAGCCTGGAGAAGAGCAGGCTCTGGGGACACCTTATAGCAGCCTTCCAGTACCTAAAGGGGGCCAGCAAGAGAGGTGGGGAGAGACTTTTTACAAGGGTATGTAATGACAGGACAAGGGGAAATGGATTTAAACTGAAAGAGGGTAGATTTAGATTAGATATTAGGAGGAAATTCTTTACTATGAGGGTGCTGAGGCACTGGAACAGGATGTCCAGAGAGGCTGTGGCTGCCCCATCCCTGGCAGTGTTGCAGGCCAGGTTGGATGGGGCTTGGAGCAACTTGGTCTAGGGGAAGGTGTCCCTGCCCATGGCAGGGGGGTTGGAACTGAATGATCTTTAAAGGTCCCTTCCAACCCAAACCATTCTATGATTCCATGAATTGACTTGCCAAAGTGGAGGACAAAACTTTGTTCAGAGGAAGATCTGAGGGAAAGAATTTCATACAGGACTAGTCATGTGAAGGTCTTGTCCAGTGGAACCGGAATTGAAAAAGCTCTGTCTATAACGCTGAAGAAAAAACCTAAATTATTTCAATGTGTTGCAATATATAAACTAGGGGTTTGATTACTGTGGTTTTATAGAAATGCTATTACTTGGAAAAAATGTTTGAGTCACAGTGTGGTTTTAGTATTCATATTGGTCCTAAGTGTAAATATTTTTCTGTATTATGGAAGGTTTTTAACTTCAGCTGTTTTTTTTGATGAATGTGATTTGTAATGTGACAAGCTGTAATGTATCACTAATGCCCCATAAAAATGTATCTGATTTTGTTAAAATTCCACATGTGATGCAGTTAAAATACTTTCCAGTATACTTTATGTCAGTGCTATACTTACACTGATTAATCAAACACAGGGACAGGAAAGTAGAAATCTCTTTACTGGATTTTTTTCTCAAAAGGTAAACTTGTGCTAAATACTGTGATGGAGGATCTTTGCTGCAGTTTCTACCACAGCAAGGCAACATTTGTGCGTGACGGTGAGGAGGCATTTCCCAGCAGGTCTCCTGGTTGACCAGGTATAAAGCATGGCAGAGGGGGGGCATGTCCCAGGCATCGTGATGCTCTCTGGGGAGGCATGACAGCCATTTCACTGCACTGTGTTCTCCAGCACCTGGGAAACATCAGTGCCCAAGAGGGAAAGTTGTCATCGGTCTTATGCTGTTAGGGTGAGGAGTTGGAAGGGCTCGGCTCTGCACAAATGATCAGGCACTCTTGATTCTGGCCACTCTTATAGCTGTCTAAATGGGCATATTCCAGCCTCTTTTTAAAAGTTAAGGTTTGCATTTCATAATTATTTTAAATATGTTACAGGACTGATAAAATCCTATCTGATACATTGCTATAGAAGAATAGTTCTTTTAAATAAGGATGGAAGTTATTACTGCATATATATTCAGATCACATTTGTTCTTAGTGATTTTCTGGATACCCTGGAAGATGTATGCCCCTGAATATTACACTTCTTTCATGTATTCTTACTTTTCTCTCTCTGACTATTTATTTATTTATTTTAAACAAATGCTAGTGGGAGAGAAATCAATGCCCAGTTTCATAGATTCTGTAATATGAAAGGACAAGGTTGCAATCCATGTACACAATTACTTTTAGCTGTTGAAATATTTTCTGTATTTGAGAGAACAATGTTTATAAGTCACTGTTGGCTTGCTTTGTGTAGTAGGGAGAGTTGTGTGGGAAAAATGCCATATGATTGCCTTACTACAGACCCTATCATAATTGCAAGTGTACAGTATAGTGAATTAAGGTAACAGAGTTTGACTAGAAGGATCTACTGTTGGATTTAAGATTCTCCATGTTATATTCTTCATATACATTGGAGAAGAGAGATGTCCGAGGATATTAGTCCTTTTAATGCTGTTCAAGTACGTGCTAGCAGCATACCCCATACATCTGTGATGCTTTACATTTCTTGAGACCATTAGCGTCCACCGTTTATAGTAGATATAAAAATGGTGTGGTTTCACAGGCAAATTGAACATATTGTTTCATGACTATGGTTTGTCTGTGAACGCAAGGTTCAGAAAGGACCCCCTTGCGTTCTGAACTCCTTCTCAGAGGGGAGTTTAGGTGCAGCTGGATCCAGACTTAGTCCCAGACTTGGTCAACGGTTTATGTCTAAAGCTTATATGTTCACAATCTATCTTTTGTATCACTTAGCTAAGATTTCAAAGTTTCAGCATGCTTATTCCCAATTGACTTATTGACTCTCTGGAGCGATAAGGATTCTCTCAACCTTGCAGAATAACCTTGAGAGGCGTCCCTACTGAGAGGCGTCCCCTGGCATGCAGCCCACTGCTGTGCAGGAGAGCTCAATGGGCCCTGGGCTGTCTGCTGTTTATGGAGTAAGATGATTGACTTATATTTGCATACCAGCCATATTTTGGTTGGTGCATGCTCAACTAGCCCTTTGTTTTTGTATTGTTATCTGTCTCCCTCAAATCCACTTTGAGGCAGATGCAGCCATTGCGACCAGACGCATTCGTTATGACCGCCACTGGTGGTAATCACTTGAGCAGGATTAGGGGAAATAAAGGTCAGGCTTGCAGGGGGAGCACACTGTCACAACTTTCCTCTTGATATTTTTTTAATTTCCGGGCTATCTAAACATGGCCCCATCATTCAGCGCTGTTTCTTATGTGTTGAGCAGAGCCTTTGCAGCTCGCTTGTGTGTGGTTTGTAGATTAAAAGCCAACCTGATGACATTGTGCCATACTAGTATGACTGGTATTGTTTTGGCTAAATTCCTAGCTTGTAGACAAAATTGGTGACTAAATGCTAATTGATATGTGAATACAATTGTTACAAGGAAAAGGAGCAGAAAATGTCAGATATCTCAGGTATGTAACCTGCTTCAAAGTGGTGCACACTGGCACCAGCCCCTGGAGACTGTACCTGATGAAAGTTTCCATTTAACGAGTGCTGCTGTAAGGTGTAAGAGAAGATGTATTTCTTTTTGTGGATCAGGTCACTAATTTTTGCTGCTAGGTTGACAAAATCTTGTACCTCAAAGAAAACTCATTTTTGAGAGTTGTGTCTCAGTAAGGGTGAGCATCTGGTGTGGGAGAGCACCAGACTGGTAAACAGATTTATGATTCTACATTTACTACTAATTTGGTCACTTCTGTGACCTGCAGTGACATCTATCTGTGCTATAATTTCTTTTTCTATTATATTAATATTTCTCTGGCTAGCAAACCCCCGTAACAGTTGAAGCTGTTTTAATCTAGAATGATTTGATTATTAGTAGTATAAAATATTACGAAGAAGCTGCTCATAGTAAGAGAAGTACAAGTGAAATACAATGTAGCTTCTAACACAGAATGGTACTACTGTGGAGTAACTGGTGAAGTCCATTGTATTTTCAGGTTATCAGCAATAATTGCTATCAGTATTATGCCCTTTACATCTAATAACCTCTTTATATAAAGCTGTTTTCATAAAGCTTTCTGTTCTTCTGCATAATGTTTTATGATTCAGGCATCTAATGATTCCCCAAGAGAAAGCACACTGTATACAGATTGGCCCTATTAGTGCAAACCACGTAGTGAGAATAAATACTCTGTTACACATTAATTTTCCAATGATTATTTCTTGCCTTTCTTACAGATTCCAAGCAGAAATTGATAGCATTAGGCAGTATATAAGAGTACACTAATCTGACTTTACTCTCCCTGAAGATTCTTTACTCTTCCTGAAGATACTAGCTATATGCTGTCTGTCCTGCTTGAACACAATTAACAGTTTATGTTATATTTTTGATACATTTACCTAAAAAATATTTTTATATCCTATCAGTATTCACATATAATATCTTTAAAAAGAGGAATTTGGTATTATTTATCTATTTTCAAGGAAATTAAATTATTTCAGGTAATCAAGAGATTTTCAATATCAACAAGATTTGAAAAATAGAGCAGGTATCTTGAAATCCAGGGGATTAAATGCACTTCACCTGATTGCCTTTATGTAACATATGCATGAATTCCAGATTTAGTACCCTTTCTTTCTTTGACTGTACTTTTTTCTTTTTTTTTTTCTCCTTTTTTTCCTCTTTTGCAAAACACAGAAATACTTTGAATTTAGCTAGTTAAGAGAGTGTAATTTTCAGAAACACTTGAGTCAGCCTCCTTCTATCTGGAGTGGTTCAATTGGTGCATTTTATTTTTTTACTGTAGAGGAAGTTGACATTGACTAAAACTAAACACTTTGAATATTGAGGGTATTTGCACATAAGAATGTGAGTGCAGTGGGGAGAAAAAAATATTGCTTTCGTGTCACAACCAGTCTTCAGGAAGGACGCAGAATTTTGCCTTTTCTTTTAAAACTGTAGAGTATCAAGTATGAGAGTAAGTGTCACAAGAAACAGACGGTCTTTTTGTAGAACTTCAAAAAAGCTACAAAAAAAACCCACAACAAAACAGAGAACATGCTGCACATGTTATTAATAGCAGCAGAGCTCAAGAAGACATGAGGATCTGGAATATTTTGATGAGGAACCCTCAGGTCAGAGTTTTCAGCAAAACTTGAGCAACAAGGACATGCTGGTTCAGATGCTGCAATTATTTTGTCATCTTTGCAACCAGCCAGGGCTTTCATCTGGCTTGTAGGATGGGTTGGAGAGATGTTTGTTGGGGCTTTGGTTTTTTGTTTGTTTGGTTTTTGTGTTTTGGTCGGTTGTTGGGGGGTTTTTTTTCCCCTTCTCCTGTAGTGTAAACCCTGACAGCAAACGTGAGAGGTCAGAAGAATTCAGGACTAAAGATACTGAGGAGATAAGATACTGTGTGAGGTTTTCTGTTCAACACTGGGTTTCAAATTTAAATTATGAGATTATGCTATTACCTACTTTTTTACTGAGTAAAATATAAAATTAATGTGGAATCCACAAAGCATATTTACTTGAAATCACTAATGCTTAAATACAATTTCAGAGAGAGGCTAAAATTGATATAGCTGGCTTCTTCACTGTGTGAAAGCCACAGATGTTAAGAGTTGCAAAAGTAAAGTCAAAAGAAACACAGAGTACTGATCAGCACAGTTGCATCATGAATCAATCAATTTTTTTAATTGCTTAAATCTGATTGTTTTGGTAAGTACGTGATGGATAAAGCCAAAGTAATGTGTGCGAGCATATTCCTTGCACATTTTTCAACTTTCTTACAGCTTCCTTGCCCCATTTCAGTTATAAACCTTTTCTTACTAAGGGAATTCATTATGAGGAGGAAGAAAGAACAATATTATGTGAAAAAATGTGTTAAAGTGACTTCTTAGTATTGCATATTGATCAAAGCTGTCTAAATACCAATGAGGTGGGACTTCTCCAATCTTCAGTAACAGCTGATCCAGCTTAGTGGTGGTTATTCCTAGACAGAAAAGAAACAGTTGGTATTAGTACTCTTTTCTATTAACTGAGTTTTTGGTCTTTTTCAGGCACATCATTAGGATGGGGAGGGAGAGGTGTGAGTGTGGGGGACTGTTGATTTCTCAATGATTGCAAATTCTTTAATGCATTGCTGTGGTTCATTATATGTCTTAAGAAAACAAGAGGAATTTGTAAATACTCAAAGGGAAAAAAGTGTATATATAAGTTGAAATCCTTTAAATTGGTCTGTGTTAAAGATATGCAGAGTGTATATATCTACATATATGCACATAAACTAATATGAGGTAACATTTTTGTTTCTTCTAAAGCATCAGTTGCCTATTTAAAGTGCTAGGTGAATGATACGTGTATGAATACAAAAATCTGGGGTTTATAGTTATGAAAGTTTATGTACAGAAAATCAATGGAAGAGGTGGAATGGCTGTCTTTAAAGGCTCGATTATGAAGTAGTGCCTTGTATCCAAATCAAGTTGAGAGTGATCTCCACGTGTAAGTAACTCAAAATGTCCTTTTGTGTTCCCACAGAAACATTTGTTTGCTGTTTAAACTATTGACTAGCCAAAGTGAACTGCTGACAGATTGTTTTATCATTTTGCTATTGTTGCTACATGCAATTAAAAGCATAAGAAGTTCACTGCCAGGTAGCATCAACACCAGCCATCTCCAACAAAGACAGAAAGCATGTAAGAAACACATAATTTATTAATATAAGAAAGGTGAACTAGATGAGAGAGAATTTTCCAGGAATTTTCATTTTATATTCATTGAACACAGATGAAAGGAAAGTCAGAGCAGGTATGTTCTTACCTTTCCCCTTGAAGTTACTTTTAAGTTAAAAAAAATAAAAAATAAAAAAATATAAAACGTTTTGCTCTGTTATGCCTGTATCAATCCGTAGATCTGCTTCAGTCATTACACAGTGAAATGTGTAAATGATTTAATGTGACCGTGAGTCCCAGCCTAAGCACCAGAAGCATGTTTCTTCCATGGCACCTACATATGGTCCTAGTTGCATTAACTCCCAGAACACTGTGGTGTGTTGCACACACTAGAATTTCTCATATCTGTTACCAATACTAATCGTAGTCTTGTTTTACTACTATGGCACTTGTGACCCAGGTGGCTACAGTGGGAGCACAGTGAAGAGGATAGCAATAGTGATCAGCATAACATAGACTTAAATCTTCTGTTGTGGGAGACAAGGCAATAATGGAAAGTGGAGATTCAAGCCTATGCTGTAATTCTTATTCATTGTGTCTTTTGTCAGACAGATTTGGAGCAAACGTGGACTCAAAATTGCAATTTGCAAAAGAGAGCAACTGCAATAGACAAATGGAAGATAAGTCTAGAGAGGAGCTTTTCAGAGTAAGGACTGCTAGTGCTAGATACTTGTCTTTACTCAAAACCTGACAGTGCTTCACTCATTCTTCCTTCATTGCTTGTATATTTTAGATGGAAGATACGTTCTTACTGTGACTGATAGAAAATGCAAAGGTTTCAGGATGGAAGTATTGTCCTAAGGACTATGCTTCACAGATTATACCCTGCAGAGCTTTTGGTATATCATCTCGGACAGCACCTGTTTTTCAGCAGTTCCTTAGCAGTAAAGCTTTTAGAACTGAAACTCCCTTTAAGGTATCTTAAGTCACATTTTAGTCTCTTAAAAAATGTTGATTCCTACATATTGCAGAGATTTAAAAGCAGTGCTATTGTGGGAAGAATTAAAATACCTGATTTTATAGATGCAGGTTATAATTGGTGCTAGGTGCACACACAGGACTTGAGAAATTTCTTTAATCAACAGCTCACAGCCACTTTACAGTGGATAATTAATGTTACTTGCTGACTGAGAGCTGAGCTAGGGTAACCGAATGGTGTAGGTGAGAAGTGGGTTGGGAAGAAAATCACAGTGCACAAACAAGTAGCATTCACACAGCACACATCATGCCCTGGAGAATTTCTTGCCGGTGTAAAAACAACTTTACAAAAGCAAACAAGTTTACAAAATAAATCAGAGTTTTTAAAGCTGTAAATATTTAATAATAAACCCACTACAGAAAATACAGTAATTTCTATTGGTTTGATGGTTTTGTGAGATACACTTCCAAAACATTCTTGTTTTCAGTCAAGATCATCTATGCCAGTGATCACTTGTATTCCCAACAAACTAGATATGTTACTCTAAACGTTTTCCTCTATTATCACCTGGTTGTTCATGTTCTTTCTCCCCTCTGCAAGAACCTATTGCATTATTTCTCTGTATTTATGCCACCGGCAAAAACGGTTAAGAAAATTATTATTGGTGTCATACTGTAGACAGTAGGGCAAAGATTCACCATAGACAGGCTTGTCTGTGGTCATTCCTACTCCACTTTGACACTGTATCCACCTTTTCTAAATAAAATGTCAGACTATAATGCATTTTGCATAAATTTGTATAAGGCAAAGCCAGACAGTTTGATGCCTTCAGTATCCTTTTTGTTTCCTAGAAGAATATCAAGTGCCTCAAGTTTTCTCAGTGCACTGAATAAGTATGAAACTTTTTTCTATAGATATTCACTGAATTTTCAGTCATAATTAACTTGTGGGACTTTGTATATTTCAGTTGAAGGATTAACTACTTCTGCCCTTCCTCATGATACACAGTAAGATCATCTCCTTCTATTTCAACAACACTATTCTGTGCAGTGAGAACATTTTAGTTAAAACAGCAGGTTATCTAGTACCAGATATTTTTCCCTTTCCACTTTTCCAAAAAAAGAGAGCTTAGTAACCTGGCAATGCCATGTTCAACCATACACAGCTGAACTGGTCACATAATTTCTCTCTTTTTTTTTTTTTTTTTCATGTTTCAATATATATTTTTTTATATTAAAGCCTTAAGTTGTAGCAGTTGATTTGAGGAATCAGTAATATATAGACTTAATCCACTATTCCTAAATCACAAGACTTTATTTTCCTTTCAGTAACAGTAATTGTAAGAAATACAGAGCATACACCTTCATTTTATGATGAAAAGTTATATTTTCAATATTTAAATAAAAATGCTAAATGAGATTTAAAGTAATGGTGTTTCATATTTCTGTTGTTCAAAGGGCAGCCTCGAGGTAAAGATGAACATTTTTGAAACACTCTTTGCATTTCTACTTAGGAAGACATTGCCAGAATTTCTAAGTGAGGTTTTCAAAATTATTTTCTCTCTCATTACTTATGTAATTATCGAAGCTCATAGCTTTAATCTTGATGCTTTATTTGTCCTGCACTGCAGCTACATGTGGATTTACTAACAGTAGGGTTCACTAATGCTGGGTTTCTGATATCTATTCCTTCCCTTTTATCGTTAATAGGATAGGATTTTAACTCATAAGTATAATGCTGATGGATATAATGAATGGCTTAATCAGTGACTTCATCTTTTCATCAGTGAGGTAGTCCAGTGACTTGCTGTTAATGCTAATGAAGTTGCTAGTGAATTTAGAGAAAAAACATTAACTGCAATCATTTAAGATAGTAGAATTGAATTTGGATTTTAATTCACAATGTTGGTAACTCTAAAAACTTATCAGAAGTAGAAAATGTTCTTATTAGACTTTGCAGTATATCACTTCCAGAATTGTGAATGAAGGGTATGTTTCCATGGTTGTTTTGCATACATACTAAAGCAAATACCAACTTTCTCCTAAGCAAGTGAAAAATACCAAAAAAATATAACAGAAAATGGTGATGATTCAGTTCATGAGTTGTTTCAGTTCATTGTTAAGATCTCTACTGTTGGGAAAACCTAAAAAAAATTAGCCATCTGTATTTCAGGACATGTTCTAATACCTTGAAGTAAATCAATATTCTCATTGCTACTTTGGGCACGCAAAAGATAGAGGGATTGAAGAAATCTCAGATGAGGTCAACTTTAAAAATACAGTGAAACTGAGTCTTCTTAGTTCTGCATACGTTGCTGAGAAGGTCTTCTTGACCATCCTTTCAGATGGGGCGTTCCAGTTGTGTCCCAGTGAGAAAGCCAGTTGCATTCAGTGATCATCCTCCCAGCCTGTTTGACCTTGTTTTCTGCCAAAGGGAACAAGACCTTGGGATGGCTCACACCACCTCCTTGCGCACTTGCCATAGGCAAGCGGTAGGCACAACCATTGTATCCCGTGGCTACTCACAACAGCTTATGGGAAGCACTGTAGCTATTCACAGAGTAGGTAAAAGATGCTAATAAGGGGAATTTAAACTGTGTGCAGAAATACGAAAAGAAGCATATTTCAGTGTTCCAACAGTATTGTTTGGGTTGGATTAGGATTTTGGAATGAGTCAGAGACTTCTGTAAGCAGCACTGGTAACTGAGAAAGCAGGGCTTCTCTCAGTCTAAGAGAAACAAGGATCTAAATGTGACTAGAGGAGCTGTCTAGCAAATGTAACATAAATTATGACCCAAACGTTTGTTACTACATATTGCTTGTCACTTTACACTTCAGAACAGGTGTTAGCCGCAGTCTCCTGGCAAAATTGTATCTTTGCTAATTAAATTCTGCCCTGCTAAATTCCCCCTGAAATTTTAATTGGATTTTGTATTCCTCACTGTATGCCATAAATTGTTGTGTGAGGCTGCTTTGTGCTATTAAATGGCTGCATTTAATTGGTGGGTGACATACTCCTTATTCCTTAATACAGTGTCTTATCATTTATGAAGTGATTTAAAATTTATTAATGCTGATAGCTACAATCCATGAAATCTTCATGAGACCAAACTCATTCTTGGTTTCCCCCAGTCTTCTCAAGTGTTTTTTTCTGGCTAAAATTTGTGTTAGAAAATCGTCTCAAGGGAATGTACAGGTAGAAGTGTAAAGTGTTTCCTTCAGAAAAACCCACCCCAACTTTATCCATGCTGAGAACTGGTTTAAAAAGAGAGTGTAGTATAAAGACAGATTGTAAAATGAACTAAGCTGAAACATTGTTCTCATAAGGCAGACATATTTTGCAACATGCTACCAAAAATTGCTTTTCTCTGTGCTTTAGACTATTCACAAGTTAGCACTTCATAACACACAATGGATTAATTTGCACATACCTTAAATATATACTTGAACTGGATTTAGGTAATAATAGGGCCATAAACACTTCATAGTCTACCAAAGTTGAAGTTAAGGCAGACAGCTTGAAAGCAAAATTGTTTCCCTTGTTTTTTTCCTAATATGCTTCTAATTAATTTTTCTTTTTAAGAAGGGCTTTTCTTTGTTGCAATATTTTTTTTTTCATTTCCAAATTTGATTTGATTTTTGTCTTCCTGTAATTTAAGTGCTAAAATACTTCTAGTCTTTCTAAACTGGAATTATTTTTGCCTTGATAGCACTGTTTTTCATATGATTGAGTTTCTAATGCTATCTAGTGTTGCCATGGTGGTAAAAGCAACTGAAAACAAGCACCCAGTGTTAGCCTGACGTTCTTTCCAGTCACCTTTCTGGGCTGAAAAACGTCTATTGGCAGATCCTGAACAATAATAAACCCCCATGACTCTATTGACAATCAAAACCATCTGAGCATCCTCCACTGTACTGCTGTCTTTTCTCAGAAAAAAAATTCTTACTGCAGTTTCTGAGTTAGCAGTGACTCTGAAATATTGACATATGCTAACTCCGCAGAACACAGATGATGTAAGTACAACTTGGTATGTCTACTCATGGTAAAACAGCACACATTTAAAAGATTATTCTCAACAAAGTCAGTGAAAATTCTTTTTCAAAGAAGGTATAATTTCTGAATATGCAGTTCAGATGTAAGTCCTCAGGAATTTTGTCATTATCATGTACAAGTATGACGGTTTGGTAAATTCCTATTTTTCTTTTTTTCTTGATATTTATATGGGATCTTTCTTTATATACTTGATATTCAAGTTATGTAGAGAATGTCTGTAGCTAGGTGTATGTTTATATGCATAGTTTTATGCATTAGACCATGTGTTCATACTCTGCTATTTAGAGTGGTTAAATATTTCAAAATATGGATATTTAAAAAGAAATATAGCATATTTTTATGTATGTTTTCAGAAAAAAATCTCAATTTCTTTTTTTTTTTTTTCCTGTGTTCTGCTCTTTTTTAATGGATTGCTTGCTAGTTTGCCAGTAGGCTCTTTAAATGTTGGTATTATGTTAATTCTGTATCTTCAACTATCGACCTTATTCGAAGTGCACTGATGATCCTACAGAAAATGTTAACAATATAGTGCTATTTTCCTTATTTAATGATGCGTCAAATAGTTATAATGAACACAGTCATGAATACATTTGGGTTAGTGAAGAGGATAACAGTGTGATTAGTGCACCATCGATATTTATTTTATTTATTCTAATTAAGCTGCCAGGCTGGCTCCTATGTATAATTTCATCCAAAACCAAACCAAACAAAAAAATAACTTGGAAGGAAAGTTATGGTTAAATTTCCATCCACTTAGCATTAAATATTATTAGGCCCTTTTCCCCCCTTTGTCCTAGTAAGTGTTCTACAGATGTTGATCTGTTTTATAATTGTGGTTCTGATGTTGGAAGGAGTTTTTTATCAGTGATCTCCAGCTATATGTGTAGTAAGGCTGCAGGGAGAATTTGGGGTGTGCCTGAGGAGGTGCAGAGGTTGAGCTTAAAGCTTAGTGGTGCATCCTCTCAGAGAGCTACTGCCCACCATTCTGCTCCTGGGCTTCAGGTATTTACTGTGCTCGTGACCACAGGAATATGGGTGCTTCGGTTTTTCTGGGGTTGAGGATGACCCTCTACTTTATGTTCACATGCACTTATGTTTATGGTACTTATTAATATAGTGTTTACTCTTGTTAATGGCCAGACAGTTCCATCAAAATGATTCTAGCTTGCGTTGTCCTCCAGTAAGGGCTGTTTCACTTCAGCCCTTTTAGTTTTGTTTTTTGTATGTATCTTTACTGAGAATTTTTAAACAGCGCTGCAATGTTATAAGTTTGCAGACCAGATGGTTTTTGGTTTCTTTGAAGAAAAAGTCTCCTATTTCTTCCCCTTTCGCTCGGCAACATTTTTTGTTTCAATAACTCTTAGTACTTTACAAAGCAAGAATTAGACTCAGTCTGTGTTTGTGTGCGAGTGCTTGGTACAGTAATAAAGTATTTCTTAGCCATTTTACCACCGTCCACACAAGTTGGATGTAATTACAGACCTTGTGCCCAGGAAAACATTGGGTTTGTGGCCTTTCCACTCGTCTGACAGCTACATGAGATGTTCCAAGTTAAAGAGGCTATTAAAGCCACTTGGGACAGTTCAGCTCTTCAGTGTTCCCACTTCTAACTTGTGATGAAATGACATGATAAAACTCTAATGAGAGAGATCAGTATCTTCAACTCGGTGCCTGCCAAAGATACATGCTGCATATTTCCATTTATTCTTTGCCACATAAGAGGCCCTTCATTCTAAGCTTTGGACAAATAGTTACCTTATGCAACAGTAGTAATAAAAGATTTCCTAATAAATACTACAGCATATATGTACTTGTAACATAAGCAGACTGCAGCAGTAATTCAAATATTGTACAAAGTTGGGAGCACCACAGATAGCACAGTGGCTTTAATAAACATGTTGACAAGGTGGCTGTTAGATACGTGCTGCACTGATGTGCTCCTGAGCCATGACAGCCTCTTGGAGACTGAGGATGCTACAGAGCAGGGGAGGAATCCAATTTTCAGGTTTATGGTAATAGGGCTCACTGTACTTTCAGTTTCCTGCTTCTGCACAGAAGCAATGTGTTCCCTGCAAATAAGAATTTTGATTCATGAATCCCACAGACATATAAGGATCACTTTTCAAAGGAAGAACGAAGTTAGAAAATAGGAATATAAATGTAGATACTGACACGCGAGATGCAAATAAGCCTTGGGTTGTAGGGGTATGCTAAGAATGTTGCTGTACAAGGAAGAAGCCAGTTTAAATAGGGAACACACAAGCACGGGTATGGAATACTTGTAGGCTCATGAAAAATATTGTCAAATTGCTTGATTTTTTTAAAAAAAATTTTTGGGTAGTTTGGCACAGAATTTGAGTCATAATTCCTTCAAGAATGAAGCTGTGCAGTTGTGTCAGAAAAATATAGTGATTATGAGGTACTAATAATAGTATTTTCCATTGCTGCATTGTGTATTATACATTATTGTATTATTCATGTGTTTTTCTCTCAGTTTTTTTGAAGAAGGGTATTTATTTCAAAGGCACGAGAGAGGTGCAGCCCACATGGGCCCCTCAGCATAAAGATGTAGTGTTTTAACTTTTGTATTTGAGACTGATTCCCTTTTATGTATGTTAAAATATTGTACTGGATTCTTTTTAATGAACATTTACATGCAGATATCCTGCTTTTCCAGCCCAAGAGGCAACCTTATGTAATACATATTTGCATATTGACACAGTTACAATACTAGAGCTAGAGGAAAACAGAATAAAAGTCAACAGTGTGTATTAAAATCTACTTGTGGGAAAAGTTCCTTTAAGGGTTGGCATTATCTTGTCTCAGTCACATCTACTTCAAGAAATAGGCATAGCCTCAAGCAATGCCTGGAGTTCCTACTCAGAAGAAAAGTTATAGGCAATTTTGTTAAACTAAAAACTTCTGAAATGTGAAATGCGGTGACGAAGTCTTCTTGGTATGGTACCTGGGAATGGCAATGCAAACCGGAGGGGAATACAGGATACCAAGTAAAACAGGATATTACCTATAGAGTAGGATTTAACATGGTTTTGTGGTACACAAAAGCCAAAAATTTGAACTGGACTAGAGTAAGTGAACTCTTCTACTGAGGAAAATGTGAAAGGAGGTTGCTTCTGCCATGGATTTCACAGAAGGCAGCTGCTTAACGGCCTATTTGGGGCTCTTCAGGTTTACAGTCTTCTGCACCAATTAAATGCAGAGAGCTGAAGTAGATGTCTTTCTCCTTTCGCCTTTTCCATCTCCTGTTGAAACAATTCCACTTCCTGCTACCTTGTGCATACCTATCCACAACCATTAGCATCTTGTTACCCACCAAGTAACTTTTCCTTTGTATACTGTTTCTACAACCTGGAGGGTTGGGTGTCAAAAGAATTTATTCTTGCCTCTTTCAGCATGGTAGGAAAGTAGTTGGGATACTGCCAACAAACCTGTGCTGTCTTTTCTGATATAGGTGTCACAACAGAGTTTCCTACAGAAAAGTCCTCTGAGCCTTGAGGCACACGGCTCCCACTGAAATATTTTGAGAAGGCAGCAATGTAGTTTCTGATACCAGCCAGGCTGTGTGAAGGACGTCTAGGAATGTTGCAGGTCTATTGCAATTTTCAGGAAATATTGATGTAGTTCTATCATTATCAGGGTCTATAATTAACATTTCTATAAACTTCATTCACATGGTACTGTATAAATAGTTCTCCACAGCAAAGATACATGTAATTATCCTTGAAAAAGCTTGCAGAAGACAGAGGACTTACCCCAATAGGAAAATAAATTAAGTTGTTCCTAAATCTATATATATGGATGACTTCAGAAAGACTATTCATTATAACTTACTCATTATTAAAAGAAAATTAATTTTTGCAAGCTCAGTGAAGTGTCATATGTAAAAAAAGTGAGTTTTTTTAATGTTCTAATGATGTCTAGCTCTTATCAGTAAGTTTTTAGCATATTGTTGTTGGACAGTCAATGAGAGCAATGTTCTTATTCTTTCATAACCAGATCTTTACTTAAAAGTTGAAGTGGTTTAGATACTATGATGTCCTGAATATTTCAGGTAAAGACAGAATGATATTCCAGAACATCGCCTCACACTGCATTGCAAGCTAACGTATGTTAATGAATAAATATTTTTCTAAATTGAACAAATGGCACAGGCACCAGACAGCAGGGCTTTCTTCTACAAATTACGTTTTTCTCCTTGTGGCCTTGGATTTTTAATACAGCTATGGAATAATTAAGCAGAGTGGAGTATTAATGCAGTTTTATAAATAATGTTAAGGTTGCCAGATGTTGTTCATTTTTCCTCTTTTTTTTTAACGTACATCAGCGTTCAAAATGTAGGCTGATAGTGCGTTGTGGGGAACTTAGATATGTAAGACCAAATGTTGTAAGGTATTAAAAATTAAGCTTATGTAGATGATACTTTACTGATTCATTCATTTGGATATACCCCTCGCTTCTATTTCCAGTTTTGAAAAGACCAACTCTTCAATCAGATAAAAGGGCAAAAGTCCAACCCATATAGTCTTTCAATGAAGTCTTCTCTTAAGTAAGAAAACTGGGAGATTTATTTACCTGTTAGAAACTAATATTCAATGTCTAAGCCCCTTCATCATATCCAGAGCATATGTTATTGTTTTGGACACCATTTTTGCTCTGCATAAATTTCAAGTTAATGTATCCAAATGAGGTAAAAGTGTAGGGATCAGCTCAAAACATGAGGATGAGTACAGGTTGCAATGATGAAATTGATGGTAGGGTGCAAATGTAAGTATTTGTTTTCCCCACATGATCTTTGCCCTTAATAAAGGCTGGGAGGAGAAAATAATTTGTCATTTACACCGACTCAGTGTGAATGTACATTTTACCATAAAAGTTCTGTTACTGGAAACATGGCCTATTCAAGCGTAGAAGACAGTTGCTAATAATTGTTTTCAAACATCAGAAATAGTCTTCAGTTTTATGCAAAAAGTTGGGGTTTAGGGCATTTCCATCAATCTGCAAAATCATCTTTTTGGAATACAGTTGAGAAATTCAGTATATATTTGCATCAAAGGACAAAAAAATTGTTCCCTCTGCACCCAAGTTGGATCTTTAATATTAGACGAAAAGAGAACAGTACTTTCAAACTGAATCATTACTTATACATATGCCTCATTTGAAAACACATAAGAGATTTCATATTTGATTCTTTGGTTGATGAGACCACCCATGCAAAATCTTCTCCATTTTTAGCTATTTTTGCAAGTATGTCCTTATTAATACAGGTATTTCCACAAATCTGCAAGTTAGATACCACCAAATTAATTTGCTCAGATACACACAAGCGTGCCACAAGAAACTTGCCAAGTGAAGACTAAGCAGAGGCTGAAAGAGGCTGATTGGGTTCAGGATACTGGCAGGCCTTCAGAATTGATTTGATTGAGGAAGTGTACTGTCAACAGAACAAGAAGGCCAGGATAATAGCATAGGACCAGAATGACGGTATTTACTGCTTCAGGTGTTTGTGGCTTCCTTCCACTCATTCAGAACAGCTCTGACTGACTTCTCGTGGGTGATGTCGCCCTCACTGTGCTCAATTAGATTTTCCAATTGTTATGGGCTGCTTATGCAAAAAGATGTACCATGGATCTTTTAAAAGATCTATAAAGTTGATTTTTTTTTAATACTCTACATGTTTAATTATTCAGTCCCTTAGGAAATAAGTTAACAGAACACAGCCCAAATCCACTGGAAGTATCACAGTCAAACAGAGCTCTTGTCCACCTGTTTGTTTATGGATTTTATATAATGATCCAATTAATATTTAAGAGATGCACGATTCATTTCCTGACTTTTGTTCAGGTGAAAATTTTTAGCCCTGTGTATTAAATATGTGCACTTAATTATCATCCTTTTTACACTGGAGGTTTTCTGGTGTGGTAGAAGGTTCAAGTAGGCCTTGAGTAGTCTCTTGGCATTCTGAGTTAGTCCTTCAACATGTATACCCCAGTTCGGCTTCCTGGGGGATGTTCAGTTTCTCATTAAGGTTAAATCCCGTGAGCTGGATGAAACCAGTGGTGTTTTTCTGTAAGCAGTTTTCAATGCTAAAGCATGGTATTGAAGATATTTAGGCTTTTTATTTAACTTCAACTTGATTTCAGTGACTTAAGTGTGGAAGAAAATAGTAATGAATGATGCAGTAACATTTTCTTAAGTCTTGAAACATAATAAATACTTTATATCTTCACTTTGTAGATTACTCTGAAAAAAAAAAAGCCCATTGCCTGCTTCTACCTGATTGCACTTGTCTTTTTGAAAATAGTTATTTTCACTTGAGTTCTGTTCATTTTGTGATTTAATGGCATTGAAATAGATCACTTAAGAATTGATGTATTCATTTTTATCATATTTACATCAGCTGCAGTTCACATTTAAATAGCAATTTGTTATTTCTGCCTAATGTTGGTTTCCTCAGCAACGATTGATATCATCCTCATGGTTATATATTGCAACTTCCTACTGCATCTTTGAAGATCTACTCTTACGAGAAGTGAAAGTAAATTTCTTGGTTCTTCTGTATAGCTGATAATCAAATTGAGCTTCAAGAAAATAGACCTTTATCCTGGGCTTCTTAATATTCAGCTTCCCAGTATTCTACCATAGTCTACTTTTAATTACAAATTAACCTAAGCTGCTTTCCCCGTCCCCCCCCGTCCCCCTCCCCCCTCCCCCCCCCCCATTAAAAAGTCCCTTACATATAAGATAGATTTGACATGTTTAGTATGGTTACTTCTGTGTTCAGGAACTCCTTTTTTAAGTGATACATTTAATAGGGAATTAATAAACTTTACTGCAGAATTGTAATGTATACTAGTCTGCTTTTTGAAATTTACAGATTGATGGATTTTTTTTCTTTATAATTTTACAATTAGTCGAAGTGAGAAATAAGTAATGTTTAGCACTATCTTCATATTGACAACACTCGCCACCCATGTTTTCTTCACATAACGTTTTCTTAATGTCACCCATGCTACACTAAAATCCCTTTCAAACATGATCCAGCCTTAATCAATGTGCAAAACAGACATATCATTGTCAACCTTATCCTCAGAAGAGGTTCTCTGCTCAATGAAGTAAGTGGGTTAGATAATATAAACATAAACTGTGGCAGAACTATGGGATAGGATGCTTCCAGATACTGTATAAAATGCTCATGGTTATCTAGCATTACTTGTTTGCCTACAGAAATCAGACATGTAATTTCAATAGCGAGAGAAATCCCTGAACTTTAGACATTTAAATAAATGAAACTGGATCAGATATATTATAGATTATTGTGTTCTGGGATAGGCTTGATACATAAACACAGCACTTGGTCTGCAGGAAACACCGAGCGTGAATGAATGGTGGAGATCAGAAGAAAAAAGATGACGAGCATTCTTGCATGTGATTTGCGAATTCCCACAGATCTGGGAAAGAGCTGTACTCCAAGTTACACAGAAAGTGCCAGTGTACAGCATTGCAGAGACTAGCACTGGACAGTGTGGTGCCTAGCTGTTGCTGGAGTCACAGAAAGAATATAGTTCCGATGGCATGGCACGTGCTTCTGGCTAATTAGGCATCGTTGACTTCATATCACCAGGCACCACTGTGCTGCATATACTCATCTCTCCGTTATGTGAGGAACACTTGGACTTGCAGGATCTCCACGGTGTTGAATCCAATAACTTTTTAGATCATTCATACTGGTGGGAGTAACTGAGCTTATGGAAGCAGAAAGATTGCAAGAAATTGCCAGGTTCTAGGAGCTAGAAGGTTTTTGAATACTATTGCACTGATACAGTTCTCCCTGTCTGTTTCTGATCGCTCTTTCTTTTCCTAGAAATATTGTAACAGTGGAAATTTACTTATGAAAGCATTTTGCAGCAAGTGCCCTAAAGTACAAATGATTTTCACTGAAATCATTAGGAAAAAACCCAGCAATGACATTTAATGGGTTGCACCAGGACACCTATTCTGTAAGTTACCCAGCTCACCGTAAGCAAGAAATCAACCTGAAGTGCCTACCTGAAAATTAAATTTGGTTCTGCTAATGCCATGAAAAGCCTACTCTGAGCCCTGGAATCAATTTTGTAATTTCACTTGTCCATCAAAACACCTTTTTTTAATAGCTGTATACTGTTCTACAGCAATTATGGAGTCACATTTCCTTCTTCCCTTCTTTCTTTGCCGCACCCCCCCTCCAAGTAAGGAACCATTTCTACAACTTGAAGATGATTGTTTTTTGAGAATGTTACCAATTTAATCTAAAAATCAATTGAGTTTCACTGTAGTCAGAAAATTGTACATCCTCTTTCGTATCCAAATCCTCAGAGCCTTAGGGGAAAAAGTCTTTGAAGTGAAATGTAAAAAGAATTTTAATGTTTTATGCAGAAAGACAGAAGGGGGGGGGGGGGGGGGGGGAGAAGAGAGAGAAACAAGTACAATGTGCTTTTTCCAGTTTCTCTGATGTCAAATGTGTTCAGCAGTACACAAACTCTGACTTTCCTTCTCCCCTTTGTATCACCCCATTGATTTCAGTGTATGGTGATTTCAGTGTACTCTCCTCAGCTTTGAAGATCCCTGCAAACAAACTCTTCTAACATTCTTTCTGGCTCTGTTTTTGAGTGAATAAGTGGATAGTGAAGAATGAAGTGATGCAGTGAACCAAGTTTGAGTGTTCTGAAGGGTTTTGGAATTTCAAAATATGTTTTCCCTGTTACTTATGATTTTGTAAGTAATTTTGCAGTTTGTTCTGTGCAAATGCAAAACCGCTGAAGAAATTCTTGAAAAAGGAGAAAGTGGTGGTTCTATGTTTAAAAAATAAATAAAATGCATAGATATTGCTACTAAAGGTGTTCCATGATCTGTTACATAAACAGGATTATCCATTTATTTAATATTTATGTGTAGCATTCATCTCATGGTACAGGGCCTGTAGTGTTGAGTTTCTCAATTAGTCTGATAGCCTATGGCCTGCATTTAGATAAATTAATATGTCTTAAGACTGTTAGCTAAGAATTTTTTTGTATATTCTAAATCAAAACCTTCAGTCTGGTGTAGGTATCATCCATCGGTTCTCTCCATTTTATTTTGGGAAGCTACTGTTTTGTGAGTGGCTGGGCAAAGAAAATCCAATTGATAGCAGCACAGATATGAGAGATTAAATAGCTTAAGTAGGTACTGATTCCCTACCTAGGAGTCCATAGATGTTTGTATATTTTAAAGTAATTTTGTGGTTTGGGGTTTTTTTTTCCAAAAATACTATGTGTGTAATGCAACTATGTTATTCTCCACAATGTATATGTTATTATTCTTGTAAATGGCTGCTTTATAATAGCATTTAATTCCAGAACCTGCTGTAAGCTGAGTTCTCATGTTTTGTATTGGTGAGCAAAAGACAAATACCTCAGGTGATCAGGAAGATTGTTTAATGCCAGCTTTCACTGAGCCTCCAGACCTGCTGAGCAAAAATGCTGTTGAAGTGGCCAAACTGTGCTTCATCATACTTCTATGCTGACAGTGTCCAGAATCACTGATCGAAGATGTAACTAGAGAGACACTCTTTTGGATGAGTTTGAGCAGATGAGCTTAGGATTAAGACAGTTCCCAACAGGATCCTTTTGTGTCATTGTTGATGCTGAAGTAGTTCTCCTTAGCTCGGACATGATGCTGAATGTATGCATGTATTGCCCACTGCTGTTTCAGCCATGCTCAGACAATTTGATGATGGTTCAGAGGAGAGTGATGTTAACGCATGGCCTTAGAATCCTCTCTATGTTTTAGCCACATTTTCACTGTTTTGCATGTTTATGTCATTTTTTTTTTTCCACAAATCAACAAATGTCTTGTCTTTAGTCTGCAGGTGCTACCATAGTGTTAGTAATATGGACCACTTGAATTCCTACACAGAGTGCACACTGTAGATGTGTATGTGTATCTA
Source organism: Astur gentilis (assembly GCF_929443795.1). Classification (NCBI taxonomy): domain Eukaryota; kingdom Metazoa; phylum Chordata; class Aves; order Accipitriformes; family Accipitridae; genus Astur; species Astur gentilis. Next base: position 9,475,635 of record NC_064905.1, read on the forward strand.
TATATCAATCTAAAGTATGGCCCTGCTGTCGTGTACGAACAAGAGTATTGTGAGGCAGTGAAACCTACTGATAAATCCTGAGGTTTTTTAAGAAAAGTTGGCTTCTTTTTTTCCATTGTGTGGTGTTTCTGATAACTATCTTGTGTCTAAATACTCTCATGCTCAGCCAGTAATGCTACAGCTTTCATTTTAGGTTGATCGTATTTAAAGAATTTCTAAATTTTGACTTCTCTTAAGTAGGCCGGAAAAAAATAGGAGTTTTGGTATTTTCTGTATGAAGAGGTTTCTATTTTATGTTTTACTAGTTGTTTGTTTTTCTTCTGCAGCACTTCATCATCTGTCATTCCTTGAAGTACAAGCAATGATAAATTGCCTGTCCGTGTTCAGGGGAGTCAAGAATGCTTTGCTTCTCTCGGGATAGGTGCCATATTACTAGGACAATGTATTGATTTGGTTGACTGCTGATGTGTGATGCAGGAAAGGAATGAGGAAGTGAACTTTCTGAATGTGAAGTAAATTGTGTTGCTGATGATACACAAGTGATTTAGGAAGAAGCAATCAATCAGATTCTCTGTGCTGGTAGCAGTGCTACATAAAATTTAATATATGGAATCATAGAATCATAGAATGGTTTGGGTTGGAAGGCACCTTTAAAGATCATCTAGTTCCAACACCCCTGCCATGGGCAGGGCCACCTTCTGCTAGACCAGGTTGCTCAAAGCCCCATCGAGCCTGGCCTTTAAACAGTTCCAGGGATGGGGCATCTGCAGCTTCTCTGGGCAACCTGTTCTAGTTGCCTCACCACACCATAGTGAAGAATTTCTTCTTTATATCTAATCTAAATCCACCCTCTTTCAGTTTAAATCTATTACCTCTTGTCCTATCGCTACATACGTGTGTAAAAACTCCTTCTCTGACTTTCCTGCAGGCCCCCCTTAAGTACTGGAAGGCTGTTGTAAGGTCTTCCTGGAGCCTTCTCTTCTCCAGGCTGAACAACCCCAACTCTCTCAGCCTGTCCTCATAGGAGAGGTGCTCCAGCCCCCTGATCACCTTCATGGCCCTCCTCTGGACTCGCTCCAACAGGTCCCTGTCCTTCTTATGTTGGGGGCCCCAGAGCTGAACACAGTATTGCAGGTGGGGTCTCATGAGAGTGGAATAGAGCTGGGGGGAATTGCCTCCATCGACCTGCAGATCATTCTTCTTTTGATGCAGCCCAGGATACGGTTGGCTTTCTGGGCTGCAAACACACATCGTTGAGTCATGTTGAGCTTTTCATCAACCAACACCCCCAAGTCCTTCTCTGCAGGGCTGCTTTCAATCCATTCTTCACCCAGCCTTTATTTGTGCTATAGTAAAGCAACAGTTCTTTTACAATCTAAATCAAATAGACAGTGTTCTGCGCCAAACTCAGATTCTTGCAAAAATGACTTGCAGCATTTTTGGGTTTAGTGTGCTTTACTTTCTACATTACTGACATGTGATCTGATAATTCAGAAATATTGAGCTGACATTCATTAATTCTGCCTTTTTCTTTTCAAGAGCCACAGATTTTTCATCCTAGACTGCTTATAACTATTTTAAATTGGTTGGTCTTTAATTTTATCTTGTGTGTAGGTTGTTTTGAGTCCCAGATACCTTCAGAAGGAATTTATTATAGCCACAGGTAATTGGACTTCAATATCTGTAAAACATCCACTGGAAACATGAACTGACCCATTTTCTTTTCTGGCAGATGTTTTGCAGATATTGCACTTATACCCAATTAGCTTTGGGTACTTTAGCAGTAAACATTAGCATTCACGTGCAGATGACTATAATATTATTTTCTCTCCTTCTCCGTGTTATGACATGAAAGGGATAATTTATCCTTCTTGGAAAGAGAGAGAAGTATCTTAATAAAAGCTTGAAGAGACTTCCTGAACTACTACTTCTCAATACCTACTAACAAGTCTTGTCATTCCGTGTCAATGTCTCAGCTTAGCAGTTGCCCCACGTAAGTACCTTAAGCAGCAGGCAGTTCTGCAGTCTCCCCAAAGCAGCCCAGAGCTGCATATTTTGGAATCTTTGGTCTGAACTTTTGGCTGAGACTTTCAAAGGAGTTCAGCTCTCCTCTGGAAGTAGTTGTCGATATTTGGTTAGTACTAAGGCTGGGAGAATACCGGGAGAGGTTTAACCACTTTTTCCTGGTATAGGGAGAGCACTGCTCTGTCTGCCGGAACAGAAATCCTGGAGTTCACCTGCGTGAACCCTGGTATGATTAGACAGTTCAAGGCCAAAACATGTGCAGGCGGTTGGGCAGAACTATCAGATGTTCTAAAAAATAAAATAAAATAAAGACCCATTTTCGCTTTTTATAAACATATTTTCTTTTACATAAAAAGTGGGGTGGTTTTTTTGCTTTAACCTATTTTAGCATTTATATTCTCAGAAAGAATAATAAAAGATTGATTTATTAGTTATGAAGTTTAAGAGCAACAGTTAAATTACTTCAGAATTAAATAAATTACCTTAATTAATCCCACCAGGTTCAGTAAATGGTATTAGAATCTGGAACTTGCTGTTGGAGGGCAGGGTAGGTTTGAGATACAATATCAGCAAAACTCAGCAATATCACAAAGTAAGACTGAACCCTCACAACAAGGTATGTAATATTATACTTTCAAAACTCTCTAAGGCTGTTCTTTTATATTTTTTCATAACATATACCTGCTTTTACATCTCAAGATCAGCCAATTTATTAATTTTTCTTTATTTTATTTTATATTTTATTTTCTTTTTCTCTCTGAAAGCCTAGAGTGAGACTTGACAAATATAAAGTGGTGATAGACAAGGAAACATAAGTAAGCTGTCTGCCTATTTGCTGAAGATAGACTTGTGACCAGAGAAGTGAAAGATATCGTGACAACCTGATGAATTTCAGGTCTGCAGAACCTGCACGTACTCCTCATACCATGTAACTCTTGGAAAAATGACCAAAGAACTTACTGCACTGAATGAAGGATTTGTGCTTCACACAGATACTGAAACAAATGTGTTCCCTTCAAGTGTCTTACTGAAGTGGGCCTGTCTTGCCATGAACACAATCATTAATGATCTCCATCCATGTACCACTGATCTTCCTCGAAAAGTACCTTTTAAAGCAAATGAAGTAGCTCTAGCTGTACTTAAAATCTAGTATCCTGCAGAGAGTAGAAACAACTTGTCAACAGCCAATGCCCCAATGCTAACGGTAATTTCCCTTCCTGTCAAAGAACTGCTTCTCCACTGGGAGAAGGTACACCAATAACTGTAACAGTTCTATGTGCATCACAGAAAGGGCAGAGAGCCTTCTTTCCATGCAGTATTTGGGAACATAGCAACAGCTTTTGTATTAGCGGATTCAGGTGGTGAGTAACAATTTGCAAAAACAAAATCCGTTTGCTGGAGTACAGCTTTTACCAGTATCCACTGGAGAACCAGAGAATGCAACCAGGCAGGATGAGACATTCACACCCCACAACCCAGAGAAGAGGAAGGGAGTTACCAAGTGTTACATGAACAGTGTCAGAGCCAGAACTTGGTATATATTTTTACCACAAGAAGTAATGAACATAAAAAAAGCTAAATTAAAGATTACAATATATTGGCAAAGGTTTTCAAGTTATGTTTCACAGCTCAAGTCTGTTAGTTCAGAAACTGTGGTAATCTCAATCATGTGGCCAAGTGCAAGTGTTCCTCATTTCTTAAAATGCACAATACTTAGAAATGCCTCAGTATTTCAGGTCATTTTGGAAGGAAAGAAACTTTTAGAGTCATCATGCTCTTCCATCGTGTACCTTTTGCTCTGGAGGAAGTAGAACAAGGTTAATTGAAGAAATGAGAGGTAGAGAGGGAGGCTCTTATATAATTAGGCAGTCTGAGAAAATCATAATTAAGCAGAAAAATACATTATTTCCTCATGAGAACAAAACAATTCCAATCTCCTGGGTAAGTCTGTAATTTGACTCCTTTGAAATAACTTAACTGATACTATAGAACATTTCGAAGTCAGTTCTAGCAACAGTCTTGCTGAATTAAGGATGACTTGCTTAGCTATTGGAAATCATTGTGCTACAGCTATTCTTGCCTCTAAATACAGCATCTCTTGGTCATCATGCAACAATTTTGTGCTGTAAATTTAATCTGAGACAATTTTTTTGTGGGGTGCTAAAGGTTTTCCTACACAAAGATGCAGTAAGTGAAAAGCAAAAGCAAAGTTTAGTCACATGTTGAACTTCATGAGACAACTTCAAAGCTAATGAGTTCTGATGATTAAAAATGCAGATTTGAACATACTTTATTATATCACAAAGTGTGTAAGAAGCATCAGTATGATTGTGGAGTCACTGTTAATGCTTGTTTGATTACTGGTGATAGGTCTTCTACTGACAGATAGCAGTAATCTTGGCTCATTTTCAGACCTCTTACGTTTTAGACTCTGAACAAGTAACATACAATAAATTCCAAGATTATGGTATCTATGAGATTCTTTTGATGGCATCTTTTATAGATGTCTAAACAGAGGAGGAAGTTATTAGTCCAAATTATGTTCAGTTATTCCTTTGATGATTCTTCTCTTGGTGAAACAAGAGAGAAGGTATGAGGGGAAACAAATCAGTAACCATTTATGTAAGCTATTTGTTGATGTGAATTTTAACTCTGTTTCTTAAGGGGTTCTGGATATGTCAAAAGTATATAATGTTCCACATTGTAAAGCTTTTTTTCTCTTAGCTGTTGAAACTTATTTAGAAGATACAAGCTTCTTTGGTTGATGTTGTCAGCTAGAGCTAGTGAACTTTTGGGTAAATGGGACAATTAAGGAAGAACTAATTTCATAAAAACTTAAAAAAATTTTCTCTCATCAGTTTTGCTGTTTGTGTCAGCAACTTTGAAAGCAGAGTGGGTTCCATCTTGAATTCTTGATGTTGACCAGCTGTTCAAAATCTGTCCTGTATGAATGAGATGGCTCTGATTCCTGAAATTAGTTTTCCATTTTCTGCCCTCAAACTACTTTAGATTTGCTGCTAGCCCCAAGAAAAACAGAATGAGAGAGTCACATATACAAAAAACTGGAATTGCTAACGATATGCTATAAGAATGTAACTACCAAAAGACCTTAAAACTTGCTGTATGTTGCATAGACTTTTATGGTTGCTTCAGTGTTTTTACAGATTATTGGGTTCATATGTTAAAACTCGCTTGCCTTCTGCTGCTGATGTACACCTGGATTATACTTGGATTATCAAAAATTAATGAAGTGTGGAAACAGTTTTATAGTTTCTAGGTTACCACAAAATGCATAATCTGTATTATTTCTGGAGATTAAGTGCTATTTGAGCACTCTAAAATGGTGTTTAGTATATAATTTTGTCCTTTGTCTGTGGGTGAGAACTTAAAATTAACATCACATATGTATCATTTTATTATGTCAGCCTCCCTAATGGTCATAGTCTCTATTCTATATCTGAGCTGTTCTTTTTATTTACAATTTTTAACAACAAAAACCTTTAAAAGGCTACAAACTTTCATAACTATGTTACTTCCTGGTTTTGTAGTAGATTTATTGCTGATGTCTACTGATCAGTTCTGTATACCAACTCTGGAGTACGCAAGTTAGCTCAACTGCCATTTGGCGAACCCAGATTAGTATTTCATGCATATATTTTATGACAGTGTGAATATGTGCTGGCTTCTGGGTTTTTTTGTGGGTGATGGGATTTTTTTTGTTTGGTTGTTTTTTTGTGGGTGTTTTTTTACCATCCAGAGTGCTTGCTGTGCATCTGCTACAGCTGCTTCTTACGAAGGCCTTACTGAAAGTGGTAGTCTTTTATTGCATTCAAGCCATTTTCAGCAAAAAAAAAAAAGATGCTGTTTTTACAAGTAAAATCTAAATGGGTTTGAACTAGAGTTTGTCCTTTTCGTCCATAGTCAGATTATAAACTGCATAGCGTACAGAGCAAATATAATGAGATAACTGTATGCTGGACTTCTTTTTTATCCATATTACTCTCACTGTCCTCTTACCTATACTGATCATTTTGCACAAGAGGTGACCTGGTCATGTTTCTGTTACCAGTGCTGGTGTTTCAGCCCAGGGGCTGAAATTCCAGCAAACCCACACTGTCTTAGCCAGCCTTGGGATCACAAGTTATCTTAAACTGAATGTGCAGTTACTATCTATATATGGGATGTGTGTAGTTTTCATTGGTTTTTAAAGGTTTGCTTTATTAATATATTGATAGAATATATCTTTAAAAAAACAAAGATTAAAATATACGTAGGATGGCCGTTTGAAATTATATTTAGAATTACCTGTGTCTGTCCGTATATTTATATCTATTATGTTATTAATAGCTTAGTTTTAGAAATATATTTGAAGTTTTTTTCTGAGTTAATGCTCTGGACTGTTCTCCACGATGTCAGAAGAGATGTGTATCTTAACTGTTTATTCCTGTTTTTATAGATGGCTATACAACAGATGACATTGAATTTTACTGGCGTGGGGGTGATAATGCAGTCACAGGAGTGACAAAGATTGAACTGCCACAGTTCTCCATTGTAGACTACAAGCTTATCACCAAGAATGTTGTTTTCTCGACAGGTTTGTGGAGGGGAAGTTAAAAGGGGAATTCACTGGAAAGACTTTTGGAAATGGGTTAATTTGCAACATGCAAGTGAAGATCTGAGCAAAAATTTTAGAAACAGGAATAAACTAGAGCAGCAACTGTGAATTTTGAAAGGGGCAGTTTTTATTCCAGCTTTCATGGTGTATAAGGCATCACTCATTAACATACGAAGAGGATACAGTAGTGCGCCATGTTAAGGCTCAGTCAAATAAGCTGTATTTTCTGTTTTCCAATGAAAACTGATTAAGCCACTTACACACCTCAGTGCCTAACCCCAACAAGGAGTAACCCAGCCTGTAGGAAATTTAGGAACCTTTCTCTCACTCTTTCTAGTTCCTTGTGCCAAGCTGAGGATGTATTAGACTAATTATTTTGTCTTTGCTGTAAAACCTTTAAAATCCTTGTTCCACGGGATTTGTAGTTTAGCCTAGGCTAGCAAGCATATGACTTTCTGAAGGCTGAAGAGATGCTTTGTGAGGAGGAGTAGAAAATAAGATTGGATTTCATAAAATAAAAAACAAACCAAGAAACAACTAGAACATTTCAATGACATACTAAATCATTCAAAAGAGACAAGAGTTGGGTTGGGCTATTACTACAGGATCCTCTCTACCTACTTGAGAAAGCTGCTAGGTGTGTTAAAAAAAAAAAATCTTCAAAGCCCACTTTCTAGATATGGATAGAAATAATCTTTGGAGGGAGTATAGATGAATTGTGCATCCCAAATTCTTCAAAACCAAGCAGAAATGGGACTTGAATAGTGATCTCTAGGCACCCATTTGGACAAGTGTTTCATACACCAAAATATTTCTGGTATCCAGTGACAAAGGGCAGGTGTTGCATTGCTTGGAGAGAAGGTTAGAATAAGTCTTACACTGAAGTAGGCATACTGCAGCTTGTCAGGGAAGAAGCATTTCCATGCTTTGATGCTTTGAAATGTATTTTGGCTGCTGATTGTTGAATATTATCATCCCTAGCACATAGGCACCTAGAGCACCCTTGTACCCTTAGAATAAAAGATTATTTAATTTCAATTCTTGCTAGAAATTCTACAGCTGGTTATCCTGGATCTTTCAACTCTGTGTGTACTCTATGTTGCATGAAACAATAAAAACAAAATGACAGAAAAATGTTTTCAGGCTTTATGTAAGTAAATTATGGCCATACCAAATATTCTCTTTTAGGTGCCTACCCAAGGCTGTCTCTCAGCTTTAAACTTAAGAGAAACATTGGTTACTTCATTCTGCAGACCTACATGCCTTCTATTCTGATCACTATCCTGTCCTGGGTTTCCTTCTGGATTAATTATGACGCTTCAGCTGCAAGAGTTGCTTTAGGTAGGCATTTTTACACGTCATGCAGTGTGCATTAGCTGAATGCTTTTTCTTGCTTCTGGCTTAGTGGATAGTGCATGATTTGAAAAATAAATCTGGTACATCTTTTTATGTCTGGCTTGTTAAGCTTTGTATTTTTGAATCAGCATTTAAATCATCACAATTTAAATAAAAATTAAAGTGATTTCATGTCTGAATTAGCTAACTGTATAATCATTGTAACCAGAATTATCCTAATTGTCTCAACATTTTCTGTTGAAAAACTTCTTGTTTTTTCTCCAAAGAGAATGCATTTAGTTTCCTTTTGCTCATGGCAGTCCAGAATACACATTCAGCACTGTGTTATGGATTATAAATTGCTTTTCCTTTTAGGTATGAATTAAATAAAGTTTTACTAGGGTTGTATAGTTAACTTCTTACTTTGAGGGCTTTTTTCCTTACTGTTACCTTACATTCTAAAAGCAAAACCATTTCCCTAATTAATCTCTAGAGTACTCATCACCAGTCCCATGTGTGTTTGTTTATACTGTGCCCCTCATCAGAGGATCCAAGCATGTTACAAAAATAAACATGAGTATCTATTGCCAAATTTTGTATAAATCAGACTGATTTCTGCCAGTGCAGCTCTCATGTAGATAAATAAGTAAATCACCATAAAAGATACAATTGAGAATTCGACATTTTAGCTTTACAGAATACTGTCTGAGTTTTACCAGGCCTTTCTGTGTAGCATTTTCCCATAAGAATTCAAGACTGCAGACATCCTGAAAATGCTGGAGGAAAGCAAGGTAACAGTGACTTTAGGCTGGTAATTTATAACCGAGACTTGTTAGAGAAGGTTACAGTTTAGCTGGTTAAAAACATACTCACAGAATCCAGCTACTGTTTGTTTGATTGAATGCAGTTTATTACAGCTGAAATTTTCTTTGCTGTACAAAAAATTAAAGACAAAGATAAGGAATATGGACAGAGGTTAGGGGTAGGGGTTTTTCCTCCAGGAAAAAAAAAAAATCTAGAATTTTTCAGCTCTAGCATTTGAATATTATGACCTATTATGCTAGAAAGTTAAAATGAATTCGGTCAATGGACTTGTTAATTCTTTTTTCCAGGAATCACAACTGTGCTCACAATGACAACAATTAACACCCATCTTCGAGAGACTCTTCCCAAAATTCCATATGTGAAAGCCATTGACATGTACCTTATGGGATGTTTTGTCTTCGTTTTCATGGCTCTGCTGGAGTATGCATTAGTCAACTACATCTTCTTTGGCAGGGGACCTCAGCGTCAAAAGAAAGCGGCAGAAAAAGCTGCCAGTGCCAACAATGAGAAGTTGCGAATGGATGTCAATAAGGTGAATTGAAACGGGGATATATTTTTAGCATTGCCCCAGGAAGGCAGACTTTCACTTCTGCCAGACAGAGCTTTAAAATGTAATTTCTTGTAGAAAATGAGCAGAGTGGGATTATTATGATCTTAGCTCTGCAGAGCAGTGTACTTAGCCACCTCAGCAATGAATGCTGCCCTCTAGCCTGGAAAACTGAATTACTTTTTTCTAAAGCATGCACTCAGTTAAGCTTTCCTGTGAGATGTTTTCTCAGTCAGGATGTAGAGTTAAATATGTCTAATCTGTTTCCAAAGGAACAAATCCAAAATGATGGCTATAGCTGATATTCTAGTAAGAGCTGTATGGAACATTGGAAATAAAACCTAAATTTAACCTACTTTCATAGATCTTTCAGATTACCTGGATAAGAAATATTTGCAACTGAAGTGTTTAAAGCTTGAAAAGTTTGCATATTTTCAACATATAATGGACCAGGAAACTGTTGACTAAACGAGAAACTGCTCAGAAATAAAGCATCAGCTTGCTGTATGCTTAATTTTGAATCTAAAAATGGTCCCCTGGGGATGGAGAATTGAGGCAGAAAATACATTTGCCAAGATACACACTTTTGGAAAAAGTATCCATTATGCCTAATGAAAATGGAGCACTTACCATAAAGCACTTGTCATTTTTCATTTTGACCATTTTGGATGAGTTTCACACCGTGCCAAATCTGGGCTGAATGCTAAAAAGTACTCAGTGTGAAATGCATAAACTTTCACACACATGCAAAATTGGAAAGTTAAATAAAATCAAATTATCTCTTTTTTTCTCTCTTTTTTTCTTTCTTTCTTTTTCTTTTTTTTTTTTTTTTTTTTTGCATGGGAAGCTTTTTGAATTTGTAATTCAGCATGATACTCCAAGGGGAAAAAAATCAAAATCAGAATTAAAAAAAAAAATCTAAATCAGAAAGAACCCAAGTGATTTTTCGTGAAGTGGAAACATAAGTTTCATACAGCTCTAGTGGTGGAATTTCTCATGTTTGTTTAGAAATGCTATACTACCATAGTGTGCCTGCAGACAGGAGAATATTTCGTTCCATTTTTGCTGGAACAACAAAAATCCATCACACGTTGATAGCATAAACCAGTTAGTTTTATAGGTTATAGTTTATTGTCTTTTAAGATGGAGGATTATATTGTCGTGTCTCAGATCTCACCTGTCCATTAATTTTTTTATATTTTTTTTTTTTATTTGAGAGAAACATGTTTTAATGAATGAAGGCAAATGCTTAATGATGAGATTAATTTTGATGTTATGGTACCAGAGATCATCTTTTCCCATTGTAAAGTTTATGAAGATGCTGTAAAATCTTCTTCTTTCTATTGTTGATTTTTCAGCAATGTGAAAAAATCTACAAGCTTTTATTTAATTTGTCAAGTTTATTTTTAAAAAATCAGTTTCCCTTTAAACAATCAAAGCTATTAACTAAGAAACCCTGTAGGTAGTTTTATGAGACTAGATCTGTGTTTACCTGAAATCTTTCCTCCAACATCAGTGGAAATTTAAGGTCCATAGGTGTCAGAGTGTCACCACTAGCTGAGGTATTTTTTTTGTATACTGTTTCACTTGTGATATTTCCTATATACTTATTCATACAATAGATCTTTCAGCCACATAACAGAATAGCCAAAGTCTAGTGACAGATTGCTAATCATGAACTAGAATTCGAAAGCAGTAACTAGTGTACTAATCCAATCCAGGAGGCTGAGTAAATTAATTCCAGCAACTGTTGCAGAAATTCACCAGTCTACAGGATTTACACAAAGCATACCGGGAACAACTTTACATTATTTATATTTTTTTATACTGAGCCTTTTGCTTAATATACCAGGCCAGCATGGTTCATAGTCTATGACAGTTTTGCTCTGGTATCCAGATACACTCTCATCTGATAATCAGGTTTGCAATCCCATAAGCAACAGATAGAGAACCAAACAGGAGAGGATCAGAAAAGAGTAGTGATCAGAGAGCCCTGTCCTACTGCACCTAGGCTGCTCTGGGGAGGAGGAAAGGAGCTGACAACTGTTTTTGCTGTTTGACCAGCACCGAGAAAACAGATTCATATTTAATGGACCTGTATATTTTATCTATGAAAGTGGGCCAAATATATTATGCAATTATTTTCACATACAAGAACCAGAAATGGGCCTGAAATGCTGAATTTGGTTCAGATGCAGGTTTCCATAAAAATCCAAGTATTTTAGAAATGGGAGCAAATGAACACTCCATCTCTAATTAGGGTCCAACACTGAAGGACTAATTTTATGAAGAATGAGTGTTCTTTTGTGATATTACTAGTTTTCTCTTGTATCACTACATGGCATATTATGAATTTACCAGAATCAGATACTATGTGAGAGAAGATTAATGCCATGAGTAATAAACCTTAGAACATGAGGGTGAAAACTTCTTTACAGCTCTGTTACTGTATTCAGCACAGACATTCTAAAAAAGGTGGATAAATGGTTATTGGAACTGCTGCTTATAGTGCAGCATCTTTGTTTATACATTATAGACCAGCAAATCTGTAATAGTTTTCTTCAGATTCCAACACCATTTTTTTGTAACAGTGTCTTACAACTTCTTAAACAACAAAAGGTGGTGAGAGGAGAAGTGCTGATTAGTCCTTCCATACACAGCTACTTGCAGAATCAAGGTAGAAGTTAATACATACTCCATTTATGCTGTTGAATTCTCTGGTATGGAGAGATTCTAGGGCTAGCACAGACACTGGCAGTCTCTCTATTTTTGCTCAGTATTATTCAGGAGATACTAGAGAGCCTACAAAACAGTATGGAAGCACAACAGAAGCTGTTCTTCCGTGACTGTGATATCTGCTGAATCCAATGTTATCCCTTGGAGATTTGGTGACTCAGGATGAGAATGTCCTGTTTTTTCCATTTGAGCAAACACCATCAGGCTGGCTGCAGAGCTTCCCCATGGCTATTCCAGATGAAACTGTGGCCAAATCTTTCTTTAAATTTCATACTGTATTCATGTCATATGCCCAATATGGTGGTTTTGGTTTTGTTTTGGTTTTTTCGAATCTTGGAATCATAGAATAGTTTGGATTGGAAGGGACCTTTAAAGGTCATCTAGTCCAGCCCCCCTCCAATGAGCAGGGACATCTTAAATAGATCAGGTTGCTCAAAGCCCCATCCAACCTGACCTTGAATGTTTCCAGGGATGGGGCATCCACAGGTTCTCTGGGCAGCCTGTTCCAGTGTTTCACCACTCTCATCATAAAAAATTTCTTCCTTATATCTAGTCTGAATCATCACAGAAGATTGTATCGTCATATACTCCTTCATTTTCAAAGATTGTTGGCTCTCTTTGGGGTAAGGGAAAGGAAGAGAAGGGAGTGGGCCTATATCTTGATTTGCTTCTTGAATTCTGAAACCTGAGTAATAAAATCATGGAGAAATTTAAAGGACATAAAACTCAAGGAAGATTGAGACTAACAGACATGTTAAATCATATTGGACATGCTTAACTTTCTTTGCAGTAACTTCAGGTTAAAATGGCTGTGTGTATGATCATTCCACTCTTGAAGCTTCTCAAGCTGCATTCAGCAATTTATTGCTTTAGTCTAACTCGTCATCTTTTGCCTTTGTCAAGGCTAGTCATTCTCCCTGTAAACAGTCGTATTGTTGCTTACAGGTAAATCACTGGCTTTCTTCTTACTCTAGACATACTTCAATTATTGGAGATAGCATTTGCATAATTTCCTCACCTCTCTTTTCAAGCCTATTGTCTTATCTTACGTTATTTCTTTAAATGCCTTTATTATCCTTGTAGTCTCAAGTTTTTTTATCTCTTCTGCTCTGAATGGCATAGTATTGCAGGTGTGTATATAAGGATAGGTAAACTGGGAGTGTTGTATTTCTGCTTGAAAACCTAATAGGCTTCATAAAGTATGTTATATATACTCTAACCCCTTGTTATGCCATTTTATTCTGTGGACTTTTCTATTTTAAGAATGTTGACAGTCATCAGCATCCTTTTGATCTTTTGTAGGCACATTTCATGCTATCTTTTCTTTAGGCTCAGGGCACTAATCTAATATATTGCCTGTGCTTCTTCCAGATGAACAGCAGATATGCTAAAAAATAGGGCCAAATTCTAACTTCTGGCTTCACAATATTGTTCAGCTGACTATCTTCCTTTGGGTAATTGTACATATATCTGGGACATAGCATCTCTTCAGTGTTAAGATAATATGTCAAAGACTTTACTGAAATCCATAACTTTCATCTCTTAATTCTATAATTACATAAAAATGGTCTGCAAAGGATTTGGTCTAGAAGCCTCTATGAGGCTTTTTTTCTTCTAAATGTAATTTTGGTTTCTGTTTCCTTTGGGGATAGAAGGATGTGGGGGAGGAAAACAAGCTACTGTGATATAACCCTTCAAGTTTTCTGCTTTATGAAGCCTGGCTTCATCTTCAAGGAGATCATCAGCCTTACCAGGATCTCAGCGTAGAGCCTGGTACAACCGCTAGTAATTTCTGAGGTAGACCCCAGCCATTTTAAGATACTTAATTTCTGTTATCACAGTTCAAATAATGAGCTTCTTGGTGCTCTCTCAGTACTGATTTATTGCCCATAAATTTCTTCCAGAATCCATTAGCCAAGGTATTTTTGATTAATTTTTATATTTTCTTACATTGTTGGGTTTAATAATTTTACCTTGGATGTTTCCATTTTGGAACTGTGGCTTAGGTGGGCTTTACTGATGCTGATCACTGTGATGTGTCCGATGCATCTTCTAGTCTTTGTGTTGTTCAGGATTTGCAGTCTGATCATCTCCCAGGCTCTGTGTTTTCAGTATAATTTCCTGTATTACTAAATTCCCAGTCAACCTGCTGCTTATGCTGTTGTTACATCTTTTGGATTCTATTGCTGTTTTTTCCACAGTTGCTCCTCTGTCTTCTTTGATTCAGACTACTGCATACATTAATTGACTTCTCTGGAGGTATAAGGAAGGTGGAAATGCTTTTCAGTATCAATGCGTACTTGTTATTCTGGATAGATCGGAAAACCTCCATTACAGCTGTGTGGTGGAAACCAGAACAGTGACCATGGTATATGTACGGGGCTGAATGAAAGGCTGATTCTTCTTCATCTGTAAAGAAGTGCTTCTTGCATCTTGCCATCTACATTTGACAAGGGGTGACTGTAATGGAAAAGCAGCTGTACACCATCCTCTTCCGAAGCAATGAAGCTTGGAAGTGTGTCAGGCAGCAGAGACGATACTCGCTAAGAGTATTGTTACCAGTTCCTACATCAAGTCTCTTGTTAAAAGAAGGGCCACAGATCCATCTCTTGACAGTTTTTTCTTAGACATCACTATGGTTTCCTTACCAGGATATTAGCTAGAAACAGGATGTGATACTTGCATTTTTTTGACCCAGATATCAAACCTTGTAGAGGCATTACCATATAATGGTTTGGTGTATCTTGACATCCATTTCTAGTCCTGTTTTTCTAATTCTTAGAGGCATGTTATTCAGGTAGAGTTTATTTCTAAATTAATATTTTTTTCCTTTATAGTCAGATCCTCTATGTTTAGAACTGTTAATTATTGCAAATTAACTTTTCTTATATAAAATGTTTATTATATTCATTCAAAGTAATTTGATTTGCCACTTCACAGAAGTGGCATTACATTTTGCATAATGGAAATACATCACTGAACATGGTTTTAGAATGTATTCAGTTGCAGTAGTAACCAAATCCTAGATGTGTCCAACCTAGCTTAAAGCAGAGACATGCTGTAAGTGTACAGGCTATATATTTGAAGTACGTGATAACATAAGTCACATAAATAAAGCTACCTCTAATTTTGCAATCATGCTGTTGTTATTGTGAGCATTAATAAAGCAATTTCCCTCTGGAAAACAGGGAGAGAATTTCAGGATATTACACAACACTTCATAAAACTGTTTATGCAGATTTATTCAGTCGGGGTTTTTTGTTGGGTTTTTTTTTCAAATAAATGTGAACTGACATTGCTAACCTCTGCATGTTTAGATAAGGGTTTTTTTCTGGACACAAAGACTTTTATAAACCACACAGTGTATTTTTAAAACAATGAGTAATTCTTTACTCAGTAGTCTTTGCATTACATAAGGTATTCAGTCAGCAAGCCTGAAAGTTACAGTGTGTTGCTGTTACACAGTGCCAAGTCACAAACAAGTGAAATTGTCAGACTAATGACATTTTTCTATCAGAAATTCAGGTACCAAGTAGAGAACATGGAACTTTAATATGATAATGAGATTAAACAGCATATTAATAGATTTGAATTACAATAGAAATGTTCTCTTGAAGAATGAATGTAGGGCTTAGTGAGCTAAGAAGGTTTGAACAAATATAGGTATCTTTGCAAATTCATTGCCCTCCTGACCCACTGTTGTTATATCCAAATTAGCACACAGTTGCTAAAGGAGATGAGATGGCAAGGAAAGAACAAACAGAAGCTTAACTTGCCCTCAGCTGCACTTAACGTGGTAACTTTCTTCCCCATCAAATTGTTTCAGCTGCTGATTTTTTCCCCTACAACTTTTTGACCAAGGAAAAGAGTCTGACCAAGTTTAATCAGAAAAGTTGAATAGTTCTCCTCAGATATTTCATTTTCAGAGGACTCCACTGCATTATCAGAGTTTAAGACAAACAAGACCATGCAATTACCTGTTTCACAAGTGATTGCACCTAATTATTTCACCTATGCAACTGGTCAGGCTGAGGATGGACAGTGTCTGGCAAGGAAACAGGGCTCCTACAGCATCCTCCTCATCCAGGTGCCCATTTTCAGATTCACTGGCTCACGTACACGAAGACTGAGTATTTTCTGTTTCATTGTGCCAACAATGCTATCTGTTACAGTAGTATACTTGGAAACAGCAGAGTCAGCTCAGGTATTGCTTTGCTACCTGCCATTTCCCATAACAGCTTCCAGACTTCTTTTTACCACTTCACTAGTGAATAAGTGGAAAAACCTGTGCATTTTTTCACTGTCATATCCATAGATGTCTCTTTTGAAAAAGAGGGGTGGAATTAGATGGAGTGTGAATCCATTGATATATACATGCGGCCCTTTGCAGGCCAACTTGTGATAGCTTCCAGTGCACTGCAAGCGAAGTCGCTCTCCTCCATTTTCAGACTAAGGTGTAAAGATGAATTAAGAGGGCTGCAGGCCCTAGTTAATATACCTTGCTTCAAAGCAATGCTTATTAGCTTAGGCTTGGCTAATGCCTTTATTTCCCCTTTGATTTACTGCTGACTTGCCTTCGGCCTTTTCAGTTCACAGCAATATTTGTTTATATCTATCTGAAGAAATCATATAATGCACATCTATGGAGGAGGAGTTATCGCAAAGGTACCTAAAACCAGTCAGTACTTATTACATAGAACTGCACCTTATACCCTATGCAGTAGAGGTACTTCTAGTATAAAACATGAATAAGCATGTAAAACATGTTTATAACAAGATGTAAAAGCTTTTGTAAAGAAGAGGAATTTTAAAATGGCTATATGCACAGTTTTGGTTAATAAAGTGAACAGGATATCAAAACACTAAGGCAACATGAAGCTCTTAAAATTTCAGTCTAAGATCTCAAAGCCTCACTGTTCTATGTTACTGGAGCTAATGGTACCACTATCCGGATTTCAGTAAAAGCATTCATCCTCTTTCTTTCCCCTCCAAGGAGAGTTTTCCTGCTGTTTGCAGTACAGGTAAAACTGCACAAGGACTGATTCTTGATCCAGGGTCAGAAGGTATTCCTTACACAGAAGTTTACTGAAGGACATGTAATAAAAGTAGGCATGGATTATAAAAGCTCTGCCTTTCTCCTAAATTTGCATTCATGCATTATCAAGGAACAACTTGCATATGAAACAACCAGCAATGCACAGAGTGCTTGGCCAGCCTCTTTGTGTTTTGTTGAAACCAGAGGTTTGACAGGAGTGAAATTTGAGGAAGTTCCAGTTTTAGCCTGGAGCATTTTGCAGAAGCAGTCAGAAGGTGATTTATTTCCACAATCTGTAGTGGTATTCCACATGACATCTGAATAAAGGTCAAGTCAACTGTGTGAGGTTTTCTTTCTGCAGCCGCGCTCCTTCGAATGCCACGTTTAATTAATATAAGACCAGTGTGTGTACACTCCATTTGTTTAAAGCACATTATCCCTTTTGTAGTGCATCTACAAACCTGCCATCCACCTGTGACCCTGAATTAAGTGCACTTTTGGTTGCAGAAAAGAATCCATTAATGCAGTTTATATCACTATTTCAAATTGTGGGGAAATAAGGTGCAAAAAGGCAAATGATGTACAGCGAAGTAGAAGAAATGTATGTAGCTGCAGTCCAGAAGGTGTGTCTGGCTAGTGAATTGATTTCCCAAAGCAGATCAGATCTAAAGAGTTTGCCAAGGTTTAACTGAATGTCCACGAGACAGCCCATTTCTACCCCCAAAAGAAGTTGTAACTCTAAATGTTACGTGCTAGGGGATGTAACCTAGTTGTGCTCATGAGTCTTGAGATCACTGGACTGTATACACTAGGGTGGCACTAAGTGGTAAAAATATTATAATGTAGAAGATGACTGTTTGTCAGTCCCTTTGCTTTATTCATAGTGTCTAAAAATTATCATGTTTGGTTTCTTTTTGCAGATAGCAATGCATTTTTATATCTAATCTAGGGGAAATCGATTTCAGGTGATCCAAAATTCTTATCAGAAGTGTTTACATAATCAGAATGATAGTATCCCACGCTGTTAAGAAGGAGGATACTTATTTCAAATCCTCTTTTATACTTTTTGCCCATATTTAGTCTATGGGTAACTATTAATTATGATGCTTTAACTTTGTTGTTTGCTCTTTAGGCTGTAAGATTGCCTAGACTGAAGACCAAGTTAATACTTTCAACACTATTAAAAAAACCCCAAATTGCTGTGTTAGAACACATTCTAAAGATTTTCCCAATATGTCAAAAATATTTTTTTCCTCAAAATCTTCCCCCCCTGCCCCAACAGCAGAAACATTCTAATTTCCAGGAGAGACATGGTGCAGTCACTCTGCAGCATGCCATGGAGACTGCTTGGCTTGCATAAAGATAAAGATAGATCAAGGTTAATGAGCAGAATAGCCCAGACAACCTAGGAATAACATAATTAGCTGTATTCATAACAAAATATTGCTAATGTAGCATATGAACTGGGCATCCATTTGGACATGTACAAGTTGTATAATTTTTTTTTTTATTTTATTTTTTAAAGGGTGTTAAGGTTTGTATTGCATACATGGATGTGAAATTTAATGAAACAGTCATGCTGGGCTATGAAGACCTATGTTTATTAGTAAATTCACTTAGTTACTAATTCTTTTGGATACTAGCTGCTTTCCCAGAATTCCGCATATGGAGAAAGATAGACACCAGAGGTTAGTTTCTCACATAACTGCGGAAAAAGGTTAGGAGGTCGTTAGGATTATGCCTAAATTTAAATTTGTGTTCATATATATACAGATACATATGTCTATATATGAGAATGTATCTTTTTTACTCCTTAGATACTAGTCTTAAGTATCCCTCTGTAATGATATAAGATTATATTAAAACATAGAAGTCTAAATCTTGTTTATTCTTATGCCTCCATTCCTCTTTTTAGAAGTGTGAGAGACTTGAACTTAATTTTCTCTCCCACCCAAAAACACTGTTGGGCCTTGTCCCTAAACTTAATGTATCTTAAAGCTCTGTACGAAAAGCCCTGCATACCTGTCCTTGCTCATGTCCTCAAAATGAACTAAACTTTCTGGTAATATAGTTTTCAGAAACTTGTCACTTTTGGGCTGGCCTGAAGGATGCAACAGTAAAGGTCACACAGCCTAAATCAACATGATTACATGAAAATACGGTTTTCTTTGGGCCACTTTCTGTCCGTGTATCCTTTGAGTATCCAAAGGTTCCTGCAGGTAACTGGAAATAAAGGTCTTCAGAAATGGATGATTTTAGCTTATGTTTTGCTAGATGGAATTCTGAGCTCTTATACCTTCAAGCTACAGCAGTTTTGGGTAGGAAAAGGGTCTTTATATAAAGTTTCAATTGTTGCATGTAAGGTCTTTTGTTTATTAAAGTATATGATAATATGGCCAGAGGAGAAGATCCAAAAGCCAATTCCATGTAGAGATGACTCTTCAGCTTTTATTTCTTCTTCCTTTTTATACCATACAATATGAAATAATTTGCAATTTAAAAGTAAGCCTATATTTGGTCTCATTAACTCATTAATAGCTTTCTTAGTTGTGAGTGGATCACCCTTCCTGAAATGCATCTTATGAAAATTTTATAACATTGAACATAATCATGTTTTAAGTAAACACCTGCCACATTTGCATCTTAGTAAACTATTTTTTCTCGTTTCCATAAAATTATGTGTCAAGAACAAACTGCACACTATTGCCAAAAAAAACCCCAGTCATTTTTCTTCATTTTAAATGTGTTCTGAAATTCTCCTACTATCCATATATTTCTATTTTATATGTGTGTGTATATATATTGCCACAGAACTATATAATACATTGAACTAATCAAACTCAAGTTTGGTTTAAATTTACAAGCACAAAAGGCCACCAAAACGTCAGGAAGAAAACTATAATCCAGTTTTTATTTCTCTATTATTAATGCATACACAAAACCAATATAATACAAAATATACAAAATATGCATAATATGTAATATTGGTATATATTTTGCATACACAGAAATTTACTTAGAAACAAATCTGAAATGACTAACCATGTCTTGGCAACAAAGTTTCTTCATTCTTGTCACTCATTTTTAATGAGTGACAAAATGTTAGACTCTCCCTGAAACAGCAGACTATCAGTGTACAAGTAAATCATGCAGGAATGTTCTAATTCAGTCAACAAATTCAGATCTTTTGATTATTTTAAAGCAGAAGACTTTTAATTTTAACATAGTCCTCTGAGCCTTGCGGTATCTGGTATCTATAGCTGTGGAACTGGCAGTATTTCAGGCTTCTATGTCAGCACTGAACGTGATCATAAGAAGTACATTTCTAGATCTTTTTTAATTCAGAAATTCATTGTCAAAAGTTACAAATTCATCTTTATTTTCTTTACAATGAAAACTTGTCAGTGATTTTTCATAGAAAAATATCAATCATTTTAATTTTTTTGTTGAATCAACTGCAGTTTCTCTCCAGTGTTTTTTCTGGCCTTTGTCAGTGTTCCCAAAGTTTTTCCTTGGACCTTGTGCTGCCCCTGGCCATGTTAAACTTTGGGCTGGGCCCAAGAATTATATTGTTGGTCTTCCCCAAAAATCACAAGCCTAAATCTGTTGACAAGTGAGTATATTGTGGTCAGATGGATGAAACACTAGTAGACTGCCGTACAGTCCACCTACTCTCATGACAAGTATATGCTGTATAGTTCTTTGCATGTTGTATTTGACTTAAAACAAGAAAAATAACGTCTATGTATTTTGCAGAAGTCTGTTTTAGAGGAGCAGCTTTATCAGCCTTATGTCTATTTCATGTGTCAAAACCATAACTATATCCAAATCATACCTTAGAAATTTTGCCAGTTGCAATGATAACCAAATATTTCATGCATTTTTCATCTTTCTTGAAGCTTTCTTATATAAGCAATTTTGCTGTGTTTCCGTAGTAAATATTTAGTGCTAGGCATATCTGTTAAAGTATATTTTGTAAGACAGCATAATAGGAGACAGCTTATGGGCATAACAGAAGTTTGATGAAAGTTTGGTCTTATTTATCACAGATGGAAGAGAGCACCTTTTAGGGTGTAGGTTCATGCTGATGTGTTATTCATTTATATTATCTCCAAGAGACTAAAATGTATACGCGTAAATGGGTTGTTATTTTAGCAAATAAATAACAAATACTTCATCAGAGCAGTATTAGTAAGAATCTGGGCTGCCTAACACCTTGTTTCTTGGCAAAATGGCAGGATTTGGAGCTGTTGTTCACTGGTACCCCAGAAGACCTCTATTCCAAATCACCTGCCTTTGCTTCTTCCTAGATGTCTCATCAGTAAAAAATTGTTGCTGAGATTGTAACTTAAGTTTCAAAAATTCCAGTTCTATTTACATTGCTTCCTTTATGTTTATTTCCAGTCAAAGATTATTTTTTCCCCTTCTAATATTTACAAAATTTGCCTTCTAAAAATACATTCCTTCAGGAAGTTCAGATAGATTAATTTTAAAATTTTTCAGCTTTTCTCCTAGGGAAGTTTTTGATGCTTATCTTTAACATAGAAGAGATTTCTTCTTTCATGGAAGGGTTTCATTTTTAAGATGGAATCACTTACCAAGAATTATTTTGTTCTGAGTGATGGTTTTGCAGTCTTCTGAAAGAAAAAAGAAATCTGAAATTTCTAGAAGGGAAGGCAAATACCTTTAGGTATCATAAATAGGAAGCTTATTCTGATTTGAAGACTTCCCAATTAGAATTCTCCTTAACTAATATTTAGCTCCACCATTGTGATACGTTCTTGCAGGTTAATAAAAATTAATTGTTTCCTCCTTATGCGTATATGCATTATTCATAGTTTTGGATTGAGAGTGAAAGTCTTATTCACAGGAAATCACGTGAAAACATGACTAAGCTTAAGATTTATTGAAGTCCCATTAAATTAATGTAGCTACTTAAGTAAAGTTACAAGCTCATTTCCTGAATCAGGTATCTGGTTTCAGTTTTTGGTCAACTCTGTTTGCTGCACTAGAATGGAAATAACATGTACAACATCAAGGCCTTACTTAGATAATTTATTCCTTCCACTTTACTAGAGATTGCGTTGCACTGAATTATATTGGCCAAAAGGGAAATGGAGGAAGATGTGTTTCTACAGAAACACAGTGTACTCTCTATTTTTCTTTCTTGGTTGGCTAAGATGATTTATCCCTCTTTACTCCAAAAAACACAGGGATGTTTTTAGAATATTTTTAGAATGTTTTTAGATATTTTAGAAGATGTTGGTGTAAGGTTCACCTGAGGGCAGGACACCCGTAGGCCATTTCCCCATTTTTTCCTATTCTGTGCCATTAATTCAAACAGCAATCCTGATTCTGCCTATTTCACTTATTGGCTTTTGGGTTTAGAACATTGGATTCTGTGCAGT
The DNA here is from genome assembly GCF_929443795.1 of Astur gentilis. Lineage (NCBI taxonomy): Eukaryota > Metazoa > Chordata > Aves > Accipitriformes > Accipitridae > Astur > Astur gentilis. The sequence goes on from NC_064905.1 coordinate 9,498,161, forward strand.
TTGAACAAGTTCATATTTCATTATTTTTATTCAAATGTCATCAAGCCAAAGATACTTCAGCCTCGTTCATTTTATGTGGACACTTACTCTGCAACCTCTTATGTATGGAATCTTGTGTGTAAGTAATGGATGCCAAAAAAAAGTATCTGTTTTCAACCATTTCTCCAGAATCCGACAATACTTGTGACTAAGTTATTGATGTGTTGCTAAAGATAATGATCAAGAAATCACATATATCAGAGGATAAAACTAGATGCCTAGAAATCAAATTACAAGTAGATAGAGCAGTGTTAAAGCTTCGTGTCCAGATGGTGCATTTTTCCTCTCACTTTCATTTTTTCTAATTCTTACAGGTTTCTTGGGGTTTTTTTGCTTAAGTTTTTAGGCTTTGAAAAGCTCAAGAACCTAAAGAAAATCCTGATTTAATTTGCAGAGTTTCTCTGGATTTTCTGACCTGAAACCAAACAAAGTAACCTGAAATTTTAAGTCAACCTGATTTTACTGTCCTCTAACTGCATGCTTTACAGCCTGACCTAAATCTTAGGTGTATAATGCAGTCTGAGCCAATGCATGCAATGTGGTTTCATAAACAGTTACTGCAATGCTGGCAATAAATTCAATTTTGTATAGACAATGGAAATGCAGTGTTTTTTACATTCTTAAGGACATTGTTTCACATATGGATGTTTGGAAATATTAGGCATTTGTGCTTTCTGAGTTCATACAGCTTTATCTTATCAGACTTGCTTTTCATTTAAAAAATGTCTGTATAGCTTTAGGCAGGTGCCATTTGAAAATCATTAATTCTTTTTTCTTCCAGAGTGAACCTAACAGCAGCTTATACAGGACTATCTACCTTCCACACATTACCTTGTGTAGTCAGTGCAATCCCCAGAGATCAGTGGTTCCTAATCAATAAGTCAAACCTTGCTGATGAGGTGGAAGATCCCTATTACACGTAAAGTGCACTTCATACTTTCACCTAATCTTGCCAGAGCTATTGTGACTAGTCAGGAATGGGATGTTACTGGTTTTCCAAGGAAAGCTCAGTGGCTTAGAGGTGGGAAACTATGCTATAGGTAGTGCTAAGGTCTTTATCTCTACCAAATTAAATTATATATCTAGGCATGTCATGTTGGTCCTGATTGTGAAAGGGATCTTTATTTCTGTCTTCAGTTCTTAAGAATGCCAGTTCAGAGAACCTATAGATGCTGAGACCTAATCTCGGGTGTTAATCTTTGTAATAGACTGGCTACTTCTGTTCTCCCTTCATGGTTTAGCTCACCATATTTTGCTTTTGGCTAATGGCAGCCCTACTTAATAAAAGGATATTTCTTTTGAATTTACAACTGGGTTTTTTTCACAAGGTTTTTCCGTCAGAAATTCTGAGACATTCTGCCATAAAATGAGCCATCAGTAGCTGCTTGTAATTGAAGGTTATAGGTGAAAATGAACAGTATATGAGGAAGGAAAAGTGTCAATATTATGTCTTTGCAAGTTATCAGTATAAATTTCCCTCCTACTATGAAGCTGTGTTTGGCATGACAGTAGAGCATAATCACCAAGATGCTCAATGTTAGTAGTTTCAGAGATCTGGTCATCCTTGGAGGATTCCTCATGTAATAGGTGTGTATGTATGCATGTGTTGGGGAGTTGTAATTTCCTTGTATTTTACAGTTGCTAATGTGTTAGTGTAAGAGGAATTCCTCTAGAAAGCCATCATTTTGGAGTTTCTAGGTAGCAGGAAGAATATATAACGGTAACATTTCTACACTTTCCTCTGTATTCCCTTTGTTTGAGGCCATCAAAAAGGTCATGGCCTCTTTCAAGGATCCAGAGTCAGCTTTTCTTCCAGTTGACCTGGACCTACAAGTGAATATCATTTGCATCATATATTTTGTCATCCACTGATTTATAAAAATCCCACCCTCTCGCATGGTTGCTGAGCTCTGCTCATTTCTCCTCCACTTCTGCTTTCACCTTTTATTTCCATAGCACTTGCTGCTACTTTTTCTTCATCTTCATCCTCGCTTCCTTTCTTGTCCCTGGGAATTTCTCCATTACGTTTGAACTGTCCTGTTCACCATAAAGAGTCTGGTTCTATGGTTGAACAATCCTTCAGCACCAAGAGATCTTTTTAACCTTCTTCCACCTCCTTTTGAAACCACTTTTACACTTACTTTTCCCCCAGAATAATTTTAACAGTTGTTTTCATATCATCATACCTTCCTTGGTCAAGTGACCAGTTGGAACAAATACATTTACATCACAACGTTATGTTACCTTGAGGAGCAGAGCAAGGCAGTAATAGCACCTCTGAAGCCAGAATATACTTATGCTAATTGTTGGCTTAGAGGTCCCTGTATCTTTTAGTTAGTTGTCCTATTATTACCCTAGAGTGCTTTAATTTTAAATGAAAGATAATAGCTGCCTTATCTCTAAGGAAACTGGTCTTGATTTTATTAACTTACAGGACAGAAGAATAATTGGCACATATCATTGTCCAGAAATGTATTCAACAAAGGTATCTTTCAATGTTTTCTAATGTTTTTATCCTCAGAGACTTAAAATTCAGGTCCTGACCACTTACGGTCATTAAAGATCCCATGGCACTTTTTTATAGTGTGGTCATCTCAACCCCAAGCATCTGGCCAAATATCAATTTATGTAACTGTTCTGCTTACCTAACATTCCCCACCACCACTCACCCACCCCATAGTTTCAATTGGCTACAGCATTCTCCATTTCCTCAACTAAAATATAGTGTATTGTTCTGCACTGTCAGTCACCACATTTCGCCTCAGAGGTGATTGCGCTTCACTGGGAAGTGAAGTTGTTCTTCTTTCTAAATGCTTGTAAAGCGCTTTGGGATCCTTTTGAATGGGTGGTGCTGTGTACAATAAACGTAATTCGTTATCATTCTATCTCAGGCTTCACTTAGTTACAAAAGCATGTTTTATTTAGAGTTGGGCGAACCTACTTGGTGGAAATAACACTCCCAGCTCTCTCTAATCTGATAAGAAACCTTTTATCAAAGGTTGAAAAGTTAGGTTAATTTCTTTCTGGTTTTTTTGTTGTTGTTTGTTGTTGTTTGTTTCTTTCTTTCTTTTAATTTCACATTCATTTGTACTTCTGGATTGGAACTTTGGGAGTTCTTCAGATTGGGAATTCAAAATACCATGAAAAATGCGGTTCTTGTTATGGTCAATCCACTGTTCCGGTGCAGGAGGGTCAAATTAGTGCTCGAGAAGCATCTGAACTTTGTGGTGCTTACCTGGCTATTCTAACACTTGAAGGTTCGCCCATCACTAATTTTTACTGTATTTTGCATTATTTCTTCTGAAAAATTCTTGAAATATTGAAAAATGCTATGCTCCAACTCTGATATCAGTGTGATCTGTGCAGAAGATACTTTGCCCTAGAAGATAGCTTAGAATAGTGCTAAATGTTTTTTCTGCCCAGCATCACTAATCTTAGTAACTACTGCCAAGATTACCAGATATCTGCAGCAGCTTGCTGTGTTAAGATGTTTACTGAAATGAGAACAGAAGTGACAAAAGAATCAAAGCAAAAAGTTAACTGGAGTGATATCAAGTTGCTCAAACATGCCTGACTCTAACTGTAGTAGACTAAAATAACTTTTCTTGCATTTCTGTTGCATAGAACATACACGAGTGTGTAAAGAGCACTCAAATTTCTAATATCATTGCAGATCAGAAGGATAAAATGCTTAAAGTAGATTCGTCCTAAGAAGATTTAAGATGTGAACAAGTTTGTTGGCACTAAAATCTTTCCAAAGATAGTATCTTAGAATGCACAACGTTGAGGTGAAAATAACCCAGGCTCTGGGCTAAGGGGTAAAACCATTGCATTAGTGGATGTTATGTCAAACTTCCTCTGATGTCATTGGAACTAAAATTTCTGTTCTTTTCTTAAGGCTATGTGAAACTATGGAAAATGTAGTTTCCAAGTGGCTTTGCACCCCTCTTGTAAGATGATCCCCCTGTTTGTTTTTAGACATTCTTGGGATCAATGAATGCCAAGTGCCTATAATTGCTTTTATTTTCAGGATACTGAAAGGCTTATTATTTGTCTCAGATCTAATAACAAATAACAAACAGCCAATTTTGTCTTACCCTAAACATCATGTAAGAATTTTCTAAATAACTACACTCATTATAAGAAAATGTTTGAAAGCTCTCTTGAAAAATTTCATAGATCTATTTCAAAGCTTTTGTATGTATTCGCTTTTGTTTGTATTACAATAGCAGAATACTCTTTTTGCTTTCGTTTCATCTAATGCAGGTGAGAACTGATTTGGTGGCCATCCTGGATAGAATACAGTATTTCCTCACCATGCTCAATATCATGCTACAGAGTTCTTAAAGGAATTTTTCTTGAGTTCCAGCTCAACTTTCCCATTTTTCCAGTGCTGCTCAAAAAAGATTGATTTCCCTAGCACACTAGAAAATTCAAAGGTTTCATATGGCTTTGATGGAAAGCAAGCAAAAATAGATGATTTTGGCTGCTTCACATTGAGTCATTACATTTAATCTAAAACTAAAATATAATGAAACTAGAGGGGTGCAAACTCACATAGGTTGGAAAAAAAGAAAAAAAAAGGAGAGGGGGAAATCTGGCATCTCAGCGATGCCAGTTTTTATGCATCACTTGAACAGATGTAATCACTCAAATGGCAGTGTTTCAGTAGGTCCAAAGCACTTCTGTGAGCGTCTGCCTTCCCAGTTCATAATACTGTGCAGTGGATGCTACTAAAAAGCAACTGTTTTCAACCCAGTTCTCTCACCGTGCTGTGTGAAATATTACACAGGGTTTTTTTAATAATGGCAAATACAGTGCTATATTGGGTAGTGCAGCAAGGTACCTGCTGCTGACTGCAGGCTTCTAAATATTACAGAATAGATTAATGCCATATTATTGTTGTTTAGAAATCAAAAAAATCACAGTTTGTGCACTTTCAATAATAATCATAATATATATTATGTCCATGATAATGAATAATGTGGTTGAGTTATTCTTAAAGGAGCTCTGGGACAGTTTCATCTCTTATTTGGCCTGGAGTATATCTGCACCACCATCACTAAGACAGTGTACTTCATTAGCTGCTCACTAGCTATTATTGCTTTTAAAGTATTTTTATTTAATTATACTCTTTAATCACAGAATTCAAAATACATACTTGGAGGGAACGCTGAGGAGAATTAGAACTTCCTAAATAACCTTATATTTGTTTTCTATAAATGGATTATTTTGAAGTTCTCCTACCATACTTCAGATCTACTCCAGATTGCCTAAGAGTAGAATTTAGTTCCTCATCATTGAAATCCTCTTGATTGTCTAAGAGGTTTCTTTACAACATTGCATTAATATTTTTCTCACTGAACGGCCTTTAAAAAATATATAGTAGCTAAAAATACCCATTGAAACAACTGCTCAATGTACATTTGATGTGATTGCACTCTGTATGTTTTTTCCTTGCTTGAAATTGCAGATCTCTGCTATTCCAGCGTTCAGGTCTCCACAGCATGCACTGTATTTATGAAATTCATTAGCACTGGGGAATGGAGTTTCCACATAGGCCTAGTTAGACTATGACGGTGCCTTTCCCCAAGTAACCAGCAGTCCTGTTTGGAATATAAGGACTGAAAATTTGCATTCTCTTGTGCCATGCTCTGGGCCTCATTTTATAGAGGTGGAGAGACCTCGTGAATACCTGAAGTTTTTGTCAGAGCAGCAGCTTTCATTTGAAAGAAGAAAAAACAAAACAAAGCAGACCCTTTTCCATTTGATTTCTCTCCAAAAGCCCCTATAAGTTCAATATTTGCCCCAGATATCCTACCCAGTGGCAGAATCCCACTTTCAGATCTGAGCATGTACTCCATTTCCAGGTATTGCTTCTGCTTTCAGAACATGGGGTCTAGGGAAATACCATTTATTCCATTATATTATACTGGCCTTATTGTTCCTTGAATTCACAAATAAATGGCAATAAATATAGCCATGGCTATGCTTAAAGTCCTTCAGACAGGCTGACATCCAATGAATTAGAATTGTTAGAGCTAGCCCTTGTCAGCATGGCTTCAGTTCGCAACTGATCGGGCTTCCTTTCTCTCCTGTTAAATCCGCTTTCTTATTTGTTACAGATGGATCCACATGAAAATATTTTGTTGAGCACACTTGAAATTAAAAATGAGATGGCTGCCTCCGAGGCTGTGATGGGGCTTGGGGACCGTAGAAGCACTATGCTGGCGTATGACACTTCAAGCATCCAGTACCGGAAAGCTGGCTTGCCCAGACACAGCTTTGGTCGCAATGCCCTGGAGCGACATGTAGCACAGAAGAAAAGTAGGCTACGGAGACGTGCATCTCAACTGAAAATTACCATTCCTGACTTGACTGATGTAAATGCCATAGATCGATGGTCACGCATATTCTTCCCTGTTGTTTTTTCCTTCTTCAATATTGTCTATTGGCTTTACTATGTGAACTAAGAAACAAAGCCACACAGGAAGCAAGAACTGGATTTCTCTTCAAATCGGTTGTACAGCCAAAAGTGGGACTTAGAAAAATTCTATTCAGGACAAAAAGTTATTTTAAAACACCTTAGTTGCTGGCCCACTCTATGGTCTGTTTTTATAATGTTTTGGTTGTATCTGCTAAATCTTAAATACATTAAGTTGCAGTATGGACATATCCCCTTATCAAAATATAAGTGTATTTGGAGTGTGAAGGCAAATTGGATTTTGACAATCACTTTTATCTCATTGTCCCTCGCTCTCTCTTTTCTCTCTTTATTTTTTCTTTTCTTTTTTTTTAAATGACCACTTGAGTTTAGTGATACAAATTATAGAGCGGCATTTGAGAAACAAGTTCTAGTTTCAACAGCAGTACATACCATTCCGAGGGAAACTGCATATCTGAGACATGCATCTACACTTAAGAGAGTGTACTAAGTTATTATCATGCTTATGAAACATATACACTTTACCTTTTAAACGTGTAAACTTGAAAACAAGTAGTGCCTATCATCTTTTCCAAGATGATGATGGTCAGAGGTTTCCCAACCGTATTCAGGTATTTCCTGTTATTTATTGAAAGAACTAAACCTTTGACTGATAATATTAGGGTTGGGTGTTTGCACAGAAGTTGAAGCAAAAAGCACTAGTTTTGTCTGGATTTTAAAGAGAGAACATATGCTCACAGTCACAGTGACTGTGTTTGTGATCAACAGAGGAATGTAGCAATGGTATAAAAACACATCAACTGAATGGGTAGATATGCTGCTGGTTTGTGTTGGGGAAAGGAAATCATCTGTTCAGTGCCAAAACTGGTTGGCCAAATAGTGATTCTCTAGGTGGCTGAAGGAGACCAATGGTGCCCTGTCTTTCTAGGGTAGGGAGAGCTAGAGAGCAATTACAAAATACAGGGCCAAGGAGAGAGAAGGCTACATACATGTAAAAGTGTGTGTGTGTGTATGTGTGTGTGTATATATATCTACATGCACACATATATATATACTGTGCAAATGAATGTTGTCAGTTATAGTACATACCTTAGTCTGAAATACTCATGTGGAGTTGCGTGATTTCTTCCAAGTTTGCAATCTTTCCAGCGTTACGCTTGCAACTGTTGTTACGCTTAACACCTTACATCCAGTTTGATTAAAGGTATCGTACCTCTTTCAACAGTAAAGATCCAAGCATATGTATTTCAGTACAAAAAATGGTGACAGGGTATTTTCTCAGTCTGGATTAGGGAATACCATTTCACTTTTTATTTTGTTTTCCTTAATGCACTGTTTTAAAAGGGAAAAAATTGGTAGCCATTACTTTAAAAGTTTAATTACACTTTTGAATGTTTCCTGCTTTAGAGTGATTTCCATTGAAAAAGTAGCAAATTTCAGTTTTGCTGGGGATCTTTTTGAAATAAAGGGGTTTTTTTTCATGCCATAGAGCTTGACTCTTATATGCAAAATATAATAGAGGCAAAATAGAATATATAAAACCCAGAATTTTATAGGGAAAGTAGAGTTTGTCATTTAGTCCATTGTGGAACCTTTGTCTATAATGAAGAAAAAGTTGCAAGAACTGTATGAAAGGTATGAATTCCTGATAGCTTTTAGTAAATCCAATCCCCAATATTGTTTGACAGAAAATATTTCATGAAGCAAAAGCCACATCTGTTGTCTCTGTGCTAACTCATCTGTGTACAAATTTCTGAAGGAAACTTGAACTCAAGTATCTTCTAAATAGTAAAAGAATTTTTTCAGGCAGATAGTTTTTCCCCATTTAAGTATTCTTTTGGCAATACTTTAAGATAGTTCTTAAGAATATTTTTCATAAAATATTTTGTTTGAATTTTTTGTTCTTGCTTTAAAAGGATAATTTTCTTATAAATTTCTGTTGGTTTTTCCCCATTTGTCAGTGAATGACAGTGATAGGACGAAAATGCTAATGATTAGTTCCGGGAAGTAATAGGCCAATTTTTTTACTTTGTTTTGACCATTATCATCTGCTTATATCTGCTTCAAACAGGAGAGAATAGTTTTGAGCCTGAAATGGGATTTGCCAGGCATACACACCACCTGTTGTTTTCAAGGGAGTTGTGTGTATGTTCACGTACTGCTGCCAGGTTCCGACTCTGCAATATGCAGAGACAGGCTTTCATCATGCAATGAACTTTCCAGGTCAAAATGTTGCTTTTTGTTCACATACTTAATTTCTGACTGCATTTCATGCATAACACAATAGGCTTTGTAGATGCATTTGGAATTTCAAGTGATAGGTATGAGTGATGTTGGAATTTTTTCCCAGTTCTAAGAAAAGCAGCCACATCAAAATTCATTATTTCTCTTCCAAGTCTGTTCTTGAAAAATGGTATTAATTATCATAAATAAAAGCAGTCTTATAGTATTCTTCTGTACCTGCTTTTCTTTCATTTCACAAATTGCTGCCAACTCCTTTTGTATTTCACAGAAGCATAGTGTGAATACAGGGAGCTCACAGCCTGTTTGTGGTTGATACACATCAAATATAAAACCTTACAGAGAATATGTTGAGACTCTGTATCGGTTTACTGCATCAGCTATTATGAAAACCACAGAGACTGAATCTTAGAACTGCACATTAATTAATCTGAAGTTACAGTACAAGCCATAATACTCTCTGATGTCACTATTCAGAGAGTGAAAGAAAATGTCTGGTTTCTGCTCAGGTGTCACTAGGAAAGATATATTATCTGGGGGGAAGGAGCACTTTTGCTTTTACTATGTCCTTCTGGCTATTAATGTGATGTATAAAATTAGTGAAAGAGAAGGATTCTATCATTTTGTACTAAGGCTTAACACTGTGATATAAAAAGATGAGGGTGAGAAAGACTGGCAAGGCACTGTCAAGGGAAAAGTATAACTTGAGCCCAAGATGAGCACTTACTACTCTTCTGAGATACTTGAGTGAAAGTGAGAAATTACGCCAACGTATAGGAGATATGGGGTTTGCTATGTGTGCTACCCTCCAGGTAAACTAGAATAAATTTGCTTTTACTTTAGATTTGACCGAAAATTATATTCTAGATCTTTTTAATCGTGTTAATTGTTAGTTTCAATAAGAAAAGTATCAAAGTTACTAATTTAGATAAACCTTGTAAGATAATTATAGTTGCACATTTTATTGTTCTATTAGACATAATAGCCAGCAATTAAGGTGTTTTTCATCTTTGTGAAATTCATGGGCAAATTATGACTATAACATGGCACAGTTTTAATGAAATCTTTGAGATCAATCTGTAAATATATACTGTACATGACTGCTAGTAAGTATGATACACATTTTCAGAACTGAAAATTCATGCAACATATTTCTGTGTTTGCATAAGGAATGTTACGTTTCTATCCTATCGCAGTTTAATGACTGGGAAGAAAGACTCAAGCAATGACATTGTGACCATTTCTTTTCTCATTCCCAGGGGAGGAAAACAGAGTCTTAGATGACAGCACGTCGCAAAGTTCTTCAGAGGGTTTTTACATTCTAATAAAAAAAGACATAAAATCTGTAAGGTACAAAAGCACAACGCATAGAGAAAATGAGTGGTGGTCTTACACCTGGGGAAAAAATTACTATTTATTTCAGACAAATATGCATTAAAATTAAAGATCAGTTAATTTTCACTATAATTATTAGACTGTGTCCCAATTCTATACTATAACACAGTACTAAACATAAGTGAGCGGATGTTAAACATTATCCAAATATATGTGCATATGGACATACACCTAAATGTCTATATGGACATATGTGTGTATACATACACGTACTGAGTATATATATGCACACACATTCATATGTTGGCGTGTTAAAGGAATAAGCTAATAACAGTTTTGTTTCTACCATCAACCAGTGTATGAATATATTTTTGAGAAAAAAAGATTAATGTATTTAAAAAAAACCAACTTACTATACAGGGTAACTGGGCATTTCTATATCAGCAGATCAATGCTTATAATTCGTATGGAGCATTGCACCGTTTGACATGATGATAGTACTGTACCTCCTAGCATCTGAAATTAGACTAGTCCTCACATTGCTTGCCTATTTCTTCTCTCTCTTTTTATAACAGCATTGTCCACTAGTAAGTTTTCAAAACCAACAAATTCCTTAGGGAACCAACAAAGAAAAAAGGCAAAAATATTAACTATTTCTAGAAAATAAATCTAGGCTGGGATGGCCAGGGTACAATACTATATCAGTAGTGATCATAACATTTTGCTATTTGTACATAGAACATACAGTGTGAGCAACCATAACTTAAGCTGAACATGTGTAAATATTATCAGATTTCTTAAACATTTTTAACTTCTAATTTGTACTTTATGGTAAGGCAAAAAGCTAATTCTACTTATGGTTTAGGTTAATGTGTCCTAAAATTATGTAAATAATTAAATAAGCTGTAAATGAGCAGTCAATAGATACAGTAATTGTTTAGTGAATTTTTTTTACTAAGTACAATAATAGCAGTGCTCTAGCAGAGTAATTTAAACACCCTTTTGCATAAACAGATTTGGATTCCAGATATAAAAAAAGTACAGAAAGTACTGTAGTGTAAAATAGCCATTGTGGCAACGTTACTGCTAGCACAATCAATTCTTTTGTATGGTTAAAGCGTTCAAGCAACAGAAGATAGTAGCTTGGCACTCGGTACTCAGATTAGCATAAACAAATAGGGCCTGGTTTTCACTTAAAATAAGGCACATTTATGTTGCTCCAGTGAGTGGAGGAGATGTAATCCAGGGTAAGTGAGAATTCAGCTGTTGGTGATTTCATTACAGAAAGCCTGCATATTGCGTCTGTCTGTTTCTGAAATCTGTATCTCTTATGGTATCTAATAGTAGACTTTTTTCTTTTTTTTTTTTTTTTTTTTTTTAAAAAAAAAAGGATGTTTGACTGTCGTTAGATAGCATAGTCCCCCTAAAGCCAAAGAATCTTCACTCCAGAAATTGTTTAAAAGGGAAATCTAATAAGTCACTGCTTAACACCAAAGGTAAAACTTAATAAAATGCACTAGGAACTTTGTCTAAATTTTTAAGAAGCAAGTGGAATGTTGATCAAAAATACTGCCCTATTCTACTTTGTAAAAATAGTAATAATTTAAATATCCATTAATATAAAATCGAAATAGATCATCTCTACAAGAATATGCAACACTAACATTTCATAAGTATAAAATTATTTTCTTTGTAAGTGCTTTGACAAAAAATGAAACTTAAATGATGAAAAATCTCACCTCTACTTTCATACTAAGGGTTGTATTTTTTTAATGTTTTTCAGACATGAGGTCATCTATTCCAATTTGATAACATTTTGTATGTTTTCACTGTTACTGTCATTTGACAGATACTCACCAGGCTGTATTGTTCATGGTCTGTCCTGTTACTTTCAGTTGAAGACAAAAAGAGTATTTGAAACATGATTAATGTTTCTAACAAGCTGACTATGATTTGACTTCTGTCACGTTTTTATTTGCATGGGTGTTTAAATGGTTCTGTTAGTACTGTCTTTGCACAGTTCTGATTTATCTTTTTTTTACTTAGTACTATTTACTTCATAATGTAGTAATCATCAGCCTTACTAATGACCTTGTAGCCTTTCTTATATGCACATAATGCACATTTTCCAATGGCTAGAAAATGCAAAATACTAGTGGATATCATTGCATCAGATCTTCATGTCTTTCTCAAAAGGACTGCTAACCTCTGGGATATATGAGGTAGTAAAATGATGATTGTAAATGAGTAGCACATAAGAGATATTTTCTTGAATTTAAAATTATTGCAGCCAGTTTCAGCATGTAAATATATAATAATGTTGGCTAGTGTGTAATTCTTGAACTAAAAAAAATATAAATAAAGAAAACCTAAAAGATGTATAAGTAGTTGTGTTATGTTGGGCAGGCTCTTTTCTCAAAGCTGCAGAAGATTACAGTTCTCATCTGAAGTGCGTATCTATGAATTTGGGTCAGAAAGGGACACGAGGAAGTTGGGCACTGAGGCATCTGAAGTGTAGGCTTAGTAGGCAAAAGGATAGCCATAAGATGGTGTTAAAGAGGGTGTTAATTTGCCTACGTGGCAGTCAGGGGGAGTTGAGTGTCTGGGGAATATAAGCCACGTACACTGAGGTGCTTAGTGCTAGTCAATAAGAAAATGCTGAGAGGAGGGGAACAGCTGAAAAATCTCAGAAGTTCAGTAACTCCTTCTCAGAGTCAACTCTTGTGAATCTGTTACTGACAGTAAGTTGCTGGTGTCCTCCTTAGAGAAATATGGTAGCAGCTGTTCGTGATGGGATGGTATTTTCTTTTACAGAAAAAGGTCTAAACAGTCTTAAGTCTGTCTGTGTGGACTCAAGCTATGGAAGGCCAAAGTTCCATTCCTTCCTCTTCCTACTTAACATCTAACAGGAGAGATCCTGGAGGACCAAATTATTGATCCTTTGAGGATGGTGGATTTAGCAGTTTTTCCTGTTGGGCTGGTTCTGTTGCATAAAAAACAATTCAAGATTAACAGACCAGGAGGAGAGTGCAGTCACGCACGGTCACGAGAGGCATCTGTACTGCGGTACTCCGTCTGCTGACTGGTTTGTACAAACCTTTATTGGCAGTAGCAGGGACCAGAAGCTGGTTCTCTTCTTGTGCTCCCAAGATGAAAAAAGCCTACTAACACAGTTTTGTCCTTGCTGCTTCTTTCTGTCCTAGTAGATCTTGAGCATTAGACTTCAGAATTAGACTTGTTTGTTTGCTCTGCTGAGGGAACAGTTCACGTCCATTAGTTTTTCTTGTTCTGTGCCAGCCCAGCTCTGATAAAAGGGAATTCATAGTTGAGTTTCCAAACCCCAAGTGTCACTACATGGGGGAGATGTCAGGGTATTTTTTGGTAGCCTTAGCTGTACATACCTGCAGTTTCTGCCACAATTTGGTTCTTTGGTTAATCCGACCAAGGGGAGCAGATGGAGCACCAGAAAAGGCAACAAATGGCCAACAGGCAAAAAGCTGCCAAAGGCTAAAACTGCCGAATCCTCATTTTTGTCTGGAAATGCAGACGGCAGTTGGTAATTCCTTTTGAAGTTACCCACCTGGCTACTCTCTGTTCCCAGCCCCACAACAGAACTGCTTTAATGACTGATCTGTTCTGTCTCGCTTGTCTGTGGATAAAGAGCACCAGTGCTGCAGAGAAAGAGCAAAGACTGAAGACGGGAAGACCCGTGAGTCTTGCGGCTGGGACTGAGGTAAGGAGCTGCTGGTTGCAGGATGCTGACTCTGTGCCAGGAGACACAGAGCACGAGGACTAAAATATTCCAGACTGTCACGGAAAACTCAAGTATGACTTCATCTCTTCACTGTTTAAAATATATCACATCTTCCTCTGAGGCTTCTAAACAGTAGATCCAATTGCTGAAAAAAGACTAAAATGTCAGCACAGTTGCTTTGTTACAAGCATGTGATGTACTGTTGGCTCTTATTTTCAGAGATTACTACAAGCTAGAAAGCAAAGTATTTCAACTTTAAGACTGGTTCGTGATTTTGGAGTCTAAAAATATTAATACTTATTGATTAGTATCATTTCCAAATCAAAATAGAGCAAATTGTCTATCTACCTTTTCACCTGTCTGTATCTATAAATGCATTTAACGTTATCTCATCCTAATAGGTGTTATATCAAATCCACTGGCACCAAAAAATAAGACTAGTGCTGCAGAGTATTTGAATAATTTATTCCCTTTATTCTATTCTGAGCTTAAACACTTACTTCGTGACTTCTGTAACACGGCCTCTCCTTCATTCAATTTACTTGACTGCAAATTAGAAACGCTAATATCGGCTTCTTATTGGTAAATTGTGCTGTTCAATACATGTTCATAATCTAAAATTAACAGAACATGCCAGTAATTATCTAACATCACAGTTCTCAACTTATAAAAGGAAAATCAATTTTTTAAAACACGAAATTATGCATCTGTCACATATTGAATAGCTGTGAAAGAATCAAATAATGGGAACTGGCTTCTAACACATTGTAACTGTTACATATTAAATAAATGTAATATTAACAACTACATAACAAGTATGTTCACTAATGCGAATTCTTTGGTTATCAAAATTAATGACCAGCGTGACATTATTAATTCGTAATGCTTGTTATTCTTGAAGGATATGTGGAGTGACTGATTTATTATGAAGTTCGTATGAGTCTAGGTAAGAAATAAATTTAAAGAAATGATGGTTATGTACAGAAATGGGGGTTGGTTATTCAGGTGATGTAAATTGCTTATGTAAATGGACATATGTTTGCCTTGACTGAGATTCTGACCCAGGCAGGTTTTTGTGTGTGTGTGGTTTTTTTGGTTTCTGTTTTAATTTCAGGGCAAAACTTTGAATTCATCTTATTCTTGGAACAAACGTATTTTTTCCCTCTTTCTGACAGATTGTCAGAGCTGACATACTGCATTCATTTTGGCACTCTAATGGCTAAGGGCATGCTTCCAGCTGAGACCACTTTTTTAAAAACTTTCTCTTTTTTAGAAAGAATATAGCCAAGGAAACAAAATCTCCCTGAAGTTCTGGGTCTTCTATTGGCTTACTTAGGTTCCCTTACAAATGCTTTAAAAACCAAATCATGTAAACTGTGCACATTTTCAGTTTTGGTGCTATTTATTTTTCAAATGATACTTGAGTAGAGATATGTGTATATCTATGGATATGTATAGTCACATACATTTCTAAGCTTGGTTGATACGTCTAAAGACTGATGCTTTCTAAGCCTACATGAAACTGGTCTGTGGCCTTTGAGATCTCCTTGTTAAATGTTTCCAGTGTTTCTTTTCTGAAGAGTATGGTCAATCATGTCAGTCTTTAATCTTCAACTTTTTGTTGAAATTTTATGGCATTGATGTTTATGAAGGTACTGCGGAGAGAGATCACAGGCAGGCACAGGAATACAATGTCCTGCA
Source organism: Astur gentilis (assembly GCF_929443795.1). Taxonomy (NCBI): domain Eukaryota; kingdom Metazoa; phylum Chordata; class Aves; order Accipitriformes; family Accipitridae; genus Astur; species Astur gentilis. The sequence goes on from NC_064905.1 coordinate 9,513,676, forward strand.
GGTTACAGGGAATGAAGTCCTGTCACATGCTCTTTGACAGTAGCAAAAAGGGCAAGAGGTGCAGTGATAAACCCATAGCACAAAAGCTAATTTGATCATGGAAGGGTCAGTGCAGTTCTGTTATTGAGGATGATATTTCCTCTTCCATGTTGTGCAAAGACATTGTTTCTTCAGGTGAGAGAACATTCATAGGAGAAGGAATGTGGATAATAAACATTCCTTGTTATTCCTTGTCCGCGTGGCGACTGAAACCTACGTGTCAGGACAGCAAGATTTATCTGCAAGATTTACAGACAAATTGGATTGTTTTTGCTGTTCTTCTGTATTTTATGTTATGAAAGATTGAGGCTTTTTTATGGTTGTTGCTGTTGTTAGTCACCATTCAAAAGACACCTGAAGTAGAAATACATGTCAGACAGAAAAAAAATTTACTGGAATGAAAAAGGGGGGAAAGGGGAGGAAGAAAAAGAAAAAGAAGCCCAGCATGGGGAAATCCAGCTAATACCCTCCCAACCCCCCCAAGCAACAACAAAGTGTAATGTGCGTAGCCTAATTTATTTTCTTTTCTTTTCTCCCACTCATAGCATACTTTTAAATTAGAAGGGTTTAAGACTGTATGAAGGACAAATTTCTTCTTCCTCCTCTCCCTTTTAATTTTAATGTTGTCTTTCTTACACAAGTTTGGAAACTTAACATGAAGACCTTGGCTAATTCCAGTGAATCATACAAGCCTTAATTGGTTTTGGAAGGGTCTCCAGATCTCTCTAAGAAAGGTTAAACATTATTTATTTGCCTTCATTACTACCCAAAGCGATGTGATTACTGAGCAGGTTTGACATTCAAACTAATTAAGGATGAGAGAAAGAGGGGGGAAAAAGCCTTTATATGAGATCCAAACAAAAATTTACAAAAGGAAGAAACAAAAAAATGGAAAAGACAGGCAGATGAAGAGTAAAGGATGGTTTCTCACTCATGCTATAAGATTTTGAAGTAAATACAAACTGCTTTTCTGGCGTAGTGTGTTTCTCTGACTTTTAACTGCAGCATAGCCATCCATCACCTGGTTTTCCTATTTCAGATGCTTACAGGAAAGCCATCTGAGGTAGTATCTCCTGGTGTTGATGAAAGGAAAGGATGTCCAGCATAAGTCTATACTTCTTCCCTAGGTGTGTATTTTACAACTGACAATGCTTGAAAACAAATACCAAATCCTGCTCCCTTTGCTCTGGTGAGCAGGCTTGGGCCCAAAGGATTTCACAGGGTGTTGAGCTTGTTGAAAAACAAGCATTTCCATTTACAGTGCACACCCTGAAAAATCTTTGAGTGTTTAAAACAATGGAGGAGAGGAGGGAAGATCTTTCTACTTTAATAACTGAGATAACAAGACAAATCTGTTGGGCTATAGATGCAAGTGTTTTGCTTAGATTTTGCAAGCACTCGTGCGTATTGCTGAATTGGAAACTACCCTGTATGCAGGTAGGTCTAAATTTGACCTTTCCAGATACTTCTTTGCTTTTTGAAGACACTAAATGATTTTCTCTTCTGTACTTTTTATCCCCATAGATAGTTGGACAGCTCAATTGTGACTGCATGGACAAAACAACAGTGTTCTTTTTACTATTAGATCAGTCTAGTTCTATCAAAAATATGTTTGGAAAAAATATATGTGTTGTGCATATTTATTCATGAAAACATGGTATTAGTTTTATGTGGATATTTTGTAGTATTGTAAAGTCTTGCAATATATTTGGATTTAAATTTGTATAAAATATTTATTTAAAGAAAATTTTCAAAACCCAAAATTTTATTTTCCACAATGCAAAAAGGGATGTTATCATGTTAGTATATTATTTAACACTTTTTTCTTTTTTAAATGCTGTTTTAATATCCTAGTGGAAATGGTTTTCTTTTCTGGGAGATTTCATTTTTCCTTTCAACTAAAATATTTTTCATTTTTCATGTCAGAAGTTGGGGGTTGAGTTAAAAATTTGTTTAATTTTTTTTTTCCATCAAGATGTCTGGAAAAATAAAATCTAAACACATCAGCTCAGCAGTCATCTTACTTCCAAAATACTTAGATTAGGCATGATGAGGAATCAGGATAGCAGGAAAGGACAAGAAAACTCTAGGAATAATTTGACATTTTTTAACTTTCAAAGTTTGCATGCTTTGAAGATCATACTCTTAAAGTTTCTGATTCATTATATATAATTCATAATTGATTTAGCTGATGTTTCATTTAAAAGCTTAAAATTCATACGTGAGATATGCTAAAGGTATAGCTCTGAGACCTGATAAAGCGTGAGTACTAGGTTCGTGCATGGTGATGTCTCTGCGGACTTGACCTCCTCAACTCTGCTTGCTACAACAGGTAGGACCACATGAATATGCATGTCTATGAAACAATCAATTGCTTTGCACTGTGTTTGTTGCACTCAGGTCACTTTGAGGAATTAAATTAAGACTACCGTAGCTTTTGCATATTGTGAATTTAGAAGGATGCTTTGGGATTTCTAAATACGTTTGTCAGATAGGCAATAAACCTGCTGTCAGGTAGGGATTTGCCTCAGGTTTGCATCCCGCATGGCATCTCCCTTCTTCTCTCCTTGGAGAGAGAAGTGCCCATCTGCTCTCCCTGAAATAGTTGGGTGTTATGTGGCAGAGTGAAGGCAGCAAACTCCCTGTAGTCACACCCTGAGGACATGACACCGGCTAACAACTTGCGACAGAATGGTCCTACAAGAATTGCTGTGGCCCTTTACCTCTCAACTATTATTAAATTAGATGTTAAGTATCATATTGATGGTATTGTTAATACCTGTGCCTTAATTGTATCATTAGTTGATAACTGAAAACCATGATGTAACTGGAGCACTTTTTTACTGTTATTTCAAAGGACTAAGTAACAGAATGGCAGAATGTTAAATGAAACTTTCTCTTCACAGATCCAAGCTAATAATGTCTTTTAAAGTTTCTCAGGTCAGCAAAGGCCTGTGAGAAGTTAGGATCTAGAAATGAAGTTTCTGAGCCTTAAATAGCAATGGTTTAACCTAATTTTTTCATTAAATGTAGAGTGCGTAGATCTCTGCACTGAGTGGACTTGCTAAATACACCTGTGTTTTGGAAATGAGCACCTTGAATCTGCTTATCATTTCTCATATTTCTGTGCACGTTGTTAGGTATCAGTCCTTGGTAGCTATGAACAGAGCAAACAGACACCCACAGTCTACCTGCAAGGACTGTGTGAAATAATGAAGTAACAGATATGTCAAAAATAAAGAGTGCCTTTGCAGACAGCTGGTGCCTAATTAATTTGCAGGAAAGCTGAGGAAGGCTGTGCCTATGGCCCTGCAGGTATCGCTGGATGTTGTTACTGAACCAATTACATTAAAGCATTGCCAGCACAAAAAAACAGTAAGGATTTTGCTGTGCACTTGGAGGAAAGGGTTGCTAGCTATTAGTCAACTGAAGTGTACTGCAATCTTTTGTGTTTTTCTTTCTTTTAATTTCTTGCTCTCTGAAAGACAAAGGAGAGCTTCCATTCTGGCATTTTTTTTTACCAACCAACCAACCTCCCCATTGTTTCTATCTGATCTCAGATAAGTTAGATCTTCGGGACATTCCAATAAGACAAATAGACCAACATGCCTTATTTCATTGGAACCAGCTCCTTTTCTGACTGCTACAGTTTATTATGGTTAGTCCATTATAAATTACATGGTGTCTCCGGGGACCTGTTCTGTACTTGAAATATCACAAGACTGCTGTCATGCATAATGCTGCAGAGAGCTGCTAAATTTATATCCACTAAAAATGTGCTTTACATTGCAGAGTGACCCACTTTAACTTTGATGCATAAATGGGTTGCTTTGCTTTTTTTTTGTTTTTTTTTTTTTTAAGCATCCTCCGTTTTTTTTCTGTTTGTCCACAGTTTTATCTTGCTCAGAATAGGCCCTCGGAAAATCTGTTATTTGTGCTTCGCGTATAGTGTGATTATCATTATTTTATAAAACTTGGAGATACTTCCAGATTCCCCTAGAGACAAAGCATGCAAAGGGCAATTTTCCCTGCCAGACCATGTAAATTCTATCAGACTACATAAACAGACAACAATGGCAGATTGGCTCCTGGAGCTTATGCTTTCTTTTGCTCCTAAGCAGTTTGCACAGCAAGTAGAGAGAAAAGACTATGAAGCACAAGTTACCCTAACATATAGATAACAGCAGTTTACTTGTATAGTTTCAAAATGTGTGCTATGAGACAGTTTTAAATTATTTTTTTTTGCCTTGGGGGGGGGGGGGGGGGGGGGGAGGAATAAGAATCCTTCAAATTCCAGCCTGTTTTTAACAGAATTTTAAAAAGAAAGCATAACTCTCTGATTCCATGTTAAAGTTTCGCCTTCTTAAAGGGGAGAAAGAGAGCAGACTCAGGCTTAAAATGCCTTCAGGATTCTATAAACTATAAATCATTATCTACAAGAAGTACATCCACAGGAATTCTGCCATAGAGCTTTAGTGTATAATAAGAAAAAAATATATGGCAAGACTATTATGCTACTAATTGATATGGCTTCCTGACATGGTTAAATAGCTCATAATATATTCCACTGAGTAGACATTTATAAGTGAGCAAAGGGAAGAAGAGAGGCAAGTAGAAATTGAAAAGATTTTGTTTTGATTTTTTTCTAAATCATCTTAAGATTGTAAAAAATGGTCACCAGCAGTTATGTTCCTTTCAGGCAAGAAACATCGCCTTGGCTGTAAGTGATTCCACATAATCTAGGCAGTTGGACTAGATGACCGTTGTAGGTCCTTTCCAACTAAAATATTCTATTCTATTCTAGTCTAGTCTAGTCTATTCCATTCCATTCCATTCCATTCCAATTTTTGTCCTGAGAAAATGGCGTGGCATCCATTGGTCCTGAAAACTGTGGAACTGATGTACAGTGATAATGGACTCTTCTGGACCATAAGGTCGATTTCCACTGTTGCACAGGCACAGATGGGCAATGAAAGTATGTCCTCTTCTTCCATATGTCTTGGGACCACGTTATATTTAGGTGAATGTTGGGCTGGTATTATGTTACAGTGATGGATGGTCTTTGCAACAGTAAATATCAAACTGCCCGAGCTCTTACCCCTTCTTCTTCCTTTGGAGTCCATTTTAAGAAAATAATCCTTTCTCTCTCTAGGACAGAAGAGGACTGGGGAGTTACTTAAGAAACCCAAGGGAAGGACTCCTCACTGTCTCTGCATGCTCCTTCTCTTTCACCATTCAAAAGAGTGCAGAGGTGAATCTCAAAAGTCTCAATGTCTTCATTTAAAATTTCAAACTCAGAATGGTTATCCCGATCTTTTTACAATGTTGTGTGTCCAGTCCCCTGATTTTTTAAATAGACTTAGGTGTATCTGTTACCAGCAATGCACAGAGTTGCATTCCAATTGAACTTAAAACACATTTTCAAAATGTAAGGTCTAAATAAGGTTTGTTCATCTGAAGGCTTGAAGGGATACTAAAATACATACTAAAGCATATTCTGTAACAAATACTTTCTTTACTTAAGCAATTTGCTAGACATAATCTTTTTGTTTGCATAAAAAAAAACCTGTTTATGTGCAGGTGTTGGCAACTTTCTTTTGGCTTTAGAGTGTTGCACTGAGAAGATATACCCAAATGAGACTCAAAGAAATGTACAATATAAATATCACCATTTCAAATGAAGTTAGTGAAAATGTCAAGAAACGGGGGCAAAATGTTTTGAGGATTTAAAATTTGAACCATTCCTTGTAGGCTGTGTAAAGTCTGGGAGCTAATAAGCTCCTCTTGATCAGCTGGACATCAGGAAAGTTCATGCATAACCTGAAGGTTCATAAATAATAAAAACATTTTTTTAAGCTGATTTTAATCAAGAACTAGAGCTTCATAGGTTAGCTTTTGAATGGAAAAAGGTTACAGTAGACTGCAATTACTGATCTGTGAAGACAACTGGAAATGTAGTATCATTCTGCTTCCTTCTTTGGGCTACACCTAAGTAGGAAAATAGTTCAAACATTTAACGAAGATCCTTGTCAGACTCAGAAACACAAGCATTTCTTGGCTAGATCTGATGATTACATAGGAGGTACTTAATCCAGAAGAATGCTAAAAAGGGCTCTTTTCAGCCTTCATAAATATCAGTACTGTAAAAGGGGATAAGAATATGCAACTTGGGTTTAGCAGGATTCTTTTGCTGTGAGTAGTAGTTTTCTACCATCAGAAAGCATCAGATTTTCCAAAGAGCACCTGGGTGATCTTGGGGACACCCTGTTGACTGCAGGTCTGTAGTGTGCCCTTGCAGTAATGAGGCCAACTGTATATTGGGCAGTATTAACAAGACTATAGCCAGCAGTTAAAGGGGAAAGTCTCTCTTGACATATGATGGCTATGTTTAAATAACGCCCATTGGTCAAAAAGTCATCTTTTAAAAAAAAAGTGATCTGTTCATAGACTATTGCTCCAAAGGCAAATTGTTCATTTTGCCTCATTTCTCTTTTTCATTTCATTGATAATAGTATAGGAAATTCAGTGCAACTGAGATTACTTTGAATGCAATACATCATTAAGTTCATTATTCATACAAGTACTTCCCAAAATTATGGGTGTGTTCTATATTTATGGTGTCAAATTACTGTGGTGTAATTACAGGAATAATTAAAAGGGAAAACTCTTCTTTTTAACCAGACTATCTCTTTACTCATTTTTGTGGAAATCTAAAATGAATGTAATCTTGATGTTAAGAACATGAACTATCTAGAACAGTTCATATTGCTTGAAGCAATAAGCCACATTTAAGGAAAAATTCTGTTCAAGTTCAAGCATTTAGTTCCATTACATGAAACCAAAACGTACTTATCTGCAAAAGTGTGATTCAGATCCTTAAGCACAGTACATTTTCTGGGGGTTTTAGGTTTTAAAATTCAAGGTAGCCTTCACATTGCCACGTGATTTGCCATTGTTTTGGCAGAAGCTGCATGCAAGAATCAATTTTACTTGTTTTGTCAGGCAGCTGCTGTTCTACATCTTAATAGCTGCTGTCTTAACTACCTCTCAGGTCCCTTGTCCACCAGTATAATATCACACAGATGTCACTTTTTAAGGAGAGTAAAGGAAAGATTGTACTCCTCCCAATTTTTATGCTAAACCCTGTGATTTTAAGATGGAAGGAAAAGGTTTATTTGTATAGTAGCAGCCTGTTGTCTCATTTGTGTTTTACCTGGCTTGCTTAGGACTGTTATGCATGTGTCAATAAATGTCGTGATAAATAATGTTACCCAGGAAACGGCATAGAATAGTGCTATCTGATCACCATAGCTGCTCATAAGGTAAAGTTAGATAATGCAGTTTGAGTGTAGGTGGTAAAGAACAGGGAGAAGGAAATAAAGCAGGGAGTTACTGGCTTAGATCTGTACCTCAATCCTAAAAAGCACTGATACAATCTGAGGTCTTCATTTGCTGTGGGCTCCCCTATCCCAGGATCCTCTGAGGTGAAGTCTAAAGGTGAGGCTTTAGCACCCCAAGGAACAGAGTAACTTACTTGTATAACCTTCTTTGGTCAGAAGTAGAGGCAGCTGAGGGCACGAGGACATGAGCCCTGCAGGAGCTGTCATGGTGCGCTGGCCTAAAGCTGGAGCTGCAGCAGCTGCAGAGACCTGACTCTGAGCTCAGGTAGATCAATCAAATTTCTCAGCTGCTTCACCAAAGGTGTTTGGAGGCTGTCTGGAACTGGCACTGCTGTGCCATCAACAGCATCGCTGCCCTGTGCAAGTGTGATGTTAACAAAAGCCATGTCAGTGGAGGGGTGCTTTCTTGTTGGATACACCAGTCCAGCTTTGGTGCTTGCAAGTGAGTTCAGTTTGGCAGAATCATGGTGGCCAGAGCATTAGCTACATAGTTATAGTACTGTAAGAAACTTGAAAGAGGGACATACAGGTATTTAACTACTTCTAGGACTAGGAGTAGATGAGGGTTTCTGTGTTCTCTGTGACATTGATTGTGATCTCCTACATTATGAAAAGCCTGCTCAAACATTCAGCACAAGACTTGAAGGAATCTTTTCACTATGGGTACTATTAGACCCTGATGATGTTTAAATCTACATAGATAGACTCTTAAATTATTGGTACAAGTTACCAGCTGGAACTTTCCCTTTTTGGATGTGCTATAGGCCTGGCCTGCATTAAGACCATCTAATGCAGTATTCTACCTCTGGTAGATGCCATGAGCAGGTGTCAGGGAAAATATGAGAGGGCAACTGTAGAGTGGTATTTGCTAGCTTCTAGTGAGTTGTGGCTCAAGACTTCCTTGAATCAGAGATGGTATCCTGTGCTTAATATTCCTACTGGATTCTCCTTCGATAAATTAGTATATGAACTTTTTTGAATCTATATAACCTTCTGAATCTATGCCATGCATTAGTGATAATCTGCATAGTTTAGTTTGTGTGAAGATGTGTCTCCTTTTGGTTTGAATTTGGCTCCTAGTAATTTTATTACAACAAACAATGAATGTTATCCTTAAGCTTTTCCATAGCACTCTGTTGTGGTTTAACCCCAGCCAGCAACCAAGCACCATGCAGCAGCTCACTCACCTCCCTCACAGTGGGATGGGGGAGAGAATCAGAAGGGTAAAGGTGAGAAAACTCGTGGGCTGAGATGAAGACAGCAAAAGCCACGCACACAAGCAAAGCAAACTAAGAAATTCATTCACAACTTCCCATGGGCAGGCAGGTGTTCAGCCATCTCTAGGAAAGCAGGGCTCCATCATGCGTAACGGTTCCTTGGGAAGACAAAATGCCATAACTCTGAACGTCCCCACCCTTCCTTGTTCTTCCCCCAGCTTTATATGCTGAGCATGACGTCATACGGTCTGGAATATCCTTTGGGTCAGTTTGGGTCAGCTGTCCTGGCTGTGTTCCCTCCGAACTTCTTGTGCCCCTCCAGCCTTCTTGGTGCTGGGTATGAGAAGCTGAAAAATCCTTGACTTGGTATAAAAACTGCTTGCAAACAACTGAAAACATCGGTGTGTTATCAACATTCTTCTCATACTAAATCCAAAACATAACACTATACCTGCTACTAGAAAGAAAATTAACTCTATCCCAGGTGAAACCAGGACACACTCATAGTTTTATAGATCTCTGTTGTATCTCCCTTTCATCTCTCTCTTTACCTAACCTGGCTAATGATGCCACTGAAGGTTTAAAATAAGAGAGGAAAGATCAATGCCTCTCTGCTGTACATTCAGTATTTGGTTGTGTTAGAAGTGTTAACAGAAGTACCATAAACACTTATAGGAGTGCTCTCTAATAGTCTTATTATTTAGGAAGCTGAAAACAAAAAGCAAATAACCTAATGGTAAACATAATATTTAGCAGCAGCCTTATTTGTGTTAGCTTTAAAGTATTTGCTTTAGAAAGTAATTTGATAATATGTGGTGGTCTGAGCCACCATTCATATGAAGTTGTGTTGATACAAATATGGACTGAAGAGATATTTGAGACTATGTTCATGTGAATATACTGGTAATTAAGAAAGAGAAGACAGAAATAGCTAGATGGCTAAGCCCAGGGTGTGCTATGCCAACTGGGGTGACAATTTTTACTCATCAAGGGAGAAACCATTTTGTTTGGAATGCTTTCAGCTAATTTATTATGACTATTTTTTGAAAACCTGCCTCCTATAGGTGCCACCACTTCAATTGCACTTCAGTTAGCAACAGAAGAAAACCTAGTTACTTTTACTTACTAATAGTTATGGGGTTTGTGATAATGAATAGAGGAGCAGATGCAAAACACAAGAGAAAGGGGCAGAATGATAGCAACTACATTTTCCCCACCTTAAACTTACCAGTGAGGGAGATAAAGCATACACCCTAAGTGGGAAAAAAACTGAAGGAAATCAAGGGACAATAGAGTACGGACAATACAGAAATTCGTTTTACTGGAGAGATTTGAGAGAAGTTGTTGTGGTATGGTGGTGAGGGGTAAGTGTCAAAAGAGGTGAGGTCATGGGCTGAAGATAATGAAATTCTTATTAAAACTCTGTGGACGTTTCCTGGGGATATCCCTGCTTTATCACTGTAACAGTTGCTCCCACTGCCCAGTGGTTTTTCTGGACTTTCCCTGTTACCTTTCTTAATGCCTTAAAGGTGCCACCTGTGGCTCCTTGGCTGGGGTTTAGAAGGGTGTTTGGAAATACAGGGTCTTGGTTTGGCCCAAAAGGTCCAGTGTGGTCCTCTGCAAATCATTTTTTGCATGGAGCTGATTTTGCTTGAGCTCCCTGTGGCTAGAGGGAAAGGTTTAACTAGTGTTTAGACAAATTGCTTGCTTGTTTATCCTAGTTTGGAGGAAACCTGTACTCCATGGGACTGTGTTTGAGTTTTGTCTATGAGAATGTGACTCCTCTGGCCCATAGGAAAAGTCTTTAGAAATGGTGGGGAAGGCTGCATGAAAAAATGGAAGCTCTTTTAAAATTGCCTGCGTTTGACATTTGTTCTTTATTCTGCATTGAAACAAATTAAGACCGTGCAAATTAAGTTTGTGAGAACATCAGAGAGCACAACAATGGAATAGCTGCTGTGAGCCTGAGGTTCGAGATGTTGTTCTTCCTGATTCATTAACGTCATGGGCAATGTTCCAAATCACCCTTCGTTAGTTTGATTAATATTTAAAGAACTATGGGAAATGGCACAGAATACCAATATCCCAGCAATTAGGACTTCAACCAAAGGTACAAGACAGATGGATATTAGTCCCTTTTCTGTGTAAATCCTTGCTCTGCCTAGAAGTCTCCACTATTCCAGCGCAGTTTTGCTCTGAATAACCCTTCTTAATATTATATGTCTCTGTGTAAAAACGCTTGAGAGGATCTTCGTATATTAAGAATGTTTCTTTTGAAAATTTATCAGTGTATTCTAATATTCAAGAGCAATATAGCTTTCTATGAATGCTTTGGAATGCTTCACAGACAGGCACTGAACGTTTCAACAGAAAGAAAAAATTCTGTAATGAAACTGTATTGGAAACGGGTTTGGTCACACTGTACCTCATCTAAAAAAAAAAATGCAGTGTCTCTTGCACATTGAGGTAACATAAATTAATACCTTAATTTGCAGCATGTTAAAAGGTAAATGGTAGTTTATTATTCATTTCATGTTAAAAGAACTCCTCCCTCAGATTTATGGCAAACATATTTTAAAAAAATCACAGAAAACCTGATGCGCCTGCAAATGAATGTTTGGAAGGCAAGAATAATGATCTCAATTCAATTCCATGGACTATAGACATTACAGAATCCTCTGAGATATTAAATATACAAACACTGACTTTCAAAAAGCTAGATGGATTTGCTTGAATCAAGACAGCAATATGTAAGAAGCAGCAATATTTATCTATTTAAAGGCCAAGTGACAGAGAGAATCTGATCAAGAGTGATTTTTTTGAATAAAGCTTCTGTTTTTCCAAAGTTTTCTTTGTCTAAAGCATTTCTAGTAAGTCCCACCCTGACTAGATGGGCTCCTTTTGAAGTAAGATGTTACTCAATGTGCTGTGAGAAAATCAGAATGTAGTCCTAATGAAATTGGCAGTTTCTCCTTTAGCTGATATTTGAAGACAGGGAAAGTCAAATGTCAATGTACAGAGATTTCAAAGATACAATCTTGATTTGGTTCATCTTCTATGAATTTTTGCAGTCTGGAGGACATAGATTTTTCATTTTCATTTAAATACCAGAATGAAAGACATTAGGAACTACATATAGAAGCTATGATGAAATACTTCTCTAAACATAGATTTTCAGATCACTGCAGCTGACATATGCAATCACTTCAGTACCAGTCAGTACAAGGCATGATTATTACGTGGATATATATCTGTGGTCACCTCGTTTCATAACCCATGAAGTTGGCTGTAACAGTGGCTCTCACGCAATGATCCTGTGGGACAATGGCTCAGCAAAACCTAGAACCTTGATTTTGTAGTAACCCACAAATCTTTATTGTGTCAGTTAAGAATTGATAATGTGAAATACTAAAGTCTCCTTGGTTTTACATGGTGCTCACTGAAAAAGGCCAACTGCAAGGTGCAAGTCTAACATCCTGAGACACTGGATGCTTATTTTCACGTGTTTAATATTGGCCTTAACTTTTTTTTTTTTTATCATTATTTCAATGGTGAAATATTCAATAAACTCTAGACACAGAAGTGAGTTTTAAATGCTTAGGAAAGTCTATGCCATATATTAACTGATATATTCATACATTATGGTATTACTCAGGAATATATAATTATTCTACAAGATGCAAATTTATAGATGAAATCACAGTCATAAACTTTTACAAATAAACTTTATATACTCAAGCATTTTTCTTTCATCCAACCCCAGGAAGGAATCTGACTGCAGTATTTAGATTCAAACTAGAGTAGTACTGACAGGAGAGGAATGAAGACTCTATTACATGTGCATTTCTGGAATATTCAATTTAACCCTCATAAACTTCTTTAAAAAAAACAACCATCAGAAAATGTCAGTTATCCCCATTCTCTTTGTGGTTTTGGTTTTATTTTGGTTTGGTTGGGGTTTTTTTTTTGGTTGGTTGGTTTTTTTGCTTATATGTAACTTCCTGCTTTTCATCAGAGAATAACTTGGTAACAATAATTATACACCAGAAGACCTACAACTTCACAGTCAAGGCTAGAGCATTCATGGCATCAGTATTTGAATAATCTTGATCTTAATGGCTACTTGGTGCTTTTGGATAGAGTAATTGAACTTCACAGGGAGAGAAAGGATTACTGCCAAAACATTTTAAGTGCTATCTCAGCAATGTGGAAGACTTGGCATTTTCCACTGTCATATTCATTCTTGAAGTACCATAAACGTATGCTGAAGAAGTATATCAACTACTTGGGAATAGCAGCACAATATATTGTCAGCTCAACTCCTCTGGACATTCTCATTTTCTAAATTAAGACACTCCATGAGAAACTAGTGCTGACCCAGGTAGTCATCACAGAAGGAGATGCTATTCTTTCCATTACTGTTACACAGATCTATTGCATCTCTCCATCATCTCTTTTCTAGTAATAAGAATACAATTCTCCTGCCCTCTCCCCGCTAGCCACATATTAGACTGCAGATATCATACCAACTGTATTCCCAGAGAACAAACTTTAAATCTAGTCTGCTGTTTTCAGATTTCTTAATCTGTCCTTGTATTTAATCCAGGAAACAGCAACAGGAAAGGGATGAGTGTATTATTGCTGTTTAGCACCAGTGTTTCCATTGACTCAATAACTTACTGAATTCCTGGAAGAGATGTGGTTTACATATATCCTCCACCATTTGGAGTGTGGGTGGAAGGCATGCTTGAACTGAAGGTGTTAAAATGACACTATTAATGGTTTTGGATGATGCTCCTCCTATGGGAACAAAATAACTACAGCCAGTTAATTATTTTGTCTGAAAAAAAGTAACAAAAGGACTTACTACTGTCCTTGAAAAGGCAGGAGTGCGTGTTTGCCTATGTACAGATGCACGTCCATATATTCAGACACACATAAAAAGAATAGTTCATTACAGTGACAACAGGGGTGATCTAAATGATTTCTATAGTATCCTTATTTATTTTTCCATGCTTGCTTAGAGGCACTCTCAGTCCTAAGCTAGTTAATACAAATAAATGGGAGCTGGAGAGAGGTCCTGCTGCCTCCTCTTTGCCATCCTAATGATTTCTATCTGTGTAAAAAGAAACCTCCTTTGCACACACATTTATATACTATACAGGCTGTTGAGTCTGCTTTACCTTGTAAGAACAGTGCATAGGACTCTTAATGTGACATTAATTCTCAGTGCTTCCTTTTCTCTCTTTCTCCCCTTTAGTTAATTTGGGCTACTGGGATGACACAATGATTCTGATAGAAGGCCAAGAAAAAGGAAAAAAAAAAAAAAAAAAAGGCTAATACTATCACTAGAGCACTTCTTCCATTTGTTTGGCGCAAAAATTGGATTTCCTTTATGTTTTGCATGAATAACAACTATGCTGAGCTGCCTGCATGGCCCTGTTGTCAGAGAGAAATTGGGGGTCCAGGTAAGCAGAAGGCAAGGTTTTGGGTATGAAACGATTAATTAGCCAAGTTTTGCGTTCTATGCAAAGAGCTCAAATAAATATTTCTGAAAAGAAAGATCGGTGTGCTTTTAGAAATGATGAAACTGTCACTGATTTAGCAGCAGCATCTCCTGGTGTCACGACTCCCCAGAGCCACGCTTCTGGAGCAGTCTGTGAAAGGACTCTATGGCTTATAATCTTTTCTTTTTATAACGGTTTTCTTTAGAAATTATTTTTAAAATACTAATGAGTTATTTTTAACTGATGTTTTCTGAAGGTGAATTCTAAAGCGTAGTGTGGATTCTGCAACAAATGTCCTGACAAACTGGAACAGAGAAGAAAAAATACCAGTGAGAGCCAACTTTCTGTACCAGTACAGGCTCATTGCCAGTACTCCAGAGGCACACAAGCACCTATCTCCAACCTCATGCTTATGATTCAAGACACACTTATTGATGTATATCAACAATTTCTCCTCCAAACAACGTTAAAAAACAACTTCCAGGTATACATTCAATTATGTTATTTTTCATTGAGACATATTTGAAACCACAGCAACAACAAATCTTTTGCTCATTCTCTCCTTTTTCCTTCAGGTTGCTTTTTTTGTTACAGGTTTTTTGTTTTTCTTTTTCTCTCTTCACACCATACTGCAGTTTTGCATGTCTCAGAGCTAGAGAGAAATTGATATTGAGACGTGCTGAGAATGCATTGTAGTTACCAAGGAAGTGGTTTCCCAAGCAACAGTAACCACATGAAAATTGACATAATTTCTTCCTCCGTACCTATATCATGTTTGCAGCTTTGGAAAAGGCAGAGTGTGGGTAGCATAAGTGATTTTCTCATTGTTAACCTTACTTTTTGAAGCAGATATGGTGATGATTCTGTCTTTGTTAAAGAAAGAGTTAACTTCAGTTAGAGCTGAATGCTTGTTTTTGAGTGTGTGTTGTGGGTTTGGGTTTTTTTTTTTAATTTTCCTGCTAGCAGACAGATTGTGGATGTGCCAGATAGTCCTGCAGCATGTGGGCAGATGCTAGAGGCAACATTCTCAGCTGTTACACACTCAGTGATGATATTTACCATTCAAGAAAGCCATGCCAGCACCTAGGTTTGCTCCAGCAAATTGGATGAGACAGTTGCCAGCTTGATGATGTCAAAAAGTGTAGGAAATATTCACGTGTTCAGTATTAGTGGAGGGATGTGAACCAAGGGAAATAACAGAGGCAGAAGTCCTAACTCCTCTATGATGGGGCAAACAAAATGACCATGCGTCAGCTGGGCCTCTGTCAAATAAGACAGTATTATAGGTCCTCTATTTTCATCAAGCAATGACAATAACACAATAAATGTAGCTCTCTGAAGACTAATTTACTTAATCCTTGTTCCTAGAAGGAAATAGAAAAGAACAAGTTCAACAGCTTAACAAGCTGTGCAATTTAGTATATTTTCTTAACAGAAAATATGAATAATTTCTATCTGCTTCTATGTACTGATGTTTGTTAAGTGGCAGGACACTGCAAAGGCACTGTTATGAAGGGCTCAATCCTGCATCACAAAGAAACAGAGGACTGTTCTTCAGTTGAGTTTTAGGGACCAAGAAAATCTGAATTTCTTTCAATAATTTGTCTTAAATTCAGCAATATCTCTTTATATCCACTTCACACGTGTGGTGAAATCTAAAATAGAAAATGTGAAGGTATTCACATGAGCAGAATCCCAAAGGAAGGTGTGTACGTGAAGTAGGAAGTATATTACTGTAATACTTATTTAGGTTCATGTTGTGTTAGTTCCCTTACATCTTTTCTGAAAACTTAGGTTTCTGCTTTGACTAGGATAAAAAGATTTTTCTTAACTGTCTTAAAAGATATTTTTTTTAAAATCTCACTTATCTTCTGGATTGCAGGTCACCATGGGTAATGAAACATTTGAGCTACAAAAGCTTTTAAAGTGTATGAAGACACCATTAAGTATACTATGAAAGTGTTGAGCACCATGGATCTGAGCCAGCTCTGTGCACACCCAGCTGTAATGGACCTACTTTTGCCCATAGCTGTAAGTCTCCAAGCAGAGATACCAAGAGTGAATGAGCAAGGACTTTATTGGCTCCTGATCTGTACCCGGCCCACCAGGGACAAGATGGCTCATAAAAAGCCTTATTCTTTTCCATCATTCATTTGTTTCTACCTTCCTGAACTACTGCATAAAAAGAACTGCCTTTTTAACCAGTCTCTCAACCCCTTTTCAAGTTCTAGAACTAACATACCTCTTAGCTAAATATCATGTTCTTTTCAGAGAAAGCTACCTCTATCCAAGCAAGCCTCTTGCTTTACCAGGAAATATGCACTGAATACAGACCTGATAAGGTGGTACATTCAGTTTCAAGTTGTGAAAGTATGTAAAAAATCTATTCAGATTTATTGGATTAAATGTTTGAGATCTAGTATTGTTTATTTAAAAGGTTGGGATTCACTCATAGTATGGTGTTATGTGTGGGATAATATGCCTGTGGATTGAATATCAAAGAACATGACAGTGCCAAGACCTGGAATAAAGTATTTTCTCCATGAAAAAGTCAAGTGATAGAGATCTGAGACTGCTGCTGTAACTGGAGTGAATGAAAAGCTCTTCCTTCCAGAAAGAGGAGGAGCTCCTCTTTCTCCTCACCTCCTGGAATGGCATTACTATCTCACTGCCTGAGATGTGAGCTGTTAGACAGAGTCTAATGTCTGGAGCAATGAGAGGAAATTAAAGAAAACAGACCAGAAAGGTCCAGCTTTGCAGCTAGAAAACTTTCTTCTGAGCTAGATATAAAAGGCTTGTAACTGTCTTTCAGAATATTTTCTTCCAGATGTGAATATATACCTATAGATAACAAAGTCCTGTCAGAGGCCAGATGTGATGGTTGATTTAAAATTTATAATTCAGAGAGCTTTGAAAACTGGCACTCAAGAATTATTTATCTAACTAACCTGCCTATTCAATCTGCTAGCCATCTATCACTTTACCTTCTCCTTCCCCCTTGACTATGTTCTTTTATACACCACTCATTTGCCTCTTTGTATAGGGTGATTTATCACCTGCTCTTCCTATTCTTATCTATCAATAGACAAGTAGCCTCTTACTTCTCTTTATTCAACATCATTCACACTCCTTTAACTCTACAAATCATGATCTACATTCCTTCCTCCTCACTGTCCCTTTCTCCCTCCCTGTATCATTCATGCTACAAATACACTTTATTTCTTCTAAGTCCCTTCTCCTTCACTTCCACCAACTTGCCCTACAACCAAATTTATTCAATATTTTTCCTCCCTTCCTTTCTAGTTATAACCATTTATTTTTTCATGGAAATGAAATAGCACTCAGGTCACATGGTTTAGACTGCTCACCCTAAATGCCTGATGTTGAACTAGTATTTTTATGAACTACTTAATGCAGTGCCAAAACCTGCTGATTTGAGTGCATTATGGGAACAGGTGGTCCAGGCATAAGCAGCAGTGGGAAGCCTTTAACTAGGTATTAAAAAATGGACTCTCGGCTGGAGGACAAAACCCGAGCAGAAGGACAGAATTCATTTCAACCCCTCTTCTTTTTCAAATTCTTCCCTCCCCCTTAATGATTAGCACCTTTTGCATTTGATATGTTACAAGAATATTGATTTAATTACTGTTTTGCTTAGAACAGGGAAACTGCTGTCTCCTAGGAACAATAAATGTAAACATAAATACAGAATCAAATATGGTGCTAAAATGTCACAGATTCAAGTGGCACCCTGCAGTGAAAGACTGACAGATTTGCTTTAAAGTAATTTATATTTTCGTTTTTGCTTTTGTTATTTAATGGAACCATATTTACATCATTAGCCCATAATTTAATCTGTTTGATTTCCTTCCAGATGATTCTTTTATTTAAAAAAAAAGGAAAAAAAAAAGAAAATCCCCAACACCAAAACCACCCAGATTTCTGGTGATTTTTTTCAAGGCTCACTATGGCCTGACGTAGGTAATAGGCTTTTCGCATACACTGTTTGTGGTGAAGACTACAAGTGTTCAATCAGTTTGTGCAGCATTTCTTGAGCAGGTATGGTGCAGCACATGGCCAAAGGACTCAGCTGTGTAGGAGAGAGGAGAGAAGATGATGCTGTGCAGGGTACCCCAGCCATCGTACTGTGGATCATCTATTCTAGTAAGAAGAAGGTGGAGGTGGCATTTTACTTTAGAGAAACAGAACAGGCTCTGCTTTCTAGACATTTTACAAAGCAAACTGGGAGAGGATGCTGCAAGGGAGGTGGCTGCAGGCTTTCTGCCAGCAGGAAGGGGGTGAATACACAACCAGGTCCCCAAGGTGAGTGGGGGACATTGCCAGGGACCAGCAAAGGGACCCAGCTGGTGTTCATTCAGCTCTTAAAGCTACTAAACAGTAGAGGAAAGGAGCTGTCCTATGAGGACACAAGGAACAGGGCAGATTGGCTCTCCCAAGGTTAGTCGCACCCGGCTGATCACAAGGCATCAGTATTTCAAGAATTATTTTCTTCTGGTTTATTGTGTTCTAATAAAACCTGCATTCAGAGACTGAATTTGCGGTAGGGGGCATATTCATTTCAAGGAAATGTGGGGCAGACCCACCTTAAGGCTCTGGCTATCCCAAGCTCCTGCTGTGTGGTGTTTAATATTTTATGTTGGGGGTTTTTTTCTCCCTCCATCTGCTGCCAGTGTTTAGGAGGATATTGAGATAGGTTGTGCTCTGCCCAGCTTGGCAGTTCCCTAAGTTTTGTTGCAACAATCAAAATATCATACCAGAAAGCAATGATAGCCAAACACTGGAACATGTGGCTCTTTGCTGTAGTCAGCTGATTTAGAGGTCTGTAATTAAATACAGAGTCAAAACCATTTTCTAGACCATGAATCCATTCCATTACATCCTCAACTTTTTCCTGCACCATTCCATCATATTACCTCTTGAACTCAATATGAGGCAGGTGAACACTTCTAACACCATGACCAGTAGCCTTCCTAGATGTTTTTAGAAGTATCACATATGTTGCTGGTATATCACAGTATTGTTGAGATCTGTGAAATCTTAATCTGTAAATTCACCCTAAACCCTCTATCATGCCAAATTGCTTCATTCCCTTTATGGCTAGCAGTCATAAGGAGCTACATTGACTATTTTGTACCTGATTCTCTAGCTGATTGCATGCATGTGGTTTTCAGGATATAAAGAGCAAGGCTGCACACTAAGTGTACAGTTCTGCAAGACTGTAAGTTAGTGTTACTGAAGTTCCACCATATATCCTTGCCTCTGGGCAAGCAGTCCTTTCCTTTCTGTTGTCTGTGCATTGTATCAGATGAGAGTTAAAATTGCTGAGAAATATCCCGCCCCCGTTTAGCTTCTGAATTTCTCCACCTCACAATTCATCAATCATGATTGCTGGCATTCGGGAAGAAGCAGGAGTGCACAGCCAGAGCAAGACAGAATTATGGCAGCACTGATTTAGATCAGACTTAAGTGCTGTGGAAAAACATCCTGAGGTTTCATATCAGTACTGTAGAAACACTGGTAAGTTCTGTTTTGCTCAGGAGTTGATTGTCTAATCATTCTGAAGGGATGTATTACATTTAAAGCTAGGATAAGGCAGACAATAGTCCCGTTGCAGTGTTAAAACCTGTATTTTGAATTAAGTTTCAAGTTAATGAATTTCAGCATCTCCTTGTGGGATCAACTTTGAATATGAGTGAGACCTCTAGAAGAAAGCAGCTATCCACAAATACTTGTGTTTCAGTGAAAACAACATCCAGGCAGAGGGTCTTTTCACATAAGGTTTGTAATAAAGTTCTGAGTGCTCTGTAAACATCCTGAAAATATTTTAACCAGTTGAAATTTATATCTCTTGAGATTGGAAATCCAGGTATTCCCTTCCCAGGGAGCCTGTTCCAGTAAGTGGCAGTAAATTGAAATCTTGTAATTTTGGGTTACAACATCTGCAGAAATGTTTTGCAGGAAAGGCATTAACCAGATTATCTTTGGGGGACAGGACAGCAGGAAATAATTTTATGGGTTTTCTGCATATTCATAACATAAACTATTTTCTTTTTTAAAAAAATTCCACACTATTTCTTCAGTAATAACGTAATTAGTCTAGTTTTCCTTTTCAGCGAATGCCTTAGATGTTTTTCAGTAGTTTTCCTGATAGAAGTGTAGTTGACTATTGATGAGGATTTTTGTGGCCATGGGTATGGTTCATTACTGGAGATGGGCCTTAGTTTTATAATTTGCTCAGCCTGTACAGGCAGCGAGAATGGTTGAAACTGTATCAAACTGCATATTTACCAAAATGCCATACAACTTCTATATGCATGTTGACCTGAATTATTACATCCATCTGCTTCTTTTATTTCATATTGGATTTAAACAGTAACATTGTTTGCTGAATGCCATTATTTCAGAAACGCCTAAATTCCACCAGCCTACTTTTCAATGAGTCCCTCCTCCCTAGCTGGAAGCACTATCTTTCATCCAGCCTATTAAGTCAATTTTGCTTTTAAATGATGAGGTACTGAAAGGACACTGGTGATAACATCTTTACACATTAAAAACCTTGCTTGTTAAAGCTATGGAGGAATAATAAAGCTATAATAATTCATACATAATCTATGACATTTATATTCTTTCAGTGCATCTGAAAAAAATTATCTTATTAATACACTCAGAGATTTCAGGGCTTAAAAATAGAAGTTGTCACTGCAGCCAGGAAGAAAAAATGCTTAGAATTTTGTTGGTTGGTTGTTTGTTTTTAATGGAATAAAAATATGTTACAGGTTTTCTTGTAGAAAATATGAAGCTGCTGTTTCTACTGGAGTAGGTTGCAGTACAGTCAGTTAACAGAGTCTTCACTTTATCATCTCAGATGAGAAAAAAAAATCATCTGAGCATTTACAGCTGTGATTTCTGATCTTTCTGGTATGTTTGAATCCTCTTAATGTACAGTGAGACAACTCCTGTAAACTGTATTTGCACTGAAGTCAGTAGGCTAAATTGATTTATATAAGGTGAAGATGTTGGGGAGGATGTCTTTTTTAATGTAGTTTTAAAACTATACTGCAAGAATGTGTCTCCATTTTCACATTAATGTCTTCATTTTCACTTTGTGAGCAGTCCATTTAAGCTTCAGAAATGGAAAAAATAACAGAAGAAAATTAGAAATGTCACCATTTCTGCATATATTTTATAAAAGTAACCAGCTTTACCAGCTTTCAAGTCCAAATCTCTAGGCAGCTAAAATATCATCATGTTTTCTGTAAAAACGTGTCCAAACTTTTCTTCTAGAATCTTTTGGGAAGCAAACCATTATAGCATTTTCATAATATGCAAATACTATTTGTTAACTTATTTTCCTCTTACTTTACATAAAGCCAGGAAGCTGAAGAGCATTGCTCTTTCATAGGTATGTACAAATTCTTTACACAGATCTGCAGGGTATCCTTGACACTTGTGGAGAATAGTATGGTTCTGAAAAAAACTGGTTTGCCAATTTTAGGTCCTTTTGTCCTAGGCACACTAACATATCATCAAAGTGTTTCTAAAAGCCAACTATGATAAACAACTAGTGACTTGGACTATCTATGAACAGCCTGTCATTTTATACAGATGTATCTGTTCACATTTACTTCGCGCATAGTGTATGTCTACACCAAATATTAGCCTGCAACAAATTATGACCATGAAATATTTTCTGCAAATGTTTCTTCAGGCATTATCATTATCATATGCTTTCTGACATGATGTTGCTGCCTGGGTTAACAGGACCATAGTGGAGGTCATGAGACAAATATTTGCACAGGTATGTTTGGTTTCCAAGCACAAATATTTCATAATTCTGTAAATGTTTCAATGGGAGGAAGGAAGAACACTCCCTTCCCTTCCACTTTTTTTTTTTTGGGGGGGGGGGGGGGGGAAGAAGTGGTGGTAATACTTGCAAGATGTGTCTAAATCAGATTTTATTTCAGAACAATAATGTGGATTTAGAGCATTTTGAACCACATACTGGTGGAGATATCATCCCTGAGCGCCAGACTGAGTCTTGTCTGAAATAAAACTCTCATACCACATGTAATGTAAAAGTTGAAGAGACACAACTATATAATGAAAATGCATTTGAGATGGTTTTACCAATATAATAGCAAAAATTACACCAAATTTGTTAAAAAATTATGTAAGACAAATGATACTGTAGAATTCATGGCTTGACAATCTAAAAAGGTTAACCTAAATTGTACAGGACCACTTTTCTCTTTTTTTCTTCGTGTTCTGTTCTTTTCTCCAAGAAGAGAGAGGCTCTCCTGCCATGCCCTGTGACGAATGATTTACTACAGCCAAGTTTTTGTTGAGTTTGCTGCTGGGACAAATACTGAGAATATTGAACAGTACTAAATAATGATGGGGTAAAGGAGAGAAGTACGTATGTGTATAAAGGCTGGAGAAGGAGTCTACATGTGTGAAATGTACAAGAAGTGGGAGTTACAGGAATTACTGAGATGAAAAGAAAGACTGTGGAGCTGCTTAAGAGGTATTGAAAAAGATAAATAAACTTTTACTGATCTGTGAAAACAAGAAGATAGATGAAGGAAATTCCTTTATATAATGTTTCTCATAGTTTACTTGAGCCACATTTATTGTAAGGTTAGAAGACAATTATGAAAGATCTTTTTTAGTCACACACTAAAGGTAAAGGCTTGTCACCACATTCACTTACATCTCACTTCAAGCAAAATCATTTCCCAGTTCCTTTTCTTTTAACATTTAGAACCACTTGGCTATTCATGAGGATTTTGACACCCTTTCCTAGCAAAACCTTTGTTCCACTATGTGTTTTGGCTCAATTGTTCTTTTATAGAAAGTTACAGCTTAATTTTAGAATAATGTCATTTCTAAATCCAAGGAACTGATAGAATCACAGCTGTTGTCCATCTTTCACTTCCTGATCTTCTCTTGATTCTATTACAAAATGATATCTATAATGTAAAAAGGCACTTTTGTGTATATGAGGGATGACTCTGCTTTCAAGTAGTGCTAAGTCATGTTCTTTAAATGGTATTAGCTTGTTAATTCCACATGTTTTCTTTGTGACAAATTAATCTCCTTCAAAGTACATTCATTCAAGAATTGTTCAAACAATAATTTATGAATGGAGCTTTTATCTTGAGGATCCAAGAAATAATACAGACACCTTCTGGCAACAGCAACTGCTTTAGTGAATAATTTCTCAGTAGCATTATTCCTGAAGTTTAAATGATAAGCTTAACTTTAGACTTAGCCATGTGGCATTGAAATGTTATATCAGTATTTTTATTGGCAATTTTCTACTAAGTGATCTTCTCTCTAGTTCATAATGTATTTTAGGATTGATAGGCACATTAGTTAACTTTGTTTTCCATTTAATATATTTGCCTACATTTCATCCTTTATGCTAACTCTGAACTGTCTGCATTATATTTCATACTTATGTTACTTAGTGTCCCTCACAATAATGAAGATACAGGATCTTCCAGAGCAAGCACTTATGATTACTGTATTTATTACTCATATTTTAAAATGGGAAAAAGTGGTAGAGCTATTGGAAACGCTTTTAGTTGGGATCCATTTCGTTAAATAATGCAATGACAATAGATAAAGCAATAAACGCAATTCCCAGGAATAACTGCAGTAAGTGTTCAAATAATAAAACACTTTCTTCATAGACTTCCATTGCTTTCATCCTGTATGGATAACACCCTTCCCTCTCAGAAAAGAGCCATATCTGGTTTTGAGGTATCCAGTGCTGACTGAGAGATCATGAATTTTCATTGGCTGAGATTTAAGATTTTATTTATTTTTAACAGAAACTCACATTTCAAAGTTACTGTAAGTAACTGCTAAATTAAGGCAACAGTTGAGCTACATCTGGTAAAGGATGTAGAAAAGGAAGACAGCAGTGTCCTTAAGGTATTAATATACTCATTCCATGTGCAAGCCAGATATTCTTCTGTGTTACCTCTTCTTGTTGGATCTTGTATTTCTTCTTATTTTTAAGGTGAAACAAAGAAGAAATCTGATCAGGATTTCAACTAATACCCAAAACTAAATCCAGGATTTAGAAACAATTACAAGTAAGTCTGGTAGTAAAATTCAAGTAAATAATTGAACTCATTATATTAATGAAGTCTTAGAGAAGTGTAGAGCTGGGACTTTGATTTAGAATTGTCTGTCCAAATAGTTACTTTTTGAAAAATAAATGACCAAATCCTGGGGCTCTTACTCAGCTTTGGCTTATGCCTGGATACTGAACTATAAGAAAGGAAGTATTAATGACTTGTAGTACTACAAAATACTTGAAGTTTTTAAGCATATGTAACAAGGTTCTGAAGTAATTTCTCAAATATGAATTGCACGAGGAGAATGAATTATTTTTTTTAGAGACTGTCATGTAGCAGTGCACATTCATAATCTTTGCAAAACCATCTTTAATGATTGCAATATCCATTGTAGAAATTCCAAATCCTCCTCTGATTTTTTTGCTCTTTCTCAGAATACTGAGACTAATCTTTGACTCTGTACATACAATTTCAGAGTGCAACCTCTTTTTATTTTTTCCATTCATGATCCTATCAATTTACAGAGTGTGTTTCTTCACTTCCACAGGTTTTTTTTCAGTAGATGCTTTTATTTTCTTATGTTATTTTTAGTATTTACTATTGGATGCTAAAAAAAGAATAATTTTGCTTCCACATCTGTTGACTTGTTCTTGTTTTTTCTTTCTTTTTTTCCTTACTGAGTTTCATTCTTGACAAAAATTCTAAGAATAGACTTTTACAATTTTGTTGCATTAGTAGGATAACAATAGGATAGGTAATTGTTAAATTTATTTCTGCAAAAGGCAGAATTTCGAAGGAAATATATTGCTACCCAGCCTTGCTCCTCCTGCATTATCTTTCTTGAGAAAAAAAATTTCCAAAAATGTGCATTAGATTTAACAAGTGCGTATATGGTCACATCAATGTAATTTTCTTACCCAGTATTTTGCGTTACTAAATTTTCAGTACCAATATGAAAGGTTAATTGCAAATTGTTAGTGTAGCTGGGAGTTGTGTGTTTCCATGTTGAGAATTCACAGGTATTAGTACATAAATTGACAGATATAGCTTTGGAAAGATTTTCTCAAATCTCTACCTTTTCTTTGTTTTGTGATGTGCCCAGATACTACCCCCATTCTTCAGACTCTTAAAAAATCATCTATTTGTATGAGGACAACTGTACCCAATTGATTACAACACTCCTTTCCCATTTCTTATCTTCAACTCTAAAGCACTTTGAAATTCTTTGTATGAAAGACAGAAGACAAAGCTAAATTATACAAAACTGAATTCAGCTGAATTTATCTGACTAGCCTAACAACTTTTAAGCCTGATAAGAGACGTTAAGATAGCAAGTTAAAGTGATATATGAGACAGGAAGACACTGTCCCAACCACTATTTCACCTTTTGTCCAAAATCTTCAAGGGAGAACAGATCATTGAGAAGAATTTCCTGGATTATCTTTGATTTGCTGCTGCTATTATTGCTAATACTAAACCCTCAGAAAGAGATTTTGGCAGTTATCATAATGTTCACCAGGAGACTCCAGAGGATCTGCAGAGCACTAAGGTCTCACTTAAACTGACAATAAAGGAAAAAATGACTCAAGTGAACATGAAGAAGTTAGAACGTATTGTAGAGAAAAATGAGACGTTATTTAAATCTAAAGGGAAAAAATGGATTTAGAGAGAGGGAAATTTAGGCCAATTTATTTACATTGATTGATAGTTATCCTATTTATGATTGTACACTGAATTGAAAGATTTGTTTTACACTGAGCTATTTTATTACATCAATAACTTAGTATTATTGCAAAGAAAAGCAATTATCCTGGTAGATAATTTATAGATCCTGGTAGATAATATATAAACATGATTTGTTTTCTGAAATTGAGTAGCTCTGCATTTAAATACACTATAGAACTTGTCCTCTATATTCAGACCACATTAAACACAGCATGATCAATTAAATTCAGCAATTATGAATCTTTCCTTTTAGGAGCCTGTGACTATACCTGATCAAAAAGGTTCAAAACCTTTTCAAGTTAAACATACTTTTTTTTTTTTTTTTTTTTCTCTACAGAAAGGAAGATGATGTGAAAGGATTAAAATTGGTGAGGATACTAGTAGAGTGCATTCTCCCACACAAGGATAGTCAGGACAACCTCTCACAGCCCTCTGAACTCCCCACTACTCTCCTGCTCTCTCTCATCACTACTTGATTACCACAGAATCAAAAGTTTTACTCTCTTGAGATGTCTTATCTTTAAGAAGAGAAAACTTTGTCAGCCATGCTTGCCATAACAGAACTAGTAATTAATTGCACATGCAGGTACAGAAAGGTCATTTTTCAGTGTAAAGGCTTTATCTTTGTTATTGGCTTACTCCTTTTTGCTTTCTCACAAATAGCTTTCTTTGACTTAGTTCTGGAATTCTAGTTTCTGCTAAGCAGAAAACCCAAGAGCTATGTGGTATTTATAATAAATAGGTATATCACACATTGTTCCTAAAGAAAAATAAACAAAGGCCACATCTTCAAACGTGTGATAGTGTGATCTCACATCCTGCAGACAAATTACGCAAATTTACAGTCATTGATGTCTTATCTGCTCTTATTATTTGTAAATTAGGCTAAATTCATGTTATAATTTGGGATTTTTTTAAAATAAAGAATATTTTAAGGCACAGGGATTGAGTTCAAATATTAACATAAGACTTAACTGTTTATTGACATTAAGTTTATATTTGATAATAGGAATTAATACAAATTATGTTAATACATGACAGCACATCCCTTGAAATTTATGCATGACTTGGCATGAAAGTCCATTTTTGTAGTTGCTTTTATATATTGACTTCAAAATCATGTGAAACCGTTGGCATATGCAGCTGTGCTGTTCTTTTTTTTTTTAAGTTTATACTTCTTAATGAGATTACTTTTAATGGTTTATATTTTTTGTCATAAAGTGGTCATTTAATTCTTGTCTTTTAATTGTAACAGACCATTATTGCTGCTGATTTAAAATATATTATCCTCTTACAAGCAGATTTAATCACAGGAGCTCTATTTCCCTCTAATCTTTATTAGAATAGTGAAGAGAAAACTCTGCCATATATATTATTTAGCAAATAACTGAGTATTTTTTAAAAAGACAACAATTTCTGAAAATTAACCAAACAAAATTAAGTTTTTCTTAAAGTGGTGAGTAACTTGCAAATATCTGAATGGCTAAAGAAAAACATCTAGAAAGAGAGTATAGCAGTATTCATATATCAACATCAGATAATAGTTTGAAAACTTAAAGTTGTGCTTACATTCTAAAAGAATAAATGTAGAAAGTTACCTGAATAACATTATCTCTGCTGTTACATCTAGACAATATTACCTCACTAATATTTCAATCAGTATAAGTAATTTCAGTAACTATTCAGAGCTTTTCATAATTTTAGTATACTTAAAAAGAAAAAATCATAGTTGCTTTATTTTCCTCAGGAAGTAGTAAATGATGATGCCAAGAAATTTCTATTTACTTTGCCAGAATTAAAGTAAGGATGTCTCCTTCTTTCCTCCCATGTGCCTCAATTTTCTATTATGCTGGATTTTCTCAAGAAAACTGTATAAATACCAGTTTTTA
Organism: Astur gentilis; assembly: GCF_929443795.1. NCBI lineage: Eukaryota > Metazoa > Chordata > Aves > Accipitriformes > Accipitridae > Astur > Astur gentilis. Next base: position 9,541,562 of record NC_064905.1, read on the forward strand.
AAAAGCAAATTGTGTGGAACGGGGAACAAAAATATGTTACCTCATCTGACTTGGTTTTACTTAGGAAAGAGATTTTTAGATCTTTTCCCTATTATTATGAGCCAATGAAGCAGACACTTGTATATTATGAGACAACACTTGTATATTATGAGACAACGTTGCCACAGTACTACTGCACAGGCTCTCCCAGTTGCTCTTTGAAATGTAAGAAAATATGAAGCCAGGAAAAAAGGCTTTTTAACAGTATTAGAGGAATCTTCATTGCCATATCATTTACTCAGTAGTAGTTCAAGAAATAACTACTAAAAGCAGAGTTATCTAGTGCTTAACACACAGGGAGCAAATAGTAGGTACTCTATGTATGCAAGCTTCTCCAAGACTTTGCAAAACAAATATATTTGTGTAAATACCATCCTATGAGCAACAGGGGGTCAAGGAAATAAATCTGTTTACATACAATCTTGGTTGATAAGTCTTGATTTCACTTGTCCTAGCAATGAGAGCTTATGTCCTCCAAAGGCCAGAAAACGATGACTTCTTGAGTGCTTCAAAACCTGCCACATTTCAACAGGAGAAAGAAGAAAATGTGGAGTAAAATTAAGTTCTAAGTTAGAAGAGTCTAGAACAAGGAAAGTCAGCAAATTCAGATAATTCAAATAAAATCTTCAATTTATTCCCTAAAACTTGCTTTGCAGTGAATGACATGGAGATCCAAGCTCTAGTGTACTAAATAAAATGAAGAAAACATCAAGAAAATAGCCCAGGAGACACAATATCTGAACAAAGGGATTATGTGATTGTGTCATCCTTACATTTCTGCAATTATTCTAATGCACAGAGCTAACCACCCTATTCAATTTTCTTCATATTCCATTACATTCTTGAGTTCTCTTATTGATGGTGATGTGTCTTGCATTTTTCTGAGCAGGGTAACCACCTGTTTTTTTGGTCTCGTACCACATTTCTAGAGAGCTGCAACAGTGGCTATTAGGTTTTTGTTCCCTGCTCAGTTTGATGTAAATACTGTTTTGTGGAATACAATATGCAAGACAGACATTGTGTGTACTTTGATCTCTGCTCATAGAATAACATGAGGATTTTAAGAATTTAGCTTCTTTTCAAAGAGTATCCATCTTTCATGACCACAGACAAATGCATAAAACAACAACAAAAAGTTCCTATATTCTTTGTTATTCCTATTATGTTAGAATTGAGTGCTGTCTTAACAGAGTCAGTAAATTCAACAATGTTTCAACCATTTCTAGCCAAATTCTTGACCTTTAATTAAAGTTGCAGGTAAATGTGGTTTTAAATTAAAAAGCTGAGTGGTGGGTACATGGTCTGTCCTTCTCACTTTGCAGGGAGAGGACATCCTCTACAGCAGAGGGATAGAGTGAATATCGCTGAGTCTGTACCACCTGAAACCATGATAGTTACTTTCATTAAAGTTCCAGTCAATGCTTTTGATGCAATTGATTCTTGCAAGTTTAGCGACTCAAGATATTAAGAGATATTGTATATAATTGTGTTCACTTGTCCATGTTTTTACACCTGTTGCTATTCCAACTTGAGGTGGGTGGTAAGGTAAGTTGGATGTCATATCATACCTTGCCACCTGGATTGCTTGTGTTTGATCCAGAGAACTGTGAATTTTGAATTCATGGTCAGAAGGCAGCAAATATTAAAATATAGGTTACATTTGTAGAAATTTTGTTTTACATGTACGTGAAAGAAATAGTTCAGAAACCTCTTTTTTCAGCATGAGCCTTAAAATAAACAATGTGTCAGGATAGAGCAAATTGATTCTGAATACTGAATCAGGGAAATGAACAAATGCTGAATTCTAAATTTAATTGAGAATCAATAAGTTTCATATAATAACCAAACATTTGAATTACTTATTAAAAGTTCTGTAGATATCTGTACAGAGAAAATCTTATGCCTTCAAAATAAACAGTAGAAAAAAGTAAATGCTGTGATTTAAGCACTGTGTTTTCAAGATAACATGCAATCAGAATAATTAATAGAAATGCAAATACAATACTAATTTATAGAAAAGCTTTATCTTGTGACACAAATTAATTATAGTGACAAAGCTTGCAATGGAAACAGAAGAATGAAGAAAGATTTTTTTCCTAGAATTGAGTAGGAATTTTCTGATGATATGTTTTTTCATTAAGAGAAGTAAGTTTATAAAAACTGAAACTTTCTACTGGAATACACCTTTTTTTTTTTTTTTTTTTTTTTTTGCAAAGATCCCCTTTCCTCTCCTGAAGGTAATTTCTGATTAGCCAAGAGACTGATTCTGAGCAAAACAAAGGATTTCCCTACCCACAGTTATTATAGTTCCTATGAAAGAAAAAACTTTCTTCAAAGTTCCTGCTCTTAATCTAGCAGACTGAAAACTACAATGCAGGTTCCCTACAGCCTAAGTGAACATCCAAATAGTAGGTACAGATGTAGCTTTGATCTTTTTCCCTTCTCTCCCCTCTTTCCTTTGTCATGAAAAGCTCTGAGAGTACTTTAGTATGTTGCAATATACATTGGGAATATTCTGAAATATCAAAAGTCTGTAGCAATACAATTGCTGCCCAGCTCCCTTCTGCACAGTGTAATCTTCAGCTGTTCACTTTTCACAGTTCACTCAAATCAGATTGATATTGATACTTGATAATAGTTTTGTTCCTAATGCCCTCATCATATATGTGGACCAGAAGACTAATACAGATTAGGATGAAACACTCTGTGGTACACTTCAAATGGTTTTAAAGTTTTAAGAGATTAGACATCACTCACTAAGTGAGAAAAAGTAATGACCTGGTTTTGAAGGACTGATCAGTAGTAAGCATTTAACCTGAAGTAGATGTTATACAATTTCTGGCGTTCATATTGTTTCACAATCAACTTGAACTTAGTTTGAGTGCAGGCTACTTACCCATTCCATTTACTCTTGTGGTATGTGATAGTGGGCTGCCTGTCAGTACGAGGGGATTGCAGTCTTGTGTGTCTGATATCAAATGTAAGATGGCATCACAAAAGCAAGTAAGAATGGCAAAGGCTGCAAGGCCAGACACAGGAAACCTGACTTTTGACTACATTCTAATATGTAGGGTCTATCTGAGGTTACCCAGGTGTGTTCCTGAATGTGATCTGGGAAGTAAGTTCCACAGCAAAATTATTTTATCAGCTATAGGCTTAGCATTGAGGGTCCACTAGCAAAATGATTTCATCAGCTATAGGCTTAGCATTGAGGGTCCACTAGCAGAGGGGGTAATCCTATGGACAACCAGGAAATTTGTGGCAGACTGTTGTAGCTCATTTGCATGGTTATCTGCAAGATTACGAGTTCTGTCTGTCCTGCTGTGAATGTGTCTTTTTCATTTGAGGTTTCAAATTGATGTTTCATTAAGGAATTAAATACAGTGCTTCCATTTCTGCAGCTTTACATAGGTCTTCCATTAAGTTTCAACATGGAACAGCAGGCTTTTTGGTCAATCCTATGCAACAATTCAAAAGCATGTATTCAAGCATGTTGCCTTTCACTTTATTTCTAGTAATTTATATTGCTGAAGACAGAAAAAGACATTTACTAAAATCACATATAAACTTGTACACACAGAACTTGCACTAAAACTATAAAAATCTATGAATTTTATCTTATAAGATTAGCATGTAGGGAACTCATTAAATTTACCTAATAGATGTCTGACTTATGAACTTGCGTTACTGACAGCAGTGATGGCTATAACTGGTGCTCATTAGCACTAAATGTAATGAAGGAGCAGCATGGCTAATGGCTTTTTCATATGCTAGTTGTCAGAACCATAAGTGTCAAGAATCTTGGCTTCCATGTGGACTCCAAAGAAGAGTTTCCTCTCATGGCCAAAGACTTCTCTGTTCGCTCTTGCCAAGCTTAATCCCTTCTTGTTTGTTTTGTCCTATTTATTCCAATGCTAGATTAATATCTTCTCTACCTCAGATTGTCTTGCTTCATTTTCTTTACCTACCTACTTATGGGCTCTGTTTCTCAGGCTTCTTGACTCCTTTGTAGACTCATTGTTCAGGTTGTGGTCTGGTCAGCCCACCAATTTGTCTTTTCTTCTTAGTATTTTATTATATTCTCCTTGGTGACTTATGCACTATGTATCTTTCCTCCTTTCCTGCCGGCTGCAGGTCACAGCACTTCCCTCTCCATCTCCACATTTCGCTGTTAGTTCCTTCCCTGCTTTCTCACAGCAATAACACTGATTCCTTTGGTCCTGTCTTTGACTATTTTATATGTAGGATGCACAATGAGCAGCTGACCTTGCTTCCTTCAGTACTTGGCTACACTGGATTTTAATTCAGACCAGAATGGAACCAAGACTCAGTGCAAACTTAGTGCAAGACAGAGCACAGGTATTGGTTAGCACTCAGCACTCAGGGGTATGGTGCCTGCTCTGGGAAGATGAATTGTTGGGATTTTAGCTGCTCTGCTGTACTTAGGAAGTTAGGGCAAGGAGAAAAATTTCTTAGCATTTGAAAATGAGAGATTAAGTAGATCTGATTGATTTGAATTATGGTTTGAACATATTTTGCTTGCTTCTGATTCAAATCCATAGAAAAATTCATTGTAGTGAAGATCTCTGCTAGAAAATATTAACATTACAGTGAAAGAGCGGCAATATAATGAAAAGCCAAGTAAATGTCAAAGTTTCATCTTGTATTGAATGATATGCATTTTTAAACTTTGAACCTCAACAGGACTCAGCTTATTTGTCGTTCCATTTAAGTTGTGTTCTCCATTTCAAAGTCTGTGAGGTACTTAGAACAAGGTCATCAGAACTGAGGCTGAGCTTGCCAAAAAATTTTGTAAGCTTTTTTTTTTTTTACTTTCTTCAGTGTGAAAATATTTTGCTCTATACTTTGATAAAAGAAACATTATAGCCTAGAGTTACTTGGCTATCACTGGGGGACACCGTGATTTCAAACTTTTTACTTATCATGGAGGAAACTTAAGTGACAGAATCATTTGTCTGCATTTTTTTAAAATCAGAATTCCATTTCTGACTGTATCCTAATTGTTTTTATTGTTTGTACTTGACTGAAGTCCATGACTTTCATGGATAGCTTTTATTATTATTAAATGAAAAAATTGTCTCTCAGTTTCTTTCTCCCACTTTTCTGTAAACTACTCAGTTAACCCTGAAACAAATTGATTTCCTTGCCATAGATACACAGGGAAAACCAATCTGTACAGCTCTCCAGAGGCTGTGAAATGTTTAAAATGAGTAATTAAATAAAAAATCTTCTGAAAATGTAAATATCATCCAAGATATGTAGGAATATTAGAACTGCAATAAATTATTACAGATTTTCAAGCTTCAGTGTTATTTTTTTCAGAAGCAGATGAAAATGTTTCTGATATATTCCTACTAACTGTACCATTTTCTAAGATTATTGAACCAAGTTACAAGGCTAAATGCATACCTAATTTTTTCTTTCTCTAGATCTGCTCCTGAGGTATCTGACATTTACCTGTGCAGATGCAATTCTACAGCCTTCCCACTATTGACCATCCCTAGGGCTGCAGTTTCCTGGCTATCAGCTGTCCCTGCACATTTGTCTGTAGGTTTGCTAATTCTTTCCTTTGGGGACCTGTGACCTGTTAAGAAGGAAAGGAATCTCCTTTAAAATTCACATATTTGATTTTTAAAATTAACCTTTGATTTGATTTCAAAATCAACTGTATGACTAGTAGAAAGAAACTTTCCTGTGTAAGGATGTCAGCAAAGTATTTTGGTAAAGCAGTTTACATGCATGTTTAAGTCGCTTAAGGGATTGGCATACCCTGATGGTAACTAAGTCTGACCTAATTTCTTAGATCACTTCTGAAGCTGTCTTTGTCTCAGCCTACTTGCTGCTGTCCTGAGCATTAAACTCTTCCAAAGCAGATTTAGTGCTTTTGTATTCTGTATTCTAGAATGTGGGCCTTTCTGTTTACGGAGAAGATCCGATCTTAAATGTAACTGAGGTATTTTCTTACAGCTATACCTGCGCAGAGCAAAGCAATTCTCTAAGGTGCATCCCAGTGCCTGGGGTGTACTGGCAATTTGCTTTCACCTGGAAATAAAAGGCTTTGTGTTGTCGATGAAGGGGGATCTGCCGAAGCCTGAGATATTGGGGCACTCTTTACAGGCAGGAGGCAGTTTATGGCAGGACGTGGCCCATGAGTCAGGCCCCACGACAGGACAAAGACCTTGTGCTGGCCCACGGAGGCCTGCAGGGCAGGCAGCCTTTGCCTCCTGCTGCCTTGCGGGGCACTGATCCGCAGGAGAGGCGGTGAGGAAAGCCTGGCCAGGTGGGTGAGCAGGGCCATTGCTCAGGCTGGGGCTGAGGGCCTGAGGTAAACCATAGCCTGGGATAAAGGCACCGGGAGGCTTCCCACAGCTCCTCCCCACAGAGTCTCTCCTAGTAGCCTGGTTTTCAAGGCCTACAAGCCTAACCTCAGCTGTAGGGTTGGGATACAGAGGTGTTCAGGGTTTCAGAGCTTCTAGACTTGCCCTCAGGTAGTTAAATTAGGTAGGCCTCTGCTTCCTTAATCAAAATACCCTTGCTATTTTAATAGTGCTTTTGGAGTTTGTTTTTTGATGAGGGACACAAAAAATGCAGTCTCTGGCACTGTTTCCTTCAGACTACTTAACTGTTTCTAGTCCACAGTAAGCGACGCTAAACCAGGCAAACTAATGCACAAACAGGCCTTGGTTTTCTATGTCCAGTACTTCTTGTTTTAATTTCTTTTAGGCACATCTTTGTGGTTGCCTTTATGGAGACACGTATGTTAAGGCTGTGTACACTAGGTTAGATTCCTAAGAGATCTTGGTCCTATCCATACTCTTGAAACTGTAAGTTTGTATAATACTTACTGCAAAGACAGTCTGTGCGTGCATCATTTGATGACAGTTTAGTGTAACCAAAATTTTATTTCATTTTGCTATGAATGAAAAAATTAATTCTCAATCTACTGTTCACTTATGTGTTGAAAGAACGTATACTTACAGTATCAGTGTATGATGCTAGCTCTAGTCATATAGTTCCCATTCATCACAGAAGTTTAGGAGCTTCTATCACCGGCTGATATTAGTTGATCGAATATAATATTTTATAATACTGAATCCAGTGTTGGAATAAACATCTCATTTGAAGCAGTAATACCAGACTATTATTCTCAGCAGCCTTAACCTTCCTTAGCTGTAACAAATGATTTAGAATTATTCAGGGTAAAGTATATAGGTGAGATGTTAATAGAGAACCCGTTAGTCCAAAATACTGTTTTAATCAAGAATTTGAAATGCAGACTAGAGTAGGATTTGATACTATAATAACACCTTTCATACTGAAGGCATTCTAAAGCAATTTTCAGTAATGAGCTAGATAGTGTGGGTGCTCTGACTGTGTGGGGAATACAAATACTAATAGCCACAATTTGTTCAACATAAGCTTTCTTACACAGAGATTAGAGTATGGAAATATATTTGACTGGAATGAAGAAAATTGCTTGAGAGGCTGCATGCCTGCCCAAAAAAACATTTAAAAAGAGTGTCAGCCCTTTCACCTCAGCACAAAGAGGTATTAAAGAGCTAAGTTAAATTTTTTTTGTGTTTTCAGCAGACATTTCCAGAGCTCCATGTCCCTTCCCCCTGAATACCTCGAACTTCAAAAATCACAGGCATACATACACTCTCACTACAAACAACCTAGGAAAACAAGCAGTGGTATAGCTAAAAGCCCAACAATATCAAAACAGGGAAAACTGCAGAGAGAGAGTGCATAAGTGAAATGTGGTGAACTTCAAAGTTCTTTGGTTTCAGTGAGTATTTTACTCCTCCACCAGCCAGCATAAAAGGCTTCCAGAGTCTCACTACTTCCAAGCTAGTGAGTGGATTGTAGCCAAAAATTCTCAGAAGGTGTGTAAAACTGCTTTTTGTTTTAAGAAAAGGAGAAAGAAAAGATTCTGTGTTCTTGTATCTGGAAATCAATAGCCATATGGGAAAGATTTACATAATGAATTGTATTAGGGAATAGGAGAGAGGAACGACAAATTTTTCCTACTTTAATATCTTATGCATTGGAATGCTTTGTATATTAGCGCCTTGTAGCAACTCTTTGACAATGAAGACTAAACTATTGATTTATGTATTACTAGAAAACATCCTCATAGTTGAGGCAAAAGTCTGCAAAACATGGAGAACAATATCTTCATATACTGTACAAAGCTGCATTAGCTTCACTAGAGAAAAAAAATTGGAGTATCTGAAGAGAGAAGAATCTCTGTTAAATACAAAGTGGAAAGTTAAAGAACAGAATTGATTCTGCTCTGAAAATCTGAACTCAGTTTCAAAAGGCAACTTTAATAAAAGAATATTCAGAAAAGATGACATTATTTCACTAATAGAGGCAAAAATATGAAAATATTTTAAAGTTGTTACTCCTAAGGAAGTAGAAATAAAATCTTTGGCCAGCAGAGCAAAGATTTTGCTATTCCAAGGATCAAAGATTTCATTTTTACTTTCTGAGAAATGCCAGTAACTTAACTATGGATTTGAGCATACCTGTTTCTACGGATAATATAGGATAACGCAGACTGACTTCCAAATAGAAGTATGTGTAACTACAGAAGAACTACAGAAGAAGTGTAACTTCCTCTGTACAAGATGCTGGAAAACTGGTTTCTTGTTTTGACAAATACTTCTCTCATAAGCTCAAGCAAAATTCTGGAGCAATTAGTCTTTAGTGTGTTGGAACACCAGATCCATAATTTCTTTGTTTCCTCAGCTTCCATTTATAAAATGTTCATGTTCAGTCCCATCCTGCTTTTGCAGGGATAGTGTCATGAGTTTCAGCTAATTGATGAGGATGAGATGTCCAGATGTCACTGTGAAAAATGTAGCTGACAGACGTAGAAATTCAAATACATGTTTCTTCTGTGACATTTTTATCATGTGAGCGAAGCATCTGAGTTCTGATAGAATTTCTTGGTATGTTTAGTTTTGATGACTTTGTTCCGACTTTGTTCCATCTTTGTTCATAACCTATCTGAAATGTATTTTTCTGCGTTTTCCACCTTTAAAATTTTGGGTTGAAATTTAATTATTTCTGTTAGCTAGCTCACGCAAAGAAGTGACAAAATAATGTCATACCTCAACATGTAAGTGTTCTGCAGTGACATACCTCTCCAGATGAGCAAGAGAGAATAGATAACCTTTTAGATTTTAAAAGTTTAAAGAAAAAAGTGCCCTGTGGGAGCTATATGCTATCTGCAGATTTTTTGTAACAGGCAAACCAATGGAAGCTCCAAGTCTTTTTAGAGACTATTCCTTCCTTGCATATCAAAATATTTGAGAGGACAGAGACCATCACACCACAATGAAACAGACAGCTGGAGGCAAAATGAGATCTGATCTTTGAGTAAAAAGATGAAAAATTAATATTGAGTTCATTATACTGTGTTGATTCCTACTTGCTTAACTTCACTTAGATGAACTAGAACCCTATCTGTCCATTAGCTACATGAACATCTAGAAACATGCTACAATCTTGAAGGATCTGAAATGCATTCAGTGGAGCATGAGGAAGGAAAAGAAGTATTCCCTAAGCAAAACCCTAAGCTACTAAACATTCATCTTTTCCCCTTTTATTTTTATAACTTCATAAAATTTATGGAGGATTTTTTTGTGAAGCTACTTACCTCTACTTATAATTACCTCATAATTACCTTTCTAATGACTAGAAGAACTACTTTGTAAATATCTTGTCTCATTTAAACTATGGTTGCAGTAATTCGTACTGAAACATACTTTGAGCTGGCTGTCTTACTGTAAAATTCATCCCATAAGTGTACACTCTTTAAAATAGATAAAATAGTTTATTTCAATTAATTCTGCTTGTTCTTATTAATAATTTTTACAAATGTGTATGTACATATGGAGGGAGGGAGAAAGGATTGATAAGCAGTGGTTCATCTCCAAGAATAGTGTTTTGGTGTTTGCAAAATATACCAAAAGCTGCCATACTAGATATGAAATAATTTCTCCAGTACTTACCTATTATATAAGTAGTTCTTAAACATGCAGTACCTTATTGCCTGCCTTATCTGCATTTGTCATGTTCTAGGGCTACTCCCTTATCAATATAATACCCTCTGTGGTTGTACTGCTTGCAATAAATTACTTCTGCTTTTTCTTTTGTTCTCAAGGTTATCCTAATCTCTCAAGAACACTTAAGGACACTAAGGCTATTAAGAAACAGAGAATGGCAACTGGAAGTTCCATTACAAGCTAGTAAGTTCAACATTTTGACACTTGGTATTTACAGTGAAGAGTACAGAAAAGATATGGAGACCTTGCACTATCGTGCAACAAACCATCACTCTCATTGCAGTCTCTTGACTTCCACTGTGAATAAAACACTGCATAATGGTGACATAAAAAATTTTGATAATTTTAAGGCAATCACATGTCTAGTTTTCAAGGATAATTCCTTTATTTGTAAAGTGTCGGGAGGGGGGAAGATAGAGAGAGAGATGCAGTTTATCTGATCTAATTATAAACATTTAAAGATGCCTGTTCTTCAATTATTAAAGGGATTGGGAGTGACTGGCTCAGACTTATGCATCAAGCATTTAGATATCTGAGTTAAGCCAGATCAGTCCCACACTGTGTGTCTAACTAAGAATTTCTGAGTATAAAAATTAAATTCCTAGCCCGGTTAACAGAGAAATGTAGCTCAAGCCTACAGAGAATTCAGCCTTTTGTCATATTCTATGCGGAGGCAATAAATTCAATACTACTTAAAAACATCTTGTTTGCATAGGTAGAAATAATTTTAAAACCACAAAATTTTTATAATTGGTAAAGTATGGATAGAATTAAGCTAACATGACTTTGGATATGGTGCCTACAGGACAAACTAAACATCTTTATTCTTAAAAATACAGAAAATGGCACAAGGAAGTTACTGGAAACAATAATTATGTAATCTTTTATATTATCATTGTTATTTTAATTTCTTTGAATACTTTTGATATACTCCTATATATACTGTAGTTTTCAATGTCATGGCTAAACGTCAGATCAATCATGACATCTGTGTGAGACTTTTCTGAATGTTACAGATGTTAAAATGTCATTATTTCATTATTTTTACCAAGTATATCCATCATAACTTTACTCCCATTGTTTAATTTCTTTGGCTTTCATACTTACGTACTGGGCATTCATTTCAAATAGATTAATGTAATTTTTGACAACTTATGAAATTACATTACTGGCATAGCTTACATGTTTAGTTCTCCTTTTTCATTCATCAAAACTGAGATAATATTGAGGGCCACTTTAAATGTTTCACTGACATAACCAGTGTTTTTGAGGTATTTTTTAAGCAAAAGGATGTTGGGGTTTTTTTGTAAACATGATATTACAACTGTATTGGTTTTGTGTGGCAAGGTTTTGGTAGAGTGGGGGTTACAGGGATGGCTTCTGTAAGAAGCTGCTGGAAGCTTCCCCTGTGTTCGAGAGACAGCGAGCCCATACCAGCCGGCTCTAAGACGGACCTGCTGCCGGCCAAGGCCGAGCCAATCAGTGATAGTGGTAACGCCTCTGTGATAACATTTTTAAGAAGGAAAAAAAAGTTGGGATGCAGAAAACAGCCGCCGGAGTGAGGAGTGAGAACATGTAAGAGAAACAAGCCTGTGGACACCAAGGTCAGTGAAGAAGGAGGGGGAGGAGATGCTCCAGGCGCCGGAGCAGAGATTCCCCTGCAGCCCGTGGGGAAGACCCTGGTGAGGCAGGCTGTCCCTCTGCAGTCCAGGGAGGTCCATGGTGGAGCAGATATCCATCTGCGGCCCGTGGAGGACCCCACGCCTGAGCAGGTGGGCTCCCGAAGGAGGCTGTGACCCCGTGGGAAGCCCACGCTGGAGCAGGTTCCTGGCAGGACCTGCAGATCTGTGGAGAGAGGAGCCCACGGAGTAGGTTTTCTGGCAGGACTTGTGACCCTGTAGGGGACCCACACTGGAGCAGTGTGCTCCTGAAGGACTGCACACTGTGGAAAGGACCCATGCTGGAGCAGTTCATGAAGAACTGCAGCCCGTGGGAATGGCCCACGTTGGAGAAGTTTGTGGATGGCACCCCACGCTGGAACAGGGGAAGAGTGTGATGAGCCCTCGCCCTGAGAAGGTGAAGCAGCAGAAAATAACGTGTGATGACCATAAACCCCATCCCTGTCCCCCTGTGCCACTGGGGGGGCTTGGTAGAGAAATCCGGGAGTGAAGTTGTGCCCAGGAAGAAGGGAGGGGTAGAGGGAAGGTGTTCTGAGATTTCGTTTTATTTCTCATTACCTTGCTCTGGTTGATTTGTAATAAATTGAGTTAATTTTCCCAAATTGAGTCTGTTTTGCCCGTGACGGTAATTAGTGAATGATCTCTCCTGTCCGTATCTCGACCCACAAGCTTTTTGTTATATTTTTCTCTCCTCTGTCCAGCTGAGGATGGGGTAGTGACAGAACAGCTTTGGTGGGCACCTGGCATTCAACCAGGGTCAACCCATCACAACAACATAACTGTTGCTCACTTTCCTAGAAACACCTTCTCTCTTCTGCTTCACACTTGAATCCAGTGTTGCTTAACAATCTACATCTAGAAACCGATCTATATCTTGATGAAAATATTATTACTTCTTCTGCTTTAAGTCCAACTAAACATTTAGACAATTTTTAATTGAGAGAAGGTCAGACAATGTAGTAGCAATTTGGAGTCTGGAGTAAAAGCAAATTACTTGCTCTGGGACAAGCCCTTGGCTTGTTATAGAGGAAGATGATTACTATAATTAGTGGCAGTGAAGACGCACAGTTCTCTTCATGAAATGGCCGTGGATGATCTCCAAAAAATTATTATGCTGGCTGTCTAGCCAGAAAAATATCAAAAGGGGACACCTGTGTTCCAGATAGAAACATATTTACATATGTTGTTACATAAGCAGTCACTGCACTCTCATGTACTGTACTTGTTGCTGCTGGAAAGAAGAAGAAAGATGGACAACATTTAAGCAAAGATCCCTTTTCCTTCACTTTTCTTCCTTACTGTTTTATATTACAATTGTGCTTTTATTCTGGAGGTCAACCTAAGAATCTGTGTTCCCAGTTGTCTGCTGTAATTCATAGCCCAGAGAGTAATACTTAACCTTTCTTCTCCCTGCAACCTGCCAACAAGTAATCTCTTAGTTCTTACATGGGAAATGCCACAGCCTCCATAGGAAGCTTGAAAGTACCTATGTCTTTGCATTTGTGTGTTTTTGTTAAGTGGTAGATATATAGGTTTGAACACCACTTTAAAGAAGGAAAGAAAACAAAGCCTGGGTCACTGCTCCAATGAATAAGTTTTTGTCTAAAACCAAGGGGAAGGAAAATCTCACTCTTTTTTCTGGCCATTTTGAAAAAGAAACTACTTCTGTTTGGGGTTTGGGGGTGGGGGTGGGTTTTTTTTTAAGAGGAAATAAGTTTGTTTGCAGTATGCTTTAAAACCTACTATCACAAGACCTTCAGAAGAGTAAGCAGAGGAAAGCTTAGGTGTGCCATCTTCAGTGAGGTACTTGATACTTAACTTTTTCCGGACTTTATTGCTTCTCATCATTTAGAGAAGCTGAGATTTTTTTTTTATCTGAAGAACTTTCATATTGAACTCCCTCTTTGCTTTATATGCTACCTAGAGCCCATGTAATAAGCCAAGGGCATTGCTTCAAGGTTGTGTCTTTGAATTTGGGAGTTTAAACTCAATGTAATTTATGTATTAGGCATTTAAGTCCCTTTTTCAAGCTGTGGTATCTTATCTGTTTTGGGGTGATTATACCATTTTAAATGTCCTGTATTTATTTGCTCAAGCAACAAGTCTGTGAACAGAGCTGATTTGGTATTTAAGTGCAATTTCATCCAAATTGTATGTTTTCCTGCTGCTGTGACATACCTTAATAGTCCTATATATCATATATCTTCCAGCTGTAGCTTCCCAGCTATTACTAATTTCGTATAGATTATTTTTCTCACTCTTACAGTGCTGCCACCTATGGCGTAGAAAGAATGAGGAAAAGCTTTGTAACAGTAATGCTACATAAATAGTACTTTCAGACCAGGGAGAGAAATACAGTGTATCCAAATGAAGATTAAAGAGAATTTGTAGGGAAAGAACTACCTGATTTGGAATGAAGTCAGAAACCCTGTGGCTAATGAGCTCATCCTCAAAAAACCACAATGCAAATTATGAACGCAGGCCCAAAAGTACAGGCCATCAAAAGTAGATCATTAATTCCATATATTCATATTCATGAAATATCAGAAAATATTCTTCAACAGTATGTGAAAACATGAGTTAAATGACAATTAAACATTAAAATCTAAAATAAATTTCTATGAGAAATATGCTAACTGTCTAAGACAAGGACAAAATCTGTCTCAATAGATGAGAGCAGAGTCCTTTTGCTTTTTTTTTTTTAATCTGTTTCAAAGGCCAACAGATATTTTATAATGGTCCCTTTCTTTCCCAAAGCAGGCATCTGAGGAGGCCTTATATTTGATGCTCCATTTCCCAAACTAAAATCCCCTGCCTTGACATTGTTCAAGGTGAGCTTAAATAGAGCAAGACACATGCTGTTCTTACAGCTGTATTTGTTCAGGTGCACAGTTCCCGACTGCATGGGGCTACCCACTCCCAGTACTAAATGCCAGAAGACAGAAAAAGGGAAAATGGGTAGGGAGGAGAATTTTATTTAAAGGTTCTGCTATTGTTAGAACAGGTACAGTATCCAAAAGCTTTATAATTAACAGTATCAAACATACAATTTTCTCTTCCTTGCTGTAAAAGAAAACAAATTATATTAGTGTTTCATGGTGATGATGTTCAGGTTTGGCTTTAAGAAACAGAGCAGTGCCCTCCTTTCTCTTTCCAAAGAACTGCAGGCTCTACCTTTTTTTTTCCTCTCTAATTTCTCATAGAGGCCTTATTAAAGAAAATAAATGTTAATGGGATGCCTCTAGCAGTATAATTAAAACTTTCTGGCTTGATTAAAGTATGCAGACTGTCAACTACTACACTGTAAGAGATTCTGCCATTGACATTTTGGAATATGCAATGCATTCAGGGGAAAATGTCCCAAAGGGGGATTACTTTCTTCTAAGTAAGCATAATTCATGACAAAATTTAAAGAAGAAAACCATGAAGTGAACTAAAATAAACAAGACACTTGTAAGTCTGCGTGAATCTTACTAATGTTCAACCAAAAATTGATGCTGTATTCCCAAGACAAGGCATTATATATTTATATATAAATAATAAGATGTTATATAAAAATGTATGTGCTAGAGACAGCATTGGTATCTGGGCATCTGTCTTGCTTACTAATGAGGCTAAGACACTGGTGTGAGTCATGTTGCCAAGGAATATGTTCTTGTGTGCATTTCTGAGAGAGATTTCAAGACCTGGGTGTTTCATTCAAAAGAGGGGGGTTAAGAGGAAGGGGGCAGTATGAGTAGGTGTGTGAAACATGCAGTAAGAGGTGGGGAGGCCAAAAGGATGTGCAAAATGATTATATGTTCTAATACAAATTATCCTTTCATCAGAGAGTGAAATAAATTCCCTGGTCAGGTCAAGGAATAGTAAAAAATGGTTCATTTAAAATAACTTGCAGAGGCTGAAAATTGTTCACATAAAATTATAAGAGAATATGATTCTATCACTCAATTCCCTGTAACAGTCCCACTCTTTTCTTTTTCTTTTTCTTTTCTTTTTTTTTTTTTTTTTTTTTTTTTTTTTGCCTAAGTGACCCTGGAATTTGTCCAATTTTCTTTGGTAAGAAAATACCCTTTGATTTACTTTAGTAGTTTTCACTGTACACAGACTGAAGCTTGAAATATGTTGTTGAGGATTTCATAAGAAACAAAAAGCAACCCTATAACATTTTGCTTTTTGCTTTTTTAATTTTTTTTTTTTTTTTCAGCTCAGGTCTGCAGCTTGTTTAGGACTAAGATCTGCAGTGCATGAGACTGATTCTGACATAGGTGAAGGTGTGACACTGCATTAAATGAGTAAATTCAAGCACCATGCTGCATCTTTTATCTAGAACTATTCAGGTAGATCTGTCTATGCAAGTGTAACCCACCTCCAACATTTGTATATGTGTGCTTTGGACCATTCTAACTGAGACTCTTAATGAGAAAGTGAAGCGATGATCCGCCAAGATATGATGGGGTTTAAGTCTTCTGAATCCCAGATAAACAATTCTCTTCCTACTGTCAACCAGTTATTTTGTTATAGCTTTGCAAATACCATTCTGCTACTGGATCTTCTGACTGCTGACCCTAACATTCTTCTGTATTAACCAACCCTCGTCTCTGGATCCCTAAGTATAGCAGGTTTTAAAGATTTGTCAGACAAATCTAAAACCAAAAAAATCGTTTGCACTAAGCCACTAAGCCAATTGCATGAAAAATCCTTCCTGCTAATAGAGCCTTAATATACAATGGATCTATTGTGACTGTGACATGTAGTGTGGATAGACTCACCTTCTTCCTCTTCTGCTTAGATAATAGCAGTACCCAGGTGCATCAAGATCAAGCCACCTTCATCAGGATGGTGGCCTAATTCATCTGGCTTTGTGCTAGGCCTCATTTAGTTTAAAAATGAGTTGTTTTCCAGCATGAATCATATCAAGCAGAAATAGCCCTTTGGAATGCTTAATAGTCTTTCACTAATTTTATTTAAAGATATCTCTGGTGATTCAAATATAACTGGTTCAACTCTGAAACTTTTGCCATATGGGTTTCCCTGAGTTGTTACGTAATGTCTCATAGGCTGAAGAACCCCAGTTATTAACGTCCTTTACTTGAAGCAAATTTTTTAATGAAGTGGGAGAGATAAAAAACTGAAGGAGAATGGGTGTTGTTTATTTTCTATTCTTTGAGAGCCACAAGGTTATGTGCTATCTTGTAAATGGGCTGTGAGTTTATTTTCCCTCAAGAAACAAAATGTCCCGGAACACTACAGGGAAAATGGGTTTCAAGACTCAGTTCTAAATTTAGAACCATCATTAATTGTCGGCTTTTGTGAGGATCAGTGTTTTTTAAAGATTTCTCATCATGGATTGCTTTCTAACTTATGTTTCCACTTTGAAGATGCTCTTTTGAGTTTTTGGGGACATAATGATCTTGGGAAAACTGAACTGTTTTCTTTGCCCTGTTCTAGGATGGGGATGATATTAATAACGGTCGCTAATAGCATCTGCAACTAAACAAAGCACTGTAGTAAGTGAAAGAAAGAACAAGTTAGTAATTTCCAACTTTCTAACAGACATCAGAAATACGTTCAGGCTTTAACACCTTTATGTATTCTTCTGAATTTGTTATGGATGGAACTTTAAAGGTAAGCTACCCTTGTGTAGAGGAAGCATAAAAGGAAGTTGTCAGTATTTGAACTTGAAACAATTTTGCAGCTAGTAACTGTTACAAATTTCAGGTTTATTATTTCATTCATTTATCACAATTGCCTTTTCTGTTTTCACTATCTGTGATCTTGCACTTCCACTACTTTTCTCCCTTGCAATATGTGGATCAAAAGGTGCAAATATTTACCCAAAATGGTAAATTTTATAGAAAAAAACTGAAACCATTTTTCGTCTCTGTCGCAGAGGTGATCAAATTAAGAAAAAAATTTCACCTCCTTTAAAGCAGCTGTGTGCCTGAAAGAAATTGTATGTAAACATTTTGTGTATTTGATAAGCTGTTCAGTAGCCTATTTAATACCTTTTAATTAATATAATATAATGCCTGAAGAACAACCTGTGTTGTATAGAAGGAATTGTCAGATAATTGTAAATTGGTACCGACCAGTTTTTGAACAATGAAGTGAAGCAAAAATTTGTTCCCTTTGGTTATGATTTTTTGCAAAATTGTATGTATGAGCTCAGTCACGAAGTTTTTGGTTTACCATCTTTATATCCCTCCTCATTTGCTTTTTTTCTGAGGTGAAATGTCATGGTCTATTTAGTCTGTTGTTTTGCAAACATTTAAAGCCAGCATTGTCCCTGAAAGGTGTAATCACAGTATCCCCCCATTCACTTCATCCCTGTTCCCATGCTGCCTTATCACTTGTTTTGGCACAAGTGCTCGTATGACCATATGGTGCATCTGATGGTGGAACTGATTCAATGTATTACTATTGTTTTTAACCAGATTTTTTTCCAACAAGAGTAGTTTCCAACTCATTTACTGTTCGGCTATATGGTCTCCTAGGGCATCTTACGTAAGTATTCTATACCTCCTTTTCAGCCTGGTCTTATTTTTTTTTTTCCTATATAATTTTTTTAGTTTGGGTGACTGGAAGTTATAAACATGCCTTCTGTTTTGCAGTCAGTTCTTTTATTTATTTCTGTAGTGTTCTAAACTTTTCCTTGCTGCTGAGGAAAGAGCTTATATTCCCACAGAATCCAGTTTTTATTTTTCATTAGTTGTAAGTATTTTAGAGACCATGCCCATGTATGTGTTCTTAGGGATTTTCCCCCCTCTGTGCACTAATTTGTATTTATTCAAACTCAATATCAGCCACAATTTTAATGCCAAGTCATATTTTCTTGTGAGATCTTCCTGCAGCCCTTTGTAGTAAGTTTTACTTTTGGTTATTATGAAACATTTAGCACAGACGTTTTAGTATTCGACCGTATTTTCAGATCATATATGTATGTGCGTATATATATATATATATATATACAGCTGCAACACAGGTCCAGGATACCTTCCTTTGAGACTTCACTGCTAAACTCCTTCTTTGTGCAACCTTACAATTAATTTCTGCCTTTGCTTTCTTGTTCAACACTTTAACAAAAGGACCTTCCTTTTGCTTTGAAGACAAAACAATTTTCTTGCAAATGAAGGCAAAGTTTTTTTGGCCTTTGGTCTGAATTGTTTGGAAGTCCATGTATACTGTATCATGAGGATTTCTCTTCAAATATTTATTGATTCCTTTAAAAAACACCAATATTGTGTGTGGACCATGACTTCCATCTGTCAGAGCCAGTTCTTCCTGTCTTTTTTTTTCAAACAATCTGAAGCATGTAACATTGATTACATACATTGATTACTGCTATACAAAAGTATTTTCTGTGAAATTGTTTCATTTTATTGAAATGAAAAAGCTGGCTTTTTATTTGACTGAAAACCTGTGCTGCACTGCACACTTGTGCTGAGTGGACAGAAGGGATGATTCTTTTAAGGAATATCAGTCCTTATTCTGACTTGTAGTGATATTGGCCATGCAGAGATGCACCTTTCATTATTCTAAAACATAAATCCCTCTAGTTTTTCTTTACAAAGAAATAGAGAGCAGAGATACTACTATGGGTTAGTGCAGTAAATTAAATCCCAGAATAAAGTACTATTAAGCAAGCTAGTGACTGTCATTCAGTTTCTCAAAACAAACTATAGCTTTGAGATTCAGGCAAGAAATTGGGAAATAAAGTCTAGTAGTGAAAATGTTTTGTACCATGAATTGTATATATCTGGGAAGATTGAGTCATATTGTCACCAGTGTTTAAATACTACTTCCTTATATTCCATCTGGTATGTTGAGGAGATGGGTGGGGGTGTGCATGTGTGCATCCTTTAACATGTCCAAGTTAAGCTTGGTAGATCCAAAGGTTCCCTGTGACAAAAAGAGAAGCAAGATATTGAGAGAAGAAAGATATAGAGGGGAGCATCCTTTCAGACAGCCAAGAAACAGAAGTAGTTTCCTTTTATGTTCTTCAGACCACACTGTAAGGATGGGATTGATTAATAGGGTAAGAGATTTCCCTGGGAGAGTATTCCCAGCTGATTAGAATTTCCTCCCAACTTTCATTGAGTCTTAGATGATGGTAGTTTACCAGAGAGGTTGGGCTGGTTTTTAGTGTTTTAAGGAACTTTTTTTCCTTGCAAAACAAAGAAAAAATATGTGAAGGAGAGGAGCAAAAGATAGGCTGAAAGTAAAGGCAGATTAATCAAGAGGAACAGAGTAAGAGACAAAAAATCCTCACTGAGAGCAACAGACCTAGGTATCGGATTCTGTAGGTGCTTTTGTTCAAATGCAGTCTTTTAAGGCTCAAGAGACCGTGATTAAAAAAAAAAGCAAGTGCAGCAAGGAAACTGAGTTGAAGATATAGATTGAAAAAAAGTGTACATGAAGAATGAGGATGTAACAACCACTACAATTTGGAGAATAGCGGAATTTTCTGATATCCTTTGTATGCTTAGTCCTGGAGAACTTTATTATGAAAGCCTTAAATTCTGGTTTTATTTATACTTTTTACAGTGGATTTAATGTCATTTATTTTAGTAGTGCTATGTAGTATTCTATCAGTGCAACAAAAATTAGCATTTTGCTTTGTTTATTGAAGCTATAATATTAAGGTGGTGTTATTTGGGGTTAAATATTCACTGCCTAGCATGCCTTTGACAATTTATTCTTGTACGACTGCTTCATGTGAAATCTCTTCAAAGACATTGTCCACACCTAGCTCATTAAATGACCCCAATCAGTCTGACCAAAGACTAAGATTCAGAATTTCAAACCCAGTCTTCTATCCATATATATGCAAGTTGTCTTAAATATGCATTTCCTGCTTTGACTATATAGCTGGAGCATCCATTAAACCATACAAAAATATCAATATTCCACATGGAAGTGCATTTTATATATGCATTTATGTTTCACTTAAGTACTGCACCATAAATATACTTAAGATGCATTTAATCAAATAAAAAAGAATTTACAAATACAGGGAAAAAGCCTTTCATGATTAAGCTGGACTACCTCGGTTCTTAAATTTCTTTACTTCAAACCAAGTCCCACAGAAGAAACTTTGAAGAAATTTTGTCCCTGTAGTTTCTAAATTAGGCTTTTCTGTGATTACAGTCAAAATCCAAATAGCCCACAGTGGAAATAAACCTCCCTATTAACCTTCTTCCAGTTAGGGCCAACAAGATTTCTTTTTTCTTTAATAAAAGTGGATCTAGTATCTTTTTGAGTTTGCTGAAAGCAGATAGCTGCTTTATGGGCCTTAACTTTTAATTGCTGAGATATGTACAGGTTAGATCAAGTAGCTGCAATAGAGAAAGATTATAATCTATCATGATTGCTGACACAGTCAGCAAATTCAGAATCTGTTGACCTTCAAATGTATTGGAAAGCCCATCTGTTTGGACAGGCTTTTGCCTGATAGGGGGCCTTCTTTGTCTAATTGCAGTGTTATCCCTTTTGTTAACTAAAGTAAATTTCATATGCACACACATAGTGCTGTTCAGTGGGTAAAACAGACTGTTTTCCTCAAGTCCTTTCCCCAAAACCTCATGCACATTTGAATGTAATGTATGACTGTCTCTACCACTGACTGGAGACCCATGTAGCTGAAATTGTCTTCCTAAATGCAGGCTAAGGGAGAAATTTTGACAATTCCACCGCCATTTCATTCTTTTAATAGCTTTACTATTGGCTGTCCCAATGCATTAATTTACAAGGAAGCTAAACTGAATTAGTCATATCTATAAAAGCTCTTCAGGGTTGCACTTGTTACACTAAACTGAAGTATTTCCAGCTGGTATGGCAGCTTGTGAGGCTTTTTTTTCACAGAAATGTCATGTAATTTACCAATAGGTACAAAATAAGAGTTACTTCCAACTTGTTTTATGGATCTTACTACATCAGTGATAAGTGCAATTGCTCAGGGAGGTTGGGAAAGTTCATCAGATGCTGCTAATACAGTTCACACAAAAGACCACGTTCAGCACCTTGCTGTACCAATTTGACATGGCAAATGGAATGTTCCTCATGCAGCCTTTTATGTAATGGGGTCCAGTAACTGTTCAGGCATATTATTATTTCAATGAAGTGAAAATAAGTGGCCATCATCTCTCCTTACTCTCAGTCTTGACCTGTCTTGAAAGCCAGAAAATTCTGTCATTGAGGCTGTATTTTCCTGTTTTGACTAATGATTATTAGCATGTATATTCCCCTTCTTATCTTTGTTGATTACGAGGATATTAAGAGCGTACTTGAACATGAAGAGCTTCTCTTGTGGATCAGTTACAATGGTGTTTAAATTTTTTCTAGGTTCTTAACAAATCGTGGCTTTGCTTTCAAAGTATTCTGTTTCAGGTGCTTAGACCATAACTTTAAAGGTAAAAGCAGGGGATTTTGGTTAACTGAGCTAAGCTAATGTCTATTTAGGGGAAGGTAAAACTGTTGTTGGGGGTAAAGGGTACTTGAACATAGAAGTGTGAAAAATCAGGTTAGTGAGAGCAGCTATTTTAAGCAGTGTGTTTTTACTTCTCACAAGGTTACATATTAGTACTCCTAATTCCCATCAGACCTACCAAAACCAGTGTTTGATAGTTCTTCCAGATATTAACCTCTGTGAAAGTGGATGCTACAGTTTGAACTAAGGATTAGAATTAAGATTACTCTTACTTAAACACCACATTTTGTATCATGTTTACCAAAATGTCTCTTAGAAATTATTATTGGCTTGCCTATCCCAATATTAAAGACAACATTTGGGTTTACATTCACCACTTGATATGGCATTTCTTCATATGACCATCCATCTATTTTTGCTTTTATTCTACTATGATTTTACCTTCTGTTAATTCATCCACTGGCTTCAGAAATATTAACAATGATATTTAATTTTGATATCTAATGTTCTCCTAATTCTAAAGTGTAAATTTAATGAGTCTTCAGCTACTAATGAGCTGTCACTAGCCACACCAGTAGAGTCCAAAATTTTTGTCTGAAACAAGAAGTCTGCATTCTTTTCTGAGCTCTGTTAACATGAGTTTGTTTAGTTTTGGGTTTTTTTCATACATTTTGGTAAACAATTAAACATACTTAGGCCCTAGTGATGTGAGTGATTTCTTACAGATGAGCTTTTCTATCCTTAGAGCTGCATATAGAAATGAGTGAATCCAGGCATCCATGTCTATAACCTCAGATGCTGAATGGGAGCTACTGGAGAACCATCACCCTTTAAACTGAGATGTAAAAACTGAGAGTCTTTTGATTCAGCAGGGTCAATGAATAAAGTCCGCATTGGTCAACACTGTGAAGAGTGATCTTGGGAGCTGTATGTTCTCAGGTCAGGCTTTATTTTTTTTTTATGAAAGGCCTTGAATTTATTTTGTTAAAGTATATTAATTTGTCCAATATTGTGCTAAGGATATTAGAAGTCACAAGCTTTGATAAAGAACAGAGCCTTGCACAGTCTCAAACAGACTAGAAGGTTTACATTCCTTAAATTTTATGAAGAGGGATATTTAAAAGTCAGTAATTGTTTTCCTCAACAAAATTTTTCACTGAATCAAAATTGGATAAAATAAGTTTTTCCCTTCAAAAAATTTTTAAGTCAACTAAAAAATAGCAAAAAAACCTACTTTAAAGGAAAAAAATTTCCACTTTAAAATCTGCTTCAAAAAATTTAAAGTAAATCTACTGTAAGTGAACTACATTCTACTAAAAAGCTGAATTAACTATCTTTGTTTAGAAAAAAAAAAAATATACCTGGAGGCAATGGAGCACTAGGGCCTATGTTATGATGTGACTTAATGGGAAACACAATAAAAAATTGTGTTTAAGTGCAAATTTGCTCTAGAGATCCAGTGAACCATATTCACTACAGAAGTACAATCTTTTTCCCTTAGGATTCCTAAGCAAGAGGTGTTCCCCCCACCTCTTTCCTTTATGTGTGGTAAAAGCTTAGTTATTATACTGACTGGAATATATATTTTAATAGTGTGCCATTATCAAATACAATTTGAATTATATCAAAAGTATGTATTCTTTTATAGTCTAATAAAAAGTACTTAAGTATCTGTAACGAAATCTGGATTTTCCTGGCTTTCCACGTACTTAAATCATAATTCCTAATTTGTTATAAATATTTAATTCATCATATATTATTTAATTTATCATCTTTAATTATTGCAGTAGGCGAACCCACAGATTGTAACTTTGTTCAATTCTTGGCATTGGCTTTATTTTTACTAAGAAATGTTGGCATTGTCCAGGGTTCTTGATCAAAAACCTCCCCTTTTCTAATTTCCAGAGTCCTTTGCTTTTCATGTTAATAGTGTGGCTTTTAAAAAGCACAGCTGCTGTGATAAGCACTACAGTATAAAGATAAAGGAGTGAACACAGAGTATAGAAAAATAGTATAGTGAGAGTCAAAGATAACTGCTTTTTCTTACAAAGAAAGTGAACAGTGAGACTCTGCAGAAATTGTTATTTCTGTTTGAGATATATCCTTCCAAATAATAAATGACAAAATATGTCTGTCCAACTGAATCTTAATCTAGTTGAACACAGATCGCTCTAATGAAATCTGAAATTAAAGAATACAGTGTCCTGATAAGTTGGAAGTGACAGAATGCAGGTCCTGCTGTTGTTGCTGCCAACTACTCAGGGTTAGTGATGACTACATTACACGCCCATATGACTTTCTTGAAAATAGATCAAAATAGTGAAAGGAATAATTTAATTCCTTGACTTGATTCTGAAGACTTTTCTTCTCCCTCAACCCCAGGGTATGCTTGTGTGCAGTTTAATCCTAGCAACCCAGGTGTACTTCAGTATGCTAGTAGCTGAAATGCTGGCATCTGAAAACAATATCCAAGTCTGTGTGTTTGGATTTTTTTACACTGTTATTCTCTCAATTTATGTGCATATGTCAAGTCACAACTTGGTCCTGAGGCTAAATTTATTATTGCTCACAAAGCCATGTGTTATATCCTAATTTCTTAGACATCTCAGGTATTGAGATTGTACTGTTAGTGCTTATGGCATTTTACAAATTAGGAAATGTATGGCATAAGAAAAAGTTCATTGTAAGACATTTCCATTGACTTAGACTCCTTTCAAGCACTTGAGGATGAAAAGGAGCTGCCATCACCAATCACTTTCCTTGTTGGATGGAATGATTTATACCTTATCAGTGCTTTCATTGTTTCTGGATAGTTTCTCTAAAGACGATGAACATGGTGAGCTATAATAAAGGCTTTGAGAGGTATATGTATGAAAGTGAAAAGGTATCTTTATTTCCAGCTAAATGACAACCATTACATGCAGCTTAGGTTGTTTCAGTGAACATGTCAAAAGAAAGTATCCACTTTGGCAAAGGGAATATTTCTGTAGTTGTAAAATAGTTTGATCCCTTTTTATGCAGAAGTCTGTTGTTGGGTCTAGTGAAAATACTGAACATGATACTGAACAAAAAGTGAGGTTATTAACCTTTTTCATCCTCCTTAATGGTTTGAAAATCTTTCAAATAGTTCAAACATTCAGTGAAAGATAAGAACACGCAGTGCTACATGCGTTCCTGGCTAATGTGAAATGAAAATTTTCCACTTGAAGCATATCTAACTCATAAGCGAGAACTGCTAGGATTTTCCCTATTCTTCCTTAGTATCTGATAAAATTGCCTATTTGATGTCAGCCTCTCCTACTCCTTTTTTTACTGCATCATCAATATTCTCCAAAAATTCACAGGCTTTGTAATATAACCACAGGTTCTTCGGCATGCTGATTTAGTTCACATGCAGTGGTAGTCAAGATACCCTTATAACTGTCTCTAACTCAAAGCAATCATAATATTTGAATCTTTGTCTGTGTCCATCTTTGAGAACAAATAATAGGTATATAAAAAGATAAGGGCCTTTTTAAATCATGAGCCATGTTAGTCATCAGGAATGATTTTGTAGTTAAGACATTGCACAGGGATTCATCAGGCCCAAGTTCATTTCTTGGCTCTTCCAGATACTTTCTGTGCTTTATTCAATTTTTTGTATTGGCATTTTAAAGACAGCTAATGATGGTTCACATTGCCTAAATCATGTTAACAATTACTACTTCAATCTATACTACTTGTCTTTCCAGTTGTCCTTATCAGCACATTTTATGGCAAGAGGCAAAATTACTAAGGTAATGATTTATCATTGTAATAGAGAAGTAGTCCAGATGTAAACTATGTTCTCAAAAGGTTATTGATTAGAAATGTGTTTAGCAAATATATAATCTGAGTTTATGCACATCACTTCTCTAACTTGGTAAACCTTGGCAATTATGGCTGTGTAAAATACGGAACAGCAATGTTTATTGTCTCATTGACACATTCAATCAAACACTAGTGCAAGAATTTAAAGAGGCAAATCATAGATTTTATTGTTATTACAGTTATTATGTAAGAAAAAATACCTAGATTTTCTGTTTCTTAAGTATTCTATACATGCTTAAAACTATAATCACAAGTATATATTCTGAAACATCATTTATTAAAATAGTTCACATCAAGATCAAATCATAGCCCAGAAAAAGGTTTTATATACAAAATGAAAGGCACATTTCTTGTATTTACCTGGGATCCCCTCCATGAAGAGAAAATACAAGAACCTCCGAGACTAGTGTTAATTTTCAGAAATAGACATCTGTGACCACTAATGCAAGAGCTGGACCCTAGAATTCTTGGACCATGTGCTTTGTTTTACCTTCATTTTTACAGATATGTGGATAATAACACCACTGATATTTGTTCAAATATTAGAAAGATACCAAGAAGAAAGTCAGCACTTAAAAAAAATTTTACAATAGTATTTAGATTGATGTCCACTAATATATATTTCAGCATTTTCAGAATTATTTTTCTGAATTTACTTCAAGGATCAGTCTTCCAGTGTTAGACTTACTTACATTATCTTTTCCTGCACTCTGTCTTTACTGTTGTCTCTTTTATTTCCATACATTTTATTATCTTGTTATATATCGTTAAATCTAATTAGGAATGTTAAGTCCAAAACTTTTCCTATCAGTAAATGTTTTCTTTCCTATAAGATGGATTCATAGCCTAAATTTAACATAGCTACATCTTTTCAAGGTATTGAGGAGGCTTTTTTTTAATAGGTTGATCTTGCAAATATAAGGGCAGAGATGAAATCCTGGCCTTGTTAAATTCTGTGGAAGCAGGATTTCATTCTGCTGTTTTAACCCTATGGAATTCCCTTTCTTTCCCATTCATATGTATTAATCAAGTTACTGTCATGAAATCAGACCTACATAAAGAAAGCACATTATGACCAGCCAATATTATAATTTATGTATACAATATTGAATTCTTGCTCTTTAGTTTGGCCAAAAGCTCATTTTCTACCAGATGATCTGAAATCAAAATGGGTCAGTTGGCATAATAAAGATATAATAAGGCACAGTTAAAAATACCTGAAAATTTCAGTGCTGAACAGAGCTGTAGGCTTCTTTCTTCCACTTTCACAACATAAATCATTTATGCTATCCAGGTGTGATGATTATTAAATGATCTATGGAGGAAATCATATTAACAGACTTCTTTTATTATTAGAATGACTGCAGGGAATTATGGTCAGTGACTTGAGTGAAAGATGTGTAAGGCAAAATAATAAAATATGGAGATTGAATAATAAATCATTTCAATCAGGTTTGAAAGTAATAAACATACAGAAGCTAAAAAGCTAGCACTTTGACTAATGGAGCCATGAATTTCCTACTCCTTGAGGGCTTAATTCTTCCTTCTGCTGGACACATACAATTGCAAACATCATGTTGTTCTATGAAAATACATCTATACATTGAGAAATACTTCTACTTTATTTTTTACCTTTGGCATTCACCTTTTATTGCAAAAGGATGTCAAATTAGAGTGTTCTCAGATTCTTGTGACAAAAATCTTATCCTGTCCAGCAATTTCCTTAAAGAAATAACTCAGTCAATGTTGTTTTGACTTGATGGCTACTGAGCAGATTTACTTTCCAAGGAAAGATAGCACCTCTGTCTGATCTCTACTACATAAAAGCTAACATTCTGGTTTTTCTCCTCATCATGACAAATTCCTAGATCAGGATGAGAAACTATTTTCAGAAGATGCTTAATCCTCTGACTCTGTTCTTTTGATGTGCATTATATAAATATTGTATAATACATAATTGAAATGATACAGTTATTTGGCACAGTAGGGGCAAACTTTAAAATCATTGGCATGTCATCTACTCTGATCCTTGTCTCTGAAAATGCTGGGCATTTCCTGTATGACAGTATTTTAACTATAAAAGTGGTTAACAACAACTTTAGCCTGCTTTAAAATCTATGACATAAAAAGTTTACTAGGTTTAATTACTGTTATTAAATACTAAATGTACCTAAACTATCATTAATTTCTTATTTTTGCTTGGTTTGTGCCTTGTGCCCTTTTATTTAACAGTTTCTCTATCTTCCTTCCACTGAAATTATTTTATTTTATTTTTTAATTTGTTTTTTTTCCACAGCCTGAAGAAAACTCAAAATAAAATGGGAAAATATTATTAGAATTGTCACTTTGACTCAAAGTTTCCATTCCCCAAAAGCATTTTTAGGGTGAACTTAATTTCTGGTTTTCTACTGAGCTCACTTAGTCCAGATAACACAGGAAAAGGGGTTGTTGGCTGCTTTTTCAGTTCAGAATAATAATGGATTAAAAGAAGCCCAAAGCTAAGTACCAAACTATTGTATACAAACTTGACCTATACTGATGTCAGGTCAGGAATGGCAAATCCCACCACATCAGTGACCTTGAACAGTTAAGTTTTACCCAACTCACTGGAAAGTCCTTAAGGATGTCATATGTTAGAATAAGATGCTTATTGCCTGGCAATCATCAATGGGCTGAAACTGCTTGTGAGCCTTAAATTTTTTTTATTTTTTTTATTTTTTTTAGGGAACAACAGTGCCTACTAAAAGCATGTTATTAATGTGTTTTCTTAAAAGGTTTGACTTGTCCTCTGTCCAGTCACGAGGCATAATCCAATGAGCTAAGCATACGTCTTAGAACTGAAGAGGGTGTATTTTACTACTCTTACTCTGACTTGCATTACAGTTCTAGAAAGAATTTCTTTAAGTCTCATTTTTTTCCTGTTTGAGAGACTGTTATCTTACAGGCTGTTTAATGTTTTGTCTGATGTTAGCAAACAAGTTTTCTCAGTGGCCTAAGTATACGAAATACAAGACATTATATACTTACCCTTTTTCTGTCATAGCCCTTTATAGATTGGACCTGAGATGGCCCATTTTGTTTCCTCTGCCTTTCCTATGCCTTTATTTCTACGCCTATTCCTTTATTTCCTACTACCTTATATTAAGGCAGCAGTTGGGTTTATAAATGGAAATAAAGTATCCTTGTTGAATGAAAAAGCTATAAAATGTCTGAGAGAGAAAGCCTATGACAATGTATGAGCCTATTCTGAGGATACCCATCAATGCCCTCATATTACTGAAGGCCTCTAACAGTTGCATCTTTGGCATGAAAATAGAGTCTACACTTCCTGAATAATTATGATGGGAATATCATCATGTATAAGGCAATTTCTTTCAATTCACTTGCTCTTGTAGAAAGATGTTTGAGATCTCCAGTCATTCATAGTTCTACTTTCTTCATAATTTTTCTTACCTTTACATTTTTATTTACAACACAAAATGATTGTGATTTTTTGAGACAACTGCCTGTGGCTCTTTCACAAGTAAGTGACCTGTAATGTCTTATTACTATTTAGTCAATTTATTATATAACAGCCAAGTATAATTTGTGTTTACGTATCAAGAAAATATAAAACTTGTTACCCCAGAAGAACTAAAAGACAAAAAATAGATGAGTGTCTTTGTGTTTCACTAATGGAAGACAGTAAGACTATGATTTTTAAATAGTTGTTTCATGTGCTTTTTGATACTTCATTAGTCATTACCTTTGTGTGCTTTGTACTAACCACTACAAGAAGTACATAACTTATGTACAGAAAATGTTGTCTTTTACTAGATAGAATATTTGAGACATCACATCTAATAATGTTCCCATCAGCTAAGGTGTAAATTACAATTTCCTGCATCTTGGAGGCAGAAGGTGGTCAAGTAACAGCCAGCTAGAAATTCCTGACCAATACTGAAAACATTAACTGATACGTAAAAAGAGAAGGAGTAGCTCTTCTAGAAGGTGTCAGAGAGAGGGAAGTGCAGAAGTGCCATCTGATGGACAGAAAGAAGGGGTAGATAGACAGACATAATAGCAGAACTGAAATAAGGGTCATATTTGGTATTTTATCATATTTATGGGCATTTCTTTTAGAAAAGAAATCCTGTGATATAGTAAAGTAAATGACTGTCTGAAAGTTGGTGCAAACCAATTACAGCTACAGGTGTCTGGGGTGAGCAGTCACCCTCATATAATTCCATAGCAAGCAGCCTCAAGGTGCGTGTTCTGAAAAAGACATGCCTCTTAGAAAAGTCTAAATCAGTTAAACTCTAACAAGTCTTTCTTGGACAACAAAACATAATGTGGGATATTGTATGCTCTGGTACTCTTGCTGAAGAAGAGAGATGACTTTAGAGCTGGAAGAGTAGCTGGTGGGCAATATACACTGGAAGGTCAACTGCAGCTTGGTTGAGGCCTTCCTACAAAACAGGATAAAACTTCAGACTTTACAAGCTTAATGTGTTACCATAGCAAGAGAAGAGAACTCCAGTGTCACTATTTTTGCATTTGGGGAAAGAGGAAGCTGGTTATTGACTGTTACCCTCTTTTTCCTTCCTTGGGGATTTTCTTCTCTTCTTTAAGTAGTATTTTGTTAAGCCATTTTAGACTACAACAGTATAGCTCACTGAGCCCTGAGACAGTTCAGTTGAATTTTGGGTAAGTTTTTCAATTGGACATTCATTTTTGATCCTCAGAATTGAACTTTGCCTTTTCTGCTTCCAGTTATGATTTGGAAGAGGGGTGTCCTGAAAAGAAGTCTAAATCTTCTCACTGTTTCTGTTCTCTTGCCTTCAGACATGCACCAGTAAAAAGTTTGGGATTTATAGCCTTAATTATAAAGGGTTATACTTTGTTTTCTTTTCTCCAGTGAGTTTTTCTATCTACTATTAAGAAATACTTGTTATTTCTCCTTGTTTGTTAGCAGGTCTATACTAGCACTAGCAGCTAACATCCCTGATTTACCTTCAGTGTTAAGTTCGTACAACAATTTCCCACCAGGGAGCAAAGGAGAAGTCAGACAACCAAATTGTAGTCTTGTAAGGTTGTGCCACATGAGTCAGAACTAATTGCAGCTGATGACTACTTTAGAGGAAACTGTGTAAAATGTAAATGCACTGTGAACTGAATGAAACAGAGAACAGCAACAAAACAGCTTCAGGTGGGGCTGGAAGTCTGCTGAGGGAGTTTTGTTTGAGTCATCCCAGCTCCTTACATGGTTAATATCTGTTGTGATCTTATCTTAGTTCACCTTTTGCAAACAAATAATTTTCTCAGGTATCTGTTAAACTTTTCTTGTTTCTGTTTCCTTTTTCAAACCTGTTCAGAAGTTATTTTTCTTTTTTTACTACTTCTTCATTTTCCTCCCTCAAAACAGTGTTCTGTTCCAGGAGCTGTTCACATTTTTTGTCTTTTGCTTTGCTCTTCTTCAGTCTTTTCTTGTGCATTTGATTTGTAGTTTTCACTTTTCCTGTCAAATCACAGTTCGCTGTTGCAGCACTCACCACTGCAGATACTGGACACAAGTCCCCCTCTGTAAGAAAGGAAGTAGTATAAACATTTTCATAACTATCCATGTCATGTGATGAGGGCCTGGAAATGAAGTTACACTCTTTATAACACTCCTGTATATGACACATTCACTACTTATTATAATACCTTCTTTTCCCTTTGCCAAAGAAGCAGTTTTCAGAACTTGAGAAATTACTGGTACTAAGGCATCTAACTATTGCATTGCAGCACTCCACAGCAGTCAGAAATATACACTGCTCTCCTCTAGTTGAGAGCATCCATTTAAAATGCCATCAGTATGCCAATATTCTATTTCCCTGTAGTCTCCTTCATCAATTTTCATCTATTTCCTTGTAATTTGTAACAACAGAGTAACTGTCGATCCAACTTCTTGGTGAGACAAACTTAGCTCTCCTGGCACTTGATTCTCCCCCTCTCGTGACAGCAAGATTCAGTAACTTACAAGATCAAGCCTTTACTGAGGAAGTCTAGGCATTTCTTGTCTAGTGAGCTGAGTATGTAAAACTAACATTTGCTTTCATATACTTCATGTTTGCAGGACATGTTCAAATGCTAGGAAGATTAATTTTCTCAAAAGAAATTGATCTTACGTTAATCTCTTTAGCTTAAATATATGTATAAAACACATATATGTCTAAGCAAATAAAATTTTTATATATGTATATACTCTAACATATATACATACATATATATACACACTCTAACAAATGCCCCATACCCTTGTCTTACAGGAATATAAATGAAAAACAGCAACCTGTAAAGGGTTGCTTCATAGGACAGAAGTAAAATGTGTAGTTCATGAATACATCATTAATATACTGTTGCAAAATTTCTCTTGAAAAACTGAAGTTAATCAGGTATTCGACTATTTATTTTTCAATGTAAGGAAAAAGTGTGGGGGTTTTTAAGTGCCATCTGGGGGTCTTTTTATGTTCTCTAGCTATATCATAATACTGAATCTATAGAAAAAGGTGGTAATTTCATCAATGTACAAAGGGTCTTGGAGGACATCACACAGGATAAAGGCAATAAAAAAGATAGAGAAATAGAAAACCACATAAACATAGATAGCTATTTAGTCACTTCAGTCCAGCTTGGCTATTCTGTTAATATTTACCCATTCACAATAAATAGCAATGAAACTTTTTCTGTATTTTGCTTTCTGGCTAAAAATTTATGTGATCTTTTAATTTGTTATGAATGTTTCCTTTTTAGAACTACTAGGTGGAGACTCCAAAGCTCTGGAGTCACAATGGAAAACTTGTGAAGTTGCCATCCCATATTTCTGAGTGGAATGACACCTACACACACTGGCATCATCTTCTACTGTCAGAACATACTATAACAGTGTCATTTCTAGTGTTATTTTTGCTTCACTTAATACCAAGAAGAACTGTCCTTTTGTTCATTAGTTTTACTTTGAAAACCCAAACAGGCTAGTTGGGTGTCATGATTTCATAGCCTGTCTGGGCCATCTCTTTCAGTGCTTTGCAATCCCAGCTGTCTTCCCTGTCCAACTAGACACCTTTTTTTTTTTTTTTTTTTTTTTTAAATTTTATTTTATACTGTGTTGACAGGAGAAACAGCTTATTTTCTTCTTCTTTACAGGTATTTGCTGTGTATATGAAGTTTTATACTGCACCTCTTCTCCCTAGGTTAAACAAATATAGTTCCTTCAAACATTCATATATTTTATGTTTGGAGGTTACTTATTATTCTTATTGCATTCCTTGGATTTTCTCCAGTTGGTCCACCTATTGCTTAAGTTGGACACAGTCTGCAGCTATGAGCTTGCAAGTACCAAATACAGTGAATTGATTACTTTCCTTTTCCTATATCCCACAATGTTTGCCTTTCTGTCAGAAGTGCAATATTCTTGACTTTTCTTAGTTGTGATCAAATACCTGTTTTGAAGAGATAGCCTGTTGAAAAAGAGAACTTGCATTTATCCATACCAGATTGCTTCCAATAATCTCATAATAATTTATTCTAATCATGTCTTCCGATATGTTTTTTCAGCCTTCAAAGAATGGTATTGTCTAGGAACTTAATAAATATATGCATTCATCATTCAAGTTGACATCATATCTTAAGACAGGCTGAGGAAAACAGCTCTAGCTCAAAGTCACCCCATCTTTGCAAGTAAATAGTCCAATTTTGCAAATGCCTAAGTGCAACAGTAATTAAAATCATTAATGGAATTTAATAACAATCCTCAGGTGATTAGATATCTGTAGGATACAGTTCATAAGCACTGATGATAGAATGACTATAATCGGGTTTTTTATTAAGATACATTCTTTTACATATTTGATAAGTTTACCACTAACACGTCTCTAAGAGTCATATTAAACAGACCCAAATGAAGAGTACATTAATAGTAGTCCAGCAATAACAAGATTGGCTTAAAAGACTTGTGCATCATCACATAGGCAATATTCACATTCTGTTCACAGTGGAAGAAAAGGCAGTACTACAGTAGGTCATTCAGCTGCCTGATCTATCTATAACAATGTTATACTTCAGAACAAAGTATCAAAGGTCTCTTAAAAGTGTGTCTCCTTAATTCATAAACATTTGGAAGAATACCCAGTTAAATCTGTTCTACTAAACTAACCAGTTTGCAAAGCTGTTTTAAAATCATTCACTAGATGCTCATAATAATAGTCATACATGATCAGTCATTGTGTGTATTGCGTTGCCATCTGTTAGTTTTTCTTATTCACCTGCAGTTATTTGGTAAATTTTTTGGATTAGATTCACCTGCAGCACCAACTGCAGTGGGATTCTGCTCCTTCTTGGGTATGTAGTTGACAATAAATAAACAAGCAAACAATCATATGATTGAGTAGTTATTCAAAGTCACAGGGAAAAGAAAAAACAAAAAAGTGCAATGGTGCTAGAAAGAAGTATGTCAAACATAGATTTGAGAGGACTTCTTAGCAGCCTGCAGTAAATGATAGGCTTGAAATTTGTTGTGGTCATGGACTATGGCATCTAGCATCTACAGGGCTGAATGTGTTAATGAGACAGAATTTACTGAGACCTTTAAATCTGACTTCCTGAAACTTATCTATTTGGCTTGTAAAATATCATAAGATAAAAGAAGCTTCTGTTGAATTGTACAGATCCATAGACAGCTGGCTGTTATAAAAAAATGAAACAATAATTCAGTATTATATTTCAAAAATTCTATTCAATAAAATTAGAACATAATTAATTAACCTGAAAGTATGTTTGGTAGCCCAAATAAATGATTTTGCTACATGATGCTTCTGTGGCATAATATGTCTTAAGCAAATACCCATCAGTTAACAAATACAGCAGATTTTCAGGTAAGATAATAGATGATGAGATGCTACAAAGTATTTCAGACAGTATGGTCCCATTCCTTGTGTGGAGGCTCATTTTGTTTGTTTGTTTTTTAAAAAGGCCAGCTTCATTACTTTTATAATACTTTAATTCTGAGAAGCAATTCTGGGTTTAAAAAAGTTATATTAATAGGGGATATTAGGTTAACCCAGCACTGATCCCAGATTGTGGGGGTTTTGGGGGTGGGGAGGTGGACAGGGGCTGAGTGGTCGTTTAAGTCTATTTTAATGTACATGCATACTCTTTACCACGCTCATGGAAATTTCTCAGTGTCATCTACGTGCTGCACAAATACAGGAGAAATTGTCTTCTGCATCAGACCAGTCTTTTATTTGGCTGCCATTCTCTTGTTGACTGGCATTCTCCTTCTAGCAGTTCCAAATCCAGCTTCTTCAGAGAAAGACTTAAAATCTCAGTACTGAATAAATACACAGTACCAGCCACCTTTTGGTTTGATTCCAAAATCTGTTGAAGTCATCTGGCAATCAGGACTGTTTATGCGTAGTTGCTTTGTGTTCAACACAGTGTTGCTGCTGCTATAGACCATCTATTGTCCAAGCTTGGCTGCCTTATTATCACCAATCTAAACCTATATCAAAATCAACCTATGGCAAGAATCAACCCATTTATTTGTACTTCAGACAGAAGCAATGACCATACCATCCTAGGTGTTAGCTTCAACCATAATCTAAAATTATTTTTCTATAGTAATTTATTTTTTCATTATTTTAACTGCTGAGACCACAAATAAAGGTATCAATTAAAGCCACGAGGTAGAGGTAGCTGGACATTTTATAAACAGCTGAAATGACAAAACCAAACTCATTTCATGTTGACCCATCATTTACAGGTTAACAAATTAATTACAACCAAAGGTAAACAATTAAGCTGCATTTGAATCTACAGTGGACAAATAAAAAACTTTTTGCCACTTTCAGTGGTTAAATATTACCTACCTATGCATAAGCATATAGAATTTATCTACTCATATATGAACTTGTTGAAGAACAGCATTTTGAACTGATAAAAAAAAGTAACTATCCTACTTTTATGCTACTATAGGCACAGTCAATTTGTTCAGCCATGTTCCTCTTCACTCCTTTAATCTTTAAAATGTTTGAATTTTATTAAATGTTGAGAACTCTTTCTCTTATCCCACAAGCTGAAATTAGGATTGCCCATATTAAAATCTGTCCAAACTTCTCTTAGTGGATTATGAATATCTGAAACCACATCCTGTGAATAAAAGTGTGATGGGAAAAAAAGGAACAGTTGAAAATTGATCGAACTACTTATCTGAAGGTAACAAATTTCTGAACAATTTATTCAGACACATTTAGATACATTTTTTCCCCTTCTGAAAATCTCAGGTATAGAGGTAGATAGAGATTTAGCTACAAACATGAGCATAGAGGTAGGGATGTCCATTGAATTTTGAACTGTTAGCAAAGAAATTATGATTTTTCTAAGTCTCATCTGGAAAACTTCCTTGTCAACAGAGAAAAGCTTTCTGAATGTTTACCAGTGCTGATGATTTCACTGTCCCAGCCTTGATTCACATGAAACCATTGCATAGCATAAATGCCTTTATCTATGAAAGCGTTCTAAGGATCATGCCTTATATTTCACAAGAATTTGCTAGGCTCCAAGTCACATAGCAATTATAAAATCTTATGCAATAAACTAGGTCTATATCAGCTTCAGAAATGCCTGACAAATGCAGTGAATTACCGGTAATGGCTTCATGGAACATAAATTGGATAGCCATATACTTTCAGTTACTTAAGTGTAACGCTGTACTCTGTAGTCAGTTGTCCATTTATTGTATCTTAACTCATTTATGGTTATTTAGTAATACAGAGATAAACACAAGACAGTTAGTAAGCTACCATTTCAGTAAAACTTCTAATATTCTTGTAAATGGATAGAAGGGAACAAACCCAGGCATAGTGCCAATTCTCCTGCTACATATTAATTAAATTTACCTTAGCTCTTTCATCAGTGAACTATAATATCAGTATGTTAGTCCATTACTTTCATGGGATCTACTTTTCTGTTTGTGTAATGGCTAGGAACAAAATTCAACCCTTTGGAAACCACCAGGGATGAACTTGGACCTGCTGACAATTCTCTTAGGCCTAAAGTATAAGCAGTTTCAGCATAAATTATGTAGGGTTTTCATTTATACAATCAGGAAAATTTGTATTTTCTAAGAGCTTTTAGGTTGCACAGCTTTTCATGGGGCTATAAGGAAGTTCTCCGTGTTCTCTCTGTAAATGTCTCCTTGTTCTCTCTCTTTTCTTTCACTCTAATTTCAAATATCCAGGAGGAAAAAGGTAGAGCCCAGCTTATACCTAGAGGCATGAATGAAAGGAGGGGAAAACAGTTGAAAGTAAACAGAGCTTGGTTTTTATAATTTTACTGGAACTGAATATAAATACTCAGTATTTACCTTCAGGAGAGCACAGTTTATAGTTCTTGGAAATGTCTGGAAAGATTTTCCATGAGATTTTGGGCCCTGTAGGCTGTATAGTGGCTGTCCTTACTTTCCCCGTGACCAAAGGAAGAACAGGACTATGATTGTATATACTTGACAGAGTTACACTTTCTCTGAATGAAGGATGGGTCTGGCATGCACATGTAAAGCACTATTATGTAAAAGCTAAATTGTATTAATACCATCCTGCTGCTTAGAATGGCATTATTATAAATGAAAAGTAGGAGTGTCACTATGAACTTCTGGATATTTTTTCTTTGGTTTTGTATATGGAAATGTGAGATAACAGCCACCAAAACTGAACTATAAATAGAAAATGAAGTGTTCCTAAAATCATGAATCAATCAAAACAATGTTCATAAGTGATTTGAGAAGTCCAGTAACCAAGAGCTATCAAACCTAAAGGGATTTTAAAACACTCAGTGTTTTAAACAGAAAGATTTAGTTCTGTTATTTAAACAGTATTTGGGATATGGATTAAGAAGAACTGAGAGATTAGATATAGATGAAGACATTCAAAACTTAGTTGGCAGAGAGAGGGACTGAAGACTAATTCTTGCAAAGTGGAATAAACCAGCAAAGTTTAAGCAGGCAATACGGCTACTGCAGTTTGCACTGTCAAAATATTCTGCAGGAACACAGAATCCTTGCAACTCAGTCTCTTCAATTATAAGGAAAGCTCCAGAATTATTTAAGGCAACTGTTTCCAAATTTTAGAAAGCAACCACATCAGAGCATGCAAATATGTGGGTGTTATCTGGCAATGGCCAGAACAGCTACTTAAAAATACCATTCTTAGGAAAGAGTATGACAGTCAGTATGAGTGCTTCCTCTTGATATTTCTTAACCTGTTAGCCTGAAAATCCAGATTTAACCATTTCATCAAAAACTTGCTATTTTATTACTTTGTCGTGGTTTAACCCCATAACACTAATAAAATGACAACAGTAGTAATAAAAGGATTGGAATATACAAGTGATGCACAATGCAATTGCTCACTACTCACCGATTGACACCCAGTTAGTCCCCGAGCTGCGATCGCCCCGCCCCCAGTTCCTATACTAGATGTGACATCACATGGTCTGGAATACCCCGTTGGCCAGTTTGGGTCAGCTGCCCTGGCTGTGTCCCCTCCCAACTCCTTGTGCCCCTCCAGCTTTCTTGCTGGCTGGGCATAAGAAGCTGAAAAATCCTTGACTTTAGACTAAACATTACTTAGCAACAACTGAAAACATCAGTGTTGTCAACATTCTTCTCATACCTAATTCAAAAACATAGCTCTGTACAAGCCACGAGGAAGTCAATTAACTCTGTCCCAGCTGAAACCAGGACGTACCTGTATTTTGCTTCTCTCTCCATATTTCTTTAACTATTACTATGCTTAAGAGTATATAAATTTTAATAAGCATATTATTACTAACAAAATAATAAGTAATGTATGATAATGAATGATGCAATCTGCAAAGTTAAGTCGTAGGCAAAAAAATAATGTGAATTTGAGGAAAAAAAGTCTTTTTTCCCATAGAAAGAGAATCTTTGCTACAAACCCAATTCTGTTTCACATTTGACCATATCAGCAATCACCTCACTTCTCCTATCAATATTTTTTTATTGGAACTTTGGATGCACAGACTTGAAGTAATATGCAGAAGAGGAAGAAGATGGGAGGAGGTACATTTGAATATTCATTCTGTTGCTGATTTGCAGTACCACTCACTTGTAATGGTAGTGAAATTTTTAAGAGTATTTTTGTCATCAAAATAGTCAGACAGTTTGCACAGTCAAACACCATGATTGCAAATTAAAGCACTAAAATTTAGAATCCCATGAGGTGCTGTGATGCCTTTGAACAGCATCTGGCATCTAGCTGTCCAAAATTATGAATTTTGAGGCTATTCAAATCAGTAAAATGTAGAGTACTCTTTCATTTTGATTAACCATTTCAGCAAACCAAACTATACTTAAAAACAGAATACTTACAGAGTTAAAAGTTACAATAGCTTCTCATGTTTCTCAACTGATCATCCAGTTGAAATCCGTCAGGAAGAGCACTATATTGTGTAAGAGATATTGCCTTCTTTAACGTTCATAGGAATAGAGTGTACTGTCATATGTGAGATTTGCAAATACTTAAAGAAATTATTGTCATAAATTCTTCAGGTTTGGGATTTTTTTTTTTTCATTTTATGGATATCCAGTAAATGAGAATTTTAAGAAACTTTTGAATGGGTACAGTATGTTTTGTTTCACAGTCTCATTTACTTCTTTTTACCCTATAAAACATCCATGAAAGAGTGAAAACCCCAGAACAGATAACAATACTGAAAGCATTTACTTAGAAAATGAAGACACTGGATCAATTTTATGATCAGGTTGATTTACATAGGTAGGTTAAACCCACTTGTTATTGGATTAATCCCTGCCAGTCTTCTGGATATTCAAAAGTGGGTTTCCATCTCTTTAACTTGACAACTTTTTTGCTGAAACATTGTTTCCTGTGCATAATTCTGCATTCATTTTCTGAGGAGAGTTTTACAAGTGTGTATAATGTTAAGGAGTGCAGGGACCTTGCCAACATTAGATAGATTTGTAGCCATAATTTAAATTATAATGTATGAGAAAACACTTGAAAATGTGTATTTAAATACCTCTTTGGTGAACGTTCACGTCTTCCTTATGAAAATATTATTTGAAAATGTTTTATTTTAATGCATTTAACATTCTGGAGACTTATTAGGCAACAAAATCACCTTCTTACCAAATGGATCTGGTGTGCATGAAAGATTAAATTCAGGATTCCATAGAAGTAACAAAATTGTTTAACTTTTTCTTATTTTTTCAAATTCATTAAAAATTTGGAAAAAAAAGCGTTTTTGATTTGATTCTGAATGAGTTACTCCATGCTTTTGTTTAGTTAATTGGTAAAATAAAAAACCCAAACCTTATTAACACATCCAACTTTGTGATATTATTTCTGTAATTTTGCATGGAAAAATTTTCAAATGCCGAAGACTTCAGAAGTTTTGTTTGATAGAAAAGCATCAGCCAGAAAGCCTGAAAAAGAGACATTTATTGTTACCAATGCCCATAAATCTATATAGAATGAATAGATGATAAACAGCTTACTGGTTTGACTAATATCACTTAAGGACAAGTAAAATCAATAGAACAGAGTGTCACTTAATGTCTGATCTCCCAAGATAGAAACTCTATTTGTTCTTCTGGATAGCCCAGCATGCCTTAAGATGATACACTTTTAATTCAAATGATCCTAGTCACAGCCCTTCAGTAAAAACAGACATTGAGAGTAGAAATG
Source organism: Astur gentilis (assembly GCF_929443795.1). NCBI lineage: Eukaryota > Metazoa > Chordata > Aves > Accipitriformes > Accipitridae > Astur > Astur gentilis. Next base: position 9,582,396 of record NC_064905.1, read on the forward strand.
TAAAGTGGTTAGCCATGGGTCACTTTTCAAGCAACTGGTAAGAGGAGCTGAAGCTAGCAAAATAAAAAGAAAATATTAGAATGGAGCAAATGCAAATGCGGAATATGATGAATTATATGTCAGCTGAAGTAATTAAGCAAAAGAGGTCTTAGTAAAAACTAAGATTACAGCTACTAGTACTGAATGCAGCAGCAACTAAAACAGCTCAAACTTCTAAGCTGTAGAATGCAGGAGGTGTGATTCAGGGAAAACAAAAGTAGCAGAAAAACTTGCTAACTCACCTCAACCAACTCAGCTCTTAATGGATAATGGCAAAAGATGTCCCAGAGTAAAAGCTTATCCACTGGGACAGATATGGTCTTCACATTCTTAAATTAGCATTGAATTAAATACCAGGAACATTTCTAGAGGATCAGAAAAGTGGAAGGGAAAGATCTGCTCTAAAGTTTACATGAGATTGTCACCAGTGGAGATTGCTATTTCATGAATTGTTAATCTCAAGTGAATGTTGAGACTAATTTGGGGGCAGACTTGATTAGCTAACACTTCACAACTATAACGTTCACAGGAAAATCCCAAGACATACCTCTGAGCTTCCTGACTTCCTGTAATGGGCTCAAGCCAAAGAATCTGCCTCTCTCCGCTGCACTTCCTCTCTCACACACAAATGTACACAGACAGATATGTACACACGCAGGTCAAGTCCTTCAGTGCATGTGACTGATTATAATTCTGTGAATTCTGTGTTATGACTCATAACATGTCTTGTTTGCCTTAAAACTCAAGTATGGGTACTATCAGCTATTTAAAAGTATCAGCTTTCTAAAATCAAATAAAAATGAAAAATAAGTGAGGTCTTAGACATCATAGCTGCTAGTGAACCTTTGAAAATGTGACCTATAGCCCTATGACTCAGGATTCAAAAGACAAACAGATCAATTGTAGTCTTTAATAAATACTCAGAAATCTTTGGGGGGTGACTCATGATTATTCAGTATGGATATTGGTGATACTGCTATAACAATTCATGCATATTTATTTTATTTTAATTCCCAGAATCTAATTGTGGACCAGGGCACCTCATGCTAGGCCCTCTAAAGTCCATGGCCAAACAGATGCAGTCTAACAAAGGAGTTGCTGACCCTCTGGACTAGCTTGGGAATCATCTTCAACGACTCAAGCCATGTAAATTATCATTCCTCTCTCTTCATTATACTAGTGCACACTGAAATGTTTAGACTACGATTCAGATTTATCCTCTCTGGTACTGAAAAGTAGAGTACATCCCTTTGTACCATTGCAAGCAAGGCAATGCAGAAATAAATCCGAAACCCACTTTTTTTTTTGTTCTGATTTGTTTCTAATCTCAGATGGGCCAAACCTGCCTATCAGCAAGATAGGACTACATGCTCAGTGCTGGCAGCAGTTAGTTCTAGATGTACCTCAAAACTGGGCAGACTTAAGATGGATGCTTCAAGCTAAGGGTGGATCACCAGCACCAAGCTCAGTGGCAGACTGTGCTGATGATCTGTGATTCAGTGAAGGATGAACTCAAGGTCAGACCTCATTAGTAATGTAGGAAATGTAACTTTTGGTTGTTTCTGCTCCTTCCTGACAGGCAATTTCTTCCTTGGGGAAGAGAACATGGAACTGCATAAAGTATTTACTCTTACATTATTTGTTAACATATTCTTGCTTCTTTAACAAATACACAAACTGTTCTGATAGTTTTGTAAATATTGCATTGCAGACACAAAAGCAGATTTTAAGGTTTTGCTCTGTATCTCTAATCTCTGTCCCTGCAGGGTGTCTTACTAATGATGATTTGTTGTCTGGAGTTTAATTAAGAAAAAAGTTAAGCTTTACTTACTTGTGTTCTTACAATTAAATGCAAATAGGTTTAGAAGAATCTGCTTGGATATGCAAAGCTGAATAATACTGACAATCCAATAAAAACCAGTAAGTATAAAAAGGCAGCTTAACTCCTAAATAAGGCAGAGGAGACAAGCTACACAACAGGCTGTTTTGTATTGACTTGCAGGGCATGAACTGGTGGTTAATGATTAACTGTAAGTCTCATTCAAAATAATAAATACTAAAAAGTTTTCTGTTTTAATCAACTATTCTCCTGGCCACATGAACAGATAACTGTTCATATTGCCACAGGTCTTTTTTTAGTGCTTTCACTGACTCTGGTATGTTTGTACATTTCCTTTAGTTAAGTTTTTCTTGAGCAATTCTTGGTTTGTTTTCCATTGCTTCCTACCTTGTTGGACTTGCTCCTACATCCAGACCATCATATTTGACCTGATCCTGGGCAAGTGCAGTACAAAGACACATTCTATCTTTTTATCTGTCCTTAAGGCATGATATCTAGCATATTATCCTACATGCAAATGCATATACATGCAAATTTCTCATGATGAAAGTAATGAGAACTAGATGAAAACAAAGCATAATTTTAATATTCATTTAATTAATCATACAAAAGCTTTGCATTAGCAATTCTATCACATGGACAAGTGTTATCTTATGAAGTTTCTTTAAGGGAACATCAAGGTTTCCAGTACAATTTTGTATCCCTTTTAAGCTTGGTGCATTTAGCATTTGCATATTCTCATCACGATAAATCAGACTGTCCATGTGACTAACATTGGGCACTTATTAAATCACAGATTTACAATGGAATTTTCAAAAGTACCAAAGGAGTTTTGAAAATCCAATAAAAGGCATTATTTCCATCACACCTAATTCCTGGCTATCCATTTAGAACAAAGCAAAGTTTACTTCTAACAGCAATTTCAAAACTTAAGATTAATAAAACTTATGATATTATGTACTAAGTTCAACCACTTATGGTATTTCATGGTTTTGTATGCTAAACCAATATTATACTAGCCTGATCTCGTATTTCCGAATTAATGTGATTGCCTGGGAGATTCAGAAAAGATCTTTCCTTCCTATTAATGGTTTTCCACATTATGTCTATTGACTGGTTTTCTTTTGTTTGCTGAACAGTATACAAGCCAGTAATCAGATATGGGGTGGCTAATTCTGTCATCTTCTATATGGAAGATATACTTTTTAGCAAGCTTAGAAAAATGCAGAGCACTTAGAAGGGCCATGCAAGTTTTCTATACTTCCTTATAATAGCTACACCCATGTACATGTCACCTTTCAAAAACAGATTTCTGTTTACAGCATCACACCCATCCACTCTTCCTTTCTTAATATTGTATTTAATGATAAGCCTGAGTGACTTCCTCTACCCATATCAGCTACCTCCTTACCATCATTCAAAAGACTAATTTTGTTTAGAACTGCATGCTGGCCATCAGAATTGGTTATTACTTCCTATGAAATGGAGATTTAGATAATTATATATTTTTCCTTGGAGTGAATACCATACAAGCTTAAGTTATACAGTAAGATCTGAAGTCCTTGCTTCTTTCAAGAAAGACCAAATTAAATAGTAAGAATAAATATTCACATTGAAGAAAAGGGGATGAACAACTACTTTATCTGAGCAAGAACCGAGAAGTCAAATCGAAAGAATGAAAGGGTTGCTAATTTTCATATTACAAGTACGTGTTTCCCAGATTTTCCAAGCAGCAGCAGACAAACTTTATTCTCGATCTATTGGCCTGTGCTGTCTGAAGTAGCTTATTATCCATGTTTTCCAGGGAGACTTTAATCCATGAATATTTGCATATATGATACTACAGAAGAAAAAAATCATGTAATAAAATATTTTTTTAATATTTGAAATGCAGCTTTAAAAGAAAATTTACCATATACTTTCTGAAGTAAAACACTATCTGAATATTCATGAAAGACAGTTACATCTAATTAAATTAGTCCAGATGAATTACACTGCTTCTGTAAAGGAGGTCTATACAGACAACATTAGGTAGTTCACCAAAATTCTTCAGAGAGCAAGCTACATTAAAGAATAAGACATCTTTATGGCCCTTGTGGAATACTTACAGTGGTGACCAAGGAAAGATAGACTTTCATGCTAAAACCTTAAGAGAAAGATCTAATTTACTTTAGTAAGAATCCGATTTCCTCTTATTTCACCACAAGAATGTATGATAACTGCGTATCATTTGGTAACTTGTGGCTGCAGTTGTCATTGCTCAGGGTGTTTTCCCCTTCTTAAATCTGTTATCCCAGAGGCACTACCACTGTCACTGACGGGCTTGGCCTTGGCCAGTGGCGGGCCCATCTTGGAGCTGGCTGGTGTTGGCTCTGTCGGACACAGGGGAATTTTCTAGCAGCTTCTCACAGAAGCCAGCCCCGTAGCCCTCCCGCTACCAAAACCTGGCCATGCAAACCCCATACATAACTGCAATCATGTAATGACTTTTAACTGTCTACCTTTATTACAAAGTGGGTTGAGACTAAAATCCTAAACAATTCCAAATTATACAGTAAGGTTCACATAATCAGCTGCTTCTGTGAAAATTCAGCCTGTTGCTTTGTAAACACAGACTTAATAAATACTCCTCCCTTTACAAAGGAAATGAAATTCATTAACAGTGAAATCACAATTCTGTAATGGTGAATGTGTGAGTATTATAAAATTCTGGTAAAATGTGAATGAAATGAGAAAAAAATTCTGTAAAATATATTGAAGTAATCTGTCCTAGTAATGTTCTGACATTTAAAAAACTATTAGATAATGGATATATTAGGTCATCTTTAGCAAAGTGTAAATATTTTTTTAATGGGAAATCAAGGTCATTCTAACATCCTTATGGCAGTGATTTCAGTTGCTTCTTTACAGTCACTTGGGAATTTTTAGAATTCTTCCCTGGGAGTGTTCAGACACCTCATTAAGACAGTCTCAGAGAAACTAAGAAAAATCACCTGTGCCCATTCAAACACAAACACTTTAAAAACATAGGACACAGCTTCGTGAACTGGGTATTGCACAGTGTTGTTAATAGTCCTTGGTTTTGCTCTGTATGAATTTGATGTGCTTTCAAGACTGCTGGTAGGTGTTGTAATATGTTTGGGGATTTTTATGTCCCTTAGATTCACTTCTTTTCCCAAGCATGAAAATGTTAAGCTCTAGCAAGGTTATTTATTTTGGTTTAACCCTGATATTCTTCTGATGCCTTTTTTCCATCTCTACAGACCCTTTTTTACAAAAGATAAACTGCAAGTGGCTAAGAGCACTAAATGACAACCTTAACATATAAAAGGTCAATAGACAAGGTACAAGACAATGTAAATGTTTGAGTAAATCTGAAAGCCCTTTTTGGATTTCATTAAATAGGCTTAGAAATGTTCATACCTCTCATGTTAAACTTATGTAAAACCACCATGGTAGATAAACAAATACAAAGGAAGCTTTACAACAGCTAGCTGTTACTGATGTGGTGTACACAAGGTATTTATCCTGTGTAATAAGAGAATGCTTAACTAAGCACCTGTATTTTGAGCTTATACCTAGTTTTTCAAAATTCCTAGGGTTAGACTTACTAATTATAACCAATAACTGTCCATTAAAGAATTAAACTGAGCTTGAGATTTGAATACTTCAACTCCCCTCTTTAGAGGCTCCTCCCACCATCCTGATGTACAGGTTAGAGCTAATACATTGCACCTGCCACTGCAGGGGTGTAGAGTTTCCTTCCAGAAGCAGAGGGAGTTACCTGGTGGATTTGTTTGCCAGTGACTACCCAGGGAGTGTGTGAAAGAAGAGGCCTATATGCATGATCAATGGTGTATTAATCTTTATGCAAGCATATGAAATGTTATGACTGTGTTGATGAGCAAGAAAAATAAGAGAGTGTAATACTTGCCTTAGCGTGTTTTATGGAAGTGCTGGGGAGAAAGAGTAAAGCAATGCTGTGTGACTGTGTGTTAGTGATGGTACTTTATTACTACCAAATCTTTGGAAGTTTTTCTGAAATATCAAGAGATCATTTTGGTCCAGAGGAATCAAATACAATAGGCTAGTGTGTGTGAGTTTGAAAGTTTCCCCTGAATGTGATAGGAAAAAAAGCATCTGGTCCACTTGGAGAGTAATTTTGTTCATTTCCTAGGTGAAATACAGTGAAAATAGTTCAGAGACATGTAGTACTCTTGCTGATTTGCCTGTTATATTCTCACAAATTTACAGTAAGGGTTAAGGGACTTGTGCCTTTAAATGACAGACATGCATGTTACTCTAGTATCATGGAAAGTTGTTCTCCTTTATTCTCTGCAGAGGAAGAAAAATTGTTTTTCTTGTTCTAAAATGTTTGGATGCAATGTGCCATCTTTTTGTAGCTGACATTTTTTCCCATTGTCTAGCTTCATTAATCCTCACTGTTGACTTGGATTTATTAATCCCTGACTGTTAATTTACATGTCAAAAGTTCATCGTTTGCTAAATTGCTAAGTTATATGCTATGCCTTGAGTAATTGGTATAAAAGCACATTGGTAATGATGAGAGATCCTGCCAGACCTGTGGAAACTACTGCTAGTAGTGAGAGACAGTCTCATGAACTAAGGAAGCGTGGCTCCTTAGCTGCTAGCAAAGCCGCAGAAACACTGATACACCTGGTTACATTTTTTTTGTCCTTAATAGTATATACCTTGTCATATGCAGAAAGGCTGTTATCTTTGTTCTCCCTCTGTTTCTCATTCTTTTTATTGAATTATGATTTATTTAAACTGAATTTCAAATGAAAGATTTTTGGTTTAGTGTGAGTGTTCACTTAAACACAGTGAAAGGCATCACTGATGCGAATGGGAGAGTCCATGTTCTTGCTTTGGTGACAGTCAATTACCAATATTTCCTAAATATTTTGCCTTTAGTATGTGACTTGGAAGTCACAACTGGTACACACCAGGACACAACATCAGAATGCATTTTATCCCTTTGACTATAAATGAGCTAGTGCAACAACAACAAGAAAAGAAGTCCCACAGGTACATTTTGCTTAGTGTATTTTGTGACCAATAATACTCATGACCATTTCACTCACTTTGTCACTAAATACACTGAGGTGTAGGTTGACTCTGAAAGACTGAACCCTCAAGCTCAGATTTACTGTAAAATATGATTCTGAGATCTGCTATAGGCTTTGTGTTGAGATATTGTCATTATAAAATGCCAGGACCAGGTTTGGGGTATGGATTTAATATTAGTAGAAACAAATGATGATTCTGAACACAGCTGTTTCACTGAGGGACACTTCATTTTCCTCTATATAGCTTGGAGACGAAATACTACTAGTATTGGGTAGGCCTATGAATTTTTAGCTATGCTAGGTGACAGACTTTTTACTAGCCATTGAACCAAAAGCAGGCTGTATAATTTTCCAGCCTGAATGGTAAGAGATAATTTACTGAGAAGAGTTGCTCACAGGAAATAATTCTGGATTGAGTGACCCTGATTTAATTCAGTTTAAATTTAATAGAAACATAAACCAAATGGGTTAGTAATTACATTTTTTAATTATTTCAAAAGGGCAAGCTTTGAGAAATTAAGGGAACTTGTTAGAGAATTCAGCTGTGCTGAAGAGCTCGAGCTCTTCAGTGTCCATGAGGCTTGATGTTTTTAAGTTTTTTGTTATTAATTAAAAATGCATAGCTTTCCAGAGTTGTCTTTACAAACTTTTGAATTTCTTGCAGGAATGGTTTCAAACCTGCTGGGTGAATGGCTGCTCAAGAGAAGAATATTACAAATATGCAGACAGCCTGTAGGGAATGGAGAGACAGATTGATCAACAAATAAATCTGCTTCAGAAGTCAGAAAGCTCAGAAAAAGGTAAGAACTGGCAAAAAAATGTGCTGGTAAAATTAAAACAATTAAATCTGGTAAAATGAAAACAAATAATGAAAGATTCATGCAGTAAAAATTAAAGATAATGTCTAGCTTCAATGGAAGATATATTGCTTGTTTTTCAATGGAGGCAATGTTGAACTGGAAGAGGAGACAGGTCATTCCATGATAACAAATAGTAAGAAGAGCCATGAAAAGTTACTATACTGGGGCAAAAATTAAGGTTATTTTTTAAAGACTAAAAGGCCTATTGCATGACATGGCATGTGCTGTGGTAGGAATTTCTAACAGGTATACTGCTTTAAAAACAGATCTCTAGTTTCCTTTAATATTGTGATCCACAGCACAGATCTGTGCAGTGGCCATCTTAATTGAACAATCAGTGTGATTTATTCCTCATACTCTTTTGAACTGTTTAATTCCCTTCTAATCTAATGATCATAGGTTTTGCAGAGTGTGCTACTTCCTCAGCATTCTTGCAGCATGTCTTATCACTTCTGGGGAAACCTGGTTCAAAGGCATTGTAACATTACAGCTGTGTCAGGCAGGGAAAGACTAGTTTGGCTCTGAGTCATCATATTTGTGCTCTGTGCTTCGTGTTTGTTTGTGTGCTCCAGTCAAGTGTTCCAACATGTACCTGTTAATTACTTCGATTCTTGATGTTCACGGATTACATTTAACCTTCTCTCATAACTCACTCTGTGGAAAATGGGTACAGAATGTTACAACTCTAATTTGACATAATTTTACAACCATCTTAAACTCAGGTTTTTCTATGTTGTGTATATGAAAACTTGCCCTCATTTTCTTCTGCCATAAAAAGGCACTAGTAATTGGTTTGTGAAATGAAGGAGTCCCATGGCCCTGTCAAAATAGAATGTAAGTTTAACAAAGACTCTTGGTTGGTCTTCTATCTGAGCGTGATTTTTATCTGTGAAGTTTAATGGAGTCCTTCATGCTGGAAACATCTTTAGAGACAAGTGAAAATAATCTGTCAGTTGCCATGGACACATCTATGTGAAAACCCTATATTCCTCTTTTACCGTGTGACTGCATACTGATATGTACTGTACAGAACAGACTGAATGTCCCCAACTTAATTCCTAACATGCATTGTGACTTTTATGCAACTCCCTACACAGCTAATTTACACAGCTTGCTTTCATTGCAGTCTGAATCAATTTTGGCAATTTCTTGCTAGAGATGTGGCACAAGCTCAGTGATAGCTCGTAATAAGCCAGTATCTTTGCTGTAAAGATAATTGTGAACATCAGTAAATGAATGCTATGCCAGGGGGAATGGGTATCCTTCCAAGAAAGCTTTTCATTTATCCTGTGGTGTCAAGCACAACAAACAAACTGTAATCAGCCTGAGCTTCTTGGGATTTCTGGGATTGGAAATTTCTCCTACAGTGAAAATCCAGTACATTCATGTATGAGGAGAGCAGTGCATCCTCCACCTTCTGGTAGCACCCTAGAAGTCCTAGGCTAAACCTAGTTTGCTATTTGCTTCAAAAAATCTATGCAGCCAGATGCTTCTGGATGAAGAGTTACTTATTGTTTTATCATTATAATAGTGTTAAAAATTGAGATGAAGGGAATTGGGGAATACTGATAGATAGGGGTAATGTAGATAATGCATTTTACCTCCTTAAAATTTTGATGTTATAAAGGATACAGGTTATGTATGGGTTATAGATGTTATAAATCTAGAAAATGAAATGGGACTAAACTGAGAAAATATTGCTGAATGTATTTCTAATAAAATCATTTTTATAGTTAATGAACTTATGGGGACATAACAGTGTTTTGGTGAAATGTCCAGCTGATAGGTCTGCAACCCTGTTCATCAGATACAGTGTATATGGTGCAATTTGAGAAAAGACTCTGTTTCATTCATAGTCATCCTACTCACTCGGGGCTAAAGCAAGTCCCGAGCTCATAAAAACACTCAGAGCTCTTCTGAGGCCCTTGGAGGGAATGACAGGTTACATTGGTGTAATAGTGGTACCTTGAGATTTTGTACGAGCCAGGACTTTAAAGAGGAGGAAGTAACAAACTTGTCACCTGCAGACATGTACAGAAATGCATGAGCCACCCCATTATTTAAGTCACTGACTGTTCACATACAGCTAATGGTAGTAATATTCCCCCATTGAAGCACACAAAAGAACAATAATGTTGATATATTCTACTCTATGAAAACAGCTTTTTCAATATTCTCTAAAAATTTTCATATAATTGTATTTTAAAGAAGGAAAATTCAGCTTACGTACTGGATTTATTTAGCTAACAGTAGAGAGGAATAAAAAAACTCTCATTTGAAAAAATATAAAACCACAGTAGTTATGTGGGAGACAATACACCATCCTCTAGCTGATACTATGTGAATCCTAGAAATCTGTGTGACAGTGAAGGAGAGTCTGCAGACCAAGAGGAATGTGTTTGTACTTTCCTAATCGTAGATGACGGGATATTGCAGCCAGCTGGGCTGCCCTATGTTGATATTGTTGCAATGGCCTCGTTAGGAAAATTGAATTGCCATAATGTAAGTATATTTGCCTCCATCTGCCTGGAAATTTCCTGAACGTTTAGTGAAAGCACTGGGGTACTTGTCCAGAATCCATTCTGCTTTTTCGCTTTGATCTACCTGTTAAAGCTACTTTGCTTTGATCTATGTAATACTGACAAGACTGAGACTGACACTAAGCAGCCAGTTCTGCAGAAGATACAGTGAAAGGTTTGTGCCAAAGCTGTGTAGCTGCATTACAATGAGACAACATCAGCACTAGTGACCCTGAAGAAGGAGTATAGCATCATGAAGGCAGTAATTCACTAATACGGTTACAGTACTACAGTAACATATGGAAAAGTTTTGTGACTAGACGCAGTTCAGCATAAAAATCTCTGCTCCTGACTGTGTACACATGTCTGCTTTTGGCTTTGTACGCTTGCAGCTAAAGGTGCTTTCCTCCCTTTTCCCTTTTGGAGGCATATAAAAGACTAAGGTGCCTGCTGTGATATATTAGAAAAGAGAATGTTCTAGACATGATGTTGTGACTAACCAGATAAACTGTTGTTAAACTAAAGCAGAACTGAAATCATTGTCATAATTCTAAGGCTATGGTATGTAAGAAGTGTTCTGGATTTGTTGGTGTTTCTCTTAGCTGCAGTTCAAAAGTAGAAGAGATTTGCATAGGTATTTGGGGAGTTGGTTGCTCCTGCAGTAGAACTGGTGTATGGAGCATTCCTGTCTATACAGCTCTCCTGCAGGTCTAAAATGGTAATTCCAGTTTATCGGGTTGGGTTTGGAATGCAGAGGGCCAGGAAGAGCAAAGTTTTTTGTTCTGTGTATCAGGAAAGGTGGGAACAGGAAAATGCAGTAGTATGTATGTATCTCTGCTCTGAAGGCAGTAAAGGTAACTGTTAAATGATATAATGCCTTCCAAAAGTACAAAAGTAGTAGGCAGATCTTTTAGGCACTTCTTGCTTCCTCTGAGTGATCCTGAAAGCTTCCGTAAACTCAGTGGGATTCATCACATACTTCTTCTGCCAAAGCAAGAGACTCCCATCAGTTTATGTAATAACATGATAATATTGTGCACATTAAAAATAGATTGTTACCAAAACCATCTCTTACAAATCGGTCTTTACATCCTGAGTTCTTTTCATTATGTTATTGAAGAATTTTTGTAAACTCAGATTATATTTTTTTAAAAACAATTAGCATTGTTTCACACTAAAAATGAACTAACCTTATAAGTCAAAAGAAAAAGCCATCTTAGAATTAGTATTTCATAATGTGAAACTTTTCTGGGAAAACATTTTTAATTTAGCATTTTTGATATACAGCTGATATTTCTTGGTCAATTAACCATCACTGATGAACAGCAGAAGAATTCCTTGAACAAATTCATATGTAACATGTTGGCATTTAATTCACTGCAGCCCTAAGGCATACCAGGGAATGGATGGAGCCATCTGTAAAAGCTGGGGGGGAGGGGGCAAGGCCAGGGCTTGTCTCCTGAGGGAATTCCATAGTCATCCGTATCAGTCTCTAGCAGATAAGAAGCTTGTCAGCATCATGTAATCCTACCATTTCAACACATTTTGGCATTGCACTACTTATTTCTAAACAACTGATTATTGAAAAGGAAAGACAACTTTACCTCCCTGCTATGTGATTAATACAGAAGCAGGACCAGCTTTCTAGTTCTTTTGTCATTATGATGTGGAACTGGAGGAGAGCTGTGAGGTCCAAACTAGATCATTACTATCCTTTTCCTTTCCCTACTTTAACTACCACTCTTCTGACAGGAAAAAGGACAGAAGTGTGTTTCATACTGTCTAGGCAATGGAAGGTGCTGTCTCCCTGCCTGGATTGTCTCAACTTTTTGACAGAACTAAAAGTTGGTATACAACTGAAATTAAGTACCCAGATACAGAAACGTTTCAGAATTAGGTGGGAATGGAAGGGCCTAGTAGCTATGAAATAATTGGTCCAATCAAGTCAAGGTCAAAAAGAATATTTGAAAACAAACCATGCCAATTTTACATAATTCAACGGAAATGAAAGAAAATTTTGGATTCAGGAAATTGAAATCTAATTCAGTAGTAGTTTTGGTGCCTTTTCCTTACACAAACTGGCTGACTGGAGGCTGCTTAAATTCAAAATGAAGTAGCCAGAACCTCAGAAGACAGTGATTAAAACATTAAAAGGAAATGTTTTGCCATTAATATTCTGAAGTGCGCTCAATTTCACATGTCTTGCTACAGCATCTGCTTCCAAATGAGTAACGATCCAAAAGAAAGGGAAAGGAAAAAAAACCTTAGACAACTTTTTATAAATAGTGAAGTTTAAAGAAAGAGACATTCCTGAGGAAGTTTAGAGGCTCAACCAAATATTAATCCTTAGGAGCAAGCAAGAAGCCCAAAGATGGGCTGAGTGGCAAGACTAATGGATAAAATTAGTTATCTGTATTTTATAATTCTGAGGAGAGTGAAGGACAGGTAAAGACTTCTTTGGTAATGGTGATAAGAAATGAGCAACCATCTTTCTTTTCAAAGATGCTTTTATTTTCTGACTTCAGCTAGTTATTACTGGACTGGCATTGATATTAGTATTGAAAAGTAAACTCTACAGCTGTATTAAGTAGTAGAAGAATACATCCCTAGTGCTTTCACAGGCTCAGATTGCTACATTTCAGTATATATACAAAAAAGAGAATAAAAACATACATGGCTTATTGGGCGTTGACTGAGAAACTTGTCTGACTGACATAAATGAAAATATTTGGGGTGGGCTTTGTTTTTTTTTTACACTACCTCTTACTGCAAAAATTACTATGGTATCTGTACTGTGCTGCAAGATAACTTAAAAAGAAATCCAAAATTGAACAACTATTCAAAGCTATATTGATAGCTTTTTCTTAAAAAAAAAAAAAAAAAAAAAAAAATCCTTCAGATTTCTGAAATAACCTGAAACAAAGCTAAATCTTTCACCATAGATCAGTGCTGTGGCATATGAAGATCCTGGTAAAGAAAGGATAATTTTTGTTATTTTGTGTATTCTGTTCTGCTTGGGTTTTAGTATTCCAGTTTTAAAGCACTCAGAACAGCAGCACTTTAATAGTACTGAGACTTACAGCTGCACAATGACCCTTTTGTAAATTCATGATGATGATTATTGGTTAAGCCACGTTATTGAGTTCCATTCTGATGCAATTATATATAGAAGAAAGTATTTGTGAATTTACCTAAGTGCTTTAAAATTTGAGTAAATTAAAAAAAAAATCAAATAAATATGATCTTTTGATAATTCTTTTACTATTACTTTTAAACTAATATATACCTTATTTTCATCTTCATTCACAAAATCATCTTCTGAAACTGTAAAATGTGTAACAAAACACGTTTTCAAGTAGAAAATCCAAAACTCTAGTTATGTTAGTGCCCCAAAGTAGAGAATAGAACTGAATGTATAGCTCACATTTTTTTCTAGTTGTTACAGTGAATTCTAAAAAAAAAAAAGTGTAAAATCAAAATTACCAAAGAATCTAAAATATCTATTCAAGTGCACTAATTACTGTTGAGCAAAATCCGAATTTTTATGAAAGTATGGACAAGTAACAGATGCTAGAATAAATTAATAACTTGCCATAAATATTGTATGAATTTTTTCAAATTCTGCTTCTACAATTGTAGTACAACAATTTTTAAGCACTCTGAGAATATTCCTAATTCAGTTTCAGCTCCACAGCTTTCACATCAGAAGTTTAAATCCTCCTCTTATAATTTCTGCAACTTCTAGGTCAGAAGATTACTAAAACTCAATTCCTTTTTGATTTTATAATTACTTCCCTTCTTGCAAACAGGAATGATTTATGTTTCTTTACATTGCAGTGATAGTCCTTGCTTGAAATGTAAGTGTATCCTGTAAATCTCCTTATCCGCACACAAATGTTAAAATTCCAATATAGTGGAAGTTTTTTCAGAAATTATCTCAAAATCTTCTTGTAGTGACTAAGTTTACCAAAGGAATAAACTTTTCTTCTGCTTCATACCAAATTTTATTGGTAATTTCCAGATGGCGAAACTGTCCCAGAGAAGGTCTTAATCAGATACTGTCTTAAATTAACAGCTGTGAAACTGATGGGTGTAAATCTCACTTATTTCTCTCTCCTAGATTAGGAGAGCTGTATAAGTTCCTGGAGCAGTTACTCTGCTATCAGCATGAACTGGCTGTCTATATAGTGTATTAAAAATATCTTAACCATTGAAAAGATTACTCAGAATATCAGAAGCTGACTGAAAATTAACATGGAACTATTTTTATCTGAAGTATCATTTCACTAATACAGACCTTATTGTACCGTGTATTATACAAACACAGAATAAAAAGATCTTTTTTTCTGTACTCCAGCAGCATTTATAAAGCATGAGTTCAAGACGACTGAAGTTATGTGTTTATTCTTTAGACTTAGTCAACAGAACTCTGATATCTCAAATTCTTCAACTACAGTTCATATATAGTTATCTTCCAGTTTTGACCTTAAATATAAAAAATAACTAAGCACTATGAAAATCTTCAAAGTTTCCTTTTTTGACTTACTACTTTATCTCGCTTCATTGCAAGTCATTCTTCAGAATTTGGACTTGCAATATCCAGATGTTGGTTTAGGTGCAAATTCCATTTTATCTGACTCCCCAGAATATGTTCTCATTTGCTCTCATTCCACATAAAATTGTAGATTTTTAATTAAAAACATATATTTCCAAAGTTGTCTTTCAAATGTTGCTAAAGGTATAGATAGGTAAATACCCATGCAAGCTTTCTAGATTCAAATTTTTCAAACTGTGTTTTTCATGTGAACTTTTAGTAAAGTGAAAAGGATAGCACAGTTCAGTAATCTATCCTTTGTGTTTATCCCCTAAGACTAAATTTTTCAAAGAAAAAGTGCAATTATATGCTAATGTCATATTAACTTCTTAACTTCATTATGCAGTTTGCTTCATTCTTTGTTATTAATAGGAATATTCTTAGAAAGAGGGGAAAAAACAACCTGTGACTCTGTGCTCAGGCAGAGAAAACAACATTTCAAGAGATACCACACATTTGTCCCATTTACATTTGTTATTTCTCCTCAAGGTGTTGTGTATAATGAACGGGAGGTACTGAAGTCAATAAGCATCCAATGACTACCCTTTAAAAAGGCAGTGAAGGTATACTGACCATAAAACAATGTTATGAGAAAAAAATGAGTTGCAAGACTCTTGGAACTGCTGTGTCATAGCTTCCATAAATAGGTAGAGATTGGCTGTAGGCAACTATGAAATGCTTCTTTTCCAGTTCTTTAATGCAACCATGGGACTCAGGGCTCTGGAAAACAATGCCTCCATGAGATGCAAATGCAAAAACTTAAGTAGCCATGAGTATAGTGTAAATTCATCACAATCCCTTATTTAATTTGTTATCTAATTAGGAGTTCAACCAAGAAAGATACAAAATTGTACAACTGAAGTTCCAATGAATGCAATATATTAAGCTTTTGTCCTTGTAATCTTAGGGGAATGGAAACCCTGCAGACAGGAGGATTCCTCTGTAAAAAAAGAGTTGTTTGTTTAAATTGCTGTTGTGATTTGTTACCCATATAAGAATAATGGGAAGAATTGTCTTCCAAATGGCTAAAAATCTTTTGTAATAAAATTATTAGAAAATTCAAGAACTACCATAATACTTCTTTTTCTGATTGTCCATGTCATTTTTTATAAACAGACATTACACAGACAGTTTCCCCTACAGCAATGGAAATGCTGCTATTGAAGTTTCAGATTAAAGAATGCCAACTTCCATATTTGTTATTGCTTTAAGGCAATATGGGGCAAATTTCATGTTAGCTAGCTAGTGAATTTATAGCTGATGAGGATGATGGGTTCCCTGGCAGTGACCAAACTATAGAAGAAGATGGGCAGATTTTAATATCCAAGTCAAAGGTTAATTGTTTCTCAATATTTCTTTTTCAGCTTGGACCATATGTTCTCCATCACATATAGCTCAGGACTTATGAAATACTAAAGACCTTTCTTTCTCCTTCTTAACGCCTTGTCACAGTGTGCAAAACCACATTATTCATGGGTTATAGTTTAAGGAAGCACACACATTAGGTCTGTGAACTATTCAAGGCTTTCAGTGGATACAATTTGACAGTTTCAAAAGTCACAAAAAATACAGCACTTTGCCTTTTTTTTCACAGAAGTTGTCAGGTTCTGCAAAAATTCCCAGTTCTTCCAGTTGTAAAGAATTTCTGTCAGCATAATTTTTAAGGTTTTTTTTGCATACATATGTAAGCTTAAAAATGTCTCTCTGCTTAAATGTTTATTTGGTTCTCTTAATTGGCACCGTTTTATTGCCATTTCCTTTACAAAGCTTTTATTATTTTAAAGTTACAAAAGGCGCAAGTGTAAATGATGTCATGTTTCCAAACAGCAAGCACTGTTACTCTTACAGTGGTTTTTTTGTTCTGGTTTGTGTTTTTCATGTTTTATATTTTGTTGGTTTTAACAACATTAGGTAAACTCATATCCATTCTTATCAATCAGACATAATATATCCCATAAATATTAGATATATCCCCATACCAAGGATTGCCAATAACCACAACTAGTGCTTAAACCTTCTCTAATATGTTATTATAATATATTTTGCAATATTGGATTATTCCAGAACAGACTGAGTTTTAGTAATCAATTACTCATTAAAATTGCCATGCTTAGCATGGATGGGAGCAAGTTACAGCATCTTACATTTCCATTGACACTGAGTCTACGCCACCAATGAGAATCAATTTAATATTATCAGACTAGTTCAATACTCCATAAATATCTGTGCCCATCTTCACTAGATATGTTGGGAATGGTGAAGCAAACCATAGTCATAGAAAGAGCATTTGCATTGTACCCCAACTCTTTTGGATGCCTGCAGCATTACAGGTGCATGTCTTGTCTCTATTTATTTAGACCATTATTATGCACTTGCCTGCACCAAACTAGTTAGCCATACACCTGTAGCAGTTCAGGTTCCCATTTTCAAAATAACACTTGTAGTTGTCCTCTGTGCCTGTTTGGGTCCTTCCTTCATGTACTGTGGCACCAAGGAGTTGGGATAAGTCTCTCACCCAGCACTCTAAACCTTTTTTCTCCTGTGGAAGCTTCTGGATCACTACATGTCATTGCTGATCTGTAAAGCAATGTGCTCCCAAATCTGTT
Source organism: Astur gentilis (assembly GCF_929443795.1). Lineage (NCBI taxonomy): Eukaryota > Metazoa > Chordata > Aves > Accipitriformes > Accipitridae > Astur > Astur gentilis. The sequence goes on from NC_064905.1 coordinate 9,599,944, forward strand.
TAATTCTTGTATTCTAGTGCACATATGGGGATAGAGCAACAATTGCAGTATTCATCACGACTTCTAAAACTTATGCTTCCTTTGCAACTCTGTAATGAGATAGGTCAAAGAGAAACAAAATACTCTGCCATTTTTAGATCCTTTGTAATGTAATATTTTATTTTAACAATAGTATTAGAAGGTAATTTCTACATGGAAAATTCTGGTTTTCCTACTACCTAGCAGCATCTAGGAGTTGCAGGTATACATTTTATATTTTATTTTCACTGTTTTTTCTTCTCTTTAAAAAGTCTCAACATCTTTTTTGTCAGCTCTCTCTGACTTTTATATTCGCTGCATCTATCACATCAGGTTGCCATGGCATTGCTATGAAAATATTCAGAATCACAAGATGTTCATGAATCATTCTAGTCAGGTTTCTGAAATTAAAGTTAAAACTAGTAACTTAAAAGTGACCCTGATGTCTGTGTATGTCTTCAGACTTTACCACAAAAGTCCTGAGATCAGTTCCTGGGACTAACAATGATGTCCATTTACAGATGTATGTATATACTGTGCATGTTGGTATACTAGCAGGGCTCGTTCACCAATTATACTTCAGGGTTTTTCTTCCCTTCTCCCACACCAGCTTCCACTATTAAAACGCACCAGGTTTAACCACATATGTATCTTCAGTCACAGTTCAGTTTCTGCACAAAAGACAAGCCCAGAAAGGTCATCTCGTCTCCTCTGTTTCCCTATGTTCAGGCACCATCAACTGCGCTGTGCCATTCTTTACAGATGCTTGCAGAAGCTGCTATTATAGTCTCCATTAATGGATGGAGGTTCAGCCTTACAGGTGGTTCCACTGTCCCACTAAAGAGATCTTTAGACTGCCCTTACTGCTAGAAAAGTTTTTCCTAATGTCTTACCTGAGTCTTTCTTCCTGAAATTTATTGTTATTATTTCTTGTTCTGTTCCTACCAAATGACAAGAAGAGATTGCTCCTTTTCCCTTCCCAGCACTCTTTTATACAGTGAAGACTCTCACCATATTTTCTTACTATCTCTTCAATGCCCTGTGTAAAAAATTTTGCATATTTAGGACCTGTTTCTAGATCTTGTCATTCTCATTGTTCTCTTCTGTGTATTCCAACTGACACTTAGTGCCTAAAATCAGACCTAAAGCACCAGCTATGAGGATGCACCACAGGAGCAGAAAACCAGCTTCATGTCTCTTACAGGACTAACTGTTTCTATATCATAATACAACGACTGATTTTGCCCATTATCATGACATATGCTCAGCCAAGGCTCCATAATAGTCCCTAGAACCTCTTTTGCAGAACTGTTGCCCATACTGGTTTTCACGTACCTTAAAATTCTTGCTAGGCATAGCAAATTTATCTTGCTCCTTTGAATAATATCTTTTTTTTCCAGACCAAATCTCCCATTTGTCAAGATCAGTATGAGTTCTGAGCATATCTTCCTAACTGCTGGCAATCTCTAGTAGTCTGCAAATTTACTAAACCTAACGTTTATTTTGTCTGCCAGGACAATATGAAATTATGGACTAAGAACATACACTTGTGGAACCCTATTCAGTACATCCTTCTGCTTTGCTAATGCTTCTTATCTGTTCTTTTTTAAAATTAAATGGAGAAAACCTCAAAATTATCAAAATTATGGAGAACTGCCTCAAGTGCCTAGGAATCTGGTATCACTGTAAGTCTGCTGGCCTTAACTTATACTGAAAATGGGAGAGAATATGCCTGCATTGCACTGAAATATTTAAAGTAACTGAAGCAAATATCAGGTATCAGAACTACTCCAGGTGTGGTAGTGTGGAGCTCCAAGGGAGACAGTGTGGATAGCCAGACAGCTTTTCATGGTACCTACACCGCCCTGATTAGACTGTTCTGGGAATCTGAACTGTACTGTAAAGTGTAGTTATTCAGGCTGCTAACAAAATAAGGAGCTTTTGAAAATTTTGCTTCATGACTATAAGAAGTCCTACAATGTCAGTGAAGTAAAATAAAATTAAATAAAGTGCAACACAGACATTGCCAAGCTGGCTCCGGGAGAAAATTTAACACTTTCACAAGCATCTCTGTCTTATGTATCATGCAACAGCAGTTAATTGGTTTTGTGACCTAGTCAGCGTTTCTTTCCTCATCCTAGGTTGTATAAACCTGTCATTTACTCACACCATGGAATGTGCATTCCCCTTCAGTGCAGTATCACACGACAATATTAAGTTTGTCTTAACAGAAGGAGAAACACGATTTGTTCCTACTGAAATTAGGACTTCCAAAAATTATTCCTGGCAGAGCTGTGGAATGTGTACGGCAGTAGTACACACAGACTACATATCAGTGTGCTGCAGCTGTCTGCAGCATTTATATCAGAAAATTCTGGAAACCAGAAGTTTTGAATAAACATTGCTGTCTTTGAAGTGCAGCATTCTTTCTAAACTAAGGTTGAAACCAGCACTTTAAACAGAAATGAAAATTTATGTGAAGTTAGAAAGGAAGAAATCATAGGAGACAACCAGGAAACATCATCACTAGGTTCCAATTCGTAAATCTTTAGTGCAGTTCCTGTGATACTTCTCAAAACCAGGTTTCCACTGAGGTTGGCTTTGCCACTTTTCCTAACATGTATCTTAGTGATATTGTTATTAAGAAATCTTTTATGTAAACCAGCAAAAAAGAGTTCAGCTGAACTAATGAGTTGTTACAGAGCTCTATTATTTCAGAGGAGCCTTTCCCAGCATGCTCGTTTTAAAAAGTCCTTTAAACTTGTGCTAGAGAAGTAACTGTGGCTTCAATATGGTTGTTTTGCCCATAGCTATTGCAAGTGGTACTTCTCCACTACTCTTTTAGCTACTACATTTTCTATTTGTGTGTGTGTTGTGCTTGTCTGGAACTCTCCTCCTGGTGTGACTCAAGATCACGTGCATATTGAAATGTTGCTGCTTTTTTATAAGGTTATTAGCCCTGTTTTTGACTTTTGTTAAAGCTGCTCTGTTGACTTTTCTTGTAGACATATTGCCAATATTCCTCATGTTGACCATCCAATGGAATGCCAAGAAAATTAACTATAGAGCAAAGGATATCAAAGCAGATGAAAAGCAGTAATTAGTAGCAAAATTATATTAATGTGTAATTTTAAACCTGACTCACAACTGCTCAAATTTGTTTGTTTAAACTCTAGAATGCAGCTTTATTTCTTCTTTTTTTATTCAACTTTTTACGCTGATTTTGCAATTTTTGAACTATGTTAAAATTGGTAGTTTCTAAACAATATTTGATAGGAGCCATAACTGGAATTACAAGTTTATTAAAAGTGGCAGGGTCCATGTAGAGGAAAAAGTTGCTGAAAAGGAAAAAAATCATGTTAGAGGACATTACCATCTTGTAAGATCTGTATCTCCTCATGTGTTAATTATGTTTTAGAAAAAATACCTGATTTAGAAACAATTTAAGGAAATAAAAATCTAGAAATAAAGTTTTAGTGTAGGCTTTGCTTATCCCACTCCTTCATAAAGAGAAACCTCAGCTGAAGCCTCCAGTGGAATAATCATTACTGATACTGGGTTTTCTTGTTTGTTAACATATTGAGTAACCACTACAGCTGTAAAATACAGGGAAAGATAGTTGATCTAAAATTCATTGTTTCTCAACCGTTTAAGAACATAAACTTATTTTGAGAATGTATTAATAAATGTTTCAGCTGAATTCAAGTCTCCATAATAACTTATGTTATTAATTGAATGAATTATTGAATCAACATACTGCTAGGGTGTCTGATGCTAAAACTGGTTCCTTTAGGGAAATAAACCACTAGGGAAATAAATCATTACTTTCTTTAACAGTTTGAGTAGAAATCCTTATTTTAAGATAAGCCTAAGTTTAAAAAGACTAATTTGAAAGATCAACAGAGTTACTATACAGCATAGGTCTATTTGAAATTAAAGGTATTTTATCAGGAGACAGCAAGCCTTTGCTCTCAGACTTGTGTTCTGCGAAAGTTTTGATGTGACATTCCCTTTTATGTCTTTAGCAGTGTACTCTGCACGATATATGCAGTGTATCTGCAGACATTTATGATATATCTTCAGAGCATAGTCTTCAGTTTAAAAAGGAGCATGTCTAAAGCCCATCAAGTCTGTTTTGAAAACTTGCAAAGCATTTTCAGTTATTAAAAAAAAAATAACTTTTTCAAGTCCATCTTTTACATTCTCCTCTCCCTTTGTCTCAAATATATTACTTGTGTCTTTCCAGAAAGATGTAATTTAGGTCTTTGAATTGCTAAGATTATGTCAAAGTTTTTAGTTTATTTCAGTCATTTTAAATATGGAAATTTCCTACAATAAAAAAATGTTATCCTTAAAAGACATTATTGTAATCCAATAGGCCATTCTAGTAAAATCTTTCCTGTTTTCCATGAAATCAGCTATCATTATAATCTGTTGATGTCTTGTCTTTCAAGGAATGATATTTGTAAAGTTGTCTTAGGAGGAATAGGAAGGAGAATAAAATAATTAATAAGATGGTGACAAAGAAGCAGAAAAATATGCATAATATATTACTGCAGAAATGTTGGTAGACATAAGAGACACAAATTATAGACCATGCATTCCTATGGATATATATTTAGAAAACAAGGGAGAATAAATATAATGTTCTGCATGTGCTGGTTTTGCAAAACACTATTTTTTTATTTTTATTTTTTTTTAATAGTGGGTAAGAGGAAAGATATGAATTAGAGCTCTACTATATTTTGTAAACCTAGCAGATAAAAATCTAAAGTTAAGAAACCTAATGATTCTATCTTAAAAATGTAGTATTTTCTTGTTTAAAATGTTTATTATTAAAGTTTTCCAGTTAAAGAAATGGCTTTTGATACATATGTAAAAGCTGGATTTTAAACAAAACTAAATATGACAGGAAATACGCAAAATTATTCAGAATCTTGGTCAATACACATCATCTCTTACCCAAGACAAACACTTCTACTCCAACTAATTATGAGTATATGCAAAACAGATTAAAAGTTCCAGAAAATTATCAGTTGGACTGTTTATAGCTTCCAGAAGTATGCAGTCCCTACAGAGTTTTCACCCACTTCAAGGAGTAGCAGAAATGACATGATCAATATGACAGAGCTCAAAATTTATTTATTCTGTGTTCTACAAAGACTACAACTAGTTATCTTTTCATTGAACATCCTAAAAGATGTCTGCTGCTCAAAATGTTTTGATTATCCCCAGTGAAAAAAGGGATATGAGAAAATATTGGTAGATTCAGCAGGTTTTACACAAGTGTGTTCTTACACAAATCATGTCCTTTGAAAGAAGAAAAATAGAGGGAATTTAGGATTTCCTATAACCTCCAAAGATAATGTACCTGCTTCACTTCACCAAATTTTAATTTTCTTTCACCAGCTAAGATGAATTGTATTTTTCTTTGCAGGACTGAGTAGGTAGAAAGCACGTCCCACATTTTAGAAAGGCCAATCTAAAATATCTAGATTAAAGATTATTGTTTCTATGGTACGTGCAAATAGAGTACATGTGTGTGTTTTAAATATATAGATTCATACTTTTAAACTCATTTTTAGCTATGTTGTTTTTTGATCCTGAAAACATTTTTGCCTAGGGACAGCAATATACACATAGGTTTGTAAATCTATAAATGTAAAAATGGAGTATATTTATGCTCTGTATCATTAGAACAATCTCCCTTGCATCGTAACATTTCTCTTATTTACTCTATTATTTGTGTTCTTTGTCATAACCATGGTACTTACTCTGCTACCATATAAAATTCTCCCTACTTCCATTCAGCATGAAGCTCTTTTTTCATACAAAATAAATAATGATGTCTTACTACCAAACAGCTAAAATTAGTACCAGATGTCTACAGGTCATCCAGCTCTCCTGGTTCAGTCTTTTTCTTGTCCAGATACAATTAAGAATACAAAGGTAATTACTAAAGAATTCCATAGTTCTTCTAACAATATTGTGTCATTATTAACCACAGAAAGTCAAAACACAGGTATTGCTGAATGATGTCTGTTGAGATATCCCAATATCTGGAGACTTCAGTATTGTCTCTGTTCTTTCTATACGTTAAGTGTCTATGCTTATGCTCCAGTAGATCCAGCAGGGTTGAGTCATCAACATAACCTATGATTCATGATGCTGGCAAAGAACTTAAACAATTCTGAAGTGTCTTCTGGTTAAATGAGCTTCTTTGCCCAAGTTTTAATAGCTAGATAGAAACACACAGGTAGAAAGTGCAAGAGCAGTGTTCTTAACTCTGGCGACAGTTAAGAGAGATCTCAGCTTTTCCAATAGTTTTGTTTCTCCAGGTGAAATGTCTGGTTTGGTTTTTGTTTTCTGTGTTTTTCCAAAATGCTTGGTTATGTTTAATTCCCTTATTTACGGGATTTGTGTACATATACCTGTGTGATAAACAGAGGAAAAGGAGGTGGAAAAGGGTTAGCACTGAAGGTAAGAAGTATTTACATAATGTCTCAAAAGGCAGGGGAAAGAACAAATTGAGTTGTCATGGATTTTTGAGTGCTAAATAGCAGGCAGTGTTGTTTTGGTGGGTTTTTATAATTTGTAAATTAGTTTTGTAGTTAATATTATGCATAACATGCATTTGGTTTATAAGTTTTGCCACAGCTGCTTTATCCATAGAAATTTTCATTGTACAGTCTAGCTTCTGTTTCTCCAGGTGTTGCTTCATCTGCTACTCAGCCAGCAGTACAGGCATCATCATTTCTCAGCCCTAGATATGGTTGTACCTGAAATGTCTTTCTTGCTTTCATAGTCCTTCATGAATTTAATTTACTGCCCTTTAGAATGTCCTCCAAATGGTACCTATTTATTCAGGCTACTGTAAATTTCTTGTTATTTAATAGGTAAGTTTGGGATCTCTGATATTTGCCAAGTTATAGGCTTTTCTTTTTTTGTTCTGTATATTCTGATTTCTGTTGTTAAAATTTATTAATATGTCACAAACCTGAAAGCTAACCGAAAAAGGGTGAAAGAATACCTTACACTGTGGTCCAAATATTGCTGCATGCATGTATATGAAGAAAAATTGTACTACTAATTTTTAAATTTTACATACAAAATGCACATAGAACCTCAATTGAAATATTTTGTCAGGGCAGGCCCAAGAAAAGAGACAAAAACATAAGATGTGGAAACTCTAACAGGCAGTAGCTCAAAGGCTGAGATCTGACTGCTAGGCAGTTTTATTAGCTCTCCTGACAACAACAGAAACAACAGCCACCAAAGACATAATATTTACAGAATGTTATCTCCTTGAAGGCATATAAGCATAACTCTGATATATTTGGCCAAGTATTTAGTTAAAATTGTCAAGAGCAGCTGTAGATGTCTTCAATTTCAGTGGTTGTTAGTCTTTAAATGCATTGCTATTTTGTCTCTTCAGTGGAAATGGTTTGGTTTTTCAGTTCCCCAGAGCTGCTGGAGCTGATGTTTTAAAATCAGGCAAATTTTTTATCATCATCTTTAAAAACACTTTAAAAACCCCCACCTATGTGAAAACTTATGCTGAAGTACTAAATTCTTATAATGCCATAACCCCTACATATTTAATGTTACTTTTCTTATTTGGTCCATTTTGGTGGATAAAGAGATGTTGTATTGTACGTCAGTATTCTTGCATATCACCTGAAACTGACCTGTATTTGCAGTGATTTATTTGATTTGTTCTTTCACTTAAAAGTTTCTCTTGATTCAGTAATCTCATGTATTTCAATTAGACCCCATATAACATTTTTACATACTCTGACATAGCAAGGCATAGTTATAGTTATGTCATTTTGTATGTTTGCTTGTGTAACATGGCTTCAATAATTTATTCATATATTCTGGAATTGAGATAACCCAGAACTGAGTTTGACCCACTAGGTATCATCCAAAAAAAAATCTGAATATTTCAGTGGAAACAAACAGAAATGGAAAATCCATCTCTTGATGATTTATTCTAATAATCAATTTTTCTCAATGGAAAAAGTATGCACATTATTTCTGACTTACATTAGTTTGTTTGAAACTTATACATTGCTCTGATTTTAACTTCTTATTTAAATTCTCTGGGTTTTTTTATGTTAAGGTTTGTGACCCTAGAAACCAGAGTTATGGTTACCTTGGGGGGAATGAAGTGGATGAGCATACTATGGAAAATGTAACTGTTAATTGGTCCTAGATTTAGGGGTGGGTGGGGGGGTGTTATGTTGGAAGTATTTGTATATATTTAATCTATTTTTATTCTATGATGTATTGTAGAAAAGGAAAGTCAAAAACTGAAAAATAATTTAAAGAAATTAAGTACATTTTATTGTAAAAATATTTGGATTTTGCTAATCTGCTCTACATGGAGAGAGACTTCCATTGATTTTTTTATTTCTGCACAATATTGTGTAGAATAATTAACTGTGGAAGTTGTTAGCTCTGGTTCTGACACTCTCCTTTTTTACTGCAGAGAGTAACTGATAGAAGAAGCTTTAATGTTTACTGTTTAATAATTACACTACTAATGTTACTGAGTTACAGTTCTGTCACTCTTTACTCATCTGCACCAAGTCTTTCGGATATAGACCTAGTGGAGAGCCTGAGAGTTTGTCAGGTGGGTTCCCTCTAGCATCCCAGTGCAGTGGGTCAGTTTTCTGTAATCTGCTGGTGCTGGCATGCCTGTTATTGCAGATCTCATCTTCTCTTGTTCAATGAATGAATGAGGTTCAGTGATGAATAAGGTTAGTTTTGACCTTATTCTATGTTTTTTTTGTGTTTCTTCATCACCCTGTTTGCCACCCTAGCATCTTCCTTTCTCTGCCCCAGTCTGCTATAAGTGTCCTGACCTATTTGTTCCTGTTAATCCCAGTTTTGCTAAATCCATACCCAAATATAATATTTCTCATGCTGCTTACTTAGGTAATCTTGGTGTTTCGTGGTGTTATTCTGTGGCTGCCTAAGTACTGTTTGCATTGTAAGGCTCTGCTCCCCAAAATCCCTTTTCAACTTTCTGGTTCATACTGGTTATATATTGGTTACTTTGCATGCTTTCTGATACATTTGATTCTACATTAGCTTTGGTTCCTCTGCCTTCTATCTTATGTAGAAACAGTCTGCATACCAGAGCAAACTCATCATGTTACGTGCTTTTTTGATTTGTGTGATCACAGAGTATCCTATGATGCTTAGGGATACACTGGGTTTGTGTGGCCAGGTTTTGATAGCAGGAGGAGGGCTACGGGGCTGGCTTCTGTGAGAAGCTGCTAGAAAATTCCCCTGTGTCCAACAGAGCCAACACCAGCCAGCTCCAAGATGGGCCCGCCACTGGCCAAGGCCAAGCCCGTCAGTGACAGTGGTAGTGCCTCTGGGATAACAGATTTAAGAAGGGGAAAACACCCTGAGCAATGACAACTGCAGCCAGAGAGAGGAGCGAGAACGTGTGAGAGAAACAACCCTGCAGACCCCCAGGTCAGTGAAGAAGGAGGGGGAGGAGGTGCTCCAGGTGCTGGAGCAGAGATTCCCCTGCAGCCCGTGGGGAAGACCCTGGTGAGGCAGGCTGTCCCCCTGCAGCCCAGGGAGGTCCACAGGGGAGCAGATCTCCACCTGCAGCCCATGGAGAATCCCACACCTGAGCAGGTGGGTTCCCGAAGGAGGCTGTGACCCCGTGGGAAGCCCGTGCTGGAGCAGGCTCCTGGCAGGACTTGTGACCCCATGGGGGACCCACGCTGGAGCAACCTGTGCCTGAAGGACTGCAGCCTGTGGAAGGGACCCACGCTGGAGCAGTTCATGAAGAACTGCAGCCCGTGGAAGGGACCTATGCCAGGGAAGTTTGTGAAGGACTGTCTCCCATGGGAGGCACCCCATGCTGGAGCAGGGGAAGAGTGTGAGGAGTCCTGCCCCTGAAGAGGAAGGAGCGGCAGAAACAACGTGTGATGAACTGACCATAACTTCCATTCCCTGTCCCCCTGTGCCACTGTGTGGGAAGAGGTAGATAATTTTGGAGTGAAGCTGTGCCTGGGAAGAAGGGATGGATGGGGGAAGGTGTTTTAAAGATTTGGGTTTATTTCTCATTATCCTACTTTGATTTTATTGGTAATAAATTAAATTAATTTTCCCCAAGTCAAGTCTGTTTTGCCCATAATGGTAATTGGTGAGTGATCTCTCCTTGTTCTTATCTTGATCCATGAGCTTTTCATTATATTTTCTGTCCCTTGTCCAGCTGAGGAGGGGAGTGATAGAGAGTGGCTTTGGTGGGCACTTGGCATCCAGCCAGGATCAAACTACCACAAGGATGCATTAATTTAGGAATTAATCACATATTAAGTAAGATACTGTAATCTCAACTGTGAACCACCATGAAACTACCTAAAGTGTGATTCTACTCTCAAGGAACTTTGAGTGAATTCAGAAGTTGTATATTAGGCAAATAATTTTACCTTTTATAGTTTTTTTAATATATATGCTTTGCCTTACTACTTTTTTTTAATATATATTGTAGATTTAAAGCCATGATTGTTATATTTGTGTACAGAAATAGTAGATATAGTCCAACTGTCCATATCAATACTGGGGTGCAGGTACACTCTGCAGGACACTATTCACCAACTGTGTGCCCTGATGTCTATGAGCATATGGATGAAGAAAAAAAATGAGTATTTTTGACTAATAAAATAGGATTTTGACCATTCAGTCACACTTCAGTAGGCTATATCTACTGACATAACATATATTTGTTATCAAAGCCAAACCTTTACAAGATTTGCATTTCCTATGTTTCACTGGTGTTTTGTACCTAGATACCTAGTTTATAACCTATTTTTGTATTCTTAAACCCTTACTTTTTTTTTCAGTGGAGGAGTATTAGAGAATATGATCCTTCTTTAGTTAATTTTCATGGTCCTAGTTACAGATTGAAAGCCATTCACTTTAACCATCATTTTTTTCTTGATGCACTTTCCTAGATCTTAAGGAACTTTTTCCACTTTGAAGTATTTTTCTGTCCTGCACCAGTCTTTCAGCATTTCAATTATTTCCTTCTTCATTATGATCTTCCAGTGTTCATATTTGCCTCTTCCCTTTAACTGAAGCTCTGAATGTGTCTGTAGATCTTTCTCAATTTCAGTCTTCCACAGATATTTGGGATGTATTTCTTACATTCTTCTGGTTATTTTTTTTTAAATTTCAACAGACTTTTCAAAATTATGAAAAATTTAACTTTTAGGAATATATAACTTACTACTCTCTCCCTGCTTCTTCAGTTTTCATTATTTTCCATACTCTAATCCTCACCTTGTTTAGAACAGATTCTTCCTTCTCATCAAATCTTTAGGCTTTGGCAGAAGTTTGCAGAACTCTGCAAGAAGTGTTTCCATATGTTTTCCCTTTTCTTTTTCTCCTAATTAATATTGTGTCCAGCATATTTGTCTCTTACCTGAGCTGATGCAGCACCCTACCTCTGCAGCGCTGAAATATGTTCCAGTATTAATTTGCACTAATGTACAGAACTAGTACTAAATTTGGGCACAATGAGTAATGGTATAGTAAGTGTTCATTTTTTAAAAAATATTAGAATACTTTGACTCCTCCAATATTTCACAAGAAAAGACATGAGGAACAAAACTGTAGATGCAGTATTATCTAGAGAGCTATAAAGAAGTTAGCTGAGCATACAACAGTCAGAAATATGAAAAAATCTGGGGAGCAGGAAACGTACATTTTCCATTTTATTTTATCATAACAAAATGTAAATGCTTCAAATGAGCTGCTTAGATTTATATTTTCATTAAAAGTCTATGGTAAGCTTCTTGCTGCTTTACAATTAAGTTGCATTTAGTAATGTACAATTAAGAAAAGTTTTCTAGTTTGTAGGTACCTTTTACTAATAATTCCCATGGTAAAGGAAAAAATCATTTTCCAGCCTAAATTTCACCTAATTTTCAGATACAAGTTATCTAGCAGGCTGTGTGCATATTTTTCATTTTTGAGAACCAAGATGCTAAAAATGATAGGCAATCAATTTTGCCTGCCTGACTTGGAATCTTTCCAAGGTGGGAGGATTTAACTTTATTCAGAATGTGCTGAGTACCAACCCACAGAAATTTGGCTTGAAAACAAGTTGCTTTTAAAAAAAAAATAAACCTACCATGAATATGTTTTTCTGTTTGTATTTATAAGATTTAACAATATAGACAGTGATCTCCTTTTATTTTAGCTGAGAAAAAGGAATAAAGGTCAAAACAGTAATATCACTCAAAAGTTTTGCTAGCTGTGTTGTAGAGCATTAAGTATCTGACAAGGCTTTAAGAATCTGATCCAAGTCCATAGAAGTGAATAAAAAAGATACTTTAATGTTCTTATGTGATTCAAAAATCACAGGATCAATTCACAGTAAAGATCAAAGATTCTTTTGGATGTTTCAAGCATCCTCCTCCCCATCCCCATGCCCCCTTTTTCTCTCTATGCTTTTTTTTTTAAAAAAAAGCAAACTGATGACTCATAGTGAGGACTAAGAATATACTTTATTCCTTTTTAAAATGACAGCACTAGATTCTGAAATCTAGCATAGCTGAGAAGGATGTACTTGAACAGAATTTAAAAGATACTGCAGATCTTTGTACTATGCAGTCGTAGTTTGGTTTTGGATTTTGGTTTGGTGTTTTGTTTTGTTTTGTTTCTTTTTTTGAATCCCACTACCTTAAATGGTCCATACTTTTTATCTTCAGATATGATTAAATTCACTTTCTTATTGCTAGAAAATTAGGATAATGCAGAAATGCAAAAGGACTGTGGTCTATCCTTTTTACTTTAATTCTGAATTGAAATGGAGATAACCTTGTTAAGGAAAACTGCCTTGGTGTTTTGTTTTGTTGGGATTTTTTCCTTTCTAATCTTGATGAGGAGCTGTATTATAGAGCTACGCTGACTTTCACGATATCATTAGAGTGTGTATACTTTGTGGAATCATTATTTTAAAATGAAGGCCATGAGATTTCCAGGAGATTGAAGTGTTAATTCATCATACTCTATGTCCATCTGTTGGAAAATGAGACCATAAGGAGCTCTAGAAAGAAATGACACTTCTTCAACTGTACATTTTTTTCTCAAGGGTCTTGAGTTCAATCATCTGTGATGCTGGTTCACCCAGTCACTGTATTCCTTTTGAGACTGTCTGTTTATCTTTCTTTCAAACATGTGATATAATGGCATAACCCTTAGGCTCCTGAAGACTACCATGGCCTCTTGGACTGTGTGTCTCGTATTACTCTCCCTATTCTGTCATAATGACTTTGTCGTATGGTACCCAGACTGAAAAAAACCATGAGTAATAGAATTGCAGGGACATACTAAGTACTTGGCAGGAAGAAAGAGTTCAAGAGGAGATAATCTGATCTTCATAAACAATCACATTTTTTTTCCCTCAGATTAGGGTTATTTTTATTCCACTGCTTCTAGCGAAGGGTAAATAATACAATGACCATATTGTACTGTTCCAGGGAGATGCTGTGTTGCCTTAGCATATCTTTAGTACTATTTCAAATGCCAGTATGTCTGAATGTCACAGGCAGAATCCTCTTATGAAATGCCACTTCAGCAATTATCATTTGCAAAGAAGGAAGTGCAGAGAAGGAGATGAGAACTGCAAATCAGTTTGGCTTTATGTTCTAATTAGGATTTTGATCAAACATCCAGCTATCTTTCCTGGTCTCTGCTGCTAGATATAGATGTGGAGAAAGCCTTGATGTGAATGTGGGGAAAGGATCTTCCCTTGTAGGTTATAGAAAGCAGCAGGCCCTCTGTTCCTGAAGAACTATGCCTCCTGAAATGCAAGGCTGCTGCAACCCAAGGTAACAGGCTGTCCCTGGTGCAGACCACCATCTTCAGGCCTGGATTTAGGGCTGTCTGCCATTTTCTGAACACAACAGCACTGCCTCATTCTGCTGTGGTTTAAACCCTCCTGCCTTCATTATCCCTTGTATTCTCTTTTCCTGCTGTGACACTGTATGAGAAAACAAGCTCTTGTGAGATAGGGGTTAATGAGAGGGAGGTACTAAAACACACTGACTTTCTTTCCCTCACACCTGGACAACCTGACATGATTAGAAATGTACAATTTGCACTACACTTTTAGTAGTAGTAGTACATGATCTTAGAAGAATTGAGACTGAATTTTGGATGGTCTTCTAGTTAGTTTTAGATTCTTTTATGTTCCTCAATCCAGATATTCAAACATGATATCTTCAATATCTCTCCTCACAAAAAGCTATAAGATTCAGTAATGATGTTATTGTCAGCTTCTAAAATGAGGTACAGGGAGGTTAAAGCCAAAAATCACTTTGCTCAGATTAATTATGTGCCTTTAAAACTAGCCAGCAGTAGACAATAATAGGTGCAAGGACTGTGACAGAATTCTGGGGGTCAGAATCTCAGCCTTACGTGTTCGGTCCAAGGTCAGATGGAAAGTCTGTGATTTACATACATACTCTAATCTCTGGACAGTCCTTGCCAATTCAGTCATTCCAGCAGGCAACTGGAACTAAGCCACAAACATACCTGGTGACTAAGGTTAGTTACTTTGACTGGAACTGATGCAAAGAACATCCCATATTGCAAGGCAAGTGCTCTCAGTTAGCAAAAATAAGCAAATTTTCATGTTCTGCTGCCTAAAATTTGTGCACAAATTAAATGCATAGTTTTATGGTAGTTATTCTTGATACCTGGTGTTTATAAAATCTTTTGAAAATGGATTATACTGCCTGTGTAGTTCCCATCCCAATTTATTCCAGCTATGTTAACAATTCTGGGACAAAAATGAAACATCTGAATAAGCTTCCGTTTTGCAGATAATAATAATAGGACATGCTAAAGAAAATCCAGTAGAGGAAATCATCATTGTGGGAAAATTCATTGGACTAAAATGCTATTTACTTTCTTCTCTTACAATTTAAATTCACATTTTGAAAAGGAAATCATGATCCAAAATTATACAGAGGAAACTTTAAGGTGAAAGAGAGACCATAAGCCTTTCCCAAAGAAAAATAGAGATGTTGTAAATGCTTGTCTTAGTGGAAGAAAGAGAATAGAATTAGAGGAGATTCATTTCAATATAGCAGTTACAGAATGCGTACTCAGTCAACTTAGATGTGAAAGAAGAGGTTCATGGGCTTTACACCAATTAAAAAGAATTGGGATCACAATTAAGCCATTGATAATGGTTTTTTTGTAATATAAAAATAATCAAATGTTTGGTTGTACAACCAAATGTTAGCCATTTGTAGGCTCTGAACTAATTCTGCCTATGATTGTACAGAGTAAAAAATGGCTGTTCTGTTCTAGTAGCACACACTAACAAGCTATGCTAAAAGTAAATGCTCGTTTTATTGTGCTGACTCACTAAAAAGTTACAGCTGTGGTCAGAACATCCTGTCCTGTTAGTTTAGAGAGTTATTGTGGTACTAGACTGTAGGCTGAAGTCATCAAACCTCCAAAATCTTTAAACTGAAGCTTCAAGACTTTCAGTGGCAGAAGGACTACCTTCAGCTACCATCAGGATATGCAACAACAATCTCACTGTGGTGTGCTTGTATATGAAGACCAGAATCTGTGCTCATGGCTGTTGTACCCGGGGGATGGAGGAGGGAGAGAGCTCTCTGTCTCAGGACCCATTTTGTAATAAGACCAAAAACAAAGATCCCAAGTCTGATATTTGAGGTACAGCTTCAAACTTCCGTATTCCGGCTGTGGTAGGTAAGGGATGCTTAGTGTATTTGACTCCTGTAATTTTTGAACACAACCATTTCTGAAGATCATGGCTCACATATCAATGTTGTGTTTTAAGTCCATTTTATAGCAGTTCAGAAAAAAGTGGAGAACTTTAGTTCTTGTTTACCCAGAGATGAAAGCAGGAGCACTATTGATGTTGGCAGTTCCACAAATTGATTAGAAAAGGACGGGTCCATTTGTCATTTCTTAGAAGAGGCACGGTGCAGATTTATCTTACTCACAAGCTCGTTGGGTAATGTGATTAAAAACACAGCACATGAGAATATTCATCCCCTTAGAGATTTGATATTTTCTGGACTGTTTTTATTGTTGAGCTATATTTAGGATGTATTTTACTGTGTCTTCACAAGTATCTGTTGATGTGGATGAGTGTTTTCACCCACATGGTATGTTTGAGTTGGTTAAGAAATGACTATCACTTTGAAAGCTATGAACAAACAACAGAATTATAAAAACTCCTTAAAACTTATTCATAAGTCAAATGCAATGAACGCTAGAGGTGAAACAACAATAAAAGGGTTGTTTACATGACTTATGAGGTAGGGTATTAATTTGCAAATACAAGTGCTTCCACTGTGAGTATTTATTGTCTATTAGTGTGGTATGTAATAAAAAGGAGTGATATTAAGCTAAAAAGATTTGAAGTTAATACAGGCTTGTTGCTTCTTGTAGAGTATTTATAGCAAATAATGTCATTTATTAAAAACTTTAAATAACCTGCATGTTTTTGTACTGTGAATATTCGAATTATATCTAATGTTTAAACCATATTACTATCAATTAATATAAATAATTCCAAAAGCCATGGGGAACAACCATCACTAAGTGAGACAAGCAACCACCATCTTCATAAAAATATTTCATTCCACTTTATATGCAGATTGTAACACATTATTTGATGACCTGCTATTATCTGGCTTCTGAAGGGGTGATGTTATTTCTTCAATACTAGATAAATTAAGCGTTTCCTTGAAATGGTCATTTTTCAGCAACAAGCTGTCAGTTAGACTTAGCTGAGTTTTTCTAAGCAAGATAATGCTTAAAAACTAATGATATGATGAAGAGTCTCTGGAACTGCATATCTAATGTACGTTGGAGCACAGAGACATGAGTATTCTCACACCATAACTGACTGGACTTGCAGATTCATTGCATGTGCAGCAAGTTGCTCCTGTAGCTATCAAGTACACAAAGACAGTTCTTTTAAAACTCTGAAAATACCCTCTTTTTGGCTATACAGCTGATTTACTAAGGGATTCATTGAAAATTGAAACAGATGTAAAAAATAATCCCTATTTTAAAACATTGGTCTTCAGAGAGTCAAAAACCTGAAATATCAGTTTTGCTCCTTGGGTTCTAGCAAATAATATCCTTACCTGGAAAAGTAATTCCACTAAATTAAACTAGAGATACAGGCATTTTATTCTTGCAACTAGTTGCTACCCACTTATGGTAGAACTTCATGAATAATAAGCCAGATTTGCTTAAAATTTCAGACTACTGAGTACACAAAGCAATTATTTCACTCCTTTATTGCACTCTAAGCTGTAGTGATAGCAAAGTCACCTTAACACAATATGAATATGAAATATGTTTCAGTCCTACAGTTGAAAAGTTTTGTATGGGAACTAGGATACTTTATGTAGTTATTTGTTTTGGTTTTTTGCTGGGTTTTTTTTTTTTTTTTTAATATTTAGTGAATAATTTCCCTTGGGACTGACAAAAGACCCCTGATAACATTTCAGACATTACATGAAGTATGTTCTATCCTGACTCACCGTAAAGCTTGGATGTAGTCTTTCTGTCATGCTTGTTTATGTTCTTGGTTCATCTACCAAAGAGTTCAATATGTGTTCCAGCTAGTGCCATTAATGGTGTGGTTATGGAGATGTGAAATTGGAGTGTGATTCTTCAGGGAACACCTGCGCTGTCAGTCTGGGTCTTTGTTTTGCTCCTAGGATCTATTCACATACCATTATACAGTCTAATTTGCCCCCAGGTTCCCTTTTGAAGCGAGTCAGCTAAATCTCTCGATGGGGATCTGGGCAGAGTTGACCACATAGGCTCAAGGGTTCTTCCAGAGATGCTGAACACAGCAGCTTTGACTCCTGCTGCCCAGGGTTTCCTCAGATGCTGTTGCAGCTGGTCCAGAGTTCTCGCATACCCTCCTCCCTCAAAGCCGGGGCATTTAATACTTACTCAAAGAGTTACCCTACACAAATACTTTTACAGGCTACAATGTGGAACCCTCACAATTTTGAACCAAATAAAAGAATACAAAACCAGTTATCTTTTGTTGGGCCACAGGGTTGACATGGTATATATCTGGACACAGCCAAGTCTGCTTCTGAAACTAATAGCTATGGGCAAGGTGAGCACAAGACCATCCGAACCAGCTGGTTCTGGCATAGTTCACAGGCACAGTAGACTTCAAACTTACAGATGGATCCCCCTCTCTCAAATTTTCCTGTCTGAAAGAGAGATATGAGCTCTCCGCTGCAGTCACATAGTTCGATGACAGCATAAGCAAACTGTCTGAGAACCTGAAGCTGGTACTTGACTCAATTTCACAGAGAAGCTGAGAGAAAATCAGTAATGTTATTTGGTCAGGTCAGAAGAGGCTTGAGACATGGTTTTAAAGTAGTTAGGGATTGAGTAAAGAAAATGCTGACAGTTTTGATATCTGATAGAGAAAATGTTCCAAAGGAGGGCAAACAGAATATCAAAGACAGATGGATAGAAAATGTCAGTAAGGGGGTGCTAAGGTAAGTGAAGATCATGAGGGAGAAATAGAGCTATTAGGAGTCTGAAGACAGATGATGAATTGTGAATGGTCCATGAAGAAGACAAGCCTGAAGACTGCGTAAGGGTTAATGACATGGATATAAAACCTGAAATGATCTTGTAGAAATCCTATTGCCAAAAGCCTTTAAAACTGACCATTATATTTCCATGAGAATACTGCTTGGAATGCACAAGTGGGCTGAATGAAAAAATTTGATTTCTTGCTAGGTGTAGAGTACTATATAAGAAATATCAGCTGATAGTTTACAGTGTGTGATGACCACAAGTATAAGCAAGCCATGTTAGTGAAATGAAATCAGTTAAAGTCAGTGGGACTGTGGTGGGTCAGATTCAGGCCCCAAAAGTACAGCTGAATTCCAAATCTCATTTTGAAATGTTCTAGAAATCTAAGAAAAGCCAGCTTCCATGGACTGTAACTTGCATCAAAAATTTTTATGTGGGAAATTTCTAAATGATTTCAAAAGTAAATGTAATGCTTGTTAAGTTATAAAAGAATTCAAGATATAATTCTAGTCACATAAGTCTGCAGAGTATAAGACTAGAATAAATTAGGTTGAAGGAAAGAGAAAGAAAAAGAATGGTCCAGATTCCTTAATATCCCAGAGATTCTCCTTGTTCCCAGTGGTCATTCCCACAAGCCTGAGACTGTGAACCTGCTGTAAGTGATGCCTGCTTACTGCTTCTGCACTAGCCAGAGATGCACAACCCATCCTACTTGTAGTCTGCTTTTCAGTTAGTGTTATCCAGATTCATGTAATGCAGCCGCATTGTCGCAGGCTCAGACTCTCTCTTTTTCCCCAAGAAACTTAGGGTGAAATCCAATTGGCATGGAAATTGCTATTACTCTGTAAGGTTCATATACAAATAAAGCACTGGAAACATGAACAATACTGTGACAGGATGAGGAACTTCCCCTTTAGATTCCAAATGTATTTTATAGTCATTAGCCAATATTCAGATCCTCTAACATTTGCCAGTTTCAGAGTTAGAACATGTAGGAATACTACTTTTAAATTCTTGGTCTGTAATGTAGTTACTTATGTAGTTACTTGAGTTATGAGTTCATCCAGAGTAAGGTCTTTTTTGTCCTCTCTATTTTTTTTTTTTTTTCCCGTTCTGTTTTGGTTTGGTTTAGCTGCCATTGATTTTATCTGCTGCTTCTTAGGAGCCTAGAATTTTCATTGCCCAGTTTGTGTATCTCACTTCAATGCCAACATTAGAAGCTCAGCAAGCCTTGATTGTTTCTATAGTAATTGGAGTTGGGAGAATGGCTGACTTCTACTAAAATAGGTTACCTGAACAGTCCTTTAGAAGTGTTTGTGGCCTCAATCATCTAGGTTATTTGCCTGAAGTCAGTAAGGTGAATATTGTCCTCTGGTCTCTATTTCAAACATGCTGTTTTCCTCTTCCACTGTCATGAACAGAAGTAGAAAGAACTTGGCTTCCATCAGTCAAACCTGAGGTATTCTGGAGCAGAACATTTAGAAACTGCAGAATGGTGTTGCTTTTGACATTTATGGTTGGAATATTATATCAGCTACTGTGTCACTTTAGAACCTTTCATTTGTATGCCATTTAATACTGCATTTAGATGTAAAATGTGTCATGAGTGGGCAAGATATTGTCACCCTGTGACTAAAACTTCCTTATCCAGGAGCATTTTTAACATTTTGAATTGTTTCTCAATGATGAATAAGGATAATTTTATTTCCGTTTACATTTCCACTGTAATGAATATATTTATGCTGTGAATTGTTGTGATCCTCAGTAGATGCTATTAGTATTGCACTCCTTAAGCATATCCATAACTTCGAACAGTTCTTACTATTCTTTTATTCTTTTGCTACTAAGAATCCTTTCTGTAAGTATTACAGAATAGAATAGAACAGAAAAAAACTTCAGGGCATTAAAGTGCCCATATGCTACAGCGTTGGAAACTTTACACCAGTTGTTGGTATAGATAAGGCAGGCTGGAAATGTCATTGAAGTGTGGCCATTGTCAGTGTAATGTAAAAACATGCAGTTTGAGAGTTAAGAAAATCACTGCTCTTTCTGAAAAGTCTGATACAGATGTGCAGATTTTGTCAAGAAAGTCACAATTTATGTCACAAAGAGCCCATTTCTATGAGTTATATTTTCCTCCAACTAATACTTTAGCTTAGAGAAGAAATAAAGAGATTTCAATGAAAGAAATGGCCAATAGAGATATGGGCAAAAATTGAAGCACATTCTAGACACAAAAATCCTTTGTTTCCCCTTCCCAGTAGTTTCTATGTACTATATGTGTCTTTAAACTGGCCTAAAGCATGTATTTCTGACAGCTGCCTATGGAATCTGTGGATCAAAAATGTTAGGTAGGAGGTAAAATAGGGTAGCTTCAGGCAGGTAGAGAAAGTTCCATTTCAAAGGAATACAGAAGTTTTTGTATGGAAGTTTTCAGGCGTTACCTCTGCTAAGAGTTGTGATACAGAAATGCAGTGGTAACCCATTATGAAGTAACTTTACAAGTGGAATGCAAACTTCTGTGGACATAGGTTCAGTCCATAGTTTCTAATTCACTGATTAAGTGTTTACATTCTATGTCTTTCAAGTGGCTAGTAAACATTAAGCTAGTTAGCCTCTGTAGTCATAACTAAAGAGAGCTAGGTGCCTAGACTTGTTAATTTTATTTCTGAGTGTCCAAAGCTTCACTTGCGTTCATAAGTGTGATGCTCATAAGCGCTCCATAGAGAGCAAATGCTTGGATTGAGTTTTGTAATACCCTTCAGTATCTTGAAGCAGCACATTGTTAGTAAGCACTGTGTAGGTTGTTAGAAGGTATAATGTTTCCATCACTGCTTCACTGAATGTGGAAGCATAGCAATGTAGTTTTATCTGCCAGCTCTACCATAGGTCTGATAGTGCTGTAGTCAACATTGTGCCGCAGCAGTGGCTTTGGTAGTCACAATTTTGCTCCATTCTTAGTGTGCGTATCTCCAAATTGGTTATGCAAAAGTTTTAAGATAATTTTATTAGATTGTTAGATCCTCTGTCCACTTTCTACTACATCTGTAGTAACACTTTTGAAAGAAATATCTATGTTTGTTCAGGACATGTAGATAGTTACTCCTTTCTTTAGAAATTTTGCATGAAAGCAGACACATACACAGGTACCTCTTCTTGTGCATTAATGCCATGATACCTTTCCTCTCATATGGATTTACTGAAGGAGGCTCAGAAAAATAATTTTTCAATTATACTCATATTTTGAAAACTCTTTTAATGTTTTTTTTGCCGTTTCTTATTGAGTTCTCTAAAGAAAAGTTATATGATGTCTAAAAGCCAGCTGGCAGTTTCTTGTTATCAGGGAACTTTTCCTTTCTAAAAAATTCTTTGTTTCAGGGACTCATTATTTTCAAGTTTAAGGAGCAGAGAAAAGAAAAGGAATTCTGAACAAGCTGAAATACCATAACCTCCAAAGTCGTGTCTGTAGCTAATTCTGCTTCAGTGCTTTCTCATTGTCACTAAGCTTTTGCCAATTAAAACTAGTTAAAACTGAGTTCCTAAACAATTTTTTGAATATAGATTTGCATTTTCTGGATGTCTTTTCTAGACATCCAAAAATTAGGTATTTAGTCTAGGCTCCCACTATAATCAATGGGGAGAACAATGTATCTTCGTAAGCAAATTGTCCTATGTCTCTTGGATACTAACTTAGAATGAAATTAGTCACCCCCAGAAAGCACTTCTCTCTTTCCTTTCCAAGTGAGGGCACTTACAGTGATCAGCTTAGTTGGTTAAACTCCAGTGAGATTAGTATTCTTACTGTATTCATAGTTCCTTTAAGATAAAGGACAGTGACACAGCATAAAGTTTATTGCAGGGAATTATAAAAATGTGATACATATAAAAATGCAATCTGTACACATACGTAATGCATACAGTGACAAAAATTTGTCAAATCCTTCTACATGTTTTTTCTGTGCTTTTACTTTGGACATTCTCAGACATTATTTTAACAATAATAGAATATCCAAAGACATTTCTCTCCATACAGTGTTAAACCGAACTGTCTCTTTGCTTGCATAACATTACATCTGATGAGATAATAACTTTATTTAATTGATACAGCCATAATTTTACTGAATCTTACTGGCCTATTCTGGATGAGGAATACATGCCATTTGATGTGTTGCACAGCTAGCCAAAGCAATCCATTGCCTGTAGATTGTTATTCTTTACTGAGCCATATGGACTTTTTATTTCCCTTGTAATGTGACCTGAAATAAACCAGACTATCATAAATAGAAACATAACTGAGAATTTTTCTCTTTTAGACTTGGTAGGTAGATGTCTGGATCTGATTGAGGCTTGGATTTCAATTCCAACAATTCTGACAATAGACTGATTTCCTTTCTGCTTAAATTACAAAAAGTTTTCCTGCAAAATAAGCTTATTCAAACACTTCATTATCAGTTGCATACAAATATTTAAGTTGAAGGAAAGCTCTACCATAATGCTTTATTAAAAGCTGATGATGTTGTTGTGTTCTTGTGAAACATTTGGGATTTGTCTAAACAACCTTTCCTGATGCACAACAGTTTGGTTAGAGAACTTGCAGCCTCCCCCTCCCTTCAGTAATGAAGTCCCCACTAATGTAAATAGTTCCCATAAATGAGATATAAGATTTTCTTCTTCCTTTGTATTCTTTCTAGTGCTTCTAATGAAATCTTTTGGCATAGGGCTCTTGTACAGACAAGAGTTGAAAAGATTTCCATCTCCATTTCATTTAAAGCTGATAGGATATTTGCATAAAATTATGAATTGCATTCTCTTCTTTTCAGACTCTACTATAAAACTGGCCATACCACAGGATGGGAAGAGCTGACTCACTGCTCTAATTATAAATCTAAAGACTAATTAACTTTCCATGACTAAATTAAATTCCAAAATAAAAAGAACAGACAGAAGCCTTTAAACAAAGATTTAAAGCCCACTAGAATATAAAGTACAATATATATTCAGGAGGCTGTTTTTGAATTTGACATTGATGAAGATGTACTGTATTTGCAAGTGGTACATGCAAAAGTAGTTTGGGAAACAGACGTTCAGAGCTTAACAGCTGGGCCAACACTGTCACAACTAAAATGTAGTACTGCAAATAGCTGTGTAAATTCATAACAAAATTCTTTCCTGCAGCATTGTTTCAGATCAAGATTTATTTGTTCATTATTTAAAAGTAAAATAGATCAATCCTATTTTTATTCTACTGGAGGGCAAAACCCACAGAATGTATGATTCCTGGCAACTTTTTTTTTGAAGTTGAACAGAACTGCCTTGTATAATTGACAACATCTTTGTGGACTGGGGGACAAAATTCCATTTCCCTCACTGGAGCTGAATTGGCTTCATGAGTCCAAACAGCAATAAAATTCTCCATCTGTCCAAAAAGCAAATAGACCTGATTCTGAATGGATGAATAGAAGACAGTTTGTTGCATATTTTTATTTGTTTCTATTCCAAAAGAACCTTAATTTAAGATTTTAGTATGTCTTTGAAATAAGGTCATGAATAAATTAATAATGGGCTGAACAATTCCTTTGTCTTCTCTCCAAGTTTTTATACCCAGAGGTTAAGATTGAGTAAACACCAAGGATGTAATTTACAGCCACTGTCTCTGTCCTCAACTACTTTCAGTGGACATTCTGCATTATTCCTTTTGATACTTTGTTATATGACTGCTAGACACTGTAGATTTTGCCAGTAACTAACTCATGTGAGAACAACCCAGAAAAAAATCTAAATAGGCTCACATTCACAGTGTTAATGTATGACTTTTTGTGAGTTCTTTAAGAGTCAGACATTTAGAGGAAAGGATCAAATATTAATTTGCTATTCTGCATTCTGAATCAATACAAAGCTTTTGTATTGTTGCTGATTCTGTTTTAAATATGATAATGGCTATAAAGTATCAACTTCTGCTTCAGTGATTTGCCTCAAATACGTGATTCTGCTTTCCCTGGATAATGAATTAAAAGAAAATGTTGAAACTTTTAGTAATAACTGTGTTGCATGAGAATGTGCTGCTGATTTCTTCTGAACTGCTGAGGGATCCTATTAAAAAAAAATCATCTTCAACAAGAAGTATCAAAATAAGATACTTTTTTCAGAGACTGGTTATTTAAAGTTATCGATAAAATGAATCTGGCCAACAGAATGTCCACAATTGAATACTACTTAGGAGAACTTACATACTGTTGTAGCCATTACCCTGTAAGAGGCGGAAGTGGGTGTTCGTAAGCTGTAGTTAGGACTTCAATAGCCTCATCTGGAAGTCATTGGTTACTTCAGCTTCATTATTAATCTACCATGCTGCTCAATATCTCTGAAAGTCAAGCTAATAACAAAAATAAATACATTGTTATATAAGAATAATTATTATTAATAATATTACTTAAGAACTAACTCATCTGTTGCCTCAGTATATCATTAAGCCCTGCTGAGTTAATTAAGTTATTAATCTTAATATTGGAAAAATTCATGTTCAGTTTCTGCAGTTTTTTATTAGAAATTATTGCTTAAAAATACTGTTTTAAGAATGGAAAAAACACAATTTCTGATATGTAATATTAAAGCATTAATAAGCACATTATTAACACATTTATGTTGGTTGAAAGATATCACTGAAGTAGTGTCTAATTAGAATGGAAAGCCCGATTAAAGCAGAGAAGCACCTACACATTAGTTCAGTGAATTTATTTTTTTTTGTATGATACTTCATGTTTATAATAAGTTTCACATTAATAGTATGTAGACAGCAAAAAAACTTCCTTTTTGAAATGATCATAATTTTTAAAGGTATTCTTACATCCCAAACTGAAAATTTTACTGATAATGTGACGAAATGGTCATCTTAGCTGTGCAATATGCATTAGATCTGATTCATCACCCTACCCACTTTATGGAATAAATTCTTATCTGTAAAATTGATGTACCCCTTGACTTTAGCAGTCATGCTGATTTACATCTGCGGGATCCAGTTTGGCACTTACTGCAGACTTCTTTAGTTACTGGAAATGCAACATGCGTGTCTTGAGAGCTGATGACTAAGGAAAAATTGAAGTCATGCCATGAAGTCCAATTCTTTGGTACAATGCAATTCCACTACTTTCCTGTTACCGGACGCCACTGCACTGTCCAGAGGTTCAGTATATCATAGAGATGCAATAAGCATGGGACCCAGCACTTGAGTCCTTTAGAGGTTATCGAAAATTTGAAAAATTTGCATTTCTTGAAAGAGTTCTTCTCATAAGTACCTACTTTTAGACAAATTGTGCCTGAAAAATTTGCAATGTAGCATGTGTAGCATGCACTGTATAATAGCACAGGTTTGTTTTTGAAGCCACATGTGAAGAAACATTCCTGGATACATAGCGAGGATGATGCTGTGGGGGCTGGCCCAGGGTAGGGTGCAAATACGTTGTTATTTATAGATTCTTAGATCACTGTGGGATATGAGTATCTGCATTGAGGATTACATTCTATGTCTAACCAATAGTGAAAATTATTACTTCAGGGACCATATAGATTCTTACTTCAATGGAACCAACCATTTTTGAAACCTGTTTGCTTAAGAAACTCTACTGATTTTGTTTACAGTGTTCTCAGCACATTCTTAGCGTGTTTTGTTAATGAACTAACAGCTCATTCTTAAATTAGACACGGGCACAGAAAAAAAGCAGGAGTAGATGAGGGTGAGAAATACAGAAATTGGTGAGGATATGGAATCCGAGGTAGATAAAGCTGCTTAGAACCTGAGATCTAGTGGAAGAATCCAATCTGGAGGAAGTTTTTTTTCAGACAGTTACTAATGTGAGATTGTTTAGAGCATGTCAAACCAGGTGCCTGATCTACCCTCTGCTGACTTAATTAATGTTTTATCAACAAGCATGGAGACAAGAATGAGCTAGGTACTCTTCAATTTCTTTCAGTCTTAGGTAATTTGCCAAGGATTCAGTGGATTCTGGCAAAAAACATAGCTTTTAGGTGAATGCTAGAGGAAACTGATCATTGTAAGTACTGCTAATTTTCTATATGCAAAAACTGAAAATATGATTTGGTTGAGCGTCTTGTCTTTAAAACATAAAAAAGAGGGAGTCAAATCTCCTCAAAAAGAAAAGGTTAGACCAGATTTTTAAGACAACTCTGTATTTTGTTTTCAGCTTCTTAGCATCCAAGTTGGGACTAACTCTTCAAAGGAGGTAACTTTCCATGTAGACATCAAATATGGAACATGAATTGAGATCCAGCATCTCCTGGCTCAGAGGACAGTGTAGTGGAGATGTAAAGAGGAAGTACACTATAAGCAAATGGTATTATATAAATAGCTAGCCAAATTAATGATGGGGGATGCACTCTTCCACTCAATACGAATCAGGTGCAATGGACACTGCAGATCCAATTGAATTAATTACTTATTTGGCTCTAAATAAGGACAGAATTTTTTGCTTATCTCAGCCTGATTTTTGCCAGACTATGCAAGTCTTTTCTATAAAGAAAAAAAAACAGAGTTCTCATTGCTTTGATTAGGCATAAAAGTATGTAAAAATTATTCTACGTTTTTTCTTTTCTTTGATTTTCTTCTTGATGGTGAAAAATTTGGGGCCAAATAATACTCACAGTTCAAGGGAATTCTGTAACTTGATATTTGTTCTGCATTTACTCAATACTTATTTTCTGAAACACATTTAAGTTTCATTTTGTATACCGTATTTTGTACAATCCCTCACTATTCTTGTTAGGCAAGAAATCAATTATTCTATTTTTACACTTTTAGCAATTTAAAATCACATTTGTTCATCTGTATGTTTGCAATGAATGTATGCATTGTTTTAATGAAATATGATGTTGATTTCAATTGAAATTCAGTGATAAAAATGCATAATAATAGATTAGAGAATTAAACTCTAAGTTTATTGTAAAAAAAAATTAAGCTAAGAGTACAGACATTTGAAGGACTTCCATAAGAAACAAGTCTTGTTGCCAAGGAGTAGGGAGTTTGTAATGTACGACTATGTTTAACAAAAAAGGGTCAGATTTTAGATAGGGGAAGAGTGCGGTAAAATGTATGTATCTGAAATTATTTTAATGATAGCAGGAATGATTTTTCATTTTATGATAGGCAAATAATTGACCAAATTTCAACAACTCGCTTAAATTGTCTTTACACTGACAGTCAAGAGTGGAATAAGGAAGCAAAATGAATCTGAAACACATTAGTTATGTTTCTTCTCCAAGCTCTGAATTGGTTATGCTTTGTATGTGTTCAGGCCACAAACCTTTGAAAAGAATGATGTGTACAGAATGCAGATTGAATTCAGAGTAATTCTTTATACTTAGTCCAATTAGAGTTATGTGTTTTACTTGGCTTTACTTGGAATATATCATTCTTTCTAGAATAATGTCTTTCTGGAGAAATGAAGAGTTGTTCACATCTCATTTGCTTTAAAGAAAAGAAAGAAGAGGTGTGAAATAATTTTGAGATGATTACATAGTTAGCAATGACACCAATAGAAATGCAGCTCAGTGATACCCTTCTAATTCACTGCGGTTCTTCCTATAGCTGCACCGTGGCTTCTACAAGACAGAGTTCAGCTTGAAGCCCTGGGCTGGTTTCGTTGTCAATCAGTCAGTGTATTTTTGTGGAGGGTTTGTCTGGTTTGGTTTGGGGTTTGGTTTGGGGGGGGGGGGGTTGACTGGCTGTTTCTGATAATGCGGAAGGAAAACCAAGTATCTTTATGCCATGTCATTTCATTTATCAAGAAAGGTAAATGTATGCTTGGCTTTAACCTTTCATGGTCATTTCACACAGCTGAATTGTAACAGAGGAAAGCAGAGAAGGAGAATTCAGGCACGTGGCTCCAGTTAAGCATTAATCACTCCTGAGTAATAAGTGGGTGGGTGCTGTACTCTTTAGAAAAACAAACAAACCAACGGAAACACCTTTACCTAGTCTAGGGTGTTCAGGAGGAACAGGAGAGAAGGAAACAAAAAAAAAAAAGCTGAGGGTAACTTTGTATTAAAAAGAAAAAACTGTATTCATTAAGGAACTGAAAAAAAAAAGATGAATGCTATAGGGGAGAAAGTCTTGCTTAACAAGTGCTATATGTAGTCTAAGGTTTGTCTTCCTGTGAGATATTTCATCTGCTGGGGAGGTAAGACAACTCAAGCAAAGTTTTTTGAGAAATTTTGGTACAGGATATTAAGAACTACATTTTTCCCTGGCTTATGTTTAGAAGCAATATTTACAGCATCTTGATTACCCCAAATTGTAGGTTGGTGCCAGCTGCTTGTAAATGTAAAGCTAAAGTTGTTGAAGTGGTCATGTTCTAGTGAAGATCTCTTCTTTCATTTTGGATAGGAAGATAATTCATAGACTGGCTGAAATGTTTGGCCCAAGCTATAAATAAGGGGTGGATGCTGAATGGGAGTGTGTTCCTGAGTCCTGTACATTTGCTACCCTTCCCTGCATTTTAAGTGTACACAAACTGAGCCTTTTGTTCACTTTGTTCAGAGGAAAAATAAAATATAAAAAAGATAGGCCCCATAATTATATTTCAGTTGTACTGTTTATTAACTGCAAAGCCCAGAGCTTAGCTTTCAGAAGTTGTCAACAACTGTGATATATACTGTATCTGTATCAGGAATAACTATGTGTGACTTGTGCTGTTATTCATATTTTTTTATGCATAAGTTGTATTTCATAGCACTGGTGCAAAGGATAAATACCTTCTTTAGCATTTATTTTATCTATGGAAAGTAGGCTTGGTTTGGCTTTGAAGTTTTTGGATGGTTTTTTTTTGGCCTTGTATGAACTTACAGGCCTTAATAGTAGTCCAGAGAGGCCCTTGTCTTATTGTTTTAAAATGTAACTTTCTTTATTCACCTGTAGTTTATTAGTACAATGACTGTTTATTATTTGTGAAGTTTTAAAGTACAATTCATATTATTCCTATGCTGTGCTTAAATGGGAGCTATAGTACAGACTTATGCAGATAGCAGTCTCTTTGGACTGTTTTATTTTCTTAGGATATTTATAAAAACCAAGTAAAAAAAAAAATTTGGTTGTATTATTCCAGTGATCCAGAAGAAAGCTGAATACTGGACCTCAAAAATTATTCCCTTGGGCCAAGCTTTCAGGATAAGCCTTTAAAAAAACCCTACTGTGTCCCCATCAAGGAACTCATTCCACTATCTCCCCTGTTTTCTCTAGTGCAATCTTCATTGCCAGCTGCAGCTGATCAGCTTTATCTCAGATTCTTGGACTAGCTGTGCTTGGTATGCATCCTTTGAGCTTCACTGGAGTTCAGTGTTCTGTAAGACAAGTACAAGCATTTAGTATGTTGTGGTCTCTACTACATGATCCAGGGGGTGTGTATTTGCTCCCAGTAAATTGCTGTCTACATTAACAACTCAGCGTGCAAGTTTTCATGCATTGGGGAGTGACAGGAAGAGAAGACATCCAACAAAACAGCAGTAAGAGTCAAAACTTTCTTTTCAAAAGAGCTTAACTTTATCAACTGATCAATCTACCAACAAGGTTATATTACTGTAAAATTCCAAGCCTTTATCCTGATGTGGGTATTGCATTCCTTCACAGAATTTCTGCAATCTAGCCCTCGGCAACTATACTCCATGAAAGTGCTGCCATCCTTACTATCCTATCTTGTTTGAATAACTTTAATTTCAATAAAATCTAGTTTATTTTTAAATATTTGCACAGGTCCTTGGTAGAATCATTTACCTTCCTGAAGATAACATTTGTTTTTCCTTATTTTCCTCTGGATGAAGTTCTGTACCTTTGCATTTCAGCCTCTGATTCCGAACAGCAGTTGTTTCTGTTTAGCAAATTTAGATACATATTCTTTTTAAGACTTTTACCCTAGATCATGGGCTGGGTGCTTGAGGACTAGCATCTTTCAACCTACCTTCTGGCTGTGTGTTTCCCTAAGAATCGAAGTTCATTCTCTTTGTCCTTGAGCAGGAAATTAATGCCCCAAGCCTTAAACAATGTGTGCTTTAGAAAATGCATAGTGAATTGAATAAAAACAAAGTGAGCATACCTTGTAGAAAATTGGAAGTGGTCCACTCAAATGAGCAAATGCCAATCTTAATTTGTAGTATGTATTAAAGTCTTTAAGCTATCTCACATATTCTGTGGTTTATTTGTAAGGGGAGATATGAAGTTAATTCAGATTCAAACTTGCAATTATGGAATCTGCAAACTCTTTCATTAGAAAGTTGCATCACTTTGCTTTGGGCAAAACAGGAACTCCAGATGTGTTTTTCCAAGCCCAGGTGACTGGACCAACCTGGACCCACATTGCTTCTGAACATCTCCTCCTTCATAGATAACACTTAAACTTGTCAAACTAGCTTGCTTTGCACTGTTTGCTGGTTTCTCTTCTATTGCATGGCATCTGTTCTTGAAGATGCTCTTCAGTCCTTGCTAGCAGATATCTCAGCAAGTTAACAGTTGTCAGAAGCTATAAATCATCCCATGGGTAGAATAGCGGTTTGTTTCTGATGAAGAAAGCACAATTCTTTGCAGAATTTAGCAGAACAGCAAGAGATTCTGCAGGGGAGAATTCTTAGTCAACTAATCTGTTAGCCCTGTGCATTGGACCTTCACGTGTCTAATCTAGTTATCATCTTTTTTCGTTTCTGTATTTTATGTGGCCTGTATACATACAGGAACTGCAATTTTTTTAGCACAGAGCATAGAATCCTACTAGTGAAAAAAAAAGTGTTCTAAATATAAAGTTTCAATGTCTTTAGTAGAGTTTAAGCTAGATCAATCTGCACTAGATGTGAAAAACAATACCTTATCACTGAAACTTACTCTGTAGATGTATGTATGTTAATACGTGTATTTGTTGTTAAGGTTGTACAGCAGCTTTATTCTTCTCAGTTTTGTATTTTCTAAACTCTGACTGGTGGTGGGCAAAGCATGCTGTGTTTCAATAAGCTTTGCTTGCAACCTGCTAAATAATGGCTTCCCATTTTTCTGTAGGATTATGTGATTACAAAGATGATCATTTCTCAGAACCAGCCTTCACTCAGCAGAGCTGAGAAACACTTTGAAAGGGGAACGCAGAGGACTTTTTTCTTTTTTTTAAGAGAAAAAAAATTAAATGTATTTGAAAGATATTATAATCTAATATCACAGGGTTGAATCTGCAAAATTTGGAGTGAGAAATACTGCAGACTTGCAGACTCTTAATGTTGCTCATGGATTTAGCTGTAATTCCTACTTCTTGTTTATGCCATGATTACTTTCAAGATCCCCTCTGCATAAAAAATGTTTTCTGCAGTGTTTGTTATTATTTTCTCCTTTCTGGCTGATCATCTGACTGCTGTTCTCATTTTATATTTCTGGCTTTATGGTCAAAAGTTGCTTTTGCTACATAACAGTGCAAACTTCACTGGAGGAGCACCTGTGCATCTCCTGTTAACGGTCTGGCTTTACAACACCCTTGTTAGTATTGCACAGT
Source organism: Astur gentilis (assembly GCF_929443795.1). Lineage (NCBI taxonomy): Eukaryota > Metazoa > Chordata > Aves > Accipitriformes > Accipitridae > Astur > Astur gentilis. The sequence continues at coordinate 9,632,100 of NC_064905.1, forward strand.
ACTTCTGCACGTGCTTCTTGCATCTAATCCAAAGAGAGTAAGACCAGATAAAAATGTAGTCTCACCCTTAGCAGTATGAAAGGGAACAGTAATACAGATGTCAGAAGCAAAACAATATAAGGGGATATGGATAACACTTACAAAAGGCATCTTCTCAAGTTCTGCCATAACTATAAAGAGACTAACTTTTACATCAGTTTCTTCCTAAATAAAATTGGGTGGGTTTATTTTCCTATCTTAATGCACTCCTACAATGTTACTTATAATTAATATTGCCAGATAAAGGTGGATTGTGGTTCAGAATATTGTTCTCTTTCCTTCTAGAGATATTTGGTTTAAGTCATTTGCTTGTAATTGTTTCCTATTGGGCTCCAAAAACTTGCATGAAACACAGCCTAATTAAAATTAATGCTTATTCAATCACTTGCAAGGCATTGCTCTTCACTAGGAGCTGGAACATCCTCTATAGTTACAGTAACTACCCAAATGTGAACTCAGGTGAATTAATTTTCTTGCAAAATCAAGTCCTGGCTACAGTATAAAGTAACTATTAGCAACAATTATGGCTGACACATAGTAGGAATTGATGACTTCATAGAGCACACATTACTTATAGAATGCTTAAGTAAATCTTTGGCAACAGGCTATATTTTGCCAAACATACGTGGCATTTCACTGCCTCTGACATGCTCCTGTCTAGGCAACAGCAGCTGGAAGAAAATGAAGAGAAAGAAATTTGTGCTATAGGTACTATTGACCACAAAAGCATGAATTGGAACTACAAAACTGTGAAGAACATAAGATACTCTTGTAGCACTAAAGTACTTTAAGAATTGGTTTGGCATGTAGAACTGACAGAGAAATATTTCTATTCTTGGACATTCTGAACTAAAAGGTAGAGAGAAGAATTATAGCTAGAACCATGTTAGCATAGGATCAAGACTGTACAAAAACATTTTAGCTCTCCTATGGGCATACAGAATGCAGTTATGTGATGCATCCTTTTGCTTGTGTAGTATCGTTCTCACTAAATTATCCTCTGTAAATTAATACATAGATCAAATCATTGAAAAGACTATGGTATTTGTTTCGAATAGTATTGTTTCAAAAGACCTGTCTGTTAGTAGAAAGCATCAAGTGAATAATTTGTCTAAGAATTTGAATGGCAAGATATTACAGCTCCAGGCTTAATATGTTACCTAGGATATAGGGGACACTTGCATGCTGTATTTAGCTTTAGTAAACTTACTGATCCAGCATGGTTTTTTGGTGGCATTTTACCCGAGTTTGTTGTAATATTAAATTGACAAATGTTTTCCCTTAAGTTAAAAGATATTTACATTGTATCATATGTACTCATGTCAACAAAATCAATTTTTTGTGGTCTACTGTATTTTTCTTCCAAACGAGAAAATACTTTCATGGATATCTGAATAACAGTTTAAATAAAATGGAACATGTTTGGCTTACAATATGGCTTTATTCACCATGACAACCAATACATTCCTATTCTATTGCACCAGACCTTTTCTAACCTCTATTCATCATAACATTGTTCAAAAATGAATTTGTAGGGTTTTATATATATACTTTTTTTAAAATAGCATTTAGGAACAAAGCACACTGCTTTTTATGAGTGGGCACCCAGATATGTGAACCCAAACTGGGACACATTTATGGCTACCTTTATGGGATGCTTGTCTGATGAAATGGAAGGTCATTAAAATTCAAGGAAGGTTACAGAAACTTACCAGTTGATCTGTAGAGATGTGAAGATTAGATTGTCAAATTCAACACCCATTGTGAGGCTTGGCATTTAAATAACTTCAGTGGCTCCTGCCAGGACTTAGAGAAAAGCTAGTTCTTTAAAGATGAGCGCTTTATTGTTCAGTGTAAATGCAACGAGACTTGAAGCACAACATTGCATGCCAGTGTGATATTTTTTGGGGTTACAGTGGCACAAATTCATTAAGACATCACCATGCAAACCACTGTGTGAACTACATAGTCTACAGATAATCCCTGTCTGAAATATTGTAATGGAAATAAGAAAAAAAAAAAAAAAAAGGGGGGGGGGCACACTAATTTTAAAAAAAGAAAGTCTAAAGGTGTGGACATGAACTGATGCTTTGGGATAAGTTTTTGTCCTGACCTTTTTTCTTAATCTGCTCTACTTCAGTTAAAATGCTCACTGATGGCAGCAGCGTATTAATAGATGATAAATGAAAGCTCAAACTGCTTGAGGAAAAATGTGCAAGCAAAATAAACTGTTATCTATATCAGAAATATGCCGCTGTACAATTTGAATTGTGGAGATTTTTATCTATGTATGGGATTGCTCAAAAGGTTTGTCACTCCTGTAGTAGTTGGTGGTTTTATATATTGTATGCTTGTGCCTTCTTGTGTCTCATTTTTAAACCAGTAACAAATTCATTATATAATTAAGTAATTATTGCTTGATTTTTTGCTGTATAAGTGTTCCCAGAAGAATTACTGTCATGAAGTTTCCTTGAGAAACCAAGTACTAACCAAAGGCACTGGAGTACTTATCCTGCACAATACTAGTGATGTTGAATAGTCTGAGTGAGTTTTTGCAAGAACTGATTCTTACCTATCTATCTAGTGAAGCCAATTTCCCCTCCCTAGACTCCATCTAAAACAACAGGTTTTGGTTCTCACTCCGAACACCTCTCACAACCGCAAAGCCAATCTCCTCACTGCATATAATCTCAGGAAATCAGATAACTGAGGTTGATCTGTGTAAATAATCTTCTCTCCTAATGTTCCAACCAGTTAAAGATTGATTGATGTGCCTATGCACCATTGTGATTTCCCATATAGAAAAGATATATTGTGCTAACATTGGTCCTTAAACAGACTTTCAGAATTTATTTTTTTTTTAAAGCAATTGTTCTCTCTGTTATTTGAAAAAAAAATTATATCTTTTTAGCTGTAAGGTGGCATGAAAAATGAGTTCTAGCTAATCATTATCTAATTTAATTAGCAGGCAATTCACTTAAGAAAAGGAAGGAAAAATACTAGGAAGTTTTTTCTGAGACTTGATTAACAGTGTCTTCAAAACACATATAATATCACATAACAATGCTATTTTTTAAATTAAATCAATCTATTACAGATACTTAGGACTTCTTGTGAGATACAGCCTAACTATTTTGGATAACTCTATGTAGGGTAGATATTCACTCTCGATGTATGTTTTCAGCATTAGATGATTAATCTTTATTAGTAGGCTTCAATCAAGAAAAAGGCAGGTAATTAATTCAGTAGAATGACTAGTTCTGGTTGCTGTCTCAAGGTTTTTTCAGAGGTTACCATGCAGATCAGCTACCCAGGGTTCTTTTTAGGTCATCCTCATTCTTTACAAGAAAATGAGCAGCCTTCTCTTCTTTGCACATCCAAATTTTGCGTAACAAAGTTACTCTTTTCTAGATTTTATTTCTGATTGTCTGTCTCTGTAGTTCAACCACATAACCTATTAACAGAAAAAGAATGTATTTTTCTTCCTGAAAAAAACAGGACAGTTCATGTTACACATCTGAGCATATAGCACAGGGGCAACCAATTAGAGAAGAAAACATTCAACAACAGGTGACTTCTGTGATAAATCACATCATCCAGCTTGTCTTCTAACCAGGAGTAACATGAAGAATTGATACCAAGTTCATCCTGATCAAACCTAAAAGCAAAACTACTTTTGCTCAAAAGCTAATCGGAAAATGTCGGTACACCCTCTGCTGTTTCTGAGAATCCAGGTGGTCACAAAGGAGGGAGTTTGTTAACAATTCACTGAATTGTGTATAAGTGCTTATGGGTGCATGTGTAAAATATGAGGTTGGTGGTAAAATGTTCCAGTAAAATGCTGTCAGATTTTGATTGTTCATACTACACTTAGTGGAGTCATAAGTTAATTCAGTATTATTATGAAATAAAATATTGTGTAGTCACCACATTATTAGTGTAAAATTACTCTACTGGAATCAATAAATACCTCCACAGGATCACGTTAACCTTATCCTGTTATCCTCTGGTAGCTGTGTGATTAACTTGTCTTGCCAATGCATTGAGCAGACTAAAATATTAAATTCAACAATAAGTTTATAATGCACCAATTTGACAGCTACTGCTGCCTCTTTCAATTTGCTAAATACCTGCAAAATATCTGAGTATGTGGGCCCTTAACTGGATTATATTGATCATTGGGTTCTGTCAGAATAATTGTCTAAATAATTCCTGAATTAAAGCTTTAATTTCTCTAAGCCAAAAATATTTTCTCTTTCATAATGGTGTGCTTTTCTTCCTGATGTGTGTAGAAGTGTAGAATTTTATATCTTTATTTTTAAGCAATATGGATTTTAGAAAATTGAAAACATTTTGGTTTGTGAACTTCCCTTTTCTCTAATCTCCAAAAAACTTACAAAACTAGCTATCCTGATTTTTAGGAGATCTATACAGGCTTTCTATCTGGGGGTTGTGCAATGTACTGTTTATGATGTCCTGATAGGAGACTGGATGTCTCCTGTGGTAAAGGGACATCCAGCTATGTCAGAAAGTAGTCTGCCAGATAGAAAGTTTAAATCTTTCAGATCATGGTTAGGGCCAGAGTACCTAAAACCTCCAGTGTTCTCTTGGGGAAGCAGGAGTGATGGTTTTTCCTTTTCTTTCTCTATCTATCTATCTATTTAGTAATTTATTTTTTTTTTGGGGGGGGGGGGGGGGGGAAATGTTCTAGGAGTGGATATTCTGATTTGACACACATGGACATTGGGACCTCAATTGCCAATAGGGGGTTAGGGTTCTCTGAGGTCAATTTTCAAGCAAAGAAGTCTTGATCTGAGGTTATCATATCTTTGAAATAGGAAAGCTGTGGAGTTCCCATCTTCAACTACTTAATGGGAGGTTATGGGGGGGGGGGGAAAGATTCGTTTCCTTTCACTGTACGCCTCCAAAAAGAGGCAATGGACACAAGTTGCAATGTGTGAAATTCTGGTTAGATATTAGGGAGAAAGTAATTCATTGTGATAACAGACACTGTAAGAAGTTGGCAAGAGAGGCAGTGGAATCTACATCCCTAGAGAGATTCAGAAATTCACTGGATGGGACTGGGTATGAGAGCAACTTGATATACAGCAGCCCTTCTGTGAACAGGAGGTTGGACTGGAAAAACGTCCAAATGCCCCTTCCAAACTTGACTGTTGAATTATATTGGCACTGGGATCATGTGTGTGTTGGAGAAACATTTGTGGCTGTAATATCGCTCCCTTCCTTAGTACCTTAACAAGCAAAACAATCTGGAACAAGATAGCTTTCTGTTGGAGCCTGCTTGTACTTTAGTCAAAGTTAGTATGAAAGTATGTATCCTCAGGTGAATCTCTTATGTAATGTGATCTTTAATGCACTGGGGTTGAATGGTCTTACAATTTCTTCTTGGTATTTAGTTCCTATTGCTTCTCTTGGGAAGTAACACATTTTCCTGTCAGTAAGCTTTTCTCTATATATAGTCTGCATTTTCTCTGTCATAATCCTAATGCTGCTCTTTCTAGTTATGCATTGTGTACCAAGCTAAGTAACCCATTCCTACTTGGAAGTTAATAGCGTAAAGATATGTTATGCCTGATATATTATTCATTCTTAGTTATCACTTACCCAAACAAAATGCTTGTGTTGTTTTTTTTTATTTTTTTAACCTACTTTAATCCTGTCAAAAAAAAAAAAAAAAAAAAAAAAAAAAAGAAAAAATCCAGCTTACTTTATTTTCTTTTTCCTCCAAAATCCTTCTAGCTTTTCCATGTCTTCCTTATTATATTCTGACCAAAACTAATTTAAATACCTTCTACAGTTAGTTAAGAGAATACTCTTTGATTTGTGATAGGCAGTTTGAAATCATCTTTTTGCTTTTTTGGAGGCATATTACTTTGCAAACAGATGCCAAATTTGCTGTCTGCCATTATCTCTAGACTTTCATCTTGCAATATGACTGTTTTTACTGAATATAAACACTGAAAATTATTTTCCTCTCAGGGATATTAACCCACATTTTTCTATGGTGACTCTCATTTATACATCTCTTTCTGAGAGGCCTTATTGGAGCTCTATACTAGGTTTGGGGTTTTTTAATGCTCAAAATGTTTATCCTTCTTTAAGAATACTTGAAATTTGAGGTGAAAGCTGAGGTTTTATTTTTACTTTACCTGCAGAAAACTGAAGATGTGATTGAATGATATGAAAGTTAGTGCAGTGTTTTGGTGTGGTTTTTTTTACAAATTATTTAACAAGTATTTTTTTTTCCTAAAACTACAGACACTTTTTCATCCCCACTACTACAGATTTCCCTTCAAAAAGATTTCAGAAGATACTATTGTTAGCCACACAAGTCTATTTTGATCAGTAAAGTTTATTTAATGATAGCAAGTACCAAGGATGATTATTTTACTCTGTAACATTTTATTCAGAATCTTTACATGAGAGCTGCAAAGTCAACACTGGTAAACAAAACAAAAGATTAAAAGAGCAGAAGTATATTTGGCTTAAAACCAATGAGATTACTGTATATTTGAAAACTGTAATAATTCTAAAAGTGTCTTAAGAGATTCAGACCTTAACTTTGAAAGGTAGTAGCTCTAGTTGGCAAAGCACTGATTTAATGTATTTGATATTTTGTACTTTACAGCTATTTCCTTCTTCCATGTGATTCAGCAATTTATTCTTACTGATGTTAGGAAGAATTAGATTAGTCTGGGTATTCCAAAACCATTTTGTGCTAGCAATACATATAAAGCAATCTGAAACTACTGAAAACGTTATTGTGTATCAGATATGATCAGTTAAGTATATTAAAACAACCAGTAAAAAATAATCATTAAATCTACATCTTTCTAAGCTGTTTGCTTAAAGTTAGGCAATTATCTTAGTTCTTTTATGGCCTCTTTCCAGGACTTTCTTTGCTAATTGTTCATCATTATATGCACTAAATAAGAGAGAATTTGCATGATGTCCAGTCAATAAGGACTATTATTTTCAGTTTCAGAAAGTCATAGAACTTTAGCTAATGAGGTGTGACTTCAGGATGTATCAAAAGTTTCTGGTTGTTTGGAGAAATTATTCTAGAACTGGACCTCTGAAGATGATGACTGTCAAAGGCTTCTTATGTTTATATGTGATAATCCAACAGCCAAATTATCAGATTTCTTCTGCCTGATAACCATCTTATCATAGCCTTTCAGATTGTCTGGAATGCCAAGCATGATAACAGTAATTATTCATGATCCAAAAGTTGTTGGAGGGCCGTGCTGCATAATAATGGGCTTCTTCCTAGTCTTTCTCTCTAAACATGTAAATAGTTTTGTGCATTTTAGAACAAGAGGAAGTTCTCAACATTAAAAAAAATCTTGTATGTTGATTTTGATATCTCATATTCAGCACATGAGTAAAACTTTTTTTTCATAAAAATCTTACTACAAACACCCTTGTTACGTTCATTGAACTAAGTCAAAACTTTTGAAATGTTGAAAAGAAAAATTTGTGTGCTAGGAAAGAAAACTACTTGGTTCTCTTAACTTGTCTTTGTACATGTGTATTATACTCCTCAATTAATCCTACTTCTGGATTTGAATAACTTACTGTTATACTAAGTTAAAGAACTGGGAAAAATAAAGTGGATTCCTCAGTATGTCAACATGGAAAGAGTTGTAACTTACATCAGCACGGTGTTACAAGTTTCAGTTAATTCTTATAAGTAGTGTTAACCTGTAAATTCATATCTTTTTATCTAGAATTTCATTTTTCATTGTGAAATTCCTTGTGCAATAAGTCATATCAATGCAAACAGGTGTAAAATCCTTTCATGCTTATTCAGTATGTCCACAAAAAGGAGGGGGTGAAAGGCAGCGGAAAAGGAGGCTTTCATGCCTGCTTTTCTAGAAGATATTACTGTTGTGGGGAAGATAAATATGAGAAAGATTATTCATTATGCCTCCCATTAATTTCATTCAGTGTTGTTTAGCAGGCAGAATGTGTTGGTTTTTCTAATGCAATTCATGATTCCATTGTAGAACCCATTGCAAATTATATTCTGTTAGAAAAAATAGAAAAGTTCAAGAGACCTTAAGCAAATTCATACAAGATAAGTTCACCCATGACTATAAAATCATGATCTGAATGCATCTTCCATCTCGGGAATTGCTGCATATTCAATGCACGCAGAAAGAATATACCAGAGATGAATGACTCCTTTATTGCCTCATTATTTATGCTCTTTACCATCTATTATTGATTCAGGTGGACCCTAGGTCTCTTTTCTGGCAGTTGTTTTGTTCCTAACAGTATAAGTACAAATTCATCTAACTACATTGTTGTGATGAAATGGTATTAAACCACAAATTCAAAAAGAAACTAAGAGTGGGAGAGCTGAGCTATTGAATAGTATGCAACCTGTTGTTGAAAAAATGTGAGGAAAGATGACTAATAGTGGCTAGAGTGTCACACAATCTATGTGAGACTTTAGAGGTATCTAGAGAACTAGAATTTATTAAGTCTGGTGTCAGTATTGGCCAAATGGGTAGAATTAGTGGACATGGAGATGAGTATGAAAGAAAGGGAAAGTCAGCAAAACTTGAAAAGTGAAGTCATGACACAAAAAAAAAAAAAAAAGTATATGTTTATATTCTGTGAGCTGTCAGCAAAGAAGTGGACTTGAAGATCCTACTGAGGTAGTCTGTTTCAAGTGCTAAAATATATTCTACAAAGTCCCTCACCAAAGAACCTCTAGCTATGCTGTCTCAAGATCAGAGAAGTCAAGTGGACAAAGGATTAGATAAAGAAGGAGAAGCACAGGGTAAAAACCAATGACCAATTTTTGTGGGGGAGAAAGGTCTCAGCAGAGTGCCATCATGGTCTGTATTAAAGGGTACAACTAAGAAAGAATATGAGAAAATTTTTAAAAAAAGTATTGGTGGTGAAGCAGAGAAGAAAGAAACATTTCCTTTCCCTGTAAGAGCACAGGTCGTCAAATAAAATAATAGATAGTACATTCAGAACAAAATTAAATGCTACTTCCTGTAATGGGTAGTTAAACTATAGAAATTTCTGTTACACTGAGCTGTTAGCCACTGTTGAGAAGAGCACCAGTGGGCCTTTGATTCACTAGCAAGGCTCCTTTTGGGTAGAATGGAGGATAACAGCATGCACATGTAGGGAGGGGAAAAATACTGATGATACGTTTTCCTCGTTTGAAAAGGAGGAAGCATCCCTCAGAACTCCTTGAATTCAGAGGTTTACATCTGCTGTCATAACCTTTCAAAGCCTATACTATGGATCAGATTTATCTATTTTTGGCAGTGTAAGGATATCAGAATAATTTATCTTTGGAAATTATCTTAATTACCTTTTATGGGCCAACTTTGCTTGATTCTTGGTAATTTGCACCTTGTTTCCATTCTTGTGGACTCTGAATTATGTTCTTTTAAGTCAATGCTTTTTTCTCTGTGTTTTAGGTTCTCCAAGACTTTTTATCTGAGACTTGGATTTTCTAAAACTCTTCTTTTACAAAAGTTTAATTTCTTTTGCTATGGATGCAAAGATTGTCTTTACATCAGCACGTGAAATTTCTAGTCTGCTCTTCATTAACAAGGAAGACCAGATCTCTTTTTGGGATAGGTTTCCTTCTTTGTGAGGATGCTTTCCAAGTGCATATGGTCTCAAGTTTAGCAATAATGTACTAAGTCTTTTTGTTGTACCCAATTCCAGTTAACTATGGGAAAACCCAAAGACAGATGTCATATAGACAGATGTCATAAATAGTCATAAATAGGTTTTATGTTAAATTACAACTTCTGTCTAATTTCAGGACCATATCATACTGCACCTTCTTTACATTAAGTGCACTGATATGTTTATGTCAGCCTTCCTATTTATTTGCTGTTTCATATACTATTTACCATAAGGAATACAGAGGGAACAGCCAAATATACATTAAAAAATTGGCAGTCTTTGCTAACTAATGGGCAACTGCTGTTTGCCTGAATTTTTTAATAACTAACCCCGGCTCAAAAGGAGGTTAATTTTCAGAGTATGTATTCAATAAAATGCTTGATTGTGTAGAGCATTATTCTAAGAAGACTTCTTACTTAAGACTCAATTGTGGATACATTTCTGCTCTTAAGTGACCATATTTGCCTGTTTGTTTTTTTTTTCCATTGTAGAATATATTCTTTCTGTATTGAATCACAGAAGTTCATTTTTAACTAAGAAATCTGAAGCTATTCAAAGGAAAGCTGTTAAGCTTATTACAAATATGTGGGTTAACTCGAAACAATTATTCAAATCCACCTGTGTTATAGCCACTTCTTTATTTCCCGAGGTTATACAGTAACCTGAGAAGTACAATTAAAACTTCTTTTCAAATTTATGTTGCTCAAAACCCATATATTTTCATTTGTTGCATTATTATAGCCCAGGTCTTGGAAGAATCTGAGTTGTAAACATCTTACTAATTGTTTTTTAAAGATTGTTTATTTCATTGGACTAATATTGAGCAGAAAAATTTATTGCTTGACATAGCTAATTATTCTAATTATGTTCACATTTAGAACCTGTTAAATAATTATTTACTATCTCCTGATTTGAAGTAATCATTTACATTAATTCCTTAAAAATACTTTGGTTTAATCTGACTAACTGCTTGCTACTATATTGACAACAAAATAGTTGGGGTTTCGTTGATTGTTTTTTACACCTTGCCCTATTTACTTGAAAAGAAGGGAGATGTGTTTATCTCCTAACATAATATAGACTATATATAAAGCAAAAGTATATCTAAAAGCCATCATGGTCTAAAGTATAAAAAAAAAAAATTAAATACCTAAATGGTTTAGATGAGCTTTGTCCCAGCCGTAAAAAAAATAAAAAAATCAAGTGATTCAGGCAAATTCCCATATTGTTTAGCTGTTGATGCTGTTCTATTGTGATGGAAGGAGAGTGCAACCATGTAATGCTGCTGGAAGTGTGCACACTGCATGAGACCATCCTAAAAACAATCTAGTTCTCCCTCTTCTAACCTGTTTAACTCAATTCCTTTGCTGTGGGTGCAAAATGAGAAGACTTAGCAGATAGCCTTGACCTGAATTTATCATACAGTGCTTTGAGGCGAAACAGCCACTGCAAATTGGCAGTAGCTACTACTTTAAAATGTTTGGCTATACTGTAAAATACCTACCCATTGTTTTCAGAAGAGCAGTATAATGAAATGAAAAATATGAGGTTCAAGGAGAGTAAGGTACACCTGGAAATTGCTAATATATAGCAGATAAATTGCCATTAGGTTGTTAAACTCTGATATAATTGTACATAAGAAAGTAATTTGTTCTCTACTAAAACTTTTTACTTTAATGTCTTTAGAGAATTTTCATAAACTTGCATAATGTGAATCAAGAAGGTAGAACTATTTGTACTTTGTTGATAAAATAAGCTGTTGGTATAAAAACAGTGCAAGCTGTCAAGTGGCAAATGCTGCCATTTGTCTCCTTACCACCTGGCTAATGATCCATGACAGAAATATTAGAGCTGAGTGATAACTGTACAGTGATATAATCTGGCGTCATGGCACAGACTTTACACCAAGGGCTTCAGTGATGTGTTTTAGCCACTTCTCTGTTCAAGACTAACACTGAAAGGGCTTTCCTGTCCAAATAAATTAGTCTGGGTGACAGAAACAATTTACAAAGCTCTAAACGTGTTGCTTGGCCTATTATTTGGAAGATCTAACTGTGGAATATTCAACCTAAATAATATTCTGTAAGGTATCATTAGGATCGTGTCTGATTAAACCTGCCTATAAAGCAAAGGGTTGCATGGTTGATAGACTGGGTTTTTTCTCCCATTCTGCCAGGCAATAAGAGATAACCAGATAAGACTTATCATGATTTCAGGGTGCCACTGATACCGTGTTTGCTACCCTTCCTGTCTAAGTTCTTCTCACCTTTCAGAAGCTAGTAAGGATTGTATTTAATCAGCTAATTTTAGAAGAGCAGATTCTGCTGAAGGATAAAAACTTACTGTCTTGATGAAGGGACTAACTCCTGTGACAGTTTAGCACTGAACAGGTAGTTATGGTTCTAGATGTACTATTCTTTAGATTGGATGCTTAATTAATACTGTGTGGACTATTAGGCAGTTCCAAGGGTTTTAATTGACAAATGTGGTAGAGGATGCAAAAAAAGTATCTTGTACTACTGAAAACTTTTAGTTAAAATACAGCTAAAGTTCCCACCCTCAAATATAAAAAATGTCATGTTGTAGCCCAGTACTAGTGTCACTACGTATGTGCGAATTGATTCTGGTGCCCAGATGTTACTCTGTTTATGAACTCTGCATATGTGTCTTGACAGCATCTGCTTAAACTGCAGTCAATATAGGAGGAGTTTCTACTCTGACCAGCTTGCCCTTGGAATGCTTCCTCTACATGTTAAGGAAATAATGTAATATGTTTTTTCTAAAATTCTATTATTTATTTTCCTCCATGAGATGGTTATAATGATGATCCTTTTGAACCCTTAGCCAAATTGATTGTTACAAGTTGTAAATTCTGAAACCAGTGGAGCTGTGTCTAGTTATATTGTATATATGCATGCACTGAATTAAAAAGCAATAGATCGTTATCTTCCTCAATCTATCGTGGCTGAGGATTCTGCCATGATACAATAAGAAACACCTGTTGGCTTTGTTTGCTTGTGTTTTTCCTGTATTTTTTTTAGTTGAAATTATGGTAGTTGTCTCTTCAAAATCTTCAGCACCCTGTTCCACTAGCTCAGGTATTCATCAGACCTTGCCATGATCTGACATGGTTTACTAAGCCAGCAAAAGAAATTTGAGAATTTTCTTCTGGGTTAATGAGCTGAATCAGCTCAGATGAAAGGCATCATGGCCATGCAAATGTCAGGTAAAACTGCATGGCTGGGAGCAGACATGATTAAAAGGGTCAGGAAGAGTAAAGCTTCACCATATGTATGTTAGGGAGCTGTCAGATCTGGTCAGTTTCATAACTTGTCCCATACAGAATGGTCTCTCTGCATAGGTCACACAGAAGGGTGACCAGGATCTGATCAATTGGGTTACAGAAAGGAAAAGAGTGTCTATATGTAATGGCCATTGCTTTTCTTCCATAGACCTGTGTGGAAAAACTCAAATATCCTGTTTAGTTAGTCAAGGACGACAAACTGTGAAGTGAAAATCCTCTGGGCAGTACTAAACTGTTCCTGGAGAGTGAATGTATTCTTCCTTTTAAGTAAGGCATTACCAGTTAATTACAGAAGGACAAATCTAAGCAGCCAAAATGTCTGAGTATTACACAGAGCCTTTGCTAATTAGTATGTTTTTATATGGTAAATCATAGGAGGATTGCAGTAATAAGGACATGATTAAAAGACTATCTAGGAAAATTACATCTAAAGTGGATTCTTCTAATGCTTAAAGGTTATGTGATCTGATCACTCTTTGAAGGGGAAAAACAAAAATGGATTGAATTGATATAGAATTGCCATAGTATAGGACATCACTTCTTAGCCTCTAAAGAACTTGGGAATTAGTGGGAGAAAGTTCTTTTGACATGAAACAATTTATTTGAATAGAATTTATGAAAGTTTTGGATTAGATTTACTGTGAACTCTGACTTTTGCTTTTGGCAGCTTGTCATTTGGATTAGTCAACTTCATTTTTCCATTTGTGTACGTATAAGGGGGATTTTTCCTTGTTCCTGTGATATTGTTTGCTTTTTTATTATTAATGTATATGGAAACACCAAGTGTTACAAAAGATAAATCCCTTTCTTCCTGCCTTGTGGAAATGGGTGTATCCAGGCAATACACTATAGCATCTAAGATTCGGGTTTGGGGGAGAGGGTGGGGTTGGGAGCTGGCACTCTGCAGTTTCCTGACTTTGAGTCTGTGTTTGACTTTCTAAGCATAGACTAGAGGTTGCATATACAGAACCCTTTTCTTATTCAAGGTAGAACCATTTAAAAAAAAAAAAAAAAAAAAAAAAGAAGTTCCTGATACAGCTAGAATTTTGTGTAACTCCTGGCACATAGTTAAATTGCCTGTGTCAAACTGAAAATGACACTTATTAATTACATAATACTTATAGTTGTTGAACTTCCTGCTTCCTTGTTTAGAAGTTAAATGTTTTGCTGTTCTTAATCCTCCCTGTCAACCGGGAGAGCAATGTTGCAGAAGTTATGTTGCTCTGTTGCAATTCCATCCTGGTATTTAAGCCCTGTGAATACCATATGACTTTGGTAGAATAGCCTCTAAAGGGATCTGTGTATGAACATTCCTGTTGATCAAGTTATTTTTGGAAAAAAAAGGGGGGGGGGGAGGGGAAGGGGGAAAGAGAACCACCCATACCCAAACCAAAAAGCCCCACCCAGACTTATGTCTGTTTCTTTCTAGAACTCCAATACATAAGGAGTATTTACCAGCAGATTGTGAAGCAGGCCTTTGTAATAATAATCCTGTGACAATCCAGCATCTCGTCAGAGAGTATCTTGAAGACAGTACTTGCAAGGGGCATGTTTAAATATGCCAAGCAGACAAGCTTGACCCTTGCAGCCACAATGATTACCTGTTCTCCTGAGATAACTCTGACAAGTGATTGAATAACAGAAGCCAGAACAGAGAATCGATTTTGTGCTAATGAGCATGCAAGGCTATCGGGGAAGCAAATAGCATGCAATTGGTTAGGTTAAAGACAATATTAATCTACTCATGGTGAAAGGAAAGAGTGCTTCTGACCCTGTGAAATGCATTGTGAAAGTTAATTTTTTACTTAAGCGTTCTTGTCCTGTATGTCTTAACCACTTTTGCTCTTCAAAGTTATGGAGCCCCAGAGTATTCATTGATATCCTTTCTGTATTCTATACATATCTTGATTGAGCTCCTGCAGTCACAGTGTATAATCTTTTATTGTGTGGACCAGATACACTGCTGTTAAGTTAGTTCATAAGTTATTAACTTGGTTGAGGAACATCCTTTTACATTAATGAAGGTGGATGAAGCCCCTGAGACCAACTTCATTTGGACTATGCCTGTTTTGGACATACACTCTTTCCTAGACAGTGTAAAGGAGATCTAGATCCTGTAAATTGACATTCAGAAGTTGTGCGACAATTGAGGTTTTTACTTGCTTTCATTGTAAAATACCTCAGAGTGCATTAATACTACACGCTTTTATTTGTGATCCCATTTCTTGTACCTGGTATCTGTGCAGGACCCTCTGGGTAAACACAGCAGGCTGTACATCAGACATTTTGAGTGGGTAGAGAATGGGGTCTCCACAAGGGATTGTGTTTCTTGATGTTTTCTGGTGGTGGTTGCAGGTCTCTGGTAAAAAATGGGAGATTAGAAAGTAAGAGGGATTCAGTGCCTAATAACACTTTGTTGTGCCAATCCCCACCCCAAACTTGGCCTGCTTATTTTTCTTTGGCAATGTTCAGTTTCCAAAAATAATCATAGTGCCTGTCTCGGAACTGTTGGCAGTACACTGTCTCACGCAATGGCTCTCGGCTCACCTGGCTGAGTGACTCATGGCTTCCTTGTAAGGTGAGAAATAACCCTGTTCTCACTAATCTTTAATTAGATCTTCTTTTATCTGTGATAAACACTTATCACCTTGACTAAAGGGGCAATGACTTGATTTAAGATCTAGAAACAGAGCTTTTCAGCTAGAGTCTGTCCTGGATGCAGACTGTCCAATGTGTGTAGTCTGATGCTATGCACATATCTAACTCAAATGTGCAGGCTACAAATCCTGAGTGACTAGCCATTATTGTTATCCTTCATAAACTGACATCATTTGTCTTGCAAACATATCTTGTTGCCTATTAAATATATGTTCATACTAATAAAAGCTGCAATTATCACTGACTGCTTCCCTGGCTCATAGCCTCAACCACGACTTTAGGACAGCAAGATCTTGTAAGAGCATCTAATCAGTTGTGCTGAGGAAGAAGTGATCACCTTAGGTCAGGGGTAATGTTTCAGATAGTGCAAAGATGGCTTGACCATAATTTGGGTTTCTGCATCTGTTCTTTGTTCCGCTGATATCAGTCCAGCTATTTTCAGCTGTGTTAAGCAAAATTATGCATTTAAAAGATGTTTCATTGTTTTGATTTCTTGGGTTTGTTTTCCTAAAAACTTCATATATGTGCAGCTATAGGGAAAACCATTTGTTGACTTAAGACTGTTAGATAAGTTTGTGAAGTAATAGTCAGCAGGTCTGATATAATTTAATTTACTTGGAACTGCTTAGCTCAGTCTTCCAATAATAGATGGGAGATCTTGCTGCAAAGTTGTGATATAGGGTGGAAAATTCAGTCAGATGTGGTCAGTAATCTCTTCTGGTGTGTATGAAGAGCAGAAGAGGGTGCTCTGCCTTGCAGAGTCAGCAATGCTTATCTTACATGCCTTTTTAAAAAAAAAAAAAAAAAAAAAAAAAAAAAAAACTATAAAGATAGAGCAACAATGAGGATAGAAATCCTGTATAAGAACATAAATGTCACAAAGTGAAATCTTAGATGCTCTTCATCTGCATTTTGGGGTCAGTTAGTACAAGATACGTTCCTCTTTCTCCTACTCCCTTTTCCCTGCCTTCACTTAGGTCAGTCAACAGTTGAGACACTTCCCTGAAGATTGTGAGAATTATTTATCACCTGCATCTCTCCAACATTATGCACTTTATCATAAATGTTCCCCTGGAGGCTTACTTAATCCTTTACAGACGAGTGAACCAAGACACTGTGGACCCAATTTAATAAATTCAATGTTACAGCTCTTCTCTACTGAGTCAGAAATCTTTCCTCTACTCTGCTGATGTAGCTGTTTTCTAAATATAACTGGGGTGGATTCAATATCTGAATACATCCACCTAAGAACATCTGCTTGTGGTCTTAGTTTTTAATATACCACTTAGTAGATCTGTATAAAAATAGATTTATTTCATTATTTTGAGAGAGCAAAGAGAATAGGGAAGATGGAGTAAGTGGAGAACAGTGTGGGAGACAAAAAGTCATGGAGAAAAAAAAAACTCTAGAAATAAAATTTTTAAACTGTTACACCTTAACTATTGGCTAGTACTATACCTTCAGCCAGTTTTCCTTTAAAGGAGTATGAGATACCTGTTTAACATTTGTAGGGATGTAGCAGTCTGTCCTTGCGGTCTCTAGTGTTGACTGTTATACTGTGTAATTAATTGCTAGACAGCTTGTGATCACTGGAGCAGGCTAGGAGGTTTAGAGGTTGTTTATGCCTCTTTGAGATCTAAGGTATATGTACAGGATCTATGGTCATCTACTGTAATACAGGAGTTCTTAGCAGAATTTACTGGGTCAGATTTCATCACTTTGGCTAAAACAGAAGGAAATTAAGTTACTTCATTCTTTAGAAATTTGTCTTTTTAATTGAAAATTTTTGATTTGGATTCATTTATTATTATCCCTCATAATATATTGAAAACCAGGAAGGATTAACGGGGAAATTGTCATTATGCTACCTATGCGAGTCTTGTCCTCAACACACCTTCACGCTAATGAAATA
Source organism: Astur gentilis (assembly GCF_929443795.1). Lineage (NCBI taxonomy): Eukaryota > Metazoa > Chordata > Aves > Accipitriformes > Accipitridae > Astur > Astur gentilis. The sequence continues at coordinate 9,649,700 of NC_064905.1, forward strand.
ATATCATGGCTAGTTACAAGAGTTGAAATTCAGATAGTCAGTGGAGTTGATTTAACAGTTTGAAAATTGCCTTCCTCTAGTGAAAGTGTAGAAATGCAAATAACATAAACCTCATCGAAAATGGCTTTCTGTTAGCTTTTAACAGTCCAGCCCAGATACATCCCCCACTTTCTCTCTCTCTCTCTCTCTCTCTCATACACATAACTCTTTTGGATGCCATCCCACAACAATTGCACTTATACTAGCACCAAAATCTAGATTCCCTGATTAATGCATCTTGAGTTGAGCTGTAGGAGGGGTTTCTAACTGAGAAGCTGAGTACCTCTGCATACTCACTAAATGACTGCAAGCTTTGTATGGTTCTTCTGTCACAGGCAAATCTGATGTGTGGATGTCAGATGTACTTTCACTAATGTCATCACCTTTTTGGTCACAGAAACAAGAGACTACTGAATTTAACCCTAATTAAAGAATGCCTATATCACTGTAAGGTTTTGGGGGTTTTGGTTTGTTTGGTTTGGGTTTTTTTTATGAGTTAATGTAGAAATAACATGTACAGTCACTATATGTCTGAGCATCCCAAGTTGCATTTCTTGTATTGCAGAGCTTTTTTCAAACTTAGAAAATTACTGCTGAAAGATAACTTTCTTTATAACTAGACTGAGTGCTAACAGTTGGGGTTTTTTAAAGTACTTTTAAACAAAAATAGTATTTTCAAAATAAAATGTCTCAAAACTCTCATATTAAGCTAAGATAAAGTCTAATATTTCCCTCTCTCTTTTTTTGGCTTAAACTGTAAAGTTATGCTTTTAGCTACCTGGCTATAATCCAGACATATTTTTACTCTTTCACTTTGTTTCTCCAGTTAATCCAATGAGTAGAAAAATCCATTATTCTTCAGTTCAAGTATTATCACCCCAGGAGACAACCTAAACCAGAGAACTTCAAATGTGTCTATAGCTTTAATCTGTGAAAGATTTCTACTCCCTGGCTGTCTTCTCCAAATCTTTCTGTTCACATTTCCCATATTATGCGGCAAAAGGGATGCTGTGTCTCTGCCTTAACTATTAAGTCCACAGTTAAGAAGTTAATGAAGGTGTATTTTGAGTATTAATGTGTCATAAAATTGCTTCGGGGGTTTTGTGTGTGTGTGTTTCAAGACTGTGTTTAGACAGGACATTAAAAGTTGCGAAAAATGTTGGAGTAGGAATTAACAATAGAGCTGGCTGAAATGTGGAATTTTTAGGTAGTCAGAATACTTTTTTTCTCAAGCTGATTCAATTCTGACTTGAAACATATCCTGAAAAAAAAGCCTTTCATTGAACATTCCTTTTAGTAAAAGACCCGTGGTACTCTTCAAGTAAAATGTGCTGCCTGACAGGTGGTGGCTAGAACTGATATGTCTTTAGCGAGTTTCATTAGGGCCTATACTAAGTAGCAGTGTTGAGACTAACCAGTCTTTCATGTCTATTCGTTGTACATAGTCAAAGCCATTCATCTTGCACCTATGGTTTCAACTGTTGCCTTGTTCCATGGAAATATTAGCTGAATTAAAGATACTCCTGCAGTGTGTTTTTAGATTAATCAGCTTTTTCAGAAATTTTGTAACTCTTTTGAAAAAATATTGTTGCATGCAGAACATTACCTTTTTTTTGAAGTGCAGCTGTAAGAGGCATATCATGCAGAAAATGGGCAAAATAATTATTCAGCTCCATATGGCAGGACTTAATCCCTAGCTGAAACACTGAGGTTTTATTTTTCATCTAACATCTTAAAAACAATTAGATTCACAATAAAACAACAAAAATTAAAAATGGAAGACAAGATCTATGAAATAAGGTTTCTAGAATTGGACGTCTTCCTTTCTAGACAGAAATATCAGAGAGATATGGAACTGCCTACAGATATAGATGGGGGGGAGTGTTAAGGAAACATTAGCTCTTTGAAGCTTTTGTTTTTGAAATGTAGGTAAAAATGGTTGCTTTCTGCCAGTGACAGCAGAACAGAAGTAATTGACTTAAAGATCTGTGAAGAAAACAAATTAAATTACAGGGAATTTTACATCTTGTTTTACTGCTGTATATATATTTTAGGAAAAGACTGCAGAACCATCATCATCTGAGATTCTAAACATGGACTAGATAACCAAGTATTAGTCTAGACTCCTCTTTCTAGAGAAAAAAACAAACAACTTGTTTTGTCTTCTCAGCTATTTAGTTCATCCAAAATCTTGGGAAAGAAAATGTCTCTTATGTCGTACAGGGTTTGCAGTCACAAGCAAAGTTTTTATTCCCTTGTTTCTCTACCAAAGCTCAAACAGACACTGAAATGCTAAACAAGCCCAGGGTTTTGCAAATAGATTTGTATGTAATGCATTTCAGCAGGTCCTGATGTTGCAAGTGAGGTGGAATGATTTTTCCAATAGAATCAGATGAATCTTATCTCTCTTGCTTTACTATACCTATTTTTCATCATTAGTACCTGCATGATACTACCTTCCCTGAAATTCTCACCTTCAAAAACAGTCAACCAACAATTTCTTGGGCTCATGGAAGAATCTGAGTTCACATCTGCTCTAAGAATGATCAAAGCCACTGATATTGCAAGCCCACTATCTTTTGATATCACTAGAAAGCTTTAAAAAAGGGGATGAGGGTGGTGATGTAGTGAAGTGAATAATCAGGGTGCTTATTTTGCTTATGAATAAATATAGGAAGCTGAGTATTTCTCACCTGTCTGAAATGAAAAGGGTGATTGCATTAAGGAAAATTCCTGAAATGGTGAATTTGATTGTTTGTATTAAAAAAATATATATATATATATATAATCCTTGGCTTGGACACCAGACTCAAAAAAAAATGAAAAATAACTTTGCACTGGGGTTCCCCAATCTAAAGGTTATGAGGGAAGGAGAAGGGAGGGAAGTGCCACTTGTGTTTGTTCACTACACATCAGATTTCTAAACTAATCTTTGAAACAACATTTGCTTTTATTCTTTCTGACTTAAGCTAATGGGATGAAAATAGCTTCAGAATATACCGTTTCTTCTCCAATTTCACATAGTCACAAATTCTCTATTAGACAGCTATGACCTTGAACAATCCAGTAAATATTTTTTGCTCTTTTAATTTTGCCTTACAGAAGTTACTTAGTTTGATGTCACTCATCACTACATAGAGCATGATGATTAGCTTTTAATTGGTTAATAATGAATGTACAGAATGGGAGTCTTCATGTGAATTAAAACACTGATCATTTTCAGCCTGCCTGGAAGAAGAGGTTTGGTAGTCTGTTACTTGTTAACCAGATATAATTCTTATCTGGAAAAGTAGATCAAAAGGAGAGATGCAAATGCAGTGGGGGAAAAAATAAAGTAATAGCGCAAGGTGCCTGGAGATAATAATCTGAAGCGGGGGGGCGGGGGGGTCCCCTAGTATGCCAGCGTGTGGAACTGTCCCAATTAAGTGACCACATAAACCAGCCTCTTACCTCTCTGGTCTGGCAAACTGTTTCTTCTCAGGCTGCTGTTTTTAGGTGGGACCTGAAACTAATGACTCCCCAAACAAACCCTTATTCTTTTTATTCAGAAGTAATATTGCAGGCAGTAACCTAATGAGACTGAAGGCTCATTCATTCGGTGCTTGCTCTGACACAAGCAGTGATAGCAATGACGCCTGAGGCTACGCAAATGGCCTGGAACAGGTATTTTTGTCTGTTTGAAACTCAACAGCAGAGAGCCAAATCTATGCGGTCTTTTAAAAGTAGAGTGCAGGAGAAATGTGGGTCAAAAGTGCTGAACTTTTGGCACATCCCCATGAATTCTTCTAACTAACACCAAGCAAAGAACAGAGAACAGCTTTTCACTGGGTTGTAAGGAATATCCTGGGGCAGGGGGACTATTTCTTCAGGGTGTTTATTAGAACGTGGGTTTTTTCCTCATTCCAGCAGATCTATGTATTTTGTAGAAATGATTCTGCTCTATTAATGTCTCTGTTGTGCCCCACACACCTAACAACAACAACAAACAAAAAAAATCTTTTCTAGAGGCCTGTCCTATCAGCCTTTTCTCTCAGATATTGTCTAAGAGTTTATATCAAATGTAAAGCAATCCTGAAGTCTCTCTTGCTTTCACATTCTAAAATGGCAACTTAATTTCAATGAGAGGTGTATTCTGGATAGAAGTATATTGTAAACACTTAATCCTCATTTTTCAGCAGCATTTTGAGGAATCTCTAGAGGGATATAGTTTTCAGGAATTAGACTGACTGAACTGCTTTAGTAAAACTTGGTTTATATCTCCTAAAAAGGTAATGGTCATTCAGATCACCCACAGAGGTATCTGGTATGTGTTGCAGGTAGTAACATGGAGTGTAAACAGACCCATTTGGCCAATTATAAAATGCAAATACCTTCATGTTTTTCATAAGTAAACAGAATCTGTGGACTGAGGAGTTTAAAGAGTTTGCATTGATGTTGTTTGATAATTTAATATATGGTTTTTTAAATCAACAGATACACATTTCTTTGCCACACTGGAGGGAAAAATAGGAAATCTGGAAGATATGTGCAATATAATTCCAAAGAAAATCTACAAGTGCTTCAAGACGTTAATGAACTAGATTTTAGTACACTTTGAGATGCTGGACGAACAGTAGGATTGCTTTAGACCCAAGTCTTGAGGCAACAGCGGAGTCCATGCTGTGTTTAGATAGCTACTTTACCAGTAATCACAGGCACAATTACACAGGCTGAGAGTAGCAGACAATCCCACTGTCTGTTGAATAGAGCCAAATGTTGGGAGCATACTGAAGGGATTGCCCAAAAGTGTCTGGGAGGTGAACAAATGAGCACTAGACATAGAGATGATTGCATGTACGTGCAGCAAAGGATTGCAGAGAAAGGGAGAGATGGCAGAAATAGTTTTGAAGATGGAAAAATAAAAGGAATGTTGTACTGCGAACATTACAGTGAACTGTTTTACATGCTGCTGGACAACTGGAGATCAGCAGATGTCCAGAAGCTACCTGCCAGCTGGTTCCTGCTGTTCTTCACAGGGTGAGGTGTATCTTGACTATGAAACCTAGATTCTAATAATGGAGGAAGAGAGTGCAAGAATTCTATTCAAAGTCATACAGCTGGAGAAAAAGCATTGGAATTTTTACAGTAAAAAAAACCCAAAACTACAAGTAGAAATATCTGGAAGATATTTGTGGTGGGTTGACCTTGGCTAGTTGCCAGGTGTCCATCAAGACACTCTATCAGCCCCCCTCCTCAACTGAAAAGGAGGAGAAAAATATAATGAAAGGCTTGTGGGTTGAGATAAGGACAGGGAGAGATCACTCACCAATTATTGTCATGGGCAAACCAGACTCAACTCAAGGAAATCAGTTTAATTTATTACCAATTAAATCAGAGTAGGGTAATGAGAAAAAAAAAAAAAAAACCAAATCTTAAACCACTTTCCCCCTACCCCTCCTTTTTTCCTGGACTCCACTTCTAATTTTCTCTACCTCCTCCCCCCAAGCAGTGCAGGGGGACAGGGAATGGGGGTTATGATAAGTTCATCACACGTTGTCTCTGCTGCTCCTTCCTGCTCAGGTGCAGGACTCCTCACACTCTTCCCCTGCTCCAGCATGGGGTCCCTTTCATGGGCTGCAGTTCTTCACTAACTGCTCCAGCGCTGGTCCCTTCCATGGGCTGCAGTCCTTCAGGAACAGACTGCTCCAGTGTGCACCCCCCGTGGGGTTGCAAGTCCTGACAGAAAACCTGCTCCAGCGTGGGTTCCTCTCTCCACAGGGCCACAGGTCCTGCCAGGAGCCTGCTCCAGCGCGGGCTTCTCATGGGGTCACAGCCTCCTTCAGGCACCCACCTGCTCAGGTGTGGGATTCTCCCTGGGCTGCAGGTGGAGATCTGCTCTACCATGGACCTCCCTGGGCTGCAGGGGGACAGCCTGCCTCACCAGGGTCTTCCCCAGGGGCTGCAGGGGAATCTCTGCTCCAGCACCTGGAGCACCTCCTCCCCCTCCTTCTGCACTGACCTGGGGGTCTGCAGAGGTGTTTCACGTATTCTCACTCTTCTGGCTGCTGTTCCACAACCATTTTTTTCCCTCCTTAAATCTGTTATCCCAGAGGCACTACCACTGTCGTTGGTTGCCTCGGCCTTGGCCAGCGATGGGTCTGTCTTGGAGCCGGCTGGCATTGGCTCTATCAGACATAGGGGAAGCTTCTAGCAGCTTCTCACAGAAGCCACCCCTGTAGCCTCCCTGCTACCAAAACCTTGGCACACAAACCCAATACAATATTTAAAAGTATAATGTAAACTCAGGGTAGTTTTGCCTTAATGTATTTAAATCCTATACATTTTTTATACGAAATGGTATAAAGAAGTCAGCCCAGTGGGAAGACTAGGATGAGAGGGGGAACCAAAGCCAGATTTCAAGGCAGAAAGATTAAACATGACTCAACATGCCCACTGTAAATTTCAAAATTTATTAACAGACCAAGTCTGCTCTTTACCTGTTTAAATCTGCCTCCTGCCTGCTTCTGTTATGGCTCTAAACATTGCTTCCACACTGCAGCAGTACCCTCCTTTTTTGTTCTTTTATTTTTTCTAGTTCTAATTTGGTATTGCTTTTCATGTTCTTGTATTTTATGTCTTCATGTAATATTTTAGAATTAGGATCTACTATGTAATTTCAGCCCTGTGTCATTAAAACTTGTTTCTCTCTCAGCAAGTTTGCTTTGCAATTACAGAATGTTCACAAAACTTCTCCTGTGGTCAAATATAGGTCTCCTTTTCTCCAGTAAAGATAAGTTTCAGAACTGTCTGTGGAGCACATGCCCAATATTGCATTGTGGAACCCACCTGAACTGAAAGGTCACTTGATCAGTTAATACAATCTCTTCTGTGGTTCTTGACACTCAGTCAAGACCAAGAAACTCGTTAACTCCCTTTCTGATTTTTTTTTTTTTTTCCTGAGGAAGTATGTATTTTCTGCAGAAAAAAAGCTATGGATCTCCTTTGCCTTGCATAGGCCTAACCTCTGCTTCTTAACAAATGGGTTTCGGTGGAACTTCTGGACCACTGTTCTCAGGCAAAGGCCATCTATTCATTTTAGTCCACAAACAGCTGTAACAGGACTTACTTAGGGCCATGAGTACTGTCCTACCTCCACTGAAGTCAAGGGAGAAGGCTCTGTTTTCACTTTATACAAGTGACACAAGAACTGCATAATTTCTTTCTCAGCAACTTCCCAATATGAATCTTCATATGTTTTCGAAGGCAGGTGGGCATTGTCACTCTCTGAACATGAAAAGTCAGTAGCTTGCTTTTGTTCTAGTAGTAAATCAGTGTCAGAATTTAGAATTCACGAAAAATGCTCATCTCTGGCCCCTGTGCAACAGGTTTTGTTCTCTCTGGCAAAATCAGATAGTTTTACAATACACCTACCTCTCATTTTTCTTTTCCCAAGAAAACAAGATTACCACTGCTGGTTTCTGTTACATTCTCCATCCCATAGGATGCTCGACATACCAGGTAATGGGCATTATTTTCACAGTGAATGTATGTTGTTTGACTGTTCACATGGTTAGTCCCATCAGAGAGAGTGTTCACAAAGCAAGGTTCCCTGCGAGAAAAAGAACTGTGAAGTTTTTGGTGTGTTTTTTTGACAACACTTTTCTCACATGAAAGTCAAGGAAGACTTAATTTCCAGTTTCTGGAGTCCACTTTTTCTTGTCCTATGACCAGTTTGATTCAATCAATGTCTCATTTTATATCTAAGATCTCTTCTTCAAATCATATGTGCATATAGCCCATTTAGGAAAAGGAAAGACGCCTCTTACTGCTATGTCCTGGAAATCTTTTCTTTCTGTGTGGATTCTTTTATTTCGCTCTGAATGCTACATTAGAAACAGATGGCAATCTGTGATTATTTATGGGTGTTTGCACATCTTGGGTTTATTTTCCAAGGAAAGTAGCTTTATGTAAGTATGCTGTGTATGTTGGCCTGTCTGACTCAAATCTAATAACCAACTTTTTCCGTTTTCAGCGAAATTAGAAAAGAGGGAGCAGGGAATAAAGAAGTGGGGTGACAGAAGTCTCTTAAAAATTGAATGCCTAGGATTTTGTGAAAATTGGTATCCAGAGAGAGACTGCAATCCTTTGAATATTTGGTTGTGCAAAAGTGATGGACCAGAGGATTCACCTCAGAACCAAGTGGACAGTGAACACTTTTACCTAAATTGATGGTTGGGTTTTTTTTCCTGTATTTTTATGCAATGTTCATGAGTCACTTTTTTTTTTCCTATTTTCTTTATTTTGTGTGAACGTGTCTTGTTTCTGGGTTCTTTGGCCCTGAGAATGTAAGTTAATGCCTTGGCATACTTTGAAAGGGAAGATTTTATATCTGATCAGTAACTCAAAGGTTTGCAAGTCTGATGGGATTGCTAGTTTGTTTGGTAGGTTTTTTACATCATATGTCCCCTCCCAAGAAAAAAATCAAAACAGATACTGCTTTAGCAGCAGAATTTTACTTCTGTTTTACACAGTTCATGAGTTTTTTGGAGTAAAAAAAATCCTTGAACAATTCATGAGTCGTGCCACTTAACAAGAGGTTTGTTGTTGTCTTTTCTGTTCTGTTGTGAAAACTTTGTATGCAAAAGTGTGTCTGGGGGAACATCTGTTTTGATGGATTTATTACAGTGTATATGTTCTAGTGTGTTAAGACTATAAGAGGCATGACCAAAGGGTAAATTTTACTTTCAGGTCTGGGTGCACCAAACAACTTGTAATGCTAACAATACACTCTGCTTCCAGTATGGAGAGGTTAAAGGTTTCTCCGGAATATGTTTCTGTGTCAGGAAACCCAATTCTGGCTAGAGCTTCTGAGTACTCTTCACATATAAATGAATGTGACATGCAGGGTGAAATTTTGATCCTACTGTCATTAACCAAGCTGTTAGTTTTTGCAGAATCTAGGGTTCATGACTAGTCTCGTTGTTTCTTATACCTGTGTCATATATACATCTGGACATGACCTTTATCTTCACTTGCTAAGTCCAAAAGAAAAAAAATGCCACTGCCTTAATGTTTTCTTTTTTTCTTGCTATTAGTTACTGAGGTTTGCCTTTCTTTAATTAGTAAATACAAGACTTCGGATTGCCTCCACTTCTCCTGAAAGGGATCTTTAAGGATGCAGAATGGAATAAGCTGAAGAATAGAGAGGGACAAAATGGAAGTAGTGATCTTGGGTCCATATATTGGGTATAGAAGTTTGCCCATCCCTCTCCCTCCAAGTTATCTATGAGGACAATGCAACTAAATATTACTATAGTAGGAGAAACAGGATTGGAATGAAAGCAAGGGATCACTTTAGTTTCCCTCATGAACCAAATTTCTCAGTTGAAACTAACTGATTTTTAGATAATACATTCCATCTGAAAAACATCAAATCAAGAACTTCAGGACTAACAAGGTTTCTGAATAATGCTGTCTAAGGTGAAGTCTTTCCACCTCTCTCTGTTTGTGTTCTGCCAGGACAGTAATGTTCTGTGTTGTGGCCTGTTTCACTTAAAAAAACAGTGCCCAAATACTCTCTTTGTCCCCTGAACACAGAAGCAACTGGAAAATACTTAAGTTTTGTTGCCAGTTAGAAAATACCATGTAGTAGCTCCCTATTACTTCTGAAATATTAAAGGACAGCTTAAAAAAAACCCAAACAACCAAGGTATGCAAGCCAGTTCTTCAGGACTGTTTTCCATGATAAGCAAACAGGATTTTACTGTAAGTTGCTGAATGCCTAATCCTTCCTATTATGCATTACAGTCTCTATGTTTGTTTGGGATGAAAAAGGAGAAATGCATCCTGTTTGGATTTGGAATACAGTTTGCAACGCTTCATTAGTAAAGCTAAGTAATGCTGATTATCTTAAATAGCTGTCATGGAACAGAGTGTGTAGTCATCTAAATCACTGGTGCCAGATTCTGGGTTTAGTTTTTTGTGTTCTTCTAGACAATGTGGCTATATGCAACCTATTCCAACTGGGGAACCTTGTCAGCAGGTACTTGGATGAGGAGTTATGCAGCATGAGGACATTATTTCAACAGAATTAGAACATAAATACCTTTTCTGCTCTGTCTTGGATTTATCCAGCTCCTCAGAAACTGAAAAGTTTTCACAGAAAAGAGCAGGGGCATAATCCTTTGGGCTGTAGGGGACAGCAGGGTCCATTTTCCTTGCTCTTGTTGGTTCAAGAAAGGAGGAGACAGCAGAGAAAAAGCAGATAAAAAACACCACACAAAAAAAAAAAAATCAGGTATTTCATCTGGGGTTTTTTTAGTGTTTTTTGGCTAGGAAAACCCTGATTTAATCGTTATTTTTGCATTGGTTTGTAGTCTTGACTTGTATTAAGAGATTTTCCCATTCTAACAATCTTTTTGCCTGCTGTACATCCACTTACAGGCACAACAGACATGTCATCAGCATCAGCAGATTCTTTGTTTTGCATGTTTCTGAATGTGTGTGTGTCTTTCCAAAATCTGGCATAGAAATACAGGATGCTTTATATGTGATTCTATGGAGCTTTGTTTCTTCTTATGGCAGTTAAAAACTGGTTTTTTGTAAAGTTATAGAGAACAGTTTCAAAAGTAAATAGTGACAGATTAAAGTATGTGCTAAATTCTGTTGACTAGAATGCTTTTCCAGCCTAGAAAAGAGAGTTCGATATATGAATCAGGCCAAATTGTGCTTACTGTTACAACAGCAAATTTTTCAGGTTTTAACCTTATCACTGACAAGTTACACATCTTTCAGTAATAGCTCTACACATAGAAAGATTAATATAATGAGAATCATGAAACGACAGATGTGCCTCAGAGGTGTCATAAATATATTTGAAAAGGACCTTCCATTCTTTCTGTGCACAAAAAGTTGTTTGAGGAGGGAGGAGGAAGGAGAATTTGGTAATGATCATGATTGTTATTATTTAACACATATGCTCAGCACTCTGTAAGCAGTGTATTCAGCTGGAGAATCATAGGCATTCCATAATGATTGATTGCTTTTGCAAGTCTTGAGCCAAATCAAACCAGCTCAGTTATGCATTGACAACACATTAGACAGGGAAAGTCAGACTTTTCATTGTGTAAATTTCAAACACAGTGAACGAATTTGCTGCTAGTTTCATGCTAGTAAAAATAATCTCTGTTGTTGGATGTATGCCTTTTGAATTTTTGTGGGATTTTTGTTTTTGTTTTCAAGGTATCTAGCTAGCTAATACTTTTGGTAATGTGCCAATAAAAGTAACTTTTTTCTAAGTTTTGAAATCATAAAGCAGTAGCTATTATACGCTATCTGATTTGAAATTTTAATATATCATGCTGTATGTACTACATTGCACTCTAATTTTGTTTATAGTATTTGATTATCATGTCAATTTACATCCAGGGTAGAAGAAATTGGCTGGATATCAAGCAATAAATTTTAATAGGTTCACCATCTGCATCATTTGGTATGGCATTCAGTGATTTTTGTCCTGATGTGACAAACAAGTTATCATTCTTTAGGCACTGCTGATCTTCAGTTTTGCATGACTGAGCTAACTATGTGTTGCTCAGTCCCTGATGTCTGATCTGCACATTATAACAACCTCTTAGAGGTAGACATGATGTGAAATACCAAAATGGCACAGGTATACTCTGCAAGAGCTACCACTTCCAAAATTTTTGCTATGTTCAGAGGCTAGTGGTACAAAGGAACGTCTGTCAAGAACTAATTGCCTGATCACCACTCATTAGCGGTGCTCAGGGATTCAGACAGACTGAAAAATGTGGAGAGGTGATAGAAATTGTGTATCATGATCGATAATCCGTAGTAAATGGCTTGGATTTTAGCGCATGCATCAGATTCTTGTCTGCACATTTTAACCTTAGGGACAACCACAGTTTATGATAGTTGAATGGAGGGCACTCCTCAGCGGGGCAGTGCTGCCTGAAATCCCTGCCACATTGTAGGCTGCCGGACCCCAAAGCCAGGGTTTGCAAGGCAGCCACAGCAAATGACATCAGTACTGTCTGATGTTGTCTCTGTACCAGAGAGCTTGAGAATCTCCCTGTGCGGAATGCTTTTGTCTGTTATGCCCCTGTCCTGATCATTTGGTCTGTGCCTGTAGGCCTCCTATGGTGCTTACAGTATGCTGATGCAGTAGTCTCCCTCCTGCTCTAGATTTTTGGATGGCTTACCAGCCAGCTGCATGTTAAAGTCTGGGAGGAAGTGCATCGTGGGTACTATTAAGCAGTTAGAAAGCAGTGAGCAGGTTTGCTGTCTTCCTTTGAGTGGACCACTGGAATGTGCACACTTCTGCTCTGCTTGTGCTACAACCTTCGCCCTGTCCTGGGTCAACAGCAAAGTAGAATATGCTGCTCTGTGCCACGTACTTGGAGAGTATCAGAGCCAGAGGAGAACAAATCTGTAAATCTGTAGTGTCTTTCACCAAAGGACTGAGGAACGCAAAGCAGGCAGTACAGTCTGGACAAACCCAGCAATTGCATGCATTGCTCAGTATGAAGTTTCTGTTTCTGTTACCACTTAGTCTTGCTACTACAACAATGCCAAATTTTACCTGCATTGCCGTGCAACAGAGACATCCAAACCAGGTTTTTGTATATTAAGTGATATGTAAGCCTCTTGAAATGTAATGACCAATAGCAGAGTTATCCAGCAGTAAAAGAAAGAGTTGGGGAACTCCTGGGGTGGGAGATACTTTATCCCTCATGCTTAGCCTTTCTCATTTTAAGACAAGTCAGAATTCAGTATGCCCAGATAAAAAGATTTCACAGAGCCTGCAAAGATTGACAATGAACGTGCAGAAGAGCAACAGTTAATTAAGAAACATTATTTACAGTGTTCTGCATTCAGAACTAACAGTTTCTTTCATTGTATTGCTTTTATATATAAAGAAACTTTATTTGTTTTACTATCATGGAAAAAAAGAAGAAAGCAAGCAAGGGAAAATAACCAGGTCATGATAATATATTGAGGAAGGCTACAGGAATAATACAGAAAATGGAGAATAAACAAAACACATAACCTTGTTATGCTGAGAATTTGACAGTGTTTGCACAATGCTTCAAATGAGAAAGTTAGGGAAGGGAGGTGAAAGGAAGACAGACCTTCATTTCTTATAAGCAGCCCAATTTCTGTTTAAACACTGGAGTGGAAGCTTAAGTGACTAGCATGGAATGGAACAAGCAGTCCAAGCACACTATAATCCCTGAGGTTTTTTGCCGACATCAGCTAGTGGAAGAGAGAGAATCAACATCTTTTATTACTTTACGTTTAAATTGTGGCTGTCTACAGCCCATGACCAGCTGTCATCTTGCAGCTTTCCTTTGCTTGCTGTCAGAAGTTGAGTGGATAGGCCCCTGGAAAAATTTTCAATCATTAAGTAGCCTGAACTGTAAATCTATGTTTATCCAGATTTAAGCAACTCATTTCATTTAGATAACCCAATACTGCAAACACAGATAATATATGTTTACAAGCCATACAGTTATCTGTAGTGCTTTTCTTTGTTCTTAAATGGATACTTCCAAATTCCAGCCAAGATGCAGTGAAAGGGTTGGGTTTTGATCTTGTAGCTCTGAAGGGAGCCAAGTGCAAAGAATTTCACATGATTCATGCTGCTGAATAATTTCTTCATGTCAATAAAGAAAAATAAAAACATGACTCATTCTTGTAACAAAGATTTTTTAGAGTGGCATAGATGTATGCTAACATCAAAGGAATCTGCCAAAAGTTGATTTTACTCACCAGTATCAGTGTTATTTGTTCCACATAGGCACACAAGGAGGCGAGAGTCTTTTATTTTTTTTCCCCAGTAAGATGAAAAAACAAACCTCATTTAAACTTTTTTTTCATATGCAATCTGATATCATTATATAAAGAGCCAAATTCTGCCAGTAGGTTACACTTATGAGCTTTTCATGAGGTCTAGAGTTCTTGTAGATCCTTCATAAAATAAATACATTCCACTGTTGTCACAACACCTTGATTTCAAGTTCTTGATAAATGAACCAGTTGAATGAACCCGGGCCTATTAATGCCAAAAATCTAGCAAAAGGATTGAATGATTTGCTAGATTTAAGCTTCTAATCTTTCCTTTTCTCCCCTGCTATTTTATACTGTGCCCAAAAGCTATATTATGCTGTAATTACTGTCATTTGCTGTGAGACACAGGGAAGGGAAGCAGATAAAATCTAGCATGGACATGGCAACAATTTCTTCTCATTTTGCTGATGACTGTCATTCAGTTTCTCGGTTTCATGTTCTCCTTGCTTTCACCTTAACTCCTTTGGTTCAATTTTGAAATAAGAATATGAAGGATACATATTTCAAAACTGAGGGCTTTTTTCTTCATCATGTTTGGGGCTAAGTCTTTTTGGTTTGGCTACTAAAGATGAATTGGGGAATCTTATGTAAGCTGCTAAATTGTAAAGAATTGTTGCATTTAAACATAGTTTGTATTGTGGTAACCTGTAGGAGAACCAGCCATACCCTTTCTTCCCACTGTGCTAAGTATAAAACAAAAACCAGTCTAATGAGCTTACAAATGCTAAACAAAAATTCCTCATGAGCAGGATATAAACTGGTTTCTGAGTCCATAAGAGCAGGACTGGAAACATTTAATTGTACTATTAAGGAGAGAATCATGACATTTTGTTAGCTTAGTGTGTATGACAGAAAGATCTTCGATCACAGCTGCTTCTGAAATACTGTATATCCGTGATGCTTGTAGAAAGAGGGAAATTATAGTTTGTACTCTAAAAATGGCTTATGTTTGTCAGGCTATGGCACTTTTTTTTTGAAGATTGTTACTTGCATTAACTGAACAAACAAAGCTAATCAGTTTTGGTCTCTGGATTCTCCATAAAATATTCTAGGCATGGACATTTTACCAGTGCTGACTCTACTTTTTTTTTTTTTTTTTTTAACTTTTGAAAAGTAATTGCTAGTCCTGGCACTGCTTCCCTGGGGCTAGGATCCTGCATTTAAATTACTGACTTGTCTAACTCTTCATGACAAAGATGCTGGCAGGCAATATTAGCATTTCAATTGCTGTGAGTACCCTTCTGATACCATTGTTTTTCTAGAGACTGGAAAATTCATCAATGACTCTTATGTAAATAAGGACTTATTGGCATGTTTTCCCAAGTTAAATGATTTCCCATTTTCAAGATGGGATTATTGCTTAGATCTTTGAAATCCATACCATGTTATGATAAGGAATAGTGTAAGAGAACAGCAATCTTACTTTATGACATTATGTGCTTCATCTAATTTGAGAACATTTTTATATGAGTATTTAGCATGTGTGTGCTTCTTCCCATCTACATTGTGTTTTTGATAAGGAATTTTTAGTTTCTTGCAGCAAGTTTGCTGACAAAAATTCCAGATGATAGTCTAATTTCTATAGAGGATATTCTTACCTTTTACAAGTATTAACAAACTCTGGCTTTCAACAATCCTATGGAATAAGCAAAACAATATAAAAATTAATACAGTGGCCATTGCAAGAGTGTTGTAACATACACCTCATTGTGCTTCTCTTTTCTTTCTGTGCTTTGTCATAAATGTGTGTCTCTCCTTAGACTGAGATACTCCATAAAAATAAAACTGCTCAGAGTTTTCTACTTAGCAGAATAAGCAATGACATCTATTTGCCAGTCAGCTGCTGCATAGTGTGATTAAGAGAAAATGCTCAATTCTCATAAGGATGTTGATTATTCCCCAACTTTAGCTCAAATGACTAGTTGCTGATTATATTCTAATGTGTTAAAATGCTTTTTCCCAGAATTTCTGTATTTAGAGATAGTGGTTAAGGGGGGGGGGGGGGGGGGGGAAACAGTATGTTTTTTATAAAGCAACAATTAATTGTGGTTCTGTGCAAAGACTCCAGTGGGAGTCTTCAGTATTGAGAGGTGATTCTTAGCATAACCTGGTCCAGCCATAATTGGCTGCATGATTCTTTGTTTGCACTGATGACTTTTTGCAATGTATCTAGAAGAGCAGAAAAAAGTAGTTGTATAATGTAAGAAACTACCATCAGTTTGAAATGCTGATGAACGGTGGATGTATACATGCATTTAGAAAAGGTAAAACATTAGTGAAATAGTAACACAATAATGGTTTCAGAAGGGTTGTAAAGATACTTGCTGAAAGTAAACAATGTCTGGTGGAACACAAGCTTATAGTCCTATGGTCAAAGTGTACTTGGTGGCTTTCCATTAATTTCCCTGTTCAGTTCAACAATATCCAATCCTTGAAAACTTAATGCTGAAAGATTCTGATCTACAGAGACCCCCTCAAAACTGAGAAGCTATGTTAAGTGCCACACTGAATTAAATACATAATTTCCTGTTACAAGCATACATAGGATTGCTCATCCTTGTTGAGACAAAGAAGTCTTTCACAAACTTCCACCAAATTGATTTTGATGACTTGCAAATAATTTTAAGAATCAGCATTTTAGATATTTAAGAGCCAGTTAATAGCACTGATATATGGCAGATGTACATATATTTTCAAGTAAAAGAAATGAACCATGCGAGTGGCTCAATACTTTGTGAAAACCAAAACTAAAGTAAGTGTCCTGTTTTCAGCTGTGGTAGAGTTAATTGTCTTCCTAGTAGCTGGTACAGTGCTATGTTTTGAGTTCAGTATGCAAAGAATGTTGATAACACTGATGTTTTAAGTCATTGCTAAGTAATATTTAGTCTAAAGTCAAAGATTTTTCAGCTTCTGGTGCCCAGCCAGTGAGAAAGCTGGAGGGGCACAAGAAGTTGGGAGGGGACACAGCCAGGGCAGCTGGCCCAAAGTGGCCAACAGGGTATTCCAGACCATGGGATGTCACATCTAGTGTAGGAACTGGGGGGGGGGGAAGGGGAACGTGGCTCGGGGACTAAGTGGGTGTCAATCGGCAGGTGGTGACCAATTGCCCTGCGCACCATTTGTACATTCCAATCCTTTATTATTATTGTTGTCATTTTATTAGTGTTATCATTATCATTATTAGTTGCTTCTTTTCTGTTCTATTAAACCATTCTTATCTCAACCCATGAGTTTTACTTCTTTTCCTGATTTTCTCCCCCATCCCACTGGGTGGGGGGTGAGTGAGCCAGCGTCTGCATGGTGCCTGGTTGCTGGCTGGGGTTAAACCACGACAAACGCTCCTCAGAACATTACATAGGGGAAGAAGGGGAGAAAGATGAGGCAGGATCAAAATTCACATTGCAACTTTTGCTATAGAGCTGAGCTGCAAGTGCAGTGCTGATTTTGAGATGGGCAGATAGATCTGCATCTCTCTTACTCTCTTAGACGTAGAGAAGTTTCATCCTACAACATGGTCCAGACAACATCTCTGTTTAAAATTTTTATCAGAATAAGTATGTCCATTCAAAACATTGGGGTTTTTTTTTTGTTTGTTAGTTTTTATGTTGTGTTTTGGTTTGGGTTTTTTTAATGAGATGGCAACTAAGAGGGAGGAGCTAGTTTGTTTCTTCTGTTCAAGAAGTGTCTCAATCAAAATCTTTTGCAAAGGATAGAATCAGGTCAAGAAGCTAGCATGTGATTATTATTACTTCTTCCCATAAGGTGTTCCTTCATCTGGGAGAAGCTGAAGTGAAACTAAATGAACTCCTGTTGCTGTAGTTGGGGGAGTTTTGGGAGTCAGGGGAGTATTTTGTGTTTCTTCTCCTTGTGATAGGCTGGAAATGAGCAATATCTGACAGCCAAATGAAAACAGAAGGAGTGAAATCTAATGTTGCCAGCTCAAAAGGACCTCTGCACTTCAGAAACAATGGTTGTTTTGTACACCTTGTGATAAAAGGGGAAAAAAACACAACTTGAGACAAATGAAATTTGAAACTTTCAGCCTACCTGTCCTAAAAACTTCCAAGCCTAGCACAATGTTCCCTTTGAGTCTACTGCTGTGCTTTAAAGCCTGTATTGTGTTTCATGATGAGTGATTCATTACATATTATCTCTTAATCTTGGAAAGAGTTTGAATATGACAGGAAGAGAGAGGGGAGTGGTTTTGGTCACATTGGTTTGACAGATTTAGAAATGGAGTTGACACTGAGGCATATCATAAAAATAAAGATGGCGGAACACTTAAGGCAGCTCTGTGACGTTTAGTGTGTTTACAAACTTCTGGAAAAGTCCTAAAACCAATAAAAAGCCACAGAAAATTAAAAATTCAAGGGACCACTCTTGAAAGTGGTGAAATCACTGTTTTGCAAATGTCTCTTAAAATCTCCTTGTGTCATCTGTTTCCAGTAAATGATTACCACGTAACTTAGGATGGTTGGAGAAAATTTCTTCTCCTTTTATTGCAATAGCTCTGTACCCATTCCAAAATGGCAGACAATAAGTCCCAGCACTCTGAAGGTGAGGAATCCTGATTTATCTGGCCATAGTACCAGCTATGGAGCTTTATTGAATCAAGCTGTTAAGAGCTCCTGCTTTTAGTTCTACAGGTTTCTGGTTTGAGAGGTCAGAGTTAATCACAGATATTATGTCAGTGTAATGTGTCCCCATGGTATCTTTAATCATGTCATGAAAACCCTTCAGCAATGCTACCACACACAATGATAGAACAAAATAAATTAAATTAAAAAATTGGTGAACAATGTTTTCATGTGTTTGTTTCCAAATACGCATTTCCCTTAGGAAATTGTGTATGGCTGAGTGGTGCTTAATTCCACAAAAATATTTATCTGGGCAACAACTGGAACATTATACTCAAACTTGCTGCAGGTGACTGAAGTAATGGTAAGGCATGAGTGCTAAGATATCTTTTTTTTTTTTTTTTATCAGCCATAATACAGATGGGCAGTGGAGGTTACAGGAAAGCAGCAAGCCAGAAAATCAGTGATATACTATGGATGGGATAAAATGCTGCCTGTTTTCTTGTATGAAACAAATTTACTGTGTGCCATAACAATGTAACTGAACACTTTTCCACAATCCATTTAAAATCTTGGACAAGACATAATGGATAAAAAGAAAACAAGAATGATTTATAATGAATTGCACTTAAGAAAATCTGGCTGGATATTCTACCTCTTTTTCTCCAACTATAAAGTTATGGTGGTTTTTTTTAAGAAAGAAGATATATCAGACTGATTAATAAATTGCAATCAATTGCAATGCCTAATTATCTCCTTAGGAGGTTTGACGAGAAAGTAATGGATGAAGCATGTTTTTCTCTCAGCATGAGAGGAGCTGGCTAGAACAGCTTCATAGCTTAAAATAAACAAATCTTTGCTTTAACTGAGGAAAGGAGCAAAGTCTTAAATAACAAGTGTGCATCTGATTTTCTTGCTTAAATCAGGTAAAGCCAAGAGTGTGATGTTTGTGTGCAAATAACTGAAACAGTGGTTTAGAGATTAATGTCTTTAAAATTCTCTCAAAATCCCAGTAGAGATTATATTTCTGTACAATATCCCAGGGGGGGGAAAAAAAAAAAAAAAAAAAAGTGAAATATTAGGGCGTCTTGTTAGAATTTTGACATATGCAGTAAGTGGTTTATAGTTCCCAGTGGTAGAGATGGAACTGTTAAAGCAGTCTAAGCTCATAGTCCAAGGGAAAATATCATCAGGTTTTTAAGGTCATTGTATGGTTGCTCTATTGGAAAAAATTATTGAAATTTATCCCCTTTTATTAAATACAACTGGCTTTATCCTTTTTCTTCCCTCCCAACATACCAAAAAGGGAATTTCTGAGCTCGGAAATAAAACCCCACCTCAGCTTTTTCTTTGTGGTTTAAGTGACCCATTTCATTTTGCTTTTTTCAGTAGCTTAAGAGTAGACACAGGGTTAGTTCTCTTGTAATTCTGATTTTCATATGCAAACAGACAAAATGGGAAGTATCTGAAAGAGATACTTAGCATAGCAGTCCATGTAACAGTTGCTGAAGGGTGCTGTTGAATGGGATGTGTCTTGTCAGGCTTCTGTATGAGGAAGAGTTCAGTAAGAAACAACAGTTCAGCCTGGAAAAGAAAGGATTAAGAGGTTCACAAAATTATAAGAAAAATCAAGGACGCAAGAACAAGGGGGCATCAAATGAAACTGAAAGGAGCTAAGGTCAAAACAAAAGGAGATAAATTTTCACACAGTAAATATCTGGTCCATGAAACTCCTTGCCTGCTGAAGTTTTAACTTGATGTAGGGACTAGACAGATCAACAGGAAAGAACCATTCAAGATAGGGATGAGGCAGGGGAAGAGGGATGGGAAGAGAAGGTGCTGCAAATAGTTAGAAGCTTTAGGAGGAGAATCTCATGCTTGTCCTGCCTTACTGTTCTGCTTCCACTGTTGGAGACAAAATAGCGCGCTAGAGGGGCCTTCTGACTTAGTGTGCCTCTTCTTATTTACTCCTTAGCTTTTGGTGCATAGATCGGCATAAACCACAAATGGTATGAGAACATGCTAATACACTTAGCTGGTAAATGTAATATGGGCCCAAGGAGCACAAAGGAGCACACAAGGCATTGCTTCTCTAGAGTTAACAACCCACCAGGGAGAGGTTGGATAGACCCTTGTAAACATTATGGCTAATTCCACTCGCCAGTATGAGTCTCAGACCTCAGCTGAGAAGCAGTAAATTCTGATGCTGTCACTGACTAGGGGAACATATTCCATTATGTTATGTCTGGAAAAATCAAAAAGCTAGGACAGAGGTCTTCAGAGAAAAATCTAGCTGGACTTTCTCTTTAATGCCTCCCTTGTAAGAAATTTTTTTAATGAATATTCTTAAGTGTTTGTAGAAATAAACAAAACCAGATCACCTTGAAAGATGGAAAGCTTAGTAAGGCTTTTTACTCTTTGTATTGTCTTCATTCACAAATCTCAAAATACTGTAGAAAAATAGGTAATCATTAGCTTTCCACTCTAACACATGAGCTAACTAATCCACAAAATTTTCTCACTCAGTGTGCAACTTATTTCATCATTCAGAGAAAACAAGTTTGTTGATCTTCAACAGTTGTTCACTAGACCATGAACTATTTAAAATACTTTGATTTAATGTTGTGGATACTTTTTTTTTTTTTCCATCTCTTGTGTGCATGCACACGTACACAAAGACTGGTAGGCTGCATGTCTATTCTGTAGCAAGCAGCTCTTTGGTAATGTGCTGATGAAAAGATAGTAATTGGCAGGTCTTAATTAACTGTCAAAAGCTTCCCTGTTGATTTCAGTTGTAATCTCTGTTAGGCATTAGAGAACACACTATCAGCTAGACACGCACAGCATATATGCTACATGATAAGGACTAGTTTACAAACCATGTTCATATTTCTGCAGTTGACTATACTGTGGTGATTCTCTGAACATAAGTAGCCTGGCGCAATCAATACAGAGTTTTATGTACTCAGTTTTCCTTAAGAATGAGGAAATAAAGTGATTTAGCTGCATTTTGGGCTCCACATGCTCTTCTATTTTCCCATCCTATTACATTTGTGATATCTATTGACCTTCCAGCGTCCCTGATATGGTGCAGGAAAAACTGGGGGTCACTGAGAAGAAATAGCTCATTGGAAGACAATGAGGCAAATTAATATTTTGGTTGTTTTCAGCTTTAAAGATTTTCTTTTAAATAAACAGAAATCCTAAAGTTCATGACTGTATGATTCTTTTATAGTAATACCAGCTTCTACTCTCAGGAATCTTGCTGTTCTGTCATGGCCCACGTACATCAGGGACTTCCTTTTTTTGGATCAAATTCATGCAAGGCGGCAGAACATTTTGGTGCATGGGTCTTCTCTCCTGTTAGATTTACCTGGGGAGAAAAGGTGCCCACTTTAACTTCTTGTTTTAGCACATAAGAGTCCTGTCATGGAGAATCTGGTTATAATCTGCATACTCTTTCCTAAGGGAAAGATAGGCAACCTTTCACAACAAATCTATTCGTCATACTGTGTATGATGTGATGATGTGAAGAAATCCTCAAAATATTTCTGGAAGAGAGCTAACAAAAAATTGCATATGGGTACTGTAGGCTGAATAGTCTTATTTATCCCTGTTGCTCCGGATATGCATTAAATAATTGTCTTTTATTACAGTGGTGGATCCTGGGAACTACAGAACAACGATTTGCATCTCCAGTGAGATGGTAGAGTCTATGCTAAAAAAGCATGGGATCTGTAGGGGAAACCCTGTTTTGCTAACTTGCTGGCGTGCAGTTAAGGAGGATCCTGACAGTATAATATATTTGGGTTTTTTAAAGTCTTTGATAAACATCAAAGTTTATTAAATAAATCGTGATGCTATTGGATGAGATTAAATTTTCTTTTATGTATTGGAAAGCTGGTTAAAGAATAGGAATTAAGTGATGGGACAAAATCGTCATCTCTCATGATGAAGAGTAAAAAGACAGAATAGGGGGTCCAGAAGAGGCAGCAAAATTCCGGGCACAGCCAGAGAGAGAGAAATGGGAACAGAATAGAAAGCAGTATTTTGTGACTAAATGAAACCTTGGTGTGCCTAACTGTAGGCAGCTTTGTTTTCTGCATCTCAAGAAAGATGGGATGGAAATAGAGAAGGTGCAGAGAATGGCAACTGAAATGACTAAAGATGTGGACACTGTCTTACAAGGAGACTAAAAAAATCTGCGACTCTTCAGTCTAGACAAGAAAAGGCTGAAGTAAGGGACACAACCAAGGTTTATAAAATCATCATGATGAAGTGAATGAAAGGTTGGTGTTCACCAAATCCCTCGGTGCTAGAACTAACTGGTACTGGCTGATACTGGTGGAACGTTGGTTTAAAACAAAGGATTTACTTTTCTGTAAAGATAGTTACGAACTTCTGGAATTTGTTGCCACAAGAGGGTGAGGTGACAGATGGACAGTATCAGCAAGTAGTAGAAGGAATAAGAGAAATTCCTTTTGTAAAAGGAGTAAATTAGTGATTACTCATTAAAGGGAACTAGCAGCAGTTGTGGATGCAAGGGAACAACAAGGCCAGTGGACTGTACAAAAGGACAAAGCTTATTTGTTCTCCTTAATAGTGTCTTGTATGCCACTGTCCAGAGCAGAATATGAGGCTTGACTGAGTAATTTCTTACTCAATAGGGCATTCCTTATGTTCTTATAGAAGAAAATGTGTTTCAATTTCTCATAAGGAAATGTAGCTGTGAACCATGAAAGCTTTCTTGCCTAGTTAACTTTGGATGAGAACATATATTTTGACATATGTTCTCCTTTACAGCAGAGACTGGGTATTGGCTGTGTTTCAGATTGTATCCTTTCACTTCAAGTAACTTATCTCCTTGCTTCAAAATTCTAATGAGTGCACCCCGAGTTCTTTGATTCTGTAACATTCTTGAAGAAGTCCACAAGAGTCCCCAGTGATTTTGCAATTATTTTACAGCAAGCCAAATACTTTTGGCACTCTTAGTCCATACATATCTCTGGAGATCAAAACTTACATATAAAATGTAACATTATGCTGCTTCATCCTAACTGGGGTTCTCAAGCCAGTGCAAATAAGAGCCCCATGCCCTGCATCCAGTGCTAGCAGAAGATGTTGAAATGCCATTATATGAGACAAAACACGCTGATAAAACCCAAGACAACAATAAGCCAACCTAGGTTCAAAAAAAAAAAGTCCTATTTCAAGCGAGTAAAGATGCTAATCATTATTTACCCTGAACAGATGGAGCACATAAATTGCTTTTGCTGTTTCCCAGGCACAAACAGAAGTTAAAAAAATACTAAAAACCCAAGTCACAGATAGAAAGCTAATAATGACAAGAGATAAAAGTTTTGCTTACAAATTCCTGAAAACAGTATCAATATCTCTGACAAACAATGAATTGCCTGTCAGTATCTTGCCATTTGAAAAGTTTTTGCTTTTTGTAAACAACTCCTCCTTGAGCATTTTTAGTTTGCTCTGAGACCAACCATTTAAACTTCCAGCCATTCATCAGGAGGTGTGCCATGTGTCACTTTATGAATGCCCAAGTAGACTTATTATGTAACAACAACAAAAAAATGTATTGTGTAAGGTTCTGTTAACAGATTTTTTTTATCCCCTCCCCCTCCCTCCTCCCCCCGCCTCATGCTACTCACTGCATTATCTTGTCAGACCAGCTTTATGCTCTTTTTGATAAGCTTCCTATTCAGGACACAAAGGATCCTGGAAACTTATATATATTGCTTACCTTGCTGCTTTTCCTGCCGCATTCTCTATCTCTTTCCAGACGCTCCCTTTAAACCTTCTCCCTTTCCCCTACTCCCACTTTTTAATCCAAAACCTTGAAAGGCAAAAATTCCAGTTCAAGAATTGATGAAAGCCATCAATTGTCATTGTGCCCAGTTGTCATCTAATTCTTCTGTTCTCCTAGCAGTGCTGTCCTCTGCTACAAGGTCAAGCTTCTCTCCTCTCCTCTGCTGGCTTGTAGTGAGAGGGAAGGGAGACTGAGTGAATGTGAAGAAGGCTTCCTGGAAATAACCGCTCAATAAATTTAGTCAAGTGCTAAACTTACAGGGGAGGGAGGAGAAGAAGGAGGGAGTGTTGGATTTTATTGCTTCATCTTAATAAAGACAATAGTAGATTTGAGCTTTGATTATTTATTTTTTTCTACATAGCTTTGCATTTAGTTTGGGCCCAAACTACCTTTTTAGAGTTTGCCAGCATTGCTGTAAGCTTTGCTTCTTTCAAGGGAAGGAAAGAAAGTTCCTCCACTTAAATATGTTTTTGTGCATTAGTCTGTGGAGGCATAGTCTGACTAGGGAATTCAGCTGAGTCTCTAGATTCAGAAGCTGTGTTTAGTATTTGTCCTCAATTTTTCTCTCACAAGAGAAAATGGTATAGGATTTTCCAATGATTCTAAGCCTACATTTCTTTTTGTGTACTCCCTTTGGACACTTTTTCTCCTAATATCCATTGCCCACCAATATCTTCCATTCCAAGTCCCAGTTCTGTTGCCCTTGGATGATTCCTTGCCTTTTCCCTGATGTTAGGGAGTGAGGAAGGAACACCAAAAAAAATTGTGCAGTAGCGATTTTCTTTTTGTTTTGGGTTTTTTTTTTTTTCCTCTAAAAACTTGAAAAAACATCAGTGGCTTCAGTTTTAGGAATATCTATGTGAGGACTAGTCTGCACACAAAAAGCGGAGGGAACAGATTCTTCTCCCATGAGCTGGACTTGTGCTAGCAGTGCAGGGCAGAAAGCTCAGTGTAGCACTGTCTGCTCTGACCTCCTGGGATGTGAGAGCTGCACAAATCACAAATAAGGATGTTTAAATACACCTATTTTATTAACATTCTGGAGGAAAAAGCCACACTGGATTGTTCTGTTAATTTGAAAAATAAACATTTTCAACACTTATTTTATCAATTTCAAATCTGATTTTTTTTTTAAGGGACAGGAAGTCAGAATTGCCATGCTCTTTTTTTACTTTTTCTTTCTTTTTTAACTTCCTGAATAGTCATAAATTGGATGAAAATGCATACAAAACCAGAAGTATTGTAGAAATTTACAGTACACAAATTCGCATTAAAATAAAATAATTATTTAATATTAATTTCTATACCTTGACGAAGTCTCTCTCACGGCCAGTTTAAATGAAGTCACAAATTTATTTTACTTTGAATGTGTCTCTACGTGGTATGTTTTTTCTTCTCTCCTAACTCTAAATACGAAAAACTTGTTTGGAAAGAAAAATTTAACTAGAAAAAGAAGCAGAACAATGCATGCTTCTGTTAAACTAATGATCTCAGCAATCTGGGACTGTGTGGTGTACTGTCTCCTGTCAGGCATACAGACAATGCATCTTAAGGAAAACAGAGAAATGTTTTAAACATCAAAATTTTCAGATTATCAATACTGGGCACCTAAGCTTAAAACAGGCATCTGTGTGCACTTACAGAATTACGTATTCTGAATGCTACTAAAATGAGTGTCAGGTCTTAGTTACTCATTTACATATTTCACTTTGTATTTCATTTTTGCAGAATATTTGTTTGTTTTTCCTGTCTCTCTAATGGTAGTGTATACTTTCCGTTTTTTAGGGGATATAAATTGTGAAATAAACTATGGGTTTTGATAAGTTGGTTTTTACTTTGCTGGAATTTGGAGACCCTTTTATAAACATCTAAGCAGACACTAGGAATTCTTGGAAAGAAAACAATTCATAGCTTTCCAGTGTACTTGTCATACAATATGAGAAGAAAAAATGGAAGAAAAGGGCATGTGGATTGATCGTCCTTTCAAATAAAATTTTAAGAGATATAGGTTAATGTAAAAATTACATTCGGGGTGTTTCTAGCCAAATTAAATACCAATAAATTAGATGTTAATGGGGAGAGACATTTGAAAGCAGGAATGGATGTATGTAATGAAGATATAAAATAAAAAAAAATTAGCAGAGGAGAAAATAGCAAAATTTTAGTGAGATCCTGGGAAATGAGTAAAAGAGGAGAGGCTACTAAGGAGATGGTATAAATTTTGACAGAAAAATTAAGTGGGAATAATTTTTATTTTTCAAATCCACAAAAAGAAAGCAAATAGAATTTATCAGACATTAAAACTAATAATGGACTTTTTTAAAGATAGATGATTGTAATGAAAGGGTGCAAATGAGAGGCAGTGGCTTTTCACAGGCACTGATGTAACTGAGCTGGAATATGCAGCATATTAGGTGTTCCAGGTATAAAACAATGGCTTGAAAGGAGATGGAATGGGACAGATTCACACTGAGCAGAGGAAAAACAGACTTTATGGACTTGCAAGTAATGAATTGCATTGAGGATGTTTAGGATGAGTACAATGAATTGTCACTGAATCTGTGTTGTGATGGATATGACTATTATCCTAGCCAGTTTAGACAGGAGTAAAAGCTTTCTGTTGCCTTGCAATGCTAGAGAGCTAAGAGCCATGAAAACAGACAGTAACACTCAGGATTGTGTGGGACTCTGAAAAATGATGACAGAAGATATTAAATGATCATTTAAGACACTGAAGAGATCATTAAAAAGCAATAGAGATGCTAAATAGAACTTGGATTTTTGCCTCTCCCCTCTCTCCCATACTCTGAAATGACAGGAGGCTTTTAAGGCCAGAAATTATGATGAACAGACATTTTTATAGATACTTTTACAAAGATGTTTAGAGAAATAGATCCTCCCTATCCTAGTAATATGAACTGCTTCACATCTACCCACAAGTCAAAACTGTGATTAACCCTGCACCATCCCAAACATCCTCCTTGTTCCAACTGCCCATGTTTACTGCAGAGCGTAGGGTGGTGTTTGTTTTTTTGGTTTTGGGGTTTTGGGGGCGTTTAAGGCAGAAAAAGCATGAAGAAGAATAGTGGCATAAGCTGTTGTAACCTGTTGAAAAGATTGACTCTGAACTGAAAATACAGACAGCTCCTCTGCCATCTGTTATACCTGGAGATATCTGGCATATAGCTACAGCAGTGTCAGGTGGAAAAACTACAGGAGACATTCTAAGGTCATAGATATGATAAAAACAGAAAGAAAGGATGCTGTGTAAGTGTTAGATGCCAAAAATGGTCTCCTGTTAAATACCAGTTTGATGGGGGAGAAATAAAGGAACTCCCATAATGCTAAAAGGAAATACAAATAGTTCTGAATAACCACAGAGGGGATAAGAAGGTAAAGTGAACTTAAGCCTCTGATGTGGTCCAGGGACAGCTGCCAGCTGCGTGTATGTTGACAAGTGAGGATGTTGCCTCCTGCAGTATAGACTGATAGTTCCAAACACCTTCCAGGAGGCATTTGTAGGAATTTCAAGGTCTACAAATCTCTGGAGGCTTTGGCTTGGCATCTACTCATCAATGACAGCCTTAGTCCAGTAAGAGATTTGTCATCCTACCAATTAATTTAGCCACAAGAGTGCCTGTTTAATCTTTTGTCATTGAGTATAGCTATTCTCTTTCTCTTAGTCTATTGCTACTCTGAGCAAATTTTGTATTTGTTTAGGAAGTGCTCTATCAAATGCTTGTTGGCTTGCTTTACTTATATGCTTGGTTCTGTGATACTGTTTGTACAAACTTGTAAGGTCAGATCCCTGCTTATGAGCACAGGGTAAGTTCATCACTACATGCCTGACACTTTAAGGAATTGAAATACATACAAGACTATCTATCAAAAGGAAAAAATAGCTTATTTTTAATAGTAAGTTCAACTAATGTTAAAATCAACTATTTAAATTCAGTTGTAGTAACAGAGGAAGATGAATTCTGGAACACAAAGCAGGGGAAATGTATTGTAAAGCAGACCTAGAAAAGAGATGGTGGCAAGAGGGAGGCATTAATTTAGTTGAGTATTTTTCTGACTAATAATTACATTTGAAAGGCCAAAGAACATGTACTCCTTATGGTGTCTATGATTGGAGAGGCTATGAAAGTATTTGGAATTTGACTTGATAAATTTAATTTCTAAATGCAAATCTGCAGTGGTAGAAGGTATCAAATTAGACTGAGGTCAGCTGGGCTCCGCTAATTCACACCAACTGTGAACCACATTCAGATCAGCTTTTCCATCATTTGTGAACCTGGATCAAAGCTCATTTTACTGACAGAAATCTCTGTCTATGGAAAGGACCTACAAGTCAGCAATAGAAAGGTAGTAAGAAAAGTCATTTTGTAAAGACTCATTTTGTTCATTTTGACCTAGCAATGGCATAATTGAAGGAACCTGGGCTTATTGCTGCCACTATGTATGTTAGGAAAATAACCAAGAAGATTTAGTGCATGATTCTGCAAAGTTCATTCTGGTTTCTCAGGGCTAGTAGTTAATTTTTGCATCACCAGAAAATGCAAAAGCAATATCTACCACTACACTAAAGACAAATATCTACCATTACACTAAAGACAACTTAGAGGCTGGGTTTCTGACACGAAGGAAATCCATGGACAGTAGCCTGAAGGACTTGATTATCTTCAGAATAGCTTTTGACTCTCTCTCTCCATGTTATATTTTGGAAGGTAATTGCTACCTAAGATTTTATGAAAATGCCTCCTTAGGAGGTAACTAGGAATATAAAGCTGTAGCACTCCATGTTTATCAACATTACTGCCCTAATAACCTTCTGTTATTTTAAAAGACGTATCAGAGAAAACACCAGTATTCCACTAGCCTCCCTGTCATGTATAATGTTTAAGGAGGTCAGTGCAGAAGCAATAGATGATAAGTACAGGAAATTCCTAAAGTGCTGATGGATAAAGCTGGATAAATGTTATTTAGTAATCAAGGGGTCTTCCTATATTTGCTACAGGTTTTTTTCATTATATCATAGATAATTTCAAAATTTTTTTTTATGGAACTGATCTTTTTTCTTAAATCTATCAGTTTGCTGTTTGTATGTTGTACTTTGTAGGTTTAGAAACTCTGGAAAATACACTGTTGTCTTCTGATCTTGAGCCCTTAATTGCTTAAGTAAGTTGCTAAATTAATGGTAAAGTATTTTAAGTTTGTTTCTGTAAAATACACATTAACTGATTATTGTGCTACTTGAAATCAGTTGACTATTTCATATGAATATTGACATGAATATAGAAATATACATCCAGATACCCTTATTGGCAATAAAAAGTGGTGGGGCTGTGTCTTTTGGAGGAAAATATCTGTAAGACCAAAAACTGATTTTGCAGCTCTGCAAAACATTTGTAGCTCAAGAAAGAGAGAGGTGAGAATTCCTACCATTTCTAGTTGTTTGTATTCTGATTTGTTTAGATCGCAGCTGTGCTCCCTTTTGTTCTGTGTAATAAAACTTGTATCTTTTTGTATAAATCTAAAATAGTGCGGTATTATCTGAACTAGCTCTTATCATACTTAGGCACTGATTTTACTTAGAGAAGCATGTATTTTTCTTTCTCAACTCTCCTGTTGATAGTGGTCAAATCCGGAGTTTTGGGAGGATTGCCTAATGTTTTGGCTGGACTTTCTAGTACTGAAGTCTCAGTGATTTGTTATCCAGCAATGACCTTATCAGATTTCTGCAGACATTTTCAGCTGTGGCTCAATGGTCGTAACTGTGTACTAGCAACAGGGGGGCATGTGTTAATTTTACATGCATTTGACACTGTTGAAAATGGTTTATGATGTAATTAAGGATAAATATGCCACACTGAAATAAATATCTTCATATTGACATCAGTGAGTCAGCTGGAACTCTACCCTTGATGCTCTGCTACTATTCTGTATAAGGAAGCTTGTTCAGGTAAGCGTTCATCTTATCTCAGGCATCATCTAAGTGTCATGTGAGTAAGAAATTACCTACCCTATTCTAGGGCTCCAAAAAGCTGCTATCTCTTGTTCTTATTGATTAGGACTAGGAGGAAGTCTTGGCATTACTGCCCTGAATGGAAACAGTAAGAGAAGGAAATAGAAGCAGTTGTTTCAGCCTGCAGACGGAAAGGATTTAGACAAGGTTCATGTAAAAGTCCAAACCACAATAATCAAGAAAGAACCTCTGAACTTTGCACTCATAGCCGCTAAATGTGGTTGTATACTTGGAGACTAAAGACCGCTGGTCCAAATGTAAGAGAGGCTATCTAGTACTTTTGCTTCATTGCCTTCTATACTCAACTTTTTTACCACATGCAGAAAAAGAAAATCCCTGAAGTGTTTTTCATAAAAGAAGGCCAGTCAAAACAGATCACACTTGTAGTGCAAATAGTGTTTATTTAATTTGATTTCCATGTACCCTTCATTGTCTTCTTTCTTGTACATTCTCATTTCCATCTGGAAGGCTGGGAAGGCAGCTGGCTTCCCAGCAGACACCAACTCCACAATTAGGTAGCTGGCAGGCAGCTATTGCTTTCCTGTTTGTGGAGACTGTCTGCCTTGCTGGACCTCATGGCACACTTGCCCACTATAATCCATTTGCACTGGGAACCTGGCTGCCCCTATTGGCCCTCGGTCAGGAATTTAAAGGGTTCAACTGGCTCTGTAATAACAATGACATTGTATACGACCAGGCATTAGAAAACATATGGACTATAATGATTTGAAGCCAGTTTGCTGGATTATCTGTACTTTTCATTTACCTCAAAAGGAAATATGTAGGATATTTCTTTGGGGTATACTCCAGACTGTCTCATCAGGATGGCACAACAATACTTTCTTGTCCTGCTGACTGTAAATCAGAAACATGCTCCTGAAGCTGTTCCTTACATACCTTTCTGGTGGGATGTTTCACAGTGCCTGTAACCTCTGAGCAGCACTGATCTGTGAAGCTATTTTTAAGCCTGTTCAGTTCTCATCAACTCTACTGCTTTAGGTTCCCATAATTCAGAAATACTATGAACTTTAATTATTGCCAAAGATTTTTCTGATATTCAAACCCCCTTTAAAGCTTTACTGCATTTTTCTTGCTTCCCTGACAACCAGTAGAGCATGATCCATAGCTGCTTACTTGTTCTGATGTTGGCTGGCCTACAAACTAGAGAAATAAAAAGTTACTGTTCAAACCTGGGGGAGCTAGACGATTTGAAAGCCTCATGCGGGAAAATGGAAGACAGGCAATATGCTCGTGTAACATATACACACCTGGAGTGTGTATATATTATATAATACAGGATCTCTCAACCCCAAAAATGTCACAGAAATTACTTGAATTGAGGTTATTTTAGAACTGATAATTGTGGTTCTTGTTGCAATTCCTAGTTCAGCAGTTTTATTTTTCTTTTCTAGTAGCCTGTGTCCTTTCCTTTTCTCCTTCCGCTTCCCTGTGGTATTGCAGAGCTGCCCAGCACTCTTGTCAAAGACGCCAGATTCAGATTTTGGGACCTCTCTTACAGGCTGTGCTTCTTCTCTCCCTCAGCAGCATCCATCCCTGTGAAATATTGCACATAACTTGGGGACTCTGAGCTACCATTTTTATGGTAGCCATGCTACCTTTTTTATTAAACAAACTGTTATTTTACTGGTGCTAATGAGCTCCAACAAGAGGATGTGCCAGCACGTTCAGAGACAGATCACAGAGCTCCGTGCTCCTTCACAGAGTGAGCGTTTCCTTAGCCCTAATGATGAATCATGATGGAATCTGCTAGGTAATATTATTAAAAGTTAAATTTTGGTTTTTATTGTATTTTGATTGTGTGCTTCTTTGGGGTTTTTTTGCAGACGTTCTAAAGATAAAAGATTAAGGTGGCAAAAATCAATAGCAATTAGGAGACTCTTGCTTTTGTCTCCTAGAAAATCCAAACCCAAGTTTAGATTTTATTTTTCAGTCTTCATTTTCTAGATTCATACAACAGTTATCTAAAGAGGATATAACATTTTGTACACATCAGCTACTGACACCGGTTATTTTTATCTTTTGCTTTCTCCAGGAGGCAAACAAGCCTTGTTATCTTTGTGGTACAGAAAGGAGCTTTAGGCAGGGAGAAGGGCCTCCTTGGAAAATTCAGTAGGCACCAATGTGCATCTTAAAGCTATCCTATAACCAGACAGCATCTGAAGCAGGGATGGATAACAGATTCTGTCTCCTTCAGTCGTGCCTTGACTCATTAACCATCCTTCTAGCTTCTTTACTTCTCCATAACAGAAACATCTTTTGGTTGGTTGTTTGTTTTACAGTGAAGGAGAAGTAGAAAAGGGGGAGATAGTAGGCTGATTCTAGAGTCAAATTCTAATTAATTTGAACACTGCTAGAGACTGCTATGCCACCAAACCCACCTCCTCCTTAGGCAACATAGGTACAGATGTTTTCTTTATGTTGTAACAGAGGTCCTCCTGTGAAGTGTTTAGTTTTCAGAGCACCTGATCTGTTTTCTTAGTTTTTGGTTCTGCAGGGCTAATCTACAGGTCAAACCTCAAGAAAACATTATTTCATTAAGTCATACTGAACAAAGCCAGGAGCAGTTTTTGTGGTTATTTAACCTCTTCTGGAAACTGTCATGCAACCTAATACATCAAGAAAAACTTACTCAAATTATTATAAACTTGATGACAGTATTTGCCAACAACTTCTTTTCCTGTACTTCCTGGAGCAGAGATCACCAGCTCCATTCCAATGTGTTGTAATTATTTTGTCCAGAAGCTGATTTTCCTCCCCTTCATGCTTGAGGAACACCTCGAGGTGGTTTGCCACATCCTTCAGGCAGACATGCTGTGTGTATTCTTACAAGTGGCATCTACCTGGTGTTAGAAACACAGTCTTGTTTAACTTTTTGGCTGCTGCTACCATCCTCCAGCTTTCGATATTGCATCTGCTTAGCAAAAAGAGCACTCCAGGTGTTACTTGGCTTCAGATTTTGTTACAAGATTTTTCTCATCATCCTGTTGCTAATTTGAATGTCTTGGCCAGATTCCAGTGCAAGTAATTACATCCTGTCTGTCTAATTTTTCCTGCCATTTCCATTGCAGATGTTATTTGTCACTACCTGCAAGAGCACTGAGTGGCACTGCTGTTGAATTTCCAATGCATATTTGGGTACTGGAGAAGAAATGGGCATGGAATCCAAAAGAAGCTTACCATCCTCCCTTTGAGATTAAATACCACATTAGTAATCCAATTTTGAGGGGAAAACCCCCAACATTTGGGTCTGGCGAATTTTCCAATAGTGGCATACAGAAACATTTGTTAGCAATGTGTTCTTTATATCAGTTGTTTAATTACCACAACAAGCTGGATGTAGAGTTGTTACATTTGAACATCCATGATGCAGAGGTCCAGGATTTCAGATTCTCATATAGCTTAAATTGGTAGGTCCCATTTAATTGGCCTTAGTTCAATTACATTTATATCAGATAAGGCCCCAAACTTCCAAAGATTCCACATTCAGTTTTCATGACCTCTGCAACCTCTGCCCTTGAAGACCATGATCTCTAGGAATTAACTTTTATTTCACCAGCTGCATAGTAGAAATGAATTAATGTCTGTGTTCCAGAAAACACTGAGGTTCTCTCACATTGCCCACACATGTATATTTGGGTTCTGGTACATGAAGTGACTCAGGAAAAATTACATCAAAGGTGAACTGGAAAATCAGTAGGTGCAGAATTTAACTTTAAGCCTTTATGAATCAGCTAGGTTACGTTACTTATTCATGACTTGCTATCATGTAGTACGATAACTTTTATTATGTAGTCATTTATTATGATCTCTTTGGATTAGCTAGATTTAAACAAATTAGATTTCTTCTCCAGATTAGTTTAATCTATACAAACTTCAGAATTGATTGAATCAGAATAAACAAGTACCACCAAGGTGTAGTACTGCTTCATGTTGTTTAATCAACTGTGCTTCTCTAGAAGCTTCAGAACCGAGAATTTACTTTAAGGTGAAAAGCTTTAGCCTCTTGCATTCAACGTGGTTTTATTTCTATGGTTTCTTAAGTGATTCTAGCTCTCTGGATCAAGGAATAAACAGGTAAACCTGATTCTCTGTTTAGAAGAGGACTAAACAATCTCTTTTTTTTCAAATTTCTCCTTGGGAATGGAATATTTGTGCACTTTTACCACAAGATCAGTTTCCAGCTCAGTGGCACAAGAACAGGTCAGCTGATTAACTGACTCTGTGGGAGGAAAAGGCACGTAGAAATTGCCTTGACATAGTACAAATTTTTCCATTAGATCAATACAGTTTCTGATACAGTCAGAATTGCAGACAGCACACAAATTAATAAACTTTAAGTTCTGCACACAGGGTAACAAGTATTATCTTCTTATTACAAAGCAGTGGAGGTTAAAAGATTCGCAGTGCACTAGATAGGTCTACCTTGCAGATTCCAGTCTTGTGTGGGGTGGCAGCTCAACTATTAGCAGCAGTCTAGCTAAAGGAGCAGGGAGTTCAGTGCAGAATTATCCTGCCCAAAATCTGTGCCATATTGTACAGACCAGGGCCTCACAAAGGACATTTTGCAATGAGACTCTTTGATTGTGCCCATCTAGAGAAAGGTACTGCGTTGCAGGTGAGCTTTGTTATGCAGCCTGACTTGGAGGAGGACAGAGAGTCCTGACCTAAGAGACTCACTTTCCCACAGGTACTTGGGATGATTTTCTTAGTAGTTGAGTACATACAGATCTTTCAAGGGTTAATCTCCATCTGCTAAGCAAAGCCAGGAGTACTTCACATCTTTATATATGATGTTTCATTTAATAACTATTTTGGAACGCTTTAGGTTACCTTTCTAACCTCGCCCATTGCATTAAAAAAGTCCAGCATGAATACTGTAAAACATTCTTCATTAATATTAGTTTGATTTTTTTGAAGTGATGTCATTTGACTGTTTTATTACCCCTTTCATGTTTGCTTTTCACAAGTATTCAAACCTACAAGGAGTGTTCCCTCCTGCTACGCCCCAAAAAAATCTCATAGAAAGTAAACTCTTATGTCTGTGTTTTCACTGAGAATATGATTCCACCTGTTAAATTAAGGGAAATTGCAAGGTTGCAAAATTTAATCTCTGTGAGATTATAGAAGCTCAGGTTATAAATATTTTATGAGTGCCACAAGACTGAGAAATAATTATAGAACCTTTACAGAAAATGTATTTGAGAAGCTAAGAGTTTCCTCAAGGGCCAGTCAGAAGTGGAAAAAGGTACAATTCAGATTAAACAATTCTGGGGTAGCTAACCTACTATACTGTGACTATGCCCATTTGACAAACTGAGGCACAGAATAGCTTAAAAAAAATAATAATTATGTTTTGTACCAAAGCCACTGGGTTAGCTAGCACAGAAGTCTTTGTCTGACCCAGCACCAATAATATACATAGGAATTTTCCCATTCTCTTCAGTGATCAAAGATATGAGACCTTAAAAATGGCACTGCACCAATAGTTGTGATGAATACCTGTTGTTCAGATAGCATTTGGAAAAAAAAAAACCAAACCTGATATAACCAACAGAGAAATGTTACAGAATCCTGTGAAAAAGTATTCTAAACTATGTAAAAGTTGATTGGGAATTATTTTCTTGTTGTAATGATCACATGTCTTAAAAATTTAGAATGGCAGGAAATTTTCTAAGAAATCTTCCCCCTCCCATTACACAGTTTCCTTCCTTCTTTAAAAGATGTTCTTTAGTAATACAATGCCAATGTCTAGTTCTAACTACAGGGGGGAAATACCCAGTACACTATCTGTGATGGTCTTTTGCTGTACCTTCTGCCAGAGCCAATATCTCAGAAGGCAGATAACTCACTGGCTTAAAGGCTTACAGAAACAGTCTTGTAGTTATTGCTTATGTAAGTGCTTGGTAAGATGTTTGTTGTGATATAACTGTTCTGCTTCCCAAGGCATTAACTGTTCTGCTGAAATGATATTGCATTATATTGTGTCGTGGAATATTTCTAAATAATAAAAGCAATATAATTTTGATAGTCTTTTCTTGGATATCAGACTACTCTATGGGGTATTCATTAACGTGCAAAAGTGGAGCCTGATTGGTTGCTCAAGCTCCCTTCCTTCACTGATTTAAACCAGATTGTATATATCTGCAATTCAATGAAGAACTTGCATAAAATTAAATCCATGTGCCTTATTATTTTTCTTCTGCAACTAGAAGCCCTTCTGAGAAATGCTTTAATTAAAGAAGTAGCATCATGGCTTTAGTTTCAGATGCATTGGTTAAAAGTTTAAAATTGGCATGACACTCTTTCTTGCTCTGTAAAGAGAAAGGAAAAAAGCATTGAGAGAGGGAGACAAGAAGAAAACCTCCTTTCCTGTATGTCAAAAACCATACATCAGATCTTCCAGCAAGTATTGCCTTGTACCTTCCTAAACATCCATTTGCTTAAAGCATAAATCATAGCTCATGTTATTGAAAACAGTTGTTTTGAGAGCAATGATATGTGGATGGATGTTTTCCTGCAATCTGTTGGGTTAGGAGCTCTCACACCTTTCTCTGCCATTTGCATTGGAACTGGAATGGTGTCCATAAAGCCTTTTTGTTCTCTGTACCCTAAGAAAAATTCATGGTTTGTGTGTTTGATACAATTTAACTTTTGTTAAATAGGTTTACCAGTCACCAAGTAAGCACAGTACTTCTGTATTAAATATTTTCCTGTATGTAAAACAGAATACAAACGAATTCTACCCTGGAATAGCATCACCATTCTGACTCAACCCTGCAAAACCCCAGAAAAGTCAGAAGTAGGACTAAAATTAGCATCAGATGCTGCAATCTTTAACTCATGCCAGAATGCAAGGTAAATGCTCTGAAGTCAGTCTGATGAATTTCAGCCAAGACAGATCAGAGGGTTAAGAAAGATTTTTCATATTTAGGCCCTATTCCAGCAAAGCACTTAAGTATATGCTGCAGTCCTGTAGCAACGTAATGTCCAACACTGTTTTGATTGTATATAACTAGCTATAGTTTCACTTTCTATCTTAAATCTTTTCTCACTCAAGGTTGATCACATAAATACACAGATTAAAGGTGAATATACAAATGGAATATTATTCAAGCCAATTTATTTTAGTGATTAACTCTGGTAGGTTCCTAAGTTGAACCAGAGCCATGGTAATACCCTCTCTTCCTCAAGAATTACAACATACAGTTTGGACATTGTGTGAATGATGCAAGGCTGTAACGTATCTGTGTTGTTTTCAGATCACAGATCTCCCTGTTGAACCGTCTTCCCTATATTGCCTATAAAGAAAGCACTGTGGTATTCCACCAGGGAACTGTGGTGGAATTGCAGTTTAATAGATTAATATTTGCATAAAAAATTTATAAAGTATATCTTGTAGGGGCTAGCAGAATTGATGAACTTCAAATTTGTTGTCACTGCTCAGCTTAAGGTACCTTCTTTAAGTGACAATTAAAGCTAAGGTACTTTCTAATTCTGCTCAAGGAAGATTAGAGTGTAATCTAAAGAAAAAAAAGAAGGGGAAAAAAAACCCACACTCAAACAAAAAAAAACAACCAAACCCCCTTTTTCTAAATTTTTTTTTCTAATTAATCATTATATCCTAGTGAAATTTTTAACTGTAAAATTTCTTTCTGTCATAGCATATTTGGACTTTCATTTGCTATTTTAACAATTTCCTGTTTTAAAAATTGTGGATTTGCTGTTTTATTCTAGGGCAAAGATCACTGTGTCTTCCTATATGATGGAATAGGCAGTTTCCTTTTTTGGTAGAGT
Organism: Astur gentilis; assembly: GCF_929443795.1. NCBI lineage: Eukaryota > Metazoa > Chordata > Aves > Accipitriformes > Accipitridae > Astur > Astur gentilis. The sequence goes on from NC_064905.1 coordinate 9,687,828, forward strand.
TGCTATGAAACTTTATCAATTATTGGTTTTAGATAACTTTAAAGTTGTAAAGCAGAAGCTGGTAGGGAAGAGCAAGGAACTGTCATTGTTTTTGACACTGTAGGAAATAAATCCTGGAAACACTATTCTCTGGTTATCTTGCTATGGACAAATTTGTTGCGTTTTGTCTCCTGAATACTACTTGATCTAGCAAAACAAGCATATTAATTAAGGCTGCAGTAAATGACAACAGTTATGAGTAATTATCTTGAAATCTTTCTCATATGCCATAGCTTTCAAAGCATCATTTACCATTTCTTCAAAACAGATAGCCTCGATAGTTATTTGTCTTTATTTTGTCAGGTTTGTTAAAAGGTTCAGCAGCCTGATTCGGGCAGAACAAAGGAAATGCAACAGAAACGTAATCATATATTTGTTCTAGAGGTTTGGCCATACTTCTCCATTTGTAGAAAATTTAATGCCCATTAGAAGCATCCATCCTGATGCATAACACACACAGCTGTGGCTCTTATATGATTCTGAATGGTCCTATTTGCCATGGTACTGTGAAAATATGCCAAAAAAACACCCAGACAGAAAGTTCTGCTCTCCAGTCCTCTGCTCATGTTCCATCGATTCTCAAACTGCTTGGCTGTTATAGACCAATGGGTGTGACAACCATACTCTGTTTTAAAAGTATTTATAGTCAGTAAATGACTTTTTACAGAAAGCTATGAAAGCTAAAACTATGTAATGTTCTGCCTCTGCTACACAGGATTTCCTTCCTTGTATACAGTACAAACAGCACAGTATTCAACGTGCACATCTGATTAACTGCATTGATTGATCCAAGCAGGCAGCCTTATTCACATACAAATCATGCATATAAGACTTTTCAGAACTCAGTCAGAGCTTATGCAAACACATTTATTGATCTTTGATGGAGATCACAGTTAAGAATTCTTGTTTGATTAGTAAAGGAAAATAATTTTTTCTGGCGTGTAAAAATCAAACTGAATAGTCTACAGTAACAATAACTTTACAAACCATCAACTTAAAATAGTGAAAACTTAAGAGTTTTTATAGAAACACACTAATTTGGAGGTGTTTATATGACAGGAGGTTTAGGGTAGGCTGTCAGTTTTTAAAAATCTGTCTGTCTTCCTACATGTCCCAGATTTTCCCCATCTTCCAGAGCCAAATGCCCTTCAGAGTTCTCTCTTTTTCCTTTCCCCCAGGCAAGCTAGTAACAGAATACAATGTCTCTAGGATTTTGGGGCAGGGGCAAAGTTTTCTTGTTTTGTTTTTGGGGTTTTTGTTTTGTTTTGTTTTTATTTAGCATACCATTTACCATTTCAGACTAACTCTGCCTTTTTATTTAGGGGAAAAAAAGAAGGGGGGGGGGGGGGGGGGGGGGCTCTTGTTCAGCTTACCACAACAGTAAAATGTATCTGTTACATATATTCTTACTTTTAGGGATATCAGAACAGAACTTCTGAGGGGAGGGGGAAATTTTTTTTCTTCTTCTTTTAAATACGATATTAAGATAGTTCTTTCTAGTTAATATAAGAAAGTAGGAGCTTGTTTGGGTATTACAACATTAACTGGGTGTTATTGTTAACAGTTAAATTCCTCAAGGCTCTGAGCAAACATTAACAAGTTAATGTGAGGAGGCTAACAGTCACCAAGGTATTTGCTTCCACCCACCAGCTTTGGACTGAAAACTCCAGTGTAATAGCATTTAAAAAAAAACCCTCTTCTTAGTGCAACATTCCTTGTGAAGCCCACACATTAACTGATCCTCCTCTGACATCTGGGAGAGCACAGCCAGTCCTTTCAGTGGGGCTTTAAGTAGCCACTCAGTTCATCGCCTCCCTCTTATCTCATTACTCTGGGCCAAGAACCCAGGTAGAAAAAACAGTAAAGAGAATCCTTTGAGCTTGTCTACAAGGGAATGGGGAATTCCAGGAGACGCCTTGTTTATAGTCACAAACAAGGACTTCAGTCCATTTAACAGCTTTGATTTATCAGCTACCGTGCAAAGCAAGAAAAGAGGTTAAAGATATCAAACTTCCCAACTCCTCCTTTCTTCCCTCCTAGACACCACACACCACTTCATAAATAAGAGGGACTTCTGCAAAATATCCTAAGCTTCATCTTTAGCCCAACAGTTACTTCTGAGCCTCTCAGGGGAGCAAAAGATCTCTTTCTTACTCTGAACAACTAAGGAAGCCCTCTCCAGTCCTACTTTGATCCCACATTCTATAAAGCCAACAAGGTGGGAGTAAGTTGTGCCTCTGAATCTGGCTCGCCTGCCCTTGATAATTGTAGATCAAGGCTTCCCCTTCAAACAGGATCTGTTCTTTCCAAGTGCATGCTCCAAGGAGGTAAGAAATTTCTTTTGTTCCAGACCTAATCCTGTTTGTCCGAGTATTTAGCTATGAAAGTGCCAGGGGGATGGGACCCTGTGAAATACATGGATCACTTCAAGTCTAGAAAAGGATTTGTTTGCTTTTCAGGCTGCTCCAGTTGGAACCAGAAAGTTGAGTATGGAGCTTTACTTCACATTTTGCAAAATATTCTGGGCTTGCTGTTACTGAAACTAAGTTAGCACAGCTGCTTAATTAACTGTTTCCAAAATCCGAGAAACTATAAATCTTTATCCCAGCAGGAACTGCATTGAGATTAATATTCTCAGTGATGAAAGGCAAACAAGAGAGTGTGTCACAGCAAGATGCCTCTTTCTATAGGGACAGATATTCCACCTTGTTATTAATAGTAAAGTTTTGTTGAAACTACTATAAACAGAATTATTTAGCAAAGGAAATGGTGCTTTTGTTAATTTTTTTCTTAAGTAAGTCTTGCATATTACTTAAAATAGAAGATTTACACAGATCAAAGTGACAGTGTCCCTCATCCGAGGAAATTATCATCTGAGATGACCCAGCCAACACTATCTGGATTTGACTCAGTACACAAAAGTAGTTCTTTAACATCAAATTTTAAAATAAGCTGCAGTAGTATACATATTGGTTTACGTTTTTTAAAAAATTAAAATATTACTAACACTTCCTCCCCAGACATGTAAGTATTTGGATTGATGGCATAAAATAAGAAGTCTTGAGGAAGACCTTAGTAATTATGTTAAAGCCCAAATAAAATACCCCAATCAGCTGATGTTGTGAATTTTTTTAACAGTGTCTGGAAACCTGCAATTGTTTGTAGGTGAAGCAGCCAGTTCTTTTATTTATTTATTATTTAATTAATAGGACACTGCATTAAATCAGTTCCCAAAAGTATATTTTCTGGGAAAATCCTACTGTTTAAAAAAATGAAATAATATAAAAATATTATCACAGGCTGTCACATTTTTGTGTTAAAAATAAGCCTCTGTATTCCAATAAAAATTTCTGCATTATTTTAGACTTCAAGTTTTTTAACTGTCCACAGTCGACTTTTAATCTACTTTACTATTTTTAAAAAAATTATCACCGAAGCTCAAACCATGCTTGATATTTTTTTATCTGGAACTGGTTGTCATTGTTCAAACAATGAAAATGTAGAGCTGTGAGAATTCCACTGTAACAAAATTGTTTCCTTGCCTCCCATTTTCCTTGCTCCCATTATTGTGAGCCAGTTTGTGCTGTACTTTCAGATAGGAATCAACATCTTTACTTAGTTTCTTTCTATTAACTCCTTTAGGAGATGGATATGCAAGTGCCTTATGACTGGAATCTGGCTGCGCTGAGTTGTGTTCTTACATATGGCTCATATTACAAAAAGGCATAAAGGAGTCTGTTGCAGTCAGCTAGCTGCTTTCACACATTTTATTATGAACTGTTTGTTTCAAACACCTGTATTGTTCCGAGCTGAGTTTATAGAAGGCAGAGACCATGTCTGTAACTACTAAAGGTATATATTAATGTGAAAAGGAAGTTCAGGAAGAAATACCGACCATATAATTTCAGAAGTCAAACCAGACTTTTCTATGATGTCTTATTTTGCAGGATAATGCTCTTATTATTCCTTTTGAATGCACTTTTAAATAAACTGGGAAGAAAATATAAACAACAAAGGAAAAAAGTGCTTGTAACAGCGTAATATGACAGTGGTCCCAAATCTAAAGTCAAGTCAATTTTTGAAAGCTTGTCTGCATCTTTTTAAAGTGAAAAGGACTGAGATAAATCTGACACTGATTTTTATCAATGAACAGCTGGCATTAGTGTTCTGCTCTTCAAGACAAGGCCAGGAGATGAGACATTTTCTCTCAGTTTGTGTAAAGGGTGATTTGCACCAATAGTTAACTGTACCTTGTGATGCTTCGGGCAATTATTTGAGGAAAAATGGCAGGAAAATTCCAATCTGGATTCATGAGAAAAAATTATTTTCCTGGTAGGTAAAAATTGGAGCCTACTAAGGCTGATGCAATAGACCATATGTCCCTATGGTAGAGACATGGTAGGTGTGCTAAAAAGCATAAGTGCCTACTCAAAAAAAGTTATTAATGATACAGCACTGTAAGTCTACTTGGCACAATGTACTAGGAGGACTGTGCCAATGAAATGCAGAATCTCTGCTGCTCAGGTGTATGGAGAAATATAACAAATAAGTATCTATTTACTCAGCACATGTGAAAACATCCTGTCTGGCTTGAGGATCTCCCAGTTCACATGGTTGTCCAACAGTATCTGAGAAAATTTTCAAGATTATTTAGAATGCTCAGGGAAAGTAAGAAAAAAATGCAATGTATTCTCTTTTATGGTAGTAATTATTTCTCTTAAGTTTACTTTTTCTAGATTTTTACATTTCAGCATCATGTTTTCATAAACCTGATCCTCGATGTCTCTTGCAAATGTTGAGAAGGGTACACGGATCCCACCGTTAACCACAGACCTGAATGCTTTCCATTCTCACTATTACAAAAAGACAGACTGTGGCTCTTTCCAACTTCTTGATTTCAGGCAACCCGGGAAATTATGAAAATTCCCCTTTGCTCCTTTTGTACATGCATAAAGACTGGCTGCTTTGAAGTTCATTATACTCACAGATTTCTCCATGAAGCAGATGAATAAGGCCTCCATTATACAGTGGAGGAAACTGAGGCATCTGGCATAAGAAGCTGTCCACCTTGCCACCTGCGTGGTAGGGCTAAAGCTGGAACGTCTGTACACCTAGTTACTGTAGCCCTAGTCAAGGCACCAGAGCTTGCCATCTTTAAAAGTTATGGCAGGATGGTTTCCTATGCATATAAGTGCTTAAGTAAAACATATAGTACTTCTACCTCTTCATGCCAGCAAGGTATCTTCTCTTTTATCACTTGTTTCAGTTACATTAGTGGTTATCTCCAAGGTGAGTCTTTGCACATCTTATCATTAAATAATGTCTAGCTGATTAACACTTAGAATCAATTTTGGAGAAGCCTTCTTTAGATTTCTCCATATAGTAACTGTTAGATGGAAGAAGTAATTTGGTTTGGTTTGGTTTGGTTTGGCTTTTTCTTTTTTTTTTTTGAGGGGAGTTCATAAGTTCCAATTTTATAACCAGAGTACATTTATATGGGTTTCAGGATATATCTAGCTTTCAGCTTACTGGTATTAACTCTGCCCTTTTGAATTCAATTGGAATTGAATAAATGGATTAAGAAGTAAAAATCCTTACCTTAAAACCTGCTTAAGGCTGAGAAATGAAGATCCCCGATTCTGCTGTTTACCTCTGGCACACTTGCTTGCCTTTAGGATTTTGACTATTCAAGATGAAAATCTTGCAGGTAAGAAGCAGAGGCAGTTTGCTTACTATTCAAAGATTAGAAGCTTGATATTCAAAATGTGGATATATAAGTTGTAACTTGAAGAATGGTTAGGAAAAGCATCCTGTAGAGACGGGCTTCCAAGCCTCTAAGCAGTTACAAATGCACTGAACCAATGCTGATAACAAAAATAATTTCCTGTAAGTAGTGAGGTACACTGACCACATTTCACCTTGGCTTCTTACCACAGGCTGTAATAAATAAGCAACTTTTTAATAAATTTGAATTAACCAATGGCAAACAGAAATATAATTTAGTCTGTTCTGAAAGTGTTTCTTTCTTTATTCATGCATCATAGATGCTATTACACAACAAGCTATGTGTTAATGATTTTTTCCAATATTACCTTGGAAATAATAAAAAATATTAATGAAAACTTGGCAGGGCAAAGACATTGGGCTGAGAGTAACGGGGAATGACCTGAGCTAATTTTTGTTTCACTGTTGTAGCAAGAAGTGGCTTTTCTAACAAAAAACCTGAGCTTATGCACAAAGGCATAGCCCAGGAAAGATTTGTATGCTGTAGAAGAAACACAAAGGGGGAAGAAAGAGAATACAGCTTATAGATATTATAGCTTGAAAGTACCATAACCTAACATTTAAGATATTGGGGGCAGGGGTTCAGTCCCTGTTTATTCCTCAGTTTAATGCTGAAAAGAGAATATAACATTGCTGTAGCTTTTAGCAAGTAAACTCACTTCTTCAGAACTAATCTGTTTTGGAAATACTCATTAGTTGTTAATAGAGCTCTGAATATGCAAATGTGCATGAACAGGGAAACAGTATATTCACATACACATAATTGGCTATACTCTGAAGGAGCTTTTGATGTAATATGTATTTCATAAGAATTGCACTTGAGAAAGGCTACTTAATAACTTAATAAAGAAAAACTCTGAAATCTTGATGTTTACTAACCAATGAAGAAGTGTACTTTTCCATTACAATGTCTGAGCAAGAAAGTGTGCCAATATATTTCTCTGAGCCATCTCGGCAGTCTGTACAGTCCTCTGAAGTAGCAGTCAGTGTCTCTGAAACACACTGTCTTGATTAGTTCTTTCAACGGTATCAAGAATATATATCATTTATCAATATTTCACCAGGAATTTCACCTTTCCTGAAAATTGGTTCCAGAATATTGAAAACTAGATTTCCAGATGGAGTGGTAAGTGATCTTTTAGCCAGAGATCCTAGGAATTTTAAATTATAGTGTATGTAGGTGATCAACAGCTTTTGTTGGAGAAAGAGAGGAGAAAACTGCTGAACACCATCAGGGAACATGAATAATCACCTCAAAGACAAAATTCCTGTTTCTGTTCAGTTGTTTATGCACATTTCTTTAGCTACTGAGGCATGGACTTCGGTGGATGTTAGTTTACTGAGAACTTATCTTAAATGTGTGGATAATTAAAACTATTTGGGGCACATTTCAGTTCCCTTATCTGTGTGCTCTTTATGATGAAAAATAAAATATTATCCAGAAATTAATTTCCTGTTGTAATCTACCTGGTTAAAGTCAGGGAGACAAAATGTGATGGACTTTTTCAGTGCATAAAAAAATCAGGTGACTAAAACTTATTTAAGAAAAAAATACAGAAACAAGTTTGCAAGACACAAAACCAAAACAAGAGTATGGTTAGACAGTATAAAAATATAATCTGGGGACCTGCCACTCCAAATCAAAAATGCTATGGCCATGTGATGCAAAACCCCAATTTGGTATGAGATTGTTCTGCTCATTCAGACTTACTCAGAAATTGTGATGGGCTTATTTTATACTGGTTAGCTATGTCAGACTGTGTCTGTTCTCTGCCATTAGCACAAACTCTCCATTGAATATTCTGTTCAATTTTCTAGAAATTACTCTCTTCATTTCTGTCATTTTTTAGGGAATAATATCTATGTTTCTCAAGCTCTTTGGATAGAACAGTGTGGTAGGAATACCATTATCTGTAAAATGTTGGTTGGACCTCTAAGCTATATAACATTCTGGTAGTGTTCTGTTAAATTCCTTAAAGCCAAGGAATTCCTTATAGGCTCAGTGGAATGATTTCTGACTTAAGGCTGTATGAAAACAAACAGGATATGGCCTAGAAGTTTCAGAGAAATAAATTTCTCTAGGCTTGTTTCACAGGAGAGTTTTGTGCTTTTGTTCTTCCATGGCTGTAATTGGGGTTTTTTTAAGACTTTGGAAAAAAACGAGCAAAGAAAAAACCAAACCAAGCTAAAACAACCCTGAAAAACTGATACAATGATAAATGATCTCCATGTAATTGATATGGAGATGAAGTTCTCCACTCTGTATGTAAATAGTGTACAGCTTTCTATAATGCCTGCTGAAGTCAAGTTGAAATATTTCTATTTACTTCATTGGACACTATATGCTAAATTTAATTCTGGTGTATTTCCCATGAAATGAACACTGTTACTCTTGGGATTAATTTGGCCAGAATAATTTGACCTTAAAATGATTTTTAGAGAACAGCATTTTATCTTCACTGTCTCCCTTGAAACAGATAAGAGTGCTTGGGTTTTAAATGACACTAACTTTAAGATTGGTCCTTTTTCTCACCCCCTTATTCTCCAAGCAGTCACTGCATAAGTTAAATTGATTAATAGTCACTGGTTTTAATCTACATAAGACTTAATGAGATTTTTAAGACCCTGCATGTTATTAAAATGTAGGAAGTTTCTTTCTGTACTTTTATTTCTTTAAGATAGGTAGTGTATATCTGAAGCATTACATCATGGATGAATGAATTCATCTTCTAACTTACTTTGGTGCCTACATTTATATCAATATGTTTGTTACAGAAACAGTCATGTCTCTGACTGTGAAAGCTTTGTTGTCAGCAACTGGCTAGTGTGAGAGATCCAATTTGTTTCCATTATAGATGAAGCCACAACCAAACAGCAATTTGTTTTACTGTATGCATGCACTGCACAGGCACAGGAGTGACAAAGTCAGAAGGAAAATATAGGGACTAAGCTGCAAGCAGTAGCAGACAAAACTTTTTACAATGTGTTTGTAGCCTCTATTTCCTGTACTCGTAGGGATGGATCTCCAGTACTGTTTTCATGACTGTTTCACCCTCACAATACCCACCATCTGTAAGAGTGAGAAAATTAACATTTGCAACAATGATCTTGTGTCCGACCTGAATTAAATCACTTAATGCGTGCTTATCTCAAGAACTGATCTTAGAGATGTTCTTTGCTTGATTTTAAGCAATTATGAAAACAGGAAAACAAGAAACTAACTGAGAAGTGTTGAAAGATGGTCAAACATATTCTAATGATTTTTTGAACTTTATCTTGTAAAAGAACTTCTGTAGATCTCAGAGCGTAAACCTTAAATGTATGGTTCTACTGAAACAAATCAAAAATTATTTTTCTTCTTTCTTCTTATTAACATTAGTGATTAGCAGGAAAAAAATAGTGAGGTAATTTAGGAGTGTTGAAATACCAGTTTCATGTACTCAGTGTGAATTCCAATTTTGTGGAGTTACTTTTTGAGTTGCACTTTAAAAGCACTTAAACACAAGTATTTTTTGATAATGATGTTTCCCTCTTAATTTTAGTGGATTTTAAAATCTGTGTGGCTCACCCTTTCAAATTCCCAGGGTAACATGTTTATTCCCATGTAATTTAGTTGCTGCAGAATGGAAAAGCCAAAATTGGTGAGTTGTGCTCTTTTGAGAGACATCCTTCCAAATGATATCATACTCAGAAGTACACAGTGATGCTGAAAAACACTCCGAAAGTTAGAACTCAGATCTTCCAGATCTCAGGTCTTCATTACACTATGTTGTCTTTCAGGGAGAATCAGCCCTGATTGTAGAATCCCACACACATAAACTATGGTTATTGCTTTTTAAATGCCACTTCTCATCTTGCACTTATTCAGCAGCCGTGTGCATAGGGTACAATATTGTATGTATATAGATGGTGACCTGTACGTTTACTCTACCAGGACTCTTGTCTCTAATCTGTTTTTGCTGACTTTAAGTACGTCCCTAGCTCCGATTCCCTCCCACATCTCTCTTTAGTCAATCTCTGATAAGGTCCAAGTTTTCAGAGGTATGAGGATTTTTCTTATATTTGACAAGTCTCCGAAGAGGTCATGACTATAAGAGGAGACAAGAACCTGGACTGCTGGACACTTTCCAAAATTGTGCTTTGCTTGAATAAGTCATTTGTTCCCTCTTCGTCTTCCTCTAGAATGGGCATAACCTTTTTTAACATTGCAGAGAATGTCAGAAGAATTTTATAAGCTCTGTATGAGCTCTTTGTACAAAGAAACTCACAGCACAGTAAAAAGAAATTCTATGTGAATGCCCGAAACTGCTTTCTGTCCAGATTTTAGCACAATACGATTCTTTGTTTGACCTATATTTATGCAATTTTTTTGGTGGAACAGAGGTAGTTGAATGGCAATGGTTTTACAAAGATGAGAGTTACATTTGCTGCCATCAATTAAATGTTTCAAAGAGGAACAACCAGTAACAAAAGGGAACCTGGAAGTCAGTGGATAACTTTTATTCAAATTAGTTTGTGGGCAATACTTTTGGTTTGGGGTTGGGTTTTTTTGGTGTTTTATTTTAGGTGGGGATTTTTTTGTTTAGTTGGGTTTTTTTCATTTTGCTTTGGTTTTTTCTTAAAAACGTGAATGTGAAGTAGCACTCCACTTTCTTCAACTGCTATCTTGAAATTATTGGATGGAAATTCATTTGACCTTTACTCCTTCAGACACAAATTATGTTTTGTCAAACCAGACATTCTCAGAATGTCTTGGAGAATTGTTTCTCAGATCAAGTTACTCTTTGTGCTCCTCTACGTTTGCAGAATGACAAGATGGTGTTTTACTCTGACAGAACTGGCAAGTCTGTTATAGGGATGATGAAGTCTCCTTAGCAGCCTTCAGTGTAAATTGGTGTAAATTGCCTCCTTGAAGGAGGCAGGGCAGTTAATTTCAGTAGAAGTGCAAAGTTAAATGAAACCCAACAATTAGTCTGTATTTATGCAATGATTTAAATTGGCTTATTGACAAAAGTATGTATTTGTAGTTATTGCAGTTGCTGTTATAAAAAATGATATGCTTGCTTTTGAGCATATCAAAGCTCATTAAAATAAAAAAGATAAATTAAGCAGGAAACTATAATGCCCCTTTAGAGAGTTTCCAAATTGCAGGAAGATTCAGAGCTGAACTTTAGCCAGGACAATTTGATAACTTTTTTTCAGAGTTTTTAAGCTTATAAATTACATCGGTAGCTGGATTTGACCTAAAGTGGATCTGAAACTAAACTGTCTTTAGTAAAGGATTGGTCTCAAAGTTCAGATCCTTGGCTTCCATTTCCACTTTCTTTCACCTGTGACTTGGCTGTTGCTTTCTTAGTGAGGTTAGTTTTATTCTGCCATCAAATTCCTGGTAGTTGTCTAGAGTTGGTACGCAGTTTGTTGTATACACTGACTTATATAACACTGTTATACACAGTAGTGCCCCAGTTTTGGTTTTGCATGGTAGGTATCAAAGTTACAGTCTGAGCTGGATCCCTGAATGATATACAAATATGGCGTATTTTCATGTATATGATGGTATTGGGGTTTTCCTCCTCTATTATTCTATGGAAGCCCAATGATATGATAGTTCACGGTTCTCAGATTCTGCATTGAGCTAAACTTGGGGACCATGCTTAAAATTATGTGATGAGTTTATACCAAAACAAGTTTTATTACAAGGATATTGCAGTTCTTTATGTATATGTGAGATATGAAGCTGTCAGCTGCATGGGTTTAGACTTCTGAGATGGGATTAACTTTTTTATTAATTTGGTCCTCAATTTCCATTATCTTTTTAGAGACTGTAGTTCATTATGTTTGTCTTAAATTGCTTCCTGCATTATTTTTTAATCTGCCACTGATACTGGATATTTTAAATTAAAAATCTGATGACTTTCAACTAAAATAAAAAGTAGGTATCTTTTTAAGATTTGCACAATACATAGAGCAGGTCATTACATTTGACATTTTTAGGTTTTTTGTTTATGCTTTCTGAGGGGTTATTTTCTTTTGCAAATACTTTTGCAAAAGTTATACTTTCAGTGTGCATATTAACAAGCAATTTAAATTATTAATATTTCATATGTAAACCTACTGTAACCTACTCAGTATTTCTAGTACTGATTTGTTCAGGTTTGTATACTGAGAATATCCAAATCAAACCTTTGCCCCATCTCCTCTTTCCCCACACCAATGTCTATTAATGTAGTGATGTTTCTTGTTATCTTGCTTGCTTTGAGTTCTGTATATTTAATTTGAAAAGCACTGCCAAGGGAAGCTAAAGAGTGTTTAGAGGACTGGGGTAGGTCTGTTTGTTTCCGTCTACTAATTTGTTCTGTCCTGTTAGTTTGCTTTATTTTTCCTGTATATTTGGCAGGGAGCAGAAATGACTACAACTGTGTTCTGTTGAACAGCCGCCACTGCCTCAAGCTGTTTCAGCAACTCACCTTGCCAAAACGTTTTTTTCTTTCCAGTTTTGTCTCCTTGAACAAGGGAGGAGGTTTGGGGCAGTGCTTGTCACCTAGAAGTTACTCTGGGACTAGCTGGGTTAGTATCACAAGGTGAAATATTTTCATCCTCCTGAAGCAGAGCAGAAAATGTTCACACATTAATAAACAAAAAACCCTGCAAACATACACAGGCTTAACCAAAATGTTTTGGGTTTGTATTTCTGCTGTGTTGTCAGAGTATATTTTAAGTTAAATTGCAAACTGTTGTTTAAAATGGAAATTTATCATTTAAATTAGGTTGTATCCTGTTATACCATTTTAGTTTTGATTTAGTAGTTGTACTGAGCTTAGAAATTTATCTCAGCTGGTTTTACTTTGCTAAATGTTTCTATCTGAAAATTTCTCAAAAGTTTAAAAAAAATTTTAGCAGAAAATATCCAAGCACCTCTAGTAGCTGGAATCCTTCCATATGTTGGTAACTTTAGAACAATAAATACATAAATAACTATTTACTTTATCACCTGTGACTGTCTTGCACTTGTTTTAAAAGCTTCTGTTTAAATATTATCATCTTGCTTCACAGACCTCAAAATCCTGTTTTGCAGTCAGAGATAAATTATTTTGTACAGGTTAGGATGCAAGAGGTTTACAAGTGCAACAGAAAATCTACAGTTATTTGAAGCTATACAACGATCTACTTAATATTACAGAGCTTCTGACTCGCACTTCCCCCACCCAGTGCTGCAGAGTGAGAGGTCTGCCCAAAGCATGTCTGCTAGGATCCAGTGATAGTCTCATTCCTCCTGCTGTGTAATTTTTAATGTGATGTCTGATGTGGCAGACACAGTTTAATGAGAATTCTGATAATTAATTCAAACTTAACTGTTGAAAATGAACAATTGGTAATTAAGTGAATGTGATGTGAAGACTAATTAGTTGATGTAACAAATGGCCAAAGCACAGTTCATTTTTTAAAATGAGTACTTGAATTGTTTGAGAAAATGTTCTGTAATGCAAGCAATAATACTTTGTTCTATTTTTTTAATTGCAACCTCTGTTTAATAAAAAATAACCTGCAATGTTCCTAAGAAGGCAGGTTTCAAGGTCAGCCTTAATGAAAAGGTAGATTATGTCTATCACTAAGTGTCTGGCTATGGACATAAAAACAGCTAACTTTTTTATTCTCAGTTACTATACAGTTATTTGTAAATTTACAGATTATTCCCTGTCCACAGCATGGAGTTGCAAGTCATTAGCAGATTTCAGTCTTTCCTTGAAGTGAACCACCATGGATTTATTTCAAAGTTTAATCATGTTCCATCTCTTATCCCAGTTCCCATAATTTTATCTTACACAGGAAAAAAATGCATTAATGAAGTCATGATTAACACTCTAATTGTTAGCAAGCAGTATTTTAATGGTAGTCATCATGCATAATAGAGGGTGTTGTTGGAAACCTTCTGCCTGCTGACTGTGAACAGCAATTAATTAGAAATATAGCCCTGGAGCGCAAGGTGAACCTTTGCTCTTAATTGCCTCTGTTGGCAGCTCCTCCCTTAGGCACTCTGGGGCCAGGTGAGAGCAGGGTGGGTGAGAGGTGCTGCTGCTTTGGGCAGAACTGATCCTCCAGCTGAAGCCTATTGAGCCGAAGGACCCAGCAACCCTCACTTGTTTGGTGTGACTTCTTCAGCTCTCTAGATTATTTGAATGCTGTTATGCTTCTCTGGTAAGCAAGGCCTGTAATAGGAGTACAATTAATTTTTCTTTTCTCTAAATTTCTCCTTCATTTTCCTTCACCAAAACCACTGTGTGGCTCTAGGGAGGAAAATAAAACTGCCAGTGATAGGTTAAATTTTGCCTTCATTGAAATTAAATTCCCTTTGTTTCAATATAAAAACAGTTAAGGATATGCTAAGCTCTCTTGTAATACCCATTCTCCAAAACCAGTGTTTTTGCTGAAGGAAAAGAATTGAAAACTCTTTTCCTGGGAAATCTTAAGTATAGTTGTGATGGGTTAACCCTGGCTGAACACCAGGTGCCCACCAAAGCCGTTCTATCACTCCCCCATCCTCAGCTGGATAGGGGAGAGAAAATATAACAAAAGGCTCGAGGGTCGAGATAAGGACAGGAGAGATCATTCACTATTACCGTCACGGGCAAAACAGACTCAATTTGCAAAACATACTCAATTTATTACAAATCAACCAGAGCAAGGTAATGAGAAGTAAAATGAAATCTCAGAACACCTTCCCACCACCCCTCCGTTCTTCCCAGGCACAACTACCCTCCCGGATTTCACCACCAAGCCCCCCCAGCGGCACAGGGGGACAGGGATGGGGTTTATGGTCATCACACGTTATTTTCTGCCGCTTCACCTCCTCAGGACGAGGGCTGATCACACTCTTCCCCTGCTCCAGCGTGGGGTCCCACCCACGGGAGACAGTCCTCCACGAACTCCTCCAACGTGGGCCATTCCCATGGGCTGCAGTTCTTCACGAACTGCTCCAGCATGGGTCCTTTCCACGGTGTGCAGTCCTTCAGGAGCACACTGCTCCAGCGCGGGTCCCCCACGGGGTCACAAGTCCTGCCAGAAAGCCTGCTCCGTGGGCTCCTCTCTCCACAGATCCGCAGGTCCTGCCAGGAGCCTGCTCCAGCGCGGGGTTCCCACGGGGTCACAGCCTCCTTCGGGAACCCACCTGCTCCGGCGTGGGGTCCTCCACGGGCTACAGGTGGAGATCTGCTCCCCCGTGGACCTCCCTGGGCTGCAGGGGGACAGCCTGCCTCACCAGGGTCTTCACCACGGGCTGCAGGGGAATCTCTGCTCCGGCGCCTGGAGCATCTCCTCCCCCTCCTTCTGCACTGACCTTGGTGTCCGCAGGGTTGTTTCTCTTACATGTTCTCACTCCTCACTCCGGCGGCAGTTTCTCTCCGTCCCAACTTTTTTTCCTTCTTAAAAATGTTATCACAGAGGCGTTACCACTATCACTGATTGGCTCGGCCTTGGCCGGCGGCGGGTCCGTCTCAGAGCCGGCTAATATGGGCTCGCTCTCTCTCGAACACAGGGGAAGCTTCCAGCAGTTTCTTACAGAAGCCACCCCTGTAACCCACTCCCCGCTACCAAAACCTTGCCAAACAAAACCAATACAATAGTCTAAAAGAAAACTCAGTTTCTTGTATGAAACATTCCTTTGGAGAATCTGTTTTTTTGGTTGTTTTTGGGTTTTTTTGGTTTTGTGGTTTTTTTTTTTTTGTCTTTCCCCAAATACTTCTAGAGCACAGACTTACAAGCTAAGTATGGCATAAACTTCATGTGTGTGTTAGTAGTGCTCATTTAAATAGCCAGGAACATTAGGAAATACTCCTTTCTTACAGCTGGAGAATTTGGTGCACCTCTAAAAGGCAACCCCAGCTCATAAAGTGATTGGGTTCCTCACAGTTAGAAAGAGGAATCTTTCCAGATGAATCCAAAATGGGATCAACAATCTAGACAGTAAGGGTCCTCAGTGACAGTATGGACTTCAAAGCAGAGCACTGCCTTTCTGATAGCATATAGCATGTGTTTTAATCTGAATGCTCAAGCAAAAACTATGTCTCATGGCAGAGCAATTTTGGTTAATAATGGAAGTGGAGAAGTCTTGAGTTGTGTCTCTTGAAGGAAAAGAAATAATTCAGAAGTGAAAGGGATAAATGCTGAAGAAAAAGGCCTTAATTAACAGACTTGATTGTTATGTTGTTTCATGGGGTGTGAACTATCCATTTCATTGTTCTCTATTTTTATTGCTGTTATTGCTCAGGAAACCACCACATGATGTTCTTCTTTGTCTTGTTACTTGATTAGACTAAAAAAAAAAGGGGTTAGCGGAGCTAATTGTGCTAATTAAAAGGGTGATTCTTTTAAAATCTGGCTCTGCTTATAAAAAGATAACAACTGAAAACCAGAGTGGACAAATAGTCCCCTTAGTCTGACTATCTGCCTCTCACCGTGCCCAGTGCTGCGTGCTATAGAAGCAGGCAAGACTACATAAAGCACCGCACTGTCCGGTATTTCACCCTGTTTAACAAACACCCGCAGTCCTAAAACGCATTCTGTTTGAAACTGCAAAAAATAACAGAAATGTCTATTACACTCATAGGTTACGAGCTAATTATTTTTAAAGAAGTCAGTAGGAAAATTCTAGTTGAGGAAGGGTCAATCTAATTAATTTCAAGGCTAGTAGTTTGGAGGAAGTTTGCTCAGTACAGCTCCAGAGCAGTTAGTTCTGATTCTGCTGGCTGGCTCACCTGGCTAACCCTCTTTGCACACACTGTAGTTTTTTTCCATATGCCTCTTTCAATGTGTCTCTAAGGCGATACTAATTCCTCTCAGTCGGTTTTGAATATAAAAAAATATGAGAAGAGAAGCTTTAAGGAACCAGGGAAACAGCCGCTCCCTCTTAGTTTGACTTTCCTTGCTCCTTCAGTGTTGTTTCTGCTTCTGCCCTAGGACGGTGGGTGGCTGGGCGGGCTGGGGGGCTCAGCGGGCCAGTCCATGGGCAGGGTCGCTCTGCCCCTATAGCACAGTCTGGTTTGCATGTAATAAGCCTTGAGCTCTGCTGAGCCTCACGCTGAGGGGTGCAGGTTTCCTCATAGAGTAATGAGCAGCAGTTGGGCCAAGTGGATTCCCCTGCAGGCATGTGCTCTGGACACCAGTAGGTATTACTGGTCCAGCAATTGCCAAATGTGAATTCAGAAACTAGGAGCTTTCGTTATCTGGAGAAGAGGCAAGAGCATGGTATGAAAAGACAGCTTTTACAGCTATAATCTCTGGCTACAAAAGATAAAAATTGTATTCAGAAGAAACCCTACAGCCAGAAGGAGAGAGGCTAAAGAAATGCCTTGGAATACAAATACGAACCTAAAATCAGAAGAGGTTTCTCCCACTATTATATTTTTCTATAATGAGCAGCCTTTTTCTGAAAGGTAATTTGTAACTTGTATACAGAATAGATCCCTCAAATTGAGATCTTTGTACAGGCACACATGGTGAAGATCTCGAGGAAGAGAGGGTTGTGTGTGTGAGGCTTGTGCTAAATGTAAACCAATTGAATGAATATTTGCATGCTGTTGTCCAAAAGCTGATCTGGACTTTGCTGTGAGTTCTCTTCCATGACGAAACTGGCAGCTGCTTTTTGTCATGAAAATTTAGTTTGGTGGGGTTTTTTTTGGTTTAAATCTAAAATACATTCTATTTCCTGTTTGATGTTTAGAGCCAGACTGAAAGAAACTTCTAAGTTCAGTGTAGATCAGTTTGTTGTTTGAGTTTATCCTAGATTATTCCAATGCTTTTTGGCTTTGGAGACTGTATGTATGTCTGGTTCTGATTCAACAGTCCTGTGTGGATGTCGGTCTTCTGTACTCAGTGTATCCCTGATCTCAGATCAGAACTTTCTGAACCTGAGGCTGAATCCCAGCCTCTGCCATTGCCAGTGCTCATGGTCACTCCTGTCAAAAGGGGAAAAGGACTCCTATAAATTCCACTTCGTCTGAGCATTTCTGGCTTAACTAACATGTCTTGAACAGTTTTTAAGAAAGAGTTCCATTTCTTGTACATATTTGTATATGTAAAGTAAAGCAACCTCTTAATCTCAGTTAATCAAAAATTTGCTTTTATGGAAGGGACAATGTTAATGGTTAAAAAGTAGCATTTGGATAATGTTCTATAATAGGAAAATCCTTTCTTCCTTTTTGTTCTTGCTCTACTGGAGGAAAAAATAGTAAATTAAGTTTAAATGTTCATCAAATATGGCAGGCACATTGAGCTTAGTTTGTACTGTGAAATGTATTTGGTTTCCAGCCATCTAGAGAAGAAAAAAAAAAAAACCCAACATTTTTAGCTGTCTTAGTCAATTCCTGTCTTTTTTCATTTGTGGAATTTTGTCATCTCCCTCTGGTGGCAAATGTCTGAAACACCCATCACACGGCTGCTGGGGGGAAGAGACAAACTTTTACGTCTATTCCAAGGTGCATACTTGAAATCAGCATACTTCCAGTTACAAATGTGCAAAGCATAACAGATCTACTCTCTGGAGCATAGCTTTGACATGAGAGAGAATGAAATGTAGGTTGGCCCGAGAGCTGGGATTTGCAGTATCCAGTTTGAAACAATGTCAGAAAAAGATGGCAAGAACAGAGGCTTTTGCAGTACGGTCTGAAAGATGGGATTCCAAACTTTCATGTAGCACAAATCACTAGCCTGCAAATTCAATAGTCTCTAGCAAAATCAAATATTAAATATAAACCATCAGGGAGGAGAAGTTTTGAGCATAGGAAAATGAAGGGTAACTTTTAACATTCTGGGTTTTTTTTATTTTTAAGGTATAATACTGCAGTCTGTTTTGTATAGCCTATTATATCAAGGAATACATTGATGGACTAGAACCTACCTAGTTTTGTATTTTTCAAGACACAGTGATGAGAAACAGAAAACATTGCTTCCTACACAGTGGGGTTTGTACTTGAGTGTTATTGGTGTTGTCTGTTAAGAAAAGTGGTTTTTTTGAAACTCTGATCTTTTGGTGATAATCAGAGATAACAGCAGAGCTTTGCTTTTCCAGTCAGCTCACTCGCTGCCCCTTTTCAAGTCTGTGCTAATACTAGAGTAGTTCAAACACTTATCCATTGAAACTATTCAGCAAACAAGACAGAAACTTGGAAGGCTACATTAAAAACTTCCAACTGATTTAAGGGATAAGTGATATACCTTCACTATGGCTGTCCTGGGTAATTTAACAGCTTAAGTGTTCTGGGTCCCAAAAATCATACCTTGAAACACTTGAGTAATCCTCTTAACCTGGCTGTATCTTTTTTTTTTTTTTTTCCCCTGGTCCTATGTAGATATAGCCGAATGTGTTCTGTATCTGCATTAACGCTCCATTTAGTCATCAGTCCTTTGTGTCTTTGCAGTTCATCTCCCTGTGTGTAGAATATAAGTAGGTGTTCTATATAAATAAACTCACGAATGGGAACCAGGTGCTGAACTTTCTAGCTGACTAAACAGAACCACTGAAAGGTGATATAATATTCTTGGCATCTGTGAGTCAGCATCAAGATGTGCTCTAAATACTATAGCAAACAGTGACAGTTTCTGGACATAAAGAGCTCAATGAGCTCTCATTAGCGCTGTTGGAAATTGCTCCCAAGGGTTGTAGTTCTCACTCAATTCAGATCACTTATGTAATTTCAGAGTATGAACTGTTCCAGGGAACTGCAGTGTTCACTGATTTTTGCACTGCTTGGTGAACTTTCCATTTAAAGATTTCCCAGTGTTGGGGATGGAGCTAGTGCATTAAATTCAGTAGTCTCTAAGAACTCCTGAAATGTTCAGGTTAGAAAATGCTACTCATAAGATACCCCTGCCCTGCTTAATGATCTGAGTGAAAAAGCAGAGACAGTCTGTTGGGTCAGGGCCTGGATTCACCTGTAACACTTATCTTCATTAATCTTGTGTTTATATTGTTGAAAAAGTAAGTGCTGCCTGTAAAGTGAGATAGGCTCATAGTCAAGTTTGATATCTGATTCCTGGCCTGCCTCTCAGCGGAATTTAAATAGGCTTCCTATGTGCAAATGTGTGAAGCCTCAGTGATTAGAAAGCGGCTGGAGTTACAGCAGTGAATGCCTGCAAGTGCTGATGCTGTGCTTGGCTTAGCTAATGAGCTTTTCACAGCCTTCCTTACATGGAGTATTTGTTTTCTCTACAAGGGAGTTTTATGGAGAGTTCATCCTGGGCTGAACTGCGTGTTTTAAGGAAACTTCCACAGAAGTCCTGTTCTGTGTTTTCACTGTTCCTACCCACCCCTGAGTCATGCAGCTACTGAGCTGCTGACAAGCTGGTGCTTGCTGCTTGCAAATATAAAAGGCGCTGAATGGACAGCTGTAGCACTGAAGGCTAATTCAGCAGGCAGGCTGGCCTCAGACAAGTTGTGAAAACTTTTCCTTTTTTAAAAATAAACTTCAAGCTAGTACAGAAGGTCTGCCTGCTGTGACTGGGGTGTTTTTCTACTGATTAGTAAAACAAAATTTCTGGGTATACCCAGAGCTGCAATGGTGATATTATTAGGTATGCACCCATGTTTGGAGGTAGCTGGCTGACTCTGTTCCTGAAGTGTAAGTGACTTGAGATGTCCCTGTCTAAAATACAGAAATGTCAAGCCCCCCAGAGTGCTGCCCTTACTCTTTCAGTCTCCTAGGGGTTTAAAGGACTGCTTTCTAGAGACAGAAATTTCCAGAAGACTGAGCCATGTAATGGCTGGTTACAAATCCACTAGTCATTTATCTGAACACACCTGGAGAGCGACATGAATAAAATATTTACAGGCTTAAGCCCTGATGTAAATTCTAAGCAAATATTGGGTTTATGCTGCGACTCTATGCATGTTGAGTGGCATCTTACTCCATAATGGACCTCACTGAAGCAGATGGGTAATTATAAATATTTTCAAGCATAGTAAGGTGCTTGAATGTAGTTACTGTGGTTGAGGAGCACTTGCCAAATTTTTTAATGCAATTGATCCTGAAATATGGAAATCCATGGCTTAGGTTTGGGGGCAGAAGTTTGGGGTTTGGGGGTTTTTTTGGTTGGTTAGTTTCTTGGGGGCTTGGGGGGGGGTGTTGCTGTGTTGTTTTGGTGTTTTGTAATAACTCAGGCAATAATAGCTGAAGCAGATAAAATCATCGTCCTAGTTTGCAATTGGTTAATCCATTTCTGAACTCTATTATTCAGATGTTTTGCAATTAAGGATCCTGTTGGACAGAGTCTCATTCTATGATGCACTTTTTAAAGTACTATCAGTTAAATATTAATGTCATTATTAGTTCTGCAATGTTGTGAAAAGCAAAATGCAGGCAGTGCAGAGGGAAAAATTAGATTTTTCTATGATTCCCTTATTTTAGCATAGTTTATAGGGAGGATGGGCAGGGGCATAAGAAAAGAAGGTTAAATTTCATTCTTCTAAGGAGACAAGCTGAAATACTAGTGAGGATTTAACAGGCATGTTTCAACAGCAGCCTTTTCAGTGATGGGAGAGCTTTGGACAGAACACGTTGCTCAGGCTAGCTGCAATGCTGGCTTGCACAGGAGGGCAAACAGGTGCTTTGGAAAAGCTGGTGGGTAATTACGTGGGTGTGATAATGAGGTACTGTTTTGGTTCTCAGTGTTCTTTTTCTGACAGCAAACTGTTGAGATTCACATTACGTTGATGGACAAAGATTGTGTAGCCAAAAAATACAACAAGCATGACCAAGTTTGCAGTAACTTGATTATGGTATGCTGCTGAGTTTTTGATTAGCAGTTTTTGCTTTTCATTTAACTTCAAACAGCATAGTAGTTGCAACATCTTCATAGGAAACATCCAAAGGTTATTTTTTTCTTTTTCTAACCAAAGCCATTGGTCTGTGTAATTTATATCATGGCTTTGCATTTCCTCCCTCTGATTACAGCCAAATACATAAGGCTTTACTAATCTCTTTACAGGGATTTATAAAGCGTCTTCTGTTTTTCCTTGTTGCAGGTTCCCAAGCCACATATTTGGCTTCAATTTGGGGTTTGGATTGACCCAAAAGAT
Organism: Astur gentilis; assembly: GCF_929443795.1. NCBI lineage: Eukaryota > Metazoa > Chordata > Aves > Accipitriformes > Accipitridae > Astur > Astur gentilis. The sequence goes on from NC_064905.1 coordinate 9,709,720, forward strand.
CAAAGCAAAATACACCCAATTCACCATGATCATTATGACTTGTAGCCAATGTTTTCCAAGTTGGGAATTTCCACGGATACAGAAGGGATATAGCTTCCCAAATCTCATTGACATTCAGAGGGTTTTGGACACACTTTAAGCTTCTTTCACAACCCTATGCTGAAATGGCCCGGCTCTGCTTTCCTTTCTAAGTAAATATGCATTTCTTAGTTTATTTTTTTATTTTTCTTATTGATGAATTCTCTATATTTAAGACTTATACTTCCTTGAGAGACATTAATCCTGCTTCTTGCCGACCCTGAGTGGTGTTGACAGCTCAGTATGATTATACATGATAAATGACTACTTAGGTCAACAAAAGTTACCAAGTAGGTAATTTTCAGATGACTCCCACTCCTTCCAAAAATAAAGGCAAAAAGGTGGGCCTTGGAAGCATGACCAGAAATTCTTAGGTTTCTGAAAATGTTATCAACTTTTTTTTTGGTCATGATGTAGTAGGCATGTAGCTAATTAATGTCCTACACCAAAGACAGAAGTTTCCACCTTCCCAAGAAACTTTATCTTGAAGAATATACTGAAACTTTTTACAAAAGATTTTGAAATGTCAGCATTTTCAGCTGAAGAGTAAAAAGAAAAATGCTTTAAAGCATAGCAACTTATTTAATTGTCAGTGGTGTTAGATCCAGCCTTTCTTCCACCTTTTGGGAATAGAAGAGCAATGAATAATATTTGTAATAGTTACCAACATTTCTTAATTAATCAGTAGTTACTAACTTTACTGACTCTTCAGTGTTTCCTTGACTTTGTGAATGCTGATTGCCGAGCAGCAACCTACAGTAACAAGAGTCAAACATTGTACTTTAAAAATTCCTATTAATCTGTGTAATTTTGTGAACAAAATCAATAATTCCATCCTCTGTTTAAACACTTAATGAATTTTAGATAGGGGTACATTAACTTTGTATGATAATGAATTGCTTTATGGCTTTGCTAAACAAAAAGTGCAACTCTGCCAAATGCCTGGACAAATGTCTGTAGACACAGATGGAGAAAAGCAAAAAATATTGAACCAAAAGGTATTTCCAAAAGGCTTTCCTTTCCATACTATCGAACTCACTGTTGTTAAATGTAGCAAATCTCTTAATGAAACCAAAGTGGGTGTTTTCTCTGCACCCTCTTTAGTCCTGGAATGGTGACCAAGAGGGAGGAAGCCCAGAGAGCCTCTGGTGTTTTGAAGCTGTCATCTTCCGCCTACTCTGAACATATTCAGGAACGCCGCACACCTAAACGTCCCACCGTGTCCACACTGTCCAGTATCTTTTCAAGTAACCTTGTTGTCTATCTGGAAGGAAGTGGTTTGTTTCTACCTGCTGATGTTCATGGAGAGCAGTCATGGCCACTAGTAAACATAATGTTTTTCTGCACTGAATAAACCAATCCTTCTAATGACCTGCCCTGGCTTCCCCAATTCCCACTAAACCTTCTCTGCTCCTGATTTAGGTTGAATTGATCTTTCAGGGAAGAGGAGTGGATAAAAAAGTGGTGCAAGAGATAAGTGATCTCTGGGGAAGAAAATTAGGAATTGCTTAAGTCATGGAAGTGCTCTTTTGCTTTAGTTCTTTCTTTCGTTGCTACCGGGGTTAGTTGGTGCCTGTGGACGTTCAGAAAATTTGCTGCAAGGTCCTCATAGTTTTGCAGGCTTCAGAAGTTAAACTAATGAGAACACAAATGCCTGGTTTGTGTCTGCCCTGATTATATGCCAATGGCCATCAATAAACTCATGAACCCACATTTTATAGATCGCAGAACAGGGCAGGAATATCTCAAGTAGCAACAACTGAAATCCTATCCATAAGTCCCACAGTGAGGTGCATGTTTTTATAAAGCACCTGTGCAGGATAATACTTAGGTAGTAAACGCCAAAGCAAGTGTCTTTGTGATAAGGTGGGAAAAGAATTCGAGAGAATGTCTGTTTTCAGACGTAGAGTTTTCATTTTGAACAGGGGCAGTCAGGGTTATAGTTTCATTGTTAACAAAGTATGAACAGAAAGAACCAAAGTGCACGTCAGGAATAGTAAAATAGCTTGAACTTCTTAGAAGCCTTTGGGTTTTAATTTTAAGTAAAGGAACTTCAAAAATGCTTTTAAAATCTTAAACTTAGATATGGTTATGACTGGAAATTGCAGTTGCCCCTCCTCTAACCTTTGGTATTCTCCCCAATATTCTTCTTTGTCAAATGTACTCAATTTTCTGAGCTCATTATTTTTCCTGTACTAATCCATTTTCCTTATCTTCTAATTAACTACTGCTCTTTGCATACTTATGATGGCACGCTCACATCTTCTCTGGCTTCTCTCCCTTATTTCAATGCAGGTCTCCTGCTGCAATTGACACAGTTGATGCTTTGACACTACTCAAGCTGTCTTCTGGTACCTTTTGCTATCTTCCACAAGTCTACCTGGTTCCAGTTCAGCGCTAGGGGGAATCCAAGTGGACAGCTGCTAACAAATCTTCTTAATTAAATTTGAGAGAGGCTTGAACAGGTAAATAATACCAAAATTCCTTAACTTCCTTCAGTTTTCAAAACTTGCATTAGAACCATTCCTTATAATTTCAGTTCTGCATAAGGCACAAGAGCACTTTTTCTAGCTCTTCATGTTCAGCAACACTTCACATGTCTTCACTTTAAATCTACTAACTTCCATTTCTCCTGTGCTCTCTGCCATGTTGAACTAATCTCTTGAGGTTTCAGCCAACAGTAACAAAAGCAGTGCAAAAGAAAGCAAAAAAATTTTAGTCACTGTCATGAACTTGGGTCTTACATTTGTCTAACCAGCGCTGATAAATAATGTTATTGTTTTGATTTATACCTCTACCTGATATTTTATACCTGATAAAAGGACTATTTAACTTTCTACTTTTCTGCAGTCCACCATTCTTTTATAAAGCTGTTTTGTTAACAGATTTCATTGCTTCATATATATATATATATATATATGTATCTCTCATCTGTTGTGCAGGTGTTTGTTCTCTGTGAGGCTATGTGAAATACTGAAGTTGATGCTACAGAAAAGCTATTGAGAAATGAAAAGACAGTAGTGTACAATGAGAAAGCAGGCAGTGACTAACATCTAAGATGTCTTTCCACATGACTCATCAGTTGTATCTGAAATCAAGGCTTTTCCTGGTTTTGCAGCTTTCTGGGGTTTTTTGAGGCTTTTTAATCTGAAAGGCTGTAGACAGAGGTTTGCAGAATTTCCCACAGATAGAGTGTTTGGACAGAATTGCATCATACCTTTAGCCTAGAATGAGTTCGTCACTGACCAAGAGGGTCACATCTGTGCGTGTTTTGAGTCTGGTGGTTTGTGGGCTATTGTGATTCTGTTATCATTGCTGAGGCCACTTCATAACAGCATATTGCCAAGTATAACAGACTTCCCAATGCAAGATACAATGCAAGGCAGAAGGGATGGAAATATGCTAGCAATGCAGCCTTTATGTGAAAAAGTCCTGTAGGTATTTTCCTACTAGGAAGCTGAAAGTATAAGATAAAGAGAACACTAATGAAAATGATAGGGTTTGGTGCCTTTCATTGCACAGTGCCTGAGATGCTGTAGTCTTTCACACATGCAGACCTTGCAGAAAGTTGAAAATGGATTTTTAATGTAATTTATATTAAAAGTTACTTAAATATAGGAATAAAACTAAAATATGCTTTTAATATCATATTGCTCAGTACTTATTAAATGTTAGGATCATTAACACCACTTTATACATTGTTTAGTAATAACAAAACAGCCATGCTGCTATTCTCATCTCCCATCCTCATCACTGAATTACTAACACCAAAGAACATGTGCAGCTTTTCACTCAATTCTAGAAAATTTGCTAGTGAGGGGTTATTAATTTCTCAAACTGCTGACTGAAGAGCAAATGTAGCTTGTTTCCCCATTTTTAAAGGTAGTTCAGCTCTCATGAATTACAGTACAAGAAACCAGTCTGCCAAGTTTAATGAAAGTTTCAACAGTGATAAAAGAAGTTGAAGTCCTTTGAAAAGGTCATTAATTAAAATAGATTTAAAAGGGAAAGGAAAACATCTTGCTCTTCTCTGGTCAAATGTTATTATGTAGATGTGGTGGGCATTGTTAGAGTAGAACTAGCAGTTACTGGTGGAACTGGATGATTTATTTCCATGTCACGGAGAACTTTATCAGAGGAGGAGGATGTTTATAGTTTCACTGTGCTGCACTCTATAGATTTTCTTTTCCTCCTGTGTACAGTCTGTGTGGTTTCATCTCTTTCCCCTCTCCTGCATCCCACCCTTTATTTAAGTCAGGTAAATATTCCTTACAATGCCTCTCTTTCACCTGGCTGCTGATTAATTTTCCCTCCCTCCTCTCCATTGGTGTGCTCAACAATCATCAGACAAGTGGTCCAAGGTGGCAGGAGTAAACTTTTGCTTGAAAATGCAGCAGTGGTGGGGCGGTTGGTGAGGTTAGCAACAGCTGGTCTTGAAAGAGAACCATCCTGAAAGATCTGGCCAATATTTTTGACGATTCCTCCCCTTGTTTTCCCTGTGAAATGACAAACCCGTTCACTGAGCTCAATAACCTCCAAAGGGGCCACAAAATACAAAGGTGGGTGCACATTAATGCTGCAGTCACATTTGTACTCTGCTCCTTCTCACATTTTGAAGTATTTCACCCTGTGGAGCTAGATAATTTGCTAGGTACAGGTACACAGGTCCTCTTGCTGGGCCAGACAATGGCATGCAAACTCCTTTCCTTTTTACTTAGGACCCACACGGAGAATCTTTCCAACCCTGGGATATGAACAATGCTAATTTCCAAGTTGGCACCTCTCAGACTGCAAGGTACAGGTGGACATCTGGTCGGGGACAGGTCAGCTCTCTGTGCAGGAGTGTGTAGCTGGCAGGGACCTCTGTGGTGGAGAAGGGCCAGCAGCAGCAGGCTGCTTGTGAGGGTTGTGCTTCCTTATGGGATTCTTCCTGGGCTGTAGATATGTGGCACGGGACCGCAACTGTTGCATGGGGAAATGGCTGTGGGTCTGCGCTTCACGTCTACGAGGCAGAGCCCTGCAGTGGGACTCGTGATATAATGGCCAAATTGTGAGAAATGAGCAATCTGAAGGTGTTTGTATTATAATGGTTTCACAGACTAGTGGGCCGAAAGTGCTTCTTATTAGGATCACATATAATATTTCTTGCCTCCAAGTAACTTCAGCTATGCCAGCCTCCTGCTCTCCAGCTCTGGTTCTTGTGCTGGGAAGGGGGAAGAGCTATTTTCCTGCATGCACCTTTCCTGTATGGTCCCTCAGTTAACTCGTGGCAATAAGAAAGAGTTGACCAGCTTATCTTAATGTCAATGTTTGCACAAATGTCTTTGAAGCAAATGGCTTCTGAAGAGTCATTTGAAGAGCCTGACCTGAACTGTCCTTCCTCTTAACACTGCAGACTGCTGATACATAAGCTCATTTCTTTCAAATATCCTATTCTTATAATGAAATGTGCAGGAGGTGGGGTCTGCAAGCAGTCTTTGACTAGAAATTCCGGTTGTCCTTATTTTCTTAATAGCAGACCTATTAGAGTTGTTTGCACTTTTAGAACTAGAAAGACACATGGCTTCCTCAGGACTTTTCTTTTCTTTTCCAGAAGGCTGCAGGCATGATGGAGGAGTACTTTCAGCAGTGACCTCTTGTCATATCAGAGATGATAGTGTGATGTTTGTTAATTCACTGTTGTGATGCTTTAGGCAAATGTGATGGATGGAGAGGCAAGAAATCTATTCACTAATGTCATCCCCTGTAAAAAAGATTATAGGGAAATGCTCTATTATTGTTGCTCACAATCATTGCTTGCTGGTTTTCAAAATACCAACAATATGTCAAATGCTTTCAGGAGACCTGTAAGAAACAGCTCTTTCCTCAAATAATTTACAGTCATGGCAGGCTGTCATTTGCTGGTGTGCGTGTGTATTTTCCATTTTTCATTGCCCTTTTTCACAGAGAGGCAGAAAAGAAAAGCATCAGAACGTTCTCTGTTGTCAAATGAAGAGAAAACAAACAGGAGAGGAGGACTGCAATATGAATGGGGAGTCATTATTTATTTGATTTGTTGAGGGGAAAGTTCAGATAATTATCTAGAATGTTGCAAAGCTTTGCCTGTCAGCCTTGATATATAATGAGAATTTGTTGGTAGACATCCAGAGGGAAAACTGCTTTGAATTCTTGCGTTGAATTTTACAGTGTGCTGTTTCTATCTGAATGAATGAATAGTGGTTCAATGAGTGCATATATGTTGAGCTGTAACCAAAACTTGCAGTGCCTGGGCAACAAGATGGTGCCTTTCCTCTGCATCTATGCCTACGCAGAGAGCTGGCTGTTGCAGAGTTAATAAGGCACCAGCCTGTCTTTTCAGTGCTCACTCTGAAAACAAATTTATTCCCTCCAACACACCATGACTAGTACTTCTGTCAGGCTTAAATATTGCAGTACAGTCTCCCTGTTGCATATGTTAGAAAAACAGTTCAGACCTCCCAAATAATCTAATCTCATCCATTTGGTTACTTCTGCCAGGTTTAATTTCTTTGTCACAGACTTTGAGCTGTCTATGTTCCAAGGCTTTACAGCTGTTTGTTACAAACTATAGTAAATGGCTGCATGTCTTTCTGAAGTTTGGTAGTATATTAACATTGTGTTTTAAAAAGAAGTTGGAGAACTTCAGCTTGACCCTTAATAGAAGCTTTACTGATCATGTATCAGGATTCATTTTGCTAAAAATATAAATTAGTTATCACTGGGTAAATTTCAGCAGTTTCTAATCTTGCCTTCTAATTTCTGTATTGATTTGAATTAATTGCTATTCCAGGGATTGCATGCTCTTCCCTATGACCGTCTAATGACTTTTACCAATGCTCTATCACACTTGCTTTGAATTTTAATGATTCAGGAGATGGGGAGTTTCAACAGTCATTACTGTCTAGAAAGGAAATCGGTTTTCATTGGTTAAAAGTTATTGAACATGCTGTTCTTTCTAAACATAGAAAATCTGGGTTGCTAGTGGTGTTTTGTTTTTTAAGCTTACATTTTCAATGCTTTCACAAAGTCACATTTTGACCCAAGCGGTATTCTGAAGGGTCTGAGAGGTCCTGGTCAGAATCAAGAACTGACATGATTTAGCTTACAGTTTGCCTGATTTTGTGAGTGACTATCCATACATACCTTATATCTCCTTCTGCCATAGCATCCAGTTTTTAATTGAGAAGTGGGAGGATGCGAGGGGTGGATGGCAAACTTTTCTTTTTTCCCACCTTGTGGAATGCCATTCCCACTCGTGCTCTGTTGCCTGTGCAAGTTTAAGTCTCCCATACAGACAATAGCTTTAGTGTTCTGTGCAGACATGACTTACCATAACAAGGTCATTGTTTTCTAAAGTCTGTAACGTAATAGAAATATAACCTTCTGACACCGGATACCCTTATTGAACAGCCAGCTCTCCCTGAGACAAGATTTTCTTCCACCGGTAGATGAAATAGTGAATCGCCATTCAGAAATAAATGGCGTGTGGCTGGAACTAGTGAATTCAGCCATTCAGCTGCTTGTGGGGTTTGTGCCTCCTTTTCTGTTTGGAATGGGAGAAGCGTTCCTCTGACACACTAAAGATAGGAGAATTAATAACAAAATGTTGCATGATGCTTTGACCAGTAGTGATGAGTTTAAAAAAATGTAGTTACTTAACTACGCTAGCACTTTTAGAGACCCCATAACTGAGGTCTTGAATCTTATTTTATTTTAAGTGAGCAATATGCTGGGTTTTTTATTGGGACTAAAGAGTCAAATTCTGCTTGCTCACATAAAAGCACAGGCTAATTAAACCCCCAATATTTCTTTCTCTTAATGAAGTAGATGAACAAAAGAGGAAAAAGCAGGAATGGAAGAGGCAGGAAGAACGAAGAGAGAAATGTAAGAGAGAAAACACTGTTAGATCCGACAGTAATGGATGGGAGGCCAGTTCGGGAAGACTGGGGTAGGTAACACTACATTTCTTCCAAGGCAGATTTAGGACTGCGTCACATTTCACCAGCGTTCAGAATTCCAGCTAATCACCTTTGAATATTTATTGCAAATGAAGCTGTAGCTCCAGGAATAATGGGAATAGACCTTAGGAAGTAGGAGGAATTTTTGTATCTTTTCTGTTTCTGGGGTTTGCACAATCTGTTATTCACAGCAGAATGAAAAGTGCCTAAGTGGTTATGTTTGTGGAGAGAAAATCCGGAATATCTTGACATAATTTGCAAAACCTGTGAATCCATTGATGAGCTATTCTTCATGGCAAGTTACAGATATCTCCTGGGTGACTCAGATAATCTAGGTAAATTGTAAAGTCATTGTAATTTAAGAGTTTAATTCCTAAGAGTATCAGAGAACAGCTGTTGTATGCATGATTAAAATAGGTATGGGTTATTTTTCAGGTATATCTACTTCCATTTAGTGAATTTCAGTGGTGTTTTCATGCAGCCTTTTGATTAAGTTAATGTAATACTCTGTTTTTAGTACCAGTGATAAGATGATTTATGTGCCAGTATTTCCAAGTGTTGCGCTGCCAGCGTGTTTGCTCTTGAGACAGATGACTGATGGCTTAAAATGATTGAAAATGTTTCTTCCACTTCTGTGTGACAGTTCATTAACAGATTATACACATAAACATCCTTAGTCACATACAAATCAGATTCATCAGCAAACATGTGAAACATGCATTTAATCCCATTTACCTGATGTACACAAATAATCCATAAAGATTATTTATTATTCACACTTGCCTTATCTTGCATGATCAAACTACAATCAATAAGAGCTATTATTCTTTCAAGTAAGAGATTTATAGACCTTGGTCATGGTGTAATAGCAAATATGCACATAAAAATCAGTTTGAAAAGCCTTTACTTTTACATTCAAGTGTCCTTAAGGCATAGCTGCTGAACTGGATTTCATATCATGAAAGAAACTGGATTATAATAATCCTAAATCAAAGAAATTGGAGGGGAAAAAATGGATGTGTCAATCTAGCAATTGATTTCTTTATCCACCCATATCATGCTGGAAGCATGTCTAGTCTGCATTTTTATAACTGTAAGCAAAATATGACTTTCAGCACTTCTTCACTTAGGACCTCTTGTCCTATAGTGTTTTAGCTTGCTTTGTAATGGGTCAAGAACAAAAAGGGGGCTTGAAGACAGTCTGCTCAGAGCAAGCTGATTCTATAACTCTGCACATTGTATTCATCCTTTGTTGCAGTGATTAGTATGTGTTAGGATACCAACTTGCAGTTTGCTATCTGTGTAGTAACTTATAAATTGTTACAGTTTCTGTGACTTTAAAATTTTTCTCCCCTCAGTTTAAACAGTGAAAAAGTTATACTTCTTAATTTAACACTGCCTGACTTCATAGTTAAACACACACTGAAAAAAATCAATTTTTCTTGGGGCTATTGTTTCAGCCTGTCTGCAGACTCAAGTTAATACTGTTGTATCCATTTACCCTATATTTATTTGGTAGCTGTTTTTATTATCTTAGAGGAGTCTCCCTTCTGGATTCCCAGCTGGTCCCTAACTCATAATATGTACAGTTGAGGAGAAACTCTGCAATAATAACAGTTAAAAACAGCTTCCTACCTTCTCAACTTCAGCCGCAAAAATATCAGCTGTGGTTTAGCTTTGGATTAAAGGCTTGGAATGTAGGCAAGTGAGGTCAGCAAATCTGTAAGTTCTCAAAGATGATAGATGCGCAAGTCACCTGGGAGAAGAGCAATTCCTATGCTCTTAAATATATTCTTAGTCCAGCTTTGTGCATTTTAATAAAACAAGGTAAATTAGGGTTCATACAATATGCCTGGAGTCTCTGCTTTTCTCAACATTGTGTTTGACAGGTATGATGATATTATGACATATTCTGTTGAAGTTTCATTTTGACTCCTCAGGTGGGAGGCAAGTACATTGTGGGAGAATAGTTCTAGTAGGTCCTTCCTTTTTGGCACTCTGTAGTAGGCTGTTGGCAAACTGCTGCTATACTAATCCTTCTGTTACAGATAGTAAATTAAGTTTAGAATTCCATCTATTCAGCAGCAAATGAATTGCATTCTATCTACTCATATCTGATGGTAGAGTCATTGCATTGTGAGGGTATGTGTAGTCAAGGCCATTAAAAAGTCCTAAATTTTGTGCACTTTTCTTTATATATTGTCTGCTAGCATTATATACTTTGATCTATCTAAAGCTATTATTTGGCTCATCATTATAACCTTAAAATTCAGATTTCCCTCTGAAATGATAAATATGAACTTTTTTGAGGTAAGAAAGTTGAAGTTTTCTACAGATGAGAGGCTTAACATGTAGCTCAGTGTCTAACTTTCAACTGTTTTCAAGTCTCAAAATCATGGCTGCATAATTAACAGGTGATTCTAAGTTATTAACAAATGAACTGTTAAGTTACTAATCAGGCAAATCACATATTTTGTTTTCTTTTCAGAATGTTATTATAATTACCCATAATAGCATCTAATGAATGTTTCATTTCATTTGAATTGATGGCCCTTTTTTCCTTTTTACATATATGAACTAATTTAAATTCTTCTTTGTAAATATTTATGCTTATTTTGCTATCTGTTGCCTAAGATACCATTCCTGAATTTCAGTATCTGAATGGAGTTAAATTTGCCCCTTCCAGGATGAGGACACAGGGAGTTAATGGTTTGATTGTAGTGCCTTTCCAGACTGGCTTACTGTTGAGGCAACATAGCTCTCAAATTAATGAGCAACCAGCTTACGTACCCAAGAGTTGCAGCATGTTTCTACAGTCACTGGTAGCACATGCTACAGTTTCACTGCTCTGTCACTGCTTCTCATCTGAAGAGAGATAAACATCTAATTTTCAAGGTTCCAGAGGATTTGCTGAAATTCCACCACAACATTGAAACTCGGCCAACATTTTGTTTGGGAGCAGGTCAACAGCTATTTAGTTAAATAACTTCAGGTGATTGTAAAGACCTATATTCTGTGGTAATTTCTAGGTGAGAAAAAATGTTACATTAAGGAAAGTACTGATATGTGTTGGATGTGGTGATAAGTTGAGTGTCTGTAGCAATTGCTTCCTACCAGATGGGCTGTAAGTAGGTTGGCCTGCTGGCTGCTGATATTTAGGACATGTAATCTGAAGAAAACAGGAAGGTAGAAAGCAAGGGGCAAACTGTGAAGTGGAGTGGAAATGGAAAGAAAGAAAGCAGTGAAAATAGGAATCTTGTTACTCTTTTCCTCCAATATAATAACTGCAATTCCTAAATCACTTTCCTGTAGGGGGAGAATGCTTGTTCCACAACAGACGAGTGAGATGTAAAGGGAAATATTTTCAGTGGAGAGCCAGAGTTGTCCTACCATAAAGGGCATCATAGTTTAAGTGTGATAGATTCTCAGGTAAGGCACAGTGATGTTGAAAGGCCAGCCAAAGTCCGTGTCTGGAGCAACAGCTGTGTTAAACTGCTTTCTGCAAGAGTAGTACAAATTTGACATTATTAGTGTTTCACATCCCAGTGACATGATGTGTGTGTCTTAAGGGGCTTGCTGTCTAGTGTGCAGCTCTAGTTCTTTCTTTGTTTTTATTAATTCAATTGACAATATATGTTATAACAGATTCTGTCATCTAACACATGAAATTCTTTGGAGCCTGGTAAAAAAGGGAATGTGTTTGTCACTATTTCATGAATACAACCAATTTCTTCAGATTCTCCAGGGAGTAAAGGGAGACAAGATTTCACTTTCAGCATTTGTGTGTTATTGCTGACATCTGGCAGTCCACGTGCCCGTTGCTGGTGATAAACAAGATGCAAACGTACTGCTTCATTTGTAGACTACTCTCCCTAGCTAGCTTCAAGCTTACTCTTCTACCAGATTTTGCTGAATTTAATAGTAATGACTTGGCCTAAATGGACTGGTGATTGCTACCTGCCAGAGAAGCAGCTGGAAGAAATACAAATACTTCCTTTTAATTTTAATACACATTCATCTTTCACTAACATCTTTTCTGGGTTCAAAGATGTGACTGACTCATTATAGGGCTGCATGGTCACAACTGGGCATTTTGTCAGTCCTCAGCTATTGTTTACTGTAGCTATACCATGTCAAGAGTATTGAATACCATTTATTCCAATGGTTACTACTCTCTTCAGGTATAAATGTTCATTGGCAGTGTTTCCATGAGTATTTATCTACTCTAGCTCTAAAACAGTTATTTAAAATTAAGTTAATTTTATTTTTCATGCTATTTTCTTCTGTTTCTATTTCATTTCCCCAGGAATATGGGCTTCTCTGTACTTGTGATAGACAGCAGTCTAGCATGGCATATCTAGACACAATTAGCAGGTTCACTGATGGATTTCTGACTGGCTACCAAAGCAGGTAAATGCAGCCAGGCTCCTTAGATCCTGTCTTCTTACTAAATCAATTACCACTCATTATTTCCAAACAAGTCTTGTACCTATTGTATAGTGAGTTTTGCAAGCACTCCATGTTTCAAAAATCTGAAGAATTTCTAATATGTGTGGAGTTTAGTTTGTTTATAAAATTAGGTGCAAAACACAAAAGAATCAGAGTATAACAGCTTCAAACTCACTTGTATGCACAGGATGGAAAAAACTTTACACATGATCCAACGTATTCTATGTGGTTTGTCCCCAGCAAAGGCTATGTTTCCGTGGGTTAATCCCTGGCCCCATGTGCTCCCTGGAGCAGTCTACCTCGCAGAGGTACACTGCTCTGTCTGCTTTTGTGGGAGTCTGGAACGATGACACAGGTGGTGCTGTCTGCCTTCCTAAAATTTCCAACCCATAGAAGTACTGTGTTAAAAATGTCAGTATGAGGTTGGAAAATGATGTATGCATTTGTGTTTCTTCATGTCATTATGCTTTGATTAGAGGTAAATTCATTTTTATTTTAGCCCTATCCTTCAAGTTTAAGGCTCTACTGATGCTGTCGAATGATGGGTCACCGGATTTTTTAGGACAGTGGTTTCTAATGTCTGATATAAATAAATTCAGCAGACCAGGTCTTTGTTACATCTTGCTTTCTTCTTGAATTGTTAGTGCCTTACCTTACAGCATGAAGAAAGTGTTTTGTCTTCTACTACCAAGCAAATATTACGTAATAACTGGGCATTCTGAAAAATTCAATCAAACATGACTACATTGCTAGGGAATATATAGATTATAACTCTGCAGGGAGTATATGTATAGCTGTGAGAAGAAAGGGGGGTACAGAGAAAGAAAGAAGGCAGAGGACAGGCTTTTACTCCATGTGAAAACTGCCTTCTTTTTTTTTTTTTTTTTCCACATGAAGTTGTGTGCAATACCTCTCTTGTTATATATTGATTATTTTCCATAAAGAGATATTAAAACTATGTGCAGTTATTTTGCCAACTGCTAAGTAGCTGAATAAGGACCTCCAGCTAAAGAGGCTCTTCTCATATTTGCATATTTTTTTATGATGCATGGATGATATGTTCTTGTATGATGCTTGTCAATGCCATTTACATCTCGGTATGGGAGGTTTCCTTCAGTCATGCTTGGTGCAAAAACGTAGATGTGGCAATTCTTCCCTGTGGTACTGGTGACATTTCTTTGTTTCATTTGTTTTGTGGAGCCTATTGACTGGTTAGATCAGATATGTCAAAAGGAAATATCTTTTTTTTTTTTTAAATAAAAAATTCTATTAAAGTCTTACCCCTTTTCTGTGTTAAAGTTGCAGGTAAAGCGGTATGTCTAACACAGGGATGTGCTTGTAAGTGGCATATATATATATAAAAGCAAATGTACAGCTCAGAGCAACTTTAAGCAATGGGAGAAAACACTGTGATGGATATAATGGAGCATGTCCAACATTTTCAGCTACTCCTGAACGTAAGCTAAAAAGCTTACTGTGAAACGCATGAGTGTTCTGAGCTTACTATTTCCATATTAATAGGGAAAAATCCTTTAAAATATTACAGTTTTTCTATGCTGTCTTACAAAATTTCAGTAGTTGCTCCTGCTTATGTTTGTGTTCCAACAAAGTTTCTGCAATGTAGCTAAATGTTGCATAATTAATGATCTCTGTTTGTGATGATTGATCTTAGAACTGAGAAGGAAAAGAGAATGATCATAAGAAATTGGATTTAAGGGCACTGAAAAAGGCCAAGGGATGGGCCATGTGACATCCCATTATAAAGAGTATATACAGAAGTGATAGGCTTGAAAAATAGTAAGTGAGGAACTCAATACATGTTTACTGTGCAGTGGATTTTTTACTGAATTATAATAGTTCCAAGTGCAGTTATAGAAAGAAAATAATTATTGGTGCTAACATAAATATGATCTATTCAAAGCACTGCATGAAGGAAATATATATTCTTTCAATTCAAAAATATAGTTTTTCAGAAAAACTGAAATTGTAGTTATCAGAATAGCCCACTGAATATCTGATTGCTTGTAGCCATTAAACCAAGACAGAAAGTCTCCTTTCACCTCAAGTTATCAGCTTGATGAAGGAATTGCATTTTGTATTTTGTTCAGGATTTTAGACTGAACATTTTTTAGGCTCCATATCTAGTAGCATATGAAAGAAATAAATGAGCTCATTTTCTGTTGGAGATGCATGAAAGAGGTGGTAAAACTTGAAAAAATTTGGCTTTGTGAAGGAGCGCACAAGAACAGTCTTTAGACAAAGTAGATTTGATTTCTGTCAGTACTCCAAAAGTTGTGGGATTTGGGCAAATTCCTACCTCTGTTTCTACAATAAAGTTAACAGCTACCTATTTCTACTGTGATTTCTTTGCAAAAATGATCTGCTTTATGATGCATGACACAGTAGGAGTTTTCTATTAGTTAGGGCCTTTAAGTAGGATTTTTAGTAATGATCTGTATGCTTATGAGTTACCGAAGTAAAGTAACAGCATAGCCTAAAAATTGGAATTAAGAGCTGTATAGGAAGTTGTAAAATGAAACTCACACTGAAACTTCATTGGAGAATTTGGAACAAGGACTCTGAATAGCTTCAGAAGAGCTTGTGGTATTTTATTTCAGCCTCGAACTGTTTGCAGAGACTTTTCTAATGGCTATGCATGACATCGGGAGAGCCACCACTTCTTATTCAGTTCATAACCCACAGCAGAGGCTCCTGGCATGGCTAGAACACTTCACCTAGAAAGTATGGTGGCTGCTTGGCAGCCCACCCTTCCCATGTCCTTGTTTACCACAGTAATGCATATTCAATGTTTGGTGCTTACTGTAACAGAATGTGGAGTTTCAACTTTTATTTTTACGCATATTATAATAAAGGGGATGTTTCAGCTCTAGGCTAGACATCTGTGCTTAGTCTTTCATCTAAGCCCCAAGGTGGACATCTCCACATTGTTCCTTTGTCTTCACCAAAGGCACTTACTTTATCCTTATGGAGGTGGGATTTAGAACAGAATGCAGACGGAGGACCTTCTCCACCTTTTCCAGTGAGGTGCTGTCTTCTCATTTTATTAGCCTTATTCCCCATCTGTCCATTTATAACAGCTAAGATGTCCCTTCCATTGGCAGTCTTGATTTGACTCACTTTTTGGTTTAATATAAAAGTTGCAACAAACCTGTTAATGGCACAGAAACCTCTTATTGATTTGTGTTTTCTCTCTTGTTCAACTGTTGAATGCAAAGTGAAGGGGATTAATTCCTTGGATTTGAGGGGATTCTGCATGCAAATGTACTGGAGGAAAAGAGAAAGAATTCTTATGCAACAGTTAAATTAAGGACATTTTGGCTTGTAAGGGCCATGCCCATTTTTTCTTTTCCTTTGGCAAGATTTTCCTTGGTCAGGTTATATGGCCTGATATATTTTCCTTGTATCCAGTTTCTATTCTTCTTCAACCTAAAACAACATGATCATGACTGCATCACAAAGTTCAAAACAAGAGGCAAGGAAGAATTGGTCTTATACTACTCATTCAGTTTCATTCCTATTCTTCTGCCATTTCACACTCTCACATGTATTCAGATTATTTTTCCAAGGATATTCCTGCAGTTTCACACGGGGAAGGTGTTTACATTGTCTCCCAATGTAGGGATACAGTGCACTGAAAACACTTTCACAAGTGGTGACACATTGGCTGTGTTAGATTATTACTTCCATGCGAAATAGTAGCAAATATATGGCCAGTTTCTTGTAACACCATTAAGATGCCCAGAGAGAAGAGTGAGTTAAGTGTTTGGTATTTTGGGGAACAATTTTCATCATCTTTACATGCACATTTAGGCTCAGTATTCGCGGAGAATCAAGATGCTTTCTGAGCTTGTACAAAAGATGTACAACTGAACAAGAAATGGCAGATGTTCTGGTTACAAATCATAGGAGAGTCCTTACAGAGACTTTAAATAGTCATGAAGGTTGGCTGAATGCAGCCTTGTTAAAAGTCTAACTGCTTCATATTACAGTGATGCTGGTGGAAGCTGGAGGCACAGATTAAGGGTAGTAGCTGGCCCTTAGGGCAAAATTCTCAACTTGAACTCTTCTTTGCAGAACAAATCCCAAGCGTGTCATGCCTTTGTTCCATGCACAGGACTTGCGTTAATCTCAGAGTCCCTTTCTGGTTTGATTGGTTGGTTTGTGGGTTTTTTTTAAGAAAAATCTCACTCTCTGAACCAGTTTGGAGGCATATTACTTTGTAAGTGTGCTACATGCTAGAATCTGTAACGCCAGATGTTGAGTTTTGACATCCATGCTAGGGGATAGGTGCAGGAGACACTAAATCCCTGAAATCTGTGAAGTTACTCCATAGATAATGTGATGTCACCCAGAGCAGAATCTCTCTCAACATGTTAGAAAGAAATACGTGATGAAACATTCATCTTTTACGTTAACCTCAGAGGAACTAGCCAGCGTGACTGCAGAAGCAACATTGCAGGAACAGTGTGGCTCCCGCTAAGCCAAGCTTTCTTGCTGTTTCTTTTGAACACACAGCAATAGCCTTCATAGTGCACTGTATACAGCTTAATTTATGGATTTGGAGAAAACTCTTTGCAAAAGTTCCACTTCACAGACTTCTGCTTAAGCTGAAAGCTGCAGCTAGCCAAGGGAGGACATAAGAGTGGATACAGAGGATAAAGACTAGCTGAAAAAAATGGAAACAAGCAATTGCTTGTCAGAAAAGCTCTTCTAAATTGGAGAGAAGTATTAAGCAGGGCTCCCAAAAGTGTAGTCCTTGAACATAGAGTGTCTAATCTATATACATGACTGACGGGAACAGTGAACTAGTTAGTTGCTGATGAAACTAAATTTGGAGCAGTAGAGGCTGTGGAACAAATAAGGGAGACTTGAAAGAATTCCAAACTGAAGTGTGAGCCCTGGTGTATTAAATGGGCTTTAATACAGACAGATGTATACCATGATAGAGCAAAAAGGAAAACTGCTCAAAATGAAAAAAGCTCATTTAAATTATAAAAGAATAAAACTCAAAGGCTGTAACTTCTACAGACTAAGTAGAAAGGTGCAAAGAGCAAATAGAAAGCATGCCTTTACTTCTATTATTTCCCATTGAATTAATTGATTCACTTAAGTAGCACCAGATTTTTTCCATATTTACATACGTGATTACTTAGCCCACAGAGGATTATTCCCAGTCCTTTTTCTGAAACTATTTCAAAGTATTGGAGAACTGGTTTGTGAAGTAATTTGAACCACAGATTTTTTCAAAGCAGTAAGAACAATGGGGGCAATTCTGTCGTAAAAAATGTCTCATTATCCATTTCTTCCTCTGTAGGAGTCCAGTTATGTGGAGAAAAGTGAAAGTTTGGACTATCAGATTCAAAGAACAATATATTTTTTTTTCCAGATACATTGTTTTTCAGCAAAGTTAATGTTAGGTCTGTGCTTTCTGGCATTGTGCTGACATATACCCACAGTGCTCTGAAAAAGCATGTGTTGTGCTATAGGTGGTGGGGGTCCCCCTTTTTTTAAGCTCACTATCTTCAAACTCCATCTACAGAAGAAGTGTGTCTCTATTACACTAATGCACTGTATCTCCATTTCTCCTGTCTATGGATATAATGTAAATGTATTACCAAATGCTGCCCATCCAGTTGTAGACAGTGTATCCAAAAACTTTGAGGTGGATTACAGGAACAGACCCATTTGTACCAGAGTTGCTGGAAGTATAGGAGATAGGAGTCTGGTCTCTCCAGCCTCTACTGCTATACCACAGAGAGGTGGACCCTCTTCATGGGCTGTGGCAGCATTTCCCCCCTCTGCCCTCAGCCACGTGTATTTATGTGCAGATTCACGTGCAGCTTCATCCCTTCTTCTCACGTAGAGGCATGGGTAGTGTTCAGACTGTTCTCAGGGACAACAGAAAACAGTCAGGTCTTGGGGCAGTGTGTATCATCTGAAAAGCTCTTGCCCAGCTCCTCTGATGAAGACAATCGTGCAAATACAAGCTTCCTGCTGCCTGAATCTGACCAAGAGAACATAATTGGGCCCTGAAATCCTTTGTTGCTGAGATGAAAGAATCTGTAAATCCAAGGTCTTTGTCCCTTTTCTTACAGCTGATTTCTGTGAGTTGCATGCCTCATCTTGCAGTATTTCATTTTTACGCAACAACCCATAGGAGCATTGTACAGTCATGTACAAATGTAGCCCATTTTTTATGTGGTCCCCTTGTAATGTTACATAGAACTATAGCACTACAGTGCAGCTGGCTAGGTGAGACTCCAAAGAAATCAGTGCTGTGAAGCAAAGCATTTTATTGCTGTTGGTAGTGTAGTTATATTTTATTGTCCTGTCTGTCTTGCCTGTCACCTTGGACAGCTTTTCTAGCTCTGGCTGATGTGGGTTAATCATGGTTACTGGGACAGACGCAGGGATGTGTATAAATTAATGTAGTCAACTTGGAGAAGGAAAAAAAATCAATAGCCACTCCAGATAATTTTTTTGGTGTTGTTTTGAAATGGATTGGCAAGAAGTTTTGGTAATGATTTAAATTGCATATTGGAATTGCTTTTAATTATGATTAAGACAACTGCTAAATTTAACCAGATACAATTAAATACCAGTTTATTAAGTTTGGATTTGTTGCTGATTAGCAGTTACGCATGATGTGCTTTTTTAATATTCCTTAATCCTGAATTAATGGTTTGGATAATCAATTGGTATTTAACATATTAATAATTTTTATCTCAAAATGTAAATAAAAGCATGAAGCTCTGAGCTGTGCATTATATCTGCCTCATCTATTACAGACCTAGGCTCTAGCATTGTGCCATTTAAAGCAGCTCTGCAACAATTGTAGAGCAAAATGTCAGAAACTCATTGAAGTGGAGTGTAAAGGCTGCTGTATGTCTTGGACATGCCTGTGTTTCAAAGAGAGCAGTGGTTACTCAGAGAAAAGGTGACTTTAACCTCTGTCCTGCCTTGGGCTCCGTGCTGAACATAATTAAGCTTAGCCTGAGATCTGGTACCTACACTGCTGCCATCTAATACCACATTTAAAAACGTTTGTCATCAAAACTGCTTTCACTAAGAATGCACGTGGTGCCTTCAGGAAAGCCTATTTTAACTTAGTAGCCAGAAGGCTTACCAAAAGTCTGTTTTGTTTTCTGTATTCTTGGAATGTTTGGTTGTTTGGGGTTTTTTTTAATGGAATGTTTTGGAATGTAATTGCTTGGAGCACCCAAACTTATGTTTTCAATAATTAGTGTTTAACATACTGCTTCCTCACAAGCTGTTGTTAGCTGTGGTACTTTCATGGTGGTTCAGAGCTTTTTGGAAACGTACTTTATCTATGCACAGAGTTTTCAGGGAGCACTTGCTGCGATAAGGCACTGATATCTTAAATTCTGAATACTGGTGCAATTTACTTTTCAGTACCTTTTACAGACAAATACCCTAATCTGAAGTCCCAGTGCCTATAAAGCTCTTGTTTGGATTAACAGGGTGTTTCAACTGAACTAAGAATGATATCGTGCCTTGTGTCTGTACCATAATGTGAACAGCAATATGCATTACTATAAAGACAGGCATTTCCAGATCTGTATTTGAAGAGCAACACAGATCTCACAAAGCAACACAAATAAAGGCTGTTACATCTACTGAAACATCCTGCATACTTGGCTTTTCAATATCTTCCTCCACTTTCTTTCTTACCACAAAAAGCATCCTATCCCCACAGACCCTTTAACTGAACTATCTCAGTAATTAGAAAAAAACCTCTTGAGCTCTTCTCGCAAGAGTCTGTTGAATGGCTAGACCTTAAAGGGCCTCATCAAACTGCTCTGT
Organism: Astur gentilis; assembly: GCF_929443795.1. Taxonomy (NCBI): domain Eukaryota; kingdom Metazoa; phylum Chordata; class Aves; order Accipitriformes; family Accipitridae; genus Astur; species Astur gentilis. The sequence continues at coordinate 9,730,068 of NC_064905.1, forward strand.
TACTTATGTGCCCTTTAGGAACTCTGACCTACCAGATGCCTTGAGTGCATATACTTCAGGTATCAGCTTTTGGATGCAATGCAGAGCAGGAGCAGAAGGAGTCTCTCTCCAAGATCTGCTGCAATCGTGATCAAAAGTGCCCGTGCCCTGTGGCTCTGGTCGTCTTCCCAGGATTTTTCCCTTGTTACTTTTAACTTCTCATTATTAAAGTCTCCTAGAAACTTATTTTTATGTGTCAAGTAGAACTAAGATATGAAAGTATTTAAGCATCCAGATTTAACCCTCTGAGTAATAAAACAATAAAAACAAGAATGTATATGAAAAGAGAAAAAGAAGCAAATAAGTTATCTTATACCATTTTGATAATCAGAAATAAGATGATTATGTTGCATTCTTAACTAATTCTGCTCTAAGTAACAAAGGAGACTCACTGCAGTTTGCAAGTGCCTGAAGGCTTATCTATTTTTTTTTCCCCAGCTCCATCAGCTGATACAATAGAAGATATATAATTCCCTATAATCATGGCCTTGTTTACATTCTTAAGTCATTAAAGCTATGTGAGCCCTGGTACCATAGTTTTATTGTAAATACTAGATCTTCTAGGGAAGTATATGTCTTAAGAGTGATGTAGCCTTTATCAATGGAATATCAAAATTTGTTGCATTTTGGTTTGATTTTTTTTGTTTTGTTTTGTTTTTTTTTAAACCTTTCCTTCATAAAAACAAGAACAAAACAACAGAACCACCCTAAGATTCATGCCTTGATTTTGAGTGGAAAGGCCAACTTAAATCTTTCGTCCTTGCTCTGTTTTACCTGTTTTTTTCACCAAACTTTTTAAAATCAGTGGTATGTAATATTATTGATGTCTGCTTTGGAGACAAGCTTAACGTGGACTTTTTTGGCATGTCATAGTTAGAATGAAAAATCCGAGACAAATGATTGTCATAGAAACTGAGGGACTTGGCTCCCACAGATGAAGCAAAAATGCCCTCTGATGTACACCCATCAGTGCATGGTATGGTGCTATCCTTGCTGCAACAAAAAGGAGCCAAGAAGTAGCCTTGGAGGCAAAACTCAAACACTTGTTTAAGCAGTAAAGCTATATAGTTTTTTGGTAATGTAATCTTTATTTGAACAAAATCTTTTGCTATTTCTTGGGCAGACTTCCCAGAGCAGAGAGATCTCTACAAAAGAACAGCAGGTGGTATGTGGGGTATTTCCTCCTTCTTTTCCTCTTGATCTTCTACATGCAGTATGTCCTTCTGAAGGAACAACATAAAATCAAAACTCTTATATACTATATAATTTCTTTGTATCTTTATAAGCTCTTCAATAACTGGCATTGTCATTCTGTTTATATTTCAAATTTGAAAAATGTTTGATCCTTTCTTTTAAGCTAATCAAGTAACTAAAAATTAATATTTTGGGGAGACCGTCAGCTCACAGAAGTAAGCTCTGCAGTCTTCATTGTAGAGAGGTGATCTAAGCTAATTCAAGCTTTGGGGTTTCCTGGATTTCACTTCAGTTTCAGGGAATCTGAAACTGGGAGAATTATTGTAACTCTTAAGGGAATTATGGAACATATTAAGAAAACTTGCATGATATTTAGATGTATGTTTCTGATATTGTGACATGTACACAATCTTTAAATGTAGAAAAAAGCGAATTTCATGCAGGGTATAGATTTTTTTTTTAAATGTATTTTGCTGTTACTCTTCAGTATTATGACAAACAATATCATTCTATTTATACAGAAGTAAGACTTTGAGATTGCTGCCCTGATAGAAGTAAAGCTTACATCCTGCCCCCCAGAGCTCTGTGTAGCCAAAAAGGGCAGTATCAAGTCCTCAGAAAGTCTGTGTTAAGTTTGCAGTCGCTTTGCAACAGCTAAAAGTAACTCCTCCTCGAATGCTTTGGCCCCTCTTTGTGCCTTTTTCCCCTACTCTACATGAAACAAGTGTATTGGAAAGAGAGGATGGCAACCAGCATCAGGAGTCCTCTCCTTTCAGTGAAACCAGGTGCTGCTTCTTGCCATGCAAGCTTGTTTAAGTTAATATACCTGAATTATTTTCAGGCTCGTTTAGCTCAAGTGAGCCATGTCTCAATGCTGTATTCTGGTTTCACGGAGTGATACATTAGTCGTTCATGCGGAGCTGTCATCTGAACTGATGCAAATGATGAACTGTGTTACTGCCTGCATTTCCAGTTGTAGTTTTGCCCACACTTTATTTTGGATCCATGTCCATTGCCAGTCCAGCTAGCTCGACTGTAAAGCACCAGTTAATGAAACATAGAGATTTTAATGGAAAGACAGGAGAGGCAGACTTTGGTACAACCTAAGTAAACAAACCAGTGGCAACAAGCATTGAGACTAGGTCCTCTGAGGTCAGTGCACAAGACCAGGGCTCCAGAAACCTCAATCTGTTTTTCTTTCTGCCACTGATATACCATATCATTTAGGAGCATCCTTTAATTTGTCAGTACTTTGCTTCTACCTTCCTTCATCACTTGCATTCTCTTGTAGGACAAGAATTATTCCTTCCTGTACGAGGGAGTCTGGACTTTACTGAGACCTCAAGGCACTGCTGCACCAGGAATAAATAACAAATAATCAGATGGGAGAAAATTATGCCTTATAACTGCTAATAGTAATGTACTTCTCAGCTTTATTTATCTCCTTTAACCAGTATATAGAGACTGTTTTAGTCTACAAATTCTGTGACTTATTTGCATTTCCAAGGCCAAGTTGCTCTGAACACTTAGTGTTCATCTGCCATTTTTTGAATCTCAAATATAATTTAAAACTAAAATTTAAGCTGTCTTTTCTGTTTCCTTCTCTTCTTGTTGTGTTTCTTTTATGGTTGTAGTTAGGGAAAGGAGTCAAAATCTGAACCATCACAGAACTGTTGGAAGGAGAGATGACAGATGAATTTGGCCAAGACAGGTAGAAAACATCTGTGATTGGTTTCAGTAGTGCAATTATATTACATCTCCTGTTGTGTTTTCCTCTTTTTAACCATATTGCCTAAAGTGTTTCCACCAGATCATTAGATTAACATCCAAGCATTTTTTTCCCCATGGCTTTGAAAAGTCAGCAGTATAGCATCCCACCAGACAGATTGGATTTAATTACCGCTCTTAGGTTAGAGAGCAGCAAACCATAAGACAAGAAAACTGGGAAGTTTGTTGTAAAATTTTAATCAGTACTCCTGTCCTCTTTCTGAAATTATTTAACCTTGAGCTTATTTTTCCCTGAGAAAATTATCTCTGATGTCAGAATCATCAAAATTGTCATTAATGTCACTTAGTCACAAAACTAAGTTTGTTGGTATATGGAATCTTTCCTGCATATGTGGTTTTATCAAAGCCTATGAAGAGAAGAATTACTGCAGCTGAAGGAAAACGGCTTTTGGGGTGGTTTTGGTTTCGATGTTCTTTAAGTAATGGGATTCTCCCTGAATATAATGATAAGCAAAAGCAATTACTCAATTACTAGGAACATTTCTGAAATCCATTGGCCTACAAGATTGGTGTATGTTTCCCAAAGAGAGAATGAGGGGTCACATGTTTAACACTCCCTGCACAGCACAGAATAAAGAGTGTTTGACTGTGAGGCAACATAACCAGACCAGTTGATTTTATTTACAAAATATTATTAATTTGCCTGTTCATTATTGTATATAAGGGTTGCTAATGTAGAGAGACATATATTTAAAGTTTTAAGAATCTTTTGAACGTTCAACAGGAAATAGGATTGTATAATAAGGTGCTTTGCAGCAGGGGCAGATGAAACAGCTGGGGAAGCAGGAATGGAACTGATACTGGTACTTCTGCCTGACTCTTGCTCTTACTTGAAAGAACGAGAAAACAGTTGTTGCTGCTGTTAGACTGGCAAAATAAAAGACATTATCCTTTATTTCACACAATTTCTGTTGTGTAGGGAGACAAACTCAAGCCTAAAGTCTCTGTGAAATAGGTTTAAAAAGACAGTCTACGTAAAAATCTAGGCTTTCTGCATATTATAAAACTGTATTATCATCTCTCCTTCAACTTTCTGCTAGCATCATTTCTCCCAGGAATAGCCCTAAAAACATTTCTTTGCAGTTGTATATGTTAGGTGCAAATACTGCTTTTCCTTACTAAAACAGAGCTGGCTGCTCAAGACTGTAGTGAAATTTAAGCTTAAATTCATGATGGCTGAGGGAAAATTTGTGTCCTCAGATGCCTCAATACCTGTAATACAAAGAAGGCAAGAATTTAGTAAAGAACAGTTAAATTTACATTTCTTTTTTTTTCTTACTTTGAAGCACAGAAACAGTATCATAAAATGTATTTTTAAGGGACAGTAATAAAGCCTTATGGTTTTACAGCATGTTGTGCTCTTACCACAATATGTTCTTTTTTTTCCTTAATCTACTTGATGATCGTATCCAGGTTATTTATATTTTGTATCTCACAGAAAAGTATTTTGCTGATTTTCCATTATTTTAGGTGGATTATTCACTAAGATTCAGATCTTTATTCTTACTTAGATTAAACAGTCCGTCCTTCCTTTTTAACCCCCAGAAGGGTTTTCCTGTCTTACAAGATCCCATTTAATCATTGTTTCAATCACATGACTAAATAAAATCTAACATTGCCATCTAGTGTTCAAATACTGGATTATATACACTTTTTTAGTTAAGTGGTATCAGATAGCCTTTCTGAATGTAATTTGTAACTCAGTTGATGCTTGATAGAAATGTTTGTTTCCAGTATTTCCACTTTAGTCTTTTTTTTCTCAGAGGAATAACTTTATGCCTAACAGTAAGTGTTTTATAAGGGTGCTAAGAATCTCAGCTCTTGTATAGTTTCAAAAGGATTGTGATCAGTATTGTGAAAAGTCATGAACACCTTGCCACACAGTCTGATTCAAAATGGGGGGGGGGGGGGGGGGGGGGGAAATCCCTTGGAGAAGGTGTCCCAGCAGTTGTGGGACAGGAATGGTCAAAATTACCTTAATGAAACAAGGAGAAAAGGAAACCATTCAAGAAAACATGTTATTACTGTCTCTGTATTTTAGAAATAATGTGTTCAGAACACTGAGAGGAATAAAATTCTGCCTGTATATGCAACTTCTGTTAGAAGATCACAGTTTCACTACCCAGATGATGTAGGTGCTTTGCAAGAGAAAACTTGAAAATTGTCTTGCAGCTCCAGCTACCCACGGGCTGGCTTACGAAATTCTTTTCTGAATACAAAGAAGCATCGTGTCTTATTGGGGAAAGTCCATTTCTAAATAGTGACCCTAGACAGCTTGCAGAAGAACTTGTTGTCCATGGCTCTGAGCATCCTGCGTGGTAGCACAAGCAGGCTGAGTACGCTACTGTTCTTAGGCTAGGTGCTTGTAGCATAACTTAAGCATATATAATGAATGGTAGATATACCTCTTTGAGAGATGCATTGATTTTTAGGTCTATTCACTTCTGATGCAAAATGAACTGCTACACTGAAAGCTTCTTTCTGAATTGCAGCCTGATAGCCCCAAGCAGACTGTCAGACTGCATGTTTATCTACTGCTCTATTGCACCCCCATGATTTATTCTCTTTTACACATTCCCACTATTGATTTTTCCTTTCTGCCCTTCTTCAAGCACAAATATGAAGAATTTCCTTGTGAGCCAAGGTGCCTTAACCACCTTTTGAAGAGCCCTTTCTTTAGGGTCTGTCTTCCCAGCCTGTGACAAACAAACAGGAGCCTCTCCTCAGCCTTCCTCCCGTTGTGGACACCTCCAGCATGGCTTCAGCAGAGCTCAGCGCAAGGCAAAGTGTGGAGATCAGACCCGAACTATTACAGTGTTTCAGAGGAACTGCAGAACGCCTCGCAGTCAAAATCTGTGATGTGATCATAGGTGATTGTTGTAACTTTATTTTTCCTGGAGCTGAGCTGTAGGGAAACATGTTTTGCCTGTATTTTTAGAGGATTTCTTATTACTGCCATTTTCCCTTCACAAACGTAGAAGATCAACAGATGTAAAAAAAAACTTCGGGGATCCTCCTTAGTGAAAAGGTTGGCAGGTGGCTGCTGGTTTTGTTTAATACAGTCTCAATCTTTGAAATTTTATGTAAAATTTTAAAACTATTGGGCTGGCAGATGAGGAAATAAATCAGGCAGGGTTGGTTAATATGCCTTTAGACCTGTGCATTTCTTCAGTTAAGAGAAACTGCTTCTCAACAGTTTTGTGAACACTAATAAATTGCTCCAATGAATATTTTATGTTTACTGTCTTGTTTATATAGTGCTCATGTGGGGTTTGTTTCTAGTTTATACTCCTGCCTAATGAGATAATACAAGACCTAAAAAGATACTCAAATTTTCTAAATCACATTGCAAGCTTTGCTCCCATGCATGACAAAAGAAATTCTGCTTTGTTTTCGTTTGTTGTTTGGTTTTGTGGGGATATTTCCCCCCCATGTGTTTGTTTTTTTCCTGTTCAGTGAAAATCAATAAAACTTTTTTAAGCAAGTACCATTTTGTAGGTTCTCATCGCTACAATATTTAATATCTAGTTGACATAGAAGTGTTGTTTAATTGTAGTGTCTATATTTTGCAGGAATGTGGAGAAATTAGTTTTGTAAACGTTCTATCCAAGGAAAATTATGTTTATTTAATATTAAAAGTAAATGTTGCATCTAACTGAATTGGAAGCAACTTCTTTCTGTTGATAACCGATATTTTATCATTGGTTTCCTTGTATACATTAACAGTATGCTTGCATTCCTCTGGACCAGAAGTTACTTCAAATACCCATGACTTATGGTATGGAGGGTTATTTCATTTTTCTCATTTCAACAGCAGGCATTGGCACTAGGGAGGTGATAATGTTGATCATGACATGACTGTCATAGGTTTTTACAGGAAAGAAAGTACCCTGGGATGCACTGGTTCAGATTTTAGGTGGAAAAAAGGCACGTGTAAGGTGGGTGAAGTCAGCCAGTAAGAAGTTTTGTATCAGAGGTCAGAGAAACATGACAGCGAGGGAGTTCACCTGTGGAAACTGGAGAGCTTCTGTGGTTTCTCTTGTCTACTCTACATGGAGCTGCTTGGCTCAGACCTTACCTCACCCTACCATAGCTGAAAGGAAGCTTTCTGTCAGGCACCTACTGCCCTCTTCGAGAGTAACTAATTTCCATGGAGACCAAGGAAACAGCTGACCAGCCGTGCATGTGTTCTGCCAGGCTCTTATTAATACAAAATTATGAAAATAGTCTTCTAAAGCCAGTCAGATGGTGGGTATCCCTGCAATATGAATATCCCAGGTGCTTATCAAAAGACTTGTCAATAAACCAAAAGCAATGGTATCGGTAGCTCTGTTGGGTAATCTGTATGTAATGTAGCTGGAGCAAGATTAGTCCTTCATATTTCAGTACACTCAAAGTCGCAATAAATAGCATGCAAATTAGCCCTTCACCCCTTGAAATAGCTACAGATTCTCATCCCAAATAAAATTATATTAGAATTGCAAATCGTTATGAATATCATCAAGCAATCAAAACCTAATATAGAAATGTATGCAGAGATAAAGCAGATATTGTGTTCTCCAGGTTTAATGAAAAATGTCTGCTACTTTTGTAGTCGTACTTTTGTTTGATCTATTTCTTGGGCTTTTTTGTGATGAAAAATCTGAGCACAGTGATTCATAAAAAAAGACTATTCTCTGGCCCTTTTCTTTAATAAATATCTGTTACAAGTTAGAGCCCCTCTCTATTTAAAATCTGTTTCCAGAAAAAAAAATAATCTGTGATGAAGTTAATTTTGTATCTGTCTTACAGAATTTAGAATTACCTATTAAACAACTCAGAATGTTTTATTTTCTTTTTGCTTGTAGTATTTGTTATGCCTCTCAAAAAGCTTTCTACATGACAGTGAAATTAAAGAATATTTTTTTCTTTTTTTCCGAAATGGAAAAAAAAGCACTCTAAAGCTATTTTAACATAGATACAGGCATTTAAAATTAGTAAGTCTCTAGGAAGCAAATGTTAATGCTCTTTGAGGAATGAGCAGCTGTGCACCTGGCTATCTGTTAAAAAGAAGTCAGTTAAATACTTGTTATTCATTGAGGCTCATTATTGTATACAGGCATGTAAAAATTATTACAGCTTTTCTAGGAACTGTTTTACCCTTTCACAACAGAAAAAATAAATATAGGTTGACACTGTATGTTATTAACACTGAATAACATTCCAGCTATGTTAGCAGTTACCTGTGTCTGGAGGTGAGAAAAAGGACTGCAAATGTATGACATCTCAACCTTTTAACTAAACTCTCACACACACACTATATTCATCAATTAATGTGTCCAATTTAAATATGTCTTTATAAGCGATTTTCATTGATTAGGTTCTTAACAATAATTTGCAATCTAGTTTTTTCAGATAGTTACACTTGCATCACTCAAAGTCACAGTATTTATTTAATAATAACTACTCTCTGTTTTCACTTAACTTACAATGAGGACATTTGCAGCTATAATAGCTTAACTGCAAACATTACAAAATGGCACATTGCATGCATTATGGGTTAGCATTCCTTTTACTGCTTAAGAAAATCATCCTCTCCTTACCCATAAACCACTGTATTTCTATTTCCAAGGTGGTAGAAGTCTTGCCTCCTTTTTTGAATACTACTACTTCTCTGTTTAGTAAAAAGCAGAACACTTGGCTAGGCCTCTCAAAAACTTCACTGATTTTTATTTGTAGGCTTGTGTTAGAAATAACACTACAGCCTTTATATAAACATATTAATCCCCATAGCTGTAACATGCAACTGTGTTGGTATAGTTACCATGGCACTGATGGTATTGTGAGAGTCTGTGAATTCTTAGCAATAGTAATTGATCTTTTCGGGAATTTATTTTCCACTTGGAAATACCGAGGTTGTGGTATTTTGCTTAATAAATTTAAAGCTAAGCTTCTTTCATTTTTGTCTGTTTTCCATTTGACTATCTATTTTTGAGGTCACTGATACAGTCTCTGTATGGCTGCCTGCTAAGCATTGGTTTTCCTTGGGAAGCTTCAACTCTTCCCTTTTGGAGTGCAGGGCTAAACCACTTGTTTTACTTAATTAGACTGGTTTAGCTGTTCGTTTCTTCAGAATTTTTTTAAAATATGAGAGACATGGGTCAGAAGTTAATAGGCAATATGAATGTAGTCATACGAGAGATTTATATTTAACAATGCTTGATCACTTCGACTTCAAAATGCTCCTGAATTGGTAGACAATAGCTAGTCTGAACTATTTCCTTAGGGGGAAACGTGTATTAAGGTTGTATCGAAAATTACCGAAGGAGACTTTTGGCTTACAGTGGTTTTGATCTTTGTGTTTGTGGTGCTGTGTGAGACACCGAGGCCTTAGAGGGTGAACAGTCCTGGCTCTTCAGGGAAGGAAAGGCTGTGACCAAGATGCTTGGACAGGAGTAAATTCTGGTCAAGACACCGGCCTGTGAACTTGGTCAACTGAGGCAGGAGGTCATGCTCCCCTCTCACAGCAGCTGAACCTGGTCAGGGAGGTGACACCAAGCAGATGGAAGAGGTGAGGCTTGGGTGGGCTATGAAGCTTGTATGGGGAAAGAGAAGGGAAATATATAGAAAGCTTTAACTTTAGCAAGATCAAACTGTAAGACAAGGGGAAAAAAAGCATCAGGAAAAAAACTTGCACTAAAATTAATGTATTTCAATTATGGTTCTGTTCTGCTTCAGGTCATAACTTTTTCTTCTTCCTACATCCATCCATCTTTGGGTTTCATCTTCTCAGCCTTTATGAGCTATTCTTTGATTGGATTTCCTCAGGCTAGATTGCAGTACATAACATTGTCATTTACTCTTGTCCAAAGCATTCTTTCAAGCTTTTCTGGTGCCTAGGACCACTGATATGACTAGTTAAGCACTGTTTGCTTAGCAATTGACTGGGCAACAATCATCTGAATGCCATTTTAAAGGGAATGACTGATTTGAGCAGTTTTCTTGAACAAGAAGCAATGACTGAAAGATGCTTAATGCACAAGTAGCAATTGGAATTAAATATCTGGTTTAGTTACTGTGATCAGTGAAGTCCAAGGTACACCAATAAATTCTATGCCAGCTCTATGTCACCGTAACACCTGGTATATAGCTGGGAAAATGGTTCATCTGTTTGGATAAAAATGAGCACCTTCCAGAAAGAGGAATAAAGGTGATCTGGACTTGTACTCTAGATTTCTCAGGAGTCTCTTACAATGTTGGACAAAGAATTTTCTCACTGTACCTCTATGTTCTTCTTTTTTCATTCCCTTGTTCTTTTGTTCAGTGAAACTGTGTATTCCTTCAAGCAGGAACTTCTGCGTATTTTGATGTTATATGTCTCAGCACAAGAAAGATCTGAATGTTGTAAAGTAGTTTCTCGAGGTCTTATAAAAAAAACAATTGGCATTGTAGTGACATCACATGTCACCATGTCATTGAATCTTGCACATGCATGTTCAGTATTAGACTTTGTAAATCTATAGCAGAAGTGCCATCTAATCTGGCAGACGAACAAACACAGAGACTTCCAGAAGGGAAGTAGATGTAGAAGGTGCATGTTTTGACCCATACAAATGTTGTTCAATTTATTAAACATAAACTCAGTAGGTAAGTTAAGAGTAACCTTAATTAAAACCTGAAAGGAAAAAAAAAAAAAAAAAAAAAAAAAAAAAAAGAAACAAAAAACACCCAACTAGAAAAGGCAGGCATTGCTGGCATTGGCAGGCTGGCTTTTTTTTACCAGAGCTTTTGTCCGCTCCAGTCCAGTCAGAACACAGTGATGGTGATGTTGTTTGAGGCCGGTAAGTCAGGCTGGTCAAATATCTTTTCTCCCATAATAGCTGGAAGCCACAAGAAATTCTGTAGTGGCTAATTATGAAATTATCTGTCTCTAAGGAAAACTTCTTCTTAACCGCATAAGCTGGCTTATTCCCTGAAGGAAGAATGTTTTATATTCCTCATATAATTATACAAGGGAGCTTAGAAAGTGCTGAAAGAAATTCCTTTTTTAAAATAAATGGATATAAGAAAACTATAAAATCCATTTTCAGCTAAACTCTAGACACAAAATAACTAATGTGGAAAGCAGACACAAGGTGGAAAAAAATCTTCTCTTCCAGATTTTGTCCTTTTATTTCAAAGGGTAGATGTAAATTAAATATTATCTCTCTCAGAAACAGTTAGTAAGAGTGGATTTCATACTGACTGCTGGGAAGAACAGGGAAAATCGAGACTGGCATGGCACAGCCTCTCTCATGCCTAGACCTAGACTTGCTAGGTCTAACCCACTATAGGCTAGTACCAGCAGGACAAAAGCCATTTTCAGCTAATCTCAGATGTGAGAGCTTGAAAAAAGTGTCACAGATTTCTTCTAGCTATAAAAAAATCTATTAAGTTTGTAGACAGTAATATAAGTTAATTGAGCATCGCTGTCCCACAGAGACCATAAAAAGCATAACCAGACCTGAGTCAAGACCTATGGTTTTTGAGTCTATCAGTTTGCATAGCACGGTCGCACTCTGAGGATGGGCTGAAGTTAATAATTGGCCTAATTAATCACCTAATAAAATTGCGCCGTTATGGCACGGGGGGGGATGTATGCAGGTACAAGAGGCACAAGCCAGCAGTGACTGTGATCCTGAGAGGCTGTTGCTAACAGTAAAATAGGATACCCTGCTTCACTGGTCAGCACTGATGAATCCCGAGCACGAGCGAGTGCCGTCTTGCCACAGCAGTGAGCAGCAGATGTTGAAGAGAGTAAAACTTTCCAGCTTCTTTCATGCTTAACTTGGTGGTGCTTCTGTCATTTTTCCCCCCAGCCCCTCCCTGTGAGATAACCCCGGGATACAGTGAGGATTTAAGTGCTGCTGCAGGGCTGACCACATCAGTTTGGGGTGTTTAGCCAGGCCTTGGGCTACAGGCAAGAGCTGATCTTGTCTAAAAGCCAAGGAAACCTGGCTCATGAGCAGCGCTACAGGACGAAGGATTCGCAAGGCTGTGACAGAGCTAGTCATAGCTGAGAGCACCAGAAGGGTTTGATCGCTGCTCGCACTTGTCTGTAGGGGTTTTTAATCACTTTTGTTTGGCTTTCAGGGGCCTGGTGATTGTCTAGGTGGTATTTGAAGAAGGTTGTTGAGTGGATCAACCTTTCACACAGGGCAGAATGTTTCAACAGATTGATGGAGGCTTGGGGGTTTTGTTGGGCCCTGCCAGCCCACCTCAAAATACTCTTGTCACCACTCTGGTACCACGTGCAGTCATCAGACACCAGGAGCAGCGTAGGCACATCTGTTCAGAACTGCCTTGCACAAGTGGGTGAGAATGATATATGCCTTTGGAAAGAGGATCAGGGAACAGTCCATTAGTGACTACAGCCAGGATATTCACGATATGAAGGAGGTATGCAGTGTTTAAAGCAATGGAGTACATGTGAGGAAATTTGATTTGAAAAAAAAAACCAACCAACTCCCACTTAAATGTCATATATGCAGCTTAGAAGAGCTTTCACAATGTTATAACTATGATAAGAACAACCGAGCTTATAATGAAAAGGGTGAAAGTCTCTTCACTAGGTTTCAGCATCTACAGGGCTATCAAAATGTTGCTTTGCAAAATGTTAAGTTGGCACACATAAATTATTTAAGTAATTTCTGAAAGCCAAATGTCTGCAAAAGTACCTAGGTTGCATATAAATTCTGAAACGCAAGGGATACTGCTGGAGACAGGTACAGCGCAGTGGAGCGTAAGAAATGCAAACTGAATTGCATAGCATACAAGCAGCTTTAAAGAAATGTATCTCAGCTTCTAGTCAGTGAACCCAAACATGTTGTACATTATGCAGGCTGCTTAGCAATTTGCATAATTATAAACTCCCCTTGAAACAGTAAACATTACTGCAGAATTCAGTAATACAAAAAGCAACATTAATATGTATTGCTGGTTTGACTTTTTCATTTTTCCGGGGTCTTTAAAAACACCCAGATTTTAGAACAGGCAAAATAGAGACTCTTTCAGTAACAAGTAATCCATATTGGAAAGAAATGGAGCATAAAAATACAAACTTTCAGTTTTAATATAGAGTAGTTGTTGACTTTTGAAGCTGTTTCTGGTAAAGTTTTATTTTACACTTTAGATATATTCTTAAACTCCTCCAAAGAGTAATCCATTAAACCACAGACTGCCAATATGTGAGGGGGTTCAGAAAAGATTATCTTTATTGCTGCGGATAGCAGACAATATGATTATGTTAGGGTACTCTGCTGTGTGGCTGTGGAGTAGAGGAGCTGAATTAGCAGCAGAATACTAATATTGATAGGACTTCATAGAAGCCTGCAGAAGAGCTCTTTCCAGGGAGGTTCAGGGAAGAAATATAGAATTTAAAATATGAAAATGGAAGGATCTCAAGGAGACAGGAATAAAAAATTATCCTTTTTTTAACAAAACAAGATGACCACACTGTATTGGGAACTTGTGAGCTTTATGCCTGGTTCATATTTTAAAGAAAGCCTGGTTTGGGGAGCAGTTAGGGAGGGAAGCTCATGCATTGGTGAAAACTGTTGTCCCCTTTATCCTGAGGTAACTTTTGTAATAGCTTCAGGTAGATTTGTCATGTTTTGTGGAAAGAAGGTGGGGCATAAGTGACCCCACTAATGCAAAGGCTGCAGAGTAAATTCGGTCCCATTGTTAGGCGCCAAGTCTAACTGGGAGGCAGCCACAGGAAAGACAGCCTTATGGTGGCAATGCTCAGAGCAGTGTTTCTCAGAGGTTGCCTACTCATTTTGGTTCAAGTATTGAAAGATGAATTAACAAAAAAAATAATGCAAAGATGGACTGCTTACAGAGTCTAAAAAAAGAGTTCAAAAGGATGCATGGTATGTTAGTAATGCTGGTGCGTCATTACTCTGCGTGTTCCTTTGCCCTCAGCTATTTCATTGCAGGGCTATTGTGTGAACTTTGAGAAAAGCAGTGATGTGTTTGCATTTACCTCTGTGAGCATTTTGAGTCATCCTTCACCATTTCCCATTCCAGAGGAATAATCTCCTTAATTCCAGTCTTTTAAAAAAAGCTTTTAGAAATTAAATAAATAAAGCAAGCATCAAGCAAACAAACAAACAAGTACCAAGCAAACAAAACAGAAACTGTAAGCTTCTATGCAAAAGAAATAATTACACCAGCAGAGAAAACTATCTCTAATTTTTTCTAGCAAGAAAATTGACATAACAATAAGCAATATGTAATCTTGCTTGCTTTCTGTTCCTAGCAAACAGAAAAGCTGCTACCTCAGGCAGAGCAGGATCCAGTTAATTTCCTATATCCTCAGGCCAATTAGACAAGTTGAAAAATCAATCTCTGTCAGTCTTGTCCATGGGTATGTGTTGTGTGTGTGGGGAGTGGTTGTGATGGCTTGTAGTAATTTGTTTCAGAAAGATAACAACATCAATGCCATATTTTGTTCATCTGTGCAATAACATTGTTATTCAGATAAGACTTCCAAAGGTTCAGTTTAAATACTCTTTTTACAAAATTGTGGGAGACCCAAATCTCCTCTTTATTTTCCTTCTCTATTCGCAATCTTCCTATTAGTGTAACCAGTAATGAGGTTTACCTGCAAGCGATCACTGACTAAATCCACAGTGACACTTTATTTATATGGTAAATTCAGGAGGATTAGGAGGGTGTGGACTAGGAACATGTACCAATATTTGAATTTTGTTGTATTTCTGAGGCTTAATTTGGACCACTAACTCAGCTGCTTGTTCTTCCCACCTTTTGTGGATAAAGTTCTGTGCAAATCTTGTATGGATTTAAGCTTCTGAGCTGTTGAGAACTAGTTAATGCAGGTAGTGAAGCTGTAGGGCGGGGGCTGCCAAACTTCCTGACCCTGAGAGCCATTTTCTAAATAATTTAATGTTGCTAATAGCCATATCTTTTTGTAAGTCTCTCTGTGTCCCCTATATTTTACAGACCAAGACCTTATACCCCACTGTCCCTATACCATAGCTGTTCTGAAACAAAGCTAATTTTTGCAGATTGCTGCTATTATATTTTATAAGAGACCTCTAGGTTCTACTGAAGAGTAAGGTTTTATTTGCTTGTTAATAAGCATGCACATTTATGTTTTTGTGCTGGTTTCTGCTGAACAACTTTTTCTTCCTGTTTCAGAGATGTGCTGACGTTTAGATAACGTTCTGGGAATTGACTGTTCCCATATCCTCAGCTTGTGCCAACCTCGGGTTCAGCAGCCAGTGCTCACTCTCGTGCCCTCCCACATCTCTGATGACAAACACCCTTGAGTTATTCTGCACTTGAGCAGATTTTTCTCCCATGTGGTATTGCAGGTAGATCCCTCCAAGCAAGTGCCCTAATTTGAGGTTATCTAATTTTAAATGGTCTCAGTCACTCTGGGAACATGCTTTTAGTAGTTTCTTCACCAATCACAAAACTGAATAATAATCCAGCATTCATTTTTATTCTCAATTTACAAGGGCTAACAAAGGTAGGTGAAATTTTGCTGGTACTATACACGTAAGTAAAGAGTACAACCCTTAAATTTGCAGAATGGCGCATGTGCTATATTTGTTCTTGAGCTGCGCTGCTTTTCTTCCTGCCTTGAGTTCTGTGCAGCATCAGTCTGAACAAACCAATCAACACCATGTTTTCTCCCCCATTCCTGCTTTCAGTAAGCTTTTTAATTACTTGAGCACATCGTGACTGAGTGGGCCCAGTTGTTTGGAGGTGCAGCCCTGGGCCTGCCTCTCTGTGTGCAGGTTGGACTTGTACATGTCTATACCGTTCTCAGAAAAATTCTTTGGAAAAGTTGAGAGTCTTTGCTAGGCACCCAGAGCCTCATTTTGAAATAAACTTTGTGTAATGGGTAAACCCAAGGAGGTTTGTCGTGGTTTAACCCCAGCCAGCAACTAAGCACCACGCAGCCGCTCACTCACTCCCCCCATCCAAGGGGATGGGGGAGGAAATCGGGAAAAAAAAGTAAAACTCCTGGGTTGAGATAAGAACGGTTTAATAGAACAGAAAAGAAGAAACTAATAATGATAATGATAACACTAATAAAATGGCAACAGTAGTAATAAAAGGATTGGAATGTACAAATGATGCGCAGGGCAATTGCTCACCACCCGCCGACCGACACCCCGCCAGTCCCCCAGCGGCGATTCCCCGCCCCCACTTCCCAGTTCCTAAAACTAGATGGGACGTCCCATGGTATGGAATACACCGTTGGCCAGTTTGGGTCAGGTGCCCTGGCTGTGTCCTGTGCCAACTTCTTGTGCCCTGGCTGGGCATGAGAAGCTGAAAAATCCTTGACTTTAGTCTAAACACTACTGAGCAACAACTGAAAACATCCGTGTTATCAACATTCTTCGCATGCTGAACTCAAAACATAGCACTGTACCAGCTACTAGGAAGACAGTTAACTCTATCCCAGCTGAAACCAGGACAAGGTTGTTTTCAGTAGTTTAATAGAGCTTATGTGCCTGGACCAAACAATGTAAGAACGAAACAATTAAAGAAAACTGGCTGTTTTCTTTAGCATTCTCCAGGGTGCTGTCAACAAGCATATTTTGCTGCCTGAAGCCTGTCTGTTACCAGTTGTTACCTTTTACCACAGATATTCTTTTATTTCCCTGCCCATTGTTTTAGTTACTTCATGAATAAAGAGAATTTAATTTGCCTCAATCTTAGAGCTACTGCATTTTTAAGTAATTGCAACTGATATGGGACTATCAGAGCTTAGCATATTATAATATGTATTAGCTGCTCCAGCCGGCTTTCGTAAACAACCTCTTTCAGTAATATTTCATTTCTATGCAGCTGGAGATTTGCCTGAGCATGCAGCATACATATTTTAGCCTAGAATAGTTAAAAGTACATTTGAAAAACAGAAATTCAAGAAGTCAGTACTTGCATATACTGGGTAGCGTTAATGTATCTGTCACGCTGAAACAATTTTACAGCCTCTTATTTAAAATTAATTTGTGGCTTTGAGTCCTGCAGATAACTTGTAAGTAGTCTGTTTTGGTTTGGATTGGACAGCAAACTGCCAGCGCTTACTTAAGAGGTGTTTCGGGAGCAGGCAAGGATGGAGTCTTTCTCCCAAGCCATCCTCCCTATGCTCCATCTCTCTGCCTCTCCTCCTCCCCCGGTGCACAGTGAAACTCTTCTTCATTAGCATCCTTTGGAAGATGATACATTGCTATCCTCAGAATCGGCCTTTCCATACTAGGTGTACAACTTGCTGTTTGTGAAGTAAAATGTGGGTGGGTAGGTGGGTGCTCTTTATTATTACTTTTTACTAACTCACTACGTTATTTTTGCCAAAAGGCTGCTAAGGTAGTTCTGTTAGGAATTGCTTATAAAACCAGACAGCACAGAAAGTAGAGAGCCAATGCAGTAATTTTCTACCTTGCCTGGAATTTAATTAGCCAGAGAGACGTTTGGGGAGCTCTGAGGATTTCTGAGCAGCGTGGCCAGTAGAGTGTGGGCCTCTGTGTGTGTGCGTGCTTTCAGACCAAACTCCTCTCTGATTTCAATCTAGTCAGATTTTTATTTTTTTTCTGGTTATAAAGGAGTTGGCAAGTTTTGCAAATCTTAAGGCCAAATATCCTATTGGGTACATGCACCTCTCCTCTCTTAATTAGCCTATTGGCATATTGAGTAAGTTTCTATCAAAGCATTTGAGAACATGAATCACTGCTTTCAAACACCTTTGGGGAACAGCCATAGTACTTGCTGCTGGAAATTTGACCTTAAGTAGTTCTTAAAGTACATAAATCATATAGATATAGAAGCTGTAGGTGTTCTTATTGTAGCTTTGCAGGATCACAGATATTATTATTTGACTTAACCGTTGTTCATTTGTTCTTTGTGATGACATGGTGTCTTGTCAGAAGCTCTCATTCATTTACAAGCATTAATTAAACTGTTCACCTCTTGCAAGGTAGGTTCAGGTGCTGTATGTGCTTCAAAATTGCTCCTTTTCAGTGTCTTTTTGAGTTGTGTCTTTTCCCTGTTCCTGTGTCAGGCCTGCCCAGGACAGAAACTGGCAAGTGAGGGTTTTCCCTGCAGTGGTCTGTTCTCCTTCATTCTCCCTCTGCGTTACATCTGCTGTGGTTGCGGGGCAGCTGGCACGGCCACCATTTTCACTAGACCTCAGAAAAAATGTAGGTGATGTGACAGCTATGTTACTCCCACCAGTGATGTGATAGTGCCAGGAAATTAAATAAGTTAATGTAGACACAAAAAGTGAGAATACAAGAAAAGCAGTGATATTGACTAAGTAGAAAGTACTGTCAGTGTAAAACCACTTGGGAACAGAGGCACATTTTCCCTCTCTTGTCTCTTTGTATTATGATAATCTCAGGAGACACAGGATCTGTAAGAAGAAATTGCATGTTTTGATGATCTTTATGAGGAAAAGCGGTTTTGTAGCAGTAGTCTAGTCCTGATTTTTTGTCAGTGCTTATTGTCTGCATGTTGTTGAGAGTGACCAAAACAATAGCAGGCAAAAAGGTTGGTTTAATAAAGTATTTAAGAAGTCTTTGGTAGTGTAGTAATAAACCCAGAGGATTATTGTAAGGATAGACTTTACTAGAAGAGCGCCCTTTACATCTTGAGCTTGATAGGCCATACTGTTTCATGAGTTGTTTAGTGGTTTTGCATGCCTCCAAGACTAAAACACCAAATAGCTAAAGTTCTTGTTCAGTGTGTTTTATTTTCTTTACTATTTTGGTTAGAAGCAATTCACTCATGTGTGTCCTTTCCTGGTAATAGGAGAAAAAAACCATATTTTTTTGACTCCGTACTGTCTTAAGGGAATTAAGTATTGAAGTTGCTGTGGTTTGTGCACAAGGGCTCCAAACAAGATGGGTTGAAATAGTGCCTGTGTTGCCCGTGCTGTTGCTTTACTGTTTCCAACATGGTGAAGTAGTCATAAGACGAAAGATAAGAGAATTTCTTATAAAAGCAGCTTGTCAGAGGATAAGAGAAAGTAATATTCAAGAATTATTCTCTCTAGCGGTTTGTTGGTCTTAGTGAGTTAAGTGTCCATTGAGAAAGTTGTGGGGTTTAGCATTTCATATGTCTAGTAAAAGTCATGAAAAGTAAAAGCTGTAAAAATGCTTTAAAACTATCTCCCTGGAGTTAGAGTATTTTTTTTCTTATGTTGTGGTTCAGTTAGAAGTTCAATTAAATTAGCTCAATGAAATCAGAATGGGGGTTTTTTTCCAGTTCATATTGTAGTGCTGAGAGAGGGAATACAACTCCTAAGCAAAAATTGATCAGTTACTACTGCTCTGGAACTGATTTGTGGCTTTTCACCTTAAAATCCATGATAGTCTCAAAATAAACCTTTTGCAGTACAAAAGAGAGTAGGGACTGCCTCCTTTGGTAATAGATGGAGTTAAAATGTTCTTTAGATCTGCTCAACTCTTATTAAAATCCTTACTTTAATGCAGAAGATACCTTGCTCTCTTATCCTGCACTGCAGAACACAAATCAAACTAATAAACAAAAACAAGAGAAGCAGAAGGGAGCACAAAAAGCTGCCCCAGACTCCTGCAGTATCACTGGTCCTTCACAAGCTGATGAAGACTATAACACAATCTGCCACCAGATCCCATTTTAACGTGGAGCTACGTGCAGATCCTTGTTACCAAGCTTTCTGCCCCTCTGCAAGTGAAGCTCTTAGAAGCTGAAGGCACTCGTGTTTGACGTGAAAGGCGGGTTTTTCAGTCCAGTCTGTTCGTCCCCAGCATCTGCTTTTGCTACCTGTGCTGCTCTTCAAGGAGCAGGCAGGTTTCTGAAGGTCCAGTTCCTGAACAAAGTTGGATTCTCAGTGCTGTCCACAGCAACCAAGTAATTTGGACAGAGTTTAAACACACAGCCTATTTATCCCACTGCTGCACACCATTTTGCAGTTATTCTTGAGAGGTGAGTGGGAGTGAGTCTCGTTACAGCAGTTTTAGAAGTTGCTGACCTCAGCGCTGGGTCACTGCCACGTAGAGGAATCGGCAGGAAAGTTCGTTGCTGCTGCCCCAGAGCAGCGTGGCGGTCCGAGCCGAGCCGTGAGCCAGTGCTCCCAGGAGCTGGAGGTGCGTGCGCGGGCACGTGGTCAGGGGTGAGGAGCAGTGACCTCCGGCAGAGGAGCTGGGCAGAGAGCTCAGGGATGTGACCTGCTGAATTGCTACTGCAAGATTTGCCAGTCGTTTTCTATCTGTCCCGAGCCAGGAAACGTGAGCAGAATTATCCAAAGTACCCATGTGATTTGGGAGCTTGTTCCTCTATGAAACCAACGGCACAGGCTCAGGAGGGGATGCCAATATGCCGTTGCTGGCAGACGTTGCTCCCCCTGCTCAAGACAAGCGCCGTCTGCAGCAGAGGCACCGCGTCCGGGCCATCACGCCTCGGGTCTCGGAGGAGCTCGTTAGCTTGGGCTCAGTGCTTTTAACCGCAGGTACGCAGCTTTCTGCTTTGGAGTTGATTCACATCTAGTGAGCTCAAAATATGGGTTGAGTGAACTCAAGTCTGCAGACGAAATAATAAGGAGACAGACTACAGAGTCACGTTGGCATATGTGGTGGTGCTCATCTTCGAGTCTGTGGTGCTCTGCTGACTCCAGCGAGGAAGAAAAAGTGGAAGTATACATCTGAGATTATACTCTTGTACATGGAATATTTTGAACTGAAAATGTTACCAAATGAATGGGACAAGTTGCCATAATCCTAATTATTTGATAATTCGTTGCTGCTATCTATCCAACTAAAAGTTAATTCTAAAAGTGAGAGACTATTTCAGGAGTATTTCTTGGTATCTCCTAGCAGGAAGAGTACTTAAATCACACTAAAGAACTCAAAGAACAGGCTGGTGCTTCTTGGCTTTTTAACCAGAAAACTGTTCCCAAAATACTGATTTTCTGAGACCGTAATAATAAGATCGCAACTAGGAAAGCTTAAAGATTCAATCTTTTCGAGTGTCTTTTTACAACTTTTTAAATCCCTTCTCCAGCAATACTGGAGGGGGGCAGAATGCTGCTTAGAAGCTTAACAGTGACATTTCTTTTATTAGAAAACCTTATTTATTTCACTCTGAGTTCATTGTCCTGTTTATTTCTTGGGCTTAACCATGAGCAATGGACTCAAATATATATATATATATATATATATATTTTATTATTTTTTTTTTTTAAGGAAAAAGTAAGTTAATATTTTCATTCAGTGTTTGGCAGTGGGGTTCAGCAGGGGAAAATCAGCTACAGATTTTATTGTCTCTGGACTGGTGACTACTGTGAATATTTACAAGACACAGTTTGCATTTGGTGTTTAGTTTCAGTAAATAAAACCAGATATTTTAAGTACCTCTGTTACTCTATGCTTAGTTTTCACTTACCAAAACTTTATTCATGGAAAAAAAAACTTCTGATGTTATGAAAGAAACATTTCTGGATCAACGATCTAATCTTTTAAATAAAAATTTGTTGCAATGATTGTTTCCAGCAAGCTCCTTCTTACAGAGCTGGAATGGTTTTCTTCAAATTGACTTATTTGCTCTTCTTTGAGTTGATAAAAAAATCTGCTTTTATTTTATCTGAATGATAAAACATTGATTGCAAGGGGGAGGAATACTTTGCAACAAAAGATATCAGCAGTGCTCTTTTTATTACTGATTTCTTGTGACAAAGACTGAGAAGTGAGAGACCTGTACATCCATTTAGATTATTAATTACTCCCCATAAAATAACCTTCACATTTGGCAGGTTGTTTCGGCTACAGCTGTGAAACTCTGCAGGTTTTAATCACTGTTTCAACCACTTGGATCAGAACACAAAGGAAAATTCTCCTCCTGTGGAAAGTTTTCCATTTCTAGTCTTATTGTATGTCTTTATTGTAAGTAAAGAAAGGTTTTTTAAATGTTGAAAGTCCATTTTATGGAAGCTGAGACATAAATTTCTTCTCCTTTACAAAAGTGAACTTTAATGAATGGGATTTTTTATCTGTTTTATCACATTTTCTTATTTAATGTGATTCCTTTTTTATTTTAGCAGATCTTATTTAATGTGATTCCTTTTTTACTTTGGCAGATTTTTTTTCTATAGCACAGCATGTATTTGGGACTGATTATCTAAAATGGACAAAATTAATTTTTAGAATTTCTTAAACCTGTTGCCATATGATATCCATTTTACTAATGATTTTTCAACCTCAGTTTTCATGGCATAGAGCCTTCACTCAGTGTGGAGTTGGCTGCAAAGGCAGACCTCAAACTTTAAGTCCAAGTCTCTGGATGGCAATCTGAAAGTTGTGCTTGGCCACTGGCTTGGTCCAGCCATGAGGGGCTTGGGCAAGAAAGCGTGGAAAGATTTAGCAGGGGGGATGTCTGGTTGCTGAACAGAAGGCAATTCCGGCTGTCTTCTCCATGCCTACCACTGTATGACACTTGAGAAGGATCAATCTTGAGAGCAGCTGATTTCTGACATAGGGAGATCTCTGGGACTGGTTATTCAAAAGAAGACAGAGGCTTTTGGTTTGGAACTAAAATGCATAGTCACATCTCAAATGTTTGGATACAGGCTCTCATTTTCATGTTTAAAGGCCTAGAAAAGAGAAATGATCGAAACACAATTAAAAACAGCGTGAGAGATTGTGTGTGTGTACACCAACATGTATCGACTCACTTACTGCTTTTTCCTTATGGAAGGTCAGAGAAGGACCTGAATTCTAAGGGAGTTCAGTTTTGATTGGCAATATGCTGCTTTTTTTTTTTTTTTAATATTGAGTGTTTTCTGGCAAGAGTAAGCTGTCTGTGGGTCAGTCACAGACTTCTGTCTCGTGCAACTTAATGTGTTTCTCTGTGGTCAGGGTGGAGTTAGCAGTTTCCCCGTGGTCTCCCATGGCAGGCTCAGACTGATGAACCCCTTGACATTACTTCAAGGCTAAAGTTACAATCCTATGGCATTTATGCAAGGTCTGATGGTTCAATTGAATATGGCATACCAGTCAACATAATTGAATAATCAGGCAAATATTAAAACTAAAAGTGCCTCTCTTATTCCTATCCTGACATTTGGATGATCCTTCATCCACCAGACCCTGTTGTAGTCCTTTGGTAATGCTCCCCACTATTTTTCCTCATTTTCTGTCTTGACCTGAGCATTTCCAATTTTGCAGCTAGTTTCCCATATCTAATTTTCAAAACATTCTGGAGCCTTTATGAGTGTATAATGTATCTTTCAGTTCACAGTATCTGCTCTGCCAGGCTGCTTTATAACTTAGCACTTCGTAAATCACTTTGGAACACCTTGTACATAAAAACGCTATCTGAAAAAAAAACTTTATTCACTGTCTTGTTCAAGTGAATTACCACAGCAAGCAATTTCTGCCACAACCCTCTGTCACAGTTTTTGTGCTAACTTTTTAAGAATTTCTGTTGTCTTTTTCAGCATAAGTTGTTGAAAGATAAAGAGAATAGACAAGCCTGTAACTTGCACGCTATGTCAAGATGTCCTCATTTAAAATATCTGACTGGGTAGAACTTGGAAATTTATTATTGAATGTATTCAGAATGGTGCTTTTGAAAAAAATCAATAATGTAAAATATTTTTAAATTTTCATAGTTTAATGTAGATTAATAAATTGCTGTCAGAAAAGAGTAAATGAATGATGCTGACCAATAAAAACACAAGACATTGTGAAGGCCCGAGGCATACTAAAATATCTGTAGTTAACCTAGTCCCTCAAAAAACATTTCATAGTGCTCTTGTTATTCTATTTTAATAAAGAAATCCATTTACAGAAAGTGATGATAGATACAGGACTTTAGAAAAATACAAAGTGTGTTTTAACCATCACCTGACAGTAAACAGATGTTTAGTACAGTGTATAACAGAAGAGCTCAAGTCTTTGTGAGAGATATCCAAGGCATGTCCCCTGGGTAAGAGGATAGGAATGAGGTTGTCGTGTGGAGGTGAGGAAGGAAAAGAAACTCTTGAAAAGCTGCAAGCAAAGCTTGACTTAACAAAATGTTACACAGAAAGGAAGTTCAGGACTGTCATAGGCAGTATAAATGGTAGAATATTTCCTAAAAGGGAAGTCAGACAAGGTTGCAAAGAGGTTCAGATAAGGCTACAGGCTCTTTCTGACCATCAAACTTTCTATTTCCTGGAATGTTTTGCAGTCCCTCAGTCAGCTACACAGTACTTCAGTAACGAACATAAGTGCTATGAAGTAATGAGGACAAGGTAAATCAGATGTAAAATTCTCTGCACAGAAAATGTGGTGCTTTTCCTTTTTCAAGTAACTTCCAAGGCAATATTACCTTGAATGTCATAGCTGGATTACATGACTACAGATCAACGCAGAAAAAAATCACTGCTAGTCAACAAGGTTTCTCTTCTGTTTTCCAAACTGAAGTTAGGAAAATACATAATCTAGTTTGTCCTTCATGGCTCATTGCCTTGGTTGACTAGTTGGGTAGCATTATGTTTAGCACAGAAAGCTTAATGACCCATGGTTCTAATTTATAAGCAAGAAATTAGGGTTTTTAAAAGGCTGTCTGCAGAGCACTCTTTAGATTTGCCTGCCTAGACCTTCTGCCAGTCAAATCATGGTGGCATATTCTGATACCACTAGTCACTATTTATTTGCTTATGCAGTAGAAATACAATGCCTAGAATTATTACCCTTATAAACATCAGTGCAGAAATGCTTGTATTCATTTTTGGCTGATGTGAAGTCTGTCCTTTAGTTGTGTATGTGCGTGTGTGTTTTCCAAAGGGAAAAAAAGAAGACTTCTCACATGCTCATTGACCCAATACTTGATGTGTAAATAGGGGATGGAAAGTTCCACTCCAGTGAAAAAAAAATCTGTGCAATTATTATTATTATTTCAATGAACTCCATTCTTGCTCATGGTGGCAAGTAGCCAGAATCCATTCTATGCCACCATGTTGCTTTTTGATTAATTGCTTTTAGTCTTACTATTGTAAACAGTATTAATGCCTCTTGATACCATAATTGTGTTTACTGCACAATGGAGCAGCTGCTATACAAAACTTGACACCATAACTGCATTTTGTATTTAATCTGTCTCACTGGGTTTTTTGGGGTGGTTTGTTGTTGTTTTGGTTTGGTTTTTTTTGCTGGAGCCAACTTTTGAACACCCTCCTTGTAACAAAAATGAATAGGCTTTAGTTCTTGTCATTTCCTTCACCTAAAGAACACATTTTACAATTTTATAATGATGATAATGGTTTCTTATTAGTTGTGGGGCTTGGTTTTTTTCCTGGAACTAAATAGATTTGGGGGATGTTTTCAAAATGCTCAATCCCTATGCTGCACTTGAAGATAAATTTCCAAGATGGTAACAGTGTTTTTCCTTGCCAGATGGAACATACCAAGGACTAAAACAAAGATGTTGGTACGGGTAGAAAAGACATGTTTATGTAAGCCATGTCCTCCCCACTTTGAACACAGATGTATGAGTCTCAGACTATAACAGAAATAAGCTCTAAAATAAAGGTAGTTAAATTGTTCTAACTCTAAAATAATTGAAAAATGTCTCCATCTTTGTGTTGTTTTATCTACTTGTTTTAATGAATCTCTATAGCTAGTTAAAAATGAAAGAGAAGAAATAGAAATTCCTGATTTGAGACTTGCAAAAGGAGGGGAGAAAGTAGAGTACCTAGTCTCTCCAGTTCCTATTTTCAGGACCCTCAGTGCTTAACCCACATTAAGTCATGCGTGTGTCTGTCAGTTATTTATGTTGTTAAATCTAAGATCCTGTCATTGTGGCATCTTTGATACCCACATTGACACTTGTGACTGTAGTCCTCCCCTGATATCTAGATGCAACTTTCATTTACACTTACACATTATGAACAAGAGTTTCCTTCTGTAAGATGAAAACAGAAGGATATTTCTAGAGTTTTAAAGAAATTACAACTTGTGTATCTGCAACCTATTATACATTTCAGTGTTCAACACTTGCTCAGAGCCCTTTATTTTTCGAAG
The DNA here is from genome assembly GCF_929443795.1 of Astur gentilis. Lineage (NCBI taxonomy): Eukaryota > Metazoa > Chordata > Aves > Accipitriformes > Accipitridae > Astur > Astur gentilis. The sequence goes on from NC_064905.1 coordinate 9,756,125, forward strand.
TTTTTTATAAAGAAGAAATTGCGACTGAAATCTAGAATTTTGCCTGAGGGGAAAATGTGACTAGATTTCCTGTATTAAGGATGGAGAGGAGAGCTCTTCTCCTAGGCTACTGTATTTCTTGGGTTTGCCAAACTGTTTGCTCATTACTTGTCTAGGAAATAATTAACAGTGATTGTCCTGTTCTGAGCTAACTGATGCTGTATTAAACCAGCCCCTGACCCCCAACCCCCCCAAACACTTGGGTTGCGGGTGTTGCTATGTTAAACACTGGAATTTTCATAAACCTCCATTGATAGGCAATTCTATAGGACTGGTCCATCAGAAGCGGAAGACCCAGACTGATGAAGCTTCCTCTTGTCCCACTGTCCATGGTAGTGGTCATCCTCTTAATACTGTGCATGAGCTAGGTACTAATTGGTATTGCATTTTTCATAAAGAGGGGGGACAGACCAAGAAACAACTTTTAGCTCCTTTTTGGTACTTGAGAAAGTAGTGCACTCTTTGGATCTAATTTAATGCTTTCATTATACTTTGACATAGAATTTGCTTTATTGGTCATTGAATTGTGTGTTTCACCAGCTTCTGTCAATATATCTTTTTGTTCCATACTGATAGTGAAAAGCAGCAATACGCTGTACAGAAAAATCACAGATCGCAGATAGCATCAAGAGCATACCCTTTAAAATTATGTATTTTAATTAGATATTGACATCTGGTATGGACTATGAATGCTTATTTGCACACCTGCAGGCTATTTTATATGAAGAAAACCAAAGTATCTGGAGAATTTGTCTGCAGATGGAGTTTAGTGATTTAATTTAATATAGCAATTATGCAGAATGTATCGCATTTATAAGTATTGTAAAATCTGTGTGCCACATAGGTTCTATGTACTTAAAAGCTGTTCATTACATAAATAATACTTTCCCCTTCTGTTGATTTGCATAATTGATTGAAAGGTGAAGGGATAATCTTGACAATATTAAAATCTTTGAGACTGGAAGAGGTTTTGTTGAAACCCACTTTGATTTATAATAAAATTTAAGACTTACAAAGGACCAAAAATTATTATCCGTGAAGAAAATAGATATTACAGCAAGCTCATTTGGGTTAAGGTGTACATGAGGAATCTCACATCAAACAGTTGAAGGACAGTGAAGTTCACTCATCATTCATGATTACTATAATGACCTTGTTTGTTCTGGAGTTTAGTTTTATTCACAAACTTTAGCTTAAGAAGCATTCCAATGCCTTTGTAAAATAACTGTTTTGTCCTACCTGTACGTACTGAATGAGATGACTGCAGAATCCTGAAGTTAAGGATCACGTTAACAATTTTCCATAGCAATGTTGAAATTTCATGTTCCAGGATGTATGTTTCACTGTCATTCTGTACTGCTCTCCTCCTTTATCAGAAAAGCTCTCTCTTGGGAAATGAGGACCAGGAACAAGACCTGTGTTTCATGTTAGTGGCTTCTTCTGTCTTAAGTTATGTGTATGTATTCTCATTTTTCTCATTGTTCTCTTGCTTCCAGGTAGAGGAAAGGGCTGAAAGAAAAAAAAAAAAACATACGAGAGGGAATTTAATTATGTATGGGGAAGAAGAATAAAAAGTTATTTTATTCCCAGAAATGCTATATGCTCTGCTTCTTAAACTTTGCATCCCTTTTGAGGTACTGACTGTCCTTGCAAAGATAGTTTCTTTTTTTGCATCCACTAATCTCAAGGATGCAGCATGAAGTCACTACTGCCTCCCCTTCAGCTACTCCAGCAACACTTGAGGAAGGGATTCATCCATGTAAGCTGCAGCGAATGCTGAAGCTGTGTCACTTGTACTGCAAGACCCTTTCCCTTCTGGTATGCAAAATCTGACAAATTGCTGCTGGGAGGGAGGAAGGGAATCTGAAGCCTTTCTACTTTAGAGTCTTATTTATCGTGATATCTGGTCTGGATTGTGAATGTTTATTTGTTCACCTATAGGCATCTGGTATAAGGACTTGTAGGGCACCAAAGTGTGTGTCTGGAGATCAGACGTATAGCCTGTTTTATAACTTTGTATCATCTGAAAGAAATTATACCTTGTGATTTATACCTGGTTCTCAGTTCTCTTGCTTCCAGTTTCTCTATCAGGAAGAATCCATTCCACTCACAGACTCTTACTGTTAGCTTGAAAAAAACCCCACACAGCACACACAGCAGTAGTGTCATGAGTTTGTCACTCCTGAAATAATTTGGCTAGGCAAAAGAGGTGAATAAAGAAATAAAGTCACCATCAGCATATACAAATTTCTCTGGGTTAGAGAGATAAAAGAGCGGGATGGGAATAGGAGAAAATGCTATACCCGAACAGCATCACTTCCATACAAACCACAGAGGAAAGGTTTGGAGGGACCAGAGCATGTCCCTTGCTGAAGAACTACTATCCCACCAACTACGATCTATTTTTACAGCTGGTCAAAAGCAGTGACTCTAAACCTTGCTTCTTAGTTGCTTATTTGGCAACACTCTCACTGTGATATATTGTACAACCTTTCACTATAATAATAGTTAATCACACACATAAATGCTATATCATTAGTGTCTGGTAATAAGGAAATCCTGCTGTACTGTTTGACCACCAGACAAGACTGAGTGACATTGCACTCATTCTGCTAATTTTCTTTGGCTACAGAAGAATCTAATAGCAGAAAAGAGGGGTTACAGCAGATGGGTTTTTTTAAAGCGGGGGGGGGGGGGGGCTGCTGTGCAATCTCTGAGATTTTGCCTGATTTCTGAATAATAAATATTTCTTTTCAGTTTCTGGGCTTTTCATCAACAGGATGAGACTCTCAAATTACTCTGAATGTATCAATATGTCGTGACTGGGCTTTTTCTCAGTGGCCTGTAATTCTTAAAGACCACTGAAGCAGTTGCAGTAACAGAGTAGGGAGGCTTACTTGACTGAGGCGATGAGAGAGGCTTTGCCTTAATATGTTCTGTAAGTCCACTGTGTTCTGCTGCCTTTGTAGAGTTGCTGTCAAAGCGAATCAGCAGAACTGAATTTGGTCCATTCTCTTGATCCAAAGTACGTTGCTGCTATTTCAGGATTTTCACTATTTTTTTCCTCAGCTATCTTGAGGTGAGACCTGTATGTCTTTAAGGATAATAATGGGAAATAAAAGGTAAATGTGTTTGTTTTCCTAGTAATATAGACAGTGCTAACGTTTGACAAATAAGCCTTTTAAGCATACTGCTGAGAAATTTAGTATTTTGTTAGTGAAAAATATGAAAAAATAATTGATATGATCTCTGTTTTTGATTTTGCTGTTTTGTTTCCCAGTTAGTGTAGTTTATAATAGCATCAGAAAGAAGTGTTGTCCTTTCTTCTTTGCGAATAGGTACAAACTGTCTCATCCATAGGAAAATAATACATCATCCACTGTAAGTCTTTCGAACTACCTTGTTAAGTTTCCTATATCTGCAAGAAGTAGGAGTAACAGGATTAGAAACTTAAGTCTGGTCTCATCATAAGCAGGATGATCCTCCCCACTCCCAGCAGTCTCTGACAGCTCCCTCCCTACAGTATTGCTCTTTTTCACTTTCTTCAATACGGTGTCATTCATTCAGCTAATTGGGCAGTTTTAACTAGGTCAGTCAACTCATTCTCTGGATCTCTCTGGCAAGAGTAGAGGTAGATGTAAGAGTACAAACTGAAATATGTCTGATCTTGTTGGCTTTAGCCCTTGATTTATTGTCTGTTAATGCAGAATTGGCCTTCAGTTTCTGCCAAACCAAGCGCTGTAAGCCACAGCCACATATTCACAAGCAAAGTGTTTCAGAACCAATTGTGCAAATTTTGTCCACCTTTCACTTGTAACTCCTTCATGCCATATCACATACTTACTGATTAAATAATTGATTAATGAAGAGAAACACCTGTTCTTTGATCTAGAAATGCAGTATGCTGTTGCCAAAGCAAGTTATGGGCTACTAAGAAAAAGGGAAGCACTCTGTAATCTCTGGATATTACAACATAATACTATCTACAATAACAGGATATTAATTAAAGATAAATGATGGTGGAATCACAGACAGCAACTGCTTAGTGGAAAATTGTTTTTTCATGTTCCAGTTAGCACTGAAGAGATTCAGAGTGATTTGCTGTGCCATGAATGAAACGGCAAACCTGCATCTTGGACATCTGAGAAGGGCAGAAGCAGAAAGCTTCATCCCAGCAATGCAGACACAGCTAGATTTTCATCTTGTATACAGAGGCCACTTCTTGTACAATGCAAGAAGGAGCATTGATAGTAAAAGACACAATAACACATTCCTTTGCCTTGACTTGGAGCTTCTAGGGATCTCAAGTTGATAATTTGACAGCTTAATGATGCAAGTAAAGGTTAAACTAGCTTAAAAATATCAGAGTTAGGGGGTTGATCTGGTTCATGACATAAAGATTTTTCCAAAATATTTACTTAATTTAGCAGGATATATTAGTGTAGGTGAGGTCTTCCAACGTAGAGAGAAGACAAATGTAACGCATGATTAAACCAGGTTTAAAATCCGCTTGAAAAACAACTCATGTAACTTCAGAACAATGTGCTAGATAAACACAGGAGTGAATGAGAACTGTAGTCCAGAAACAAATGCTCATTTTAATAGGAGAGTTGTCATAAACAAAAAATCCCATAGTGGAAAGAGAAAAAGAGCAAAAAAGGGGAATCTTGTTATAGGTCATGATAAATTCAGAACAAATGCTCAGCAGTCAGTGATTAGTTAAATTCTATTATTTTTTTATTGTAGAGTTTCAAGGGAAGGATTGCAATGAACATATTTGTTATTAGTCCCTGCTGGCATACTTGGAATAAGAAGTCACGCCCCAAAGATCTTGCAATCTAGATAGATAGTTTAAAAAGTATCACAAAGGGATGCAGGTCACACAACAAGCCTGTGGCAAAATGAAAACTAGAAAAGGTCTCCCACATACAACCCAGTGCAGACATAAGAGTTTTATACTGACTTTCCCACTATTGGCAGCAGGCATCCATGAGAACAAGCCACTGTTAACAAAACAGGGCACACATGTCTTCATGACTAGATCACTACCTTGGGAACAGAAAAGGTAGAGAAAATGTTTATTCAGCTCCAGATCATATAAACTTACTCTTTTTTTTCAGATTACATTAATAAAAGTCTTCTAATTAGAAATGCATTGCTTTTCCCTCCCATTGAACTGGAACTGTTTCAGGAAAAGAAATGAACTGGCAATGGGAACCCGGAGTTAAAGAATGTTGTTAAAGTCCATGGCTGTGTGAAGAATAAGCAAGTCAATTCTTGCTAACGTTTCATGTCATGATCTTTCAGATCTCTCTCTTTTTGTTGTTGTTGGGGTTTTGGAGTGTTTGTGGTTTGGCTTTTTTTAAGCTTCCTATTCCCAACTATCAGTTCTGCTCAGCAACTTTATTAACGTGCTTAGCATTTCATTTCAAAGGCTAGACTTCTACCTTCTGTGTCACTGTGCCTCCCCTGAGGGAGTCTGCCTTTCCCAGACTAAATGCAGACTTGTAGCTAGTGTCAGCTTCAGCATCACTAGCAGTTTTGATGGTCTCTGGTTTCCTTCAGCTCCTGTAAGGCTGCACTTCTTTCACCCTCAGGGTTAGCAGTACCTCTGAAGGGTCATGGTTGCTATAAAACAACTGACCAGCCAGCTGGGCACCTGGGGGACAGAGATTTCTCACAGGAGCTTTGACCTATCCTGTATGCTAACATGAGAACGTGCTGAACGTCTGGCTACCAATAATGAAAAGTTCATTTATGTAATTGGCCAACAAAACATACTTTGTGCACCTATAAACCTGGATTTGACTTCAGATTTTTGTGGTCCTTCTGATATTGAAATTCAGCTTGTCTAACTTATTCATGTGCTACATCTGAGTATTATTAAGGGTGTACCTTGCATATCTGCAAGCTTGTGCTTCGGGGAGAAGACACTTAATAGTTAAAATGTTTAACTATTTCTCCTCTCAAGGTTTATTTTAAAATCCTGGTTAGACAGCAAATGAAAACTAACTTGACTGACCCCAGAAATTTGCCATCTCGTCTCATGTGTCCCTCACCAAGCAGTTCAAGGTTTCCAGCTGTTTGGACAGAGTCTGGCAGATATCTGACCTGCACAATGAGTGTTTTTATAGGTCCTGTGCAAGCTGGGTGCAGCAGTGGGGGGGAAGGAAGTAGGAGGCAGCAGAACCTCCTGTGTTGTTACTTGCAATGCCGTCAAGCCCATGAGTAAATCCACTCCAGCTTTCTGGCTGGTTCACCCTTTGCATGGGTTATTATTCTGTGTCACTGAGTGATATTTCAGGAACCGAGTCAAACATGTTAAAAATAACTATCTCCTATGATTTATTTTTATGAATTTGTATTATTTTGGGCAGCAATTACTGGCTGACTCAGTCACTGGCAATGGAAAAGTGTCATTTTAAGTAACTCGGGCCAAGATTTGAACAAGAATGAGACTATTTGATAAGATGTCAACAAGTGAAGGTTGTAGCCTTGTCAGTGATGACATTATAAGTTCTATCGTGTCCTGTGCAAACTGTCATAACCTTTAAACAGGGGCTTCAACAAGATGAATTGCTTATGTCAAATAAAGCAATGGGTTGGAGCTAGACTGGAATAAACAGAAAGTTCAATAGGCTTTTATTTTCTGGGGTGCTAAATCAATTCAAGTATTTAATAAATAAGTAAAAGATTTCATAAAGATCATAGCACAGCTTCTTTGGCTAAAGAACCTGACTTTGGGGATTGAAGAGACATATAGACAGAGTTTTAATGGTTCTGTGTACTATGCAGCTTGTCTTTAAGAGTGTGATAATCCTAGATGCCAGAATAGTTGGATGTGTGCTTCTGGACTGATTGAAAAGTAAGGTGATTAGTTTATTGTAGAATGGGTAATGGTGTATGCTGTTCTAAAGGTAGGGTCCCCCGGTGCATCAGGTCTTGAATTGGAGCAAACATCTTTATACTATAAAAAATTTCTACTTTTGAATTAATTTCTCAGATGACCCCACCAATCAATTTTTAAAGTTTTGTTTTTCATTTGAGTGTAATTCTACATTTCATTTAAAAGCAAAAAGAATATTCATTGTGTTCAAACATTTCTTCTTCTTTTGAATGGGCAGAAATGCATGCAGTACATGCAGAAGTTAAATGCATAAACAAATGGCTTGATTCACATGTCTGATCCAAACACAGAAAAAACAGTGCTCCACATGGTGAAAGCCTTCTGGTCTGTAGAAAAGCAGTTACAATTCACCCTTCATGTTCGTGAGGATATTAGGTTGAATAGCTAAAGCCAGCTCAAAAGTGAGTGGAATTGGCCTGAGAGAGGGTGCAGCCAGCACACCAAAAGGAATATGAATCAGCTTTTCTAGAAGTGGAAGTCGTCTTCTCTGAATCCTCCCTGAATCATGAAAGTTGCTGTCTCAGAACCAAGTATTTACCCAGAGGTGTTCTGTGCAAATATAGTCCATGGGACTAACATCAACTGAAAAAGCATTGAGAAGCTGATGGAAAAGAGGTGAAAAACAACAAGGTGTGCAGTTTTTAGCCAGTGCACAGTAGCGATTACAGCTATAAAATTGTAACTGTTCATATCAATACAGATGATAACAGCTACTTATTATTTGTCTTTGTTAACAGCTAGGGGGCTTTCATCTTTTTTCTGCACAGTAAACCATTCTTTTCTAACTCTAGATGTATGGTTTAATAACTTCTACTTCTCTCGGACACAAGAATGGCATCTGATGTGTTTTCTAAAGCACCCTCTTTGCAAGGCTTTTAAAACCTATTTTTATATTTGTTCTTTGATGTAAGAGACTTTTTTCCACCTAGCTAATACATGAAAGGCAAAAAAATATAGGTACCATAATAATTGCATAAAAGTGAGAACATTTGACAGGAAATGACAGGTTCTTTCCATTAAAAGAATGCAAAGGTTTTCTTAGGGATTTATACTAATCTCTTCTAATAAATTGATCTTATATTACAGATTTTACAGCTAATACATGTGTTATATCAGAAAAGTTAGACACTTTGAAAGATCGTCAAGTTATCATCTCTTTATGAAAAATAATAAAGAGCTTTTTTTTCTTTCTAAAGTTATTTCATAAAAATGTCTACCTTGATAAATCTCCTATAGAGAAAGTGTCTATAGTCAAGATAATAGTAACCAACTTCTGTGACAATCACTCCAGATGACAGACAAGAAGTGGAGAATCAGTTGGCAGTGCCCTGGCTAACACTTCCCATAGCTATTATTCACTTTTTCAGTCTGCTGTGTCTCTTCTTGTGTTCCTGCTTTATATACATTGACTTTTTCTTTTCCTCCAAATGGTAAAAACCCACACTTCTCCTTCTTTTGGGGCCATCCAAAAATAGTCTTCATAGCTTTCAATGTTGTTGTCTTTCAAGCCTCATCTAAAGAATCACAGAATCCTAGAATGGTTTGGGTTGGAAGGGACCTTAGAGATCACCTAGTTCCAACCCCCCTGCCATGGGCAGGGACACCTTCCACTAGACCAGGTTGCTCCAAGCCCCATCCAACCTGGCCTGCAACACTGCCAGGGATGGGGCATCCACAGCTTCCCGGGGCAACCTGTTCCAGTGTCTCAGCACCCTCACAGTAAAGAATTTCTTCTTTATATCTAATCTAAATCTACCCTCTTTCAGTTTAATTCCATTATCCCTTGTCCTATCACTACAAACCCTTGTAAAAAGTCCCTCTCCAGTTTTCTTGCAGGCCCCCTTTAGGTTCTGGAAGGCTGCTATAAGGTGTCCCCAGAGCCTTCTCTTCTCCAGGCTGAACAGCCTCAACTCTCTCAGCCTGTCCTCATAGGAGAGGTGCTCCAGCCCCCTGATCATCTTCGTGGCCCTCCTCTGGACATGCTTAGGCAGGTCCAGGTCCTTCTTACACTGGGAGCCCCAGAGCTGAATGCAGTACTGAAGGTGGGGTCTCACAAGAGCAGAGTAGAGGGGGAGAATCACCTCCCTCGGCCTGCAGGACATGCTTCTTTTGGTGCAGCCCAGGATATTGTTGGCTTTCTGGGCTACAAATGCACATTGCTGGGTTGCGTTGAGCTTCTCGTCAATGAACACCCCCAAGTCCTCCTCCACAGGGCTGCTCTCAATCCACTCGTCACGCAGCCTGTATTTGTGCTTGGGATTGCCCCAACCCATGTGCAGGATCTTGCGCTTGGCCTTGTTGAACTTCATGAGGTTCACAGGGGCCCACCTCTCAAGGCTGTCAAGGTCCCTCTGGATGGCATCCCTTCCCTCCAGCGTGTTGACCGCACCACACAGCTTGGTGTTGTCGGCAAACTGGCAGAGGGTGCGCTCAATCCCACTGTCCATGTCACCGACAAAGATGTTAAACACCACCGACCCCTGAGGAATGCCACTCATCACTGGTCTCCACTTGGACATCGAGCCGTTGACCGCAACTCTTTGAGTGTGACCACCCAGCCAATTCCTTATCCACCAAGTGGTCCATCCATCAAATCCATGTCTCTCCAAGTTAGAACCAAGGATGTTGTGCAGGGCTGTGTCAAATGCTTTGCACAAGTCCAGGTAGATGATGTCAGTTGCTCTTCCCTTATCCACTGACGCTGTAACCCCATCATAGGAGACCACCAAATTTGTCAGGCACAATTTGCCCTTAGTGAAGCCTTGTTGGCTGTCACCAATCACCTCCTTATTTTTCATGTGCCTTAGCATAGTTTCCAGGAGGATCCACTCCATGATCTTGCTGGGCACAGAGGTGAGGCTGACTGGCCTGTAGTTCCCCAGGTCTTCCTTTTTTGCCTTTTTAAAAATGAGGGTTATGTTTCCCCTTTTCCAGTCAGTGGGAACTTCGCTGGACTGCCACAATTTCTCAAATACGTTGGAGAGTGGCTTAGCCACTTCATCTACATGTTTCCTCAGGACCTGCAGATGCCTCTCATCAGATCCCATGGACTTGTGTACCTTCAGGTTCCTTAGCCTCAAACCTGATCTTCTACTGGGCAGTTCTTCATTCTCCCAGTCCCTGCCTTTGCCTTCCATGTCTCAGACTGTGTGGCTGGAGCACTTGCTGGTGAAGACTGAGGCAAAAAGTCACTGAGTACCTCAACCTTCTCCATGTCCTGGGAAACCAGGTCCCTCGTTTCCTTCCAGAGAGGGCCCACATTTTCCCTAGTCTTCCTTTTTGCACTGATGTACCTATAAAAGCTTTTCTTGTTACCCTTGACATCCCTGGCCAGATTTAATTCTATCAGGGCTTTGGCTTACCTAACCTGATCCCTGGCTGCTTGGACAATTTCTCTGTATTCCTCCAAGGCTACCTGTCTTTTTTCGACTCTCTGTAGGCTTCCCTTTTGCATTTGAGTTTGTCCAGGACCTCATTGGTCATCCACCCAGGCCTCCTGGCGGTTTTGCCTGACTTCCTCTTTGTTGGGATGCATCGCTCCTGAGCTTGGAGCAGGTGATCCTTGAATATTAACCAGCTTTCTTGGGTCCCTCTTCCCTCCAGAGCTGTATCCCATGGTATTCTACCACGCAGATCCCTGAAGAGGCTGAAGCTTGCTCTCCTGAAGTCCAGGGTACTGAGCTTGCTGCACATTCTCCTCACTGCCCTTAAGATCTCGAACTCCACCATTCCATGGTCACTGCAGCCAAGGCTGCCCTTGAGCTTCACATTCCCCACCAGCCCCTGCTTGTTGGTGAGAACAAGGTCCAGCAAAGCACCTCTCCTTGTTCGCTCCTCTATCACTTAGAGAAAGAATTTATCATCAATGCATTCCAGGAACCTCCTGGGTTGCTTATGCCCTGCTGTGTTGTCCCTCCAACAGATACTGGGGTGGCTGAAGTCCCCCATGAAGACAAGGGCTTGTGAACGTGAGGCTGCTCCTATCTGTCTGTAGAGGACCTTATCCGCTCGGTCTTCCTGGTTGGGTGGCCTGTAGCAGACCCCACCATAATGTCACCTGTCCCTGCCCTCCCTTTAATCCTGACCCATAAGCTCTCTGTCAGCTCCTCATCCATCCCCGGGCAGAGCTCCATGCACTCCAGCTGGTCACTGACATAGAGGGTGACACCCCCTCCTTGTCTCCTATGCCTGTCCTTCCTAAAGATGTTCACAGATCTCATTGTGCCTTAATGTTTATTGCTTCTTTTTATGCTAGAGGAACTGAAATGGCTTATCAACATCTAATGTTAAAAACTCTTTTCTAATTATTGATAACCATTCTTTTTATAGCAATCTCCTTAAAGTTGTAGAAGTAGTCTTCAACAGTGCCTCACTACCATAATATGGTGCAATAGTGGAGGCTGCTTTGTTTTTTCACCTACCGAGATTCTGCATGTAAGGTTATCCACCCAGGGCAGTAACCTGGAAGTTCATATATGCTTTGTCAGAATTCTGTATTTTTACTGAAATTTATCTGCAGTATTTGAGCAGCATATATAATGTGGCTTTTTTTCCATCCTTGCTATTAGCAGAGAGAAAAAAATGAAAAAAAAAAAAATCTTGTTAATGTAAGTAGTACTGGAATGTACTAGGGAATTTATAACAGCTAGTCATAGGGGCTAAATGCCTCCTACAGCCAATGGAGAAAAAGAAGGTCATCCCATTTCTGAATGGTGTCTATTCTAGTGCCTAGCTAGCCTCATCTAAGTTAGGTTTTTGTCCTGGATCTTTCTTCACAACCATACTGTAAATCTTCATGAATTTAGCATCCTTAGTCTCTAGTGTTCAAAGTAATTAATTTTCAAATGTTACAAGCTGCAGTACAACTGTTACATTTACTTACTCACGTTCAAAGTATAATTTTTGCCTTTATATTTGGGGCTGTTCCTAGCTAATATCAGGAGGTCTGTTACTCTCCTATCTGCATATTGCAAAAAGTGAGAGAAAACCTCTAACTGACTTTCTTCTGACATGCCTAAGCAGATCCTTAGAGGCTGAGGGAAAAGCAGGAACGCTTGTGGTGCAGTCAAGGTGGACAGGTGAGGATGCTGAAGGTAGGGCCTGAGTCCAGACCCTAAAGGTCCTGAGGGGAACCCTTGAGACGTGCGATTCTTTCCAGCAATGTTTTGGCCACGTTAGGCAATGCATACTGAATCTGCCACATGACCTAGAGTGCTTTAGTTGTCTTACCCCAAACAAATTTATAGAAGAAAGATGAGATATTTTATTTTTTTTGTCTGAACTCAGCACTGCTTCATCTTCCAGTAAATACATTAATTGGATAACCACTACCGAGAAATGCCATCCAGTGTGTATTATACATAACAGAAAAAATTTATCAACTGTTTTGTGCTGAAAGATTCTCTCTCTCATCAACATGATGCCATGTCTCTTGAGAAGATCTGATTCCCACTTTTCTGTATTCTTCACCATCTTTAAAACATTCTTTTAGATCTCCACCAACTCCAGAGAGTGCTTGTAATGGCAGCAGTGTGTTCTCTCTCTTCTCCTTTGAAGTCTTCATTCAGTTACAATCTTTAAAGACATTGTGTATTTTCACTGCTCTGGAAGGCTCCTTCTTTTTTTTTGGATCCTCAGCGAGGAAGGGACAGGGCGTGCTGTGTGTCAGTGTCTCCACGTGGCTCAACATTGTCCTGGGGCTGCAGAGCTGTACAAGTTGCAGCAACTGAGAGATTTCTGACTTGCTGCCAGTATTAGGAAGCCGTGTTAAACGTCCACTCTTATTCTCCTTCACCTCAAGTTCCAGTCCTACTCGCAGGGTTGTTTGCAGGAGTTGAGCTGTGTTAAACTCAGCCTAGTTAGCTGAGGTCCTTGTTTGGGGTTGCTGCATGGAAGGGCAAATTGTAGGGGAAAGCAAAGAGGGCAGGATGCTGAGAGCAGTAAAACACCTTTTCAGCTACATTGCGCAGCAGCACCAAGGTGGGAGGGATGTATTTTCATACAGTCTTCCTAAAGACAGACTATGGAACCTACTCCACCTTAAATATCTCAGGGTCCAGAACAGCAAATGTTTTCTGTCTGGGAACAGATACATTTTTTTCCTCGCACAGTTACTAGTGTGCCGTGCCTTACATCCACTGACTGTCCCATTTTACGTTTGTAAATTCCTCCTCCTCAAAATGCAGTTCAGATGGGGCTATGCAGATCATTTAACTAGTCGTTTAAGCTCTGAAGGCATTTGATATCATCTTCCAGTGGAGGGGGATACAAAAATTTTCTGAGTTTTTGCTGAAGTTTTACAGCAGTGTGTTTGCAGAAATGAAGCTCAAAGAGCCCCTTCCACCATAGCTCTTCCTGCTTACCTGCCCTCCCTGCCTAGTGCATGCTCTAAGCTGTCTTGCTCTTTGTAAAAAACCTCAAGCGAGTGAAATCCCAGGAGATAGGGCTGCCCAGGTTGAGGTAATACCAACTGCCTAGTTTGCCAAATTAGTCTATAACAATTACATTCTTAACTGGTCCGTTTTCATGGTTAATTTGGCTGGCAGAAAATGAAGAAGCTATTTTTGCAGCGTATATGCACCATATGAATATAATTACTTGGAAGCACTGCAGACTCCAGGATTGAATGCTTTTAAAAAAATTTCTAATGAGCATGAGCAGGCTGTGCTGTTTGCAGTTGCCTGGGTAACTGAGATCAGACCTTTATCTGGCTCATCCTGTTACAAGTAGAGGAATACACACTAATTCTGATATTTGGGCTCTACCTTGAACTATTTTATGAAGATAGGAAAGGTCAAAAAACATCTTTCAGCCTACCCCTACTGCATGCATCAGAGAAAATGATCAAGCAATTGATCCCTTACACAGGAGAGCTGTGTATGACTGGAATAGGAAGGAGCTAGTTCCCTTTGCTTCTGCATCTAATTGCACATTCTGTCCTGTGTTGACAGGCACAAGTACAGCATGGTGAGTGTCTGCACTCAGAATGATTGGACTTTCAGGAACAGTTCCAAACCCCAGGCATGGGGATTGCTGGTTTTTCCATCTGCTCAGTCAAGAGGTCTGCAGGACCCCACTGTGGGAGCCCAGGCTTTTGTGGCCCCCAGCCCACATTGCTGACCAGGACTGACTCTCCAGAGAACTCAGAAATTTCAGTGAATGCAGACAATGTCTATCTACTTTCACAGTGTTGCTTTCTGCAGGGAACAGATCTTCTCTGCACAATTCAATGAGCTGCTTGAAATTTCTAAATTACTTGTGTCCCAGTAACCTTGGAGACTACAGTCCTTCTACTGCTACAACAAGATTATTGGAACCAAAGTTTAGTGGGCTTTGGAGCGTGCTGCAAAGCTGATTTATCTGGATGTTTGAAAAAGGGAGGATCTTTGAAGGTGAAAATGGCATGGTACATAGGTACCTCCTAGGCATGGTAAATAGGAAAGGCAATCCAATCCCAAATGTTGAGATGTATTATACTGCATATAGCTTGTACAAATACAGAAGACAGGTACTAGACCATGCAGAGGAGGGACTATCAAAAAATGCCACTTTTACCAGGAGGTAGAAAACATGGATAACCATTTTAAGAAATGTTAATTTAAATTTTACTTCAGCTTGTTCTTAACTTGGCAGTTTTGACTGAAATAAAGGCTGCAATATTATTAGCTATAAACATGATGGTTTCTCCTGTGGAACAGTCAAAGAAAATCATTATACAATAATTATGCCAGAATAGGTTATTCTGCTAGAGCTCTAACGGTAAATCTCCCTGTGTTGATGAATTCACTGGCTGCCAAGTAGACACAGAGACCCTGAAGGTCTTGCTGCCTCTCTCTGCTGCAGGATGTCTCACAGAGGGTTTTCATAGATGAGGACTTAGAATATGAAGTGGATTTCAAAATACATAATATTTTAAATGGTGGGAGGGGTGAAGAGAGAGCCTGAGATTTTTCTTCTAATTCAGTCCACAAGATTTCAATCTGCTACTTAAGAATAAAATCCCTTTTCTCTAAACAAATCAAGAGAATTGTAACTCTGAAACTTCCTTATCTTCAGCCTCTACAAACTGCTTGATCTCTCATTTAACCTGGCATTTTTGTCAAGTGCCATTTTCCAGCTGTATCTGTAAAACTGTGATTATGTTTTTCAAGTTTTTTCAGTCAGAAAGCTTGAGGACAGTCATACTGGATAATATGAAAAGATTTTTTTTTTTTTCCTCGGAGGATGGACAGAGTGTCCATATATGACATAAATCTACTGAGACACAAATCTTCATGTCAGAGGACTAAACAGGTGTCACTGCTGTCATCTTCCTTTTTAGCCAGGCATGTGCAATGGAATTTTTGCTTAAAAGGGCCATTATTGAGCCTTGTGTTAACACATTTCAGAGCACAAGAAGTTCTGTGCAGCAGAGTAGCACACATGAATACATTGACAGATGCCCAGGAAAATGAAGTGGCAGCAGCTCATAAGATTAGCCTGCTTGCAAGTTTACTTTCATTGCTCAGAAGCACCTTCTTCCTCTGGTCTTCTGTATCTGGAGAGCTTGAGAACTAAAAGGACTATTAGGGAGCACAGGTTTCATAGACAAGACAGGAAAAGGTCAGGAAAGCTGCTGTTGCCATTCTGTATCTTAGTTTCTCATATCTATCCAGTTTTCTGATCTCTTTGGAGAAAACAGAAGGGAGAGTATTCAGAATAATCCCTAACGGGCCATCAGTTTTCTGTAACGTATTACCTAGAAACATTGCTGAAAACTCAGCTTCTTTCCTTTAACTTTCTTCTAACCATATTTGGGCTGCTGTCAGGTGAATGATGGTGAGTGATTAAGGTATGACAGATTTCTTCAGAAAATCTTTCTTCCTTGGGAAGGTAGCAGATTGTCAGGAACTTGCTTGAGACTCCGCTCTGTGTTCTGTTGCAAATCTGCCTGGGAGTTTCTCAGCAAGACCCACATGCTGGCAGGAACACTTGAAAATATGGCTTCGGTTATAGTTTCCTGATCTGAAACGCCTGGCAGTAAGCGCTGCTGAAACCTGATTCACCACAACCTGTACAGCAGCCAGAGATGGGCCTACAGATGCCCTGTGAGCTTCCCATGCAGCTCTGAGGCTGACCTGTAACATCTGGAGCTCATCCCCAGCACAGACTCCCAACCATGCCAAACGCTGCTGCCATTTTATGACAAAAACTCCTATTCCCTGGGTCCTTAAACAAGAGCTCGTGTCCAGCCACGTTCCCCGAGTGACCTAAGCAAGATTTGACCTCTTGGGCTCTAGATGTCAAGTGCTAATGTAGTGCTTTGTCTGGGAGTTTTCTCTTGGAGTGCCCCTAGCAGTCTTTTGTTCAAACGTGTTGCTTGGCTACAAGTCCTGCTTTCCATTTGAAAGCCCACATAAAAGTCTAAAATGTTTAAACTGACATTTCTGGCAGTGTTGTCTCCTGAAAGAATATATAGCTTTGTAATGAGGAGACTGAAAATGAAAATATCCTATAATGCTTTGCTTCCTTTCCACTTAGCCTGTTCAAACACTTGTGCCATCCTTTAAATAAAATCTAATAATAAACCGCAGCTGGAATAATTGATGCAGAAAATCACACAGCATAGCATTCTGTATTTATTGTTTGTCTTTTAGTGGCATGGACGCTGTTAGTTTTAGTGGACTCGATAGCAGTTCTTCCAAGTAAATGATGTAACACAACTGCATTATGGCTTCTTGCTCTCCTTAAGCTAACTCTGCGATCACAGGTTTTTAAAATTGGCTCTCTTAAAAAATTGGTTCACTTCCATCAGTGATATGGTGGACAGTGAGGAGGCAAAGTGCAGAATACACTGAGATGGTCATGTCTGGTTTCTGCTTGACTAGCTGGGGGTGTTCAAGGGGCACGGGAAAAGATTTCTGCCAGGAAATGACAAGTTGTACTGTTGTAGTTTGAATAATTTATCCCGTATGCCTGAGTATAGCTGTGGTTCTTGTTTGCTGACAATCAAATAACAGCTTAAAAAACCTCAAACTATTTATTTGGCACTTATTGGGGTGTGGAGGGTTAGCTTCATTTTTAATCCTTATCCTTACTACCAATCATGTAGGAACAGCTCACCCCCATAATGCAGCTTAGAAACCTTTTGCTTTAAGCTCCCTCTGGAGCTTTGGCATCTCTATTGCGGCACATACTCTGCCCTCTGCCAAAGGTGGGCAGAGTTGGTCTGGCTGGATCTCTCACAGCCTTCTCTCATCAGGCCTGGGGTCACCAATCCTTATCACAGAAATGCGTTACAATAGAAGATGATTCAGCCTCAAAGCTTTCTTACAGAGCTTTCACATATCTGCTGTGGTTTTAATAAAAAATTCATAGTCTTGACTTTGCTGACCATTTTTTTGTCAGTCCTGAAATCTACTCCAAGGTGATTCAGATCATATCCTGATCTGAGTATACAATTTCAGATTGGTTGTGTCCAATAATGGAGCCTTCCATTAAACTCATAAAAATTTAGCAGTCTGCTTCAAAAAGGCTAGGTTTAGTTAAATATAATGAAAATGTTGTTAAAGGAGTTGCATTAGCGACATTGTTGCAGCTAATTCTAAATGAAAACAAGTATCATACTTTCCTGAATGTTAAATTTTGATTGAGAAAATTCTTGAATCAAACAAAACTGAGCTGAATCATTCTACTATAGCTTAACTACTTTGTTTTGGAAATAATGTAGGTGTCCCACTTCTGATGTGGTAGCTAATTAAAGACATTCTGTCAACGTTAACAGCCCTAAAACATGTATTGCACTCATAATTAAAACTAAGGGCACCCTACCCATAACAAACTGGAGTCATATTGCAATCTGGCTGCAGGAAAGTTTTCCCTTTAATCTGTACCTCTCTGGAGCATGAATGGATTCTACAATGCAGAGAGGAGAGTACCTGATTTCTTCTCCTACCCTTTTTCTACTACCTTGTCCAATTTCAAGTGGCTTTAGTAAAAGAGTTACTTAAAAAGTTAAGTTATTTGAGTAAAAGGCTATAGCTTTCAGGTCATGCCCACGTCTCCCAAATCACCTGTATTTTGCAGTTTATATTGCATGTGACTGGCTTGGTGGTTTGAAGCAAGGAGGGCTATATGAAATTGGGGAGATTTCTAAATATGTTCATCAGTGCCATCTCTGGACAACCACAGTGCTACAGTAATAGTGGGTGCTGGTTTTCCTAGGTTTTCCTGGTATTTAGGAAATTATTATTTATCCTTTGCTGGATATTTACACCTCCTAAATGTAGATTCTTAATTTAAAGCATTGACCTGGTGGGCTTATTTCCCTAGATGGTTTACATAATCAGGAGAGACAGGCTCCTTGTATTATCATAGAATCCTAGAATGGTTTGAGTTGGAAGGAACCTTAAAGCTCATCTAGTTCCAACCCCGCACGCCACAGGCAGGGACACCTTCCACTAGACCAGGTTGCTCAAAGCCCCATCCAACCTGGCCATGAACACTGCCAGGGATGGGGCAGCCACAGCCTCCCTGGGCAACCTGATCCAGTGCCTCACCACCCTCACAGTGAAGAATTTTTCCCCTAATATCTAATCTAAATCTACCCTCTTTCAGTTTAAATCCATTACCCCTTGTCCTATCACTACATACCCTCACAAAAAGTCCCCCCCCACCTTTCTTGTAGGCCCCCTTTTGGTACCAGAAGGCTGCTATAAGGTCTCCCCAGAGCTTTCTCTTCTCTAGATTCTCTCAAATCAGCCTTTGCAGGACTGTCACCTTTCCTTTCAGCTAAAGGAAGGTTAGAATCTGAATATAGGTATTTTGGCTGTGAGCATCTCCCTAGAGCTATTGCAATCACTGACAAGAATTGCTATCCTTGTGAGACCTCTGGTCTGCATATCTCTGAATTTTCTAACGAAGTATCTGTGGTGCTTCTGTCCTTGGAGATGTGCAGAACTTGAGTGGACAAGGCCCTGAGCAACCTGATCTAACTCCGAAGTTGGCCCTGCTCTTGCGTGAGGAGTTGGATCTTTAGGGGTCCTGTCTAATATAGATTATTCTGTGTTTCTAAACTCAACAGCTCAGGGCATAACCTCACAAGAGTTTCCTTTTAATCTCTCAATTCAGAACAGGTTCATGCCCTGAAGCAGGAAAATGAAGGAGAATCCATGAATCTTATATGTTTATAAATGATACAACTATTATTCTAATTTTCATAGCAAGAAATGTGCTCCCAGTGTATCATACATTTTCCCTTATGAATCTGGTTTTTACTAGTAGTCCTTGAGCTCTAACCATTCCTTGAAAGATAAGGTGCTGAGAAACCAGCAAAAATCACTTATGCTCTGTCTAGTAAGTGAGTAGGGAAAAGAGTTCAGGATCTGGGGAGGGTTTTACTTGCTCTACTGTCTACTATGTTGCTCTCTCAAACAAAGCTTTGAAGTGCCTGGATGAAAAGAGCATGATAGACTACAGCACTAGCTAGGTGAAGTGATCTGGAGGGACTCTGAGGGCTTCTTTCCAACCCGTGTTGCTAACGTGGGTAATACGCTTGTCTCCTCGAATGAATAGCACAGTGTGGAGAATCCAGTAGGAGCAGGAAAACAGAATGAGAGCATGTGCCCAGAGGATTGTAGATGGTCCGTTAAAGTGCGGAGAACATAGCTTCGAGTGTGTCTTGTTGAAAAGATCCGATTCAGTTGGCACTTGTTTCCAGCTTCAGCAGCATGTCTGGAAACAGAAAGCTACTGTGAGCCAAAGCACAGATACAGGCAGAGAGGAACAGAGAGGGGAAAGTACCCGTCTGCTGGAGCTGTCAGAAATGTGTGAGGTTCCCCAGGGGCTACATGAATAAAAGAGCTGTCTGGGCGGGAGTTTTGAAAGCAAGCCAGATGGCTGCAGTTGCTTGCAAGAAGGTTGATATGCCAAATAACTTTTTACTTCTCTAACATGTGAAAAAGGTTTTGCCCTTGACTTCAAAGTAACAGAGAGTTTGTCACGCCGCCTGATACTTTTCTGGCTTTTTTTCTGGCTTTTTTCTTTCCAGACAGCAGGGTTTGCTATAACCATCCTGCAAATAGCTCATGAGGTACCTAGTGCTTAATCTGTGATCTGCCTAGAAATCCTGCTACTGCAAATTGTGAGGATGCAGTGTTATTTAGATTGGCAGCAAATGCAGAGTTCAGAGAGTTGTATCTGGCTGGATTCCAAATGGATAATTACATTCTGCCTACCTAAAATTCCCCTTTATGGCTTTTTGAAATCCCTTGCTCAAAGCTGTTGTTCTAATGTCGCTGTCTGCTCTTAATTGGTAACTACCTTCCACTCTACAGGAGACTGCATTCCAGTGACAAGTGAGGTGACCTGGTGTGTATTGTAGTGTCCCCACCAAAAATTGCAAATCCATGTAAAAAAATGTAGGTTTTCATGCACACCTCATCCCAGCTGCTCTATCCCCAAAGATACATGTCTGCAAAGAGTACTTTAAAGTAGTAGCCTCTAGTTTACCTAGAAATATCCATTTTTCAAAGTTCTTCTATCATACAGTTACTTTCTGCTGTTTTGGCCGTAAGTCTTTGTTACTTTTTTCTTGGTTTTTATAATTTTTTCACTATATGCAAGGCGTCACTGGCCTGTGTCCCCTGTGGTTAAAGTACCTGAAACTCAGTGATGAGAAGAGATTATTCCAGAGCTGGAGACCCCCTGCAGAAGCTTCCTCACTTCCTGAATCTGGCCAAAATATTGAGTCATAACATCTAATCAGACATAATGAAGTAGTACAGAAGTAGGCAGATCAGTATCAACACCTTCAGTATTGTAGGGGATTTTGTCAACCCCGTGGCTGAGCCATCCACATTATTCGTGAATGCCATTTCCAGGGCCATTTGAAAGCTGGTGCTCAGAGTGCTTATCACACAAAGCTCTGAAGTGGGGAGTGCCAGGTGCAGGAATTGAAGGCTGAAATTATACATGTTCTCCTATATTTAACTGTAATTAAGCAGACACTTGAGTATCCGTTCATCTGTTTTGTGCTTTTCTAGGCTTGCCACTATTCAGTAAACAAATCATTTTAACTTTATTCCTCACATAAGGTATATGCATGGAAGTGATTAAAAATGTTAAGCTGTGCAAGGTAGACTTCACATTATTCTTGCGGAAAATGTGTTTTGATGACATTTCCATCCTGTCTCCCACAGCATCCTCTAAAAAAGAAAAAAAAAAAGCCTCTCAGTTTAGGAGAATATGTTGCTCACTGGCAAGAAAAGAAAGCGGAACAAAGCCTGTGGAGCACATTGGAGAGTTGCAAACTTGTTCGCAGCTTTTGAAAACAACACCATAATGAGCCTCCCACTTAAAGATCTGTAGTAAAAAATGAATCTGTAACATTCCTGCTAATAACATCACATTTTGGTAACCTGGATAGTGCACTCATATTGTTTATGCTCTGCAGGCTTTGTAAAAACAAACAAGTAGTTGCCTGAGCAGTGCAACTTCTAAAGCCTGGTTTAGGGGAGGAGTAAGTCTCCCGGCTGTATCAGCCACTGCAGAGTATCGCGACTGCACTTGCACCACAGCCCTTCGTTCAGGGGAGGCTACCTCGGGTGTCTCTCCATAGACTGGCTGCTTGTTTTCACAAAAGTTGTGGCGTGTTAATGTCTTTGCATTTGAACTTAGTTAATCCAAAATTTCTCGCTTGGGAAGAAGGGGAATGAAGAACGGATTGATACCGTAACCGCACATGCTTCCTTTTGTATCCTGGCTAAAAAGAAATATGTTGCCTGCAGTGTAATCTTGCAAAGCTGAGCAGGAAAGTTGGTTTTTTTCACTCCTATACTTGTTATGAGGAGTCCTTCCGCCCCTGGCCCCTTTACAGTGCAGTTTAGTTCACAGGCACAACTGAGTTTGTTTTAACAGTGATAAATGCTGGAAGTTCGGGAAGATATAGTGTCAGAAGAGATGTGATATCACTGATGCATCTACAATTATTTTTGAAAAGCTACTCTGTTTTATTTAAGATATACTGAAATATTTTACGGGCACTTAAGTCATGCACTTGGCTCATGAATTGGTTCACCTTCAGTTTGAATGGGGTATAGTCTTCTTTTTTCTTTAGACAAACTGCACAAGACTGTGGCAGTGTTCTCCCTGGCTCCCAACACAGCAGTTTGTGTCAGTGATTTCATATCCACAAAACACACATACTAATAACCACACACAGTCTCCTGTAGGCCTGAGGTCTAGCTCTTTCAGCTCTGCAGTTAGGACTGTGGTACAGCTGCTAAGGGATTTATTCATTTTTAAATGTGGAGGGTTCAGCTAATTTCTCCTAGTGATGAAACAGTTGCACTGAAGCCAGTTTAGCTACAAGAAAATAACCACCAGTTTGATCTGCCTGTGGTTCTTGTAATACATAGAGCATCTTGTTGTTTTAATGGTGGTAGCCTCAAAGCACTTTTGTGGGATGGTAAATACTGTCACCATGCTACAGACAGGGAAGATTATCCAACGAGAAAGGAACAGTGTACGTTACATTGCCCAATTAGTCAATATGTATTATTGCGATCTGTATTCTGGTCCAGTACTCCAACCCTGTTGTCATTTAATGATAGGCCACTCTACTTTAGATTTCATTCAGACTTCAGGTTTTGTTCAGATATCTTTTTTTTTCTCCACTTGTTTATTCTACTGCCCTCCTCAGGGCCATTGGAGTTGCACTTGAGCATGGGGAGAAGTGTTGGTGCTCAACCTTCCATGTTACTTATTTGTTCTCTGAGAGCACATTGCTGCCAGCAGGCAGTCCTGTGAACCAGATTACATGATTTAATATTTTGCAGAACCTGTAATAATAAGACTAGTAGAATTGGCCAGAATGGTGCATCTTCCATTTTGACCAGTAGGTGAAGCTAAGGAGATTTATTGGATAGAAATACTGCCTTCCTGCTATTAATAAAACTAAAGGTTTGGGGTAGTGCTGCACGGTCATTTCTCCATGTGAATTTATGAGGGCATTCAGGGAGAGTAATTTTTCTTCACCTGGTTCCCTTTTCCTCGGAGTGAATGATGGTTGTGCTGCTGCTGGCTGCAAGGCGAGCAGAGAGCAAACAGTTCGTAAATGTAACTGCCTCCAGGAGAGCTCTTCATGTGTACAGCAAAGTGCTCTAACAGAGGAAGCAGGCAGGCAGGGTGGGCAGGTTGTAAAATAAATACATTGCTACTTAAAGAGTTGTCTTCGCTCTGTTTATACCACACTTGCTGCCTGATACAGACTGAGTGGAGATACTTTCAGTAGAGGTATCTGTGAGCTTTTTCTTAGGCAGTTCTGCTCATCTTCAGTGTGCCATGTCAGTCATCTACTGCCTTTGCGCCTGTTCTGTTAATCACTGCAGTGCTGCAAAATGAAAAAAAAAATAAACCTGGGCTGTGAGTGACTAGTAAACTCATAAAAGGCGTGTATCTAATTCTACTTCTACTCTTACACACTGTATAAAAGGAAAGATTCTTACTATTTTTTGTTTCTTAACACGATTTAGCTCAGAGAGAAAATAGCTTTAGTTTCTGTAGTTCAGGAAGGGCTCCTTCTAGGTCTATTAAGAAAAAAGGAAAGCTTTTAATAAATTTACGTTCAAAATCTGAATCAGTGGAGAAGTGTATTTTTTCTATTAAAATCTGTAGATTTTTTTCCTAGGGGCAACAAGACAAATGGAAATATCTGTTTGCATTAAACATTCATTTGTTTCTAATAAATGACACTGACCTACTTTAATGCTGTTACATGTATAATTGGGACAAAACAATGTGTTAATCTTTCTTTACAAATGGGAGTGGCCTGCAAAGCTAAAACATGTAAACGTAGGAAAAAAAATATATAGGAAATAGAGCCCTGAATCCAGATTCTCTGCCTGCTATTTACCTTTAAAGTATTGTGCCTGTTAAAAATACAGCTGTGAATTTGCCAGGCTCTGTGACTTATAAGTTAACCAGTTGATGTGGTTAACCCAACATTTTCTGCTACTCTGCACAATTCTACATTTATACAGGCAGTATCTCTCTCTGTATAGTGAAATCTTGTTGGGATGGAGTGTAAGGCTGAGGCAGTTGTTCCTTAATTTTTGTCCTTGCCGTGACATTAAGAGCCATTTTCCTATTTGCAAAATGGGTGGTTCATTTACATCATCAAATCTGTACAGTGGTTACCTAGTTAATGATTGCAAAACAGACAGAGCACTTTAAAATAAGTGGTACACTATTTCTCATCCTGTTCTTATGTTGATCAGAGCCAGAATCCATCAGATATAGCATCATTTAATATTTGAACACTCTGGTTATTGAAGATGTCACTAGTTACCAGCTCAAATGTGGACTTTTAGCTCTAGTCCAGCAAGGGGGTCTCAGGGGCTTCATTTGAACAGACAGCCAAAAGCACTTCCCAGCTGCAAGGTTCAAGGGCATAGCAGACTTGACTGTTACATTGTGTTTTCTGTTAGAAGGAAATCTTGTCAAGGGAACATGGATGGATCAAAGATGTGGTTAGCTATGTCCCAGGGTCTGGGCAATCAAGGAACCACATCTGCAAACCCTCTCCCAGGTGTGACAAAAGTATAGGTCCTGGGTGATTAGCTAAGGTTGTGTAAATCCCTTGTAAATGCCTCTCCATTGAAAAAATCGCTAAAACACATTTCCTTTTGTAATCTTAGCATCTGTGCAGCTATTCTTTGGGTAACCATCTATATAAACAGCACAGCATGTGTCATGGTTTAACTGCAGCCAGCAACCAAGCACCACGCAGCCGCTCACTCAATTCCCCCCCCACCAGTGGGATGGGGGAGAAAATGGGGGGGGGGGGGGGGGGGGAAGTAAAATTTGTGGGTTGAGATAATAACAGTTTAATAGAACAGAAAGGAAGAAACTAATAATGTTAATTGTAACACTAATAAAATGACAATAGTAATAATATTGGAATATACAAATGATGCACAATGCAATTGTTCACCACCCGCTGACTGACATCCTGTTAGTTCCCGAGCGGCGACCCCCCCGCCCCCACTCCCCCCAGTTTATATACTGGGCATGACGTCACATGGTATGGAACACCCTGTTGGTCAGTTTGGGTCAGCTGTCCTGGCTGTGTCCCATCCCAACGTCTTGTGCCCCTCCAGCCTTCTTGCTGGCTGGGCGTGAGAAGCTGAAAACTCCTTGACTTCAGACTAAACATTACTTAGCAGCAACTGAAAATATCAGTGTGTTATCAACATTCTTCTCATACCGAACTCAAAACACAGCACTGTACCAGCTACTAGGAAGACAATTAACTCTACCCCAGCTGAAACCAGGATGGCATGTGACAGATCTCTTGAGGAGAATTGCCTCATGTTGTGCCACTAATCTCAAGAACCATCACCACTAGCTGGCAATACTCTTTCTTTGTTGTCAGAAACAGGTGGAACTTCCTATATGATAGTCTTGAAATTGTTTTCGGTTCTTTCAAATTACTGTAGGAATTTACCCCAAATGTGTCTATATGTTGTGCTTTAACCCCAGCTAGCAACTAAGCACCACGCAGCTGCTCACTCACTCCCCCTCACACCCAGTGGGATGGGGGAGAAAATCCGGAAAAGAAGTAAAACTCCTGGGTTGAGATAAGAACGGTTTAATAGAACAGAAAATAAGAAACTAATAATGATAATGATAACACTAATGAAATTACAACAGTAATAATAAAAGGATTGGAATGTACAAATGACGCATAGTGCAATTGCTCACCACCTGCTGATCGATGCCCAGTTAGTCCCCAAGCGGCCATCCTCCCACCCCCATTCCCCCCAGTTCCTATACTAGATGGGATGTCCCATGGCATGGAATACCCCGTCGGCCACTTTGGGTCAGCTGCCCTGGCTGTGTCCTGTGCCAACTTCTTGTGCCCCTCCAGCTTTCTCACTGGCTGGGCATGAGAAGCTGAAAAATCCTTGACTTTAGACTAAACACTACTTAGCAACAACTGAAAACATCAGTGTTATCAACATTCTTTGCATACTGAACTCAAAACACAGCACTGTACCAGCTACTAGGAAGACAATTAACTCTACCCTAGCTGAAACCAGGACACTATATATGTATACACCTACCTTTATTTTATGAAATTAAGGAAAATATGTTTTAGGAGAGAAACCTACTTTATTTCTTGGTGTTATCAAATCAAGAATTCCATCAAGCACAGACTTATACTTAATGCAGGAACAATTTGATAAAGTATTGGCCAGTGTTAATAGGAAATCAGGCTATGCAATCTCATGCCCCAGAGACCTACAAAACTAAGAACCCTGACACCTCAGTTTTAAAAACAGCTCACTTTTCTCTTATCAGTGGATATACAGCTCCTTGTAAAAACTGCACCATTAGCTCTTGTGAACAAGGTTCCTAGAGTGTATATATTGCCTTTCATAGTAGTGTTCCCTGAAAAAGGTACTCAGATATTACAGATTAGTTAGACTATTGTGTAATGGCAAGATTGACCAACATGACCTATGATTTTTGTCCAAGAGGAACTTACTCCTGAAAATAATTTCTTTTATGGAATTCACATGTTACCATGATAAACCATGTCTCAAGGTGCTGCAGTGCACTGATGAATGAAAAGATGGTATACTAGCTACAGAAGTAGATGATTTTGCCAAAGGAGTTTGTCCTAACTGCTAAGGAAAACAAGAAAATTGCTGTGCAGTAGCTTCTAGTTTAGACCAGTATAATAGTAACTACTAATTGCAGTGGTTATGTTATAACCTTTGCCCACCCAAGCAAAGGTGTCGGTTAACGTTACTACAAGCAGCCTACGAATGTTGCACCTTTATTCCAGGGGATGTAACTCCCAGCTCCCGATGGTATTTATAACTTCACTGTATGCTGATGTAATGAGAAGGGACAGCAGGACCCAGGACACTCAAGTTAGAGAAGATATGTAAGAAAGAGAAAAGAAGGAACACAATTTAAGGGTTTGGATCTGTCTCTCTGAATTTAGAGGACAAGAAATTCCATTGTTTTCAGCAGGTCAGCTGGGCTTACATAAGATAATAAATGAGTAAAATTCCAGGAAGTTAGACTGGCTACTTCACAGGCTCATAGTATTGCCTATTCAAAACAAAGCTGTTAAACAATTACGGTTTCCATCATCCATTTCAGGGTTATAGCTAAACCTAGCTCAGTTAATAACTAGAGAAGATGACTGAGTCAAGTACTGCATGTAACAGCAGGTCGTAATCAACTTCAGTGTGAAGATATAAATTACAATCAGGTGCTTTTAAAAGCAAAAAAAGTCAGCTCAAAATCACTGCAGTAACGCCCAAGTAGACTGCTCTGACAAAAAAAAAAACAATCTTTGGATGCAGTGATAGAGAAGCTCTTTCATACACTCTGTGGGACCAATTGTAACACTTCAGATTTTGTTAGGAAGGGTTGGCTGCAAGTCTCTCTTGTGCCAACAGAATGAGCAAGAAGAGGATAAGAACTTTTCTTCCTTTGACTCAAAACCAGATTCATGACCTAATACAATTTCAGTGGAAACTATTGTATGTAAAAAGTCAACCTAGAAGTGAAGTCATTTGTACATCAGACTCAAACAGCATTTATGCTTACTAACACTTTTGGCTGTGTTTGACTTTGAATGTCATCTGCTTTGGGTTATAATAAAATGAATGGAGTACTTTGAATAACCAGCCTTTCAATTTGCAACAGAAATCAGCCACCATCATACTTTAAAGGCAAGCCAAATATATTTGCTATTTTTGTTGAAACAAGCCTTGGCTACAAATCATCAGAGTGACTGTATACTTCATGTTCTGCTTTTTAATTACATAGTAATTAAAGCCTGAATTTTGTGCCAGCATTCATGATAGTATAAAGTGCTCGTGTACCACAACCAAACAAATAGCCCTGAGGATGGGTGAACAAAACAGCTTTTTATGTGTTAGAATTTAGGTTCTTAAACAGTTTCTTGGATATTTTAGAAATTAAAATAGTAATAGCAGAAAAGTTTGGGTTTTTTTGTCATTTAAGGGCAAGTCTTCAGAATGTTTTCACAGTCTGATACTTATCATTCTGCTTTAAAGGTACACTTCAGACTTAAGCAATCTCCAGCAGAATTAAAATTTCTGCATTTCCATTGGTTAGGTAGTAATTAACAACACGGGTTATGAAATATGGTCTGAGATATTGCAACCAGTAGCAAGCAAAGCTCAGGTTTGGAATTAGATTTCTTAAATGCCTTTCGGTTTCAGTCTTAACACTTGCTGTTCTGATATCACTTGTATTCTATTCTGCCTCTCATTTTTTGGAATCAGTCAACTGATTGCTCTTTACCGTGATGATTTTGCATTCATGTAAGTGACTGCACAAGATGCAAAGCAACAAAAAAGCAAGCCTAAGGAGTCTTCAGGATGACAGATGCATATGTTTGCTTTTTACCTTAAGGTTTCATATGAGGTTTCAGACCAGAAGTAAGAATTTGCCAAAGTTTACAGTTCATTTCCTTACAACAGATTTTGTGTTAAACCTGCTAGAACCATAGAGCTTGAACACAGATTGGGAGAGGCAGTCTGAACTCTGTGTCTGTGCTCCTGAGACATTCTGGCAAGGAAGTATCTGTACCCCAGCATGAGGAGATGCTCAATTAGGATAACTGTCTCTGTTAGGTCCAAAATAGTCACGGCATGGAGCATTACAGCTTTATCCTTCCCGTCAGCCTATTTTTCTTGACAAGTCTTTGCCTTGCCTAATTTTATAAAAGAACTGCACTGCTGAATAACAGAGAGATGGTTCATCAGGCCTGTCCCAGTTCTGCTTAAGAGTGCTGATATTTAAATATAATCACTATTTTCTCTACATGCAGCCTGAGTAAATGGAGTAAAATTCAGTTTTCAAAATTTTTCTAGAGCTCACTTTTTTAATGTACTTTTAAGTCTCTGCTTGTGCTACCTCACTACAGTACATCTGATGTTCTGTAAATACATAGTTTCTGAAGTGACTGGGTTAATTCCTCTTGCTTTGGGTATGTATTTTTCCATGGGAATAAGACGTGAAGTTTCTCAAGATTACTTTTCACTGTTCTCTTGCAAAAGGTCTGGCTTGAGTCACCTCACAATACAAATGTGATCTCACTTCATCTCTGGAACATTGCCTGTAGGCCACTGCTCCCTGATTTCTTGCTTTAGACAGAGCCAGAATAGTTTAGCTAGTTTTAGGCACCTGTAATAATTTGCAGTGTGAGTGGAGCAGTGCTTACCCCTTACCCCTGTGTCTCCCACCTTCCCCCTGTCACTGCTGCCCAAGCTGGCTGCCTGCCAAATGGCTCATTTTCTTTGGGACAAGGTGGCGTCTCCTAAGGTTAATGTAATAGCTCTGTGACCTGACAGGCGGAGGAAAGACATTGCAGAGGAAATGAGATATAGATAGAATAAGGTGGTTAGATGCCTTTCTAGGAAAACTAGCCTTGACTTGGCATATTGTAAATTCTGGTCTTTTAGATTTTATTAACATGGGGTTAGGGGGAAATACTCTGTCAAAAAGTGAACTTTTGTACTATACTTTTTTGTGGTCTTATAAAATGGTTTCTGTTGTGTTATCCTATTTTATCTATCTAGTTTAATTAAATGCAAAAATGTGCATCCCAGTTACCTTAGTCTGGGGAAGGATGAAAGGGTGTAGGAGGAAAAAAGAGGTAGGATTGAAAGGAATCTTACTACTGTTTTTAAAAAGGAATTAATGTTTCCAAGGAGCATTGCACAAGTACATGTTATTATGCATTTTATGCTCAGATTCTTATATGTAAATTTGTGGTGGCCTTTGAAGTCAAGGAAACTTGTGGCTGAGCAGGAAGGGGAGATTTTTCCTGCATCTTAACCTAACTCCATCCTCCACTACCTGTCACGGTCCTCTCAATTCTCCTGATGCTCTCAGCGTTGTGCACTACTGCCAGGAGTACCTTTCTGGACTGAAAGCATTTTCATGTCATTCTTTCAAAAAGGCCTGAAAAGTATCACTCCTGACCAAACCAGAACTACTTTATCCTGTGTACACACCTGGTTCACCAGCCCAGTTGTTACTGGACATTCCTTCAACAATACTGCGTGATTAGATCCTGATTAAGCTTTCCCTTGATCTTTGATTGACATGGAGCTCTGCCCTACTGAATTGGCAGTTGTTTAGCCTCAGTTTTTTCTTTCTGTTTCGTATAAATAAGTAACTACTCTCTTTGAGGCACTTTAGTTTAATATTCAGATTTGGAGAACTGAAATTAGAGTCAGCACATTCTAACAAAAACATAGTTGCATAAAAGGTTTTTACATATAAAGGATCTTCTGGTCAGTTTCCAATTTATTTTCAATTTTTCTGCTTCCTTTTAGACTTTTTCAGCATTGCTGAGTTCCCACATGAACATCTGCAACATAATTTTCATCATAAGTGCTTTATAATTATACACGCTATAAATATTAGATTGTCTTTTAAAGGCCACTTCACTTTGATTTTGAATATTAAGTGGAACAAACAAAAAAAAATTATTATTCAGACAATTGCTCTAATTTTGGTGTCCTCATTTCTGGGCTAAAATGCAACTGAATTCTGCCATTGCTGGAGTTTGAAATACATGGTCTTCTAATTAAGCAGTGTGCAGGACCACTCAGAGACCTAGAGGTAGAGGCATACATTGGGTTGAAACAGATATTAGTCTCTTTTGCAATAGCAAACTCAAAAGATTTCTGAATAGCCAGATGAGAGGACAAGAGAGAATCTGCCCAACCTGTGGCAATGAGAGCTGGATGTGTATATTTGCAGTTTACTAAGTAAACCCTTCCTGATTAAATGAGCTTCTCGTACAGTGGCTCTACAGTTTGCCTCACTTTGCCTTACCCTAACCTTGACTTGCCTCCCTGACCTGGCATACCTGCCTCTCTGTGCTTGCTTTTTCTCCAGGATCTGGGTGGAGATGGCTTAGCAAATGGCTGTGCTGATTGCCACCTAGGTTGTATGTGCTGTGGAAATTATTTTGCTCAAGCAGAGTTTCTGTAGTCACACTTAATTTATGTTTTGGAGGGCTTATTGCAGTCTGTTACTCCACTACTGGTTTTAGACTGACTTTTATGGGCCCAACAAGAAAATGAATAACTGGGCCCAAAATTCTTTAATACTTTTTAAATCCTTAAAGATGGACTTTTCCCCACCGTGGAGAGATGTCAGAATCGTATAACCCTGGTGATGCAGGTTGTGGCTGCTTTCTGTGGTTACTGGTGTCTTAAGTGTTTTTATAGATAAACAAGGCAGAGTCCTCAGATGCAGAACTTGCTGTCTACCAAGATATAGAGGTGAGCTGGAGACATATGACATGTCAAATGAATGAGTGAGAGGCAGTGTAGCATATGCATCTTTTCATTTCCTTACCTGGGTTTTCTTTTCTGATTACCAGGTTATGGAAAGAATGGAGAGGTAGTTTTCTAGAGTTCAGTAAGGAGGTAGGTCTGGAACATTTTTAATTTTACTTGTTCTTTATGAACTTTATGAATTACTCTTTCTTCTGTGAACAAAGAAAGAATTTAATGTTTGCCTGTATGCAAGAACTTACATGAAGGCTGTTTTCAAAGGCTGGTGGTATAGGCACATAACTTTGTATTTTATCCAGTTTTGTTTAGGCCAATGTATGTTCATGCGGCACAGAAAATTTTTTAATATTATTTAAAGTGAACTGTAAGTATGAATAAGAGTTCCTACATTATGGCTTTTATATTTCCTGGATAAGAGGGAAAACAGACCTGATTTCAGAAAACCTCTCTATTTAGGACAGTACCTTCATGTGCATCCTCAAAACTACATACCTGCCAAGAATGTGGAGTTCTAACTATTTCTTATAATGACCACTCTCACTCCTGCACTGGCCTGAAGCCTGCAGTCTTGTGCCTGGAACCGTCTTTACTTGTTTGAACAGATATATATGCACATAAAACATTTTTAAGATATATAGTGGAATTCACTGCCCATGTGTGGGCATTAACTTGCAAGAGACAAGAACACCTCACTTAAAGTCATGAAAACCACAGACCTGGCTGCCCTTTCAATCTGATGTCTCCAAGTAACACTTTGCCATTTTGGACTTTGTAAAAGCTCTGTGCTAGTGCCTCCTCCCAACGTCTCCTCAGATGAAGGTGTGAGTGGGGTGAATGTAATTACTGTGTTGGAAGGTGGTAAAGATGCAGAAGCTACCTCTGCCTACGCTTGTGAAAAGTGCAGTGGGCCCAAATGTAATAAGAATAGATCACTGTAGTATTTGGGCATGCTGGCAGCAATGATACTTATTGCAGCTAGCCAGATAATTTTAGTCTAACTCTTTATTTAAATGAGCATGTAATATGGGAGACCAGAGCAAGCTCCTTATTCACAGAATGAAGCTAAACACAGCATCCAGCATTACTGTTTGCAAGTTGGAAACTTCCTTCTTGAATAATATCTGATAATCACCCTTGTCTGTATGACCTATATGTCAGCATATGCTGAGAGCACATCTATTTTGAAACCAGTCTTAATAACACAGCTGCAGCCCTGCGGAAGACTGTGCTGCCTGAACATGCCTCCGCACTGCTTAAGCTAAAGGAAAGTTCTGCATCAGGCACTGAAATCTAGTCTGTCCTCGGGAAAGAGTCTTATAATTAACCTATTATTGCAAGATTTTGGATTTATTCCCCAAGGAAAGAGAATCTAGTCGAGACATGAAAAATGTGTCAATCTAATATAATAATAGAATAGTGAAGCCCTGTGGTCTAATGACGCATTAGATTTATGAAAAGCTCTTTTCTGTTTATCCCACACAAACACAACCTTGTACTCAAAAACATTACATAATTGTTAATCCATAACACATTTCTCTTGTCAGTTGAATGACAACAGTATGCAATGACCAGCTTTTTTTGAATGAAGCAGTTCTTTGGAGCTTTTTTTTTTTCATTTCTAGCAATTTTCTTTCATACTGCAAGTGTTATTCTCTAATATAAAATGTTACAGCACAATTTTAGGCTGTGATCTGTATCCTGTTAATCAATGTCATTGTGTTCCTCATTCTTCCCAATCTCCTTTCCCTTTTCCATTAGTCTTAACCGCAAAATATTTTCTCTGAACTGATGTGACTGAAGAGGAATTTCTATATAGTATCACCAAAAAAGGAAGGAGCTACCTAGCAAATAATTGCAAAGCAGATAAAGAAGTTTGTGGCTGAAATTTCTATAATACTCAGCTCACTTGGTAATGTTTATCTCCTCAGCCAAACCTTCCACAGAATGGCTCTTTTGAATGGATGCCACGTCATCCATACAGGGCACCAAGAAGAAAAATTGCTGCTGCTTTCAATTAGGAAATACAATAAAAGTTTTGGAATAATGGAATTAAGTATTAGATGGGGACTTGTGTTATTTAATGCCTTCTTGCCTTACGGGCAATGTAGAAATGAAAATATCAAGTGAAAATTTGGAAGGACTTTTTCCTCATTGCAGTTCTTGATAATGTGCACATCTGCATTTAAGTGCTACTGCTGCATTTTCTCACAGTACTGATTTTCAAAAATAAGCTCCACCCTGTCTGAAATTTTCCCCTCAAGTCAAATTTTCAGAAACACCCAACCAACTATTGAAAATGAGGTAGAGACCGTGTTTTTCTTTGATAGCTCTGAAAGTTGCTGCTTTGTATTGCGAGCTTCTGAAGTTGGTTTTACATAGGCCTGTGAGCAGGATTATTTTTCTTTTAATGTGGATCTATCATCTCCTTTAATAAACAGCACATAAGGCATGATTGTGTAAAAGTTTTTGCACATATGCAGGAGGCAGGATTCCTTCCTCCAGCTTCTGAAGTCTGGGATGCTGAGATCTGCAGCTGAGCCTGTCATTTGGCAGGAATGAGGCAATCTCAAAAGAGGAAAAGTTCTTTTCTTATTGCTGACTTTCTGATGAGCTTTCTTTTACAGTCAACAATACCGTTTTTGAATACAAGAATCTTCAAAAAAGAGATAGCATTTACAAAGAATACTTGTAAAGTCTGTGTCACAACTAATCCTTCCTTGTTAATAGCTTTGGCATGGCTCTCTAATGCAGTCTGTTTCTATCATATAAAGGGAAAGTTTTCTTTAGTGTTGGATGAGATTAAGCAATCACAGGGAGGATGCTAATCATATAGGCTACCTATGAAAAATCGAGAGGAGCTCTTCCCGTTGTCAACACAAGGATGCAAGAGGACAACACTTACCATCATTGGGCTGTTGTAGCATCCCTTTTCCCAAATACTTTCGCTGGCTTACAGTTGCAGTACTCACAAATAGAAGATAAGACATTTGGGAATAAAAATGCCAAATTCACCAGCTGCATGTTGGGGTTTAGAGTGCTATCTTCCCTCTGGTTTGTTTCTTGTTTAAGATATGTCTCTTAACAAGAAAGTTCACCTCTTGTATAAGGATGCCTACATATTGCCACTGTAGTAGGATGTATATGTATAAAATAATAAAAAAATAAGCATAGGCCTGTCTGAGAGGGCTTGAGACAGATAAGTACACAGTAGCTCATCTCTGTGTCGTGGTTTAACCCAGCCAGCAACTAAGCACCACGCAGCCGCTCACTCACTCCCCCCCATCCAAGGGGATGAGGGAGGAAATCCGGAAAAGAAGTAAAACTCCTGGGTTGAGATAAGAACGGTTTAATAGAACAGAAAAGAAGAAACTAATAATGATAATGATAACACTAATAAAATGGCAACAGTAGTAATAAAAGGATTGGAATGTACAAATGATGCGCAGGGCAATTGCTCACCACCCGCCGACCGACACCCCGCCAGTCCCCCAGCGGCGATTCCCCGCCCCCACTTCCCAGTTCCTAAAACTAGATGGGACGTCCCATGGTATGGAATACACCGTTGGCCAGTTTGGGTCAGGTGCCTTGGTTGTGTTCTGTGCCAACTTCTTGTGCCCTGGCTGGCCATGAGAAGCTGAAAAATCCTTGACTATAGCCTAAACAATACTGAGCAACAACTGAAAACATCCGTGTTATCAACATTCTTCGCATGCTGAACTCAAAACATAGCACTGTACGAGCTACTGGGAAGACAATTAACTCAATCCCAGCTGAAACCAGGACACTCTGATATGCTGAACTTGTTGAAATCCGTACTTGGAAAGGACTTGGCATCATTCCTTGTGTCATTCTTCTGCCAACCCAATATGCCTTTCAGCTCTTCTCCCAACAAAAGGAATAAATAATTATCCTGTTTCTCTCCAGTTTCCAAATGTGTTCACATCCCCTGGTTACCTTATGATATGGATACAGGCAAGGGCTACCTGTGAAACCTTACTACAGTGTGGGCCAAATCATGAGCACACCTTAACTTTGCAGAAGATGTTTCAGGCAGAAATGTAGCACTAATCTTAACAATGGTGACAGTTTCATTCACTGATTAAATGCAGCAAGAACAAAATAAATGAGGCTTTCAAAACATGAATGGTGGCCTTAGGTTTTATGAGATATAATTAATGGCTGCTTATTGCAATAAATTCATTCCTGTTGTGTTTATTGCACATGCAAAATCTTCTAAGACAGGGTACTCAACAGCTTTTCAGAAACACTCTTTTTCAGAGTACCATTACAAAACTGTTAGGCAAAATGTGTATCTTTTCCAAGAACAGCATGATGTAATCTTTTTAGTTAATAGAAGTTGGATATTTTAACCGCTATGTAAATGGAAAAGAATAAAATTGTTTAATGACATTGTCCCTCTGAATTGCCTGATGATACAAGTCATCAAATTGCACCCCAGACTCTACAAAAAGAGTATGATGTCAGGCCTCCTTTTGTTGCAAAGAAATTCTGATTTTCCAAGAGCTTCCCGATGACAGTGTGAATGATAGATACCATTCATGGTATGAATCATGAATGATTGATACCATTTTAATTTACAGGGTATTGTTCACTTAGCTCCTTCATCAAATATCAGAAATCTTGAAAACTTTCTTGGACATACATTATTCCATAATTTTATGGGAGAGGTGCAAAGGTTTTCACACTTTAGTTATTGCTTCACATTTCAGAAATTTTGATGCAAGCTTGTGAAATAATGTGACTACTGCCTCTAACCTCCTGTGCTAACACCAGTGTACATATTTCTCATCTCACATCTTAGTGTAACTTGGTGTCTAAGTGACGCATTTCTGTATTGATAAGTTACCTTTGCTATAGATAACTAATAGTTTAGTCACTTACATGTTGCTTGTCTTGTTTTTTCCAAATGCAGAAGTTCAGGAATTGAGATACCTAGACATGTTTTAGCTTTTTGCCTGTCTCTTGACACCATAGTAGCTGCACTGGAAAGTCAGAGAAGAGTGAGAAAAGTCTGGACTGTGGGAAGGAGTACCTTTCCTAAAAGGAAGAATAAGATAGGTAATGAATCATTATAATTTCATATAATGAATATATGTCTGTGGTTGTGGGAACCTTGAGGCACATCCACACAAGGAGGGAGAGGACTTGTCCTAGGCTAGATTGCCCCATGTTTTCTCCCTGGAAAACAGTGTGGGAATTACAAATCAGAAAAACATGTCTGCCCTGTTGAGAGCTGCCCATCTATAATGGAATAGAAAGAGAGAGGGAAAATATTTTTTTGAAACTGAGGCTTTTTAGGCTTTTGAGTAGGACTCCATGGGAATGATGATAATAGAATTAATTGACTATAACTTCACAAAAGCCTGGACGGCGAGACACTAAAAGCTTATGCTGCCACGATTATATAGCAATAGAGGGAAATTGTCATGGGTATTCCTCTGTATGACTTACCTGAATAATGTCTCCAGTCTCCCTCCCACTTACTATGTTTTGTGGTTTTAAGGACATAGAAGGGTTCTTTTTGTCCCCTAGTTTCCAAGTCTGACAAGCGCTGAGCCAAAGCACAGCCACATGCCTGCTTCGTATTTCTCCTCACCTCGTGCCTTGAGCAGTTACAGGGTAACTGAGCACGATGTAACTTTCTGCAGCCATGGCTGGTGTTTCTCCGGCGTTTCTGACCTCAACCTGTGGAAAATCTCAAAATCCCAGTCAGAAATAAAGCAGACCACTGGAACCTGCTGACTCCTTTTAAAGGCAAGCATTTCTGAAGTGGCCGACAAAGGGGAGTTTAGGCAAAACAGCAATAGCTCTAATGTGCCAGCACTGGAATTAGCAGTTGTCATTAGCAGCAGCATCTCTGTGCTGATGTGGAATAGATTAGCAAATCCCAAACAGAATGGTGTTGGAAACGTCTGCATCACCTTGATCTTTCCCTTTCAGGATATGTATTGCAGTACTGAAGCTTCACTAGCTAGGTGGATGAAAACCGGTCACTTCAGTAAATGTATGTTGAAAAAATCCACACTTCGTGGGTTCTTTCAATGTCATCTCTGTAAAAACATAAGTCAAATGGGTGTGTACGTGTAAAATATTCTCGAATTGTAGAAAAGGGATTTTATTAAGCTCTTTTAGAAAAAGTTGGGACAGACGCCTTAGATATATTGCCAAGGGAATGCAATATTTTTTATGGATTTCCTACCATGCAGAAAGTAACTGGCATAACACATCAAAGTGCCAGTAAATTGGAATATTCTTGTAAGCAGTTGGTTGAATTATAGAATATTGTCATTGTACAGAAGGAAGTATCTTTGAGTTCTTTCTTCTTTCCTGCTAGGTCATCTCCTAACATTGATGGCAAGTTTAAGGCTCCTTTTTATTCTTACAGATCTGAAATAATAAGCATTATATTTGCTTCTGCTATCTTTTCATTGCCAGCACTGAAATTCACATGTCAAGAAAGCCTTTAGTTTGCTGCTTTGATTGTGCATCCAGGTACATTATTTACCCCCCATATAACAGCTGCTTAGTTTTGCATGGTTTATGTTATATAGTCTCGAGATCTCCTGCAACACATTTAATTGCATGGTGGCACCAGCTGGCCTCTCTCTTCATGGATATGGCACTGTTTATGACCACCGCCTTTCAAAGCAAGCCATGAGGACAGGGCTGATTTCCAAACTGAATAAAACTAAGTGATTCTTTCATAGATTTATACACTAAGTAAATAGTTAAAGATGAGGTGAGGAGAGACCCTATCTTGAACGTCGAGCAGACTTGCCTAATTGTGATTTTTGAAGCTGTAGAAGTTTCCCAGGGGAAGTTGTGGAAGACATGCTACTATTTATGTGTAAAGCTGCCTTAATCAATCTTGTCTGCCTTCATTTTTAGTAATACGCTTTTTTTTCATTTGTAATTTCTAAGGAATTTCAACCTACCTTGATGTATCTCAGATAGAGAAAGAATTTGATGCTCTGGTAGGTTGTGTGTAACTCATATATGTAGCTCTGTTATGTGCAACTTTTATATGTATATGTAGATATAAAATGTTGTTAAAGACATATGTCGTACAGTGTGTATCTGAACCAATAAAGACTGCTACTCTTCCATCCACTGTTCACATCTTAATTTAACTGTAGAGCTTACTGCTCAGAGCAACGTGGCAAAAGGGTCCTGTCTTTAGCTAGCAAACATGAGCTGCATCATGTCACTAGGGCATTTTCACTGAGTGATCACTGTGCCTTTTTTTGGTAACTACCAACAACTGACTTTCTGCCTTTTCATTGTAAAATCTTTCAGCACCACAGATTAAAAATTATACTGTAAGGAAGTGGTGGCTCTAAGATTAAGTTGAATATTATTTTGATTTCAGTCAAGTACTCATTCCTTCGGGCATTGGCAGAGTAGTTAACATGGATTACAAGACATCCTGTCTATGGATTAAACTACAAGTTTATTCAGTTCTGCATGAAGCCATTCAGAGCTTTAGGTTGTTTGTGTTAATGTAACACCTTCGAATGATTGATTTTCTCACTAAACAAGCACTAAGTGCACTAAAATCCAGGCACAAGGAAGTGTGTCATCATGTGTGCTGTGCTTCCAGTCCTCTCTCATGTTAGTAGTTTAAATCTGGTATCTTATAGAGAAAAGGTTCCTGAGATCCATGTCTTCTAAAAATGTTGGCTGTTATAGCTTAGAAATTATAAAAGGCTTTCCTTAAATTCTCCAAGCCAGTACTCCATACTTATTGTGTCTAAGTGTCTTTTTTTCCTAGCTCTTCACACACAGTGAAACAAAATAAACTAAATGCCACTACGTCGTGCTAAGACACAGCTGCTTGCTGGTGTCTTATCCCAAGGCTCTCACTAGTCCTAAATGAAGCCTTAATTTGCCTCTCCTGCCTATCAGCACAATGTGGCCATGGGTGCTCAAGGACTACTCAGGAACACAGCACAAAAGCAGAGTGAAGGAGAATCTGTTGCTCAGTTTAGGTTCAGCACACCTTCGTCAAATCACTGTCTCTCTCCCATGTGGACCATCTCCAACCTACTACATGTTGCCTACAGTTCATCTGTGGCCTGGGATCCTGCAGGCATGCTGCTTTCATTGACACTCAGCAAGCTCTGGAGATCATTTTTTAAGTATGCATGAACCCATTATCACAATGGCAGCTGCTTTACCTCGCAGTGGCTCATCTTTCAACAGGTGAATAAAGTTATTGCAAACACAGTGAAGGCATCTAAAATCAAGGGATAAATGCTGGAATTCCAGTCGGTGGAGTACAACACAAGTAATGGCAAGTTCTGTTAAAAACTCTTTATTTTCTTATTGTGATATTTACCTGCCCTTGTGTCTTCCTAGCAATTCATTGTTTCAGTACTCTCTATCAGGGTAACATGACATTAAGTCTAGATTGATTAAGTTTTGGCACTTAAGTTTGTAACAAACAAGCCAGTATTTCCAAGTTTCTGATAGGCATAAATTAGCCATTCTCAACATTGTAGAGGATCCCCAGGCACTGCTGAGCAACCTGAACTCTGAATTAAAGATTTTTTTGAACATCTAGTGAGTAACAGTGAATAAAGAGAACTCATTGTTTGCTGATGAAACAAGACACTTCAAATGTGTTAGTGAAATACAGTACAGTATATTTTTCCCCTTCCAAGACTCAAAAATGTACATATTTTTAAATATGATTAAGGTTTTTTCCAAAGCAAGTTACATATTGCATAGAGTAAAAGGTAGGCTTTATTAAAGAGAACGCTGCAAAGCACGAACAAAGGACTCACTGGTAATAAAGGTATAAATCATTCCAAAGTTTTAATGTATTTGAAATGTGTTTATTTAGACTTGTACAAACACATACAGATATTCTTAATCTGCTTCAAATACAGCTGCTGTTAAATAAAGTTTAAACCAATTCTTCAGTGAATTAATCTAAATGACCTTTGTCTAAGTTTAAGTAATTTTTTTTCTCTGTATTTCCCACACTCTAAGTGAGGTGGGTTCAGTTCACATGTTTTGTTTAGTGGAACCTTGAAGTTGCACAAGGCCAATGCCTTTTTTTTTTTTGCTTTTTCACATTTTCTGCCTCATCGCTGCACGGCAGCTTCCAGTCCTCAAACTTCTGCTGTTGACTTGAGAATTTATTGTGTTTAGGTTGAGCATAACAGTATATACACCTGTGCTGCTGGAGCCTAAGCGTCCTGCTTGCTGGATCCCAATCGCAGTTGTGGATGTGTGAACAACTCAGAAGACAAGTCTTCAATGATAATAGGATTACTATTGGGAGATTTAATTCCTTTATCTCTCCAACCAATAAAACATCCATTGTTTTAGTGCTAGCTGGCATTTTCCACTCAGATCAGATTTCTGTGGAGACTGGAAAACTGTTACGTGAGTGTAAATGAGGTTAAGCTGATGCTGCAGTTTGTTATTATCTGAGCTATTAAGATTCAACACCTGAACCGGTCCCTCTGTAAGTAAGTGTGAACAGAAAAATTATTGTGAGAAAGTCAGATATTTGGAGAAAAATGCCTGAATAGATTTGGTGGCAGTGTATGTCTGAGGAAAATGATACAGAATTCTTGATGGAAAAGCCATTGTTCACCTCTGTTAAATTGGTTTTATCTCTGTTAGTTTGCTGTTATAACACACAGAAAATAGATTTGGGATATTTTTTTCTCGAGAGATAGAAATAGATTTTTCCATATTGAAGATTATGTTCTGTCTTTTATTCTGTGCATTCTCTGCAGAAAGTGCTGAGCTCAAAGACTGAACAAGCAATGCACTGAACAGGAGTATTGTTTGCTGCTTTAAACCTCTGCTAGCAAGATATGAAGTGAATTTTCTATCAGAATGGAATTGGTTTTCAGTCCTTGTCATGCATTTGTCTTTCAGCCTGACATCCCTGCTGTGAATGGCTTTGTCTGTGGACTCGGCTTTGTACCGTTGGCAGCGACTAGGAGCTGAAAGTCCC
Organism: Astur gentilis; assembly: GCF_929443795.1. Taxonomy (NCBI): domain Eukaryota; kingdom Metazoa; phylum Chordata; class Aves; order Accipitriformes; family Accipitridae; genus Astur; species Astur gentilis. The sequence goes on from NC_064905.1 coordinate 9,797,412, forward strand.
TCCCAGCCTCTGTCAGAATCGACGCCACTGCTGTTTTCTGTCAGAGACAACCCAAAACTCAACTTAAACAAATGGAGGATTGTGTTTCCTGACAATGGCAGACAGTGGAAAGACTGGAAACGAGCTTCTACATTTTATTCTGGAAACAGGATACAGACCACAAAATACACGTGGTTCACTTTTTTGCCCAAAAACATTTTTGAGCAGTTTCACAGGTAAAAAAAATTCATTCAATGATACATGAGATTTAAGAACTCTCTCTGAAACGGTGATATTTGAGGATAATGGAGAAGGGCTTCTTTTGTAGTTGCCACATTAGTAAAATTTAGGTGATGATTATTTGTAACCAAATGTCACTCGATTCACACTGAAACGGAGGTTTAAAGCAAGTAAACAGCAGGTGTGCTTAACCGGCACTGTGGCCAGCTTTCTTGTTTGAATGCTAGAAGAGTTTTCTATGTAAAAATTTCAAGTTTTTATTTAAAAATCCCTCTGTTTCTGTGTTGAATAAACCTCTAATTTTTAAGAACGTGAAAAGACATTTATTGGATGTGCTGAGACACCTATGAAATTCTGTAGATTTCAGAGGCTCATACATTAGTTTTGGTACGTTTTTAATGACATGCAAGTGACTTTGTCTACCGACTTATAAACAGTGTACATGTATATGCAAGTGCTAGGTTTGAAATTATGTACTCCCCCAGCATTATGAATCATGTCAATAAGATGCCCAGGGAAATATCACTATGACAAAGATAAATGGAAGTTGTATATTCATGTCTAGCTTGGAAATTTTCATTTTATATGTTACATTTACACATTCATAATTTGACCTTCCACCTGTGGAATCCTTCATGGATTCCTGATGATGACATTTCCATGATTCTAAACATGTGGGTTTTTACACCCATTCTGTTACATTGGTTTGGGTTTTTAAGATTTTTTGGGCTTCTGTTCGATTTTGTGCTTATTTTCAAGACTAAGGCAGCGGGGATCATTAAAGAAGTTTTAGCTCCTAGAGATAAAAAGTGTTGGTAATATGTGGAAAAATGGACATAGCTGTAATATTATGAAAATGTATCTCACAGGCTCTTCCAAAGAAAAAAACAGCATGTCAGTTAAGCAACTGATAAATTGATTCTGGGAAAGGAAGAAGAGGGTAGAGGAGTGGAATGATTAATGTTCCTTTGACAGAAAATGGGGGATGTTTATTAAGGAAAGGACACATTCTAAATTCTGACTACTTTTAATTTATTTTATACCTTTTCAGGCTAGGTAATCTTTATTTCTTCTTTCTGGTGGTTCTGAACTGGTTCCCACAAGTGGAAATCTTCCACAGGGAGATTACTACGCTGCCTCTGATTGTGGTGTTGCTTGCCAGTATGATTAAGGATGCTATTGAAGACTATAGAAAATACCGATTTGATAAGAAGATAAACTTCTCTAAAACCAGGGTATATGACAAGTAAGTAAACTAAACCAATTATTATTCCTTGCATTTGATGTGGTGGAAACTGCTCAGCTGATTTTGCAGTAATTCACTCATTGACCCTTTGGAGTACCGTAAGTTTGGAAAAGCTGTTATAAAAGAGTTTAGTTCTGCCTTTAAAAATAACTAATTTATCCCACTTAAGTCATCCTGATATCATTGAAGTGTGCGTTGATATGCAAGTTTTCATTCCAAGTTTCCAAACTAGCTTGCCAACACACACAACATCCTCTCCAGGTGACAGAAGGATCTGGAGGAAAAATGAAACGTATCCAAGTCTGGAAAAGATTATTGGGGCTGTTTAAAAAACTGGAGCAATGTCTTTCAGATGTTTCATGCTAAAACCATTAATACAAAAATTAATAATCAACTACATTCAAGGTGAAGCATAACCAGGAACTGAAAAATATTTTATAGGACTTCCAGTAAACACAGGTGATCAATATAGCATGGTTTTGTTTTGGAGATAGTACAACACCCGCAGTAAACTGTGATGTTTGCTCAGTACTGACTCAAAAGGAAGAAATATTTTCATGTGCAATTCTTATTGCAACATTTCAATTTCATCAGAGTTTCTCATCCAAGTACTAACTTGACTTGAAACTACTAAGCTTGTCACTACATAATGCAATAGATAGTTTTCATTTAAAAGAAGTCTAAAAGTTTGGATCTCTTCCCTTTTTCACCTCTCCTTAAGCCCAGGCCATAGAGAACTATTAACTGTGGTTTGTACACACCTCATCAGCTCTCTTGGAAATTAGCCCTCATCCGTGCTTACATTCTTACGTGTCAGAGGCACGAGGACCAATGAGGAAGAAGAAACGAGAGGCTGGAAGGGATTACTAGGTGAGAGAGGGACGCTTTGGGGTGTCCAGAAGCAGGAGGTATATCAGAGGAGAAGGATGAGGCTGAGGGCAATCTACGTAAACTGCCCTTCAATTGCCCGTGTCTACGTATAATGCCCGCTACGACCAAACCATAGGTTTGCTTGGTTTGGGGGCGTGGGGGCTGTTTGTTTAATAATCCACGTTGCGGTCATGAAAACAAATAGTAGATAGAGGAAGTAAAGGAGAGAAATACTGCCCGTGCTGAGGCTTATAGCAATCTTCCGTTGACTTCTGGGACACAGAGCTCTGCCCATTACCTTTGAACTTCCTGGCAACTCCCAGGCTTATAAAGTGATTCCGAAACTCATGGAGTAAACTATGAAAATTGTGTGTACGTTCTTCGCTTTGGCGCTGCTCTGTGTTAAAACCGAGGCGCTCCCTGTGAGCAGATAGTCTATGCCAGGGAAAGGCTCTGAACAGGGCCTCCAGGCGTATGCTAACAGGAATAACAAAACATTCAGGATGCTTTTGTCATATGTGAGGTGCAGCCTCCCCAGCAGGCTCTAGGACCCGGTGCAGCTGCGTCAGGATGATACCTGTCCCTAGGCAGGGGCAGGTTGGAGTCTGAAGGAGAGGCAGCCCTGGGCTCCGGACATCTCGACTCTTCTCTCCACCATTTAGGAGTTTATTTGGATTATTGAGCTCTTCTGACTCTGTTGGTTTTCAACTCGAGGCTACTTTTTGAGAGGAAAGCAAGATGTCAAGGAAAAGTGTTCCAGGCTGCTTCTCTAGAATGATATGGAAAAAACATTTTTTCAAGGAAACCTGCTGCCGGTGTGGTGCTCCAGACACTGAAATCCAAAATGAAGAGCTGGAAAAGAGAGGAAAAGTAAAGAAAAGAAAGAAGAAAAATGAAAATAAACGAGTGATCATCTCCAATTTGCTCTTTGGAAGTAAGAAGAGGAAGGAAAATCCAAACATACACTATGACTCCAATAAAATTAAGACCACAAAATATACCATCTTGACTTTCCTCCCTAAAAATATCTATGAGCAGTTTCACCGCTTTGCCAATGTTTATTTTGTGGTCATTGCACTGCTGAATTTTGTGCCAGTGGTGAATGCTTTCCAACCAGAAGTTTCTGTGATCCCAATTTGTGTTATAATGGCCATTACAGCCATTAAAGATGCTTGGGAGGACTTTCGACGATATAAATTAGACAAGGAAATCAATCATATGGGATGTTACATTTACAGCAGGTGAGTTTCACACAGCTTTTATTACCAAAAAAAAATTAGCTTGAGATCTTTTATCAATGGTGAGGCTTTTTGTTTAAAAAAATTAATAACTGCTGGAAAATCACGATGATTAAGTGAAACAGGAAAAACTCATAGTGACTATATATCACGTGGTATCTGTTCTGATAGTTCCTTTTTTGTTTAAACCTCATTTTCAGACTGGGAAGGCAAGTTTGAGTTTCATGGTATTGGTGTGTCTATTGGCCTCTTAAACATGGAGTGCAGTGAAAACAGGTGCTTAAATAGCTATGAACACCCGGATTTCTATGGAATTTTCAAGAGGCCTTATTTCTATCAATATAGAGTAACACAGAACAAGATCTGTCATGAGACCTATTTGCATTCTTAGATGCCAAGAAACCTCCTAAAAATGTAGTTCTTTGGACTAAACTTAATTTTATACTCTACACTGTAGTTGTGTTTCTTTTACTAGGTTGTATGTAAAATAAAACTGTAAAAATGCAGTTTAAAAGTGGGGGATAGTAATATATGCCTCTGTTCAGTCATCTCTAAATCAATTAACTATATGTGTCTGTGCTCACTCCTTCAAAATGATTTTTGACCTCTTGCTTTTAGGACTTTCAGAAGTTTGAAAATTATGTTTTATTGTATCAAAACAGTTCTCTCAGCAAAGTAGAAAATTACTTCTCCCTGCTAAAATATCACATCTCAGAGTCAAAGAGCAAAACTTTCCATCTCCGTGAATGTTGCCTGTCATCCCTCAAATTAATCAACAGAGCTTTATATAATGTGTGCTTTCACAAGCAAGATCTTGCAGAACTCTGGCTTTTATCACACAGTGCTGTCATTTCTGCTTGTTTCTCTTGCATGTGTTTGTCAGATTTTTATTTTTGTATCCTGCTGGTTGAACAGGAAAACAATGGATTTGCCTGTCTGGGGGCTAAACTTAACCCCACATAGAGATAATGACTTGTCAGGAACAAAATTGCACTGATCTCCTTGCCAACTTGTCCGAAAAAGCAGGCATTTTTCAAGTTTCTAAATATTGTTCATTTGAGATTTCTTTTCCACCGTGAAGACTGTCAATAATTGTAGCTCTTTGGGTAGAGTGGCAAAATTGCGTCTTTTGCCTACCTTTGAGATTGCAATCTAGTTGGATTTTTTAATTTTTTCAATATTGCACTAACCCATGAGGCAATGGATTATTTGTTAACACTTGTTAAAACCAGTATGAAAGAGAATAGGTGGTGCAGTAGGTACTAATGAATGAATCCGCATAGGAATCTTATTTATTTCCTCTTTACATAAAGCAACCATGTTAATTTATACCTGAAAGCCTTTTACCATTGGAACATGAGAAGTGGGGAATACAGTAAAACTTGGTTTGTATAAGAGAAAAATGTCCATCGTGGAACTACAACATACATACAGATCCAGATTCAAGTTACAGCGATGAGTACTTTCTTATGCAGAAATTTGACATGGGCCTTTCTTAAAATTGGTTATCCCATCCCATAAAAAAGACTTTGACCTATGAATAAATCTGGTCTAGAATCTTGTCTGTCACCAAGGTTTTATGGCCCAAAAAGGTGATGTAAGGGAAAGGAAAATGAGGAGGATTTCAGACTATAGCACTCATTCTGACTGGAAGAATCATAGGTAATTACAATTGCCATCAGATCAGTAGCTACAGCTTATTATGTCATGAATAATTTTAATCAGGCTTCTATAGCGCTTTGGGAAGCTGATATTTCTTGTTCTTCTTGCTAGCTGCAAAGTCATGGAAGAGCTTGATGTCTTCTAATTTTCTTCCTTATGAATCATCTGCTCTAGGTAATTTTTGAACATTGGTGAAAGTCCTTTTTAAGACATTGCAAATTTCGTTAATCTTGTGGCAGGAAAAAATTCTTTTTGATCAAACAACTGATCTCCCATCCTAAAATGAAAGATTACTTAAATTTTAAGAGTTAATCTTGGAGAGTGTGTTGTCTTTATTTCAGATTTCAATAACAAGAACCCTGGATCCTGTTCCAAAAGAGATACAAAGGCAGAACAATCTTTTCCAAATGCTGAGTGTTCTCCAAAACTTTCTTGAAGACTAGGAGAAATGCAGTAACTTGCCTTCTTTCAACATAGAGCAAGGAAAATTGAATTTAAATAGGCTGCCCTGTAAACACATTTCTTCTAATTTTCTTTTTGCAGAGATCAGCTGAAATGGGAAATCTAGTCTGCTAGTCAAATGAAGGAAAAGATGCTTGAAGTAGTGTATTTAGAGAGCATTTAATTGAGAAAATGGGAGACAATTAATAGGCTTTGAAGTATTTTGGGGAGATACAATAACTTAGATCTAATGTTTGATTGTGGCAATTTTAATTTCTGAACCAAAACTTTTGAAATCATAACAATTGTATACAAACTGTTGTGCTGTCAGAATGAATTGCACAACACCAAGAGAGAACAAAAAAAATCAATTGCAGATGGTACAGAACTAAGTTTAATTGCCTCCTTTCTCCCGGTATTCCTTAAAATATACTTTGTTTGCTTTTAAATTTTCCAAGCAAGGGGGCTTCCATTACTACAAAACATGACTGTCAAAGCATTTTCTATGATACTATACTTTATTATCCCTCTTTAATTGCATTTAAATTCCTCAAGTCACCTGGTTTCATGCAACCCTAATTTATTACTCTTTATTCATAACATTTAATTATAATCTTCAAATATGTGTAATTTTTATTATGTTCATTTTGCTATGCCCAGACACCTTTTAGTCAAGATCTGTATATAGACCACTCTTTTTGTCTTTCTTGTCAGCCAGTCCCTCCAAACCTACTGTGATTACTTTTCTCTGAACTGTCTCCAGTTTGTCATTAATTTACTAACAGGGGCCAGCGCTGAATGTAGTATACAAACCTGTATGTGAATGTCAACCCAACAGTTGCTAAAAGCTATTATTTAATTGTCTTCAAGTTCTGTAATGTTCGAGGAACTAGTTGATATGTAATTAATGTATGGCCTGGATCTGATATACCCCTAGGATTAAGCTATAATGGTCTGTAAGTACTCCATAGCATCCAGCCAGGTTTTTACATCAATTTCACACTTCTGGAAGATTTAACATAATTTTTTCGCAGTGTTTCAGTAGACATTCAGATACAAGTGCAAGGACTATGCACAGCTCAAGATGGCACAGCAACACACTTGACTGAATGCACGTACGTCAGACAGCAGCAGCCATAAAAACATTAATGTTATTTAAGCTATTTACGTTGCTTAATTTTAAATGCCTAAACTTAGATATCTGAGACAGTGACTCAGAGACGCCTAGTTTATATGCTTTGAATCATCCTGTGGAGCTGTCGGATAACTAGGTAAGTCAACAGGCATTCTAAATGAGATAGCTTGATTACTCTTTCAATAGAAAGTTCCTCTGTGATGCTTTCAGGCCCTGTGGTTTTCAAGTAGTTCCTATAAGCATCAATATCCTCTTCCTCTGTAGGTTCACCGATGTCTGTGATACAAAAAATTCAGGCTGGCCTTCACTGTGACCCTTCATCTGCTTAGTGTAAGGTTTTAGAAGATGTAGAGTTTTCTGCATCAGCACTAACTCTGAGTTAGTCCTAGAGCAGTGATGTGGAAATAAGGAAAAAACAAAGAACTCATCTCTGTGTTGCACAAAGTCAGAACTGCCAACAGTTGAAAAGCTGGAATTGGCTTAAGCTAGACTCACTGGTTTGAAAGACAATTAAAATATTTCAGTCAATTGCAGTTTTCTAATTCAGTGTTGTAATTTATCTCTCTGACAGCAATGGAGATCTGCTTGACTACAGGTTACTCTGTGTATATATAGTATACTTTCTATTTTCTTAAAATTAGGGAAGCTGGGTAGTGAGGACGAAGGCTGCTTTTCTATTTCAGCCTCCTTCATATGCTCTGATCAGCTGGACCTTCTGAAGGGAGGAGAGTTTGCACCTCCCCTGGATGCTCCCAAGTCTGGGAGAGCAACGGGGACTGGCCAGGGATGTAACGACCAACAGAGGTCTGTGGTGTCTGGAAGACAGCAGAGAAGGGTAGGGAGCATGCTTGAAAACAGAAATTGACCTACTGTCAAATCTCAGAGGTGAAAGAGAAAAGAAAGCTTTCCTCTGAATGCCAGAAACATCACATGCAGCTCATTCAACCCAGAGTGAACCTGAAAGTTTGTAAAGTAGAAAGCAGGATGAGAGGAAAATACCATCCTGCCAAGGGCATAGTAAGCAAAAAGAGATTTGTTGCCAATGTTTTAATTTAAAGTCCTGTTCAGCAGCGCTGAGTTTGCATTTGTTAAAGAGCCTTTTCTTTATGCTTTATTACTTTTGTTTTCTAACAAAGCATAACTTTAAAGACTAGGAGCCTGCTAGAGGCTTTAGTGGGCTCATATTATATACCAAAAAAAAAGAGAGTCTAAAGCCTGTGGCTCACTTCAAGTCCCACCACATTCCCTCAGGCAGAATTGCAATCAGTTTTCTTGGCCATAGCAATATCAAGGCTTCTACACCTCAGTGGTGCCTTCTCTCAACAGTGCATGAATTCCATCAGCTGGAGGCTGAAGGTCTTCTCAAGATCTCCACCTCTTATATGGCTGAAGGTGCATTCCTATGACAGCCACAAAGCATGCACTTTGTTCAGTTGAAACATGAATTATTTCTTATAAAAGTAGCAATGACTGCATGATTATTATGTGCTATGATATCATTGCAACTCAGTATCCATCAGGAAAGATCCAGTGCCACTCCCTTGCTTAACGTCAAACTTGACTACCTTGTTCTCTGTGTGGGACTGCCACTGGCAGTGGGCATCCTCTGCTCTGTCATCTTTATAACCGTTGTATGTACCTCAGGTACTATGGAATTTTTGTACCTAGTTTAACTATGGATACCTGAATTAATAGTGGCTTTTACTGAAGGCAGGAACAGTGACTTCTGTTTGTGCAAGCTGAGGCATTCTTCAAACCTCCAGTGAGCTGAGAAAATGGCCTTAACCAACAGTACACTCAGGTTTGTTATGTCACCATGCAACTGCTTGAAACCAGTGGTACCAAAATTGTGAAGAAATAGTTAAAACATGAATTCATCTTATGATGAGCATGCTGATTGTGTGGTGAAGAAATACGTGACATGCTGCACTGACTAAATGCAAAAGAAAAATGTCAAGTTTTCAGCGCTCAGCTGGTCCAGGCAGCAACACTTGAAAGTCAAAGAGCAGCAAGCTAGCAGTTCTTGTCAGTCAGTGTGTATTGCTACAGTGAGGATCCTTGGTCTTTGTGGAAGAAAATCCATAAATACATTACTAATGCTACCACTAGTTTGTATATTGCTTTATCAGAGCTTTCTTCAAGATCTATTACCTGCCAAGGCATTTAAAGCTGCTTCACAGCAAAGGTTCAATGGTTTAGCAGACAGCAGCAGAACCTAATGACTAAAGACAAAGGGCAGATAAATAAGAACCTATGGTTTTGGCTCAGAGACCTGCAGAATCATGACCTCGTAACATTAAGCTCCATCCTGTCTGAATCTGTCTGAGTTTTAACACACCACTAAGACCTGGAGAGAAGCAGGTTTCTGCCACGTGACCTCAAGAGCTACACGGTCGTGTAAGGAGATGAGTATAGCAAAAAAGCTGATCTCGGCTGTGGCTTCCAGAAACTTGGTAAGTTAATGGGAGTCCTTAGAAACTAATGCTACTGATTAGCAGTCATTAAGTAACCTTGGAGTTACCTGTTCATTCCAGCTGGTGCCAGGCAGAATCATAGCAACAGCATTTTGTTCAATGCAGTAGTAAAAAAGAAAAATAAATAGATTTTCCTAAATACAGTAATCCATAACTTACAAAATGAACTTAGTAAAGTCTAAGGAGATGTGTTCTCAAAATATTTTTTACTTAAATTAATTTTATTTCTTCATTGGGTACAGGTCATTATAAAATTGAGACAGAAATTAAAAATGTGGGTTAAATCTAAAACCTTGTATACAGACATATAATGCATTTATAAAGTTCTGGTACTTACTTAAAGTTCACATCAACTTGAATTGATTACTGTGCTGGTTTTGGAGGGAATAGAGTTAATTTTCTTCACAGTAGCTAGTATGGGCCTGTGTTTTGGATTTGTGCTGAAAACAGTGTTGATAATACAGGGATGTTTTCGTTATTGCTGAGCAGTGCAGCACAATTATGGAAGTTGAATATAGGCTTCTTTTATCACTGAGACAATAACTTCCTTGTTAGGATGCTATGGGCAGTTTTGGCACATAAAAAGGTAGGATCTGTTGCCAGCATTGAGGAATTTGGAATGCCAAAGCAGTATAATTAAAGATGAATTTTATTAAACTTCAGAAAAATTTCACTCCCCTTATCTTTAAAAGATGCTCATTGCCATCTTAAAGTAGTATTCAAATTCTGAGAGAGAGTTTGGGGCTATAGGGAAAGACTATAGCTGCTTGCTAATGAAGGCTTGTTACACGACTGGCCGCTGCTAAATGACATCATTGATGCTGCTGGGATGATGTCCATGTCACAAAAACAACCTTCCCAGCCATTGTAATGGTAACATGGCAGAAGCAGATGATGAATTGGCATGGACAACACAGTACCTTCTCATGGTCAGATAATATCTCTAGCTCAGGAATACTATCAGAGAAGTTGTGCTGTACTCTGACCTATGGACAGCTTTCAGAAATCAGTCCCTTTCCAGTCTAGTGCCTTCTTGAAGTCCTAAATCTGCTCCTTTGTTGTCAGTTTTTCAAAGTTTTATGACAGTAGCTCTAACTGTGAGTTCATGGCCACAAAGTGCTATTTGAAAACATTTTGTGAGGTTTTTCCTGGTCTAATCTTTGATAGCATAAAAATGTGTGGGATTTCGATTTGCAAAAATAAACTGTAAAGGGTAAGTAGCTGTGTGATTCTACCTGTTGTCTGTGTAGAACTGAGAATCTCAAAACATTAGAATTTTTTATAAAGTAGGTGATGCTTGAGGGGGCCCATTTTCAAATATAACATTCTAGTGAATTTACATAAGGTAAAGTACAAACATTTGGCTTTGTCTATTTGTGACACTGATATTTTTTTCCAAGTGTTATAACTTTGTGGCAATGTAGGGAGTGAAAGGTTGAGCAAACAATGTCTTTACTTCAAGCTGCAAAGTATCCTGAGGTGAAGCTTGCAGTAATTCAAGGAAATAAGACTCACTGAACTAATTGGTTGGTATGATACTTCTCAGTGATAAAGATTTCTGAAGATCTTTCTCTAAGACAATCTAGGACTCAGAGGCATGCTGTGGAGTGCACATGAAAAATGACCTTTATTTAATCTCCTCTGGGGAGCAGACCAATAATTTTTATTTGCTCCCATTCACCATCCATTTTGACCCAGTTTTTGTTTGAGATTTATCTTTATTGAATCCAAGAACATGAAATGAAATTGTTGACACAAAGTCAATAATTTATTCATGCTCCCCCACAATCTCCAGCCACAGCAGGATTTTTTTATGATCCTTTCTTCCCAGAAATGACTTCATAAAGTCTATTTCGTTCGAGCCTCTTGGTCAGATATGATGAGTCCAATAACAAATTCTGGCAGACTTCACTTCGACTGTTCAAGGCTAAATGCCTCTTTTTGTCAGCACTATCTTCTGATGGGCATTATCATGCTACCCATTACCCCAGGACAGCAAGGGAACACTTTTTAAGTGCGCTGTTGATAAATTGACTGGTAAAGGAGAGAAAGTACTGAGAAACTTTTATCTTAGATCATGCCTTTGGCATCCCACAGCCCTGAAGCCCCACAGAATCCTAGAATGGTTTGGGTTGGAAGGGACCTTAGAGATCACCTAGTTCCAACCCCCCTGCCATGAGCAGGGACACCTTCCGCTAGACCAGGTTGCTCCAAGCCCCATCCAACCTGGCCTGCAACACTGCCAGCCATGGGGCAGCCACAGCCTCCCTGGGCAACCTGTTCCAGTGCCTCACCACCCTCACAGTAAAGAATTTCTTCCTTACGGCTAATCTAAATCTACCCTCTTTCAGTTTAAATTCATTACGCCTCGTCCTGTCACTACATGCCCTTGTAAAAAGTCCTCTACAGCTTTCCTGCAGGCCCCTTTAGGTACAGGAGGGCTCCTATAAGGTGTCCCCAGAGCCTCTCTTCTCCAGGCTGAACAACCTCAACTCTCTCAACCTCTCCTCACAGGGGAGGTGCTCCAGCCCCCTGATCAGTTTTGTGGCCACGCACTGGAGTCCTTCCAACAGGTCCAGGTCCTTCTTACACTGGGGGCCCGAGAGCTGAATGCAGTACTGAAGGTGGGGTCTCACAAGAGCAGAGTAGAGGGGGAGAATCACCTCCCTCGGCCTGCAGGACATGCTTCTTTTGGTGCAGCCCAGGATATTGTTGGCTTTCTGGGCTACAAATGCACATTGCTGGGTTGCGTTGAGCTTCTCGTCAATGAACACCCCCAAGTCCTCCTCCACAGGGCTGCTCTCAATCCACTCGTCACGCAGCCTGTATTTGTGCTTGGGATTGCCCCAACCCATGTGCAGGATCTTGCGCTTGGCCTTGTTGAACTTCATGAGGTTCACAGGGGCCCACCTCTCAAGGCTGTCAAGGTCCCTCTGGATGGCATCCCTTCCCTCCAGCGTGTTGACCACACCACACAGCTTGGTGTTGTCGGCAAACTGGCAGAGGGTGCGCTCAATCCCACTGTCCATGTCACCGACAAAGATGTTAAACACCACCGACCCCTGAGGAATGCCACTCATCACTGGTCTCCATTTGGACATCGAGCCGTTGACTGCAACTCTTTGAGTGTGACCACCCAGCCAATTCCTTATCCACCAAGTGGTCCATCCATCAAATCCATGTCTCTCCAAGTTAGAACCAAGGATGTTGTGCAGGGCTGTGTCAAATGCTTTGCACAAGTCCAGGTAGATGATGTCAGTTGCTCTTCCCTTATCCCCTGACGCTGTAACCCCGTCATAGGAGACCACCAAATTTGTCAGGCACAATTTGCCCTTAGTGAAGCCTTGTTGGCTGTCACCAATCACCTCCTTATTTTTCATGTGCCTTAGCATAGTTTCCAGGAGGATCCGCTCCATGATCTTGCTGGGCACAGAGGTGAGGCTGACTGGCCTGTAGTTCCCCAGGTCTTCCTTTTTTCCCTTTTTAAAAACAGACATCAGGGTGGTTGAAGTCCCCCATGAGGACCAGGTTTTGTGAACGTGACGCTGCTCCTATCTGTCTAGAGGACCTTATCCACTCAGTCTTCCTGGTTGGGTGGCCTGTAGCAGACCCCCACTCTAATGTCACCTGTCCCTGCCCTCCCTCTAATCCTGACCCATAAGCTCTCTGTCAGCTCCTCATCCATCCCCGGGCAGAGCTCCATGCACTCCAGCTGGTCACTGACATAGAGGGTGACACCCCCTCCTTGTCTCCCCTGCCTGTCCTTCCTAAAGAGCCTGTACCTTCCATTCCAACATTCCAGTCATAGGAGCCATCCCACCACACCTCTGTGATGCCAATAAGATCACAGCCGTGCAGGCGTGCACATGTCTTTAACTCCTCTTTTTTTATTCCCCATCCTACACTCATTTGCATAGAGGCATTTAAGCTGGGCCCCTGATGAAGCTGACTTACTGGCTGGAGCGGCTGGAATTCCTTTGTGCTGCTATAAGAATCAGATTTCCAGCTTTCCGCCTATTGTAAATCACCACATTTTGTTTATTTCTTTGGATAAATGTGTTTGCCCTTTTTGTATGTTTCTCATCAGACCATCTTAGATTTATGAAGCTCCTCTGTTTATTTAGCAGCCGGAACTTGTGCTATGAACTTTAATCATTGAACAGAAAATGGGCAGTGTTCCCAGTTACAGGAATTGCTAAAAGGAAACTGCTTCATTTGAAAAAATCTTGTTAGACAACGCAGCCAGTGCTGCTATGGGGTGCACCAGGTTCCTTGTGAAGTATTTTTCTTCTTTCCATCCATTGGTAATTCTCTACAAAGTTGTAGAAAACCTTTGTACTGTAGGAAACTGTTAATCTTACAGGTCCAGCTGAATAGCTCTTTCAGGAAAAGAAAATGTGTTTCTTTACCAAATTCAATGCTCGTTGGGAGAGAGGAACATTCTGTCCACCTGACTGCAGGTCTGGGATTCTAGCAATTCCTGAACTCTAGACCTGTGCTAAGTACGACTTTTCCTCTGATCTGAAAGGGGTCATTTGGCTTTTCTGACTCACCATCTCCTCTGTAATTAGTGAATGGGCAGAACCTGAAGCTTTATGTGTAATGGATGTTTCATAAGGAATTATTGGAAAAAACATTACAAATCTGTGACTACTGTGAGTTATTTCTGCTAACCTGGTTTCTTTAGGCTGATGTGGAAGACAACCAGCTGGGCAAGGCCCTTCTATAGCATCTTATGAGCAGAAAAAATCAGAAGCGTGTTCAATAAACTTCAGAATTGTGCAGGGGTTGACGTACAGAGAGGTAGGATTTTCCTGCAGAAGGGCAAATCATAGCAAACATTACATGAAAACTATACACAGCATCCAAATGTCTAGGATAGCTAGACAAGACATCTGCTTGCTCTAAACTGCTTCTGTACCCTCGTTTTTATGTTCTGAACAAACAAATTAAGAAGTGTTACTCAGAAAGTGTTTGACATGGGAAGGATTCATACTTAGTTGATTTGCTATATTAACATTAGTGTCTACTTTGTAGAGCAATGAATACTCAACATGCACCTGCTTAAATACTTTACAAATAGAAATTGAGCTGGAATTTTTTTTTAAATGCATAGTAACATCAAATTAACTTACAAAACACCTCTGTTCTTCATTGTGGTCTTTATGTCTGTTGTTGAGAAAAAGGACATGCAGATAAGTAGAGTCAGACAAAAGAAGAAAAGAATGAAAAAATCAGAAATTAAAAACGAATGTAAGAAGGAAAAATTAGTGCTACAGTACCATTATTTAGTAAGCACCTCACATCTAGCATTAAAGGGATTTAAATAGTTAGGTTGTGGGGAGTTTGGGGCATTCTTTTTTTGAATAAAAAGTGGTTACCACTGGGAAATGCACAGAATTTAACTGCATGCATAACCTTTGCAGGAAGCTGTTATTTCACATTGGTTTACAGATAAGGGTATCAGCCAAGTGCAAGGGTTTGCCTGACAGCAAGCATCGTGGCTGGGTCTCCTTTACAGAAGGCCAGGAAAGTAGGTTAGCAGGAAATAGCCTTTGGCCTGACTCTGAAGCAATGCTTGGATGCGTGAACTGTAGCAAGACACTTTATCTGCTATATCACTGCTCCCCGTCTCATAATACAAACACTTAATTGAAAGACGGTATTTTTCAGGCAATAGATGAGGAAGATTAAAAACTTAAGCAAAAATAAGACTCTGAGTCATTACAAAAAGCCTTTTACTGTCTGTGTGGCAATGTACCGTGAGCATTTTCCCTCTTACAGAGCAAGGCATAAGATGATTCAATTATTCATATTGAAAAAATAATTTCCTCCCAAAGAGTTAGAGGAACTGGGCTATTGTTGCCCATGTAGTTTTCCCATTAACTGGTTTTAAAGCTTATTGTGCAGGTTTTAGTTTGCTTAGATGATTGAGAGCAGTTAAAAGATCAATTATTGAAAATGTAGTGTCAAAAAAAGCTTGCTATTTCCTGAACCATTGAGCACTGATTTGTTGATGTAATAGTAATTTCTTTTCCTTGAACCTCATAGGCTCTTTTTCCTTTCTTCTTTTTTTTTTTTTTTATTTAGAAGTTCTTTGTTTCTTACCTTACCTTTTCCATTAAACTTGAGCTCTAATTGCATTCTTTTGCTTAATATTAAGGGTTTATTTATCTGCTGTTCTACCTTTTGAAGTTGTTTCTGTGCACTAAGCTCAAGATTTGTAATTACCTTTTGAGAGTTACAAACTGGAAAGACCTGAAGCAAGTGTAGCTGAGATATCAGTTTCCTTCTGTGAGGATCCATATGCTGTTGTTGGAAAGTATCTGAGAAATAGTCACATAGTCAAAAACAATATTTTTTGGTGAGATGTCTAAATTTCTTGAATAAGATACTTTAAAACACATCTGTTAGTCTGAACAACTTTCTGTCTTTTGCTGTGGAGATTATAGGGCTAATGATAGAAAGAAAGAGAACTTTTGTTGTAGTTTCTTTTTATTCCATGTAAAGATTCTATTTGAATGTGATATGTGGTGAAATGACACCATGAAAGTGTCTAACATGACTTTCTAGTTGTTGTGCTGTGTCTTTTAAAAAAAAATACAGCAATGTGTCACCACCCCCCTATTTTCTTTTTTCGAAGCCCCACTAACCAGGAGGCCAGCCTTCCTAATGTCACTGTTCACCCATGACATGTTTCTAATGCAACAGGGAAGAACGTGCTTACGTTGAGAAATGCTGGAAAGATGTCCGAGTGGGGGATTTTGTGCAGTTGCAGTGTAACGAGACCATCCCAGCTGATATCCTACTGCTGTACTCCTCTGATCAGAATGGGATCTGTCACTTGGAAACTGCCAACCTCGACGGGGAGACCAACCTTAAACAACGACAAGTGGTGATGGGGTTCTCTAGCCAGGTAAGTCTGCTGAAAACGCAGCCCGTGTTGTGCGGGGTTGGTCTGGGCCCATTTGGACACCAGTTCCAGCCATGAAGTGCACCGGTTCTGACAGGCTGGTTGTGCTGGTACAGCTATGAAAGTGTTTTGCTGTTGGAGCTAACACCTCGTATGGAAAGCAGCCGTTTGTCCTAAAAGATTTTTGTTATTCTGGCACAGGCTCATTTTCTAGGCAGGTAGATGTATGGCAGTTCAGCTAGGAATTGCTCTAAGGCACACTAAGTTGTAATAGAATCTTTTATAGGAGTATAATAAGCAATTGAATAGGAACTCGAGGTAAATTAAAATGCAAAAAGTTAAATAAAAGTGATATGCTTGACATCAGTTTGGCTGTTAGCAGAGATTCAGTTTGAATGCTTAAAATCACCATTTTTTTTTCCATAGGCTGTATCATTTCCTTTTTACACACACTTTACTGGTACGTTCTCTCGACTCGTGTTTGATAAACCTGAAGTAAACAAGAAAATATGACTTAGGGAGAGTTGTATTTGTTACATTTTAAAATATCTTTTCAAACATAGCAGGGTAGTTTTTCAAATAACACAGAACAAGTTTAAGAAGTTGTAGCATGTGAAGAGGAATATTTTGTTGCATTGGAATCACTCCAGCAGACAGGAAACCCAACAACCTGGCAGGTAATTCTAGGAATTACGTTCATTTGTTTAGCCATTAGTAGCAGTGCCATTAGGAGGATCTTTGGGGGTTATTGGTGGGTGGGACACAGCTGCCAGTGAGCACCCAGATTAATTAAAAAAAAGTACACCATTTCCATGGCCAGTTGTGGTCAGGTACTGTACTCCAGTGTTAGTTGCTCTTTGTTCAAATGAAAATCACTTTGCAAGCACAATTAAGGGCTTTCTCGGGTTGTGGATGCTGTAGTATAAAGCATACCTTTTCCAGAGCTTTCCAATGATGATTAGGGAGAGTTTTATTTCCTGAGAAACCCTGAAAATTTTTAACATGTAGAGATTTACAAAAAAAAAACAATAAACTGGTTACTTAAATAGAAAAAATAAAAATGCTTCATTTGTGTCACGTAGTCATAGCATACACATTAGGTTTCGTATTTTTGCTTTTCGAGGAAAACAGAGTGCTCTGCTATCATACAAAATGCAAACTTTTTGCCTCAGTCATTTATAGTATGAGGAAGTCTTTCTTTAAATCAGAAAATCTCTGTATGCTGAATTATGCTTCAGACTGCCTATTCACATTTATTTTCCTTAGACTTTGAGGTTTTGAACTAAAAAAAGCCCCAGTGCACTAAGTATTGTATGTATAGGTTTCAGTGTGCCAACTTCTTCGTTGTTCTTTGAGCTTTGTTTATTCCTGCAATTCACGTGCTGCATGAAACTTACTCAGATTTAATTGTGCCTATAAAGTGTGACTCTTTAAGGAGGGAGGAAATACGTATGAACTGGGGTTAGTTCTTTGCTTTAGGATATGCTTAGCAACATTGAATTCCCCTATCTGTAAAAGACTGAGAGGAAGGAATATTATTTTTTTCCTTTTATGCCATTTTCTAACTTGAATTTTCAAATGTAAAATTCTTGTCATCAAAAGAAAAAAATTTGAGACAACAACCATCCTTCTATACCCCTTTCTGGTGAGAACCTATTAGTTTTCTTCATTAGTAATCAGTCCTCCAGGCACCTTTTGCATCTTCCTGTTCTCCTGTTGTACAAATATTTGTGGCACAACCAAATATGTACTGATTTTCTTGTTGAGTTTACTGAGTTGAACAAGATTCAGCAGAGATGAACAATATCTCTTAAAAGAGATTCTAAAAATATTCAGCCACACGGGTCAGAAGGTATACAAAATGCCCTTATATTCATCAAGCTTTTATATTTCCTCCAGCTTTTTTTTTTTTTAGATCAGATTCTCTACTTGCTTGTACTTAGATATTATATATATATTTAAAATGAAAAGAATATATGTATTGCTCAGGAAAAAGAAGAACAGGAGAGAGAAAATAATGTAAAAATTAAAGCACAGTGAAGAGAAAATTGAGACTTGAGGACTGGCAGGGTAAGGAAGTCGTCTTGCAGTCTGGCAAAGTTTTTGTGAATTCCAATTAAGGATTCCCAGGATTTTCAGTTTCTGGAGGAATCTAATCTCTGGAATTCTCTCTTCATGTAGAAAAACGTAGGGAGGCCCAGCAGCAGACTTGATTTCCAGCTTTCCTAATGGGAGGAGTTTGGATTAAAGTGAGGTCTTTTCAGTTTTTTCAAAGATTTTATGGCACAGCAATAATGATTCTCTTTCACATTTCTCACATCTCATTTTTATTACATTTTCTTAATCTAAAATCAAAGTTTTGTCTATTTTTTTCAGTTAAGAAAAAAACACTACTTACAGCAGTCAAGTACCTCTCATGCTGTCTGCTTTCCAGACTGCTTCATGCAGTCCAAAACCCAAGCCTGTTTCCTTGAACACAGGGGAAATCAAACAAAATTGTGTGTCTCAGTTCAGCTCCAAGCTCTTTTTGAGTGAGCACTTAGCCTGAAAAGCTCTGTCTTGTTTTGTCTCTCCCAGTGGTTTGGACTTATTCTACTGCCTTCCCTCTTTTGGGTTTGCTTGTTTGTTTGCTTGTTCATCTTGGGGGGTATTTTTTCTTTTGCTATTAGTCTTGCTTTTAGTCTTATTTGAATGTGATACGTTTATTCAAATGTGTGGGATCCTATTTTATGATTATACTATCCTGGCCAGCAACATAACTCTTCTAACATATTTCAAAATCCTGATAAAACCTGAAATTCTTTTCATTTGAGTTTGCTTGTGGTTGAAGGCTGTTTTCCTTTTGGAAACAATTTGAACTATTTGTTACATTGACTTTAAATTAAGACATGTTTTCACTAAATGGCATCTGTGATATCTTGTTCAATACACAGCATTTTTTTCATTTCATTTAACCAGTTATTAATCCAAGAGAGGAAAATCTCAGCTCTTTACTCAGCCCCTCTGAGATAAACTCCCTCTGCCTCTCCTCATAGTGCTCCAGCCCCCAACTATCCTGGTGGCCTATATTTAGCTGCTCTTAGTGTTTAGAGTTTCAAGGACTCATTGGATTTGACGCTCATTCTCAGTGTGTTTCCTCTTCCAGAATACTTTGTTTGAGCCCGAACTTTTCCAAAGCACCATCATCTGTGAAATGCCTAACAATGATCTCAATAAATTCAAAGGGTACATGTAAGTATTTGTTATCCATAAATATATTTTGTATCTGAACTTTAATATTTCTCTTGGAGGAACTGGATGGAAGGAACGTATTTTTGCAAAAATTGATGTATGTCACTATTATCTATTCCTGGATTCAGAAGTCAATATAAAATGTAGACTGGAAACTGTGTTTTGAGGCAAGGCAGAACCAAGACTTGACATTGAATTTGCGGTTGTTTCACACAAACTGTTCTCACAAGGCTTCAGCTCTTTTCAGAATTCAGACATAAGCTCATTTATGTTTGACCTGAGGGTTAGGCTAGGCTAGATTTTAAATCTAAATCCTTCCTAATGTTTAAAGATATTCAGCTGCATGGCTCTAGTTTCTTCATATTTACAGACACAGGGAAAAGGTATCCAGGATCTAACAAACAAATCAGATTTTAGCCTTACAGCTAGAAAAAGCAAGCAAGCAAGCAATAAAAATCCTGCTGAACCAATGTGTTAGACTAGTATAAAAATGTGTTTGGGTTTTTTTAGTGTAAGCCTATGCTTGTGAGGAAAAAGCCACATTCTCTGTTCCTTATGTTCTTTCTTCATCAAATAATTCTGGCACAGGCATAACAGAGAAATCTATACTAGAAAATTCAGCAGATTTAAGGCCATTCCTTGGCTATGAGGCCCATTTTTATGGCATGGCTCATGTCATAACATTCTCTTCCCCTCCATTACAGGGCAGCTGTTTCCCAAGCCCCTCTTCAGAGCAGTGGTTCGTCCATGCTGATTCCCACACCACACCAGAGAATTGTCCAAAATACCTGCTGCCCCAGACCAAATGCATGCCCCACGTTATGCGAATAATTTAACTGTGTGAATGTGCCAGCATCCTTATCCATGCCCTGGCTTCTGTGAAGTTTACTAGTAGCTAAACTAGGAGTTAATGTCTCTGTAAGAATGCAGTGAGAATGTTGCACCTGGAGTAGCTAAAAACAGCCAGATCCTCTGACATGAGTAAACCAGAGGGTTCTCGTCTATTAGCGCTGGCTATGCTTAATCTGGTCTTGAGAATTTATGCCCTTTAAAAATGATGCCTCTATTAACAATGCCATTTCCCCTCTACTGTGATATCTTAAAAGGGAAGAAGAGGTCAAGTTTGTATTGATCACTGCCTGTGGTTGCTGGCTTTGAGGACCACTGGGTATAATCTAAATTGCAGCAATCCTTCCAATTAGCCTGCTCTAATATGACACAAGAGCACTGAGATTATAGAAACGTGGGTGATACGTCATAAGAAAACACACACAAATATACACCTTTAGGACCCAAGACCGGCTTCAAAAATCTTCAAATCTCTGTTGAAAGTTTGTAAGAGAAATCTCTTTTGGAAATGCTTATTAACTTAGCTGCCTGGTGGAATATGGAATTAGCTGCTTTTCTCTCCCTGCTTCAGGGGCAGATGAAAGAATTTGCCAGTGAAAATTACTTACTAACAGTTAGCGGAGTTTCTGTCTTTGGTCTGCTGTTATTTGAGCTATTTTGTAAACACAACTTACTTGGAGCAGGTTACATTTTTCTCCAAGAAACCTTAATAAATTATTGAGGCTCTATTGCCTTGCTGTAAAATGGTAGCAGTACTCTCTCTGCTAAAAATGCTAAGAAAGAACTTAGTGACAACCATCTGACATGCCTGACCACAGCAAATTCTGCTCAAGGGGATGCAAGAAGGCTTCTATTTAATGAGTCTACCAAGGCTGAATCTAGATTCCCAGAAAAACAGCTTTCTTTCATTATTTTTTACAATTCTACCAGCTGTAGGTTGTTGGCATCCAAACCTTTTCACTCCTCTAGTTTGATGTCATGTAATCATGTGCAGCTGCACATAGACATAGGACTGTATTTAGCCCTGAGACAGCACCTAACCTTGTCCTCCATTTAAGTAATGCTGCAGTTCACTGGTAAATGCAATGCCAAATATCAAATAGAAAGTAGTAAAAGATACATAGTCTAGAAAAAAAATCTTTTTCTGATGCTGATATTTACATAACAAAACCAGATGGAGTGACTGAAGTGAAAAATCTCAGCTTTGCTAAAGATGTCAGGAGGAGCCTACCAGAGTGTATAATAAAAACTGTGATCAAAAGTACTTTTATGCTTTCATTTTTCAGAACCAAATAACAAATAGCCTGCCCAATGTACCACTGACCTTAAAATTTCCATTAAGCTTTCATTGGTCTCTTCTGCTAGCAGAAGGATCTGGTGTGTGATCGGACACCTTCAGTCAGGATGAAAAGTCTTCCATCCAGCATGAGAGTGAGGAGGAGAGCCTCAGCCTAGAGACTGTTCAAGCAAACTGAGGTTCACAAAGATGAGAAGCCCTTTGGTGGCTGACAGAGACACAGAGGCTCTTACATGGTGCAGATGTATTCATCTGAACCTCTAGCAGAAGGCAAACCCAGCTCAGGTTTCTAAAAGAATTTCATCTGAATGAAGTCGCATAATATATCTTGGCTTCATTTATGAGATACTGAACCTGCCAGATAAGGTATCAAGTGAAAGCCAAACTTGCTTCATATTGACATCATGATACACACACCATGCAAGCTGTCTTTAAAAGAGATAGTTGGGCTTCTCTGTAACTTCTTACTGGAGTCTTTATTGAAGCTGAGTGAAATACAAGCAAAATAGGGCCTTCACAGTTCCTTGATTTCAACTTGAAACAGACATGCACACAAAAATTTTGCTTAACAGTATATTAGAATAGAAAAAGACATTGCTTTATTTTATATTCTTTCTTCTAGGGAGCAGCCAAATCTTGAACGGATTGGTTTTAACATTGAAAGCCTCTTGCTTCGTGGATGTACAATCAGAAATACTGAGGCTGCAATAGGAATTGTTATATATGCAGGTAAGATGTAAATCTAGGTAAACATAGAATTTCCCTGTAAATATCCTTAAGTAAATACGTGTAGTCTAATATTGCACCACAATTTGACACCTTGTTTTAAGAACTGGTAGTGCATGGGAAAATTACATAACTTTTTGAAGAAAAGGTATTATTCATCCAACTCCAAAGCCAGAAAGTCCTGTGCTGGGTCTCTGGCAAGTGACAGTATCCTTGTGTATGTCAAATATCTTGCTGTCTTTGAAATATCTTGCAAAAATATCCAGACGAGTAAAAAATTGCTAAGATGAGTTGAACTCTCATCTCTGCAGCTCTGATTATAGTCCTAATTCCATTAAGCATAAAATCTACACGGCTATGCTAAGGCAGGTCTCACTGGCTCCTCAGGGTAGAAACTGATGCAGCTGAAGATCTACCCAGGAAAAAAAAAAAAAGGAAAAAAAAAATCACAAAGCCAAGCTGTGCCAGTGCCAGCACACAGGAGGCAGTGAGAACTGCAGCCGGAGGTGCCAGAAGAGGCAGCAGCAGCACAGGTTTGTGCTGACATAGACATAGTGTGTCCATGCAACCATGAATTTCATGCAGTAGAGACATGAACAAAGCAAGATAGCGTCAGTGCCCAGATCAAATGCAACAGTGCCAGATTCAGCAGTGGGTCAGTTCATCTTTCTCTCGGCATCTTTTACCTTTGGAATGTTACCACTGCTTTTACTCAGTGACCATGATTTATCATTGGCTTTGCCAGCTGTGCCCTCTTCTGCTTCAGAAAGAGTGTATCAGCTACCCTCTTTATTTGTAGATTAAATAAAAGTCAATTTAAATACAAAAATTAATCCTATTATTGGTTATTTTTACCTTTCCACTAGAGTCATTTCACCTGTTTTATGTCTAATCAGCAGCAAGGGGTTCAAGGCTAAACCACCTAAGAGAAAATAGGAGTCACCATCTTTTCATGAGTCATCTTAGACTAATCTCCACAATCCAGATTATTTTACCTGATAAGGTACCATTTTATTTCACTACTGCAGAATTGGACTCTAAATTACTATAGCTCCCATAAGCTTCCAAAGTAGCCTTCATTTTGCGGGTCTTTCATTGCCTGTCTCTCTCAACGCCACATGTAAGGATGGTGCCTACAAGCCAGAGGAGGAGAGCCAGAGCCAAACTCATCACCCGTGTTTTTGGAAGTAATTACTATATAAAAATCTCTGTAAGGATCATTGCCTATAGAATTGGAGTAACTTGTCTTCCCTTCTGTTAGGATTCCTATTTTTCTTCTCTTTAGCCAAGATTTCCCAGTACGTTCCTTTGACCACCAGCACAGATCCTAATGTGGATCTCTGCTAATGTTGCTTAAACTGCTAGTAGCAAAGGTTGGCGTTTTAAAGTCATTCTCGAGATACGGTATCTTTGATCTGAATAAGTCTTCAATTCAATTTCCAACTGACATCTTATTAATGTCAGTATAAAAGTTTATTCTTTTTCTTCTAAAATTGGAGTCACTTGAGCCAGTACCAGCTTAATTTCTAGGGTTCTTTAGCATTGATTATACTCTGGCTTTTAATCGCGGTCTGTGACCTTTTCTGAACAGTCAAGATCAGTCACATAATAAGATGGCACATTCTCCATTTTTATAACTCTATTACTCCTCAAACTTACTTCCTAATGGAAGCCTTTCTGAAGAGTACAGCCAACACTTAATGTGATTTTTTAGCCTGTGCAGTTCTCGTCTGACCCAAATATGGTTATACTTTTCATGACTACTGGAATGGTTCTACACAAAGCAATAGCGCTAATGCACAAAAACCTCATTACAGAGCAACAGCCAATGTAGTTTTCTCATTGTGATAGGGACAGCAGCAAGAATTGTATGCTTTCCAAATAATGAAGTACCAGAATGAATTTTTAGATAAGCCCATCATCATCTGGAAATAGAGAGACAAAGTACTGGTGGGGTGGGTAAGTAAGGTGCTGTGTTGCACAGCATATGAAACTGTGAGGACTAGAGGAGAACAAAGTAGTTTGTTCCTCTTATTTCTGATATTCTGGTTCTTGCAAGGTGATGTCTGTATTACAGATATGTCCTTTTCGTGTTGGTCAGCTGAAGTGGAAGGGAATGATAGAGCTGATATTTGGAAAGAAAACTCTTCCCATTTTCTTCCTGAAATAAATCCATCAACATTTCCTTGAGGGTGTTCTGGGAGGGATTAGAGGCTTTTGTCTTGTTTTGTTTTCAACACAAAAGATTCTATTAAGCCTAGCATAAAAGAAAAAGGAACGAGATTCACACAGCTGCTGGAGGAGCAGAATTGCAGGCAGCAGTACCCTCCTCTTCTGTGTAGCTTGGTGGTTAGAGCATTTGTTCACCGAAGGGAAGACTTGGGTTTTGTTTTCAGTTCTGCCTGTATGGGAGTGAACGTACATCTTCTGCTTCACAAGTTGTACTCTGAAAACCTTACTGTGTGGAACGAGTGGGTATGTACATAGACGTGCGTTGGAAAGGAAGGAGCACTGGTAGTATAAGCTGGTCCCACTGACATAGCTCCAGGTTGTGTAAATAATTACATATTCATTGGAACAGGAACCAAGGGTCCCAGCTCTTGGGTGAATGTCCTGAACATAAGGCTGGAGAGTAATTTTCTCTCTTGCTCTCTGCCTCAATTAATAACCTTTGATGTAAACCTGGAATGAATCCAGCAGGCATGATTGAATCACACCTAACTTCCAGCTTTTGGTTCAAATCACTTCCCTAGAGAAAGCCAAAAGGTACCTTGGAAAACAGTCCCTCACACACATCACGCACAAACAAATGTAAACTAAACACAAGCCTGCAGGGTCTGTATTTTCAGGGAAAAGGACTGTAGAAATAAACACAAAAGATACCATTTAATATAGCAACAGATGGTATCCAGATATCCCAATTGTGGAGCCACAGTTTAGATAATATTAATAGAATAGAAAAAGCAATTTCTTCTTGGCTTCTTACAGCACTCCTCTTTTCCATTACAATATACCAGCACAATTCCAATTCAGTAAGTTTTAAGGATTGGGGGGGGGGGGGGGTGTGTGTATTTCTTGTCCTACTGTTTTGTTAGCACTTTACAACCACATAGCGAAAAACTAACTAACATTAGTGTCTTTCACTGCTGGATCTGACATGTTGGATTTTATTTAAGTTAATACATGAAATGTGTCTAGTGGCCTTTAAACAGCTGCTGAAAAATATTCAAATTTAGGTTTCAGGAATCTGCACAGCACCTAATCAAGTTGTTTGTGAAACATAAAAATATGATATTATTGTTCTTTTTACTTTTATTCTCAAGGAGATTTTGTTTTGGAATATTTATATAAGCCTTGTGATCCTACTGAATCTGCTGCCTTTGGGAAAGTAAAATGTATATGACAGCTCAAATCTGTAATGTGATGGAGGTCTTTTGCAAACCTCTAGATTTAGTCTCTGATATATTCTACTATTCAGTCAAATGAGAAGATAGGCAATACAATTACTGAATGAAACTAGAGTCAAATTAACTTTAGTCAAGAGCATCCTGCTCTCATTTTGTGAGAGAAATACTTTTTTTAAAAAAACAAACTACAAAATATTACATAAATATGATGATATTCATTTTTGTGTTGAAGGTCATGAAACCAAAGCCATGCTAAATAACAACGGTCCTCGTTACAAGCGCAGCAAGATAGAGCGACGGATGAATATGGATATTTTCTTATGTGTGGGACTTCTGTTGGTGATGTGTCTTGTTGGAGCTATAGGTACGAAGCACTGACAAAAATCTTCTTCTGTTTCATTGTTTTTTTCTAAATGGTGGTTAAAATTGATCTTATAGACATGAGTGAGATCCGATCTAGAGCTGAATGGTCTTGGGGTCTTTAGGCTCCTTGGTTTTCCAATAGACAAGTTAAAATGGCAAATCTGAGCAATTCAGATGGAAGAAAACTCATCCGTGGCTATAAATATTTCAGATAAGACCCATCTCCACTGTGATAAAATATGTGTAAAGCAAGAAAGTGAAAGCCATTGGGTTAATGCATTATAGAAATCGGTACTTGCCAACTGGGATCCTGTTCCTGAGTAGACATTTGTTCCTTGGTATAACAACAAAATTAAAACTTTTGTTTTACTTGTAGCTTTACTTCCTCTGTTATGTTCGGGAGTGATGTTAGCCAGAGCTACCCAATTTACAATCCATGAGCTGCACATGACTAATTCATCAAGTTTACAGTCTCCACAGCTACCTTCCTTCTCAAAATCCCCTTTACAGCAGGCTGTGAGATGGATTAATTGTTTAGGTAGGAATAGCCTGCATTTTTCTGGGGTCCTTGCAAGGGAGAACACTTGAATATAGTAACTAGGGTTACCTGACTAGAGTTTTCTAGATTGCTAATCTCAAAAACATCAACTTCACTGCATGTAAGCACCTGCTTGCCTTCCAGCTCTGATTGCAATCTGTCCCAGGCAGGCCAGGATTGATAAAATCTCATAATCCTGGGGAAAGGGCCAAATTTTAAGCCCACTGATTTTTGAATGGATCACTGCTGTAAAGAGATAACAGAGGCTCGCTCCCATGAGCGTTTTTGTGTTCAAAGCCCCTTTTCTTTTTTATTGCTTCCGTCTCCGTGATAACTTTCTTAGTGCTACTGCTCTGATTTAGTTTTGCAGCAACAGAGTTAAATCATGTGGCCCTGTCAAGTTTTCCTGAACCTGCCCTGGAGGCATATGATGTGACCCACCAGCCAGTCATCAGTGTAATACCATTAGAAGTAAGGGCCATCCAAAAAAGATGACCAATTGTACTGACTTAATCACTTTTTTAAATTTGCTGTTTCATGTTGCTTTTTTGGCACAGAAATGGGATTTCAGTTTGACAACAGAGCTCTGTGTGAGGGAAAGAGAGACTTTTTCTTCGTTCCCTGGCTGCCATCATGTAGATCGAGAGACTTGTCTTTGTCTGGTGTGTAGGGGCCCTTGAGTGATAAAGTCCTGTACTTTAAGGTTTAAAGTGGTCTCAGATTAAAAAGTCAGCATTTAAAAAACAATTTATCTGCTCAGGTTTAAAAAAAAAAAAAAAAGGAATATAAAATGTTCATAGTCTAAGTGAAACATGTAAAACAGTAACAAGTCTATTAGCTTTCATCCATTCAAAATGTCCTGTAGCTCTACCATGAGTTCTTGCTTTGCAACCTTGTCTGAATGTAGGGTTCTAGGAAGAAATATCACTGGTGGATTGGTTATCAGGATTTTTCTTGCACACAGTGAAAAACTGGGGTAAGAAGTGGCTTGTAGAACATAGTTGTTCTTGTTCAGATGTGATTGTGGTGTCTAGCAGCCAGAAAGTATTGCTGAAATAATTTTAATTTCTTTGGCAGCATTTTAGCAGGCAGGTGCTGCATAACAACTGCTTGCTTAACCAGTGCTAATAGAAGCTTTATCAGAGCTGGATATGCAAAGTGGACTAATAGAGGTTTTTGGCATCTGGAGCAATGATGTAATGAGGGAAACCAAGTTGTTTGTCCTAGCCCTATGTGAAGTTTCTGATGCTGTAAATTTAGTAGCATCCTTGAGCAAAGTTTATTTCAGTAAGAGCAGTATGAAAGGCGGCACAGTAATTGTGACGGGATGTGGTTAAGTCCTGAAACGGAAGCTTTGTTGTAGTAGTGCAATGATATCTACTGATATTTAAGACACAAAGGAAGAAGCAGTTTTGGGGTATGACTTAATTGAAGAGAATGTAAAAATGAGCTGCCCAGACTGAATTATAGGGAGTTTGTCAACTCTACACAAAGATTGAAATCAAGAATGATCAGGAAGGATAAGGAAGATTTCTGTTTGTCTATATAAAGGTTATAAGGTTTCTTTCTGTTAGAAAGAGGAATGGGAGTCTTCAGCACTGAGGATTTTTAAAGATAGGTGGTAGAGATGGAGTCCTCCAGCAGCAAGATGCAGAATGAGGAAAGATCTGTGCAGAGCTGAGAGCCTTGGGGGACAACTGCTGAAGGAGAGGTGAATAAAAATATCCTTGACTGCTCATTTCTTACTAGCATATCAATTATATGCATGTGCTACAGAGCTCTGTGTATACTTTGCATTCTCCAATAGATTTACAGCATTGCTCAGGGGCTGTTGCTTTGGAAATGTTTTTTCTTCTTAATTATCATAGTAGTCCATATCTGCAAATTTCAGAAGCTTTGTCAATCACCTTACTGCTCAGCGTATTTCAATATTGTATATCATTTCTACAGGGCATGGCATTTGGACTGGAAACTTCTCAGAGTATCCACCTTATGATGTCCCAGATGAGAATGGCAATTTTCTGTCTCCAGTTCTTGCTGGTTTCTATATGTTCTTGACAATGATAATCCTGTTACAGGTAAAAGACAAAACCCTCTCTGTTCCCTCCAAGGAAGAAGCTATTCAAAACCGAGTATAATCACTAATGAACAATTAATATCAACTAACAGCTGTGCAGTACCTTCTTAATCCTATTTGAAAATATTGCTAGGAGTGTTTCAAATCACCCAAGCATGAAATAATGTATCTTCTTTTTTTTCTTTCTAACTGCAGATTTTTCTTTCTTGCTGTTGAAATCCCACAAGGATATAGATAGGAAGGACGCTTATTATATCTTTAAATAACTCCAGAATCTCTAGCATATGCAATAAAGAGGATGTTTACATCCAAATGTCAGTGCTTTTTTTTCTGCCTATGTCC
Source organism: Astur gentilis (assembly GCF_929443795.1). Classification (NCBI taxonomy): domain Eukaryota; kingdom Metazoa; phylum Chordata; class Aves; order Accipitriformes; family Accipitridae; genus Astur; species Astur gentilis. The sequence goes on from NC_064905.1 coordinate 9,826,440, forward strand.
AGAATTCCCAAATAAGGATGTCACTTAATATCTCAAGAAAACAGTAAAACAAAAATTGTCATTTTTTGCCAATGGGGAATAATAGCTAGATATGGTTCAGCTGGTTTAGGAAAGAAGCTAAATTAGAAGTAGGATGCTTGTATATACAAGTCTGATTAAGCCTAATTGGGAGAGAAATTTTATGGGATGGGGGGAAAAAAATCACATGTACTTTTCAGATTTCTTGATGTAACTGCTGAGATTCAAATGGACAGCATTTCTTTAATATGAATGAAATGTGAAGATAACTTTCCAAGCTGCTCAGAGATTCCTTGGGGGATTATTCTTCATTACGGAAACAGAATATTTGTGCATCTTGAGAATTCATTATTATTTCAGGGCAAGGAAGCTAGTGGGTGGGAAGTGTTGCGTGCAAAGTAATTGCTTGTGAAACTTTTTTACATTAAGAGTTAGTCTGTGCTAGTGCATCCTGTCAGAGGTTCAGGAGGGTAAGAGCAAGCATGCTCTGCAGTCCAGAAAACATGCTTTGTAAGAGCATCCTCTGAAAGACCCATCTTTGCATTTGGTATTCTAGGAATTTTATCTTACATTTATCACTTATTGTCCCTGTTTATCCATTTCTGTTATGTGCAGGATTTTTTTCCTCCCCTGAACTATTATTATTTAGTCCTACAATAAGTCTCTAGGAAGAACTGTTTCTCTGAAAATTGTTCGTATATCTGTGCCAGGATGTTGCTGACAGAAAGCCATAAGACTTGTCCCACCCCTCACTGAGAATTTAAACTCTCTTTCAGGTTTTAATCCCCATCTCTCTTTATGTGTCCATTGAGTTAGTCAAGTTGGGCCAAGTCTTCTTAATTCACAATGACATTGACCTGTATGATGAAGAGGCAGATTTGCCCATACAGTGCCGTGCCCTAAATATTACTGAAGATCTTGGACAAATCCAGTATATCTTCTCAGACAAAACTGGGACACTAACAGAAAACAAAATGGTATTCCGACGCTGTACTGTTGATGGGATTGAGTTTTCACATCAGGAAAATGGTGAGAGACATTTTTTTATATTTGCTTTTCTCTCTTAGCAAATAAATGTTATTAATTTCAATATTAATATTTAAACCTACTGCGCCCTGACTGAATGTAGAGCTTTGTGGATTTGTCTCCATTTTGTGAGGGACTCTTGTTACAGAGATTCATGAAAGTGAAGGTGTTTTAAATGACTCAGAAGTCAGGTGGGAAAGGTTTTCCAGTTCCCACTGCAGGCATCTCAGGCTTTGCCCCGCATTCAATACCCACTCGAGAATGCAAAAAGAACATTTTCTCTTTCATTTCTAAATGAATGCCAGCCAACTTATTATAAGCTCACAAACTGAGATTAGTTAGTAATTAAACTCAGTGGGTCCAAAAGTAATTACCACAGTCTTCTGTGTGATACGAAAGGTACAGCTACACATTTTCTTGAGTCAACCCTAGCTGCAGTCCATATCAGAAGACTCTTGGCATTTGGTGCTCTGAATCTGGGGGTTTGACTCTGGCCCATTCTTGGTCACTACTTTTTCTCTCTGCATAGTGCAAAGGATTTTATTAAGCTGGCAAGCAGCTGCCAAAAAGATGTTTGTGCTCTGTGACTGAAAACATTAACAAATCTGTGAATTACCATATTTCACTCTCCTGTTCCAGTCAACTGCAAAATGCCCCTAAGGAGACCAAGCATTAGCAGAAGTCCATAAAAGTGACTGATCGCTTTGAAAACGCATTTTTGTTTTCTTGCAATAGTAAACATTGGAGAGTGGGAGTTGACAGAAACTGAAGTGGGTAGTGAAGTTTTTCTGGTGCTGGGTTTTGAGATGTTTTGGCTTTGGTTTAGTTTGTCTCAGTTTTTTTTAACCAACCAAGGAATTCCTCCTTAGCAATGCTAAAAACAAAAGAAGAGGTAAGGTTTCATTTTCTCTTTTTACAGCCAGACGCCTGGAAAGCCACAAAGAGTTGGATTTAGATGATGAGGACTTTGCAAAACTTCAGCACTTCACTCTTCCTCCCACGAATATTGAGACACCAGCCACTTATAAGCAAAGGACTGTGAGACCTTTACGGAGGTGCCAGAGTGCCAGGGCTCATTTTCAGGGACATACAAGGAATAGGTCTCTCGGTCGTCGTGACAGCAACCAGTCTCAAGTGGCGTTCAGCAGTGCCATTGTGAGTACAAGCAGACTGAGCTAACACATTTTAAGTTCTCCTTTCTGTGCATTTTGTGATGGGAAGCCAGCAGGCAGGCGGGAGAAATCCAAGCCCTGGTGGAGCTAGGAGAGGGAAAGAGGAGACAAAGCATCAGGGTCCTCGCTTGGAGTGTGCAGGCTGCAGTCTGGGGGGAGCTAGCGAGGATTTGGGAAGCTGTGTCCATGTATCAAAGACTGCAGCAAAAGAGTGGGGGTGCACGGCTGTTTTTTTGATGGTTGCGTGATAGGAGGAGAAGACATGAATTTGGGGTCCAAGGACTGAGGCTGTGGTTCATAACAGCAAGAGGTATTTTGCACAAAGTGGAATGAGCTTTCTGTACTGTTCTGGTATTCTAAAATGCCAGGAAAAATGAGGTGGGGATTCTGGGCTGGGATTGTGCAAGAGGAGCTAGGGACATGAGTCTGGGCCTGGGTTTGCAGAAACAGGAGGCACAGGTCCTACTAGGAGATGATGGTCTGGAAGAGGGTATGGGTTTGAAGTCTGAGTTTGAACATAACTCAGGAAGCCACAAACTACTTCTGCTGCTAGCACTGCAACATACTGTCTCTGTTAAAAAAATTCAGCCACCCCTGCACCGTGCAGGCAAAATGCCCAAGCTGCACTCTCCAGAGCAGTTCTGGGAGTTTGTTAGTGTGTCAAAAGATAAACATTGCATTTTTCAAGGCAAAAAAAAGTGGCACTTCTCACAAAGATATTAGAAATTAAGCTAAAAGGGCTTATCAGAATAAGCTCTTGAACTCTGCAAGATGCTGAAGAGCCTTGTCCTCCTTCAGTAGCTAGGTGGCCTCTGCCTCATCTGGAGTATTGACTTGGAAGTACATGTTGTCTGCATTGCAATTCTAGGAAAATCTTAGACTCTGCTGAATTTTAGATCTGAAACTTCCCAAAATCCAATACAAAATAATTAAGTCAGACTGTTCTTTTCTTCTTGAAAGTTTTTTAACAGACATTTCAGACAAGGCTTTTATGGACTCTAGGAGAAGGTAGAACACTTTCAGAATTAGAATTCCAATTAAAATTTAATGCCTGGAAAACCCTTCCAAACTTGATTTTAAAAATAAAAAATAAAAAATCTAATAAATACAGAATTCTCAGAACTTTATTTTCTGCAGTTGTTCTTCTTGGCAAAGTTTTTAACTCACTGACTGGTTGTTTTGGAGGATGTAAGTTTAAGTTCATTATAAGATCCTACTTGCCTCATTCCTCTGTCATGTAGTGGATATCAGTCTGTACTCCTCCTGCTCTTGGAATATGGGGGTTTTGTCAGTTGTTATCCTAGCATTTTCCAGCCCAGTCTTCATGGGATGTTGAGAACCTCTCCATGGGTTCTTGAGAACCCATAGGTCATGCCTTTTGAGAACCTCTTATGGGTCATGACTTTTTAAGTGTGATAAAGGAATTTGTTGCAGTATATCTCCCCAGTTATGCTTTTTTGCTGCCAGACCTCTTCATTTTCTTCTATAAATGAACTGCCATGTTGGGGGGGGGTGGGGGGGGGGTCCACTGTAAAAGCAATATCTGAGGAACTAGTATCACACATCTCCTTTGTAGAGGAAGATTAAGCTGCTGTCATGGAAATAACCAGCCTCAGGTGCTAATAGGTGTCACTCTATCTGGATAAATCGTTTAACCTCTGTGACAAACATGAAGATGTAGTAAAAATGGAAACACTTGGATATTGCCCAGAGGCTGTCCTGTATGTTGATATCCTTGAAATGATGCATAGTAGTATCTTTCTTTACCAGCCAAGCCAATTCCCTATTAATAAAATGGGGATAATAAAATTTTCTGTGTCTCTATGGTTCCTGACCTTTGGAACTTACATCACCTTGTCTGATGATTTGTACTTTGCTACAAATCTGGAGCATCTTAAGTTATACAGATAGTATTGTGGGCCTGAATGTATCTCAGGACTCAAAGTTTCTTAAGAAAAATCCATCTTTGAACAATGTATGAGTGAAGACACAGACTGCTATTTAACTTGATTAATTTAAGGCTTGCAGAGCCCTTCTGGATGAATGGCTCTGCTAAAATAAAAGCATTGAAGTATTCAGTAGCAGTCAATGATTGTCAAACACAATCCTCACTATGAAATTGTGAGACACAGCTTCTTCAGATCAACAAAACGCAAGAGAAAAAAAAAAACTGACTTACGTAATAAACAACATACCGTCCAAAGGCCAGCAGTTGGCATTGTACAATTTGATGTTGATGGCTTTTTTCTTAATAAATGTGGAGTTTCCAAGGGCTGACACGCCAGCTGCATGAAAACTATTCATGAACACTGGTAGCCTCAGGTAACAGTAAAATTGAAGAACTTTGCACTGCTGAGAAGATACAGTGGGTTTTGGGTAAGGGTTAGCACAGCATCTGCTATGAGCACCTGCATGTCAGAACTGTTGCCAAGAAAAGCATTTTAAAGCAAGAGGGGTTAACATAATAGTATCCTACAAAATGTAAAGAGTTTAACTGGAAAGTAACTGTGCCAAACAAAAGATAATAATTTACAAATGTCAAATTTATATGTGAACAGTTTTTAAAGGAAAATTATCTATGCGGTGATCACAAAATTTACTTACTCTCAATCAGCCTTACATGAATCGGTGATAAGCAGGTTGCATATGGTATTTTAAGTGCATTTGTACAGTGGTAATTGATTGTGCCTGCAAATCAGCATGTTTGCTCAGTATTCTGAGCAGTTCTGCAATTAGGAGGCTCTGCAGCTACAGAATGTATTTCAGCCTGCCTGTTTGTGAGTGTTCTCTGCTTGACAAGTTTTGATGTTTTGCTGAAATCCGAGAAGCTCTTATCAATTAACATGTTCATTTCAGTGTGTCTCTGAGATAGAGGTGAGGATGATGGGTTTTTCATGGCATTTGATAAAGTTAATTAAACTGGAGCCTGCAGAAACTAGAAGAATAACTAAATAACATTGCTTGTCTTTTCTGGAGTAAAAGTAACACAGGTATGATGCAGAGGCTAACTCCCTCTCGTTTTGCTCCTTCCAATATTTTTGTTCGTAGTCTTCATGGTCCGTGGCAGTTTGTGGAGCCTCCTTACATACAATTTATGCAGTTCATCAGAAACAATGAATCCTACGTCCAGTTACAGCTTCCAAAAATTCAGTGGCAAAGTCCGTTCAGTGCGAAGGAGCTTGACCAAATCTTAGACGATTGAAAAGCAATCATTTCTCTTGCTATTCTTACTAAACATAAATACAGAGATATAGAAATCTGCCTATTAACAGTTGCACTCAGTCAGGAGACTGAGCTGAACAGATCTGTTTGAACACAAATGCAAGCTATTCCAAAAACTTACTTGAGAATTGCTACCAAGTCTATAGTGTTTATATTGTTTCCATAAAAATGTGCGATGTCTGTGTACATCTTAGGTTTTATGTAGAATGGAAAGGAAAGAAGAACAGTGTAGTCTTTACTTCAGAAATCTCCCAGGGTGTCAGAGGGAGAGAAAGATAGTGACTGATTTATTCATTTCATAAACATTTATGAGAAATCTGGAGGGAGGCAGACATCAAAAAATGACAGAATGGTTGAGGAGGGAAGGGACTTCCAGAGGTCATTTGGTCCAATTCCCCTGCTCACCTACAGCCAGTTGCTCAGGTTCATGTCCAGACTGCATTTTAATATCTCCAAGGATGGAAGCTTCACAGCCTCTCTGGGCAACCTGTGCCAGTGCTCAGTCACCCTCACAGTAAAAAAGTCTTTCCCGATGTTCAGATGGAACCTCCCGTGTTTCAGTTTGTGCCCGCTGCCTCTTGTTCTGTCACTGGGCACCATTGAGAGCCTGCCTCTGTCCTTTTTGCACCTCCCTTCAGGTATTTTTATACGTTAATAAGATCCTCCCTCAGCTTTCTCTTCTCTGAGCTAAACAGTTGTGGCTCTCAACCTTTCCTCATAAAACAGATGCTCTGGTACCTTAGTCATGTTTGTGGCCCTTCGTTGGGCTCTTCCCAGTATGTCCGTGTCTCTCTCGTAGTTGGTAGCCCAGAAGTGGTTGCAGTACTCCAGGTGTGGTCTCACCAGTGCTGAGTAGAGGGGTCAGATCCCCCCCTTAAGCTGCTGACAATACTTTGTCTAATGCAGCCCAGGATACCATCATTCCCCTGCTGCAAGGGCCCATTGCTGGCTCATGTTCAGCTCGGGGTCCACCAGGCCCCCCAGGTCTTTTCTGACCAAGCTGCTTTCAAGCTGGGTGGCCACCAGCACATGTTGGTACCTCCCCAGGTGCAGGACTTGTACCTCTCCTTGTTGAACTTCATAAGGTTCCTGTCAGCCCAATTCTCCAGCCTTTCAAGGTCCCTCTGGACGGCAGCACAACCCTCTGGTGTATCAGCCACTCCACCCATGTTAAACAGGACTGGACCCAGTATTGATCCCTGGGGTACACCTCTTGTCACTGGCCTCCAACTAGGCTTTGCGCTGCTGACCACCACGCTCTGGGTCCGGCCACTCAGCCAGTTTTCAGTCCACCTGACTGCCTACTTGTCCAGCCCATACAGCAACAGCTTGTCTCTGAAGATCTGACAGTGGACGGTGTCAAAGACCTTACTGAAGTCCAGATAGAAAATATCCACTGCTTATGGATATGTCCATATCTAAAGCGTCTAATGCAACTGGAAGAACAGAGTTACCAGCTCCGTCACACCTCCTGTGAAAACAGAAACTGAATTTCATCCTGCCTGTCTAGCCCTCTGGAGAGACAGCCTTCAGCCCAACATTTTAGAACCTAGAAGGTGGCATTGGTCAGCTTACTGCTTTCTTTGGGTACCTTAAAAGGAGACATGCCAGTATACTTTATTAATTTGCTTCCTTGTGGCAGCTGCAACTTCTCAGAGGGAAAAATAAAATAACGTATTATAAAACAACAGAGCTATGGTTGACAGGCGGACTTAAGGAAACTTTAAAAGAGTAGGAAAAATATAAAATTATAAGCAAATTTGGAACAAGATAGAGAATTAATATTTACTCTGTCTACCTTTAGGTGTTCTTGTGAATTAAGATCGTGACAGCACATTTCCTTCTAGATTTAATAATTCCAATAAATAGTGCCTTGCTATTAGAAACATTTCATGAAGATTTCAATTGTCCTATTGTCGTCAGGTTTTAGTGCCATCAAGTAGAAGAAATGCTATCAAATTAATGAGGAAGTCTTAAAACCTGAATGGCACTAGCCATTTTATAACATCAGCATTTTCACTAACAAAATCACTAACATTGAAAAGGTGGTAAATTTAACTGATTGCTATCATCATTAATGCTGTTTTATTTCATTTTCTTGTTTCGTTTGTTCTCTTGGTTTTATATATGTTCAGGCTGGTCAATGAACAGACTTGTTTGTATAAATTTGTTTTTATCTCCTGAAGTTCCATAAGGCTGGAAATTCAGCTCAGCCTTGTTTTCACTGAATGTGAAAAAGAAAAAGAGAAAAATTTTTCTGATAAATATTGATTTTTGTATTCTTTCGGTTTTAAAACCTGTCTCTGTCACAATTCACCTGACAATTTTCTATTTTTCCAAAGGAAAATTTTGAGTTCAGAAAGTTTCTGCTGAAGTAGCATATCCATTAGTTCATTGTCATTTTTGGCAGGCACTGAGGATGTAGATGCAAAAGAAATTTGGTGGGATGATGATGGATAGGGTAGGCTGAGATCCATGCGCAATAATTTGTGAGGTTCATTCTCATTGTGGCAATGCGTGGGGAAATTACATGAATAGCTGGGCAAACTCACTGGGCAGTGAGTTTCTAATCTTTCATATTTTGAATTTAATATAATTCCCAACATAACTGTTTTGACGGTTTTGTCTGCACATATGTGTTCTTCAACAGTATTGTCCGGTTAAGCTATCCAGGATTGCTATGCGTACAAAGCACAGTATTGGCAACAGACACAGTTACCTGCAGTAACTGCCTTCTACAGTGCAACATTGTGGAAGGGTTTCTAAAGAATGACAGCTTTAATTTTTCAGCCTCTGATTGCTTTTGAGAGACCTGAGAAGATAACTAAAAACTCAGGCTTATCCTCAGTACGTATCACTTTGCTAGAGAAGGGACTGCATCTATACTTAAAACATTTCCCCATATAGGAAACAAAAAAGCATGAAAACACGGAGCCAAAGGAACCAGAACCTCCTGCAGCAGAGAAAGTGCAAAACCTTCTTTCATCTTTGGATTTCAATTGAGCTCTGTGCTGCAAAATGAGCAGTAGATTTATTTGCAATTATTAGAATGATTTAAGAACTGCTATTCGCTTTAGCAAGTAGGAGTTACAATGCAACATATTCAGCTCAGGACAACACAGCCGTGAAGGTGGTTGGTTGGCTTCTGTTGCATATTTAGGGAATTTAGGAAAACTGTGCATGACTGAAAGAGGTGAGGGTAATAGCTGAGATGAACTAGAAAGCAGCTAAATCACTTTAGCAGTTCCTTAAAGAAAGCATGCAAAAGTGTTGGCTCACAGGAAGGTGTCTTCTAAATTTGGAAGCTCTTGTTAAATATGGCCCGGAATTAAATCCAAACCAGACTCTGCTAACATGAAATTTCCATTAAAAGTAATACTCCCGTAGCCCTACATCAAATTAAATTGTAGGTAAGTGACATTGTTATGTAGTTTGGCTTGCAAATTTATGTTTGATTAGAAAGAGAGTGGTAGTAAAATTACAGTAACATCTCAGAAACAGATCAAGTATGTATGTATGTATTTATTTATTTACTTATTGTAAAAACTGAGGAAGAACAGGTTGAGACAGCTTCTCTTTCTGGGTGCAAAGCAAAATTACTCTGGAAACAAAAAGTGATACTGCTTTAACTAAGCCATAAGTGCAACATATTCTCTGTTGAAATAATAATCAGCTCCCACACTGAAATGGGAGATCCCAAGTCCACTTCCATCTGGAATGCCCTTTAATTCAGTAGTCAGCACTTTCAAAGTTAGGGGATACAGTATAGATTATTCTTGATTTCTAGGAGATCTCAAAAGAAATAAAATTCTGAAATCATCTTCCATTTCAAGATGCATTTCCTTCTAATTATCTAGTTATGCAGCTTTTAGAAATGCAGATTTTTTCCCGTAGATGTTAAGTACAAAAGGCATTTACCTTACATCATTCTAGGTATAAATTCAATAAGGGGCAAGAAGAAGTTATCAAGTTGATAGAGTTCTTCCTTGAGGACAAAGATAAATGGGAATAAATCTCATTAAGTAATTTTTCTTCCAGGAAAAGGATGTGACTCCGGATAGCAGGCTGCTGAGGCGAGTAAGAGAAGCTGCGTTCCAGACTGAAAATCTTTCTCCTTTTATGCATATGAAGACTCCCACATCCTTTACAGACTTTTTTCTTGCCCTTGCCATCTGCAATACAGTCCTGGTCTCCACAGCTACTGAGCCAAGACAAAGGGTAATCTAACTTTAAGTATATGAGGAAAATGGATTATGCTTCCATTTAACGAAACAGAGCAGTGTTCAGTGAAACCTGAAATGGTGAAAAATCGTTTCTTTGGGAGTTCTCTTCTAGTTCTTTTACCTTTTACGTAATATCTGCTGTTTCCCTGCCTGTGTATATCCCTTCCTAACATGGCTTTTTATGTTTGATGAATAGTTATGGCTACCACAGGATCCGCACTTTTTCTTTTAGATTTTATATTATATATACTGTAAGAAGTATGCTGAAGATACCGGGTTCTCTCTGATCTCCCAGGCCATTGACAGAACTACAAGGGGCTTGGTTTCATCTCTGCTTCAGAGGTAGAGATACAAATCACCATCAAATTTGGATGCCAACTCACCTATGACTCCTCTACTGAATTCCCCCACCACAGTTAAATAGGAAAAAAAAAAAGTTGCTTTTCTAATTAGCATAATCTACATACAGAAAAATATATTGAGGTTTTGAAAAGTATCTTTTAGTTCACATGTATTCGTTTTTTAACCATAGGTTTTCTCCTAGGTCACAGTCCCACCACCAATAAAACCTTCAGGAATCACCCTGGAGAAGATTCATCAGATATTTCAACGGCTAAAATTAGCAAGCCTTAGTCAGTCTTTTTCCTCTTCTCAGTCTAGTTCAGACCTAGGTGCTAGCTTCAGTGCCAAGAGCACCGAAGAGCATCTCGCCGTGTTGGATTGCTGTGACAATGGTGACAACTGCTGCAGTAGAGGCGATGAGCTCCAGGGCAAGGGCAGCACAGATATTGGTAGTGCTTCCTTGGATGAGGTTTTTAAATCCGTGACTAACGGTTCTTTGCCAACAGACTTTTGTTATGAGGCTGAGAGCCCAGATGAGGCAGCACTTGTCTATGCTGCCCAGGCATATAGTTTTACTTTAGTGTCCCGAACTCCTGAACAGGTGACCGTACGGTTGCCACAGGGCACACTCCTGACTTTTGATATTCTCTACACTTTGGGATTTGACTCAGTAAGGAAAAGGATGTCTGTGGTGGTGAGACACCCTCTAACCAAGGCAATTGTTGTCTACACAAAAGGAGCTGACTCTGTTATAATGGACTTGCTGGAAGACTCTTCCAAAGGTAATTAGCCAATCAGTTTTCTGTTGTGTGTCCTATAAAGAAGCACAAGAAGTTTGCAGTATTCTTTTCTGCATGAAATATTATATCTAAGCATTAGAAGTATAAAAAAAGAATAAGCTTTCTCTAGTGTCATCCCTGCAGATGAGAACTGAGGTATTTATTTAAGCTGAGTAGTGCTTAGAATAAGGAATGGGCTTATTAAAATTCACTGACAGCGCTAACCCATGTGGATTCTGTACTCTGCAGTAATACTGTCATAAGGGCCTGACCATTGTATTTCAGCTTGTCAGAAAGAGTGCTATAACATTAACAAACAAACAAACAAACAAACCCAAGCAATGTTATCTTAAGAAAACAAGGATTTTTAGCAAGATTTCAGCTTATGCACAGCCAACACTTTTGAGCTTTTAAAGGAATTGCTATTATACTGGAATCAGTTTTCTCTAATGCCCACTCTTTTTTAATATTAGGCCATTAGGTCTGAAGTTATCTGTGCTTAAAATACAGAATCTTTTCCTTGTATTTCACAGCTGAAATTAGTGCAGAGAAGAGAATGAAAAGAATAAAAGAAAAAACACAGAAGCATCTGGATTACTATGCCCGTGATGGCCTACGAACTCTGTGCATAGCTAAGAAGGTAGGAGGGCATTTGCCTAATACTGTTTACAGCTTTACTCTGCACATGTCAATAGATTTATTAGAAAAGTGTAATGGTTATAAGTCTTTCTGCTTCAGAGAACAAGCCAGATACAGCCTATCTTCTTGTCCCTCTATTTGATTGCTCTGCAGTCTTTTTTTCCTCTTTTTCCTCAGTGTGAGTAGATGATGGATTTTTGGTCAGCCTCAAAAACATTCATTTTCTTTTTCTCTCATGGTAACTCTGGCTGACCCTCTCTACAGTGATTCTAAGCAAGAAATAAAAAGTCCGCAGAGGAGCCAACCTTTTTCTGTTTTGCTTTGCACTCAGCTTTCAAAAATCTTGCCCTCAGCCTGGGTTAGTACATCTTAGCCCGATACTTTAATACAGAAGTTGTCTATGTGCAACAAATAGGTCATATTCAAGCGCTGGAGAAATGTAGAGCAACCTTCAGAAATGGTGTGTTCCAGTTCAGAGTCTAAGGGCTGTGTGATCAGGAGTTTCTCTAGGTCATGTTTTTAAGTCTCAGCTGTAGGCCATTTAGACAAACAGGAAGGCAGTCTATTTTTCTCATTACTACTAGTTCTTGCAGTCTTCTCTTAGAAAAGTTTGTGTCATTTTAAAGATGACACAGTACAACAGTACTTTACCAACCTGGATAGCAGTTATGTCTCTCTGATCCAGAATGTTGGCATTCTTCTCTTATTTAAATTTAAAATGAGCTCTGTTTAAATTGTGTTATGCAGGTCTTGAATGAAGATGACTTTCAAAAATGGGCCAATTTTCGTCGGGAGGCAGAAGCTGCAATTGACAACAGAGATGAGCTGTTAATGGAGACAGCGCAGCATCTGGAGACCAAACTCACCTTGCTGGGTAGCTAAAAATAAGAATCGTCATTGTGTGAAGTATCACTTGCTCTCCTGTGATATTCTTGGCAATCACACAGACAATAGCTTATACTAACTTATGTCAAAAAGTCTTCCTCTGAGGCTTGAAAATCTCAGGGCTAGGGTATACAGTCCAATGACAGTGTCTAAACAAGTTCTTGTGCATTTTGAGCAGCAGTAACTTTGAAAAAGTGTACTGAAATTATCACGTGGCAGGAGCAAAGAACGTGTACATCAGTTGTTACTGTGGCTCAGCTGACACAGTAGATAACGAAGCTCCCATAATTCAATCATGTGTCTGTGTCCTTAGATACACCTATAAAATACTATAAATTAACTTCAGCTTGAGCACAAATTCCAAGGGAATTTTGGTCATTAAACTGTATTCTAAAAAACGGTAACTTAAACACATAGGCATTTTTGCTAGCGAATTGCCGCTGTTGTTGCATTGTCACGTTTGCTTTCTGCACTTTGTAAAAGGTTATTTCATGTTAAAACTTACCTTCATTGGCACTAGTGCATCATCCATCACTGTCGTATCTAACAACGCTATTCTGTTAAATTGTGGAGCACTTCAGTGCTTTCTTTTCTATTTTGTTTCCAAACATTTTGCTCTTTTGGACTTTGATTTGCAGAGTTCTCTCAGTCTCACATTTGTGTGAATACAATCTGCGCCCATACTTCATTATCCTGAATTTCTGTGATTGCAAGCTATTAGCATTATGACTTCTTATAATCTCTGCAGTGATTTAAAAAAATTAGAGTAATAACAGTAAATGGCATAAGCAGAACCACATAAGAGGTAATGTAGATCTTGTCAGAATCTGTTACCTTTGCCAACTCTTAAGGCTCTGTGTGCTTTCATACTTTATTTCACAAAAAAAACCTGTTCTTTTAGCTTAAATCTATCTTTAATATATCACAGTAACAGCATCTTCAAACTGACCTCTAGTGGAAGAGATAAGGAGAAAAGTATTAGAACATTCAGATGCTAATTTACCATCAGGATGAGAGTTGGCATCTGCTTCTAAGTTTGTGCATTTTCAAAAAGAAAACTTACTGTACCTTTTCTTCTCCTTTTGATGGGTGAAGCCCGTAACTTGACAATAGGGATAACATTCATTTAAATAGTCAAAGTTCATCTTTTCTGGTTGCTTTGATGGGACTTAATGCAGTATTTTAAAAATGCATATGGTGTAATTCCTCTGCCAGTACACTGTCATTTTGGATTATTAAGAATTGTTCTAGCATTGTCATTTTGAATTATTAAGAATTGTTATGGCGTTGTTCTAGCAACGAGTAAAATGAAGAGCCAGAACTTGATTGCTGACAAATTCAGATCGTAATCCAAATGCAGATCTTGTGGCTCTGTGCTTGTTTGCTGGACAATACCTTGGCTCAGCTCTTGACAGGTTCAGGATCACGACTGGAAGCCAAAGACCTTTTCTTAGAAAAAAAAATAGCAACATGATTTCCAAATGAAAGAAAACTAGTTCACTAGTTTTTCTGTTTGCCCAGGAGCAACAGGGATTGAAGATCGGCTGCAAGGTGGAGTGCCTGACACTATTGCGGCTCTTCGAGAAGCTGGGATAAAAATCTGGGTGTTGACAGGAGACAAACAAGAAACAGCAGTTAACATTGCATATTCCTGTAAACTCCTGAACCAGAGAGACACTGTCTTCACCATTAACACTGAAAATAAGGTGAGTACAGAGAGATGCACAGAATCTGCTGTCTTTCCCTTTCTTTGTGTCTTGCAGCTTGGCGCTGTTTTGCTTTAGGCTGCATTCAACACGAAACAGTCAACCAAAAACCCACATAGCAGCATTAGGCCAGAAACTCTTTAGACCACACGTAACTGTGAATTGAAACACAAGACAGTTATGTAGAGTTTTATTCAATTAAAATACACTGATTTTTCCAAATTAATATATTCTTTAAAAATTTACCTGAACAGTGGGCTTTAGAAAGAAGGTAATATGCAGTTTAAGTGCTTGATTCCTTAATAATATTGATATCTGGCTTTTTACCTTGCAATGCAAATTTCAGTTACAATGATATTTTAACTCTAGGTCACATCTGTAGGAAGACATTTAGAAAGTACTGTATGAGTCAGTCTGGGGAAAGTATGCAGGTGTAGATTTAATTAAATTCAGAACTTTCTAGTCACATGTTCCCTAATAGGATTAGGCTTAATCAGAAATTTATTAGTGAACGATTTAACCCAGTATCTTTTTGTGCAAGCACCATTTCACCTTCTTGAAAACCTAAATATGGTTCTTGTGGGCCCGGTAAAACCACAGTCACTTTCTTGACATTCCATGTGGCACACATAACTGTTGACGTTGCACAGATATTCCCCAAATTTCCATGGACAATAAGAAGGTCAGGCAGTAGGCAAAGCAAATGTACTCCAAAAGGAGAATAATCATTTCAAGGGTGCGTCTGTCAGCTCCTGTGACTCACTAAAATACAGTGAACAGTCTGTGGTGCAATCTGTGGCTATTCCTGAAACTGTCTGAATGGAAGATAGAAAATAGAGTCCTAACTTTTGAAGAGGGTAAATGCCATTAAGGCTGGTGGAAGTAAAAGTCTTTCGAAAAGCAACCTTGGCTTTTGCAGGTTGTGAAGCAACATAAGTAGGGTACCAGGAAAACCATGCCTTGCTTTTGGAAAGCAGAATGGCCACCACTGTGCACAGCCTAGCATCTCATCCCTCCGGGCATCCTGGTGGGACAGATGGCTTTGTGATATGGATGTAAGGGAGAGACAGTTCAGGCGTTATAGTTAAACCCGACCCCTTTGCTAAGGAGAGGTCAGCCCTGATCATCACTAAAGCCCAAAAGCAGGGTCCAAAATGCCAGATGCGATGCCCTTTTTTATGTTCTTGTTCGTGACCTCTTACTTCCCATATAGCCCTGGATGCCCCTGAGATGCCCCAGGCAGCAGCCGCTGCCCTTTTCCCAGTGTGCTGCTCTATCCTTTTTATGCAGCGTACACTTGTGGCCCATACTCAGCAATAACAGGAGTTACCATGAGACGAGCCTTACTGTGGGGGGACAGGAGATTGAGGAGGGAAGGCAGGGCTTCTTTCTGCAACTGGGCAAGTCACTGGTCTCGGTTGCCTCAGTTTTTCTCCCCACAAATGGGGGTTACCGATACAAGCTTGCCTTTATAAAGCTATTGTGAGGATTAATAAATATAGTTAAAATACTGTTTTACTTGTGATAGGCAATTGTATAGAGCAGTTAGATGGCCTACTTTCTAACTGCTTTTGTCTGCAGTTAGTAGCTCTCCAAACAAGAATAAAATCCTATGCAAATGTCTCTCTCTTTTAATGTCACGGAAATAGGGAAACACGCAAAGACGATATGGAATTTGGCATGGAATACATTCCTTGCTTCAATGTGTAATTTCATTTGATACGCATATCTGCTTTAATGGAAGGCAGAATGAATATATTGAGGATGGAAATTAGAAGATGGTTTCTGTCAGAGAAGCGATGCTGCAGGCGGGGCCACCCTGGCTCCAGGAAACACAGGCGTCTGCACTTACCCATAGCACCCTACACAGCCCCCGATCCAGGCTCAGATGCAAGCTGTGTTCATATGGGTGCTTGTGTAAATACCCGTGGTTCAGTGGGCACTGGAGTTGCTCCATAATAAGATTGAGTTCCCTCCCTTTCAAAATGAAGCCGAGGACACCGGTTCTGAAAGAGTCTCCCAATGGCAGCAGTGGGGGAAAACAAATAATACATACGAAGTGTTTAACCCGTTAATTTTGCCAAAGTTAACCACTGAACTGGCTTCAGTGGGAAGGGACTCTCTTCACCCCCTGAGCCCAGCAGTTTATTCAAACACTAAAAATTAGATATCTTCCAGGAAGAAGCAACACAAGGAGGTAGTTTGGGGGGTTCACCTAAAAAAGGCAAGCCAAGGCAAACCAGGAATTTCCACTACAATTTTTGGGTTGTTCACAGAAAGATGATGCTTCTTCAGTATTTTTTAGAGGTTTTAAGCGTGCAGGCTAGATGCAGCTTTTTATTAGATGTCAGAGGCACATTTGATTCCAGAACCTCCCACTTAAGTGTAATTTAAATCTTGCAAACATCCTACACATGTACCTTATGCAACATAAAGTGAAAATAACGTTTTAGAACTGAATCATCACTCAATAAAGCTGACAGAAAAGGTAGAAAAGGGAGTGATTAGCTCCTCAGGTATTCAGCGCCATGCCACAGAAGGAGGACTTTTAGTACTAACAGGCAGCAAAATAACATTTAGATCATCCTGGGTTTTCTCTGATAGGGGTGTGCCAATTCAGGAGATCTGTATGAGAGAGGTAAAAGTGCTCCCCTTAAATCTATCTGTATTTGATACTAAGTCAATTTCCAGTTGTTTGCATCAAAAGGGGGACTTTGGTCCAAAATGAGGCAGTTTTGCTAAGAGGGAAAGGTTTAGTTTGTGTTTGAGGCACAGTGCTGGGCAATATGAGGCTTTATTTCTGTCCCTAACTGTGACCTAGAAAAGGCCAAACTGTCAAAGTTACTGGGTAATTTTGAAAACCTGAACATCTTGTTTCTCTACCACAGTTTATGTCTGAGGGAAGCTAATGCTGCAATATCTCACATCATTTGTACCAGAATGACATATTTTAAATCTCCTTTAGAAAAAAAGGGATTTTTTTGTTAATTTCTGAGCTCTGAGCATTGCAAATACAAATATGTCCTCCTGATGTGAAGATTATTTTCTTTTTTTTTAAATAATTCCTTACTACAGTTAACTAGCTGATAAGGTGCGTGGTGTTTTCACTGAAGGATTTGATGATGTCATTGAAATAATCTCCAATCTGATGAATCGGTGCATTTCTCAGTCAGTTTTCCCTAATGTTTATCTGATAGACTTAATACCACTGGCATGATTATACAAACATACGCTTTGTAAGGCTGTGCTGTAAAGGGAGATGGAGATAATTATTTCTAGAACCGCTTCTGTTTTCTCACAGGAAACTTGTGAATCTCTCTTGAATTTAACCTTGGAAGAGGTGAAGAAGAATTATGAGGTTGAAAAACCATGGAGGAGATTTTTTGGCATTATCCCAACATCTTTCTCAGCCTCTGAGGCCCCCAGTCCTGAGTTCGGACTGGTGATTGATGGACAGACGCTAAATGTCATCTTCCAGGGGGGCCTGGAGGAGAAGTTCCTGGCGCTGACGAAGCACTGCCGCTCGGTGCTGTGCTGCCGGTCCACCCCTCTTCAGAAGAGTATGGTGGTCAAGCTCGTCCGGAGGCAGCTTAAAGTGATGACCCTGTCGATAGGTACTTCCGTTCTGACTCTCACAGGAGAAAGGGGGAAGCAGGTTCCTTATGAGTTATAGAAATGTATGGAATACATTGTATGAGCCATCTCTTGTGCCTCAGATAGATACAGTGGGAAAACAGCATCGAATAGTCTTTCCTGATCAAAAACCATGTGAAAGTCCTTCTTCAGCTTTTACTGAGCAAATCTGGCCCCCTTTTAAACAAGATGAAGGCACTCCAAATTCAGAATCTCCCAGCGGTCCCTTTCATGCACATCAGTACAAACATATGTACACATTCCCTCCAGAATGCCCTTGCTTTGGGCGTAGAAAGCAGTCAATAGTTGTCACTCTTTTGTCTTCTCATAAAGCCCTATTCCTGTCAGATTTTCCCAACTGGTGAAAACAGAGTTATCCCAAGAGTGGTATTAAGGGCTGACTCATTTGCTTTTTACCTCCAAATAATGTGAAATACTTTCAGTTTCCTGTTCCACTTTTGATAAGTGATCCCACTAAAATCCTTGCAGAATTGATTTTTATGACTTAAAACTAAAAAATACACCTCTGCGGACCAGAGAGAAAAGTAAGAGTCTGATGTATTTTAAAATTTCTTGCTTTGCCTTAGAGTTCAAAATACAAGCTTTCAGTCTTCCGCTTCATTTATTTTGCTTTACCAGCTAACCTAATTCACAGTCTCCATATTGCAGGCAACAATCATGGCTGTTCTTTCCATGGAAATTTCGTTATGTATTTAATATATTGCTGCAAGTTGAAATGAGCACAATAACTCCTGAAATTGGCTTGTTACATTGTCAACTGCAATCAAATTTATCATATAATTTGGAGAATCCAGTGAAGTAGGGCGCTGCAAAGCACGATGCTGAGCATATGGAGTTCACCGAGCAGAAACATACAAAACAATGCAGGTGTAGATGGTGTTGGGGTGTCCATGCCACCACCCAGCCAGTCCCAATGTCGAGCTTAGCCCTGGTGGATCTAGGTCTCCTGGGAAGGAGAATGTTCCAACCATGACCAGAGCCCAGAGGTCATAATTGCTTGATGCTGAGTATCAGTTGCCCTAATTAAGATGCATGGTAGTACAGAATAGCCTTTGTTTGTCAGCATAGCTAGGGGGGGGGTTCTTGTTCTGATATAGGCATTTTGTATTAAGCATCCTCTCTTGCACCTTTTTCGTTCCCTCCTGTGTTCCCATTCTAGGTGATGGTGCAAATGATGTAAGTATGATTCAAGCAGCCGATGTTGGAATTGGAATATCTGGCCAAGAAGGCATGCAGGTATCGCTTCCATTTATTTCCTTTCCTCTTTTGTCACGTGGTCTCTTGCTGCTTAATAAGTTTCATAGCAGCCTTGTACTCTTGAGTGTCATCTTAAAAATGCAAGTTGGCATCATTACTGTCGCAAATTAATATGCAGTTTGTAATTATGGGTCCAGCCAAAAAAGAGTGGTTTGAGCCAACAATTAGCATGCATGGACAAACGTGCGTTTGCTCATAAGCCTGGAAAATTAGCAGATGCCTGTCCAGTGTTAGGTTAGCATCTGGTTTCTGAATCATCTCTGCTATAGCATTTCCAGGTTTTGTTGATTCTCTTTCAGTGTTTTCTGTCCCAAATTCTTTCTCACATATCCTCCTCCCCCATTCTAAGATGAAGAGTTCTGCGGAGATAGAAAGTTCCAACTATTTTCTCAAGGTTGTTTTTTTTTTCTACCATATTCAACAGTAGGAAATCATTTCAATGTCTATGTTCAAATTTCATCATGTTGGGTGGGAAAAGATATATTGTAAATTAACTTCTATTCTTTTTACCAAAGGCTGTGATGGCTAGTGACTTTGCAATATCCCGATTCAAGCATCTCAAAAAACTCCTTCTTGTCCATGGACATTGGTGTTATGCTCGCCTGGCAAAGATGGTGATTTACTTTTTCTATAAAAATGTGGTAAGATTATTAAAATTCTGGAAGTTTTCATCCCAGCAAAGGTCAAGTCCAGGGATGGGGGGGGGGGGGGGGGGCGGGTGCTTTGTTTTTGGTTTTTGCAGGTTATATTTTTGTTGTGGTTTAACCCCAGCCGGCAACTAAGCACCACGCAGCTGCTCACTCACTCCTTTTCCACCCAGTGGGACAGGAGAGAGAATTGGGGAAAAAAAGTAAAACTTGTGGGCTGAGATAAAGACAGTTTAATAGGACAGAAAGGAAGCAAATAAAAATGGTAATAACAACAATAAAATTACAATAATACTAATAAAAGAGTTGGAATATACAAAACAAGAGATGCACAATGCAATTGCTCACCGCTCACCGATAAAAGTCCAGTTAGATTCCGAGCAGTGATCCACCACCCCCTCCAGCCCTCTCCCCCCAGTTTATATACTGGGCATGACATCACATGGTCTGGAATACCCCGTTGGCCAGTTTGGGTCAGCTGTCCTGGCTGTGTCCCCTCCCAAATCCTTGTGCCCCTCCAGCCTTCTTGCTGGATGGGCATGAGAAGCTGAAAAATCCTTGACTTAGTCTTAAACACTACTTAGCAACAACTGAAAACATCAGTGTGTTATCAACATTCTTCTCATACTAAATCCAAGACATAACACTACACCAGCTACTAGGAAGAAAATTAACTCTATCCGAGCTGAAACCAGAACAACTCTCTTACTTTTTATGAAGGTGCAGTTCCTGTTTCTTCACTTTGCAAGTTTATAGTATACTACCTCCTTAGTAATGTGCTGCATAAAGCATTGAGGAAAATATGGGTTCTAAGTATTTTGAAATAGCATGATTCCAGAGGGGAAAAGCACTTAAGGCTAGTAACTTTTATATGGTAGTGCAAGAAACTTTATTAATAATACCCATGACCTCAAAATAAAAATTGCATAAAGAAGAGCAGGTTATTAGTGCTAGAACATAGAAGATGATTCTGTAGTAAGAATTGGTTGCCTGTGAAATCTCTGGATTTTTGCATTTAATTTGATAGGAACCACTTGCAAGTAATGATGCAGTCATATCTGGCATTTTTATTAAAAATTTAATGTATATGCAAATGAGCTGTTCCTTGAAGAATAATGTGAAGTGGAAAAACCTGATAGTAATACGGTTTCTACAAGACTGCAAACAAGTCCATTTGACATGAAATACAATCTTAGCGTGAAAGACTATTTACTTAGAATTCAAAGCATCTGTTGGTTGCTCTTTTTTTTTAATAATTTTGAATAAGCATTAATTCTTATCACTGTTAAAATTTGTAGTGGAAATGGAAACTTCTTTTTTCTTGATTGGGCATCCTTTTAGAGTTCAAAGGGTATTTATTTGCAATGCGTAATAGCTCTCCAAACTGGGATGCTGCTGTTCTATTATCTCCCCAGTACCATTAGGGAGCAAGAGGCCTTTGATTCCACAGGGACAACCAGTTTGTAAAAGGATTTTAAAATCTGGTGCTCAGAGCTGTGAACAGTTTACTTAATTATTCTCTGCTATTTTCTTAAAGAAACCTAATGGCTTTTAAAAAGCTGTATCACAGTGGCTTGGTGTGAAGTAGACCCTTAAGATATACTTCTTTACAGAATAAAGTGCAGAGCTGTCTACTGAAGGTACCTTTAACCAAAATAATGTCTTCTTGAGAGACTCTGGTAATAACCAATGTACTACATAAACCTCTTAGGTGAAACTATGAGAGACATAGACCATCTATGCGTTGCAAACTAAAGGGTCCAGATCAGCTGTAATGGTAGGTAACAGCATGGGGAAAGGAAAAGGACGTACAGAAGAAGCCACAGGAAAGGTGCCGCTTCACGACTTCCACAACCCAAAGAGAAATGAAATCGCATCAGCATGAACTGTGTTCTGCACGTGTAGGGAGCCACGGTTCAGCTCGTAACGGTATGTTGTGTTTGTATTTGCTTCTCTGCAGAGCTACGTCAACCTGCTCTTCTGGTACCAGTTCTTCTGTGGGTTCTCAGGAAGCACAATGATAGATTACTGGCAGATGATTTTTTTCAATCTTTTCTTCACCTCAGTGCCCCCTCTTCTCTTCGGAATTCTGGATAAAGATGTTTCTGCAGAAACACTTCTAGGTTTGCCCGAGTTGTACAAGAATGGACAAAATTCAGAGGTATGCCTTGATTGCTGAAATAACTGCTTGATAAGCCAAAGGACCACAGGGTTTTGGTTTTGTGAGGAGGGAAGGAAGAGAAGAGTTTAGACTTACCTGGAACCGAATGTCCCATTTATGGTTTCTAGTTTACTGATGTCCACTAAAAGAAGGTATAATAGTAGCTGTCAGAAGAACTGGTAAGGAACATATGATTGAAGTTGCTTCCTGGAAATGAGGCTGGGTGCTTGGTTGTAGTTGGAAGATGTAACTGGGAAGATTTATTCTGCCATTAAATATATGAAGCCAGCCTGGCACCAGCATGCTGCATTATAATAGGTAAAGTGATGTGCTAGTGAATCAGCCCTGTATTTGGTGTTTCTGATCTGAAGAGATGATGCAGCAAATATGTGTGTGTGTGTATATACGTACACACCAAAATATATAGACAATTTTCCAGTGAAGACACAGGGAGAAATAAATAAAACAGGGTGAGAAATGTAACAAATTAGGGTAAAATAGTTTAGCTAGTCCCTGATTAAACTCTGCTCAGATTTGGTGCTTTGAACAGTCTCAACCTACTGAAGAAGAAAAGCTTGTTAAAAACATTACAGCAAAAAGTGACAATAAAATGCAAACCCTTAAATCAATAAACAACCCGACATTTTTTTTCTATTCTCAGGTTCAGAAATATACCTATTAATACATAAAGGATTTTGTCACAGTTTGGTGTCTAGACTGTTCCAGGCATGAACTGTTTCATTTGTTTACTTCTTTTTCTTTGAATAGTCAGTATTGCTAACCATCAGAAAATATGCATGAAATATGTTATCTTTTCTCCTCAGTTTGCCTGTCAGGTTTAGAGAACCAGTCTGATCTCTGTATGTTTGTGAGGAGCACACATATGCAGACATACATACCTGGTTTTGCATAT
The DNA here is from genome assembly GCF_929443795.1 of Astur gentilis. Lineage (NCBI taxonomy): Eukaryota > Metazoa > Chordata > Aves > Accipitriformes > Accipitridae > Astur > Astur gentilis. Next base: position 9,849,084 of record NC_064905.1, read on the forward strand.
ACATAAAGTACAGTAGCACTTAGTCCCAAATTGCCTTAACATTTTTAATAGGAAATTATGAAATTGTTAATGAGCAAAATTTGAAGCTGCCTTAGTTTTAAATCACAAAATTGCAGGGTACTTAGGAATTCTTCTCTCTCCTCCTTTTCTCCTAATACCTACTTTCATTATCCTGGACTGTGATTTTTTAGCACTGATGAACTGGTGTTTCACATCGTGTTTAATGATATTCTGAAAAACCAAGGCAAGGGAGTACAGGATTTGAGGATTCTCTGTAGGACTTTCCATTACTTTTCTTAGGAGTTCTTGCACCTCACATATATGCAAAATATATGTTCTTTACAACTTTGAAGAGGTCATTGTTGTTGCTTTGGCATTTTGTCTGCATTAAAACAACAGGAGCCCAGCCTTCTGTCACTCCAACAACGCATCCCACTCCATGGGAGCTGTGCCCCACAGGTTGCTAGATAAGTTTAAATATGACAAGTAGTCAAATTAAAATGGGACAAAATAGATGTTTCAGTGGAAGGAACCTTAAAAGAAAGGATTTTTGGCCAATTCTATAGCTCTAGGAAGAGCTTCATTCGAAAGAGAATTTGAGGAATGGGGTCCTTTGGAGAGGGATGGGGCCCTTTGGAGAGGGATGGGGCATTCGTGACTTTCAGCTTTTAAGACCCTTAGTTGACTGGCTAATCTTCCTAAGGTCTGTCTTTAGTTAACACAGAAAAAATGCCAGCTCAGAGATAAGCCTGTGGTCTAAATCAGCTGCTCAGGAGCCATTTACTCGTGAAGGGAGACCAGTTAGCTATAATCAGTAGTCTGAATGGAAGAATAACAGGCAGCAATTATGTCTGCAGGCAGGACAGACTAGAGATGTGTGTCCAATCATAATGACTGTTATCTATAAACTCCTGCAGATATACAAGCTGTCAACTTTTATTATTACGATGTTGGATGCCTTCTACCAAAGCCTCATTTGCTTCTTTGTCCCCTATTTGGTAAGTACCAGGTTCATTAATATTCTTATTCTCCTATCCCCCTTAAAAACCAGAAAAATTTGCTTCCGAATAGTCGGGGCTCATCACAGTCTATCTGCCTGTTTTCTAGACATACAAGGACTCTAACATAGATGTGTTTTCCTTTGGAAACCCCATCAATACCATCTCCCTCCTGACCATTCTCCTGCACCAGGCTCTAGAAATGAAGACATGGGTATGTATTTGACCTGTCCTGTTCCCGTGACTTTTTTTCTTTTATGAACATAGCATACTGTATAGACATGGCATTGTCTTTCAGAGTCATTTACCTGTATTCTGGGTCACAAAAAGTAACAGATGCACTGAGATTTCACAATGCGCCAGAATTGATTATTACCCTCAGGATAATACCTTCATGTGAATAGCGACAGAATTTGCTTCTACTGTGCCTTTGGACAGGACAGTACATAATTTTTACATACTTCAATATATGAGGACATGTTTCTTAAAGAACTGTATTCACTGTCACTGTTGTTTTGTAAGATAATTTCCAGGTATTTCTCCTCCTATACTTTTCAGTAGCAGGGACTATTGAATACGTTCTTTCCAATTTGTCTTTGTAACCTCCTGTCTTACACCCAGAGTCAGGGTCTCGCAAGCATCACTGTCATTTTGTGCAATTCTGCTTACAGACCTTGTTCCATTTGGTAACGATGATTGGCAGTGTGGTGTTTTACTTCGTCTTCTCTCTGATCTACAATGCCGCCTGCGTGATCTGCAACCCTCCCACCAACCCCTACTGGGTTATGGAGAAACAGCTTTCAGACCCCATCTTCTATTTGCTGTGTCTTATTACCCCAGTCATCGCACTCTTGCCAAGGTTTGAATGATGCACTGTTTTCCTCTCCATTTTCATTTTGTGGATTTGTAGCCATTTGAGTGAAATAACAATAGTGATGTGTACAGATATGTGATATGTCGGGCAAATTTGTTGCAGAGGGATAAGCGATCAGTGTGGAAGTCAGATGCCTGGGTTCAACTTTCCAGTTCATGAACCATTGATTTTTTTCAGTTATATAACCCTAGATAAGTCACTATATATCTGCTGCTTTTGCTTTCCTATCAGGAAACCCTTTCTTTCTGGGGTACTTCAAAGTTTACCAGTACAAATCTGCTACATGATTGTTCACTATCATAAACACAATGTCGTTGAGCTGATCAAGACTAGAAAGCAAGTCTTTGAAATATTCCTATATGTTTTGAGAGTTACAAATGTATTTTGTTTCTGAAGTACATGACAGTGCATTACTAAGCCAAATTTGAGAACATGTTTCCATATGAAATCATTTTCTGCATCCAGTATTTTAGTTTTACTCTGTGCAACAGATCAGGTATGTTAAAGATAGCTTTAACTGCAGCCAAATAATATTTGGAGAGGGATAATTCTTTTGATAGGTTGCTGAAAAAAAACTAGGTTGAAAAACATAATGATTCTGCTCCCATATATGTATATGGTAACCTTACTACTTTTGGTGCTTGATACCTGAATCATTCTTTAAGCAGATATGCTTTGTCTGAGTTGCACCACTTATTTAAAATCCTTATTTGTGCTTGCACAATGAAAGAAATGGGTTGGTTTGACTATCTTGATAGTCTCCCTCTCATCCTAATTGTCATGAAGTAGTGCAGCACACTGCTATTGCAAGAAGCAGGAAAATATTTTTAGTATCTGATTTTGTAAGTGCTTTAAGGCATTAGAATCTGAGGTTTAACTTTGAAAAGAAACCTTTCAAGACTAGATAATATTTTTCTTCAAATTATTATTATTATTTCCCCATTTGAGTTGAGATGCTCTTGTGATTTCATGTTACATTATATAACTTCAGGTCAGGATAAACAACATATAGTTCAGTAAGGTCTCTTGTCTTCTAGGCAGGGCATCCTTTTCCAGTCTGTTTTGCTCCTGTGTGATTTGTGTCTTCCTATCAGCCCTCATTCACACTGTCATTTCTGACCCTGAGCTTTCTACCGAGAGCTACATCAAACACGTGGTTAGAGAACTCGTATCTCCATCTTGGGAATTCAGCAAGGTTAAGATCGTTGCTGCCTCAGCAGGATACTGAGCTTTAAGATTTGTATCTTGATATCTTCAAAGTTGGAGAACTGCTGTTCCTTCATGTAGGTACCCCAGATTATTTTCTGCAGAGTCCTCAGTTCACAGAATATCCAGCCCCCAGTTTCTGCTACGGCTTAGCTGTCAGCATATCACAGCAGTGGTGAAACCACCCTTTGTTAAAATGCACTTAATTTTAAGTTTCAGTTGGTTCATCTCAGCGTGCTGCCTGCTCCCTGTCTCCTTCAGAAACCAGTTGGAGCCTTGAGATTCCGGTTTCTTTCTAAAAGGCTTTGTTAAAATCCTTGCTCTTCTCACTTCTTCCTTTTGCTGCTGCCTTCTGTGCTAGCTGCCACGTCTGAGACGCTGCAGGTGCTCCGGGGGGCTTGTCTGTGCCCTGCCTGTGTGCAGCCGTTCCTGGAGCGCTGTCTGGCAGGGCTTTGCAGCACATCCTCTGTGCATCCGCATCTCAAAACTGCCTCTGAGCTTTGTTTTGGGACACAGACTGCACAGCATCAGGTACTAAAACTCTTGAGTCTGAGAAGCAGCGAGGGATCGGAATGTCATGTTCATTCATTGGCAAGGGAAGGCAGTGTGTCTCTTGGAGGATTTCAACGTACGAACCAGATCTATTTCTGCAGCTGCGGAAGGCAGACTGCAGTCTGCCAGGAAGCCCTGCAGAGGCCCAAGAGGTACCTGAGCCTCGTACCCTGCAGGGCTGTGGGAAGGGCAGGAGCAAATTAAAGCACTTCACGGGACAGTTCTCCTTCCCTTCTCTCTCCTCCTGTCTGGTCCACCTGCAACTTGCACAGAAGATACAGAGGACAATATGATCCACACCAGATCTACACAGGTGGACCTAGGATTTCTGTAGTTGTGCTCTTAGCTGTCCAACTGTAACCAGCGACTGCCCAGTTCCCAGACTTGAGATGCTATGGGATTGACCAGCCTGAGCACAAGCACAGCAGATATGTTTATCCACTCCTGCTTGTGCAGATAGGCCTGGGAAATCCATTGCCTTAAAGGCCCTTTCTGTACTTAGTCTAGCTTGTTAGGCTTTTTAATCTTGTTATACTTATTTATGCATACATTTAGCAGCAGGATGTGAAGACGGCAGCTTTCTTAACGCAATTTCAAAGAATCCCCATGTTTGTTTTAAAATGCATATTGAGGCCCTCTATGTAAAGGTCAAATCCTATTAGAAAGATGCTTTGAGAGAGACTTTGGGTTTCAGACAAAACTGGCAAGACACGGAGAGAGGAAGCGTGTTCTCTCACTGCACACAACATACAGTTATATAAGTTCTCTGTCCTGCAAAGGGCAGATAGGACACTTTTTTTTTTTATTGCTTCCTGAGAAATCAACAAGCCTAGGTTTTTAAATTTCTGGGCTTATGTTATCTATCAAATTAATATTCCTTCTTTAGCCTGTTTTAGTAGTATAAATATAATCTCAATCTCCTCAAATACTGCATCTCTTGGTGAGCTTCTGTGTATCTTTCTTGCACTGTTCAACAATCAAGTGGTTCTAGTATCATTTATTTAGTATTTATATGCATGTAGTTGACTCTGTACAGGTCAAGATAAGTGTTACATGTTGTGTTAAGATCCAGGAGTCAGCTTGAATCTACCAGCTATAAGGTGTCTACCAGATGCCTGCAGAGCACTGGAAAATTAGCAACTGGATTTGTGTTATGTGATGCAGATTATGGAAGGAACCCACTGGCAAAACAATCCATTCTCTTCCTCTCCCATCAGGTTCTTCATTTTTGCTCTACAAGGAACCTTTGGAGCATCTCTAATTCTGAAAGCACAGCAAATAGATAAACTTCCTAAAGGGCAACAGGATCATGAAATCCAGAAATTGAGGTCAAGAAAACAAACTACTTCTGGTGCACCTGTTGCATCACCTACATCTCATGATGACCTTGACCAAAACATCAGCCACTTATGTGTGTCACCATTTTTACATCCAGTGGCAACAGCTCTGTCTCATGGGGACACAGAAAGTCAGGGACTTTCCGCCTCTGAAGTGAATCCTCTCAGAAAAGAGACACCTGAAGAAGGCTACTGTTTCTTTAATAAGTGGGCAGAGGAAGAAATTACTACTGCTGCGGACTCTTCAGCAGGACCTTTCTCTGGCCATTACCTCCTTGTACCCAGCAGGGTAACAACTCCTGGACAGGACAGTGGCAAACTGAGTAAAGATAATGCTAACAGTTTTAACCGGGGAAGCCATCGGCGGTCTGTGAGTGCAGTGACACTCTGAAGGAACATTCGGAAATGGGATCCACAGCCCATGTGGAGAAGAATACCATAGGGAAAATAAAAAGTCTATTTGTACTTAACTGTGATGCTCACCGCAAAAGGAGAGAGAAACGTGTGGAGTAGTGCAATAACATCTCTAATATGCAACTTTTCCTAAGTGCATGTATAGTTTGGGTTTGTCATTACATGACTTCTTGATCTTCCTGGTTTTATCTCATTAGGGGAATGTTACATAAGCATCACACAGTTGCTGAGAAATGTACAATTACTTTCTTTCATCAAGGAATATTTTTCTTTCACAATAATAGGGAATAATTGTACTAGTGATCTTCCAATGTTATTATGCTATTGAGGTAATAGAAAGAGAATCCATTCTATAGTAAGCCAAGCCTTAGAGCAACACATGCCACTCTAGCTTTTACTATAAAAGTTTTTAAAAGAGCTTACTAACATAAAAATTACAGTTCTGCCTAGAAAAAACATTACCTCCTGGTACTAAAGGTATTTGCAGAATAACAGCATCGGAAAGAGACTAAAGAATGTTCTGGTTTTTAATATATGGACTTTATACATATAACAATATCAGGTCTATAGTCTGCTTTCCCTGAACAGTAAGCTCAGCATTTTTATGCAGGCAGCGTTTTGACCTGATACTGTTAAGAAAAGAACAAATGAGTTTATGAAGTAGAAGAATGCAAATACTGAAGTACAAGAACTGACAGGATAACTCAGGGGTAAGTGGAGTCTACTTCTTCATATGTACAAAAGTAGACAGATATAACAAGTCAAATTCAAGAGTTTATGTTCTAGAATTCTAAAGTTGTCCCTGCTTTTTCATCTAGAAGTTCAGTTTCTTCTTTCCATTCTCTATTATTATGTACTGTTGCTGCATTCAATCAAGTCTAAATCATGCTCCTGCCCACAGTTGGTTACATCCAGTAGTTGATGGAGATCTCAATAATGGAGATTTTGACAAGCAATATATGAAGGTTACTAATCACACTGCAGTAAGTACATGTTGTAGAATGACCAAAATATGCATAATACCTTCATCCTTTTCAGTATCTCAGGGCAACAAGATGCAGGGAAAAAAAATCATAAAATGTCACTGTCATCACTACCTATTGCAATGCAATGAAAGGTGACTTTGGTATTTCTTATAGAAATGTTAACTAGTAAGACCATTTCCCAAGTTTTTATTCACATTGTAGGGTGAAATCTTAACTATCTTTTAAATTCAAGCCCTCTGTACTTTTATGAATCTACCACTGGTTCTGATTTAAGTAGGTTTTTAGCCTTTTTTATACATGCTATGTTAATTTAGCTATTTACTACCTATCACAATGTGTGATCTGTTTAATAACCTGTTTAGAAAATACTAATTTAAATTCTGTGTATTATAATAATTACTGTAACTAGAGTCTTCAAGATGTTACTTGAAAGCAACTCAGGCAAAACTGAGTAGCATATCTGCCACTGGGATTGCTGGTAGCCAGAGCAAGAGCACACATAGAACTGCAATCGTTAAAGTATTAATTGTCAGCTGTAAAACAATTCAGAAAGAGACTTTTTTGCATGATGTACAAAATGAAGGGAATTAGGCGTAGCTGAGATTATTGTTAATGGAGTGTGAGATTGCTCAAATGTTTGCTCACTAGCTGGGAATGGACCTTGGGTGACAAGACTTAAGATCAAACCTTTACAATTCACAGCCCTGCTCTTACATTAAATGGTCCATTTCCTTTGAACTTAAAGAAGATGCCAATTTCTTATACAATTTATTACAAAATGTGAAATGTTTTTATAGCAATAAATGTAATATGGTCATGACTTGGTGTGTTGTTGAGAGACAAAAACAGAGGCAGAGGAGTGGATTTCCTATTGTCATCTGTGAGTGGCAGACTCATGTTTTCCGAGGCCACTCCTCTACCTAGTAGCCCGCGCTATAGGAATGCTTATCTTAAAAACTAAGTAACAAATTTATCTGAATGTGCAAGGGCTCTGAGCATATATGGAAAAGGGCCAGACAGATTATGGTTAAGCAAATCTGGAAGACCTGTAGACATTCCTGAATTCAAAGCCAAGAATTAATTTCACATTTTCTCACCACAGCTTCTGCAAAACCGTTCTACTATGTATTTTGCCCTGACAGCTGGGCCTAGGATGAGAAATGGCATATAGTTAAGGGAGGGTCCTTTTAAGAAGGGGAATGAAGGAAGGATTGCTTATGATCTCCAGCAAAATAGCCCCTAAAAGCTCTAGAGTGGTGGAGTCCCTGCTGTGTCAGGGGATGAGAGAAGTGGAAGACAATCCCTCTCTAAGTAGCTTCTAGGCTGTAACCAAAAACAATTACTTCAGTCAAAAGAAAGAAAGAATCCAGATTTGCATGGCTGCCTTAAATAATTCTACAGCTAGACCTGCAATCTGTTAATTCTGTTGTGCGGTAGATAACAAAAAAACGGCCCAATAGATGATTTACCTGGGGAGTTTGCAACATAGAGGAAAAGCTTGCCTGATCCTAGAGGAGAGAGAAAGCTGAAACAAGCAGCAACAAAAGGCAGTGTCAGGCGAGGCCTGGCCTCTGCATCCCAGCTGGCTCCACAGCTTTATAAAGCTCTCCCCTGGTACCCCTCCTCCTGGGTGGCAATGCTACCATCCCTCTCCCAAAGCAGATGCTGCCGTAGTTCAGGACCTACTATTCACCGCTAAACAGTGTGATCTCTTCTATGCTCCTGGGTAAGCAGTGACCATGAACTATCTCGTGTTAAAAAGATGGTGAACAGGGCACTTCCCTTTGATCATGAGGTAAATTAGCTCAGACTATCAATCCGTTTGGGAAGTAGGATCTAGAGTTAAAAAACATTATTTTTTTCCAATGAAGGCAAGCCTACAGTAAGAAAGCAAGCCCTCCAATGAATTTATTTGCAAGAGGGGAAGTGTATTTACTAAATGGGTTATTTAGACCTAACTGGATTTCCAAGATAGCTTGGTTTTATTTCAAGACATATTTAATAATACTGTCAAGATGTAGGTTCCATTAGTTCTAATGTGAACGCTTCACAACAGAACAGGTGTCTCACTTTTTAATGTATCCTCTGGTGATATTCAACATTCCATACACTTGGAGAAAACACTAAAATTCATGGTTCTTTGTGAAATTACTGCATACTTTTTATTTTGATCTATGATATTATTATAATAATGATACTGCATATGCAACAGTGCTTTTGTTGTCCCACAAATGGGGTTCATTTACCTAGTGTGCAAGGAAATATTGCACAGAGTTGAGGTATTTTCAAATTAATTTCATTGATGAGCATGAACGGTTGCCTATCTCAAGACAGCACACCCTTGTCTCAAAAATTCTCACATTTATACACTTAACTACTACATATTCATTTTTATTTTCCTTAATGATTGGTTCTTTCTTCTTTGCCCCTCACGTAAATTAGTGCGCAGACTCTGTCTTCTTCCTTCGTTGTCTTCTTTTGAGTATGTGGTATCATTTGAGTAGGTGGTCAATGAGTTGGTGGTCGCGATGTCCTCCGGTAGGAATTATCTTCTTAGTCTGTCTTGACAGTTCCAAGTGGTTCTTCAAAGTTTATTGACCAGACCACAATCCATTACCTTTTCTTACATAAATATAAAGCTTCATTGTCTAGTAGTTAGTTCCTAAACCCTAAATTGTATCTAGTTATTGTTTCCCTGTTTTAAATATTAACTGATGGGGGCTGTACACAGGACTTTAGCGGCTCCCTGGTTATTTCAATCATATTATACATATTAATTGATAACACTTTGAGCTATACAGAGCTATACCTATGTGACAAACTGAAGGTGGCATCTCATATAGAGGTGAACAGGAGCTGACTTACCAGGTCTGTTGGCTGAGTAACAGATGCAATCCCAGGCTGCTTGCAATGGCCAGTGAAGAGCCATCCGTCATCCTCTCAACAGAGACCAGTTGTTGGGGTGGGGTGGGGGGGTTAATACAAGGTGCAGGAAACGCATGCACATGTCTACTCATTGTTTGTGTCTGTCTTAGCACAGCAAGTTGGAGATGTGGTCTTTGACAGTTATAGCTGATTATCTGCTTGATATCAGCAATAACTGTTCGGGCTAAAATCCAGAATTATTCGGGTGGGATAGAGGGAGGAATCCAGTTTGTTCTCTTTTCTTATATATCTCAGAAATGCAAAACCAGGTTTTAAACTATATAGAGATAGGTATGCATTGTGGTCCAGCACAGAAACCGCTTTTCTCAAGGGTGAATTGCGTATATTTTGCCACTTTGTTGGCTGATGCTGCAATGTTTAATTCATTTGTTTGATTGCCATTTGAGGTGGTGTGCGAGTACAGAGCTATTTGCCTTAGGAGTAAGGTGACTGCAGGCAGGATGTGGCATGATTAGGTACTTGTAAGCAGCACTGATAAGTAAAAATATAAACGCGGAGACAAGAGACTCTTGAAGATAATGATCACAGAGGGTGGGATTTAGAGAGCTGACCAAATAACACTGAAGATCTATAAAGTACTTTTGACATTGCCGGTGACTGGAACTTGCTGCAGTTATCAGTACATGAGAAAACTGTGAAAAGAACTTGCTGCCCGGCTCTTTAATGTAACACCTGATTATTCTCAGCTACATAAACAAGACTGAGATTGAATAGAGTCTGAATCATTATTTTTCCAAAAATATCAGAGGGGTAGCCATCTGTTGCCTGAAGTCATTGCAGGCGATGGTTATTTATCCACCATCCCCAGTGCAGCTACTGAAGTAGGCTCCCACCTCCAGGCATACTTTGCAGATTTCTTCCCGTGTTAGTGCCAAAAGAACTTGTGTGGTTATTGTGTTCTTCAACAGGAGAGCAGAGCTCTATAAATTATCGTCATTGTAACTAAAAGGTCAATTCTTGGCTCCACAGAAACTGAATTTTGACCTTGACTTCATAGAAACCAAGTCATTAGCTGTAAAAAACGAGTAAAGTATGCGTCCATGTATGTTCTCAGTTAAGTATGGAGGACTGAAGAATGGCCCCACACTTGTAGTAGGCTAAAATGATTTTCTTTTAATCTTGTTTTGAGAGGAGATAATGCTGTAAAGATTCAAATATGATTTCTCAAAAATTTTGAACATATATAAATTATGGGAATCTGTTCTTAAGATCCTTTGCTCCTTTTCATAATCTTCAGTTTCACAGTAAGGAGGTAATATAGTCCAGAGACATCAAAGAGCCAGAATTGTGCTTGCAGCTATTAGCTCTCAGATGATAAAAAACCCAAAGCTAAAATTTACAGTCCAAAGTAATCTAACTCTCCAGCACCTTTCAATAAAGAAGTCCAAGTACACACCAAATAAATATTTTAATTCCTAATACTGATTTGGAAGGCAGCTTATTTAAAAGGAATATTCTGGCACCAAGCGTGCATTTGACTTGCGTTCATTTAAAATTTAGACTGATTTGCACTTTCTTGAGATTACTTCACATAACTGGTTATTTGTGATATATCATAGTTTCACAGAAATGTAAGACAGTAAAGCATCTCAAGGGAGAATCTGATCTCTTTGCAGTAAGGAGTTACAGACGATCCACATCAGCTATTTGTCTACCCAACTCTTTATTAATAAACAAAAAACAAAGAAAAAAAAAACCTGCAAGAAGTGAGACTACCACTACAGTGGGGCTTGCTTGATGAGAACCTGCTTACTGGACTTGTGAAGATTCATCCACCATCCACCATAGAAATAAAGCTTTTCTTTATGTTTACTCTATAGAAATATATCACAATAATGGTAGGGATTCAGAGCAAGCTTATTTGTTGTGATAAATGACAAGACTTCCATGGTGTTCAAAGCATTATCACAATCCATTTCATACCTCATCTGTTATTATAAGCATAAAATGTGCAAATGTTCTCCACCGCTGTAAATGTCAGCATGCTGGGGGCAAATGCTTTGATTTTCTATCAGCAAATAATGTTAAATTATATAGTGTTTAATCACGCTTAGTGCAAGGGATGAACTTTAAAGAGTTTGTTTCAAATCATTCCATCTTCAGTTCTTCTGGAAATGGACATCATCATTTCTAAAATCCTGAAGATAACTTCCCCAGCTTGGAGGCTTCATGATGGTTCAAGGCTGATGGTAGAACGCTGAAATACAAAACCGTTTAGACATCAAAATTATTTTGATTGAGGCAATCAGGTATTTGAGCATAGAATTTGAAAGTTAACTTTGAAAATCAGAACCCTCATATAAAATAATTCTGGCATCTTTTAGGACAGTGAAGTTATTTACATTTATAGAAGAGTCTACATTACCTGGTATGACACAACCTCAAAACTGTTAACTTCTAAATAAAGCAGTTGCATTTACCAGACCAGATTGTAAGTGGTTGGAAGGTAGGAGTGCTCCGCTGGAGTAACTGGAGGTCTGTGGCTTTATATGTGTGGAGAATCTCACCTACACTCTCCACCTGCTCTTTCTGAAAGGAAAAGTGCAGGTAAAGGTATGGATGCAATACATGGAGGACACTTTTACAGGGGGTAAGAGAATATACATCTTCAAATCCCAACGACGTAGTAAAAGGTAATACTGCTAGTATCTTAGCAACCAGAGAAACTAAAAGACAAGCTGTACAGGGAAATCAGCTATAGCCTGTCTTTAAGAGCTCTCTCTGGTTTATATTTATTATGTGTTTCTGAAACTGGATTTTTAATCACAGCATTTGAAAATACAGAATTTTTTGTTGGAGGGCTTCATCATTTTTGGTTTCTGCTGAGGGGAGCTACATTTAAATATTTGGATCAGTAATCACTAATTTATTAAAGCAATTTCATTAGCACATACTAGACTTGAAGGGCAGGTTAGAAGAGACAGTAGAATTCTCTTGTGAAAGGAGGGGTAGGTGCTGTGCTGGAGGGAGTGCCCTGCCACCCTCTGGGGTCAATGGCAAAGCCTCTACTGAATTCAACGGCATAGAGACAGGTCCTGCATGTACTAAGAAACAGGAAAGTCTTTGATATTTTTTATTTTTTCCCAATTAAATAGGCTTCATCATTTTCACTACAGTCTAGATTTTCTGGATTTCTGTATCACCCCCAGTATATAGAAATTGATAATTTTTTTCTAAATCAGCTGAAATAGAAACATGTACTTCATAGCAGTCATGTGGCTTATGGCAAAAGTTTTTTATCATGATGCAGAATTAATATGAGATCAGTTCATTTTCAAAACGTCAGCTTTCCGTACAATGCTTTTGCTATAAAAATGCAGAAATCTTGAAGCAAAATGGAATTTGCAGAGTTAGTAAAATACTAGGATAATAGATGCAGATAAATGTCAGTGCATCAAAGCTCCATATTCACTTTGTTGCTCTTCTATTGTAAGACTTTCAGCACCTATTGCTTGCTATTATTCCTATCATCATTAACCTTCATGATAATGACCACAAACATCAAAAGTTTGGAAACTATTTCATTGAAAGTATGTCCTTAGATATGCTCTATTTGTTACATGTAATAATGTTTTATTCTCATACTGGAAAGTTACAATCACCTAAAAAAAAGGCAGGAAATAGGTTAAAGTGCAAATTAGTTGTGTTTGATAAAATGCAGATAGTCAAAGTCAACGGTTTACGGGCAAACCTCTGTTTTGCAACTTACTTAGATATGCTGTTCAGTGGTAAATGAAAATCCTTTTAAAGCTTGATAAAGGATAGGAAATTATTCAGAATCCCCTAAATGCTCACATTCAAGAAATATTTTGTCTTCTTAATACTGTTTATATATCTCTAATCCATTGTCAGTATCAAAAAGATGTTTCAGCTCACAAAAGGCAAAGCAGAGAATTTATTGTAAAAATATTTATTAGCTTGTGTATAGTTCTTTCTTTGTTAAGACACTAATAGTTCAACTCTGCTAAATAATAAGATATTTGGGAAGAGGAAAGTGAACAATTCGCCTGTATTTCTGAAAAAGAAACTGTATATAAGTGGTTTCAAACAACTTTCAGTAAGACTTAAGCTCTATGTATTGAAACTATCTGCCTTTCACCAACAGTAAGGTCTTACAGGTCTTGTTATTTACTGAACATCCATCCTTCTCCAGGCCTTTCGGGGCCTTTTTTTTGTTACCTGACTTGGAGCTGACTCAAGGGCATTTTTAATTAGCATCCTGAGGTTAAGAAGTCACTTGCTGGCTACCCAGGCTTTCCTGAGCCAGCCCCGAGGGATGCTCTTCCCTCAGCGCAGAGCTCCCAGGGTCAGAGAGATGCAGGTGCCAGTAGCAAAATGGATAATGTGCTGCTAAAACAAAAAGAAACCAGACTTTGGGCAGTGTGTATTTTTCTAGACCTAACTGTGGAACAGATGGCTTAATAGTCTTTTCTTCTGCAACAGCATTCTTAAACAAAACCAACATACGTAAATACCCTAAACCAACCGGGGTGAGGCTGCCTCGCCAGCTGACGTCCCCCGAGGTGGTCTGGCCCTGAGGAAAATAAACACGCTGCTTCAGGGTTCATCGGTTGCAGGTGCCGTTCAGTGACTCTGGCAGAGCTAGATACCTTCCAGGAGGCGGGGAGCAGTCTTTCTGTGGTTGCTCTCCCAGTCTGTAAGCGGAAATAATACTCCTTTGCCCTACCTGGCACAAGTGATATGAGAACAAGCATGCTTTAAGTCATCGGTGGCTGGGATGCTGGCAGTCAGAAGAGGGCAGGAAAGTTGGTGCCAAATGTAGAGAGAACCAGATCAGATTCATCAGGAGAAATCTCTGCTATTGTATGGTGGTTCCTTGCAACCTTATGGGAACAGCAATTATTTCAAAGGGAGATCTGAACAGATTCACAAAGTGCAAGTTTTAAACATCATTAATTTCAATACTTAACACCTCAGAAGATAAACTGGAATTATCCTCTTGCGCAAGTACAAATATTGATCATCACTGCTTCGTGTCCTGCCAGTCTAGCAGCTGACATCCATGGCATTCAAATTCCTTTAAGTCTTGCCAGTCAATATTAACGAGACACTAAATACTCAGACTGCGCCTGTCCATTAGAGTAAATTGACTAGTTTATTGTCTTCATGGTCTTTTGAAGAGTGATAAGCACCAGCTTTGAACAACTTCTTGGAGAAGATTTCTTGATTATAGCTTTTGAATCCGTTCTGGGAGGTGGCTGACAGCTGTCCTTTCTGGCTTGGAAACAGTCAAATTAGACTGACTGCTAATGGATGATGCTACTCGGAGAAAAAGCTTATGTGATGTGATAGCATATGATGCCTCGATCCTTTATTTGAACTGTAAGGCAAAGATCGTCAGGAGACATTAGTAGGAGAGATAAGTGATGTGTTAATACCTGGAGGTTACCTACCGTTAATAGCAGAGTGAGCTGCTTAGTATTACCCGAGATGTTCTTAATGGACAAGACAAAAGGTCTCATTTAAAATAATTCTCCCGAGTTTCCACTCAGGGCAACAGGCAAGTAAGCAAGGGGGGTAATTCAAACTAGCGTGCTGATTTGGCACTCCTGCCGATGCTACTCTCTCTTCCAGGGAAACTGTGAAGAGTCCTGGTTTTCAGGTATTAAGTAGCGAGCCTTTGGGGTGAGAATCTCAGTCCTGTCATGCAAGGTACTAAAGGTCTTTTTCTTCTGGGATCGGCTATGAAAGGAGATGACCATTAATTGAGGATTCGAACTGTGAAATACTGAGAAATATTCCCCATCTATTTTAGTACTATCCATGTGCCTTTTCTTTTTTTTTTTCTTCAGCAAGAATGACTTTCTGCAGACTTCTGCTGCACCTGAAAACACAGATTTTTACCTGCTCACCTACACTGGGAACAATCCCAAGCTTTCCAGAAAGGGAATTCTTATAAGGCAGCCAGACGGGCAGCAGCAGTGTTACAAAGGGTTTCATCTGGGCTTTTGTGCTTTTATTTTTATATATATATATATATATATATAAAGAATAGATAGAAAAGAAATGACTGCATAAGGAGGTTTGATATCCCTAAATAAATGTGAGGTAAGACATGCTGAGCCCACAGCACAGTTTCTCTGGACTCACACTCGGCCACAATCTTCTTCGTGAGCGCTGAGAGCACCCTGCTGCTTCCCGAGCCAGAACCTGCTGGAGGGGAGGGAAAGAGAGGTAGAAACTTCAAAGATGAGCTCGCAGTGGCCATAAACAAGGCATCCTTGTTTGTGAATGTAGGCCCGTCTCAGAGGGAAAAAAGCTACCAAGTTTTGCACCTTGTTCTCAGTTTTTACAGATTTCTCTTTCTGGGTCACTGTTCCTTGCACGGATGCAGCCCAGCTTTATATAAGCTTTGTGAAATGAGGTCTCTCCTCATTAATTTTTCACTTGCAATCCCCATCCATTTCTTTTCCTTTGCCTTCTGATTCTTCTGCTTGGATGTTTTCCTTCTGCTTCTTATTTCTGAAGGAGGTATCTAGACATGAAAAGCAATAACAGAACAGAGCTGTGCTAATTAGCAGCTGCTTTAAGCTATTGTTTACCCTGCACAGGAACACATCTCGAATCAATGCCAATTCGGATCACAAAAATGTTGCTAGAGCGAGCCAGGCCAAAGCCTTGAAAGCCCATTGACAGCCCCTTTTCAAACTCACAATTTTGCTGCAGATGAACCCCACTGAGACATTTGCCAGCTCCATAGGTTCCTGCCTGCAGGGAAATTCTAAGAAACACATTTCTCATGGATTTCATGTAAGTGGAACACCTTGTGACCACTCTGAGTCAATGTAGCATCCTCACTATTTCAAAACAGGGAAGAAAGAAATCAGGAAATGCTTGTTTTAAGAAAAAGAAGAAAAAAAAAAAAAAAGAAAAAAAAAAGGAAAGAAGCAAAATTATGTGAAAAAAATAAAAGGGTGTTTGCCCTTATCACCCTTTTCCCTGCCCTAAAGCTCTAATATTAGCTATTATGGTTCCAGCTACTGGGAAGGAGCCAGAAAAAAATATGCCTGTTCTGATTAAGGACCCATATTGTCAGAATTGACCCCTCTGTCCTGGGTTCACAAGCACATACGTACACACATATGTTTCTCTTTTGTATGCAGGCCCTTGGCTCCACTGTACGTGTGGGGTTTTAACTAATCTTCCTGAATGTGAGTGTTACAAAGACGATGCGCTCTTCAGATCAGCTGTACTCCATTTCAGTGCAGGCAGGAAAACAAGGAATTAGCTACATCTTCAATAAATGCAGTTCAAGTTAGAAGTTTTGAAAATTTTTTTTTGGATCAGCTATGAATATCGTTGCTCATGCAAATATATGAATTTGTTCTGATTTCCGTGAAAACAACATGGAAGGATTTGCATTGACTTTATGAACTAGTTTAGTTATGAACTAAATCATAACTGGTGAAGAGTATAATTTGAGCTTGCTTGCAGTTCATAACAAACCTACAATGATTTGCAAAAAAAAAAAAGCCTCTATCAAAATGAAAGCAGGATGTTTGGCTGAAGTCACTGCATCAACATTACAAGCTCTCATTTGTTCATCAGACTGAGGTATGACAGTGTCACCTAGCAACTTTTTAAGGGCATTCAGACTTGACAGTGCTGAACTCTATAGAAAAGCCTATAAATAAATTAATTTACAAATTAATACTTTTTATTAGTGTCAAAAACATCACATTTGACATTAAAAAATTAACACTGTACAGGAGGAAAGGAACCAAAACATAATTTTCATCCTGGCAGTTATGTAGTGGGAGGATTTAAACTAAGTAATCATGAAATACTGTAACCTTGGGAAGCAAAGGTGTGCACTTCCAATATCCCTGCTTTGAAATATATATATGCATACCCATAAGATTTATATACATATATGTATGAATGTATCTATGTATATTATTTTAGATATAAGTTCCATGTTTTTCCAGGTACTTATGTTAACAAAGAGAAAGATTAATCTGTTAAATTTTGCCCATACTATTTAATACCTCCTAGTACGTACAATTCCTAATTCTTCAGTAAGTTCATAACCTCCCCTGCTCTGCCAGCCCACCTGAAGATCGAGGCATGGAGCACCATGCTGGTCTGTAGTAACTTCCCTTTGAATTGCTGCTGCCAGAATGGAGCAGATAATTCTCTGTCTAGGGAACAGCTTAGGCAAAATTAACAGACATGATGGTCAGCAAAACTTAGGCTGATTTTGGCTGATGGGTCAGCTGTGGTAAGGATCATGTCAACCACCCAGTCTCTTTGGTCTGTGGATTAAAATTAGGAAAAAGCAGAATTAATAAAAGCTAAATTAGGCCTAGTAATCTGTAAGGGGGAGTCTCGAGTAGTCCAACGTCAGAGAGGCAGGTGTAGGCCTGCCTCTGCGCAGCTGGGAAGAGAAAGTGTCCCTTGCGGTGATTTGCTGGGTTGGATTTGAATTATTAAAAGCTTTCACAGAAGAAAAGAAATTTAGACAGGGAACTTTCCTGAGAATTATCAGACATGTAATGCATCAGTGCATTTGCTAAAAGTAAGGGAAACAGAAGTTGCAAATATTCTGGAAAAAGAGACAAGTGGGTACCTACTGCATTGCATTGTCTGCCTATTTGTGATATTTTCTCTTTACCTACACGGCCTCTGTGGGTGAATTAGTTGGTCCCTGCATGTGTGCTCACCTCTGGCTGTTTCCCAGTTTACACTTCCAGCTGTTCATCACCCTCCAGGTCACACAAAGGGACTTCGCCAAGGCGGGGGAAAGAGTAGGTGCTAACGGGATCTGCCTGCAGACTTGTCTGAACAGGCTAATCCAAAATAGATCTAAGAAGCTTAACAGGGCTTTAAATCAAACCTGAGCCTGGAAAAGAGGAATCACTTTGAGTGTTTAAAAAAAAAAATAAATACTTTAATAGTGGAGAGAGTGGAAAAAATGCTTTACAGGAATTCATTAATGGCTCTACCCCAAAACCTTTCCTTTCTGCTTTCCTCCTGTCTCCTGTGACCTTTGGGCTTAACCTGCATTAAAACTGAGAATCGGCAGGTTGGAATACCTGGCTGCTCGAAAGCAGCACAGCTCCTCTGGGCTCAGCAGGACCAATCATTCTTACCCTGTGCGTGATACCTCTGCTGCCTTTCATTTTCTTTCACAAGCATACCTCAAATTTGATAAAGGGGCAAACAGCTCCCGCACACTCCCTTCCCTGGCGTGGCGCTGGTTAGTGGGTGGAGAGGGGGAAGTTTAGCCAGGCAGGGCAGCCTGCTGCCTGCCTACGCACCAACAGCCAGACAAGCGTCAGAGCTTTATTTCTGTTAGATTTAATTTCTCGATCCTCGTGGCTATCTTATTTGTACATCGAAGGACCGGGGTAGGTGTTGCTGACTATTTTGGCACCAACCTACTTCTTTTCCATACATTGATAAACACAGGTCCCAGTCGCACTCTTCTTTCCCTTCCCACCTGAGTGTCAGAGGAAAAGGTTCCCAATTGCCTGGACAAAGTTGCCAGTGGCAGCAGCCAGAAAGTCTAGCCATGAGGCTTTCTTCTGCTTCTGGGAGGACTCTGATTTCCTCAGCTTCCAAGAAAACCGATGGCAGCTGGATGACCCAGGAGCCTGGCTGGCAGTCAGGTCCAGGCTGCTCGGCGGGCGAGTGGATGGGCATGAGTGGGTGGTTGCCTTTGGTGCCCACTGACCCAGGACAAACAGACATTTTGTTAAACGTCATTGGCACAGCTAGTCCTCTTTCAGCAACCTGAAATAAATTTCAGATTTCGTGATATCTGCTTCAGCATTCAGGTGCTCATGGTGCTGGGTTCATCCTGCTCATGCAGGGATGAGAGCATCTCACCCATGTCCTGCTCTGCACAGCCCCACAGAGCCTGAGGACCAGAAGAAACAAGCAAGAAAAAGAAAGGACAGACTGAGGAGCTGATTCCTCAGCAGGAGAACAACACGCTGTGTTTTGCAGCATAGTCAGTGGGACGTGGTACTCTGATGTGCCCGGGAAGGTAAGCATGGGCTACGTTGAATGGAACTGGGAGAGCGAGCCCAAGCTCGTGGCAGGACTTTTACAGAGCAAGCTGCCTCCGGCAGCAGCTTGAGGAATCACAAAAAAAGCCACTGACTTCTGACACCCAGGCCTGCTCTGTGGGGGCAACACGGCTTTGTGCATGTTTGTAAACCCACCGGGCTGCCCCGTGGTTCCTCCCCACCACAGGAAGGGACGGTGGGATCAGACTTGTAGGGTAGCAGATTTTACTCCCAGATTCACTCAACAAACATATTTGAAGATACCAATTATTCCTGGAGTGTTATATCATTTTCATTTCTATTTTTGTCAATCTTTCTTACCGCAGCCAAGCGATGAGCAGAGCTGAGATAGCACATTCAGCACAGAGCTGCAGGTTTGCAGGGCACACCGAATGCCGACACTCCTGCGTGCCAGGCCTGCAAAGTGGGGCGAGGGTGGCAGTGTCTAGGGGGTGTCTAGTGCAAGATAAAAGCACTGTTACTACCACAGTCATTAAATAGAATTTTTTTCCCTTAAGAGCACATATTATATGCCACAAAGTCTGACACCAATGTATACACATCTGTTTATGCTGCAAAGTTCCCGTAGCTTCATGAAACAAAAGTTTCATTGAGCAATTTCCTTCTTACTCTGGCTATTTAACAAACATATATAATGACTTACGGTAATTAAAAACTATCTAATTCTGGCATTGCTGTAGCCAGTCAGAACATTTCCTAATCCACAGGCTAGGATGAAACCAAACCAGATCAGAGAGGCAATTCATGCTCACCATGATGCTTTCCCTCTCCCCGTTGTGTCCTCGGTTCCTTTCCGGACACGGGATACTTTTCATGAGAGAGAATGAGCAACTCGTTTTGTCTTAAAGTCACCAAGCAATGCAGATTGCAGTGCAAAGAACTGAACAGCAAAAGCCTTGCTGCTTCAAAACAGAGTGCAATGAAAGGTAAAGTGAAAATCCACCCCCCCACACACCGATAACTGGTCCCCGTAGGCATCGAGGTTTTTCTGTTATCTTTTTTTTGCTCTCTGTAGGTGGGAGCAGCCTGGGACTGAGCAGAGGGCACCAGAACAAAGTGGTTTGCGACAGACAGCAGTGGAGGGCTCCCCTTGGGATTGCAAAGAGCGTAACACAGGATCCAGCAAAAGAAACAGTGAAAAACATAGTTTATTTGACTTTTTTTTCTGACAAACTAATTAATCACTGAGGGAATCTCTCTGTATGGCATTTGATCTGGCTTTCCAGAGTTTTCGGTTCCACCTTCCATCTGTAATAGAAACTCTCTCTGCCTTTTTTTTTTTTAAAGTAAGCTTTCTCTTTCTCACTTCACCCTATCTTTCACTGACACAATAAAGTAAATTTTTCTACTTTTTTTATCATTACATTTCTCCACAGCTACTGGAGAAAAGCAGTGTTGAAGCGAAGTTATAACCCCAATGGAAGTTTGGCTTTCTTCATCAGAGGGTGGTTCCCATTTAGGAGACAAACGGCTTCATTTCAGAGGAAAAGACTTTGATTTGTTGTATAAACACTTTGCAACCCCTAGGCTGAAGAGGTGATGAGCTCCAGTTTAATATCTTCTCTCATGGTTATGTCATAGCACCAGGTACTTGTGTTTCATCTCATTCATAGAAGAAAAGCAGCAAGTGTGCAGAGAAAATACAGCATTGATAAAACAATTGTTGGTGGGTGGGAAACAAGCAGGAACACCCTGCGCTGTGCCTAGCTGAAGGCACCTCTTGTGGGCTGATGTGCACCAACCGAGCGGTGGGAACGGAGATGTCCGGAAGGCAAAGCAAGCCCGACATGCCTTCATCTCCAGGCGTTGTGTGCACAACAGCAACAGAATATCAGTTTCTGTTCTAAATGGCTAAAAACTCTTTGTATTAATCAAATCAATGCAAATTATGTAATTTAGATGACTGGCAGCTGTAATGGGCTGTATGAAGATACTCTGCCAGCTTAAGTAGAATTGGGAACGCAATCAACTCTCAGAGCTGAAGAAACAGCTCACAGCTGAGGTTAAAAGCACAGATGCAAGGCAAACCCCCGTTGAGAATCTCGGGGTGGGGGGCATTAATGGGTCTTTCCAAAAGAGACCTGCTTTTCATGTGTCCCTACTTCTATTCGCTAAAAGCAGGGCTGTACTTGTAGGCATCTAGTGGCTCAGATCAATTCACGATCCCTGATAAACTTGGCTGCAGTGGTGGAAAAGGCTACTCCCTTATACCCCAGCTAAATCCATCACCTATGATTAAGCATATATGGTCCGAAGTATCCTGCCTGCAACCTTATTCACAGCGTGTTTGTGAACATGCTGACATTGCATTTCCATCCGGAGTTACTGATGCTGGGCTGGAGCTGCAGTCAGGTAGCACAGCGGCAGAGGAGATTCATCCGTGAAATTCCCAAGAGAAGGAGTTTCTCCTCGCAGCTATTCCTGCTCTTAGAGGTGCTCCTGTTTGATCCACCTCTGGGCAAAGACACACAGGCTGATTTAATTTGCCAATGACGACAATATCAAGGTCATCCTTTGACTGTGACTTGAAATGGGCTAGGTACTCCTTAGGCTATTTATAACCTACACAGAGGTATTCCTCTGCTTAATCAGTCTCCTGAGGCCATGAGTCACACCGCGGATGGGTTGAGCTCCTACCAGACGCCAGAGGATGAGCAGTTATTCTGGCTCCCGTGCCTTTCCACCTTCCTGCCCGTGTGCCTTGAGGCACAGGACTAAAGGTCTTCTGGAAGCACTGCACCTCCCAGGAGGGTGCAGCCACCACGGGGTTTTAACAGTGGGACAGAAGGAAGTGGAGGGGAGTGTTTGAGGCATTGGCTGATGTGGGAGATGAGGGACTGAATGAGACACCAGCTCAAAAGAAAGATGAATACAGCTGTCTGCTGTGAGCAATCCTTTTTGTCCTTGCAGAGAGGACTCCCACTGTGCTCTGTGTTAGGTAACTCCTGGGGATGAAAAGCTGTGGGAAAATAGTATCTTATGCCAGAGAAGAATTACTTCTTTAGCCACTGTCCTCACCATGAAACATAAGGTGCAGAGATGAAGTCTGTTCCCTGTGCCACTCAGGGCAGTGACTACGATACCCTCAGTTCTCATTTCACTCAAATCTTGTTAATTGAAGGACCATCCATGGGACGCTTCTCCAATTCTAACATCCTAATATTAAGTTCAGCTGAAGCATCAGCCTGTATTTTGCAGACCTCATATACGGTGAAAGGACACACACCCCCAGCTGACCCCATAGCAGTTTCCCTGTGGTTCCGTAAAGGACTAAGAAAAACACTTTAGAGACAAGAAATTGTGTTGAGTTCTCTTACTCCAAGTTAGATTAGCATTTTAACATTGTTTAATTAGATAGTTGCAGGGGTTTTGTATACCAGCTTATAATGTTGGGAAAGTGTATTTTACATTTCACATACAAATAATAAATTGTGCAACACAGATGTTGCCACTAATTGTAATATTTTAAGTGAAGAGGAAAGCATTCTGCTTAGCTTTTACTGAGGTTTATTCCAAGTAGACACAAAAATAAAAATGTGCTTGTCTTTCATGTAAATACCATCTGCAGTATGTTTCTATACCACAACCCAGTGCAAAGCATACCTGCAGCCTGCTATGCTCCTGCGTTATCTTCTTTATGGCGGAAAGCCTGTCGGTACAGAGAAGGTAAATCGGCAGCAATGGTTGTATTGCAGCGTGGCTCTGACATGAAGCATGGCCCCAGCCTGTTTCAGGGGACCTCCCAGACGTGTTTCAGGCTAGAGGTGCCCTTGGCCTGATAGCAGCAGCGCACAGCAACTGTCTGCCTGTAGCCCCGTCTGTATGTCACCCCGCACTGTGGGACAAGCGGTGAGACTGGCACACCGCGGGCCAGAGGAGGAACTGTATCATGACTTGCTGAGCCATGGATACACAAGTTTTATCATTATTTGAGTGGCGTGAAAGCAGTAAACACTGCAGGAAGCAAGCCAAAAGCACCCATTTCCTCTTTACAGCTAGCCTCAATCAACATGCTGCACAACCATGGAGTTTCTTCCTTTTGTAAAAAATAGAAACCCAAGAGAAATAACCCCTAATACTGGCTAATTTATTCTCCCATTCCTGTTTTGTGTTTTCAAAGCACAAAAGATACCAATGTAAATGCCTAACGCCTGAGGAATCAGGCCACACTTGTCACTGGTTACAATTTGCATATACAAGTTTACTTCCAGCAGCAGGGTTACAATGCACGTAAAATAAGAGGCTTAGTTCCATGTCAGACCGTTGCTAGAGTTATTTATGCCCTGGGACCAGTGGCCGGCAGACAGGCATCACTGTTGGGAGGAGGGTGAGCCAGCTCCCACACATTCCTGGCATCGGGTATTCTCATTACCAGAAGCCTTTAAGCTCAGTCCAAGGGCAGAAAAGCAGGACACGCTGCGTGCGTGGCAGCTGAAGAGCCCCTCAGTCGAAGAGGGTGGGACTTCCCCCCTTTCAATGTGGCAGTTTAAGCCTCTCAGAAACATCTAGTCCAAAAGATGTTGCTGCAGTACAACCCCCGGCAGCTTTGCAGGCTGAGTTTCTGCACTTACGCAATTCCCCCTCACCCTCACCAGCTAGCACTGACGCCCTCCTCTTTGGGTTAATGTGACTTGTATTTATCAAAAGTAAAACTGCTGCAAAGGAGCCCCCTCAACTCCCCCCACCTCCTTTGCAATGCAACAGGAAACCAAAGAATAATAAAATTACTGGGTTTTTTAATGGGGAATTTTACATCTAAACCCTTGAATCCACTATTCCTTCCAGATTAATTTTAAAAACGTACCCAAAGCCAAAAAGGCTAAAGCTATGCCTGAAGCCACCTTCAGCTGGTGACAGACCAATGGGCTCTGTGTTCCTGCACGTGAACATCAGACGCTATGGGGAAGGCAGGTGTGCGGCTGTCATCATATCCTTTTATTGCAGTTGTAGTATTGGTTCATCTCTAAATCAAGCAGAATCGAAATCTGGAAATATATATATTAAAAAAATGTTTATTTCATCTTTTGCTTTCTTTTATCCTTAGTTCTTGTTCTTGGGGAACAAGAGGGAAGAAAGGGAGGAACTTATTAACTAAAGGGCTTGCTGTGCTCACACACTGAGTCAATCATTTTAATCTGTTTTAATCAGCTGCCTCTGAAATCTTGGGGGTGGTTGCAGTGCTCGGGATCACTGAGCTCGCACTCAGTGTGGCTGAGGCTCACGCGGAGGTCTCGCCTCCCCGGGTCCCCCACCTCCGAGACGCGGGCGGCCGCGTGCCAAGCCCGAGCCCCCGGACCAGCCCCAGCGCGGGTGTGAGGTCCCACGCGTGGAGCCGCTTGCTCTGCTGCCGAGCTCCAGCCTTCAGTGCCACTCACCCAGCATCAGCTTCTCCTGGAAGGTCAGCCCTCCTGAATTCCCAGGCGGTGACCTGCACACAAAATAATTAGCTGACAGACACTTTCTTTTTCTTTTGAAGAAATCTCAGAGTATTCTAGGTAGCCCTACTTTTCTCATCTTATTAATTTTTGCTCTGGTTAAATGAAAGCTGATAAAATAGAAACTGCTGTAAGACCCAGAGAAAATTAGGTTATGTAACCTCTTTTTTATTTATTTAGCGTGATATCAAAGTTGTTTCTTATCATTCTTCAGGTACATTGTGCTCAGGAATAAATTAAACTGTCTATTCAACAAAGAGGAGCTGCTTTTCCTACTGCTAATTTTCTCTCTCTTTCTCAATTCTCACTCTATTATTAGGGAAAAAAATAACAAGCTTAGCCGAAGCCAGAAGAGCCCTTCCAGCTTTGCGCATTCACACCGTGCGATTACCTCGCATAATCCAAGTGGTCCATCTATCGGCCTCCGGCAGATACGACAAGCGGCAAAGTCAAAAGTACAATGATGTTTTTCTTTACATAATTACTTGCTGATGTTGACAAATGGAGTGACAGCTGTGCCCTTTTTAGGGCAAGATTTGTGCAGAAATCAAAGTCACATAAATAATTTCCCTGGGTGGTTTTTTTCCCTTCTCCTCTTCCCGCTCTGAGCCCACGGTCCCGGCCGTGTGCCGAGCTGCCGGCGAGCGGCCACGCTGGCGGGAGCTGCAGATGGGCCCCTCTCCCCCGGGTGCCGAACCCCGCTCCCGATGCTTTCTGCCGTGCCTTGAATTGCTTCCACTGCAAAGTGGACTTGGGTTTTTAGAAACTGTGATGGGAAGAGCCAGCAGAGACCTCTACACCCCCAAAACTGAGAGGGGGCAAGGAAGGAGGAGGAGGGGGAGGGTAGCTGGAGACAGAGCTAACTCTCAGCAAATACAGCGGGGCCGTAGGGTTCAGTGGGTTACGGCCCCTTCCAGATTTACCTCTTGGAACGCCGAGCCCAGCAGGGTGAGTAGCATCCAGCCACCTCTGGCTGTCATTTGCAGGCAAAGCTCACTGCTCCCACGGGGCTGGATCTCTACTGGAAGCATCCAGCAAGGTGAAACAGGTACCAGCGGGGAGCGGGGTACGGCCGAAAGGTCACCTCGCTGCTCTTCCCCGGGGCCGCAAGCCGAGCGGTCTGCCCTCCCTGCCCCACTTCTCCTTGTCCCTCTGCACCCCGCAGCCAGGGGTGACTGGTGCACAAGACCGCTGTCGGTCCTCCCACCGACAAAAAAAGTCGTGGGACTTTTTTGTACAAAAGTACAAAAAAACCCAAAACAAAACAAAACAAAAAACCTAAGAAAAATCCACCTCTGCTCCTTAAAGAGTTCACGGTCAGTGAGGCAGGTCTTCCAGAACTCATGTTGTCTTTCTGGGGATGGCAGTGGTATGGGTGAAGGTCACTTGCTCAAGGTCACCAACCCAGCGGTTACAACCATTACAAATCTAATGTAATTCTACCTACCTCTTCTGGAGTCATTTTATTGCTCCATTTTGCCCAGAGGGCAGGGAGAGCAACAGTGTCTTGAGTCACCCACGCAGGCACGATGAGGAGCCGGGGCTCCCTAGGGGCAGGTTGCTGGGTCATACTGGTTCCTGACCACACAAGGATGAGTGATGCCCACAATTTTGGTTAACACCAAAGAGTACCACAAAGCATGTAAATCAGAGAGAGAAGGGGCATCCGGGTGTATGCGCACATCCGTGTGCATGTACACATGGCGGGGGGGTCCTCTCCCTGTGCATGCTGCGAAGGGCAGGACAGCGTAAGTAGGTCTATCCCATGACATTGCACTGCAAATATGTGTTAAACTAACCAATCAGAACCTGACCCAGCAAACAGATGAGCAATTCCTGAAAGGTGCCAAGGTTCAGCTCCTGTGCTAATACTTTGTCCATGTTAATCTCAATTAGGCAGAAAAGTCTATACTTATTAAAATCGTCAGCTTTCTATTTATTTTATATGTGTAAGGGCAAGAAAGAAGTCAAGCAAATGTGTGGGTTAGGCTGCTGAGGCAAAGCACGAAGTACACAGGGACAAAAGCCTTTTTGTCTTTTTTTTTTTTTTTTTTTTTTTAAAAAAGACTAGTATGATATCAGGGCTCCTGAGTCTGACAAGAACCTCTCGCCATTGCATGCTGTGGTGCCATTCCAGAAGCACCAGAGACAGCAGAAGGTGACGTGAAGGTCAACCTGCCACCTCCAGGGCATCATTCCAGTGTTAAGCTGGAGGAGAGGTGGTGTCTAATGGTGAGAGAAGGGGAATGAAGAGAAACTGAGGCGGGGGGGGGGGGGGGGGGCCTGGGGCACAAGGCGGGTGGCAAAATAAAACTGAATTGTTAAGGAAGGAAAGGAAGAATGGGAGAAGCCAGTTGTTTCTCAGCCCAAGATAAGTGATACCAGGAAATTTTACCCAGTGTACAGCAATGAAATATTACAGGGCAGAAATATTTTCTGTATGTATCTGTGGGTGTTTACATGTGCTTTGGTGCATCAATGCAGCTAGAAATGGCACTAACAGGTAGTGATTTTTCTCATCTTATTTTCAGTATGACTTTCTTGTCCTGCTTCTTCTACTTCACACCTGCTGGCCTGAAAATGGCAGTTCACCAGTTCAGGTTTCACCATCAGCTTTGGTAGTTATCATGTTTGTGCTTATATAAAGGCTATGAAAGACTTCAGTTCTGTTTAAATCAAAAATAAAATCAATCCTTTCTTTTCTTTCTTTTTTTTTTTTTACAAATGACAACAAAACTGTGAACACAGGTAGGAAAATAATTGATGCATTCTAAGAAACTGTCAGGTGTGAAAAATGTTGAAGGCTCAACAACCCTATTAAGGCTATGAGAAGGTGTTAGACAGCAGATTTATGTAGCAGCACCAACACAGCAGAAGATATATATGACAGAAATGAAGACAACAAAATTCTGTGCAACTACTCCACTTTTTTTTTTCTTCTAGAAGCAGTGCTGCAACCCGCGATCTGAAACCCAGCAGCTGACAGAGGGACATGGGGCAGGTCCACCTAGACAGAGACCCTCATCACCGATAGGTATCCTCTGGGTGTTTCCACAGGGTTTTGGGGAGCATAGCTGCAGGTGGCAATAAAAGGGCAGAGCTGTCTTTTCTCCCTTCCTCCATGTTTCTGTTGCTAGTTTGTTTGCCCAGTAAGTAGATGAGATGATATAGAGTTAAATTTTTTCCCCACCTAAGGAGCTTCCCCTCTCCTGCCTTAGGCACTCTGTCCTGCCCATGAGCTAGTCTGGGTGCCCACAACACCGAAGGGACGGTCAATGCCCTTCCCCCCCGTTACCAGCCATGCACATGGTTTGCCAGCTCCATGCCCTCCCTTTGCATCATCCCAAAGACTGGTGCGTTCCTACAGCCATACTCCTTTGTGAATCTGAACATGAATACCCCCCAAAAAGTCTGGTCCTGTTTGCTTTCCAATATTTGTAACCAGGCTTAAAGAAAGAGCTGAGGGCACTTTTCAAAGACTAGCTATGCTGAGACTTTGGTGCCCTCGGAGGAGTTGGCTTCAGTGATTATCTCTTTCCCTCTCTCCATCCCACAACACTGCGTCCTTTATCTTAAACTGCACAGTATCCTGCCCTGATCAGGTTTGGGAAAAAGATGCCCTTTTTCCATCCAGCTGTGGGTAAGCCCACTGAAGAGTATCTGCCGTGATTGTCTATAGATAAAGGACCGTGACAGAAAACCAAACTTTTCTATAATAGCCTGAGGTTTTTTTCTTTTAATCAAAACCAAAACAAAACCCCTGAAATGCATCAATTTCCCATTAGAACTGGAAATGTTCTGACATCCCACAATATTGCTTTTGCATTTCACTGTTCTTTTGGCATTTCAGAAGTTTAAAATGAAAAATTAGCTTTCAAAAAGTAGGATCTTCTTGATTAGAAAAACTTGTTGAAACTGTAATGGAAAGATCAGAACAACTTCATTAGTCTTCATTAAATAAAATAAATGTTATTTCTATTCCCTTCACATACAATCATATATTATAACTATTAATATTGCAGAGATGTTTCTTTTGTCCCAGACTTTAATGTATAAAGCTGCAAACCTCCTTGCATGAAAAACAACTTACGATCACTAGAATGACATGCAGTTCATCTTTTTTACGTTCATTAATTTTCTGTAAATAGAGCACAGTCGCTTTGCATTGTTTGCACTAATGGAGAGCTCAGAGCAGTTTACCCTGTTACTACTTATCATTTATTTGGGTGATAATTTTAAAAAGCTTTTAAATTAAAATGATAAAGATGGTTGGGGGAAAGATACAGCCTTCCAGAATGTTTCAAGTATGATAGATTATCCCAGCAAAAAAGACGGTTCTCATTTAAGAGACATGCCAGGGCTGGCTGCACATCTCAAGCGATATTTCAAGCCCCCCCACCTCGTATTAGGCATCTTGCCCACAGCCATTTTGGAGCATAATCGCACCAGTCCCCTGCTCATCCCCCCCGCCGGGGGCTCAGCCTCATCCAGCCGGTCCCTGGGGCACACCCCAACACTCGAACGAACGCCCCACCACGGCTCGGCTCTGCTCCACAGCTTTGCCTGTCAGGCAGCCGCCGACACCTCCGGCCGAACCCACCGCGGCCTTCAGCCTCGCCGGTCCCCAGCCACCGCTCAGAGCAGGGTCGGGGCAGTCGGAGCTGGCACGAGGTACAGCTCCTGGCGTACCTGGGCCCACAGCTGCACCCTCTGTGCACGCTGTCTGACACGCGTGCTCTCGTCATGAGAAATCCCCGTGTTGGTGACGGGGATGTCGTAACCTCAGGTCCTACCTGAGGGAAGGAAGGACCGCCGGTCCCTCCGCTGCCACCCTGCTGCAGGGCTCAGCCAAATAAATAGGCACCTTCCAGCCCCAGATTTAATTTTTTCCCCTAGATTTAATCACTATGCAACAACAAACAATACTTTTGAAATTCAAGCTCTAGTCGCATTCGTGGTGCTCCTCAGAGCCCTCCAGCCCCTGAACCAACGTGGCACCGCAGGCCAGGCCGGGGCCGGGGCCGGGACACTCCCGGTGGGTGCTGTAGCCATGGGTGACATCTTGGGTGTCACTCCAAGCTGTTAAAAGGAGACAACTAGCTTCACAGCCAGCAGCGCTCTGGAGTAGAGTCAGCCTGGAGAGAGCAAGTGTCTGTCTCCGGTAGCTGAATAACGACGGCCTGTTAGGAGGCAGGAGGTGTGCTCAGCCCCGCTGCCCCCGGCAGCGGTCCAGGTACTCTCTCTTGCTGCTGTGGGGCTAACATGGAGCTGAGGGAGCTCACCTATTAAACCTGAAATATATTTATTCCCACTGTCAGCTTTTGAGTTCTGCTTTACCAACTGCTCCTGGGTCTGAACGCTCTTTGCACCAGGTGTCCCGATGCCTGTGGGAGACTTTCAGCCACACAGTGTTGCCGGCGTAAGAGCAACTGTGACACTGGCTGTGTGAGTGCTCCTCCAGGGAACTGCTCCTCAGCTGAAGGTTTACAGAAATTTAAAAAAAAAAAAAAGAGCCTTCTGTATTTCTGGCAATAATAGTTAACTTGTATCTCCTTCTAGATGTGCCCACCATATCAGCCCAAGGAAGCTTGCTTAAAACAACGGAAGTAGAGGCGACACAAGCCTCTTCGGCACACAGCAAGGCAGGTAAGTGTGTTTTGCCATGGGCAGGAGCAAAGCCATTGATCTAACAGGTTGATCTAACCTAGATTAGAAATACTTTTTTTGTTTGTTTGTTTGTTTGGGGCTCTGTGTGACAGACGGTAGCGGTTTGATGTGTTAACTCTCCAACTAACATCTCCCTCTGTTCCTACAAGTGCTTTGGTTGCCTGCCAGAGAAATTTGGGGTGGGTAGGAAAACCTGGCCAGCTCTGGGGAATGATTTAATTTGCTCTCACTGATCTAGTTAGGGGCTCTGAGATGAGGAGGATGAGGAAAGGCAGGAGCAACTAGCACAGTTGCCCATAGAGGCAGCTTGTCTGTTTCTGCTCGTTCTGGAGGGAGCCTAAAAGCCTGGCTGCCTAACTTAGACACAGAATTTGTGGGTCTAAATAAAATAAAATAAAAAGCAGCCCATACTTCTGTTCTCCCCATTGACCAGTCCCTCCAAGCCCTCTTCATGTATAGGCATCAGAAAACAAGCTGCATGTGTTAGCACATCTTTGCTATTAAAATCAAATCAGGTACCTCCAGTCAAGATGCACAAGTGAACACCTTAACCCTGCCAGTCATCTTCAGACTTGCAGCCTCCTCGCCTGAGGCCGACAGTGCAGGACTGTGGCGTGTTGATGGCCATCATGCAGATGAAAGTAGGTCCAAAACATTATTGCATTTAACTTGGCTTTTATGCCTCACTCAATATACTTTACATATTCATTTTGCCAAGCCTTTCCTGCCCATTAACTAAACTAGGACACCTTGCTCTTATGGTCAGCAGGATCAATCATCTAAATTCACATCAGCTATCCATCAGCATTTGTTATCTTATTACCATGCTTATATTATCATTGCAGCTTAGCTTGGCAATTACTTACTAACCAAAAAAAACAATTCCAGCAGACGACCCAAACAAGTCTCATTTAACAAAATATCTTTTGTTTTCCTTTTTTCCCCCGCTAATACATGCAAGACTGCTGTAATTTCCTCTGGGTAATAAGCTTGCTTTGACTAAGCTTCTCAGGCCTGTATTTCCCTGCTTGCATTTTTGCAAAATTTAATAACAAACATTTTTAAAAAAAATTAATCCAGTCAGAAGCATGTTCCGTTGCCATCTCCAGATGCTGGGAGAAGAGGTAGGCTCTCACTAATCTGAAACAACTAACACAAAACACCATGCAGTCAGCTGAGGAAAATCCTTTATACTTACTTTAGCTTCCAAAATCATGGCCCATTCCAGCATCTGGATGCTGAGAATGCTTCCATGCATAATGTAGCCAGTGAGGCACTACTATAAACTATAAACCTAATGTAAATTTAACATACAGTCATTATGCAAACCAGTATTCTGCAAGCTGGGCAGAGACAGAGGGGTTGGTCGCCATTCCCCCTTTTTTCAGAAAACACCAAGACTGCCCTCAGACTAAGAGCAGGTCAGAGTTTATTATCCAACAGTTCTAAATCCAGCCCCTCATTTCAGCAGATTTAATAATGTACTTCAATACGAAAAAAAGCAGAAGATGATAGATAGATACTTCCCAGCAGTAAGACAGTAAGAAAGAATTGAATATTATTTGGTATCAGTTGTAAATTGAGTTCATCATAAAGCACTTAGGAGTGGGGTTTGCTCGCGGTATTAGATTTGGGGAATGGCATATGGCATATCAAGTGATTAAGGCTCTAAACTGTACATTTAAGGCCTGCTCATAATGAAGTTCTTGAGAATTTTGCAATTAATGGGAGAATTGGGCCTTTCATAATCTATTTAAGTAGACTATATCATGCGTCATGATCAGCTCCACAGAAACAAGCTGTCCAGGCATTTGTGTCCCCTTGGAGCCCAGAAACCCTCTGAAACCCGAAGGGCCACTTCTCCTGCCCGTGCAGGCAGAGCAGGGGGACGATGGGGTGCAGGCGGGCGGGCGTCCGCACAGATGGCCAAACACTCCGAATGAAGCAGCGTTATCACCCCAGCTCCCACCTTCTGCAGCCTGACAGCCCCCCTGCACGATTGTTTGCTTTATACAACGGGCATTTGTCATTCTGGTTTTGTGTGCTTTTTAAAATTTTGTGCCAACGACTTCATCCAGGGAGCCCTGCTCTCGCACGGTCATGTCCTGCTCTTTTCTTTTTCACGGGCAACTTATAAATTCCTGAAAATAAGGAATTTTAATGGGAGTGCTGATTCAGCCTGAACTTTGCTGTACCAGCACAGAGTGCGTTGAAAGGATAAAATAAAAGGACTTTACAAACTCCAGCTCTGTGTGCCTGATGATTTTCTCTAGAGAACAACCTGGCAAGTTATCTGACAATACCCATCCAGAGAAGCTTTCGGTTTGCCTGTGTGCTGTGCATGCCAATGAGGTCTGGAATAAACAATCCATGCAGCAAAGTGGTATATTATTTATGCATCGTCACATCCATCTATATAGAAAATTGGCCCTAAATTAAAAGAGCAGGTATCAATATTGCCTATGTGCTGGCTCCCAGGGAGAAGCTTGAGGGAAGAAGGCAAAATTTCAGTAATAAGGGCTCTTTTCCTCCTATCGATGTAAACAAACAGCCTGTGCCACTGGAGCAATGTTTATGCTAGCAAATACCCTGAGGTGTTTCACAGAAATCAATCTGCAGAGAAAAATTGCCTAAGATAATAAAAATTCAGCAACTCTCCAACTCAAGCCCAGGTCTTGCTGCATGTTTGGGGCTGGGGGTGAAGGGTGAGGAGAGCAATGGGTCAACTCTTCTAATTTTTCGGAGCACAGCTCATGAAACGATATCCTCCAAGCCCTGAATACCACGCCAGTTACAGCTTGGTTCGATCAAATTCAAGGACAGAAGAAATTGTAGGAGGGAAAGCAAGTGGAATTGGCTGCAAGCTGCAGGAATACGTGTTTAGAGAAAACTTCTGCAGCAGAATGAACTGGAAGGGGACCACTCGTATGGAAACCAAATGACTTGGCAGGTAATTTTCCACCCTCCTCCTGTGGTTGCTTATTCTCATTGCAGCTCAGCCAGGCCAGGGCATGGCAGCCTGGAAAGAAATGTCATTCCCGGCTCTGTCACCTCAAGGATCTTCCTGCCCTGCAGTGACTGTGATATAGAGGACAGAATTATGGTTTCGCTGTAAAACCAAGCAGGGTAAAACCTTGCTTCACTGTAAAGCCAGGCAGTGAATAAAGCAAGGGCTTGTCTGTGATGATGGTAATTTTTGTGGCTTCTGCACCTCAGCCAGCAGGTCTAGTAAAAGCAAGTAAAGAAGTCAGCTAGCTTTAATTTTAACATGCAGAAAAATCCAAGCTTTGCTCTACTTTACACCTAAAGCTCCCGGTTTCCTTGCAGCAGTGAGATACTGCCCTTATTCATACCGTCTGCTTTTCCTGACCACACAGGGCTACAGGCACGCTGGCTCCTGGGGTATGGGACTGGGCTCCGATCGCTCTGTAGCTCAGTCAAATGCAAATCTCCGTATTTGCCCTTAGCTGCTCTTTAACCTTCCTCCCTGCCTCCAAAATCACAGCAAAGTCAAACCTCCACTGTGCAGAGAAGCTGGGCAATTCATTAATGGTTATGAATGACCCTGAGATCACTCTGATCTGGAGCCACTATAGGGTGCCCATGCTTCATGATGCTCACAGTGCCAGAAAGAGCCATGAAAATCCTAAGTCCCCATCCCCCAAGTCCAAACACCCCTGAAATCCCACAGACCCTTTAAACATTGGTCTTACCACTAGTGATGTCCATGAAACGGGTGGTCTATATATGGTATAAAGCTCAGGTTAGGTATTTCCTTGGGTGTAACATAATGAAGCCTTACATCACTCTGTATGACTGGAAAGAGTTGGAAGAGACCAGAGTGGTATGAAACAGAGCTGAAGAGACCAAGTCTTCTCTGACCACGAGGTGACGGTGCCTCTGGAGAGCCAGCTCAGATGACTGCTCCAGCTTTTGCTTCATCATTCAACACTTCCAACTCTGTAAATCTCAGAAGGTTTCTGATCACACACATCCTTATGAAGTTTTTTGGTTATGACATGACAAAAGGCAAGGTTGGTGCTGTTTCCAGCAGTGTCAGAAATCCCATGAGAACTCATTCCTACCAGGACCCTCTTATTACCAAACCTGGTCAGAAATGAGATATATGGGGGGGGGGGGGGGGGGGGGAAGGTGTTGAGTTAAGGACAAATGATCAAAACTTTCTTTTCAAACTTCAAACTTGTTTTCTGTACCAATTATGAATGAAGATTGAAGTTGGCTTTTGTTCTACTGATTGAAAAAAGGAATGATGGGTGAAACTCATGGTGGAAAGGACGTGAGATTTTTACAGAGGTGCTCAGATATGATTGATTCATATCACTGAGATTTAGAAGGCTAAAAAAAATCCATACAAAGGATAGAGAGGGTTTTTCAGATCTCAGACGCCATCAAGGCCACAAATGCACTACAGCTTTTTGACCATGGAAAACCCACATATTGTAAGGAGCCATAGGACTCCAGCATTTTCCGCTGAACTACTCTTATTATAGATTTTAGATTTCCCCTTGCAGTATCTGTCCCTCATTTCATCATCCTTTTCACTATAACTTAAGAAAATCTAGAAGCAGGAGACTTAAAACTTACAGCCCTGCCACTCACTGCTCTTCGTAACATTTTCTGAGTGTATTTATTTAGAAAGAAAGACTTTTGATAGGAAAATCTAGAAAACGCAGTCTCTGCAGTTACAGAGTCCTGGTCCTTAAGCCAGGTTTGTGCCAAGGACTGACCAGTTCCTGGCAGTCTATCAGCAATCAGATACAAATCCCAATCAGATCCAGATCCTGACCAGATCCAGTTTTAAATTCAAATGTCCCACAGGCTTACAACTTTACTTTTTCTTATGTGAGTGCCTTTCATTTTTGACCTAGTGTGTATATATATATATATATATATATATATATATCAGGAAACCAGAGTTTTCTTTGGGTAGTCATTTCCCCAGCACCCTGTTAGCCTCTCATACCCACGTACAGTAGGAACTGGTCCAGCAACACCCACGCTGCAGCACTGCAATTGAGTGTAGGCAAACGCAGCCTTTAGCCCCCACTACCTGTGGATTTGCTCTGGCAGGGCTGTGCCACGGGTGCCTTTTCTTTTGATAAAGTTTTGCAGCCAGCCAAGTTTTTGGACGAATTTGATTTTCTGCAAGTCTGCAATTCGTCCAGTCTTCCTGCCCTTCCCTGTGCCCTCTGAAGCTATGTGCTAAAACCAGTCAACTTTTGAGAGCAAAAAAGCAAAAGTGTTCATAATACATTTCTCTAGGACTGGATTCACAAACTAGTTACGCAGTGCCTCACCGGTTCAAAAGCTGTTTGTACTTAAAATACAGTAATTAAACCCAGTTTACAGCACAGTGCAAGCCTTGGATGAGTGAGATTAGCTGGATGTGTTTTGCCCTAGCTATTAGGCTGTAATCTGAGACTATGGCCAAACTGAGCTGAGCAATGGCATTTGTGTCTGCAGGCATCATCGCTAGCAGTGGCCCTTGAGTTTACCTTGGCTGAGGCGCTTGGGATCGGGGCTGGCCACAGGAAGCTGCCAGCTAATCCCTCCATACCGATTTCTCAGACAGTTCAGTGCCGCCACCTCTGAGGTTCCCAAAGCATTTAACTGGCTTTGCTAAGGGGACAGTAACGGCAGAACCCATTGGCCAAGGGGCAATACCACACACATTTGCTCACTACTTTTGATCCTCTCCCCAAAGCAGCTCCCCTCAGATGATCTTTAACTTTCCTGCTGCTCACTTTCTTTAAATTACATCCCTCAACATCAATAAAAAAGTGTTCACAAATGAGTGTGATAAAGCTAACTAGTCCAGCAAACGCCTAAGAATATGTTGATTTCCTTAGTCTCTTATAATAGAATTAAAATCTAAGAGAGTTTCATTCTTTCCAGCACATTTAGACTGTATTTCTTTTCCCATTACCTTGGCTAAGATACAACACAGATGACATTCAATTTGGGTGATAAGGAACCAAAAGGGGGGTGTTTTTCTGCTGCTGGCAGTCTGGCAATCACTGCAGCCCCGTGGGGAGAGCTTTCCTCTGCCCACAGCTCTGGAGAAGTGCTCACAACACGGAGCCTCTGGCAGCCTCCGCTCTCCCGTTCTTAATCCCACAGCACTGCAGGAGTCTTGGGGGAGCACAGCCCCTTTGCAGGTAGGCAGCACACACCTGAAAAGGTATCACAGCGATCTCCAAAATCTTCCAGAGGATCTAAGGGGGGGGGGGGGGAGGGCACCCACTCAGGCCCCAAGGGTGCTGCACCCCTCCCTGTGCCCCAGGGACACCCATCAGCCTGCCCACATGCTTGTGGCAGTTGTTAGCCTCTCCCAGCAGCTCAGGATCTTTCACTCCAATGCTTATTTGCAATATCTACCAGCTCTGACTCTTTAAAGTGATCAGAGATTTACATCAGGAGACTTTAAATATAGAAGTAATTTTGTGTAAACTTTTGCCTTTATTGCAGCAAGGAGAAAGGAGGGAAAAGCCTTTCTTTTCTTAGACTTGGCAGGAAACAAGCAGTTAAATAAGTGAATACTATAAAATGAAAATCTTAAAGTGATTACAAATATGAAAGGAGTGAATACCAAATTGAAACAGCCGTTTAATCAAGATAAAGTACAGAAATCCAGCAATTGGCCTCTTTCCATGATCCTGTAGAGCCTTGCAAAGGAGGTTGCTTACTGTAGCATTACCAATCTCAGTTGCTCGGCTGCTGACTGCTGATACCCCAAAGTCTTCCACCCTTTGCAGCTTTTCACATGCTAAATGCCTTCCTTTATGGATCACCCTTGATGTAAAGTGGCTTCAGTTACTCAAGAACTGATGAAAAAGTAATTGCATTTTAATTGCTCTAATAATGGCAGGAAGCTGCACTGAGACTTAAATACTGAAAGGTAAAGATTAAGACTGTTTGTTAGGCTGCCTTTCCTTCAAACACAGCTTCTTTGTACTTTGTGCCAATCTTCCCTCACCCCACAACCAGTCACACCAGTGTATGCCAGGTTTATTCTTAAACTCCTGAGATGGTTTGTTCTGTTAGACAGTAGTATCTACAAATTGGAGCTTTTTACCGTAAGCAATTTTAAGGTTGAGGGACTTCCTTGCAATGTACCAATACCAGACTTCTCAGCTTGAGATATTTGCTTACCCCAAGCATCTACAGACTGGGCAATACTGGCCCTTTGGAGATGGGTGACAGCAGCGGGAGGTTGCAGCGATGATGTTATCTGGTGGGGAAATTACATTGTTTAACAGGCAGCTCCCACTGCGTGACAGACAGTATGGGTCTGAGGACCCCTGCCACAGGGAAACTTGACTTGGTTTTCCTTGTTATGTGCAATCGGCACACAAAATCCCCAGGATTTTGGAACGGGAGGGGAGGGCATTAAAGAGGATTTGTTTTCTCCTCACTGTACTTTATGTGTCCGTTATGCTAAAGCATAGGTGGGAACAAATCCCGTCAGCTAGCCACAGCAGTGGGAAGCAACCTCAGCAGGCAGCCTTTGGCAAGGAAGCTTCAGCACCTGACCTAGGCTGACATTAACAGCACTTTGGAAATTAGTGTGAAAGTCATTGCTCAATAACCATGTGTCACCTCTGAATGTCTCAGTTGACATTTTTTCCTTCTGCACGAGGAAGTTTTCTGCTTTTGTTGCCATCTCTGTCACAACAGGAGTTTTAATTCCTCACACCAGCTTCCTACCACAAACCGGAGCGCTCGCTCCTGCGCACAGTTCCTCCTGTGACTACACCACCCAGCAGGATCAAGTCAGACAGAATAAGCTCAGGAAAGGAAAAGATGTGAGTGGAATATAGAGTGAGGCTATTGACTTGGCGTGCCAGACATGAGCTGGAGTCGACTCCAGATGTGAGCTGAACAATAACGAAGACCTTATAGTTTATCACCTTTTAAAGTACACGGAGGGATGTTCAAACAATTGCTTTCAGTGAATGATTTCAGGAAGTCATTAGCCTCATACAGTGAGAATAACACACATAAATACACAGGCAAGTCTATTGTGAGCATAAAAAAAGTTATCAAAACACTTTTTAAGAAACAATCTAATGTATGGGGGGGAAGCAAAATTCATCCTCTCCCTCTCACTACTCCTCCTCTTTTTTCAATGGTTATGATGCTTAGTAAGAGTTCAGTACTGATGGGAGTTATGCAGAAATTTCATAAGCAGTCCAAAGAGAACCGCTGAGGTTATAAAGAAGTTGTTGTTATTGGGGTAGTTTATTTTTGCTGGAAAAACCATTAATTCAAATTGCAAATGAAAATGGAAGCAAATTCCTCTATTTATAAATTAACTAATTGCTCATTTAAATCAAAGTGAAAATAAGCCAGATATTGGCTATGCCTCAGTAGGCATATGTGAGTATTAGACTGCTGCAGGTTGTACAGAACCAGTTCCTACCAGGAACGAAACCAGAAGGGAACTGTAAGTCCCAACATGGTCCCCCCAGGTGTCCAGGAGACTGATGGTCCTGGTGATGCTGTTATCCTGACGGGCTGAGCTGACCCCTTCGTGCAAAACTGCAACGTGAGGAACAGCACAACAGGCTGCTCTGGGATGAGATGAAGCTTATTGAGAAAAGATTTTGCTAAGTTAAAAGCAAGAGTAAAGTAAATATTATAGACATTCTTCAGCCCTGTGTAATGGGAATACCGCCATAGTTAAGGCTGAACTGCAATTTGCATTCAAAAGTAGGAAGAAATTACTCTAGTTCGCATTTCAATGAATGAAATTCATCTAATGAATTAGCATATGTTGCTGTGAGACAATTTCTAGTTTCAGAGGAAGCCAAATTTTGTGCACAAGGCTTTGAAAAGAAAATATTTTCTGTTTTTTACAGAAATACTGTCAAATGTTCCTTCCTTAAAATGTTGCCTCTCTTCCCCACACGCCATTGGGAAGTCCTGCCAGGGGAACCCCCAGATTCATGTTGCAATATGGAAATTTTGTGCAGCCTCTTAACTTTCTCCTGAGCAGGGGAAAGACCGATGAAGCCGTTTGTGGACATGTCAACAGGATTGTGCAGTTGCCCTGAGGAACGGGACTGGTGTGGGGCCAGGCCAGGAGAAGACGGGGCAGCAGCCCTGCAGGGCGAACTGAAGCCCACCATGAGCAGAGGGGCAGACCACCACATCCAGAAATGCCACCGTGCTTCTCCCCAGAAAGCATGCTGCCCCTTCAAGACAGGGATGCTTTATGCATAAAGCACATCATAACGCTATTTATCACCAGCTGTACCTCCAAACTGGTGTACCTCCTCCTCAGTAAGGAGCCCACCCACACAGCACCTTGGCAGCATGGGATGCTGTGAGCTGCTCCATGCTGCGAGAGCCCACAGCTGGTCCCCTCCCTCCCCTCCTGTTGTAGCTTCATGCTCTGCTCCTTGCAGGATAATTTTGAAACACTTGGTAGAGTTTCAATCTCACTATTAAGTGGACACATCAGACCTGAATATAGCACTCAATACACCAGAAGGAAATAGGGAGATGATGGTGCCAATGGCTACATGATCTTGAAACCCCAACCCATGCCTATGCTCCTATGTCAAATTTTGCACCCCCACAAGAAACATCTCTGCCACTGATTTAAGATGTTTTTGAGCACAGGAAAGATTTTCTCTCTCTGCATGCAGCTTTGACCCTATGGCTGGCCAGACAGTCTCTGCTGCGCTGTGAGGATAAAGGTAAAACTCACCCATGTGTTGTGAGAGCTCCTGAAGTATTTTTCGTAACATCCTTAAATGACAAATCACCTGCAGTAATTGCAACATTTTCAGGGTCACCTCAAAAAAGGGTGCTGACATGATCTGGCATGGCTGTAAAACTGGACTTAATCTCACAAAAACAAGCTTCCTCACAAGGTACTCGTCCTTCCTGCTCCTTCTTCAAATACAAATAAAATAAATACCTTATTGTTACCATTAAAAATTCAGCACCTATATTGTTTAAACCACCAAACCTATTATGAACAAAGTGCTAACATATTTTAAAGTAATGAACCAAGCACAGTATCTAACAGCGAAGTCATTGCATTGTTCTTGGCAAGTGCAGTAGAAGGATGAAATTATATTTGTGACAAGGGACATCACTTGATTTGAATATCAGCTCTATTAAACAGAAAATAGCAAATGCATCAGCTCTACAACACCTCTGATAGCATGCTGAGGAAAGTATTTGGTAGGGTCAGTAGGTAAAAACTGAGCAGAGTAATTCTCATTGTTGTCTTCACGGGAAGCTCCAGAAGTTATATGCATTTACAGGGAAATTTAACTGAGTCTATGGTAATTTATTCCATGAGAATTTTCCTTTCTTCCATGGTAGTTGTTTGGGTTTTCTTTTCAGTTTCAGATTATGAAAATGATTATTCAGAGGGGAAAATAGCATCGTACAGATGCCGCTGTGCAAACAGTAACTTTCGGAGGAGTAAAACATTATCATCAGAGAACATGGCAATTTGATTTACAAGTGAGCAGACAGGAAAATGTGACAGCAAGAGAAGAAAGACTAGCTCTCACAGGGTGAGGCCACCTGTAGCGCTGACGTGGGCTGACTGTGCAGCCACTGCAGAGCCTCCTGCTGCGCTCACCAGCTTGTGCACAGTCTCTGCTGTTTGCAGAGGATGCGGTAGTCTCTAGCAGATTAACCACGGCAGATATCAAGTTAGACCCAATTTCCCCTTGGTTAAAGCTTCCTTGAGGCTATACCAAGCCTACTCTGCTAGATAGTTCAAAGGGCTGTATGTTACACCAATATTCCCTAAATTCAGCTCAACCATCTTAAGAGAAGTTTGTCTCTTTCTAGAGCCCTCTTCAACTCATCGGGTTTCCACTTCTAAGGCAGAGACCCTTCAAACCCCCATTCCAATCCCAGCCTCTGCTGGTGAACCTACTCTACACCTAAGGCCATATTATAGCCAGTCCACAGACAATTTCAGTAAAGGCACAGGGGAGAACACTTTTACAGATAGCATCATCAAACTGTCAGTGGCCTCATTAAGCAGAGGGCACCTCCGTCCCCAGACGCACAGGGAGCAGCACACAGGCCATTTGGAAAACCAAGGCTGCCCGGGACACAGTGCAGGCTGCTGCGGGGCTTACGGCAGGATGAGCCTCACTGCCCTGGCAAAGGAAGAGGCAGAGAGCAAGGAGGTTAATTAGTTCATACTTTTAATTAATTTGCCGTTCCTAATAGATGCCACAGATATAGTCCTGAAGTCTTGCTTATCTGACAGGGTAAATTTCTTACATGTCAAATGGGCAGCATATGCTTTCCCAACCAGCTGTGCCCACGTGTGCACAGAGTGAGTCTCTGTGAGCTGTGTCTAACCGGGAGAAGGTATTTCAGTCTCTGAGGCTCATCCTCTCCTTTTCAGACTGATTGTTAATCTGGTCTCAGACAGACCTCTCCACACTGGATCGTGATGTGCTCTGTGTGTTTGTGTGTGCTGCTTTGCCTGCCTGTGCGCACACTGCTGGGGTTTCTTGTTATCACTGGAAACAGTCGTGTTCGAGTCTGCCACCTTTTCTTCTTTTTTGCTCCCTCTTTTGCAAAGGAGGGAAGGAGTTGTTCACCGCCTGCGGTGAGACCTGACCTCAGGCAGAGCT
The DNA here is from genome assembly GCF_929443795.1 of Astur gentilis. Classification (NCBI taxonomy): domain Eukaryota; kingdom Metazoa; phylum Chordata; class Aves; order Accipitriformes; family Accipitridae; genus Astur; species Astur gentilis. Next base: position 9,891,199 of record NC_064905.1, read on the forward strand.
GCTGCGGAGGCAGGAGCTGATTCCGAGTTCCTCCTGGGTCCTGCCAGCATCCCTTCCAGCACCCGGCTGCCAATGCCAGTGCTGCTCCTGCCACGGTCAGACCGCAGCTCCGCCATTTCTGCCCTGATTGCCATCCTCCCAAGGCACAGGCACTTGCTTAGCTTAAAGCATGAGAGGCATCTCACTGAACCTAAAGAGATGCACATGGATTTGAAATTAATCCTTTGGACAAATGTCTGCAGGAGCAGGCTTCTGCTCCACCGTCAGCACACCCTGAGGAGGCAGGCTCTGATACCTCTAAGCTGTCACCCCCCCCATCAGAGCTGTACCACAAAAGAGCAGAGTTTAGCCCCAGAAATTAGCAGCTCACCACACTGAAATACCTGCCGTGCTTTCCAGTGGCTGAGGTATTGTGGTTGCTTACAGGTAAGCCAGTGGTGCCCTGGATCTGTATTTCAGCACTAGGCAGCTGCCTCCTTCCCATCACTGAGAGAGGTCAGAAGTCCACTGTCAAGTGAAGAATGGTATTTCTGTTTCTTCCTTGCTGCGTGAGGGGGAAGAGGGAAGAAAGAAGAGGCGAGAGAATCAGACCTGGATGTTTCCAACAATAATTAATACCAAATCTGGGCGGCACACACAGAGGGCTCCATGACATCCATGCAGAGGAGCTTGTTTGAGCCAGAAAGCCGGCCTCTGAGACTGTTGAATCAGCTGGGAATATTGATGTGATTAACAATGATTTGATTTGGAAATCAATGCGAAGGAGATTGTTTGCTTGCTTTGTCCAATTTAGTCCATGAAATACTGGCTTCAATGCAGGGAGAAATTTAGCCGAAGCAGGAAGGGGATTTTGAGGAGGGGTGGAGTGGGGTGTGTTTGTTATTTTATCAGACATCCGTCTGGATTCTAGCTGGTGAAAACTTGAGCATTCAATCAAACGTTTTATGTGTGTCTATAATAATCCGAACAAAGGAACAGCTGACAGCTCATGATCATTTAAAGATAGAGCAATTTCTATTTAGCAATCTTGTGACTGCATTTTCTGTATCTACGTGCAAGGCTTCCTAATCGTTATGTGGGTTTTGTTGCAGTTTGGCTTCAAATGAAACACTATGAATTTACAGGAAACCCAACACAAACACTAAGTCTTTAAGAGGAATATTAAGAAGCCATTCTCCTGGGTCACAGAGCAAAGAGGCTGCATATGCACAGCTATTAAATGTTGCCAGGTATAAGTTGTTGAGCTTATTTTCTAACCCTAGGAGGAGTGATAATTCATCACAGATAATTTGTATTAGAAAGGAGAGAAGCATTTTTTTAAACTTTAGTCACATTAAATTGTCTCTTCCACTTTAGCTCCAGGGAGCTGCTTCTGCCAATAACTCCTGGGAGCACTCCAAGAACCCCTGGGTGAAATTTTTGTGGTGTGGGCTGGGAAGCAAACTACTAAGTAATTGATAAATGGTCTCTCCTAACATTAATATGTTTTTTGAAATATGTGAAAAGCTCAGTGATGAAATCCCAGACCCCATCTGAGGGTCTCATTCTGCCACATTAATTTTGCTGAGTAGCCACTTGCTCCACAGAAACCACTATAAAAATTCAACACAGGGAAGAGCAGTAAATGACACACGAGAGCTGAAAGCTTGTCATCTTAGTATCGCCCTTGGGAAATTTATCCTCCTTAAAATCAGCAGCTGTGTCAGTTATGATGTAATTATTTCATCACTCACTCTGGGAAATTGAGGTTTTGTGTCCCCCCTGCCACCCAACAGGTTACTCAGATTCCCATGAAATGCTTGGTCTCGCCACTTAGTTACTTTGGAGCCACAAGCCTCTCCCTGGCTTGAATCAAGATTAGATATCTAACAGTCAATTATGAGCAAGGAAAGCTGAAATACGACAGCAAGACAGCCCTGCCTTTTGCGCAGGTCCTTCCCACAGCCCACGATGGGCACAGGCTGAGAGGGTTGCAGGACATGGGCTGTACCAGACAGCTCTGCCTACAGCAGACAGAGCCGACTGCTGATTCCCTTCCTCCCTCACAGCTTCCAAGGCAGCAGCTCTCTTTGGGTGCAAACGGAGGTGTTGGAGGCTGTTCGCGCTGCTGCTGGAGGCTGAGCTCTGCTGGGCAGAGAGCTGAGAACTGGCTTACTCAACAGTGCAGAAAGGAGCAGGATTGCCTATATGGCTTATTGGAATCACCGACATCTTGGATATCCTCTGTTGAGACTGCTCACAGAGATCTCTGGTTAGACCTTATCCCCTTGCCCCTGCCATCCTTAGGACCAGCTTCTCCATAGTAGCTGTTGTCCTTAAAGACTAAAACTTTAGCCTCCTCAGAAAGTCCTCACCTTTCTGATCCAGTCTTTGACCTGCTAGGAACAAAGTAACTCCTTTTGACACAGGAAATCGTGTCTGCAACGTTACCACCACAATTCCAGCATGTCCGTGTAGGCCTGGACTCCTTTGATGGAAGAGTTCCACTGGCTGAAGATACCTCAGTGTTTTTAAGCAGTGGGACCGCTGCAGCTCTACTTAGTGTGCCAGGACACATTTCCCCTTCAAACAGCTCAGGAAAGTTGAAATAGCTACAGACCAAAGGAGGTGCCAAAATATCAGCTTATAGAAGATGCTCTGCTGCTTAGAACAGATTAACACATTTTACATACAAAAGCACTGAATGGAAACATTGAGTTACTCTATATTTGGACATTGGGCAATACCAACATAATTCAAAGAAATGTAGGAGAACAATCTTGCAGTGGAAAATACCATCAGCAGTGAGGCTGAGCCCAGACTGCAGCAGTTAGCAAGTTAAAATGGTTACAGCAGTTTGGGCTGCAATCGTCTTAGATCTTAGAGGTTTTTCACTAAACGTTTTTCTGCAACTAAATTCTTCACACAGTAGACAATCTGAGTAGTGATTCAACTCACTGCAGTCTCCTCCATGAGTCATTACTGAAGCAACTCTTAAATGAAGGTTAAGAATTTTAAACAAATAGCTCTACCTTTTGAGATGGGGTGCAAATCCCAGTTGGTCACAACTAGACATTCAGACAAAAGCAACTTCAATTCTCACAGGTAAGATCCATCTACATCCACTGATGCATTTTTATTTCAGCAATTCAATGCTATCCTTCAGCCTCTTTGCGCAACTATTCAGTGAGGCTCTTTATCTCTCTGTCATATATTTGTAATATTTATTCACATAAAAAAGACCTAGATGATTTGGACAGCGGCCATAGCTTTTCAGATCCAAAAAGCACCTCTACCTTAAAACTATTGACTAATTGGAGTAGTTCTGCAGTACTGGCAGCAGAGTATTCCCTCTCCCGTGCGTGGAGAAGGAGCATTTTTGGAGCTTCTGTGCATTGTGGAAAGGCAGCTCTACCCACGGGAGGGCAGCGCCCGGTGAATTGTTTCTATAACTGTAATATGCTCTCCTAGCAAAGCACCTGAAGAGCTGCCTCTTTCTCTTGTATTTCATCAGTGTCGATGGAGAGTGGCAGACCCCCAGTACCAGCCCTCACGGCACTTCATACCGCCACGGTGACAGGGTCTTTCAGCCTTTGTGACCAGTCTGAACCAGCTAAAAGCTTTCTTTTGCCACAATAGTGCCCCCAAAGATCTGCACTCTTAAGGGCCCCGCGCTGGGCTTGGGTTCAGACTACAGCCCTGGAGGCAATCGTCTCTGCAGCTCACTATTAAGCTCAGCAGCTATCTAGGCTTCTACACAGGCCCAGTTGTACTTAATTCCAACACCATTCGAAACTAATACCACCACTGCCTGTAGTGCAATAGCTGAGCCATAACCAGACTTCATGTGTGTGTGTGTGAGGTAGATAAACACTACACAGGCTCCTGGCTTGCCTATTAAGGTGTTGCCCTGTTGTTCTTACCGACATCAGCACTGCTGACAAAAAGCAAGCAATGCATTTTAATAAACGTGGAGAGCTGTGTTTGGCTTCCCAAGTAGCTCTGCAGGCAGCTTGACGAAAGGGAGCTACACACCGCTGCAAACCAGGCTTCTTCAGGGAAGGGGGAAGGAGATGAAGCAAATGTTTCTGAGGTTCAGATGAGCAATCTTCTGTGCAAACAGACAATCCCCAAAGCAAAAGCAACTGCAGAGCTATTTTGATTAAACAAGCCTGGGATCACTGGATTTCTTCTCCTGCAGAGTCCAGGGAAGGAGTGGGACAAATTCCCGGTGCCAGTCAGTGGAAGTAATGGTTCTGAGAACACCCCCTGACTGAATCTACCCCTTGCTCCAATACCACCTGTAAATTCTTTGCTAAAACTAGTATTCTCAAGGTGAAACACCTTCTCTTTCACAATTTCTGCCTATAGAATTAATCATCCTCTGTCCCCCCCGTTCCCCCCCCCCCCCCAAATGCTTGACAGACACTTAGCAACCCGTTTCCCCAGATGCCCACGCTCCAGCTCGCACCCCTTTCCCTTCCCCTTCCCTTCTGGAACTGAGCGCCTTATGTTTTTTTAAAAAAAAAACTAGGAGTGCGTTAACAGGGCTCCCAATCCAGACTACGCAGGGTTCGCTTGCAGCGCCCGGCTTTGCGGGGCCGCGGCGGTGCGGAGCGGTGCGGGGCGGTGGGAGCGGAGCGGGGCGGTGGGAGCGGTGCGGGGCGGGGCGGTGCGGGGCGGTGGGAGCGGTGCGGAGCGGTGCCGCCCCCCCGCGGGCGGCCGTGGACCTCGGCGCCGATCGCGCTGCGGGCGCTCCCCTTCCCCCCGCTCCGCCGCGCTCTGCGCGGCGTTTGCTGTTCTATTTCTGCCCTCTAATGGGTAAAGGGAGCTTCGCAGCTTTTCTTGCCATGCTGAGGAAAAGGAGGAAAAGCCCCGAAATATGAAGGCGGCGTTGAATTGTTGCCAGCCTAGCGGCGGTTCTGCCCCGCTCCCCCCCGCGCGTGGAGGCGAGGGCCAAACACGCCGGGAAGGCTCCAGTGCCTCTGAAGCAGCGGAGCCAGATGGCAGGAGACAGATTTTAGAAGGCTCCTATAAATATTTGTTCTGCTCAAATAAATATGCACGTTTTCAGTTTCTCAGCCAATTTTGAGGAGTTTGCATCAGAGAACTAGGCTTTATCACAAGATTTCGTGGACCTCAAAAGGGATTTATACAAGATGGTTTTATTCAACCAGAAGTTCAGAGCACTTTTTTTTTTTTTTTATCCTGAGGATGCGAGCTGCAAGATTAAGGGGAAAAAGAAAAATCCCTGAAGGAAGGTAAAACCAAACAGTAGAAATATGAGGCCAGAGCTTGCCATGTGTCTAGCCGGGATGGAGTAAGTAAAGTTTAAACGCTAACTAAGAAAACTACAGAGACTAATTTCAAAGTTACAGATCCACCAGATTTAGCTGGAAAGCTCCTATGAAATGATGGAGAGTAGTGGGTCTTAAAACTCTTAAGCTATTAAATTAGAGAAGGACCAGATATGTTGGAAACATCACATTGTATCTGAATAAAGGAAGCCAGACGGGTGACAGACAGATTTTTAAAGGTTCCTATAAATATTTGTACATTAGTTTCAACATAAGATACCCTGCAAGTGCTTGTCCTGGCAGCTCCACCAAGCCATTGGTACAATGGGAGCAGCCACAAGCTGCTCCGGTGGCAGCAGCATGACCTGGTGAATGCTGAGGAGGTGCAGTGATTCAGTGGTTTCTTCAGTTTTTGAAAACAGCTTTCATAAGTTGTACTCATGTATTTACTTGGTTAATTCCTTCCATTTCTGAGCTGTTGATAGAATTTGTTTCTGTGTTTTGAGTAGCGGGGGAAAACAACTCCTCCTTTTTTTCAGTGGGAAACTACAGAACAAAACATTGTTGGTTCCTTTCCAAATTGTATTTTTTCATTCCATTATAGTTTTGCAGCTAAAAGCACTGAACTGCTGAAAGAGTTAGATCTATCTCCATCTTCTCATCCTAAAAAGTGACTGAGAGAATTCCCATTAAAATGAAATCCAAGCAAAGGTGGATCACCAGCTGCAAGTTAACTTACACAGGGCACAAATCCTACTGAAGCAAATCATCCCAGTGTCATTCCCTGTCTTTGGCCTTCTAATTGTGTTCACTTTCTCCAGCTGCTGAAGGAAGACAATTTCACTGTAAAATCAACAAACCAATCAGAAAAACATAACAAGGTATGCTATAGCTTCTTGAATGCCTCTATGCAAACAGACGACAAAATTTTTTCTGAAGTCAGAAGGATTTGGCTCATGCTACGACTGCCTCAGTACAATATGTCCCAAAGTAGATGGTGGTAATGCTGTTCTAATCCAGTTTGGCACTGACCCTGCCGTAGCCGCAGCATACAGACGGCAGTGCAGTGAGGCCCTGTGTGTCTGCGTGCTGCATGTGGCACTTCCCAAAAAAGGCAGTAGAGCGTTCAGTCTCGGGGCTGACCAAGTTATTCTCTGCATAAGATCCAGTGGAAGAGAAGACAGACATGACTGGATGATGTCTCTGCAGCTCTGTACCTCCAGCCTCCTTCATGCTGCACTGGCTTATAAGAGATCTTGCTGCTACTCAGCGAAGGACGGGCACACCTCAGCTCTCCTCATTCCTGCGTGTTCACCTCTATGCCAAAGGCACGCAGGGCTGTGCAAATCCTTTGATATGTGGTTGTACTGTGATAGGGAAATTTTACAACGTAAAACTGCTAAAACCCAGATCCAGCCCTGATCTCAAGCCCTGCATCTCCTTGATGTCTATTCATGCCTCTCAGCACATTGCATGGTCTAGACTAGAGGATTCCTTAAGATCCCACCCAGCCTTATTTTCTTTGATCCTTCTAATTCCTTATCGAACCAGAAACTTCCCCTTCTAATACAGATATAATTCCAGCCCCTTTGGCAGCTTTTTCAATCTCCATTAGACCTTCACAACCCTGAATAAAGCAGTAGTTGGTTTAGCGCAGTCAATGGACTGCAAAGTTTCATCATTTAATTTAATCTCTTTTGCAGTAGTGCAATTCCCCTACTAGAGCCCTGCCTATCTAATAGGTGTATATTCTTCTGTGTCCTGGTCCTGTCTGGTCTGATCACAGCAATAGACGTGGCATACGGATTAGACATTATACACCCTGGATGTCCATTGTGCTGGGAGGAGGGTGGAGACAATGTCAGTCATCCCACATGCAGAATGGGAGGGCTAGAGGGTGTTGAACGTTTCACATCCTTTATGTGTTTTCTCTTAGATGTATTGTGAGAAATGTGATCAATTCCGCTCTTTTTTTCTACAGATTAGAATAAAGAAACACAAAAATCCTCTTTGAATACCTTGATAACACCTCCTCAGCTGGCTCATTACAACCTATTGTGAGGCATTTCCAAAAATGAACTTTTCATGGGTCAAGAATAATACCGTTGGTACGGAGAAAAGGTGCCAATGCTTAGTTATACAAACTTGTGCTAACAAAGGAATGTGCCCATCCACACCTCAGGCATCTTCCCATTCAAACCAGTAGCTTCAAACCTGCCCAGGCAAAAAAAAAAACCTCAAGAGTGAGGGAGTAGTCACGCACCTTGAGTGGCTGGAGGCCAAAAACCCCATCATTAGGAGCAAACTTCCCTGCCACAGCGCTGGGAGCTTCCTAGCAAAAAGCCCTTGCTGTTACAGCTGTAATTACATAAATCCCTTCGATGCATTTGTGTCAAAACCATTGATCAAGAAACAGTATTAATTAGACGTAATCCACACTTCAGAGGCACCAGAACATATCATCACGTCTCGAGGGGGTTTAGGGCAGCAGAGTGTATGTCTCAGTAAGGCTTTCTTAATTTTATCCTCATGATTTTGAAGGTGTGAATGCATGGAGAAAAAGAAGGGGGAAGAAAACAAGAAAAATAGCAGCTTTGCAAATTTAACCCTTCTGAGGTGCAGCTAGAAAACTGAGTTGTCTGCAAGGTTAAAACCTACTATGACTGCACCTACACAAACTCAGTACACCTGAAAGTTTGTGCCTTTGAGACAAAACATTGAAATATCATGGAGGTACTAAATAATCTAACTGCAAACACACCTATTTGCTTCTCTCAGAGCAAGCACACACCTAGCAACAAGGGCTAAATAAACCACCTGGGTTCTTTACTGCGGGAAGGCAAAGTCTGAGATCCCTGGCAATGCTCCAGCCCTGCCAGCCTGATCCCAACACCACTCCTTTCCCTGTCCCTCCACCATGCCACTACAAAACCAGCAGTCTGCTAGACAGAGTGGGAGGCCAGGCACAGACAGGAGAAGCAGGCATTTGGAAAGTGCCCCAGGTCTTAGGCTCAGAAGAGTTAAAGCAACCAGAGGAATCTTAAACAACAACAATGAAAAAAAGCCAACCAAAAAAAAAAGAAAAAAACACCACAAAAAAAGAGCTAAGCAGCAGCTCTCACAACAAAAATGCAGTTCCAAAATTAATGAGATTTTGATACCCCCCCTTTAAAAATGGGATATTTCCATTTTAAAATGTACAAAGACTAAAATCTTCATAAATATCCTATTAAGAAACTTCTGCTCCTGTTTTAGAGTTTCAATTGAAATACAGTGCATGAAGGTTGCCATAGCTACAAGCAAATTTTTAAATAACTGTTTTTCATCAGAGCAGCTGCAGTATCACGCAGAAACAAGGTTGAAGTGGGGAAGCTGGAAGGAGTCTGACCATCTTCAAGCTTCTAATCAAGCAACCCCGAGATTTTCACAAACACAGCTTAGAAACTTTAATACGCTTTCTGCTTTTTAAAGAAAATATTGCCCTTTGTTATTTGCCAGCACCCCAGCAAATGGTGTCAGCGCTGTGTGAGATCTCAGTCAAGAGAATAGCTTTGTTTTCATGCTGGAAAAGATAAAAATTTCCACTACTAAGCCCCTACCATGGTGCAAGTGCCCAGGAACTGAAGCATCGACGTGCTGTGGCCTCAGGTCTGCTCTGAAGGGCTTTCTGCGTGAACCGGTTGATTGGCAGCAATTTGCCTAAAAATGCCACAAGAGCCACAGATTTCTGTGTCCAGGAAAAACTCTTCCTTGCCTGAGCTTGCACAGGAAAACACAGAAATGAGGAAATGTGAAAAACAAGTGAAGCTGCAGAATGTTAGCAGGAGGCTTTCGAAGTGGGGCTGTGATTTAGGTGGTCCTGCCTCCAGTGGTGTTCAGTCATTTGTGAGCATGGGGAGGCATTTTCCTCTCCTGTAAGATCTCTCCCTGGCAGGAATAGGCAGAGCAACTTTGTGAGCAACAGTGCAAGCAGAAAATGGACTGCGGGCATCTGTTTAGAGGAGGTCTAGGCTACGGACAACACTGCAAGCCTCCCTTATACTCCAGCCTTTCAACCAGTGATATTAACTATGGCAAATTTCCTAGAAAACTTCAAATAGATTCATTTTGTGTCCTCAGCCAAGTATGCCTTGTGTCCCAGTCTATAAAATGAGAATAAATAAAGAATAAAATTTCTGAGAGGAATACCATGAGATTTAACTCCAGCACAATAGTAATTGAATTGCTATCTATAGAAAGTGGAAATGCTTGGCTGGGTTTGGGGTTTTTTCTAAACAACAAATTAATGATCATTATTTAATACACTATTATGAATCTGAATGAATCATCCCAGTGATGGTTATTTTTATACAAATTGGTTCATTTATCTATGAGCTGCTTTTAAGAGGTACTGCCACAGCACAGTGGAAGTGCTGCCTGGTACTTTGGCATGAAGGCTTGTGGTGCTCTGCCATCAGCTGCACAGCAGCGGAGTTTACAGGCAATCCATACAGCCAAATCTTCTGGGCAACGTATTTTTATTTCAAATCTGATTAAAAAATTTCCTTCACATCTTGAAATGAAACAGCTTTCTTGCCTGATGACTGTATGTTTTTTGTTCCAAAATCGATAGTTTTTTCAACAGGTAGTAGATAACAAAATTTTTGCAGGGTAAAAGAGAGAGGAAAACAAAGGGGAGGAAAGTCAGAGAAAACCTTAAAAAAATTTAGAAAAATGAAAGTTAAAAAATCCTATCTTGGCAGATTCTTCTAACAAATTACATTCTTTGACTAATTCCAAGTATTCAAGGAAGTGTTCAAGGCCAGGTTGGATGGGGCTTGGAGCAACTTGGTCTAGGGGAAGGTGTCCCTGCCCATGGCAGGGGGGGTGGAACTAGATGAACTTTAAGGTCCCTTCCAACCCAAACCATTCTATGATCCATAAGTGCTGAGGCAGTGTAAATCCTATCTTTAGCACAGAAAGGTCCCTCATTTTAGAAACTAGATACTTAATGGCAGCCAGAAACATCTCAGTGCCTCAGTGAGGTAACGGCACAGCCTGCTTCAGCTGGCTTTGCCCAACACTCCTCTCCAGGTCTGCAGTGAGCGGTCAGAAAATGGAAAATAAGGATGACCACCAGAAAGACAACCTAGCAAATACTTTTCATAATAACTTTAACTTAATGTAAATTTTAAAAGTATCTCTTTGCCAGCGCAAAAATAGGCTAGCATAGCAGAGTGAGGAAGGGATGCCAGTGAACAGAGATTTCTATACTTGAGTGCATGTCAAAGAGACAGACCTTCCAGCATATCTTTAGGTATTAACTTTTCTGATGTAGAGTTTTTTTAAAGGAAAGAAACAGAAGACAAAAAAGCACAACCTGCTGTATGGTTGGGCTGCCAAAAAAACAGATTGTGAGTCACTGAAAGCTAGTGACCTTAGTCAGCATATTGTGACTCCATAGCTTTTAAGCCCTGCTGTTTCTTTTCCAAGGGAGATGAGAGGCTTGTCAAAGCTGTAGTTTCCATATATACACATGCACACTCACGCTTGCATTAAAGTGCTATTTCTCTCAATCGTCAGGATTACTGAACCTGACATAAACTCATCATTTTCCTGGAAGCAAAAAGGGACTCTAGCCAAAAAGATAAGCTATCTTGTCTTGGGGTACCAAAGGGCAGCAAGCACAGAGCCATCTCTACAGCAGTGTGTAAGTGCAGCCACTCATTTGAAAAGGCCCAAGATCATTTGCTGAGAATAAACACCTGTCTGCAGCCTGCACTAATGCCTCTCATCAGCATTCACTGGAAAAGGCACACACAGTATAAAGAAGAAATGCAAAGGCTTAAGGAGAAGATGATGGGTGGGAGGCAGCAAAGGGAGCAGTGCTTAATGCCACAGGGCACTTTCTCACCTCAACTGCAATGCAAAACACTCGAAGACCTATAGACCTGTTACTGCTGGGGCAGTTCCTCTCTCTCTGTCTGCCTCTGCCCGCTCCCCTCTGTGTGTTGCACCATGTGTTTCCATTCTGGTTTTGAAGTAGTGCACAGGCCCCTCCAGCACTCAATGAGGTTTGCTTTTTTTCACCAGGTTCAAGCACTCTGGAAGCAGGGAGAAAAGTGTCCCAGAGCAAGAAAAAGAAGAAAAAAAGAGATAATCCCACAATATACAGGGGGAAAAGGCAAAAAAAACCCAAAAGAGATGACCCGAGAGAGGCAGGGAGGGATCAAGGACCAAGTTGGGGGCAGAACGTCAGCCAAGGGAGGGGGGGGCAGCAAACCGCACAAACAGCGGGAGTGGGCGACACTGGGGCACGCTCATACCAGAAGAAGAAGGGTGTAGGTGTTTGTCCTCATTTGTTTGTTGTGAATAGTAAGCAGAAAGCCACAAGTGAAGAGCAATAAGCATGCAACAGAATTCAGGGCTGCTTCTCCATTTTAAGTGTTTGGACTCTCAGTTTATTCATCTGCAAAATGTAGGTAGCCTTGCTGGTCTGCCACAGCTGTGCCGGGGGGATGCGGCCCATTGATTTATTCAGAACAAAATAAACAAAGTAAGATCTGTGAGTAAGCACTAAAAGGTGGCATAGATCAACTTGAAAAAAGATACACAGAGGGTATATCTTTTTAGCAAATGCTTTACCTGCCCCAAAATCAAGTTTGAGATCTATAGCAGCACTAACAAATATAGCTGAATTCACCTGAATGATTCTGCCAAGAGGAAAAAAAGTACAATGAAAAATCAGAATTTCATTCCAAAATGAAACATTTAGAGGGCCCGATTAAAGAGATCGGTTTTGTAAGGCAGGGAACAGGAGTAGATGGGGAAATTTTTCAGAAGTGATGCAGTCATCAGAGTTGTGATGCTTTCACTTCTGGTGCTTGTGCACAAAGCTGGTGAATTCAGTAAGGACTTGTATCAATTAATACACATAACACATTGTACTTCTGACAGAGCGTCACGAAATGAGTCACTGAGTCGCTCTACCTTCGGCACTGCGACACTGCATTAGCTCGGTGTGCTGAGAGGCACGTATCCCCATGCAGGCTGGCTGGGGTGTGAGCTGCAAGCTGGGGCATCCTGAGGACTGCCCTGGTTACAGTGAAGTAGAATAAACGTGTATACTGCCAGGCAGCATAATTAGACAGACAGAAGGTACATTGGTTTGTAACCGCATGCTAAAAATACTTTCTATTCTGCTGGAAAGACACAGCACTGTCAGGAGGATAGTCTGGGACTTGAAAACTTATCTGGTTTAAAGATTCCAAGAACATCCAAAAAGAAGATGCCTTGTCATCCAGGGCAAGCAAGGTTCAAAAGTAACGACAGTAGCCTGCAGCAAAGGAAGAACACACCAAGTGGTCGGTCACTGTGGGGCTGAAAGGCAGGCTTGCTCCTGCTTTCAAAATAGCTCTGTGCCTAATCATTTTAATCTGTTCTCTCTCACCCAGCAGCAATTCTACAGCACAGAAAACACCTAGGCAGCTTTGAGAGAAAAAAGGCTTGAGAATAACAAACTCTGGGAACAGCTCTTTCCTTCACCATTTTTCACATGAACAGCTATGATCAGAACATATACTTGTTCAGGGGACAAATACCAACTACTTTTTCATCATACATGGGCTGTGTGACTGTTTTCCGACATGCGTGCCCAACATTCATGGAGAGCTGGAGCTCAAGAGCTAGACAGAAGTTTCATGACTCTCACCTAGGCACAGGCAGTTCATGGCACTGGGGAGGTCCAGCACCATGCAGACATAGCTACCAACTGTTTGGTAGTGATATCCCATTTGCAGTTCATGGAAGATGTAGTAATCTGGTGTGTGAATTTGTAGTGCAGTGTACTCTGGGGGTACACGCGTACAGCTCTGGCCCAGCAGGGGAACCCCCTCACCCTTCCTGTGAGTACGATCACAGGCGTGAGCCATTATCAGAGTAACAACAGCCCTGTATCTGTTCCCTCACTTACACAATGATGACTTGTTCACCACTCCATGTTTTAACTACTTAAGCTTAATTTGAGATAACATCATTAGTGCTATTATTAGTTCATGATTTATTGTAGACTTTTGAGAAGAAAAAAAAAGCATTACTTACACCCCATATTGGGAACTGTCCTCAAAAAGGTGGGACTGCAAAGACTCCTGTACCAAAGACCATCTTGATTTCATCAGTGGCCTTGCGTGGTTACCACCATACACACATCATCTTCTCTGCCGCATCACTGCCTGGAGGTTGGACTTCATAGTGAAGGAAGTGGATGAAGTTTTGTGCCTTCAGCCATCTAATATCCACCACACCGCCTGCATTAGACATCCTGTAAAACTGTTCTGTCACTCTCTCTTCCTTTGCAGACTTTTCTAAGTCCGACCTCAAATTTCATTTCTTCTTTCTGACAGGGATGAAATAAAAAAAATGAAACTTCAATATCGTCCTTTGTGCGTTTCTCCCTCTTGTTTAATGGATATTGCCACAGCATGAGCTGATGGAACTGGTGAGCTCTTCCAAGAACTATAATTTCTAGACTGGTGAGTATGGTACATTTCAGACAGCCACAAAGAAGCTCTTCAACCTCTACAATAAAAATTTATATGAAAAGCACATCAGTATGAAGGTACATCTGTATCCACAGGCAACAGTGATTAGATCTCATTATTTTTAGTGTAAATACATTTTCAGCATAAAAGGCACATGACAGTTTTAAGCTACTTAGCTGAACACACTGCTCCTGCACCTGTGGGATTTTAATATTTCTATGCTTTTAAGAGCATTGCACGATAGGGATAAGATCAGTGCATGATCCACTTTACTGAGTTGGAAAAATGTAATTTAGGAAGGTGTTATTATTGCAGGAAAGAGGTGGAAAGCTCATTGGTAATGATAACTCTTTACATGCTTATAGACCACAAATATAATTTTCCTGATGCCTGAACAAAAAATTTGAACATAGAACCTCCAAGAAAAAAAAAATCAGCCTGTGTCTTGAATGAATCCCCCTATAAGGGGATGCTTGTGCTGCCAAGCCTTCACACAGCACACACATTGCCATCACTGATTACACTAGAAGCTCCCTAAGTGTTTATGGAAGGGTGGTGGTGGCTGGTGCAAATGCATATTCTTTACAGTCACAACTAAGATTTTTTTTTTGCTGAAAATGGGTATTTGGCATAAGACAAAGCAAAAGAAACAATAACTGTACAGCAGCGGTACTTGACAGAGGAGGTTACAGCAGGTTATCAGTTGGCAAACTTGGCATTCAGACTGGGGAGGTCCAGGGTTTCACTGGTCTAGTGCAGCTCACCATGGCTGCTGTTAGGAGCACTGCACCACTTTGCATTATTTGGGGACCGTCATTCAGTCAACAATATCTCAGGGATTTATATGTAACCTTGATAAAACAGAGAGGAAAGAACAGAGTGAATTAAACAGTGAGCAGCAACACAGAGCCTATCAGCTAAGAAAAGACTCAATCATTATATAGTTATTTAACATGAGAGAGCCTGGCCTTTGCAATAAAACCTCCCTGTTAAAATGATTCACATCAGTTATTCTTTCTCTCCTACTTGCCGCTATCACCATCCAGAAGAGTCAGCAAATGATCAAGTGCTTCTTTGATCTCCTATGTATGTGAAGACAGAAATATCCAAGCTGAAGAACTGAGCCCCATGGGTCTGACAGCAGATTCAATTACAACCCATGGAATTCAGTTCTCAAAGCTGAGAATACATGACATTCGTTTTAAGGCTGTCCTGACGCAGAGTAGTATCTCATACTCCTCCTTGCTCTCTCCAGTGCCTGGCCTTCTTCCAGGTGCTGTAAAACAGAAGAGTGAAACCTTCACTGCAGCCAAAGCAACTCTACCCAGACTGTAGGTCAGATGCAGAATAATGGCTCGAGGACATATATATTGAAAAATAGGCTACTTTTTGTATTTTTTTTTTTGGCACCAGAAGTGGCCACACGCATAGACAGAATGTGCCCTAACACATAGCAGAATTCTTAGTGATAAAAAATAAATTTATAGCCAAGGAGTATAACATTTTGCACTTTTCTGGAAGCCTTTGAAAATTTCAGAGAGGTAAGTTATAAATTTCCTTCCCTGTTTTTTTTAATACAACAACACAGACATAGAGGTAAAATCTTCCAGAGTCACACAGCAATCTTTGTTAACAAAATAATCCATCCAGAAGCTCAAAAGAAGGAAATCTGGCACTGGTGCAGCCCTTCGGGGTCATCAGAGTCTGGGTGGCAAAAAGGCAAGCAGAAGCCTTCAGTATTATAGACGCACAGTTGCGCCCTGACACAACTTTGTCTGATGTGACAACCTCATCCCAGAGTGACAATCTCACCCAAAGGCAGTTCTGAACTACAGATAAGTACTGTTCAAATGCACTGAGGATCAAAGCTGACATCTCATACAGGAAACACCTCGTCACTTCTGACAAACCTAAGAGAAGTCACAAGTTTCATTAAACTTCATACCCCAAACTTGGAATTTTGGAGGAAAATAGATTGGATAAGATGTTGGATGATGCATTTATCTGCAAATTAGATGTTATGTCTGCATAGCACCATTTATAAACAGTGTTGGTTTAGTTATAAAAATTTTTTTTTCAGATTTATTTGGAACATTTTAAACATACTTCTTTATATTCCAATGAGATGAGGCATAACAAAAAAATCCCTTTGGGTTCAGTGAAAATGAATATTTGGTCTGTAATAAAATATTTGGAGGTCAAGGGGATAAGGGGATTTCAGATTAAATCTTTTAGCCTCAAAAACTAAATTTAAGTAAATTTACTTAACAGAGTGGTTCAAGATGAATGAATTATTTTGTTTTAGTATTGCTTTTCTTAAATTCTAAATAAGCATAAATTTTTTTGAAATAAAAATATTGAGTGAAAATTAAAAAGCATCAAGGAGTTTCCAGCTTTTCCTGAGAAAGTAATTGGATTAAAAGCTGCAAAATATTTCCAATTTTTTTACTAGAAAAAGCCCAACTTATTCCATCCAAAAATTTGCCCAGCCCTGGCAGGAATTCAGAGCTTCCCCAGTAAAGCTCTCTAGTCAAGCTGAAGACAGGGGTACTGGTGACTGTGCAGCCACACTGTGTGGATATGAAAACCTTATTCTTTGTACAGCCTATCCTAGAGCAATTACTATCTGGTTTTCTGGATCATTTAATTTAACTAGGATCCCACTCTTAAATTTATCTCTAAAACCTTCATCTCAAATGAACAACAAACGTCTGAGAAAATTGCACTGAACAATTCTTGATAACACCCAGTGTCACTTTTTCAGCTAAATTAGCAACACACGCAGCCAAATCAGCAGAGGCTCAGCGCGGAGCGCGTTGTTTGGCAGGATATCCAACAGCTCCGCTGCTGCGGTATCCAACAGTGTGCCTATGTCTTTACGGCTGTAATTGTTTTCTTAGGCTGCTGAACCAGTCAACCAAACAACAGAAATTAAAAATATGCTTCTTTAACTATTTCTCTTGCTGGGAGGAAAACCTCTGAACAAACATTTTTGCGAAGTAACCGTCTTGTGGTACCCACAGCCCAGTTCAGTCCCACCAATCTGTCAGCTGACTCCGTGAGACTTCCATTACAGGAAAGGAAAAACAAATTAACAAAAGTAACGTCTTGTTAAGGCCCTCAAATAAAACGTAACTTAATCTGCAACCTTGAAATAGGATACCATAGCAATAAATTTTGCTTGTCTGATTTTTCTGATTGGTCACTGGAGCATTGCTTGCTAAGAAGGTCACTGTTGACGTTAAGCAACGCATTCACCAGCAGCCCAGCCCTTCTGTGGTAATCACTCTTCCAATCTCAAGCGCGAAAAAAGTCAAACCATCATCAATGAAAACATGATATGGTAAAACAGAGAAGGTCAAGAAGAATAAAGGATGGAAGTGCCCAGCCCCTGGGACAGTGCCGCTGCCTGTGTTAAGTGCACGGCGTTTCTGTAGGGCACCTGGGAGGAGCTGGCACTACCTGGGCACCAGCACGGTCAGCACGCACAGCTGGGGATGCCGAACTTTGGCACTCGTCTGCATTGCACACGCCAGCACACCAATGACAAGGAAAAATACTAACTGCCCCTCCATGAAACACAGTAAATGGGCCTGCAGTAGCTCTAAGCCAGCTCAGCCGCGGCCGGTGGCCTTACCACAGCAGCCCCCACCTAGGCCAGAAGGGCAGCTGGGCATCGGGGCGCAGCGCAGGGTGCTCCCCAGCCCTGGGCTCACGGGAAGCTAAACCCACCTCTCCCACTTCCCGGGCGAGCGCCTGCAGAGCTGCCGTGTGCCGGGGACATGAGCACGGAGAGCAGACGTCCCAAGACAGCAATGCAGACGAATATGCCCTGAGATTACTGTCTCAGACGCAGGAACCTGCAGCACCCGCCGCGGCAGGCAGCTCCGCTCCTTCCCAGAGCTCTGGGGTGGACCCGTCCCAAAGGTCTCCTTGGAGAGGACAGCCCAGCTGAGCTCTCTACCAGCACAGCCGGAGTTTTAGTGAAATCCCGAAAGGGCAGGTATGGACCGGTGCATCCTCATAATTCCACAGTCATTTTCAAGGTAAGTTGGCTTTAGAGGTTTTTTAGCCAAGGAGGAGAAAAGGTCAAACTCTCTCTCTCCATTTGCCTGCAGAGTTTAATACCATCACAGTGCATTAGCGCTCTCTGATCTTAAAAAACCACAATGCCGGTTTCAGCCACCTTCTGCTTTGACCCTTTATCAGCTTTACATGTGCCATCCTCTATCCTTTCAGTGTCATTCCTGGAGTGCCCCCCTCCCTCTGAGAACTCATTTACTCAAGGATTAAATTCATGCATTTGCAAACGAGACAGCCCATAAAATTATATTGTTCTGCCTTTGCAAGAGCAGTGAGGACGTGAGTCTTTTCAACAGGCCATAAATCTACTTTTTGAAAAAACATTATTTTTTCCTATTCCAGCAAGGTCACTAAGTACCATATAGCTTGGAGATGTTATTACACCAGAATTAACTATTCCTACAGGACAGATACTTAATAGGTAATCATCATATACAGTTTTACCGCTACACCGAAAGGCAAACCTTTTTAGGGTGATTAAGTAATATTAAGTGCCTGAAGACTATTCTCCCATAAGTTTCCTTTCAAATTAAATATGTTTTAACAGGAAAAGAACATTAAGATCCTACAGCCATCAAGTAAATTCTCTGCATTTTCCTTACCAGCCCCTACTTTTATTCTCTATGTTGCCATTACTGCCTTTCTTTTTAATACAACATCTACGTTTCTTTGAACATACAACTGAAGAGTGAGATTTTAATGCTTCTTAACCAGTCAATGATCTACTGCAGCTTCACATGAAATCCAGATACTATTCAAATGAGCTCATCATGGGTGGTAATTAATTAGCACCGATGGGGAACTTGAAATAAAATATGAATATGGTCACATTTCATTAGGAGCATAATGTATCTTCTTCACCCTTACTTAGTTAAATACATTTTCCCCACAGCTAGTAGAAAAATACATATCTCACAGCTACACTGACATCTGGTTAGTTGAACCAAGAGGGCAAAATGGAAGATGAACTCATTCTAGAGACCTTGAGATTAAAAAAAAAGGAAAACTCACAGCCAGAAGGGACCACAGTGACACCAGAGGCAGCCATAGACTCAGCAGAAGCTGGCCCGCTGCGTCGCAAGGCGTGAGAGCTGAGGGTTTCAGAAGCGGGGCCGTGGGCTGCATGCTCTGCAGAGCCGCAGGGTGTTTTGCCTGCTGGGCAGATCTCCTTCGTGTCCGGTGACAGCACCGCCAGGTGCAGCTGCAGCTGCAGACCGGCCTCACGCCCGCCTGTCTGCTGGCGGGGCACTGGTCAGTGAGAAACTGCTGCTCAGCGTGGTGAGCCCAGATCTCGACATTTAAAACCCAGACCGTCAGCCTTGAAAACCCTTACCTGACCTTTCTGGTCTTCGCCATTTAAAAATTCCCCATTTCTTCGACTTTCCCTCTTCCCCACATTTCTTGAACTTTCCCGCAGAGAAGCATCCCCGTGTCACCTGGCTGGGCTGGCTGCTCGCCCTGGCCCGTCTGTCCCTGCTCAGCCCGGGACAGGCAGCCTCCCTTCATCTCCACAGCAATTCAAATTTCTTCCCCAGCTCACTGCTCTGCAGGAGCTGCATGGTGTGCTGGGCCTTGGGGAGCGTGCCTTGTCCCCACTCAGGGTTACACCACACCAAAACCAATTAAGCCCTTTCTACACTGATCGGGTCTTTTTCCATCACTCCTACCAACAGCAGAGCAGCTCTGCTCACAAGTTAAGGCTCAGCAAGAAAGCCTTGACTCTGTTGCTTAGGTACAAGGCAAATGCTGCCCACCCATTAACACACCTTAAATATCGTTAATCCCTTCCAGTAAAGCTAATATGCATGTTTACAGGCAAAGAATGTTCACATGCAGAGACGCTGTAAATCTTTCCTTGCTCCATAAAGATCACGTTTACCACTGAAAAACCCAAGACGAAAGTTTGGATGCAGTCTTAAACAAAAAGCACACCTAAGCTTTGCTCTTGAGCTAAATACTGCCAGTATCAATCAGTTCACATCAGACGTAGATACACTGGTGCTAAGCACACCCTGCTCCAGGATTACATCCCGGGTTCTCACCACATCAGTGAAGACCATCAGCAATGTCAGCTGAGGAACTGCCTGTAGGTATTCCTTCTCCTGAACCCTTCAAGATGACAAATGCATCAGGTCCATAGTGCCTTCAGCCCAGCAACTACACAGACACTTTTATTGTCCCCTCAACCAACAAGAAAAAAAAAATATTAAAAAAAAAAACCCAAGCTGGAACAGTTAATTTGTATTTGAAAAAAAATTCACATCTCATGATAAAGTATTGGGTATTAGCCCAAGCACTTATTCTGGGCTGAGCAGAAGCAAGTGCATTTGTTCCCAATATGCTTTCTGAAACGCCCAGTTATTTCCTGGATGCATTTTTAATTTCAGGCGGTAGTTATATTTCTACTGCCAATGTCTATGTCACGAATAACAAACATTCAATTTCCTCTCCTGTAGAATTATTCCACTCTGCTTATCTGGAGGTTCAATTCTGTTGTCTCCATTTTAATCACATTTTCCAACAACACAGTACTTTGTGCAACAGACCATTTTGCTTCATGAAAGATAAAAATCATTGCATATTCCATTTCATTTTTTGACCTAAAATTTACTGATGTTTTTTGTATTTTTTCACTAATTTAAAGAAAAATTACATGGCAAAATAAATAGCAGGCATAAATCACTAAGAAAAACATATATTTACACCTAGTTGGCCATCTATATACATTGCAGCTGGTTAAAACAGTGATGTGGAAAAGTGCATAATGAAAATGTTATTTCATATTTTTAAAAAGTTCTGGTCAGCAAAAATAATAAAGACTTCTAATACTAAGTATTAGTTTTTAGTAATCTCTATACCATATACTCACAGTATAGTTACAATATAGTATAGTTTCAGTTATACTTACAGCAAGCCATAATAGGTCACAGCCCTGGAGACAATTTCAGCAAGGTTTTTTGTATTGAAGAATACAAACATTTATGGGCTCCATAATTTTTGCTTTTTTATATATTCTCAGATGACAGGATGAAACAGTGTAGAGGAATGTAAACAGTCTAAACCACATATTTTACACATTGACACACTGGTCAATCCATATGTTTCAGATGTGATCTAAACAGCCAAAAATATAGGAAGAGGGGAAAAAGTAAACAGGAGAGAGTAGATGTCCATTTCTTGTTCCTTTCCAATTTCCACATTTTTAATAATTCAAAAGAACTAGCAGTGTTTCAGCTGCTGAATGTACACAGATTTTTACAGTATTTGTCACTGCATAACTATTATACTGTGTATTACTAACACAAAATGGTTAGACTCTGTATAAGCAGTTAAAAAACAAACAGGCAAACATCAATTAATCACCTTTTTGTAACCCTCCCATTATTTAAAAAAGGAATGTGACGATCACCCAGCAAGGAGTGTATTTGGAAAAGCATGTTGTAATAAATAACTGTAATGTTAGTAATTCATTAGAAGCCAGAGGTTTGGGTTTTTTTCTTCAAACAGGTTCAACATATAAATACTTGAAATATAAAAGATTACTGTATTTATATTTTATATTGCAACTACACTGTACTTATTGAAAATAAAGTAGTCTATGAACGGCAAGCAAATTTTCAATACGTATGTGGTCTGTTTCAATATTAATTGACTGAAACAAACCAGTGTAATATTAGAATAATGAAACAACTCAGGTACTATGGAAACTGGCCATAGTTCAGACAAAGGTACATGATGGTTAATAAAATAGTATAAGAGCAATGAATTGTGACCTGGTTAAGGCACCCTAACCCCTGCAAGCTACTTAGATAGCATTACTCAGCCTGTGGGCTGTGGACCACTGCTGTCAGACACCAGAAGCTGATCCATGAACAATCTCATTTAGAAGATGAAAAACCGCACATCTATCCCCACACTGTTGGCAGCGATGCACGAGTGCTGGCAGACAGAGTTGGGAGCCAGTTTCTGGATGCTGCCTGGGACTGCCTGCAGGTGCAGACGGCTCCTTTTCAGGCACGTGAAATTGTCCAAGATTTTTGTTTCAAAGGGGCTCCATTAGAAAAGGCTGAGGAATGCCGACACAGCCAGCCTGCAGAGACCTGACGCTGCCTTCCTCTGAGATACGCTCGCCTCCTGTTCAGGATTTTAAATCTTGTCCCCCCTGAGCTCACCAGATCTGATTTTAAAGAAAATAATTTTAGGTGCTATTTAGATTCAGCATAATCACACCTAGAATATTTAGTCAAGTATGTTGACTACAGCTAATGATTACAGTGAAAAGTAAAGACATTCTTTGATGCATGCACAGACTTTTAGCGTAAGACCACTGGAGTTGCCAGAATGGACTTGAATATCCAGTATCCACTAAAGGATTAAATGCAGCATTGAATCAATTTTCTCAGGCTTCTTAATGAATCCCCCCAAGAAGGTCACAGGTAGTCAGTCATCAACATATTTGAAACCTCTATCTCGCAAGAGTCCCCATTGCAACCTCAGGCCCTTGTCCTGCAATCACAGCAATCCTCAAACTCCCGCTCCCCCCCGCTCCCTAGAAGCTCCAGGCCCCACTTATCCAACAACAAAACTGTTTTAAGCACCTGTGAAGCCTTGTCCCCAAAGCAAATTGAGATGGAATACAGATACTTGAAAAGCTGCAGAAGAGAGAGTAGCTGAAGCCTTGCTCATGAAATTAGGGAATCGGTTCAGAAATAATACACAAAATCCATTTCAATAATGAAAACTGAGTTTTCTCCTTTCTTTTTTAAATTATGGGAAAAGATGGATAATGTGTTTAATTTGACAAATACAAAGACAAAATAATTCACATTTTCATCACCATTTCCCACAAAAAATAAAATCTCAACATTCTCCCAGATGACTGTGAAATATAGCTGGTCTCAATAATGGTCTGCACCAAAGCTATGTCGATTACCAATTTTTTCATCCACTAGCCAAAAAGAAGAAAAATGAGGCAAAAGAAAAATGTCATTTGGCTGAACCTGGAATGATTTTTTAAAAAATTATTTTCTGAAGACAAAACACATTCATTTTAGGTACAAGGTATTTTTTGGCCTAAAACAAAGAATTGTTTCTTTTTTGCTATTATTATTATTGCATTAGAGCAATTAAGAAAATGAAAATGTATTTTTCAAGGAAAAAATTAAGGTTTAAATCTGAAAATGTTAAAATATTTTTACTTTTTTATTATTTCCCCAGTACTATTTGCTTCATTCAGTTGAGCTTTGTAAATCATTTCAGTTCATTCAAAACTGCATTTTTCAGCAAGCAAACTATCCAGAAAAAGAAAAGAGCAGCTGCCTGTCTCTATTCAGGCTAATAGGTGGAAGGGTGGGAGCTGCCTTATCCTGCAGACTCCAGAAACCCATCTCTGCACCCTTCTATCCCAAGGGGGAATTTGTTGGAAATTCCACCACAGAAAGGTGTGGCGTTTCCTTCATCTGTTTTTCCATACTGTAAAACAAATGTTTGGATGCCTAGATAAGCTCAGAACACATAGAGGAAAAAATAAATAAACCATCTTCAAAAAAATAAAGGATCAATGTGAAGGAAGACCAGGTATAGCCGGTCAAACCCTTCGGCTGCAATCAAACATTGTACTTTCAAAATCAGTGGCATTTGATGGAGAGAGAGAAAAAAATACATACATCGATTAACTCACATCCTGTCTCTGTTTAAATAGGTGTTATTTAAGTCGGTTAAAATACAGATTTAAAAGAAAGAATGAATATATGTAAATCATAATGCAAGGAAAATATTAATGCACATAATGCTACCACACCCCTTTCTGAATTGCCATTGGATTCAGAATAAAGTCATAACAGCGCTGGAAGGACAATAGCAAAAAATTCCTGCCCGTTGAAAAGAAGCATTAGAAAATGTGCAGATTCCCTGACACAACAGTATTTAAAAGTCATTCTAAATTTCTCATCGCTTTAGCATAAATGTAACTCAAAATTACTTAAAACACTTGATCTTGATTCTGCTGCTGTTACAAAACGTAAATCCGTCAAAGCTGACAGAATTACTCTGGTTTAAAGCTGGAGGAATCGAGGAAGAATTTGGTGTTTTGATTCAATCTTTAATGTGCAATTTACCTTCCATGTATACAACGCATACTGGCTCTCAGGCAGAAGATAAGCATGTAATAAATCAGCTTACATTTTTTTCAGCTCTTACTCACAGTGGAATCCCCAAAATTCATTTTATTTTATCTTTTTCCCACTCTTCAGCTTTTTCTCTTTCATTTTCCTTCCTCCTCTTCAATCACCACAGGTTTGCATTTCTCATTTTCTATTTTACATCACTCCGCTTTGTTCTCTACAATGGAAAGACAGACAGAAAGAAAGGCAGACAGACAGACAGCAGGAAGAGACATACAGCCAGTCCAAGGTAACAATCTCGGACACCCACATTCTGGAGGATCTGTTTCTTTCTCAAAAACATTTTAACTTTATAAAGGGAAGGGAATCAAAACTCATTTGCATACGGGTTCATTCCATCTATTCAGCTCACATGTTTATAGCTCTGGAAAGTCCCTTTCTGATTCCCTGGTTGATAAAGAGCCAGGAAGGTAACGCAACAGCAGGGAGAGGTGAGGACTGTTTTGCTGACCTTGTAAGCGGGGCTTAAATGAAGCACTCCATTCGCCTTGCTCAGAGGACCCAACTGGGAAATTTGGGTGCTTTTTATCCTTTAGATTTCAAGGCTCAGACCATACATGTAGAGCTAAAGATTCAAGTCAGAGAAACCCCCACTCTTGTGCAGGAGGAAGCTCTGGTCAGGCGCTCAATACTTCAGCTTCCTGTCTGTACACTCCGCGGTCTAATCTGGGGAAATCCTGAAAACATTATCAGATGCCTGATAAGCTCTTTAGCTTTCAAGTACATAGTGATTCAGTTTCGGTCAAAACCTCATTTGAATGCAGTTTTAAAATCTAAATAAAAAGTGAGACCCTAATGGAGAAGAGATTAGCCTCACAGTCTAACATCAGTGGTATCCAAAATAATGTGACTGATGTTTAAAACTGGCATAAACAAATGTACTTTTCCATACCTGCATCAAGATGCTCAGTGTGTGTAATCCAAGCTTATTAAAAAGGAGTGGAATTATATGTTTGGTTAATTAAATGCCTTTATTTATCCACAAACAAGTAACGCAGCAGAAGCAGCAGCACAGATTGCTTACTCCATCCCGATGTTGTTCACCACTGACTTGAGGCAGATTGTTTCTGAGAGAAAGAGGGTTTGCTTGAAACTCTGGTGCACACTCATCCTACAGGCTTCTCCGGCAAAGCTGGGAAGTGTGGCAATCCTTGTTTTGTTCAATATAGACACTCGTTTACCAGGCATTGGACAGATGTGTCCAAACCCATTTCACAGCCACTCATCGCAGGCTAATGGCAGGCTCTACAATTTGATCTGTGGATTTAGCCCTATAAGAGTAAATCTCCACCACCACAGTCTGAAGCCCCAACATCTTCCAGTTCAGATGGGTACTGAATTGGGATTCACCCACAGGAAACCACTCCCGCTCCACTGGTCTCCTTCATCCCAGCCAGGCCAGGGAGCTTTTCTAGGATACATTCCAGGAGGTTCTCCTTCACATGCAACTTCTGAAGATCTTGAAGAAATTCACTCCATCTGTGAGTCTGGAAGCAACTAGGAACATTTTCCCAGGTATTGCAGGTCTGCAAGCAGTCAGGGCTTGATCTCCTTTCCACTCCCAGAGCATAAAATTTATCATATGCTTTTCATGAGAGCTCTGATGTTTTCTGCTGCACTCACCCTAAGGATTACCACAAAAACAAACTCATGTATGGACCAGCTACTTTGGAGAAGAGGAAAATTGGGAAGATATTTATTGTTAATAACCACATTCCTCCAAGTCAGTACAAAGACTCAGGTTGTCCAAAGTCAGGGCAAAAGTATGTAGCATCTTTTGTTTCATCCCAAGATCTGGTTTACAGATCTCCAATTAGAGTAATACACAAGATACATTTCACAAGAGCAGAGGTTTCAGACACAAAACCACTCATCATTTTAATACCCATGGTAAAATATGTAACAACAGTAATTAACACTGGAAGGCAGATCCATTGACACTGAGTTCAGATCCAGATGGGAAATAATCCCAAAGTTTCAAAAGCATCTGGAACTGGGATTTTGCTTTTCAGCAGCATGAGACCTGGTGTTGGCTAACAAAATCCCATGTCTGAACTCTCAGATGCTGTCCTGTGTCAAATTTGAGCATGGAGAAGCAAAGGTCCTAGTAGGACATCAATAAAAATGCTTAAATGAATTTGCATGAGTCATTGCACAGGAAGAGAGGAAGAGTCATATTTCAAGCTGATACTCAGCTGTATTTGCAGTGCTCACTGGCACAACTTTCAAAATGCATTCTTGTTCTAGCCCCAGGTTTAAAAACCTCTCTGTAAAAGACACTGAACTAAATTAATCTGTTCCCTGCTGACCAATACATCCTTGCTGGTTCTTTAAGTAAAGATCATTCAAGTTTCCTGGGTCCCAAAAGGTAGGTTTCATTATGTGCATGTGTCACAGCTGGATAACCTAAAGCAGAAAGTAGCTAAATACAACCAGAGTCCCATGGTGAGAGAATCACATTCCTCAGTCCTTGGCACATCTTCCAAGCAAAAGCAGAAAAGTGACCAGTAAAGCCTAAACATTTACACAGGCCTTTAGGAAGGAAAGGTACAGGACAGGTTCTCCACTTTGCTTTGTGAAACAAAAGCAAAGACTAAAGGAGGGGGAAAAAAAGAAAGCTTGTACACAGTGACTGGTAAGTGAAGAGACAGGCAACATATGTGCACTGCTCTTGACACAGTCAGGATGGTTATTATCATCTTAGCATCTCATCTAGAAAGTTTTGACCAACTGAATTTGGTTTTTGACAAGAAGTCTAGATCTTACCATAATTCAGTGGCTGGAATTTCTTGAGGCAATATTATGTTAGGCCAAACAAGGTAACACTACAGCCCTGAGTGCAGTACTATCAGAAACACAATGCGTGGTCATGCAGTGCTTTCTTAAGTCACTAAATCACAGCCCAGGTGCCGGTATCATCACCACCAGGTAGTTCCAGCTTCTCTGCTTTATTTATTGCTGTTCACTGTATTCTGCATAAATAAGAAGGGCTGAGTTCCTTCTTTCACTGGGGAGGAAGGTCCTCCCAGAAGGGAGGTTCTCTCCCAAGCTAGTTAAAATCTTTACAGCAGTATAAAACATGCAGGCATCAGAGATAAATCAGGTCCTGTATATAAAATATCTTTCACAAAAATATAGCCTTCAGAAAGCACAGTAAACATAGTCACTTCTTGCATGATTTCATAAATCTTCCATCCCTGCTTATAGTATTTCTTTGTGACAGACAGTGAGATAATACCATGAGTTATGAATTCCAAGAGGAGCTGCAGCTTGGTCCCTTTGAAAACTATGGCAAAATCCACATTACTTTAGAAGAAACTGGAACTTCTCCCTCCATACTGTTAAAAGCAAGCTTTCACTTGGTTTCCCTTGAGAGATGAGTTCTGTGGATCTTTTTCTAGAATATAGAGCCTTATACGAAAAAATATAAATTATTCTTTACTTTTGTGCATGTAGTTGTCAGGTTACTTTAAGCTGAATTGACTTACAAATTTTATGAGCTCTCCCACTGATTTCTGTCTCATTGATTTAATATCCAATACAACTGATTCAAAAGAGATTGGCCTGACAGAGAAACCTAGGAAATACTTCATAAATCATGCACCTTTCATAGACCACTTTGCACATCTACAAAGGCCATGGTCGTATCACAAGCCAGGTAGGATTTGATTAGCCAATTCTTATTTTGCCCTGTGATGGGCATATAAATTAGGACACAGTGCTCCCTCCTCTTACGCAGGCAGTGCAGATCTACGTAGGGCACGCTTGGGTAGCAGAGTAGAGAGGGGATGGTAGGAGCAGGCCTTCTGTTTCTGTGTGTTCCTGATGACCTGTGCAGCCTCCAGAAGCCACAGAGCTCTGCTTGTGGACAGGGCTCACAAAAGAGGGAGGAACATGCCAAGACAGGAGAGCTGCAGCTACCCTCCATGACATGTTTTTCTAAACTGGGAAGCATTCCCAGTAGGGAATGCCTGCAGAGGTTCATACAGAGGCAGTAACCTTTCCCCAGAGTCTGTTTGTGTACGTGTGTGCATGTACATGCACATATTTCTTATCCTAAAGGAAGAATTTTGCTCTGTAGTTGCACAGAGGGCTTGGATCTTACCAGAATGGCCTGCGACCCCTGCAGCTTTGCTCAGAGTCGCCGACGACAGCCAGGCTGTCCTAGTGTCTTAAAACCCTGCCAGAGTTATTCTACTCAGATTTATCATTCTCTTAACTATTTTGCCATGACTGGCTTAAACATCTGTGAAAGCAAGACTGTGAGAACCGGCACAACGCAGTCAGACCCCACACAAACCCACAGATCTGCCACCGCACCTCGGTCCTGGCCTGCGGCACCTCTGCTGCCTCGCTCCTGCCTGAGAGCTGCTGCCCGTGGTTAACCCTGGGCTCGCGTGCACCCTGCGCTTGTGACAAATGGCTCTCGCTAAAATGAATGCAGCATTTCAATGGGGAAGAAAAAAAAAATCTACTGCTGCCCTATCAGCCAGCTTGAGCGAAAAGAAATGATGCAAAGTAGTACCAGGCAGCACAGTACAGTTTCTGTCACAAGCTTCATAGATGGCTTCACTAGATGCTTTGCAGACAGAAGTTAAAGAAAACACGAAGGTTTCAAACCAGTTATGAAGGCGGGAAGTGAGTCAGCCCTGAGCAGGAGGGACAGCAAACAGCAACCCCTTCCACCACAGACACCCAGCCACGGCACACGGACCTGGACGTCCAGAACCAGAGTGACTGGGCCTGAGAGCAGAGAGCGTCAGCCGGGCAGGAACAGTGAGGAAAAGGGACACTTCTTCACCAACCACTGCCCAAAGGAGGGAATATTTTCTCCATGCAGAGGACTGTCTTCTAACCAGTTTTCCCTCTCCTTGTAGAAGCAGCCCAACCACCAAGCCACCAGCTCGCCCCTACCCTGCCCAGGCACACCAAAGCCTCCTGAGCACTTCTGCTCAGGAGGAGCAGCTGAGAAGAGTCCTCCAGAACAACTCAGCTGGGATTGGGATTTCGAGTCCCCTTGAGCATCCTGAAATTTGAACACTGGCCTCTCACGCACTCAGATGAGTACTGTGCTATTGGAAATAGAAACACCAACACCTCCTCCTCAGTTGCCATCCTACTCTGCCCGCATCCCACATGAGAAGAAACTGCTCTGAAAACACTGTCACATCGTCCTCCACAGAACAAGGAGGCCAAGGAACTTCTTAGCAGGGCTTAGGCATAAACAAGACTAGCTGCTTGCCTAGAAACAGATGCTTATCAGAGAACTCATCTGGAGTAAACAGAAGAGCCATAAGTCATCAGTGCTACTGCTGCTCAGCAGCATTATGGCAGGAGTTCTGAGGATCTACATTTTGAGGATAGGTAAAAAAGAGGCCCAGGTCCTTTTGTAGGTGTACCTCCAGGCATACAAGCTACATCTAAAAATAGAACCTGGGTTCTGAAGTCACACAGACAGCTTTGAACAGTATAGTCTAAATATTTGACAGTATTGTCCATCACACAGAAATGTTGCATTCCCAGTTGCTGTACCAGGAAATAACACTCAGCCCTTAAGCCCAGAGAGTTGCACAAGCACCGAGACCCTAGACTGGTAACAAACTCCCACCAACTTTCGAAGACTCCTAAATAGGGCAAAATAGTTAAAGAATTAGCTGCTCCACAGATAGTGCATCAGATTCCTAATATGTTGGCCTCTGTTTCAAGCATACTGTTGAAGCTATTAGGAGGAAAAATCATTTTTTGCTCTCTGTACTAATCAGAAAAAATAGGATGCTAGTTCCAACTGACCAAAAAAAAAACCACCTGGAGAAGGACAGACAGAACTGGCTTGAGTTCCAGCACTAGAAAAGGCCCTTGCCCTCTGCTTCTTCTTAGAATAAGCTTCTAGAAAGCAGCAAACCACTGTGGCAAAAGACTTAAGCGTCACAGCATGGTCACATATACCAGGTTGGGGAACCAGGACACAAATGAAGTAGAACATGAGCTTCCTCAAGGCAATTAGATTTCAATGCAAAGCATTTCCAAATCCTTCCTAGTTTCAAAAGAAACTCAGAGTAAGGCGTGGGAAGATGGGCACAGAAGAACAAAACACTTCAGAGGAAGGTTTACCAACACTGAAAGAAGCTGTTGAGAACTTCTTATCTGAAAAAAAGGCTGGGGCAATACTGGGTAGAAGGTAAAAAGCAAAATGCAGTATCTGGTTGCAACTTGCAAGTTTTGAACGCCTTCCAGTGGAATAATTATTCTTAGAAAAGTGCTGTGCTGTTGGAATCAGTTTCCCACAGGAATGTTTCCAATTTGATTTTGATTTTTTCTCTCGCACGTAGGTTGATAGGTCAGCACACTTCTGGAACCAGGGGACACTGCATTTACAAAATGAAGTTTCATTCCTAAGTTTTACAGAGTAAGATTTTATAAGTCAGCTTTGGAATTAGAAGTCTTGCTTTTATAAGAATGGGACACTTTAACTGACAATTTAAAATACCTAAAAAGAATTTTTAAGCTCCTTCACAAAATCCAGGAGATGAAACATAATAGGGTCTACTCCAGACAAAGGATCATGCAGCTGCTAAAAACAGCTCTCAAGGGTTGTCTATTTTTTTTAAGAAGGAAGGTGATGGGCAAGGACTAGGCAATACCTTAACAGCCTTAGGAAGAAAACGGTATGGACAAAGCTTTCAAGCTGAAAAGAGGTTCAGAGCAAAGAAACCATTACTCACTGTTTGCTGCTGGGTATGTTTAGATGAACAGAACTTGGTACATTCCCTGAAAACAAACAGAATCCATCAGAGAGAATCACAATTTATTTCTCCTGCCTAGAGCTTCCACAAGCAGCAGGTACAGAGAACCCCAATTCTGGCTAATCAGATTTTTAAAAGGGGGTTGCTACCATGCTGAATGAAATGCAAAAACCCTCTGAACTAATAAATTCCAGCAGCACCTTGTATTAAGGAACAAGATGATAAGGTTAGCTAAACACGATGTTAGTTTATTGATTCCTGAAGCTAGAATGGTTTTGCTCACCTGACTTACAGAAAACTGAAGCCAAACAACAACTGATTCAAGCTTGGTTTTGTTGTGTTGGTTTTTTTCTCGTTCCAAAGCTGAGTCATAGAGGCTTTGCAGAAACTGCACTGGAACAACAGCCAAAGAAAATATTCTTATCGAGGAAACAGTTCTGCTGAAAGCTGGTATCCCCTGATGGGGACATCCCAGCACAGAGGGGGTTTGTGCCTGCTGAGATCTGCTGCATGCCACAGCCCATCCCTCTCAAGCCAGGTGATTCAGCAGTGCATGGAGCAGCCGTTTTATCACTGCCCTGCAGAATTATTCAGTGCTGCTCTTCAGACCCCAGCAGGGACCTGTTCACCACATGGACTTCTCACACCTGCCCAAGCTTCAGAAGGAAGGCTGGCCACATTATTCACCCCACGGACTGCAGAACCGCATATTGCTCTGGAGAGCAGTAAGGGCCCGCAGGGCCCCGCGGTTGGGATTTCCCTGCAACAGTCCCAGGGACATCCCTCGATGCAGGGACAGGCACGCATTGGCTTTGTGTCTCTGTGGATAGCTGGGAGTTTACCAGAGAAGGAAGAACAAGATGATTTGCACTTCATGTCTGCAGGAACTCCGCTTGCTCTCCCCTGTGCTCCCGCTGAGGCACAGCTTATCTCTTCATCTTCTGAGTGCATGTTCACACCGCAGCTGGAAAAAAACCACTGTGGGGAATGGGAACGTTTCCAGGGATTTTTGCTTAAACCCACTAGTATTCAGTATCCTAGCTGGCTAGTTACAGAAGATTAACAGCAGTATCTTGCTTGGGTGTCAGAAGAAATTTGAGCAGCAGCAGCAGCAGTGGAGAGAAAAGTGACAGAACTATTGTTGCACAACAATCACGCTGTCACGGTTCACAAGAAAACACATCTGCTTGGTTTTTGAAGTAAGGGTCAACCCCTGCCCTCGGGGAAGACACGGGTCTACAATTAAGGATCCAGATCTTCCTACTGGGACCCACGTCACACGCCCAGAGTGCTGTGGCCGTAGAAAGCAACGGGAATGGGAAGCGGAGGGAAGCCCTGCTGACAGCCGCGGCTACGTGGCCGGCGGAGCCCACGGAGCAGCAATGGCGGCGGGAGCCGTAAGGCACAGGCTCTGCCCCTGCCCCGCTCAGCGTTGGTTCCCGCGCTCCAGCGGCCCCCTGCCGCGGGGCCGGGGCCCAGCCCCGCCGTGTGCCCCCCCCCCCCCCACCAGAGGCATTTAGGAACCGCGGGTTGGCGGCCCCTCCTCCGGCTGGCCGGCAGCGGGGGCGCCCTCTAGTGGTGCAGCTTGCCCGGAACGGCGGGCGGGCGGGAAAACCGTGGCTGCCAAAAGCCTCATCCCCATCCCCATCCCCATCCTCCCCGCATCTCCGCCGGGCGCCTGCTCACCCCCCGGGCTCGGTGCAGAGGTGCCGCTTCCTCTCGGCGGCTCCTTTAGCCCCCTTTACCCCTCCTCACACCCAGAGCTGTCGGCCGTGTCCTTGCCCCCCCCCTCGTCTCGGCTTTCCACAGCACCCACACTTGGAGCCCCTCAGATGCCATTACCGAGGTCTCTGGATCCTTCCACAGCCGTCCTGCGTGGTCATTCACAGTGATAATGCCCTCTCTCACCGGTGAAATACGTTGTCCTCAAGTAACCCAAATCATGTCATCAACCTTTTAACCTCATCCTTCAGAGCTCCCACCCTGACTTTTTCATTTTCACTCAGGGTCTGGCTCTGCCATCCACTAGAGACTTATTTGAACAGCAATGCGTTCAACACCTTGCCAGACAGCAAATGCCCTCCCTGTGACTTCTGTGTCAATGCACATATTAATGACATTATAAGAATTGTGAACAATTCTCTTTGCGATAGTACATACAAACGTGTCCATATTTAAATACATATTAGCTTCTATAGTCATGGATGAATATAGCTTACACAACACATAGCTCATGATCGTCACCGCAATAAGAAGGGCCCAGCTTTCCCCACAGGCAGCGGTCTGGCAGGAGGGGTCTTTCCTCCAGAAAGGCAGCCTTGTCCTTCGTGCCACCACAGCAAAGAGCCGCCCGTGCCAAAGGCATCAGGTCTGCCTCTCTTGCCAGCATCACGCGCTCCCACCTCACGGCTGTGGTGAGGACAGCCCAGTTCTCCCAGTCCCACCTCCCCAGTTCAACCACACCCCGTTCTGCCTCCACTGCATGAAGTTCACCCCATGAGCTTTCCCACCACACGTGCAGTACCAAACCTGAGAATTCAACTAGTTTTCAGCCCGCAGCAGGCAACAGGGAAAAAAAGCACCAGGAAAACAGCAGCTCCCACCAGTACTGCTTGGCTACGCTCACTCTGCAGAGACTTTGTGCAGCAGTTTGGTTTTTGAGACATGATGCTTTCACTACTTTGTGAAGCAAAGGCCAGGACTAAAGGTAGGATTCCTGAGGCAGTGCTAGAGCACAACTCAGGAGAATTCAAAATCCCGCACAAATGCAACACACCTCACAGGCACCGACAACGCTGAGGCCACCGTCCCAGAAGAAACACCCTGCAGCCATGTGGCCACTGGTGCAGCCACCCAGACCCCCCCATTTCAGGACGCCTCAGGCAGGAGCTGTGCTGAGGCAGGAGCTGCCCGGCCCACAGCCGCTTCCCGAGAGCTGGCAGGGGCCCTGCGCCCGCAGCACTCTCCTCCAGCACTTGCAGTCTCCCAGGGGCCAAAAGGCTGGACAGCAAAGGCTCCTCAGCAAGGGAGAAGAACCAGAGGACTGTGGTGTGTAAGCCACAAGGCTCAACAGATCTAGAGCGAGGCAAAAGGGTGCTTGGAGGTGTCCACATAAACTGCAGTTACCCCCTCCTGAATGCAGCAC
Source organism: Astur gentilis (assembly GCF_929443795.1). Taxonomy (NCBI): domain Eukaryota; kingdom Metazoa; phylum Chordata; class Aves; order Accipitriformes; family Accipitridae; genus Astur; species Astur gentilis. Next base: position 9,925,147 of record NC_064905.1, read on the forward strand.
TTCTGAAATGCCTGGGTTTACTCAGTGCTCTCTAAAAGTTTTGTTCATGGAGATCTTGTTTGAATTGGGAAAGAGCAGAAGATGCAGGATCTGGCCTCTAGGAAACACTGGAGCAGATCTCACAGGGTTGTTGAGCACCCATGGGAAAGTAGGGCTCAACCGAGGCTGCAGAACTGTAGAAGGCTGGATTTACAGCATGCACTTCAAGGATCATTTTTGTGATGCTGTTTTACCTATGGACTGCTAGGCAGAGGAAATGAAGTCTTTACCTACAGAGCTACCCCAACCATGCATTTATTTTTTTCTGCAGGACCCTTCCTCAAGTTGGAAATACACACTTGCCACAAAGAGAGGCTAGGCTGTCTGACAGTTCAGCTCCAAAAGACATTTTTATCAAGGAGGCTCAGGGTTAATCCTGAAAACGAAACTAAATGCATATACCCAATACCAAACTGAATGCTTTTCATTAAAAGATTCTTTCCTAACTGTTCAAATAGCTCAAAAACAGCTGTTTGTTAGGTATTTTCTCCAGGAGCTGGCTTCCTGAGGAAATATTCAACCCCAAAATACCACATTTGTGAGCTTAAGTGTGAGTGCCATCTACACTGGGCACTGCTGCCAGAACATGTGTCAAGGGTATGGCAAGGTAATAAAGGTTTTTCTCAGGTCAGAAGTTAGCATTTTCTGGGACATTGTTAGCTGTTTTAAGATCCATGAAGGTTATTATGCTGGTTTTGGCTGGGGTAGAGTTAGTTTCCTTCACAGTAGCTAGTATGAGGCTATATTTTGGATTTGTGCTGAAAACAGTGTGATAATACAGGGATGTTTTTGTTATTGCTAAGCAGTGCTTACACAGAGTCAAGGCCTTTTCGGCTCTTCACACCACCCCACCACTGCAGGGGAGTTAGCAAGCAGCTGTGTGGTTCTTAGCTGCCAGCTGGGGTTAAACCACAACAGTCCTTTTTGGCACCCAACATGGGGCTCAAAGGATACAAGATAATGGCAAATTTATTGGAATGTGCTAGATCAAGTTTATAGCTGTTACTGCCGTTTAGCTATTAATCAGCAAGCTCCTGTGCTCGCCATAGGGCTTGCTTGCCTTGCTGTGTATTAGAGTCTAGTGCTTGCCAGTGGCTGCTTTTTGCTTTCGCTGCTTGCTGTACTCCTTATCATCTTACTCTGCTGTGCCTGGGAATATTTTGATAACAGCAATGGCAATGTGCCTGGGCTGGCACACGGCCAGGGCATCACTGCTGTTTCTGTGCTGCTGTAATGGACAGGCTAGAACTCTGTGTGAACTTGAGGAGGGACTGTGATCTATGGATGAATCCACATGAGAGCAAGACACCTTGAAGCATCTGTAGCTGTGAATAAGCCTGCACCAGAGCAGGTACATCTCAAAGCATCTGTGGCTGTGGTTATGTCTGTGCCACAGCAGGTATACCTTGAAGCATCAGGGGCTGTGCATGAGGTCATGCTAGAGCATGTGGCCATGGATAAGCCCATGACAGAGCAGGTACACCCCTGGAGGGACTGCAGCCATAGGTAAGGCCATGCTGGAGCAGGTTTACTTCTGAAGGGACTGTGGCTGTGGGTAAGGCCACACTGGAGCTAGAAGTTAAACTTAACATACAATGAGAGAAATGTTGTCACCAAGAAGGCTATGTCTATTACCCTGCATCATTCTGGCTATTCTTTGAATCTTCAGTGTCCCATATAAAAAAAAGCTTTCCTTGCCCTCTTTCAAATCTGTTTGTGTACAGCTACACCAATCATTATACCATCTCAAAGGAAGCATCTCTAATTCTGCTTTAACTGAAAAATGACACAAGAGAAAGAATCTCCATCACCAAAACAGTACCTCCATCTTACTTGATCTTAAAGGTCCTCAGCAACTCTTAACACAAGTTCAGCATCTCAGTTGGCAATATCCTTGCAGACTGGATCTTAGATCTTTTTCAGTGCTGCGTAAGTCATCATTACTAGTCATAATGAGATCAAACAAAGTCTAATTTTGTTCCTGGTTTAAACTTTCCCAAAGTTAGCATTTGGGATCAGTTCAGGTCACTTCAGACAGTGTCATCAAACACATAAAGGACATGCCTGATATATGCCCTTAAGCAAAGAATTTATAGCTGCAGGAAAAGTATTGACTTGGAGCAGTTTTCTAAGCAAATATATCTATTACAGACTCCAAGCTCTCCCCTCTTCCAGTCTTTACATGTTCTCCCTATGCACAATAATCTGTTTTGTGCCTTGCCTAATAGAAAGGGGAAATTGCTTCCACCAGAGCCTGTAGCAATTCTGGCTATGTGATACAGAGGGAGTTACAAGATGCTTTTACCCTTTGGCTATATATTTGGAGCAGAAGTGCTCAAAGGAAGCCCAGCCTAAGCCACTGAAGACCAACATCTGAAGGCCTCCAAAGGCTCCACCTTCCATACAGATTATGGAAATAATTTGGCTAGCACAAAAAACCCAAACACAATATCTAGAGCTAGAAGTATGCCTTCAGCTCCATGAACCTCCCTCTACTTCATTAACTGGGAGAGATTACCTCACCTGTTAGAAAAGCACAAAACACCCACCCCAGTGAGTTGTCACCCCAGTAAGTTCTTTGCACAGTCCTTTTTCATCCCAGCAGTCTTCATAATCTGACTGCAAGAAAATACACATTAGACATATTTTTTAACTTTTCCCTCTAATTTTGTAGATCATTCAAGCACAACAGGCCCACCATGCTTTTAACTTCTCCCAAACTGCAGTTAGAAGTAAATTTATCAGTTATGGTTTTCTTACATGCTTTGCAAAGTTTTATGCAGAAACACATGCTTGCAGTCAGATCCCAAACAACCAGTTACTAAATATATATTGTGTATATAAACTGTATATAAACCTCATTATAGACATGATGATGTGATCAGTGCCTGTGTCTCTTGGAGAACAGCAAGTACTGCTTTGGGGCTAGTTAGAGGGACATTGTTGTATTTCTATACAGTACTTTGCTAACACTAATAAAACTATAGTGAAACTAAAAGTTACAAGATTCATGGCTTTGCTAACCCTAGAGAGACCAATTGCCTCCAGGCTTCTAATTTCTGTTCTTTCTAAACAACAAAAGATAAAAATGCCCTTGGCTGATATACTATTCCCTCCAGTCACAGGGTAAAGGCACACTGAATTCCTTAGTGCTGACTCTTATCCTCAATTTCACATTAATGAAGCAATGAAACCCATTAGAGATGCCTGCACTGTGCATGATGTACAAAAGGCAAACATCATCACACCACAGCTGTCAGGTTGTGGGAGTGAGAAGCCGTAATACATGCTGTTACCATGGTGCCACCCGCTGCCAGAACATTACAAATAGGATAAAATATCTGATGTGCACTGAAGTAATTTTACTCAGCCTTCTAAGAGATTATTTTTATATAAATCTCCAAGTTCTCCTTACAGAAATTCAGGTAAGGATTTAAAGTGATTCTCACAGCCAGAACGCTGTCAAAAGAGATGCTTTACAGAGTGATAACCAACTAAAAAGGTACCTGCTCTGTGTACTAGGTTACAATCCAGATTTCCCAATCACAGTACAGTTACACTGGCCTGTTAAGGCTATTCAAACTGAGAACAAGCCACCAAGCAAGCATTCATGTTCATCACAGCCATGCATTTAAAATCCCAAATATCTCAGATCTTTGCAAGAAGCATAAACTGATCAAGCAAGTAAGCCAAAACATTACAAGCAGTTTTAAATAAGACTTTGGTAGTCTGAGTACTACCCTACACAACATTTTGAACTCATTGCATGTATTCCTGGTAATGCCACAACAGAAATTATAGCAACATTAAAACAGTTAAGGAAGTTATTTTTCTGTCACGAGTAGAAGTCAATGTTATCACCTAACTGAAATAGCATGAAGCAGTGCAAATTTCCCAGTAACCAGGCTCCCTGCATTTCAGGAAGCCAGCACTTCATGGGCTGACACCACCTAGTTTTGCAGCTCTGAGGCTAAGAGAGTTTATTTACATTTGCTAATTAGGAGGCTATGCTTTTCTGTGATCTCAAGTCACTGCAGCCAGGAAGCTCGAGCCACAGATTGAGTCTCATCACAGCTTTGTTCTCATGCTAGTCACAGGAACATGCATTTTCCTTTAACCCCAGCCAGCTAAGTTGAAGAGTACATGAAATGGGGAAAATAAAAGCCACCTGAAACAAATGAATCTTTCTGATGAATGTTTACAAAATAAAGCTTCATAAAAGCAAAAACTTAGACCTGCATTAACCAGAAATCCCAATGAGAACAAAAAGCCCCAGATGAGGTACACTACTGTAGGAAACAAAAATATTCTCAGTCACCTGAAATTTGGTGCTGAGAATTTAACCAAAATTGAAGTTAACTTTATCATTCAACTGCTATAGAGACTTCTTAAGTCTGGGTTTTGTCATGGATGTGTCTGAAATTGGACATTAGCATTTATTTATTTTTAATCTTTTAAACCAAAAGGATCATGGCCAACATTTTAAAAAGCTAATCAATCTTTAAACACTGAATATTAATTACCTGTAGTGGTAGTATAAAGAAAACTGATTTTTGCATTATGTTGCTGAATACAGGTTTATATTCCACACACAAGATTCCTAGCAACACTCCTGTTTTGGCTCAGAGATGGGCTATGTGATAAAACATACCTTTTTGATCTCAATCATTTACAACTAAAAATCTTTAAAACCTTGCTTGCTTCTTACTCAGACCTAATTTTGACTGGCTTGTGTTGCTTGCCAGCAGCCATAAGAGACAGTATTTGCAGAAAATCAGATGAAATACCAAAAAAAAGGATCCTACAGAAAGTGTTCCTCTGCACCCAAAACACCCTTTCATAATTTTACCAAAAAAAAGTGGGGATGGGCGAAAGACAGGACAAAAATCTATGACTGTTTTTTCCCCAGACTTTGAAAGGATTTAATATTTAAGTAAAATAAGATTACAATAGTGTGAACTCAGTTTCTTTAGTATTATTACCTTATGCTTCACACTGTAGCAGCATTCATTCTCATGCAGACAGACCAACAATATTCCCAAGTCTGACTCACACTGTGCTTTCCGCACACCCATTCCACTGTACCTACAAGTAATAAGTTTTGGGACTTCAAGATTAAGGTCTATCAGTACCAAGAGGCTTATCTGAATCATTTAATTATCACCTTTACAAGCATACACATGCTCATCCATTTTGGTATGAAATCCTACAACTAGCAAGCATGTTTTAAATGTTTTGACATGTGCACATGTATACACACATGTGGCTGTGGCACAGAAAGCTTATTTCTGAAGGTTCAAATAGATCTAGATGCTTGGTCACAGTAAATATTTTGAATCAACCAAAAAAATAACTTTTACTATGATAAACTTCCATAACACACACAAAGCACTAGTGACTCTCTCCAGACAAGATGTAGGTTGTAACTTTTTGTATGTACAAACAGACATTTATGTTGATTTAGTGTCATATCCTTATGGGATCTCATACCACATTTTCTGGCATTTTGCATACCAATGACTATTTTTACCTGTATGGCTGCATAACAAGCAGCCACATGATGGCACTGTGCAACCAGTTTCAGTGCCTTAGTTACAGGCATTTTTCTGTAAAATTGGGCTTGGACTGTTTTCTCCCAGCTCATTTGAACTGGTAAAGATGACAAGTCAAAGTAAGATGCGTTTTGTCACTTTCTTTTATAGTAAGTATGGTTTAACTCCTGTGGCTGGTAGACTATAGACCCATTAAACTTCTCTCTCAGCTGAGATGGCCAAGTTATTCCAGAACCAAAAACTATTACAATGCAATTAATGATTAGCCAAAACCTGAAATCTCTATAAAGAATTTCCTTAATCATACCTTTTAGTTTGATATTCCTCTAAATTCTTTGAGGTGTCAAACCAAAGACAAGAAATAGAAGATAAAGATCAGCTATCGTACAATTCATTACAATTTAACACTTCAGCTGGTACCCTGACAAGTTTGAGGAAGAAACAGAATGTTTTCACTTCATCAGATGCCTGATAACTCAGAAACAGCAGCAGCAAATTCCTAGTTCTAACAGATTGAAGGTCAGAATTTGCAACAGCACAATTCCCAAGAGGCCCATCTACCTCCTGATGAGTAAAAAGCATGAAGCAGATGAAACATGTCTTGAGGAAACATCCAAAACTAGGAAACAGTGAAAATGGGCATTCTCTGCTGTACCTGTTAACCTTTTCAAGATTAAAAGGAGCCTTCATTACTTATGTCATCACAGGAAGGCAAACAGTTTCCCTTCAGCACCTACAAAACAGACAACTTACTGGAAAACACAAGTGCTCTTTCACTGCCTGCATTTTCAGGTTTCCTAGAAACAACATGAAAGCATGAAAGGATCATGGTTACACATTCACATTTCATCTTCACCTGCAGTCACATTGCAGCCATGGCATGCCTCCCAGAAGCAGAACTGTGGGATGCAGCACTGACCCACACCAAATTAACCCCATTCCTTAGCTAGAGTATTTTCATCTTTTAGTCAACTTGCAATCATTAAAGCATATTTCTTGTTACTTCAGACACTACTCTAAGTGTGAGCTGAAAAGCTGGTCTTGCCACTGCTTGCAGTTACATAGTGCAACAATGTACTAATGTTAAATCTGACATGACAATTCTTCCTGTTCAGAGCTCAGGCACATCATTGAAGAACAGGAAGGCTCTTCCATCTTAGTAGATGACCAAAAGTAGATGACCAAGGCACAGCATTGTGATTCGCCTTGATGAGCTGAAAGCAGCTCAGGCTACTGTAATCCAACTAGATCAAAGTATTGCTCAGGAACTATAAAAGCAGATTAACTTAAGTGAAGGCTGACCACCTACAACAGACTTGCCTTAAGTGATGAAGAACTGGAGTTGAGGCCATTACAATGCAAGAGAAAAGATTATTGAACTTGTGTTCTTATAATTTGAAGGATGAGGTTCCACCAGCCTTTCCTCACAGAGCACAGACAGTACCCAGCAATGAGAGCCTTTTAATTGTCACAGCATTATGTGAAGTAGTCTACAACTGCGTAACAATCCAACATCTACTTAGACAACCACTGTGAAGAAAAAACAAGTTCAAGAAAGGAAAAATGCCAGAAGAGTACTAGCTCTAGTACTTAATTTACGCTAGATATACAGATTAGTTTTAAACCCTTGCATGTTTAATGGATAAAGGATAAAGTTATGTAAACAGTGAGGCCTAAAGGGCCACTTAACCTATTATGACCACACAGCCTAAACAGCACATACTAACTCTGGGATATGATTCACAACACTGTATTAGTCTTGCTTAGAAGCTTACCAAGGCTCTGCTTTAATTGCTTGTCAGATAGTCTCCTTTTCAGAGCACCATTTTACTACCTGTATCTTGGGTCCACTGAAAAAAGTCCAGTATTATACAGATTAGGTTAGCCTTTATTAAAATACAGAACTACATGAAATTTGAACTCAATAGAAGACTCAGAATATGCATTAAAGGTCATAATTAGGAGGTGGCATGTCAATGATCTCATCCAGGGTAGCAAGGAAGTCAGCAGTTGATTGTAACAAGTCTGAAAGTAGAAATAGAGCAAATTAGTTTCTCATGAAACCCAGAATTTATACTCTCTAACATAAGCTAGCTCCCAGGGGATTAACATAAGCCTCTTGAATGACTAAGGGAAATATTTTTTTGATTGCATAAGCCAATTCCACCTAACTGATCAGTTAGCAATGAACTACAAAAGATTGCTGAGCAACATCACTTTGAAACGACTACCTGTACTAGTAGGGTAGACAAGTTAAATTCAGCTTGACTATACACCAAAAGCTGTTTGATGCTAGTATGCTATTCTGGTAGTTAGGACAGCAATGGCAGTTCACTACTGCAGCCAACTAGCTTTCTTCCCAAACCACTAATGAGTACTATATGTACTGAAAATCATGCTAAATTTCCACTTACTAGACTCCCATGAAGTCTCCTTGATCTTTACAGGTGAAGGAACCATGTTTACACAGCTGTCATACGTTCTTTCAAATATCATCAGGGGAACACCACACAGGTTGATATTGCTTAATTTGTGCTCTTCAGGAAGATCAAAACTCTCAAAGTCTGTTTGAGAAAGAGACTGTAGTTTAGTAATAGTGCACAGTAACCTGGGAAGCTGTACATTCTCCTAGATTAAATGAAGTGGGAGCAGGTCCAAACCACAACCCAACGGACCCCTCTTACAGGGTATTTATTTGCAGTTACACCTTAGTTGTCCATAAAAATCCCATATGTTAACACTTATCAAAAGACTAAACTGCATAACACAGCTACTAATGTAAAGCAGGAGCTTTCAGTAATTTCTTTCCAATCACTACACCAAGTCAACTTCATTAAGTACAGCATGTTTCACCAACACTGAAGTAGTCTTTGGTACAGTACTTTTTGCACACTCACTTCAACATGAACTGGATGGTTTAAGGACACACTTTGAAAGACTGAGATAGCACAGCCCATTGCAGGTATTCCAAGAACAGCTTTACAAGTTTCATCTTCAACTATTATATCCTACAGCAGTAGAAATCTCTTCAGTTACAAATTACCATCTTGAATACTTCTCTACTAGTTGCATTTAATGAATTAAGAGGCTATAATGGTTATTTGGAACTAGTTTCCTGCCACCATAATAATGGACTCTGACTACTACATATATGGAGCACAGCTACTGCAGCTAGAAATATTTACATAAGAATGAGATGGTATTCCAGAAGTAGCAAGCACCCTTATGGTCAAGAAAGGACTCTGGAGAAATGCAACGCTAGCTTCTTTGCCACAACAGCTTGACCAAAGTCTTACAACATCAACACTCAGGAAAGCCTAATGGTTCATTTTAATAATTACACCAATAGTTCTTACCTCGAGGATCAAAAGAAAACATATTTTCTATTTCCGGCCAGTCTTCTTCAGCCACTGCATCACAGCTTTCTAATCCAGCAGTCTTTTCAGTAATCTTAAGAGAAAGTCACATTATTAGAGCTACTGTAGTTTCCCTTTGTAGTGGCTTTCCTGTGCTACACAGGTCTACAGACAAGCATGCCTGCCACGCAGTTCTCAGTCAAGCCTAAATTCCAATACCTTCAACACAAATAAGCCAACATGGGCAAATGCTTCAGTTGAGTTTCATAGTGCAGTACTATATACAGTGGCAACAAGTCACAGCACTAGAATGTTTAAGCTTGTAATACTAAACTCCTGATACTTAACATGTGAACAACATATTAACTCAGACTATTTTCTCTAGAGCCACTTCTTTGCCATTAAGTACCCCCTAAGTTGTTGTACTCCTTGTGCCTATGTAGGCGTACTTGTTTCAGCTAGGATAGAGTTATTTTTCTTCCTAGTAGCTCATAGGATGCCATGTTTTGGCTTCATGGTGAAAAGAGTGTTGATAACACACAGCTGTTTTAGCTATTGCTGAGCAGTGCTTACACAGCATCAAGGCCTTTTCTGCTTCTCACAACCCCACCAGGGAGGGGGCATAGCCAGCACAGCTGACCCCAACTGACCAAAGGGATATCCCATACCATAAGATATCATGCTAAGCAATGAAAACCAGTGGGGAAGTTTACCAGGGCTGCCATTGCTCAGGGACTAGCAAGGCATCAGTCAGCTGGTTGCAAGAAGTTGGTTTTGTTTTTCCTTGAGATTTTGAATTATTAAGATGTCTTAATCTCAGTCCATGAGTTTTCTGACTTTTACCCTTTCAGTTCTTTCCCCCACCCCACTGAGGGGAAAATGAACAAGCAGCTGTGTGGTGCTTAGCTGTCTGCCAGGGTTAAGCCACAACAATAGACAAACTATCCATTCCCATTCCTCACCTCAACCCTGTAGAAGGGTGTTATACTCACTTTGTTTGCAGTGCAAGGCTGATTTTTCTGTCTTGTCTTTTCAATTTTGCTTGTGACTCCTTCAGTTCTATTCACATTTCCAAGAGCCCTTCTTACAGAGTGAGATGTGGCTGGAGGTGTACTGATTGCTTTCTTAGGAAGTGGAGTGTTAACTTGTGTTCTTTCAGATAAGACTTTTGCTGGAGTGGGGGAAGGAAAAAAGCAAACTTTAGCACCATATCAACCCTAAAGCTTACTTCAGTAAGCACATGTCCTGGAAAACCAGTTGTCAAAAATCATTGCTCACCATTTATAACTCAGGAGCATAAGCCCCATCTATGATAAAAGCATAGAGCCATTTTTATTATAATTGGTAAGCTTAGCAGAATCAGTTAGATAATCGGACATAAGAATAAAGAGCTATTACTGTTCAAAACAGTGAGTAACAAAACAGGATTTATGCTCTTTCCTTGATCGCCTACTGACTTAAGGCAGCATATACGCACAAGATCCTGAAGGGAGTCTTAGCTGATTCTTAGTGGCACCAACTTCACCATTCTCCTTGTCGATAAAGATTAGCGTTGCCATCTTCAGGTTGATGAGACCACTCTGGAAAGTCCACACAGGAAAAAAAGAGGAAATCATTCTTGTCATTTCTTCCACCACAGCACACTTTATAAACAAACTACATTAAAGGCAACACAGCTGCCATGTGCTGGTCCCCAGAGGAGGAGGAACAAACCCATACTTCACACCATGTCATAGCAGTTTAGCTACAGACCCTTACATCTGAAGGCACTATTAGTGCATGTGGCAGGCCAATATTCTCAAAGGAGCTTGTATGATTTTAGGAAAGTAGCAAGGTCTCACCAGCAATCCTACACAGAAAAATCCAATACATCGGTTTGCTTTATCACTTCTTTGTGGTGTTCAACTGTTTCCTCAGTACAGGGAAAGCATACATCTCCTAGCTTAGCAATCCAGTCCTTAGCTCAACCTGTAGCACTTGAGCAGTCAAGAGTAACGCCAGTTATTTTACCAGCGGAGACACCTTTTCACCAGAGAAAGAAACCATTAGAGAACACCCTATACAAGTGGATTACTTCACTACCGCTTCTCCGCCCCATCTGCGGCAACAGATGGGAGCACTCCCTTGCACCGTCAGGAACAGCAAGGCAGCCCCCACCCGAAGCCCATCCCTGCCGTGACACACCTGGGCAGGTGATTCCTCGCTCAAGAGAGGCCTGCAGAAGAACCCGCTGCTAGCCGGTGCGGCTTGCAGTCAAAAGCTCAAGCACAAAGTCAAAGCAAGACTTACAGCCACAGATCCCGCCGCTCCCTTTGTTTAAGCCACCTTCTGGCGACAGCTCCAGACGCCCTCTCCTCCTGCCCTCGGCGGAGACCCCGGCCTTAACCAGGTAACGCCCTCCGCCTTCCCAGCCCCCCCGGCTCACCTCAGGAGCTACCGGCAGCGCCGAGACCGGACAGCGGCACCCACGAAGGAGAGGGCTCGGGGCAGGCCGGTCCGCAGAACCGCCACCACACAGAGAAGAGCCGCACTGCCCGGCACCCCAACCGCCGGCAGATTTTAAACCGCCTCCGCATCGCCCATTGGCTGCTTCGACAAACGCTCAGCAGCCGGTTGGCTCAGCAGCGCCGCTTCCCACTCGCCTCACCGACTGCCCTGGCGGCTCCACCCGCTGCGCTCCGGGGGCGGGGGCGGGGCCGGCCCGCGCGGGGGTAAGCCCGCCCCCCCCGCAGGCCCCGGCGCCGCGTTACTGTGGCGACGGCGCGGCCCCGCCCCTGGCAGTGACTCCGCCTCGGCGGGGCGGGGCCGGGCCGCGGCGCATTGTGGGGTGGCGGTGCGGCCTAGCAGGTACGGGCGGCGGCGGTGGCGGCGGCGGTCGGCTGCCCGGGCGGGGGCGGCTGCTTTGCGCTCCGGGGGAGTACCCGCGTCCTCGTCGGCCGGGCCTGGGGGCCCCGGTGGGGTGCTGCTTCCTCGCGGTCGCTCTCTTGCCTCACCTTCGGGGGACGCGTAGGCCCAGGGTTGCGCAGGGCCGCGGCGGGGCCTCCCGGTAGCCCCGGCTCTGCCCGCCGGCTCTGCCCGCCGGCTCTGCCCGCCGGCTCTGCCCGCCCCTGCAGCAGCGGGGGAATCCGTGGCCCCCTCCCCGCCGGCTGGGGGGGCCCGGCGGTGCGTGTCCTGACGCTGCGTGCTGAGTTGGTGCGGTTCGTCCCCACCAGGGATCATACTGGTCGGAGAAGAGGAACATTAGTAAGGCCGCTGGTTTTTTCAGCAGTGGTGCTTATTGTTGTGTTAGGGCATACGTCAAGAACGCATAACAGAGCGTCACTGTTTACCCTGAATGACGCGAAACCACGCTGAAGAGCTGTGCTGTCAGACGGTATTGGTCTGTGAGACTTTGTTCTCCTCTTATTTCTGTTAGAGGGGGAAAGAACAAAATGGCATCAGGGACGGTAATGAACGCCACACCTTCAGGGGGATCGAATGATGTGAGCCTGGAGGAACCAAAGAAGATGACGAGGGAAGACTGGCGGAAAAAAAAAGAATTAGAAGAACAAAGAAAACTCGGAAATGCACCTGCTGAAGTGGATGAAGAAGGAAAGTAAGTTTTATTAAAGCCATGGTTATTCTAAAGCCACTGGCAAAAATGACTTTTTTCCTGTTATTATTATGGAATAATCCTGAGGATGATACATGATTTCTGCATGACTCATTGTAGAAGTAAATAGTTGAACTTTGTAAATCTGCTTTTAACATCCTAGTCATCCTCAGAAAACAAATATTTTCCAAAAAAAAGTAGGTTCAGTGTTTTATCTACTGTGATCTATTGACGGTGCTGCTAAAAAGTCCCATCTGTATGGCTACTTACGAGTGTTGTTTTGAAAGTGACCAAAAAGGAGTACTGGGGAACTTTACTGCATACCTGATCTGTTCCCTCTCTTGCTTCTACAAGGCTTGTTACTTCTGAGAAGAGACATGTTACTGGTTTTGCGCTCAGTAACATTGCATAGAATAAGGTATTTGATTTGGAGTCAGGAGTTTAGGTGAATTAGATGGCAAGAAAATCTCAGTGAAAGTCTGTGTTTATCTAGTTAAATTAGAGTTTATTTTGTAATGCACTGTAACAACTTCATTATTTTATCATCGCTTCTGAGGCCCTGAACTTTAATGTGAGAGTTATTTGTTAGGCTAAGTTGTTGTGGTTGTGGCTTTTTTTCCCTATGCCCTGTATTTATTACACAACATCTTTTACAGAGATATCAATCCTCATATTCCTCAGTACATATCCTCAGTACCGTGGTACATAGATCCTTCTAAAAGACCTACATTAAAGCATCAGAGACCTCAGCCAGAGAAGCAGAAACAGTATAGCTCCTCTGGAGATTGGTACAAACGAGGAGTTCAAGAGGTATGTAAAATGTTTTTGTCATAAAATAAAGATTGGTTTGATTCCATGAGGAAATAATTTCTGGTTACATGTTTTTGAGGGAGACAAGAGCTGGGAATTCTTTTTCAGCAGGCAAGTCACAGTGTCTGGTAGTAATCAAAATATGTGTTATGAGTTTGGGTAGACCATGCACACTTTAGTTGTATTGAAAAAATGGTTATTGGGAACATGTATATGAATCTTGCCACAAGTTTATACAACACTGTCTTTTTTTGTTGTTTAGCATGCTGTAGCAACTAGATATCGTAAAGGAGCTTGTGAGAACTGTGGTGCATTGACACACAAAAAGAAAGACTGCATGGAGGTAAACTTGACTTTTGTTGATGTTTTAATGGTTTTGAAAACAATGTGAATTCTAATCTTAGTGGAAAACAGCTGGCTATAGATAAAATAAAAACTACTAGTTTTGAAAAAGCTATTTTGAAAAAGGTTACAAGCATTGACAGGTGGCTTGAAAATTTCTAAAGAAAGTGTTACACAGGAAAAGTGAAGGGGAAGAAATTATACTATTCAGGGTGTTGCTCATCAATTCTGTTTGTGATAAGCACTGCAATAACAGGTGAAAATGTTTAGCTTTTCATGTTAATTTGCTTTAACTCAAGTGCTCCTGTGCCTGTCTTTCTGTTTCATGTCAGCTAAAGCCATCCCCAGAAACTGTGTTTCAAGTGCTTTCTTAATTGTGGCAAATAGAGTTAGAAACTGATGGGATTTGGAGTCAGTTAAAATACAGAATGAACTACTTGCGTTTATTTACAATTCACATGCTGATAGTGCTGAATTTAACTGGCTTCAGAGGAGCTCCATTGATACTATTTTTAAAGGGGTATCTGAGTGAGTAACATATTTTAGTGTAATGGACTGATGCGACCGTGGAGTTTTTTTTTTCCTTTCAGAGACCCAGGAAAGTTGGAGCAAAATACACAGGCATGAATATTGCACCAGATGAACATGTGCAGCCTCAACTGATGTTTGATTATGATGGAAAGCGAGATCGTTGGAATGGTTATAACCCAGAAGAGCACATGAAGATTGTAGAGGAGTATTCCAAAGTTGATTTGGTATGTAGGTTCTGTGGTTTACTAGGGAAATGTTTAGTGTTTGGCTTGGCTGGGAGGAGGAACATTTGTTATGTGCACTGTTAATATTAGACCTTGTGCTGTATTCATAATGAAAAAGCAAGATGGGTTCTGTGCTTGATAGCAAACTTCACCTAAACTGAAAATTCAGATCAGAACTGGCAACTGAGTATGGGTCTGTACAATAAATGAAGTGTCTCCCCAGATTGCTTATTTTCTAATAGACAAGCCGTAGAATTTATTACCCGAGACACAGATTGAATTGCAGGCAAGAAACAAGTTTGTTATCTGGCTGTGTTAGAGCCAATAAATCTATATCTATTTTGTAACTTCATTCATGTTATTTTACTTATGAATCCTTTTTGTTGCCATGATGGGGCAGTGGACTGTTTGTACCTGTCTTTGTGCAGACTGGCACCTTGCTGTTGCAGTTAACTTTCTATCTGTATGCACCAAATCCATGTGGACGTTATTAACTTTTTAGAAGGAAAAAAAAAAAAAGTTCACTACCTTGGCTGGATGTTGGCTACCTGGTCCAAAAGGTAGTTAGGCGCCTAACTTAACTACCTTCAGTGCCTGGTCCTCAGTATTTTCCTATAGTGTGTAGAAAAGCTAATGTTAAGTGTGATCTAATCAGTATGTATAAATGTCTATTGGGCGTGTTTAAAGACAGAGCCAGACTCTTCTCAATAGTATACTGTGACAGGACAGGACAAGAAGCAGTGGGCACAAGTGAAATACAAGAAATTCTGTTTGAACATAAGAAAAAAATCTTGTACTGTAAGGGTGATCAGTGGAACAGCTTGCCCAGTAAGGCTGGGGAGTCTCCATTCTTGGAAGTAATCAAAACTTGCCTAGACAGAGTCCTGGGCAACTTGTTGTAGGCACGCCTGCTTTGAGCAGGGGGATTGTCCTTGGCAGTCTCCAGAGGTACCTCCAATACGAACCGTTCTATGGTTCTGTGATGTCAAACACATACAAAAATTCACTATGTGCAGCTTTAAAATCTTACTTTAGATGCTAGACTTTGGTGCTTCCTGAATGAACCATAAATGCTTGCAGCATCAGTCACAAAGTACCTTAAGCACTGAAGTTTCTAACTAGAGTATGAGGACACAGTTATAAAACTATCTCATAGTAATGGTATAGCTGCATAAATTCTAGTAAACTGTTTCATTTAACAGTATAATATAAAATAGTAAAATGGTTACTATACATAATTTCATTTCCTTGAGGCTCAAAAAACAAATGTGGTAAAGCATAGGAGTAGAGGTGACAAGCTCTAGGCTGCTGATTTTTTACAAGCACCCAGAGAATTAAAAAAAAAAAATTTTTATTTTTTTTTGTAATAATACATTTTAAATGACAGCAGTCACAAGAGATGCTTATGGTAAGTATTACTACACACTTACTACTAAAAAGAAATACTAAAACAAATGCATTTTCATGATACACAGGCCAAACGTACACTGAAAGCCCAGAAGCTTCAGGAAGAGTTAGCATCAGGAAAGCTAGAGCAAGTGGTAAGTAAACTAAAGTCCAGTTTATTTTTGTTGAGGCTGAATAAATAAGCAACAGGTTACTCCTGCTCTCTTATGCTTTTACTCTCTATACAGGGTCTATTATTGGTTTTTATGCCCTTCAGTAATTTAAAGATTTTCCTAGCACCAGCATGTTCTGTGTCACATTCAAGAATTTCAAGCATCTTCTTTCAAATAAGAGTCGTTTTGCTTTCCCCTTATGGGCAAATATTCTGTGTGATTATTATTCTTGCGGAAGTTAATGACACAGCATTTTGGGTCAGAAAAACTTGTTTTCCATGTAGTAATTTTGTTCATGTACTGAAAAGCTTTTTTTGTTTTTAAAGATTGTTATGTCTGACTAATGTTGAGACAACAGCTAGTATGTGACTGTGGATTGTTTTAGTAATGCTTAGTATAAATTGGAATAGGAAAGTATTTTCTTTATCTTAGAACCAAATTTGTTTGTTCTTCAGTTGTTGCTATGACTATTTGCAGTGTCTCTCATTATTTGAAGGCTGAGCATATGTATTTCCCTCTGGCTTATAACTGCAGAGTTTGCATCTTCCACTAACTTCTACAAGCTCCTCTTGGATTATAGACAATGCTTTTGATACTCTTTGATACAAAATTATAATTTTAAAATGCGTTTCTGATAATATTGTAAGTTTATAAAGTAGGGGAAAAGTAGAGACTGCTACTGGTCAGAAGTAGGTTTTTTTTAATCAACACTGTGAGAAAGAAAACACCAAGCAAAAGACTACATACAACTGGGCCTCCATTTTCCAGAGGTTGTCACCTTGCATTTTGTCACTAGATGGCAGAGTGAACTTAATCGCCAACCCAGAACAAACTACAGCGTTCTGACCTTCCCGATAGAAAAGATTCTTTTCTCTTTTTGATGCCTGTTTTCACCACAAAGGAAACATTGTTGGCTTCCATACACTTATTCCGTATAAAATGGAGCTGTAAGAACAGTATGTTTGAAGCATAAGAGCTATCTCTGATGGAGAGGACCAAGACTGCTTTGCATAGTCAGTGCTGGCCAGTTTGCTGATGAGTGTTCCAGGACTCACAGTTGTTTCCATCTTCACTGTTGCAAGTATTCTCAAGTTAGAGGCTAAGCAGGTTAAAAAAATAAATTCTGGCTATATTTCTCCAGATTAAATTATGGCTTCTGATTCATGCTCAGTATGCCTGTCAATCCTAACTAAATACTTGCTATATGTCATCTTAATTTTTTTTTAAGCTTTCAGAGTTGAATGTTGGTTATATTTGCATGATATGAAATATTCTAGTCTAAACTATTAGTGTTCAAAGGCATAGCAAGCTCTAAATAACAGTGACAGTTCTAGAATTTGCTGTTCTTGCAAAAGCTTGAAAATTTAATGGGGAATACAGTGAAAAGGTCTCCAACGTGTCTGTAATAGAGCTCTTTCCTAGACCTTTATATAGCAATCTTTGTGCATATTGTGTCACAGGTAAATTGTATTTTGCATCCAACATAAAGCTCAGCTTTGATTGCTTTTTATATCCCTGCCCTCTGTCCTCTCCCCACTATCTTGTCTTCTCTGCTGATGTGCTCTTTGTTTGCTGCAGAACTCCCCAAGACACCAGTGGGGAGAAGAGGAACCAAATTCACAGACAGTAAGATGATTACCCACTGCATCACACCATGGGCAGAAAAAAAGACCTATAGTTAGTGGATCAGTGAAACAAGGGTGGCATAAGGGTTTGAATGTTGGCTTCATGCCACTGGCTGACTATTCTTTTGGGCATAGGTTGTCAGATTTCACAGAGGCATTTTTGGTTTTGTTTTAATTCCTGTGTGTTGTCAAACCTTAAAGATGCAAGCGAATAACTAGTTTTTAATATGTGGTATATTTTGCCCAAGATAACTGTTTTTTTAATATCATCACAGTTACACTTCTGTAACTGTTTCCGTATGAGGAAACCTGAAAAACCTGAAACCTGTTGAATGTTAGATTAGCATGACAGCACACTTAAGCCCAGGTAAATGCTACCAGCTTTTAACTACAGGGATTGCAGAATTTTTAATGAAAGCACTAAAATCAGATTCTCATACTTGTCTCTGGAGTGTATGTCCTCTTTTACTTAGAAGTTTCCCATCTTTCCTCAGGAAAGAGATCATAACAGTGAAGATGAAGATGAAGATAAATATGCAGATGACATTGATATGCCTGGGCAGAACTTTGACTCTAAAAGACGTATCACCGTTCGAAATTTACGTATTCGGGAAGATATTGCAAAAGTGAGTAAAGAATTCTTTACAGATATTCTTTTGTATTCGTGAGAGTTAATTTCAAAAAATTGTACGCTCAATTATTAATGAGTTTGCATATGGGTCTTGGAGTTTGGAAGTTAAGGCTTATTCTCAGTTTTTTCCTGCTCATGTCAGGACTTCGTGAAGGTCATTCTTTTACACAGGTAGAACTTTTTAAAATGTCTAAGCTGGGCGATACAAGAGTAGCTTGAGTTCTTTTAAAATCATAAATATCTAATATCTTGTATGTTGTTTTCTTTCCCTAGTACTTGAGGAATCTAGATCCGAACTCTGCTTATTATGATCCCAAAACAAGAGCAATGAGGGAGAACCCATATGCCAATACAGGCAAGAATCCAGACGAGTAAGTTAAATCAGGGTCATGCTCGTGTATCCAACAAAACTGTTAAAAATGAGATTAATAATTCTGTATTTTCTTTTATCTGTATGTCCTTTTACTAATGAATCCCTAGACAATTATGGGTAGAAGTAGTAGTAAACATGGAAAAAATTGTTTCATTTAGCAGCTTTTTTTGGTTTAGTATATAAAAGTGGTATTTTAGTAATACTGGCCCTTAATCTTCAGGGATATACGGACCACTATTTAGTGTAATGATCTGTACAAGGGTTAGAACACTCTGCTGTATCTAGAGGTGATACCTGTAAACAATAATGATGTTTGTAAAGTATTTCAGTAACCAAATCTTAAACTTCATCCCTTGTCTGTGGTACCTAACTAAATGCTTGAACTAGGAGCAAGAGCTCCTCATACATTAATGGAGTCTGCATAGAAAAGGTCTGAAAGCTTTGGCATTGTCTAGATGGACAACTTAATTAAAAAATGCCATAGGCTGGCTTTTGGCTGCACATAAGGCTGTCTCACTTAAAACCCAAGTCAAGCACTTGAGCCGTGACCCCGCCTTGACCTGTGTAGTGCTGTGGACTTACAGAGTAGACAGGCTGCGAGTAGAAACATTTATTCAGAGTACAGTAATTGGATTAGCTCGCTGCCTGAAATAGAATGGCAGTGGCTAAATGCTAGCAAATAATGCTCTTTCCACCTCTCCTTGCCCCCAGCTAGAATAATGCTAGTCAGTTCTTTTTTTAGATGCAGATGCTTTCACTTCTCTCTAGAGTCATAATTTGACCTTTGTTGAATCTGTGTTTCTGCCACAGTTTTGCAGACTGTAAATTATTCAGAGGGACTTTGGGAAGATGAAAAGAGTGGGAAATTCAGTTGTTAACGTTATTTGATTTTCAACCTGTGTTTCATATACTCATTGTGATCTCTTCAAGGGGTATGCAAAAGGTAACTGAGAGCAGTAAAGCTATTACCAGGCTTTAACCCAGTAAAATACACTGGGTCTGGGCAGGAGGAGAGATTCACAAATCCAAAAGCTAAGAATCACTATGCTAGAATATCACCTACCATTTATGCATATTTATTGTGCAGATCGATCAAAGTTTGACTCCTGGTGCTTGGTATTCCAGGCAGAGCTCCAGGTTTGTGTCATAAGATGTTTCCATGTAAACATAGGCATCAGGTATTCTGAGTTGCTATTGTATACTTTCATGACTCTATGGGGAGCCCAGACTTTCATTTCATGTATTGAGCTGAATGCTCCTTCCTCTCCCTCTATTCTTAACTCTCAAGGCACAAAGGGGAATTTTTACTTTCCTGTTGGTGTTCTATGATTTTATTTAAAAGGAAGTCACATTACTTGAATGCTAAGAATCATATTGTTCTTTTCTGCAGAGTTGGTTACGCAGGTGACAACTTTGTTCGCTACACTGGAGATACCATTTCAATGGCACAGACTCAGCGTAAGTGGGTTTTGGGGTTTTGGTTTTTTTAAGGAAACGAACTTAAAAGACTTAAGTTAACAATGCTTTCTTGCAAAAGAGAAATAAATCTTCTTAGATTGAGGCTTTCATTCAAATTACTGCAGAATTAAAGATTGTAATTTGAATGCCTATGTCAGTTTTAGAATAAATATTGAGTGAAACCTCTTGTGTACACAGTTTTTGCTTGGGAGGCTTATGACAAAGGCTCTGAAGTTCATCTTCAAGCAGACCCTACAAAATTAGAGCTACTTTATAAATCCTTCAAAGTGAAAAAAGAAGATTTCAAGGCACAGCAGAAAGAAAGCATCCTAGAGAAGGTAATAGACTTTTGGTTTTATTTAATAAGAATTCTGTTGAGTTTGAAGTCTGGGTCTTGGGGAACAAATAAGGTTACTAATGCTATGTGAAAATGCATCAGCTGTTCTCAGTAGCTTAGATTGATAAAAAGAATTTTATATCTATACACACTATCTTATCAATTGAATTCACTATATTATTTAATATAGGAACCTTTGAAGATCTGCTGGTATTTCTTTGGATTATTGGGAGCTCTTCCCTTAACTGTCAGAATTTCTCCAGTGAAAAATCTGACAGCAGTATGTAGGAGGAGTGGGAATTTAGGCTTTGTTGTTTTTTTTTTAAATAATGCAAGTGGTTGAAAAATTCTTTTACAGTTTAGAAGTGTTATCTTTTGTAAAATACCCAAGTTACTGTCTCCCAAAATTATTTTTTAACTTTTCTTCTTTCTTATATGTGAAAAGCAGAATGTTCAGACTCGAGTTTCGGGTGCAGTATTCTAGATAAATACTTATTTTATATTTTGCAGCTAGTTTCTTGGACAACTGACAAAGAACTACGTAATCCATTTAGATTCTAACCTTGTCTACATTCAAGTTTGAAGGGGAACAGGAAGTACTGCTCTGGTTATACCAGAGCCTTTTTGTTTGGTCTAAAAAGTTTTCCTGCTTTGAGTGAGGAATATCACTGTTCTAATCC
The DNA here is from genome assembly GCF_929443795.1 of Astur gentilis. Lineage (NCBI taxonomy): Eukaryota > Metazoa > Chordata > Aves > Accipitriformes > Accipitridae > Astur > Astur gentilis. Next base: position 9,946,256 of record NC_064905.1, read on the forward strand.
TCCAGGCATTAAAAAAAAACCCCAAACCAAAAAAAAACCACAAAAAAACAAAACACCAAAAAACACTACAATGGCAATAGGAGGAGAAGTATTTCTCTCTTATCTATTCACTAAAGATTGAAATGTCTCCATCCACTTCTTTTGTGTCTTCTTCAGAAGGTACTGAAGGTGACATTTCTGAAAACGTATACTTAACTGCATAAAAGGTGGGGTTTTTTTTCAAAACTATTATATGTCTTTTCTATTTGCATTTTAGTATGGAGGACAAGAACACCTAGATGCACCACCAGCTGAACTGCTGTTAGCTCAAACGGAAGATTATGTGGAGTACTCTAGGCATGGAACAGTCATCAAAGGACAAGAGAAAGCTATTGCTTGCTCTAAATATGAAGAGGATGTTAAGATTAACAACCATACAGTAAGCCCTAGCTTATGTTAAAATTATAAAAAAAATCAGATTCCTTCCCATTGGAAGGGAATGAGGTATGGTAGGATGCAGTACAATATAATACAGCAAATACATTTCTCCTGTCTTGACACTCTCCCTTTTCTACTAAGGAGGAATTTAAAATTGTCATGGTTGCGATGTGAATTTGAGGAGTTGCAATGGCAAACTTAAAGGGGAAGTTACTGTATTTCCCTTTGACTTTGAATATAAGTTGACCACATCCTGTTGCTTTTCTATTTTTTGAAACTGTACCTGTAAGGCTAGTGTAAAATTGCAAAAGTATTTCTCATAACTTTCCCTTCTGGATTGTTTGAATAATTTACTTATCAGGATATAAACTCAGGAATAAATTGCAGCCTGCCTTTTAAGGGGGTATCATGATGGACATAACTGCCATGGTGTTTTCTCTTGCAGTGCATTTGGGGTTCATATTGGAAGGAAGGCAAGTGGGGTTACAAATGCTGCCACTCATTTGTCAAGTATTCTTACTGTACAGGAGAAGCTGGGAAAGAAATTGCTGTAAGTATTGTCTTATTTAGTCACTTGGAAAGAGCTAAAAAGCATTCATCTTCCTACCCAAGTTTTAGACTATTTCACTTTTTTGTTGGCTGGTTGGTTGGGTTGGGTTTTTGGAGGGATTTTTCCCTTTCAAATGTGCTTAGTAAATGGGTATGGTTTCTCTTGCCTGTTGTATAGAATACTGAAGCAAGCTTACTGGAAGAGCAACCCAGGGAGGAAGAACACATGACAAAACCCAAAACACTGATGGAGGTAAGTTGTTTCCCTTTCTCAGGAAGGCAGATATTTTTCCTCCACATTTAAGAGTTGGAAAGATATGTGTAACCACAAAATTATGTGAGTCATAATGAGTCTGAAAATTATTAGACTGCATTGTTAGATCATTAACATCTCTCTTGAAAACTAAGCTCTCAAATAGCATTAGTAGATGCTTGGGATTTAATGGCTTGAACATTATTAACGCTTGCAAGTTGAATCTTAACGGTCACTGGTTTTCCACCTTACAGATCCACCAAGAGAAACAGAAAGAGAAGAAAAAGAAGAAGCACAAAAGGAGCTCAAATTCAGATAGTGAGGGTGAAGAGAAAAAGAAGCAAGAAAAACTTAAAAAGGTGCACTATTCATCAGTGGTTTTGTGGCAAAAAGAACTTGAAATGTATTTTACAACGATGTCAGTTTTATGAAGCCTGTAAGGCAGTTCTTGTGGTATTCTGTGGGATGTTCTTTGATGCTAATTCTGAGCTAAAGCAAATTTAACATGCTGTTAGATGTTCTAAAGCACATTCCCTATTTTTCAAGCAAACATGCAATAAATACTTAGTTTTGGAAGACTTAGTTTAGATGATTTAGAACACTTCTTGTCTAGGCAACTATTACAGCTGTAGATCTATATAAGACATTGCAGAACACAGTGATTTGTGTATTGAAGAAAGATGGAGAGATCAAAAGCACTGTCAAAGCTTAACGTAGCACTTTTTATCCCAGACTTGGGCCCAGTCTCACAGTTAATGCAATAAATCCATCCACCAAGCTATCGACTCACTGCTGCTGAACAGCCATTCCACAAGCACAGCAGCCTGCCTCTGGATATTCAGAGCGTGAAACTAATGCTAAACTATGGTTAATCAAAGCATGGTACAAATGCAACTTCTTTTCAATAGCAAGAAGGAGCAACAGTAGTAGTTTGAGGAATGGGATAATGTGTATTTCAAAAAGCATTTTAAAAAAAAAGCTCCCTGACAGGGCAGGGTGGAGGGGAGCAAAAAAACCCCAACAAACAAACCCAAGCCACTAAGATCACATGCTTGCTTATCTGCTTTTGTACTTGCTGGATCATGATTACATTTTAGGTAAAGCCAAGGAATTTCTTACTTGATTTTGGCAATTGGAAAGAGATTAAAGTAACTTGTTTGCTAAATACCATTTTACCATCATTTTATGTTAAACACTAACAAATGAGCATTAAATGAAGTATGCTATAGGTGGGCCAGACAGATGTGCATTGCTTATCCCCCCATTCTGCCTGCTGTTTGTTCATTATACTAGAATCTAATACAAACTTTCATTGTTTTTTTTGCTTAACTTTCATTGTGGGTTTTTTTTTTCCTTTGCTTTCATTTCAGGCGCTAAATGCAGAAGAGGCTCGTCTTCTTCACGTTAAAGAAATCATGCAGTTAGATGAGAGGAAGAGACCATACAACAGCGTATATGAAACCAGGGAGCCAACAGAAGAGGAAATGGAAGCCTATAGAATGAAACGGCAGAGACCTGATGATCCCATGGCCTCTTTTCTTGGACAGTAGTCACAGTGAAAATCATTCCAATACACAAGACTTTTTTTCATACTTGTTTACAACTCTGTAGACATTTGCTTACCTTCCCTGTGTCTAGTAAGTACCAGAAGTGGCAGAGATTTTTTTTTTTTTTCACCAAAGAAGTTGGTGAAAACTTCTTTCAACAGACATAAGCAGTCCAATACTTACAGCAATTTTATATATGTGTGTATGTATACATATACGGTCACAAATATATATATACACATAGATATATAAAATTTATATGTATATATAAAATACATACACCTACTCTGTAAATTCTTTATTGGAAGAGAACTGACTGGAATTCTAGGTTTGTTTGCCCAGCTAATACAAAAACTCATGATACATTCAGTAAAACTGACTATTCAAAGGAAATGGTCAGCAGATGTCACTTAATATAGAACAAAAATTGTTGAAAAAAAAATTGTTAAGCTACTGAAGCCTCTTACTCATAAAGGGAGTTGCCTGTCACATGGCTTTAAAAGGAGAAATAGTTTCTTGATCACTTTCTAGTAAGTATTTTGGAAATGTAAAAATTGATTGCTTTGTACAGTTTTGTTTAATTTAATATAAAGGTCTTAAATGCTGTCCAGTCTTTTTATTGAAGAGGTTAGCTCCTGAGTGTAGAGCTTTTAAATTCTAATTCTGTTTCTGCAGATGTTAACATATAAATTTCAGTTGCAAAGATCTGAGTTCTCTGGTTTTCTGTTTGATAACAGTATTCATCTTACCCTTATAACTTCCAGAATCTTGTTCCATGGTGTAATGCCAAGTGTCAGGCTTTAATACCTTGTGATAATGTGAAGCAGCATCTGCTTTGTGTTTGGCAATATTAGTCCTTCAACTGGGAGCTTTCCCCTTTAACTATTAAAAGTTGAAGAAATGGGTGAAGAACTTCACAGCATGACTTAGAGTTGGAAGGCTTGAGCATTACTTCTGTTTTGGCTTAAACTGTCTTATTAAACATGGCTTTTATGACCACATTTCATGTGGTTATATTAATGGTAGGACAAGGAAGACTCCGTAATCCTGGCTTTCCTCTTAAAATTAAGAACCTGATTACAGTTTCCACTTTGTAAACAATGAAGGAAGCTTAAAGTTACTGGAAGAAAAGGAAACAATGTGTTATACCTGTAACATGTTGTACCTGTAATTTCCACCTGTAAAGCTGGTTTCCTTTTTTTATTAGGTTTTCTCCAAGTCTGCTTCCCCTTTGGTTTTGTTATAGACATACTAATTCTGAATGCAGACTTTATTTTATAAGACTTATAAATCTGACTGCAGACTTTTATTTTATAAAACTTGATTTTAAAATCCTCCTATCGCTTGCAAAAAACATAACCAACTACTGAGATCAAAAGATTTGGGGGTGGAATTGTTAACATAGCCAAGTACGAGGAAGGAAAAACTTTAACGAGTAGAAATCAGCTTTTGCAGAAATTGCTTTTGTGTTTTCACAAACAATGTGGATTTAGACAGTCAGGGGGAAAAATATTAGGGATATAGTTTTCCTTCTGCTATAGTAGTGACTCACATTCTAAGTTTCCAGATCAGCTCATGTCTTGATCTTTCTAAGTTATGGATAATTTCAAGGGAAAACTGCTCTTTTCCACAGGTAATTACATATAATAAACATACATCTAAGTGTCATGTGTGTGATTTCACAGCCGCTTTGATGATTGAGTATTTTAGCATACATAGTTAATAATGGAAATTCTGCATTAGTCTGCAATGTAGTTCGATATTAAAACTATTTGTGATATTCTCACTGATGATCAAAATTTTAGGTTGAATATTTACTGTGTTCCAGAGATCCTATGATTCTTCTTAGGGCTGTAACATCTGAAGTTCTGGCCAGCATACCTCCAGCTGCAGAGATACCAACTGCTGTTGTCTTGGTCAGTGCCAAGTTCAGTTTGAGGGAAGATGAGATGTCAGAAGGGTCCATGTTATCGGTTCCTTGAGCTATTTAGATACCTTTCTAAAAGTAGCTAGAGACTTGGTTCTTTTTAAAGTAGAGGCAGCAGTCCAGAAATAACACTGAAAAGAGTGATTTAGAATGAAGAACCAATAATTCACCAGTCTAGGCAGCCTGTAAAGTTCAGTTTTAAACTCTTGTTTTGTGAGTGGTTTTCTTAGTTTCAAGAGAAAAATGGGGAGAGAGTTGAAGGTGTGTGTATTTTAGAAGCCAATATAACATGTTCAGTGCTATAGGAAGATCTTCTTATTACACGTAATACTGAATTCCACCTTAAGTATACTCATGTGGATGGATTTGCTTTTCAATACCTGAAGACATGACTGTAACTTTTCTGGCATGCTGTGTCTCACTCCGCTAAGAGAGAGCCTATGGGGAAGATGGACCAGTTTCTTCTCTGGTGAAGCAGAAGGCAGCTCCAGGGGAAAAAGCAATTAGTAGCCTTTTATTCAAAATACAGTTCCCTTGAGCTTGTGAATGATGCAGAGTAGATCTTGTCTGGATCAGTCTCAACAGTTAAAGGACAAATAAAGCTTAAAACATGTTGTCCTATTTATATCATAAAGGTTAAATGTTAAAGAACATTGTGGATCTGATCATGAGGATTAATTTTCCTCCATCTGCTTCCCCTGGGATTTGGCATGCGATATGACTGTGCATATCCAAAGACTGCTTCCTATTGCACAAGAAGAATTTTTTCCTTTCTAAAATGAGTTTGAAACAAGTTTGTAGGCTAGCTTGGACAAAAATGAACGTACAATGAAAATGAGCATACTTTAGCAGAGGCAGCTGAAGTTGGGAACTCCTGTTTTTCACATGAACAAAGACAGAAGCAAGGTGAGAGGAATTCCTTAGCCTGGTAGCACAGACTAGTCAAATTCTCAAACCATAATACAAGACAGACCCTCCCAGCACAGACTGGGTAGCTTTCTCTGAATCTTGCCCTTGGCAAATCTCAAAAATTACTTTCTCAACTCCCTTTGTCAACAATCGCTTTGATTGCCTCATTTTTCATCCTGTTGAGTTCTGATTGTCTGAGGCATACTCAAGTCTGCAAACTGAACTAACGAGCCAGCTGATTTGAAGACATTTGCATTTTTAAAACATGTAGATTAAAACATTCTCCTTTATTTTTTTGTTGAAGGGTTTAGCATTCTGTGTTATCTTTCAAGGCATGCCAGAAGGTAGTTCCTTTACTGTCTCTACATTTCTTTGTAATTGGATCTTTATGGCTTTCCTGAGTGGGTTTGCACACTGTTCTACACGAGTGTAATTGTTTTAGGCTGTTGAGGGATCAGAAAAAAACAGGAGTGATAGTAATTAGTTAAAGATGAAATGGAGCTCAACTTTTAGGAAAAAGAAAAAACAACAGAAGAGACAGGATTTTCTGTGCCCGCTAGTGCCTAATGCAACCTAGTAACTGCAGTTTTCCATACCACTTTTCGGTATAACTTAAATTACCCCATTCAGGCCAAAACACCATGCCCTGAACTACATGTAGACAACTCCCCATTGTTCTGTTAGCACTCCTGTTTGCATTTGTTTTGACGGATGCAACAAAGAAATAGACAGAAATATTACAAGAATAATAACAAACTTAAACTAGTTATTTTACATGAAACAAATCTGTTCATGTCTCTTAGGTGACCTAACCAGAACCCCACTGGGGTAGTAGATAGCGATGGGTTTTGCTTCTGCAAAATACCAGCGCATTTCAGACATCAGTGGAAAAGAGAATAAAATCACTTTGCCTAAGAAAACCTTGCTTAGTGGACAGATTAGAAACCCCCAAATTTCTAACCTACAATATCTTAAAAGTAATTCCAGTAATTGCAAAGCATTTTAGAAACAGCCTCCACCCAGCCATTGGTCTGCACTGCATTTGGATCTAAGCACAGTCCTCAGCCCCTTGCTCTATAATCTTCCACCACATCTCTTACAAGTGGGGCTTTTTTTCAGATGCGTTTACAGCCTTATCACGTTTGCACATGCATTTGTTATCAGTTTTTAATACGAAGCTAGGAACTACAGATTTGGCTCCAACACCACCATCACAGCAGAGTTTTAACCCATGGCTGCTTTTTGTTCACAAGCTGCTAGGACGTATGCTAACAGTGCCTTGGGGAAGTGGATGCTGGAGCGCAAGGCCTGAGGTTGAAGTCGCCTGCTGCGGTGCCCCGTTAGCAAGGCGACCGCTACAGCAGCACGGGTGAAGGAGAAGTTTCCTCGCATTAGCGTTGCCCCTGGTTCTTTTTGGGAAAGGGTTATGCCATCAGCCTCTGAGCTGCATGAGACCCAAGCTGGGTGAGGAAAATGGTGCCTTCCGCTGGCTTCTGGCTTTGCTCAGGTGTCCCTTCTTGCTTTAACATGTCTTATGCTGGGCACGTGCAGAAGCAAAAGCACCGGGCTGCAGGTTTTAACATCCAAGAGGCAGCACAGCCCCACAGTATATTCTGCCGAGATACTAATATTTTCTCAGTATTTTAAGAATAGCTGAAAGACCTTTTTTAGCAAAAGCCAGCGCTAATGCAAAATTCTCTGCTTGGGAAATGGCAGTAGGAGAGGGGATTTTATCTGTAATTGTTACTATCATCTGCACAGACTGTCACTGCTCGCGCACAATGTAAGTAATTTTTCACTCGTCTCCGGAGGATGCTGCTTTGCCCTGAAGGATGGAGGCACTGGACCATGATGGGGGTAAGTGACATTTGTCGCTGGCTTTCCTGGCTTGGGCAAATGCTGCCTGTGTCCCCAGGTACTGGGGTTGCTGATGATGATGCTAGAGACTACAGAAGCAGGGCTTCTGGAGTTTTTTGTAGTTTGGGAAATACAAGGTGTTTTTAGAAGAGTCTTTTCTTGTCTAACTATGTTATTAGATACCTAGGCAGGAGCCAATTGTGGCAAGTCAAAAAGATTCCTGAATTTCACTTTGACTTACAAGGTGCATGAGACAAAAGAAAAAACCCCAACTTTAACACATCTGCACTGTGCTTGCAGTGGCTCACTGGTGCTTGGGCTGGCTCCCACTTACCTCTTCCTAAAATAAGCTCTCTTTATATTTATCTAAATGGGTTAGGACTGCAGTTCCTAAGCAGAGCTAATGGTCTCAAGGGCATCCTTTAAGTTTAAACAGAGATTTGACTCATTTTTATGGGGGCTTTTGGAGAGGGACAATCACTCTCTGAAGACTGCTCACAGACTTCCAAACTCCTTTTAGGCAGGGCAATAAAAATTACTCAAATCACCAGTCCACACTAAGCCAGGAGGCCTGTCAGGTAGAAAAATGCTTTTTCCCTCCCATTAGTATCTCTGAAAAAAAAACCCCAAACACCTACACTCATCTTTGAAGAAAGGTACGCTTTTATTGTCAGTGCCCAGTGCAAGGGGAAGGCTGTATTTTAGGCTGCCTACAGCCTCTGGGTGAACTGCAGCTATTTTGGCATTTGCTGAGTCATTTTATTTGGTTACAAAGTCGTTGCTGCAAGGTTGGCATCTGTAGCGGTGAAACACATTAGCGCTCAGTAGGAAAACAAGGGAAAATCCTTCCTGGCTGGGACGCAGTCCTGTCCTGCAGTCCCTGGGTGGGAGCTGGCGATCGCCCACCTTCAGGCACTCGCGTTTCTCACCCAAAGCATGTGCACAGGCGATAGCAGAGCTAAATTTACACTTTCTACTCTGTAGGTGCTGGATGATGCACCTTTCCCTTGCCACACGAGCCATGCATCCCCCCAACACGCTTTCTCTAAAGGATGTAAAGCCACGGAGTGTTGTGCTGGGGGCAAGGATGGGGGATGCGGGCAGGGGGACAGGACCACGCCAGCCAGAAGCAGCACCCAGCCCGGGGGGAGGCAGCACCTCCCGGGCCGGCGTGGGGGCTACGAGGTCCCCCCGCTCCTACGTGTGTCCCATGGGGGTCTGCCGAGGTGGACGTCGGCCCGAGTCGGCTCCCCGCACCGCAGCAATGAGCCGCCTTCCCTGCCATCCGCGGTGAAAACTGCGTTAGTCACGGCAGGGAGGCTTTTGCTAAAAAGCAGCACGGACGGGACGTGGTCTCTTGTAACGCTTCCCTGCAATGTGTAGCTGAAACAAAATGAACCGAGAAGCAAGTCTCAGGGCTGTTCTGTTTCACTGTGAACGGGCAGTTTATTTATTTAACAAAGTGTGCTGCCAAACATGTCCTCCAACAGAGCTGTCTGGGACCCCGGGTGAGCTCCGCTCGGCGTTGCAGCGCAGACATATTTTCCATCTGCCTGGCGGGAGCTTCCCAGCACTGCCTCTCCCACGTCGCTGAACTAGGTCAGGCTCTTGCTGCCTTCAACACGCTGCGGATCTGGGCACAAAATCACCAGTAACCGCAAATTCCCCAGTCACACCTTGAATTGCCTGGCAGGACTGCTGTATTTTCAAGCATCATTTCATCCCCGGCCCGTTTCGCATCCATCCCGACGCCCCGGTGCCCCAGCACAGCTGCCATGAGGCAGGTTTGGGATAAGCATAAGGGCTTTTTCTTCTCAACACCTTTAGTGCCTGAGGAAACCGCTGTGGCTTTCCAGGCCCATCCAAGTGGCACCTTGGCAAAGACCTCGGGAAGTTTTCATCCGGTTTCAAAAGAAACCTGAGGCAGGACCCGTGCATGTGCAATGCCTTGAGCCTTTTCGCTGACTCCAGCCCCACACACGGGCGGGAGAGGCTCTCCAAGAGAACTGGGTTCCTACAAACTTTATGGAAACAGGCTATAAGTAAGAATTCATACTCAACCGATCGGCAGCTATATCGTAGCTTTTCTAAAATAGCCCTTACTGGTGAAATTTAATGTGATGGTTGCATGGGTTTGGGGAGGGGGATTGTTCTCCTGGAGGTTGTTCAATGGCAGAGAACATTGCTGAGCCATCAAGGGGCTGGGGGCCAGGGTGCCGGCTCTGAAGAAGCGTTGCGGGACCATCGGCACAGCACGAGAACAGCCCTGTGCTTCCTCGGCCAAACATTCCCACCCCTCCCAGAAGCAGCTGAACTGGTTACAGCTCACAAAGCAAACTGTATACATACTTCATTTTTACTTTCCCCTCGTGTTCCAACAGCAACTGCAGGGGAAAGCTTAAAAAAAAAATGCACAACAGCTCCAAAACCAATGAATTCTGGCAGAGTAAGGAATGATACTTCCAGCGTACTCCCAATCATCTGATAATCTGCACTGAGCAGAAAATATTTACTGGCTGGAGAGCAGCAGGGCAGGATCTGGAGCCCTGCCGCCAAGCACACGCCTGGTCCCAAGCCCTGTGCAGGATCCTGGCTGGGGCAGAGCAGGAACCACACACCCGCAACCGGGACCCACAGGCTGCGGCCAGGAGCACCAGTGACCCACTCTGCGTGGGTGATGATGGCCCCAGGGCCATTGCTGCCTTCCCAGCAGGGTGATGGGTCCCCCATAACCTCCCATGCTGCCAGCCCACGTACCCGTGGGGCCAGGCTCTATGTCTGGGTCATCTCGCGGCTCCTCTTTAGACTCTACCCACCACTCCATTAAAAAGATGAGTCTGGTCGGTACCAACCAGCATCACAGAGCATCCTGCAATGTGGGGAGGGAGAGAAGGGGTGGGGGGACCAGGGTCAGGAAACTCTTAAACCCCGTTTGTCTCTCTGCATCTCCCCGGGGGCTGTTAGGGAAGCACTGTCTGTTTTGAGAGTTGTAAGGCATTTGCAAATTCTGGCTTTAATGGGCTGGTGTAAGCCGGGATATCAACCCTGCTCAGAGCTGTAACACCGTGACTTGCTGCAGCGGAGAAACAAGAAGGGACAGGGATTTACTGCGACTCAACACTTGGGTGCTGGCAAAGCTGAAGCTGAACTCCAGCTTCAGCCACTGCTTCTGGTGTTACTGACTTACCTTAAGCAATTGCTAGGGGTTTTGTAATTACTTTGCAAGCTTAAAACAAAATCCCAACCCTTTCCAAAGACAGAAGCATTCCTGCCCTGCCATCCCTATGGCAAAGTCTCTGTGTTTTGTCTCACACATCCACCTGAAGCAGCACCGAGGTATACCCAGTTTCCTCTCAAAACTCCCATTTGCAAAGCTACTGCTTCACAACGATGTCCTTGAATTAAAGCCTGGAGTGATCTGCCATTACCTGTTTGTCTAAATTGTTTTAGAAGTGAGTTTCCACCGTTAGGACAAGATTTGCTTCCCTTGCTAATGCTCCAGGATCAAGCAGCAAAGTTGTTCCCTAGTTTGATCTGTGTTACCCATCCCCTTACAAATTCTGCTTGCGCGGGCAGCAGCTACAGCAGAGAGGGGCAGATTCGGTCAGAAATGATCCGGGCAGATTCGGTCTGAAATGATCCAGGCAACTCCTGAGCCTTTCATACAAGACTGCAAGCGAGAGAGAGAATGGGAAAAACTCCCCAAGAATCAAGAGCTTTCCAGCCATATGTGCGTAAAAATTTCTTCCTGTGCCACGTGACAGAGGAAGAGGCGCAGACCCATTACACAGTAATAAAAATATGCCTTTGGCAACGTTGAGCCAAAACCTGGAGCTGCTGCAGGAAGCTAGCAATCCGCACAAAAAGGAGTAAAACGTTAACAAAAAAAGGACCGAAGTCTATATCGCACACCTCTCGGAAGGACGCTGCTGCAGCAGGACGGGGCTTGGGCTCTGCGCGTGACAGCGATCTGCAGCAAAACATCTGCTTAAAATCGTGTAGGTTTCCAGCGCCTGTCAAGATCTCACTGAAGAGATTAGTTGTGGTGAGTAGATTCACTTTTCCTTTTTTTTTTTTTTCTCCCTCCTCTTAACCTTAACTTTGAAAACTTACCAAATAAGGTCTAGATCATTGAGCACTCAGGTTTCCAACGCCTGCACAGGAATCCATAAGGGCAACAGTCGCCAGTTAAAATAAATACTCGAGGAAGGAATCATTCCTCAGCCTTCTGCTGGGAGTACCCATTTCGTACAGCCGAAACCGCAGCCTCTCCCTTCACTCTGGTACCAATTGGCAGTTTTGGCAACGGGGCTTTAGCTCAGGGCTAGGAAAGGTTTGCCACAGGCATCCCTGGCTGCCCAAAGCTGAGATGGCGATGCAGGTTCAGGCACAGAAGACGCATTGCTCTCCTTTATCCCCTTTGACGTTGCTTCGTGCAATAGCAGATAGCAGATCAAACTCGTATCTGGTATAAACTACTTCACTGGCTTATATCAGAAATGAAATGCATCCATTTCAGCTGCTGTCACCGGCGGCACGCCTTATTTTATCTCAATCAGCCCCAAGCTCCCAAGGGTTCCTTGTGCCCTGGGGACTCTGCAGGGTAACCACCAGAGCTGAGAATTAGGCTCACGGGGATAACGATTATTTTGAAGACTAATTAAGAAGCCTTGAGGTATGCTGGGAAATTGTAAAGCAGGAAGATGGTTGCTTTGTTTAAGAAAGCCTCGAATATTGAAAGTAAGCAGAGTAGAAAGTCACGGTCGTTCATTTGCTGCTGGGTCCCCTCTTGGGCTATCAGACCATCCAGCTCCTCCCTCCCTCCCAGCAGCAATTGCCCCCAGACTCTCTCCTCTTCTCTTCTCTCCCCCACTGCACTTTTCCTCCCCATGGGTGGGCACACGCCACCACCGCATGGCACAGGATGGCTTCCCTGGCCAAAAATCACCCTCCGGCCACTGCACGTGCCAGCAAACCACGCCACGTCTGGCAAACCCTCGGGGATTTTCCCTCTGGCGCGAGTTCAGCCCAGCTGCCCTGTGAGCACCAGAAAGTACAACTGATCCTTTACGCCTGGGGCTCACTCTTACAGGCAAAAGCTTTTCTTACAGAAACACCTTTTAAAATGCATATAGATCTGTAGAATCGGTCTGGCTTCTTCACTGTGGAGTGATTCAGGAAGCTCACCTGCAGCAGGGCTGGGACGAGGGTGGTTGCGCAGAGGCTTGCAGGAGCCACGTGGAGCAGGGATGTCGTGGCAGCCGAAGCTGCAGGGGAGACATGGCCAGAGATGTGTCCCCCAGGCTCCTGCCTGGGGCAGCAGCAAGCCCACCCCACGCTGCAGCGGCCAGCAGAAACGGGAGCTGCAGGTCAGGACAGGGGGGCTGCATGGGGCCCCGTGGGGACACAGCTCCTAGGGATGGGGGCTCTCCGGTGACAGAGCCATTGACAAGGAGCGGGCACAGAAAAGCTATTAGGAGAGCCTGGGTTTGCAGTCCCCCTGCACAGATGCTCCATGCGCTACAGAAGTTCTTGGGATGCTGGGGTTTCAGCATGGAGGGGTCGGGTTCAAATCCTGCTGAGCATAAGAGCGTCCTCTTAAGATAGGCTGGTTAGGGCAGCCGGGGAGTCAGGCAGCCCACCCACCCCCAGCTTTTCTTGATCCTGAGGAAGGCTGAGCCCCAGTCTCCCCTCCCCGGTCCCTGTGGCAGGGAGAAAGAGCTGGGGCACGGGGCAGCCTCTGCCAAGGGCCCGAGCTCCAGCGGGAAGAGAAGGACCCACTGAAGCGACAAGCGATGACAACAGAGTGTCCTAAAACAGAAAGGGGGTGTCACGTAAAGGCCACAGGGCAGAGTCGGAACATCCCGTTTCAGACACATTTTTGCTTTGACTCATTCATTACATTTTATTATGTAATTATAGTGAAGGCCCCTAAACATGTGGCTCATTACAAAGAGAGAAGCCAGTACATGCTCAGCCCTGCATGTACCATCCTTGAAAATCAGAGATGCTCTGTCTTTACTGCTTTATTTGTCCTGAGGTATTTTCTATAAAGGTGTGTTGAAGCTCTAAGTTTCAGGAGTGAACATTTTCCAAAATCATCCCCTTCCTGGTTTGCTTCCTGACAAGTATTCCCCAAAATTACCCAGTGGGGATCCACAGCGCAGTTTTACAGACCACATTGATTGGACCCACAGCAGCAATTTCCATTGATTCAGCTGAAGGACACAGGGAGTCATTGCCTCTCAAACCCAGCTGATTGACACGTGTCACTCCACCCGTCTGCCTCATCCTGCTACCTCAGGGCCTGGCCAGCCATGCCTATGCTGCGGACACCTGAGCTAGCTTGTTTAAGCGAAGATGGTCCACTTTCTTTTCCCGTAATGAAATCAGTGCCTGATACTGGTGTGCTCTCCCCAGGTGCTGAAAAGCCGAACATTTGCATTTCAGTGGCACGTACAAACTCCAGCCACACTCGGTCAGATGATGGAGGATCTCCTCTCCTCTCCTCTCCTCCCCAAGCAGTCCTCCACCACGTTTCAGCTCTCATAACCCCCTGGGCACAGTGCACACTCCCACACAACAGGCATCAGTCATGACCAGAAAGTCTCCAAACCCCTATTATCAAAGACATTAATTAAAATGTTATTAGAAAGGTAAGACCTCAGCTGAAACTGTGCTGCATGGCCTCCAGTGCCAGGCCTGCCGCCCGTACTGTGAAGAGGAAAGATGCTGATCTGTTTCCAATTTGCTTTTTGGAGCTCATCATACGTTCTACATCGAGAAGCAATTTTCCTTTTAAGGTGGAACAGCATGAGGTTTGTTTTCTTTCAAAGAGATTTCTTTAAGAGGTTATTTATAGATCCTCTTGTGAATGCGACTGTGCTTTGCATCCCACACACACTGCTGTGATGTGGGATGAAATGTTCTTGTGGAGCTGTTAATTAACACCAACTCAGGAGCTGTGCCAGAGCATGGCTCCAGGTAGCGGAATATTGCCCATCTATCCAAGTACCGGTACTACCAACCTCCCAGCCTCGGCGTATTTTGTGTTTGCCACTTTTTATCCCATCAGGTCAACTAGCTGGGTTGTCTGAAGGTAATAGAAGTACTTATGGTAAGAAACTTTAAGAGAAGGAGCTGCCCTCCTACCCTGTGCTCCCGCTTGCCTGTTTCTTCTCTACATGAAACAGTTCCAGCTTTTTTCCAGGTTATGCTCCCCAATGACATTTTTCCTTGCCACAACTTATTAATGTCATCCAGCTCCAGACACCTCTCACTTTTCTTCTGTGGTTACTGGGAAGCAGGGATGTAGCTTTCCTCGGGATCTCCCCACTCCACAGGCATTTTAACATTTTGTTTCCCTTTCCGCAAACTGAGAAGCCTTTATTCAACTGTTCACATTAATACTTGTTGGTGATTTCCATCTCACAAGGCCGTTAAACTGACAACTTTCACCAGCAGCAAATAAACTCAGGTATAAGAAAATCAAAAGAGAGCTGAAGAACAAAATGGCTTAACAGCCAAATTCAGCCCAGAGATCAGCTTTGCATTTCCCACTCCCCTGCATGTTCTTAATTATACATATCACAGAACTGGGGGGCTCCCACCCCACAGTAATATGTAGCATATTGCTCGCTGGATTTAGAGCATGTAATATGCATTTCCACCCCCTTCAGGAGCCAATACCAGGATGAGAGTGCTAAGGCCAACGTGAAATTTATACAGTACTTTAAGCATCTCATTTCCAGTGCAGGAGTTAAACATAACACTACTGGGGAGACACTAAAGCCTCCCTGTATTCAAGTTAATGCCAAGCAGGACCTTGCCTGACCAAAAGGCCACTGACAGACTGAAAGGTCTGGGATGTCCCAGCTCATTTTCTATTGCATCTGTGTTTAACTACAAATTTGCTTCAGCACCAAAGCTTAAAGAAATATGTGAAAGGCAGTTTGCTTGCTTTTCAGTTCTCACTTATATTCTGTATTTCGTTAGCAGGACTTCAGGATGTGACAAGAAAGCCCATGCAAACAGATGATTCTTGTAAAACTTTTAACCCCCTAGCATCAGAGGTAGCTGTAATAAGAGAAAAGACTAAATTTCATATGAGTCTTTTCCATCAGATAAGGGTGGGCACCTCTTAACCCCGGGGGCAGGAGTTGTATCAAAGTGATACATGGCTAATTCCTTTTAAAAAAAAAAAAAAAAAAAAAAAATCCTTTGGCTTTAGCTTGACATCTCCTAATCAAAGAGCTAGCGAACAAACAGTGAACCAACACAGATTTGTATGGGGCAGTTTCAGGCTTCGCGTCTCATTTCTCCTAGGGCTACTCCAGCTACAGAAGCTAAAAGAAAGAAATTGGGCCAGGGGATGCCTTTCGTCCCCCCACCAGCTTGTTCCCATATCCACACAGCTGGGAAAGAGCCTGACTCCATCAGCACCTCCCCTCAGCCCATGGTCAGTGCCCACCAGGGAGCTGCTGGGGATCTGGTGGCCATGGCCATAACCTCCCTCACTGGCAGAGCAAAGGGAGGAAAAAATCCTCAGCCCGGGCATGGGGAGGACTTCTGTCCTGGGGAGGGGATGGCAGGAGCACCTTTACCCATGGGTAGTCAGAAATTGATCCCATAGGGGAAATTCTCTTTTCTAATATATAAGTAACCATGTGTAGAACCCATTTTAAATGCTTCTAATACCCACAGTCTTGAACGGGTCATGCATGGAGGTGGGCTTTTGTCAGTCAGCCTGGTTTTGAGCATCTTCTCTAAGCTGCTGATGCATCTAAGCACTATTTCAAGATGCGGTGGAGTTACTTAGGAGTTGCACGTGGAGCATAGCTATTTACAAACACCACAACGTGCAGACATCCAGAGGGATATTTTACTGTATAATAACTGCTCTGTATCATTAGCAGGTTCATGGAAATAGCTTTATTCCAGAAATTATTTTCTATCAGTATCTCCCCAGTCAAGAGTGGAGTAAGACAAGACCAGGAGGCTCAGCCTCCTGTCATGAATGAAGGCAGAGCCTGGGATGCTCCAAAAAAAAGCCCTTGAGGTTTGCTGTACTTAAAGCAATGGCTCGCTTTGCAGAGCCAGGAGACAAACAACTACCAGGGTTTTAACAGTTACCTATCTTTCCAAGGTGAATGTTAGTAACAAACATAAAGACTGAGCTATTGCCCCCCCAGAGAGGCAGGTCAGCACGGCAAGAGGTTAGAAAACCGCCGGCAGCAGGGCTGGTGATGGCTGCGGGGGGCCTGCACCCCGACACTGAGCCAGAGACTTGGCCGGCGGTTCGGCTGCAGATTCGGCTGCAGGTTGCGCAGTGCCGCATGGCCGAGCTGCAGTGAGGAACGGGACAGTCTCAGCTAGCCAAGAGGCTCAATTCGTACTGGCAGACAAAATGCAGTAAGGACTGCCTTGGCCCAAAACCTCCACAAGCCCGTCTTCTAACATCAGCCCTGCATCACACGATGGGTTTTGGGCTTGGTGAGAAACCCCGGTGATCCAGCCGCAGGGCAGGTCTTACTGGAGAAGTTGACACCAAAACCCTTTCTTCTTCCCCCGCTCTGGTAGTTCCGAGCAGCTGCTTTCTGCACCCCTCTGCCACCGCTACTTGTGTTTCAGGGGAAAGGAGGCCCAGGGAACAAACAAAACGACGGTTGGCCACAGATACGGACTTAGAGAAGAGCAAGTTTAAAAACAGTGTTGGTCAGACCCAGAAAATTCCATGAACCAAATCCTTGAATTCATGTCACACCAAAACAAACAGGTCCCCCACCCTGTCACAAAAAGCCCAATCACCTCCCATTTTCATGCAAGTCTACACAATACACCATCCCAACAGAGGGGACACGGCCGTACCCACACGTGCCAGCTACCACACATAACAGCCACGTCCCGTCTCCTTTTCACAGGCTGCGCCATGATCTCCGCTGTCCTCCTCCTCTGGACCGTGCCCTGTGTGGCAAACCACATCCTCGGGGGCTTTGCCAAGGGAACGCTGCAGGAAGGTCCCCAGCTGGCATGCAGCCTGCCCGGACCCCCCGGGCCACCCGGCCCCCCCGGCGCGCCCGGGGCTCCAGGGACGGTGGGCAGGATGGGCTTCCCGGGCAAAGATGGCAAGGACGGCAAGGACGGGGATAAAGGCGAGCACGGCGATGAGGGTAAGAGAAAAGTGCTTCGTAACAGAGGGGTAAAATGTAAAAGCAATAGTGCAACAGCCCAGTTAACAGCAACCTGTCACCCCGAATCGGAGCCCCAGGGCAGATGACATCTCATAGGAAACTCTTCTAGAAATTTCCACTCTCCCTGCTCCAACATCTCACAATTGTCAGCTCCCACCAGGGGGGTTCAGACTCACATTATTTGCTGATAGCATCTTGCTGTATGCAATTCCTATTGGCTTCATTTTGCTATGAAGTGAGATTTGCCCTGTTCTGATATATGCAGTCTAGACGAGACAAAGCGGTGGTCTCCGACTCCTGCTCTCAAGCAAAACAGGTGAAAAAATTAAGTACTTGCTCCCTGGAGCACTCTAGCTGGGTGACAGGCACTGTTCTGACCATGCTTAATCTAAAACAAAGCAAACAACAACCTTTCTTTAATCCTGAGGTGGGGCTGTCCTTTAGATCCAGCCTTACAGTCAGCAAGCGTCAAGACCGGCTACGGTGAGAAACCAGTGATTTCCCCTTGCCACACTAGAGTGCACTCCTGATTCAGAGTAACACCAGCGTGCCAAAGCTGCAACTTACTCTCTTCTCCTACCCCCAAACCAGGGAATCTGGAGAACAGGTTTTCAACCACAGCTGCATTTAAATACGCTACAGCAGGTCAAGAGATGGAGTATAAATCCCCATGAATTTGTCTTGTATCAGACATTGCTGCAGTCAGCACTAATCAGCAGTTTCAGCATCACTGTAACATCCCAACTCGCTTCTCACCTCAAGGCAGTCCCTGCACCAGGTGTCTTCTGGTTCACAACTGATTCATCCCCCAGCTAGAGTGGGCTTTTTACTACACCTTGAATTTATTATTTTCTTTAAAAAACAGTTTCATGTTAAATATGGAAAAAAAATGAGGCAGGAGATTAAAAGTACTCCCATCTGCTCAAAGCAAGGTTCCAAAAGCTTCACAAACCTGTCCCACTCCTGAAAAAAAACAAACATTTAAAGCTTGCTCTTGGCTAGCTTTATAATTAATTACTTCTTTTTCTCAAGTGAGCCAGATAATTGAACCAGCCTTTTGGTCCTTAAAAGGGACAGACTGTCCTGCTCCCAGGTCCCATTGTTATCATGCCAGCTACCTACCTGACAGAGTTATTCAGTCCTGACAGATGTCCAGCCCCAGGTGGTATTTCATCGGGATTCTTACCAGCCATGTTTTCCTCCTAAATGAAAATATACTGCTGCAACGATACAATGCCTTTACACTTGCCGTATCATCTCTTTCACTGAAAAATTTACAAGGTTATTTGTCTTCTAGGTCCACAAGGCAGAACAGGAAACCCCGGCAAGCCAGGACCAAAGGGGAAAGCAGGAGCTATCGGCAAGGCAGGCCCACGAGGGCCCAAGGGTTTAAAGGGTAATCCTGGGAAAAACGGGGCACCAGGAAAGAAAGGGCCCAAAGGGAACAAGGGCGAGACCGGGATGCCAGGACCCTGCACCTGTAATGCCAACAAAGCCAAATCTGCCTTCTCCGTGGCAGTCTCAAAGAGCTACCCAAGGGAAAGGCTGCCCATCAAATTTGACAGGATCCTGATGAACGAGGGAGGACATTACAATGCTTCCAGTGGGAAATTTATATGCAGCATCCCAGGTATTTACTACTTCACTTATGATATCACTTTGGCCAACAAACATTTGGCCATTGGCTTGGTCCACAACGGGCAGTACCGGATCAAGACTTTTGATGCCAACACTGGGAACCATGATGTTGCCTCTGGATCAACCATCCTTTCTCTGAAGCAGCAGGATGAGGTATGGCTGCAAATCTTTTACTCAGAACAAAATGGGCTCTTTTATGATCCCTATTGGACAGACAGCTTATTTACTGGCTTCCTGATATATCCTGATCAAGATTATCTCAATGAAATATAGGATCAGAAACTAGCCTGTGGGAAAAAATAGGAAATGCATGAGACCTCAGTCCAGCAAAGCGTAGCCTGTACATGAACATGTGTGGAATTATCATACGATTCCACATTTTTGCCGCTAACAGCCTGTACTGGCTATTTAGATATCTACTTGATGTCATCAACTAGTCCACAGGGTACCAGGACCAGCAGGACTCACCTTTAAGCAGCCTCATGAATCTCTAAATCTCAAAGCCACCCATTATGTTTTCCCCGGTGATTCCAACACACCATGGACATCTAACTCAAATACTGGTGCAGAACGCTTTGATTATTATTTTATTATTCTAAAGTATGGAAACCAACCACCACTGCCTGAAAGCTTGGCTCAGAAGTGCCACTGATGCTGGAGATGGTATCACTGCGTCTCCTCCCTCTACACCCCATAATAGTATAATCCTTGTTAATACAGAGTTACACTTTACCAGCTACATAAGAGTCAGGAAGCTGTCAGCTAAAGTTATAAGAGTAGCTCTCAGCCTCATCAAAGCAGCACTAATAAGCAAAGGCATCTGGTCTAAATAGGAAATGGCACAAAAGAGAGATCTCACTTCAAAGGTTAAAGGCAAGACTCCTCGTAAGACACCAGCTGTTGCACTGAGCACCACTGGCATTTCTCAGATTTCAGCCTTGATATACCAGCACTGGAGTCCTGCATCTGGTTTCAGACAAGCGTTGGTAACGACCAGAGCCTAAACTGGACTGTGCAAGCCAAATACCTGTGGGCCTCCAAGCCATGGTGGAGGATGAACTTTACAGATAAGACTCAACTGTCAAAGACAGCATAAACCTTCACTCCAGAAACAGATTCATTAATAACCCCCTTCCGTCATCCCTGGCAGCTTTTGCTGGAAGAAGATAGAGAATCATAGAATCATTTAGGTTGGAAAAGACCTTTAAGATCGAGTCCAACCATCAACCATGCCCCCTAAACCATGTCCTGAAGTACCCCATCTACTTGTTTTTTTAATACCTCCAGGGATGGTGACTCAACCACTTCCCTGGGCAGCCTGTTCCAATGCCTGACAACCCTTTCAGTAAAGAAATTTTTCCCAATGTCCAATCTAAACCTCCCTTGCCGCAACTTGAGGCCATTTCCTCTCGTCCTATCTCCAGCCACCAAACAGAAGAGACCAACACCCACCTCGCTACAACCCCCATTCAGGTAGTTGTAGAGATCAATAAGGTTCCCCCCTCAGCCTCCTTTTCTCCAGGCTAAACAACCCCAGTTCCCTCAGCTGCTCCTTATAAGACTTGTGCTCCAGGCCCCTCACCAACTTATACTTCTGCTGCTGCTGAGATCTTCCTCAAGGGCTTAATGCTACAGCTAGACTATAACTTAACTGCTGCTTTGCTTTTTTGATGTTGTATGTCAAATATTACAGATGCTCCAAAATCAGTGTTTTGGTTCTGAACTGTATGGAAAAAAACCCAGAAAACTCAAAAGCTGAACTTCTGCTCAGCTGAGCTTTTTGCTTTTGCTAAGCAGAGCTTAGCGATTTTTTTTTCCTCCTCTGTATCAGCTAATACAGGGACATGCTCCAAAATGGTTTGCTATTACCAGAGCAAATTGTTCTCCTGCTATAAAGCCTCTCAGTCCGGCTACCTTGCCCCAGGGTGTCCAACGCTCCTGTAACACAAAGGTCTCTGTCTCAGCAGCCAGATGGAAGGAGTCTCTCTCTCGCTGTCAGATACATCTTCTTGGTTTCCGGTCATATTTCTCATCTCCTTTATCACTTGGTGAAAACTCTCATGAATTTCCAGCTCCTCTAATCCTCATATTTAGGCATTGAAGGGATATCCCACAAGAACAAAGTTGTGGGGGTTTTTTCCAATCTTACTTTTACAAGTCAAAAATATTTGTGTGATTTTGTTGAACTACAGTAATTGTGTTGTATCTTACAAAAATCTTTTCAAATACATTTTATAAAATAAAGCTGGACAAAAGTACTGCTAGTACATCAAGAATAGTCAGCTGGACAAAAGTACTGCTAGTACATCAAGAATAGTCTTGATATTTATAAAAGTGATGTCCTGGAAGGTATTTCAAAACTGTGTTACAGATTCCACAGACGCTGTTGGATTTAGCGATGGATTTTGTAGGGCTGGTGCAACAGGAGTATTTCTCCCCTCCCAGCCCAGCAAGCTGGGGAATGCACAGAATTTTCTGCTCTCTGTGCAAGAAAACCTGCAAGGTAGAAGAATAGGATCTGTCCGTTCCCCCAAAGCTGCTCACCCAGATGTCCTTTCCTTGACAGTGGTTGCTCAGATAATATATTTTGTTCCAAATCTCTCTCCTTCAGGGTGTGTTGGGGTGCACTTGCAAGTGGCTTCTCAAGGGCAGCAGCAGTTCAAGCATTGCATTTCCCCCTCAATCCCACCCAGAGAGCCCAGGAGCCCAGCGGGGGCAATAACTGCTTTTTGGCTGTCCCGAGTTGCGTGCAGGTCACTACCCTGACGCAGGTCCTCCAGCAACTGTACGTGTCAGGGTCAGCACAAGGGAGGTGGTGGGACACGTGGGAGGATGTTGCCTCTCCCCACCACCACCCAGCTGTGCTGCACCCAAAAGGGAAATTCCATAGTACAGCTTTAATTAATCCAGTAGCACTCACAGCCCACTGCTGCCAAAAGACAGAGACCTGGCTGCCCTCCTCAGTTCTTTCCCCTTGATTCAATGCATTACCCATGCCCAAAAGTGGGTATTTTGGGGGTGTTCTTTTTTTATTGTTTGGGTTTTATTTGTACTCGGGTTAGTTCTCCAATGATTTTACGAGCAGAACCCACTTGGCACCAGGCAGGTACCAGAGCTGGGAGGTGGTGGGAGAGCATCACAGGGAATAAGCCTGAGAAGAGGAGGGTGGAGGGGAAGCAGCAGTGAGGAATTAGATGAGCTGAGTCTTCCCTTGTTATCTCCAGGGAAGGCCCCAGCAGGCAGCATTTCCTCCCACTGTCAGCCCTCTCAGGGGCACACGAGCTGGTTTCCCCAAATGAGAAGCAAGGGAAGATTTTAACTGTCTGGCAAAGCGTCCTTTTTATTCTAGCGAAAAGGAAAACCTGCAAACGAGTCTTTAAAGTCTGGAATATCAAAATGCAAATTATAAAGAGAACCACGGACCCCCGCTGAGTGCTCAGTGCGATAGCGCTTGCTCTCAGTTCGGGGCTAGCCGGTCCTTCCCGCAGGAGCAGCACAGGACCGCTGGCTCCAGCCTGCTCCCGTCCTCCCTCGGGACCTGGCCCAGCAGGTCACGGTGCCGGCCTCTGCGCTGCGCAGCTCAGACCCCACCTCGGGCATCTGCTGCCATCCAGGACCCCGAGCAATGGAAAACCCAAATGAATAAAATGTAGCAGGCAGGAGGGAGAGGAACAGCTTCTCCAGATTGTTTAACCTCCCATTGGGCTGAAGTAATTTAAAGATGCCATGTATCGTTAAGTATTTCTGTGAAAGAGGCATGAGCACTTGAAGTGATACATGTGGGTTCCTCTTGCACGCGTTCCTCTGAAAATGATGAATTTCCCCTTATGAGGCCTTAAGAGCAACTTGCATGCTGAACAAAATGTCTCCACTCAGTCTAATCTTGCAAAAAGAATCGTCTCAAGCAGCTGTGGGCTCCCCTCCTCCTGCCTCACCCAGGAGAAGAGGGAGGGAAGGGCAGCTGGCAAGGTACAAGTGTGTCTGGGTCACTACAGGGCCAATCACTGAAGTATTGAAAGGGGGTAAGAACCCCCCACAAAACTCAAAATGACTGGCTCAGGCTTCAGAGGATTTTAAAAATAACACATTCCAGCTTGCTCCTGCATCTTCAGGCTGCATTTTGGTTTGTGCTGCCATTGTCCTCCAGCCAAGCAGTTATTTACTTTGGTTTTAAACTGAAACTGAGATTTACATAAAGTCTCTTTATTCCAGAAGCACAACGTTTCTGGAAAACCACCAAATAAAGAGCTCTGGTTTTCACAGCCAAGCTGTCTCAAGAGACCATCACTCCCACGCAGGCTGCTCGCCCCAGCCCAGGCAGCTGCCCGCACCTCCGGCACGGTGGGAGAAGAGCTGGGAACGGTGGTAGCTGGGCGAGCACACGGGCAGATGCCATCAAGAAGGAAAGAGGAATGTCCTGGCTGAAGAGGATTCCATCCACATCTGCCACCCTCGCACAAGACCTGTTATGGCACAGCATCCTCCTTCGCGGCAAGGGTCAGAGCTGCCCTTTGCACCCCATTTGGGCACAAGCGAATCCCTCCGGCTCATCCAGCGTGCCAGGGCAGGGAGGCAAGGCAAGGCAGGAGCACCCACCTTCAGTGTTCAGTCAGCAACAGAGAAAAGGCTCAGCGGGCTCAGCTTGTGGCTCATTAAAGGCCAGCACGGACCTGGCTGTGAACACATGTACCTGCCCAGGTCCCCTGCAAGGCAGAGGAGGGTTTCTCTGCCAGAGGAGCTTGTCTCCACTCCCATGCAGCCTTCTGCCTCCCACATCCACCCCCAATGCTTTGCGGCAGCACACTGCCAGCTCAGGCAAAGCTGTGATTTCACGCTCTCTGAGCGCCCTGCACAGCCATCAGCAGGGTGGGAAGAACTCAGCACTGGATGAGCCCAAGGACGACTCTTCCTTCCTGCTGCAGCTTCTGACCCCTTAAAATCAGCCTCCCAAAGCCCTTCTCCTCCTCCCTTTAGGGCTGTTCTACTCAAAAGGATCTCGAAATTGGCTTTTTCTGTTTGTTTTTCATTTTTGTTTTGTTTTATTTTAAAACCACACATTTCAATGCTAACAATGAAAAGAAAAAATAAACATCAAAAAAATATTTTCGCTCTGGAAAATTAACATTAACTGTGGACTCAAAGTACACAGGCTGTCTGGAAAATAAGGATGTGATGTCGCAGCTGGAACTAAAGGGAAGGCAGCACCTCCCCTGTGCAGCACCTGGCGCTGCTGAGCTTCAGCACTCACCCAAGCAGACCAGCGCCTTCAAGTCTCGATCGCACCTTCCTTCTGGGGGACTAAGGAGAATCCAGGTGCATTTACCAGTCACCCTGGTTTGCCCTGCTTCCCAGGTGAGCCTGCCCTCAGTTACACCAGTTAACACCCAACAGTCAGCACCCCAATGCTTTAAAAAAAAAAAAAAAAAAAGGGTGGGGGCAAGTCTTTTTTTTGCCTCTTCTTCCAGGTTTTGTCAACACTGCCTCACCAAGCAGCACCATGTCCCTGAAGACTGTGTCATGGCAGGCCCACGATAACATTACACAGCCCTGGGGGCTGCACGGCTCCTGGCAGCTCTCTGCGCCGTCCCTGCTCTCCTGCCTCCTGGCAGCCACGGCCCCGCTCGCGGCCCCTTCCCGCTGCCAAGGGCCATTTCTGCACTTGAAACAAGCCAGGTCCAACAGTAGAAACTGCAGGGTTACACCAGGACAGCACAAGTCTGTGACCCGCAGCTCCCCGTGCCCCACTCCAGCACTGCTGTGACCAACGTTACGGCCCCATCATTCCTCCCTGCGCTTTTCAGCGACTGCGTGCAGGAGAGGCCATGTCTCCCGGGGGGCTTGACAGGCAGGTCGAGAAGTGACAGACCTCCACAAGGAAGGGTATGTTCACAGAGTTTCTAATTTCCACATAAACCACTGGCTGAGAGGAGGAACAAGAAAATGAGTGCTCAGACCAGGAAGGAGCAGGGACGAGGGGATGGTGTGCTTGAAGAGGAAATTTGGGGGGGGGGGGGGGGGGGGGCTGGCTTGTGCATCATGCCAGTTCTCAGGCACAAAGCTCTGATATTTCAGGCTGCTGGGTAGCAACGGGCCCATGAGCCTCCCCTGGGGGGTCTCGGTGCCCCGAGGTAAGGCACAAGCATCCCAGTTCAACCCACTGAGCATCAGCAGAAAGCTAGGAACTACAATCACTTGAAAGCCTTTGAATAGAACAGCCTTTCCAAGCTACACAGAAGCACAGCAGTGTTTTCCTTAAACCCTAGAATACTATCTGTAATATTGTTCTTTCTTTGTGCTGTCACAGGCTTAGTCTGGCACAGATACACACCCAAGAGCAGCTTGCTGGGGTTAAAGCCCTTCATACCAGCGAGCCAGGCTTAATAATTACAGCTCCTAAGGACAGTCCTAATCCTATAACATTGTCCTTAAAAAAACCAAGAAGTCATTCATAGCTCACTTCTACCAACAGCAGAGGAAAGCAGGTTGCAGCTCTCCAAACCCACGAACCCCACATGGAAAGGTACAGCCTTCTGCAAAGGCACAGAGCTCCCATGCTTCTGACCAGCTTGTTAATGGTTCTGTGTTAAACTTGATCCAACTAAGTCAGTAAAGCAAGGGTACAGCTCCACACAGCTTACAGGATCTTCCCCTGTGCGGTTTTTTTGCTGGATCAGGGTCTCGCTGCCCAGCCCCTTCAGTGCTGGCTCTTGGAAGGCACAGGACAAGCCAGATTTGGGCACAATTCCACAAATCATATCATCCCAGTTTAACACTGCTGAAGGAAGAGGCCCCACTTACCTCTTGCTGGTCAGGGCTGCACCTCCTTGCTTTGTAGTGGCTTCAGATCCCTCTGTGAACCAACATCACTCTCTAAAACTGCAGAAAACTAACCCAGTAGAAAAACTAGGTTCAGTATGGTAGATCAGATAACAAAAATGCATGAAAAGTGACAGAGGAACCACACAGGCAGGGTAGCAGAAGGTGTGGACAGACACAGAGGACCAGAGTTGATAAAGCTCTTCCTCCTCATCAACAGGAAGGCATTACACTGTGTAAAAGTACTCAAATTGGCTTAAATTAGGGCTCAGCAACAGCTTTGGGATCCTGGTGAAATGGGAGGCACCTGGGTAGCAACAAGCTGGGCTGCTCATCTGGGGGAGGAGAAGCCCTGGGGGAGGTGTTGGGCCTCGTGTAGGTAGAGGTGGTCCCTGTTCGAACTGGCATCCTTGCTGGGTGCGAGGGACGCTCCTCTTCACCTCTGGTATCAGGCGAGGTTGTGAGGGGTAGAGGGGTGAACAAGAGGCTTTTTTATGTCTTCCTGACACACACAGCCTCCCTGGCAGGAGCACAGGCACGAGCAGGTGCTGGTGCTGCCTGTGTTATAGCTGAGACTTGGCTAAAAAGTCCATTTTTTCCACCCAAGCTCAACCAAAAGCAGCCCAGCTCCTTGCTGACACAGGTAACAGCTTCTCCCTGCCCTTGGTGCTGTCTCTTTAACCAGAGTTTCCACCGCATTGCTTCCCCAGCTAAGCCCCTGCCTCCTCTGAGCCCTTCGTGCTGGCAGGTAAGATACAGGTTGCCTGAGCCAATCTTTGGTACTCTGTGGTTTGTGTCTTCAGCTATCTTCAGATAGCTTGCTTGTTGCCTAAAAGCAATGTTATTGTCCCAGCACTCAGAATGGTAGCACTAGTGGTAAAGATGTTAACATGCTTAGTTAAACTGATTTTTTTAAGGGACCCCCCCCTCAACATTAAGCATTTCATTTACTTACAAACTCAACATATATCACTGAAGTTTTACTAACTCTGCATCTGTGCCTTACCCAACCATGACTTGCTAATGATGAAAGAGTAACATAAAAATTCTCAAAGTTAATATAAACCCTATGCAAACCTACTTTGGGAATCTATACAGGATTTTATGTTTACCTCTCTTGGTCTCTTTTTTTAAAACACTTGAAAATTAAATCAATCCAGTTCTGTTGTGGCTAAAGCCCGTATTTTAACCCAAACTTTACGCATTATATCAGAACCTGATGACGATTTGAGTGATCCCATTTGGATGGAAAAAGAGACACTGCAGCTGCAGTCAATTTTTACAATATCAATGTGTTAATGATAATGTCTGTATGTTGTTCATTTGACTATCAGATGGAAGAGTACTGGATTCCGTGGTTTATGTACATGGCCTTGCTGGCACTCCCTCCTTCAAACGAAAGCAATTCCAAGGTTCAAGGCTATGTCTGAGCTCTTATCAAATCCAGAACTACTGTGCTCTCTGATTTGTTACTGTGAATATTTTATAATATCGAAGACACTGTTGGTTGTTTTTGGTTTTTTTTTTAAATCAACAGGGCAGTCTATTTGAGCCTTGCTAACAGCCATGCTACAGAAAGGAGAACCTTATTCATTATTTCTTTCCATTTTTAATATCAATGCAGTTACTGAAGGAAACTTTTGGTACATCACAATTTAGTTTCAGATGGAACAAGTGAAACACATGGACCATATTCTGGAAAAATAAAATCTTTTGGCTGCAAAATTAAAATCAACATTATATGGAACAGTTTTCTATTTCACATGGAATCTCAAGATTTTTTTAAATAATTCAGATTTAGGAAATACAAGAGTTTTAAATCAGTAGATGCTATGGGCGTGAGTTTCTGAAAATCCATACCCTGTTCATATCATTGAAACTTTATTTCAAAGAACTGATACTCTTTCTTTCAAATAATACCATTGGTTTGATTTGCACTGAAAAAAAAAAAAGATAATTATATTGATATAATACATGCATATAAAAACTGTTATGGCAAATTAATATATCATTGTATGAACCGCAAACAGACTACATTGTAAAGAAATGCTCCGGCTGTTATTCAACAAAATAGTTAAGCATGTGCTCAGTTTTAAGCAAAAAGACAAGATTATTTTTTTTCTTTGCCTTAAATTTAAGGCACCTAAGTACTTCAAGGGACACCGGGATGTACTTAAAAGAAAACAGGGGAAAATTATTTCTGATGGACACTTGGTGGCAGCTTTTATCTGTAGGCTTAATAGCTGTTGACACTTAACTTGAGTGCTTCTCTTTTATAGCAGGGGACAAGCCAGCAAACACAGACTATAAACAACTGGGGTATGTTTTCCCCAGAAGATTTGGTCAACAACTTTCTTTGATCACAAAAATATTTTCCCAGGGATGCTAAAATCAAAATATTTATTTTGACAGAAGCAGGCAGATTTTTGTTGTTCCTTTCCTTTTAAGAAACCAACTGAGGAACAAACGTTTTTGTGAGGTTCTTTTGCAAGTTTGAGTGCAGAATGACTGGCAATTATTTAAAAAACAAAACAAAAAACCCCCCACCCTAATTCTAAAAACGACATTTAGTTCTTTGAATGGGAAAGCCATTGCTAGGACTGGTAAACTTCCTTATGAAAATTCTTCATCCTTAACGGCTCAACAGTGCGATTTGGGTATAAAACAGGTTGTGTGGTGATTTTTTTTTTTTTTTTTTTTTTTTGGCTCCTGGAATTGTTGAAGCAGCGTGCTGAGAGACACTTGTTGAAAGATTTCAGTTCTATGTGCTGAAATATCCACTCGACTGTAAACATGGCCCTCAAAGGCCTGGGAATAAAGCTACGTGGTGCCCGACGGTTTCTTGGGCTCTTTGGGCGTAAAACTTGGAAAGGATGAGGGTCCTTGGGTTCCCAGGGCACAGCAGTGACCGACAGCCTGCCTAGAGCTTCGAGACGGGGTGAGCTCCGGTGGCAAACCACGAATCGCCGAGTTGCGTGGCAGCACGTCAGGGTCCCGCTGTAGCTGGTGCTGTGCAGTGCTGCGTAGTAAGGATGGGACCCGTCCCGAAGGCACGAGATACGGGTTATGCCTGCAGTCTGGAGAATGGGGC
The DNA here is from genome assembly GCF_929443795.1 of Astur gentilis. Taxonomy (NCBI): domain Eukaryota; kingdom Metazoa; phylum Chordata; class Aves; order Accipitriformes; family Accipitridae; genus Astur; species Astur gentilis. Next base: position 9,975,450 of record NC_064905.1, read on the forward strand.
ACAGCGCGTACTCCTGCGGAGGACAGAGCGGCCTCCTGGCACTGCGAGAGGGAAACCTTGACGCGTGGCCCGAAAGGGAGCTGTGCTCCTGCCAAACCTCGCGCTCAGACGTAGGCGAGCGCTTCTATCTGCAGGTTCCTGGCAGCTTTAGATAAGGCATCCTGTACCGGGAACCCTAAACCAAGGAAAAAGTCAATCTCCTCTGTTAATCCTGGGGGTATTTATTGGGTAGCCAGCGCCTTCCTTACGGGGAGAAGCCTTGCGTCGTGCTTTTCCCGGCGCTCCCCTCTCCGGTCCAGCTAGGAAGACAGCCGAAAGCCGCAGACCCCCGCCAGCGGCGCCCGGGTGTTGCCGTTTTGCCTTCGCCCCCCGCCCCACACACCCCGGGCCGGGGCTCCCCCCCGTCCCCCGGCGGGGGCCGCGCACAGGTGCTGCCGCCCGGGGGGGCTGAGGGGCACGGAGGGGGAGGACCTGCCCCTGCCCTGGGGCAGGCAGCTGTTAATTAGCGCTAATTAACCTGAGAGGGGGGCGGCGGCAGCAGCACCCCCTTCCCTTTCCCGCCCCTGTCCTCCTCCTCCTCCTCCTCCTCCTCCCGCCGCCGGCGGTTCGGGGGCCGCGGGCAGCGCTCCCGCCGGCACAAAGCGCCCAGCCCTGCCGATGGCTCCCGGCCCCGGCCCCGGGTGGGCGGCGGGCGCCCGCTGAGGGGCTGCTGGGGGCCGGCGGGGGCCTGCCGGTCCGCGCGGCGGGGCTAGGGCCGGGCCGAGCCGCCGGGGGGGGGGGTCGGTGGATGGGCGCCTTCGGCGGCTCCCGGCCCTGACCGCGGGAGCCGGGCGGGGGCGGCCGGCGGGGCCGCGGGGCGGGCCGGGTCCGGCGCCGGCGGAAACAGCCGCGGGGGCTTCGGGCCACTTGTCCGGTTGGTTCTCCCTCCCGGCAGGGCGGCCCCGTGTCTCCTCCCGGAGCTGTGGCTGGATGGGAAGGACAAGGATGGAGGAGCAGTGGTGGAAGGGGGAGCTGGCGGCGGACATCCACCGGACCCTGCGGACGAAGGTCGGGTCCCACTTTGTTTCCCCCCTCCCCTCGCTCTGCCCTGCGCGCTTTGCTCCGCGGCAGAACCGCCCGGGCACCGGCCCGCGGCTGCGGCTCGGCGGTGGCGACGTCGCCTTCGGCAGGTCCCCCCGGAGCGGGTTTGCGCGGAGCCCCCGCCGGGGCTCTGTTCAAAACCAAACCTGCGAAAGCTGCTACCCAAAAGTACCTGCTTGCAACTTTTCGGTGGCTTTAACTTCGCAACACGGGGTGTTGACGACTCGTTGCGTTAAATGCTAAGAGGGTGCTGATGGCGACCCCCAAAAAAACAGCGTATCGTAGCATCTGGAGGAACAGCGTTGCTGCTCTTCCAACAGATAAATGCTCCAGTGCGAGGAAAAGGTAGGAGGACCCTGTTCCCTGGCAGACTGTAGAGGAGCCGAGAGATGTACGGACGTGGCTTGTAGTGGCTCTTCTCGAAGTTGTGTATCGTTTACTCATAGATTGGAAAACCAGTAAGAAGTCCTGCAATAAGCCAGATAGTCCGGCCGCTGTTTGATGCGCTGGCGTACTTGGTAGAACTGAGGCTGTTGGTTTTACTTGTCACGACTCCTTGGGTAGACTCCCAACTTCGGAGAGGCTCTAAATGCCGTTAGCTGGGTAACACGAGAGCGAGCCCTCCGCAAATACTGACTACCCGGCGCTTGACACAGCTTTTCAGTTACTAAAGTTATGGCTAGCAAAGTTAATGCTTTGGACATTCGGTTCCCTTTGTTTTCTTTACAGGCATTTTAGCAGTAAATTGTGTCAGGTGAGTTAATTGTTATCAGGTCCCTGCGAGGGGGTTGGTTTGTTCTCATGTCCTCCGGCTGAGGCAGGGCTTCCTGGCAGGGGGGAGGAATAACTGAGAGAATCCAATTGACGGGGTGTTAAAAGGTGGGGGGAAGCTTTGTTTTTTGGTTGTTTTGGGGTTGTTTTTTTGTAGCGTATCCGCTACCTCTTAATCAACTACTTCATTCTTCAGCCTGCTTTCTGGATGCATCTGATGACTCTAGATTGCTAAAACAACTTATTTGTATATACGGATACTAACCTAGGCCAGCTGAAATGACAAGAACTTTTGAATTCAAGGAACCTGCGAAGAGGGAGAAGGGTCTCTGGGCTGTTCTGCTGCTTCTGCTCTGAGGAAGGTCTACAACTCTTACTGTGTGGACAGTTCTAATCCTAATTCTACCCACCTTGTAAGGACGTCTTTTCTTTTTGAATGAAGTACTACGTGAGAATCCAGAGTGCAAATATATCAAGCAAAAATAATCACAGCCCCTAAAACTTCTTTGGTTCACTTTCTGTGATTATTTTTTTTCTCCCCGAAGTAATACGCTGCAGAAACAACTCTTAAGTATATTGCCAAGGTTTGCTTTTTTGATGTCTAAAGTGTCAGAATTTACTGTAGAAGGTTGTGAAACTCCTCAAAAGGATCCTTCAGCACAGTTTGGGAAGATAAGTAGTTCTGAGGTACTGAAGTCAGTTTTGTGAGCATGGACCAGTTTTAGGGATGCCTATGGCCATTGCATAGAACAAAATAAGCCACAGTAGTGACACCCTCACTCGAGTATTAGTGTGTTAGTGCGTTATTAGTGTACTAGCATGTTAATACTGGAATACAGAAAATTCGGGCAATGGTACCCTTTAAGCCTAAATGACCTCTCTGATTTAAGATACTTGCTGAGGAGTCCTAGTCTGGAACGGTGTGCATCTCTGATCTTGGGTAAGAATAAACAGGCCTTAGCTTTAGTGTGTAAATCTGACAGGAAAGTTACTTAAAGATGCTTGTCAAGGAAGTTGAAAAGTGTGTTGCAGGCTAGCCCACTTTTTTTGAAGAACACATTTAAACTCTGGGTTTAAGGTGAGGAATAAAATGCCCCTTTAAAATAACATAACTCTTTTCCTAAAACAACAGAAGGATCATTAAAAACACTTTTTTTTTTTTTTTCCAAAAATAATTGAGATACATTAATGTAGGACATGTATGCCCTAGGTTTTATGTTAACAACCGGAAAAAAATATTATGCCATCCCTCCCATCCCCCCAGTTGGCTTTGGAAATTCTTCTTAACCTCATTGAAAGTTAGTGTCCTTTGTGACAGATGTTGTGTGCAGTATCTGATGGATATGTTCTGCATGAGAGCAGATACTGAATGTGTGTGGTATACCTGGCTTCTAATTCAGAGAGGGCTGAAAGATGCTGTGAGGCTTTGTGACTTCTCAAAGGCTCTAGCTCAATGCGGAGGAAATTAATAGCCCCTGAATTGTCTGACTAGTAAAATATCTGCTGTGATTATTGGGATGTAGTATTCAGCTTAGCGGGACTGTATTGTGTTAGTTACTGAGTGTGCTGACCTAGTGGAGCAAAATGCTTAAATTCCAAAAGTGCTACACACTTCCTTTGACTTTAAATGAAAGGTTAAAGTGTATCCCTGGATTAGGCCGGAGCATTAAACCTGTTGCAAGACTGAGCCAGGAAGGAAAATAAAAATTGGAGCATACTGTGTGTGTTTGTGCTAGAAGAGCCTAACACACACCGAGCTGAAAAAGGTGCTGTGTGTATGCATTGATATTTTCTGGTACTTCTACAATGGCCCTGTGTAACTGTTAATGGAAAGGTGCTGGTTGTGCCTGGCAGCTGACTTCCATATCAAAAATCAGAGACCTCGCTGGATGTGGGACTACTGCAACATCTCTGCAAATTCTCTCTGCTTCAGTAGCCCTGAATATGCCACAGGTGTGGAAAGCTGAGTAGCAAGTCAGTGTTGGCGTAGTTTGTTGTTTAAAGTTGAGGAAATACTTTGCTTTAGAAAGCAGTCTTGAGTGTCCCAGAAATAAGTGATGTCTGTTTGCCGTTCCCCATTTTTGTGCTTATGTTGGGCTGTTTCCTTCCAGGATATGTTCATTTCCTGCAATTAATAAGAATTACTAGATATGCCTGCATTTCCCTTTTTATTTATCTCTTGCGTAGCTTCTCAGAGTAGGGCCAAATTTTACAGGACTTATTCCTTGCAAATTTAAAAGGTTAATAATTGTAACTTGATCTTTTTAAAGGCAGTCCAAATTACTGTCTGCAGTTACTTTCAGCCAGGTGAGGAGAGCTGATCCTCTTTCTGCTGAAGGCAAACAGTGCTTTGCTGTTAAGTGGTAAAAATGTCTGAGTGATTTCCTCTAGGTTAAAGCTCCTCCACACCTGTCTCCCAGCTCCTCTTGGTTTAAAGATCTTAATGAGGAAATGCTGTTTACCATCATGATGTGTTTCATTCTATTTTGATGTGCAGCATTTCCCTTTGCTTTGTCCATGGTGTCAGTCTGGAGTGCAGTCTCTGAAGCAGGAGTGTAACCCATACAGGGTTTGTTGTATTCTTCACTGGTGTGAAGTATGGTGTTGTTTTCTTCACTGGTCTTTGAGTACTGTCACCATAAATGCATTTCTTTCAGTTTTAAATTATCCTGTAGTATCCTAGAAGTAGTATAGGATCCTGTTACTAACTTTTTTCAGTAAAAGCTTTGGTAGAAACACAACCTCTTCCTCTTCTCCCTGCGCCTGGCATATGTCCCTGTATGTATTTTCTGTAGTTGTGCCAAAGCGTCTGGTTTACTTGACCTGTTGGTAGTGTGAAGGTCTTGATGTAACAGGTACTGTTTTATCTTTTAGCCTGTAAGTATGCTCTTGTCCTCGTTATTTTAAAAACTGGTCGTACCTTCAATGGTAAGTTTGAGATGTTCAGATCTGCCTGGCACAGTCTGAAACGGAGATTGGTGCAGACTAGACAGAAACACTCTGAAGAGAGGGAAGGCATTAGAGTGTTGTGTAGATTCTGCTTCTGGGTTTTTCTTTTTAAAACAAAATCTAGATGAGAACTTCAGCGGTCCTGGATACCTGTGGACATGCAAAAGGTTTTGTGTTCTTTTCCATGTTGTTTAATAGAGAGGCTAAAACATGAACCTTTCACTCTGCATCTTTCCAGTTTGAATCAGCTGTAAAAGAAAGTAAGTGTAACAGGCATTGAGGTGTATTAATATAACTTTTTTTATCCAAGACTGGCAGCCCAGCAACAAAAGTATAATCTGCTCACTTAACAGAAAACACACACACACAAAACCTAGCTTTTGAAAATCAGCAACAATGCGTTACTGGTTGCTAGCTGTAACTTGCTTATGTTATAGATGGCAGCATGTGCATGAAGCTGAAAGGAACAGGTGTCCTAATAAAGTACATGGTTATTCATGATCTCTCATCTTTTTTTCCTAAAGTTGGAATTTCAATCTTCACACTCCTTTCTCTGATCCTTCTCAGATTAGCTGCTGAACTTCTGAATACTTTGAAGAGTGTAAGAAGGACTTAAAGAAAAGCTTGATAAAATACCACAGTGGAACATGTAAAGTAATGGGTTTTCAAGCACAATACTAGTTCAACTTTCCTGCAGATTTCAAATGCCTAGGACTGTTGTGAGGATGCTGAAGGGTGGAGTGGATTCAAGCACAAAAAGCTTTTATGTACAGTTGAAATACTGTCTTGGTCTGCCACAGGTTTTGTGTGTGACATCTCAGTAGTATGCCTGAAGCTTAATTTTAAGTGTCTACACTAAGCTTAGATCTTAAGGAATGGAGTCTGTGTTTACCTGTAGATAACTTGGAAGACAGAACTGGATGGTAGGGGAGATGCACAGAATTTAGTCTGAGATGGCCTTTAATCTAGGTAAAAGGGGGGAAAACTATTGAAGGCTCTTTGAAAGAATAAGTGAAACAACCCAGTGTAAGCCAAAGTCATTGAGTAGGCTGGAACTTGAGGTTCTGTTTTACGTGGCCAGGGTTCTGGTCCTTTGTGGGAGATGCACTTGAATTTGCTGCTCCTTTGGAGTGTGTAGGAACAGTGGTAACACAGAAGAAAATCTTAATTTATGGTGTTTCACTCATGCATCAGTGGAATGTATCATAAATCAGTCAGGGTAGCTGCTGGCAGCACTGATTTAGGCAGTGTAATGAGTGTGTTTAAGCTGTTGCTCCGTCTATCTTATTGGTTACTATTGAATTGGGGGGGGGGGGGGGGGGAATAAAAGATATATTGCCCATGTACCCTTCCTTGTTAGAAAATCTCTGGATTTTAAATTTTCACTGGAAATAATGTGAGGAACTAACTGACATCCTTTTTGAAATGTGTTTCTGTCAGGTTTGTCTCTTACTCCCACGTACTGAATCCAGACGCTGTGCAAGACTGGCGCTTCTCCTAAAATCTGATTAAGACTTGCCTAAAGTGGCTGAAGGTTGCTTAAATAATGGGAAATGCTGTAACTTTCAGGACTCTGAGAGATATGGTTATGGCAGGGCTGAACAGAGGAGTAATAACTCATGCCGTGGATCCTAGACTGTTATTGCCGTATCTTCTAGCAGGTATAATCATAGGTCTCTCCGTGTTATAGGACATAGCATAGACAAGACAGCATAGCTTGTGCTTGCACACGTGAAGTGAGTGTGGCTGTTTCAGAGACTTTCACCATGGCATTTCTGCTCTGCGAGGAAACACATCCTGCTGGCCATACCTGAAGAGCATGCCCTGTTAGTTATCTTTGCTCTTCCCCTTGAGTTTGCATGGCCAGCTTGAAGATTAGTAAAAGCTAAACGCATCAGCTGTACTCTACTATCAGTCTGTTCACAAACACACTAACTCTTAACCTTTCTGACCGACTAATTAAATGGCAGTCAGCTGCCTAAGCATAGAAATGCTTACCAGCAAGTTTTGTATGAGTAATTTTGTTACTGGAAGGCATAGTGCTGCAGTCTGTGCAGAGGCAGAAGGATTGTTCCTGTGGGGGAGAGGGAATAGCATGACATTAGTAGCAGAATTAAATTGGTAGCATGCTACCTAGTCTGCAGCAAAGGAGCATGCAGAGTGCTCTTCATTTTCAGGCTGCTATTAAAAAATAGCACAGTCTAAATTTTTCTTTGTATATCATCTTCTTGCCCGCATAAATAATGAATTATAGAGGAGTTAGTTTTTAGTGGTTTCTCATGTGCGGTGCAATAATTGTATCTAAGAGATCAGTTTGGCACCTTTCTTCCAAAGCTGGAAAACTGGTTAGAACACAAAACAGGAAGGAGTTTGTCTCTTTCAAAGAACAACTGTTAATAGCCTGCTAGATAAGCTTTCTCTTTATTTTTCATCTACAGGCATTTCTTTTTCCTGTTCCAATGCCAACAACTTTGCAGTATCTGTTATTCTTACTATAGGAATTCTTAAGGGTCTGGTGGAAGTCGCATACATGCTATTTTTCCAGAACATGCAACATACAGAGAGCAAAATGATTGCCACAGTTACCATGGTTTTTACTATTTTTTTTTTTTATTAATTTGGGTGCCCTATCCACACAAGTGGTGTCTTGGGTTTATATACTTTTCCCCTGGATTACTAAGAATCATGGAGAACTTGTCGAAACTTAAGTCATATTTCAATGGGTATCTTTGTTCATCAGCTGGAACCTTTTTTTCAGATTTTGAGTTAGGATCAGTGGTGAACATCTGTGAGCTGTGGTAGCAGGGGCCATACACTGGATTCTGTTTACATATCCAGAAAGAGAAGTAGATAATAAGATTAAAAAAGAATAATAATGAGAGGAGTATGAAGTTCATACTAGTAAATGAAACTTGTGTCTGTGTAGGGGAGTATTGCAACAGCTGTTTCTAGATGAATAGGCTTTACTGTTGCTGAGTAGCTCCAGTTCAGGTGCTTCATTTTGCTCCAGAAATGAGAAGGTAATTTACCTGGCTCTTCACAGACTATGCAGCTCTGGAGATGCCCGTCTGCAGCAGCTGGGTATCTTGCAGGTGAGACAGCTGGTGCTGAGAGGAGGAGAGCAGTAAGAAAGACCCGAGCTGTTGCAGGGAGTCAGGAGATGCTGCGTGTTTGACCTGTGGCACAGAACAGATCCCAACTGAAGTCCAAGTGCTCTGAAACCAGATTCAGTTAACATCTCCCTGAACTTCAGAACCCGAGGCATATTTATTACAGCATTTCATTTTCCTTGTCAAAAAGCCTGTGAGTTGTTCTAAAATACCTTGATGAATTCCACTTCTGTTCCAAGAACTGATCGTTATTAGTGTGACTTATTACCATAATGTCACATCACTTGCTAACTTTTCTACTGCTAACTTTTTTTCTCCTGGCTGCTTGTCAGTTCATTACTGGCTTTATAACAGTGGGAGAACAGTTTTACTGAAAAGAAATTGGACAGAAAAAATGTATGCGTGGAATTTCTTGCCGTGTTGAAAACCAAACCATCTGATGTGGTACTCTGATGAAGATAAGTGCTGGGTAGACTGGCTTGTACCAGCTGCTGCTTTAAGGGAGCTGGAGGAAGTGATCCTGTTAAGTTTTCTTACTCTCCACCTTAATCGCTGTTTGGCTGATTAGTTCAAATGGCCAGTGAACGCCTAACCTTCAGGTGGCTACTCAAAAGCTTTAGTTTAAGTCTTGTTGCCTAGCGTCAGCTTTAGGTATGGATTCTGAAGTGCATTTGCTCAGCCCAGTTCCAGAACCATCCAAACCAGAAAATCCTGTCTCCTGAGCTCAGGTACTGACTGGTGCCAGCTGAAGTGCTCAGGTGATGAGCTGTGTCTCTGCAGTGAACGAATGGCTCATGTCTGGAGCCTGGCTGTCTTTCAGATGGGATTGCTGAGGAAGATTTGTCCTCTAACGCCACTTAAAAATGTTTACGCTGATTCCCTTCTTTTGGAAGGTCAGGTCTTGAAGCTGGTAGGAGGTGCCAGCCTAAAAATTGTCTTCACCCTTAACGCTGACTCTCAGTCCCAAGCCTTACTTTTCAGGTTGTGAGATTAAGCGGTGATCCCTTTAAAGTCTGTGCTGTGACTTTCTGGAGGCTTTTTGTGGAGAGACACCGATCAATGTGTTGAGCAAAGCTTGATAAGTAATTTCCAAGACACCTGCGAGCCTTTTATGTGCTGCTGCTTTTAGCATTTCAATGTAGCAATCGCTCAGTAGCCCAAAGCAAAGTTGTTGAAGTAGGTACAGATGAACGGGTCAAAGATAAGCAGAAGCAGCACATGAAAGGGCAATTCCAGCAGACAGCAGGACTCCTAGTTTCTTCTGTGTTTCTCTACTGGAGATAGAAGAAAAAATAAGCAATGGAAACGATTTATTTTATTCTTGGTCCCCCACAGTTAAGTTTTTTTCCGTATAGTTGTATTTGCTGATCCTGCATCACTATGCCTAAAGCAGCAAAGGCATTTTTTTTGAATTCAAAGGAGTAATTTTTTTTTTTTTCCCCTTGACGAATTTATGCTAAAGAACCCTGTGGGGGGTTGATGGTACCAACAGTGTTGGTAACCCTAAGCCTGCAATTCAGCTCTTGCATTGTTAAACTATGTACCCCTCGCTTTCCTTTAAAAGAAAATCTCATCATTTAAGACTGACCTGTCAGTGTAAAAGCAGCCCTACTGAACTACTTATTAGCTGCTGCTTGCTATGTGGTGCAGGTACACAGATAATTACCCTGGATCAATTAATACCTAGGAACTTGATCTTGTAAGAAACCCCAGCACGTGGCTCTGTTCCTCCTAACATTAATCCCGAAGTTGAACCTTCTCTGTGCTGTCAAGTCTCCTTACACGGAAGCCCACGTGGGTGTGTTTGGGGAACAAAATGAGAACGCTTCTCACTTATGCCCTTTACTAGTAACCGATTTCCAATAAATAAATAAAAAACCCGAAGAAAGCAGATGGCTTACAGGGGAGTAAATATCTGTGTTAAACCAGTAGCAGAATAATCCTATTGGCTTAAATTCAGTGCTTTGACTGGTCTTCGAATTTTCTAGCGCAGTGGGCTGAGTAGGGGTAGTTCTGGCTTCTGAGCATCTGAGGTTCGGATGCAAATCTCCAGATCTCACCTTTCATTCTGAGCCTCTAAAGCTCGCCCACTGAACTGTAACATCTGGACTTGTTAGGTTTTTTTGACTAGATGTATATAACTGGAGTTACTGTTTATTTCTTGCCTTTGTTATGGTCTAAAAAGCAAATTTCACATTAAATATGTATCCTGACCTCAGAGTATACAGTATAATTTTGCTGGGAGACTTAGCACCCAGGAAACAGGAAGCACATTTCAAAAAATAAAACTTGAAGCTCCTACCAGCCACCTAGAAGAATAAAATATTTCAGAGGTAGAATTGCCACCTGATCTTATGATAGCTTGGGCTTTGTATAGACATATTAAAAAAAATGCAGTTATTTTAACTGATGTAAGCACTGAGCTCAAAACCATTTCTGCCAGAACATTCATGTTACAGGTACGCTATGAATTCCTGCTCTGAACCAGTGTATGTCAGTTGTACTAACGGATTGAAATCTCTGTACATGAGGCAATCGAAAAATCAAATTTATGGGGCTTTTCTGGGTATAAAACAATCAGGGGAACATGTTCCATTGTCTCCCTGCTTTGTAAATTGTTACTGGTGGGCCATTTCTTTATAATCCCCCAGTGAAGGCTGTCCCAGGTTTCAAAGGGCTGTTTGCCTGTCCACAGCATGTGTCTGTTCAGTCCGGAATGTGTTTTTTTTACTGACTTTCTTTAAAAAGGCCTGGGAAGCAATCATCCATAACAGCACTCGGCTTGCTGTCTTTGTAAGCTGCTTCTCCTTCTGGAGCCTCCCTTGTTTCCATTTACGTGTGCCCCTCTGAGCCTCATTGTGTAGCTATTTTTTCCTTGATAAGTTGAACCTCCTTGTGGAATGTCCCCTTCCAGGGGATGAAAGGAGTGTGGGCAACCACTGTGCTGCCTGTGCAAGGTGGTGCTTCTTACTTGTGTAAATGGGGTAGCCAGTGCAGGTACTTCCTCTCAACACTTTTTTTTTTTTTTTAAAAAAAAAGTCATGATTGATTTAGTAAAATTACCTGCTACGTAGTGCTTTGTATGCCACGCATCTATCTTGCAGCACTGTACTACTGCTAATTTACTTTCAAAAATACGTAATGCAAAAATGCTGTATTACCTTGAAAATTACTGAGAGAGATACTTTGCTGAAACAGTATTTTTCTAATCCATGCCTATCAACATGTATTCAGCACATTTTAATTAAAGTCTGGCCACAGTAATTGCATTAGTATATGACCATGTCTAAAGTGAGAAAGTGTCAACATTTAAGTGGCATTAGCTTGTTGCAGGTATTCCCAAGGATCTTCACTCCTTCCCTTAACCTGCTTGTTGCATAGGGGCTACAAACCTGTGTGTAAAAACCCTTGCAGGTGAAGACCTAGCATAGGTAGAACTAAACCTCATATAATTCTCCCTTTAAAATGAAAATGCTTACATTACATGTGAAATACAGTCTGTCAGTTCAATAATTAGCTTTTATAATACTCAGGTTACTACAGAACATACTGGAATTTGCTATGATTAGAAAAGTCTAATCATTCTCCTGTTGGGTTTTTTTTTTTCTTGTTAATGCCTACTTTTGTGTCTTGCTGCAGCCATGTACCATGTGATTATTTTTTTAATATGTTTAAGGTAGATGTTAGTTATTCTAAAGACCTATGCATTTTTTGGCACAGGATGTAGTAACTTGGGCAACTGAAGAAGGAGCAATATCAGAGAAACATATCTTGACCTTCTTGCCTATGAAACTCTGTTAAAACCTTACTTAACAGTCCGATCTGGATGGACAAAATTAAAAAGGAGTCCTTCAGGAACAATTTTCATGGCCGAGAAGTTTGGTGTTCTGTAGAAAGCAACAGCAAGTTGTTCCTGGGTTAAATTGTAATTTAGTGTTTGACTATGTGTTTAATGCTTGTGAGGAAAGTGCGTGGATGACCAAAGTATTAGAAGTTAACTGTCAAAACATACAGTAATCCAGCCCTGATTCCTGTGTCAATCATAGTGCTGTAGCTGCTAAGCATCTGCCATAGCAGGTGGTGGGTGTTGGTTTGGGATTCCAGACACTGAAATGGTATTTGTTTCAGTACCTCTCTTTCGTCCCTTTTTTTCCCCATAGGAACTTAAGTTGCCTATGTATAAGGCTCATTCACCACAGATTGGGATGCGCCGATACTTCATTGATCTCTTGACTGTCCTCAGCAACCGTTGCAATCTCTGCCCCACGGCCCGGCATCTTGCTGTCTATTTATTGGACCACTTTATGGATCGCTATGATATCACGGTCAAGCAACTGCACATCATTTCATTTGCCTGTCTTCTCCTAGCAAGTAAGTTGGCTGCTGTATATTAAGGCTTTTTTTCTGAGCAGATGGTTGTTTTCCTTATATATCATGTGCTGTTTTCTGTATGTTGACAGTTTCCACCTACTTAGGATAAGGCCTAATGAAGTCCAAGTCAAGGCATAAAGCAGTCTGTTGTTAAACTCTGCTCAACTGCATAGCTTGCGCTACCCATTTATATGCTGGTGTTAATGAGCAGAGGAAGTTTTGGCAGCTGAAGCTGGGTCAGTGGATGGGGACAGTAAAGATCAGGGGGTGATGGTGTGGGAAGAAAGTGGCAAGACTGGGAGAGGTTAGTTCCAAGGAAGAGTTGGTAGTAGGGAATGACATCTGTGTAACATGCAGCCTCTCCTGGAGATCTGTCCTTGAACAATCTGTGCCTCTGTTGTGATCGCTTGGCATCATCAGTTCCTTGTAAATCACAGGTTTCTTATACAGGGGCCAAAGGAAAATTTGCTTCTTGAGGCGCTTGGTGGATGTGTTGGTGATGCTGGAATGCATATTGCTTGTTTTGGGCTCCTACCAAATAGCTAGGCATTGCTGCGTAATAGTAAAGTTTCAGTATTAGCATCCATTTAGCAAACGATCTTGAACATTTGTCGTTAGTGCTTTCTCGAAATCTTCTCTGCAGCCAGTGCTGTGCAAGTGGGGGAAGGCGAGACTGGTGGCTCAAGGAATTGCAGTCTACCCCTGCAGACTCTGTTTCTAGGTTACAGAGAAATTATCCTGCCATATGGGAGCCATGTAGAGTAATGCACTATTGTGGACAACAAAAGTTATGCAAACTTGAGCATTAATGGCTGGAAAGTGCAAGTGGTCATACTGGTTAAGGGAAAAAACACTATGGAGAGCCAGAAGCTGCTGAAGGAAGAAGGTGATACTATGTTTACCCCTCAGGACTTGGGATTGCTGCTGTTTTTCCTTGGATCTGCAGAGATAATAGTAAAATAATAAAAAACCCCATACACTTAGTATATTTAAGCATTGCTGTCTGTCCAACTCCAGCGAAGATGGTGAATTATGTGGAGCAGTTACTGGTTCATGTTGCAAAAAAGACCAATATTAAAACTGGAACAAAGAAGAATGTAAATGGTTGCTGTAGGTGCAGTCTTACAGCAGCAGCTTAAGTGACTCTCAAATATTGTAGTTCTGCTGACCTGAACTTTTCGTTAGCTCCTTCAGACCAGTATATTGGCAGAAAACCATCCCAGGTGAGGAATGGTTTTCTTTATTTACCAGAGAGATATTTTTCTGAGGGGTCAGACAAGCTTTTTGGGCTCATGCAATGGAGGGGAGAGGGGCTAGGGCTGATTTGTAAATTGCTGTGAAACTGTACCCTGAATTTCAAACACATCAGACTGAATGAAATACCAGCTTCAGGTAGCCTGGAGACTGATGCCTGCTCAGAAGGGTACTCCTTCAGCTTTCAGACCATCTGTTTTTTCTTTTTTTGGGTAACCTCATAACTAAAAGACGCCTTGCATCATTGCTAGTTTTTTGGGTTTGGTGGTGGTTTTTTTTATTATTTTCTCAAGTGCATAGATGAATGTTACCCTCAGGAAGAGAGAACAGGATTTTCTTTAGATAAATCTGATACTTTCAGCTATACTCCTCCATTTTTCCCCAGCATAAAATTGATGCTTCAACAGTTCTAATAACTTTGCATTTGGATTTAGAAGAAGAATTCATAGCTATAGGTTATGTTTCCAGTGCTATGCAGATAGGATGAAAATAGTATCCTCAAACTTTGTATGAATTGTCAGAGTTTGTATACTAGTAAAATCTTGGGCAGATGTTCACTATATCATCGGGAGAGCTGGACTGTTGACTTCTGTAGGTTTCGGGATTTAAAAAGAAGCACAAAAGCTTTCAAGATTTTCCTTATGTAAATGACTGAAGTAAAATGCAACTTTAGGCCAACTCTATGCAACTGTGAAGCAAAAGGAAGTTCACAAACTGCCCTATGGTAACACTAGAGGGAAATGTTTTGCAACTTCTGCCTGTTTAAAAAAAAAACCAAAGCAATTTGCTTAAAAGAGCAAGCCTAAGTCTAGTGGGTTAATGAGTGTGAGAATCTTTCTAAAATTAAGATTAGAGCAATGCAGTAGCATGTATACATCCTGATCTGGAATTAAATCACCCCTTACAGGAAGGTGAAAAGGTCTGTTACCGTAAAGGCAGCTGTCCTACCAACATGTAGAAACATAACATTGAAAATTGAACTAAAGCAGCTTTGCACAAAATTAATGCCTAATTAACTTGTATAGATAAGGTTTAAAATGCTAGGGCTCAGTTTGGAGACTTTTGGGAGCATAGTAAGCTCTGTTGTTTACTGTCTGGGCCATCTTAACCTGCAGTAAGCGTATTATTTTTTGGTGTGTGTACTTCAAAGTGATGCAAGTCAAGTCAGGAAAAGCCACTTTACAGTAAATGGGGATTCCTGTGTTTAGTTTGTTACTTTCAAAATTACATAAAATGGAAGAGAACTTGTACTATGTTTTTTGTTGTTGTTGTTGTTGTTGTTGTTTTGTAGTAAAAGATTCTGAGTAAGTCAGAAGTATTGACCTGAAGTCACCTAGAAGGTTCTCGTTGTAGTGAAGACTAAAACTAGTCCCTTGCCTGTTGTTGCAAATGCACTAATTAGGACTTCCCGCAAGGCATTACTGTAGGAAGTTGCACAGTTTTTCAGCAGAGGATTGTGGCAAACATGCTCTTCAGGCTGTGTTGCAAGACACTTGTACTTCTAAAAAATTTTATACCTTCACTGTAGAGAGCAAAAAAACTAATCTTTTTTTTAAGTAGTTGTAGTGTTTACATCATAACAAAATGAATGCTTAATGCAGACTGTCTTTCAATAATTGTTATAAGCACATGTTGAGAAACTCTGGGGTTTTCTTCCTGATTGTTTCCTTAGAGAAAGAGATTAAGGGTAGTGTACAGACCACAAGGAAGATGAGGTGTAGTTAGAGGCAAGATTACTTATTCCCACTTATGGTAAGTGTGGGTTTCTTGGGGGGTGGGAGAGGCATAATAGAGAAGCTTTTAGACACACGACTTTTGAAATGGAAGCAACAAACTTCTAAGCTAAATGCAAGTCAAGGACAAATTTTTAGCTTTGAAGTTTGTTGCTTCTATCTTGGATCTAAAGGATCTCAAAAGCTTGACTCTCCTTTACCTATAAGCATTGCCATCGCTTATTTTCGATAGCATACAACAGCAGTGCTCTCATGGTGGAGAACATAGTGTTTTGCTAGATGTCATTTAGTTAGCTGGAGCTAATTTCTCTTGCTGTATTCTAGAAATGCATTTTGACTGGCTCATCAGTTTCTCCAGACAGGGAAACTAAACTGGATGATGATAGTGCTTCCCACTTAAGTGGTGATTGTGAAGGAGATGAGGGAGTGAGAAAATAATACTGTCCCAAAAAAGTTGCACTAGCAGCGAAGTAATGTTCAGCCTGGACTTGTGGCAGTTGAGAAGAATGTGGGGGTGTGTCCCTCAAATCATCCAGTTGTTCACTAGCCAGAAGATGTATGTTTCTTTGAAATATATGCACAGTGTGATAATTGGAGAAGGCCTCTGGAAATTCCTGCCAGATAGTTTAGCTCCTCAGAACAGCTATAAAAGCTTTGAAGTTTACTAATGTCATCAATGGTTGTTATTGCCTCTGAATCAGTTCTGAAAAAGAATGGTAAAAACTGTTCACAGTAATCTAGAGGTGAACTGAAAGCTATTGGGGGAGGGAAGGAAAAGCGGCTGGAAATGTTGATGTCACAGTTACTTTAGGAATGTATTTAGAATATTTAGTCTGTCTCTTTCACTTGCATTAAGGGAACTTTCTGATCTAAATCAGAATCATAAACTAAACATGTTTTTGTAATACAGGAAGACCTGGTCTACATGGATGTTTTGGCTAGGTACACAATTAGAAGACAGAGGACCTCCTTTTGATGTCCAGCTGTGGTAAAACAAGAGATTGTAGGTTCCTGCTGCTGCAAGATCATTAGTGAAGTCCAGTGGTTTTAACTGTTCAAGATGATCTATCTGTCCCTTGCTTGAAGCAGACTAGTGATTGCTCAGGTTGACTGCTGTTAGGTCAGGGAGATGCTGGCTTTTGGTCAGAAGTAACGCTGGGCATCTGGGACTGGTGGTCTTAAGGCAAGCCAGCTGGATCTGGAGCAGGATAGTTACCAGTGCACCTGCACAGAAGCCAGGATTGCTCTCTTTGCACCAGGCTCTGGATGGATGCTCACTTTGCAAACAGGTAAGTGACAGAAAATGTTACTACTTTCCTTTTCTCCCCAAACACCCCAGTGCTTTGTGTAAACTTTGATTTTTTCTCCAGACAAATCAGCTGGCTTTCAGTAAGTGGATAGATCTAGTTTAACTAACATTTTGCCTGAAGGGAATTGAGGAACTTTCAGTTCGTCTCACCTGGCAGCTGAGAAGGCAGCCCCTTGTAGAGGAGCACTGTTGAGCAGCAGCAGGTTGTAATGTTCCGAACTGCAATCCATTGGGCAATTTATTACAGAAAATGAATGTGATATTTTAAGGTGCTCTAGCCCTAAGTGCTCTGTTGGAAAAAGGGATTGTGTAAAGATATCCCATCTGCTTTAGTGCTACTTGGCTCAAATTGCCTGCTGAAAGCTGTGCAAACCAGCTGCCCCAAAGTAGGTGAGATGCACTGATGCAATCCATTCAGATGGTCCAGCTGCAGGAGCAGTAAACTCTTGGGAGAGAGTGAGCACCTGGGCAGTAAGTCTTAAACTGCTGTGACTGTTTCTTCTGTGGGTTTTGTAACTGCGGTATACAGGGACTGCACTGTTATGGTGTATCAGTATAGTTAAAGCAGTGCAGCTTTTGCTTGTTGCTGTAAAATCCTAGCTGGGTCTTAAAAGCTGTTCCTTTCTTCCCTGAAGAGCTAACCCTCTTCAGTAGCGTGTGCTTCAGTACCTGATAAAAGCAACATCTCTCTCAGCCATTCAGTGGCATTGAATGTTCCAGCAATTCTAGTTCTTATGGCCCCTCTTCCTCAAGAGGGTTCTGCTGCTATGGAGACATGATAACAGTTTTAAAATTTGAGGTTGTTGGTTTTTTTTTTGGTTTTTTTTTTTTTTTTTTTTTTTTTTTTAGCAAAGCTAGCTTACTGTTCAGCACATCCAGTGCTGCATTGCTTCACAGAGTACTTGGGTACTTCCTGTGGTTTTCCTGGCTTTACTTTGCCCAGCTCCTTCATCTGCCAGTGGATTCTCAGCAGCCGAGTCAAATCAGGACAATAAAGGAAATTAGAGTAAGAAAAGATGTCTGTGCTAAATGGGCTGAGTTTAGGGCATGGGTAATCCTTTATCACCTAATTCCCCATTGACTTCAAGGAGCTGTTGTCAGACATCAGGCAGCTTTTCTATTGGACTGTGCTTTGTGATCCATATTCCGTTTATTGTCTCACTGAGCAGGTAACTGTTCTGATGAAGACAGCTGAACTACTTATTTTGAATAAAAGATAACAGTGGGTTGTCAGTCCAGGATATAGATTAGTGCAAAACTTAGTCTCTAGTCTTTTTTATTTATTTATTTTTATTTCCCTGCTGCTGTAACATGTACAGAATATTTTCTTTAGTAATTAAACTTTACTAATAGTAAGGCATTAAAAACTCAGGTGCCTTGAACTAAGTGGTTTGTGTGTGCACTAGGTATTGTACAGACAGATGAAAGACATGGCAGAAAAAGGAATTAAGCAGGCTATCTCTAAAATAGTCTGTCTCTTTCTTGCCTTGCTTAGAGGACAGTTAGAAGCCATGTTTCTATTGGAGGGCAGCAGTGGGAGAGAATCTCAAAAGTTTGTTGTACCCCCTGCAACAATGCAGGAATAAAGGAAAGTAGTCCTTCAGCTGCATAAGCAGCCATAGGTCTGTTCTTTATGCTAAGGTAGATGGGCTTGACTGGTTTATCCTACTTCTGGATTGATTTTAATTGTTTATGGGACAAAAAGTACTTACACCTTAATGACTCTTTAAATTGGCAGTCCTTTTTGTTCCTTGGTTGTCTTAAGGACTCTGAAAATGTAATAAAACAAATTGCCTGCATGGCCTGCTTTTGTTTTGCTACCCATGAAAAACCCAAGGAAGATAATGTACCCAACTGCCAGTAATCAGTCTCAACTGCATGCTGCATTGCTAGGTGTGACTCTTGCCTCCTACAGTGGAAAAATCAGTTCTTCAGGGTACACTTGACAGCAGCGATGCTTCTCTGAGACCTTTGGTTTTTCCTAGTGAAAAGCTGGCATGGATTGATAGGCTGTTTTGATAATGTGACAAATGTACTAATGACATGTACTCTTTGTAACTCAAGCCTGTTCCCCTTGACAACAGGACTTCGTCTTTCATTCATCAAAACAGAAGTGTGAATGTGAAACATAAAAAGCACTCACTTTTTTTTTTCTGGGGGAGCATCTGATTGTAGAATTCAGAGTGGGGCAGAACATGATCTAAAGTAACATGGAAAATCTTTGCATCATTAATTACAGTAATACTACACACTCTTAAAAATGTCCCATGCTGCCCCAGTCTATTTAGATTTTACAAAAAAAAGTTGGTCACGAATGTAAACCTAAATTACATGTTCATCTTATTTTATTCATCCTATTGATTTCAGTAGGCTTCCTTGTATAAAAAATTGCAGCATCCGTATACTACTTAAATTAAGCATTGCTTCAAAGGCTTATGATTCTGTTACCTTGAAACAAAACTATTTTTGAGGGCAATAGTGACAACTAAATGGTTTTATCAGTAACTGGAGCACAGAACACAATAGCAAACTTTTAATTTGAGATGTCTACAGTGGCATTTCAAAAGCATGCAAATGACTTGTACACAATTCTCATGAACTTCAAACTACAGACTCCAAGTGATAATGTAGCTGAAACAGCTTTGTTTTTCTTCCCAAACCCTGATGTTGATTAAACCAGTCAGTGTTACTTGTTTGGTCAATACCAGACTTCCAACTGTCTTGTCTGAGCCTTTAATATTCTTGCAGTAATTGTATTGGAGGTCCTGGTTCTCTCAGCACAAATATGCTGTGCATAGAATCTCAGTTTCTGGTGTAACTGAAGGAACACAAAAAGGAATAGTATATTCTGATATCTTTAAATTAGGAAAATTGGGGAACTGGCAAAGGACACACTGCATTTTAAAAACATCTTAAACTTGTTCTTTCCCAGTTTGCTTCTCATCAATTTTGTCTGATGGAATGAACTAACTTCTGTTGTTGTCTTCTCCAGATTTCAGTTTAAAAATAGGGAAGTGCTTGGTGAACTTGGAAGCAAAGTGCTTAGGTCAAGGTAGAATTGGGAAAGAAGATGTTATCAAGTTGCTTGTATGTTGCTTTGGAAAGTAGCTCATATTCAAATTTTACTGTTTATTTGAAGCAAAACTTCTGAGTTGATTTCTCTCCCTCCATTCCCAACTCAGTTTTGGAGCCTTTCTTCAACTTACCGAGCTACATTTATACTCAGGTGCCTCCAATCTGCTGCAGTGGCTGCTCTTATCTAACATTAAAGCTAGGAACTAGTGTATTGGAAAGCAGAAGGGGGAAAATAATAAATAACTAGTAATCTAAATCACTAAATTTAGCTGTTGTAAATTATTTTTTACTTTAAAAATATTATCTTGGTCAAGTCAAATAGCTTTGCCCTATGTTGTATGATACCTTCCCAACACTGCTGTGCTGGTAGTCTGCTCTCTAGACTATAGTCTGACCTTTTAAAATTTCCAAGGTTGAGTGGGAAGAAAGAAGGAACTGGACCTTTTGAAAGCCAGAATGACAGATCTTGCCCTTAGTTTCCTGGGCATGCAGTGGTTTCTCCTACTTTGGCTAGCATATTCCTTCAATTTCTATATTGGGCTGTGACATCACCTTGGGGGGGGGTTGGGGTGGGGAACAAAGAGTTAACTTTTCTCTCAAATTTCATTTTTCTTAACCAGTTCTAAATTCAGGTGACAAGGAGATTCATGAACATGTTTACAGACCCCTGAATTTTAAGGGCTTTTTCACTGACAGTGTGCCCACAATCCTTTCCTGCTCTTCATATGATGGATTAATTTTGTTTTTCATGATTATGCTCTTTTATGGTGAGGTGGCTGCTATATTACTTTTAATGCATTTCATATCCATGATACCTGAACAGGCTCAAAGATGGAAAATCCATTTTTAAATGTGTTAAAAAGACATTTAAGCTGCTAATAGTACAGAAAATTGTCAGGTTTTTAATACACTGGAGACACTGTGGATGGAATTGGTATCCTAAATGGATAGCAAGATCTTACTTTCTTTTGGAATAATTTTCTAGTGCAACACGCATTTTTATTGGTTTTAGATTTGGTGAGAATACTCTGAAGCTGTATGATACCCTACTGTCTTGTCAATTGGTCTGTGTTGGTAAAGGAGGACTCTTACAGAGGCAATGGAAGGACAACTGAAGCAAGAATCAATTGTGGAATATATGCCCTCAAGAACAAAGAGGAAAAATAACTACAGAGTATTCTTAAGTAGCTATGGATTTGGATTTTGCAGCAGGGATGTTCTTTAAGCTGTACTGGAAACATTACTGGTGATTGTTTGTTGCTAGCTCTTGAACAAGGAGTAGCTGGAAGATAGGTCATTTTTGGCTTGGTAAACCAATAGTGTGAATTTAAGAAGACTTAATTGTTACTTTACTGCAAACTTAAGAAAACACTGTTGCTTTATTACTTGATAGATCTAATCCTGGGAATCAAATCTGATATTGGATGCTTTTTATGAAAGAAGGGTGAATAGACTTGAGATTCTGTTTTTCTGTACAAAATGACAGCACATTGTAGCTATTGATGAAAATTGAGTCATTCAGTGAGACTACTGCTGTTTCAGTAGGCTGGTAAATACAATTTAGAAAAAGGTGCAGCTTTGCTCAGCTATCTTGACTGTGAAAATGTATGCTCTCTTCTAACCCCATAGGAATTATTTACGTTAATCACTTGGTTACAGTGTACTTCTAGCCTTTCGGTGACCTTAGCTAATGAGGCCCTCCAAGACAGGAAGGAACAAAGAGAAATTCTGAAGCAGCAAGGGCAAAGGTGGTGTTGCCCAAGGGTTTTTAATGTCTTCCTTTTTGTAGCATGTGCATTTAGCTTCCATACTGTCCTGGCTTCAGCTGGGATAGAGTTAATTGTCTTCCTAGTAGCTGGTATAGGGTTATGTTTTGAGTTCAGTAGGAGAAGAATGTTGATAACACACTGATGTTTTCAGTTGTTGCTCAGTAGTGTTTAGACTATAGTCAAGGATTTTTCAGCTTCTCATGCTCAGCCAGCGAGAAAGCTGGAGGGGCACAAGAAGTTGAGATGGGACCCAGCCAGGGCACCTGACCCAAACTGGCCAACGGGGTATTCCAGACCATGGGATGTCCCATCTAGTATAGGAACTGGGGGGAGTGGGGGCGGGGGGACAGTGGCTCAGGGACTAACGGGGTGTCGATTGGCGGCTGGTAAGCAATTGCGCTGTGCATCATTTGTATATTCCAATCCTTTTATTATTACTCTTGCTGTTTCGTTAGTGTTATTGTTATTAGTTTCTTTTTTCTCTGTTCCATTAAACCGTTCTTATCTAAACCCATGAGTTTTACTTCTTTTCCTCAATTTTCTCCCCCATCCCACTGGGTGGAGGGGGGAGTGAGTGAGCGGCTGCGTGGTACTTAGTTGCTGGCTGGGGTTAAACCATGACAAAGGAGCTTTTTTCCCCTCAATATTAGATCTTCCTTTGCCATATTTTCCCCATACTGCTTGCTTTCTTCACACTTGACTGAATGCCCTTCAGAAAACCGCTTCCAGTTATTGTCAGAAAAACTATCTGTAATCCTAGTGAGTTTATGGTCTGGGTTTTGGCATCAGTACTATACAGACAATTAAACAAACAAACCCATAAGAAAGGATATAGGAATATGTTGACCGGTCTGTTGCTTCTTTCCTACTTGTGTCACTGTACTTCCTGTCCATCTTTAAAAAACACCTTTTAATCATTAGACTTTCTGGTTTTGGGAGTGTTCTCTGTTGGCTTTTGGCCACTCAATTGTAGTGATAAATCTTATCTGAAAACCATCTCTTCTGGCAGGTAAATTTGAAGAAAAAGAAGACAAAATTCCAAAGCTGGAGCACGTAAATAACCTGGCATGCATGTGCAATGTGAATGTAGTATTGAACAAGAAAGATTTGCTTAGAATGGAAATGCTGGTTTTGGAAAACTTCAACTGGAACCTCTGTCTACCAACCCCAGCACACTACATTGACTACTACCTCTATGTGTCCATTGGTGAGAATGACCTTCACAACGGCTGGCCGATCACTTCACTGACTAAAACCAAAGATTTTCTGGAGAAATATGCATATTATTTCCTTGATTTCTCAGTGCAAGGTAAGAGGCTTATTTTTATGCTAGAATGATCTTCCATTTGGCAAAAGGCAAAAATCTGAAAGAGAAAAGGGCTTTAAAACTTGTCATAATATGGATTGCACAAAATTATCCGTGCAGAATGGATTCTCTTTGCAGTTATTTCAGATGGCAAATGGTACAGTGTTCCTTCCTTGCGCATAAGCCTCTTGTCTCTTTTCAGAAATCTGTAGATGAGATCAACTTTTTTCTTCAGCTTAGAACGCTAATTGGTGAGATTGTCAGAAATGGGGACTAATTTTTGATCTGCTGTGGAGTATGAACTACTGTCAGTTGCAGACATGATATTATGCAGTTCAATGTCTGAATCTTTTTTAATGATATTTTTTAGAGAGTCCTGTGCTGCAAGACATGACATATTTAGAATGATGGGGCTTTTAATGATTTGGTTTGCAGCATCGCTTCCAATATCTGCCTATGTGAGAGGCAGTGAACTGCAGCATCCTCATAAGCTAGGTTCAACACTAAAGTAAGTATGTGTGTAATTGTCAATACCTAACTTTGCTTCAGGTGAGATCAGTCTACAAACTTCAGCATAGTCTATTTCATGGCTTTTTCTGAAATGAAAGAAACTACAGTGAAACCTTGATAGTAGTTACGAACAAGTGGTGCAGAAATCTTCAGGAAAGCTTGATCCAGTTTTGAGAGACTTTTTTCTGGTCATGAGTTAATACTCAGAGATGTGTGGAACAAAGTTGTAGATTTATTTTTGTCCTGGTTTGCCATGTATACACATAACAGGCTCACTGCAGTGATTAGTAAGAGTACAGTTCTTGCTTTTTTTTCTTTTGTAGATCACACTTTCCTCCATTTTCGTCCATCTCTGATTGCTGCAGCTTGTGTGTGCGCCTCACGTATCTGTATGCAGATTTCTCCTGCCTGGACAACACAGCTTGAATTGCTAACGTGTTATTCCTGGGAACATCTTGCCCAATGCATCGAAATGATGTTCATGTAAGATCAGAAAGAAACCTGTTTGTCTCTTAGGAAGATGTTAATATTCTTTTTTTTTTTAAAGTAATTATTTAACTAGAATTAAGATAGTACTATGTTACACCGGTAATCTCTATCTTCGGTTTGGGGAGAGGAATAAAGGGCAAAAAAATCAGGTCACTTTATTAAATACTGTATTTTAACATTTGCAATGCAGAATGGAGTGCACAATTCAGTGTTCATTATGTTTTCTTGTACTCATTGTCTATGTGATTGGATGGAAGCTTTTATGGATGGTGGTTGAAAGCTTTTTTCCCTTTGTTTCCTCATTGTACCTGCAATATACTTGCTGCAGAGAGACACCAGTGTATCTCTAACATCAAGAATACAGTAGGGAGACATTTCGGAACTATTCTTTGGTTTTTTCCAGTAAAGGACATGACTGCAATGCATTAATACTGGTCTGGTATGTGAGCACATACAGTCTTAATGGAAAATAAAAAAAGTTTAATAGAATGATTTAGGTTGGGAGTGATGGTGGGCCTTCTGAATTCCTACTTAAAGCAGGGCCAAATGAAGTTAAATCAGACTGCTTGGGGTGCTGTCTAGTCAAGTTTTGACTATCTCCAAGGACGGAGACTTCCTAACCTCTCTGGCAGTGCTTCATCATTCTCATGATAATCAAAAGCGTGAAAATGTTTCTTCCTAATATCTAACAGGAATTTGCCTTGTTCCCTTATAGCTATGCATTTTAATACTCTGCAAGTACCTACACAGAGTATTTCAAAATGTCTTTGTGTTGTGGACTTAAGGTTCCAAGATAACCAGCCCGTAAAAACATACTTGTGACGCAAAATGATCCATAAACCTGATGTTAGTGTGCGAAGATCGCAGCAGGATAATTAGAAATTAATTGTGGAAAGCAGCTGAGGATCACCATATACTGCTAGAGCCAAAAAGCTGATGATGTAGCTGGACTGGTGAAAACTTCGAGACACATGCAAGCTCTGTGAACTTCTCTCTTTGATAAATCTTATTTTTTTTTCAGATATTATGAGAATGACATCAAAGAAGCCAGTAACCTAAAAAAGCAAGTAACAATTAAACATCAAGAACAGGAAGCAGTGGAAAATCTGAGCCATCAAGCTACTACTCAAGTTCTCTTCCAGCAATCTAGTTATCACCCTTTAGCCCAGCATTCAGCTACACTTTCCCAGTTCCAGTCGCCAGTGCAAGATTTGTGCTCTGCTTATCGTGACTCCTTACAGGCCCACAGGTCCAGTGGGCTGCTTGCCAGGAGTGCTGACAGCTCGCTGCACTCCTATGCAGCTCTTCAGGCCAGCCTTCGGCCATCTGCCCAGACTCTGCCCATCCAAACGCCCATTGCTGCACAGGTAGCGTTAGGAACAGAGCCCAGACACTGCATTTCCACGGCTTATGGCAGTAGTTACTTCAGTGGTCATCACTCATATACAGCTGGGTGTTTTAATGGATAAATATTAACAGGAGAAAAAGGTGAACAGAAGCTGAAGAAGAGACCCTGTATGTGATACAAGATGTGTATCTGAAGGAACAGTAATCCTTATGACTCATTCAGAGGACATTGATCTGGATCACCGATCACTGGAACCTGGGTGCCTTTCTGCAGAGGGCTGTACCTTTGGCTCTTAATGAGAGAGAGAAATACAAATCCATTAATACACCTCATTCAATGCCACTTTGAGAGGCATTGCATAGAAACCCTGTGGAGATTACTTCCTTCTAGTCTTCAGTTAGTGACTTGTCAGAGTTGGCTGAAAGCTTGTGTTGAAGAGTTATTTCAGGCTGGAGCATTTGTTGAATTTCTGGCCAAGTAGCAATGTACCTAGAGATGATGTTGGAAAACATGGAGTGCTCTCCGTCTCTCCCAGTGACATGTCACTTGAACAGTGGCAGCTTATACTACTGGAAGCTTCTACTAAAATATACTGAAATTGGTATCAGTTAAATGTGAACTTAGTTTATGCAGAAATCTATGTGTAGGACACTTTCTGTTTTCTTTGAGCAGGAGTGATAGTTCAAAAGTAAGACTTCAGAATAAAAGGAAAAAAAGAAAAATGGGCCAGAAGACTATCAAGCATTTTTGACTTAAAATTCTCTTGGAATGTAAATGTGCTGCTGCTGAATGGAACATTGCTCTGCCTTCAAGTATTTTAGAAACAAAACCAAAACCTTAAATCATCTCTTGGATCTTTAACGTTCTGCTGTTTTTGAGACTGGAGATTATTGTTAGTAAAACTGTTCATGAGCTTTATCAGGGATTTAATGTTACTTGAAGAAACCCTCTTGGAAAAACTCTTGAAAGGTTCATTGCCTTCAGTTATTTCATCTTTTGAGCTCAATGACTTGTGGCAGTAGTTCAGGCTCAGGACAGAAGAACTGGTGTTAATGGGGACAGAGATGGGGAACTGGTTAACTTTACTGTGAAATTAGAGTTTGATTGCAGTGCTAGACAATGCGGACTTAGTTTTTTAAATACCACTTTAGCATTCTCTTGGAAAGTGTAGCTGGTAAATTGAAGATCCTGTTGCCTCCACACCTACTGTCACATATCCAAAGGTTTCTTTCTCAAGGGAAACCCGGGATGATTGTTCGAAAAAACTGTGTAGGTGTTTTTTTTATGTTAATGTAGATATTTACAAGAAATAGACTTCTGCAAATGTGAAACTTTAGTTTTGATATATGTAACCACTATATTGTAAGTTTGTTTGAAGGCAGTACTCTAGGTTTGTCTTTTCTCTGAAAGTTCTCAGGACAGCAATACAAGTAATGTGCAATATGCTTTTACTGACTTGGGGCAATTTTTTCAAGTCATGTCACAGTGCTGTTTTAAATTATATTTTTTAGAGAATTGTTTTTAAGGGTGTTTTAGGGTGGAGGGGAAAAACTGGCCTGCATGCTAATATGTGTTTGTGTAACTGTCTTCTGAGAATGCAACTTTTGGTATCAAGTTAATTTCTTCCTTTCTGCAGGCTAGAGGAATCTTCTTGTTTTATTAAAAAAAAAAGCAAACTGTAAATGAAGAGGCAGTACTCTTCAGAAATTAGAAGTTTAGAGAACTTAGTTCATTTTCTGTTGGCTTTGTATTTATATTAAACTTTATTTTCAGAAGACTTTAGTGTATTTTTTTATGGCATTTGACAGATGTAAAGAACAACATATATGTGGCAGTACTGTTACATAGTTTTTTCTTTTTTTTTTATCATCCTTATAATTTGCATCATGTGCAGTGTTACCCTTTGGACCGCCATCGTGCTTAATTGTGAAAATACTTGCTAAGTTCCTAGTGAAGGTTTCCAATAAACAAGCACACAACTGAAGTACCCTCTTTGTACCCCCCTCCTCCCCCCACAGTGTTCCTCCTTAGCTTCTAAGAGCTAGTCAAGAATGTATGTTTTATACCTTAAAAATACTTGATCTGAGCACTCAATGTTTTACAGAAGAGTGGTAGGACAAATGTGATGGAAAGGCCTTGCCAAATAATAAATTGTGAAAGATTAGGCAGATAAGGAATTTGGCTACTGCACAAGAAAGGCAGAAAATGTGCAGAGACAAGGTAGGGACATAAACCAAGATAAGAACAGACCGTTCCAGCTCATGTGGCCAGTGTATCTTGGGGGTGCCATCTTACCTGAGGAGATTGAAAGGCTGAACAGGAGAATGCAGTTGTATGTTCAGTCTTTGTTCTGGTAGCTGTATTTTCTAAGAAGGAATTGTCCGTTGACTTCTAGGTTCTGTTTGTGCTGTTGTATCATGGGTGGAGTTGGGGCAGATTGATTCTCACAGCAGACCCTGACAGGGAAAAGATTTTTGAGAATTTGAGTTGGCCTAATACTGCTTCGATTGACAGTTCTCTCCAAAATGCTTTAAGTGTTTGTGGAAATTCCACACATTTAATAACTAGGAAATATTTTTTTCATGTGACTAATTTTTTTTTTTTTTGTGAAGACATGCCTCCTCACGAAGAACAAATGTAGAATAAAGTTCAGCCAACCTAAGGACACTTTTCTGAAGACTTTTTGCTACAGTTACTTTTGGAGGGAGCTGCAGAGGTGCATGCGGAGCTGAGTTAATTTTTAAACAAATGGATGCGAAACTTCCCACCCTGTGATTGTGCTGTTTGATGCTGTCAGTTGCAGTATAGTCATAGAGCAGAATTTTTACATGCTGATTAACTCATACTTCTCTGGCAGACTTTGAAGTAAGAAAGGCTGCTGCAAAAGCAAATGCAGAGGAACATGGCTAGGAATACAAAATGGGGTATGGCACTAGTTACCTCCTTACATGGGAGGATGTTGCAGATGTAACCAAACAAATGAGAAAGCTGATGTTAAAATTAGAAAAACTGTATTAGTGAGTCCTGACAAGAGCTGTAGCAGGGATACAGGTGGAAAAAAGTCTGCTAATGTTGATCAGGCATCAAAGGCTAAAATTAATTTATTTTTTAAAAAATCTTATTGCTGTAGCTTGCTGCTTTTTTTAAACAGCAAACTACTACCATCTTGCTATTTGTGAGAAAGCCACAACTTGCTGTTTGCAAAGTTGTCAAAGCCACTGTTTGATCCTCTTGTTTTAGCAAGTTTTACACACTGTAGTGAACAATTTAAAGTTGATATAATGCTCTTTGATCAGTATAATCAACTCATCAGTAAAGTACACAGGTGGTGTTTAATAAAATTTAGCTTAGTGGTATTTTTTACTGAGAAGTCTAGATGCTGGCCCACATTTGCTAAACTGATGGATTCTTAGTGATAATTTTACGTGGTTGGGTTTTTTTTCAAGGGGTGTGTATTTTGCTCTCTATACTGCCATTTCAAGACAAGCCTCAAGAATGTTCTCCAGTTGAAAAGGCAGCAATGCTTTTTTTCCCATGTGAAAGCACCCCTTATATGCTTTCTGGAGAGCCTAAATATCCCGCTCTTCCTTTCAAAGTATTGTTGTCTGTATAATGGGGGTTACTTGATCACATACAAAATGTGAAAACAAAATGTGCCAGTTGCACAAGACTAAATGTAGTTGCATCTAGAACTGGAATTAGTGGTGGCTGATTCAATTTTGTTTTCAATGCAGGGAACTGTCAGGTATCAGCATCATCTCTTTCAGAGCAGATTCTTGTGGGTGTGAACGGTTCAGACAAAACACCACCATCCCTTAATTCTAGTATGAGCTTTAGTTTCATACAACACTTGCCCAGTGTCTACCTGTGCCTAACTCTACAGGTCATCCTGTGTAGTTGGTTGTGTTGAATAAGATGGGTATATTCTAAGTTCAGGTGTTCTAAGATGTAACATTATTTGCAGAGGAAGGTACTAGCTGACTTGGACTCAGATGAGTAAGCCTGAAGAGATCCCTTATTACTCCTCAGTATGACCTCATATAACTGAACAGGCTGAATTTCAACAAAATTCTATCAAAGCAGTAGATGTTTGTTGCAACTACCAAAAGAATGTCTCAAGATTGAACAGGTTGCAGATTTGACTCGTGTTTAATTAGAGCTCAGCATTATGCTTTGCCTTGGAAACAGAGTAAGTACTATATTGAGCAACACCTGGTCGTAAAAAAAAAAAAAAAAAAGACATGTGCAGTCTGTTTTGGTTGAATGATGGAGTCTGGATGAAGCCTTGTTGTAGCTGGAAAGCTTAGTAATCTCTACTGAGGAAAAATATAAAAATTAATTAAAAGCCTTTTTTTAATGCAAGATACCTGAAATTATTGGGATTATTTTTGCGGCCACAAGACACATGCCCTGTTTAGTTACTAAGCACCTTGTGAGGGCAAGGAGCTAGGTGGATCCAGAAAGCAAGATAGCTGGGAAAAGGAGTCTGAAAAGGAAAACGCTTTGGGGACCAGGTATTGGCCAGAAATGATTTGGAACAGTGAAGCCAAAAACTGTGTTGTATTTCATTCCTATGGTGTTTAAGAAAACAGGTTTTCACATGCATTCTATGTAAATAACAGGATTGTATTGAGAAAATAAGATGCCATGTTTTCCTGCAGGAGTCTGTCTGTAAAACCTTACACGTCATCTTAGAAATTTGGGTCAAGAGGAGATAACTGATAGGAACGAGAAAACCGTGATAGCAGTATGAAAGCATATCTTTTAATGAGTGATAAACTGACTTTCTCTTGTTTTCAAGCTCCTAAATTTCTGCCCTCCAACCAGCAACAGGGCAAAAGACTTCCATCATCTTGCATTTTGATGTTATGCTTTGGGCAGAGTATTGTCCTATTCTCTAGACAGAAACTGAATAGAGCTTTTATTAAGTAGATAGTAGACAACAATTGAATATGCCAAGTATGTAGCATATCCTGAAATACTTAGACTGGACAGCATCATTAAATGCTTTGTTGCATCTTCTGATTTTCTGAGTATTTGTCAGATCTTTAGGAATGGGGTTAAGCATTAATGTTGAGGAAAACATTACTCTGAAAAACAATTCTTCGTGTTTGTAATACAAAGAAAGAGGGAAAGACAATCAGCACTATTTTATTTATTTGTATTGTTGCTTGTTTTTCAGTGCACTGGAAGAGACTGGCTTTACTGCCTTAAGCGATCCTTTTGCTGGTCCTTTTGTAGACTACACCAGAAGTAGTAGAAATCTGGAATAAAGAAAAAACCAAAACTTTGGTTGAACAGTGTAATTAGAGCTTCAGTGTCACAAATGAAAAGACCTCCTGACTGGCTTACAGAATGTGTCCTTTACTGAAGCAACATTTACCCTTCAGTAGAAGACATACCTAGAAAATACGCTGAATGTCCTTGTCAAGTCTGAAATACACAGTGCAAAAATATTCTTACACAAAAAGCACAACCTCTAAACAGGGGTTTAGGGATAACTTAAATGTATCCTGTGTTAGATGTGGCTTCACCAACTCCAAGTTATCAGGGTTTTAGACAAGTGAGATAATTGTTCTCCAAAAGCAACAAATGATTGACACTATTACTTTTAGGGAGGGTAAGTGTCCTTTCTTGATTCACAGAGTAACTTACTTCTGGTTAGTCTCTGTTGAAGACGCACTCAGACATACATAACTGACACAGACATAAGTCAATTCAGGACAACTTTTGAGAATCAGAAATCATGATGTTTGACCATCCTATCTGTTTCACAAGTTTTACTACAAGTACTGTAGTTTCAGTAATCTTCGAAAGGTATGTTGCCATTTTGTTGATAAACTAGGATACTACTTGAAATCCAAGCTCTTGTGTTTTGTTTTGGTTTTTTTTCCTTTGGTATGACTAAGGAAATAGAGTTCTGTAAGGAGTTTCAGCTCAATAGTTTTCTAAGAATGAAACAAAGTTAATACATGTTTCTATAAAGTTAAGTAGTAGGTGAAAAGTTTTATATATATTATTTTCTATTCTTGAGGCATAGGCACAGTGAATACAGTTGAAGACATAGCAGTTTGGGAATATTTCAGTCTCAACATTCCAGTCTTATAGCTATAAAACTGTGTGTCTGTGCCTAAGATGCAAGATCTACATTTCAAGTTTATAAAAAATACATGATGAAAAGTTTGTTCATTCAATTTTTGGATTAAACTTGCACAAAATTGTAGAAGATTATTTAGAGTGAAGGAGAAAGTTATTGAATAATTTTGCTTTACTTTTAGACAAAGATTTTTTCTAAACTCAGAATTTTGCTCTTGTGGGGTTTTTTTGTTGGTTGGTTGGTTGGCTTTTATAAACTAACCTGGATATTTGAGAACTCACCTCCACTAACTTTCCTCCACAAATCTCTGCAGTATGATGATAGTTGGGAAAATCAGCTACTATTTTCCCATCTTCCATTTTGACAGTTGCCTGTAATAGAGAAAGGTTTAATGTTCCCTGGGGCTACTAGCATTTATATTATCAGATACACTGTAAACATCTGTACACCTGATGCTTAAAGTTTTTACTTTTTAAAAAAAGTAGTAGTTGTGTATTACACATGCAGCTTCATGAAGAAGACTAAAATCCTTGAGCTTAAGTTCTTAAATGTTCACAATTTAAATAGAAAAATGTTCATCTAACAATATATTGCAAGTTCCATATCTACACAACATTCATAGCTCTAAAAATGATCTGACTACAGACTATGGTTCTCATTTAGTCCTTAAGGTTTTACGTGGTTCTCTTGTTTTGACAGTGAAGTAAAAGGCATGATTGTATCAGTTAATTTTGAAGGAGCATTCTCACATATATTACTAAGTAACCTGTCTGCAAGCAGCACAAAAGTCACTGTGGACAAGTGACATGAATCTTTACCCTAGATCTGGGTTTCATACCTCTAACTACACTAGAATTCATCTTGCTCATTTTAAGTATAGGTGAACATGACTGCACAGTCTGCAGTCACACCTTCATACTACAGTATGTGCCAACAGCTGTAAAAGCTGCTTCTGTATGGAAGAAGTATGTCAGGATGCTACTATGAAGATCACAAATACTACAGCAGCTCAGCTGAATGCCAAAACTAGTTATGTAGTTCCATCACAAAATCAGTCTTGTCTGTATAACTAGTCAGTCTTGCATATGCTTTTAGTAATAAAGACAGATGAGCCAGTCATTTAGAGGAGAAAAAAGTAATTTGCAAAATGAAGAGATGAGTGGACAGTTTTTACCAGATACCAGGAAACCATCTTACTAGTTTATATATTGTTTAGTGACACTATACTAAAAGGCAGCGGTTTCTCTGCTGAGGGTCATTTACCCTGCCTCCATCTTTGGCTCCTTAATAGGCTTTGGACTGCTGAAGTACCCAGGGCCAAAGAGAAGAGAATGGAATTTGTAATATTTCAAAATGGTTAAGTTTGCAATAAATTGACCAAGTTAAATTGTGTCTTACTCTATCTGTTAGGTTTCACAATGATTTCTCAAAGCCAAAGACAAGGGTTTTTTCCTCTCATAATCAGAAAAGTGTGACTAAAAAAGCATTTTGGAAATCATGCAATGCTATTGCTATTCTCAGTTTGTCACAGCTCCCTGATGCAATTACTGGTTTTCCTGTCTTTTCAATATGTATAAAGCGTTCATCCAGTAATCTATTGTAGGGTTCCGGACACCTCACAAATGCAGAGTTTAGCTGTCCCAAACTGTCTTATGCCTTTAAATAGATGAGAAATGAATAAGGTAAGTAAAGCAACGATTTTACAGCAGGTTTTGTATCCATATTTTGTCCATGAGAGGAGCAGATCAATATTGTGTAATCTTCCATCTCGCTAGTTTGCTTAAGTTGGAAGTTGCTCTGTACATCCAACAGGAAGGAGAATACAGAGATCTTATTTTTTTCCCCTTCACTTTACACAGTCTTTTGTTTAAGACTCGGGGCCAGGTGACTTCAAAAGGTGAGCACTGCTGACAGGCATGGGCAGAACTAGGGACCACAGCACTCCCCTCAGAGTGTGCTGCAGTTGCTATATGGTGCTGGACAATGACACAGCTGCCAGCCAGCTCTTTAGAGTTTTAATGAGCATTATGTTTGCTTGAGCTGTGACACCAGTAGATGCTTGACACTCTACCCTTGTTCTTTATTAGTACCTACAGTTTTGAAACTCTAGCTCTCTTTAAAATCAGATTTAGATATTTTGCTAGGGGCATCAAGAAATTGGTAAAAAATTATATGTTTCTAAGCTATGACAGATGAAAAAATTTAAGGAAGATGTCCCTAAGACAGATTTGATTTTCACCCTAAATTAAAAAAACAACTGAGACAGTGTAGAACTTAAGAACTAAATTAATTTACCTTGAACTTTTTACCACCCATTGTCTCCATGTCTGCTTCCTTGCCAATTGTGAATGTGTTGGTCGTGGTGTGGCCTCCTGGGAAATGCTGTGTCCAGGTGAAGTCATTTCCATTCTGCACTACCTCAGTGACTATTTTGCAATTCCTTCCCATTTCAATCTTGTCACTGGAGAGACCTTAATAGAAACATACAGTTTATTGAATCTTATAGCCTACCAGCTGTATTTGAATTGAAGCATGATAATGGTATGTTTGTTCTCAGACATTGATGTCTGAGCATCCGATTTGTTGTTGTTTTTCTTATTATTTTTTTTTACAGCAGTATCAAAGCTCTGAGTTTAAATTACTGGTATACAGGAAGATACAGGTGCATCAGTGCATTTGCTAAAATATTGTTT
This sequence comes from Astur gentilis, assembly GCF_929443795.1. Lineage (NCBI taxonomy): Eukaryota > Metazoa > Chordata > Aves > Accipitriformes > Accipitridae > Astur > Astur gentilis. Next base: position 10,009,314 of record NC_064905.1, read on the forward strand.
TGGTCTTGCATTCTTTTCCCTGAGCAACAACACACTGAATAAATGTATAGATACAAAATACATATAAATATTTCCTTCTACTTAATCTACACATGCAGATGCATGGAATTTAAGGTGTATGAACTTGTGCCTTTGCTATATAGCTGCATATACCTATTTACTATTTGCTATTGCTTTTTAAATAAATGGACACAAGCACTGAACTTAACGATCATAACATGAAAAGCTCTCCAAGAGCTTTTACCGGGTAATCTCTGAAACAGGTTTGCACAGTCTTCTGAAAGGATTCACAGAAACCTGGTCCTGTGTAAGATTTTGACAAGCATTTTCATACTAAATTTATACTCCCACCAATGAATACTAAGGATGGAAAAAGTGACCTTCACAATCATCATACTGCAAACATCTTGACCCTTCATTCTGCTGCCAGAAAAGAATACTACTTCTGTAGAACAGGACTATTTCCTGTGGCTGACAATGCTTCTTAAAAGAATGAAAACTGAATCTCCTTGCTGAAGTGCACAGCACTCCTACCAGTCTTAGCCCCTGTTGATCTCAGCACATTTCAGTAAAACCCCCCTTTTTTTAAAACAATTTTTTTAACTAATTTATAACCTTTAAGACTTACACCCCAGGACATACTTACCAATCTTCTTCACAAAGTCATCATAGTTCTCATCACCTTCGAATTCGTATTTGCCTGTAAATGCCATGTTGCCCTGGTGATGTGGCTGGTGGAGCAGAATAGCAGCTGGAACAAAGAAGAATGGGCAAGTGCAGATGGCTTGAGGCCCTCTTTTTTATAAACCAGCCCAAGCTGTTCAGCCCACACGCCCTGGAAATATACTTTTATGATCTATGTGAGTCACTAGCATGGATGCCATTGACCTGTATGAAAATCAAGGTTATAATTCAAGGTTATACATTCTTGACAATAATCTGGAGATCAGCAGAAATCAAGGACAAAAGCTCGGTTTTCATTTTAGTGCATATTTAAACAAAATGATATATTTTTACTTTCAAGAGTCCACTGATTTTGCATTTAGGATGGCATAATGGTAAAATATGTTCTAATGAAACAGGGACAAAACGGCTTCAAAGCAGTGTCCCAAGATCACAGCCTTGCTTTATTTGGAAGCATACCCTGTACTAGTTAAAATATGAAAATAAGAAACAAGCTGCACAGATTCCTAAGTAATTCTGGTAGGATATGGGCAATGACAAGGTTCTTGGTAAATTACTGCACCTGCACACGTGTTACCTTATCTCCACCCAGAAAAAAGAATTATGAAATATTTTACACTACTTGGATGTAAAGTACATTAGATTAGTCCGTGGCACCATGTTCCCATACCTTATTTAATATCAAGAGACAAACAGTGCTTTGTATTGCTTAGCAAGTATTCCCACAAAGTACAAAAAAATATACTTATTTTGAAAAAGCAGAGCTCTGATTTATGTAAGATAACCATATGTTAAAAGTCAGGGAGTCTGCTGGGTAATTTAGAACGCATACAGGAGATGTCCTATGCCTAATGAATCCACTGCCACACACAGATAGCAGAGTAGAAAATTCCCAGCTGCTGTGTATTGGCATAGCTCCGCTGCTGGCTGAGGATACAGACCAACAATTTTTAATCTGAACAAAAACGTTCCTAGGATTTATGTGAAAATGGTGTCATAGATTAGAATTTTATTTTATTTAATTAAAGTAATAAATTTTGGAAAGAATAGAAAATCTATTTTTTTCCTCGGTTTCATAAAAGTCTGGAGAAATATGTAACAGCATTCAACAAGTTTTGCTATATGCAAAGTGGGTTCCATTTTTAAATGCAATTAATTTAATCCCACAAGCTAATGCAAGAACATATCTATTTAGAGTCAAGAAACTGATCAGAAACTGATCAGAAGAACAGGAACATAGGCTGAGTGATTAAAAACATGGAAAACAAAGGTCCACTAAACTTTACCACTGTTCGCCTTGGTATACTTTCAGATTAATGTATTCTGTATAACCATTTCTATGTGTCTAATGAATAGACTTATCCATACTCCACTCTGTCAGAAAACAAGACAAACTTCAGTAATGGGATGAAACTTCAGTAAAATATTAAATATCATAAATCATGATCTATCATTACTGTAAAACTATACACATTCAAAGCATTGCTACATCTAACAGTTTTATTACCGGTAACATCGTCTCTGAATTCACACAGTGGTACACTCCCTCAGCCTGTGCTCTAAACACTGCATGTTGCAGAGTGTAGTGTGCAACAGAGTACAAGCTGTTCTACTGAGTTGAGACAGAATGGTGCCTCTTAGTGAATCCTGCGTCCTATAGGTCCTCTCTCCTATGGTCACATACTGGCTGTGTCTTGATGTAGCCTCACAGATTTGGGACTGGATGTAGATTACCAGCATTAAAGTCAAAAGAAGCTAGAATAGGACAGCCTGTACCCAACTATTTTGTCACAGGATACCAGTGTGTACAATAACTCCTTAAATCCATATCTGTTGGGGGGGTTTAAGGTTTTATTAAACTCAAATATATTTGCTATATATATATATTTAATGGCATATTACTTGTCAGGGTAAGTTGCAACTCAATGAAAAAAATCCTCTCTAATTTTTATTATTTTTTTATTTTACTTACTAAGCTGCTTTCTTTTATGCAAAGCCTCTGCTGTCTGTAAGTTATACAGCCCTTAAACCAATTACAGAATACACAGGGCATATGAGGTTTTTATAGGTAAATACTTCCTGTCTTAGGAAAATTTTTGCAGTTTCAAAACTTTTCCTTACAGGAGAAAAATGAGAGGGATTCCAGAATAACACACTGACTGATGGGTGAAAAGTCTGAGTCAAGTGAGAAGAGGACTTCTAATGGAAAAGAATTTTCTGACCAGAAAAAGCTTTAGAAAATTCCGAATCAATTTTGTGACAGATTATACCTGTGGACTGGAAAAGAGCTTGCCTCATGTTTATTAGTTGGGAATTTATATTATTTCTGGGGGTTTTTTTACCTGTTTCCCCTTCTGAAGTCTGAGAGAAAGTAACTTCAAAATCTTACATCTTCTTATGAAAGAAAACATAAAACTTTCAAATGGAGATGTGATTATTGAAGTTGACAAACATCCTTTTAAAACTATTTGTTTGGGTGTACGTTCCTGGCAGGAAAGCAGTTTTCTAGAACAGATGCAGAAAGTGAACAAGAGTGAAGCATAACAAAATCCTGGTCAATTTGTAAAAAAAAAATAGAACAAATGTCCTAGGAATTACTGCCTTCCCACCCCTAACCCTTCACTCTCCCCATATTTACTCTGCTTTAAATTGTACCATGCTGTGCAGTGGCTGACTATATTGTGCTGGAGTTCATGATGCCACAAAAGCCATACCATCTGCTGTCTGCATGCAATTAAAAGTATGTCTCCATACTTGAAATAGAAGAGAGCCATATACCTTCCCTCTGTGAACATTTTCTGTCCCCTGTGATTAGCATTCAAAACACAGGAGTGTGGGAGAAAAGTATGAAACTGGGTGTTTCTGTATCAATTACAAATACATAAGATTCAGAAAAGGAACAGAGAAACTTGTTTCACCACCAGTGTTGCCTTTGCACTTTTGATTTAAAAGTGTCTGTAAAATGATTCTGACTGTCCTGCAACCATATTTGACACTTAGTTTTTTAATCAAAGCTCCTTCAGCTTAATCCCAAGATTGCTGAACTCAATGATCAATTGTGCAGGAGCAGACAACTGAAAAGGAAACTTTCTTTATCAGCTGGACCCAGATGCTTAGGCCCATCTATATAAAGAAAAACAGCATTAGCATGGAAAACAATGAAGTGGTTGCACATACATAGAAGCTTCAGTTCTTATTGCTCTGGTAAAGCTAAATAGACACCAGTTAAGCTGCAACAGTGTATCCTCTATGCTATTAATAGAGGCAAAACCCCTAGTAATTTCAGTCATACACAGATTCGAAAATACCATTTCGAGGAAAGTATCATCAAGCCTATTTCATACATGAGAAAGCTCAAACACTGAGAAAAAGTGACCTATCAGAGTTTATGATATAGTGAATGGATGATGCAGCCAGTAAGAAATCCTAAGTCCAGGCATTAACCCAGTGTCCAGAGGATGGCACATTAATTTAAACTTTCTTATAATAAACCAGCTGTTAGAAGCAAACAATGAGAGCTCTGAGCAACCATTTACTTTCAGTCACCCAGGGAATTTTACACTTGCTCGCTCCACTGATGGGCTGTGAGAATCTTTAGAGCTGCTGAGCACAACTGGCTGAGCAAGTCCCTAGTTAAGACTCCTGCTGTCTCCATGTAGCTCTGTGTATACTGAAAGATAACCAGTGTCCAGCCCTAGCTGTGCTTTTGGAGAGTAGGTGACTGGAGAGAGTGAGACTGTCCTCAGGTTAGCCAAGCACTGATGGCCTGTCTTGCACTAGGCTCTCAGTGTTCCAGACAGACATGCACAACCCTGTGAAGAAGGTAAACGAACTCAAGCCATAAACTCTTCTGTTTACATAAAACTTATTGGAGGACAATACCACTGGTGTAGTAACACCACTTGGACCTTGGAAGATAGATCAAACTGGATAAGAAAAATACCACAGTTCTGTGAAACAGGAAAAAGATAATCAGATTATATGAACAGTACTTGAGCTTTTATGTTCTCTCTCTCTCTCTCTAAAGATCAAATTATATTGATAGCTTGCTTGTGATGTGATATAAAAATGCTGACATCTACACAACTATACAATACTTAGAGCCTGCTTGCAGTGGGAATGTGGTGGGCATAGACCTAGCGTGTAGTACAGTAAATTACCAAAGAACAACTATTTGACTGGGTGGGTCACTCTTGCCACACACTAAGTATGAGTTTATTCACCTCCAAGGAGTTGTACACTATGCTGTACATGAGAGTTCCGGTGCAGGTTACAAACATCCATCCAAACAATAAAGGTAAAGCTACACGGTGTTAATAATTCTGCTTGCTCTGCCTCACTGCTCAGGATCCAAATCAGTTTAGAACAAGTTTTGAGCAAATGTGCCATCATCTGTACCTGTCTGTGCAGAGGAGTTTTTAATGCGCATTGTGAATTTGCACCCATGTTTCTGCTCACTTATTCTGACATAAATCCTTATTTTCATTCCTGCCTTTTTTGTTATAAAATATAAATAAATTTGATAGTGTATTAGAGAATGAAGAATTTCATTAAGAAGTCTTCCAAATACTGAGTCAGGACAATGTTTACTCCAAGAATAAAGGAATGGAGGCCCTCTGACTTTACTGAAGTTACAGTCACTTGCACAATTGCTAAGGTTAGTCATTCAAGTCCCTATCTCTTGAGCTGGTTTCAGCTAAAACCAGTATCCATCTAATGACCTTACACTTCGCATTTACAATATTTGTGATTTTTCTGCCTCTTCAGAGCTGTGAGCATGTGATATTGCTTTTGCATACCTCCACAGCAGTGCTTCATCCTTGGTGGGCTGGTCATTGAACTAAATGGTGCAGAGAACTCCAGAATTATCCAGTTTAAAAAAGAATCAATTAAAGCAAAATTATCTATGTCTAGGTATACATGTATTTTAAATACATTACGTGTATTTAATCCATTCCAACTACTACAATGCAGAGCCTGCACACTGCTGCATACACCCTTGGTTATGTTATACTTTTGCTTAACAGAAGTCAGTTCAAACCCAACTGAATTAACAGCTATAACTGAGGTCAGTGGAAAAATAAAAGATATTTCCCTGGCACAAGGTGAGAATCAGAACAGCGAAATGCAAAAGAGTAAAAAGCTTCAGGTGTAAAAACTGAAAACAGCTTTCAGAAAGTGGCCATTATCTTCAGTGTACTTGGCACCATCTATTATTTTCAATAGAGAAAGATGCAGCTGTTCTTTATGTAGGTCAAAAGAAAATATCATTATTCTATAGGAGACTCTCTGCCATCTGGTGGCCAACTGTCAGGGCCCGTATGCCAGGAAGCATGTCCTACACAGAGCCCCCACCTCTCCCATGTAAACCCCTGACTTCAGTTAGAGCATGCCTGCGTTTGCAGCCTGCCCCGTGCCACAGCTGAATCTCCAAGATGAACTGCCCATCCCTTCATTCTCTAACTGTAAAAAATAAAAAAAAATAAATAAAAAAATCCCCCAAGCTGGTTATAATCATCTCAATAAGAGTCATGTTAAATGTAGCATTTATCTTTACATAATATATAAAAATATATCAGTATTTATACAAGCAATTATCTTAATATGTTTCATTTTGGGACATAGTTCTAAATGAAAAGTATTTCCTAAGCATTGCTTTATGGCATCACTGACATATTGTACAGTATTCACCTTTGCTTAAACACAAATACATTTTGTGATCTTGGCAATCAGCAAGACACAGGACTGCTTCATACAGATTTAATTAAACATTATAGATCAGAGGCCAAATGCTGGCTCCCCTGAATTCAGTGGTAATCATCTACAGTTGAACTAACACTTTAACACAATTTATTGAATCTAAATTTATGTGCAAAGGCTATTTGCAGCAGACTGGCATTTGTGAAACCCACTGAGTGGATTCAGCTGTCACAAAGAAACACAAATAAGGGTGTGCATGCTTAGATGGAGCAGCACTGTTTGCAGACAGAATGCAAGGAAATGGCATAACCTTATTTTATGAGGTCTAAGGTGTACTGGCTTTTTACTCAGACAAATTCAGTGTGGGAAAAGAAACCAGAAGAACCCCAAAACATACATACACAGTTGTGCTTACCAAACTTCGAAACCTCAGTCACTGATTTTTGATGACAAACATCAACACATAGTAAATCTCATATTTGAATATATATTGTCAGGACTGTGGGCAGGAATCAAACTACTAGTTACAATGAGAAGTTATGCAGAAAAGCTCAACACTGTATTTGAATTTATCAGGATGAAGTGAGTTGCAACTGTGTGGTGTTGCAAACAGCATGAATAAAAGTTAGCGTGTCAAAGAAGTAAAACTCTAGTGGAAGCTTATACCCAAGGGAAAAGTTCATCTAAAGCGAGCAGTTAATTCCCTCTTTCTCCCAAGTCAACTACCTCTGATATGCAAAACAGCTGAGTCTTCAAATGCTGGTAGGAACAGAGGGAACTTTCAGGAACCAAATCAAAGGCCTTGGATATCTTTACCTTCAGAATTTACTTGACACAAAGTCATAAATATAACACTTTTGCATTCTTTTTGTCATGTTGGAGTCACCCTGCCCTTGAATGTCTCCCAGCATGCTTTAAAGTTTATTAACCTTTCAGATGTGTTGTATAAAGCCAACTGAGATACACTCAAAGACAAAATGGAGATAAGGAAAGTAATTCCATTAGTGAATGAACTAGGCTGAGTAACTATCTTTGAAGTGCTTTTAGAACTGGAATGCAATTGAACAAGGAGTACAGATGCAAAATAAAAGTAGGAACTCTCCAGTGAAAAGAAAGTTACACTTAATGATTCTTTCAGAATGAAACTTGATCAGGAAAGCTTGTAAATTCTTAAAACAGCTGTATCTGGCAATTATTCAGCAACCTTCCATAGTAAATGCCTAATGATTATTAATTCCTTTGGTATTCAGAGTAATCATTCATAATGAATTCAGAATGAACTCATTTGGTGTTAATGTAATGTGTAATTCCATGGGAGTCCTATTATAATGTTGCCTTATTAAGTACCCATTTAGAATAGTACTAGGTGTTACTATTCTAAACCCATAAGCAGTAGAAAGTAATTACTAACAAGATGCAGCTGAATTATTGAAAAGCTAATGCTTGTACAGAGTCCAAATATTTAACAGAAATGCACCAGCCAGCTCTACAGGACTTCTACAGGTGACACAGTACACTGGCCTTGCCCCAGACATGACATTCTGATGGGTAGGTTCTGACTAACAAAAACAGGAAAGAAAGGATCCTACCAGAAGCTTGGAGGTAGAAACATTTGCAGGGGAGGAAGGCACAGATCTTCCAAAAATCCAGTATTTTTGGGACTCCCTAAAAGGAAACTTGATTATTTCCTGCCAAAACACTCCTATCAAGAAAACCTTTAGTCTGTTTGAATCTCCAGAAAGGTAGTTTCCAAAGAGCAGGATAATGAAGTGATTCATTTCAAGCTGTACAAGCTGGAATAGCTTCTGTAAGAAGCGTTTGGTTCTGCTGCCTCTGACTGGTGTTCCACATCTCCAAGTGCTACATCAGTGGAACTGCTGAGATCTGGCTTGGGCAAGTAAATCCACAGAAAACTAAACCTAAGGGGAAAAAAAAAAAAAAAAAAAAAAAGTGCTTAGTTTTCAGGTGGTTTTATCAGTTTTCAGCTGATTTGGTTCTCTGAACTGTCTCAATTGCATGGTCAGGCCCTGCCAGTACAACAGGAGGTACAAGAGAGGAGAGGAAGATGAATGGCATCATCATCATCAACAACATGTAGCCCTTCCATTGGCCTAGTGGTGACTGCAAACCTGAGAGAGATTAGAGCAGCCTAAGGATATGACAGTGCTGCTTAAATTGTTCAAGTGATTCCTAGCTGTCCTTGAGCCACCTCCTACTTCGTGCTGGCACAACCATTTACGCAGTAGTGTAGCAACCAGACCAAGGGCCTGATTTGAATTAAAAATTCCAAAGATAAAATAAAAAGGTATTTTTCAGCTGGATCAGTGCTCTGATCCGGTTCTTCACATGATCACACAAACAGCTGTACTGGCATAATGCAAGTATTGGCATGGAGAAAGGAACAAGCAGCTGGTGGAATATCCATCCGCACAAGGTGCCCATGCCACTGAAAAATGCTCACTGTAATCATGGTCTGAGTTATACTTTATGATCTACATTAAAAGAATAAAGAAGTCCAAACTGATAATTGTAAACAAAGCTCTGGAGAGGAAAAGCAGAAATACACTTATGCTAATTGAGCTAGTGATGTGTGCCTAGTTCAGGTTCACTGAACAAATTTTCTGCAAGCTGAAGGCTCAGTACAAATTCTCTGAACTCGTTATTTCCTGCTGTCTCTTCAGACTCCAACACCCAAGTAAATCAAATCAGCACTCCTGGACTAAGAAGCACCAAAACAAAGAACTGGAAGGAACATCTCTGTTATCATCTTCTAGAATTTATAGCAGTCTACACAATTTCTTGGTTTTGTTACCATAGCAGGCAGTTTACTCCCTGGTATGTAAAAATCTTCTTTTAATTTCTAGTTTAAATTAATGCATGGTTATTCTAAGCCTGATTGTATTTGTGCCAGCATTGCCCATTCTTTTAAGTAGAACTTCCTTCTCTGAGTTTACCCCAAAGTCCGTTAGAGAGCAGTTACATCCTCTTTTTTTGCTAGAGTAAATAAATTGGCCTAAACTATGCCAAACTCCGTTAGACACTTCTGAAATAACAGACTTTTTCTTCCTCTTATCATCCAAGTATTCCTCTTCACTTACTCAAATTTCAGATTACTTTTTGGAACAGAGGTGGCTGGGACTTATAACATTTTCCAGCTCAACAACAAGTTTCATTGGTATACTCCCCACCTTTTAACAGACATACTAAAATGTTTTGGTTTTACGGTAAGATTGATACCAGCAGCTTCTTGTGAATCTAATTGTTCTTTTCTTTCTTCAGGATTCTTTCCTTTAATTAGTGATCTTATACTAAATGTTACCAATTGCATCCAATTCAATGGTAATGGGGACTGATAGCAGAAATAGGAAGCTGTCTTGATTTTAAAGTTTTAGTAATGACTACAACAGAAGACTTGAAGATTTTTGTTGTGCCAGTTTTGACTCATGTAATCTGAAAATGCACGGTAAAACTAATTTTGGCTACTGTCAATTTGGCTCACACAAGACTGTTAAGATTTCTCTGAAATACCATCTTTGGATTAAGAGCCACTATGGAACATTTTGAACCTCAATGGTTTTAGTCTAATACGGACAATTTTTAAAAAGTTGCTAAAATGAAAGATATAATTCAACCTTATCTGCAGAGTGTTCTTGTAAAAGCAGACTGAGTTAAACATACTACCTCTGTATTTCTTTGTTCCATATATTTATACTAGAAGTCCCTAACAGAAAGTAACTGTAGTTCTTAATAAAGTTAGTAACTGACAACCCTAAAGATAAGAATCAATAGTCATCTCCCCTTTATCTACATAGTTCATGTGATATGTTGTAAAGTTTTTATTTACTTGATAGTATCTACATGATTGTACTTGCTGACACATCAGGACAACATAGCTCCAAATGGGAGCTTATCTTCATGGTAACCTAGTCTAATTTGGAGACTTCTGACACATGGCTGTGGTCTTCTAAGCAATCCTCAGTCATCACCAAAAGGGGGGAAAAGCTATGTACCAATATAAAATGAATGTGCACTGTGCCTGCATTTAAAATTAGTGGGAACTGATAGCAGGGAGGGTAAACGAGTGCAATAGGATGTCACCACCACGCACCAGCACCACCACCAAGGGAAAAAAAAAAAAAAAAAAAAAAAAAAAAAAGTCAAATTCTTTCTTAGCCACAATGTATTTGGAAGGTATCACGCTCTGGAAGCCTCCTCTCTACAGCTATAGCTACCTACAAAATTTGTAGGGTAATTTATTCAAATTAGGCTTAGAAGGCAGCAGGATGAACATGGGATGAAGGCAAGACGCAGTGTTTCAGGAACTTATCCTGCTTCTACAGCGTAAACTGGAGTTGTACATGGACTCTGGTGGCAGCAGACCGCTCATGATAGCTGGACAGCTTGCTGAAACCAGTCCTAGAGCTTGCATTTTCATATGCACAGAACCGACTTGCATATTTTACAGTTATTCCTACTTCTCACATACCCCTTCTGCAGCACCCTACAATTGCATTCTAGCAGGCAGCATTCACTCCACTGTAATAATCACAGAATGTTTTGCTCCACCTAAGAAACTAAGCAACTGATGGTTTAGTGTATGTGATGTTGATTTAGGCTTTCTTGGAGAAACTCTGCACTGAGCTTGCCTTTAACTAAGTTTACCAAAGTCAATAAAGAACAATACGCAACACCAAGTTTTAACTTGTTTTTCTGTTAGAATTCTTCTAAGAGCTGCTCTGTTTCCTCCCAAACAAATCATGTTATAAATCAGTTTTTAAATATTATCTGATATACAGAAGAGAGAGGTTTTCAAAATCTACAGAGATATAATATAAGAGACACTGAAAATGGAAAGTTCTTTAAAAAAAGGAAATTATGAACAAATTAATTGCCTTTCTCAATTTTACTTACATTATTGGCTTATTAAGCATAGGCTGCTAGCATGTAGCCTATGGATAATAAGGAAGGAAATTATGGACTTTTAACAACAAACATCTACTTAATAAAAGACTACTATTTAGTCTTGCAAGGCAAAATATGTTGTTGTATTAATTGAGAATCTAACAGGAATTGAAGGTGTTCAGGATTTTGTAGAACTTTGTGTCATATTTATCTAATACAAAAGACTTCTTCACATTGGTAAGGAGTCGTTTAAAAAAAAAAAAAAGACCACATTTTGAAGCACAGGGACATATGATTTTTCCACTCGTCTCTGTTTCTGCCTTATAGTGTTTAAAGAAAAACTCATTAGTTTTAAGTACTGTTTCAAGGAAGAACAAAAACATTAAGAGTTTCTGTCTTTTCCTTGTTTTTCCTTTATTTTAAGGAATCAATGTGCTGAGAGTGACAGCAATCCAGAGACACCTGTAAGGGTCTCAAATAACCCCAGCACTAAGTCTAGTCTAATTTGCTCCCATATCCATGGCCAACCCAGTTTTATCAAATGTATAACTAAAGCTGCTTCCTTAGAAAATATTTCTAACTTGCAGTGTAGATGCTGAATTACATTATCTCTGTTCGACATGCAAGCTTATACGTAGCTTACACATAAAAAAGTTTATATTTTTGTGGGAATAATATTTTTACATACCATGCTGCTCTAGACTTTTTTTTAAATCACAATTAATATTGGGGAAAACCCACAAATATTTATTTTTTCTTTGCTTTAAAACAAACACATTTTTAAAACATCTGAAATGCATTAATGGATTTGAAAACAAACATTATATACAAGTGCCTTTTAATAACTGTACCTTGGTAGCACTCCTATACCTTTCACCTTGTCCCTCTAGTTTGGGATACTCGGAGCATTTTCTTTAATATATTGCAGAATTTACTCCATCATACATATGATGAAAAATGCAGGCTAGTGATGGGAGCTGAGCAAGAGGTTAACTTTCAGCTTCAGTAAGACAATTCCCATTTAGAAATAGATATGTGTTTTGTATGTCTCAAAAGAAAAATTCCTAGGTCATTCCAATAAATTAAAATACATATTTTGATTTTGAAACAGACTGTTTTACTGAAAATGCCAACACAACATTTTCTTATTTCCAACGTGGAAGACAGTAAAAAAATTTATATAGTTTTTTCTTCTTAAGATACTGCAATTTCACAACTTCCTTATTTTCATGCATTTTTACTTCTGTAATGTCAACATCTCTGTATCTGGATCATCAATGGTTACTGAAGCAAATACACAGAGCTGCAGAGCTAAAGAAAGGCCAAATTCCCCACTTGGGCTGCCAGGGGAACTCCTTCTACTGGAAGGGTTACTCAGAGTTCAGTATGCATGGAATAAACACAGCATACTTTATTATGCATCCTGCTTTCCAGACTGCTGCTCCCCAGCCCTCCATTAAAGAAATAGTACTGTATTTTAAATACAGGTTATGTAGTTTGCTCCAGGTCATATGAGATGTGGTTAATAGCTAGAAATCCTGATTCACTGCTGTCTATTAAATCAATAGTCACCCCTCCATCTTTTAGATACGATGGTTTGTCCCACACATTGCCCTGTACCTCCACCAATTTTTCTGAAGTGTATTAACCTCTATCTATTGCACTTGTAAAGCCTGCTGCTTTATTTGTGCACATAAACCCCATGCACAGTTAAATTCTGCTATTCCAAAGGATTCCTTCAGGTGCAGTTCCTGAATCTGTGTTAAAGGGAACATTAAATGTAGATACTACTTTTTTTTTTCTGAAGGCACATCTGGTTTGCAGTTGCCTTTTTCTTATATTTTAAAATCATGTTTACTAGTTCCCTCCCATCTCCCTCATTCTGTCAAGATTCTCCTCTATTCTCTTCTCCTGCAGCTCACCTGAAGGGAAGAGTTAGATGGAACAGACAGCTGTCTGGTGATGGTGATAAGCTATTTGCTACCCCAGTAAGCCAAGCAAACAAGGATTTTGTCTTAAAGAATCTCAAAGGCAGACATGGGAAACTAACATTTGAATGATTTTTTTTTTTACGGTAGTGCAGTGTTTATAATGTGCCACACTGAAAATACTGATGCAGGTTATTTGTGCAAGAACAGAAAGAGTTTGAAAATATGTGAAGCAGAGAAGGATGCATTGCTTTTCTTGAAATACAAGAAAAGCCAGTTTTCTTTGTGTATAAGTACTTTTTCGGGCTTCAGCTATGCTTTGATGTGTATGATTCACAGTAACATCTCACTGCATACTTTACAACAATCTGCAATTGTTTATATTTCCTTAGATACATTTAACAGGAGAAATATGTATACTTTTGTAGTAGAGAAGATATATACATCTCACATGCCATTTCTTCACCATCTCCAAAACAAGCAGATCTTTGCATCTGCTTGCTCTATTAACTGCTTTTATTACGTCTAGCCTGTAGTGTCCCTATTCAACAGTTTTATTTATTCTTGAGTTGGTCAGCAATAAATTTGCCATTATTAATCAAACAACAGTGATGTAAAACTGGGAATATGAGACTATGTTGTTAACGGCTGTGATTTTATCTTAAACCCTGGAATAAGCCATATTTCTCTTAAAGCTTCCTTCCAGAATCAGAAGGAAAATCTGGAAAACACTTCAAAATCTGAACTTCCACTTGGAAGTTTCTTTACTTCATAGTACTAAACAACAGCTGTTCCCCTCTGAAATGACAGGGAAGCAGCAGGGGAAAAAAAAAAAACTAAACAGTGACAATTTTTTTTTTTTTTAAACTTCATTTTTAACCTAAATTTGCATTTTTGAATGGCTCAGTTTTGGTAACATATACAGATCACTTATCATTCTCAGGATGTTTAGAAATTTGGATGTTTAGTTCAGTGACTGGACAGCATGCCAACTTCCCAATACTCTGGTTCCTCAGACAGAAAATGCTTTGACAAAATTTGCACAAAGTTTAAAAAACAGTTGCATCCACCATTAATGCAGGATTCTAGTGCCCAGGATTATCCTTGTGACTCCCCTGGTAAGGATGCTGAGGTAGTTCTAAAACCAGTCTGAATTTCTGTAAATGTTTCTCCAAAGTAGGCATGGTGTTTGAGAGCAGACTGAAAATCGGGTAGAGCCATCAATGTCGTAAGCCATACTGCCATCTAGTGATAAAGCTTTAATTCTGCTTCTTAGCTGAATAAACGTTCAAGGGTGCTACAGATGGACTTCTGTGCCAAAATCTGTGCCTTAATAAGGCTAGTCGCAGCTTGTGTCCTAAAAGACAGGAGATTTAAAGAAACCAAAATACTTAAGCTCTTCCTGCATGATACTGGAATTTTTGTTGTATTTACAAAATTCGAGATATAGGCAGATTAAATACATTGATTGAAAATGCTACACTGCACTTGTTTAACAGCAAGTCTTCCACCCACCTTCAAAGCTCTTTTTCTGGCTAGCAGCACCTGATAAGATTCTGTAAACAAGCCACAATGATCTTTGCTTGAGTTTACTCTCTGTTAACACAAGGGGCTCTGTTTGGCTTCAGGTTGCTAAGGTCTGCCTTGCAACACAATGTTGCCTTGGTTCAAGGTGGGCTGCCTTTTGCTTTCATTGTCCTTGTTTTTTCATTTTGCTTCTTGGTAGAATGCAGAATTCTTCATGCAGAATAAGCCACGATAATGATTTCTGCACGCAAAGACAGGATGACAGCAAGATCAGGCTTTATCATAAAAATCTCTCTTAACTTGCTAATGCAGAGAAGTGTGATGAAGACATTCTGATATTGGTTTGAACTGCAAGGTCTGTCTCTGAGGATTAAAATATAAACTTCTTCAGCCCTTTGTGATTATTAATTACTAATTCTTTACAGTTCTAGAACACTTTTCTCTTGAAGCTGTCAATATCCTTTACAAATAATATGTTGCAAAGGCCAGAGGAATTGAGCAAGTATTCTTCTCAAGGTCAGAGAGTGATGTCTGTTGGGTCCACTACTGCTTAGCACATCAGAAAATTAGCTCTCACCTTCTCTTATGATTGTTGAGTTTCTGTTGTGATTATGGGAGTCTTCAAGGGTATGCTGGATATAAACCACTATCCTGCTGTATTCTGGAGCCTGTAAAACAGGCAGACTGAGACAATTGTTTGAAGAAAAGTAAGTATCATTTATCCTGCTCTATTCATCTCCTTTAGGCTCATGCAAGTCTGTGATGCTTTACATACTGATATTAACTACCTCATGATTTTCATTTTGGCATATGGGATAGGGGAGAAAAAAATGCTGAAACAGAGAAAAGAAGATGGGAAAGGAGGCTAACGTATGGAAAAATAGAGCTAATACAAAATGGGAGCACATCTCCCACTGAGTGATACTGGAATTGGCAATAAAACACTTCATAATTAACAGCAACTAAAGCTATACTTAGAGGATTAAATCTCTGGTTTTCTTACATTTTTATGCCTAGCTTTCCTCTTGCCACCTGTGGAAATGCTAGTGCTTAATGATATGATGTATGAGGATAGGCTGAAAGAACTGGGTCTCTTTCGCTTGAAGAAATTAAGACAAAGCAGGGAGACCTTATTGCATTCTATAACTACTTCACTGGAAGAAAGAGAGAAAAAGGAGTCAGACACTTCTCAGAGGCATGGTGATAAGAGGAGGAAGAACAGGCACAGCTGAGAATATGAGAAATTCTATTACCGCCTTTTTTTTTTTTTTTTTTTTTTTTTTTTTTTTTTTTTTAAACCATGAGTCTGGTGAAATACTGGAACAGGTAGCCCAGAGAGGACGTGGAATCTCCATCCTTGGCACTGGTCAAGACTCAAGTGGAGATGGCCCTGACCATCTAAACTTTAAGGCATCATGCCTTTAACTAGACATGTTTTGAGTGGGGGGTCAGACTAGAGGACCTCTGGAGGTCCCTTCCAATATAAATTATGAGTCTACGACAATATAATCAACCATTTCCACCTTAGCTGCTGAGCCAAATAAAAAATGTCCTTTGTCCACAAATGAAACCCACAACATAGTAGGAAAATTCAATCCTGAAACAGATTCCGCTTCTTTGCCCCATCTCTCAAAAGCTATACTTGGCACAAACCTGGAAAAAAATTTTCAAATGTTTTAAACCACTTATAAAGTTAATTCCTTTACTAAGGATTCAAAATAGTGTCAATCACCTTGATTTTTTTTTTGTTTACTACTGTGCAAATGAACTTTGACACAGTTAGCTTACCAAAACTCTTAGCTTACTAGAAAATGTAGTAATTAAATAATGGCTTTATAACAGTAATTTGGTAAGATAAAATCAACATAATCTTTTGAAAACATTGCAGGAAATTAAAAAAATAAAATACTGGAAATCTTTAAAGAGTATCAAAAAGACCACTCTCATTCAAAATAAAAAAAATGTTTTTCTGCAGAGGAACATCATCCTCTGAGAGCATGTTTGTCTCAAAAGTCCTAATCTTTGTTAAAAGGTGATTCACTATAAAAATACACCTCCACTGCTGCACAATGCCTTAAAGTCATTGCTATCTCCAGGGACTAGCATCAAAAAAAAATTTAAATTTTGCTAATCACACATGCATGGACTGTGATACAAATTCTGGGTGCATAATACAGATTTTAAAGTCAAGGGGAATCTATTGGTTTCCACTTTTGTTTTCAAAAACATCAACCTGCATTTCTATACAGCTTTTCTACAAGTGATTTGTACTCTTAGGCCCAGTTTATACCTTGGGTTTGTGGCTTTTGTTTTGGTTTTTTTTTTTAATCTGCACTGTTGCCACACAGCATTACTATTTGTAACCCAAGTGTCACTAAGAGCTCTTTCGCCAGAGGCATTTAGACCTTCTGTGCCCTAACTCTTCACAGCTGCATCACAGCCTCCAGCTTCCTCTCCTAGAAGAAATGCTTATTAGATTATTGTTACATGCTGCTATTCTCGTGCTTGCACAAAGGTTGACCACAAGGCTAGATCTGCTTTCCCCCCTGCTTCAGGCTCCTCAAAGCTGGAAAGTAGTTTGCTCAAAAAAGACGTATGGACTATGTAGGTTCCTGCATAAAGGAGCAATTCTTGCAGAGAAGCACAGAATCACTAGGGTGGCTATTGGCCACTGAGTGATGTTCTTAAGGGTGGAAGCAGCAGGAGAGGTTTTTGTCTAGACGCTGTGATTAGGGACTGAAGCAAAGCAGAAACGTATACCAGTATGGGGAGCTGTAGTGAGACATTTCACATCTCTTCTTTATTCCTGAGGAAGGATGATCAAGCTAGAATTGATTTATATCAGGTCATCACAGAACACAAAGTCAGAAAGAGAAATGGCTAGAACTAGCTTCATAGCATCTTGCTGCTATGCACTGGATAAGCTTACAAGCAGAAGACAGGCAAGCTGAGAACACAACCACTGCAGGTCCCCTTGTGCTCAGTTGCTGGTAACTGGAATCACAACTAACTGAAATAGCAGTGAACAGTGAAATCCTTTCACTACTAATTTTCAGTCTTCTGGTTGAGAAAGAATCCTTCTCCTAAAACAGTGGTATTTTTTTGAAAGATTTGTTTTTGTCTGGTCAGTGCCTTCTCTTTCAATTCATTGTGACCTACATACAGACATGATCCAAATAAAAAATTAAAGAGAGCTTTATGTGACATTGCTTGGCTGAGCCAGCTCTGGAGTTGCTGTGGCCTCTCTGTTATTTTTTCACACAGGATCAGATATGAGTTTATGTAATTTTAGCTTGTTTGGTTTTTTTCTTCACTATCATGACAAGTGTTCAAATATCTCTCAACAAAAAAATAAAAATCTAGAGTATACCCAGTAAAGGTGGCACTGATGGACACACCCTTGCTAGTGTTATCCTAATATTAAAAAAAAAAAAAAAAAAAAAAAAAAAGCCTAGAGTTATGTATCTGTCTGAATAAAACACAGGACTGAGGCACACAATGAAGTTACTGTGAGTTAACACATTACAACTGAGCCACAGTAACTGATACACAGGTTCCCTTAGCTCCTTGCCAACATGCAGTACAACATGTTAGCTTAAATCATTTTCACCAAGACACTTTGATGAGGTTTGGATGGCACAAGAAATTACTCTAGGGATATGGAATCCAACCCCTGCTATAACTTACATTTAAATCAAGATTGGTAGGATCATTACTACCTGATGACTGTTCATTAAGCCTGGGTGAGATAAATTTGGTAGTCAGTTCAACTCCCAGTGGCTGGAGACTTGCTGCAAACTGATTTCATAGCACAAAGGTCTATTCCATTTGGAATAACTCAGGCTATGAACTGATCTCTGTCTGGATCACCGGCTGGAAGCAGAGTTATACTGCTGTTCCAGAACATGCAATTCACTACCACAGCTGGCACCATTTTGACAAACAAAAAAATAACCAAGAACTGAACTGCCCTGAAGGATCCTCTGCTTTGTGATTTCTCCCTGCAGGTCAGGGCTGTATCTTACCAGTACAGCAAGGGGCACTGTCAGGGCTCATGATATACCTGCACTCTGGGTATAAACAAAGAAGTGCAGATCCCACTGCTGTCAGTCTGGCACCTTTCACTCGCCCTACATTACTCAGCAGTTAGCAGAGAGAAACAACAGGCATTTCAGCATAGTGAAGGAGAAGCAGCTGGCTAGAGGATGAAGGAATAGAAAGAAGCAATTATACTATTATGGCTATCAAACAAGGCCACATCACTCTTACGTGTGCTTGGGGGTGCAAGGCCAGCTCATATCCACCTTTGCTGCTGATTGTTTTTTTTGACAGAAATTGCTCCCTAAACAGTCATGTTCAGTGATTATTTGTCTCCTTCCTTCTTCCTCTGATTACAGCCAGACTGGGATATCCCTGATCCGCATAGAAATGAATATTTTAAAAGTCAATGCTGTCCTCAAAGGGCCTTGTGCACCATTAGGTCTCCAGATTTACTGCACTAGCAAAGAACGGTGTAGTAATGAGGTAGAAGCAATAGGCTACAAATAAGGAGAAAAGAGCTAAAAGAAAAGGATTTTGTCTTGGTACATACCTGACTGTAATTAAAATTATCATTAAGGTCCTGTCTTTATATAAAGGCATTTTCACCAAATTTTGTAACCACACTCATAGAGCCAAATCTATATTATAACAACTCTTCTTGATTCTGGACTCAACACATGCACTGTATTTTGCCTATGATCATGAACAGCTGGGAAGCACTACTATCAAAAAATAAAGCAAATTTAAACATGACTTTTGATGTGTTATTGTGTTATATCACTTCTCCTGTTTTCTAGGTCTCTGCATGAGAAGTTTTACCACAGCTAACAGCAGTTTGTGCAAAATAGTAACTATTCCCTGTGGTGTATGACAGTAGCGCAGATTTTCCCAGAACTATTGAGAAAGCACAGTTATTAATTGTAACATGTGTACCCAGGCTGATACAGTTGGCAACAAAAATGCTAATGAATTCAAGGAATTGTGTTCTTACTGTGTAAGATGTGTCACAGCCTCATCACCTGCCTTCAGAGTGTTCAGTCCACTGCCTATTTCCATGTTAATTATTCTAGTCTCCCCTCAAAGAATGTTCCAAGTCCAAGCCACAGCTTAAACCTATTCTCTTCTGGGTGTATTGCTTTACATTAACCCAAAAACAATCACATAACATAAGTATTAGTCCATTTTTACACCCCATTCATAGGTCTCGTACCTCTCTTCTGGCCATTCACCAGCTCTGCTAACAGAAGAGCCCTGAAATCCAGTTATATTCAACCTTGACTCACTGGGTGGACCTTCTCTCCCATTGAACCATATAAAGCTTTGTGGTTGCTTTATGCCTATAACGACTGTGTCTACTTGCTTAGCTCTCTGAATTGACTCATTTTTTCCATTATTTGGGAATGATTCAAGAGCTTATTTTGGCTTGACCAGATCTGACTCACCCTGAGTGACTTCAGAAATTGGAATTGAATAGAGATTGGTGTAGAAAAAGCAAAACTATAGCCCAATTGTAACTACAGTCTCTACTGATGTGACAAATAATTCCTGGCCTCCAATCTGAATGCAGAAGCAGATTTATCTGGTCTATCACTGGTCCAAGCTTGCAACAAGCAGCCAATTTTGTTTTATTCTGAGGGAGAAAACATAATGAGTATCATGAATCCCTTTTATATTAAGTTTATGCCATAGAGGAAAAAAACCCCTTACAATTACAAAAATTTCAATGTACCACAGATAGAAATCCATTCTTACATATATATGAACTCATGATGAAAAATCAGAGGAATAGTATCAAATTTCCCCAATTACAATGTATTAAAATAGACATCAGTGTTTTTAACTATAAAATACTACTTTGTTTTAACAGAGTGGCTTACACAAGCATTTAAAACTTTCATATTTCATAGATGAGAGTTGCAAAGTCTGTTCTATGCCTGCAAGTACAAGGTAGGCCAGGTTATGAAATATGCATAAAGGGACACTGCCAGGTGAAAAACACTGGGCAAAATTCCAAGAGCTTTACTGCGTACTTGTTCAGTTCTTTGCTGGGCAAACTCCTGTGGAAATCGATGGGAATTTTGCCTGAGCAGAGAACAAGGAATGTAATACTAAAAACAAGCAAGCAAAATATGTATTACAAAAAAGTAGGATTATTAAAAATACAAAAAAATGCTACAATATTGAAGTCTAATGTACTACTCATGATTATGCAGTTAGTGAGATTTATGCACTCTCTAGGCTTAGACTGTAAAAATAAGTGTTTAGTTTTTTTCACATTAGTTCCATTCTGTTCAACATTTGATAAGATGCTACTATTGTGTGTGAGCTATCAATGTTTCTTTATTAAAAGAATCAAAACAAAATTTCTACTGAAAAAGAAGTAATGGATTGGATTTAGGTTTGGAAAAACAGTATGCAAATCCTAAAGGAGCAGAATTTGACCTGTCTACAATTTGACTGCAGCACCTCATCAGCTAAGGATGTCAATGCAAATGATTGCTGTGTTGAGTCATTTCAAGGACTTTTTGCACGAGGGCAACCCTTTGGGAAAAAAGAAGTCACTCAGAGTAACCCTGAAGTTTAGGTAGGTAGGTAATTTTACTTCTGGAGCCATCAGTAGTTTAGACATCTAACCTAAAAAAACTATAACTATCTGTCTTTTTTCAAGAGATCCTCAGTGAAAGTAATTTGATAGCACAAGGCAACTGAATAATTGTATCAATCATGTTAGAACAAAAATGTATCAAATCAGAAGTTGCTCCTAAATGCACCTTCCTCAAAGGTATGGAGGATGTTTTGTGATGATTGATTATATTCCAATTATTGAATTTTAAACAATACCGGTTTTTATACCTTTCTTCACCTCAGAGAGGATAAGACATTTTCTCCTTCCTTCTTCTGTTCTTTCCCCTGTACTCCTAAGCTATGTGGCTGCTTTAGCTTTTATGCAGAATCCTAACTGCAACTTCTCCATTATCATTAAGAGATAGCATGATTTAATTCTTTTAATTCTTTTGGGACACAGACACTTACACTGCATTGTATGATTCACCATACCCTATTTACTACAGAAATGTGTCACTTGACAGGGTACATCATGAAATTGAAGTTGCATTTCAGAACACTTTTGTCATTCGAATGGATGCCAAAGCAGACCAAAGTGATCACCCTCAGACATATACTAGATTGAAGTACAAGAACTGGTGATGGAACATTCAGTAAACACAACATCTAACCGACACAGTAATCAATGACAAGGGGGTGAAAGTAATATTAAATGCCAGTGGTCCTCCAACATTATCTAGACTGCAGACCTCAAAACCACCAAGAATGAACCTTGTATGAAGGATAGATTGGTTGGAAGCAGTGTTGCAGTTTTAAATTATTCTCAATCTTTCCCCCGTAATAAGTAGAATGACATGGTACAGTTAATTTGTTTTTTTAACAGTTTTCCCTCTCTTTTTATTCCATTACATTGGCTGAGCCTACGTAGAAGAATCCTATAATCTTGCAAAAAAGCAGTCATTAATATGTCCTTCCTTTTCAGAATAAAGTGTCTCTACTGTGGTTTAATTTCTATATTTTTCAAACTAGTATAAACTACACTGGGGGAAAAAAGCATTTTAAAATCAGTTCTCAATGTTTTTGCAGCCTAACTATGCCTACTAGAAGCATGAAGAAAAACAACCACACTTCTAACCAATCATTCCAATGAATAGAAATAAATTTAGGCTGGCAAAGGTATCTTTGCCTGGTAAACTATGTACTATTCAGCATGGTGGTTTTAGCTGTAGTGGGAAAGGAACTCCATCTGTTAAAAAAACCTGTGCTATACAGCTACATCAGCATATCCTTGGTACTGCAGACTTGGCCCTTATTCTATGATAAGCCTCCACATGGGGAATTAGATTAGTACAGCTATAGAGAAATGCAGCATAGTTACACCAACGTATTTCCTCACAAGGATGGTGAAGCAGTTGTTGAAGGCTTGCATTTTTCTTTTTATTATTTGCTGGGGGATGAGAGGGGAAAGTTTCAGATGGACAACTCTAGAAATAAGAGAATTTGTGTTATGAAAGATACTAATACTGCATCATCCTTCATATGTAATTCAAGATCAGACATTACTGTTATTACCCCAGTGAAATAACATAGTGCGTTTAAACATTCTGCACTATTTTCATGCATTCTACTACAATTTAAGAATTTGCAGTACCTACTGAGCACCACTATTCAAGTTTCTTTCCCTAAGGCGGGCATATTACTTTACTTCACAACTTATTCTCTAGTATTTAAATTTGTCAGTAACAAAACAAACAAAAAAGTGTGGTGGCTTTGAGCATTTGCCTAGAAAATACAATGTTATATGCTTTAATTACAGCATTGAAACTCCTGGCCTACAGATCCTGCAAGATACTTTGTAGAAAATACTATACAGCCTCAGTGGATTCCACGCTAAGAGTTGATGTTAACCAGTCTTTATACAGGACTTTGCTATGTGACAAAATCTCTAACATTCCTGATAATCTCAACAACATAAAAATTGGGTTTTTGCAGCTTTAGAAGTCACTTGACCAACAGAAGAATTGCAAAAATCTGAACAACCCTATTCCAGCTTTCTGGCAGAGGCACATTCACAAAGTCCTGAACTCTGCCTTGCTGTCAGACACCATGGGCTGTGCACAGCTCTGGAGAACTGCGTGACGTGGGTAAAAACATTCCGTGAGGCAACACAGCCTTCCTGCTTAGGTCCTTGTAATGACTACCCCTATAATGCAACAGTTCAAATTTCATTGAAATGCTCTGAAACCCTGCTCATTGTCTCAAAATCGCCTATCAAAACCCTTTACAGACTCCTGCTAACAAAACAACCCTCTCTGAATATAAACAAGAATCTAGTTCTGCATATTATGCTTTGGCAAAACTTCCATTGACTTCAACTCTCAGGTAGAACACAGACAATAATCATGACAAACAACAAATGCAGGAGCTCACAGGCAAGATCCAGTCACCCTTGTCTTATGGAATGCAGTTAAAAGGAACAAACAATGTTTTGCAAATTATCAAGATTAGTTCTAATTACATTCACCTTCTGCCTTTAGAGTTGCTAATAGATAGATATGCAGAAGTCATGGCTAAACACAGACTGAATGACACAATGACAGAGATGTTATTATACCTTGGCATCTAATTTTATGGACTTGTCTGTGACAGGACCAAGGAAAAGGATTTCTTAGAGTTTCCATTTTGACTCTGTCACTCTAACTCTACATTCCCAAAAATTTTGGACAAGCAACATTTACTATCTTGCAAATTTTTCTGCTGATCACCATGTGTCCTTATCATTGACAGGATAATCAAGTCTCTTATGTTAATCATCTCTCACATCCTTTTGTGGACCAGCTGCCAATCGCTTACCCTGACATAGCAAACCACAGTGGTTTACTGATTACAGTATCAGAACCACAGCCTATTTTGTTTTGGAGATGATGGAATGTTTTTTCTATGTCTCTGAGGCTTGAGTTAAAGGGAGTCTCTGAATGAGGGCAACACAATTTCCCAACTATTGACAATCCAGCACACCCTTGAAAGATAACAGAGCAAACTCTTAGCTTGAAGGATTCTTTCTCTTGATCTGCAAACCAATTGCAAATAGTGTTTTCTCAGAATTAGAAGTTACAAGATAGCCTGGTAAGAGCAATTAAAAAGTGACCTGACTTTATCAAAGGAAGTGAATTGCCAAGGACCATGCTGGGTATTGCTGATGAGCTCTGACAGGAAGACAGGCTGAGCTTGAATACTCCATAAATTGATCCTACCTGGAATTAGATTATGTAACAGTAAGAAAACATGTGTATCAGCTATGCACAAAATACAGGTGATACACTTCTCATTTTGAAATACACATAGCACAACAGGTTCTACAACTTAAAGCCCACAAGAAAACAGAACATGAGACACTGACAAAAATAAAGATCTGTAAGAGAACACAGTGTGATATACTGAAAAGAGCAAAATAGTTTAAGATCTAGAAAGAATTAGAGTGATCAGAAGCACAGATATCTTAGTAATCAGGACCTAATGTTCACGTTGTCATTTAACTGTGTTAACAATTGAACTCTGTAGTCTTGTGGCCAGACTGTCTTTTAAGTGCTCTTATTTCAGGGAGCACTGAAAATCACTGCATGCCAAGCATATTTTGCTGTCAATGTGCAGGGGAATATTTGTGTCCTGAAAGCAGTACAGCATTTTCTCCCTTGCATACTTAATGCTCATTGGGTTTTAGCAAAGAAAGGTCTCTACAACTTTAGTCTAACCAAGCCTAGTTAGACAGTGGCACAAATACAAAATTGCTGACAGAATTAATGCATGTGACAACACAATGTTATCGCATAGCTATCCTTTATTAGGTGAAGGAAGGTATTTTCCACCTGAAACTCCAAACACCACACATTTCTTGAACCAAATAAAAAGCTTTTCAGCACATGGCAGAGAAATGAAGAGATTTTGCAAGATTAACTTCACTGTTAAAGATGAGGTGGGATGACAGCACTCGGCTCCAGCTGCTGAATGCTATATGCATACCCCTAGGCTACTGACAAGATGGCAACTACATCCTCAGCTAGTCCTCATTTCGGGGGAGGAGGTGAAAGGGGGAGAAGGACCTTAATTTGAATAGCTAAAAATTTGTACTGTGTTCCAAAGAAAGAAGGGACACAAGTACACAACTCTTCCCTTCCACCCCTCTCCCCAAAAGGCTGACTGAGAGCAATGTCTGTAGTTTATTTCCTTATATATTTCCATTCAATACCTATGATATTTTAAAATTAATAATAAATTTGTCATTTTTATTAAACACTAGGGACCATTCATTATTTTTATAAAGAATGCAAAAATATACAGAGTAGACAGGGACACATGCAGTCTGAGGTACATTTTCAAGATCAGAAAAGCTGAAAATACTTGTCTGTGATGATAGCATTTCTTGAGTTGGTAAACCATGCACGTCAGATGAGGCCTGAGGAAGTAAGGGGGTGGATAAAAGGGAACTCTGCGGAAAGACAGAAAGAAAAGAGAAACAAATAGACAAAGAGGGAATGAGAACCAATCCTCTAGCAAAGTGTTACAAAAAAAAAAAAAAAAAATCCAGGAAAAAAGTGTCTGGCATTCAAAAATTTCTAACTGCAAGTTTTTATTCTAATTTTAGTCAGAGAACAGAGCATCTGATAAAGAGATGAAATGTGCACATCAGGCACAGAGACATTAGCATACACAAATGGGCCACGACCTCTCCAACTGTTGTTGGTGCTTTTGTGTGTGTGTGTTTGCAGACACCATGAGGGACAAATTCATCCTCAGTATAATTGGATTAAAAAGTCAGTGGAATTATATCAGAAATAAATATTACCCTGAATATCTTTATATTGATGTGATTAGATGGTATGGGAAGATTCCAGCTCTGAGTGTCTTCCCCCCACCCCTTCCCCCAAGAACTGCAGACCTCAGTACCAGCTGGAGGGTTTTTTTGTTGGTGGGGTTTTTTTGGTTTGTTTGGGGTTTTTTGTTGTTTTTTGTTTGTTTGTTTGTTTTTAACTGAGCTTAACTGGATGGCATAGCTAAGCAGTATGCTACAGCTTTCAATACTTTTGTTTGGCCTTTTTAAGCGAGGGGAAAAGGCTTGAAAAACTTAGATACATTGTGATTTAGCCACACCCCTCCCCTTTGAACTGTTTCAAAACTGTATCACAAGTGAGGCAGAAAGAACCAAGTTAGTGTGGAATCCTAGGCTCCACGGTGTCTCCATTTTATGACTTTCGAAACATCAAACAGATAGTAGATAGCAAACTCAAAGGAAGATCCAATTACAAAACATACCAGTTATGAATGGCACATGGACAATAAGTCAAGGTGTGAGACAAAAGTTACTCATTCTTATTCAGGTAAACTGTGAAGTCAAAGTGACTTCAAGAGGGACAGCCAATTATAAGTACACTTTTGAAATCTACCTAGAAAATCCCAACACAAATTTGTTCTATTTTGTTGACCTTACTGCAGTGCTTCACTTTGATTTATAGCCAATCCATATATAATTGTTGCATGTAGGGCAATGTCTAGCTGGAAAACACATTTGCCTTCACCAGCCATTTCACTGAAATACATCCAATTGGTCATGTAAACCAATTAGCAAGAAAGCTGAATGTGTCAATAACTTAATTTAAGGAGAGAAATTAATTTGTAATTTATGGAATAACTAGATGCATCTGAAAGATTAATTATCTGGTTATTGTGTCTTTGTCAAGGATAACATTTAGCACTTACATGGCACTTGTCATCCTCAAGTTGTTTTTAAACATTTGCTATAATTAAACCACATTACACTTCCATGAACGAAAAGTTATTGTCCATATTTCACAGCCAGCAAAGCTGAGGCTACAAGTAAGCGACAAAGTGAAGGACACAATGTCAGAGATGTGTTGGCAGCTGCTTGCTTCAGCTCGGGAAGTACAATGGTTCCAAATGATTACTAGTCAATTCTATTTCCGCTATTGTCCCATCTTCTTAAGCTCTGTCAGGACAAAAAAACTAAATGAGAATAGACTATGTAGGATTCCCATCTCTACAAGTAATTAGGGTCAGTATTTTACCATTCCTTTTATTCCTATTTGACATGAAATTTATCTCCACAGACCACAGGTAAGGAAAAGCCACACCTCGATAGCTCTAAGTTCTCTTGATCTTGGGGTCAACAGAGCTTGTCTACAGATGTAGAACAACCTCAGAAACACTACCATGTTTCCACAACCAAAGAACAAAAGAGTTGCTTTGACATATTAAAGGTGAAAGAGACTTTTGTAATTTGCTCGGAAGACTTCTATAAGAAATTCTAAATTAATTACCAAGCTAACTTGCCTATACTTGAGTTTGGGCCTCCCAATTTATCCTAGCTCCAGTGATAATGTCACCAATACATTACAGGCATGTCAGCAGCATATGCGCTTCAACCCACAACCTACGCCAAACCAACTAATTATTGAACAATATAGCCATTAATCTGAGATTGGTATTTTTGCATGGAAGCAGGCAGGCATCAGGATAGGAACAACACTGCAGTTATAATATGGCCTGGAGGATAAAATGCAACACACTTATATGTGATACAAACAGTCTTCCTGGTACTGGAGGGAAAGCTGCATAGTTATTTGTATTACAGTGGCAAGTAAAGGTTACAACCAGGGTTGGGCCCAATTGTTTTATGCTCCATACAAACACATAGAGAGACCCCCATGCACCTTGCAATCTGCATTTTGGAAAGTACTTTAAATCAGAAGGAAAATTTTAAAATAAAACAAACAAAAACCTTGGGCAATATACCGCCCAAATAAACACTTCCATCTCTGTACTCCTGTTTGGTAGGTTGTGTCAAATCAGAGTGAGATGCATTTATGAAGCAGCCCTTGAGCTCAAGGGATAGGTGCCATACATTACTAGGGAAGAGAGCACCACTGTTGCCTGCTTGTTGTACACCTGCATAGAAAACAAGAGCCAATAAAGCTCATGTAATTCATACTCAAGTACATAGAAAATACTGCAGAAAAGACAAGACTCAGGAGCAATTTTACAGATTAAACAAAGACTGGTGCATAAGTTTCTTCTCATTCAAACAGTGGTAATATTAACTAGCTACCTAGCTAGCATGTTCCTAGAAATAGGGGGACAAGGAAACAGAAAAAAACGAACAAACAAAACTGGGAAATACTCAGGAGCCCCAACAGGCTCTTTTACTTCAAATACCAGTCCTGCCTTAGGCATTTTTTTGTCCTTTCAACTTTTGAAACGCTACACACATAAGTTATCTCTTATAAAGATGCTGCAGTAACCAGGAGATTTCTTGGCTTGAATCAAGCAAGAAATAATTTCGAGAACAGGATTTGGGAGGTCATACTGTTGGGAAAAACTTTACAGTACAAAAACTCGGATATCTGTTTATACCGAACTCATTGCTGTGGTAAGTCAACTCATAGCAACAGGTATCTGATCCTAAAGAGCACACATGTAGCTATAATTTTATCTTTTGTGCATTTAACATTTGATAAAATGTTCTAATTTCACAGTCTTGCAAAGTAAATCATCTGTACATCCACAAAATATGTTCCTTTACAGCTCTAGTATGTTCCATTCCTGCCAGAGGATTTCTTGATCTGTGGGCCTGTCCATATGTTGAGATGGATGCAGCTGCATGTTTGTCCTGCATCCTGAACTGGGCAATGGTTAGGCATAAACCAATGTCAATCCACAACCTTTTAGTCATGCTAATATACAGCTGCCTTTGCAGGAAAAGAGCTGTCCCCCTGCAAGGCCCTTAATTAACATAGCTTCATAGGCTAAGCTAACGTGACACCATCTGAGCATGTCTATATAGACGTGCTCTGTCAACAGTCAACTACTGACTGGCTCTGTGTCCTGAAGAAGAGATGCAGTTATCTGAAAGGAAATAGATAGTGAACTTCAACTCACTTTCTGTAATCATGCAATGTTCATGATCTTGGTGTATGATAAACAGTTCTAGGCTGAATCAGATCCATCATGAGACGCATACTCCCATGTAAAATTTTCCTGCACTGATGTTACTGCAGCTACCCACTGATCAGTTTGCTTTGATCTTAGCTCTTAACTGGAGACTAGTGGACAAGTTGGTGTGGCAGACTGAATCAAGTATTAATTTAAGACAATCATCCTACTCTTCCCTCCTCCTTTCTCTCTCTTTTAAAGACTGTAGATTATGTAAGTCAGTGTTCTGTAAAGCACTTTAAGAGCCAGTGATTGTAACAAGCAATTTAAACGCCAGCTCAACACAATATTTGAAGGAGGAAAGATAATTACCGATAGCGCTAAAAGTTGAAAAGAATTGTATAAAAGGGACAGTGTGAATAAACAGCTCAAGAATTAAGCAAAAGAACTAAATATACTTGAGAGACCTTGGTCAAATTATTTTCATTTACATAAAGATTATCTTGTTCAATGATTTTCCTCTATATTATACATAGATGGCTAAGAGAAATATTTGTGACAAAAGGAACAAGACAGAACAAAAGCCTAGATGAAATAAGAGCTATTAATGATGAAGAGGTACAACTGCAGAAATAAGAGGATTCCATTTTAATTGGCAGAAACAAACCGGGTCTTTGATGCTGAGTGGACATGAACTGAAGTCATCAATTTAAGAGAGCTACTCTTACTTAGGCCTGCTGAGCAGCTGACTCCAGCAGTTACAGGGACACGGTGGTGTTTACACCACTGTCAATGATTTGCCATGTGACTGTGTAGGAAAAACAGTTCTAAATTTTCAAAATTACCATTTGCTTTGGACATTGAGGATTTTCACCAACTGATTTAGTGTCTGTTTTCAAAGGCCCTAAATGCCTATAAAGATATTCTAGCAAACAGGTTTAATTCCTACCCTGAAGGAAGATGTTCATCCATCAACCCTTTGTAAATATTTTGTATTTTGATGTTAGTGCTTTAACAGAGGGACATCAAAATGTTTCTTATCTGCTGTGAACCCAATGCATTAACATTTATGAAATGGAAATAATTACGTAATGTATTCATTTGCTTTTTCATATAACAAAAAAACCCAACACTCATCTTTAAAGGAAAGTGTATCCTGTTCCACTTGGCAAACAAGCACATTGCATATAATTTAAAGGCTAATGTTCATGTATTTTACACTAACTACATAATATAATACATAGCAATGCATGTATTCAACACCAAAAATAATTTTGGGGAAAGGTTTAGGAATGGCATGGAAAATCCTGAGAAACTTTTCAACAGTACTTTCACTTGGTACAGTTTGGTCCTTTCCAAAAAAAACCACTTAAAAACATTTATGATCAAACACAAACAACTTCCAGCAGCTTAACAGATTGCAACGAGTCAGCTGAACCACTGCATGAGACATTGGATCTCAGTCCTTCTCTGTCATAAAATGAATAATAATAGTTTACACAGCAGTAAAATACACCCCCTTGTGAGGACTTGTAAAAGGACTTTCTCTTGTAGAAGAGAAACAATGTTTAAAGCAATGGTATTCTACCTCACACTTGGAGTGAATTCATATAGGCTGCTACAATAACTTGGGTTACGCTGCGCAGTGTGTTAACGCAGTGTTACTTAATTATATGCCCATATAATTTACAAGTTAGTTTACAAGTCCCAGATGAATTAGGTAGTATATGGGCTTAGTGAAAAAAAAGTAATGGAAATCAAAAGGGGCAAGTAAAACTCTCAATCATCTTTTCAACTTGCTTATCAAGGTGGTTTTCTTCCCACCTTAGTTCAGCTGTAAGACAAAAGAAAACTTCTTCAATACTCAGTCTTACATCAGCCAAGAAAGAAAAACAGTGACAGTTATGTCCTTCTGAAAACGTTTTCTTTCCACTTCCATATGAGTAATTTCCCTCCCCTTCCTGACATGTATGCAACAGTAATTGACTGATTGCCTATTTTCTCACAAAATCAAACATAATTCAGTTTGTAAGTAACAGTTCTGGTTACCCTATCCAAATAGGATACCTTTTGTCCCTATCTTTGCCCTTTTATTATTTCATTAAACACAAATTTGAACATGGACGTACTCCACTTCAGGTTTCAAAAGGACAGTGAACATCCTAGATATTTCTTTACCTGTAGCAGCATAGACTTCTTCAGCAACAATGAAAAGAATTATTTAATATCTAATTGACACTCTGCAAACAACTAATATTAAACAAAAATACTCAGTGAAGAATCTTAAACAGATATGTTAGATATTTTAAAACAAGACTAATATAATAATGTGCAGAATCCCCTGTTAAATGATAAGATTTAGTACTTAAAATTGGAAGTCTAATGTTTCAGCCAAATACCAACTATTATTTGATTATTGCTTTTTCCAGGTACCCTGACATTGAGCACAATTTCTTTTCCCAAAACACAGGTGACCATCAGTAAACAGTAAATATGGTTTTCAGAGGTGCTGCCCAAATACTTCCAGCCCCCATTTTCTGGTGCAAAGAAATACATTTGCTATGCTCATCCCATAAGAAAGTCAAGCTGGATGTGATCTGATAGACACAACCAAACCTAGAAACAGTTAAAAAACTACTGACAAGCTAAAAGGAATTGGAAAGATTTAGTTTACTTGGAAATTTTCAGGAAATTCGTATACTACATTTTCTTGCTGATCCCTTTATATAAGACTTAAAATACTCATCTTTCATAGTTCTAACATTTTTAATTCATATTAAACATATTCCTGCCACACATCTCACTAGTACTTACTGCCTTGTTTACTTGCCACAACCATTCCAAGGAGCTTTCTCACAAACAGCATTCTTAAATAAAGGAGACTGAACAGAAATTAAAGGATGAAGATGATGTATTCATAGATAAAATAATTGTATTTGTACCTTAATTTAAAAACAACAAAAAAAAAAACCACCAAAAAGGCAGTAGTTGCCTGAGTAAGAACATAAGAGCCAGGCAATGCCAAAAGTAAGTTTGCACACACATCTTTTGTCTCTTAATATGTATTTGTTTAGATAGCATTTAAGTACCTGGTTGCATTTTTCAGTACAGCATCACTCATTTTTCATACTGTTAGCCATACAAATTTCTCCATTTCCGAGGAGATATTCTGAAACTCACTTACATACAAAATATTCATAAGATATATTGTATTACTTTAAATATAATTTGTGATCATTTAATCACACAGAAATTTTGTTTTGCTAGCTGGAATGATTGAGACAGAGCAATGGAGTGTTTGGCTTTTGATAAATTAACCATTCTTTCATTTCCATTTATTCCCTTAATACTTTTCAGACAGAAATCTAGAAATCTCTCCCATAGGTGTTCCAAAGTAATGAGAGAACTAGAGCTTAGAAGGTAAATTCTTACACAGTCTTGGTTACAAATAGCCCCTTTCATCCTAAAGAGTACGTAAATGTCCATGCGTAACACAGAGTTCACTAAATTAGACATTCTTGACTGGAACTGAGAGGCTAAGGAAGGAGGACATAGATCCTAAGAAAGTGGTTTATATTGCTCGAGGTATAAAGCAACATCAAGTCTTGCAGAACCTGCCATTTTTACATATGAATCTCTAGGTGATTCAGAAGTATCCTAGTGATTCTAAAAAAAGTCATTATCGTGGCTTGATGCAGTACCTATCACAAGATAAGAGAGGACATGATAGCAGGGACTTAAAGCCAAAAAGAAGCTTCTAAACCTTCATCTCAGATAGAAAAGTCACTAAAACAAAACCCTGTTCCAGAGCAGAACTTAACACATTTCAATCCCAACTTAATACCTAAGGCTAGAATTCAGTTTAACTAGGGAGGAAAAAACCTAAACAACCAAACAAAACAACCAAACAAAACAAAAACAACCTCCCCCCCCAAACAAACAAACAAACAAACCACACCACCACAGAAAAGAAAATATCCAAGTCATCAAGACTAATACCCTAACTGTTAGCAAAAGTACCAAGGGAGCTTCAGTTGCCTGTTTTACATTTCAAGTCAAAAACAGTACCTCCAGGAACACTCCAAGGGCTATCCCAGTCCCTCCCTATTCTGGAACACCTTCCTTGAAGGAATGATTTTCTTCATTTTTGGACAATTACTTTAAAAATACAGAGAGACAAAAGTGACTTTAGTCCTAGAGCAGATCTTCAGGTTCAAAGAGAGCCATTCAAAGGATGAAACCTCAAACCAAGGCTACGTAACTTACCGGTATTAGCAATAACTGGCCCTTACAACAAATCCTGGAACTGTTTCTTCTGCTATGCAAAGTAAAAGAAGTAACTCAGTAATTGGAACTGGCACAACTGCAAGGCTCTTCACACTGACAGGTGTGGCACCAATAAGCTTACAAGGGCATTTCTACTGGTGCTAGGGCAGCTTGAAGAGATTATGCCACAGGAGCAAGGGTATCTGTGAAGGACAGCCACAGTTAAAAACTGCACTATGAAAATTACAAGTTGCATGGCAAGGCCTCACTTTGGAAAGCCTTATTCAATCAGAATAGAGTATCCATAACGGGAGTTGTTCTACAACTGTTCCTGTGAGCAAACTTTTCTACATGAGCCATTACTCAGCATAGGATGCTGATTTAGCACTGAGTCAGGGAAAGACTGTTACTGACTCAATTAGTAAATCACTTGAGTATTCTGTAGGGATCTTCTACTCAAATTCAGGTAAGGCCCAGTCCTGCTTGCCATGTCAGGATCATATTTCAATCAGTAACTGACACATACTGTACACATACTGCAAAACATATACATAAGGAATGAAAAAAAACTTACACTCAGAAAGTTTTCTCTTCAATCTACAATTGAAGGGGTAAAGATTTACTGGTAGAATGTCAAAGGAGGTGGTATCATCACAGATCATTAATGAGGAAAGAAGCTAGAATCTAACAACCATAGGTGAGATCTTTAAAAGACTGACAGTGTAAATTCTTAAATTAACATGGGAGACAAAACTAAACAACCTCTCTGCTAAATTAAGCTTTCAGCAACACTACGGATTCTGCAAGCCATGACTGTGTTTTAGAGCGGTAAGTTATACCTAAAGGAATCTGAAGAACTGCAGCAGAATTTCACAACTAAATGTCTACATAAGGCACACTAAATGTCTGGCAAGACACAGTTGCTTTTCCATCCCCTATTAAACCTAGGGAGCTTGATTAGAAATATTTAGACACTTTGAGAACAAGCATGACTTTCCTATAAATTCATCATCTTGAAACTGAAATATAAGTTTTTACTTGCAAAAATCCATGATTATGAACGGACATGTGATCAAGGTGCAAAAGCAGCATCCAGATATGGTAGAAAGGAGCATATACAATTATTCATGACAAGTCAGAAAAATTAAAATGCATACATTACAGTTAAGTCACAAAATTAGAACCGACCATATCCAAACATGCAAAGACTTGCATTCCCACAGGAAAGAACAACACTGTATAGACTACTTTGAAGCAAATGGTTTCCTTTACATTAGATTTTTTTTTTTTTTTTTAGACAAACTTGTATTTATGTTAAAACACTGTGAGACTCTGGCTAAAAGATCACTTACAACTTGACTAATACTATATCCTGTTTTGTTCACCACAAATCATAGACAGGGAGATCTTTAAACAGGCAGAAAGAAAGAAAAAAAATTAACATCTGAAGGAAACCAGTTTTCAGTTTCCCTAGATCTTAAGTTCAGTAACACAGTCCCCAAGCCTGTTGCTCTTGGCACTAACAGAGTCATCCAAAGAGAATACACTAGCTACAGTTCTGCTCTTTGCAAAACATGGAAAATCCAAAACACATTCTTTTAGAACAGGACAATTAAGCTTTTCTAAAACCATCAAGGAAAATTAATCAGAAATTATTGAGGAAGAACACTTCTATAAGTAATACTCAAGTCTGTTTAAAGAATGTGTATGAGTAATTTGATTCCTGAATAGAGTCAGAAATTGTATTATGTTTCACATAAGCCCTGAAAACATAAATATTGTTTTAGCTACAAAATTATTCATAGAGCCTAAGGCCTTTATGCTTTCAAAAATACTTAGCCTTAGCACTCACAATTAAGACAAAATGAAGCTAGATGCCTCAACAGACTGGTCACTTACTGCCCAAACAGACACTTGTTAACATCTGTAGAACCTTCCCTACCTGTTGATAATATGGCAGTACAGGTGATAATCACAATTTCATGTTTAAAATGTGAAACTAGAGCACCTGTATAGTCAAAAGGACAGATGGTCTTCTGACATCACTTCAGAGCTAGCTTAGCATCCCTTTACTGAGCCACTGTCCTAAGAGTGATTCCTTTCTTTACTAACACAGCTCCTAAACTGGCCGTTTAATCGAGGCACTTAAATTAGGTCTTGTAAATACCTTCCTCTGTACCTAAACCACCTAAATGAACTTTCTTAATCATTTAGGCCCACATTAACCAATCAGCATCTCCCAGACTGAATCCACCTGGTCTATCAGAGCAGGGGATTGGAAGAAGTTCTTCCCTACCTGCCATGCTTGATGAAGAGGTGGTCAGATGGGTTGCCAGCCCATCATGAGATTTGTAGCTCCAGGAAGAAGGAACTGGAGTATTCCATACCTGACTCAGACACAAGGCAGCTCATGTGCTGACAGAATGGTGATCTAGCCCAACAGCCTCTTGTATCTACATTGATACATCTATGGCCCTCAGCACTAAGAAGGCTGAATTGTTCTGACAATACTTTTGAAAAGGATACCCTGCAAACTGTGCTTTTTGGTGTCTTCGTCAAATTTAGACTAATTTTGATTTACTGAGTCTCCAAGATGCAATAAAATTGATTGATCTAACTGGGCACTACAAAACTATATCATATAAATGAATGAATTCATTTCACACCTACAACTTTTAATACTGATAATAAGTAACTGTGGAAGGGAACTAGCATTATGTGTGTGGGAAAAGGACTTACCTACAAAGAATTAGTTATAATCAGTAAGTTAATAATTTAATAACAATGATCACAGTTTGAGAAACACTACGGACCTAGCTTTTAGTGCATGATGCATTTATTTTTTCTATTTATACTAAAATAATGAAAGATCTTTTTATTAAAAGACAGTTATAATGTATGCATGCAAAACTAGAGATAAGGTTTTAGATGCCAAAATATGAAACAATAATAGTATTAGCAATTTTGCATCTTCAAAGTTGTTTTATTTTATCTGAATGGAAAAAATATGTGGATACCACCAGTACCTAGATGCACAAATTTCAGAAAATAGCAGAAATCAGTTAAGATAAGACAGGAATCAATTTCTGACTCACATTTCTTTAAAATTATAAAATAAGTGAGACATGTCAGCAGTAAGCTAATGCCAGTGCTTCACCATAAGGACTCACTAATAGTTGCAGGGTTTTTTTAAGCAACCCCAACTATGGTAATTGATTTAAATCAGTTCTCCATATGGACATTAGGTAAAGCCCCAATCATTGACTTGATCTCTTGTTCACAAGAAATTTAGCATGTAATTAACTTTTCAAATTTCAGGGTAGACTTCTGGGGCATGTGTGCATATAGTGAGATTTTACAAATCCTTTAATGATCATTCATAAACCTAACAAAATAAGCTCTACATTCATATGGCTACAAAAATCAGTTACCAAACATTACAGGAATGACTGATTATTTTCTCCTCCCATACCAATTTTCTGTAATAAATCAATAATGAAGTTTCAAAACAGCTTAAATGTAATTAAAAATTGTTTTAAGAGCATTACTTTCCTAACTTGTTATAGAAGCAGTAAGCCTGCAGCATACAATCAAGACCCAATCTTTACTTTCTCTTTGCCTATATTCCTCTGCATTGCTTACATCCATTGGCTTTCATTGGTTACACTTTTTCAATAGGAAAGCCTTGAATATTTCACAACTATAGCAGATCATGCCTTGCACACACTGAATAATGTTAAAATGGATTTATCAACAGCATAAAACTGTGGTCCCTAAACCCTGACTTGTGGAGGTTTTTGCGAGACCCTCAGACCTTCCTCAGGGTCACAGGAAATTGTTGTCACTATAGCAGTCACAGGAAGCTATGGCCACTATGATTCACCATGATGCCAGGAGAGAAGTATGATGTTTCCTGTAGTACACTGTTTCTCAGTGGTGTTGCTGAAAAGCCAGCAAAGGCTAGAGCTATTGGATGTATATAAACCACTTTATTAAATCCCTTTAATGTGTGGACTCACTAAGTCTCAGCAAGGTTGTTAGAACTTCAAACTGTAAACCTCTAATCTAAAATTCTTACGCCCCAGTCTAGATATTAGGAAAATATCTATTATCCTACCAAGACAATATAAACAGTCACTATAAATCCACACACTCATTTAGAGCTTTCATAAGCCTACACTAAGACAGATCAGTTGCAGCACGAACAGGCATAGTGAATTTACACATATGCAGCTAGCTTGGATACCAGTAACACCACAAATTCCAGCTACTAGGCAATTACCAGGGTGCAGCCCATTCTAGAGACTGCTATCACAGTTTCACTGTTACTGGTAGCTAAATTAGCTTCAAGGAAGCTGAGTATTTGTAAATATGCTGCAATTATGCACTTCGGCTTCACCACAAGCCTGATTATACTCTTTATATGTATATTGTTCTATTACAACCTTGCATTTTCTGTTGGCTCTTTCACAGTAGTGCACTTTTACAGAACTTCATGCCCGGAGAATGATGTTACCACTATACATCATCTTAAACTATATACACCCTAACCCAATGTACTTATTAACTGAAACACACATACATGCTGTGACTGTTCACAGACTTCAAGATTTTTGTATTCATAGTTAGGTCAGTGCAATAATACATTTTGGTCATGACAGAACAAATCAGTATCACTAATACTGAGCAGCACAGGCCTTTAAACAGTCAAGTCTGCCAGACCCGATCCTTATCACATCCCAACTTACACACGCAGAAACAATTCTTTCACCCGTGTATACCCATGCATACAGATACAATTCTATCTACATCTTACAGGCATCATGCAACCACATCACATCTGTTCACTCACTGAACCCAAACTTACTACAACTTCTGCAGCTACCCAGCCTGCCAATATGCTGTTAACACATCTTCATAGAGCTTTGCATTTTTCTGCCTTCAAATTCATCATTTTATTCCCTCCAATTGTACTGGTTCCTCTCCTGAATTCTTAGTTTTTTCTTTCTACTTCTGTCCTTTCTGCCACTTGCTGAACGCACAGAGACTCGTTTTAATCTACAGAAAGTGTGTTAGTGCAATTTGTTTCATTAACTCCATTAATTTTATTTTGGCAGTTTCTAAAGGTTCCAGGATAGACACAAGGCCCCAACCCCCAACTATGCCAATCACTATGCAAACCAGCCACAAAAAGACAAACCCTATCCTAAAGAGATTACAGGCTAGATTTAAAATAAACAGAAATTAAATGGTGATCAAAGGAATTTGGGATGGAAAAAAAGAATAAAATATAGCAAGTACTTTTTTGTTAAACTTACAAGTTTCATCCTGCATCTACATGCCTATTGTTACTATACTTTCTTTTAAGGGTTACCTATGGTATCATATTTCTGTTGGCTGTTACAGTGGTATATAAATGTCCTTATTTACCTCTTTTAAAAAGCACATATAGCACTTTCAACATGCAAATGATACTGAGAAAGAGCTGTTTACATTCTATTTTAAGACCCCCTAGTAGTTTAAACTGCTTGGGTCAAGCACGTAATCTCCTCTGTTATTGCAATGAAACAATTCAGAGTGATAACAAGCCATGCACCCAGGTTTGTTTCCTATGCTTAGCATAAGGATTGCTAGGGATTCCAGTAGATGTAAAAGATGACAGCATTTTAATGGTAACTGTCTGCCCTAAGCAACACCTGCTGAAAAGCAAGGTGGATTTCACTAAGCATTAACCTCATTGAAGTTTTGCAAGAGGAAATCTTCCATTTTATGCCCATCCTCTACATAAGTCTGAACTTAACATAACAAAAAGCCTGCTGGGCTGAGCTATTGGATCTTAATGTCCCATCGGCTCAAGGGCTGAGAGTCTCTTTGTATTAGTTGGTAATTTCTTGTAGGCTTGGAATTTACTGCTATCCTTCTATGCCATGGCACAGCAGCACCAGGGAAATGAACTGTGGTTAACTGAACTGACCGGCTAGCACAATTAAAATCACCAGCCATACAAAGTATCTACACGAGCCATGCTGTTTTATAGTAAGGACCATGACAGTTCTGACCTCCCCTGGGTGAAAGCTGTCTGGCAACTTTGCTTTTTCAAACTTCTATCTTGAGTGCAAGTGTTTGTAAGCTTTTGCAATATAGTACTACATCTCCCGAGCAAAAAATAAATAAATAAAATCAATAAAAAAATAATAGAATATATGACAATACAACCTCTGTACCCTGCCAGCCCTTCTAGCTAATGTGATGCCTTTTCCCCACAATATTAGTCTTGGGACAAACAAACAGATTACTACTAGTGTAAGACACTAACAAGGAAAACAGCATTAAAACATGATGATAATACCTCCAACATGCAGAACAGTCCTGTGCATGTAGAGCATAGTTTGGTCTACTGTTGAAATACAGCTGGAGTACCTCCAAGCACAGTGAAATTCGTTGTGTAGGAGAGCAATGTAAAAACAGTTCTGGTGTTACATATGAGCTATCTTTGCTAATTTGTTTCTTTTATTTGTCCTAGAACTCATCTGAATAAGGTAAAAAGTTTCTGGGAATCAGATCTTCATTTTCTACATGTCATATGTTGTCATAATAGCACATAACAAAAATAATGAGAGGAAAGAACACCAGAGTCCTCCTTCCACTCCTACAACCATTTGTTTTATACTAGGCTTCTTCAAGATGAGAACTCTTTACAAACCATTTGCAACTTCTGTGAACCTTCCAAGTCACTATTGCATTCTCCTTGGTAGAACATACAGAAAAACCTGAAATACCAGATCTGAATTAAAACGGAAATCCTTGCACAGGGATAGCTTTGAAATGAAGGTAACTCAGTAGCAACACAAATCTTCTCATTATTCTCCAGAATTCTGGCAAAGAACATATTTAGCCTTAGGGGCACCTAGACAGTTGCCATCTTTCAAAGCATTATGGCCTTAGGATACGGAATACAGATCTTTCACAAATATGGTCAAACAAAATTGTTTCAAAATGATTTAGAAAGTAATATTAATGGCAGGTAGTTTTAGAAAAGCTTACCAAATCTGATTTCTTTTAAGCCACAGATCATACACTGAATCCATCTGCTGTTTCTCTGTAATACAGACTGACAAAGCTGCAAGCATGGCTGGAAAAAAAAAAAATTGTAATTCAGTATCTACTACTCCTTCCCCCAATAAGCACGTTCTATTCTATCCACCCACACTACCAAACCATTGATTTAACAGATACGGTGGTAAAACATACAAAAATTTATGACACAGTTTTATCTTTAGCAAGCAGCTTTACCTTTAGTAAATTCTTTTAACTGTATTCCAATGTATTTGTCTCCAGAAATGTCTAGCTGTTCTTCCTGATGTTCCCATATGTATGTTCCTTACACACTTTACACCACCAGTAATGCAAAAACGTTCACCATGCAAAAGTAAACCACTATCAGATACAAAAGTAAGAGTCTTTATGTCTGTTATGTAAGTGAAACCACTATGATCAGGACAACAGGGTAGGTTAATCATGCCTTTATCATTTACTAAAATCCTATAGCTAGCCGCTTGCAAGATCGTGTTTTACTTGCATACAGTTATACACTGCTTTTTTGCTGTTACAGAAGACTATTTATTCATGTCCTCATTTATTATTACTAAAAAAAAATTCTCTGCATAACTATAGTCCTTTAACCGCATATAACTCACTTTTCCTACAAGAGAAAAATGGTGAGTGTAGTACCAGGCCTTAAATCTGAAGAAGGATTTTTTCTCATACCTCTTGCAAAAATTTCATTAGTTCTTCGTGCCCATTGTTTGTAAGTTTTTCACCTGACAACCCAGGGTGTAGCTCTGTTTCTATTGCAAGCATATGGTTGGCAGCAACTTTGAAGTTTGCCAATAAGTCACTAACATGGAAGAAAGGGAATACTTTATTTTTAAAGAAAATCTTATAGACTTGACTTGTTAGTTTTCAGAAAATGTCATTTGTTGCTGAACAATGTATCTCTCATAATAGCACTAGGAAGAATAAACCCATTCGTGCTTTAAGATCACTTTTGTCTTTCTGCCTCCAGTTGCTCCTACTTTTCTTTCTCATCCATCCCTCCTTCTAACAAATCCCTCCTTTTTACAGAGGACTCGGTTTCCCAAAATGTAAAATCATGCATGTAACAGACGAAAAGCTTTCCTTTTTCCTTAATTTTTGTTTAGAAAACACATGACTGCCTACCTGGGGGTGGGGGGGTGGTGTGGTGGGGGTGGTTGTGGTGGGAAATACCTACATGGTAGCAACTATTGATTCCATAGGAAGAAAAATCACAGATTCAGAAAATCTTAAGGGAAAACGTTAACTCTTTTTCTCCCATCACTGCGCTTTTCACCTTTATCCAATGCACCTAATTCACGCTACTTAACCTTTTAAAGCGTTGATTTACTTCACAAAAGACCCCAGGCCCTCTACCTTCCTCTCGTTTTCCCTCTCCCCAGCGACCCGCCCGCCCCCCCCCCCCCCGTTCTCCGCTCACCCCCCCCCCCCCCCCCCCCCCAGCAAGGGCCCCGTTCGCCCCCACAGCACGGGGGCAGGTAGCGCCACAGACCGGTAGCACCCCCCACCTGCACACGCGCGGCGGCGAGCGCGGCGCCGTACAAGCCGGGAGGCGGACGGCCTCTCCCCCGCGGGGGCGCCGCTCCAGGGCCGCGATAACCCGCCCTGAGGGCCGCCCTCTTGCCCTTGCCATCTTCCCTCGCGCCCTCTCCCGATCGCCCGCAGCGCGCATGCCGGCCACCGCGCGGCTCCTGCCTCGCGCCCCCTCCCCCGACGGACGTTCGGCGCCGCCAATTACCAGCCTCCCGCGGGAGCAGCTCCTCCTTCCACCAATGAGATGGAGGAGCAGCCCTAGGGGCCCAACCCCTCTAATCTGTAACGGCCTGTAAAGCACTAAGCCACACCCTTTCTTCCTCTTTCTGACTCTTCATTGAATGAAGTCCCCGCTGGCCAACAAGAAGTTCCCGCTGGGCTTGACGGACTGCTCCGCTTTCCAGTAGAAGTAGAAAATCGCACCGCGCCCACCAATAGACTGCCGGACGCGCGCCTAGGGGGCGGGCTCTCCCTCCCAGGCGGGCGGGGAAGGCCGTGGTTATCGATCCCGCTGCTGGAGGGAGGCGGCGGTGAAGCAGCAGAGAAAATGGCGGCCATGGCTGCGGAGGCGGCAGCGACTGCAGCGGTGCCGGGCGATGGGGGGGCTGGCGAAGCTGAGCCCGAGATGGAGCCTATCCCGGGCAGCGAGGCCGGCGCGGACCCTCTCCCTGCCGTCACCGAGGCCGTGGAGTCGGTGGTGCCTGATGGGGAGGAGGCCGACGGGGGGAAGGTTGCTCCCGGCGAGGCCGAGGAGCCGCCGCCTGTGCAGCTCGCCCGGAGCCCGGCCGGGACTCGGGAGCCGGAAGCCGAGAGGACGGAGAAGCTGCCGCTCTCCAGCCCGGAGGAGGTGGGCTCGCCCCAGGCCGAGCAGCGGGGAGCGCCTAGCCCAGAGTCCGAGGAGGAGCCGCAGCCCTGCCTGCCGCCTGCTGGGCACCCTCAACTTCCCGAGGAGGAGCCGCAGCCCTGCCCGCCGGCTACTGGGGGCTCCGCGGAGCCGGAGCCCGAGCCCGGGGAGGAGCCGTCCCCGCCGGAGGAGGAGGAGCCGGATGCTGCTGATGCCGCCGCTGTCGAGCCCAAGTCCCCGGTGCCCGTGGCTGTGGCTGGAGGGGAGGCGGAGGCTCCGCTGCTGCCGGGCTCCGAGGTGCGGGTCACCCTGGATCACATCATCGAGGACGCCCTGGTGGTCTCGTTCCGGCTGGGAGAGAAGCTTTTTTCTGGGGTCCTCATGGACCTCTCTAAAAGGTGAGATCTCACGGGGGAGCCGTCCCGAGCCCCCCTCCCCGCCCCCCCCAACGCAGTGACAGGGGCAGCGAGCTCGCCC
Organism: Astur gentilis; assembly: GCF_929443795.1. Taxonomy (NCBI): domain Eukaryota; kingdom Metazoa; phylum Chordata; class Aves; order Accipitriformes; family Accipitridae; genus Astur; species Astur gentilis. The sequence continues at coordinate 10,052,820 of NC_064905.1, forward strand.
GGAGCCGCCTGCCCGCGCCACCCTGCGCCTCTCCTGCCCTCGGCGGAGCGGGGGGGGGGGGGAGAGGCGGCCCCAGCCCGACCCTGGTGGGCTCGCCCCGCAGCGGGGAACGGCCTGGGCAGGGGCCGAGGGGCGCGACGGCAGCAGCCTCTTCTCCCTTTCTCTCCCCTCTCCTTCGAACCGGGTGGCCGGAGCCGTGGGTCCGCCTGGGGGCAAGCGGCTCCTGTCCCCGCGTCCTCCCCGGGGAACGGAGGCAGCAGCTCACGGGCGTCCTCCTCCTCGACCCTTCTGGCAGGGGGTGGAGGGAGCGGGACGGCCAGGGCCCCCCTCTCCCGCCCGGGACCCAGCCCCGCGCTCCCCGCCCGCCCCCGGCCTCCCCCGCGGGGCGCGGGGTGTGAGCGGCAGCTGGCCGGCCCCCCGTTTTGTAGTGCTGTCCTTAACAAAAGTAGTCCCGAGTGGGAATGAGAAAATGGGGGAACCGGGAGAGGGGCGAGCACATGGGCACATTCTTTTGACTCGGTTGGGATTCACGTCGGGCCTCCAGCATCTGTATCTGTCGGGGAACAACGACCTGAGCTACAGATGTTGGCACTTATTCCAGTCTTTGTACGAAAGTACAGACCCAGGGATCTGTTTTTCCTCTTGGTTTGTGTCTTACATTGCTTAGGTAACCTTATTTTTCACTAGGTACTATTTTTCAGGATAATGGTTTTCAAGCCAGGCTATTACAGTCCTGAAGTACCGTTGTTGGTACTGGTCGCTCCTTGTATGCAATGAATGGGGTGAAGTTTGATGGTTCTTAAATGCCCTTTTTTGGGAGGGGACCACGACACTGTTACCTATCACAAAATAACTTAAAGCCTTATCAGCTTCTGAGGTTTGCTGTTTTCATTGGTTTTCTATAGTAAGGGGTTCTTGGGAGGCCAGAAGTCATCAGTGATACTGTATATCTTAAAAGCAATCTAACTGCTTTTTACAGGTAAAGATACCTCTTCATCTTAGTGCTTGTTTTCTAGACATAAGGACTGTGCAAGTACATGAGAGGAAAGTGAAATTTAACCCGGGTTGTTGTTGAAAATAATTGGCATGCAAAAAATGCAGCGCTTTTTTCCCCCCAAATTTTGGCTGCATGCGTTGTCATGTGTCTTTTATCACTCCCTTTTACATTACTAGTAGCTGTTTAATAACTTCCTGTAATATCAATATTGTCAATGCTTTCTAAAAGGAAAGGTATGAGGGAGCAGCACTTTTGTCCTGGGCCTAGCTTTTTGGTTCCTTTTTGAAACAAAAGGCCTTTTCTGAAACCTAAGTTCTGGATAATGTCATGGAAGTAAGTTTTAAATTTGTCAGTTGTTGTGGTTTGAAATGCTAAGTTATCAATTTGTCTTTTAAAGCCAAGTCCTAAAAAGTGATCTGTAAACTGTACTCACCTCTGGTGTGAAATATTAAATGTCTGAAAGAGGCCAGAAGTCCTTACTACTTTAGTAATGCTGATTAACATCAATTCTTTTGTAGGTCTGAAGTTATACCAGCAAAATTATATTGTTGCCCTGGTCAGCAGAGTAACAAAGCATGTGCTTCTGTACTTCTTAGGGTCTATATGTGTAAAGAAGGAAAAAACCAGCTACTCCCTTACTTCTGAAAGATTTCATCTTACTAAACACACATTGACCACAAACACCCCCTCATTTGCCTGAGGTTTTCTTGTGCATTGAAGACCCTTCTCTCATGCAGCAGATCTACTGCAGCCCTTTGCAGTAAAGGTCATCTGTAGAAGGCAAACTGTCTGTTTCTTTTGCATTTTGGCTTCAGTGGCAGCATGCATCTCTATTTCCCCTGTTTTTAGGCACAGGCCCTGGGGCAAGTCTTCACAGTAATAACTGGGGAGAAGTGATACATGAAGGCTTGTGTGTGCTGTTACTCCCAAATATTCTTATGCAGTGGAACCACTTATTCCTTTCTCTCCGTTCATATGTTCTTGGACTTCATTCAGAAGTGCTTGTTACATGGGAATCCAGAAGGTGAAATTTAAATTCTAAAAGCCAAGCTCTTTGGAGTGCTTGGACAAGAAGAACTGACTTTCTAGACATAAGGTCTATAGTATTTGGCTGGTGACAAGTTAATATTTGTAGATGAATAGGAGTCTGTGTTGAAATGTCTCAGAGCAGGAAATGCAGTGGTAAGCATGCTCCAGAAACAGTCCAAGAACTTCCTACCTGTAAGAAATTGAAGCATTATCAGAAAACAGGTGTTAAGTGAATGCCCAAGATGTAAATTTTTTCTAGACTCTATGACTTTGGTGGTAAGTGACTGAATGGTAGTACTGTTTAGGTATCAGCTTTTTTTCTATATATCTGCTTATTTTTGTTTTGTGTAGCAGCACATGGACTTGTAGAACATTAACATTTTTCATGAACTTCCTTCTGTATGTGTGGCACTGTGGCAGGCCCTGACATTCTTATAACAAGCTTTTCCACTGGACCAAAAAAAAAAAAAAGACTAAGGGTAGGGTTAAATAAAAACCACCTAAATTCCAGCATACATAACATGAAAACACTGGGATTTCTAGTATGGAAGATGGGTGGTTACTGAAAGCTGTCTCCACTAGCCCATTCAAGTGCATGGAAATAGTCTTATAAACTTTCCAAATGCAAAGGGGATCAATATCTTAAGACTGCCAGTTCTTATTTAATAAAAGTGAAATTTTATATTAGAATTTACTCATTCAATAGCTTCAAAAAGTGGCTGATGTGTTCACTGCATGTGCTAATACTCTTTTCAACGTATACTTGGAAGAAAATAATTCCTAGTCCTTCTTGGATCTTAATTTCTGCTTTCCCCTCCAGGGCAATGAAGGTGCTGCTTCTGTACGGTACTAAGAAGAGCAAGTTTTAATGACCTTTTAAAAAACCTGTCCACTGGACTCCTTTTAGCCTTCTCAAGTTGTGTTCTGAGTTACTTGATCTTCAAGGTGAAAGAAAAGCAAAAATGTCCCCATATGTTTCTTGTTTTAAAGGGTTTTTTTGGTTGGTTTTGTATATTTTCTTTTTTCCTAGTTCTGCTTCCATTGTTGAAATGGTGCACTGACTTTGGATTTTATTCTTGTGGACTTTGATATGAAGTCAGTGGTGTTTGTATTAAAAATCTGATTTCCTCTTCCTCTCCTACCCCTTGTAAGTAGGATGTCCATTTAGGAGTTTATAACACAAGAACACAAGCACCTCAGTGTTCAGTGGACTTTATTCCTACATTTATGTGAGGTAAGGAAGTATTTTGTCTGCCTGCACTAATGGCAGTTCTCGTGTACCTGTCAGCAGCTGCACAGGAAGTTTTGAAAATCAGCAGAAAATAGGAATCTACATCTACTGAGTCCCAAATCAATTTCTTATGCAGTAAGTCATCATTTAAAGAGGGACATATTCCCACTTTTGTTACTCTAAAGGGTCATCGCACAAATTAAACATGTGATCCTACTGTTAAACTTTATTACTACTGTTGCCATTACCTTTTAAGTGCCTTATTGCATGCTAGGATAAGGTTCTGATGTGAGTTCCTCAGTGTATACCTGATGGAGTTGTGCTGATAGGAGAGACGGGAAATCCAGCCAACCATCAGGCAGGCAGGAGAAGGCAATCCTGTCTTATTTTGTCAGAGTGGATAGTGGAATGCTTCATGCATGACTGTAGTTAATTTTCCATGCCATTATACAAATTGTCATTGAAAAATACTCATTGCGTGTGGGACTTAAATAGGGCTTGTAAGGTTGCCTGTGTCCATTTGACTAATACTGTGTTTGCTTAGGGTATATGAAATGTTAATGCCACCTGCTGGCTCAGAATTAGTGTAAATCTTGCTCTGCACCTGCAGGAAGTAGACAGTAAGGAAATACCTGGTGAGTGTAGCATTTTTAAATCTTAAAATGTAGGATTAAGAAGTCTTAGTTTTAGTTTGCTCCTCTGGAGAGAGGATAATTATTTCTGCAAATTTTTTTTTCCCTTCCCAAAGATTGAGGGAGGGAGGGGGATTAAGTTTATGTTCTGTTGTTTTGCCAACAGTCAGTACTTGGACTTTCTCTTATTGCTTTATCATTTGTCTAAAATTTTCCTTCTGATCATACAGATGTGATGGACACATGTCTTCCTATTGTCTTTTTCTCTAAGCTATTTCTCTTCTGACTTGTGTGTGATCATAGTAGTTCTTGAGGGGGAAAGGAAGAGCAAAAAGTTTTGTGACCAAAAGCTTTAGATTGCCAAAAGATGCCAGATGTATTGCTAGTAGACAGATGTTTTAAATTATATCTTAATTGGGGTTTGGTTGTGGAAGATAAGGAAAGATTTCCTCAGCAAGGTATGCGTGAACTATATGATGAAAATAAACTTTTATAGACAGCTTCAAATTCTTATAATCCTAGTAGCAGTTTTCAGTTACAGCTTGCTTTCTTGGCGACTCTTGAATCCTACGCTTTTCTCAATTTATTCATTGAACTTTCTACTGCAAAAGAAAAGGGATAAATAATGAACTGTTGCATCCATTCTCTAGTTCGTGTTGTCTTAATCTTCATAACATCTGTTAGATTTTTCAATCATTTACATTTAGCATTTCTTGAAACATGCTGTCTATGTATGCTCACATTTTGTTGGTATAAACTCTGCAGGGTGAATCTAGTGTGTTGTAACCATATATGCCAAGAAAGGTGGGAGGGGAAAAAAGGTACTCCCAAGCTGAGAAATTCAAGATCTGCTGACACAAGAAGGAAACAGCAGAAGTCTTACTTGAAAAAATGTGGCACGTTTCTGCCTGCTCTTAAGTTCTCTATTACTAATAACTTCATTTAATAAATAGGGACAACATTTGGCCTTCCTTGTCTGGGGAAGGTTTAAGTTCTATAGAAGTACTGATGTGCTGTGATATATGTTCTCAACAGTAAAGAAATGTCTGTTACTCAGGGTTGTGTGGGGGTTGTGTTTTGTTTCTCTTTTTTTTTAAATTTTTTTTAACTTACACTCAGTTTGCAAGGTGTTCCTACAATTCATCACCTGTTCTCTTCCATTTTTTCTCAGATGTGTAAAGAAGCTTGGTGAAATTCTAGCATTTAAGGAACAGCCATAACACTTTGATATTTGCTTTTATCCCCAGAACATTGGAAGCATGAGTGATGGGTGTGTGGTGAAGAGAGTTAATCACGTATACTTTGCTTGTGACTAACAGAGGTTATCTTGAATGGTATAGTGTCAAATTTAGCCTCACTTAGAGGACAGGGTTGGATCAGAAGACCTTCAACCTAAATTTTTCTACAATTTTGTAATGTTTCAGCTTCTATATGAAAATAGTTTCTTTTGTGTCTTTCTCTGCATCCAAAACTTTATTCAGTGTTATTTGTGGTCACTTATCAAATGCTTTTTGAAAGACTTACTTGTTTCCACTTGGAAAGTGAAAATGGCTAACAAAACTGGACGAGCTTTTAGGATTTTGCTAGTATAGGTATAAAGGCTGTTAAAGCTGCTGGTTGTACTGAAAACTCTTGCTAATCTGCTGCTGATTTTGAGCCAGTACAAGGAGTGTGACTTCTCCCTTTCTCAAACCAGTAAGCCCTAGTCTTGCTGGTAAATAGGGCATCTGTGGATTGTGCTTCAAACTTTCCTTTCCTAAACCAGCTGTAATCTACTACTGTTCTTTGTTGGACTGTGATGCAACAGATGAAAAGACAGATAAACTGTCCTTTCTTCTTATGGTATGCTTTTCTGTATTCCAACAGCATGGGTTGACGTTGCTTTCTAAGAGTAGCATGACTTGGCTTGAAGTGTTGAGAGACAAGGTGGAGGTGTAATTTTCAGTATGCTTTAAATAATTTTTTTTCTTTACACTGTTATGGGACTGATGAATCTTGTCCATCCTGACACTGAATTGGCTTAAACTTCATCCATTAATAATGGATTAATGGTATCATTCTCTTCCATTTGTCTTGGGTCTGACTGGTATGTGGATGATCTTGAAGTGTGTATTCAAGGTATTCTATCATAATCATAAAGTTTTGCAGTTGTGTAACACTTCCAAATATATCAGCAAAACATCTACTTTAAAATGCAACTGACACTTGAAACTAATAATGCTAACAGATGTAAAAATTAAAAGATAATTTCAGTTTAAACAGACCTTCAGCTTTATAAGCATTCCAGTAAAATTGTGGTAGTTAGCGGGAACCCTAACTTAAAGCATTGTATCTTTTAAAGTTTACTTTTATATTCTTGATAGAACTCCAAGTTACAGAAAACTGAAGGAAATTCTGTGAATTCACTTGTAAATCCTTTCCAATGGAAAGGTGAGGGGTACCTTCCCACTTCTGTGGGGGAAAAGCAGTGATTAGGGGACGCCCCTACATACTCTTCAGGCTTATCAACTTAGGGATTCTTCTGTCTCTACAGTGGATAGTTCTTCAAAGTCTGCATCAGCAGCCTGACTACATGGACTTCTGTGATTCAGTTTCCTGGAAGTTGAAGTCTTTCAAAGGGCTTCTAACTTCCTTCAGAGGTGTACTGTAAGCTAAGACAGCCTTTGGTATATTTGCATATTGTTTGGTAGCCATTAGTTGGTTTCCACTTGGGTAGTGATTGCAGTAGGAGACCTAGGTGACAGTGGTTAGGAATAATTAAAATCAGCTGCTGCCTTGGATACTTCTAACCAGCTTTTTTGAGATACTCTTTCAAATTCAATTCTATACATACTCTGCTCTAGTTTTTCCTCTGCCTTGAAAGTGTGCCAGAAATAAGAGCTTGGATTTCAGGCAAGTGTACCTGCTTGAAAAACACTAAGCTTAACATTGAGTAGTAAAAGTCTCCAAGTTTGTAAGCTTCCTACTAGTTTGCTTAGATGTGGATTGTCATACATTACTTAATTTGAACTATGATATATTTAACCGAATTTTTCTTGGTGCTGCAAGTTTGTGATGGTGTGGCAAGATCTATTCCTGATGATGTGTTCTTTCCAGAGAGTCACTTACACTGCAGTCCTTTACCGTGTTTTTGGAGCTCTAAGTGAAATACACATTTTCTAGTCTATTTAGCCCAGCCTGTGTTACCTTGCTCAGGAGGCGAGTAAACCACTGAGTTGATAATTTGGCTTCTGCATATGCTTTTTTCAGTAAGGTGCCTGCTGCTTAAAGCAATGTGTTCCATATCGTGCTTTATCACACCAAGTAAATCATATATTAAAAATAGGTTATTGCATAATCTGTGTTTTGAATACGGGTTATTTTGAGGGTTCTGAAATGCTTTGTGTTCAAATTGCTATGATCTAATTGTATATTACATTGAATATTATAATTTAAACCCTCAGTTTAGATACATGCATGAAATATATATATACTTAGCTCTACGTTATTTCAGCATATTATTATACTCCCAGCATTCAGAGTCTTTGAACTTTTATGCGTGCAATAAAAATTGCTTCAGTTGCTTGTCTTGGCTTTTGCAAAACACTAAGAACGATACTGAGTACAATAGCAATGCATAAAAAGGTAATCAGAGATTACTGTAGTCTGACTTAATGGTGAAGATGAGTTTTGATTGTACTCATTTACAACAGACTTGATCTAACATCACAACTCTGGAAGTTACTGTGCTTTGACTTTAATTCAGTGTGTTCGCAGACAAATGTGAAATACTTCTGAACCAGTTCAGTGGGTTCTCTCCTTTGGCTCTTGGCAGAACAAGGTGCTTTTTCATTTTTGTTTCTTTTAATAGAGAAGTAAAAGTTAGACATTGCAGGCTAAAGATGAGAGCTTAAGACTTTATGTAGTAACATAAAAACGCTTTGCCCCAGGATGTATTGTTTAGATGTTTATGTACATACAGTTATGAATTTAAATGGGGTTTGTTCCTTATGTCATGATTATTTTTTTAAAAATACTCTTTAACTGCACTGTGTTTTGCATACGAATTGAATAGTAATATATATTCATTGTAGTAATTCTGCTAGAGAATTTAGATTTGAAAAAAAAGTGGGTTTACTTTGCTTGAGGTACTTAAGTTTACATATCTGTAATACAAATCTATATGGCTTTAAGTGACAGGCTTCTAGGTTTGTTAGCCAAACTAGCTTTTACATAATGACAAAAGATGCCATGGCTACCTATTCATTAACTTGCAGTTGACAAACTGTGGAAATAAAACCTGACTGTTTTTGTCATAGTTCTGTGTGTACCCTAGTCAACTGAAAGCTCTTCTCAGTGTAAAGATCGCTGGACTGCTAGAATTGATCTCATCTATCCCATTAGTCTCTTGTTTAAATATAGTTCCTGATATTCCTGTTGCTATTTATGTCTTTAATGCATATGTATATTGAAGTGGTATGTATAGCAGAAATATGATGATAGCAGATCCTACTGATTGCTCTGTTACTTGTAAAACTTCTTGGAGATAAGTTTCTTAGGATGACTCTCAACCATATTCTCTTCTAGAAGTGCTTTTTCAAAGCAAAAAAGAGCCAGGACACCTATACAGAAGAAGAACCTGGCAACATGGAAAACTGGTTCTAATTTTGAATAAGTATGAAGCAGCAGTGCACTGCTTTACAGAACTGCCTTAAATTAGGTTGAAATGCCTATTTCTTACTTTGGTTTTCCTAACACTTCAATTTTAGATCCCACATCAACGAACCCTTTTATTCCTTCAAGAGATACTCTGAGGTAGAACTATATTATGTTATGCATGAGTGGGCTGTACGATGAACAGCTGGAACTTAGGCACAAATGGGTTGGTTTTTTTGTTTTTAAGCAAACAGTAATTGCAGTATGTCTTTCCAAGAGTAGCCTTTTCTGGAGGAAAGTAGTATTATAGTAGGAACAGGTGATACTTCGGATCAATATAAGAAAATAATGTAGTTTGTTGTTAGAATAAAGACAAGGCAGTTCCTTATGGTACTTAAACATGCAACATGTGACAAACAAAATATGTAGGTGGTCTCACTGATGTAGCGTAACTTAAATGTGGTTTTTTGGTTGTTTGTTGTTTTTTGTTTTTTTAAGAGGTGATCTTCTACTGCCCAGTCATTGACTGATGTGTGGATCAGTAAATGTTGTGATACAGCTGAGTTGTGCTGCTTGGATTTTTTAACCTTTTTTTATACAGTAGCCTTTTAGTCCTTCATCTCTGTAGTAGATGAACCAAATGCTAGCTCTTGCAATTTTTATGTCTAACCTACATACACATGGCACTCCTAGCTATTTCAAACATGTAGTTGGTGTAAAAAAAATTATTATTGTGATTGTCTGAGAAGCACTTGTCTTCAATGTCCACCAACTAGATGTATGAAAATAGGGCTTCAAATTCTAGTATATGCAATAAATACTTGTGTTTGCAGTTGAACTAATTAGATGCTGTGTCATGCCTTGTCTTGAATAGGTTTGTTAAGATCACATCTTCATTCTGCTTCTCTTAAGAAAAATAGGCCATTCTTTGTTTTGTCTTTGCTTTCTTCTTACCTTGTTCTTTGTTTTCATTCTCTCCTGTGTCTTTTACTGTTTCATTCCTATTTTTTCCTGCCGTTGTTCTCTGTTCTTAATTTTCGTATCATTCTTCCAAGTTGCGTAGTTGGAGAACTTCATTCACCAAGGAGGAAACAAAGATCATTTAAAAACTGAATGATTATGGATGCAACCTGCTATTGGATGAGGCCAAAGAAGGTACCACATACTCAGCTGTTGGAAGTAATATTCAGTCTCTGGGCTTACCAGATTTATCTTGTACTTCAGGTGGACTATGTCTTGACTAGTCATGTCTTTATGTATTGACATATCACTTACAGGAATAGTGTCTTCATTTGTTCTTATGTAACTGGCACCAGACGATATCTGTGAATGTTCTCTAATTCTACAATTCATTAATTTTTAGGTGGACAGGGACGGGAGATTCTAGTTCACTTGTTTGGCCTAGTAGTGTATTATGCAGATGCTTGAAGAAAAGGATAGTCTAAAGTGCAGTATTAATCTTCAGTGCCTTCATGGTATCAGTCATATGCTGAGCTTTCCGTTACGCTTTTTTATGTGTTTGGAGAGCTGATTTTTATTTTTTTTTTTTTTGCCGATTTTGCTTGTGAGGTAGTAGAACAAAAATCTAGGAAAAGAGAGATGAAGTACTTAAATGGGATCCTTCTGGAGAATCTCCTTGCAGTCCTTTTCATCCACTTCTTCCCTGGTCACTGCTAGTAATACTTAATTTCCTAAGACGGGAGTCAGCATAAATGTCTTCTAGAAAAAAGGCTTGTGTATTGGACTATGGAAATGTCTTGTGAGGGGGTAGGAAATGTAGTTCCTGAGACAGTGAAAAGAGTCGTAAGTGTTCTTGTGCATGGGTTTTGCCCATTTGATATTGCACTGCTGTCTAGTTCTATCTATTTCTGTGTGTTTGTCTGGTATTGAAATTTGCACAGCAGGGATCTTGGCCTGTCTTGTTCTCAGCTCTTATACTACATTAACTTTTTCCCAAATCCTGTAATCTTTGTTAGGTGGTGAAAGATGGGATCTGGATCCTACTGCTCTTAAAGAAGCTGAAGTTCTTGCTGCAAGTAACACTGAAAATACTGCTAATTTAATTATTATCAGCTGATAGTTTCTTTTAAAGCCCTTGGAATTGTATAACTTAGTCATCATCTTTGGTGGAAGGAAGAGTGTTTGTTGAAAAGCAACTTCTTTACATGTGGTGGACTTTTGGGACTTTAGGGAACTTAAAACTTAGTTATGAGTGAGTCCCTTGTGGCTTAATGCCAGACTGTAAGCTGGAAAAATGTCTGCATCAGCTGCTAAATGTTTATAATTCACTGTAGCCTTCACTAGTGCAGTAGACTGCATTTAGTTAAGCTGCTCATTTCTGTAACCTTGCGTAGGTTGTTTGCTGTTTCTGTTCTCCATTTGTAATGAAGTGCAAACTGGATGGATAATTTAATCTTGGATGGATTGTTTGCCTCAATTGCAACTTCTAAGTGTAAAAAGAGGCTTAACCGATAAGCAAAAGGACAAACAAGTGTCGGCATTTGTTGGTGACGGTATAAAGAATCTTCTAACACATATGATGATGTGTTTTCAAAACCAATTTTGAAGAAATAAAGCCAACGTGTAGGCACTTGTATAAACTGCATGTTTCTTGCAGGAGTGTGAATGGAAAACAGACCGGTATTCAGCATTTATCTTCAGTTGAGAGGCAACCATAGATTGTAAATAAACTTCAGTTCAATCAGTTAAGAGGATGTTGCAGTTGAGCAGCTGCAGTGCAACATGAACTAGTGTTAACCTGAGGACAAATCTTGGGTAATTACTTCATTCTCCTGTCAGGTGTGGGATAAACATAATGGTGTTTGTTTAGTGATTCAAAATGGATGATTTGGTATTTGAATTGCAACCTTGCCTATCGTTGTTACTGCATTAAGGTCAAACGATTAAAATACCAACTAAAATAAGCCAAACACTAGTGTGTGTATGAGAGGTGGAGTCAGGCAGAGCTCAAGAGCAGTGAACAGCTTGGTGACAGCTCTGTGAGGCTGGTAGCTCAGCTGGTAGATTGTGGAGTGGAACAGGAGGAAGGTTAAACAAGCTTTTACAATCCCTCCTGCCTTGTTCTGGGCATTGAAAGATATATTGTTGTAAATGAATGTCTTTATCATTTGATTTCCACTCAGGAGAAGGCAAGCATAATGCCTTGCAAACTGATAAAATGTTTCCCTTGGCACAACCCTTTGCAGAAAGTATTGGTTACCTGTTAGGCAACATGCTACTTACTATAGGAAAGTTGAGCTAATGCTTAAGTCATACTAGGATTTTTCGTTCTCTTCTCTGACCTGATCAGGGTGGTGAGAGCTCCTATGTGGGTCAAATGGGGCAGCAGAGATCTAGAGCTGTCTGCAGAAAAGTAGGCAAAGGTTTAAAATATTGTTTGCTTGCAAAACAGGGAGGAACGGTTTGTACTGTGGTGAAATAAGGGTAGTTTTGCTGGAAGAAACTCTTAGGCTAGCATGTTTTGAGCTGTAATGCATATGATGATCAGGTGCTAATCTTTTGTGGATGAAGAATGATGGCGTGCTCTGTTCAATGCAAGTATTTATGCAGTCTGTATTTGCCTTGATTAAATCTGAAATATATTTGGCCTTTTGTGGTATGCTAAAAATGGAAGAATTTTGTAAAAGTTGCTGAAGATGCCTTCTTCACATAAGTTGACTTAGTATAGAAATTAATCTTGGGTAGATTTGGAGTTGATGGGATGAGTGTGTAATTTACTTGTTTATAAGCATTTTCTAAAAGTACAAAGTTAATTCATTTACTTCTGTCTGTAGGTTACACTTCTTTGTTACATTTTCAGGGCATCTTGTTGATGCAAGAAAAACCAATAATAAGCAAAGTTATGTATTTCATGTTCTCTGCTGACTTGGTTTTAGTTTCGTGCTTTTTCCAAGCTTACCATAAAGCTAGATACGAAGCTTTACTTTTCCTGAGACTCATGTCTTTCAAATGGTGGCTATATAATGTAGACATGCTTTCATATGCTTTTTAAGAAATGCAGCAAAAGATCCCTCAAAACCTCTTTTTTTTTCTTCTTTTTTTTCTCTTCAAGGTTTGGACCCCATGGCATCCCTGTGACCATATTTCCTAAAAGGGAATACAAGGATAAACCTGAAGCCATGCAGCTCCAAAGTAAACCATTCCAAGATGAGGCACAGGTGAAGTGTGAATCTAATGCTGCAGTCCCTGATGACTCTTCTCTCACGCAGCCATCAGAACCTAGCATAGCTAAAAGCCTATGGACTTCTAAACCACCTCCTCTCTTTCATGAGGGAGCACCATATCCTCCTCCGTTGTTTATCAGGGACACATATAACCAGTCAATACCTCAGCCTCCACCCCGGAAAATTAAGCGGCCCAAGCGTAAAATGTACAGGGAGGAACCCACTTCTATCATGAATGCTATCAAACTACGACCTCGGCAGGTCTTATGTGACAAGTGCAAAAACAGTGTTGTTGCAGAAAAAAAGGAAATAAAAAAAGGTGGCAATGCAAGTGACTCTTCAAAATATGAGGATAACAAAAAACGAAGAAATGAGAGTGTGACTACTGTGAATAAAAAACTTAAGACTGACCATAAAGTGGATGGAAAAAGCCAAAACGAAAGCCAGAAAAGGAATGCTGTGGTCAAGGTTTCAAATATTGCCCACAGCAGAAGCAGAGTAGTTAAAGTTTCCGCACAAGCAAATACTTCAAAAGCGCAGTTAAATACAAAAAAAGTTCTCCAGAGCAAAAACATGGATCATGCAAAAGCTCGGGAAGTCTTGAAAATGGCCAAAGAAAAGGCACAAAAGAAGCAGAGTGCAACTTCCTCTTCCAAAAATGCACATTCAAAGGTCCACTTCACACGGCGTCTTCAGAACACCAGCTCAGGTTCCCTTCCACCCCGATTGCGTTTAAAGCCACAAAGGTATCGGAATGAAGAAAATGACTCTTCTCTCAAGACAGGACTTGAGAAAATACGGAGTGGCAAGATGGCAACTAAGCCCCAGTCTCGCTGCTCCTCCACCCGCTCAGCAGGTGAGGCCCCTTCAGAAAATCAGAGCCCCTCAGAAGGCCCTGAAGAGGCCAGCAGTGAGGTTCAGGACACAAGTGAAGTGCATGTAACTGTTGATCAGGATGAACACCAGACATTGGGCAAGAGAGGCAGCAAAAGCAATATAACGGTTTACATGACCCTTAATCAAAAGAAATCTGACTCTTCCAGTGCATCAGTTTGTAGTAGTGATAGCACAGATGATTTGAAATCTACCAACTCTGAGTGTAGCTCTACTGAAAGCTTTGATTTTCCTCCAGGCAGCATGCATGCACCTTCCTCCTCCTCCTCCTCTTCAAAGGAAGAGAAAAAGCTCAGTAATTCCTTGAAAACGGAAGTCTTTTCCAAAAACGTCTCTAAATGTGTCACACCAGATGGCAGGACCGTATGTGTAGGGGACATTGTTTGGGCCAAGATTTATGGCTTCCCTTGGTGGCCAGCCCGTATTCTTTCCATAACTGTGAGCCGGAAAGATAATGGCCTTTTAGTTCGACAGGAGGCTCGTATCTCATGGTTTGGCTCCACAACAACATCTTTTCTTGCTCTTGCACAACTATCCCCCTTTTTAGAAAGCTTCCAGTTGCGCTTTAATAAGAAGAGAAAGGGTCTTTACCGCAAGGCCGTCACAGAGGCAGCTAAGGCTGCTAAGCAGCTGACTCCCGAAGTTCGGGCCCTGCTGACACAGTTTGAAACGTGAACATGGAAAGTAAGGTAGGCAAGAAATCTGGAGGCTCCACAAAATTCATAGCCTAGTTAGAGAACTACCATGAAGGACTTGCCAAGTCAGAAGTTGCACTCGGTTGACTGCTCTTTTTATACTAAAGTTGTTCCATTTGTAGCGGTTTCTTGACAGTTAAACAAATTGAACACGCAATCAAAATTAGCCTAAAGTGAGAACTTCAGTATTTTTCAAGTGAGCATTTTTTTTAAAGAATAAAACTCCTCAAACACCCAATGCATAGGAGCCATAGCCTCAGCTGAAAGGCAGCTTATTTGCAGGGAATTTTTTAGTAGTTTCTACCCAGTATATAACTAGTTGCTGTGTGGCAAAGGGTTAACCCAAGGGATGAAAGTAGTAGCTGTGACTTTTTTTTTTTTTTTTTTTTGGTGGCCCATCAGGGAAGTGTAGAAATGTAAGCCTTGTCTAAATGGTCTTTAAAGATTATTTTAAATAGTCTCTAATGTATTTAGTCTGGCCAGTGCAGATTGGTTCAAAGCATGCTTAAACATCTTAAGGAGGCATGCCCCAACCCACATAGGCCAGGTTAAATGGCATTAGAAGACTTGCTGAAATTTTTAAGGAAGAAGAATTCATGTAACTTAAAGACCAGATTAAATGGGGTTTTATCATAGTGACCACTTAAAACACTCAGCCTTTCTATGCACATGGGGGCACAAATATAACACTTCAGGGTTGAGAAGCTGAGAGGGATGCCTGTAGCTCTAAGACAAAGCTGAGAAGTTGCTCAGTATTTGGGATCAAGGGCTGTTAATGCTGCATAGGTGTGAATCATAACTTCTGGTCTTTCTTCCTGAAGAAATCTTTCAGGCCGTTTGCCTGGAGGTTTAGATTAAGAGAGGCTTTGTTTTGAATGTGTAAATAATTGATTGCTGAAATTGGTCAGATTTTCTCCTGACTGGTTGTTCCTAAATTCTTAGGATACGTCCTAGTAAATTACACTTTGTGAATTGTCAGATGTGTAATTGTTGCATTTTGGATGTATCTAACTTCATTTTTTTTTTAATATTTCCGTTTAAGGTATCTGTTTGCAGGTCAGAAAATGAGAATATGTAATTGTGTAATGCTCTGAAATGTAAAAAAACAAACTGTAAATAAAATTGACTAAATCTGAATTATTTGTGTGTGTTTCTCAAAAAGCTTTGAAAAAAATCCAGGATGTTAGAGTACTTTATATGTATGCCGTAATTAGAGGACACCCTTTTAAAAAGTAAATTGTCCTTTTTCACGCATTCTTAAAGATAACTGCTTGATGTAAAGTATTATTGGTATACTTCAGTCTTAATTTTGAGATTAAGCAATTATCTGTCCCGTTTGTTTCAAAACTAGCTCTGTAGAGGGCTTTCTGTAAAGTTTATCAAATTTCTCCCTTAATTAGATTTTGTTCCATATATTTGAATAAAGACTGTGGATAATGTCACTTATACAGTGGGGAAATGTTTTCAGTTTTCTCCATCTATCAAAACCTAATCAGACCCACTCTCCACTCCTACTTCGTCTTTTCTTGCATGTCTTTTGCTCAATGTTGGGGCATTTTCATGCAACTGACTACTATTTTTTTTTTTTTTTTCTTTTAGTTTTGGTCCTTATTTGACCATGTGAATTACTGTCTCTTCTCCAACCCACTCCTGTTTCAGCCTTGCAATGCCTTGTGAAGAATCTCTCGGCGTTCATCCTAAAGCAGTTTTCATCCTGTTTTTTCCATAATTGCCCATGTAGGCAATCATGACAGAAGTAAAAATTTAAGCTTAGACTGAAATTAGATTTTAAACAGACATGAAAATGGGGGTAAGGATTTAATCATCAAACCCTTAAAATCTTTTTAACTTAAGGTTAAATTTCATATGTTCATGATACTGTCTGGTCCTTCCAAAGCATTCAGTTTCTCTTTCCCTTTTTAAATTATTCTATTGTACCCACAAAACTACTGGAAGTCCAAAGTGTCAAATACATGGCCGTTCAAATTTTTCCTCAAGCTTATGGTCATCTCTGTTAGGTGCTAATTAAGCTTCCAAACATACCAGCTTTACCGTGGCATTCTAACAGTTACCGAAAAACCTCACTGGTCAATGCTTTTTGAATGGGATAAACACACAATAAATTTCATAGTGTTAAAAAAAAAAAAAAAAAAAAAAAAAAAAAATTTGGGAAAAAAAAAAATCCTGTTTCACTTCTATGTATTCTTTCCTGCAAACAGAAACAGTTACTCTATTTAAGTAAATAAGCCGTACTTTGTTATTAAAGCAGACTGCTTTTTGAAGTCAAGAACCCATACACTGTGGTTTAGATGTCTACACGAGTTCATTGAGGTTTAGAAGCTCAAGCGAACTGGCTGTAAGTTAGTTGTTCTGAGCCAAGTAGTGGTGAAATCAATATTTACACTGTTAATTTTTCCTTAAAAGACCTGGAAGCTTTGTACTCTTTTCTATTAATTTATATAAAGTTAGAATAGTATTAAAGCCAAAGTTTACTTGGGTGTTCACTGGTGAGATGGGAGAGCAACAAGTATTAGAGGGGTTTTGCTAGATTGTTTTATGTTCAAAAGAACTGTTTATGAAAGGCATTTAAAGATTCTTAGTCTTGATTTGTAGTTGATCAGTCTTTTAAGAAGTCTTTCCAAAGTTTTACAGTGAATGTGCATTATCACTTCAGACTTACCAGGTCTCAAAACAAATAGACTACTATTTTTTTTTTCAATGCCATGTTACATTAGGTTGAAAATATCTTATTCATACTCGTCCATGATTTTCCTTTCCCTCTGAAGTAGCTAACACTCTAGATATAACAAGATTTGCAGTGGAGAAAATGTTGGGCTTAATGTGAAGTCTAGTTACAGTAAGTAACCTTGGTTATGGCAGTATGGATGCTGCGTGTAGATCAGCTTTGAAGACTTAGATGAAGCTGAGTACTGTTTTAGCTATAAACTGCAAAAAACCCTCCACACTTTTATGTGCCTGTCTGCTCCCAGCAATGCATACACTTTGAGTGTGGACTATTGTTCTTGCAGTTGGGTACACATCTACCATCTCTGAGTTAACTTGACAATTTAAATGACTTATCAAATAACTCGTGACAGGAGCACACTTGTACAGTGCCAGGATAGTGCCTCTGTGTAATTAAGCTGTGCAACTGTTGCAAGCAGCCTGTGTCTTGAGAAGACAAACCTCAGTAGAAAGAGTGACTGTTAGTTTTCTATCAACTTAATATAATAAATTGCAAATTCTGTCTTTTTGAATTAATAAAATTCCTCAGTGTAGTTGTTGAATATGTATGGCCTTTCAATTTAGGGGGGAAAAGATGACAGGTGGTGATGAGTTTCTAGTACAAGCCTACTTCTCCTTTGAAGATCTTTAGCTTCAGTTAAAATGTTTTGGGAGAGAGTAGTTATTCCAAAACTTATAAGGATTTCCTTTAACAGGAGTGTTTGAAGGTGTGATTGCTTCATGAGTGAAGCTAGAAGCAACTGTGAAATGCTTGTATGTTTCTGAAGTAGAGTTCTATGGGAAATTGAACAAATATTTGGTATTTTTTTAATCAGAGTTTAAATTTTATGTCAACACTTAGATGAGATAATCATCTCTGCTTATGGTATTTTCTTTTAGACAGTGCTATCTTTACTTTGAAACATGCACAGCTGACAGCTACCTCACCGGGAGGGGTGTGTTTAGTGGGGGTAATTTGGGTCAACTGTGCAAGGCTGAGAAAACTTATTTCTTTCAGCATGTTGTAAAATACTTTTTTTTTTTTTTTAAAGTAGTTTCTAAATGCATTAGGTTTAAGAAATCGCTCATCAGTGGAATTGAGGAAGGGGTAAGAGTTGCTTTTTGCATTGCTAGCCTTAGGTTTGTTTCTAGTTAACTCTCTTTAAGTCCTGAAACTGATATCCGTTCATGTCTCCTATAAGCTCTTGCTAAAGTTGTTAGAGTAGAACAGGAATGTGAATTTTGGAAAACCTTGGTAGCTAGTCCTCAGTAGTATTATTATCTGTCCCCATGCATGTTCTGCAAAGTACAGTGGGAAAAAAATAGAGCTGCCTTCTTGGCTAAAGAATTCTGGAAAGGAGGAGGCTGACAATCAATGAAAGGCTATTTCATTTCATCTCCTCTTTATAATTGTATTCTAATAAATGCCTACAGGAATAAGCAAATTCAGTCAATGCAGTGGGATCACTATACTAACTTGTAGATAAAGACTGTGAACTGGAAGGTAAGTAGAGTGAGTTTATGATTAAAAGGGCAATAAGATGGCAGTATTTTTTGTCATAAGCCATTTGGTGGAAGTGTAGCTATGCTATTTAAAAACAAACTTGAAAGTGATCTTACAGTACAGAGTTTATAATGGTTAAAGGCTGAGGTGCTTTCTGTTCTTATTTTCAGTTTACTTTTTAAGGGTATAAATAGAGAGGTCATAGGGAACCTGAAGGAAAAGAGAGGAACTTGGTGTATTGAGCTAGATGTGATACTGGAAGGAGAACTAAGAGTTGGCTTTTAGTCTGCAAGTTCAGTAAAAGGGACTAGTGCTCTCCTGTTTTAGAGAGCTTATAGGAGAATTTTGGTGAAACACATGTCATTGTCCCCCAGTCAACTGTTTGAAATTCATCCAGCATCTACTTCATGCTTGTGGAAATGGAATGACTTCCTCCAGGATTTTGTCAGTTTAAGCTGTGCTTACGTTTAGTGTGTGTGTCTGTTTTTTTAGGATAGGATATAGTAGCATACATTTTGGGGATATAGACAGGCTATGCTTGCAACAATACAGTAAAATTATCCCTATAAATCAAATAAAGTATTAATGGCAGAGGTTTTTGCACAACTAACTTCTTAAAGCTTCTTTAGACATGACTGTAGTGATCGGAGATCATTCACGTTTAACATCAGGACAGGTAGAGAGGCCTGTAGCATTGAAAACTTTTGTAGTAGCTGTCAAGCTACCTAAAGATCTGTTAGATCCAAGCTTCTGAGATGTGGATGTAAGTATTCAGCTTCAAATTATTCTTAATCTGTAATGGGAAGAACCTCTGTTTTGATACATGTCCTTAACAATTATGATGACAAGTTCCTATTCAACATTTAAAATACCTCAACTACTGTTCTTTGTGACAACTTTGTATTATAGTTTAAATAGTTCCCTCCTATGGTGTCATCCTGTTAGTGTATTTATAGAATGTGGCCATTTAACTAGATAAAATAAGATCCCCTTGTAAGATGGCTTTTCTATTCCCTGCTCGTCTTACTGGCATTTCTGTGCACCTGTTCTAGTTTGAACTCATCTTTCTCTGACATCAGTGGCAAGAGCTGTTTATGGTAATTTAGATGGGGTTTTACAAAACTCTTGTCGAACAGCAGTGATTCTTCCTTAAGTCAGAAATATCTCTATTTATTGGCTTTTAATTGTTAGATCCTAATAGAACCCTATGGTTTCCTATGGTTTACTCATACATTTCAGTCTTTCTTCTGTAGTACCTGGTATGTGTATACCAATCAAGACTGTAATTTAGATTAATTTATGAAATTTTTCTTAAACTGTGACACAGCTACCCTTCTGTGAACACAAGGCAAAATAGCAGTTCCCAGGCATGGCTGTGGAGACAGTGATTTGGTAACTGGCTTGCTATCATGGTTTTTCCCTGCATGCTTTTGTTGTTGCTACCAGATGCGGCAGTTGGGAATAACTCCCTGGGGCAGCGCTGGCAAGCTTAGTGCCAGGTACCGATTGTTGAAGGAAACTCATATCTCTGGCTCCATTTTTTTTCTCCCAAGAAAAAGCAATCGGTGTTCTTGGCGTGAAGTTGAATAAGCAGCAGTGTGGAAAATTAATGTCATTGGTAAGACCAGGACTTTTATACTGTTGAAGTTCTGAGCCACCTTGCACATCCAATAGGGAGACAAATGGGAGTAAGACACAGTCTTGCACACCTGCGTAACCTTCCCAGATAGTTTCTGTACGCACAGGGCTGAAAACTGGTTTTCTGTGCTTGTGCTGATGGAGATGTGTAGTCTTTGATCTTCTCTACCTACCTACCCATGGTCCCAGGGGATAATGTTAACAATACAAGCTGCAGGTATAAATTGGCACAGGGAACAAATCAGGATCCCCTGTTGCAAGTTTAAATTGGGGCTTTGCTCGTTCAGTGCATGAAGACAAATAGATTGTGGGATTTATTTGGGCTACATGTTTGAGAAGTTATTTTCAAAATCAGGACCAGGCGTATTTTGAACAACTGTGGTGTAGTTTCTATGCCAATGATTTTATTCCTCAGTCCAGAGAAGGACTATTGGAACTGAGGATATTCGAGGTCTGCAAATACTTGCAGGATAGGTGTGGAGGCAAAGGGGAAACACGCTTCTGTTTAGTTGCAACTAGGGCAAGAAATAGTATTTAAAATTCTAAGACTGCAAGTTAAGATTAGGCACTAGAATATTTATTCCAGTTGTTATAGTGAAACCCTAGGTGGTGTTTGGAGAGTTGCATAGTTTTTGTAATTACATGTTTTTAAGAACAATAGATTAGGCTAACCTTTGTCAAGAATGGGTTAAATTCATTCCGCATTTGGGTATGGGACAGAATAGATGATCTATCCTGACCCTGTCAGGCTCTGTTTTCTGTAATTTTGTTATTAACAATTCTGATTTTGGGACAACAGAATCTTTGTAGAAATATGTATATAATGAAGGATTCCGACTTGTGTCCTGTTTAGTCGTGCAGGAATCACACTTGGTATAGAGGAAGTATGGCCTTCTAATAATAGAGTCTTAGCTTCCATGTGTAGTAAAACTGCACTGCATCTTCCGCCAGGGGCCTCTTCTATGCAAAATCATGTTTGGATGACATTTTTTATATAACAAGTCAACTTTAAATTAGGTTGGTTGGTTGTTTTGGTTTTGGTTTTTTTTTTAAATAGATCTAGGTCAGTTTTCATGTTTGCTTATTAATGGTTTTGATGTCAAATATGCAATATGAACAAGAAATATTCTTATACTTGCCAGCCATGTGCTATGAATCCATGATTTGGAAGGCAAGCTGTGTTCTCACTAGCTTGTTAGCATCACTAAAAGATTCTGTAACAGAAACGCAGCAAAGTTCTGGTGACAGAATTGTCCTTGCCTGTTTCTAACAGGTGCATAAAGGCGGAGAGGATACTTGCTTTGTCAGTAAAGTAAGCAGATACAATTCCAAGCAATATTTACTTAAATACTAATTTTGCATCATTTTTGTTTAGTAACATCTAAGATTTTTGTTTGATTTTTAGGAAACACTAGTGTTTCATTGTACTTCAGCAGTGGTTCAGAATTTTAAAGCATATGGTGCCAGTTTTGGTAATTAGTAGCTCTGGTGAAAAGGAACTAAATCCATAAAAACCGGATTTTTCAAAGAAGTTTAGTTAGGGTTAGAACCTCAAGCTGCTCTGTATGACCTGATTAAATGCTTCAGTTGACACACAGGTACCTGAATGGCATTTCATAAACAATTGTGGACTGTTTCATGTAGTCTGGTTCTTTAGTCATCTAAAACTGAAGTCATCTTGATACTGATTTTAGTAAGGGGCATATCGTGTCAACTTTTCTAAGATGTCACCATTAAAATCAGCCCTAAAATCAGTTAGTAGTCCATACAAGAATGCAGATGAATGTGGTAAGGAACACGTCCTTACATTTGCTAGTACTAGGAATGGTCTGGTTATTTTTGCTCTGCTGTTGGTGACACACATGGAACCTCAGTTTGAAGGTGATTGACACAAAATTGTGTTCTTTTGGCCATCTGTAGTATTTGTTTAGTAAGCAGAGATTTTGATTCTGACACACAAACTTTTTTTGTTTTGGTAAAAATACCAAGAAATGTGTTTGCGAGGGACTGTAATAACAAGTGGCTGAAGTCTGAGCAATAGGAGAAGAAAATTATTATCATGTTTCATGATGCTCATTTAACTTAGATGTCATGAAAGACTTTGGAAATGTGTTTGTGAAAGTTTCCAAGTCACTCCTGAGTCCTTCAAGAAGAACAAGAAAGAGAAGGCTTAGTACTAAAAATAGCTCCCTCCTCTACCTTTGGTCCCTCCAAAAAGATAAGCAAACTTGTTTTCCTGTATTTTTGCTAGGGAAAATAACAAACCAACCAACCAACAAACCAAGATTTTTTTTGTCTCTACAAGTTGCTGTTAAAAATCATAGCTAAAGGTTCTGAGAATTGAATTTTTTTTGTTGGAATATCCCATTAGCAATATTTGATTATTGGGGGTGGGGGGTGGGGACGGGGAAATCTTTCCTTGAGTTTTTTCAAGTGTTGAGGGATTTAGGGACCTAATCTCTTCTGGTACATTTATATGAAAAATCTGGGTTTGGCTGGGGTTTAGAAATTCTTGATACTGTGTTATGTATTTCAGGGAATTTGGCATGTAAACTGAAGAACGTGTTACTGCTCTTGGTTTTCCTTGTAGCTGAGGCCCTGTTGTTGAAGATTGTCTTGGGCTATAGAGGAATGCAATAGTTCTGCTTGCTTTTTAGTAATACATTATCTGGAAGAGAAGCCTATTTTAACTCTTCCTAACTAGTTAAAATTTGAATCTGTAGCAATAAAATAACATGTGCTATTTCTTCTGTAATGCAGTTTTGCGTTTAGACAAAGTATTAGTCCCCTACAGAAGTTGCGTATTTGTTACTGTAACTATTTTTAAATGTGGGCTCTCTACTTCGAGCTATGTATCTTCTCCTTCACAGTATGTGATTGGAGATACTGCTATTTTTACTTTCCCTGTCCTTCTGTGCTGCCTTTTCTTCCTCTTGATGGCTGCCTGTTGTCTTTGTGCTTTTCCTTTGAAGACAAAAACAAATACTTTCAAAAGCAGTGCTTCTCTCTATGGACATAGTGAATACACAGGATTGTGAAAATTTCACAATAAAAAAATCAGAATCCACATTAGAGTGGTGACTTCCAGCAAAGTGGCTGTGTAAAATGCAGTTGAGTGGGGCAGATGTTCATGACATCAGTGGTGAAAGGCCATAAGCTGTGTCAGTCCCTGTCCTAGCACACGTGCTTACGTTTATTACTGGTGGTAATTTTTATGACGACTCCATAGCTCCAGCAGGTGAATGAAACTGCTTCAAAACAGAGCCCAGACTGCTGTGAGCATACTGTACATCACGAGAGAGCCGTACCCTCAGAGTTAGCCTTTGCTATCACTTGCCTACAAATAGTGGATTTACATGATGAAGTGAATGAACTCACTGAGTGATTGATAAAACAGACAACTTGCTGAGTTCACGAGGGTCGTGGAATTTAATGACACGGATATTGAGCTGACGCAAGCGGCTTGCAAGCGTAGAAGTGCTGTCTGTGAGGACCTAGGGACACTTCATCCTTTGTGGCAAGTCTGCTCTTTGTACCTTTTGTTCTCTGGGTCGTTGGTCCCTGCTCCATGTGGTTCACACCAGAGAATCCGCAGGGTAAGAAATGCTCCTCCACGATACAAGGAGAATAAGATACGTGACTGCACATGTGTGGCTTTATTTTTCAGTCACTATATCTCTGGACCCCAATCCTGTATACTCCTGCCTTAAACCTTTTCTATACAAACCACTGCTATTGATCCACATAAAACAATGTAAAACCAATTATATTTTAACTGGGCGGATCAGACATCCCCTGATCAGTTTTTGTACCTTATAGCAATCCAGCCAAAGGTTATTCCTCACTGATCTGGGCTAAATCCACATGCAGCATTCTCAAGTCAGCTTCATTGTGACAATACAAGGGTTCCTGCACAAAATATTTCATATTCGTTAATTTTGCCAAACATGCAGGTAACAAGTGTATGGTTAGTATGTATTGGAATAGTGAGATTCTGCAATAGTTAGAAACACTCTCTTGAAATTAATAAGCCTATATATTTTTAATCTACTTCTTACCCTGGATTTTTGCCTTCAAATCATAACGTCCATGAGACCAACTGGTGCAGTTGCTCTTTCACCTTCTGTTGTCTCAGTTTTCTTTCATCCTATAATCACTGCAACAAAGATTGTAATGCCACTGGCAAGAAGGCTTTGAATTTCAGTTTAAAGACTGTGTGAGCGACCAAATGGGAACAGTTTTTATAGTACTTGTAATAAAGAATGAGAAGCAAAATGCAAAGAAACTCCAATATACTCTGCAACTGTGAGTCATCTGCTTCTCTTTTAAGCAAACTTAATTATTATAATAAAGAAGTTCTTGGTAGTTTGACCATAATGAACACAGTGTACGCGTACAGTTTTGCGTGAAGATACAAAGCCAAAAGAAGGCAGAATCTCATCTTTATGGTTTTTACCTGGAGGGGAAAACTGGTGTCTCATTGGAGTTATGTCCTAAAAAGGGGAGGAATAGCTGGTGGTTTTCACGTTTTAGAAAGAAAGAAAAATCTAAGATGTGGAAGAAAGTAATGATTAACTGGATATGAGTACCAGTTGTATTGCTGCAATGGCAAGTTGTCTACCTCACTGTCACACTTGTTTGCATTTCTCAGTATATGAAAAAATCTGGTTTATCACAGGCTGCATTGGACAATGGATGTAAAATGCCATCAGTATTGAGTAGATAGTGCCCCAAATTTGCTTTTTTTACTCTAAAATACAGGAAGGCCATGGTCGCCATGATCTATATAATCCATTGCTTCAGTTTCCACTTATTCTAGGTAGTTACTTTGTCCAGCAAAATTTCATAGTATCACTCTGGCTTTGAGCACCAAGATCTTCAGTGGGCAGGACAGTGTTGACATAGGTGTCTGTATAGGTAGATACTTTGTTTCACTGTCTGCTAGTTTGTTTGCTAAATGACCTGTAATTTCCCTTTAACTCTGCTGGTGAAGACCAGTTTAAGCTCAAAAAAGTTGAATCTGATTCTTCTGTGAGTTTTTAGCATCTTTTCATGGTATGCTGCTTTCTGGAAATCAAAAGCAGTACACCTGGTAAGAATTCAGGCTGGCAAGGAGGTCAGTTGTTTTCTTTTTTAAACCATCGTAAATTCTTCACTCCTGATAACTGGATTTTTTCTACCATAGGTCTCAACAAATGGCAGCATTTTACCTCAGACTGACGAGTCCTGCTGCTCCCTTACAGTCTCTGACAGACCACTGTGGATTCAGACTGGGGGCACTGAAGTTATCAGTGAAATTGGCAGGTCTGTCTGGTTTAAGCCCTGCCTTAAGTGAAGGGTTCACTATGCTGTCAACTAATCATATGCAAAACAGGTTAGGACAGAGGTAATGAGCTACCTGTTATTTTATTTCCCTCTTCTATCTGAACACTTTAGATGCAGCTGTTCTCCCTGACCTAACCTGGTGTCAGGTTTGATAGATGTATTATTCTTTAGGCTTGCTTCTTGAAGTTTGCATTACGTGATCAGATTAAATAACTTGACAGGTATAATGTGAAGGTAAAAAAAAAATAATTAAAAATAAAGATTTTTGTCTCCTAACCCAGCAATCCTCAAACATTTTTGCTATGTGGATCACATCTTAGCAGGATGTACTTTGTGGGCAGTTCATCTGCTGCTTGTAGGCATGGCTTCCTGCCTTTGCTGACGTGTAAAAGTAAAATCAGGAAAAAAATTTAGAACATTTTAGGCTTTTTAAAGAAGTTTAATACCTAAAACAAGGAAAAGAATTGAAAACGGGAGCAGGAGGATCTTGTGAGAAACTTGCAGATGACGTACAGTCACTGGGAGGGAGCCACTCTTCTAGGAAAATTAAGTTTGTTTTCTTTGTTTGTTTTGACACCCACCCCCACCCCCCCAAAGCTCTGATATGGGGGGTAACACTTAAAAAAAATGCTTAACTTTCAGTGCATGCCTAAGTCTGTAAGGAAATTTAAAGTACGTGTTTAAAGCCAAGCAGATACTGAACATTATTGGGAATTCTAGCCCAAATATGTATTTACTACTTAGATCTGTCATGGATATATGCATGTCTCTTGTATCTTTTTTTCACATGGAGAAGAAATAGGGCAGTGAGGAGAATGTACTGTTGCTGTAAACGGAGCTTGATTTACGTGAAGAAGTCATGATTTTTACTTTATTAATATTTAAAAGTTTGATCCAGTACTATATTATTGCATTAGGTCTGGGATTAGATATTCAATATCCATTGGTTTCAGTTTTTATAAACTGAGATTTTCTGCTGGGAAAACAGAAGTCTGGACTATAATAGAGGATAAGACTAGTAACGTTTCTGGAGTCACTAGTGATGGTGTATAAATGTCAGTGGGAGAAGTGAAGCTCCTGGTGCTTGCTAAGGGTGTTCTGGAATCTCTTGATGGTAACAATCACAAAGTAAAAGAGAGCTGTAGAACTGACGTGGGCAGGAACACAAATGCCAGGTGTGTAATGAACAGTCTTTGCCAAATATTGATTCTGAAAATCACTGCAACTGCATTGATTGCTAAGCTGGTAGATGGGGTGTCAAAAGTAAAACTGCCTGCCATCGGAATGAGGGAACACCTGTGTTAAAGTGAATTGTCCATTTCCTTAGACCTAGTTGTAGTTGTATGCATGCTGAGATAACTGAACCAAATTCTTGTCTCGTTTATGCCTTTGTAGATCATAGAAGTTTGCTGGCTAGTAGTAGTGTCACTGAGGTTTAAATTTGGAAGTGCGGGTGTTGGGACATACCGGCTAAACTGTTGTCCAACTTTTTATGGGATTTTTGGTATTTCTGAGTAGAGTCTGGTTCTCTGACATACTATAAAATCTTCTCTTTGCTAGACTTAATGGATACATGATGCTAATTTAATATCAGTCTTATTTTGGAGAATTTCTTATTGGTCATATGCTTTAATACCCAATATTGGTTGTTTTGCAGCCTGGAATACTGTGGTGTTTAGTTACCTGCACCAACAGTAAGTACTATTGAACGCAGTGGAACTTTGTCCAGCATCCTTCTCGTTGTAGAGGCTCTGCAGGTTTATCTCGTGCATCTTGGAGTGGACCATAGCTAAAATAGGTTTGATTATATCTCAATTCTGAGTATCATACCCAAATAGGACCTATTGGATATTGGAATGAGTGCCTCCTAGTCTACTGTCAGCATATAGCAGCTCAGTGCATCTCTGCCTGGATCTGTTAAATTTCATAATTAGCCCTTATTGCTTCTGTTTCAACTTTCCCAAAATTTCATTCCTATTTTAATTCTACTGCATTCTACAGGATATAAAATAAAGTATTTTTCTTTATTTTATGTTGTCCTTTTGTGGCACAGTGAGCAATCGATTAATTGAGAAACTCCATAGTTATCCCCTTTGTCTTCCCTGCCTCCTCTTGTGATAGGACCATTTTCACAAACTCCACGCTCTACTTCTCTTTTTTTTCCCCATTTCTTTTGGATATTATTCAGAAGAGTTGTCCATTTAGAAAGAACTTCAGGATTTTCCTGTGCATGCTAGGAGTCTCCTTTTTAAAATTCAGTTGTGTTACTCACAATGCTGTTGTCAGTACTGGAAAACGTGTATGTACCTTTCAAATAATCCTAGCAGTCAAAAGCTCAGCAGAATGGTAAAAGGAATCAACAAGGCTGGCCTGGTCATGTTGGAACCTTGTTTGGTCTTCTGTGTGTTTTTCTGAGCAAAGGGGTTGGAGCAGATGATCTCCAGAGGTGTCCTCCAACATGTTATTCTAGAACAATTTTTTCTCCATGCTACGCAAGAGACAGGTCAGTGCAGACTGTGCTGATTCTGCTCTGCCCTAAATGGTTACTGACTGGTGGTGGTCTCGTGCAGCAGTTAGTACCTGGACTGCTTCTATCCGCTTTATCATCATTTTATTCCATTTACGTGGAACAAATAGGAAAACATAAGCAATAATGGAAAAGAAACAAGATTAGCAGGTTTATACTTCAGTGCTCCCATGCACACTTAGGTCTTGCATTTGAATTGGCATTATAGTGTCAGATTTAGCTTTGTATTGTGAACTACACATCATTGTATAGGCTTTGTATATTAATATTCCTCCTTTGTTAGCTATCTTTAAATGTCTCTAAAAATTGAAATTCTCTCTGGATGCTGAAACGGGGTGAGACGTAACATAGATTGGTACAGTAGCTTGTCTTAGAACTCCAGTCAACTGAGGAGTTTGTTCACTTGTGTATGTCTTGTGATAATGTAAATATTTTTTTTTGTCTTCTGCATACAATGCACAAAGCAGGTGAACTGGTAACTTTTCTGGCCACCTCAGATTTTGCTTACCTACTTTTGCAATATATACTGGAAAGCATTTAACCATTTTCCCTTTCTCTCCCCTTTTCAGCTCAGAGACACTAGTCAACTGCTGTTTTTATGGAACCTCACTACACTGCCACGAAGAGCACCAGCTCATCAGGACTGAAAGAAATCTGAGACTGAATTGTCCTATTTTTCCTCTGAAATCTTCACCAAGTAGTAAACATTTTTTGAAGGGGAAAGGGGGTAAATATGTTAAAGCTTCCCCTCGCACCCTCCTAGGGCATCTGTACCTAATGTACATTTTCTTCAAAATTTAAAAAGATGTTAGGAAATATTTTATAAAACTTTTTTGCAATAAATGACGCATGAAATTATTAAAGACTATATGACACTTACATGCAAGGAACCACTTGAATTATTAGTATGAAGAATCACTGCAAATAACTGGGTTTTTTTGTAATGTGACAGTCACGTTTGTATGTTTTGATAGGTGCCAGTGATGGAGCCAATTGCCTGGGAAGTTGACTGTAACTTTTGAACATTTATTTTAATTCTTAACTTTAGCATTGCAATTTTCCATTCTATGAGGCTTAGTTAGTATTTAGTGCAGGTGTTAGCAGAGCTGTGATCTGTGATCAAAAGCATGTCCAAAACCAATTGTATTGTAAAATATGAACAGTCCTGCTATATGAGACCAATATTTCCCACAGAGGTAATGGAAAGGACAGTGACCACAAACTCCATGTATCTCTGTATTATGGGAAAGCTCCTTCTGTGTGAATATGGTTGCATTTTATTTATGCTGTTGTAACACTTAGGGAATTGAGGATTGTGGAATAACGTTAAGAAGGGCTACAACGCAGAGAGCAGCATTTTGCTTATAATACTATAACGAGATGGGAATCATGAATGGAGAGCGATTAAATGGAACGGCATTTCTATTTCAAATCATGGGTTAATTTTTCCTTTTGACATAAATATTTTTCAGATAGGTAACTAGTAGAGCAAAGGTTTTATTAGTGCTTCTGATGGTTGTTGATCTGAGTTGCATTGACTTCTCTGAATAGCTGTAAATCAAAAAAAGAAACCCAGTGGGTTTTATCCATTTTATTCCCCTCCCCCAAAGGTGTTTGGTAAGACTTATTTCAGTGGAGCTTGTGAATGCTGGACACACTGCTGAAATATTGAGTTATTAAATATTAATTTATTTGTCACTAATTATTTGACATTGTGTGCACAGTTTCTCAGCAGTATCATTTCTTACAAAGTTCTTAGCAGGGGTTTTATTATATAACCTGGGAAAATAACTATTTGTTTTGAAGAAATGAAAATGTGCACATAATCTACTAAAAGTCAATTTTTTGTTTCTGTAGAAGTGAAAAGACTTGTAGGAAACTCTTTTCCTCCTTACTAATATCCTGATTCAATTGGAGAAAATAGAGTGTCTTTGTCTAGATCATTTAAAAACAGAAATATCTTTCTGAGAGGCATCTGTATCAGCACAAAGACAGTTTCACAGTCTTCATGTATGGATCCTGAATTAATCACATAGATTTTGAAGGACAACTCTATTGTTTGGCTTTGATATTGGCAACAAGTTTATACTTGTTAAACAATCGGAGAGGGGGGAAGTGAGAGGCTGGGACAGGCATCCAAATCCAGGATAGGCATATCAGCGATACACACATACTGAGGGAGCTCGTGCTTTGTGCTGCTTCAGTTTCTATTTCTCAGAGGTAAATTCTTTATTTATAAAGCCGGAAATTGAATACTTAACTGCCTACTTCTTAAAAACTAGCTGTATAATGCTGTACAGTACGTCCAAATTGTACTGTTTTTCATAATAAACTACAAATTTATTTTTTTTTTAATTCGAGATTAATCTTTGTTCTACAGTGCTTTTCCTTTTCACCAGTTGAAGAGGATCAGCAGTCTGGTTCTGTTTGTGGCCTGAGATTTGATTACAACTTAGAAAAATTAAGACATCTGATTTGAGGAAAGGGGAGCCTATTTGATGTCATGTATGTGCTAGCCTTTCACTTCCAGAGACCAGACCCCGATTGTATTGACAATGAATGAGGGTCTTGGCCTAATAAATTACATTTGTACCCACACACACACAAAAAAAAATCCCCAAACAAACAAAAAAGAAGCCACCAAACAACATGGCACAAAACAGTTTCTGCTCAGGAAAAAGGCCCAGGACTGTAATAGCAGGGTTATTGCACATTGGATTGAAAACTGATTGATGTTGTAAGTAGAAGCCAGTAGTGCCTGCCTGTGTGACATCTGACTCTTAACCAGTGCTCTTATTTCCTCACCTTTGTGAGCACTTGTGCACAGCAGCTGAAATATAAAAAATACACTTAAGAGAGATGCAGGTCTCTGCATTGGAGAATATGGGTATATAAGCAAATAGCATAAAAATAGACAAGGTAGCTAACTGTATTTGCGTTTGTTTTCACAGAAAGTATTGCAGCCATTTTGTTTGAAACCAGATTTTCATTTTGAAATGAAATTGTCAGGGATATTCTAATGATAGAGAATTACAGTAATGTATTGCTTTTCACTTTTTTGCTTTAGTTGCTTAATATTTAAGCTTTGCTCCGTGCTACCTTCTTGTCTGTATATTGAATGGTCACTATGCCTCTTTCATTTTGTAGACTTGAATGAGGAAATATGATTCACCCTTTAAGGTTTGCTGAGAAGTAAATGATAAAGAATGTTGTGTAACATTTATTCAAATAAAGCCTTGATTTTTTTCAGTGCTCTTTTAAAGGGAAATAACGTTGAATAATGTTTTGATGTCTTAACTGTCTTGTTTTATTGGTCCTTGACCCAAAAGCCTTTGATTTATATTAAAATTTTTTTCTGAATTAAACAAAGATTAAACCGAGGTTACTAGTCCACTCCTGGAAGTCTATCATGTGGACGAGTCTCGGTCCAACCTTACCTTTCACCATAGTGGCTAAAAGATACCAAGTCATGCTCCACCAGCCGGATGCTTCCCACAAACAATAGGAAAAAAACTTTTCTTTTTCTTGTGTAATTAGCAAGAAAAGATCACGTGTACATTGTAGAGACAGACACAAAGAAGCCCTGATGGCTCTGTTCCATGGCCGCAACTGAGACACACTAAGTCCCGGTTAAAGGAAGAAGGTGGATGTCATGGGAAGAGGTTGCTGCCCCTTGCAGACGCAATTCCAGCACAGTCGGTGAGTGCCGAGTGAGCTGCAGAGCTGGGGGTGAGCTCAGGGCTCCCCTGGCTCTGCTGGGCAGAGCAAATCCCGCTGCGAGCAGACGAGGTCCGTGCTGTCACAGCAGCAGCAAGGCACAAAGCAGCTGAAACGCAGAAAAAGTGCTGGGCCTTTGAATACCTGCGCACTGCCTGCTCATCTTTTCTTTGGCTGGTTTTTACTGCAATACTAACAGTTTCAGACAAGTCTGTCCATTGCAGGTAAGTGTAATTGGCTATTTCTCCATTTGGGGAAGAAATGCCTTGCACTGAGTTGTGTTATCTTGCCATGGTGCCCTGTAGGAGGGGGACAAGTTGTGCTGTAGTGGCTAACTCTTGTACCGGAGCCCTCCATCACCAGCACTCTGGTCTAAGGAGGGCCACGTCGGCAAATATTTCTTCAAATGGCAGAATCTGTAGAGTTGTATTCTCCCATTAAATAGAAGGTAGCATTTATAGATTTTTTTTTTTTTCCTACTTGCATTTTTGTTACTGTAAAGAAAATATATCCTAATTCTAGTTGAGCTCCTGGGTTAAACAAAAAATAAGCTGCTCAGGTAAACTTGATTTCCAGTGAGTTCTTATTTCAAGGAAGCATTAATTTTATTATGGCACACAGTATGCCAGGAACTAGGGGGTGATACTGAGGTACTAACCCTTTTGTAAGTAAGGTGTTTTGTTGCAGTGACCTGTTGTCGATAGTCAGAAGTCTTTGTCAAAAATAGAATTAACTTCTGGAGTGATCGTGTGCATGTAGTGACTTGTTTTGGCCCTGGGCCTCTATGATGCTTTTGAAAGCAGTTGGTGCCTCCTGGAACTGTGAGCGAAATGCCCACATCTGTCTGTAGCTTGGAGCAGAGCTCCAACATACGTGTTTTTCTTTTCCTTCACAGGGTTGTTTCTTATTCTCTCTGGATTACAGGAACTCCCATCCTTTTTCTGTCGTTATTCATTCATTCTTGCAGCAGTTCCTCTTGAATTGGTTATCCTCGTTAGGCTGTGGTGGAGAGGGAAATCCTGCTGAAATGTAATTGCTCACTAATGGCTTTTCCTTTGTGACATTGTGTTGGTAGCGTCTCGCTGTGGGAGCCTGCTGGATTTGCTGCGTGACTGTGAAGCTCACAAGAGAGGTTAGCCAGACAGATTTCAGAGTTCTGCAATTACTCCGTTGATTAATCTTCACTCCAGTAGTTCGGTGACAAAAGTATAAAAGTAACCCAACCTTCAGCGATGAAGCCAGTCCTACACAATGCTGCTCAGTAATAGTGTTTACTGCTGCCCTGAAGCATCAAAAGGGTGATACTTAATGAGGGCAAAAGTGCACGGAGCAGCTGCTCAGTGCAGCCCCTGGCGCAGGAGGGTTTTGTCATAGCTTGCCAGCTAAAATATGAGGGATCGGGACAGAGAAATAAGATTTCTTTTAGGGTGAAACCAATGGGCGGATTTCTTAAGGAAGTCCGGTAGATCGGTAACAGAGGGATGATGTGGTAAATGCAGATGCTGTCACGTACTCATTATTTTTAAGCATAACGTGGTGAGGAGTGCAGTGTGAGGGTGCAAGCAGTCACCTGCCTGAAGCCTCACCTGCGGTTGAGGAAATCGCGCAAGGGATACTCTCGCATTACCTTTGCCTGGGCTACTCTGCCCAACTGACAGTCTCCTCCAAGGCTGCTAAGAGTGTAAGGGGCATCTGAGATTTGCATGATGAGGTCCTTCTTGTGCTTTTGCACTTTCTGGAAAGTTGGGAATGCCACCAGGATGGAATGAGTCTCTGACGCGTGAGGTGTGCTCGTGCGTTGCGAGGAGCACCCGTAGCGCAGCAGAGAACCTGAGCCGTTTTGAAAAGCAGCTCATCCCTCTGCTCAATCAAAGGTAAAGCAATGCTCAAATTGCCAAATGCTAACGAGTGTGCAAAGAGACTGTCAGCAGCACGGCGCGGCAGTACCAGCAGGCCTCTAAGCAACAGCCGGGGCAGAAACAAGCCCCTGTGCATATGGCCTTGGTATCAACTGCTGCTCACTGTCATAGGTTGTTTTTTTTTAAAATCTTGCTCACTTGTCCTTGTTCAAATCTTTGTAGGTGGATTTGTCGTTCTCCCTCCTCATGCAGGGAGGGCGAGTGGAGTCCGGGCTTTCTGAAGGCAGCGCGCAGTGAGCTTCAGCGTGTGCTGGGTGGCAGTAGGAAAAGGATTGTGTTGGTTTTTGGTTCATACAGTGCTGGCAGCTGGTTTTTATTCGCATTCTGTAGCCTGTTTTTATGATTCTGCTCCTGCTTTTCCCTTGAGTGTTTCTGCGGTCTTTGTTTTTATTCCCTTGCTGGCTTTGGAGCACAAGCTGTGGGCGCTCCATGCTGGGCAGGCTGAACACCCCTGTGGATGTTTTTGGGGTGTTCTGAATTTGGGGTAAATATTCAAAGCCCAGGAGGGGTAGTTCTAATTTTGAAATCCAGATTTTCAGCTAAGAGCTCTGCATCCGAAGAGCTTAGGGACTGGAATTTCCAAATGTGGTTGCCTTGGTCATTAAATATTAAACTAAGGCTGTGCCTGCTGGAGGGCTCTTTCAAACACTGAAGCACTCTGAGCCATCAGAGGAAGGGGCTGGGGCTGGGGGCTCCAGGGTGTACAAGGATGAATACTGGACCGTGTTAAATATAGGATCCCAGAAATACTAATACTGCGCAGATAGATAGGGATAATCCTCTCAAAATTCACTCAGTTTGCTCTGTTTGCCTTTAGAAAGACAACATTGCAAATGAGCCGTGAGATCAGGGGCTGGGCTAGCCGTCCATTGTACACCTTTTCATTAATACTGCAAAATCGTATCAGAAGCTGTCGGTTGCATCTTGGCTTAGTAAACTTGCTGCTGGCTGCAAGCACCGTGGCCTCAGCTGTATTTGAGCTTGGAGCAGGGACACACGAGTACATTTGGGCACAGAGAGAACTGTCGCTTCAAGGGCAGGCTGGGGGCTGTAGCCATAGGCAGTAAATCTGTCAGCTTCCAGCCTCCTCCTTTCCCGAAGTTTCCAAATACTGCAATTCCTCCTTCCTCGGGTAGAAAGGTGCCCCCCGATGGAGCACCACAGCCAAATAAGCTAATGGAAATGTGTCAGTCTTTACCGAGGTAAAGAAAGATGCATTTGTGAGAAGCTGTGCTCAAATGCAATTAGGCAAGCAGAGCCCACAGCCCTGCTGCCTCTCCAGGGGCCTGTTTTATCACTTGGCACTCACCAGCACCACTCCAGGAATACATTTAGGAAGCTATTCCAGCAGCCAGGCACAAAGCTATTGCCTAGGCTAGATAATACCATTCCCCCCCATCTCCCTGACATCTCACTTCACCGAAGCATCAGTCCGCAGGGAGGGTGTTGCTCAGGAACACCTCCTGCGCTCGGCGCGGGACCAGGGATGGGCTGCATTTCACGTGCCAGAGGTAGACACGGAACAGAAAAAACCTGCCCGCCA
This sequence comes from Astur gentilis, assembly GCF_929443795.1. Lineage (NCBI taxonomy): Eukaryota > Metazoa > Chordata > Aves > Accipitriformes > Accipitridae > Astur > Astur gentilis. Next base: position 10,088,014 of record NC_064905.1, read on the forward strand.
ATGTGTGTTTATCCCTGATGAACGGGCACGACTAATGCCTGAGCACTTGGAAGCCTCGTTTACTGTGGCTGGTGGAGGTTCACCTTCTCGGTTGGCAGCCGGGGGGGACCCGCACTTGCACGCCCAGAGACCAGCGCCTGCCCAGTCACTGCAGGGAGCTGACGGCTGTGGTGCAGGCAGTACTGGGAGCCAGGAGCAGAGTATCCGTCTCAGTCGGGCTGGGAAAGGCAGACCTGTATCATCTGCTGTGCCCACTTAAGGAATACTGGCTTTGTAAATCACCTTCTCGAGAGCCAGCAGATGAGAGATGGGCAGGTAGGGGTACTCCCAGCTGGAGTCGGAGCTGCAGATGGTGAAGTTTCCAGCTGGGGGATTACGACTGAACATGCAGAATCAGAAAAATGTGGTTAATAGTTTTCAGTTGTTTTAGGAGGTTTAATCTATAAAGGACTTTGCTTTGTCAGGGTACGCTGTAATGACTCTGGCTTAATGCCACAGCAGCCAAGAGCCTGACAATTTACTGTGCCTCGGCAGACAAACGGGCTGACCAGAGCCTCTGCCAATAAAAGATACTCCCCAGCAATTACATCCTTTCGAGCAGGAGGCTGCACAGGTTTAAAAAAAATTAAGCTGCTGAACAAGAAAGTGCTGGGATTCTTCCAAGCAGGGAAAGCTTGTGAATGAGCAACGTATTAATGCTGCACATTAAATGTGCCCCTGCACATCTTTACCTACTGTTAAAAAGAGGTGGCACTTTGATATAATTGGTTCTTGGCTGCAGCAGCCAGCAACAGAGCTTGGCTGTTGCAATAATCCCTTGGGAATAACACAGCTAATTAAAGCCTAGGAACTGGTGACCAGCAGCTTCTCCTTTCTCTCTGGCTATGTCTGTGCTAATCAGAGGGAGGTAGTTCTCAAGGAAGTTTTGTGCTGAAATGTGCTTAATCGGGGAAGGAAGGATTCAGCTTCAAAGCTTGGTGCTTTATCAAATCCTAAATATCTCAACTTGATGAGCTCAGAGAGATTTCAGATCTCTGCTTAACAGCTGGGCGGGAGGGGATCGGCAGCGCTGTGCTTACGGTAAGTCATCGGCATGGCGTATGTTAGTCCCACGGCCTCTTTTCTGAACTCCAGAGTGTTGCCTCCTGCTGCCTCCCTTGGGGCTGGTGTTTTGGGAAATAGAACTTATGATGAGAATGGAGAACTTTTTCTTTTCTTTTTTTGTTTTTTCCTTTTGAGAGATGCTAAATCACCCAAATCTTTGGTGAGATTGAGGGAACTACAAGTATTCAGCTCCTCTGAAGGCCAGGCCTTAGGACTCTCATAGTCAGAATCCAAAATTAGCTGGAAAAAACTGCTTTCGCCCAAGCAGCCTTTCCTAGAAGCACTGAGCAACCAGGGGTTTGGCAGAGCCCGTGTGTGTCAAGGCACCAAGGTTTTGTGTCCCTGAGGGTGCCTGCCCTGCCAGCTGAGCTCATCTTGTGGACCTGATTTTATTCTTTTCCTGGGGGAAACTGATGGACCTTGCTTTGCTGGTTACTCCTGATTTGCAACGGGTTGGGCTGTCCTGCGTTTTGTAGTACCTGCCTCAGAGTTGGGCACTCCAGTAATGCCAGTTAAGGGCAGGCAGCTGTGCTGGACACGGTGCAGCCGAGCTGCCGGCTCTCCTGCCATTGAGGGCAGCGGCCGCTGTCTGGTGGGCACAAGCGGGCTAAAGTGATAGTCCGTTGCTCCATGGAGCCGGGTTAATTTGCCAGCAGAGGTGCTGGTCCTAGAGAAGACCTGGGAGAAGGGGGAGGAGAAGCGAGAGGCGAGCCAGAACGTGCTGCGCGGGACCCTTGGTGATGGCAGCAGAGCAGCGGGCTGTGGAGCTGGCACGGCCGGTGTGGGTTGGCAGCCGCAGCTGAGGGAGCCCACCCGAGTTTGTGGTTTAATGCCGGGGGAGGTGAGAGCGCAGAGCTGCACTGCATGTGTGGGGGGAAAGGGACAGATCTGGCCTGTCTCCTCATCGAGGAGCCAAAAGGCAAGAGCAGGTGGGAAGGAGCAAGGTGGTGGTAGAAAGGGGGGACGGGGCCTTGCATGCTGCCAAGGGCAGAAAGAGCAAAAAGCAAAAGAGTGTCCACTGCACGGTAACAGAAAAGACCCTGGGTTTGCTCCCCTGACGACTCCATCATGCTGCTGTGTTGGGTTTGCTCGTGAGGGTATGTGGCAAGGTATGGCAGAGTGAATGTTTGGGGAAAAAGACCTTCTCGGGGCATCCCACCCCCCCACTGCAGCAAAGGGCCATCAAATAAACAGGATTTTGACAAGGTCTGTGGAAGCCTTCTCTGTGGCTGGGTGGATGGATGGCTGTGCTTTGCTGAGAAATTGCTAAGACAAGGCTTTTTCTGGGGTTAAGTGAGCATTTGCTTTCTCAGGAACCTGTGTGTATGCCTTAGAGCTTTGTGAAATGTCGATTTCGGAAGCCCTGCGTGTCGGCCATCACAGAGCGTGGTAGTGGAAATGCAGAAATGCAAGCTGCAGCTACAAGGCTGGGTGGCTTACAGAGACCCAGCAAGCGTCTGCTGCCAGGGATAACCACAGGAGGGAGAACAGATTGAATTACTGACTGTGGGACACTACAGGGACCCTGTAAAGTTATTGATAGATAACCTCAGCAATTTTTCCAATCCCTTGAATAAATGAAGACAGATGCTGGAAACGGCCGTACTTCACTGCATGTCTTGGATTTATGGCATGGAGAGCTCCATCATGGGGAAGGTCATCTTGAGTGGGCTTAGTCCAGCCCTACCGGGGCAGCTCACCTGCTGGATTTTTAGTAATTTGGGTTTTGTGCTAACCTAAACACCCACTCTGAACTTTCTCTGTGTCCAGGTTTGATTCAGGAGGTGGAGCTGGCTTGAGTGGTGGCAGAGAAGTGGAGGGTGAAGACATCTCTCTTGGGTATCCCGCTCCCATCATGCATGAAGAGGAAGAGGTAGAGGTAACAAAAGTGATAGAATCTGAAATTTAGTGTTGTAAGTAACCCACACAGAATTATCAGAGAGCACATAGAGGTTTCTAGTTCCTCATTCTTACTCCTAATATTCCTATACAATAAGATGGTTTGGACAGTCTCACAAATGAGAAGAAAATAATTTTATAAGCTTTAGAATATGGTAATGTAGTGGAATGTCTTGAATGAGTGGACTGGCAATTACTGGGTATTACTTATTCAGGAAGGGTAGAGTAAGTAGAGGAAGAAGCAGCAGCAATTTTAAATCCTGTAGACTAAAACAGCTACCAAGCATGTATCAACAAGCGTGATGATAAAGCTCAGGAAACAGGACTAATGGGCCCACCAGAAGACAGATGAGCTACTTTTCAAGCACCCTTGTAATGAAAAGATAAACTGCTGGAGACATACTGGGCACTCTGAGCTTCCTAAAATTATTTCTAGAAGGGCTTTCTAATATGAGATCCTGGATATATTACTTTGAGCCATATTATAATGCCTAGAGACAAAAATCAGTGTCCTGGAAGTTGGTGGTTACAGACAGAGAGTCTGGAGTTACCCATGGATCTGTGCACATCTACCCACATATAAATGTACGTATTTTTTCGATTTCTACCCCTGCTTTAAAAAAGCCATAAAACTAGAAGGAAAAATTAGGTAAACTTGACTAGAAATGAGAAAATGACAAAGAAAAATGCAAATTTCTAAGATGCTAAACAAAGGAAATATAAAAGTTTTTTTAAACTACAAAATGAGGTAATCTTTGGCTATATGACCTGGAGGTTCAACAGTGGTATGAAGGCAGCAATTAAAAAAATAAAAACAATGCATATGGGAAGACAAAATATGTAGTTGCTATAAACTTGATGTAAGAGAATACAATCTTGATAAGGAAAGCTTAAAAAAGATGTAACTAACAAGGATAAGGATGATACAAGAGAAATTTTAATCTATAAGGAACAAAAGCAGTGCTCAAAATGTGGTGGGGGCCTATTGCAGACCATAAAAGTACTGGTGGTTTGTATTTCTCAATTTAAAGCAAATGGGATGATGTACCTGCCATTCTGTTAGCAACCAGGCGAAACAGTAACAGGACTGAAAATAAGCCCAGGTATTTCACCTAAAATGGCCAGCTGGCTCACCCACTTTGCCTTTAATGTGTGCTGGATACAGAGACAGGTCAGTGGAGCAACAGAGGGCAAAGATGACAGCCCAGGTAAATATAGGCTGGTTAATCTGACATCAGGAATCTGAAAACAGGCTCAGAAATCCATTAGTAAAGAATTAAAGGCAAACATGCAATTAAGTCCATCAAAAATAGATCTTGTCATTCAACCAGGCTTAGTAAGCCTAATTATAAAGACGCATCACCTGGCATGGCACTTTACAGTATACACAGTGTTTACAGATAACTATCTACAATATAAAATAAATGACGCACACGTGGCTTAAAATTGCCTCCCCGACAGATCTCAGTTTGCCACTGTCCTTCAAACAGGGATGTTTCCTGTGAGAGTCTGCTCAAATCACTGCTAGACCTTATGTACTATTGAGAAGCAAGGCTAAAGTTGCTTCTGAAAATGCTGGTAAGCAACAGCATGGTAGGAAAACACAGAAAAAACCCCATGTGTTGCTTAGTACGCCAGGCCTGTCAAACGAAGTGTGATTTAATTTTGCATTTAGCTGCATTAACACAAGGAAGAAAATGCTGTCCACAGCTGCAGGAAAGGAGAGTCTGTATCTCAGCTATCCCAGAAAAGGCTGAAGGGAGGTCTAAAACTTCGCTCATCTGTTGCCAAAAGGGTTAAGACAGCCTTTGAGGGTGTAAACAAAGAAGTGAGGAAGAATATCATGCCTTCTGTAGAGAGCAGAAGGGGGACAAATCTCAGCATCGCTTTTGATGTCCCTTCCTAAATGTCAAAAGATGGAAGGTCTGGGACACAAACGTTAGGGAAATCCTGGAGGAAGTTCTTTGTAGGGAGACTTAAAGCAGCCCTGTCTCTTCAGCTTATGGAGAAGACCAACAGGCCCCTTCATTACTATGCAAACATGTTCAGGGAGAAAAGGCCAGGTACTAAAATGTTTTTTAAAGAAGGAACAAAGGCTGGGAGCTGAGGACAAACAAAGTGGAAAAAAGGCACGTGCTTTTTACAATAAGGGTGAGTAACTATTGGAACAAATTAGCAAGGAACTTGTTGGTTTAAGAGCACTTATTTAAAAGATTATGTTTCATAAACATTTTTTTCCTATTAGAGGTTGTAAGCTTGACACATGTGACTCAAAACACCCTGGCACTGTGGTGGAATTGTGGCCAATTACACCAGGAGGAAGTACCAATTACCTTTCTGGTGGCAGCTGTAATGACTATTTTAGACATAAAAAACCCCCACAACAAACCCTTAAAAATAAAGAGCAAAATAAATGCAATTGTTCAAGATTTGGACAATGCAAAAGGACTTCCTTCAGGCAATTAATTGGAATTTTACCTAGAGAACTTGCTGTAATGGCAGATAACACATTTCAGAGCTTTCTGGTTTAGCTAGAGAGTGGCACTTTGAGTAGGTGTATGACCTATAGATTTGAGTCCTCACTAACGGTGTGCCCAATTTCCAGTGACACTAACCTGCCTCTTTCACACAGTGCAATTAAATTACAAACACAAGTATGGAAAGCAAATCAGCTGCAATCCTTCAGCTTCATTTGTTCAATCCCTTCATCTTAAAACTATAGGTACACATCAGGCATTCAGCAGGGAGGTTGCACACTTATTTGATGTTGTTTGTGCAGCAGGTAGTAATTTCAAAAGTTTTGCTGTGCTTTTATTTTCCAGAATAAGTTAACCACCCTCCCCCCAAGAAGGCATATTTGCAGCCCTCCAGCCCTTTAAAGATGTGGAGCAGGAACAGAATGGAAGGAAGAAAATCTGTCACTGAACTCATTGGTAAGACAAGCAGGAGGTTCCTAAAAGCCACTGCTTGTACCTGTGCACAACAGGCATACACTGGTAAATAATAGATATACACACAACACAGTGTGTGTAAAGATAGCAATTAATTGGTCATAACAAAGATACTTTAAATTTTCTACGTATCCATAGTAGCTTTAAAGTGGTTCCATTCATGTATGTTCTCGGGGTGTACATATATGTTGCAGTTGACTGAAACCCAGGGCACAGACCCAGTCTGCTTCCCATTCAGTGACGCAGGACTAGCGCTCACGTTGGCAAATGAGAAAAAAGCCTAGAAGAACTCCTTTCCCCACCCTTCAGCCCCCGTGTAAGGTTAGCTACCGTAACTGAAGAGCCAGTGGACCGCCTGGCTCCATGTGCAGATTGTACCACTTCCAGGGCCAGCCATTTTTTCGGCTCTCAGGCAGCACGGAGCCCGCAACAGCAAGAACTGACGCCTGTACCTGGCCCGTGCGGAACTAGGAGCTCTAGGGAAGCGTGATTCAGACATACCCGAGTGCCTCAGTTTGGCCACAAGCCAAGCTTACCAGCTTCAGCCCAGCACTGCCTCCACCCAGGGCTCCTCTGAAGCAGCTTGGACACCTTTGCCCCACAGCGTTCCAGGTTTCAGGAAAAATTATTAACATTTATATTAGCCCCAACACTCTGCCCAACCCAGTCAGTCTTCCCTGGATCTGAAGAGCTCAGTTCAGAAAGCAGAGTGGTTTTACAGCTAATGAGCCTATCTGGACCTGCACAGCCTCTTGGGCGTGAGCGTGCTTTTCTCCCAGCACCTTCCCTCCTCCCCGGATTGCCTGGGTAAGCTCAGCCCTCAGCCTGGATACTGGTGTCTGTCTGACACACCCAGCCCCAGCAGCAGTGTGCCTGCTCTGAGGAGCAACATCTTCTTTCTTTAAAACCTCCCATCCACACACCTTCCCATTTGCCCAAACTTTATTAGTAAAGGAAATTCAGCCTTGCACATTAGAAACTTCACTCCAGTAAAGCACGGCGTAGTTACAGTTTCAGCACATGGAAATCCTAAAGGCTGTTTGCCATTATTTGCTTAAGTGACATTTTAATTATGCAGACGATGTTAAAGGCTGCACAGGCCTCACTGTGAATTAGGCCTTCTGTCTTCTTTTGACAATGACATTTTAATTCCCAGAGACTTAATACACGCTCACTGCAGACTTAGCTCGAGAGACTATTCCTTTAAGGCGTATTACTGTAAAGACTGGAGCTCTGTAATTTCAGTCCTTAAGTACACAGAAAGACTTCCTGAAATAAATTCAAGATGACAACCAATAGCCAATAGACAGCCACCACTAATTATTTAATTAAATCATGTGTTGAAATCTGCATGGAGACAACTGAAAAATCTGCCTCCAATGTAAACATTTCCGCATCAATATAAAAAACAGTAAGCAATAATTACAAAAGAAAGACAGCCCTTCTCCAAAATCTGAATGAACTATTTCAACAGCACCTATATATATATATATGAGAAATATATATAGATACTTCAAAGTCTTCAAGGTCTAGTATACTATGAAGATCTTTTGCAATCAACTTTAACATCACTTATTTGTTTCCCATTATGGGTATCTGTAATATGAATGAATCTCAGACAAGCAAATTTAACTAATTTTATGGTAGCATTACAAAATGTGTATATATATATATAGGCACAAAATTTCCTTTTTGCCTTCAGAAAAATTAATAAAAAGTAAAACTGTGGTGGTAAGGGTAAGGGTGGCCTGAGGTTAATTTACTGATATTACTATAAGCAAGACAAAAAAAAAAAATGCTTCAAATTAATGTCTTGTAAGTATGTTATTTGTGGATAGCTATAAGCACTTTTAACAATACCACCATGGGAAGGACTTAAATAAGGCAAGAACTTCACAAACCAAACCAACAGAAATACCAAGCCTTTATTACAAAGAAAAATTATTCCACAGAAGAGGTTGGCTTGCTTCCATGCATGCTGTCAGTCATATCCACCTGCTGAGTGTGGAGAAGTGCTTCTGCTATATTCATTAATTCCCAAAGACAGCATTAGGCTTTTGTTCTTGGCTACAGGTGTGTGGGCATTTTGATTCAACTGAACTGCTTGCTAGAATTTTGTTGCCAGCATTGAATGGGCCAAAATAATGAACCTGACGGCTGGATAAGCTAAACACCACAAGGGAAGAAAAAAAAAAATTTAGAAAATAATAAATCACACACTGGACACAGTTATCACTAAGAGAAGTCAAATGACTTGCTTTACATCCACATTGTAAATAATTTCACAAGCAGGGAAATGAATATGCTTGAGTCTTATCTTCACTTGGGGAACGTGAAGAATGTTTGCTGAATCCTTTTATTGGTATGTGCAAGCACACGGTCACGCAGCCTGAAAGCCAGCAGAACTAGATTGAATTCATGTTATCTATTGTTGTTTGGATTTTGAACAAAATTGATGGAGTATGAACCAGTTGATGAATCCTGTTTTATCTGGAAATTTTCTGTTGACAGGCCAAAGGGGCGGAGAACCAAATTCCCAAGATCCTTCAGTTTACCTACAATGAAAAGGAGAGATAACACGTTAGGTATTAGGCGGAGGGAAAACTCCCATTGAATTATGCCTAACTACACACACAGTCCAGCTCTACTAATTTATCTTCTAATTTAAGGTAAATGCTGTGGAAATCTCTGCAGCTTGTTGAATGTTTAGGCTCTTCCTAGGAGTTAAAAAAAATCCTAACTATGATGTAGTTACTGTCAGCTTTGGGGTTGAAAACATATCACCATGCTGGTTCTGAACAGTTTGTTAGCTCTGATGAAGAGCCAGTGCCTGCAGACAGTCATGGCTATCTGGTTATAGCTATCCAGAAGCACCTTATTTCCTCAGTTATAAGCTCTTGAGGCACAGGAGCTTAAGAGCTCACAACAAAGCATGGGTCTCCCCTATACTTATGCTTGGATATAACTCTGATAGCTGCCAACATTCAATTTTCTAACACAAAGCTTTCAGTTCTGGTAATTTCTGATGCAGCTACAGCTCTATAAACAATCAAAATATTATAACCACCCAGTCTCCTAGACTACTGCAAGACACAATGAAAGCCAAAGTTCAAACTGCTTGTTTGTAATTATTGAAAATCCCTTTCTAAATATGTATACTGAAATAAAGAAAAATAAAACAAATTCATCCTTCCAACTGTGTTTGCACCTGCAGACTACGCAGTCCCATCTGAAGCGTACAACTTCACAGCCATTTTGCCTGCAAAAAAACCTCAGCAGTTAACTCACTTTCAAAACTACAGTTCTCCAGGACTAACTTAACCACTGCTAAGAGCTCTAAACAACTATTATTTAACAAGCATTGTTAAGTATACATAGGGTATGACAGTTAGTAAAATCTAAAGGCTTCTATCAATATATATGTATCATACATGTTTTCTGACTCTAGAAAATGAATCTTGCTACCACCTATAAAAGGGGAAGGGCAACAAAAGGATACCCTTTTTAAAAAAATCTTACCTATATAGAGATGATAGAATAGATAAAATGCATAAAATTAAACAAGAAGCAGAGGTAACAACTTCAACATCGACTGAACACAAGCTAACTGAGGACCTGGCATGACAAGACAAAGGAGGAAGACGGTCAGTTTTCCAAGAAAAACATGATTTTCCTCCTGGCTTCAATGCAGAATTGTAGACTAATTTCCCAAAGAACAAACAGGAGAAGTTTGGACAAGTTAAAGCCTACTCTAGGTTTGCATCCACAGGTTACACACCACCTTTCAAAAGCCTTCTACATTTACTAGATTCTTCAAGGCAATGGATTTTGTTTTGCTGAGAGTTTTGTGCATGCACAGGGTGGGGAAAAAGTGACAATAGCTGGCACAAAGGAAATCCAGCTGAGCAACTTGAAGTAGTCATAATCACGTAACTAAAATGTGCAAATGCCACACCTATTCCTACCTGCATGTGTGTGTTTTCAGCAAGCCACCTTAAAGTCATCTCTGTTATTCTAGTCACCTTCACCTTTATTTCTACTTCTAAACTAACATATTAGAATCTAACTGCAAAGTCATATGAACACTTATCATTTAGTTTCTTTGCTTTTCTTAAGGTCTTTTTGTTTGTTTGAACACCCTGTTTCTGCCTAGCAGTGCAATCATCACTACTGCTATTAAGTAAGTTTTCTCACTACAATGCACCAGCCAGAATTTAGTTCAGGCTTTGTTCCCAAGCCATACTGAAGCAGTAACTTCACAGCAGTGATAAAGAAGTACAGAAACATAAGGAGCAAAGCCCTATAGAAGTTCTTTACAGAAAAAGACAAGTAGCATTTATGTTGCACAAATGGAGTACAAACAGATCAAGAGATTTGCCTTGAATGACACTGCAGGCCTGTGACCGTGCTCGAAACAGAAATCATATCTAAGTCTGAATTTACCCCATGGAAGCATGCCCCTTATCTCTTACAATCTAGTGACAGTTCAAGACAGGTTAAACACCATCACCATAAACCAAAATACGCTATTTTCTTCAGTCACATTTTCAAAATTGAATTGGGGCAGGGGGAGCTTTTTGAACACATTCACAGAAAATACAAAAACAAACAATAGGTGGGGAAAAATGTAAGCATTTTATTCTAAGGAACAACTCAGTCCTGTGTAAAGAAACTAACAGCATTACTACGGTACTCCTAAATATGGCAAAATAATTAAGATCTGGCATCAAAGTGCTGGTTCACAACTGGGTATCTTTCAGAGGTCTGTGTAATTATTTTAAAGCAAGATTGGTCTTTGAGAGTCAACATAGAAATTCCATGGCCTTACACAAGGAAAAAAAAAGACCACCTTACCCAACAAAAACAGGTAGTTGGTGAGACAGGATTTTTCTTTGATTCCCCCCCGCCCCCGTGTGGATTAACAGATGAGGTGGTTGAATGCTCTGGCTGAAGTCATTCCAGTGAGTGGCTCAGCTAGGATTACCTTCTTTGTACTGGTGGTGGAGTTTTTTTCCTAAACTATACCCTGTATAAGCCAAATTAACTATTAAGTTCATAATTTCATACTGCATCCTAAAAGCATTTTGGTTATAAAACTATAAAGTTGTTCATAGCATCTCTATGACTGGGATGAATAGTTGTTATTGTACTTCTAGACAAACATTTGGTCATTGCTTAGCTTCAGGTTTTGGGTGAAAAGTGTCTTTGTCTACTGGTGGAAGAATCCTGGCATAGTGTGGCATTGCTAGAGTCAGTTGTAAACAGTTCAGAAGTTATCCAGGCACTGCAGCTGGCTCAGGAGCAGGCAGAGGAGTTTGCCTGTTTCAGGAAACTGTGAAAGGTCTTTTCTAATTGGAGTTAGTACGATAGCTCTTTTCCGGTCATACAAGAGCCAATAAACACAGAACAACTGCCTTGGTATTCTTGCTTGTAGCTAGGCCAGCTCTTGGGGAGAAGCTAAAGACCGTATGATATATTTAATACTTTATTCTTCATCTCACTGTGACTGAATAATTAAAACAATACAGTCATAGGTCACCTTCCCGTTCTATCACTGAAATCCACATACAGCAATGTCTTTTGGTGCAGCCACATTTAATAAATTGGTAATGAAGCAGAAGAAAGCCTTGCCTTTTCCGGGAACTCAAGCCCCAAGCACTGCTCCTGCTGTCTTGGCGCACATAAACCCATCATTGTAGGAAAGCACTATTTCCTCCTCCCCCACTTTCCTTTCATCCCTAAATTAAGATCTGTAGTTAAGTCCAACCTTCCCCTCCCCCCAAAGAGAAGCTCTCTTAAAACAGAGACTGTGCTTGAAGGAAGGAAAAAGGCATGTGGAGCTGTGACTCAGCTGCAAAGAGTTCTCAGCAATCAAACACTCACTTGTCCCCAAGCAGGGTCACATTCTCATCTCTCAGATGGTATTTTCATAGAAAAGATCTTGTTCTTTACATTTTAGAGAGCCTATGTCTACATTTCACGTGGAACTCCAGCATATTAAGTTTTTTCAGCAAAGTGATATTCAGACATTAACCAGAAAACTAACTGGTAAAAATCAATTTAGGACTCAGAAGTCTGTGATTCATTACTCACCTAACTGCAATGTAACATCCTGTTGCAAAAGGCAGATGCACGAAAAGATTTCTCATGATTTACATTAAGACATAACAGCCAAAATTAATTGCTATTCAGACCTTCTGGCAATAATTCTAGTATAGTTGCTAGTGTTAATGTGGTGTTTGGAAGTTGAAAAGCTAGATATTGTTTGTGTTAAGAATTTTTTTTGGATAAAAGACAAATTTCCTGATGAGGTTTCATCTTTGTATAACTTTCTGTATTACCAACAACATCTCTTAAGCAATTAAAAGAGCAAGGGCAAATCCTTTCCCCTTCCCTAAATGGTGAGGACTGAATTAATAGTATGTATTAGCTCCGATTTGAACTATTTAAAGTGACCTCCCTATATACAGTGCTGGGGTTTAGCAGCTTAGTTGCAAATACAACATATCCTTCAGTATAAAAAAAAAAAAAGCAACTAATTCTCTGGGCATTAAGCCTAATAAATATCTTTGCTGATCTCAAGTAGCTGGAAAAATCTCTTATTGGCAGAAAGGCCCAGGTGATACGCTCTGATAGGCCTTCCCATTAATCACATTAATAATCAAGTACATTTCACTGTTTTCTGGAATGCACTCATTTATAACTTAAAACTGAAAGTCCCCATAGTTTTTGATTAGACTTGATGAACTCTGTGTGTATAAAATGGGTTACACAGATTGGCATATGTTCCATCCGATTTTTTTTTTACATCCAATATACTTGGCTCCCCTGTAGCTATGCAGAAAACTATTGTTGTCACAGCCCCTAAGCTGCTAAATCTTGCTAAAACTATTCCAAACTTCCCCTCTTTTCACACCCTCTCCCCAAAGGAGCTGGTCCTAGTTATCACAATAATTACAGTTTCTCTAAACAAGACTAGATTGTTGCACAATAGCTGGAAATCTTTGGCTTTAAAGTCAGAAGAGAAATAAAAAAGAACACAGAAGATGGTCAGTGTATGCTCACATCCTGGGCAATTACTAAGGCAGAGGACGCTCACATTATGAAAGCATAAAGGGAAAGAGCCACATGGATTTAAAAGCTACTTTAAAGTGTGCTATAAGTTAAGCTTTCTTTAATGTGAAATTCAGAGGTTAGCTTGTACTGAGCAAACGTCAGTGGCAAGCAGCAGCACTAACCTGCAAAGGCTGAATGGAAAATAGGAAAATAATTTAAACACAAATGCCAGCTTTGGAAAAGTTAGACCCTTGCAGAACACATAGCAGAAATAGAGTTGGTTTGGCAAGAAAACATGCTTTTCCTAGTGACATCAACTTCAATCACATGCACTACCACTTGCACACAAGAATTCATAGTTAGGTAGTCTGGAAGAAAAATCCAGCCAAGAATGTGTACTCTGATTTATTTACACACAATCACTTAAGAAGTGGTTTCAGCTTCTGACAAACTATGTGGTAATGAGCTGTAGCACTGGAAAACAGGAAACACACTTGGGGAAGGAGGAAGATACACTCCATTTATTTTGGTTTGTTTGTACAAAGCTCCAGTTTTCATGACGGTGTTAGTTAGTTGGGTATACCAGGACTTAGTTTTAGTTGAAAGAATAAAAACCTAGAAAAAACATTACTGGCTGATTCATTGACTAAAATAAAAATTCAATTCAATATCCAAACTTCAAAGGAGCCAAAGCATGAACTGTGACATTCTTTCTAAAGATTTTGTTGGTGATGCATTTAAACTCAGTGTCAGTGCTCCTGGACTAGGCCTAGCCTGGAAGTATTAGGATGCATAATGAATCTGGGGTACAACTCAGACACCTGAGCTGACTCCCCTGTGAGAAGGCAAGAATGAATCCTTGCACACCTGGCACTACTTAACCAGTAGTCAGGTAAACGTTTAACAGATTACCATAAGCAATTGTCTATTCTGACACAGTACTCGGTAAATAGCACTAACAAAGTTCTTGAAATAGAAAAGTTGGAACAGCTTAAAACAAATACATCGTACAACAAAAACAATCCAAAGAAATCTTTTAACCACCACACTATATCAAGTTTGTTTTCTTTCACTCCTTCTACAACTCTCATTTAATTCCCCTTTTTCAATTTGAAGGGTTTTTACTTGACCTCAGACAGAACAGCAGCATTCTGTAAACCTTGGGAAGTATTTAATTCCCAGGCCTCCATCATTGGATCCTAATGCTAATGTTATCTCTCTTACCAATAAGATACAGAGAATTTTATAACACTTAAAAAAATTAGTCTGGTTACTGCTCATATTCCTAACTTAATTTCAAATCTTCTATTAAGAGAATGTATTATAGAAAAAAATCCTCCATCTGTGTTACACTAGTGATCACAAGCAGTGCTAAGAATAAAATACCACCTGCCCAATTGACACCATATAATTTTAACAATATATGTGACAATTTATATGAATCTTGTTGCATGCAAAGGTTGTGGATGAACATAGGGTTATATGCTGTACTACCCCACTCTTAGTCTAGTTTCCCTGGCTGTCTACACCATAAACCTCAGTGTATCTCCTTGCATGTATGTAACATCATTGAGAAGGGATTCCTTTCTTGAGAATCCCAATATAAACAGCCTGAACTGGTTCCCAAAAGACAAGTTTAGTTCTGAAATCCTAACTGCCACAGGATGAACGCTTTTTAAAAAGATCACATCCAGTCTGAAATCTAGGCAAAAATTAGCAGTATAGAACTAGGTTTGTAATGACAGTTTATAAAGCTGGATTTATTGTTTCAGTATAGTCCCTTGTGATTAGCGAGGCCCTTTAGACATTGGTAACAATGGTACAAAGGGAGAGTTCAAAAAAGATTAGGAATTGTTATCATATTATTTTTTGTTGAAACCCATCCCATGCCCTACATATCGGCATGATCCTTCTGGAGATTTTTTGCATTTGTCATTTGTTTATAGTGCTATGACACTTAACCTTCTTTATTTATAGCTTGTTCCAAGCACAATGGTGGAAACAGAATCTGATGATGTAAAGCTCTAGAAAGCCTCACTGCAACTTGACTAGGTCAAAACAGGTACAAAGCAAGAGCAAATCAGACTCCCTGCACAGCAAGAAAAAAAAAAGAAAAATACCAGCTTCAGCATAAGCCCTTGAAACAGTCTCCTCTTCCAAAATATTTTAAGTATTAGTGTTACAGTATGCAAGACAGACTTAGTTTAACCTGATTCTCTGCAGAATAGCAAAACACTGTCTTCCCCTTTCCCGTCCCAAACCCTCAAAGCCTACTCATCTTAAAATAGCATTTCAGCTACTACTTGTCACACCTAGAATGAGTAAACAGATAACTATTGAAGCTATTTCTGAAACAGGTTAGGTACAATTAGTTTATCTTATACTGTCATTTGTCCTTGCTCTTTTGTGTGGATTTTCTAAATAGTACAAATGAAAAGATTATATAAAAATAAAAGCTCATTTTAAAAAGAACCAGAATATCAGTTTGGCTTATGTAGTGTCTGAACCTATAAGAATTAACAAACTCTATTAACTACAAGACAGTAGACAATGTTGACAGTAGTCTTTTTTTGGGCAGGAGGTCCCCATCCCCCCCAAACTGTTTGTTTAACCATAACCCTGTGAGTGGTGCAAGGAAGTGCTTTATACTTAATATTACACATGAAAATCAGTCTTGCTTGCGCAATCTTATTTAAGTAGTTATCCTTCTGAAATACATCAACCTAGTTAAGATATTATCCAAGCAAGACCACACAACATGATGATGGGGGCACATACATTCAAATGAGTTATATTAATTAAATTCTCTTTTCTACAAACAAGTAAAGTCAATAGTATCCTTTGGTATAGAATTGTAAAAAGTCAAGAGACAATGAGTTATGCAGTTAGGAAATCTAATTCCACTCCTAGCAAGGCCAGATGCCAGTTTGTAACACTAGGTAGGTCTAATTCAGTCTCCAAACAAACAGAACTGAGATACTATATAAACCAAGGTAAACATAAAGACTTGGAGGTCTATAGGTTGGAAGTGCTACAAACAACCAAATTTATTTCTTCAGACACAAGATCAAACATGCTCAGTTATTACAGCTGGTTGACTTCTTTTATGTAAAGGTTTAGTGAAACCCCTGTTTTATCCCTTTCATGGGAATGCTTCCTTTGAAGGTTTACTTGCAGAGAGAAAGGGCAGAACAGTTGGTCTGTTTCAAACCATTTCCCCCTGCTTTTACATACATCAGTATTAAATTGTTTTAGAAGGTCTTGAGTATTCTTTCTTTAAATTTAACTAATAGCCTTTTATGTGTGGGAGAATTATTTGGCTAGAACTTACTGCAGGTGAAACCAGGCAATAGAGAACTATGAAGAAATTGGGAGTTTTGTTTAACACAGAACAAGTATTTCCTTTAAGATTTACCTTCTTTAAATTATACAAGAGATTCTACTCATGCATTTTTGTTTTTCTAGTAGACTATGAAGATTATTACGCAAGTTATATGTACATGTTACTTACCTAACATTTCTTTCTTTAATTTTTCATTCCGCTCTTCAATTTGTCTAGGTAATCGCTGTGGAGAGAGATAAAAATTGGAATCAGACCTATGCTTTCAATGATATTGTACGTTAAACTAATGGAATTTTCACACACATACCCAGGATACACTGTTTATGGCTTAAAAGGAATCCTTATGTCAAACTACACTTTCATCATTTTGAAAACCTGTAATTCATCCTATGACATCAGTTCACATAAACCGTAAGTTGTAACTTCTAAGTGCAGGTTCCATATAGGCATACATTTTTACTGCTGAAAAAGAGATCTGATTTGTTTGCTTGGAATTTTAACTGAAAAACTTATGGAATTTAAGAGACTTACAATTAAAGTATATTTTAGCCCTATTTCCTCTGCTGCATGCAATAAATTTGGTAAGAGAGGCTAGAGGAACTAAGCAAGCACAGCATTTGACTTCTGAATGTAAACACAGGTGTAGCAAGCAAAACATCCATAGAGTCAGTTCTCAGTGGCATCACACTTCAGGGAAATCTGCAGTGTGAAAACATGAAGATCATCTAAATATAAATATTTTATCAGAAGATCACTGAATTAACTGTCTATGAACTTCAGGGCATAGCTTAATGAGCAGCATCTTATTACGCAATATATTGCATAGTTCTGAGGAGGAGAGGGTATTATAAAATGCGGGCCTTGACTTGGCAGGTCATCATGGGGAGGGAACTCCAGCAGTTCATCCTGAGCAAGGTACTAGTCCAAGTAACAGTTCACTAATGTGCTTTTCCCCTTCTCAGAGCTGGCACTAGTGTTAAAATCTGTTGTGCCGTCACAAACTTATCACATGTTTCTAATGAGCATTACGTAACTGCATGGTCCATGCATTCCTAACGATTTGAGATTCCCATTTATGCCTGGAACAGCTGTGACTCACCTTCCATCCTTACGCAGTACTGGTGTTTTGCTATATGATTGTAATCATTTTTAATTAGAACTTTATATTCACTACAACTAAATTTACCATTGTTTCATTTAAATTGTGCATTTTCTATACATCAGTTAAATACAACATTGAAACAAAATATATTACAAATGACTGTCACTTTTCACATATCTTTTTTCATATATTTCAGAAGTATTACTTCAAGCCTTTATACTATGCTTATTACTGTATGATTCTGGCAGTTCAGCATGCAATTATATGCATAACTATGCTGTCTCTTCTTGTGGAGGTCATAGCAAATAAGACAGATCTGCTGTAATGGTGCTATCAGTAAATTAATTACAGTTGCAGACTATGGTAACAGGTGTGGAATTCACTCCTGATACACATGCCTTGTGATAACTGGCTTCTCAACATAGTTAAAGAATTCATTTCCTAATCTTGTTCCTTCCTGTCGTTTATAGCTCCAGTCATCATGGATAGGTTTGTCATCCTGATATCATTCCCACAGTGAGATAAGATGTTCATCTCAACAAGAAGCCCATTGACAAGGCTGCCTGGCTATTCATCTCCTCTTCAATGCAGGATACACTGGTGAACACTGGCAAATACAGTTCATTTTCTATACTGATGGGGAAGAGAGGTGGTATACCCCAGGAAAAAAACCAGAAAAACAAGTACTAAGGAATAGAATGCAGATATACATGGATGGCTAAGCTTGAAACTAGCCCAGGCCCAGCATCACCACCAGTGAGCCAGATCTAATTAGCCCAGTCAGACCTCATCTGACTCCTGCTGACCCAGAGGGGCTTATTAAGTTGGGTGCAGACCTGGACCTAAGCTGCCTGCATGAAAACATGTGTGGATATCCCCAGGCTCTAAATTCAGTTTGCATTGTGGTTGTGAGATTTGCTGAATCTTGGACAAGTTTGGCATACATAGCACGTGTCTCTCACATTTGGACATTAGGCTTTAGCAGGAAATTACACAAATCCTTGATCTGAAATACATACTCCATGTTTTGTCTGTCTGAGTACTACTATTGTAAAGACTCAGCATTTCTCACTCCAGAAATGTATTTGCAAGGTTAGTTATCTGTAGAAAGGTGTCTGTAAGGACAGCTATTTATCTGGTGTCTATGATACTTACCTCAAAGTACAGCTTCTTTTGGTAAATAAGTTTATCTGGCCTGCCAATCCCTCAAAAACTGTGCTGAAGCTAAAATTCACACAACACTGTTACACACCTGCTAAAAACAAAACCTAAAGATTGATACCATATAATTAAACACTTTCTGGGAAAGCATCAATAGGGGTTATTTGACCACAAAACATTTTAATTTCAAACTGTTTAATCTGGCATTGAATATGTCAAAAGTAACTAAAGTGTGTGACACTAGGATTTAAATCAGAACACTAGCACCATACTCCTAAAATATAAACAGTACTGAAATTTTAGTGCAGCTACCAAATCAAGAATCAAAGCAAACAACTACTGTGTATTTAGTATTTTTAAACTATCATTTAACAAGAACATGACATGCCCTAAAGCTGTATCTGAAATATTTTCTATGTACAGGAAGGAGAAAAGATTTGCTCTAGCAGCATATGAAGCTAATATGCAGATTCTCTCGATGCATCATTGTCATTACCAGTGAGGGGGGAAAAAAGCTGCGATATTTCTGCAGAGCACAATGCATTTTACAATAAAGCAAAGCTTCTTAGTCTCCTACACATTAGATATGTTAACCACATATGTGGAATCAACATTACAGATGGAATTGTTTTGTTATTATGAAATTCAGAAGTTTATTATGAATATTTTAAAAAGTGTAAAACTAGCTGTCAGTATTTCCTTAACAATTTTTCAAGGGGGGGACTTTTAAGTTTCAGCCTCAAAAGATTGCTTCTACTCTGAAACTTAACAAAGAACAGAACCAACTCAGGGCAGAATGTCCTAACTCCCAGTACAGTGTAAATTGAGGGCATTTTGTACAAAGTGTTCTGCACCACATGTGAGCCTAAAGCCTCTGCCTAGTAAAATGAGGTCAAGGAGCAGAAGGTATATGTAACAGTCAACCTCTGTACTTCTCAGCTACAAAAATTAAGAATAAATTACTGATCATTCCGGAAAGATGGACAGGAAGAACAGCAGCACTGTTTACGATTCTCTTCTAGCCCAAATCTCCACTGGTTACTGAGCAAGGGGTCTTTTGTGAGATTATTAGAGGCATACTCACTGAAAGAAAATTGTGGTTTTGCAAAAGCTATAAAGGACAGTATCTATACTTTCAGAGGGTTCCAAGCAGCCAAAATATATGTATTTTAAACTCCTTACATTTTGTACCAACTACTGACAGTGTTCCAAAGTCTTAATCTGTGGAGATTAACCTGACTGGCAGTTTATAACGATCTGTCTGATCTTCACAGTTGTTCCTTGTATGATGAGCTGCTAAAATGCACTCCTTATACACTATTTTACCAAGTAACTGGCTAGATTACACTAGGCCTCACTCTGGAGCTAGTCTAATGCTAAAAGACTACAAGCTACAGAAACTAAACCCCATCGTTTCCTTTATGAATGTCAGCAGACTCCTTGGCTGAATTCCTGAATCAAATAAGCCGTAGTCTCAGCTAGGAGACTATAAACAAGGCCAACATAAATACTCTTTTCTAGACTGTGATGGACCGATCACAGTCACTACCCATGCAGTAACGATGTTTGACAAGCTTGTCATTTATTAAGCCATTGCCAAGAGCTAGGTGATAAAGTGCTTTCCTGCTCGCAACTAGATAGATGCATGCAACAAGCATCAGGGGGTTGTTTCACAGTACAGTAAACTGACCTTGTCAGTGGGTGCTGCCAAAAGGGATGGCCCCAGTTCCTGCACTGCCTTGACCATGTCTTCTTTCCTTCTCACTAGCATTTGCAGTAGGACTTGTCTGACTGCAAAAAGCCAAGGCAATATAAAAGTATTTACTTTGGGGCTTTTTGGTTGCTGCCTTTTTTTGCTCACTTGTTGCTGTTTTTCCCTTTAGCAGAGTTAGTTGTCTGCCAGACTCGTATACAGAACCAGCCATCCCCTAGGGTCGGACATGACCTAGTACCAGTGCTAGCACAAGGAAAGCAACTGGACAGCTTTGTAAGCAGCAGGTAGTTAGTAGACCAGTTTAGCTGCTTTGTGAAACCATACCCTTACCACTAACAGGAGTTACACAGTTAAGCAGAATATTTTTCTGCCATCAGTGCAACTGATGCAGTCCCAAAGGAAGTAATTTCAGGCAAGGCTACTTATCTAATATGCTATAAAAGCAGTTTCTATTCTGTCACTTACAACACCACAGTATGGGGAAAAGCTGGTGGTGGCGGGGGAAATCACTACTAATGATTTATTTTCCCAAATGGAGAGTTAAAACAATTAAACCTAAGCCTTTAAAAAATATTTCTGCATCAACATATTCAAAGTGGTTTTAGAGATAATATTGCGGGTGAAGCAAGTGATTTTTTTTTTTCTTTATGTGGCAGAACACATTGCAGGTTCACTGATGTGAAGCTGAACTAAAATAATGATGCCCTTTGAAAATTTAACCAGATATAAATAAAGACAAGTATTGGCATACGGATTTGACTGCCCAACTAAGAATTACGTTTTAAAATTGCATCCATTTACCTTAAAATGGAAGTAAAGAATAGTTTGGCTGTTGTTTTCCCTGCAGAAGATGGTCAGCTCTTCCCAGGCTTTCTGGTGCTTGCAAACCATTCACCTACCATGACCTGAAGCTCCCATTTTGATAAAAAGTGACCACCACTGTACTTTTTATAGTGGCTACCTTTCATTAGCACATCTTCCTTCAAAACCACAGGCCATCTGGCTACATCTCTACCACATTTGTCCTTTCAACACAGCCTTCATAAACTCTTTTCAAAAATAAGAACAGCAAGCAGCCTGTAAGAGGAGCTTTCTCCACAAAATAAATTTCCCTTCTTGCTACCCTTGTGAAAGACCCTCTGAACTTGTCAAATCCACAGCTATTTTCCACACTGAGCATTAACATACTAAATATCACTACAAAAATCAGTTCCTGCTGGTATTTTACACAAAGAGTTACTTAAAACCTCAAATCAGCAGGCTGTGGCACTGACTTTAAATTCCCATTGAGTAGAGATTATTTACATGTTAGATTGGGATTTCAGGAAGTGCTAGGGGTTTACCTTTTTTTATCCAAGCTGACACATCCTAAAGGCCAAGGAAACTTTTAAAGCGTTTCCTTACACTTAACAGAGATATGGCAAAGATTCTGCAAGGAATGTTTAATGCTGAAGTCTGAAGTATTTGTAATTTGATTAAAAGTGGTGAAAGCAGACACTGGAACACAGTACTAAGCTGCAGGGGTTTTTTTTTAGAACAAAGAAAGTATTTGCATCAGGAGAGAGTGCTGTTTGCAACCACAAGGTGCCTTTTTCTTCAAGTGAAAGGCTAAGTTTTTGAAGATTAATAGCAGACTTCAGTCACTGTTAGTAAAATAACTCGAAGTGGCCAATACACACGCAAGGCATAGCAAAGAACAAGGACAGGAAACAGATACATAAAGAAACAAAAATATCAACATTTTAAAGTAGATACAGACATAGATACAGACTGATAGAATCCTGTCTTCGCCATTCTCAAAGTTATATAATCAAGTCATCAAAAAAGTAATTATTTTATAATTATGCCATAAACGCATTTGACTCCAAATTTACCAATCAGATAAATAATTCTACTGAAAGAAAACCAGACTCCCACTCACAAGAACTGTGTTAATAGGGTGCTTGTATTCTAATCTCCAAATTGCAGATCTGTATTGAAATGATGGCTACTAAAATGCAGCAGTGGTTCAAGCAACCTTTTCTAGAACGTGCATAAATACAATTAACAGCCTCAATCACAAACTAGAACGAAGCGTGTGTGTGCATGCGCTATTCAACAGCTAAACACGTTATTAGATGCTTACAGCTCAGAGTACACATTTACTTTCACTCATTTTACAAAGGTAAAAAGAGGACTATGCTTTATGGACCAGAGACTTGTCACGGAAGTTGTGGCAGTTCATGTAATCTTCCTTACGTAAAACCAGATGAGAAAACCACTACACTTTCAGACAAAAAAAAAAAAGTCATCAACACTTCATATGAAGATGCTTGCATAAACAACATTGAATATTTAGAAAAGGAAAGAGAAGACCTTGGTTTAAAGTTAGGCCAAAGTATACTATAAAGGCTTACCATGCAAGCTTCTCTGGCTTGATGAACTGATGGGTCTTTTTCCAAGACTGCCTTATAATCTTCCAGAGCTTCATCTAGTTTCTCTGTTTTTTCATATAGTTCTGCTCTCCTCAGCAAAGCTCTAATATAGTTAGGATCTAATTCCACTGCTAGAAAACAAAAACAAGGCACAGTATTTTACCTGAGACATTTCTACACCCCTCAAATGAATTCTTAAGTGTGTATTAAATTCTTAATAGTTATCTTTATAATGTAGCTAGCTCAGAATCAAGCACAGTTTAAAAGCTAAGTCATAATTCAGAAAAGGCATACATCTGCCTGTGAAAGTCTAATGCAAATGATCATATTTCATTTAACATCTACAAGCTATCACAGATAGAAGTGATTTATAATGCACAAACATTTAATTTTGCAATACTATATATGGAGAGATTCTAAGTGACGCCTCAGAAATTTTAAGGACCTGTAAGATATTTTTCAACTTTTGTATATTTAGTAAGTGTATATTATTAGAATACAGCTAAAGTTAAATATACCTAAAGATACACACAGCAGGGAAAATAAGCGTTTCCCTGCTTATCTCGGTTCAAGTTGAGACAAACTCCAGAACTACTGGTGTTCTTCTGAATTTAATATCAAATAGTCAAAACTGGGCTGGGAATCCACAAACGGTTATATTAGCTCTACAAGTTACAGGGGCATACAGACTGAATTTAAGCTTTTCCTCTCCTTATTCCCTTGGCAGCCATTACTGTGTTTACAGATGCAGTTAAGACTGAATGCTAAACTTAACAGTAACCTGCAAATGGTAATTTCTCAAAAATTTCTTCATCCATTTTTCATCATAGAAAGAGGGAGTATGAAAGACTGCCCACTTTATAATTACCCATTAAAATGGTTCTTGGAACAATTAAATCAAGGATTATCTAGCTAAATATCCTAGTTTATTTCTTCTGGAAGGACAAAGACAATGCTACAGTCAGCAAGTTGCAGGTTAGTGTGAATTGCTCTGCTGTGCTCCAAGTGTTGCACTGCAGTTTGTAAGCCAAGTCCCTGGGGAATGTCAAGCGATGGTAGGTTTAAGTCTCACTACTGCAAAGCAGACCAATTCCCTTTCATCCACTACAAAATTAGCAGAAGCGTTTTTCAAAATGCACCACCACCAAAACATGGCAAACCTACAAAGTGACAGGCAAGCTAGAATTTGTTACCTTCAAGAATACTTTTAGCATGTACAAACTCACATTTACGGTACAAGCGGTACTGGCACGCAGCCATTGGATTAGTTTTCTGATTGGTAACATGGACCTTTTCCCCCAGCTGTCATGGGGAGTTTAACAAATATTCAAGCATGGGTGAGTGGGTGGAAGCAATAAAGCAATACACAGCTGAAATGATTTCACCAGAAGTTGCAGAGAGAAAACCATGCAGGACAAGAACAGGAGAGCATAACCCCTTGTGACAAAGCAAAAGCCTTGCATAAAAGGGACTTGATAATGCTTTTAATTCTTTAAGGCCTCATGGTTCTTGGAATCTGGGATTAAACCAAGTTCTGGGGGGGAATAGCAGAGGGAAATGGGTTTAAAATAGTACGTGTAAGGAAACAGCTTCCATAATAAAAAGACTTCCCTATCAAAAAGAAGTAAACCAGCAGCCTTATCGGCACAAGAGAATAGAAAGTAAATTATTGCAGACAGGAAAAGTTTGATAGACATTTTACAAAATAAATAATATAAAGAATTCTTTTCTTTAAATTCTTTAAAGACCCTTATGCCCAAAATTATAGCTCTGCAGTAAGGCACTAAATGGCATAATTTATGCATGACAGATCTGGCACAAGAGCAGCACATAGAAAGAAAAAAAAAAAGTCATACCTTTGCTGCAGTCACTTAGGGCAGCTTCCGTCTTGTCCTAGAATACAAAATAGTTTTGTTACATTTAAATCCTATTTCTTGTGAAACAGATTATTTACAATTGCAAGCAAAAAGGTTTGTCTGGCATTCCAAGGAACTGGGATGTTCATGTAATCAAGGCTTTTCATACCGTTGCTTCTGATGTAAAGCTCTTTACCAGTGATTAGCTTCCTCTCCGTGAAGGTTGCCAGTGTTCAAACTGCATGGCTGCCCCACTAATCGGTCTGCACTGAACAGCCGGCAGCAAGCTACAGTCAAAAGGCTGAGTCACATCTGCAGGCCTTGGCTTAACCGAGCTACAGCTTTTCTACCTTTGTCAATTAATTAAGGGGTTGGAATAGACAGTTCCCAAGAGCCCCAGATAAATTCTTGTCTGTACAAGCTAACAAATTTGGAAAGCAGATACTGCCTTTAGCACTAATACTGCTTTCTCTACAAGGGACAGTGCATAAGGCTTCCAGAAGTGGTAGGGACAAGATTTTAGTGCACCCAGACAACCATAGTTAGAAGACGACAGCCAGGCAATCTGCTTATAATGAAACAAGAAAAAAAGCAAAAGAGCCGAGACAGAGATCCTATTTTCATCCAAACTAAAAGGGCTTAAAAAAACCCAACCCAAAATGCAGGCTATTCTGTGCTTGTATTGTTGATCTAAGTGGTAGTAATCTTTCTACACCCAAGGAACTAACTATTTTCTCCTCTCCTCCATAAACCAGAAGCTGTCTCAGAAGAGAATGCCTCACAAGCTTTTATTGTAGTGCAAAGCAAATGGGTGCAGCAGGTATGGAAGAACAAACTTAATGGGGAAAGTTATTAATAATACGAATCTATTTTCAGAGTAATGTATTGGTCTGTCAGGTTCCACTGATCTATCCTGGTGAGATACACTAGTTTGTGCACAGTCCTTTTATCATCTTGGACTCCATTGGGGGCTATTGGATTAGTTTCCCAGTGATATCAATAGTTAACATCTGGATTACGAGGAGGTTTTTCAGTTTACAGCTTTCATATTTGAAAGGTTCCAGCATCTGTTATTACAGATTTTATTCCAATTTTTCCTTGCCTGCTCAAACAATTCCGTATCCCAACAGCAAGTTAGATAACTCTAGCCAAACAAGAATATTCTATGCTGAGTAAGGATTTATCTATTTATGCCTAAATATGGCTGCAAGGTTCATTTCTGAACAGAGCTGCATCTGTCTCAATACTGGAGGAAAACTGCAAGAAAGTTCTCTTTGCTGGAGGGTAAACTAAGGATAGGAGTTAACTGTGCTATTTTTCTATAATAATTTAATCTTAAAAACAAAGGCAAAAATAGGGAGTAATTTCTCCTGAATTCTTAGTATCTCCTCTTTCTAAAGAAGTGAAAGTTTCTGTTCAGACAGATTGTGTTCTGTGTCTTCCATGCTACTTAAGTTTATTGCTGATTCTGGTTAACATCTGGGCACCTGTCCCTGGTCACGGAATAGAAAACATATGAAGAAAGCAGCAGCCATTCTATCCAGACCATGCCCTACTATATAGCTTTGTCCTACTACATAGCAACTGTGATGGAAGCAGACTAACTGAATTAATAAAGCCCTATTTAGGAAGTCCTGCTCATGCCTCAAAGCATTTGAGCCAATTAAATGAAGACAAGTATATGACAATCCAGGCTTTTAAAAAAACACCAACTAGCTACAATTCTATACAATCTAATACATGGTCTGCATAAACTAAACATGCTCAAAGACATCTGTTCTACATGAACTTTAAATTTCATTCAAATAGAGAGAATGAAAGAAAAAATCAGTGGTTTTAACATAATGCAGCAGAACAACTTTGAACAGCTGTTCCAACTGCAAATTTCAGGTTTGTATTAATCCTCAGTAAAGCCAAGCATACCAGCATTTCTACTGGGAGCATGACAGACTGAGCAAGCAGCAAAACCTGCAAACAGCTTTATTCCTTTGCCCTCCTTTATGCTCCCCTAATGACTTCATTATTGCATTTGTCATATAATCAATACATGGTGTTTCATAAAATAAAAAGAATATTCACCTGTTTCATTTTTGCAGCAGCTCTGTTTGAAAATAAAACAGCCCTATCTTTTTGGAAGCAGGCTGGACAAATCTGCAGAGCCTTTGTGTAGGAGTCTTCTGCCTCTCTATAGTCTGCAGATGCAATAGCAAAAAAACCAAAACAGACAATTTATTTCAAATAGCAGTACAGTCAGTGAACAACACGGCTAGGATTTCTTTGGAAACATTTCTCAACATACGATGCAATATTAAACCAGAATCAGTAGCTGCTCTCAGACAAAGTACATTACTAAGTAGTACATAGATCAATGACAATTATTTTAAAATCAACACCCTTGTAAAAGCAGAAATACAGTCCTGAGCTTAATGTAACAAGTGCGGCATGACGTGCTTATAATTCTCATCCCTGAAATTGTTTCATTCTATTTGAGTACCAGCCTTAGAGGTAGAATCTCTTCAGATTAAGTGTATCCCTGATCTGATAGGAAGCATGTGCTGAAACACGTCACTGCACCGATACCTGTTCAAAGCAGCTATGGCGATATTTTATTTGCCACATCATCTTCAATGACTGACTTAAAGGTCAGTCACCACAAACCCATTATCACTTGAAGGTCATCCATCATCAAGTCTGGTCTAAAGCAAGGACCAGTGGTTTACCACTCTACCTTCTAATAAAGGTAAAGTCAAGAGTGAAAAGGCCCTATACTGACAAGTGCATTGTCCTAAAACCAGAGCAATTCTTTCTGTGAACATTAGCTGGTGACCATCCAGGTGCTTAAAAGGTTGTGTTATTTCTGATTAGTAAGCACTTTGGCAGGCACAGGCACACTGAAAAGATGTGCCGAAGAATTTGTCAAGAAGAGGCTATGGATGAGACTTCACAAGATGATTCAGCCAACATTACAGGCTTGCTGCTTTCATGGTCCGAGCAGTTCCCTTCTGCCTGCTCTGATGCTTGCCTGAATTGGTAAATCATTCCCCAGGAATCTTGCTCCCTTAGCCCACAGTAAGTCACCTCCAACTGGAAGGCCACTGTCTGGTTATTAGGGTATACTTCTGGGAAGGGGAAATTACTTGTCCCCCCACTGACTGTGGAAAGTATGAATCTGCATTTCCTGGTTTCTTTGTGAATCCTCTAGCCACCAGAACATTAAATGAAAGGTAGGTGTCAAAAACACTTCTCCCTTTATGTTTTTCAATTAAAAGCATTAGTACAGTTATTTATTACTGACCTCAAACCTGTTGTTATGTATTAACTATGTTCAGAACACATCCAGTTCTGGCATAAGCTAGAAATTTACACAGCACTAGATTTTCTTTTTTTAATATATGTATGTGTGCATACATGTACATCTCTACATATACACACATAGACATGTGTGTACATCTCTATATAAACATATACATGTACATCTATATGTATATAGATGTACATGTAGGTACATATAGATATACATACGTGTGTATATGTATATATAGATGCCTGTATATATACATACACACACATACACAAAGAAAATGTACAACAGATAGAGTCAGTGGATAAAAAGAAACATGCAAATGTACAAAGGAATGAGAGAGCTACTGGGCCACCAAGTCCTGCATCAATTCTAAGCACACGCATTAGCAAAACTCAGAGCCTAGTGGAAGCCTTTTTTGATTAGTAAAAGAAATCATGGCACTTGGAAGGCAGTCAATTCTCTATCATGTTCTTGGATTTAAACACTTAGTTTTCATGAGAATACTGCTTTAGTAATCCAAGTCTTTGTGATTTAAACTTAACTCTTAAGGACGTCTGCTATCTTTTTCTGTTCTCTAGAGCCAGATGAAAAATTATATAGATGGTAAATTTGAGCAAGATAGGTGTGAGATCTTCCTATAGGTTTTCTGCAACATCACCATGATGGCTAAGTATTAATTTAAGAGTCCGTAACATCCATATGGTGTAAAAGATTATCAACCCACCTCCTTTCTTGAACTGCTCATTTCCTTTCTCCTTCAGCGTTGTGCTCTCCTTTCTTCTTTTCTACAAAAGAAAAGACAATGTCTCAAAGTATTTAATTGAAATGAACAAGTAGGTCAGCTGCAGTTCCAAATAAAATATGAATAGAATTCAGAAGAAAACGTAACCTGAAGAATTTTAACTAGTACCAAGATCGCTTGCTTGTAGTCATTGTGACATGATACACTTTATATATCCATGAAACACTGGAGTATAACAACAAGGCAATTAAAAAGCTCCAGTTCATGGACAACAGTATGCAGAAAGAGCATTCATAGTGAATTACAAGGTTTAAACTAATATGTTAGCTTTTTAGCTGGCTGTTTGCTTTTCCTTTCCAACTCAATTTAATTCAATCACTGCAGGTCAACTATGTAGAATATATTTTAGAAGATTTGCTTGAAATAATTCCACCTCAGAAATTCGTAGTTACTTTCAGAGATGTACAAAGCATGTTGAGCTGACTCCATTAGAAACAGGTCCATGGATAATACTGCCCTGAAAGATTTCTTATGCAGAGAGAGTGACTAAACCATCAGACCCAGGAAGATTGTTCTGTTATACAGTGAAAATTGCACATGCTGAGCAGAGTTGTGTTTTCAGCCATGAATATTTTAACAGTACTCTTGGCACAAGTGAAGTTGACATGAATGCTCTTAGCCTTTGACACAGAAAACACAGGATTTCACCAAGTCATCTCTTCAACCTATTTACAATGGAAGTCTTTCACATGCAGACATACCCCACACAAGTAAAAACAAAGCACTATAAATAAGATAGTAACATCAAGAAGCAATGCTCATGTTCATGAATCATTTCTATGGTAGAAAAATGATTATTTGACCACTGATTTTGCCCCCAACACACATGCAGACACAAAGGACTTAAATCAAGGTGTCTATAAATTACAGATCATCGAGCAATTAAAAAGCCAACACTAGGAAAAGGAGCAGTTTCCTTTCCTGCAGATTGTGTAAATCAAGGATTAATGCAATTATCAATATCGCACAGAACATCTCCTTGGAAACAGCTAAATATAGTACTCTTTGTGGAGCGCTGCACCATCTCACAGCTACGCCACGTAGCTGACAAACAATACAAAATCAGAGGGTCTCTCCTCTTGCTTTTATTGGTTTTGGAAAGTAATTCACCTGACCATTGTCACCATCTTAGTAATAACAGATCACAATGCTCTGAAAACTAGGCTCAGGGGAATGGCATTCAGTTGTGACACAAAAAATTACACAGTAAAATATCTGACCCTTTCGATACATGCCTACATCACTAAATTTTTTCCTGTTGCCTATTAAATATGTTTTCTAATACTCATTGCTCCTCACATTTAAAAAAAACCTCATAAACCAGAACATAGGTCAGACAAAACATGCACCCCTATTTAGAAACTGGCTTTCCTCCAAGGTGGACTGACAAACCTACACAAGTCCTTCCACAATGTCACTTGCACCAACATACACAAGCCAGTTGGTGCTTTCTAAATGTGAGTGTACAAACAAATTTAACCACTTAAGGCACAAGCAGCATTCAAAGCACCAATTCTTTGTATGTATGTAGGATTCTGCTGTTCAGCACAGGAAGTATGTAACTGCACTTGAAAGCTGTACCCAAACTTTTGAAGTGCCACACAAAACAGCTCCAGCAAGGTCACTGCCACACACACAGTTGACCCTCCACAGAAAGAAATTTTTATAACATCTTGAATGCATATAGAGTGAAAGCCCAACGGAAGTAATTTTCACATCAGTGAACAAAGCAGCCAGATTTCAGCACAGAACAGGTTTGGAGATGATGATCCTACTGGAAAACATGAAAGATCTACATAGACAACCCTCATTCAAGAAAAGAAATGCTTGAAACACTACCCCTACTGACTTCATTGCTCATGACCTATTTAAGAACTGGCCTTTAAGTGCCATTAACTGATTCACTGTTGCATAAGGTAGAGTTATAACTCTACAATAGCAAAAGATTTTTTTTTTTTTAATAAAATGAGAACTACAGTGTGGTCACAGTACTCCTGATGCAGAAACCCTAAAAATCAAGGAACACTGGATGAAAAGCTTTACCTGTATTATCATTATTTTGTTTCATTTTATTAGAATTATTACAAAATATTACATGTTTACCCCAGTTAAGAATTAAACACTAATATAAAAACGATTTGCAGCAAGGCGGCTTCAGAAAAGAAGCTTGATATTTAAAAAAAAAAAGTGAAAGGGAAAAAAAAATAATTCTTCACTTGTGGGATTCCTTCTCAGGTAGCCAAGAGGATGGAAGAGGATGGTGACCTAGAGTCTCAACAGCACAGAAGAAAGACCAAGGTGGCTGTATGGCCATGTTCGCTGGGGAAACATGGGCAGATGAAAGTTCTGAGCAACGGAAGAGTTTAAGGACTGTCACGCTGGCAAGCTGATGATTCATACAACTCTCCTCCGAAAGCCTGTTCCTTTGTACGTCCTCTTGCCTGTAAATCAAACTGCACAAACTTGAAGAATAGAGGACTATTAGTCACATAATTGTTACAGACATACAAATGTCAGTGACAGTCTTGCGGTCACTTCTGACTATTTGACCAGAAAAGGTGTTGTCTAAGCACGTTTCAGAAGCCAGCAGCATTAAGAACACCGTATATGGTTTTGCAGCTTACTCAGCTCCCTGGAAAGCAGCAATGCAAGCAATGCAGTCCTGGTTCCAAACCAGTATTTCTGTTATAGCTTGACCAACATTTTCATGATATCCCTGTACTACGGGTTTCAGGCTGTCCCTTAAGTTCCAAACTGTACAAGTTTTCACAGTATTTTTAAAAAAGGTAAAGTCTATAGGGTACCTCATGCTTCATTCTGGATTGAAGTATGACCCATAAACAATACATAGCAGCAGACTATCCCTAGAAGCAAATTCCTCTGACTTTTCCACAAGATGTAAAAGCATACGTATTAGCATGTCACATCCAAGTGCACTGCCCTCTAAAGCACACTATGTATTTGTGAAATAAATACATCATTTATGCCTCCATATACATTTCTTTAACAGAAAATCCTAACACAAAAGCAGGGGAAAATCAACTATTTTGGATTAATTTACATTTAACCTGAAAGGACTGGTCCAATGGGTGCTGTCAGAAACTGTCTTCTATTCAAATTCAGGGTAAAAAAAAAAACACCCCAAAAACCACCAACAAAAAAAACCCCAAACCCAAAGACTAAACCACTGTTAGAAGACATAACCTCTCCACTCAGTATGCTAAATTTCCAGCTTCGATGGACAATTGCAAATTGACTGGTCAACAGTTTACTGTGATCATATCAGCCCAGAATGAAAAAATTGCAAGTGACTTGTCCTTGGGACAAATTTTGCACAATGTCATTTCAGTGTCCCTACCCACTCATTTTTCAGAAAAAGATTTAAGTAGCTGCAGGGCAGGCTACCCTTTCCTCAGCAAGGGAAGTAGGTCAGATTGAACTCCTAGAATGCTCTGCCTATGGAAAAGATATCTTGACCCACTACATTCCCTGAGGCTGCTCATACACGACATTGGGGTCAGGCACAACTTCCC
Organism: Astur gentilis; assembly: GCF_929443795.1. NCBI lineage: Eukaryota > Metazoa > Chordata > Aves > Accipitriformes > Accipitridae > Astur > Astur gentilis. The sequence goes on from NC_064905.1 coordinate 10,120,253, forward strand.
CAACTTACACTCCATTATGATTATTCAAAGTCAGCAAAATCTTAAGGCTTGTTTTTTGCAAATTTTATTAACACAAAGATGACAAATTCTGAGTGGCAGGCATTAGTTTTTGATGTACAAAGTAAAAAATAAATAATTTTTTTTGAAGTCCAGAAGAAATAACTACATTTAACTAGTAATATGATTCTTAAAGGATCTGATTAGAAATGTTGACATATTCGGATACTGAATTACAATTGTCCATATTCTGAAGAAATTAGGATCCTAACATAAACCTGCTTGGCAAGCAAGAGGTACTGAAGATTAAGGCCTGATATGAAGTAACGAGAAAAGACAGCTTGGCCTTCTGACAATAAAGTAAAACAATTCAAAAGAAAGGCCATCAAACAGTCAGTCCCTGGACCTCAGCTACTCTGCCAAAAAACTCAGGGTTAAAAATAAAAGCATTAAAGTATTAGTCTACTACTAGAGAAGAAAGCAACCTACCTATTTTCACTGTTTGTTTTGGAAGTAACCTATGTAACAAAAGTGCTGGAAGTAAAATCCTTAAATATAGCTGGTAAGAGCTGAAGGACAAACACCCTCAGTTTGTAACACTTCCAACTATACTTCCTCTGGTGGGTCCTATGCATTTTATTTGATCAATTGATTTAACTTTGTTAGGGAACTGTTCTTGGCTTCAGTTTTGTCAAGAGCAGCAAATGCATACTCTCTTCTCTGTAAGGCTATTTATACAGTGTGACAATGCACATCTGCATCTCATATACCCTTTTGTAAGGTCACCAAGTAGCAGTCAATTTAAAATTACTGGAGTTCAAAGGGTTCACGGAAGCAAGGAATTTAAACAGATAAGGGATATATTTTTCAGCTTCAAATACCAATTCTATTGCTAAGTCATCCATTAGCAGTCATCTGCTTCCCCCTGCAGTTTTGTGAAGCTATTGCGGTATCATGCATTCAAGGATCTGAATTTCAATTTAATGTTGTAGTCACTCAAAAAATCCTTTTTCAAATCTTGCTAGAGTTGTCACTTGAAAACTGTGCCAAATCTGCCCTCTACACTCAAGAGGTAGAGTAATAAGCATTGTTAGACTCTGGCCGATCTCTGCTCATTGTAACTCCATGGTAGACACGTTAGTATTTCTACTGCCAAATCACTACCTTTTCCTGAAATTGTAAGCAGCACTTCAGAGACAATAGGTCACATCCATCCATGACAGTCGGTTTAAGTCAACATGCCACACTAACTGTGACTATTCCTGAGTGACAATACACGCCATTCAGTTGTTCCAGTTTCAGAGGCAGCAGCCTCAGGCAGAAAAGTGGAGCTTACCACTTAATCCATCACCACCACAAGTCAAAAAGGTCTCAATTTGACAGTATCAGCATCTTCCAGACAAATGCAAAACTTAATATAAGACTAAAATCAGAAAGCAGCACTGAAAGAAAGATGAAGGTATACTTCTTCAGTCTTTCTATTAAATTGCCATCCAGCAAAAGACTTTTATAACTCGAAGAACTATAAATGACACAGGGATATTGTAACTCCAGATTTTATCCCAGTTCTTCTCACCAGCACTTGGAATTAATTACTCTAGCAGATACAGATATACTTCTCAAATGTACTTCTCCAAGCTTTGATTAACTCAGAAAATACAACAGGATGTTTTTTTCTCTTTTGCAAGCCATAAGACAGGGCAGTTTTAGTCTAGCAATCTACCTTTTCCTCCCATTTGACCAAAGTGGTAGCTTATTTAGTATTGGTGCTGTACTGTGTACAGGATTCAGATTATTGAAGTAGGTAATTTGAATAAGGGGATCGTCTTTTATTATAGTCACAAGATTACATTGTGATACCTTCAAAACCCAATTGTCTTGCAAGTTTTATTGCTATACAGTTGGATTGTCTCATGTATTAATAATCTGTTGGTTTGTTGGGTTTTTTTTGTCCAGTCACATAATTCTTCCTGGAAAGAGTTCTGAGACCATCTCCAAGTGATCAACACCTGAGGACTGCTCCAAAATATGACTGACTTCACTATATCCCTCTTCCATTTTGTATTTTAGCTTTTATTTTGTAATTACTATAGAAAAAACAGCAACTTTGACAGAGTCAAGGTTACTATATTATATTGGACAGACAGAACTAGGAAAACACCAAATGCTGAAATGAATGACTACACCTGAGAAGCCACCTCAGAAGAAATCCCAGATCAGTTCTTCAACCCTTGGAAAAGCAAATTCTATATAGAAGCTAGAATTTATGGAAGAACAACGGGATCAACCTAAAGCATAGGGAAGAAAGGGTGAGGAGAGGAGCAGTTTAAAGGAAATTTCTTGATTAAGACAATGTTCTCTAACACATCCTAGAACCTCTGGAGAAAACAGAATAACAAAAAAAAAAACCAACCAGAACAAAACAAAAGAAAGTTTTACTGTTTAGCCCAGAACTGAAAAAATCTCAGGTATAACACAAAAACATTATTTCTCAAAGATCAGTTTCACTTAATTCTTACAGAGTTGCTAACAAGATACTAATCAAGAATCTCCTCTACTAGAGCTATGTTCCTTGTCTTGCTGACACATTTCCTAGTGTTAAAATAGAAGCTGAGCATGATTACAGCCAGCTGTAGCTCTAATGCACATGCAACAGCCCAAAGAAGGGAATTGCTTTTGAGGAATATTAGATATCTATTCCAGGGTCTTACAGCAGCTAGAAAGGAGTATTCTATATACAAAATAAGAGCATACTAGGCCAGGTGCTTAAGTCTTTGCCAGACAAGGCCCAAAGAACAAGACATCTGTCATGATGGAAGAGCATGAGGGATTCAGAATCTTGCTGCTGGATAAACTCATAATTAATGGGTGTCCCTCCAGAAGAGGACCAGGTCAGACTGAAACAATTACCATGTAACAGCTGTTGGGTGTCTTGTGATTAATTCTGCAGACTAGACCAACGTCAAAGCCATCACTGTCAATGACAACTAACCAGAAAAATCTGTTTGTAATGCATCAAAAGCAATTTACTGCTCAGTGCCTCTGCTGAGGCAGCAATCAGCATGCTTTTGCAACAACAACAAAATCTTATAAAAGTGAATTTTGTTTCAGGCTGCTTAATTGTGGAGTTGCAAGTCCAGACAAGTAACCAGGCTCTATGCTACACCTGTTTTTAAGAATACCTCTTACAGGTTTGTCTCTTAATATCCCCTCAAGTACTTATTTTGCTGCATTGTGTAGTAGACTTCTTACAGGATTGGTACTGTTTCCCTGGAAGTAATTCCTGTTGCTGAAAATTAGAAATTTCACTGTATGGGGCTCTCAAAATATAATTGAGAGAAAATACACAACCTCTTGCTCCTTTAGTTTGATCTCTGCAGCAGCTTCTGCATGAGTGAGAATTTCTACTCAGAGCTGCTACCATGAAAGCTTGCACATAAGATGCGCATAAACACACACAGCAAGGACTAGAATCTCTCTTTGCATCCCCAGAATAAATTAGAGACTTTCTCTTCTACAGCCTAGTTATTGGAGAACATCACTTAAAAGAACTCATTTATTAGAGCTGCTAAAACACAACAATGGGCTTAGTTTAAAAAACAAACAAACAAACAAAACTACTAAGGTGTAGCCCCATAAATTTGAGCAGGGCTAACATTCAGCTCTCCTTATGACTTGAATACATAGTTTATGGTTGGTGCTGCAACCGCAGTTCATGGGAAGTTTTTCTTATTTAGGCAAGTAGTCTAATTGAAGAAAATCCATCTACCCCTGTATGCCATCACAAGGCTGCCATTTGATGTCTACTTTTACCAGCACTGCCCTTGATCTAAAAATACAGCATTATTTTTCATCTGAATCATTCCCTGTAACTGGTTCACTGCACATTCACACAGAGAGGTGTGCTAGCACAATGAAGGAGGCAGCAGGGGGCTGAGAATAACTGATCAAGGACTGCCTAAGTAGCAAACACAACACTGCTGCCGAGCGTCTGGTCACAACCTGAACAGTCAAATAAACAAGCTCTGAATATTTCTGCCTCATTTTCTCCAGCTGAAAAAAAAAATAATCATGTTGCCCTTCTCTAAAACGACCTTTTGAGTAATTGGAAGGAGGTTTAAAATGTTTGAAAAACTGTGAACAGATGTACAGCAGCTGCTTTCAGACCGTAACTGGAGTATTTTTTCTTAAAAGCTGCATCATATAACAGATTCTTTTAGTAATCAAAATATAGAGAACATTTCACTTAAAAAAATAAAAATAAAATAAAATATTTAGCCATCAATTCCAGGTATCATGAGGAAAGCTGGAGTGGCAATTTAGGAATGACCCACCCCCATGGTTTTACTACACAGAGAATGTAAGGTGAGACAGGGTAAGATCATGCAAATGGGCTACTTCAATAGTTGTAACAACTGCTGTAAGATTCTAATTCCTCAGCTCTGCTTATAGAAGATACAACAATATAGCTGTATTTTAAAGACTGCTTATATAATCCATGCAGAAAGCTCTCTATGGAACTTAAAGTTCACTATGTAAATACTGCCAATCTAATAGTTATGGTGATACTAAGAGATGGAATCCCTCCATTTCGTTAGCTATAAGCATAAACCAAGCTGAAGGGCACAATTGCTCAATACCACTGGAAATAAACCTACAGAAAGATGAGAACTGCAGCTGTCTCAATACTTTCTCTAAGGAAATCATTCCAGCTTTAAACAGTTATTATTTTGTACTCCCGTAGCACCTTTCAATTGAGTTCCACAAAGCTGAATGCAAGTATTCAACATTCACAATTCTTCTGCTCATTTTACAGAAGGCAAAAATTGATGTTCAAAATTAAATGGTTACCCAACAATACAAGAGAAACAAGAGCAGCACAAAAATTAAGACACCCAATTTCCAGGCCTGCTGCTCTTTCTAGAGTTTAGTTCTATGACATAATTTCCTCACAGTTTTTAGCATTTTGTCTATGAAACTCTCAAGCTGCCTTCAAGTCACAGGCTGCTGCAGAAGCCTCATCGTGACTAATGCTCCTTGTTGTACAAGCAATAAATACAAGTAGAAAAAAGGGACTGTTTAGTCTAAACTGGAAGAGACACAAGGGCAATGTGGTGTTTTTTCTGTGTAGTAAGTAAGTCAAGGGAAGTGATTCTTGCCTTCTGTTCAGCACCTGAGAGAATTCACTTGGAGAGTGCCCAGTTTTGGTGTTCCTGCCATACAAAAAAAAAAAAAAAAGAAAAAAGAAAAAAGAAGACAGATATCAACTTCCCAGAGGGAGTCCAGCAGAAGGCCCCCAAGATGGTCAAGACACAGGAGACCATGACCTAAGCAGACAGCCTAGGAGAACTGAGTTTGTTCAGCCTTAGGAAAAGGTGGCTCAGGCAAGACTTCATTGCTAGAGAAAACAGTGATGGACTTTTCCTTAGGCATGCAGAAAAAGGACGGCCAGTGATCACAAGTTGCAACAAAGGAAATTCTAATTAAATATGAGGAAAAAAGTTTCAACCATGAGGGTAGTTAAACACTAGAACAGGGGCCCAGAGAGGCTGTGCAGTCTCCAGGATCAGAGATGTCTGCATGGCTCTGGGCAGGCTGATCTATTTGATCTAACTTTGCGCAGGAGGTTGGACTAGATGACCTCCAGAGGCCCTTTCGGGCAAGGGATGCACCAGATAACCTGACAACCTCTTGAGATTTCCACCGTGCCCCCCCCCCCCCTTCATTATTAGATCTCAAATTATTACAACTGGCAAGCATCATTATGGCCATTTTACATATGTCAAAATTGAGAGACAGAGAGAGAGATACAAAGTGATTTCCACAAGGTCAAGCAGCAGACAAGTGTTACATTTAGTCTCATTCCTACTTCAATGAGATTATAATTCCATGTTCCCCTTCCGCACTAGTCCCATATTGCTTTACCACCTCAAGAACTTCTACATTAACACAACAATCTCTACTATAGATGAAAAACCAACTGTATTTTGGTCAGAAATCCCACCCTACAAGCAAGGGAACTATTGGAGCCACGACTTGATTAAACTGGTTTGTAACAAACAATTTATATGTTTGGCTGCCTCTGGCATCTTAGGTCTGCATATTTCAGCCCCTCATTCTCTACTTACAGTAGCTGACAATAAGACCATGGCAAGTCAAGTTACTGCCAAGCCCCTCCCTCTTTCCAACTTTTTTGGGCAATGTATAGCCAGCATTTATTTACTTATACAACACAGACTGGGCTAGCCAACAGTTAAGAAAGCGTGGTCCAGCTTTACCAGGTGAGTTGAATTAGAAAAGATCAGCTTGCCTGCACAAAAGAATAATAAGCCCCTATAAATTCACTGAAACATTCACAATATTTTAAGCACTTTTAAAAAAATTAATTTGGCATGACCCTTCATTTCTTCTTTTTCATCAAATGCCTCATTTTAGTAGTACTTGTCCATTACAGTAGTAATTTCTTTTACTGTTCCTGGTGATTTGGGAGTTGCCAGAATAAAAACTATACAGCCATACAATACACTATCTTCCCCTATGAAGTAATGCTTTCCTAATATGCTGCTTACCTTCTTGCGATAGCTGCCATTCCTTACTCTAGTCTCTCCTTCCCTCATCATAATCAGTTATTCAATGTTACCCATGATCCAAATTATGCAGCTAGTCTTCCAGTAAGGACTCCATTTCCTTTATTAAAATAAGATCTAATTCATGCCTACAGGACTATAAAATAGTTTGCTGAAACCTTCCCTTCACATAAGTTATTATACATCAGAATTCCACTTTTTCCCCAACTGCCAAAGAATATAGTAGTACCTTTTTTCACTGTTTCAAGTTTCACTACAAGTAACTGCTTGTTTGGATAATTCAGTTAGATTTTAAGATGCTAGATCAGTTCTTTGAAACATGATCTGTTAAGAGGCCAAGCTATATAACTTGTCAAAAATAGTGTTAAAAAAAATTTACAAGAGTTATATGTTGGGACACAAGAATTTAGTTTAATATCTTTACTCCCCCACCATTTGCAAACTAAAGTTGAAAAAAATTAGGAAAAAAAAAAAAATCCATAAATCAGTAGAAAGCCTTCCACCATTTGCTATGAGAACATAATTACCAGCAGAAATTCATGGCATTACTCAATTAAAGAGTCTAATCCTGCAAGTGATTTAACATGTCTTCTCAAAGTTAGAAAAAAAAAAAGTTTTTTTTTTTCTAACTACTAGATGACCATAATATCGTAGAAGTCTGAAAACTAACTGCTGTCAAGTGACACCACTAATTAAGCATCAAAAAAACTGGTTCAGACAGACTTACAGGGGAGAAAACACCATTACAGAGGCTGTTGGACTTCCCCCAAGACCCATTTGGTTACTCCCCACAACATTATCTAGTTTGTTACCCAAACATTTTGTCCAATATAACAGCACTGAAAGTCAACAAAACCACACATTTAATGTGTTTTGTTCAATTAAAGCTTAAGTAATCTACAGGGATGCTTTCAAATTTAATCCCAATTAGTTGTATTACATAAACTAGCCTTTCAGATATGAAAGCTGTCCTGAAAACTGCTCTAAGTTTTGGAAAAGCACTTGCAGCTAATCAGGTGAAAACAATGAATACACACAAACTAAATAACATGAAACAGGGAGATTTTTGTTTCTTATAATCTCCCTGAGTCACAGTAACCTTACACATTGGTGAAAGTAGACAAAAATCTGCAATGGAATGTGATGATTAAGAACAGCAAGGAAAGCTCACAAAAATACTTGTTCTTTGAAAAGAAGACATTAAGAACAGTAAACCTAGACACATAAGAGAGTTTTAAAGGTCCATTTTCATGCCAGCCACAGACCATTCAGACAATTAAAATATATCTTTTTATATTCAACACTGCTACTTCAGATTACCTGTTTTTCTTCCTCTGGCATATCTTTCTCTAGTTCTAGTAAGTAGTCTTCATCTAGTTCTGTCTGCTTCCTTGAGCTATTCTCATCATTCTGTAAATTCCCTTCATCATCCAGCATAGGTTCTTTTGCCTCAAAGGAATCATGACAGTCATGGAAACACTCATCTGCTGTTGTGGGATCTTTGGCTGAAGATGGTGTATATCCACTTTCCATGTTTTTGGGATTATGTGCATTTTGGGGGCTGGTCTCTGAGGACTTCTGATCAGAAAGCTTTAAGTGATCAAGTAATTCTTCAGGTGAACTTGCATCTTTAAACTCTTCCATGTTGGACTCCTTGGAGGGGTTAGGTTTTTAGAAATGATAAAGAAATAACCCTCAATAAGCATAACATAAATGCCTCGTCAGCAAACTTATCTGTCAAGTACTTAAAGCACTCTTGACATCACGTGAGGGAAACTATTATCTTTCAGGTGAGGGAGCAACTTATACATGCTTTTTCTGTGCACTGTACGGAGACACAGGGCCAGTACGTTGTTCCCATTAATAAGTTAATTCGCAAGGTCAGACTCCCAGGACCGGTACGCCACAGCACTAGGCTACGGCTTTTCCTTTACAGCGGGACCAGACTCACACGCAGTGGCCTACCCACAGGCCTCAGCACCCCCTCGTCCACCCCGGCCCCCTGCGGACTGCGTACAGCGAGCCCCCTGCCGCCGGCCCCGCCTGCACCGCGCTCCCCTTCAGCACACCCCCCCCCCGCCCCCGACCCAGGCCGCAAGCAGCCGTTCCCCGGCGCTGCCATCTCAGCCCTATGCCGCCCCCAGAGATGAGGGGCCGGGCTGCGGCCACGGTCCCCCTTGACACCCTCCTCCTCCTTCACCGCCGGGCCCACCCCAAGGCTCCCCCCCGGCCCCGGGCAAAGACCTGCGCCTTCCCTTCCGGCCGCCGCTCGCCTCCCGCGCCTCACCCTTCACCCCGCAGGTCGCTTCCTGCCGGCGCCGGCCAATAGGAAGAGGCCGCGCGCAGGCTGCTGGGATTTGCAGTCTTGCGAGGGCGCGCGGGGTTGGGGTACCTCGCGCCGGTGGGGCGCGGGCTCTCCTGAGAGAGAGGAGGGGAGAGGTGAGGTGAGGAAAATAAAGGGGAGGTAAATAAAGAAGCACGGGGCAGGGCTGGGGGTGATGCGGGTGGGCAGTGGGAGAGGTGCGGTCTTGGGCAAGTACCACCTGGCTTGAACAGATTAATCGGGGTGAAAAAGTGACCGGCTGAAAAAAAAAAAAAGAGAATAGGAAGAGTCTTGGTAGATGGATAAAAAGAGGGATCGTATCTACAGCGGCAGACTGGTGATGTTGGTTCAGGCTCTGTTGCTTGTACTACTTTTAGCCTAGTGGTTCATTTATCTAGTGAGTGACTATTTAGCATGCATGTGGTAGCTGTATCACTTCTAAGGCACCATGGATTGGTTGTTTACGGTATGGACTTCAGTTTTGTTTTTTCTATTCCAGTGACATGTGAAAACTGAGTTCCATCTAGTCAAGCACTGGAATAAAGCTCCCTTTCATCTTGTTTTGCATGCATTCCTTATGTACCCTGCAAATGTTCATCCCCAAATTTTGAAACAAAACTGAATTTTCACAAGTTTTGAAGTCAAGGGCATGTGAAGCAATGCCTTTTTATTGAAAATCACTATGCCAAGCCATGAGGCAATTAAGGCATGTTCTTATGAGGTTTTCCTTGCTCTAAACAGCTTTTCAGTAAGCAAGTTCTGATGAAAGGTAAAGTTTAAAATGTTCGTCAAAGTTCTTAAATGCTCTCATTTAAGAAAAAAACCCCAATATAAAAAAACCAACAACAACCAAAAGGCCCCTGCACTAAATAGGCTGTTCCAGATTTGGGTTAGGTAGAATCTGTTCTGACCAGTAGGACATGGTCAAGGATTATCCTCAGAGAACACGGTTCTTAAAAACAGAAGGTAATCAATCTTTTATTGAGAGGGTGATTCTCTTTCTTCTTTCCACTCATACTGTGGGGAAATACACTGACTGTTAAAGCCATATCAGCTCTTTTGGAATTACCAGCCACCATTGTTAAAATACCAAGAAAGTATTAAATCTGGCAGAACTCCATTAGCGGACTGAAGTGTGTCTGTCCCATAGGAGGGTGCTGAGGAGGAGGTGCATCTTTAGAAATATTTTGAGATGTGTCCTGACTTCTGAACTACTTCTAACTGACATCACCAGGCTTTGATTGAAGCCTGAAGGGTCTGTGGGATGTTTGGCATTTCAAAGTTGGGGTAGAAATTGAAGATTCAGATGCCAGATTCATTTTTGGTCTTAATTTGCTTGATCACTACTTCTAAATGAACATTTCTGATGACTGAGTCTGTTGGTGTCAGTGATGGATGTGGGTGTTAATGAGAGACTGAAACACTTTGCGGTAAGTTGGCAAGAGCATGGCTAGTTACAGTGAAAGCAAACAGGAGCTCTATGGCTGATTTTTCTCCCTTTCTTTCTAGAGAAAAAAGTAGATTCAGCATTCTTGAACATTCCAGCTGCAGTGATTTATCCCACAAAAATGTGCCTTTCTGCTGTTCTGCTAGCACTGTGTAATTTATTCTGAGTTACAGAAAATATTTCTGAACCTTCATACTGTCCTGTTAAATGTCATGGAAATTACAGCTGTGGTACAAAATCGATCCATGCAGTTTTGAATTTGCTGAAATGCTATTTAAAATTTTCTCTGGCTGTGCAAAGAGCACAGGGGTTTGAATAAGTTATGGTGCTTCATCCCCAGAAGGAATTGAACTGGTAAGAATATTACTAGACATCAGAGGTCACCAACCCATCTAGGGTGGTGTGCTAGCCTTTATTTTAACTTTTCCAGGAGAGTTTATTTGCCAGAAAAAACTCTGCAGGAATTGGACTTGCTTAGAAGTTTTGAGCTGCTGCTGCTCAGTGGCAAGATACTACCTTGCCTCTATGTGAGGCAAAGGTTTCTAGCTTCCACACGGCTCTGAACTTAGTGGGAGCCAGGACTAGGAATGTTTGCTTTTCAGGAAAGCTGTGGTTCCCAGTTCCAGTCTCTGGCCTGCCCTGTTGCACACCATCCAAAATCTATCTGCCGACTTTGGCTCCTATCTCATGGGGTTACTATTCCAAAATGACTGACAATTTTTCTTTATGATCACATTTTTAAATAGAGTTCCTCAACTTTGATGAAACATACCATCTTACTGACTTAATAGGAAGAAGTGTGAGAAAAATTAGCAAATTTTACCATCTAAATTTTCTGCCTGCATCTCCTCTGATCTGGAGATACTTTGGGCCTCCCTGAGCTTCATAACTGGAGTCTATTCAGCATTTTGTTTCTCCCAATACAACATAGGGGAAAAGATGCAACCCCCAGAAGCCCAATTCCCTGCTCTCATTTGGGGGTGATTATTCCTTTATGAATCTTTACCCTAGATCTAGCAAGAACGGCAAGCTTTCTCATGGTCCTACTTTATTAAAGATAGGGATGTCCTCAGGAGTCTGTTTTAGCAGAATGACCTTTGAGCCTCATGGCTGCTGTTTAGGATTGTTGGTTTCCCCTGAGGTTAGCCTTGAGCAAGCTGCAGCTCAGTGAAATTCTGTGAATATCTCTCCTGTGGAACTGCTCCTCACTGCCACTATGAAGTAAAATCCCAAAGGCTTCATTGGTGTTCAGGGAATAGACACCCACCAGCAGAAGCGGAGGGTCTCTGCCCACCATCAGGGGACCAATCCTCCAGCTAGCAAATGAAGAGGTAGAGAATTTCTAACACCTCATTAGGTATCAATGTAGTCAATGCATATGAATTCTGTCTTTAAGGTTTCCAAGTGCTGACTTACTGTCTGTATGTCTTACTTTCTCTTCTTTAACTTTCCTTACAGGAGTGTTGTGTTCATAGGTTACTTTATGTTTGGAAAATACAAGAACATGTTGTCTTACAGTAATTTCAAACATACACAGTTTTAGTAAGAAACACCCCAGAGGTTATAGGGCAGTTGCCAGTTATTACCACTAAATCTTACTTGTTCAAACACAGAACATGTTATTGCTTTAATCAGACTTTTAGAACTTCTAATTCATTGCTGTAAGTGGAAGTGTATGAATAGCTGAAGATTGTATATATACAAAAAATGAAAACTTGGTATCATTTGTTTAATCTTCTTAGTGCTAAGGGATTTTTCATTGATGTTTGTTTAAGTGAACACCTGTTGAAAAAAATCAAGAACATATAATCCTGAATAAGTAGATATGTTTGGGTAAGAGTTCAGTGATGGAAGCCTTAGCTTGTAGTGTTGAGATTTACTCCCTGTTTTGATTGGGCTTACCTCTCTGGGTAAGCATGCAGCAGAATTCAGGGTCACACAGTACCTCAAGTGGAACACTTGAATACTACAACACTTTTATTGAGCCAGGTGTAAGTTGAAGAGGTACAGTCAGAGAAAGAGTCTATATCTCAATGCCTTTCTACAGCAAGAACTTCTTTACCCTTCCAAATTTTTTCGTGTTTCTTCCCAAACCCACAGCATGATGATGGTGATGTTATCTGGCATGATCAACAGACTCAAGTACAATGTAGCGTGCCAAAAGAAAAGCTGCAGGAAGTGAGGAATGTTGTGTTCACTCTAGCTTTCTCAGTAGTGCTGAAACAAATATAGAGTGGACCAATGTGAAAGAAGATTTATATTCTTTTGTTTCTGACGTGGAAGTTTTCTACTGGATTGTATACAAATACTTTTTTCTTACTGCTTTCAAGATAAACTTAGATTTTGCCTACCTTTCATGACTATTAATGCTATTATGGAAGACAAGGGAGCAACTGGGCGGAGTAGAGCTTGCTCTTTTTGCCCACCTGAGTGCAGCTCTTCTCAGTTAAGTGTTGCACTAGGATCCCTAGGCTGGACTTGCTGTTTTTACCCAGCCATGAAAGCAGAAGCCTTTGTTAGTGGGTGAAAATGGCTAATTTACTTACACACAAGCTTATAAAGTATCTGCTGCTGGTAACTCCTGATGTATTTTAAAAGTATGCATTCATTGAGAAAACATCAGGCTTGTGCTGCTTAAGACAGGAATAATATAAATGACCAGGCATACAATAAGAGTTTGTTAACGTGGATTTTAAGGTGCTTCAAGCCACATTGGGTGCAATACTGGTACAATACCAGCACTGCAAAGATGCATACAAGTTAATGGACTCACAGCTAGGGTACAGATAGGTGAACTGGCATGTACTGAAGCCGAGTACAATTTGTGCTGCTAAAACTCAGCCTTCTGGAAAATAGCTTCTCTTTTACTTTTTATTATTATTATTACAATAAACTCGTGTTTTGAACAGGAGGTGACTTATTTTAGAAATGAAGACTGAATGAAAGAGTTTCTACTAAAAGAATGGATGTTATATCTGGAAGCTTTCAGTCCAAGGAAGAGGTGCTTTTCACAGCTTTCCTTTTTTTATAGGTTCTAGTTCTGAGTTGCCTGAACAGCACTCTCTCTTTTTAAAAATAAAACAGAATAAAACTTCAAGACACATGAATTTTTATGGAAACCAAATTACCACTTTATGTACTTAAAGTTTAAGGAGAGGATTTTTAAAGGCATCTGCAGAATTTAGTTAGTTAACTTCTTTTTCTGTAAGCTTGCCAATCAGCTTTACTTCATGGATTTTAGTGTAAAAAAGAAATGTTTTGACAAAACAAACTGAGCTTTGGGAACTCATCACTTCTGGAAAAGACTTAATTGAAATTCGAGATAGGATATCTAAGTTCTCTTGCTGCCTTAAGAAAAAGTCTTCCTGATTTACTGTTAAAGGGGCTGAATTTGTGATGTGTAAAATCCAGGAACTCTTAGCTGGATTGGAGTATTTGTGAATCTCACTCAGAATAGAAATCCAATAGATGGCGATGTTGGATTTTCAAAGCCAGGTCCACATTTCTTTCCTTGTAAAACTAATCCAGTTCTTACTGAAATCAGGGCTGAAGCTCCCCTGTCTTACAATAGTGCAGGACTGGACTCTAAACTAACTAGAAGAAGAGGGATGAACTGTTCCATAATTACCTCAGGCTGAAAGCATATGCTAAATTTACTTTTTGGGACAGCTTTTTTGATCTTCATAGCGGAGAAACCAAAGCTCAACAAATCAAGCAAAGAAAAAATAATTACCATTTTCCAGAGGTCATATAAAGTTCAGGTTCTTTGCTAGAATTAAACATTTGCACACAATTCTCAGTGGAATCAAATTGTTGTGCTTCCCAAATAACATTTTAAAGGAAATTGTGAAATAGGCAATTAAAGGCTTTTTAATCACAGCTACAAATTAAAGTTTTACTACATCTCCTTTTTAGGTTGACTTATTAAAGAAACTGTGAGGATTCTTATTAATTTTGAACATCCTTTCTCTTTTTCTCCATGTCTTGGCTGGAGTCCTATAAAGATTGTGGGAATTACTAGATAGGGAATATGTTCTTCATTGGTCAAGCTCATTTATTTTGACATAAGGAATTTCCAGTAACAACACCAGATTTCCTTTCCCTGTTACCTTTCACTTAACTGAATTACCCTATCCCAGTATTTTTCAAGCCTTCCATTGTTTTCATCAGTTTGACTCAAGTTTACAGGGTATAAAATAAGGGTCTAACCTTTTCATTAAGACTGTTTGCCTTTATCACTCTTTACTTGCTTTGTAGAGGCAGGATGCTCATTGTTCAGCCAATGTAAATGAATTTGCCTTATTTGAGCTCAAAACTATGCCAATTCACATCATTAGGATTTGCCATAGTGAACTCACTGATTCATCTGGTGGGATTGCGTGCCTTACCACTGACTTTCATTTGGGGCGTGCTGCTTCTTACACTGATTTCAAATTTCCACCTCCAACAATGTTAATGGAAAAGTGAAGTGACTGAGACATGTTTGTAATCTTTATGGAGTTCACTGGTTACAGGAATAAATAAAAAATGCAACTTTAACATTAAGCCAGTGCTTGATTAAAATCAGCAATAAGTGTATCATTGTGAATGACTAAAAAGCAGAAGAAATTGTTTCAGATTAGTCTTATTAGAACTGTATATTCAAATTTGAATGTGATATTCCTAAAATTATGGATACTCTAGGAAAAAGCCAAACCATAGATTACAACTGAGTATAAATTGAACCTAACCTTAGGCTTTTACAACCAAGGCAAGAGAACAGAGGCATGCAGTTGCATCTGTCCATGTTATAGTGACATAAATTGACATAGTAGCCTTGCTTTTCTCTACAGGGAGGTTCTGCTCATCTCCTCATTTTAGTTATAAACCAATCAGATAAACATGGTATAACGAGTTGTCCTGTGACCATGAGGATGAATAAAGGCTGATTTATGGATTTGCAACCTTTATCTCTTAACACTTCTCCCATTCACTTGGTATTTTCAGCACCCTCATTTGTCTTCCTTGTTGTCCTTCCACATATCCTGTTCCACATTGCCCTATCTTGTCGGGCAAATGGGAGGGGGGGGCATATGGCTTAGCTGCCTCTGGGCTGTGTGTGTGCTGACTAGCTAGTCAGCATGTACAAGCTTAGTAGCCAGCAGGCTTTGAAATTGGTCAAGGGGCAGACTTATAAAGGTCTTCTCCTGAGGAGGCACTGATTTGGGTCCCTTTCCTCTATTCAGCTACAAATTTTCATGATACAGAATTGATTATCATTCTTAATTTATCTTCTTGTTCAATTTGATAGAAATCAATGAAGAGGTAACCAATGAAGGTTAATAAGAAGAGGAAGAGAAAGGAAGCTCTTGGATGGACAGACAGAATGATTGTGTGAGCCTCAGTTTTTAAAATACCAGGGTAAAGATTCATGCAAGTTAATGAGCAATATGCTATTTGCAAACTTTTATATATATTCATATATTCATCTACAACTAAAGGTGAAAGCAGCTTTGCATGATATATTGGAATAAAGTCTCTGTTTCTGAGTCCAGAATTTTTAGTGAATAGGCTAAACCACATCTATTTTTATATTTAGATTTCATTCTCTGTTTCCCAGAAAATGTTACATGCTGTCCAATATATATATGAACTTTGTTGATGCCTTTCAAACGTCATGCTTGTTCTCAGCTGGCTGGCACAAATATCTCTACACAGGCAGGAGAATGGAGTAAAAAATTCTGTACGCCTAACCACAGAAAGCATGGTTAATGGTGCTTTGATTACTATGTGTTGAGAGAGAAATTTCTCTTCCATTTCATAGACAAACCAATAATTACACATCCCAAGAGAATAATGAGGGAGTTCAGAGTTGTTTGCGTGTGTAAGTATACAAACCTAAAATAGTAATGGATAAAGAGAGCTGAAGAAGATACATGATTTCTGTCTGCTTGTAATGTCAGCTGAGCAGATGGCTCCAATAAGCCACTTACATGTAAAATAGCTGTTCCCCTTTCTTCTGTGAGCCTTTCATACTTAACATATTTGCTGAATGCTATAAATAGGTCTGCTAGAAAGTATTAAACTCTTTTAAGACAAGTATGTGGAAAAATATTTGATAAAAGAAAAAATATGCCTGCATAAATAAGGGTTATCTAAAATCATAACAAAAGACAACAAAATACTGTTGTCTATGGATTGTGTGCAATGCATGGAGAGAGTTAGGTGTTTGAAAATGGGATCTAATACAGACTACTGGGGAGAACCTAAGCTGAAAGCTGCATGCTGGCATGTACTAGGACATTGCTGGGAGAACAGAAGGCATCCTGAAACCAAGTACCTGTCCAAAGACCTTGCTGTATGTTGCAGGAAGGGATCTCCAAACACTTGGGACCCACAGTCTTGATATATCTGCTGAGAGTAGGCACCTTCAAGTGTTCTTTGGAGGGAAGAGTAAAGCTCACTTTTTTAAAAAAAAAAACAGTTAGAAGAGGCCCAACAGTTACAGAATGGCAGTTGGCATAGCAGTCATTCTGTAAGAGGGACTCGTGTTCAGTTTTCTCTTCCCTCTAGGGTCTGCCTTAAACCCTAGAGAAAAAGTTTTGCTGGATGTTTTGTGTAGAAGCCATGCCACTGTATAGCTGGGACCTCAAGATGCATTGTGCGAGGGGGAGGGAATGTCATGCCACAGTGCTGTGCACAGCCATCTAAAAGGAAGGAGTACTATTCTCTGCTTCTTGCACTGTCTGTGCAGATTAGTATACAGCCTGGAGCTGAAATATAAAAACAGTTGTTAAGGCAGAGGCTGGAATTTTCCTAGGTTATTGCCCTGACCACTGTGTTACTGCTTCAGGTGTTATACTGATCTTGGGAATTGTGACTTTTTGCAGAAATAATACGCTTCACGGGGAAGGTAACTAGTACCCATTCCAGTCCTGAAAAAGTCATAGCGTGTGGAAACATTTTTTGGTTCCATTAAAGTGACTTAAACTAGCATGATGTGTCTTCATATTCTGAAGTATTTCTTTTTGACCACTTCAGGATGAAAGTGATATTTCTTTGTCTGCTGAATCATCCCTGTGATGCCATCTTCTGCCCTATGAAGTGTGTGAGCCATAGCACTGTGAACATGGTTTGGAAAAAAGTAAGCATATCTGTTGTGGAGTGTATCAAAACAGAATCCAGTTTATTCTCATGGGAATGAGGTGGTGAGTTTGTGGCCACTAACAGGAATAAGCAGTTGTTAGGATACCAATACTTTCACACCATAGCTGCTGTGGATTATCGTCTCCCTGTTGTGCAATTTTGTGCTCATTGTATCAGGTGAAAGTCAAGCACAGAAACCAAGAGGAGAGAGCACATCTGTTGAATAGAAAATTGCTATTTTTACATTTTTCAAACTAGAACTGCACTTCATAATATTAATGTCCCCTCTTCTCTCCCTGTCACATTTGGAAAGATAATAAGAAACTGTATTTCCAAAGAGTAAAGAATGTAGAATGCTCTAGAGTTTCAGTCTCATTCAGTTGGATTGATTTTTACCATAACTCTTTTCAAAACTAAGAAGCACTTCTGTGATAGCTGAGTGCACTGAAGCCTAATGGGTTTAATTTATATACAGCTGGGCTGTAACAATACTCTGTGAGACATTACAGCTGTGCCTCTCAACTGAAAGGCTTTGTACAAGCCCCTCGTTAGTGATTAAGCTCCACACAGTAGCTTAACCTGGAGAATCATTGAATGGTTTGGGTTGGAAGGGACCTTAAAGATCATCTAGTTCCAACTAGAAATTCACAGTGTTTTATGAACACCTTCTGTGCTAAATGGTAGCAACTCCTCTTGGGAGGCAAATCTATTTGTCTGCAAAATGGGTTCATCTGAAGGTCTGTTAATATGCATGATAGACCACCATTGTGCGCCAATTGCCATTTCTCTAGATTGTGGATGTTCTGCTTGTCAAATTAATTTTGGCTGTACTAAAAAAGTGGGCTAATATGGGCTTGTCCCACAAGGTTTGATGATGATGCCCTGACCCAAATAGTTTTTCCTTTAAAGGAAAACATTGCAACAAATGAAGGACTAACAAAGGGAAGAGGGTGATTTGTATGGCCTCATTTGGGCTGGCTTTGCATGGTGGAGGTCACAGAAGATTCCAGTGGTAAAAATAAAGGTATTTAGAATAGATTTGTTCTAGAGAAGTCAGGTGGCTTTGTAAGGGTTTCATATTTTAAGGTGGCATATCAGACTTTCTCTCTCTGTAATCTTTGTGGTCCCTCCTTCAGATCTGTGTAATTTTTTTCCATTTTTACAATCAGTTTTATTGCCTGTACCTTCATTAAAGCTGTGGCTGGAGGTGAAGTAGGTGGTGTTGGCAGCTTATGAGCAGATGTGACATGATTCTTTTGAAGTCTTACATAGTTTAGCGTATTTGCATGGATGGGATCAAACTGGTACAGTGTTGCTGAGTGTAAGAATAGGCTGTATGGGACCCTACAAAAATGGGAATTCATGAGACAAAAAGAGCTTAGAAGAAAAGCAGTCATCTTTTTGTTTTGGGGAAGTCACATAATATCATGCATGGCTATGGAGAGCCTGGCATGGCAAAATATGTACATGACCTGGAAAAAAGCTCAGAGAAGAGAAATGTATTTTGGAGAAATATTAGGAAGCCTTTGATCTTATATTTGTTAAAGCTACAAGTTGTAGGCTCTTCAGTCTTAAAATTTAATTGGGTAGTGATTAACAATGAGACACAGTCTGTTAAAATTATAATCTGAAGTATATACCAGGTATTGCCTGAACTTATTCTCACTTCTTTCTGTTATCACTGGTTGCTGTGCTGGAGCCTACAGTTTGTCATTCCTTCATCTATCTGAACTAGGGATTGTATGAGATGATCCCATAGGATGTGGCCTAATGAATATGCTAAGAAAAACGGGCCTGATGTAAATGTCTGTCTTAGAACATAATGTCTGTCTTGGAAATATACTGACAGAGTATATTTGTTTTGATTGCCTGTGATTATTTCCAACTTCTTGTTTTCCAACTTCAACATGGTGAATAAACATTTTTCCCCTTCTTGTTCTCCCCAGTATTAGAAATCCCAAAGCAGAGCTTCTCTTAGTTTCCTGTTTTCTTGGCAAGACAGCATAACCTAGTCACATCCCCAGGGAGGTTGCCCTTAACATACTTGCAGAACTTGGGCTTGAGGAAGGGAAGCACTACAGGGTAGAAATCCTGTGGCTCTTGAGCCACTTACGTTTTGCATGCAGTTCAAAGGTGCCTCCCATGCAAGGTAGGACACAGGAGGAGCAGCAGTGCTGTGGCTGGCTGGGAGAGAAAGCAAGCTAGCATGCGTGGATGAGTCCGTGTTGCTGCCCCTGCAGAGTCCAGCAGCCTTCCCAGCTAAAACTTACAGAAAAGCAGTGTAATTCTTGGGGAAAAATCTTACTGTCTGCATGTGGAATGCCTTCTCTTCTCTACTCTTTAAGGCTTATGGGTCATGTGTCTTGGGATTTTTGGCTCTCTGAGGGCTTTGGTATATGATTCATAAGGTTAGAGGGACCGGATATTATAAATGGCATGGACTAGCATGATGTTAATGCATTATCTTCTCCTGATTAATTACAGTGTTTAGAGAAAGCTGTTTTTTCAGTACTAAAATGGCTGAAATTCTCTTTTTATAGATTTAAAGAAAGCACTGAGGGAACTTCCCTTGCAGTTTTTGTGACATTACATGTAAAAAACATACAAAGATGATAAGTACTTATAGGTCACTTCAGTATGGGATAAAAGCCTATCTGATTTCATAGATAATTAGAGAATTATGTCATTATTTAAGGAGTTTAAATGATAATCAGAGATTACACAGCCTTTGTTAGGACTGGAAACTAATTAAAAGAATTATCAGTCTCTGAGACCTACTAGTTAAAGGCTTTAGAGTAATGGAATGCTATTTATTCTGAAACCTTGCAGTATCACTTAGAAATTCTCAAATATGGGTAACATTATTTGGATTTACTTTACACTATACAAGTCATGTGTGACTCAAAATTAAGTGTGCTGTCAGGTGGTTAGATTAAACAATTCTATTTCCAATTAACAGTAATTTCGAAGAAGCTTTACAACACCCAGACATGTTTGACAGACTACTGTAGGTTCCCTCCAAAAATTGTAACAATAGGTTAGAAATACAGTTCTCTGCCATTTAGAGGTCCAAAGAGGGTAGCTTCATACTAGTATATCACAGCTAGATAGAATATTCTTTCTGGCAACCTCAATATATGAGCAACAAGAGTTTGTTTATCTATCTGTCTTACAATACTTCTAAATTTCATAAGCATTGTCCTTTTAAGAGGAAATTATGGCCTTCCCCACAATCAAAATGGAATTATTAAAATAGGAGATTGGCCATAACTTCAATCAGGATAAGACTTAAAACATACTTATGTGGTTCTTAGTGTAACACAGGACCATGGGAAGACCTTGGAACATGACTTTCCTATCGTTGCTCACTGAGTTGGGGCATATTTCATCTAACCACAAGCCACATCCATCCCTGTCAACTTAATGAGAGAATAAACATTTAAGGAAATGGCTCTCCCTTGGGACCTAGCATTGTTAAATTGTCCCTAAGTGTTTTTAGTCCGTTTATGGCTCATTCTCTGTTTCAAGCTTTAAAAAAAAAGTCACTAAAATTCCTAATAAGGAAAGTATTGGTTGAAGGACAGAGTAAATGACAATTTTCATGGTTTGTACTGCTTCATGTAAAAAAAATCAGTCGTTAGTTTCATGATTCACACTTACAGGCAAGAGATGAAAATAACTTCTTAAAATGTCCTAGAAGATATTCTCAGGAATTCTGTTACAGTACTATAGTACTGAGCTGAAATTTATTAATGACAGTGAAACTTACACTGCTCCCTTGTTTTGACTCTTTCTCTTACTGTCTGAGTGGCAAAGTAAAAGCCTCTAAGTGTGAAATGCTATTTTCAAAGTGAGCTGAAAGAACCAGGGACTCCTGGGTTTTAGGCCTCCAGTGGTCAGTGCTCTTTTGTGCTTTGTTCACAACACTGTTTATGAGGTATTTGGAGAGATTTATGAGTGTTGCTTTTAGATATCAGATCCTCTGGTAGCCTGTATGTTTACAGGACACTTACTAATGTGCTGAAATGTAGATTATGAGCTCTCATCATTGCTGCTATTTTCAAACTTTCAAAAAAGAACATGGTGAAGGATAGAGGAGTTACATATGTTGGTGATAAGGGAATAATGGAAGAGAAGCATCTGCAGAGAGATTCAAGAGCATCCTAGGAGCTACAATGGAAAACTTAACCGCTATGAGTGTTCTATTTTGAAGTGAAAATCGTGATGAGGGAACTTGGCTGAATTCCAGTCATATAGTAAGAGGTGCAAGTGTTTAAATTGTTGCGAAATTACTTTAATCTTTGACATTGTTTTCCATTTCTAAAGTGCTAATGTACAGTGAAGTACAACAACAATAAGAATTTACAGGCAAAATCAGCGGCAACTAGTACCCTGGAGAGGTACAAACAACACTGCATTGCTCACTTCTGCTCTCGGGCAACCATACATGCGGCTAGCACACATGTACACCCACACATTTCCCCTGCCCACCCCCATATTTATACATTCTTTCTATATACATGTGTTTGGATGTTCCACAGTACTTCCATGGCAGCTAATTGGATGCGCACTTCCCTGGGTTTATGTGGCACCTTCTCTGCATTGTTTTTGCTTCAGTAGCCTCTCTGGCAATTGACTGGGAATGTGGTTAGCCCCTACACTTTGCTGCTTTTGTGACATAAATCTGCCTGTTCCTCACTGGCTTCCTTCTAGTGCTATACTGAGAAATTGTGCACTGGTCCATTTCTTCACCTGGGCTAAATGTCAAACAGGTTGGTGTACAAAGAGAACAGACTGTTCATTCCAGCGTCGTGTTTGTTCTACAGTCAGTTTTGCCATTCAGGGTGTCACAGATGGCCTCATGGTTCCCATTGCTGGAAGCTTGGCTGCCAGCAGGAACATGGCCATTGCGCTCTGTTAAGAGATTGAAGGTGAAGAACTGGCATGGGTCCTTTTGTCTGCTGCCTTCCTGTAAGGGGCTCAGGAAAGAGCTGGAGCTTTTCCATTCCTGGAATGTGCACATCTCCATGTGTGGGTGAGTGATTTTGCTCAGGTAGCCAGGGCTGGGAGATGCTGAAGATAATGTCCTCTGACTGCCACTTAGGAAACTCCCACTGTCTTCCAGAGAGTCTTTCCTAGGATGTTCAAAGGAGCACCGATTCCAGTTTCTGTAGCTGTAGGCCCACCACCCCAACTGCTTTCGACGGTGGCACTGGCATTTTAGGATCTGTATAAAAGCCCTCTTGAACTCTTTGCTTGAGCAAGGGTAGATGACTGGATTCATGCAGCTGTTAAAGTAGCCAAGCCAAAAAATCACCTTGAAGATTGTTTCAGGGGGCTTCAGAGCTGAAAACAGAGATCCTGTCCAGAAGAAACAAGCAGAGACAATATCTGAGATAATTGGTTTGTCTGCCTTTAGGAAGGGTAAATGCCCCATCAGATCACTGTTAAGAGTCTGTTTATTAAAAATCCTTAGCACATGTTGCTTTCATTTTTGGTCTTTTGGTAAGAAAATGTTACTTTTGTTATTTTTAAAGTTAATAAGGAAATACTTTCCACCATCTGAAAGCTAAAGGAGCACATAATTGATGTAGAATTAAAAAATAAAAAGCAGTCCTTGTGTTTATATGTACACACCTGTTGCACTAACATCTGTTGATCCCAATGAAAGATCAAACCTTCATTGTCAAAGCTATTGCACAATGCACACATGTGCTGCCTTCAAAGAGCTTTCACATGTCATTTTTGAAGAAAAAGGTCTAACTGTTCCCAGGCTTCTCGGAAGGAACGTGTTCAGACATACCTTATAACTTGTAATACACTCTCTGGCAGCTGCTAAACATCACCCCATTTATCTTATTATGATAGTAAGAACCTCTTGAAACCTGAAGTTAATTGTGGTACTTCCCATATCTCAGGCATTCATAAAAGTGGTGTAACCCAAACAAAGAGGTTATTTTATGAATACTTCCTTTTTTGTTCACAACCAAATAATTTCCCTAAAGAAGCTGACCAAATGAAAAATTCATACTGGGAAATCCATTTCATGTACTTTTAGTATTAAAAACATGCAATTGATCAGTTAAATTTAGCAAACAGGGCTTTATAAAAGAATGTATGACATTTTTAAAGCAAAACAGGCATTCAACAATTATCCAGCTGGGAAAATACCTTTGTGCCTGGCTCAAGTAATCAAAGAGCAGTGATTCAGGAGAGAATTGTTATGTCAAGTACTGGAGTTAGATTTGAAGAGTTTTTCAAATGGAAGGTGACATTCAAGCCTGAATGTCACACCTCTGAGAAGAGCAACCTTTTACAATGGTGTGGTTTCAGATTCCCTGGGCTATGAAAGCAGCTGAGTCAGTTGTGACTGTGAGGATGCTTTAGTGGGGAGGGATATGATTCTAGGCATATTTCCCATCTCATAGCAGTGTAGAGGCCACAGCTTTGGCCTCAAAACTATGCAAAAGCACTTCCTAGCTTCTTGGGTAAATAGCTCTTACGTGCCACAGTAGATACTGCTGTTTATCTAGATGACAATGCTGGCCTGGTGCTGACTAAAGGGGTTTGAGTCTCCTTAGCTCACAAGAAAGCCAAAGGGAGGTAAGTGTGTCATTCCTCACAGACCCACTGC
The DNA here is from genome assembly GCF_929443795.1 of Astur gentilis. NCBI lineage: Eukaryota > Metazoa > Chordata > Aves > Accipitriformes > Accipitridae > Astur > Astur gentilis. The sequence goes on from NC_064905.1 coordinate 10,144,366, forward strand.
CCTTCTCTGTGTCAGCTAGTCTGTGAGCTGGCTCAGAAGAGAAAATAAGATGCTGAGATGGCATTAGCTATCTGAGAGACTCTTCCCCCCCCACCCCTTCACTTGGGCAATAGGAGTCAGGAAAGGTCCTGTGAATCTGCAATAATAGATCTTTTTTCCCTGGCAGTGTTTTGGTATGGTGCCAGCTAGCACTAGCTCTACCTACTGCCTTGGAGCTAAGCAACGTGCTAGCCATTAAGGCTAAAATGGAGGTTTCAAATTACAAGGTTCATAGTATTTGTTTCATGACTCCTGCACTTTACTGACTTCTACTCCATGTGCAAGACTCTTCTAAGTTGAACCCATGTCCCTTACTGCTTTGTTGCTGCTAATGATTTGCAGGGTTTGACCAATGCCTCTTCTGTCCATCTGATGGAGATCCTACATCCGTCCTGATTGATACTGCAGAAAGTACAGGGTACAATATGTCTAACATCAGAGAAACTATGAATTGTATTTGATAAATTTCCATCAGATAAATCAAATCAATGCAAGCACTTAAAACTGTGTCTTGTGAGTGTTACGTACTTTTTGATTAAAGATTCAGTGACAGTTTGTGTGATTCTATGAAATAAGCTGTTAAATAGGTGTCAAATTCTTATAAAGCTTTAGGAAAAGTTGATCTCAGTTCATAACTGCAGCCAAGATGAGCAAGATGCTGCAAAATTTCCCACATGCACAGTTGCAAACCTTTTCACAATTCATTTTGTAAATAATAATTGCCAATATTTTCCCTTCAGTTTGGGGAAAAGAGAAGTTTTGTGACTTTACAAAACAAGAACAAAGCATTATTATGTATGACAAGGAACCTTTTGGAGCTCATATGGATAATTTCTTAATTATTTTTCTGGTTCTCCTTTAAAATATAAATGAGTTTTAGCTCTTAAAGCACAGTAAACCATGTGAAGTGGCTAAAGAAGTCCCATTTTTTCCTATGTGTGAATGTTGAATGAGCAGTGGTGAATTTTTCCAGATCAGTTGGTTTGCCTTTCTCTCATACTGTAACAATTGAAAATCTACAGCACATCCCTCTACCAGATTTAAATATTTTTAGGCAGGTTATGTATGGACAGGGTAAATGCTATGTTATACTTTTCAATAAAATAAAAAAAAATTAAGGAAGTTTACTGACAAATTTTGTTAAATTCTCTAAGGACAAATAAAATGAGCTAAGCTATATAGAGAAGAAAACTGGGAACCAATGTAGATAAATGAGTTATGCTTGTATAATCTATATTCCACATGAACTGAATATAACTACAAACAGTAAAGACTAAGAGACCAAATAGGGAAAAGGGTAAAAAGCTGAGTGTTGAAAAATGGCTAATCTTTGTAAACTGCTTCAAAGAGTATGTGTTCCTTAAGGAAAAAAGGTAAGGAGCTTATGCTTATCGTACGCTTATCTCATGATAATCTGTTTTTCAAATGCCATTTGAAAAAAATGACATGCAGGTCATTTTCAGCAGCTGCAGCAATTGTTTTCAAAGCTCTTATATTAAAGGGCAGCAACACAAAAGAGCAGAGAATTTCCTCATAGCAGCCCTGACTGACAGAGGCACTTTGTGTTCAGGCCTGATTCTAGAAAAATCACTGAGCCCTGATCAATCATTTAAAAGCTATCATGACCCTAGCTGAGTCATTAACAGAAAATATGGAAATAGATCAGTTTGGAAAGCTGTGTGGTAGTGTGACTTGACAATAAAGATCAGCATTTAGCTATAATAGTAGAAAAGTTTTGAAACTAAGAAATTCAGGAATAAGTGTCAAGGAGTCAAAGAAAACACTCATCATTAAACACTACTTCATTCTCCACTTTTTCTTGGTTCTGCAAACAGCACAATGCAAGTGTTATTTGACTCATAAATTATACACAAACTAGTAGATTAAGTTTTCACAAGAAGGTAAGAAAATATGCTTTTCTGAACAAGGACTATTAATTTGATAAATAAGCCATTGATTTACAGACTGGTGTGTTAGTTGCTCTCAGTTCAGACTGATGTATTAAAACTGGATAGAATTCTTCTTAACTCCTCTACCCTTCCTAATATATATATACATGCAACTGCTCTGAAGGGAGATGGATTTCATCTATGAATTTTGTCTATGGTGTAGTGCCTTATTACTTCCTAGTTTATTTTCAAAAATCAGGTGGTAGGTAGACAATTATTCCAAGAAGGCCCTAGCAATAAGAGAGGTCACTGCAGTCTCAGTGAGAATAAATTTGTATATAGGAGCACAACTCATTTGCTCTCAGATAGCACTTTTCATCTGTCAGTCATCCTGACTTCGTGCTATCCTCCTGATTTTACCAGTCTGAGCTGGGGGAAGGTAAAGCAATCAGCTGAAGGTCATATGCTAATAATTTTCACCAGTAGGAAAGTTTTTGTTTTACCGAGAAGAGATCCATGAGACCTGACACGACTCTCTTAACCACTAGAACTCACAGTGTGTAGGTAGTACAGTGCGTTCAAGTAGTGTGTTTGGTGGGTCCTGCTGCCTTCGCCATTACCCAAGAAAAAGCAGAATTCAAAAATATTTCCTGAGATTAACAGAAACTGGTTGATGCACATGATCAGATACATTGCTGGCCTTGCAGAAGCTATATCCAATGACTATGTGATTCTAGCAAAACTCTACCTATGAAGGGATCCATGGCTAATGAAGGGATCCTCCACTATGAAAAGCTACAGATGCTCTGAAATGTAGTAGTTTTGTAATATAACTTTTGATCATGGTGAAGGAAAAAGGACTGAGGAGACATGACAATTTGTCTTTAAAAACATAGAAGTTACATGCAAAGAAGGAGGAAAGTAAATTTTTTCCCATGTCTACAGTGGCAAATATATGAAGCACAGTGATTTGAATTGCAGCAAGACAAACTGAGATTATGGATTGGGAAACACTTTCTGTGTTCCAAGACAGAAAAATTCTGGAACATACTGCCTAAGAAAGGTGTAAAAATGCAACCCTGGAGGCTCTTAAAAACAGAGTAGACACACATCTACTGATTTATGTATAGCTGATCCAGCTTTTGGGTTGGAGGATGCCCCGAATGACCTCTTCAGATCCCTTCTATTCCTTTTTTGTCTGATTAACTCTGCAGAATATAGCTGTGTTCATAAGGAAAACTTTATGGCTTAAGTTTTGGCAGCCCAGCAGAGTTTTACATTTGCAGTACTAGAATCCCACTGACAATGTAGTCTTAGATCTCCTTGGTAAATATATCCATTACTTAGGTTGAGGATTAACTGTTAGAAAAATGGAATGTCCAAGACAGATACTTGTTTGGGCACTTATTCTCTTCAGGCCTTTGGAAAGTTTCTGAGTTTTTGTATTCGGTCCCTCCTCACTGGGTAGAATCCTAGCCTGAGTTTTCTACAGAGAGAAGAAAAGCTGTTCTTTATTACCCAGAAGGTGGTTTAGACGGATGTTGCCATACATGCCATGTACTTCTAAATATAGTTTAATTTCGTGACTATTATGCAAAGCTCCACTGCCTTTCACCATATAAAGATATGAAAAATATTTTGATTAGCTTGTATATTTTTAACATTACCCTTTTCCCTACCTTGTTCTTGGAATTAACAATACCTTTTATTTAGCTGCGCACATGCTTTACCTCATAATTAACCTGTCAGGAGCAAAAAAATGCGGGCTATTTTGGTACCTTGATAAAATGATAAAGCTAAGCCTACTAGACACACTCTCTAAACATGAGACTAGTATTTCCTTCCTTAATCTCCAACTACTTTCCCATCGCAGTCTGATAAACAGATTAAATATTTCCCTGTACTGATTTAGATTGCTTTTCAAAATGGCTGGAAAATTTTACATATGATTATCTATCTCCTCAGTGATTTATTTGTGATGGGGGTAGCCAGAGCGGCTTCCCTACTCAAACTGATCACTCTCTTGATGCTTCATGTTTAACAGCTTCACTCTAAGAGAATGTAAATTTTCTATTATCTTTTATTTTTCTGCACTAAACCCTGTGATTTTTTAAACATAGCACTGCAGTCTTATCTCTGATTGCACCATTGACACCAATGAAGTTTTTGCAAAGCCTGCATCCAACACAAATGGAGAACCAGAAATATTTCAGAAACTCAATCAACTTGATCATTTTTTATTGTTACTTGACCATGCTCACCAGACTTGATAGAGCTGTTCAGTTTGGAAATACACTGAGCAACAACAAATATCATAAAAAGACATTAAGAAGTATTTTATTTAGCAAAAGCTTATTTCATTTAGGGTCTGACTGGTTCTTTATAATGAATGCTTTATTACACAGAAAGTAAGTAAAGCACCCTCAATGAAATTAGGGAACATTGTGGGAAACAATTTGCCATATTAATTGTCTTAACATATTCTGCAGAATATCTGTCCAGAACATCACTGAGACATTAAAATTCAGAGTCCACTGGAGTCAGTGGGAGTCTTTGAAAGCCTTTGTAAAGGCTCGTAAGGGACTTCAGTGGTCTTTGGAAGAGCCCTTAAAATAGCAGGGTGAGCATCAGGAAAATCTTCTGGACAGACTTAGTCCCAATACTCTTAATTAAGGAAAACTCTTCATTGAAGGAGGTTTTGATGTAGCCCTCTGCAGAGGAAGATCACACACACATGCATGCACGCACGCACTCACACACACACACACACACTTTCTGCTGTCTCATATTCTTTCCTGCTCTGCTATTTTTCTTCCATCTAAATATCTGCTCCTTTGCTACTTCTCACTACTGACCACTGTATTCGTAGAGAAAGGAGGATGGGAAAGTTAAGACCTGCTATTTATGGATCCTTAATGTAATAGCTGGCGAGCTTCTTGACAAAAGTATAATACACAGGACATGTTTTAGTTTCCACTTCCACTTTAGGGAAGAAAGAACTTAACATCAAAATTAGGTCTGCCAATGCAACCAACCAATCAGACAAAACCCCCAAACTACATCCAGGAGAAGGGAGAAAACTTGCTACTCCAGTTGTATGCATATGCAAGGTGATGAGATACTAGTGATTAGCTGGAGTTTAAATCTGAAGAATAACATGTGAGATAATGTTTATGAGCTAAAACTTTTGAAAATGCCTTTGATATCTCTGTGCCATTCTGCTCTGTGTGCTACTTCCTGCCACACAAAGGAAATAACTATAAGTGACCAACAGTTGTTTCTGATGACAGTCATTTGTGAAATATCACTGGGTTCCATTTTGTGGTTATATTTCTTCCATTCATCCTTCATGCAAGGAATATATGTATATTTATATGTGATGCAACTGAAAGCCAAGAACTTAATAGAATTACAAAATTATTGCAGTGGGAAGGGATGTTACAGGGTCTCTTGTCCACCCCCCTGCTCAAAGCAGGGTCAACACTGCATTAGGTCCCCTGAAGCCTTCCCTTCTGAAGGCTGAAGAAGCCCCATTCCCTCACCCTCTCCTCACACAAGGTGCTCCAGCCTCATGGTTGTTTTGGTTGCCTCCACTGGACTCCAGTTTATCGTTGTTTTCCCCTGCATCGATGCAGTACTCCAGACATGGTCTAATGAGTGTTGAGTAGAAGGGCATAATCACTTTGCTCCATCCACTGCCTCTGTTCCTGTTATACAGCCCAATATGCTACAGCTTGCATCTGATAGGGGCATTTGAATAATTTTACATCCTATGTTAATGTTTGTGTGAGTCATCCTCATGGGAGATGGTATTCTGTGTGTGTATTTTCATGAATATCATTATTTATTATTTGTACCCTGTGGGAGAAAAATTTTAAAATATTAATGATTTTTAAATTTAAAATTAAGCACATTTTCCTTTACTGTCTGCCTTCTCTTTAATATCCCTGCTTTTTCTTTTTCCATCCAGGCATGTTCACTTTTCAGTTACTTATGTCCTTTCTTCCTATTAATGTTTAAATATTTATTTCTACTCTCCTTATGTCTTATTTAGTTTTTAACTCCAACTGCTAATCTCTTTTCTAATCACTTTATGTTGTGATAATTGACTTTCTATTAATTAAACGTCCATTTTTAATAACTTGTGTATTTGATATCAGTTAAGTATCTAAATTACTTATAGAATCATCAGTTCTGTTCAGAATCAAGTATTTGATACTTAGATTAGATAATAGTTGAGCAGGAGTATTGTGAATTTCCTGGATTTAAGGAGAAAAAGTCTCCATGGATGAGTTTTGGTTTATCAGGTGCTATGTTTTCTGCCCATTTCAAAAAATTACATTTCAAAATCTTTTAAATCCAGTTTTGATTAGATAAGAGCCAACCTAGGGTGAGTGTATGTTCCAGTTTACTAGAACAAATACAACATTTGGGTTTTTTGAAACAAAATAGTCTGGATTTGTTTACGTACTTCACTGTGTGTCAGTTGATATTCCAGTAATAGCAAACTAGCTACAATAAAATATGTCGTGAAACAATAATGGGGTAGAAGGAGAGGTTCACTGCACTGGTTTTTGTCATTGTCTTAAGATTAAAGAAAAGCCATAAAATTTGAAACTACTTGTCTTTATTCATAACAAGTAGAAAATGTGTTTCAAAGCTTGAAACACTGAGTGGGGGTATTCTGGAGAGAAGGTAAAGAATCGGTAATAAGTATTTGGAAGTTTTGTTATAGAGTCTGGTCAAATTTAAATAGTTAAGGTAACCTTGGAAGGCAAACATATCCTCCCTCATTCAGAGGAGAGAATTATTCTATTTTGGTGCAGATTGGAGTCATTCTGACTCGAGTTAAATTTCAACTTTTCAACATTCCACACAAAAGAAAATTTCAATGTTTTAAAAATTGCTGTAGTGATGAAAAGCATTGCAAAATACAAAATGATAACAAATGAGTTCTGAAACATGAAAAATAGGAAGCTTCAACAATATCAAACCCTGTCTCTCAATCTGTTCTTGAGAAGACAACTTCTGCAAACATGAGTGTTGTTTTGCAAGAAATTTGATTTACGATGCAACTCAGCCTGCCTGTGAAAAGTGATTTGACCAAATTTGTAATGTGATCAGCAAGAGACTTTCCCAGTGCTAGGCAGTTGATGTCTGCTGATGGCCTGGCTGGAAACCTCCGCTTCTCCCCTGCAATTCAAGCTGTAATTCCTGCTGCAGCCGTAACTGTTGGTAGCTGCTAATGGCTGAGTTACAGCCACTTCATAATGAACAGGGAAAGCTCAAATGCTATACGTGTATAGCTATTAAAATTCTCCCTGTAAAAGTAATAAGCTGCCTCTGACCAGAGTTGTTATGAGTTTAGAGAATGCGGAAAGGATGTGTTCGTCTTTTAAGCTTTCTGCGGTCCTTTTTACCACATGCTTAGCTAAGTCAGCATGCCAAGGTTTTAAAGCTAATTGGATTTCTCAAGTTCCTGATTTCTTTCCTTCCAGCATTCAGTGTTTGTTTACATTCCCCTGGACTTATTTAATATAGGACCACCCCACCCCCCCACCCCCCCCCCCCCACAGTTTACAAACAGTAGAGGATGAAATAGAAAGTATGGTTATAAAATTGAGAGTTGGTCAGGCTGGGAGGGACTGTAGGCCTTCTGGAGAAGAGGGTTAGGATAACAGTGAAAAAAAGATCTTGAGAAATAGGAAGAGTATCCAAAATCAACATTAAAATTCAGTAAGGAAAATGAAAGGAAAGATGGCTAGCATTTAGTTATGGTTTTCAAGCATGTTGGAGTCTCTGTGGGATGCCTTGGGCTGCATATCCCAGTGGCTGTCAGGCTGGCGGACACCATGGGAATCATGGTAACCCTGCAGTCACCAACATGCACTCCTGTGTTTGTGGGTAACTTGTATGTGTGTTGGGGGAAAGCACTTCACTGTTGGGGAAGGAGAAATATCAAATAAGGAGTAACTGACTAGACAATGATATTGCACAATATAATGTGGGAGAAATAGAAATACAAACACGATGCTGTTGCAATTACAGCTGTTCTTATTTTTCATTGTATTAATAGGCATGTTACGTATATGCCCAAGGATCTAGGCCAGCTGTTAAGAAAAGTTTCCTGGTTGTGAGGAATTTATGTTCTAGAATTACCTATAGCAGTTGTGGGATTCTCTTTCCTGGAACCTTCTGGCTCTACAGTGAGCCAACAGTTGTGAGGGGTAATGAAGGTATCATTCAACCAGTCCTCAGCCCTTGAGTCTTTCATTTCCCTGTTTTCCAGTTGAGTCAAGGAAGTCACAGAGGGAAATCTCCCCTAACTGTCCTGACAGGTTAAAAGTGGTTTATACTCATTCCTCCATCCCATTCAAACAGGGGAATAAATGTCTGCAAACTAATACATTATTGCTATTAACTAAACTCAGTAACTCCTACCAATCTAAGGCCTGATCCTATATAGACAAGTGCTTAAGCAGACAAATGAAAGTAGCAGACATACACAAGTGTAGAATCTGCCCATAAAGAGCACATCCCCTTCTGTATATGTTCATGAGTAAGAGCAAAGCTTAAGGAAAACATTTTCCTTGCTGTCTCATAGGCTGAGAAAGGTTATTGTTTCTATTTTCTTATCCTAATTAAAATGAACTATTTCTTGTCATCCACACTATCTCTCTCATAAAGGGTATCTCATATTTCAGATGAACAAATCACTTCTATGAGACCTGCATGAATTTCATTCACAATGGCTCAAATTTGAGAGCCTTTTAAAGACTCCAAAAATACTTATCTAGAATGGCCAAAATAAAACCAGGAAATAACCTCCCTTGAAGCTTTGCTGATGGAGGTTGTAGTACAAATAGGGATCAGATCTTTTTACTAAAACCCAGAACTGCTACACCTTCTTATATTACAAGCAATTGCAAAGCAGAGTAGCTATATTTGCATTTTTAAAGGGACAGTGCCTATGTATTTAACCACAGAGCTACTAACACTGGTACTCCTGGCACAGTAAGATTGTCTCTGATTGATAGGCAGAACTTAAGAGATAGTCTATCATTTCCAGAGATCCTGCTCTGGTCTGCAGTCTATGACTGTCCTTCCTACAGCATCATACAAAAGATAGTGTTGATGCATAAAGCTTTGAGAGTTGAAAATTATTTTTAAAACCTTATGGTACAACAGACCATTTGCAAGTTGGTATTTAGAAGAGCAATTGAAAAGACAGACAGGAGCTTTATTTGCCCAGCCCAGAAAGAAAAAGCAAGAGGAAAGCTGTGGTTTAAAAAAGAACAATAAAAAAAAAAAAAAAGCAACAGGATTAAGGTTTTTCATGCTTCATCTGTAGTTGTCATATTAGCAAAAATTCTGAGTATATATTGAGTAACAAAATATGGAGATACAAGATATGGGAAATACACGAGATATGGAAAAATTCCATCAAGCACTTACTTACATTTTTGACACAAGCCCTATATATCCTTGCATACTAGTCTACCACCTCTCAATCCAGAATAGCTATGATGACCACAGAGAGAGTTCACTTGTGTTTGAATTGTGTTGCCCTCACATAAATATGATAAAATCAAGATCAATTTTAGTAAGAATCTTGTTTGGTACTCTAAAACTGACAGTAGATAGGGTCAGAAACCTGATGTTATTGTTATTATTATTTTGTCCAAAAGAGTTACAGACTTTTGCAGCTTGCTAACTAGAAAGAATATGGGCTAATCTTATGCTTGTTTTGCAAAGGATTAGCTGATTAAGGGAGCCTAGAAAAACTAATCTAAGTCTGCTGACATTTCATTTGTTATACTTAAATATCTTCAATTACTGGGCATGCTTTGGTGTCTTTTTCTCTCCTTCTCTCTTCTGACTTATAACTGAGGTGATCTGCCTTGGACATAATTGGTAAATAACAGGACTCTAGCATGGAATTGAGTAACACAGCTACAAAGATATTGTATGAACTTGCATTATATTTTTTCTCTTTTGTTACTTAGAGACTGATGGTTATTGCTTTTCGGTTTCTAGGTATCACTTCAAAGCCCATCAATATAGCTCAAAATCTTGCCATGGGCAATGGTGGAGGACTTTAATGAAGATACTAAAAAACCCACCACTTTTTGTTCATGTCTGTATTTCATAGATAGGTACACTAAAGAACATGCAGCTGAGGTCCTTAGGTATGGCCTCAATGCTTTAGGACCATATGCACATGTATAACTTTACTCAATGCTTTCATTATGACTACCAACCTGAGCAATAGCACATGTGTTTACAAATGCCGTTGGCATCAGGACCTTGTGTCCACTGCTTTGCTGGATGCTGGATACTGAAAGCAGCGTTTCCTCTGAAATTATCACTTCTCTTTTGTCTTTGATTTCAGTAGTTTTGGATTTCCTATTGCTGCCCAGTGGCTCAGTCCTGGATTTTGTTTTCTTTGGAGCTTTCTGATCACCGGAGTTGCTGCCAGTTGCTAAGGTTGAATAGTCAACATGAGTTGATTTCTTTGTATTTTTTCTGTATTGCTTTGCATATTTGTTTTTGTAAGACTTTAAGATTTCCCTTTGTTCAGCTGACCTGCAAATCAAAAGCCTACATAGGAAGTACCCCAGAATTTGTGCAGTTTCATCTGCTTTGATAACAAACGGTTTTGTTCTAGAAAGTAGAATTCTTTAAGTAACTGATAATTGCCATCCTTTGCAAATGAAAAGGCTTAAACCAGGGCTTAAGGGATGCTATTTTGGTAGTAAAATGAATCATCTTGAAATAATCTAGTTCTCCACGTGTGACGAAACATGATGTACTGGTCAAGAAATGCCCTTATGATGTTTAATTTTACAGGAATTGGCTAGAAAATAGGAGAAAGTTCCTGCTATCACCCATGCAGTTGAACATTGTACCAAAGATTGACCTGCAAATGGGCAGAGGGTCAGATTGCCACATATATCATTAATTTGTTCAAATTCTGTATAACTATTAACTTGAGGGCATCAAATCTAGACAGCTAGGCTAGTTAGAGAGGGGAAGAGGGGGCAAGACCAAAATGAGATGAAAGACAAACCAGGCCTAAAGCCTTGCAGAAAGCAGAACCCAGTAGCTTTGACAGCACTGGACCTAACATCTTGAAGTGTTTCCCATGGGAAACTAAGTGGCCTAATTTGGTATTCTTGGTGCAGAGATGCAGAGGTTGGCCTGATGTAACATAAATCTACATACTGCACTTGAATAACATTTTATTTTAAGAAAAATTTCGTATTGGCTGACCTGTAGCATGAAGAATATTTTATGTTCTTTTTATTATTTTATAGAGAGGTTTCAAAAGCTTAATATATAAGGATAGTCAAAACAGTTGTATCTTCATTATGAGGCTCTTGGGACTTTATCCCACTGCCAGTTAAGTTTCAAGAATTTTGTTTCTGACTTCAGTGGATAAGATTACAGGTTTTGTGGGAGTCGGGGGGAGTTAGGCTTTGAACTGGGAAGTAAACAATGCTCTGCTGATCTCCACTGGAGTTAAGCAATGGGCTGGGGAAGTTAGTTAAAGTTGGTTAAAGTACTGGAGGTGCTGAGTTTTTCCCTTTGCGGGGGGGGAGGTGGGGGACTGTATCTGGGAGAAGACTGGCAAGCCACTTTGATATCTTAACTAACAGGAATGAGACTAAACCTTTACCTAGTAGCCAGGGGGAAACATATGATCCTTCATTTGGGGTTCATTTTTTAAATAAAAGCATTGGCATAAAATTGGATATTCCTTTGTTTAAAGGAGGGAGTTTTAATGAGTGTTACCTTATTTCTGCAGGGCTCTAGTATCTACATAAACATATTTTACTCAGCGTTTTTCAGCAATGCATATTTAATATAGTCCTGATGCCTAAGAAAGGATTTGTATGAGGGGGAAGAAAAATATTTTTAAAGAAGCAAGATGTTTACTCTTCAAAGCTGAGTCACTGAATTTATGGCACAAGAAGTTGTCTCAAAGACACGTCTTCATTTTATTTTTTATGCTGTACCACAAATAATTTTGAGTAGCACCACAACTGTTTACAGACATGGAGCATTTATGAATGTGCACAACAAGGATATTCTATAGCTCTATTGCTATCTGGAAAAAATATCTGGTAGCTACTGGAATAAAACCAAATTTCTCACATGATTCTCTTTGATACCAGTTTTGCTGCATCATCAGGTGCTTAACACTAAAGGCAGCATGATTCAGTCCTACAAGAAGAGATTGTGGGTCATTCTTTGTTCTGATTGTGTCATGATGTTCAGTACGTCATAGTGCCAGTGCTGTAATTGCTCTCCATAGCTGTATAGAGCTCTGTCAGAGAGCTTTCCTTGCAGAGCCTTTTGATTCTTGCTTGAAAAACAATCTGTGAGTGTTAATATTATTTCTTTTCCTTTGTCATGGAATATTTATTCAAGCAACATCACTGCTTTCAGCACCTCATCAGTTCCCAGTATATATCTACCACCTGTTGCCATAACCCTTTGTCTGGGATATCAAAATGGGTAGCTGCAGAACGTATGGAAATGCTAGAGTGGAAGAATTATAATTTTGTCTGGGAAACTAGTAGAAGAGCTGAGAACACTTTTAACATGAAGGAAACTCTTCTACATATAAGCAGATTTGTTAAGATGTGGTTTTGGGGTGTTGCAGAAAGAATGTTTACTGACTTGTCAAATGTTTTGTGGTTGGATCCTCAGAAATCCAGAGTTGCTCTGCTAACGCCATTCTCCAGAGTCATGGCATTACTGAGTGAAACAGGGAGCAACAAAAACCAGTAAAGATGCAGATGTGAGGGTATGATTTGGGTTAATGATGCAAATATAAGGTATGAAAAATACAGGCTAAGGAAGAAGCCTATCCTTCCGGTAAAGTGAAGTTAAGTATCTAATCTGGGCTCAGTAGCAGAAAAGGTATTGCAGTTTGCAGTCCTACACTGATGAGTGAGTGGATTGTGATTAAAGCAGTCCAGGGCACCTATGGAGGGTTATGTAAATCATCAGTACCTTTTGGATTCTACTGTTTGCCTATCACTGAAATTTATTTCATACCATTGTGTGCTTTTTGTAAGGGTTCTTAATAGCATTTCATTTAATTTTGTGACTTCAAGACACAAAGCAAAAGATTTCTGGTATGAAGAATGCAGCACTCAGCAAGAAGTCCTCCTCCACTGCTGTATCCTCGTCTCCAGTTAAGGATGGCTGCATTATGCATGTCACAAAAAGGTCTTTTCCCCACCTGTTTTAGTGAGCAATGCTTTAGTCATGCCTAACATCATTAATTAACTTTGCACTGATACACAGAAATGAAAAGTCCAAGGTTCTGGAGTGTGCTGAATAATTTAAAAAAAGAGATCAGGGACAAGGAACAAAACCAGCCCTATTCCTAGTCAGCAAAACAAAGGGAAAGTACCTACTGTTTAAATGCATGTGGATACTATATTGGGTACTATGTATACCTTTTTTCTCCCTTTCTTAGACTAAAGGCTGTCAGTTAAGAGTTGGGCCTCTGAAAGGATTTCTAGGGAGAAGACTGGAGAGCCAGCAGGCTTCATTGCAATGCCAAAATGCTGATTTTTTCACTCTGCTAACCAACACAATGGTAACTCTTTCTGAACCTCAGCTCTGTGGGGCACCAAGTGCTCACAGCGCTCAAGTGAGCATGTTGGGTGTTACAGACACTCAGTCTGTGTTCGGTCAGAGGCCACAGCAGTGGTTTTAGCCCTTCAGCCCACCCAGCACCTCTACCAGCACACAGTGTGTTGTGGTGGAGGCTCACAGCCTGTCACCTCACTGATGTCTTGGACACAATTTATATGAAAGATAAAATTGCATTGTGACAAGTAATACATTCTCCACTCAGGTGTCTTAAGCAACGACTCATTAAACCTCCCAGGAAAGACCAGGAGTTTTGAAAGAACTTCTCAAAGGGAAAACTGACACTCTTTCAGGAAACTTAATTGTTTCTCACATTGCTTCTGCCCTGTGACCATAATGTTTTTAATGGACCGGTCTGCGTCTGTGTTCATTGACAACATCAGTAGCTATACTGGCTTCTGCTAGCTAAGGATATGCTCTACTGCATTCATATTTGCTTTTTTTTCTCCAGAGTTCCTTCAGTAATACAAAATCAAGGAGGGAATCTACTTTATCAGGGGATCATGACCTACTAGCTACATATCTAGTACTACTACTGGTACAATGTGGTTAAAATGTATTTCTGTCCACAGGTATGTATTTTTGCAATGGTTGGAAACTTGATCTGTGTTATAAACTTGCTTTAAGAGCCAGCACAAGGGCTTAAACTTCAGTAGCCAAAGAGAACTTTGCTCACAATTTTCCTTCTCTTTGGAATTTTTCACATCCTTAACATTAGCTTTATGCAGATCTTGAATCATAAAGATTTTTAAATTTATGATACATTAAGCTAGAGATTATAAAGTTGCCCTGCAATAGCTTAAGTAGTTGTCTTGCAGTAAAGATTCTAGTCTAAATGGTATTACACATTCACTGAAATTATAATTTCATAATACTTCACTAGGCCAGGTTGCTGAACTCAGTTTGGTTTTCTATAACAGTCTCTAAAAATATTCGCTTACCACTCAATTAGAAATGTTTTGGTAGGGTAACTAAGTAAATATGAATTCAGAACATTAATAAAGGCTTTTTCTCCCTTTTCTTTTTCCATCTTTTTCCATATTTAGGCTGCCAGATTGTCTCTGACTCAGAGAAATGAATTTTGGACAGATATTTTTGAGAGCTTACTAATTCAATGTCTTGAGATATTCCGCTTCAGAGGTAGTGCTAGTATGATAGACAATACAGGCAAATTTCAGAAGGACTTGGGAACACAGAGCAAATCAAAAAAGCAAACAAAGGGCTACATCAAATGTTTTAATAATATTTTAAAGTTGAAAGTGAACAAAGTGGCTGCCAAAATCTCACATGGCAATCTCCTGAAATGCCTGAACTAAGCAAGACCTACTGAAACCAATGAGAACCTTCCTGTGGGGATCAGTGGGCTTTGTGTGTTTGCTTTTAGGATTTGATCAGTGATGTTTGAACTGAGAACTAGAACTTTTTCAGCTTCCCAAAGCTCAGGGGAGTTTTGCACCTCATCATTAGATCAGGTTCATTTCCATTTAAGACTCCTGATAATGCCAGACCTACTGTATTATAGCCAAACATGTAACAATAAACTAAAACAAGAACATTTTAGTGCTGAAATTCTGCGTTCTTATCTAGGATTTTTGTTAAATCATCAATGTTTCTGAAACCTAATTCAATTCAAAGACCATAAAGGGGGATTTAATATATAAACTCTGAAGATGTTGTCCCCTGATTTGACATCTGCCCCATTACTGAGAAGCACTACCAGATGAGCAGACTTTCTGCAGGCTGCACACTTCACAAAGTTGCAGCATGACTCTCTGAAAAAGCCAACATCAGAAGTAAATCACTTTCACTTCCCTTCCTTTCATCTGTTCACTGCAGTTCTCAAAATGACATCCACATATCATTCATCTGATTTTTTTCTATGATATTTTTGTAGTAAACATCTAACCCTCTTCCTCCCCCTCCCCTTGCAATCCCTTGATTACCAACTTACCTAGTGGCAGAACAATGAAGAAAGGTAGCCAGCACAAGATAAACATGCCAACCACAATTCCCAGCGTCTTGGCTGCCTTCTTTTCTCTAGAAAATTTAAAAAGTTTGAAAGCTAAGGAGTTCCTGGGATTGTGAGCCTTGGATTTGGTGTTGTTTAATGTGTCCTCGTGAATGTTCCTGTAATGAATCCGTAAAGTCAGCTCCTTGGAGTTGGACATTTCTTTCATAACCCCAGCTTCCAGGTTTTTAGTAGTCCTTTTTGCCACTATGTAGACCCGACAGTACATCACGAGGATGACGATTAAAGGAATGTAAAATGACCCCAAGGAAGAAAACAAAGCATAGAATGGTTCTTCAGTGATGCGGCACTCTTTATCATCCTTGGGTGCTGGTTCTTTCCAGCCCAAAAGAGGCCCAATAGAAATCACCATGGAAAGGACCCAGACACCTAGGAGAGCTAAAATTGCCCTTCTTCTCGTTACCAAAGTTGGATACTGGAGAGAATAACGTACCCCTATATATCTATCGATAGAAATTGCACATAGACTTAAAATAGAAGCTGTACAGCATAGAACATCGACAGCTGCCCAGATGTCACAAAATATCCTCCCCAAAACCCAGTAGCCAAGGATTTCCAGTGTAGCAGAGAATGGAAGGACAGTAAAACTCAGCAACAAATCTGCTATTGCGAGGTTAATTATGAAATAGTTTGTAGGGATTCTTAAATGTCTATTGCAAGCAACAGAGAGAATTACCAAGATATTACCTATAATAGCAAAAAGTATAAAGGCACCTAGGATAAGCCCCACAATTATCGCCCTACTGATATCCAAGGCAGGTGAATCCAGATTGCTTGCTGTCTCATTGGAGTTGTTTGCAGAAAGATTGCCATTATTTAGTGCAGACACTTTCAAATATCCAGGTATTGATGAATTGGATTTATGGCCAAGGTAGGTATTCATCTTAAAAATCTTCCTCCATAGCAAGTTATGATTGGATCCCTTGCACAACACGCAGATCCTTTGAGTTCAGTTGAAAGTTATCTCTCTACCCAAGAAGTTGCTGCAAAGCTCCAGCCAGTTTTAGATTGAGAACTCTTCTCCCCAGGAAGCTGTCAGGCATGAGCACGTAAAACTTGCACAGCGTGAAGTCCTCTGAAGCCTGTCAGGAATAATAGGCTGTTCAAACTTGCTTAATTTCTCATACGAACTCGTTTAAACAGAAATTAGCAGGCAGAAGTCTTGGCTGGAGCTCGAAAGTAGCTGTTTCGATCATGACGTCCCTGCAATAAAAGACAGGTTTACTGTTTTCCCTTGTGCATTTGTGGTTCTGTTGGAAGGATGCCCCTGTCTAGCTGCTGTGACATGCGTCTCCAAGAAGGGTTTGTCAGCATTTAGGCAGCTCTGCATGAACTCGCTGGCTGTGCTCACACTGCATGTGCTAGTGACATCACTGCGGCTGGCCCCGTCACAGCGCTAGAGGGCAATGCAGTTCAAGTTAAAACTTCCATATCAAAATCTGAAAGCTAAACAAATGGAATATATCAATCTTAATTAAAGCATTTGCCACATAAATCTGGATTGGAAACCTTTAAAAAAAACCAGTTTCATTATCTGAGAAAAATATACTCACTGGGATGTGGTGAAAAAAGCGATTTCAGTACAAAATGATCTAGCGCCCTTTGCCTTTTGCTCACCAAGGAAATTTATTTGAGTTTATTTTGTAATCGAAGTGAATCACATGCCATTTTAAAGAACTAATCATCTCCCACCTCCTAAGGAAAAATAGGAGAAGGAAAATAGGAAAAATCCCTAGTTTATTCGTAGATTCAGTATTTAATGATGGCATAAAAACGTACATGGGAGTAGTTTGTTTCTAATTGTAAACTTTCTGTTAATAAAGAAAAAGTAACAGATGATCAAAATCTCTATTAAGATCTTTATGTTTGTTCTATACTCCTATGTACCAGGCACATCTGTGGCTTCATGTCCTCTTTTCTACCTAGATAACTTTTCTAAGCATAGGTACATGATGAATCCCAGCCTTGAACAGAGCTGAGCACCCTTACCCACAGCCAAAGTGAAGGCAGTGAAAAGTATAAATTAGTCTTTTCAAGGTACTCTTTATGCTTAAGTATCTTCCTATATCTTTGCTAAGGGCTGTGAGATCACTGAGACTGTTGTTAACTCATTGTAGCTCTGGGAAGAGCTATCCTCTTACAGTATCCTATAAATGAAAAAAATAAGTAACAACTGATTTATTTTTTAGATAATAGCCTTTAATGTTGAAAACAGTGGTTTCTTGGTTTCTTCATTTTGTGTAGCTTTCAGTCACCAGGTGGGGAGAGATCTTTATAGCTCGGTGCCATTAAAAACAAAAAGTGAAAGATTAGCTGAACATATAACTGCCAAAATACTGTTCTCAACTTTCTGTCATCAAATTATGTCCTACAGCTGTTGTCTGCAGTACTGTGGGTTACTGTATATTGATTTTCCTGTTACAAAATGTACTGTGTTTAAAATAAAAGGTTCATTTTTAATAAGGCAGCTATGGCTGAGAGTTGCAGAGTGCTGGTTTTAAGGACAAACCATGTAAACAAAAGCTCTGGTTGAATTTTATTTGAGGAGTGTATGGCAGATGTTTGTATAGCCCTTCCCAACAGGGACTATAGCAAAGCACTATCATTCAAAAACTTTTCTTTGAAACATTTACAAGAATGACATGATAACATGTCATGGAGTCACTGAAGGGAAGAGCAACAAACACTCAATTTATGAGCTTAGCCTCAGCTTTTCTGCCTCTGCTTTCTCCAAGGCAGAGCTTTCATTGCTAATAAAAGCAGTTAACAGCCTTTGATTTTGGACATGTATCCTTCACGCTTACCATTCTTGCTGGAATCCACATAACCACTCTCAGTTTTGTTTGTGATTTCTGATTTTGTTTCTCTGCCTTGTCTGTTTAAACCATGAATGCCTCAGGCTAGGGGCTCTCTCCTGTTGTGAAGGTGCGGACACAGCTGTTGGGAGGTGTTATTACAGCTGTGCACAGCCAGGGCATCTGATTTGGGACCACTCTCAGTGGAGTTGCGGCAGTGCAGAAGGCAGCAGGAGTAGCTGCTTTCCTGGGCGTCCTGGTAGGATTGGATAGCCTACAGTGAAGCCTGCATCTTCCCACTTTTGGTGCTTGAGCTAAATTGATTAAAACTAGTTTGATCAGATCATTAGGTCCAGACATAATGATGTTACAGCCTTTGGCATGTAAGAAAATATCCCTGCAAAATGTGGAGAGGTTGGATAAGAAAAGATCAGTGAGGGAATAAACTGATCTACTCCAGCTTTTTAGCTGGCAACATGTGGGATGTGCCCAGCCTGCAAAGAATAACACAGTGACCTGTAACTCCTTCCTGGCTTCGGCCACATTACATTAAGATTTTGTAGCCTTGAGGAACCAGATCTTTCAAGAGCCTTTCAACAACCACTTCCAGGAGTCAGCTAGTTCCAGCTTCCCTGGCAAGGTCCAGGACACTGTGCCAACAGCAGTGGCAGGAAAGGGCAGAAGGGAAGGGATTAGGGATTCTAACTGGTATGTTTGGACTAAAACCCGTTTCTTTGCTCAGTGTCTTTTGCTGACAGGAGTACTGGAACCAGTCTGCTTCTCTTACTAGTGCTGCTTTCTGTGCCCCTCTAGATGAAACAACAGAAGACTCCTATTCTAGGGGTCAAAGAGGAAGACAAAGCTACTGCTCATCTCTTACATCTCTACTGAGAAATCAGATGTGTTTTCACAGCTCTGTTTACCAGTCTGTGTAATAACATACTGGCTGAATAGTCATGAGGCTCAGCTGATTAATGTTCACAAATTGCCTTGGGATCTTCAGTGCCAGGTGCTATAATAAAGCAGACTGTATTGAAACCCAGACATGAACATTAACTATTTATCTACCTTTGGAGGAATGATAGAATTGGTACCGTGAAAAATGGGCTACTTTTTCTGCCAAGTTCAAGGTAGCACTTCAAGCAAGTGCAGTTGAAAACATCTGATCAGAGAAGTGCAGATAGTATTCGTTGCAGAGTTGCTTTCATTCAGATGAATCATAGTTTTCAATGAAAAAGTAAATTTAATAGCCTGGAGATTCTACTCAATATTATTTCAATAATGATGTGCAGCAAGGCAGGATGCCCTTGAGGTATTCAAGGTACTTCTGCTGGGAGCCTGCTGAAGCAGCAAAAGACTGGATACAGAACATACATTTGAGGAAACGTTGAGAACACCTTCATATGTTCTTAGCCTAGTTCAAAATTTGAAATATGCTGGATTTTTAAAATGTATTTTGTTGTATCAGATAAATGATGCAAAAGGAGTCCTATTGTCATGGCTCAGTTTTGTAAAGAGCTGTGTTCCTTTTATTCTTCTTTTACAAAATGATGTTAAAAATATGTACTGGCATTTTGATCTGATTTCAGAAACACAGCAGAAGCACTTCCAGAGCACTTTTGCAACACCAGTGAATAACAATACAGCCTGCTCCTAATTGGGCATGGGAGTATGAACTGATACAGAATTTAAATGAGTATAGCTACATATAGTTTTATATAATTCCTCTTAATTCTTTGATTTAATTAGAAACCCTGATAACTCACAGAAATAAACAATCAGATATGACTGAATGAAAACAAAGCTGTAGTGTCAGAAATAGTTTAGCTTATTCACTCTGATTTGAACAGTATCGTGAACATGCTTTTGTATTTGATACAAGTGTTATTGTCATACCAGCACAAATCAGAAAGCCTTCCTCCCATGAAAGAAGTATGAAAAGCAAGAAGCAATGAGGAGGGCATTGGATGCAGCTGTAGAAGTATCTCACTTCTCTGCCACTGTCTCTGACACTAAAACATTCCAAAGAAGTGGAGTGAGGATGTGGGCTTGGGGAAGGTTTTTTTTGTATGACTGGGTTGGTATGTAGACTCATGTGATGCATAAAAATGTATCTGCAGCTCAGAGAAGGTGAAAGACACTGATTGTTTGGCACTAGATGATTTTCTTCATAATACACCACCTTTGTAGAAGGTGTCAGTCATTGAAAATATACTGATAAAAAGATGAAATTCTTGTCTGGTTTTGTAGAAACTTCAGTGTTAGTTGCATAGCTACACTTACTTTATTGCTTGTTTTATTAATTACAGATAGTGAAAAATGTTACTACTGTTTTGCTATGTGTGTTCTTTCTGAAGTCTTCTTTCTTTCTCTAAGGACCACTGGACAAAACTTAAAATCCTCAGACAGTGTGATCCACAAAAATTCTTTATTTCCATTACTGCTGATTAGCAGATCTTTGTCCTTCATAGAAAACCTCTTTGGCTTAGCTAGAGTTGTGAAAAATTTCCACAGACACTGGAAACACACAGGATTATAGTTTCCTTACATTTCACGATTAAGCAGAACCTAGTTTCCTTTGAATGTTTGCACATAAACCCTGAACCTCAAGAAAGGGTCAATTTCCGTAATGAGAAAAAATGCGTTTAAAATGCTAATTTTCAGTTGTCCAGTAATGATATTTTAAAACTTGTGGGTTTATTTTCAGAGTAAGAAAAATATATCATAGGATTGTATTAAAAGCTAAGGTTATTAGCTTAAACTTGCTAAAAGAAGATTGCAAACATTTGCAATTTTGAATAATCTTTTTTTGTGTGGTGATTCAGTGCTTGTCATTTTTATGTAAATAGAATTTAAAGAGCATTTTCTAAGTAAAATATAGCCAATTAACAAAAATACTATGCTTTTTATATTGTCACTGGCTCTTAAGTCCTCTTCCAGATTTAGGTTTTGCAGGCCCATTTCCCACACTAAAACATGTTTTTTCTCAAGCTGCTTTAGCTGTGCATTTCTGCTAGAGCTGTGCTAAAGACTTCCAAAATTACCGGTTACTGATATAGGCCCCATCTCAGAAACAGACTTCGTGAGGATGATGTCAGTTCAACTTTTTTGGGCAGAGGGTAGTGGACTATGTATTTAGGTCTGGTAAAAAATCAGAATTTGGAAGTCTGGAAAAAGTATGTCTCTGCCTTAAAGAGAGAGGAAAATAACAGGGTCTCTCCTCTCTAGCAGCAGGAGGAATGAGTGCATGTCCATGTGTCCATTGAAAATTCTTGGGAAGCTCATGGACCTACTTAATGCTGTCAGTCTTTAAAAAAATGTCACTGAGCAATTGAATTTAAAAAAAAAAAAGACATGCCAATGTGGAATCCACAGTACTGCAAATTACATCCTCTCTAAAGGCAAACCTAGGTGTTACAGGTCTCTGAGACAGTTTGGGGGGATTATAGTCTTTTAATACAAACGGCACTTTATCAGAAACCATGGGGTTAATTTGGTGTGCAGGTTCGCCTCAGACTACCATTTTGTCACATGGCTCACGTTACCATCATTTAGACGGACAGATACTGTTTTGTGATTCTCCTTTGAGACTCTTACCCGTGTTTCATAAAGTACACAGTTTGCAAGCAAACACTGCACTAAACAGACCCACAATGAGCAAAGACAGGGGGAGGACCTGCTAATCTCAGCAGGCTCCAGGATCTCTTTTTCTTCCTCTGTGTATCACAACATAGTATCACCGTAGCATCCAGGAAGCACAGATGACAGCAAGCCGTTTCATCCTCCCAAAAATAAGAGAAAACAAGAGTAACAAGGTGCTACATCTGAGTCTCTCTGCCTTTTCTTTATACTTTATCTAAACTATTCAATTTTTCTGTTTATCTGCCTCGATGTTTTGATCATGTGGTCCATGACCATTTGCTCTCTTTTGCCACCTGTCCTCTGCTCCCTGGAGTTGGGGAAAAAGAAGAGGGCAGAGCCGTAGTACTCAGAAGACGGTCTCTTATCATCTTCCTGTAGCACTGGTAGCAATTCTAGCCTGCACACTCTGCCGCTACAAAAACAAAGCATCACTTAGCCAGTAGCACCAATGAACAGCTATAAACGGGCTCCTTCAGGTGGCTTGAACTAGGTCATTGGGTTGCTGATTGTCAAAAACCCAACGCTTCTCCCTGCTCGAAGGTAGTACTACTGGCATCTTCTCAGGAGAGGACTAAAACTGCTGGAGAAGTAATTATCACAGAGTTAGATAAATACCAGACAAATATCACCAGAGGATGAGGAAAAAAGTGAGAACGCATGAAGTCCTGACTTTTCTTCGTGGTCTGCTGGCAGGCTGGCGTACAGGGTATAATTTTCTTGTTATTTATGACCCTCTTATCAATTCATGCAGACAACTTATTTTCTGCTTGTGGTTGTCCTGGGACTATCAGTGAAACAAAACACATGGTTCTATCCTGTAACATCCCCTACTTTAAAAAGAAAAAAAGTTTCTATAGGAACAATCACTCATGTTGTTCTTTTATAAATTGCAGGTCTCTTCTTAAGTGTTTCCACCTACTGGCATTGAACAATAGCACATTTCTGGGAGCATAAAAAGAAATTCTTGTGGTGGAAGAAAATTTTACTTTATTAAGTCTCCTTTGACTTTTTCCAGGAAGTCACACTGGCTTGGAGTTGATTGCAAACTGTGGAGAGATCACGTAGCTATTGGAAGATAATATTAGCTGACAAGATGTTCTGACAAACCATAATGCAGTAAAAAATAAATCTTACTAAGTTACTCATATAAAGTATAGGATATCTTTAGTAAAAATAAGAAAAAGCTATGAAGCTATGTTTGACACATGCGGGATTATAAAGCTGTACTGATTTTTTGTATGAATGCAAAAATAGTGAATATCTGTCATAGAATATCAACAGAAAGATGCTTGCAAAATTGCCCTGTGCTTGGTGAGCTGGTGTGATAGAACTGCCTCTGCACTCTGTGTGCTGCTGCTCTGGTTATACAATGTGCAGTCTTGATTGGTTTCCTCTTCTCTATCTAGAAATTTGGTCATTTAGTTGCTACTATACTGCAGTGTGGCTAACCAGAACAACGTGGATTAAAGCCATAAATGCAGGAAGAGAAAGAGAAACATTTCAAAGGGTTTTCTTGTGCCCTCTCAATTGTTGCTTGAGATATGTATGCCTGGTAGAAAAACGAGTCTCCACCCAAAAATAGTGACCATAATCCTTATTAACTATGCCTTGCCATTAAAAAGGATGAAAGGAAAATGTGTGTTAGACTCAGGAATCTCTCTCTAATTGCACAAGACTCAGTTAGTTAGTTAGGAGCTTATTCGCCTTCTCAAACCACTGAGATAATCTAAGAATTCTCAACTCGGCAGTGGGAGGTAAAAGTGAATTAACTTAGTCTTCAGGAGCCATTTTCACAGGATCAAACTTTGGGTACATAAACTAAATAGCTTTATTTAAGGCCATGGACTTGCCACAGTGAATACTGGCTAATTGGCAGTGCAGGGTACATAGTGCTCCCTGTAATTAATTTCTAATAATGGTTGATGCTTTGGCTGATCAGAAGTCCTATTTTATTTCATTTTCTTCTCATCTTTCATCCTTCCTTAATAGTCAGATTTTCCCTTGATCCTAGCTGTGACTTTTAAAGTATGTTTAGATTCTTTCATAAGAAAGCTGAGAATGAATCTAAGCTCCAGCAGTCTAAATATTATATACTACAAAGTTTGGCGTGGCTCAGGTGCGTGAAAGAAACCCTGGCTGTAAGTCAGTTGCCAGCTCATGACAGATATCACTTGGCATGCAAGTGACTGAAAAGCTTGGGCCATTTGAAGGACTCATACTTTAAATAAAACAAAGCAGAACACATAATAAGTGTTCTATGAGAAAGTTATTACAATAAGAATGATTTTGTCTTTGGTGAGTATAATAAAATAGACCTGTAGCAAAAGTGTGCTGGTTGGTCATGGCTGGTCTGTATCCCATCTGCAATGATAACTTGGCCAGAAGCTGTCCAAAAGAAAGTGTAAATCCCTTACAATGCTGTGCTAAACTGCACTGAGGAAAGAGGATTTCTTCCTGATCCCGGCTGGAGATGAGTCCTAAACCTTGGTGAAATCTTTGACATATGCAATCTTTCAGGATTTTAATCCAAGAAGGGAACATTTGTGGGAACCAGAGGAGTTTCAATGCTTGTGTTTTGCATGGGCTGACTGTTAGCCTGCTCAGCCCAGCAGTGGAACAGCTGTGATAGCTGAACTAGGCCACTGCTTCTCCCAGAAAGGCTTTTTAGCCTGAACGCTGATGTCTGGTATATCTGGGAGATGGCTATGTGGCTCCTTGGCCAGAGGTGGCTAAAGCCTGGCCAAGGTGAAGTATGAGTGGATTGAGACAGATCTGTCCATGCCTGCCCAGACTTCACCATGTTAAATGCCATCATGATTTATTTAGAAAGTTGCCACACTTTATTTGAACTATTCTGCAAGGCTCTGAGCAACTTCGCCTCTCCTTAAGTCCTACTGGTGAATAAGAGGGCTTGTCGCATGCTGGCCTGAGCGTCCTAGGTGAAGCAGTTGAATTGTGGTGGTGGGGCAGGAGGGGGATACCAGGCTCTCCTGAAAGAATCCTTTCCTTTCCTATGCATTTAAGCTATCCAATAACTTGACTCTTTTAGAACAGAATTACAATGGAATGAACTTGAGGTTTTAATCTCCATATTGTAGTCTGGTCTAGATCATAAAAATTAAAATTAATACAGATTGCACAGTCTTTTTTAAAAAAGGCACATGGCTGGATATATTTATTTACATTAAATAAACTAGTATTCATTTAAAATATTTAACGTGACATTAAAAGGGCAGTAATTAAATGTTGAAAAAAGAAAAACATTTTAAACACAACACATAACTCATGTTACTCAATGTCATAAAATAACATTGTGCCAAGAGCTGTGCAAGATTAGAAGTAGATTAGACATTTATGTGGCTAACAAAACAATCATTCATAAACTAGCTAAGATGACCGCAGTGTTATAAATCTCCATGCCTCAAGAAATAAACTTGAAGGTAAACTCAGGCTGGATAGAAGCTTCTCAAACCAGCAGATTATGTCATAAGTAATTAGTCTCATTTCTGTGCCTTCTTCTGAACCATTTATTCATTCTAATAATTAGATGCTGAGCCTAGAGTAATATTTTTAACAGAACAGAATGGTGGCTGGGAAAGAGATTTTTCAGAGATATCTAGGCTGGCTCAATGCTGTAGTTGGACTGAGTAGGAATTGTGCTGTCTTGATATTTTTGACCTTCATCTTTAAGCTCCAGAATACCTTATTGACCCTTAGAAACTTCTGAAAACTCCCCCCCCCGATCTGTGCACGAGAGCCAGGATTACCTCTGAGCCTGATGATAGCCCTCCCTTTGTTTTTAAATATCCAGATGGTTTATTCTGCCTCTAGCAGGTCACAGCAATTTGGGTCCTAAAGTACTGAGGCATTTGAAATCAAAACTTGAATTTTACAGGTTGGGGGCATTTTTGTGAAAGACCAATATTTCCTTTTTAAAAAAAATAACATAAACGTATTTTTCATCTATCTCCATTTCATTAAGTTCTGATCATGGTGTGCACAGTACTTCATTACATCTTTATGCTGTTCAGAATTTGCAACTGCAGCATAAATACCTTATTGCCAGTAAGTGGATGGGGACTCACTGTTGATAAACACTGAAATTCATCTTGCTGTGGTGATATACCAACACATTCTGATGTTTTGCCTTGATGAAAATGCCTGGGGGACTCAGTGACTGAGTTTTATGTATGCAATAATACAGGCCTTAAAATATAGACTCTAGATCTTAATTCAAAGAAATCAATGTCAATTTATCATCTAATTTGATCTGTTCCTTTTCATAAATTGGTATTTAGATATATTCCAGGATATCTTTATTGGAATCAAGCCATTTTTTTGTTCTTGAAGTATTTTTTACTTCTAGTTTTGTTAAAATATGGATATCTCTGAGAAAAGGAAACAAGTCTAGTCTTCCTGTCCTATTGGTTCCCTCTCCAGCTAAAAATACTAGAGAAGCTGGAAACTTGTATTTCTCCTCCATATCTCAATAATTATCCAGTCTTTCCTTTGCTGAACTCATTGCAGTAAAAATGATAATGATAATGCTAAATGGCAGAATTGCTTGGAGAAGTATTGTAGATGGATAGAAAGTTTCTTTGGTCCAGTGTTGAAAACATTAAGATAATAAAGAAGTAAAGGACAAAGAGGACCTCTTTACTATACCAGAAGGGAATGAAAGAAAGAGAACTTTTTAGCAAACATAGCAAAAAGAACTGTAACAGTGACTTTTTTCATACCTTCAAATGTGCCACTCCTGATTGTCTGTTCGCCTAAGCAGGAGGAAGAACATTTTGCACCATTCTGTAGTCTGGAACTTGCTGAGAGAAACTGTCTCTTTTGTGTCTTTTCTTCTAAGGACAATTAGAGACTTCTGTTTAAGTAGTGAATCAAGACATTCCCTCTTCCATAGTACTTTATTTAAGACTCAGCTTGTGAGCCAGGTATTTAAGTGTTACAGATTCTCCTCCTTCACAATAGTATTTTGAATGCATATAAACATCTCATAATACTTTAAAATATGCCCTAGTGGTTTCACGCCACTCAGAGTAAATAAAAGAAGTGCATGCTACTCCATCTTTTAGACATGAGTGTAAGAGGAGAAATAAATTAATTTTTCAGTATTACCCCGTGACAGCTGACCACTCAGTAGCTAGAATACATACTTAGTGGTGAAACGGTGAGAAAGAAAAGAATTAGAGTTTGGCTTGTATTTCCTGTTAAAATGAACACTGAACTCTTCTTTGAATTAATGTTAAATATTCATGATCTGCTACTTTTTCCATGTCTGGTTCTTGTGAGAAGCCATGAAAATCTATAACCACTCTTTATTTCTCCACAGAAAAACTAAGTGAAAGGAAACATTCATTTCTTGGCTTTTTCCTGTCAAGATTTGGAATAATTATGTATACTATTAAAGCAGCTGGGAAAGACCTAATTCTATTTAATTCTAATTAAGTGTGCATTAGATATAAAAGTGAACTGCATTGTGTATTGTCTAATAGTTGATGGTAGTGTAGGAGAAAAATGAGAACAGCTTTATTTTATAGAACTAAAATAATCTCTGCTGCTTTCATATTCCTGTGGTTTAACAGAGGGACATGCAAGATCTGGCTGCTGCTTATCCACACATGTCCTGTGGCAGTGCAGATCAGGAATGCAGATGGTTTTAGAATCATTGCATAAATGGGTTCAAGCCAGGGAAATCACCTGATCTCTCCATATTGCAAAGGAGAGAAAGAAGAAAACCCACAAACCACCTTTGCAGGTCTCACTTTGATTATTTAACTACTTTGACAGGTGCCTAAGCAGTCTAAAGGTTTATTATGGATTGCATAGGTTATGTTGTGTCTATCAGTGCAGTGCCCAGATTCATTACACATAATTTGGAGTCAGAAGCATTCACTATTACACGGAGTTTATGCTCTATAATCCTTTTTAGCATCAGCAACTAAAATCAGGTAGCAACAAGAAATACTCTGCAACAGGAGAAAAATGATCTGATCATTATCCAGAAGCATGAATTGGCTCCAATTGCCAACTCTGGCTAATGCTACCAGGCAGGAGGTCTGGCTCCTGTGAGCAGCCTGACCCTATGTCCCAGACCCTGTGAAGTCTCATCACTGGGACAGTTGCCTGAAGCATTCTAGTGCTAAATGCAGATTGTACAGCAGGGCAGGGAAGGAAAGCTGATGGAATTCAAGCTATTAAGAACTTTATAGTCTGTAACCAGTACCTTGACTAACACCTGGAGGTTTACTGGCAGCAGTGTAGAGCTTAGTGTAGAGCAGAGATTGTGTAATTCAGTAGCACTCTACTTTAGATTCCTCACAGAGCTATTAATAATTTATTAAAGATAAACACAGTTATCGATTTGTCATTTTCTTCCATAAACAATATAGCTGTAACAACAGGCATACAAGATAAGGGCCTTTTCCTGAAAAGGCCTATAACCGCACGAGTATCTACTCTTGAGTTCATTTACCTAAAGCAAAGCAGTGTGGTTCTGCAGAATGCAGCTGCGTCAAGCTATTGCTTAACTGAGATAATACTTTTTAGATGGATTTTGATGGAATTCACATTTTTTACACATGCCTTGCAAGAGATATTCTTGAAAGTGTCAGAAGTCACTGTGAGTCAGAAATAAAAGTGAGCTAAAGGCAGCAGTTTTGGCCCATCAGGGATAGTTTCGCTTTCAGAGAGTTTTTGCAAGATCATTCTACAAGCTGTCCCCCACTGTCATCAGGCAATGCATGATCCACAGCCAGTCATAACCACCTGTCCTGGAGAGTATCTCATTATCCTGCTAGTTTTTGGTGTAAAGAACTAAATGACAAAGGAGGACTGTGAGTAACTGTGTCTGGGGAAAGATCAGAGAAATACCTGAGAGCTCTGTGAGTGAACTGTCTGCATGAATCTGTCAGGAGTATGTGGAGGGACATACAATGGAAGTCTTATGGAAAAGCTGAATGCATCAATAGGTACAGTACATTGCAATGTATGGAAAAGGACTAGGCACTCGATAGCATCCTCAGAAATTCACTTTTTGAGTTATTGCCAATGGTTTCTGGTCCCTTAGTTTTTTAATTATACAAAATACATGTTTCAAACAAATAGGAAATTACGCTTTAGAAATAATCTGTTGATGAGCTGATATATGGGGTGTCATTTGGATAATTTGTGTCCCCTCCAGGCAGTGCTTCTGCAGATTTGTCCATTCCAAGTCTGTTGCTCAGGTTACTATTTGTTGTAATTAAGAATGACATTCTTGACTCCATCACCATACATATCCATTAGAAAAAACAGTTCAATAAGGCGTCGACTAGCTTACAAGTTAGTGATGCCAAATGAAGTCATTAGACTTGTCAGTCAGTCTGGCACCACTCTTCTGATTAGCAACTTTCCTTTTTTGGCTAGGAATCACCCAACATCTCTGTGACTTAAGGAGATTTAGTTGTAGCCTGAAACTACTTCAACAGTCTCATTAAAAAATAACTCACCTTTGTTTAAGGACATCTAAGGAAAGAGCATTCTGACCTACTTCTGACAGGAAGCTAGTCACAGCTTCTTTCCTTCTGACCTTTTGAAATGAGCATGAACATTTGCCCATGATGAAGATAATGGAAGAAAATATGTATGAGAATGAGTCACCAAAATTTTTGTTCAGAAGGCAAGATCCAGGATCCCAAGAGATCTTTATTTATAGCCTAAGCAAACTCAATGGAGAGTTTCAGCAGGACAAATGAAACTGCAGAAGCTAAAGTAATGAATAATGATAACTCAAACATGCTATTTCCATCAGAAATTAAATGAGCTCGTTATGGTAGTAAAACTGCAAAAGAGCTAAGACAGTTTTAATTCTGTGGAACCCTGCAAGTCTTTTTGGAATATATGTTGGAGAAAAGGTCACATTTCACTTGTTGCCTTTATCTCTAAGCAGTGCAGTAGATGTCTAGAATAGACATAGCTACAAATCTGGAGAATATTCAGAATAATACTATGGTCTGCATCTCATCTTTGTGTCTGTCTGTCTGTCTTCAGTCCTACCACCTCAGAGTGTGATATTTCCATAAATGTATTGAGATATATTCAGGGACAAAAAGTATTTACAATTGCAAGGATAAAATCAGACTGCCTCAATGTAACATGTCTGTCACTCTCATCTTGACTGTGATCATGAAGTAACTGCAGCCAGAAAATGGATCCTGGACTTCTCCAGAGCTGATAGAGGAGAGAAAAGTTCCTGTCATGCATGTTATTTAATGAAAACAAAGGCTGGCATGATTTTACATGAATGATTTGCCTGTTTATATATGTAACAGAAAGGCACTCTCAAGTTAACAGCAGTGCAATGTACATTAAGAATATCACAAATGTCACAACACCATTCCTCAGCCTGTGGGCTGTGATCTGTTCTCATCAGACTAATTCTCTGGTACACCCCACCTCTGTGGTCTGATGTGGAGAGGCAGTGTTGCAATTAGGTAGGGCACTGGCCTGAGCATGAGGAGATGGTAGTTGTAGTCTGAGCTCTTCTAATGGGTTGCTGAGTGAATTTAGACAAGTCATGCACTCTCTCAGTGCCTCAGTTTCTCTACCTTTCACAAGGAAATGATGATGCTAGTCTTTTAAGTAAAATATCTTGAGACATTTAACTGAAAAGCAATATATCAGAAAGATACTATTCCTAGCTGGGAGGAAAATACAATTCTGTGAACACCCAAGATTTCCCCCTTCCCACATGCATATGTATCTTTTCAGACCCACTTTAGTACAAGAGTGATTTCTTCTGTTTATACTTACAATCATGATTCCTGTGTCTCTGCTTCCGCTAGAGTGAATTTTTCTCAGAGCCTTTGTAGCCTTTTACGCATACTAACAGGGTAAGTGCCTGTTCATCTGTTGTGTGACTCTGAGGCTGTTACAGAGAGAAATAACATCAATGTTTAAAAACAAATGAGCAACTGAGAACTTTAGTGATGTACCTGTCTCTGTGACGTCCTTCAGTCTTGGGAAAATGGAGCGGTTGGAAATACAACTTAGGTCTTTTTGGTGGTGGATGTGTCAGCTGCAGTGTGTGCTCCTGCTGGCTGTAACAGGAGTATTTTTGGAATGGATGAAGGGGTGATTCTCTTGCTTTGCTTTGCACGTCACTGTGATCTCAGTGCTGCCGAGTATATGATGCATCTCAAACTGCAAGTCTCGCTTCCAGCAGCTGCATGATGAATGTAAACTGCTACTAGAAGAAAGTAAGGTAACTCCCAAGTAGGGGATCATAGCTATTTTTTTTCACTGTTTATTGCTGGATTGTACCATAAGAAGTTTCCATATGTCTGAAACTTAAACTATGTCCCTGGTAAGCAAACATTTTAGAGATGCTGATTGGTATTCTCCAGTGAAACAGATTTTCATCACAAACCCTTTGAAATCTTTACAAATTCTTTTAAATTCTTTGTAATCCAAACTTTCCATAGCTACATGGAGGTTTTGCTAAGCTTTCGTTTACTGTTATGTGGCAGAGTGGAAGTTCTGATCGGTATCAGAGCGATGAAGGCCCATCATGAGATAGCTCTGTGACAAAGTTATTAATCTGAATTATGGGTAAGCCAGCATTCAAATTACTCTTCTACCTGTCTCAAAGTGGGACATCCAACAGCTCACCCATATGACTCTCATATTCCCATGGTTGTAATGAGATTTTCCTTCCATCAGATTTCTCCTTTTGCCTGCCTGTTCCTGGCTGGCACCATTCTTTGAATGCTTTCAGTTGGGTACCTGGCTAGTAGATGCACTCTCCAGCATGCTTGCAGAAGGATTGGGTAAATGTAGGAGTGGCAAGTAGACAAGGGGTAGCTCACCATTTAGCTGTACCTAGAGCAGGGTCAAAACTAGGGCTTTTTTTTCCTTTTAGACTGAAGAAATTGTAAACTTGGCTAATAGCTAGATGTCTCCAGGAATATGGGAAGGTGTGTACTGGAAGGGAGCTGTTGGAGACTTCCAGACATGGTGGAAGCTACTGATCTATGATCATGGCAAGAGCTGGAGTGGAGGTCACTGCTAGCATATAGATAGGTTTGCCCTAAGGTTGCCAGGATTGTCCTGATGTGTCTGCTGTATTTTGAGAAGGAACTGCTGCCTACAAGTGAGGCAGAGCCATGGGCTGTGGAGGGTGTTGAGGGGAAGCAGTGGGGTAGGGGGGGACTGTAATGGGTGAAGCCTACTGGGGGGGAGGCTTAGAAACTCCCACTGCAGGGTGGTGTTTGACTAATTCTTACTCCTCTGGTGGGAAGTGTCAGATGGACAGTTAATGTATTTTGCTGTTGCTGAAAGTCTAACAACTATGCTTCTAGTATCTCCAGTGTGATCTTCTATCATCCATTAAATGATGGCCCAGACACCATTCCTGCAGTAGCAAGGGAAGCCCCAGAGCAAGCAACTGTGATCATGTGTTATGCAAATTAAGAGCAGCGGGTTATTTGTCTAAAAAGTTCCATATTATAAATGGAGAAGTAGAAAGCACAAACGCTGTATAATTTGCAGATCCATGTCCAAACTTACATTAAAGAACAGTAACATAAGAGATCATTAAACATTACACAATGAACCTGATTGATTTTGAGATTTTTGGTAGGTGGTAATAAGGAACCTCATTAAATTTTCATGACTCAAGGCATATTCCAATTTTCTGCAGCTTTTCATCTCCCAAGTTCTTATTTGCCATTATTAGTCAAGAGTCTGAAAGTATTTTGCAAACATTAATAAGAATATATTCACAAAACATACATCTTTAATAAATATCTTTAAGAGTGGTTTTTTTTATTCATGCAAGTGAAAAAAGCCAGATTAAACATATTCTGAATACATACGACTGCATTAGCCTGAAGTTATTACAGGTTTAGAAAGGAAGTAATATTCAGGGACATAGAGAGGAACAGAGGCTCATAGGTTAGCATTATGCACTTTTTTGATTGGCTTGTTATTTATTCTATTCAGGTGAAATTAAAAATAACAATACTTTGGTAAAATTCTTGTTCTTGGCATTTACTCAGAATTGGACTGATCAAACTGCTGAGATGAGTGCTGGAGTTCTCAGTCTAGTTACAGTTTACTCCTCTTCCCTGTTTGGTGAGTGAGTGAGTGAAAGTTTAGCTGAAAGGCTGCAGCTGTTTGCTTAGCTGCTGTCAATGGACATCCAGAGCTGTGGCAGTGATGATTTAGAGCTGTCTGACCCAAAATGATCTTCCAAAAATGACAAGATGTGGCTTCAGTTCCTGGCATTCTCACAAATAGCAGTACAAATCCTTAGCGTTAATTTTGCTTCAAGATGTAGAGTTGTATTTAGAGAACTTATGCCAGAGCCTGTGTATTTCTTAATCTTGTGGTTATGGACACTCATCATAAAATATATTCTTTGTCTTTCTTAGGACTTTTCTAACTGCATAATCTAACTCCAGTTTTCCAGGTAAAATGTTGGCCCTGTAAGTAAGTGGAAATTTAATGGAACTAATATTTTAATTTATTGAAGAAAAAGAACTAAAGGGGTCAGAAATAAAATGTGTCACTGCACAACTGTTTTTACCAGCTATTTAATTTTTGCTGTGATGCTGTCATTACACTAATTTCAGTGGGTTTTTCCTTTTATCTATAGCCACACTTTCCACAAATCAGACTCAACCTTCATTTCAGAAGACACAAAACTTTCTTATGCATCTTTGATCTTTTGTATGTTAGCTGAAAACACTTTCATAGGAAAAATGGATCTTATTAGTGTATTTGTGTCTTAGAAAGAAAATAGTTTTCTATAGTAAATGGATTTTTCTATTTATTGAAAAGAACGGGTTTAGTCCTGTATATATGAAATTAGTTAATTGAACACACTATCTTCAACTAAATAATTGGCCTGCATATGTTACTCTTCTACTTATAAATGTTATCTCTCTGTACCCTAAAAATACTTTAGTATAACTGTTACATGTAAAATGCATTTTAAGGAGAAAGGTGTGCTTGTTACTTGCCAACTGCTTTTCTTGTTGCCTTATCTACTAAAACCAAATTTAGTTAGTAGAATAAGGGTAAGCTCCACAAAATTAATAATCATAAATGACAGTCTTTTAACAACCGGTAGTAAATAATAAAGCTATTTTCTTATGACTATCATTCATGTTATACTGAAGACTGCTTTATTTCTTTATTGCCACCTATGTGAATGTAATTGGCTAGCTGGAAAAGTGTCTATTAAATATAGCAGGTACACGTCCTACCAATAAAATCTTTAAAAGAAATGTATTAGACTAATTTAAGAACATGATGGTATAGTTTTCATTATATGCAAACCTTGCATTCTGACTAGAGACACTTTCTCTGCAGCTTCCTAAATAGGAAGCATCCTTAATCAGAGAATGGTTTTGGAACCTGGGTTGTTCATCTCTCTGTGCCCATCAATGCAGTGTTTCGTTTGTATATGATGATTTCAATATTGCTTCTAAATTCTGCATAGATAAGTTACAAGAAAAAAAGAATCTGTGTGAATAAAACACCAGTGGTCCTCAGTGCTCCTGTTCTTATAGATGTCAAGGAAATGGGATTACTCTATGTGAAAGTAGGTATGACAATAAGAGTAAAGAATTGCAAACAAGATTCAGATGTAACATTATACTACACCATATGTATTGTAGTTTCTTTTCTGTATCTCAGAATACTTTCAGTTTAATTTTGCAGTGCAGCATTTAATGAATACTGAAAGTCTATTCCGTATCCTGTCACTCTGTTCCATCATCCCTGCTAAGTTTTTGTTACTGAGTTTATTGTTTCATTCTCTAACAGATATAGATATATATTTTGTGCCTCCTAGACTTGGATGAATATATGCAAAGCATTATTAATGTTCTTAGATAAGGAGCAACACTAGCATTTCATGTCATAATATTTATTTTTGTTAAGCATTATGCCAGCTGTCCTGTGTTTTATGGAGGTATAAGCAATGATAACATGCTGTGTCATCTGTAGACATGCTACTTGGTTTGACAGAAACAGAGATTATACTAGACTGGGGATCTCCAAAATGGTCTGCTTCATTTGTGTTCATCCAAAGGATATGATGGAGACTGCTTTTTGCTTGTTTTGTTCATAAGACTTCCCACATTTCAGAGGGTTTTGCTAAGCATGCTACTTGAATCTAGCAGGGGGCTTCAGCTGATTGACCTGTAGAGCTGCTGAGAAAGGCCAGCCAAAAATGAGAAGTATTTTCAAGTGTTTTGCCAATGCTGCTGGGAGAGGTGCCCTGCAAAGGCATTCAGATTTCTGATTCACAGGCTTGTGGAATATAAATGTAGCCCTTCTGATACAGAACATCTGGATGGAGAAGAGCTTGGCATCTGCATAGGTTAGTGCCCTGAAGGACACGATCGTCTGAAAATGTCACCTATGTCTCATCCTGAGTAGTATCCATTCCCATGACCTGCCTGTATAGGTCTAGGCCAGATCAGGGTGTGCCAAACACTGCAGCTACTGAGGAAAAAATACGAGTCCTGGGCTTCTCAGTCTGAGTCTGTGACCACACTGATGTCGTGGCAGCCAATAAAATCAGATGCGCTTTGAATAAAATCATCAAAGAGACTCAACGTATCCTAGAACTAGGAGAGCTAGAAGTGCTGGTATTAGAGTTTGGAGTCAGGAGGCAATGACAGCTTTCCGAGCTCATGTGGAAAGGCTGGCAGAAACTGATGTTATTTAAGAACTGGTGCCAGAAAAAAACCCAACAGTGTCATTTCAACCCTCAGTTCATGTACTTTATAAACTGTCTCTTGCTTCCCCTCCTAAAGCTTCAAACTCTGTTTAATGAAATTAGTTCAAGTTTATTACCCCCCTGAGGTCTAATTTCTCCAGACATTGTTTCATTTGTGTGTTTTACCCGTTCTATGCTGTAATGACTACTGTTTTCTTTCCTATTACTTCAGTCAAGTCATGGCTACATCAAGCTGGTTAAACACAGCAGTGATTTACGTTTGATGAGGAGACAGCTGATGCAACTCAAGCTTGAGCACTGCTATTTCTACAGACTTCTGTTTCTGATTCATCATTCTCCTCCTCTTTTTATTCGGACATTTATGGATCGAATAATGAGTATGATGGGTTATTACTTAGATGAGTTTTCAGCAAACTTATGGCAGACATTTTGACAGAGGTATGGATGTTCTGGGTTATATCTAATAGCAACTTAATGAACATTTTATTAAAATAAACTTAGTTAATGTTTTGTGGTTGCATGGAGCAGTAACTATCTACAAATTTGTGGTCAGGATAGCTTAAAGTTCATTGCAAATTTCCTCTTTCTATAAGAAGGAAGAGCTTCCTTTCTCAGCACCATGACATAAGGCCAGAAGGACACAAATGCAGTTAAATGCTTGTTTTACAAGTGCGAATGTAGTGCAGAATTTTAGCCAACTGTGAGGAATAACATTTGGTATCTACTGCTGATCAGTTAAAGATGATAAATGAAATTTCAGCACACTGAAATCTTGTGCTGATGCCAAGACAGTATCTGGGAAAAGTGAAAAAGATTCCAAGATTTTGGGACTTTCAAAAAATGACACAAGTAAGAGTCAGTGTTACAGGCAGATAGTATACTGGTGATGCAGGACTACAGTTTGGGGGAGAAGGCATATTTTTCTCTCTAAACAAAGGTGCCCAGGTTATACTCAGACTCTGTCCGGTGTCTGAACTGGACTGGGTCTCCCAAAGCAACTGAGCGAAGCAACAGCTATGCTGCTGGCTGCCCTTTGTCTTGAGGACTCTCCAGAGCTGGCCTGTGATGGGGGCATGGGAAAGAGTAACCCATGGACACTCCTTTAGTGTCCTACAAGATTTTCAGTGCTGGCTTCTTTGCTGAGGGCCCAAGGCACTGCCTCTAGCACATAACTAGATCTGTATCTGTCAGCGGAGTGGATTACCCTGTTGCATGTGTTCATGTGCATCCCCAGGTACCTTCAGGATAGGCTGGGTGACTGATCCTTGCTGTTCAGTTTACTCAACAGTGCTCTCCAGCCATCTTCCTGAGGCACTGCTACAGCATGCTCTCAGCATCTAAGTGTCTGACAGTCTTGATTATAGAAGTATTCTTGCAAACTCATTTATTTTTAAAAGGTTTTCTAACTTCTCCATTGTTTACAGATAAGGCTTGACATTCAGTGGGGTGAAAAGTCCTTGCATCTTTCCACCTTCTAGTTCTGGTTAAGCTGTGTTACCAACAGCAAAAAAACCCCACGAATTCCCTTCTCTCACTTAAGAATTCCAGGACAATATTGGTAGGCTGATAACTTCAAACACTGAAGCTAGACACAGACTTGGATCCCCCTTCCCTGAGGTCAGCAGCAGTACAAATTGCAGTGAGGGGTATAAGGACAGACCTGATTCAGATAGTCTTACCAGCAGTACACCCACCATATTTCCTGCCTCCCACTTTTGCACTTTGGCACAACATCTGAAGTAGAGGTTCCTGGGAAAAACGAATTAAGGAGGGTGAGGTGGGATGAATTTTCCCTTTAATCTATCTGTATCACATATGCAGTTCCAGCAGTCATAGTAGGAGTTATCAATCATAATTGTGTGGCAGCAATTACATTTACTTTTTGCATATACCCTTGTCTCCTTCAATTTTCAAAATGAATGAACAAAGAAAAAGTTAGCTCCAGCTTCAATACATGTAGCATTTCTAACCTTTAGGAGTTTTGATTTTACAATTTAAATTAATTTAGTTTAAATTTGATTTCAGTGTATATATGATAAGCTGAGGAAAAGTAGACTACTAATTATCATGAGGACTTGGAGTCAGGTCAGGGATCAAACCTGTAGCCTAAACAATGAAGCTGTTTGCAGCTGTGAGGAAAGTCACCATGTTTCTCCATACTTCAGTTTAGTAGACGTTAAGCTTTTCATAGTGATACAATAGCATTCGTGTCAAAGGATGTGAAGCGAAGCTTTCGGAGTGTGAGAACATCCTCATGTTTTGTACTGACGCTGCTGGCAACCAAAATAAGGGGCTGAGAGTGACAGCAAGAAATGGGATTCTCTTCTATGCATAACAAGAAAACGAAGAGAGTACTGAGACCAGGCACTCACTGTTGTTCCCACATGCAGGTTTTGCATCTTCAAAATGCATAAGAGCAGCATGGATGAGACTTTAGCCAATGATTGTAAATGGAGTATAATGATAATAGGAAATGAGAAAATGATAGTAAAACCTAGAAGGAAAAAGGAGAGATTTGGAAGGCTACAAACTCTCCTGGCTCACGCCACAGCCCAACAATCAGGGATTAGGAAAGATTATCCTCAAATTCACTCCACCTGAGGAGTCAATTAACAGTCTGGCAGCTGAGGTAGTGTTAGGTGTTGTCAGGCTGAATTTGGGGCTAGGTGGTGTGCTCCCTCATGGGGAAGGGTAAGTCTTGTCTCCTTTTGATATTCTGATTTAAGAGCACTGTGCGTATTCAAAGTATTTTATATGTTACAGATGTAGGTCTTACAAAGCTAATCTTGCTTTACGTAGGTGCTGTGTTTAGAAGGACTCTTTCATGGGATAATGGATGCTGGAGATGGTGATCAAGGGCTACTGTAATGCTTACTGCAGGTAGCACAGAGACTTACTGGGTTCAGTAGGCCTGAACTAGCGTTGTAGGACAAGTTTGCTGCAGGAAGCTTGCTAGTTTCAAAGCTATTGAGGAATATGTTTTCAAAGTTATCAAGGAATGCAACCGGGGATATTTTTTTTTTTTTTTGACTAATTTGTTGCTACTCTGCTAGAACCTTTTATGTAGTGTCTGCCATTCCTCTGTGTGTTTGCCATGAGTCTCAATAACTATGCCTAAAATGACAAAATCCTAGGGACCAGCAGTACCTAGGTTTTTAAGAGAAATGTAAGTGGAAGAAAGTAAAACTCCTAACTCTGTTCCTGTTTGTGGCTAACAGTTACTGGATGTTTCTTCCTTATCCAGCAGAACTGTCTGCCCTCAGGCTGGCTTTATTTGAATGAATGAAATCATTAGAGATTAAAATACTATGAAAATTCTGTATAAAATTGGGAGGCTATGTGGGAGAAAGGATACAACTAGAGGTGGATTAATAGTACAAGTAAATAGCTCCAGGCAACACATGTCAGTCATTTCCTTTGGGATCTGCTTGACCCTTGTTGAATAGGAAGAGAAGCTGGCTTTGGCCTGTAAACCCACAGATATCTCATGACCTCTGTGGAAGTTCATTGCCTAAATGCTGTTTCTTGGACCCAGTGGCATCAAGGGACCTGCAGAAGCTTTGCTGATGATGTATTTCTATGGACTGCTGCTTCCAAAACTTCACCCCTTGGCAGAGAAAGGGCTCACTGCTTATGGTAGGGAATGTAATTTCATTTTAGTTTTCACGTCATTATGCTTTTGATAGAGCTGAACAGGAAAATCAGAGAAAATTTGCAGTTTTACCACATACAAATTATATTGTGTTTAACACATA
The DNA here is from genome assembly GCF_929443795.1 of Astur gentilis. Taxonomy (NCBI): domain Eukaryota; kingdom Metazoa; phylum Chordata; class Aves; order Accipitriformes; family Accipitridae; genus Astur; species Astur gentilis. Next base: position 10,183,932 of record NC_064905.1, read on the forward strand.
AGCCAAAGAGTAAAAACCATGCTTTTAAAACTTGTTATATTTGAAACATTTCTGGTCATTACAAGGAAATAGAGAGTAATCTTAGCCTTTTCTTTACCCAAACTTGAATAAGATATCAGCGGGTAAGCTGCAGAAATAGTTCTGGGAACATAAGCGAGTCATCTGAAGAGTCAAAAGCTTTTTTTAAACCATCATTTCACTAGGTGTTTCCCTATTGCTATATCTGCTGCTACAGTTAACCTAAGGTATGAGTTTGTAGTTGTTCTTCCAACAGCTGAAAATAGCTAGAGTGTCTTTGCTTTCTTTTAGTGATCAGTGCAAACTTCTGTTGGAGCATGTCTCTACAATGAGGTATAGTCATTGAAATGGTTTCAACTTGCATCTGTGGAAATATATTTATTTTTGTATCCCTTGACCTGTGGGAAAATATTATTTTGAATATCAGGATGAGATCATGGGACTGGATGGGGAGAAAACATCACAGAAAGAGTTAGCTTGGTTTTCAAACTAATCAAGATATAGTATTCAATATTCTGAGTCAAATGTATTGTGACTATGCTAGATTTTCTAAATAAGCTACTTACAAAAATACAAAATCTAGTAGAAAATATTTCTTGGCAAAGTACCACATGAACATTTATTTGCTTTTGCCTTCATAGACACTAATTTATCTTCTCCAAAGAATGAAACAGTTTAAGACAATAGGAACGATGTAAGCTAATACACTGAAAACATGAGAGTTTATTATGACATATTACTAGTAAGACTGCTTTTTTTAAGCTGTTGTTACATCAGCTTTATGGTCTTTAGTCTATGGTAATTAGTATATTATCACTCAGACATGCCTTGTTTCCAGCAAGGATGCTTCTACAGCTATAGGAGCCACTGAGTTTCACTGAAGATCTTTTCCATAGACTGAGTTACACATAATTTTTCGAAAGAGAAGGATGTAAGGTAGTCAACAACATAGCTAATAGAATCTTTCTTCTCCCAGGAGAGAAAGAGTCCTACCTGTTTTCAATATCAGACTATAGGAAATCCATCTTTAACAATGGTGAGTTTTCCATAATAGTTTAGTATTAAGGATGGCACTGTCATCTGCCACTGAAACTATTAAACATGTTTTACTGACTTTAAAGCAAAAACAGTGGCGTTGCAACATATGCCAGTCACAGTAAAAGATCTTCTGAAATCTGCTCTGTGCATTTACCTGTCAAAAAAATCAGTTGTTCTTCACAGCCTAACATCTGGCAGAGAGTACACTACAAGGTGGTCAGAGTCCAGTTTCATTAAAGGAGTATGAGAGCAATTTATCTTTCTTCCCAAACAATAAGATGACTGTTGAGCTTCCAAAGGATTTGGATTAGCATCCAGAAGCCAAGAAAACTTCTCACCATGTTTTGTTCTTTGAGCTGATGTTCCAGGGAAAGGTAACCAACAACTATAGTGCTTGAATGCCTTTTCATTGGCTGCAAGGTAATAGCAGTTACTGTGAAGAGAGCACATACTTTCAGACATCTAGTTTCAGGCTGATTTGCTGGTGAAGAACTGTAAACATGGACATGTAAACTCCATAAGTGTTGCCTGGAAAAGTGGTAGGGATTTCTGCTTTCAAAAGCTGCCTTCTTCCACATAAAATTTAATGTATAATCTATCCAACACAAGGCCTGATTTTCCTTCCTGATATTTTTTCTGAAATTATAGCATTGTTAAGAAGAGAGAGTCAGTCTTGGGAATATATTCAAATCTAGCTGATGTAAGAAAGTTTAAAAGACAGCTAGACCTATTGAAGAAACCCCAACAAGCATAGTTTGGTCAACACTGGGCCTCTTTTAGAGGCCTTTGTGGACATAAACACTACTGAAATGAATTCTTTCTGAACAGAGTTAGCCTTAGCATTTTTTTCCAGGCTTTCAGGAGCTATTGGTCAGCTGGTAAGCGTGACAGCAGGAATAATGGTTGTGCGTATCACAAAATCATTCCCAGGACAGATATATAACACTGTTATGGTTTACTTGGCTCCTCCTTTGGAGCACTCTATGCACAGCTTGGTTGTGCCTGGTTCCTCCAAGGCAGCAGAGCTCTGCTTTGCTTCCACCTTGCTCCAAGTGAGGGGATGCTGGACAGAAGGACAGCATTGGTCTTTGGGGGGAGCAAGGGATGAGGAAGGAGAAAGCCCTGGGTGACAACAAGTGGTGGGAAGATTTGAGTGCAAAATCTAAAGCTCAAATGATGGGACAAGTCGGAGATAAGGAACAGATAAGGATGTGAGCACAAAATAGATAAAGCTGTTCTGAAAACTTTTCCATAGCTGTCCAAACCTGCTGGTTGCTCCTTATAAGCTCAGCTTCCATTTTACTGCTTTTGCTTGCACGTTTACCAATCAGACTGAGAAACAAAGCCTGAGATACTTCGCTCTTACTTAAGAAGGCCAGCCACTCATGGAGGTCTCCTGTGAACATCTTTGGCTCTTTGATGAGTTGGGTTCTTCCTTAGCTGTGTGCACTTCTGGGTCCATAAAACAGTGACACACAGTACCAAAGTGGAGCAGTATTTTCCACTCACTCCCAGTGGCTTTTCGACCATGTAGCACTCACTCCTTGTGTTCTCATTGGTGAAGAAATTAAACATGCTGACGTGCAATGTTCCCCTTAAAAAATTTCTTGACTCTAATGAAGAATTTGGACAAGTTTGCGTCAGTTTATTTCAAAAGTTGTATCACTTAAGTGAGTCTTATTCCTCAAGAAATTTTGACAAAAATCTTCAAAACGGACCCTTGCTAATTTCTCAATCAATGCCTATTTCTTTCTTGTCTCTTTGATTGGTGTGTTTTCTAGCTTCTGAATTATGCATAGTGCAGACCAGATCTTCTAGTGTATTGTTACAGGAGCTAAACACAAATCCTAAACTTTGTTGTGTAGCATGGTTAATTGGCGTTTGTATTATTTATTATAATTTTCTTTAATTCATGGCTGAGAGAGAGATGGGGGGAAGTTTTTTTGTTCCCTTAACATGAATGTTTTTCCAATATTATTTTAACAACAGGGAATAAATAAATATTTCCATTAGTAGTCACAAGAATAACATTAAAGTTATTTTGTTACACATAAAGATACACTTAGTCTTTCATGGCACTGCAGCATGAGTTTCACATTTTTGTGTTTATATTACAGGTAGTTAACATCAATGCGGAAAGTCCTAGAAGACAGTTAATTCCGATTTTTATATGCAATTTACCACTTTTAGTCTATGCAACTATGGGATGACTTTTCTTGAAAAATGACAGACTGACTTTCTTGTAACCGGGAAAATAAAATGTTTTACTTAGCTTCTATATATACACCTCTTTCTTCTCAGAGCTTTAGATTGGAGCGCTGAGTTTTCTGATAGCTAGAATTAACTTGTCAGTTGGAGACACAAACAAAGATGCACTCATGTTTTATAAAGTAGTGATCTAAAATTTTATATATACAGGACTGAATCTTCCATTAAGCAGATTTAATTTGAAAATGCAACTGTTTCCTGGAAAGACATTCAGGAAAGCAAATGGTGCCTGACGTGGAGGAGAACACAAGAGATCTACATTAAGCAAATTTTAGCTTGCTTTCTCAGCGAAGCAGAGAAATCTAGCTCTAGTTGCTCTTGCGCTTGGGAGCTGCTCTTGGATTTCCTCCCAGCAGAATTGCCTACCCTTCCCTTCCTTTAGCACGGAAAGGCTCTCTGTCCACTGCTGTAGCCTGAGCTTTTGTGTGTTACAAGAAAATTTGTTTACTGAACCAGAGGGAGACTGGCAAAGATAGCCTATTGCTGTCAGTGTTTACTGGGGATGTTTATTAGGGAAATGAAAACAGATCTTTGCTGCAGTAAATCTGGCAAGATGAAGATAAGAGTATTAGTCGTTACCACTTATATTTGAAAAAAGGAGTAGTTCACTGAGAAATTGCTTTTCTTTCAGCATTAACTCTACCACCGAGTTGTTATTTTTGCAGCTCAGTGGTAAGACAATGAAGTTTTACCAGGCCTGTTAATGAAGTGTTCTCTCTTGTAAAGGAGATTTGAACAATATATGTTTCACAGAAAAACATAGCAGGATAGTCCTCTTAGAAAAACTTCATTGAGTAAAGAATTTTATTCAAGTATTTTTATTAAAGAAAACAATTCTTACCATAAACATTAGCTTACATTTTGAATAACTGTAAGGAAAGAAATGTTACCGACATTCCCCTTTCCGGAGGAGGCATCCATTTTATTTAATCTCAGAGCAGTTTTACACTCTAGCAACTGGGATTTAATTACTATCTCCTTTTCTAATTCATTTTAATAACTTTAATGATAGTTTCCTTCAATGGTCAATGCTTTGGACACTTCATATAATTATAAGGAATTGCTATGTGATTTTGTATTAATGAATATTCACTGATTACAGGAATCTCAATATCTGTTATTATTAAAATGTTCCAGCCAGAGTAAAATTCAATGATAGCTTAAAGACAGAGTGCAGGGCCATCAATTTTTTGGGTGATTGAATAAATGAGAAGATCATATTATTTTTCAGCTTCATATCTGTTTCAAGAAGATGATGGACAGATCAGCAGTCTGTTTTGCTCAGTGAAATGGAAAACATGAAAACAGTAGAACAGATATTAATTAGAAAGGGGCTGGGACACAAAAATGAGACTTGAATTTTAAACATAAAATTTTAGGGAAATCAATAGTTTTTATTCATCTTCTGGATTCAGATAAAAAAGGGGATGAAAAAGGAGAGTGAGGAATTCATGTTTGAGTATGTATCAGTGGTACTTGGCAATGAGAGCTTGGCTCAGACCCCCTGTATTTATTTCTGAATAGAAACAATAATTGATGTTTCTCTAGTTGCACAACTGTTCTGCATCACTATGCCATGCAAATCAGGGTAGCATAACACAGTTATATGTACTTTAATGTACTTAGTACACTTAAGATAATTCTTGAGGTACTTTCATTGCTGCTTTTCCTTTTTATGCTATGAAGTGTATGAAGTGACCTAAAACTATATTTAGAAAGAACTCTTAAATGGCAAAGTAAGCCTCTATTAATGTCTCTGGAAGTTGCTGGGGTTTGTTCTGGTTTGTATTTGTTTTGTTTTGGGGTTGGGTTTTTTGGTTTGGGGTTTTTTTGTTGTTTGTTTTTTTTTTTTTTTTTTTTTAATGTATGGGAGGTCAGGAATGATGTATTGGTTAGATTTGCTTATCTTAATCACTAGCCTCAATTATATCCCATGGGTATTTCATATTGCGTGGGTGAAGTTTTGTTTGTTTAAAATCTGTAAATAAGTAAAAAGAGTCTAAATTCATCAAACTGGAAAGAGAATAATCAACAACACTGGGAAGAGTAGTGAAAGCTGAGGTTCTCAGAGATTCCTTCTTAGCATTTGGCCTTGGGAGTGTTAAAAATGGTGCTCTTCATATTAACTTACAGAACTTGGGGTTTTGTAAGCAGAGCTGAAGTTTGCTTTTTGGAAATCATCAGCTGGGTTTCAAACCCTTCTGTCCCAAAGCACATCTTTTTAGTGGTGGTTCCATGAAAGAATAACTTGGTATAAATTGTGGTTCTACTTGGTATAAATTGTGAATACAAACATATCTGTTCCAAGTTAAAAACATGAGTTTACCTGGTTACTGCATTTTGTAAAAATGGAAGGTCTGCACTGTGAGAAAATGCTTATAAATCTGAGGTTGTTTCCCTGTCCAAATATTGAAAATTTTCTGATATCAGTAAATGTATGCTGTTTGTGAGAGTTTCATCAGTGGTTGTTTTTCAAATGGTCAGAAGCTCAGCTAACTTTGTAACAGATCCTACAGATAACTTGGCATTGTGATCATCTTGTGCTAAAGTTTGTCTGCCTTGTGTCATTCAGTAACTACTTTTTCCAAGTTGTAGTGGAATACCAACAAAACTAAATATGTCAGAAATAAAGTTTGGCATGTACTGTGAAAGGGTGTGAGAACAAAGTTATATTTTCATGAGAACAAGTGTTCTGTTATGAAATGAAGATAAATAATGAGAACAAACATTGCATTAAAAAAATATGAGGATTTAATGAGCTGGAATTCTGGTCAGTCCAAGGGAAACCTTCCCCCTGCCCTATTTTTATATTCTATTCATTGCTAGTGAACGACTACTTGAAAGCATTACCCAAATTTATATCTGACTTTTTGCAAGCTTGTACCAAATTGACATTTGTTACTGCACTATGCCTAAAATACATTTCAGATTTGTGTGGAAATTTACAGCTAATTTCCAGCCAGAATGGTTGTTCTTTTTTATAAAGCATTATGATTATAATTACAGACATGATCCACATTTATAAAGTCATGATCCACATTCTTTCTGATGAGCAAGGAAGTTAACATTCCATTAATGGAAACTCAATTATATCAACTTTTCCCACTCCATTCTCAAGTGTATACCAGTTTGCTCACAAGAGTTTTCAGGGAGGAGACCACCATTCCTGGTTGGACCTCGCTTTCTGGGACAGGGGCTATTGGACTTTCATGAGGAAGGCTCATTTTGTAATGCTTCTGGGTCCATGCTAACTTAGGAGCATCCGCCATTCAGGATGAATTACTGCAGTGAACTGCTGAAGCTTGGTGCAATTTGGTTTTTATTAACAGCAAACACTATTCTTACGCTCTGGTTTAAAACAAAACCAGAAGGTTTGGGTCCAGTTCTGGTATCTCTGAAATGTGGAGGAGATTAGCTTCAGAGGAGTCAGTTCTGGACTCTTCCTCACCTAGGGATGTGTTTGGGATGCAGCATAAAAGGTGGTCTCTTGTTCCTTTTGTTTGTTTGATCTCTTCAGAGTGATAGGAGGAGAGCCCATTCTCAAACAGCGGCAGTTTAGCTCTCTCTCTTTGAAAAACATCTTGTGTTTCATAGAATCATAGCTTTAATGGACAGAAGGACAATTAGATCATTGAGTCCAACCTCCAGCCTAACACTGGCCATAGAAATTCATCTGGTTTCGGATCATCAGTTCCCTAAACAATAAAATGCTTGTTTTACAACTTGGAGAAGGAAACAAAACATACTTTGCTTTAGTGGAAGCATCTGTTTGACTGGTTTATTTGTGATACTGGTTTATGGAACCTATTCACACTTAACCATTGTCTCCCAGACACCAGCCACCTTCTAGCCCATGATATCACGAAGAGGCATAAATTTGGCATAAATCATCCTGGTGCACTGAAAAACCACCACTCTGGGCAGGATGCTTTCTTTTATCTCAGCTGGTGAGAGTGTGTTTGGCTGTTAGATGGAAACCTGTCAGTAAGAACTTTCAGCTTTGAGTGCCTCAGCTGGGACCGCAGCAAGTGAGCTACAAGCACAGCTCTACAAGCAGAGAGCACTGCTTTCCCCGGCTCGGGCACCGATGCACAGAAGCTGCGGCGCAGGCTGGCAGTCACGGTACTTTTAGCACCCAGGTCTCCCTGCAGGAGGAGAATAACTGTTGTTCACAAGTTGAAGCAACAGAAAGCACGCGCCCAAAGTCTGGAATTTAACACTAGAAGAAAAATTTGAAGCTGTTAAGGAAGAAAATCTGCTTCAGCCAAACTGAAATCCTTTATTGAACTAACAAACACTGTCTGCTACAAATTAGAGCCCTAGCACAGAGAGAGCGCGCGGTATAATTGCATACCACTAGTCACTGAAAGACTATCTTAGCATTGAAGCAAGCTGATAATTTTCTTTTTCAGATAAATATAAATATTTCTGCCAGAGTAAGACTTTTACTCATCATTCATGAATTTACAGTATCTTAGCAAAGGGACGGAATGTACTGCAGTGGCTGACAAGAAAATAGTTTCATAAATAATCCTCTTGACACGTGTAAGATGTTAACATTTTTTGAGGTTTAGGCAGGGTTTGGGGCAGCAGAGAATTTATTTGCTTGTTTCAGTTTTAAGGCAACCAGGTCTTTTATTTTACCTCTCACCAATGGGTAGAATATTTCTGTTGGCTTCTCTGGTCTTTTCCCCTTCCAAGCAAGCATTCCACAATGACTGACATTTGGCTATAGGTGAGAGTTTCCGAAACCATGTATTATTTAATTTCAGTAAGACAGATATTATTTGATTGATAATGTAATGTGGTCATGAAACGGGGAATATACCATGACTTGTAATTAAGGTTTACAGTTGTTCAGTATCTTTGTGCCATAAATTTATACATAAAATATACGCATAGAAATCTACAACGGATGAAGTAAAGTCCCTCCGCTAAAAAACTTACAATCTAAGAAGCATGGAGACAAAACAAATATTTGTAGTAGAAGACCTGGAGTGAACTGTCAAGAAAAGCCTGGAGCAAAATACTAATAAAACGAAGCGTATGGGACTGAAGCAGCATCCTCAGTCAGACAAGAAACTGAAGATTGTTCCAAGGGGTCTATTTAAAAAAAAAAAATAGACGAGAGGAAGGAGCTGAAAGGATAGGATGACAAACTGGCAAGGAATTTGCACAATACACACACATATGGTGCAAAAGGAAGATAGTAGTCTTTGGTGAGCCCTTGGCATTACAAAACTATTTACATTTGGATGCTTATCTGACCTGCAGGCAGCAAGGTAGGGTAGAAGCTAGAAGTGTTATCTGAATTATCTTGGAGAGATGTAGTCTGAGTATCTCCCTGTGGCAGCGTGCTGCCCAAGCTGTGTCCCTGGGTGAGAGGAGGCAGCGTGTGGTGGGACTTACTGCTCCAAGACGTCCAGGAGGGAAAGCCTGCATCTGCAAGGAGGGGTGAATACTATGCAACTTAAGCTTCAGTGTGATGCTGGTGATGAACCTGAGTGAAAATTACTGACTTTTGTTTGACAAAATTAGCTTTCAGGAGAAAATTATTTGCTTTTCAGGCAGTTTTTCAATGGCAATAAAAGCCACATTTTTTCATACAGAGTAGATGCTTTTGGAGAAGAATTATTTGGTTTATGAATATCCAAGAATGTAATTTCTCTTGAGAACTAATTTTTAAATTGTCTTTGCTAAAGCTTCAACAGACTTTCAAAGGCTTACCTTTCTCCTTTTTTTTATTTAACAATCAGGTGAGACTTAGAGTCCCTTCTAATCATTACTTATTACGCAGAAGTGCCTATCAATGATCTCTGTCTTTTTCTTCAGGCCAGTGACTATTTCTTTCATTGAAGAAATGTATAATGAATAAAGTTCAGTGAAGCAGTAGTGATATGTCCAGCAATGCCAGGGAAAACCCCACCTATTTGATAGTTTAAAAAGAAATATGTGAACATCAGTTGCACATCTGGTGCCCACAAGATACAGAAATTATAGGGAGGGAGTTGACTTTAAATGGTGCCTCTGTACCCACAAGGGATACAGGTAGATACGTGGTCTTCCCAGGCAGATTTCGCTTTCCCGACCAGCTACTCTGCAGACAGCTGAAGATATTATTCTGTTCATGTTTTTGTGCACTTCTGACTTCGCCATCCCTTGTGACTTCTGCAGTGACACTTTACAACTCTCTTTTTCAGTCTTTGCTTGGGTTTTTTAATTGTCTGGGGGGTTTATTTGAAATTTTTTTAGCGTGTGTTGTTTTTGCTTCTCAGCTAGGTTTATCTATTGTTTACTTTACTTTCTTGGCTTTTAAGATGCTGTTGTTTTTCTCCTCAGCTATTTTTAGAATGTCTCTTGTAGTCTGGTTCAAAAGAAATAATCCATGTCTCTGTATTAGGATCTTTCTCAGCTCCTTTTAATGACAGAATGGTGCATATCAACAATTTTTGAATGACCATGTGATCATCCCAGGAGAACTGGAATAGAACAAAATGTCTTGGTGAAATGAATTTTTTGGAATTTAATCACCAGCTGCATACTGTAGATCAGTGAGGGTGCATGTTCTTTTAAGCTACAAAAGTTAATTACGCTAATAAGAGTGGCTCTGCTTCCAACTTCAGGAATTGGTTCAGCTGACAGTGGCTGTTTGGCCTGTTTTACTGCTGTTTTTACCAGAGGGCATGTTCATCAAAAGGTAAAGCATAGTTCAGGAACTGAGTACTAAACAACATAAATAAGAAATGGGAAATGAATTTACAAATTAAAAAAATATAAGGAACCAAAGAGACAAAGCAATTTTTTAAAAAAAAAGTGTTTGCATGTGTACACATTGCCTGTAAGTAGCCAGGTTTTTTTAAGGGAGCATGTTACACTTATTAAACAACTGCAACCTTGCGGAGTGGAAAGAGCCAGAATACTCCAGTTAGGAAACACAAGAAGCTATTAACTATTTAAAGCTAAAACCACACAGTGGTTACTAGAAGGAGCAGGAAAACCTTTATCCCCATGTGTGATGCATACGGTATGGTATGTGTGGGTGCAGTGACAAGAGTTATTTATTCGATCCAGTGTTGATGAGGCAAGAAAACCTCCCCAGCTAAATTCAAATAAGAGGTAAAGTGAAATCTGTTCCTCCACCTTTCCATGTATGCTGATGCAAGTAGGAACAGTCTTCCTTGGAATTACAGTCAGGCACGACATGCAGTCAAACTGGGAGCAGATGGAGCTTTTACACTAAACTGCCATTCCCTCTGCACACAGTGCTGTCCATGCAGTGGTCTATAATGAAGGTGATTTTGCCTATTGCTTGCCCTGTCTGCAGACTGCTGGGGAAGTCTCTGCAAGCCAAGGCCTTGTTCAGCACCCTCTCTCTTGCTTTTTTCCATTCAGCAAGTGTGCGCACACAGCTCCTCTGCTGTGCGGGTTCCCCACAGGGACAGCAACAGCAGCTCCCCTTCCAAAGGGCTTGAGCAGAAAAGGGGTGAGGGCTTGTCCTGTCCTGTCTCGTATTCTCCCAAAACACATAATGGCTTCAGTCATTGGAATCTGTCTCTTGTTTGTGTCTCTGTAAACATCTTGACGTGGTCTGTGCAATCTATAAGTAAATGTGACTTTGAGAATGGTAGCTTTATGTATAAAGCAATTTTTACTACATCACAATGTTCACGGTATGATAGAAAGCCACCCTGTCACAATTTGTTTCTGATCCAAACTGTACTAATAATATATCGAAATAACGACATGTGCAGCTGCACATGAGCTAAACATATGATGATAGTGCTCCTGGGACTTGGGAATAGTCTTCCTCTGCTTGTCCTGCTACTAATATTCCTTTCCTAAGCATCTGCTATGGGCTGTTGTTGGGAGACGCTGAATGCAGTAGAGCTTTGGTCTCGCTCATTATGGCAGTCCTTCTGAAGAAGTCATCTGTGTCCCTGTTACAGATCTGTTTTGTGGTCCTGGACAGCATCCCAAGAGCAGAGTGAATGACAAGGCCTAGAAAGGACAGGTGGAAGAGGTGAGGGATGGAGTTAGGAGTGGTGGGTGGAGATCAAAGCATATTGGCAGAGCTGCTCTGAGGTAGGGCTGGATAGCACAGGGGTCCAGATCAGAGCCTCAACAGGGAAGCATGTGGGTGCCTGCCCACTACCTTCAACATTGGCCAGTGCTGTCAACTACCGAGAAGCAAATTCTGAGAAAAACGGAACAAAACAAGTAATCTCCTCAAGTCACCCTAAGTAAGCATGATTAACAAAATGTGCACGAAATCTTACTATTTCTTCAGATAAATTCTTAGGTTTCAGAGTTTATATTTAAAGTCATGAGGTCACCAATTATATGCAGTTCCAAGAACACATATTTTCCAAACCGAATACCTTTTTTGGTATTGCCCTTTTAAAACCTTGACAACTAGAATAACAACAATGTCATTTGAACTGAGTGACAGCTGGACATAGGGAAGAAGGGAGGGTGTATTGGAGTGGAAGACTCTTAGAAATGAGTGGAATATTTTACTGTTATTGGCATACAGCAGAGAGATAATGTATTTCTGCAAATGAAAAAACTTTAGAGAGACTGTCTTGAGCCTGTCTGCTTGTATGTACCACCTTCTGTAATTCAGGAAAAAGCTCTGTTTACAACAACATAAATTGGCTTCTTTAAGTGATGCAAATTGCTTTGAAACTGCTGAGTGCTGTTATGCCGCACTGTGCAGAAGACCTGCACCAAGCCTTCCTGACAGCTTATCGTTTTACATTTCAGCAAACACATCTTGTCTTGGAATTACCTAGTGCCTTGTAAATACCGTAAATATACAGAAGGTCACATTTTGCTTTTGGATGACTGTCAGAGTCACAATTTCATTAAGAAGCAGAGGATAGCAAAGTAGTGTGCCATTGTATGTTTAGACGGGTACATGTTTTCCTTTCTGTAAATTCTAGGGAGACAGGCAAGAAATTACCAGTAATAAAGGTCAAGAACTGAAGGCCTACTGCTCATATATACATACCATAAACAATAATAGGTTGCTTCCATAAGTTCCTATATTAATCATAATTACTTCTGTAAGTGCCTTGTAATGATAGAATAAAATATATTCCTCTTGGCACACCGACTATCCACATCTGAGTTCAGTATGCCTCGGTAAACTTCCTTCTCTGTGTATTCCTGCATTCTGCAATGAACATAGCTCTTAACTCTATCATTGTGTCTGGATCTGTGCTAGACATGTTAAAGTGTTCTGGAAGAGATTCTAGTGCCCTCACCTGAGACAGTTTGTCCGGCCTTTTCGTCATCCTGCCCAGGCCTCCATCTGGACTGTGCTGGCTAGCATATCTTAGTGAAGGACACCTGAAGGAGGGGAATAGCTGGTGAACATGTAATAGGAGGTAAGTGGATTAAATGTAATCGCTCCTGTGAATGCAAAGGAATCTTTTTATCAACTTTCAGTTGCAGCTCGTAATTCAACTTGATATCTGTGGAAGCACAGTGATTTCAATTTCAGTATGAAGTGCTGTACTGCACCCAAATTACTGTCTCAGCTGAAATGGATGGGATTTATACTCATTTAAAATCCCTTTTTGTTTTTTTTTTTTTTTTTTGTGTGCAAGAAATTGACATTACCAAAAAATTAATATTTCTATTTTTATTTTTTTAGGTGAACAGAGTTAAACTGAAGTCACAGAGACCTCTCAATGTGGCTGAAGTCAGCCACATGCAATCCATAGCATTTGCCTTGGGAGCAGTCCCACCAAAGAGCTAAGCGCAGAGACTAGGCGCTGGGGTGGGAGTCACCCCATTCTGACCTGCAGGAGTCGAGGTTTCCTTTGCAGTGTGTCTCCTCATTGCTTGTAGAGTGCCCAGACAATGAACTAATTGTATAACCTGAGATAACCAACATTAAATCTGACTTCCAAATTATAAAGCTCTAGGCTTGCTTTCAACTATGCCTATTTTCTGTTGTTGGTCAATCATGTTGCAGGAGCCACCCTTAAATTTCAACATAAGAATAGATTTTATAGGAAGGCCTATATTACAGCCATAATTAGCTGTCTCTTAGGGGAGAAATAATAAACAAATCAGTTAACACAGTCTAATTAAGGCGGTAGTTGCTAAAATTGGTTATTGTTATGTGCAACTTGATGAACATCTCCTGGGCGTGACCAGGATACGCTGTATGTAGCATGGTGATGTACATTTTGGGTGCTATGTGGAAATTCCTAAGGACGGATGAATATAGCTAGTGTCTTCAGTGTGCTCCTCATCAGGCTGTTTTGATGTGGTAACTTGAAGGCTGTGTTTAACCTACTTGGTCTTCTATGATTTCAGAAACATGTAATTAACATTCAGGCAGGCCAAAGCATTAATTTTTCATGTCATTCAGATGTGTGTTAGTGGGCTCTCTCTTGCCATTATGGTTTATGGTTCAGAGTCCCTGGTTAGAAAGGCTTCATGTACTGACAGTGCTCAATGTAATTCTGTCTCTAGCGATGCTTAAGCACAAAGTTCAGTGGTACAAGAATGGTGGCTATGTACAAAGGAACTGATACAATCAAATGCAACAACCAGATTCAGTTTTGGAAACTGCTAGATTCCCAGTAAGTGCAGTGTCCACCAACTGAAGGGAAACTTCTAGACACAAGTATGCACATAGGGTTGAATATATTTGCTCAAATACATGTACAAAATTATGTACCCAGCACCAAAAGCCAGCCTCGAAATTTTGATGTGAATTCTTACACATTTTTCAGGATAATTCCAGAAGGGGTAATGTTGGTGGATGTAAGATAATGTGGAGTATAAACTGAGAGATTTCTCTCTAAGTCTTCATTTGTATGATACCAGCTAGTAGGCAGAAGAGGCGAGAATGATGAAAAAGCTGTGTTTTGCTACATAACTGCAGAAGTATTTGTCCTACCATACAAAGGAGATAAAATAGACAAACACCTTTTTCAGCTTGAAAAAGACCAACCAAAGTGGAATCAGTTCAATTATTTCAGCTCAGTTTACAATCAAAAGCAGTTCATATCTTAGAATTACAATGACATGCTAATGTGAATTGCAATTTCTTTCTTTATTAATGCAATATAACAAACAAAATATGAAAAATGACAATGCATCAGTGTTTGAGACCAGTTTCTGGAATTTGAAAAAACACTTAGCCACAATGGATCTTTAAGCATTATCTGGCTCAACTTTCTTATTATAACGTAGTGCCTTGAACTGAAAAGTTATAAGATTGATGTAGTTATTTGAGAGCCTACAATACTGATATAGCATCTAGTGCTATAATACATGAAGATTTTCACATTGGGAAATACTTCTCATAACTAAATTACTGCATCCCAAAATAAAGGGACGCTTTGTGCTAATTACTGAATATTTACATTAGCAATGCCAAACCCATGCGCTGAAAAGTGAGTTCAGAGCCCAGAAAATTCACAAAATGAACTTTGAAGTCATGAAGAAAAAAGAAAACATCATAGGACCTTTTTTGCTTTGCCTTTTTTGGAGCCTTAGGTTATAAGGCTTCTTGTGTTTTCAAACCTTTTGCCACAAACGTGTAGCCTAGAAACTTTCTTTTCAACTGCTGCTGGCTTTCTCACATAATTACACAATTGGGGCCTTAAGGAGGTACTATGCAACTTGCAAGAAAATAACTAGATTTGGCATCATAGTCAAGGCAGACACATACATCATTAATCCAAAGAAGACAAGAACCAATTGTGTCAATAACATCCAGAGCCCCACTGTATTATTTTTTGTTGCCTTTTAAACATCATGGGGCCAGAGCAGAAGGCAGGTGGGATAAGGAGACAAGACAGCTGCAAAATCAGCTTTCTAAGTGATAGCCTGCTGCCAAGCTGGGAGACAGCCTAGTCCGCAGCATTAGCTAACTGGGCATAGACAGGGTATAAATACAGGCTGCACGTGCCAGGACAGGGCAGAGGGGGAGGCTGGAGAGACCGTGAATATGGAGGTAAGGATGATGAAAAATAACCCATGAAGTACTTGGACAGGTGCTTCGAATGTCAGTTTGGCCTAGAGATACTCTGAAGAACAGTTGTATGTGCCATCAGTCAACACACCCTTCAGATCAAATGGTAGTGCGTTCCCGTCCAGTTAAAGCAGTCTTGCCTGACAGCCAGCCCAGAATTTATTTTTCATTCTTCAAACTTATGGCAAGTTTTGTGTGAGTGATAGTAAAGATACAATAATTATTGGTAAGTAAGTGGATTTTTTGAAAATGTGGATTAATTTCTTCCCTTCCTTTACTGTGTTTTCCTGTTTGTGCTTCTAAGGTACTGGCTTTTCTCAGGACATAAAATAAATTACGGGGAAAAAAATTCTTGTAGTACTGTAAGCCTGCCCTGAAGCAGGAACAGAAACCTACCAAAACATTATGACTGCAGATTCAAGGGCCAGGAAAGCAAAGAGACACCTGAACTACAAGCCACTTGAGAAAGGCCTGGCAAATGTCAAGTTTAATAATACATGAATTTGAGGCTAAACACAGATATAAAAATGGTAGAAGATTTTCTGTCTTTTCTTTTGCATTCTTTCAGGAGAAAACAAATACTCCCAAAACCTAAGAGAAAATGCACATTTTCCAGCAGATTATAGTATGTAAATAGACATGTCACTGAAATTTCATACCAAGCAAGTGTTAGATATGGGGTGTATAAAGTCATCCAAGATAGCAGAAGTTTATCAGGAAATAAAACTATTAAAATTTCCATACTTGTCTAACTATCCAGTTATCTTTGCTAGCATTGGGTCACAGATAAACAGTTAACTTAATATTGTCTGTAATATTTTTTTGTACTGTGTACACGTGCACAAATTTATAACATAACTAAAAAAAGGCACCTTTAAGCATTAATTGTACAGTCAGTAAAATGAAATTATTAACCACTTCTCAAACACAAGCACATTTTGTCAAAAAGCAGCATGCTTTTGTTAAAGCATTTTATTAAACAGTCCCATTGCTTTAGGGGTAAAAACTAAAAAAAAAATAAATCCCCAAATTAAAACAATTGGATTCTGTTCACAGTTGCTTTTCCTTCTGACCATAACTGCCTTAGAATTCTATCTTAATTAGGTAGGTGTTAGGCTGATTTATTTTTTTCTCTCCTATCCTTTGAATACCTTTTGAGAACTGTGCTGGTAGTTTGTTGCGGACTTGTTTGTCGTCAGGCCTGATATGCATAGCTCAGGAGCAAGGGGCCAGCCCCTTGTGAGGCTGATAGGACTTCTGGAATCAGTGTCAATACACAGAACCATGTATTCAATATGAGCTTTCAGTTGCACTTCTGCAGTTTGCTTAAACATTATTTTGGAAAATGTTCCTTTCACTAAGTGAGTTTGTCTCAGCTACGACGGATGGAAGATGCATTTTGAAAGGATAAATCAAATATATTCAAGCTACTTCATTTAAAAATTAAGGTTACACAAAGAGGTTTGTGCACATCCACAGCAGGATGTACAGAATGGGGACACTGATCAAATTAACTCACTCCAGAAAATGAAATTTTACAAACTAGAATTTTGAAAATGTGCAAACATATGGGTAGGGAAATAGCTGAATTATATTTAATAATGAAAATAATTTGATGGCCTAATTAGAATAGAAAATCTTAATGCTATTGTATACTCGGGTTCAACTCAACTTACATACCACACAGGACTCTGCTAGGAAGTTTGACATTATGTGGTTTTGGCACATGCTTGGGAGAGTTGTCCATGAGCACCAGGCATTTTTCAAGACCAGAATTTTAAGTACATTGGCCTTTTCTAGAGAAGAATTAGTGACTTCTGATCATTACAGCTGAGCAGCTTATTTCAAGCACATAAACTACCAAACATTTGCAGGGAATCCAGAAAATGTAGTTCTATCATCAATATTAAATACATGTATTTATACATCAAGGTACAATATTTTTAGGTCAGATATGCAAGGTGCTCATAATGTCAAATTTAGTCCACATTTAAAGAAAATTGTGTGTATAAGTGATGGAACAACATCAAGAAAAAGCAGGAAAGCCTAACCTTATGCAAATTTCTTTCAACACAGTGCCATAATAGGTAATAATTATTAAATTTATTGTTTGATAATGTCTGGGAATCTGTGTCAGTTTTAGAAATCTTGAACAAATTGAGTTCTGTGACTTGTGAAGTGAAAGCTATGCGCTGGAAATGTCAAGGCTGAAATATTCTTAGATATTGTAATTTCTTTCCTCTTTTATATCTGCCTAGCACCTGGAAAATTTCATTATTGCAGAAATTGTAATGCTGGCAGACTGAAACTTGTTCCTACTGAATCAATAGTAAGATCAGGCTTCTGTTGTATGTTTTTCAAAATGAACTAGTTAAATCAAGGCCAAGCTAAACCCGGTCTGTTTCTGTGGCAGGTTTCCTTGAGTTAAGGGAGTTTGGAAAGGGGAACTCATCAGTTGAATGCACTGACGCTCTCCTGAGTAAAATTTAAAGGTGGCTTTTTAGCTATCTTGAGATAGCATGATGCGAGTTTCCTGAAATGGCTTTTACAGTACACTTTAATTGTTGAATCTGTTACCCATTAAGTATCCAGTGTAAGCAAATGGGAATGCTGCTTAGTCACAAAACATCTTAAAAAACAAGAATGGTGTCTGCTCATTTCCCCATTTCTGACTTCTGGCTTAAAAAAAAAAAAGCCAATAGCACAACTTCCTTCAAGTTGATTAGTTTATATACCGAGCTACTGAATTGTGTAAACTGTGTTAATAGTAACATACAACAAGATAGTATGGGCAGTAGCTTGATTTTGGTGTGGGTTTTTATTTTCAGTTCAAGTAGCACAACATCCCTTTGCAGCCATATGAGCTACAAGTTTTTTCCAGGAACTCCTTGGTTAGGCGGTGTTTTGGAAAACAGTACTGCTTCTCATATGATGAAAGGAAAAAGGTTGCAACATCGAAAGGCAGACAGTTTGTGATCCGTGGTAACAGTCAACACAAAGAAATAATGTCAGAAAACCTACTTCTGTCATTTTTGATCTTTACTGCTTAGTGAGCAGCAAGAAACTGGCTGGAAGTGGTACCTCATGGTCACAGAATAAAGAAAGGTTCTTAAAATGCTTTACTAGGAATTACACAGTGATTGTGTCCTGCTGGTTCCCTTGTGTCTCGGCCTGCTCCTGGCACTGCCTGCTCAGAGGAATGTTTGCTGGGCTGGCTGCACTGCAGAGCACGAACTGGCCTCAACTTCAGTCCAGTGACTCAAAATGAAGTATGTCCTTCATAAGTGCCCCAGATGTTATTTCAAGTATGGAGAAGCTTCCTCGCTTGCTACCGTTTTTATCTTGTACCACTATTGCTAATATTAAATGAAATACCATAGCTGCAGAGGTATAGCATAGGGCATGACGTAGAACTTAAATTACACATGGATGTTTCTGGATCATGCCCCAGACAGGCTGTAGTCAACTATGCTTGTGCATTTTTAAGTGAGGACATTTATTAGTGGCTTTCCTCAGTGCTTGCCCACCACAAATTGTTCTATCTACATTTCACAGTCCTTCAGAAAATCTCCCTGATGAGGGTGATGATGACAATTTTTAAACCTTGGCAATGTTTCCTTTTACAACTGCAAATATTGGCGAGTGCCTTGACCCTTCCTTCAGTCTGGACCTGATGGTGCTATGGAAGCTAGAGAGTCAAGCATGAAAAAGAACTTTCTTGCCTTAGTTAGGTTATCGAGGTCAGCAGCTATTAGAAAGAAATGAAATTAAGGACTGAAAAGGATCAGAAGGAAATGAAATGGAGGTTCATCTTCTAAAGATGATAATGAATCCCATTTTCTTAGGTTTACAAAGATTGTCAAGTAAATCCATAGCTATTATTTGCTACATATGGTTCCTAAAATGCAAGTGAAATAAAATTTCCTGATAATGTATGAACTCTGCTTTCCTGCTTATTGGGTTTTAATTCCATCCCCACTTACGATTCCTGATTTTTGACTTGTTTAAACACATCTCCTCTGCCTGCCAAATCTGCCTCTGCCACTTTCTCTGGGGGAGCCATCCAGCACTTCAAAGCCATTTCTCTGTAGCCAGTGTTTCTTCTCATGGTTTCTTGTGGCAGTCCTTTCTAGTTTGTCTGACTGAGCAAGCATGGGGTAGGTTTTTGTCCAGAGAAGGGTTAGTTTGGATTCTTGGAAGAAACTTGATTTCCTTAATCCTAAATTTTCTAAGGAGAAAAGGTGGATCCAATTCCCTGTGCAGTTCTACAGCAGCCTGTTTTGGCCCTTGCACTGGGTTTAGCTTCAGGCCCTTTCACTGGAAAGGCACATAAAGTGCTTTCCTGTGAAGTGATATAAAAGCTGTGCATGCACAACTAAGGTAAAAGAAAGAAAGAGTGAAGTTGATATCTAATTTTGCTTGGGGATTATTCATGGGGAAAAGAAATGAGAACAGTGACAGACATTGCATTCACAGCTGATTTGAGTCTTTAATGGATTTTCTCCCAGGAGTTTTTCAATGACATTTCATTCTATGCAAACTTCTGGCATCTGCAGCATCCCATGACAAGGAATTCAAGCTCATGATATGAAGAAGTGTGGTTATTTTGAATCTGCTCTTTGCTAGTCTTGCTAGATGCTCCCTCATTCCTGTTTTGGAAGATCCAGTGTGTTTTTCCTGCTTTGCTCCCTCCATGCCACCTGTGGTGACCAGCTCTTTGTAGCATGTTCCTTGAGCTTTTCCAGGCTGAGGGTTCCTAGTCTGTGTAAATGTTCCTTCTACAGAAGAAGATCCATAACTTTCAGCAGCAGCTGTCTTGCCAAAGGGGCAAGAAGGGGGATGGCTCAAGAAGATTTAGTCCAAAACAAAATCCCAGCCAAGGGATGGGTTTTGAGTTTCTATGCAAAAAATCTTTATACTTGATTCTTATCAATACATTCACTCACCAAACCTTCGGTTTAAAGCTGCCTCAGTTCAGGGCAATTGTTCTTATTTTATTTTCCTGGTTCAGAAATAACTGGCAGAAATGGCATAGTCTATCAGAAAATGCAAGTCTGTTAAAGTGCACAGTACTCAAAATTATTAAAAAAAATCAATTTGGTGGAAAATTTGCAGGAAAAAAAATCAATCCAAATGTAATGACTTCACAAAGTTAAACACCCCAAAGATTTTATGTGCAAGTGCCAGTTGAACCTTTGCTACAGCTATGCATTGATACTGTTAACAATAGTGAGGATAAAAATATTGCTGCAACTTATTAACATTTCCATAAAGCTGCAGCTTAATTTAACAATATGTCCAAATTCACAATCTAATTTTGAAAAGTATAGCTGTATTTTGTAAGGCTGGAATTATTTTTTTCCATTAAAATTAGTGTCACTAGGTATCTCGGCTATTGAGGTGGCTTTGAAATTTTAGATGTCTTTTTCTAATAATAAATTATTAATAAAGTTTAGCTGAAAAATGTTTACAGCCTCAAAACTGACTACACTAATACAAATGAACTATATTTAAAAAGACGCAGAAGATAAACTATAAAAATGAAATAACACCACTGCTGAACATTACATTTCTTGATTTCATGGCAAATTAATAGCTCTTCTAATTCCCTTTTTTTTTTATGTTAATGAGTGCTTTTTCTGATTCCAGTGTACCGGGTATTTAAATTTATCTTGTTAATAATGTATTTTTTAAACAGTTATCCCTTTGCTTTATTTTCATCCTGCTATGGCCCAGTCCCATCACATTGTCTAGTGCTAAAATACTTACTGATGAGTTCTTTGCTTTTTAAAACCAGGTCTTTTGCAATTAAGTGCTCAGGCAAAAGAGGGTTAAATATTTCTGGATCATGTTTTTTTTTAACTGCTGTTTTCAGACAAATCTGCGCTGGAGCAGTAAGACCAGGATCTTGAGAGACTGCGTACTGCAGAACAGCTGGGACCATATGCTGCCCTCCATCTTGGGTAAGCCCTTCTTGTGCTGATACAGCAGCTCACTGACAGCTTGTGAACATGCAGTACCAAACACTACTTTTTGCTTCTTAATTGGTTTCTCTTAACACCTCTTCAGTCAGTCTGGTATCTCTAGAGAGTATAGACTGCCTGGCAAATGATGATGTTCAATGCTTTACCAACATGCTTCAAGCATAAATCAGTGATTTGTGAAACAATCCTCTATTTAAAGTCAAGTGAGTGACCAAAATATAAAACAGGAAGCATCTCAGTGATGCAAGCAGTTGATATGGAAACTTGCTCAGGCCAACAACTATTATTTTCCAGCAAATCTTTCAAAAATCATAAATATTTAGTGTCATGAACAGCAAATACTCAAGCGCTGCTCTTGAGAAAGCATCTGACATTTTTCTTTCCTATGAAGAGGTTTTTGAGTATTTGGAGATCAGTCTGGTGACAAGGAAGGGATTTTCTGCTGTTAAAATCAACTTGATATTTATGAAGCCCCAACACTGCTTTGTTGAATGCATCTTCTGCTGTAGTCATAGAAGTACATAGAACTTGCTAATTGCAGTCTACACTATGCTTTCTAAGGAAAATTAGAAGTGCCAATTTTTGTGGCATTTGTGGCAAGCTGAACACTGTATATGTGGACTTCAAATTAAAAAGCAACAAGAGAAAACAAGTATTGTAAAGACTCTGGATGTATCCATGCATCAGTTTTTACTGTGAAGCTAAACGTTACAGAGAATCAGAAATATTGTCCATAATTTGATAGTTAGGAACTGCTTGTGCTAAATATGCCTCTGTGTGCAGGTAAGGACCTTGTTATTTACTGGCTATTTACAAGGGAACAGATAAATATAGTTTTCCCAGTTCTGTGCTCAAAGCACCCTGTGAACTTTCCCACATAATGAAAGCAGTGACCTCCAGCACATATTTTACCACATTTCTAAACCATTTCAGAGTGCAATTTCCTAATGTCAACTGTAGCATAGAAGATCCCATGACCTTGAATGGCATGTGTGGTGCACCAAGCTACACCTTCTGTTCTTTGACAGTGTGAAGGGGCGGTAGAATAGATTCCTGCACCCTCTGTTTTTGAAGCTGTCTCTGTACATCCTGCCTGCAGTCACAAACCTGTTTCTGTTGGGCCCCATGCTGACAACTAGACGACAGTAAATTTGTCTTGTGAAATACCAACCTCACCTGAGCTCAGGTGTTTGATCTAATAGAAATATTTTGTATTTAAATATTGGATGCTGGCACTAATTAAATCCTAGTCTAATTCTTCCCTTTCTCACTTCCTTATTTCCCAACCACCCATAAAGGACAGTATTGGGCAAAACACCCTTTGAATATGTCACTTTGTTCAGCACAATTGCCAGTGTGCGGGGTCTGCACTGGCCTGGCTTCGTTGTTCTGCTGCGTACTAGATACAAACAAGTAATTTTCCTGTCAGGAGCACAGAACAAACAGAAAAAATTATCTACAGAAGTAGGTCAAAGGCGGAAGAATAAATCAACTTTTAGTAGAGACTTGTGCTTCCTGGCAAAGAAAGACTCTGAGAATATTCCAGATTGCTGCCCTAAAACAATCAATGAGGGAGAAAGAACACACATTTTGAAGGCAAAAATAGTTGCTGTGTGAGCACAAACTGAATTACAGCACGTGTCCTATCAAGTTAATCTGATTGTACCTTGAACTGTTTACAGAATTGCAGGGGAAGATACTCAAATATGACCACTTTCCGTGAAAATGCCTTTGTAAATTAAGTATTATGAAATATTTATTGTAGTTCTTACCAATTTTTAGATATACTAAGCAGTAACAGCAGGTGTCCTGGAAACCTGTGTCCATCTTATCATGGCCATTTCTAATAAAAAAATTTCCAAAGAGAACCTCCACCTCTTCTAACTCCCCCACTCCCTCAGGACTGAGGATATTTTTTGGGTCACTGTGCTGCATTGTTTTTGTTGAGTGTCACACAGAAAGCATGCCAGGCCCAGGTTAAGAGAAATGGGTATATCTCATTGCTAAAGGGTACAGATTCCAAGCACATTTCTGACATATCTTACATATGCAGCTCCATAGGTTGCTCATTCAAATGTTGTTTTCAGAATAAATCTAAAAAACAGGGAATGCTAATTCTTCTTAATTTAAACTGAAACTCAATGAATCTTAATTAGGATAGCCTGTTGCGAGGGTATTGGTATTTTTTACAAGCTAGTAAAGCAAAATAAGCTACTATCCAGTAAACAACTGCATTCTGGGAATTTCAGGACGTCTGATGATGTTTGTATCTTTGTTACCCCTGGGATGGCATCACTCAATTAGATACAAAGCTGAGCTCATAAAAGGGAACATAAAGAGTTTTCCATATTATCCTCTGTTGTGTGCTCACATCTGGGTGAGCGGAGAATTAAAAACAAGATTATCATGTCATCATTTTTTATAAAGGAAGCATATTGTGAACATATTATTCTGGTTATCTAATGCAAAAGGTTTGGAGTCAATGGGTTGTTTTATTCCCCACAGCCCATACAGCTGTCTCAGTATTTTAGCACTATCAAATACAACATCCAAAGGTTTGACTTATTAATATATTGGATATGAATAATGATATCATCATACTAAAACAAATTAATATGAGTTCCACAAAGCAGTTAACCCTCATGCTTCACAGTACAAATTATGTCTTGGGAAGAAAAAAATCGTCCATTTTAAGATTTCTTGCACCTTTCTCTATAGTGACATGAGAGTTTTATCAGCTCACATATTATCAAAAAAATATTTTTAGAAGTAAACATTCTTCCTCACCGCTTCTTGGATTGCTCCATCAGATAGTATTATGTTGAAAGTAAAAGCTAACTGAAGGCTTACAGTCCATTCTGTACGAGCGTGACAGAAAAGTTGAGATATAACTTAGCCAGGGATTCCAGAACGACTTGTGTAACCTTTTGGCTCAAACGAAATGTTGTTTTTCCCCTCCTCAGTTGTGTAATAAATAAAGGATCAAGAAGTGAAGAAGTGCAAATAATGTTATCGGTGAGAGTAATGAGACCCTGAAACAGCATCTGAGAGATCTGGTAGTTTCTTCATCTTAAAAGGCTATGAATTACAAATTGATGTCTGTCTATAGTCTTAAATTCAGCTCCAGTCTGTTAAGCTGTGTTCAGGAATTACTGGATAAAATACAATAAACTCGACTGGGCTGGAGTATGAGTGTATGATCTGAATAGTATTTCCTATTTTTAAAATTTCTAAGGCAAGATGTACCCAAAGGAGGTTTACATATTAACAAAATTACCACTGGAGGTGTTTTACAACCAGTAAGAGGTAACCCTCAAAGGGTGGAATAAAAGGTAATTGGCACTGGAAGAAGGAGTCACCTTAAATTGTGTTTCACTCTAAAGCAGAAAAAATCTCACCCTCCTTCATCCCCCCACCATCTGTCTCAAGGTTAAGTATTTTCTGTTAACCTTCTAAAATCAAGCACAAAAATAAATGCTGTGCTTTATCATTTTTTATCAGTTGCGCATGAGCTTATTCTTTCTTTTATAGTAAATATTAGGGCATAGGGTCACCAGAAAACTTGACTTTGAAAAAGTTCAGTCGGCAGAAGAGATACACAAATAATGCCTTAGAGGAAGGCCCCCAAGAAAATAACTGGGACAGAAGCCAAAATCTCTACATTCTTCCTGGCATATTTGTTTACAGTCTTAATTTAATTAAATCTAATGGGATTCATGAATGATCCCAGTGTTTTTGTCTCCACTCTCCCAGTCAGATAAACCTCCACATACCTATAGCCCCATTTGAAAGTGATTTTTATAATTAATTTTCTAAAATAAGTGTACTTAATTTACACACCATTTATTCTACTTCCCTATTGTCTAATGAAGTAAAAAATAGCACTTGAGTTGGAATGCTCTTGCCAGTCATTGTAACTATTTCTTTACCTGCTATTCTGGTAAAAGTTTTTTATTTAGCTTGTCTTCATAAATGTTCCCATTTGCTCTTTGGATCAACCTTGCTGGTTTTCAGCACAGTGGGTGCATAAAATAGCAACTAGTCTGTTGTACCTGGAACTGGAAGCACCTGCCATTTTAGAAATACTGCAGAGAGCTCTCCCTTTGTTTAACATTAGCCTTCAAGGACTGAGTAGACTGTATAATATGAAATGATTTATATGCACAAGCTGATTAAGCTTTATTTGGATTTTCTTGTTAAGCAGTTTGCTAATTTACATATTAATATTACATTAATTAAAAGAAGGCTGCTGCCCACCAATCCCTCATTAAATGCTAAGCCTGCTCATCTGATAGATTTTTTTTTTTTTTTTTTTTTTTTCCCCCCCCAGGTCTCTAGCACAGAGAAATACGGAACATGCAGTGCTCTTCATAAAGGCAGAAGACCGAATAAAGCCAGAGACTTTCATTGCCAAGGTAAGCCACAACTGGCAATTCAGCTTCCTACAGATGCCTGCCAAGACATCCCAGCACCTGAGCTTCACCCTGTTTATAGTTATAACTATGGTACTGCTCTGCTCTTCCAGAAGCATTGTATTTTCTCTTTTACTGAGATGTGCACATACATAGAACTACACATAATTGACATTTAAATGAGAACTGTTTGCCCAGAGTGGAAAGAGAATCTCCATCCTTGGTGACATTCACACCTGAAACAGGGATGGCCCTGAGAAATGTGTTCCCACCTTGAAGCCAGATCTAACGTTAAGGCTGGTCCTGCTTAGCGTGAGGGAGTTGGACTAGAGATACCCAGAGCCTCTTTCCAACTGAAATTATGTAGTGATTCTCTAACAGTGGCACTTCTGTATTTGTTCTGGGCACAGGGATTTCACTTCTATGATATGGGCAACTGTTGCTTTAAACAATGTGTTTTCTTCCAGGTAGTGTCATCTCTCTTTGAAATACCCTATTTGTGTTCTGGAAGAAAGGCCTTTTATAGGTTCTGAGGAGCCTGGGTTCACTGCAAGAAGTGCCACTTGCTACACTTTAGAAAATGGCACAAAATTAACAGTTGATTGTATTTGCCCAATATCAGATGAACTCTGTCTGAACACTGAAGAGTTTTTTTCACTCTTTCCAACTTTGCAATTTCTGTGTTTTTAGTTATTAGTAGACATAGGTTGTTTATAGATGCTGTCTTCTAGGAAATGTTCAACAACAAACAGCCCCCTGCCCTTGTCCTCAGATGACTTATTGCATATTAGAACTACTTCCGTTTCCCTGAAGCACATACATTTTTCATCCACCATTACAGCCAGTGAAAGAATTTCCCCTCCCACTCTGAGTGATTTTGAGTATTCACAAATGACAGTTATAAAATGTTTTGGATGAAAGCAAAGTATGTCCTGCTGTTCTTTAGATGCTTCAAATGTTTCTGCAGAAATTATGTATTAATCTGCATACAGAGAAAGGCTGAAAATAATTTTTATATTGGAATTAGTTGTGTGTTTGTGCATACACGTGCATTTAACATAAAATAATCTACTGTGACAGAAGCACCCTACTTTCAAGTTGATGAAGGCAATCTGTGATGATTAAGGAAGCAATTTTTTTTTAATTGCCAAAATTATTTCCAGAACTACTTCTTAGAGATATTGTATTTTTCTTAATTTATGTTGTTAAAACTGAAATACTCTACAGTAACTTAGTTTCTTCATTTAACATAATACTTAAAAAATCAGAAGCATTATTAATGATGACTTTTAAATAGAAACATAATTACATTGTCAAAATATGCAAACATATTTTCTAGCTATTTTCAGAGATGATTACTGGCTAAGTAGTTAGAGATAGTTTTAAGGGACTAAGAAATAAAATAATTCCATGAATATTATAGGTATCTAACTCTACTTTTCTGATGTTACTGTCTCTGAGGCAACAGGGGTTGCTATGAAAAATGCTTTGGGCACAGTCCTGTCACAATGGAAAGAATGTTATAAATATATACAATGTTTCAGAAAATATAACCTTTTTTTCATTTTATTTTTGCTGCTGAAATCTGACTACTATTCTGAATTGATTTTTGCATCTCAAAACTTTCCTATTCTGTAATTTTGTGATGGGCAGTGCTGCTTCAGCCTTCATGAGGTAAAAAATGTCACCACACAAAGATTTGCTATCAGAAAAATTACTTTCATCTTCCAAGCAGTGAGGTGAAATAAAATGTAAATAGAGCATGTCCTTTGTTGTGCAACAATGTGGAATATCCCGTCTCCTTGGTTGTGGTGTTTAGCTCTACATTTGCACAGTCCTTTGGAGCACCACTTATGCAGCCTCTGGAGGGAAAACTGACTGCTGGACATTCACGGAGGAGACCCCCTCTGCTCCTCATGAATGTGCTACCTCTATTTTGTGAAGATCACGGTTAGCATTGAGAAATTAAAGTCAAGGCTTTTGGCTTCTCCTCTGTCATCTATCATGAGTTCCTGGGTGGTCCAGCTCAGTAAGCACATCCATCTGTAAAAAAAACAAACTGCAGCACATGAGAACAGTGTCCTTTTCCATACAGATTGTTTCAAAATCAAAGGCTTTAGTATTTTCTACTGCCTTCCTATATTGCTTTTTTTCTGCTGGAAGACTGTGTTCCAAAAATAAAGACTATAACAGAGGGCTTGTACTATACTCATCCCTTGTACTTCAGGTGAGGTTTATGAAGATCCCAGGTTTTCAGCTGTGTTCACAAACCAAGGCTTTACTGGGGAGAAGCTGAGGGAACATCAGTTATTTTGTTAGAACTTTCTAGAGCAGTACAAGTTCTCTCTTCACAGTGCAGGAAAATGGCCATGTGACTGCAGGGATACTTTACGTTCAGTTTAGTGCTGCCTATATCCCTTATTTACACACAAGAAAAGCACTGGCTGATGCCTGCTTTCTGAAACTATGTGAGGCAAATTTGAGGTTGAGATGTGGGACCTCCCTTTTTCTCCAGCCTGATTTGTCCATCATTCTTATTCTAAATTTAAGATATGGGTTTACAGAATGCAAAAGGAAGACTCAGAAATGCTGGCAGTTAAGTTAAGCAGCAGAACAGCTCATGTTTATTTTTAGTTTGAAAAAGCGGATTTTCTTTTGCATATGCTGAAGTTCTGCTGTCAGAGCCCGGCTGGTAATGTGCATGTTTTTGAAAACTTTGTGAACAAGTAAATGTTAGCCATGCTTAGATGGACCTTTGGCTTAGCTTCTGACCCTTTTGAGGTTATTTTTGGCAAGAAAGTTCCATAGAATAATAAGCAGTGGGATTGAAACGTAGAGAAGATCCGTGCTCTGCATTGATGAAAACACTCTCAGAAGGCTTTTCCCAAAGGAGGCTTTTCTCTTCTTAGTCTACAGTTCACTGTCTGTCACCTCCTGTAAGCTGCACCCAAGAGGCAGCTTTAGTGCACCTGTGAACTTCTGCCTATCAAAGCCAGCAGGCTCTCAGGATTTCTTTTAGATTCCTTCAGGAATGACACCTGCCAGATTCAGAAGCCAATGACGTGCTGCTTTTCAGCATCCCAGAACTCTGGTGCCTCTGAGCCAAAGCATATATTTGCTCAGAATCACAGATGCCTCCTATCTTTATTGAACAGCTATTTCAGCCCAAAATGAAGACTGTAGTCCCAGAAGACCTCGAATTAAGTTTTGTGAAAAGTTAGATAGGAATAGCACAGTGCAGCGAGATGTGTAATGCACATAGCTGATCTTTGGCCTACTTTTCTCTCTCTGGGAGAATAATATCTGTACATAAACACTGTCTGTTGGACTCCTTGCCAGCTGCAAATGTTCCCCCTAAGAAGAAATTATCATGAGCCTCCTGTACTAATAAGATGTTGGACATACAGGTTTATGGTAGAATTCATCTCCTCTAACTTGAGATATCTGTCATGTATACATCAGCTCTGAGCTCCTTGTCCAGGTTATCCTCACTAGCAAAGCAGCACCTTTATGGGATGATTCCTCTCCTCCTAAAGTATAAGTCTAAAATACTGAATGACTTGCCCTTTAGGAATGCCAGTTTCTCTCCTCTGATACTGAAGAGAGTCTAGATAACTAACTCAGATGTTGACATCTGTTTGTTAGCTTCTTCTAAATATGGACCAGATGAATGGGCTTTCAGTGTTGAGATATACCAGCTGTTACTGTCAGAACTAAAGACACCCAAGAATTTAACCTTCCTTTGACTTTAGAGGTCTGTTACAGCCCTGTAGGCTATATATTTAAAAAATCATGTCAGAAAAAACATTATCACATGTGGACATGAAATGTTCATTACCTGAGTGTCTGAAAAAAAAATATTCCGGTATAAGTTTTTCTGATATCTCCCCAGCATGATCAAATTTATTTAGTCTTTGTTACATCTCATTTTTAGAGGTTAAGTGATAATCTAGACATACTATATTTTGATGAGAAACAGATGCCAATCTAGTGATTACGATGAGTTATAATGTATTCTTCTTTTTACCTGAAAACCCCTGAAATATAGGATTTATTTAAAATTTTTTAAAAAGCAACTCTTCTATTACTGCTCTTATTTAATACTGTATCTTCAAAATGTAGCTGCCAACCCACAATCCTGTAAATGTCTTTGAAAACTGCATTAATGAAGGTACCTTTTAATACAATGACAGTGTATTTTGGTTCTCCTGTATCCTTAATTGCAATTTTTATTCATCCCAACTTTTGATGTTATCCTCGTAACACCTTTGGCAATATAAAGCCTGCTCTGCAGCTTTTTCAGTTCTTTACTATGTTATTAGTATGGAAAGCTGCCCATTTTCACTTTTTCAATACAAGAGACATTTGTAGATTGGCTAACAAAGCCTCTCAACTGTAGAGAAATAGCCATGTAGTTGCTGAGAATGTGAGTAGAGGAAATGAATTCTGGATAAAATGCAGGTTTAAGTTCTGAGACCTTAAGTTCTCCCCATCTTATCTGGTCCAGCACTGTGCAAATATCACTTATTAATGACATAGCTTTAAATTTCTGCACTGTTTCCATCATTTTATATCTTGGGACTTAATCACACTTCTATTGTAATTTTATTAGAAAAGGCTGATGTCCAGATCTTGTTAAAGGAATGAAGGTGATAAATATTCCTCCTTTTTTATCGTGTCTGCTTCTGATGCATTTACAGGAGAGGTGAAAGGAAAGTAGAATAAAGCCATCCAGATAAATTTTTAATATATAGTTTTATGATTCTGCAATAGCAACTATATAACGAGGTTTGTGAAATAGTCTCTGTTACGTTCCCAGCTTGTAACTCCCCAGTGCTACAGGTTTGTGCCCAAGAAAAACATTTTTGCCCACTTTGAAAGTTATCTAACTTCAGGTCATGCTATTTATGAAGCAGTATCCAAATCCACAGTTTTGTGGATTTCAGCAGAGTAAATTCTGTTGTGGCATGCTATTGAAATGATTAAGGAAGGTTTCATACAGCCAACTACTTGCAGTAATTTCATTAGAAAAAAAGAAAGGAAAAAAGCTGTGAACTTTTCTGCAGAATTTCCACTTGTTGGCCATACTATAATATAAACATTTCAATTAATAGCAGTTTTACAGATTTTGAAATTAAAATGTTAAATCTGAACTTCAGTCCCTACTAAAAGGAAATCCCCGGCCCCATTGCATGTTTTTCTGCATAGGTCTGTATGAAGGACAGATATTTTGGGAATGATGTAGTGGAGCAGCACAGACTCATGTGCTCTTCATTTTGACACTGAATAGGAGAGCTTTCTGTGGAGAGCATTTGTTCTGCCCTTCCCTTTCCACACATTCTACACCTATACCCATGATCACCAGCATGTAACCCGTAGCACACCACAGATGATATAGTGTTTTTCTGTCAGCCTCAATTTCAATACATTATTTCCCATGGCATGAGCAAGCCTGGAGGGTCTCCCAGGATGCTGGCTGCAAACTATATGCTAGTAATTGCTGCCTTAAGTGGTCTGAAGGCAACCCAACCTGCTGAGGAACAGGCTGCATGCAGCGGATCTCCAACCAGAAATGTACATCTGTCTCAAGGGTAATACTTGCAATAGGGGACGTGGTTTTATCATATGGCTTGCAGCTGTTGATTTATTCTGTCTAACTAGGGATTTAGAGTGAATAATCCTCTCTATTTGCCTAATGCCAAATCATACTGGTGTGAGAGCTGGGGAAGGGAACAAGAAAAATGCTGGATCCTTGTTTAATTATATTCCTGCTCTTATCTGCTTTTCATCCATTAGTCTCCAGGCAATTAATGAAATAGGCCAGTAATGCTATCTCAACTTCTCTGTGTCTCAGTGGCAAAACAGTGATATGAGAAGGTGCAAAACACAGAATCTGAGTCCCAGGCACCTACCCTATCTGTGACAGTATTTTGAGAAGGTCTTATTAGTCAACATTTTTTCTATTTTCTCAGTGTTTGATAGTACATGCAAATTCTTTTTTGCTTGTTTGTTTTAAACACAGATGTCACTTTAAAATAGAGTAAGAGTAAATAAGAGCAAGGCAGTAGAATTCCCATATAAAAGAAAAAATAAACAAAAGGGCATTGTTTTAGCTTTAAAACGGTTTGCTTCTCCCCTCCTTCCTCTCTCCTGAACTTAAAATACCCAGCTATAATTAAATATCCTCCTTTTAAAGTAGGGAACTATATTCACAGGATTGGAGAGGCCAAGAGGCAAAGCCAGGATGGGAGAGCATAGCTTTCTCCAAGCCCTGTGGTGGGAACCACAATATTGCCTTTGCTCCAATCTCTTCAGACAGTTTCCCAGCAGGATACTGAGCTATTTGTACATACACTGTCCTGGTTTCAGCTGGGATAGAGTTAATTGTCTTCCTAGTAGCTGGTATAGTGCTATGTTTTTGAGTTAGGTATGAGAATCACGACAACCCTGGTGCACAATTAGAGTCTATATGCCAAATTAATTTTAATATATTCTATAAAATTAATTTAAAAGCACATATATGCAATTAAAGAAGTCTTCACCATCTTGAACCTTCCTTTATGACCCATATCCACTGTCCACCTCCTTGGTTTTCCCTAAATCCCTCGCTCTTTTCTCTTACTGCTGCTTTATAAAGAGGAAGGGTTAAATGAGTATCTCCCGTGACTCTTGTACATCAAGGATTCTGACAGGGCTGGCGCCTCTTTCCCTGTGCAAAGGGGGATGGTTTCTGCAGAGATCTCTGCTCCCTCATGCTTTGCAGTGGGTACCCCAGAATTCCTCCTTTGGCCACCACCCTGCAAAGGGGGATGCCACTGCTGCTC
The DNA here is from genome assembly GCF_929443795.1 of Astur gentilis. Classification (NCBI taxonomy): domain Eukaryota; kingdom Metazoa; phylum Chordata; class Aves; order Accipitriformes; family Accipitridae; genus Astur; species Astur gentilis. The sequence goes on from NC_064905.1 coordinate 10,216,474, forward strand.
TCTGCCGGGGTGCGCAGAGTGCAGCCCTCACGCAGCAGATCTTCACCATTTGATTTCTTGAAGGATGAAGGCTCTTGTAATGGGATCTTGAGCCAGGCTAATGCTTCAGGTCTGTTAGTGTATGTCAGTCTCTCTCTCAAGAACTTGACAAGCATCCTGGTGAGAAGCAGATTTAACTGTTAGAAATGTACAGTTTATTACCACGCTGTTTTCTCTCCTTGGGCTGTACAGGTCTTACTGTTCCCATGACTTTAGATCCTTTAGTTGTAGTTGCACCTAAATTAGGTGTGAGTCATAAGAGGTCTAACTACAGCTCATAACCTCTTCCCCCTCTTAGCTAGAGGCTGTCAGATTCTGGAAGAGAGCAGGAAAGACCGGGGTAAATGCATGGTTATAGCATCCTGGCAAAACCCCTTCCTGCTCAGGACCAGATACCCAAGCAGACCAAAGACAGAGTGGGCACCTGTGTACATTGCAGCCTGGTTGGGGCAGGAATGCCAGCCTGCCACCCAGGGCAAGAATTCCTCTAGAGTGAGCGGTAGTGAGAGCAGGCAGATCAACCTGCTGGGCTTATCCTGCCGGGTCCCAGCCTTACCTTCTCTCTTTCTCAACAACAGGGAACTAAGCAGGACTAACAGCATATGATGCTAGGATTCACAAATTCCTCTGATGTGTTGAAAGAAGCAGCAGCTGCCTTCAACTCTCTTTGCTCCCCTCCCAAACACATATAAAGGAGGGTCTGCATAGTGGCACTGCAACAGTGGAACTTCTGGGCTTCCAGGTCTGTACCTCGTAGCTGCCTCCCAGCATAATAACACTCAGGCTTCAGTGCCTTTTTGCTGTGGCTATGTTTCTGTAAGACATGAAAAAACAGCCTGTGAAGTATTTTCAAATGTGCAACTACAGCTGCATACACACATTCGTATGCATGCAACCAGAAAATAAATTAGATGGGTAAAAGTAAACCTGATAAACTAGAACAGAAAATTTATTTTTACTTGCTTGTAAATGAGTACTGTGATGCTGATGCTGCAGAAGACAGCTGATAGATTTTATTTTTTCTTGTGTCTTCAGAAAGGTTTTTGTATAGGAAGAGGTTGAAAAACATTCCTTTTTGGCAGGCTTTAAGAAATTCTAGCTCCAGGTTCTGAGGCAGACCCAGGAGTCCTGTTAATACTTGGTTGTACAGCCATGTTTGAGAAAGTATCCTTATTTCAGAGCACACAAAGACAACATAATCATTAATAAAATAAAAAAGCGCACATATATTCTTGGGGCACTCAGCCAGTATAATATAGTTGTCCTAAAAGGTTACAAACACCAGTCTGAAAAATGAAAACCTGCTGCTATTTTTTAGCAATTCTGGATATTCTGTATTTTTCCTTTTTATTTGTATCTACAAAATCTGGTAATTTGAGGGCAGTAACATCAATTAACAGTTTAGTTGAAGTTCCAAAGATTTCCTAATTGGAAAGGCTATAGTCCAATGGCATGCCAATTAATATGTTCCATTTCAAATGCATTCCAACCAGCAGGAAGTTGTGTGGAAGATTTATTTTTCAGCATGACAAAGTCTCTAAATACAAAATGTATACATATCTCTGATGGAAGAGGAAAATGAAGAGCCAGATAGTTATGCTGGTGTAGAAATCAGAGTAATTGCAATGAAATCAAAAGAGTTACTGCTCATTTACAAAGTGTAGCTCAGAACAGACTTTGCGCTGAAGTGCTTTCCTCCGTGGCCATTTATCATTGCCTTTGAAGCCATCTGATGGAATTTGGAGTGGGCTGAAGTGGTAGTTCAAAAAACATATGGTATGGCAACAAGACAAAATTGAAAGCAGCATGTTGTGGAGACCTGCATGAATCAGCCGTGCTTATAAGTACTATATATAGAGAGAAATCTTCTTCCAAGGAGATTTTTGTGGGGAGCATACAAAGTACTTAACAGACTGTCTGAAAATAAATCCTGACACTATAACCTGCAGAAAGAAAGAGACTTTGGTTCGGGTTCCTTGAGCCAATATAATTCTGCAGATTCCAACAGAGAATGAGCTGGATGGTTTTCCTCTGGTCGACATACTTTGTGTGTCCAGGTGCTGGTTGATATTCCAGATTCATATGTTTATTATTTATTTGTGATGGTTCTTATTTTCTAGGCATCCAGATTTTGTAATATAAAATACTGTGGAATGCTGAAGAAAATCATTGATATTACATGTTTCAGTTTATAAGACTCAATACTGCCAAGGTACAAAGACTAAACTGAAGATGTAATTCACACATCTTAACACTGTAAGCTGAAAGACATTGAATACACCAGACTGATAAGAGAAATAAGATCTAAACGAGGCTCACCCTCTGGAAAACAGTCCTCCATCCATACTGGAAAACTGAACTGCAATTGCAGAAGGAAGGTGGTCTCAGCTGGTATCCTGCAGTGACTAGGTTGTCAGCAGTGCTATATATACCAGAGATTTTGTTAACACCTTAAACCCTAGCTGGAAAAAGCACTGAGTAAAAGTTCAGGTTTGTGTTTCCCAGCTGTGTTGTGATAGGGCTGACTACACAAAAATGGATGGTGAGATCAGTTCTTCAGTCAACTGGGAAATTTTAGGAGATAACTGAATGAATACAAAACCTTCTCAAATGCCAGAAATGTCTTAATTTCTTTATGTGAAAATGCTTTTAAAGACATGATATTTTATCAGGAAAAATCTTATTTTGGTTACCTTTGGGCATGTGTATTGCATTCATTTGTATATGAAATCATAGGCAAATAACGATAATACTGAAGTTGATCTCCAGGAAGGATATGTGACTTTTTAGAGCATTAACAAAGAGTGATCAAAAGCTTCAATATGCCCCACTAAGAGATAAGAAAGGCAGAAGCAAAGACTGTAAAAAATGAGTCCATTGTTACCCTCTATGATGGAGCCAGGGACAGGCTGGCTTTTGCAGCTGTGTTTAAACCAGGAGATGTTTATCTGAACATTAGGGCTGGGAGGCACCAGAGCACCCCTGAGGCACACACATGGTAGAAGTGCCTGGAGATGTCCTAAGAATTGCTTTGGTCAGCATGGGTTGGAAGAGTGAACCTCCAACCATCTGGGGAAAATCTGAACAGAAACAGAGGGAGCATTGCAACTCCGCACTTTCCAGTCTGTGGGGATTATTTTGGTCTCTCTCCTTGAGCTTGCATCAGTTGTCTGCTCTTGGCTGAACACCCATTCATCATTTTATTACTCTCTGAAATCAATGAATCCCTATATAAAGCCTTATGAGCTTTAAATAGTCCAAAATTAGTATGTGTAGTGGACAGAGGCCAATCAATCAATTGACAAAAATTAATCTGTCTTGTAAAGAGTGGCCTGCAGATCAATTTCTTGTGTGAGCTGAGCTGTGGTATTGACTGAGCTGTGGGAACAGATGATGGACCTAAAAGTTCTGCAAATTAAATGATTTAAGTTAGTACTGCAACTATTAAATCAATGCTAGGCAGAGCAAGAGGTGATATGTTCTACTGTTTATCCTAAAATTAAATCTGGACAGCTGTTGAACAGTGCTATTTTTCATAGATTCATGGTTTTCTGGGCCAGCATTCTGTCCTGTTCCAGTCCTTGTATTGTTTTTTAATCACTAATTTGGAACTGAATTATAATCAGTGTGATTAGGGGTAGATAGCTTCCAGGATTTTTCTATAGATGACAGAGAAAGAGAAAGAAGAGGTGATTGGAGTTGCGTGATTCAGTCCATGAAAAATGACCAAAGTTAGTACCTCTTTTGGGAATATCAGCAGAGCAGCACTCAAGGATCTTGAAGGAGTCTTCATTAGCATGAGCTTGCAGACCAGGGTAAAGCATTTTATTCACTCAGGGTGCATGTGTGCCCTTGAGTGCTGTTGCTACATGTGTAGCTTTTGGGGGACACACAAGGATTTGGTTTCCACTGTAATTCATCTAAATACTGAAATCTATTCTAAAAATGAGGGAAAAAAAAAATTAGTATGGTAATAGAGATGTCTTCCAGCTTTAGTTATTTTCCAGGTGCAAACCAGCAGTTTTCAATATCTGGGAGCAATAATTGGAACAATTGAAAAAATGTTACATGACTCTTCTACACAGCTGTAAGGCTGTCACCAAATATGCTTCACTAACTAATGTCATATTTGCATTCATGTTTCCTATGAAATAATTCAGCTGATGAAAAATACTGTTTTCTGGGCTCAGAAACAGGGTCATACTCCAACAGATGTTTGATAGGGGCTTTGTGGTTGGTGATGCTGAATGTTCAGATTGCTCTTGACAGGATTATTGTTTCATAATAATACTTGTGACTTTTCTACACCTTCCTTTTTCAACAATAACTGTTGCTCTTGCATCTGAAGTTACACAACAAAAAAGTGTCAGAACAGCTGGAAAACGATGGCTGGAGAGTCGTGGTCAGGCAGTGAGCAGGGGAAGCTGGCTCAAGTAGGCACCATGTAAGGGAGCATGTTCAGGCAGCCTCTGAGTGCATGGTGAGGGCTTGGGGTCCTTCAGTTCATGATGGGCACTATGATTTCTGTTGCAGATGGTATTCATAGCCCTCAATAAACCAGGAAGCAAAAAAACCAACCAGGCTGAATGCCAAAGTACTGCAGGGAATACCGGACAGTGGAGACAGCCTCCTGTTTCATGTTTTCCTCCGAGGCACTGTGTTCTGGGCTGGGTGGGTTCCTGATTTCACCCTGTGTCCTGGTTCCTAATTCTTCACTAGGATCTCATGAAAACATATGAAAAGATGAGTGAAGAAGGCCCCGGGTAATACAATAAATCATATTTTCACTCGTTCTTTTCTCTCCTAAATAAATGTTCCTTTTCTCCAGCAGCTGGAACTACACTGTCTCCTTGAAAGAGCCACACTTAATTTAGCAGATAACACTGCATTTTTTCAGCTGCAAAGATATTTTCTAAATGCATCCTGGAGATATGATACTGTTTCATGTCTCCTATCTGTTTTCTTAAGAGAGTACAAAGTAGATCAGTTGAAGAGCAGCAATTTTAAAATAGAAAGTTCTTATTTGTGTGCATTTATATGTATGTATGTTTATATATGCACTATGGTTCACCTTGATCTAGGTAACCACATATACTGTGGTCATTTTCTGGCACTAGCTGTAGATGCTGAAGTGATTTGGGGTGAAATTCTTTGCTGAATCTTGCTATTGCTATCATAACACTAACTTTAAACCACATGGAAGATTTTAAGATCAATAAAAAATTTCAGACTCTCTTTTCAGAGCAACGTATCATGTTTACAGCTGCACTGTTGCAGCCATTGCTGTAATTCAGGTACTACATTTTCAAGTGTTACTGAAAAACACATCTAATTTTATGACATTTAATCTCAGACCATTAATGGAAAGGCTCATATAATACAAATATATTTGCAAGCAAGGACAATTAGCCTAGCAGTAGTAGCTAGGTAAGGAAAGCTGTGGACTGAGAGCAGAAAGGGCTGTTATGTTTGCTACAATGCCAAATAAATTATTTACAGCAAGAAGCCATTACCTGTTTATTTCCAGTGTCTGCTCTTCAATTAACAGAGTGAATATCCACCTTTAAAGAAAAAAAGATGTAATTTCTCTTGATGCATTAGATTTTTGTTACAGCCTAGAGATGAGATAATATGTATGGATTTTATTCTTAGTCATTACACTAGAGTCCATTGCTGAGAGCCCAGCTAGCTCTGGGGTCTTTCACCCTGCTTTACTGGGGGGATGGGATTACCTGTACTCTGCAAACAGTGACATTTTGTAAGACATTTAATGTAGCATTAAAACTTTAACGCTTTCAAGCATGAGATGGAAGGGACCCTGGGAGCAGACTGGGATAATAGTCCTCCCTCTGTGGAGCCGCACTGCAAGTGTAGCAAGAAAATTGCTGGTAGTGTGACAATAAACTGTGTCTTTGTAAAAGAAGCTTGGTCGCTCACACCAATATACTGGGTCAATACAACAAAAATAATCTGATTCAGCTCCTTTTATTGGTTGTTCCTATCTCTTCTTTTCATTGCCAGCGAGCTGCTTCTCTGTATGAATGCTCACAAAAAGCAAACCTGATGCTAATGTTATTCAAGTTATGAATTATGAGAGCGTAGGCACCCAGATGAGCTCTTTTTATTTCATGGGCAGAATGTTTATGTATTAATTATGCAGGGAAAGTAAGAAAGATTCACATTCATAAAACTTGGGGCAGTCAGGCAGGCAACACAGACAGTATTGGGGGACTTGGCTGCCCAGCGTGAGCTCTTGCTTCAGAGCACTGAGGACCTGAGAGGGGTGTGCTGGGAATGCCCATCTCAGGGGCTCACCTCCTGATGCTGACAGAGAGACTGCTCAGCACGGGGAGGCATGCTCTAAGGGAAGCCGATCGCAGTGAATGTTGAGGAAACTTCTTTTATGAAGCGATTAATCATGAGGAGACTTGGATGGAGACAGTTGATACAGAGGAGTTGTTAATCTCTGTGGTGATCTGCAGATGGAAATTGCTATGCAATTGATGAGAATAGCTGTATGAACTATAAAAGCTTCTTGCCTCGCAATCAAAGCAAGATTTCTTCTGGAGAATTTCTAGATAACATACTACTCATGCACTGAGTCCATTTATTTCTTAAAGTGGTGCAATGAAAAAGATAGATGGGCTATTCTGGAAGCACCAACTCAGGAGTTCTCATCCTGAGCTCCAAGGTCAAATACATAAGAAGTGAGAAACCCTAGGCAGTGTATGCTTATGACAGAAATTTGCAAAATAAATGAGAACTGTTTTGCATTTATTTGAACAATTGTTTTATTCAGGCATCTTTTTTATGTTATTCCTTTTATGCATCTAGGATGCATATGCTTCAACAGGTTCTATTTTATACTAAACAAAGATAATGTGCAACAAATTTTAGCTAGTTTTAAAGTATTTACTGTGCTTAATTTATCTTAATTTTTATGTGGTGTGATGTTAATGATAAAAATATAAAAATTACAAAAAAGCAGGAGTGATATACAAGTTAAATATTCAGCTTTATAGATCTTTTTATGGCTGGAGCACTACAGAAATGAATATACAAAATACAAAATGTGAATTTTAAAAGGTGCTCTCTAATATCAGTACTAAATCCAGGATTTAATCGCTTGACTGTGCAACAGTTCATCAGACACTTGATGCCAATCAATGTTAGCTGTACTTTAATAGTCAAGTTTATAACTGATCAAATTTTAATTTTTGATTCTTTTATTGATGAAGAGAAAAGGTATTACTTACTTTGAAAAATCAGCAAATAAATGAGTTTTTACTAACTAGAGGGATGGTTTAAATTTCCTAGCTTTGAAATAATCCTGGGTTTATGAGAACTCATAATGACTAATCACACTTAGTACAAAAGAGGACAAGTGCTTATTAGAATTTTTGCCCTATTTTTGCTATGTTTACATGCATAAATGTTCCAAGATTTAACACTTGGGAAGACCCTGTATACGAAACCTGAGTACAGACCATAAGTATAGTTAATTTCTTATTGAGGAAAACCTGCAAATACATTAATCCTCAGAAAAATAAGATTAACAGAAGAATTTATGTCAACAAACTGCATTTCAGAGCATTGCCTGGAGCTACTGCAGTGAAACACCATTGTTATTCAATAGCACAGTGTGGATGGAGAGCTACGAGCTGAAAGGACCTGTTGGTTATTGATTATGCATTTCACTCAAACATAAAAATTTGCTTTCTTCCAAAGTGGTGTAATTACACATTATATGTTATGATAAGCCTTTTCCTTTAGAGTTACATTTCCATGGGCCTCTATACAGTGCTCTGGGGCTGTCACCGTGTTGCCAGGACAGCGGTGAGGCGATCTTTGTCTCAGAGGATGTTTCCAGCTGCAGTGAGATGAAACCAAATTGCCCTGAAAGCTGTAAACAATATCCATCAGAAAGTCCCCTTTTAAGTCCCAGCTTTCCATCGGTCCCTGCCCTCTGTCTGATAGCTCTCTTTTGCTACTTGATTAAAAAAAAGATAAAACTTGTGGTTTTAGCAGCTTAGCAAAGAGTAAAGCTCAGCCAAATGTGTAAAGTTTGGATGCACACGTGACAGGGAGCCTTCTCTGTTCAAGGGGGGCTAGGAGTAACGTTGTACTGACCCAAGAGAAATATAGGGGATAGGTGTGTAGTTCACGTTGAACACAATCTTCTGAAGTTACTGTAGGTCTTCAGATAAAGATTCAGTCTCTTATTCTTCAGGCCACGAGTCTGCTGAGGACCTGACAGAAAAAGCTCAGAGCAGTAGCAATTTGGGCCACGCTGTGTTTTCACTATGAAGAAAAGCCCTGAAGGTCATTCTTGTTTTGAAATGGCTGTAGAAAGATTTGAGTATTGTAAGTGCAATTGCGATCATAACGCAGGAATGACGGGACAGTAAAAGGAATAATCCGTGTGTCTTTATGAGTACAGTTTAGATGGATAACAAAATACAACAGTGCGCTTGAATTTTTCTACAAAAAGAATTTGTCTTTCTGTAGAATCACCCTCATCCACCTTTCTGCTAAAGAATTTACTTTTCCAGTTTCTATTAGTAAAACCAAAGATTTTAAATGGAACAGTAGGAAATAAATTTCATTGTAATTTTCACAAACCAGGCTTCTGCTGTTTTCTAACTTTCGTTTTCTGCTAAATATTTCTCCCTCAGTTGTTTTCTCCCCTCTATTTTAGGTTGGATCAGTACAAGTTCTTGTACACTGAGATTTTCAATAGAGTGTTTGGATGTTAGGATCATAAATAGGAATCAAATGGTCTTTTTAAATCCTAGGCTTGTTTGTTTTCAGCGTGCAATAAGGAACTCTAATATTTTACTGCTGATGTGGTTAGGGAGAAGCGAGCAGCAAGAAGGAAGGACAGTTACCAGACTGAGAATTTATCAACAAGGAAAGACTAAACACATGCAGTGAAAGCCAGGGGATCTACAGAAATAGCTGCACAGGCTAATATGAAACAACTAAGTACAAGTTACTAAGATTAACTAGTAAGTGTCAAGGGCCATTCTACCTTTGAAAGAGTTTCAATATGGGAATTTCTCACTCAAATAATTTGCTAGTATTCGCATCTGGATCTGCTTTCTCAGCTACTAAAGAAGTTTTTTTTTTTGTTTTGTACTCCTGCTATGGTTACGGGGTAGTGTGCATAAGAGGGGATAAAAACAATTTTTTGTCTTTCTTGGGTTTCTCAAACAGAATTGCTTATAAGAATCTATCAAGCACACCCGTGTGTGCACAAACTAAGTGAAGAATTGAGTAAGAGAAATAACTAAAGGGAATGGGATAAATTAAAAGGTAAAGGGCATGAAACAGCAGCATGTTCCAGTGGATTCAATTCTGAGAGTGAAAAGGCTGAAAACCTGGGCAGGTGATATCCTGATCCCCTGCGACCTGGTAGCCAAAATCCCACTGATGCCTTTCGGTCAAAAATTTTCTCTCTGCATTCTCTTCCAAGCTATGCTGTTACCTTGCTTTGCAATTGCAGGTGGCCCTTACTGAGCTAACTCAGAGGCCAAGTTACCATGCACATGTGCAGATCTGTCTGGTTGCATGCTCTGAGCATGACAGTTTTCCGACTGTCACCTCATATTTGTCATATGTCCCCCTCCAGGACCCTGTGGTTGGCACCTGGTCCACCGAGTCCTGTACCCCAGGCAGTGTGGTGGTATAAGCACTGTGGCCCTTGCCCATCTTACGTACTGACATTCTAAGGCATGTGTGCCATTCAACCCCAAATGCTGGAGCCTGTCCATCACATCACCCTGCTCCATCCTATACATTCAGGATGCCAATGCTGTAAATGCTTTGTAGGTGTATCCGTAACATGAAGATGATAATGAGCAAAGCATAAAAGCTGCTGGCAACCTGAAAAGCCAGCTTTCCTGGGACTCTGTAAGCCCTTTACTAAGAGAGCCAGCTTTCATATGTGTCTTAGAGCTGTTGACTAGAAGCACTGTGATTTGTAACGACCCCCGAGTGATTATGGACGAATCAGTATCTGTAAAATAGTTTGATCTCAATTCATTGGCATTTTCAACAGAAATAGTAAAAGAAGGAAAAAAGCTTGCTTGCTATGTTTCTATTTCTAGTATTTGCTATTCTGATTAATGATTAATAACACAGACATTTTGGCAGAGTATCTGTGAAAAGCTTCCTGACAATAGGAGACTTCAGAAATTATCCACCAGACTAAGTGCTGGAACTTTGTAATTTATGATGTCTTTATCTCATTTTGGATAAAATGGTAGTAAATATAATGCAGAAAAAAATCTTGCAAGGGCAAGAGTCTAGATTAATTGATGTAAAGGAGAGAAGCTCATTGGCCTGAAAGTTCTTTCCAACTCTAATTTCTATGCACTGAGGAGAGTGACAGATAACTCTCCATGAAAAGTGCATTTTTACTGTCTTTGTTCAAAGTTGTTCAAAGTAATTCTTATATTCAGTGGGTATGCTTAGCTGATTGGTGGCAAAATGTCTAAAAGCAACAGAAAAATGTGTAACTACTCTGACTCCTTTGCTGAATGAAAAACAGAGGGTAAATTTTTTAAGTCATGGGTGTTTATCTTGTAAAACAAATCATAAGGATGAGCCAACATGTGTAATATGTTGATCATTCTTCCTTTGGCAGAACTTAGTGCATTTACGTGATATATTCTGTTCAATAACTTTAATCAATCCCTTCCAGTGTTGACAGAAGAGGAATGCAATGATTTAGAAAACTAACTTGCCTTTTTTTTTTTTTTTTTTTTTTTTGAAAAATGCTTGTGGAATTCTCCTAATATTTAGGATATGTCTACACTGATAGATGGGCAGCCATACATTGCTAAGGCTTGACATGTGAACTAAATCATATGCTTCACCTATCCAAATGGCTTCTCTGTGAAAGTTCCCAGACCCTAAGTACCTGTGTCCACCTCAACTCTTAAAAACTGTGATGCTCATCTTTCAGAGCTTATGCCTTTGAAAGTAGGCTTTTATGACTTGCTTTCTGATGCATTTTGGGACAGCCTGCCCGTCCTCATATAATTTTGTCAGCCCAAAATACTGACAGCTGTTATCAGCAGCATCATGAGAAAGTTGTGAGGTAGCCAAGAAGGGATGGAGACAGAAAGGTCCGCTAGAGGTAGTCAAGCTGAGTGTCAGCACTGATTCAGATTTGGAAATGTGCTTGACTCATGACAGAATGGAAGAGGTGTGTCACATGCTGCTGGCAACTCTGGAGTAGGAAAAATGGTCCAACATGATCCAGCTGTAGCCTTCTCCAGCTACAGCATAAGCAATACTGGCTCCAAAGTGTCTTCACAAGTTAGCTGGCCTGCATGGACCTGTGCCAGAAGCTTGTGCCCAACTTTTGCTACCAGGGACTACAGTTCCCGCATAGAAGTAGCTTACTGTTTCATGACCATGTCCCAGTTGTGGTAGAGATCAGGAAAGCTATTGATAAGTGATCACAATTTGAATAGAAATTATGAACTTAGCTCACCCAAACTGGTGCTGAATGTCTCTGCAAAGAAGGAATAAGAAAAATACTGTACTTTGCTAGGGAGAACTCTGCAGCTTTACTGCAAACTTATGAAATTGCAATCTGCCACTGACAATTCTGCCGAAAGAGCCTCTTGTAACACAGGTCTTGTAGCAGAGATCAGCACAGACAGCACAGGATTTTGATGACCTTTCACTTCAGCAAATGTTGCTCAACCAAAAGGTCCAAGTAACTCATAACTAACTAATCATCGCATTCAGAAGAACTTATTTATTAGGCTTTAATCCATTAACACAATGTTTATGTGGAAAATGAAAGACTATTAGGAAGCAAAACACTTAAAATCTTAATCTCCTGGGAAGTGTGTTACTGTATAATGTTAGTAAGAATTGCTAAGGCAATAAGCAAAACAGATGCTTATTATTTGGCTAGGGCTAATTTTTTTCCCTTCTTCCTGCCTTTCATTAACACACAAGTAAGTGGGTTCCTGAGGTTAGAGAGGTAGGAGTGAGGGGGAACAACTGGATGTACAAGCCTCTGATATGGTGTCTGTCTATAAGCAAAGCTGCTCATTCTATTCTAGAGGGTCTCTGCCTGCTTTTTTCATTGAAATAAATCTGAAATTGGCTTTTAAATCCATACTTTGCCATGCAAGTATAGATTTGCCAGCCTAACTTTACAAAAGCTTTTAGATTTTACTTAAAAAATATATATGTCAAAACTTTCAATGGTAGGAGCCTACATATAAATTGTTAAAAAAAGTAACAAAAAATTCAGATTAATTCTTTAATCCAATAGATGGAGCCAAATATTTTGGCTTTTAGCCAGATCAGTGTTTTCAAAAGATTTTGCCAGATTCATCCAGATGGTTCTGGAATTACCTCTCTCACTACCAAAATCTAAGGCAAAACATCTGTCATTTGTGAAAAAAATCAGCAACACTGTGCCAAAGTTGGTTAGGAACCTGGAAAATTAGATTTGGATGTGCTAATTTGTTCAATATTTGTAGTGATAACAGTGACTAGGATTGGGTGGGACAGTGGGGACATGAATGGTACTGTAATTTTGATAATGCAGTAGCATTAATATCACTTCCTCACTGCAAAAAGAAGGTCTCAGGTCTGTTTCCGCTGTAGTTCACAGCAAAAGTGATACTGAGATTTGTCCTTTGGCTGGAACAGACATTTTCTTTTTAACTCCAGATTCTGAGTCGTCAGAGATCTGCCTTGAATTAGATAAACTCAGACTGGAGCAGTTCTTTATAACTTCACACACAGTGTTGCATTCCTGGTAGTTTTTCCACCCTCTAAATAGCTGTGATCAGTGGGTCCAATTCCACATTTGGTTATCTGCGTATCACAACTGAATGCAGAAGTCAGTTTGGGCAGTGGGGCGAAGAGAGGGAAGTGGGGTACTATAGTCAGCTGTCCCCCTTCATGCTATTCTGCAGTGCTCATGTTTTGCAGAGGTTAAAGCCATGTTTATATGCCAGCTCCATGGCAATGCCATTGCTTGTTTTCTGTGTTGAAATGCAGTAAATAATTTGGATCAGATACAGCAGGACTGAAAAAGCTGTACACAATTTGGCAATTGCACCTTGGCAGATTGGTCATTTGGGGCAAGTAGTTTTGCAGTTTCAGTGGTATCAGGTAGCCCAGGCATGTTATGTTTGCTTGAGAGCATACTAATAACATTCTCTAGAAAGGCAGATGCAAAAGTGAAAAAAGAGTGATGAGGTTTTTAGTCAGTTTTGGTAGCTTTTAAAGGAGGTAGGATCAGGGAGTACAAAGCAGCACAACCAATTCTCCCTAGGGAAATAGTCTTCAATTTTTTTACTTCAGTCTTTAAGATTATTTTATTTGTATCTGTTAAAGGTAGCTTGAAAGAATGAAGTGAAATAAAAGATAAGATGCACCACACTTGCCATTGACATGTGCCACAACCAGAACTAAGCATGGAAGAGTTCTGCTGTTGCTTTCCTATTGCAACTGCCCTTACCCCATAGGCTGTACATAGAAACAGGTATATATAGAACCACATGCTGGAGCAGTTTCTGTGGACTACAGTTCTTGTGATGCTTTTGAACCACATTAATAATGACTGTAGAAATTAATTTGAAATACATTCCATAAGGTAGAACATTTCTCAAACAGGCTTTCCTAGTGCATTTGTAGTTTGTGTTTTGTTTGGGGATTTTTTGTTTTAGTTTTCTGGCTCTAGGAAAGAAGAAGAGAATATTGGGGAATCAGTACTGTTCAAATGTTGTCAAAAATCAAAATATCAATGAAGATAATCAGAATTGCCAAATAAAATTTATAAAAATATTGTTCCCCCTCCCTAGACTTCATTAGGTCTTACCTAGGGACCGGATTGCAGTGGCAAAGTGCTTTACAGGCATTAATAAGTTTGTCCTCACAATGTCCTCTGAACAGACCTCCTTACATCATCCATCTTTAGAAGAGATGATCACAGAGAGCTTAAGCAAGCTGTATGGTTTATATATTGCATACCATTACAAACCTAGGATTAGAATTCAGGAATTTCTTGTTCCTAGTCCCAGACAATTAGGACACAGAAAGTGAAAAAAAAATAGTTACAAAATATTAACCAAGTTTTAATTGAACCTCAGTAGGTTTTTTTTCCTATGTTCCGAGGCTTCATGCTTTGCGTAATATTTAACAGCATTTTTGACTTCCTGAGAATGGAGTTTCATTTCTTATTTTTAATATCTGTTTCATGTTGTCTCTTTCTACCAAAACTCTTGGATATGTTTTTGTAATGGTGAGGAGAGATGACTACATATCAGAGTATGCTGCAAACTGCTTAGCTGGAGCTCAGTCCAGGTTTTTCTGAGTCAGTCACTGACTGTGGTTTGTTTCTTTGGCAGTTATGGCTGAGGGGAATCCTACTGTGATATGAATGAACTCTTAGCAGCTGACAGTAGGTTTTGCATTGAGCCCTATGTTTCCAAATGTCTGTGTTTCTGTTGGTTGTCATTATAACATTCAGGCTCACTGAGAAACTGGATGAGTAATTTGGCACAACTGGCAAGAATTTATTCTCCTCTGTGATCTATCAACTTGATACAAGTTTCGGCTGAGTATCCCACTAACTCCGGTGGGCTTGCATTGAGAGATGTATGGAGTTTGAGTGCCATTGCTGATATTCATCCTTCATTTTACTCATATAATGTTGACTTTTTCCATTCCAATAAACAAAACGCACTGAGACATCATGAAGTGTATCTTGTAAAGTTTCATTAGATAATATGTTCTGGTCAAGGATCAAATCAGATCTTGAAAAAGCAGGATGTCAAGTATATCCTTTCCAACCACATGTTAAGGTCATAGGTTGTATTAGAAAACAAGGAAAATATGTTTTCCGTGAACAGCACGAAGGAACATCGGCTTTAGTTTTTTTGGAAATTCCACAAACATTACACACTAAATACTGTACAAAACCATGATCATCTTTTTGAACCCCAAAAGCTGGAGAGGCTGCCAGCTTACTGAAGAGAAATAACATTTCATAAAGCAACCACAGGTTAATGCAGTGGTCTCCGGTGGCACAGGCCTTAAGCATGGCCTTTCTATGTCCAAAACTCTTCCCAAAAGAAGAATTTCTCCTGCATTAGCAGCCCTCTTAATCCCCAAAGTGAGCAGAGAGCGGTTATGTGGCAAAAGCATGGCATGTAATAAGTAGCCCCTTCTAGAAGGGCCTTATCTTGTACAGAAGAATGCTTTGGAATTCTCCAGAATGATTGAAACAAAAACCTAACAAGCTATACAATAGATTTAGTTCTGTATTAAATTAGGGAGTTGTCTGAAATATTTTCTAAGGAACACTCTCAGAGCTCCACAGAACCATATGAAAGAGGGGTAGTAAATCAGAGAAAACCACCTGAAGATGTCACCTGCTCCCCTAGGAGTTACTCTTCCCGCAACCCCAGTGCACTGCAGTAATGTGGGTTCTACAAAGTCAAATTTGAAGCCGTCAGGGTCAAAGCTGAACCAGGACCTAGAAGAATGACACATACAGAACACTGACTCTAATAGATTGTGTGGATTGAAATGAGTTACTTAGAAGAATATTGCTTCCTGTGTCTGTCTCTCTAAGACATTGCAGGAGGCATAAACAGAAATGAGCACTTTTGTCACTCACTGTTAATGTCAAGAGCAAGATGCAGCATTACCTTTTCCAAGACTATCCAGCAACTAATGTAATTGCCTCTGCTTCCCATATCTAGCTGAGTTTTGGGGTAAGTGCAGCAATGACAGTGGGTGCAAAAGGCTTTGATCACTGTTTTAGCACATCTACCTGGACTTGTGCAAAGCATTTGACACTGTCCCGCATGACATCTTTGTCTCTAAATTGGAGAGACATGGATTTGATGGATGGACCACTTGGTAGATAAGGAATTGGCTGGATGGTCATACTCAAAGACTTGCAGTCAATGGCTCGATGTCCAAGTAGAGACTAGCGACGAGTGGCATTCCTCAGAGATTGGTATTGGGACTGGCACTGTTTAACATCTTCATTGGCAACATTGAAGGTGGGATTGAGTGCACCCTCAGCAAGTTTGCCGATAACACCAAGCTGTGTGGTGCAGTCGACACACTGGAGGGACAGGATGCCATCCAGAGTGTCCTTGACAGCCTTGAGAGGTGGGCCCCTGTGAACCTCATGAAGTTCAACAAGGCCAAGTGCAAGGTCCAACAGCTGGGTTGGGGCAATCCCAAGCACAAATACAGGCTGGGTGGAGAATGGATTGAGAGCAACCCTGAGGAGAAGGACTTGGGTGTGTTGGTTGGCAAGAAGCTCAACATGACTCAGCAATGCGTGTTTGCAGCCCAGAAGGCCAACGATATCCTGGGCTGCATGACCAGCAGGTCGAGGGAGGTGATTCTCCCCCTCTGCTCTCGTAAGACCCCACCTGGAGTACTGAGTACA
The DNA here is from genome assembly GCF_929443795.1 of Astur gentilis. Taxonomy (NCBI): domain Eukaryota; kingdom Metazoa; phylum Chordata; class Aves; order Accipitriformes; family Accipitridae; genus Astur; species Astur gentilis. Next base: position 10,232,966 of record NC_064905.1, read on the forward strand.
ACTCTGGGGCCCTCAACATAAGAAGGACAGGGACCTGCCTGAGTGGGTCCAGAGGAGGGCCACAAGATGATCAGGGGGCTGGAGCACCTCTCCTATGAGGACAGGCTGAGAGAGTTAATGTTGTTCAACCCGGAGAAGAGAAGGCTCTGGGGAGACCTTATAGCAGCCTTTCAGTACCTAAAAGGCACCTGCAGGAAACCTGGAGAAGGACTTTTTACAAGGGTTTGTAGTGATAGAACAAGGGCTAATGGATTTAAACTGAAAGAGGGTAGATTTAGATTAGCCGTAAGGAAGAAATTCTTTACTGTGAGGGTGGTGAGGCACTGGAACAGGTTGCGCAGGGAAGCTGTGGATGCCCCATGGCTGGCAGTGTTGCAGGCCAGGTTGGATGGGGCTTGGAGCAACCTGGTCTAGTGGAAGGTGTCCCTGCCCATGGCAGGGGGTTGGAACGAGATGAGCTCTAAGGTCCCTTCCAACCCAAACCATTCTATGAAGACATGACTGATAACTTTGCAAATGCTGTGAATGAGCAGTAGTAATAACATTAAATAGAGGATTTAGTAAGGAGGTTTTAAAGATGATGAGGGAACATAGGGACGTTACAAATGGATAATCTTCTTTGAAGCCAGAGAAGATGACAGTGCAGAGGCAGCTCTGAATGCTGCATGGTAGAAAGGATGCAATATTTGGGTGAAAGAGCTGATATCAAAGGGCTGTCAGGGGAACTCTAATTTCAGCCACAGTGGTATAGATTGTAAAATCATAGAATGGTTTGGGTTGGAAGGGACCTTTACAAGTCATCTAGTTCAACCACCCTGCAATGAGCAGGGAATCAGAAGCAGGTCTATCTGGATCTATTCCAGATCTAACTAGCACTGTGATCCAAGATCAGGTCATGCTTGAAATTGATAGCAATGAATATCAAGTATGGGATGAGAATGGAGTCAGGTTTCCTGGTAGTTGAGCAATATGGGATCAGCTGAGATTAATGCCAACTGAGAATCTCTCCAATGAGTACAAGCCAGCTCCCCCCCAAATCAGTCTTTGTATTGCTAGCCATTAGAGCTGCCCTGGCCCAAAACAGAGGATCCTGGATCTGCAATAATCCCATTGCAGTTGATGATAAAACTGTGACTGAGGTCAAGGCAGATGTGGTCATGCTCTTAATTTAATGGGCACATGACAAGAAACATATTCTTGCTGCATTATTCTCAGCTCTTTCCTGTTATACAAAATATAATTTCTTTAAACACACAGAAAAAAAGAAGCTAGTTTTAGGAAGTTATTACAAATAAGAGAACTGATTATAGATTTAAAAGAACTGGCATTAAAGTTAAAGGTCTTTTGCCTTCAGATATCTTTTCTTAGAAGTATGGTTCTTTGAGGAGAGATGACCTCCCTCGGTAATCCCTGTACTGAAAAAGTCAACAAATTCACAGTGCTTGAGTTCCTGATTGTGTTCATCTTTCACTGACTTTAAAAGTGCAGTCAAAGGACATCTAAGCTCTTGCTAAATCAAACTGTATTTTCACTTGTATAAATGTAAGCAGTATAAGCCAATGGACAGTCCATGATGGATTCCAAAGCTCTATAACATTTCTTCTTTCTGCCATGTGGTAGATCATTTTAAGTGCTACATGTTGGCAGAGATATTTGACTCAAGGCATAATAAATTGTTTATGCAGCAGGCAAGTTCGTAAACATATGTTCTAAGGTGAATTGCGAAACAGACCTACCAGGAACCGCTACACAGGAACAGGAAAAATCAGCAAAGTCAGAAAGTTCAAGAAAATCCATGCAAAAAATTAAAAGGCCTGAAAATATATCCCTTATCATTCCTAAAAGAGTAAATAAAACCCCAGCCTTCTTTATTAACAAGCGTGTCAAAGTGTGACTTGATCATATGCTACAAACACCAATTTCAAGAAGAAACAATCAACCACAGACAAAAACAACTTTGATACTTCCTTTCTGTTACCTAGAAGATGAAGCTTGATAAATTCCAGTTGGAAGTAACAAACATGTCTGTAAAGTGAGGAAAACATTTATTGATGGCTATTGCAGATTATATATTCTTAGCAATTATCAAATCGATATGGATCTATTTTTCTAAAGAAATATTATATTCAGAAAAACAAAAATTCACTCACATCTGTGATATGAAATTTTACTGAGGCTCTAGAATGCTGCTTTTGGCTTTGTAATGTATGAATACATAAGTGAATTGTGATGGCAGATTTTTCAGGTCACTGCATGAAGAATGTAAATGCAAATCCTTGCTGTGCAAGGTCTAGGCTTAGCTTGGATCAAAATATGCAGGTATTAATACTGTTTTTCAGTACCTTGAGGAGGAGAATCGCATGCACCTTTTCTGAGTAGCTGCACTGCCCAAGAAGCAAAAACAAGGAAAAATCTAGCATCTGGTTTATTGTGTTTATTCATTCACTACTTGCTTATTGTTTCAAGGTAATGAATTTTCTTCATATGCTGTTTTTTCACAGGAAGCAGGAAAATGTCATTTTCTCAGCTATATGCAGCCTACTCCACTTTGATTTTTTAGCCCACTTGTAATGCCCACCTTCTTACAAAGCTCCACAGTCTGCTGTCTGCAATTTAAGAAGATCCAAACACCAAAGGTACTTCACTTGATGAAAACTGACAAAAGTATTAGGCAAATAAGAATATATAGATAAAGTTTAATGCGGTAAAGCTAGCAATTGGGATTTTTTAAGCATTAGTCTAAAAAACTGTGGAAAAAATTGTACTGTAATATCTGACATTTCCTTTCAATTGCATAAAGACAGGTCTGGCAATGGTGTCCTTATTGTGCTATTTGTGAACCGCACACTGTCCACAGTAAGTGACAACACATTAACAATAAGCTATAAAGGTATTAGAGGATGGCGGAGCACTGAGGGCTCACAAAATTGAAAAAGCACTTCACTGTACTGCATTAGGTTTCAAAGGGAAAAAGAGAGCAGACATTGTTGCCAGAAATGTCTTTAAATGTGCCTAATTAGGATCTTAAACTTAATTAAGCTTTTATGCATTATAATTTTTGATAAAATTGGTTTGATTTGTTCTGAGGACAGATGCTGCTAACACACTAAGACACATTAGCTCTTTGCTGTACAGACCTTCAGTGGTGTTGATATATGTAGTCAGAAGCTGTGAATTTTCTCAGCTTAACAAGTATATATACTCTGCAAGGAAAACTGTTGGACCAGCAAAGCAGATTTTCTTTTTTTTCCCCCATTTTTTAACATTAAGATAGTTTGAAAAAATATTTCTTGAAGCTTTCTTGGTTTACAGTCATCTAATAAATGAAATGCCTAGGGCAAATTTCATTTCTGCTGTTGATATAAGTTCTATTTGGCATTTAGAAGAATAATTGGGCAGCAGAACTGGCTTCGAACTGCTTTAACATCACCTGCACTCCTAAGCCAGTAATATTCAGGTTTATTCTCCCAGGGTAGAAGAGAGCAGGTTCAGGTCTACTCTGCATACCGTACTTTCCTGATAGGTCCTGAAGGAATTTCTAGCACCCAGAGTTGAATAAACTCATGCTCAATATTGTAACTCCTCCCTGGGCTGACTGTGCCTAGTAAAGCCATGAAAAGTCTGTGTGAACCAAAAATGGTATCTTATGAGCAGTTCCTGGGGAAACTGGATTGTAGCATCTTAGCACTTGTGAGGCTGGTGCAGTCTCTCCATAAGTGCGCGAATGGAGAGTATTGTCTTCATTTCCCAACATTGAGTCCTTATAGTTGCTGCTATGGTAGAAGGAACTGTACTTTCTCCTCTTGTGTAGAAAACGTCGAAAGATGCTAGAGGGAGAAAAGTTGCTGAGGACCTAAGGGAGCTTGGTCAACATGCTGCTTTCTCCTTTTGGTCCTCTACCTAAATAAAGGACTGATAAAAGAACTATCTGTGACCACTAAGTGGGCAGCAGCAGCACGAGTTACACTCATGTCTGAGAGCTGAGAGGACAACCTAGATAATTCTTCCTTTTTTAAAAAAATAATTTTAAACCTTATTAAGAATAGTCCAGAAGTAACATTCTGGTCCCTTGTCTGCTTGTCCTTGTAGGTAGTGCAGGCTGGAGGGACTGTTGGTAATGTGATTGTTCTTTCACTCATTTCTGTAAAAGCTTTTCTCATTGATTTCTCGGAGAAACAGACACATAAACACAGGACAGCTTTTTTTTTCTCATGCTCAGGCAACTTTGAAGTTGGTCTTGTCAGCACAGTTGCTGGTTGGTGACTGTTAGTAGGCTGGAGCCTCCCCCTTCATCCTCTCCTCCCAGCTCCACTGCAGGTTTTACATGTGCGACTTGTAATAGATTAGGGCTGTTGTTATGAAGTACAGAAAGTTCTTACAACAGATACATATTCTTTGAAGCAATGGTGCATTTGGTTTGCTACATGTTTGGGGGTTCTGATTTTCAAAAGGAAAACTTCTGGGTTAATAATACTAATAATAATAGTATTCAGATGGAAAGTGCTAACTGACAACTATGATTGTAGTCTGACCTAGCCAGACATATTCAACAACTGTAGCAACTGTAGCATCATGTTACTAAGTAAAAACTTTCAAGATAGTCTCAGGCTAAATAGAATTTATTTCCATATAGCTCAGCTTACTCCTCCTGTGATGGGTTGACCCTGGCTGAACACCAGGTGCCCACCAAAGCCGTTCTATCACTCCCCCCTCCTCAGCTGGACAGGGGAGAGAAAAATATAACAAAAAACTTGCGGGTCGAGATAAGGACAGGAGAGATCATTCATTAATTACCGTCACGGGCAAAACAGACTCAATTTGGGAAAATTAACTCAATTTATTACAAATCAACCAGAGCAAGGTAATGAGAAATAAAACGAAATCTCAGAACAACTTCCCACCACCCCTCCCTTCTTCCCGGGCACAACTTCACTCCCGGATTTCTCTACCAAGACCCCCCAGCGGCACAGGGGGACAGGGATGGGGTTTACGGTCATCACACGTTATTTTCTGCTGCTTCACCTCCTCAGGACGAGGGCTGATCACACTCTTCCCCTGCTCCGGCGTGGGGTCCCACCCATGGGAGACAGTCCTCCACGAACTCCTCCAACGTGGGCCATTCCCACGGGCTGCAGTTCTTCACGAACTGCTCCAGCATGGGCCTATTCCACGGTGTGCAGTCCTTCAGGAGCACACTGCTCCAGCGTGAGTCCCCCACGGGGTCACAAGTCCTGCCAGAAAACCTGCTCCAGCGTGGGCTCCTCTCTCCACAGATCCACAGGTCCTGCCAGGAACCTGCTCCAGCGCGGGGTTCCCACGGGGTCACAGCCTCCTTCGGGAACCCACCTGCTCCGGCGTGGGGTCCTCCCCAGGCTGCAGGTGGAGATCTGCTCCACCATGGACCTCCCTGGACTGCAGGGGGACAGCCTGCCTCACCAGGGTCTTCATCACCACGGGCTGCAGGGGAATCTCTGCTCCGGCGCCTGGAGCATCTCCTCCCCCTCCTTCTGCACTGACCTTGGTGTCCGCAGGCTTGATTCTCTTACATGTTCTCACTCCTCACTCCCGGTGGCTGTTTCTCCCATCCCAACTTTTTTTCCTTCTTAAAAATGTTATCACAGAGGCATTACCACTATCACTGGTTGGCTCGGCCTTGGCTGGCGGCGGGTCCATCTTAGAGCTGGCTGGTATGGGCTCACTCTCTCTCGAACACAGGGGAAGCTGCCAGCAGCTTCTTACAGAAGCCACGCCTGTAATCCCCCCCCCCCCCCCCCCCCGCTACCAAAACCTTGCCAGACAAAAGCAATACACCTCCTTTCCCCTTTCCTCAAGTTACTCCATGAGAAACTTGAAAATGAAATTCAAATGAGTTATAAAGGTGGAGACATGGTTGTGACTGCCTTTGAAAAATCAGTCAAACCATTCTTGCAAACTCTAAGATTTTTATGACTGGAGAAAATCCTTCCACAGCTCTCAGATCAACTCTGATAATATGTGAGACTTCATTACTAGTATGGTCGGGGCAGGAACTAGAGATGAATTCATGTGACAACTTCTGTCTTCCAGCTGCTGTGGGTTGGGAAGTAAAATCTGAAGCAACTGCAGCAGTTAATAAATGGTACAAAGTTCAGGCTGGGAACCCAAATTCCTGTTCTGATTGCCTGGCATCACCTTTCACTCCTGTGGAAAATAATATGATAACGGTCTTCTGTATCTGCTTTTGCATTTATTGGTATTAAGAAACTGGAATTGACCAAAGCTTCTTAACTGCCTTCAAAATCTAGTTACGATGGAATCTTCCAGGAGTGTTACTTTGGAGAAAAACAATCCAAGCTCTGACAAGGAAGAGCATAGTCACTGCTCTGGGGCATATGGCTATTAAACTAGACACATGAGTGTGGAAAAGCAAAGTTCCATTACTTTGGCAGTGTGGGAGGGTGATTGCCAGTTTACTGACCAATAAAACCAAAGGATTCAGTGAATATCCTTCTGAGTGATGCTGTATTTCAATAGCACTTTCTATTTAAACTTTTGCAGCACTTTACAAACGTTAATGAATTTATCGTCTTACCAGGCTCTACATTTTGCTTATATAACAAGATACCATAAAGCAGGCATACCACACACAGTCTTAAAGCTTCCCCACCTATAATGAGCCTTTCCTGGAAGTAGCCCTTAGAGTGCAACATGTATATCCACCATATAACAAAGAGGGAAAACGTGGCATGAATGGTCATGTCCTAGTATTGTTTTAATCATGGGTAGAGATACCCTTTTCAGAGAAACAAAGTCAATTAGCTTGGATTGGAAATCTAACTCTCTAATGGTTAAGACAGGCGAGATGGTTCCCACCCCTAGAAAATTACTTGCAATGGTAGTTGTTGATTTTACCCTACATTTTATGAAACAAAGGGAAAAGGTAGCTCAGCACAGCCATTTTTGAAGTTTTTTTCCTAAGAAACTATCCCCAGAGAGTGTGGCCCTTCTGAAAGAGGTCTGTTTCCTGACATCCCTCTTCTCATCTTTGTCTGAGCTTCACAGCAGTTGGAAGGAGAGGATAGAACAAATTTCTTCAGGAGAAGGAATTAAAAATCAGAGAAGCATATATTTTTACAGAAAGCAGTAACATAAGAATGGCCAGAGAGTCACAGGACTGTCAATGGAATTAAACATTAACTGAATTTAAAATGGAAACATAAAAATAAATCCTTGTTGCGCAACATGTGATTAACTCTGGGAACTCACTGCCACAAATATTTATTGGAGCACACTGCAAAGTACAGTTCTATAAATAAAAAAAACCCATGCTGCATTAATAAGAGAAATATGCTATATATGATAACATAAACTGTAGTATTCATGCCAGAAGAACATAAAATAATTACAAGTAAGGAAACAGCTGCCCATCGAAGATGTTGTTGGTTTTAAAAGACAGGGGCATTTTTATGCCTCCTCAGGCTGCCCGCTGAGACTTAATCTAAGATCCTCTCCCATGAAGCAAGCTGTTGAAGGTTGGTGAGCTTATAGTTATTGGAGGAGCCAGGACAAAGATGCTCGTAGTCCACTTGCAGCCAGCACTGCCAGTCTGCACATGCATGCATGGGTTCCCTCTCACTAAAGCAGCTCTCCCTGCTGAGGAAGCAGGCTGGAATCATGTATGAAATTAATGTGCCTCAACAGCCTGTCCTGTCTGGGGCTTTTCCTTATTACTCAAAGTATGTCTTAGCACATATGTATCAAATGCCAGTGGGAATGATTCTTCAGGGAGCAGAAAAGAACGCAGGGAGGGCACACACTAGAAAATGCATGCCATCTTCCCATTTTCACTGTGTTAGGTAGGTGTGTTCCTGAATGGGGAATTGCTGTCTTTGCCACCTGAAAGAAAAGAAAAAAGCAAACCCCAAGTAAGGTGAAAGTGCAACAATAAAAAGTATACAAATTCTGTGGTGAAACACTGAGTCAGAGTGAGAGAGTGAAAATTATAGCTTTTAACATTTCCCAGGAGATACATAGCTTGGAAATGGTACTTTCAAAACATGACGTACTCTGGTGACCTGAATGACTAGCTAAAACAAACTCCTTGCTCTTACAACTGGAAGTTTTCTGTGGCATTTTACAAGCAGCGATAGTTGTGTGTGGCCTTTTACAACTGAGGATACAAACACAGAGCCAGGTCACACATTAGCACTGCACTCAGACAGCTTATTCATCAAATATTTGGCTGGACTGTAAACCCCTCATAATTACGTACACAGATTAATACTGAGGAGTGATGTGAAGACTGAGTTCAGGTCTGTCACCTCCAGCCACCACTTATCTGGCCATCTTTCAGCGTGCAAAACTAACACAAACATGCTATTCTTTGCTAGAGGCTGCAGAAGCTATATTTTCAATGAAAATTAAGATGGACCCATATTAAATCAACAGCTTGAAGAGGAGTTGAAGTGTTGTCTCCCCAGGGGTTAGACACTGCTTATTCTACCCTGGCTGTTTAGAGAGTGCTTAGAGAGCTCTAGATGAAGATGATGTGGAAAGCAAACTGCTGATTTTAAAATCATTAGGTATCTTGGAAGTTGAAAGGCCTAAACCATGAGTGTAAGGAGTGCAGTAATGTTTGATATCACAGGATTTCCCAGGTGGGCAAAATCTTCATGAAATCATCCCAGAAATCTTCAGCATCTTCATAGCTGACCCTTTGCCTTAGTTTAGTTTCAAACTGCTGCTTTCCAGCTACTAAAGCTAAGGTGAATTGAAACCTCATCTACCCTGATCTTTCACTTACCCTGTGTTTTGTATCAGCTCCACCATGAAGGATGTGGAAAGGAAAGAGAATATGTATTTTAGGAGTCTATAATTATAATGGAAATACTATTTAACATTCACAAGACCATCTATGCGTGGGAAAGAATATTTGTTCTTTAAATGTATGATGTTGAATTAATGGCATCAAGCTGTATGAGCTGGCTTAACATGCCTGTAGTCTTTCTGAATATCATTGCTGCTTTCATGCTGCAAGTATCACACACACATAGAGGCAGATATCTGTGCTTTGCCTTGACTGCAGAGAATATCAGTGTGAGAAAGACGCTGCCAAGATGTGCGATAAAACCACAGTACGCAATTTCTCACACATCAACACTTAATTAAGACAACTTGCAAACCTGGATGGGAGCTGTTTGGGTTTGGGTTGGTTTGTTGGGGTTTTTTTTGGGGGGGGAGTGGGGGCGGTGGGCATGGCTCTACTCTTTAGAAATGAAAAAAAAAAAAAGGCAAGTGGGGATTTCTGTTTTCCTAAAAGAAGAGAGTTTGTCTGACTGCTGATAAAACAACTTTCAAACTGAGAATAGTAGAGGTGGAGCAGGAAAGTCTGGCAGTTTGAGTGATCAACTACTGTGGTTTTTTTTTCTCTTACTCTTCTTAAGTAGTAATATTTCTCATATTCTCCAATTCTGAGGCATGCTGCTATCTTCCCAGACGCAGATGGATTGGTGTGTGCTGTTAAATCTAAGTACATACTGCTTGAATACTGGCCAAGTTCACTTCCAAGAGACTGACTTTTCAATCTTGATCAAATTATGATTCAGTGAACTTTCAAGCTGTAGCAAATCTGTTTCATAGCTAAGGACAACAGAAGGACAGCTTGTGTTCAGCTAATCTTATTTGCACCCCATGCAACTCTAACAACCTTCAGGGTGATACTTGCTCTGGATATAGACTGTGGAGTACAGTAAGATGGTCTTTCTCATTTTGTTCTTTAGTGCCAAGAGGGTAGCAGCCTGGGATGCTTGCGATCTGTTTGCTCCCCTTAGCTCACTGACTGATGAACATATGATTGTCCAATTAGTACCACATGTAGGAAAGAGAAAAGGAACAAACAAGGCAGATAGTGTAATTTCTTTCATTCAGGAAGCAAAATAAAATGGAACTGCATCCACAGCATTGGTGTGAAGAAATACTGGAAGGAGTACGAGAAGTGTTAGCTGAACAATGTTACACTTTGCAGAGAGCTTTATTAGATGGAGAAAAATTTATTAGTGAAATCTTTCCAAGAAAGAATTTAAAAAAGAATACAGTAGGTTTGGAAAAAGCAAAATTTTAAAGGTTTAAAAACAAAGCATCAATTTCTAAACCTAACTGAAGACCTAACAGGACACATGTTGTTGAACACTGTAGAATAACATTTCCCTGTATAATCAGAGAAGAAAGCCAGAAGCACTGTTCCTCAGGAACAACCACAGAGAAAGCTAGCACTCCAGGTTAACTGGAGTAGTTCAGGGAACATCAAAGCCTGGACTGAGAGAGAGGGAAGACATTTGCACAAAAGGCCACTCTGAGATACTCTGTTTGCAGGGACACTGATCAATACTCGCAACACCCCTTACATTTTATATTGGTCTAGTAGCTTCATATTTATGTTAGTTGATTATTTCATTGCAGTTCTATTCTTTGTCCTGCTTACCCCTCCTTCCTCTTTCATTCTGCTTTTCCTGTGAAAGACTGATAGTTTATGAGGAAGAAGAAGCTATTTACTTATGGAAGATAATTCCTGCAAGAAGTTCAATATTCTTTGTAGCTAAAGAATATTTCAAATGCCAACTTGTGAGTCTTCAGTCTTCTGAGGTGGTATTGACCCTTGGACGGATAAAAGGAAACAAGAAATTCAACTGACTTACGCAAAGACACCCTGTTTATCCCTTGAACTCCCCCAAGGATTTTTTGGCTTGTGCCTGAAGTGTCTTAGATTTTAGGACAGCATCTTGTGTGCAAAATCTGAAATGAGTACAAAATGAGGCTTACAAATACCCTTTTCTTCCAACTTTTCCATTTTTTTGTCTCTAGTATAAATGAAGCTGAGATAGTACTGTGTATAAGATACACAGTATAAGATAATAGTAAATGCTGGTTGTGAAACAATTGCTAAATACATGTAATACCAATACTTCCACAGATTAAAGTGAGAAGTGTGAAGGAAAGCTGGTTTGAATGCAGGCAGCTGGATGAAAATTTCTAGTCCCGATATCTGCAGTTAAAATTCACATCACTACTGAATTTTTTCTGTTTTCTTTTTATTTTATGCAAATAAATGGTGACTTGTTTTTCATTTGGCACTGTAATGAACATAGAACCAGGAGACACCTAAATTCAAGAAACATGGGAGTTTGCAAAATAAGGAGAAAAAGGAGAAATAGGAGAAAATTAGGAAGAAATATCAAAGGCAAAAGAGCAAGACCATTTCCTCTGTGGAGCCAATGCCTGGTTCAAACCCCGATGAAGTCGTAGAGTGCGAAAATACTTACGATTTCTTTAATTTTTTTTTTATTTATTGCTTTTTTGTGGACATCCACTAGGATGAGAAACAGACACATAAAAAAAAATTCTGAGGAACACTGGAAGAAAACTTGGCTCAAACTTTCAAAAAATGTTTATCTCAGTATTGTCAGACATAGAAGGCTCATGGCAATGTCTGACTCTCTGAATACTTCTGTAAACTGAGACCTGGAATGCATTCTTTACAAGACCATGTCCTCAATAAGAAACTTTAGAAATTAAAATCAGTTTAGCACTTCTTGACATTTTTCTTAATAACACTACAAGGAAATATAAATTCCAAATTATGGAACAATTTAAATGATTTCTATATTGTCTGCTGAGCTGCTTAGAAGAAATGCTTTCCCCTTAAAATTGTTTCTTATTTTCCCTCTTTCTATCCTTCCTGCAGTAGGTACTGCTGCAAACCCATCAATATGAATAACTGGCTAACAATCTCATTCACTGACAGGTGAACTGATGGATCTTTCAAGCTAATATATTCTAATTTCAATCTAAGATATTCTATACTTTAATTGTGATCAGGGGAAAAAATCCCAATCAATCAAACTAAACCAAGAACGTTTCTTCTGGCTAGAATAAGTATATATTTATGCCTATATTGTCTCTAGAATTCCTTGTCTCTGACCTGTTTCATTAACTCATATTTAATTTTCATCTGTTGAGACATTTTTACTGAGTTAGAAATAAAGAAAATAAGTACATTTTAAGAATGTCTTGAAATTATTTTTAGTCTGTTTTCATAGTGATCCAAAACAGCTATAAAAGTTTTATATGCTTTTTTTATGTTTATACCGAACATTTCTTGTTCTTAGAATTAATGCATTTTGCAGCATCCTGCCTCACGCAGGGTACTAAGGGTGCTGGTTTTCTACTGTCATGTTATATTTCAGCTCAGAGAATTATAACTCAGCACTGGCTAGGACAGACCCTTAGATGTTTATCAGATGCAAAGATGGCCTAAGGAAGACTTAGGAAATGTATTATGTCATGTCAGTACCTTCACATTCGGTTTCACCTGGTATCAGGCCATGGTGAAATCAAGGCCATACATATACAGTTTCTTACAATGTCAGGAGTGACTTTCTCCCATGAGGGTCCTTTGTTCCCAGATAGGACAGAGCTGCAGGTGCACCGCAGCCTATCCTCACTTGCCCCGGGGGACCTGAGCCTTCCTCTGTCGCTCAAACTGCACATCCTTATTGGTGCATTTTAACAGATAACTAGAAAATTCTAGTCCTTTATAATGAGCAAACCCTGGATCCAAATATTCCAATATCAATTTGCAGTCTTCCTTCAACCTGCCTACGTTCACATCCAGATTTTGGTCACGAACCTCTATTTCTTTGATGAACAGATGCTGAACCACCGAGCTCAGTAAACCTACAATTTCCATGCCATTTGGTAGCTCCTATCAGGATTTCACAGCTCAGAGCCCTGTCTGGTTTCCACACAGAAAAGCACAGAAAACAAAATTTGTGATGTTGACATTTAATTTGCTTTGTCAAAAATATTCCTTTCTGCTTAAAACTTTGGAAAAAAAATCTACTACAACATTTCCATTGTTAAGCAAAATTGGGAAGTAAATATGATTTTTCAGTTTGTTTTCTTTTAGAAAGTATTCTCAACTGGAATGGAACAGCTTGTGCTAAAATACTCAGTTGTAGCAGAATCTCTCCATGAGGCCACTTGACATTGTTTCTTTCTTTCCTGCAAAGGATGTGATAGAAACTAAAAGCCTGGCAAAATTTACATAAATATATTCTATTCTTTTCTCGTACAGCAGGTAACTATGTGAGACACCATTGTCAAGATGATTTATCATATCTATTCAAGTGTAGAGGTAGCATGGATTGTAGCACAAATTGTTTTAAAGAGTAAGGAGGTTACTGCACTGTCGTAACACGTATGTGCGTGCATTTACCCTACCAGACTGCTCACTTAACAATAATGAATAAATGCTTACTGGGGAAACTCTTCTCCTGACCCCAGTATACTAATTTTTGATTGTTAAATCTTCATGCATTTCGTCTTACTGATCCTGCACTTTTGTTCATCTTAGTAAAGAAACATCTTTACTAACCACAGGATACCTGAGCTACTAGTGAATGACAGTGTAGTGGCGTTGTAATGGGGCTTTGTTCTGGGATAGCTGGTTTTGTCTCTGTTGTCCTCACTGGCCTTGGGTTTAGGATTCAGTGTCAGGGCAGATCCCCAGTTTTTAAAAGGCTTCGTGTGAAGAAGCAACAAAGCGTTAAAAAGTGAGGTGAAGGTAGCAGTTACTGGGACATGTATGGAAATGCTAAAAATCTGAGGATGTTCTTGGGTGCCTCCCATGTGGCCAGGGACCATCGCAGATCGGAGAGCGCTGCAGGCGGTCCAGCACATTGTAGGCTGGAGACCCCAGCTGGTAAGGGAAGTGGATAGGTGTGGGTATGGCATTAAAACCCACAAGTGACAGGGAAGAAGGGAGAGGCCAAAAATGAATTAGACATCCTGTTTTCCATCGTGGCCAAAGTGGGCTTTAAAAAGGCATGTTTGTACCTAATCGGTCTTTCCATATCCTCCATTAGCTTGTTCAAAACCAGATGACAATTATAAAAATAGGCAGTGGCATTAATGACTGCTTGTGATCATCTTGCGCTCTGATTCCCGGGCTGGCCACAGAGGGGACTCCTGCAGATGTCTGCTTTAAAACAAGATTTTGGGCAAGGCTGTGGCTTGAGGTAAGGAACTGCCTTTGGCTTCTGCTGAGCGTTACCATCACCTTGGCAACTTGACTGCAGAAAGCTGTGACTTTCGGCCTGCTTTTATAGGATGGAAAAATAGCTATTGTGTCTGAGGTTTCGTTTTCTCTGTATTATCCCTTAAATTTTTAAAGCACTCTTTCTCAACCTATTTATAGGACAGATAATTTAATCTGAGCGTTGAGTAAATGTGCTAAAATACAGCCTACACTGCACTCTTATGAAAACTTACAGTTTTGTTTTCTTTTACTCTGTTCCATCAAAAGAAAATAGTCATTTTCACTGAAAGTACATGAGTTTTTTATACAGAAAGAGATAATATTTAATGTGTTCTTTTTTTAGAAAGGGAAGATGAAAATTTCTTTTAGTACTTTTAGAAAATTGCTCTATTTTCACCTGTCAAAACCATGGAAAGGTCTTACAGTCAAATATGGTTTTTTCTTTTCAATGTGGTCTAGAAAAAGACAAAACTAGAAGAGCAGAAAACAGTAAGCTAAATCAACATAATTGACAGAAAATTGCCTAATCTCTCTGCAGAGAGAATTTATAACTTTATAATTTATAGCAGTTACAATATTTACAAGTGATGGGAATATAAAGAGGATGGTATTCCCTTGAATGTACTTACAGTGTAGCTCAAATATTTAATGTTTGGATACTTATAGCATCCCTGAGGTAGGGAAGTGCTACTGTTTTCTCCTTACAAATGGGAACAAAGAAATTAAAACTTGCTTGCTGAAGGTCATAGAGTCTTTTACAGCAAGAAATTATGTCTCTAATTAGAGATTAAGGCTCACATTGTAACCACTAGCCTTCCTTTACTGGATTGTTTCAGTGTGGTAATAATAGTCTGTTTTAAAGGATCATGAACCACACCTAAGTGGAACAAATTATCTGGAAATTATAGTAATTATTTAGTAATTAAACACTGCAACAATCCAGTCAGCTGGCCCCATCCCTAAGGGGCAGGCATGGCAGTGAGTAATCTTTCAAAAGTTCTCCATGTTATTTTCATACCCCATGTGTATGAACTGAAAACAATCTCGCCTTTTTCACTAGGAGGGCATGTAGTAGGGTGGGCAGAAATAAGAGGAACTCTAAAGATTTCATAATGTTACCTGATTTAATAATCTCCTGCAACTAAAAAAAGGCAGAGGAGAAATGGGGGGGAGAGTACATCTGACTCATTTCTCAGTTGTTACTTAGCTGCTTATGAATCAGGGGGGCATTTATCAAGTGCCACTGGCTCTCCCTTTCCTCAGCCATCTTTTCTGGTGCTGGCTGCTATTGCATACAAAAAGTATTTCATGGTTTTCCTCCTTTCTCTCGCTCATATCCTGGCTTCCAGTGCCACAGGAGAATCCTGGATCTGATGCTCAATTCTTCTTTATCTTCCAACATCTGACACTCATGTTTCTTTCTTCTGTAGTTTTGCTTTTTTTTTCTTTTCAATAATGTTTCCATGTGTCAGTAAAGTCTAGCAGCAAACAGAAGAAGCAGACTCCTTCCTTTGGTCAAACATAATGTAGATATAAGCCCTCATGGCTGGTTATCTCACAGTTTACAATAACAAGCCACCCTGTTTGATGAAGAAGTGATGTCTGTATTCTGTCTGGAACATATATAATTGCAGCAGTGGACTTTGGTTGGTTGGTGCCAGAGATGGACAGAAGTAAACATCTTCCAGCAATATGAGGGGAAGTACTTCCAGCAATATGAGGAGAGCAGCATTAGAAAATGTGTTCTGTTGAGTAAGTATTTAAAACGTAAATGAATTAGCCAATTTCACTGAGAACTTGGTTCCTTCTCAAACTCTGTCAGATGTTCTTGTCTTTTAATTGCTTTCTGCATCTCCAGCCTGATGTCCCACATGCTTTAGCTGGAAACGTAGCAGAGTTATATCCATGGCCAATGGACTAAGCAGAGACTGTGGCCTCTTTGCTTTAGCTGCTCTGTGGACAGCTCTTGTCAAAGGTGGGATGTGATGCCACCACCCTGTGGTCATAAGAACTAGCTGCCACAGACTTTGGGACAAAAAAAGATGAGAGGGTAGCAGAAGCAGGTAAAAAAAAGTTGAAGTGAAAGTCAGATGAGGATAATTGGCTGCATTAACACAGATCTACTGTTCTAGAAGAGATCATCTTATAGGCAGCTTCACTATCATGCCTTAAGCTGTCACTAATCCTGGAAGAATCCTAAATGTTTGGAGCTAAATGGTTAGTATTTATTAGGCTTTAAAGATCTGTTATAACTACTATCCAACAAGAGATTGTTGGAAGTGTGGGGCTGAATACAATTCTCTACTGATATGTCTGTGGTTTGTGAGTATGGTTCTCCTGCAGATGGTTTCATTCACACAAATAGCTTAAAATGAATTAAAATGATTTAATAACTTCCTAACTGACCTATGCAATTTTTTTACTCCTGTGCTGTGGCCTAAGCCATCCCAGCCCTACAGTGATGCTAACTTTGAGCAGCTCACCCAGGGAACAAAACTTAGCCCCTTCTGAACAAAATGCATCTCATGTAGCTACCTTATGATAGCCATGGAGGGGGCATGGAGGAATGCATGCTATTTATAAGCATATGGCCATACATATATTTTTAAAATTGATGTTACTTGTGATAAACACAGTATAAAAGAGGATAAAATAAAACCTGACTATTTGTGAGAATTAGCAGCACAGTATTGGTAGAGAAAGCAGGTAAATGGAAGAATAGGGACAAAGACAGAGTCAAGGGCACTGCTCCCCACACTGCCTTAGCACGACTGCACTTTAATTCTGCTTTGCAGTGACCTCTAGGGACAAAAGAGCAGATCAGTGTCTGATGGGAGCATTAACAGGGGGAGTAATAATAGCACGTTTTGAATGGAAACTCTCTTCACTGAGCTGAGGTTGCCATTTCTCACCATGCTCCGCTAGCCTACCTGGTGGAAAAGGCAGGGGTTTATTTGTGAAAGCAGATCAAGATTTATAGCCTTGAGTGGGCACTTTAGACAAATGTTTCTTCTTCTAGTATCAGTCATTGTGAACTGATATAGCATGAAAGAAGGCAGTAACTGATGAGTCGCTGGACAGAGATTGTTCATCTGACTGAGAACAAGCTTGATAATTTTTCTAAAAAAGTTATTTCTTTGTCTGAAACTGCCCAGAGCTCCGAATGGATTAGATTCCCAAAGGTCACAGGGCTGTTTTCTTCCTAGGACTTTTGGCTAGGGTTAGGACCAGGGCGGAATAGCCAGGTTATAAATACACTCCTAGGCACAGTTTGTGACAGCTGCCGTGTCATTCTTAGATTTTCATTTCTTATCCAAGCAGGAGGAACCAAAGCCTCTGCTCACTCTGGAGAATCACAGAACACCCATGGCATCTTTCAAGATCTGCAGAGCTAGAATTGTGGTCATGCTGAGAGGTTCACACTTAGTTTGTGATCAAACAGTCTGGCATGTTCTTGGTGAGAGGTTGCATATAAAGAGGCAAAGCACAGCTGCAGTATTTCATCTGGCTTTTTTTTTATAAGTCACAATGTGTAAAATTCCTGATATCAATATATGTCATAGCAAGGATCATAAGAAATCAGAGAACTCTGTAGTTATAAGATAGTTCACCAAATTTATTCAGCAACATTCACTGTGTAAAAATTTCATCACATTCATAGCTAAGCTGTTCTCAGGATATCTCTGTATATGACAGGTTGTGTCTATATGAATAAATTACTTTGGCAAAAAAAAGACCCAACCCAATAAAATAAGTCAGCCATATAGGAAAAAAAAATGTCCTTTATAAAATCAGTTCCATATCTTTTCAGCTAGATGTCTGTTACAGACTTACATAGACAGACCCCAGGAAGAAATTACAGGTAGCAATTGCAGAACCTTATAAATAAGCAAAGGCTGGTTGAGTAGTTCTACTTATGGGGGGAACTTTTGGAGAAAGTAGCCAGCTCACAAGGAAGATTCAGTTTTCCACCACTATCATTGAACTAAAGAAGCATGAATAAAGCCCAGGGATGTAACAGACAGAAAGCCATGCAAAAAAGGACCAGAAAGATGCAAGTGACAAAAACCAGGAGGATATGCTGGGATAAGTTTGAAGGGAGCAGTTTCTCAAGGCCAAACAGCTTCAGTCTGTGCTTTTGTTATTATCCTGAGTAGTTCCAATCTTCTGCATTTACTGAGTATCATTGTCTTCTTCAGAAACCTGTTTTAACATCAGGAGTGGGGAAATTCAATATTTCTGGTTGCAGTAGCATTTAAAAATTCAAGTCTGTGAAGAACTCCAAAGTAAATAACCACTGAGGTCTCTTATTCTGAGCTATTCGTGCAACTTTTAAGATAACTGTTTCCCTCTTTGACAGCCAAACTAGAGGGTTATGGACACAACTCAGTATCAGCATTGGTTTTTCCCCAGTAGTGGGATCAGAGGATAAAGCAACTGGTAGCCTGATATCCTCCTCTCTCACTTTCAGCTATCTGGAGCAGGTCACAGGGGCAGCCTTGATCCACTGCCAATAAGACCATAAATCTCTTTAAGGCTCTTCCTCCTTTGTGATTTCTGATACAGCCTGAGTTAGTCTTGGTAAAAATGTGATGAAAAGAACCTTTTTTTTAATAGGATTCTGGTAAATTCCTCTTCCATGTCCAGCTGAAACAAGAAATTTCAGTTTTGCTTTGAGAAAACTACAATAAAGCCAAGCCTCAGTAGATCTGAAGTTTAGGCAAAAAGGTTTTTATCTCTTCTCACACTATGCAAACCATCTTGGCGTAATGCATGTGCATGGGGATGTTTCACAGAGGATATCCATGGCCCTTTCCAGCAAAACAGTGATATCCACTGGAGTAGGGGCCTTTGAACTAAAAGATCTTGTCTCCCGAGGATTAAGGAGATCATCTGCTGCAGTTGTTAAAGCCTACCACAGATCCTGGCATTTTTTTCCTCTAAGTCAGGAATTTGCCATCATTGAAACATTTTACTACCACCAGAGGCTGAGTTTCCTGGGAGCTTTCCCAAATTTCCACTTCACTCCAGGCATTCAAGCGTCTGTGCTTCTGTTGTAGTCTCATCAGTTGAAGGTCTGCAGTAACGCAGCTGGGAGGTTGCATACTAGTGACTTGTTCTCCTGTCACTGCACTGCACCGTGTTCTTTGATTAATTCAGACCCCAAAATCTGTTCTCCTTTATTTTCCTTAAGAATATCCCAGAGATTCCTCTGTGACAGTGAAACAGTAGAGTCAACATTTAAAAACAGTTGCTTCCTTTGATTAACATTAACTTTCTGAGAGATAGAAATCAGAATGTGATTACCCACCCAGAGTTTTCAAACCTATCTCTGAGCCAGGTGAATGGGAACAGGACATGAAAAGGTGCTTCCTTCCACTGCCGGGGCTCAGTGCTTGCTGGATGAAGAGGCCATTCAGCAGAAGAGGATCAGAGATAGAAAGTGATTTTTCCATTATGAGTTTTCTGCAGGATTTCCTTGTGCAAGCTAGTGCTCTGTCTTGCATTGCTGCTCCCTGCTTTCCCCTCAAGGCTACAGGCTTGGAGTAATGTGCAGACACAGTGAGAAAAGAAAGGGTAATGATGTAGCTATGCTGGCATGGGAGACTCCTCTCCTTATGTTTCCTGAAGGCCAGGTGCTTAGGAACAAAATTTCTCCACAACCTCTGAGCAGCCAGATGGGCTTCCCGATTCATGTGGCAGCAAACACCTTCCCAAACCAAGAGAACACTGTTCATGTCTCTACTGCTTGCAAATGCCCAGGCTATGATATTTTGCACAGAAGTGGATGAGCAAAGCTGTATCTATTTTCGCCCTCACTCTGCACGTCTGATGTGTAGGTTTACCCTACCAAAATACCAAAGATGCTAAAGATAAAGTTCAAAAATATAAAAGTATCACTGTCTTCTAGATAAACACACTGAGTTTGCTGATCCCTCATTAGGAAGGTACTGTCATATTTCATTAAATCTTTGCATATCAGACACAAACCCACACAAGAAACTCATCAGTATTTGGGAGTAATATTTCTGCAGTATATTTGATGTACCTCGTTTTTATTGCATATCTTCTTTACTGGTATGTAGGATGACTGCAGTTTACTATAGGTGATGGTAATAATGAAATATTCGTTGCCAATCCCATATTCCCTAATTTGCCTGGCTGCACCAACACACAAGAATATTTTGCAGCAGTTTGAGCTGATGGTAATGATGAATCAATGTGTAGAACTAACTCTAAGTAAAACCTGAGAATCTGCACATAGGAAACCCAACCAAATTAAATCAACTCCCTGTCGTAGCCTTGTGGTATCGCTTTGACCCACCCTGTGCTGGGGCTGTCATTCTCTTGTGTCAGCTGTGCCTGCCTATGCTCGTGTGCACTGAGGGACAGGACCATCTCAGGCAGCATCATCCAGACTGATGGCCACTGCGATGCGTTGCTTCTGTGCGTTGCACACAACCACTGAAACCTAAACTGGCACAGCTACTGACAGTCATCTCTGTACAAATCTGGGTATGCAACTTTTAAAAAAGAAGCTAGGTCTCTCTTCCTTTTTCTTGTCACAGTGCAACAATTTGGTATAAACCATTCCAAAAGGAAATCTTTTGGGTTTTCTCTGAGGTTTGGTTTATTCCTCTGTCACATATGGTAGGAAGCGTCACTGGGGTGCTCGATGCTTTCTTTGGGCAAAGAAACCTTCAGTGAGGTTGTTCAAACTAAAACTATTCTTATGCTTGAAGTTTGTAAAGCAGAAACGTTTTTCAGTTGCAGTGGTTTTGCCATTTTAGGATTCCAGCTCAATGATAATTTTTGTCCAACTCTTCTGGTGCAAGGGTAAAGGATTGTGTCTGCAGATCTGTTAGAAAATGGCATTTCTATAATCCTGATCATTTCTGGTTATCTGCTAACCTATGATAATTTTCTTGTCTGGCTGCCAGTTTAGATTTGGGTTTTTGAACTTTTCTTCAAATTGGTTACATTTCTTTCTTTATTTTCTGTCCCAAAATTTCAGAATGTCTTAATTCTCTTCTGGTCCTGTGAAGATTTATGATTTAACTATGAAACTGGACTCAGTCCGGAGATTTGTAACTGGTTTAAATATCTCCAAAGTTTGGATGTGATCAGACGATTTTGCTCCATCTCTTAAGTTCTCTGTTATTTGTATTTAATTATTTTTTTCCTATTTTAGATATATTGAGATAAAACTTTTCTGACTCATACAGGCTGCTGTCTCCATCTGAACTATCACTGTTTAGGGATAATATATATTGCTGTCAGCCACATGGTGACATGTTTTTCCATCTTTCTGTAAGTTGTTTTTCATGCATGGCATTTTCTTTTTTGCTGTCGTCATGGGCAGGGGGAGAGGAGGACTGTTTTAATTTTGCATAGAATCAGTTTAGTCTACTGCTTTTTTCCAAGGCAACTTTTTATCTGAATCTTACTTGTTCTTTCAATTCACAAATTTGTTTACTTTAAGATGACTATTCGTATGCTAAAATCACAGCCTTCAGAGCTGTCTAACACTGGAGGTAGGATGAAAGCAGGAGACTATAAAATGTCACTGAACTGTTGATTGTTATTTGATTCATATAAAGGAAAAGAAAAAAGCCTGGTGAAAAAGAATATAGGAAATGAAATTTTGGCTTTCCACACTGAACAATCAGGTCAGCCTTTATTCCACACTATCAATGCCAGTTAATTCAACAGTAATCGTTTCCACTGTGGTAACAGAAAAACTATTTGGGGCAAGGGATGTTTCTCTGCAAATACAAGGGATATTTGGCTGTGGTTTATGACTGAACTCTTAGGTGAGACTCGGACACTGTCATAACAAATACTTAATGATGAAAATGATAATTACTACTTCTATAAAGGCATTACTTAGCTGTGGCTAGCTTGACTCTTGGCAACAGAGCCAGCACATAAACTAACCTGAAGACAGGCAGATAATTTCTTATAGAAGAAATGGCTTAATCCTGTAACACCAAGGCTTAGGTAGAGTTCATATGAGGATATCAAAACACATCTGGAAAAGTCATAAATTGTCATTCTGATAGAGTTATTGTTCAAGTCTCATTATTACAGGCTGTTTTACAAGACAGCAAGTAAATCTAAGTAGTCTGGAGAAAAAGAGACTGTTCCAGATGTGTTTGCATCTTTTCTTAATGACATAGGCATCTCTACAAAACAGCAGGGCACCCGAAGAGACCAAGTAAAAGGAAGCTTTCCAACAACACCATAGGTTTTTGGATCGTAAGGCCAATGGGCTTTATGTTTCTCTTTTTTCGTGAAGGTTGTTTAAGCCACCTAAGCCACTGGAAAGTACTTTAAATGGCTTATTTCAGTTGTCCCCTGTTTCTAATGCAAGAGAAAAACTTGGCACTGGGGCTTTGCTTGTGCTGTTTTTCTCTTTCACATCCCCTTTTTCTGATCACAGGGTCTCACTCAGGTGGCTTTTTGATTAGAGTGGCCTATGTCTGTCTTGTTAAATCCATTCCAGAAGCAGCAGTGTTATTTGTGACTGGGAGCCTCAGGCAGAGGGGTGGTAGCCTGAGGCCTGGACCAGGCAGCTGGCAGGACTGGATGTACCCTGCAGAGGACATATCCTGCCACAGCGCCTTCAGGCAGTACCTCTGCTTCTAGGATGCAGCAATAAACCATTCAGCCGTTCCCTCTGCTCCTCCTGCAAGTGGCCCCGGTGTTGGAGAAGCCTGGTGCAAAGAGCGTCAGGGGCCTGGATTGAGCAGTTCTCTGAGTCTGGAGGTGACCTGGTGGCTTAAATGTCCCCGCTTTCTCCGCCACCCTCTCATCCCTGCATGTGTCCTTTTATTACTTTTGGAAATATAGTAGTTCTTCTCTCCTAGTTGTACTTACGTCAAATATTTAACGGGGTTGTCTAGCCCTCAGCAAAAAGCACTATAAAGAGGAAAAGAAAAAGCAAGCCAAGGACATTTAGTAGGTTTCCTGGGGAGCGGGTGAGAAAAGATGGGCTGTGTGCAAAGGCAGAAATCCAGCAGCAGCATAAGGTATTCAGCCCTCCCTAACTAACTACAGCTGGAAGTCACTAATAGCTCTGACATGTACAATGTGTGGCAAGTGATGTGAAGCTTTTCCTTTTGGAAGTGTCTGAGAGAAATAAATCTCCATTCAGCATTCATCTGTCTCTATTAGGTCCGTGCAGACTTCCTATCCTGTCAAGCTATCAGTCTACCAACGCAGATACCAGCTGCACCTTGTTGCTGAAAACAGCCTTTCTTTCATCTGGACTCAGTTCAGCTCCTTCTCCTCAAGTTCAAATGATTTTGATTTGAAAGCAGCTCTCTTGACAGCAATAGCCACAAATGCAACCATTATCAGCTCTAGGCAAAAAGTCCTTGAGAATTTGATATAAACCTTCTTTCTGAAAGCTTTTTCTACACAAATCCATGGGCTTTTGCGGAAATATCTCTTGGCTTTGTGTTAGCAAACTCAGGGTTGCATGAGACATGAAACTGTATCTCCTCATTTTCCCTGTATGTAACCATTTCATCAGCTATAGAAACGCTTGCCACTACAAAACAATGGCTGTATGGATCCTTCCAGAAATGTACATTTTTATTCAACACTAAATCTATTACTTGTTCATTACCATTACTGTAAATTATTTACAATTAACATTGTTCACAGCCTTTTTGAAACCCTATAGTTTTACTGAAGATACTTGAAACCTCATTTACTGATCATATCTGTTCAAACAGGATCTGCATAGCTTGCAAGTTGTTAATGAATATTGAAGCTGATACAATTTTACAAATTATCTGGGCTTTTGAAATAATGTTTTTCCAGTTTCCAAAAACTAAGCCACATTCCAAAGACTGAAATTAATCTGAGTTTCAAATGAAGTCATGCTTCTGTCTTAGCCCATTGTCAATTTTCGTCTCAATCATCAATGTAGCGGGGAGGCTTGGAAATGTGGTAGGAATGCTGTCAGCTCCTAGACTGGAGTAGAGGAAGATGACCCAATGGTAGGGATGTTCACTTGGAATAGGGTATTCCAGGCTATGGTGGAAAATATGTAAAATTAGTGTGTATAACAGCTACACTAGCTGACACTGCCTTGACCTCAGTCTTTACCACCCAGGTCACATCTGGGCTGTGTGGGAAATAAGTTGGGAGAAGGAGCTTTGGAGAAGCTCAACTCCGCCATGACCAGACCTTGGCTAGCAAAGGAGACTTCCCTGCGGTGAAACTGGCAGCACTAGAGCGGCATCCCTCCTGATATCCCTCGAGCTCATCTGAGAGCTCTTTGAACAAGCAGAGCTTCTACCACTACTAACAATAGCAAGGACATATCTAATAACTTCCCAAATTAGAAAAGAAGAATCCTATTGCCTTTGAGCTTTTAAAGTAATTTTTTCCATGCATTGTTTTTCTCCTAAAATAGCTGCTCTCAAAGCCTTCACTTAATGCTTATCCCAAATTGCAAGTGTAGGGTATCTTTGAGGACAGGAAACAATGATCATGCTGGTTTTGATAGGTTGATAGAGAAGAAAGTTATGGAGTAGTACATAGAAATAGTTATGGAGAGGAAAAATAAACAGGTCTTTTCTCATCGTACTCAGTCAAACCGCCTTCATCTTGAAAACTTTTTGAACTAAGAAGTGATAAAACACATTGATAGTGCCACAGCACTGCAAATCTAAGTTGACTTCTAAAATGAAGTTATTTTAGGGCTATGTTTTTAAAATATGAAAGGTCAGTGTACTATTCAAGGATTGCAATTACTACGAATGGCTTTGTAAGGTTCATGATTGGATTAAAAAGATCAAAGTCTCATCTGAGCAAGAGAAGGAATTACTTTCCAGTAAGTCAGCCTTCCCTTTTGAAGATACACTCCACATTAATGGACCCGGTGAATGTCTTTTCACAGACTGATTTCTGTAACTTCAAAAGTCTTATTACCAGCCCGAAGGACCTTTCACATACTGGATTTATGAAATGCAAGTTTAGAATTCCTTTCAGTGATGTAAAGGAAATATTTAGAATTAGAACAGCAGGAGAATCATTAACTCAATTTCAAACATTTCTGGTTAAAAAAAAAGAGGTTAATAATGTTCCACTGAATCTACTCCTCTCTCTTTCTTCTTTAACTGAACCACAGATTTTCTTCCCTTGACACCAAAGCTGTAAACTCAGCTTGGTTTTATCTCAAAGGAATTTAATGCAAGGGCAGTGGCTGTCTTTGGGAGTACATCAGAGTAACTCTGTGTTATCCTTGCACCTATAGACCAGGCTCATCTCAGAGCGGAGAGTTTGCTGGCTCACCCTGGGGAAGTAAGGGATGCGGCTCATGGTTGCTCACAATCACCACCAAGAGAGGGACTTTCTCAACTCTGCCACAGCCACGTGATGCACGACTCTTTTGGGAAGGGGAAGATCACTCTTTGGAGCAGTAACTCAGACCAACAATGGGTGAGACTGTCTGTCCTGTATCAGAGTGGGGGAAACTGAGTAAAAACAGAAGCAAGAACTTCCTCCATCTACAGTCTGTGGACCACTAACCATCTGAAAGGCAGCAAAAGGTGGTGATTCCAGCTCATGCTGGTCCCCAGGAACAGGTGGGACCTAGCTTGTATCATCAGTATCTTCAGTGAAAATGTTGGAAGTAACAAAAATTAAAATTGTTATTATTGAAGCACTTCTTCTTTTCCAGTTGCCAACTCATAGTGAGATACATGGTGGCCTTTTGTTGTTTTTCATTTTTTCAGAAAGGATGGGTGGTCTTCTAGGTAAAAAGTCTAGGAGTGCTATTCTGGCGCACGCCAAGGAAATAACATTCTTTGGTTACTGAACTTGCACTTCAGTATTCTCCTGAGAAGGATCACTTTATAATTAATTGGCTACTAGTTGTTGCAACTGAAATGGATTTTCCTAGCCTTTGAAAACTTGCAAGTGTCTACAAAATTTGTCCTAGCTGAAAATGGAATGGAGTGTGGGAAAAAAAAAAGTACAATGCCCAAATAAAAAGAAAACTATTATTTTCTTTCCGAATGTTAGAAAGCTTTTATCTTCCAATGCCTCTCTTCTTAATTTTTAATATTTTCACTATTACTATTTGAATAATTAATTTCATCTAATTAGTGTATAAACATTTATTTTTCATATCCTGATGGATAACATCGTATCATCAGATTCTTTACCATGATTATGAATTGTTTTCTATATCACACCTATGTCATAGAACACCCTGAGAGTTTCTCTTGGGTTTCAAACATGGGTTATTCTATGGAGGAATAAGTGGAAACATGGGAGGATCAGAGCTAGTGAGACTTTTTGACTACTGAAGGCTAAGCTATGTGAAAAGGAAGGAGTGTTCCTTTTCCAGAGGAGCAGGAAAACACAACAGCAAGAGGAACTGTGAAATGTGCTAAAGGAAAGATAGGGTTCTTCCTTCTCTGCTGCCCCAAAATATGCGTGGGCTGGGGGAAAAACACTTGTAGCAGCATGCATGGGAAAGCCCTTGGTCTGTGTGAATGATAGTGATTGTCTTTTAAAATATGTGTGCAAGAATCACAGATGCTTTTTTCTGCCTCTCAGAAGACAATAAAAGAGATTTAGAGTTTTGTTCAAAAATGTAAACACTGAGGTCAGTGCTGCTGGGAAAGTAACTCAGTCCGTAAAAGGCATATTTGGGCTCTGTCTGGATTAGAACCACAAGTGAAGATGTCCAGCCCATTCCTCAGACTCTTCGTGGTGTGCTCAGTGCCCCCAGGCTCACAGCCTGGCCATCCCCAGCTGGGAGCCAATGCAAGCACAGAGGCTCTGGCACCAGCAGCGCCGGTACTCAGGACCCCCTGTGGGCCCCAGCTTCACCCATCACAGTCCATCCTAACAGGTCCAAGTGAGGGTCCACAGGCTCAGCAGGACAGTAGCAGTGGCAGATGCAGTTGTGAGCCCTACAGGCAGGCATCAAAGGTAAAAGCTGGGACCTAAAATCTCTTTGGGGGATTTCAGTAAGGCAAAACAAGGCCTTAGGCGGTGCTGGTTTGAAGGTATGTAGCTAGCTCCACGTGCTGAGAAATAAGGAGCTTTATAAGAAGAAAACTCACTAAACCTAGAACTTGTGTATATGGTTACTTTATATTCTCCCTTCCTGAATTACTCATTTAATATCTGGCCACACGCTGCTAAGGGCTTCAGGGAGAGATCAGAGAGAGTAATTACTCTCACTTCTCCAAAGTCCATGCAGCACATTCCCAGGATTGATTACTCTCTTCATCCTTTAAGTTTTTGTCCCCGCCAGCTCTGAAGCAAAGAAAGACAGCTTTTTAATTTCCAATCTCGATCCTGTCTCCTGATAGCTGATCAGGGTTGCACCTACCTGACATTCATGATGCACACCAGATAGCTCCCTCATGAGAAAAACACCACTGGCTTTAATTTCACATATGAGAAGCTTCATTCAGGCTCTCCAAACACTGTCATTTGGGAAACCCCGACAGTGGCTTCGGCCTGGTAGTTGAGGAAAGAAAAACAGTACCGTAATGGCTCTAGAGCATCTGTGTACACACACAGAATGAGCCATGCCAAAACAACTGGTTAAACTGACTGTACCAAACCGACTAGAAATCATGGCATTCACCTGGCTAGGTCTAGAAGAAAATGTCATATTCTTTTTAATGGACAAAATTCCAAGTGTGACTGCTTTTCATGAATTTTCAGTCCAAACAGCGTCTCTTTTGTATACCAATGGATTTACTGCACCTAGGATCAACAACCCAGATTTTAAAATGGCTTGTAGGTACTTAATTCTCAGACACCAAAGGTGGCATCCTGGCCCCATCAGAGCCAATGGGAAATGAAAGCAGAGATGGAAGCAGGATCTTGTCTACCCTGTTTTTAACAATCCTCCTAACTCTGAGTTTCCAAAGAATCCTCAGTTAGCTGTTAAAATACAGATTACAAAAGCTGGTGTTAAGCGATTAGTGATAGAAATGGTATTAAAGGAAAGGGCACATTTGGGACAGTGATATGAGAGAGGTGTCTTGGTGACAATGACAGCATGGCAGGATGAGGCAGTGGAAAATGGAAAAAGACGATGGTGGCAGTTTAACCTACCTGGGAGGCGGGTGCCAGTTGGTTTTACAGTCATTTCATGGGACAGCTCCTTGTGGTCATAAAACAAAGCAGGAAAATTTGGTACCCTTTTGTGGGTAGTGTCTCTGGTCAAATGTGGGCTTTTTTTCTGTAAACATGCTCACGATATCTAAAGTCTCAGGAAATAGAAATGGTGTCACAGGCAGCTGCTCCTGAGCCATTGGCCCTGGGCTCCTCAGAAATTCTCTGCCAGATGTACTGAGGTCTGAAGTGTTTAATTGCACAGAAAAAAGCAGTGGTCCTGTCAGGAATCTGGAGACATTAAATAATAATTCCTTGAAACCCAGGAAACTTCTGAGAGTTCTGAGTATTTTTCTCCCGAGTTGCTTGTGGAGGGGACTCAGGCTGCTTCTTGAGTGAAGGCAAAACCTCCAAAGCTCCAGAGACAATTTGTTCCTTCTGCATTACCCTGCTGTCTTCCTAAACCACACTGAAAAAGTAGTCACGTCCTCTGCCTGAACCCAGAGAAGATGAGAAAATGCAACTGTTCCGGCACAACAGGCATTAACTTCATTTTGTTTCAAGCCCCATTTTCAGAATTGGGAATCCAGGAGACATTTCTGGAATTTTCTGTGTCCAATATTTGAAGGAAACATGTACATTTCTTGAAGCTGCCTTGACCACTTTAAATCCCACTGGCCCACTCCAAAAAGAGTCAGCAGATGCAGGCTGTCAAGAGGAGCCAAGGGCTGGGGCAGCTTTGCCAGGCATGTAGCAGGAGATGGGGAGGGGTTGGATGGGGCCATGGCCTTTTGCTCCTGTGTACAATCAACCACTGTGTTGTATGTCACAGGGTGGGAGAGAGGGGGTTTTATGCAGCTTTGCTGTCACTCATCTTCATCAGAGTAACCAAGACAGTCCTGGAAGACTCAGAAGATGGATGAGATACAAATGCCAACCAGTTTGTACTCCCTTTTTTTACCTAGCTAACTGCTGACCGGAGAGTGACAATTCTTGTGTATTTGTGAGTGTGTCAGAAACTTGGAATCTGCTTTTAGAACAAAAAATTAATCTAGGGCTGATTTATAGTCCTGAATGCCCTCAGACCCCTCATTATCTAAAAGGCAAATCTCTGAAGTGATTGACTGCACGCTGCTGCAGGTTTTCTCACTACTGTGTGGCAGCCTCAGTGCTGCTGCTTTTGCAACCATCTTAGCCTGATTACACAAACAGTTTTGTGGGAACATCCAGTGATCTCAGACTTTGTTTATGAAGCACTCCTCAAGACTGGGAAGACTTAAACCCTTAACTGGAGCCAAAAGAACAGATGTTCCTTTTCCTTCCTCAAGGCAAGAGCCTATGGGGGAAAAAAACAACCTTAAATGAGTTCATGATAGGATATCCTCAGTGTGTGCTTTCATCTAGGTAAAATGTCGAAGCTGTTGAATAGAAATTTGAAGAACTATATTAAGATACTCTAAATTCTCAGTGGAGGAGTTACCCATTTTCTCTGGCTTTATTTTTAAACGCAAATATAAACAGCAAAGATTGTTCATGCCTGATAGCATTAAAGAATCACTGTGGTGGGAAGGGACCACACAAGGTCTCAGATCCAGCCTCCTGCTCACAGTGGGGTCAATATTGACTTCAGATCAGGTTGCGCAGGGTTTTGTTCAGACAAGACAAAGCAGCCTCCAAGGACAGAGACCCTACAGCCAATCTGGGCAATATGATCCAGTGCTTAATTGTTCTAATAATTCTCCCCCCCTTACATTCATTCACAATACTCTATGTTTCAATTTATGACCATAACCAAAAGACAAAATTGCCTTTCTGATGACTTGTGTCCTATCTAGAGTGCCAGGCAGGAATTTCAGCTCCACAGAGCTCATTCAGGAATATCTCTTTTGGTGGATTTAAGAAAATGGCTGCTGCCTACATTATGTGTTTCACCTGCCTTTTTATCCACATTTTAATGTGAATAAGCAAGCACAGTGAGAATAAAAGGATAAAAAATGCAACCATGAATCACATTCTGCCATGGCATCATCAGCATAGTTCCATCAATGTCAAGATATGGCCCTGTTTTTTCTTCCTTAAGATATAATGATCAGAATTATGTGGTTCATCACATGAAAATTCTAACTCTTTAAATGTTCTCCTTTTCTAGACATAGTAATTTTTAAGAAAAGTTCAAGCCACTGGTCTTTATAATTTTTCACTGAATGAAAGCATAAGGATACTTCTACTGAACCAATGATTATGAAAACATATTTTGTCACCTAAGTAAAAAATACTTTGAGTTTTTAAGGCAGCTTCCATCTAAGAATAGGAAAGCATTTCAAGCAGTCAGTCTGCTTAGTGACTATGTCAATAAGTAACTTACACCTAATTTTATTGGCAGGGAGTACTGAGAAAGATTAATGCTTTTATCCTTCAAAGAGATGATCCTGCACTGGTGCTTGTGTGGGATTTACCAGGGTGCTCTGATGTGCAGTCCAGCTTCCTCCCTTGCACAAAGTTTGTCCATTTGGACAAGCTCTAGATAGAGTTGGAAAAACAAAACCTGCATGAATCTTTCTCTGAAGTGATAGTTCTGAAACACATGTCCAGATGGCTCAGTCATACAGTGGGTTTTCACAGCTACTGCATGAAGCACTGAACAAGGATGGGGGAAAAAAGCACTAGTATCCTGCTTATTTTGTCCAACTTAGCAAATGTTCTGCTTGGAAGGAATTGAGTTCATTTGGAGCCAGTTACCTCAGTTCTGAATGCCAACAGGAGTAAGATTTCCTTATTAATATACAGAGACTGTTAGTAGTGACCAGTGCTCTCTTTTTGATCTGCAAATTAGCATATTTTTTTCTCCTTAAGGAATGATTCATGGTGCTCTTTGGCCTATCCAGGGCTGGAGCTATTTAGGTGACTAGATTCTTAAGCAGCCCATCTTACAGGAGAGCAGAATTGCTTCACTACAGTATGACTAAAATGAAAAGAGATTATTTTAATGCACAGTTAGTGATAACTTTTCAGGTCTGCACAAAGGATTTTGCATGATGGATAACTCAGAATGTGCCTGCTCAAATAATTTGGCCCATAACTCTAAAATTCAGCTCGGCAACCACAGAGTAATTGCTACTTATATCAAACCAAACAGCAAACAAGTATCTTTTCCCTTGGAGTATCAAGGGGCCAGAATCTTAGCTGGTGTAAATCAGTGTTTACACAGGTTACAGGATGTGGCCTGTATTGTTAGCTTTTCTTCATTCCATCATGCTTGCTAATTAGCAAAAGAAAGTGCAATGAATTAGCAAATGCATTAACCAGGGCTTTCTCTCACAGTTTTTGTGAGTCCTCGCTCCTGCTGGGTTTGGACTGACTCCTCATTCCAGTCACAGGTATTTTCATGAGAACAGACTGTTTTCTTCATAGGCCACAGCTGTGGCTCTGAGAAGACTGAGAAGATGAAATTAAAAACTTCTTTAGTCACAGCACAGCAGCAGCAGAGGAAACAAAGAAATCACACTATTAAAAACTTCTTTGTTTGTTTTTTTTAAGTCTATGATACATTAAAAATCCTTTCAAGAACTTGTTGACTCAGTCTTTGGTCGCTGTCTCTTATGAGACCTACCTGCTCAAATCTTCTTCAAAACATTTTGGAGATCCATATTTTTCTCTACCCAAGCAGACAAAACACTTCTGCCATCTTGGCTTCTTCCTCCTGTCTCTCCTTTCTAATACTTACGTTGCCTGCTTCCCCCCCATCCATACAAAATTCCACTGATCTGATTGTTTTCCTTTCTAACTTTTCCTTTATATACCTTCCCACCTTCCTAACACTGTGCTTAAATGTGCAGCTTTAAGAAACACATGAGCATCAAGGTGTTTAAGTGAACTCAGTGCACAAATTGGACCTGAAGTCTCCTCAGCAACACAGTGTTTTGTTCCTATAGCTGCCCTGAATCCAGCGTTTTAGAAAAGTTTTCCATTTAATTATCAGGAAATTGAAGCTGCCGCATAATGTTTTATTTATGCTGAACAAAAGGTTCTCTGGGAAATATATGATGCCAGTTTTGCAAGTCTCAGAGAAGGACTTCAAGCACCACAGGAAATTAAATACAGGCATAAACATTCATAAATAGCATTAAGTAACCACCAAAGCTGGGAAATTCACAGTGTAGATTAGTGTGTTTTGAAGCCAGTAGTTTTGAGCTTTAGCACTGCAGCACTGTACTAGGAGGGTCAATGCTATTATTCCCATAGCATAGATAGAGGAACTGTGGGTATGGACATGCCAGTGATTCCTTGTGCATCAACAAAGGGATCCCCACAGAGCAGCTGTAATTGCCCAGATTCAGGATCATGTCCTATACCATACCACAGTAAGCATCCCACCATTGGCAGATGTACGTTCATGTCTTAGCCTGCTTCACTCATAGTAAATAATTTTGTCTATGTTGTGGTGGGCAGGGAGGTGAATTACTGGACTTTGGGGAGAAGTAAAAATTCTCTAAGTAGACCTGAGGGGATAGTAGGAAGCCTCAGAAATGGGGGGAAAAAAAAAAAAAAGTACAGTCCTAAATAATGGGGAAAGTAGTTTAAAGATAGATAGTTTCCTTCAATAAGAAAACTAGATTAAGGTTTTAAGAAACACAGTGATGAGAGAGGAGATTACTGGGGATTCCCTAAGTGAGGCTTATACAGCTGATTAAATTTTATAAAAGTGGTGTAAAGTCCTGGGAGCACCCCTTCCAAATTCCTCACCAAAATTTCACAGCAATCAAAGACTGTTCACAGCTAATATGTCTTACAGCAAAGCCGGGATGTACTAGCAAAGTGTTACTAGAGGTGAGTCAGTGATGAGTATATATACCCAGGGTGCAGTGATATGACACGGTGTGGTGTACCTGCGAATTTTCTAGGCCATGTGCCCGGGGTCTTTTGCTCGATATAGACTCCTCTCCATCTTTGCAGAAGTGCATGAGCTCGATTAACACTGGGGTTGATGTGCTAGCCTCAGCTTGCAAGGGGGGCTTTGCAACTCCCTGCATATTTCACAGCCTTCAGGAAAACCATGGAATGGATGTCTGGCTGGGGTCTATGAGAGCTGCTGCAACAGCCTTTGCTATTTGATAAACTTTCCCAATTTCATGGCTTGGATAGAAAAAAAAAAAGAAATGTTTCTCCTTTGACTTAATGCAGAGGCATTTGAGGGTAATGAGGAGCTTGAATTTCCAGCATTCATCCTCTAATAGTGATAGATTTTAAGATAATATACGATGGTAGTAATCATTTGACTAAAGCAGTAAGATATGGCTTACTAACTACAATAATGACTCAGGCTGCATTAGAAAAAATGTTAGGTTGATCAACTCATCTCATTTTCCTTTTGACTTTTTTAGTTGTTATATTGCATCTTGAGATGCCAGGCCATGCAGTGAACTATTAGCCTAACAGGTAGTTGAACTGACAGCTCAGACTTGTCCTGCTCCCGGTACAACAGCTGCTGGCTGTGCCAAGGAAAGCTCTCTCTGCCACACTGCAGAATGGACCATTGTGCTAAGGTCAGTTGTTTTGCTTAACACATATATTGCCAAAAATCCATGACTTTTTTAAGGCCTTTTTTTGCAGCCTTTGCTAAGGTCAAGAATTGTGTCAAGGCCAATCCAAGAGTAGATCCTGATGGGAGTAAGCAACTATTCTTCATGAATAACAATAGCACAGTCAGGCCCTAAATGAGATATTTATTCAACCTTTCTCATTTGTCTTCTATAAATCATCTTCTCTGTGTTGGCATCTCTTCTCCCTAGAGAAAAGGACTGACTAACAGCATTTTTATTACAGTGAGCAGAAGACAACAGTGGGAGTAAGGAGTCAGGATGCCTTAATATTGTATTTCAGACATATTCTTGAGAATGGTCATTAATAGCCTTGTTTGTACATCACAGCAGGGAGTCAGGAAATGACATTCAAACAGGGCTAATGGTCAATGCGTTGCAAATACAGACAGTTCCTAAGGTAAAGAGGAGTGATTAAGCATCTCACAGCTCCAAATGAAGTTCCCTACTTTCGAAGAGTAATCTGCAACATCAAAGCAGATGGCAAGGTGCAAAGAT
Source organism: Astur gentilis (assembly GCF_929443795.1). Taxonomy (NCBI): domain Eukaryota; kingdom Metazoa; phylum Chordata; class Aves; order Accipitriformes; family Accipitridae; genus Astur; species Astur gentilis. Next base: position 10,267,238 of record NC_064905.1, read on the forward strand.
GAGCTTGCAGATTGCTTGTATTCTCTTCTCCAGTTATTTGGTATTGTCCATTGCTGAGACAAGACACTGAGCTGGTGGATTGATACAGCTGTTCTTTTGCTCCTTTAAAATTATCACAATGCTGCTGCTTTGTAATGTGCCTTCCTCCACTGGATGTGTGTCAGTGACACAGGCTGAGGGCAAGTAGCTGGGAGCCTATGTGATAGACTTGGGAGGACACCACAGGAGGACTGAATAGCATCAGAACATTTTTCTTAGAGCTAATGATGGTTTTTCTCTTTAATGATTTTTTTCTTTTCTTTTTGAGATGCCTCTTTTCTTGTAGTGCCATTGTAGGTAGCTACTCAGTAACCTCTAAATTCGGATGCTCAGATTTTTCAGTACCTCCTCTGTTCTCCTGTATTAGTGAAGAATTAACAAGTTTGGTATTAACACTCTCCTGGGACTTCTCCAAAGCTGGCAAAGATATTCTTGCACTTGCCATAGCTTTTGATTAGACACAAGTTCTTTTCTAATGTTCTCTCCCTCTGAAGCACATTTTTTCTATGTTAAAACGGTGTGACTGAAATATTCTCTGGAGACCCTCTTTGACAAAATTGCTGCCTGCAAACAGGGAAATCTAAGGGAAGGGGCAATGCCACCAAATAAATCTTTAACTTACAGCATGAAGAGAAGGCAGAGTAGAATTCCTCTGGCATGTTCTCAAGTCCCACTGTTTCTAATGATCCAGTGTTCCCTACTTTATATTAGAAACACTTCAGAGCTATTTCTAATTTCCAGTCTAGTGCATAAGACATTCCGAGGATCTTCAGATGTAATCTTATTTGTAGCCAGACCTCTGTGAAATAACCATGTATTTAAAAATGAGAAACAATAAGTGTTTTCTTTGCAGAAATTATGAATGCTGTCAATCAAGTAAAAAAAAAAAAAGAGGTGAAACAGAGATTAATTTGATTTTTGTATATGTGAAAATATGTTTCACCTGTAGTGAAAAGGTTCCTTTGTGGTTTTACATGTCATCATATTTTTTTATTTTTGGGTTTCTTTAATAAGTGAGTTGATTTGACATGACAAAGCTTCACTTGCCGTTTACTGACATTCGTTCCAATAGCAGTATTAAATAGGTCCAGAACTGGAAGTGGCAGAGCTGTGGCAGATCAGCTCTCCAGACAGGGCATTTGGCTGTGCTCTTAGATTGTTATCCCAGCTGTAACATCAAGTGGCAACACTGGTTTTGGGACCCAGGCTGGTATCTGTACATGGATGGTGTGTTGTGCAGATATAAAAGGTGTCTCCAGGTTGGTGTTGCACTGCGTGGGAGGGTAAGTCCTGCCATAGGTTAACCAAAATGCCTAGTGGATGGACCCAGATCTTCTAAGTCTCAATGTCTTGGTTTTTACTCAAGACAAATCTTGATAAGTAAAGATAAGTATGGTGCTTGCTCATTATTGTCTCAAATCATTTTTTGTTATCAAGTATGCTGAGAACAAATTCCTGGGGAAAGGACAAGTTGTATTTTCAGAAACACTATTGAAATGATAAGTCCCTCACAGAAGTGATCTCTGTCACAGCAGTCAGGCATGTGCCTCATGCTGGCACCAAAGTCATCTTGCCGCCAAATCATCACTGCATGCTCTTCACTGTCCAGTGAAATTCTTGAGAACACAAAGTTTTGTGTTGCAAATGAAGTCCCAGCACTTGGGCTGTTTGAGAGGATGGATTCCAGAATCCAAAATGCCTCTAATGAGCATGATTTCATCTCAGTCTTCAGATGTTTATAACTGTAGCAACTATTTAGTCCGCTATCCCTATACCCCTGCTAACCTAGGAGAGGGTATTAGAGAAGACAGAGCAAGATTCTCATCAAAGGTGCACAGTGAAAGAACAAAAGCTAACAGACACAAGTTGCAACAAGGTGTAGTCCAGATAGATACAAGGACAACATTGTTTACAGGATGGTTAAACCCTGGAACAGGTTCCCTGGAGAGACTGTGTAATCTCTGTCCTTGAAGGTATTCAAAACTTAACTGGACAAATCCATAATCATCCTGATCTAGCTTGGAAATTAGCCTGCTCTCAGCAGAGGTTGGACCATATGACTTCCATGAAAGTCCCTTCAACCTAAGTTGTTTCATGATTATAAGATTCTAAATGAACTACCTGCATTGAGGCGGACAACCACAGTTACCAGGTGAATGGGAATAGACACTGAAGGAGAGCCTCTGCCTACACGCAAGACTGCTCCAAGTGAGCATGGCAAGATTTGCAAGCTTGTCATGTCCATTTTGTAGTTATGCTGGTGGTACTGAAATCCCCAGGTCTGTCAGTCATTAACACTCTTTTAATACTTTCACTCCTCCAAAAATTTCATTTTTTTGTGAAAAGTAAGCTGTAGATGATTGGATGAATGCCCCAACATAGGCAAAGCAGTACAGCTTTTCCTCCTAAGTTTGTGCTTCTCAGTTTATTAGAAAAAAGTTGCAACACTCCTAGCTGCAATGCAGTTCTTATCTGTATTTAAGGGCTATGCATCATTGCTACGGAAGCCATGTGCATTTACTTATTGATTTTTCTTTCTTTGTTTGACTGTTATTTTTAGTTATAGTGAACTATTGCTAAATTGCAAGAATGGGAATCTGTCACAGAGGCCAAATGACTTCTTGATTTTGTAAGAGAAAATGTTTTGGTCTTGACCCTTCTCTGATATTGTCATTTTACAGTGAGCCTTGGACACCAGCCAACCACTTGTGAGACTAGAAGGTAGTTGGCTGCTCTTATCTTGGTTACTCTGGATTATGGAGGCATGACTCAGAGCATACACAGGACTAAGAAAGTGGTTTTCCAAGTTGGCAATGAGAAAAGATGGAGGGAAAACAGGCTTTCCCACTAGCAGGCATTAATTTGATTTCCTAGGGCTACATGCACTGTGTGAACTGCTGTGTCCTATGCAATCTCCAAATGCTTTTCATTTCAAAGTCCCACTAGCAATTAGTAAACAGCCCTTAGGGACAGTCCAGTGGGTAGAGATGAGGGAATACCATCCTGATTTAATCACACACTGAGTCACATATTCTTTGAAAGTTTGTTTGTCAGACTTTCTGATTTTGATATTCTCTTTTTCCATACAAAATAATGTCCTGAAATGAAAAATTATTCAATTATACTTAAAGGCTAATTCACAAAATTGAAACCTTTGTGAAATGAGAAGGGACAGCAGCTGAACACTGAAGTTTCAGTGGATGGTGTGAGCTCTTGGAGGGATTATGAGTACGAGTTCCAGTGAGTGCAACGGAGTCAACTAGTTTAACGACAAGGCTAAATACTCTCCTGAGATATACCTTGATCTAGCAAAACTTTTGAGCACAGACTTAAACCAAACATCATTGAGCTTGATATATGAACACACGGAATTTTGGTACTATCACTTACGTGGTTAAGCATGATTAATTTGGTCAAAATGGGAAGTTTCCATTCCACTGGTGATTGTAGGTGATTATAGACTGGCTAGAAGAAACAAATTGAAGATAAACAGGTTTAATTTTCAGAGCATCTTCATTTTCTATTAATTCAATTGGGACTATAAGACCTCAGCATTCAGCAGATTTTAAGAAAAGGTTCAAAATGCTTAGCAGCTTTCAGTTTTTAAAGCATTTTTCATCTTCTCCACACTTTGTGAATAAGTGAATATTTCATGAGACGTGGGAAAACAGAAAAAGAAAATTTAAAGAAAGGGGGAAGTGCCACTTTCATTCTAGGAAGTTCCATCCCATAAAAATAACATTGGATTTGACAAGATACTTCACAGTGGAAAAAATGCGGATACTTTCCCTACTTTTTACTTTGAAACTCAGATCCATTAGTGGGACACTTGCATAAATTCCACTAAGAGTGGAAATGTAATATCCACAATTAGGCAGAGAGAAAGAGTACAGCATCCACTGAAAAGAATTTGTTGGTGAATTTGTAACAGAAAAGTTCAGTTTCGTTTTTCTTACCTTGCTAACTGTCATGGAGAAAGAAATACTACAGTATTTGGAGCTACAGAAACACATACATTAGCAGAACATTCTGTTCTAAACTATGTGGCTTACATCTAAGAGTGCAAAGAAAACACACTGGTTTTTAAATCCTTTTCTTTCTTTCTTTCAATAATTGTAGCTCACTTTATCAGAACAGTAAAAGGCAGTCTTGCCAGCTCCCAGTGAAGATGCTAGTTTAGCTAGCTGCTGACCGAGGAGTACAGGATTTGCCAGACTGCTCAGCCAGCACTTTTAATCATGTCCTTCAGCCTTTGCCGATACTGCACCCATGTAGGACAGAGTAATGAAGTGTGAGATTATTCCCCACACAGTGTAATGCTAGTTGACAGCGGCAGGACGTTATTCACTGCCTTGAACCTTCAGATCAGCAGAAGGCAGTGACAGCAGAGCTCCAACTTGTGCTTCAGCACGGACGACTTTTCCACATGAGTAAAACAACATATAACATTGACACTGGCTTCTGACCTCGGTGTGTTTTACCAGATCTGAGAAGTGCTTTCATGGTGGTCATAGTAATAGCATTCAGGCAGCATGAGCCAAATTTTATTACCTGCTGGTTTAAGTGCATCTATATTTATTTAAATGCCTATTTGTTTGATTGTGGCTTTTAATTCTAGTTGGACAAAAACAAAAGCAGGTTTTAGGGGTGAAGGATGACATTCTCTGTGTTGAAGTGAAGAGGAGTTACTTCTGGTGTGGAAAGTTAGGCTAGACTGTGATTAGGCACTCTGAGATACGGCTGACCCTCCTCTTCCGCAGGGTGGCTGTGCTGAGCCAAGGTGGGTGATCCACTTCTCTGTAAGCTGATTTCTGCAGCTGTGTAGGAGTGTGCTACATTGAGGAGGTACCCAGCAACATTTCTGGCAGCAAAAACAAACACTGTGGGTTTTATCAAAATATTCCAGTGTTTTAGTTCCTGTAGAAAGAGATATCAATCTTTTTGGTGTGAAAAATATTAGGCAAAATCTTTTTTCTTTCTTTAATGTTTTGTAAAAACTTTGAGTGTGATGATTACCCCTCATTTTCTGAGTGTCTCTGAATATGACTCATAGCCCACAGGAATCAATCATTCAGTAAAGAGAAACTGCTAAGCAGGCCTAATCACAACCATCTGATGTAGATAGATGGTCTGTATTTATACTGAGCAATGGTCTCTGTCCCAGTTGGGGCAATCCCAGCCATTCCAGTCTGATGGCAGGAGGAAATGTAATAGCACTAGCAGAGCCATGTTACTTGGGCCAGAGCCCTGGGTACAGCTCTTTTTATTTATAGCACATTAATGATGAACACAAGCTATTCTAACATCATTTGTACACAATTTTATTTAGTAGGAAAAAAAAAAAAGTTTTAGTTCTGAGTAAGCCTGAAGAAACTACAGTTCTGTCTCTTTTCTTGAGAGAAAATCACTTCTTAGGTTTTGCCAAACTGTGATCCTTTGTGTGTGGAGGTGATGACACAAGAAAGCTATGTGGAACTGGGATTCCACCAAGCAGAAAGTTCCCCGAATATGTAGTATTTAATAACCTGTGGTTGATCAGTGAGAGAGTCAACAGATACCTTGAAAAAGCATCTCTTGTAGACAGGCAAGCACTGCATGTTTCCTGCGAATGAACAGAGCAAATGAATCATACTGTCAGACCAAAGTGGCATCTGCTTCATAAAACTTCAGAGCAAAATGTTAGTTAACAGCAGTAGAGGAGAGGTTCTGGGAAAGAGGAAGGGTTATTAATGAACTTAAGCAATGTGACTGCAAAATCTTGTTGAAAGTATGAAGAAAGCCAACATTCAAAACCATGGCTGCATCTAGCTATATATGTCTGTTTAGAAGATGCCTAGCTGTGTGCCCTGCGCCTGCTGGAAAGGATGGCAATTGATGCTAGGTATGTGAATGCTTCCAGTAATGATTGTTGCTGGCAAATATGCTCAGTGGACACCATGTCCTATCATTATCCTCCTTGCACACTGTTCCCATTGGTTCACACTCGTGTAGCCAACCACTGCCAGTTCCTTCTCCACCTTCAGGTGTTGATGAGTTTTAATTTCCATCTCTACCTTCCCTTAGTGCTTCTGTCCAGCTGTGCCAAGCACTGCCACGGATACTGGGACTTTGCATTTTTAAAACTTCATATCTGCTGCTTTGATGAAACTTGTTTCCCTTGCACAGTGATATTTCTGGACATTTGTAGTTAGTAAGGAGTTTATGTTGAGGAAATGAAACAAAGAGGCAATGAGGCTGCATAGAAAGATGTAACAATTCGCATCTGTTGACACGATCCCTGCTAGAACTATTTCATTGGGATCCAATATGAAGTAGTCTTTCTGGGTTAAAGTCACAAAGACAGGTAAAATCCCACTTATCACCCCAAGCCTTTATCTGGGCCATTTCTTGGCCATGACAAGAAGCGTGCTCCTCTCTTGTATGATACACAAAAAACAATAGGTTTCAGCTTCATGATCCTCCTCGTGCAAAAGTGTGTAAAACTTTCTGAGTATAAGCCATGACTGTACAAAGGCTTTAAGGGGGCAGATCTGCACAAGTATCACTGGGGCTGTGGCAGACCAGCTCAAGACCTGCCCCTAGGGAAGTATCATGCATTAGTTACTCTTTCCAAGTGGTGTCACCAGCCTTCACTGAAATAGCAATTTCAGACTACCCCATATACAGCAGAGGAAGAAAGGACAGAGCCAGCAATCCTTGTATGAACCTAAGATGAGGGTGTGCGTTAATAAAGAGTTGGAAAATGTAGATCACTTTTTAGCCCAATGCCCAAAATACTCAGACAACTATTTTCTCAAGTGACTAGGAATAGTATAAAGACTTTCCAATAAAATAGGATGAGGAAAAATAGTCTTCAGGAGATGGTGAAGAATAAGGGAACTATTAGGGAGAATGCTACAGCATGTAGTAACCGCTCCTAATCAGAAATAGGTCACCGTAGAGATGGTATAAAAGCAGAACCCCACAATGTGTTAGGGCTCTGCCAAGCCACCCTAACTGTATCCAAGCAGAAAGGCAGTTTCTGCCATTTTAAGTTCATTGCAATTTCTGTCACTAAAATCCAAGCTGCTTTTTGTTGCTTTTGAAAAGGAGTGTGAGTCTGTATGCCTGTGTATACATGTGAGGAAATTAAAAAATGACAATATGTTTGCTCCTTTTGAGGCTGACACAAGCTAAGCAAGATAAAAATAAGCAGAGAAATGAGCCCAAGAAGAAGGAGTGCAGAGGAATTGCTTATCACCACCTCCAATTCCTGCAATTTTGCCTTAAAGTAAAATGCAGCTTTTGAGGTAAAAAGATGAAGAACAGAACCAAATCAACTGGAATAAGCAGAAACAGCTTTTCTGCTGCTTCCTTGGGGGGTGATTCAAGAGCTCCAAGTGGGTTTTAGATCTTGTGAGATTATCATTCATCTTTGGCCTTCCCTCACTCGACCCTGTCAGTTTTGTTGAACTGCACTGCATGGAAAGTATTTTTCTTCTTTGGCATGGGACCAGCAGGCGAGAGACATTTCAGCAGCTCTGTCCTGTGGGGATAGCAACTGCTGGATTTTACTAATCCATCTGAGATTATTGCTGTAGTTCAGATAATGGAAACTACTTTTTTCCTACTATAGGTCCCTCCCTTTCCTACAGAACCAGCTACCAATTCTGAACTAGTTCTCTATTTTCAAGAAAAGAGAAGAGAGTACCCGACTCATGGGGAGCTATTTAACCAGATGAGGACTTTCTCTGGGGCTTGTAATTCTTCCTAGGGAAATGGACCATTGCTTCTTTCTGACAGAGGAATTAATCACTGAGCATTATTAGCAAGTGAGAAAACACGCACACACACACACACTTTCAGATGTCGTCTTCATAGCTTTGTGCATTTATCAAGAGACTAATGAGGAAATAAGGTAGAACTCTGATTCCCTCATACCACTTAATTTGCATGAGAAAGATATCTAACCTGGTGGAAATTACTTCCAGGGAATTCCCCAGCACAGTATAGCTTTCTGCTCATCATGGTAATGCCAGAAAAACTTCCCTGCAGCATTTTTTGCTACCCCAGGGGGTTTCAGTGCAGAGGCTGAGGCCATGTTTTGTCTGTTCTTGGCCAGCTTTGTGCTAACTAGAACAGCTTTAAGGCTGCTCTGTCTTACACAGGGAGCCACATGAAGAAACATCCTTGCACCTATCTCTTTTTTGGGTGAAGCAGAGCAACAAGGACACGGAGAATCAGTCATGGTTTTATTTCTGCCTTTCTGGAGAAGAATGGAAAGGAAGATGAGACAAGCTACCTCTGAAAACTTTGTGGGGCAATACCAACACATAAACTGTCATTAAGTGAGAGAACTAGTTCTGCATTATTGAAGCCTGAGGTTTTAATTGTATCCAAGGGAGTTTTATATTTATTCCCTCTGAAATTCAGACAGGTGGAGCACCATAGGATTCCTTGACATTCCCAGTGGTAGCACTGAAGATAAGTCAAATTGTAACGCTCCACCCCACTCCTGGGACTTCAAAAAATACAGCAATAGATATACAGACAAAACAGATGGCTGTGAGATTTTGGCAGAAATTGAACACAGCATCTCTGGGGAGCGTGAAGAAACAAGACATTCATTCGACTATGCCAAGTCATGGATCCCTCACAGTTTGACTGAAGAGAGGTTTCCTTTGAAGAGCAAACCGTCATGGAGCAAGTAGCATAATTTTGGGTACTCTTTTGCCTTCCTTCTGGTCCTTCTGATCCCTCTGTTCTTGGACATCACTTCTCTTTGAGAAAGTGTGCTTCTGGCAGCAACTCCCATCATACCGCAAGAGTCCCTCCTAATGTGGGCTCTGCAGGAAAGCAGTCTAGTGGGGAGGCGTGGTATGGCTCTGCTGAAGTTGTAGCTCTTTTGCATATTGAGAAGCAAGGCCAAGTTTCTCTCCAGAACATATTTAGCCAAATATTTCCACCTACAGAGCTAAAGCCCTGTGATATAAAGTGCTGAGGATGGGCTTGAAGGATCTCTAGCTTGGTGAAGAAATGTTTCCTTTCTTCTGACCTCAGTCAGGGAAATACACTCAGGATTTATAACCTACTCCCTTTTAACCAATGGAGACAAATTTTTCCAGAGGTTCACATGTTATTCTGGCCTTCTAAGAAGAAACAGGTGCAAAAGCTTTAAAAACTTCTTCAGCTAAGAAGAGCTTTTGAGTATCAGCTAAAGATGCCGTGTCTGTAGTAAAAATGGTACATAGCTGTCATAGTCATAGTCAAAAGGAAGGACCTGTCTCTTCAGAGGAAGAACAGGTCTACAAGAGCTTGTCCTTCTGCTTAAGCGATCGGTAGTCCAGGGCAAGTCCAGTGAAAACACAGTAGCAAGGTACCTCCTAATGAGAGGCAATGAAGGTACAAACTCCAGTGTGGAAGTGTTCCTGGCTCTTCAATAACATGATGGCCTTTGCTGCTTGATGGCGTGGCCCAAAACGTATGAACAGAGTACTATGATTTCTCCCTTTCTGCACCCAACATGGCTGCATTCACTGACAAGCTTATCTTTCCTCTTGTGAGAATTATTTAACATCCTAACCCAACTCCCAGCCTTCCAACTGGTCATTTTGAAGATTTGGGGGAAAAAATGGCTAGTGAGATGATGTTTTCAAAACAAACGATCCAAATTTCGCCCCAGCTGACTGGTTCCCTTCTAGTGGTTATTACATTTCAGAAATATATATATAAATATATAAAGCACAAATTGTTAATAGTTTGGCTTATGAATTTCTGGGCTGGGGAGCAGTCTGTGGAGCTTGAGGGGCTTCTTTGTACTTTGCCAGTTGCAGCCATTTGATATGGAACAGTCTTTGCTGTTAGTAAGGAAGTTAATTGCTGGGACATGAAACTGAGGTAGCATGTGTTATTGCAGCTCTCCTCTGAGATTACTGAGAAACAGTTGAACGGAAGAGAGTCTTAAAAGCAATCCAGTATGGACCATTTCCCCAGATCTTCAATTTCTTGCTGAAGATTTGTATTTTTAATTCTTTTAATGAAGGTTTTCCCTGAGGTCAAGAAATTCCTAATTGACACTGGCAAGCAGGATTATACATTGAACAGTACTTCCAGCTATGTGCTGGCAGTGAGGATTTTGGGGCAGAAGTTCTGGGGGATCTCACTCATTGCAACCCCTTGCAGCAGTTTGAGGCCTGGTGGTGTAGAGAGGGGCAACAAGCTCAAAACTGCCCTTTTAAAGTAAACGAAGTCATCAGTTACAGTCCCCAATTTCATCTTCTGATTGAACTTGTTTGAGGAAGGAAATCATATTTTTAGGCTTATTAAGTTGAATTTTCTGCCAGCAGCACTATTTGACTGGATTGCACACATATGGAAATGAGTTCTTATCTGTCCCAACACACTCCTGATGGAGTTAGCTCTGAAGAACCTAATGGAGGCAGCGCTGGTGTCTGGACAATTTTCTTCATAGCTGCTTAAAGTTCTATTTGTTAAATGTGTGTGGTATGTCTAGAGAAGATGGGTGCAATACTGGTCCCAACAAACACATCCTAGCCCTAGCCTAGGTCCACAGGAGGATAATTTTCTTGATGTATCAATGTATGAAGTCTCACCTGCCTTCATTGCCACCTCACTGCCATTCCAAGGAGGAAGGAGGTTATGGCAGGGAAAGGCAGTATTTCATACAAATTAGAGACATCCTTTTTCTGCATAGGTCCTGAAGCCTCTTCTCCCAACTGTAAGCATGTGGTAGTGAAAAGAGACTCCTAGAAAAGCACCTGATCTCCAATACACTCCTATTCCTGCTCCAACAGCCACTGCTACCTGAGGTGCTTACCCCAGCCCAGGACTGCATATCTCAGGGAGAGAATGAAGCATTTTGTGTAAAAGCTCAGGCTCTGATTTAAGTGGCTGGAGCTAATGAAGGAGTTCCTGCTTCCCAGACATGCACAGACCACTATTATTTATGCATCAGCCCTCCTTGCATGGCTTTAGGCTCTGGCCCTGGTGGGTACAACCATCTGGGGCTGCTGAAGCCGTCTGCAGCAAGGCCATGGGGGTACTGGTGGCTATACCTGCCTGCGCTAGTGGAGGAGCCATTTCTATGGGGTGAAGATTCATGACCCCTTCACAGCTTTAGTGACATTTCTCTCGTTCCTCTTGTTTCTCTTCTTCTTAGCATTTCTCTTGTTTTTCTTCTAAAGTGAATGTGACCCAAGAAATAGATGACTGTTTGAAGCCTTTTCTGAGCATTTAATTTATCCAGACTTCTATGCCACAGGCTATTTTTTTTTAATAAACAGAGTTTGTCTGCCAGGAAACCTGACTAGTATACAGGAGTTTTAAGAGCAGGAATACAGCACAGAGCATCAGCAGGCAGTGGGATAAATTTTAGTAAGTGTGAGTATGTGCAAGGAGCTCACAACTTAAGATTTACCCACTGAGGACTAAACTATGCAGAATGTGATATGGGGTGAAACTACATTGGTGGGAACACAGAAACTTATTGACTGGAAAGCAGACATTTGGGGAAATACTGACCTCAAGCAGCTGTCTTCAGCGATGTTTGGAGCTTTAAAGAAGTCAATTCCTTACTACCTTAGTAGCAGTGTATGTTCTTATCCAGAGAGATAAATTCTGTCCAGAAAGAAGCACTCTCCAAAATATCATACTATCCATTCACTACCTGTGAGATACTAACTTTCATAAAAGGGCGGTCTGTGAGCGTTTCCTGGCACATTTTGAATGTTTTTTAAACTTTCTAGTTATTCTGAGCAAGTGGTAATTGCTTATGTCAGTTTAAAAGTCTAAAAATACCAGCTTCCTTCCTCTTCTGATTGCATTAGTGATGGTCTGAGCTGTACCAGCTGGCTTCAGGGCAGGCTGAGATCAGATCTGACAGGGTCTGAAGTTCTGGTATGGCTCAGTGTGGTACTAAGCATGATTCACAGCACCAAGATCAGAGCTTCCATCAGGACTTTCATCCTCACTGAGACTAGGGAAGAGCTGGAACGGTGAGTTTCCCATCCTGGAATAGTTACATAGCAAGGCTGAGGGCTGAGCCAGCTCAGCAAGAGTGTGCCTATCTAGGGTTTTAATTAATACAGTATTGAAGACGAGTTTTCATTGTGTTTTGGTTGCACACACTAATTAGGTAAATAGAAATTCTGTAATTTGCTGCAGGGATTTTTCTTGTGCTTGCTTTAGTGATGGTACATTCAGAGCAGCCTTCCTGAGGAGATCCTGTGAGCTCACATACTGCCATCTGGGGAATCCTGGCTTCGTACTTTCTTCAGTGATCACTGCAAGCACTCTCTGGGGTAGAGCTTGCCCCCAGATTTTCTTTTTCAACCCGCCAGGAGATAAGCTAAATTTGATCATCAATACAATGCAGTTCTGAGGAGAACTGTTATCCTAAAAAGAAGAACAGCTGGAAATTTTATGCCATTCAGTAGGGACTTTGCTCTATTGATTTTATGTGGAAGGTACTTTGAGGAGTTAAACACTTTAAATGGCTGAGTGATGGTGACTAGCTTCCATGTTTCTCTCTACAGGCTGTGCTAGAAGAAAGGTCCTCTGAAAGACAACTTGGAGAGCCTGAGATGACCTTTTGGTCTCCATTTCTTACACCCATCATTTCTGTTGGCTCATCCATTGCTGAGGGAGAGCAGCCCTGGGGGTGCTGTGGGTGAAAAAGCTACCTCAGAGCTCCCACTGAGCCCAAAGTGCTCCTCAGCCCCTGCAACTCCTGCAGCGGCTGGGGACACCAACTCTGCCCTCCCTCGCTGAGTGCAGAACCACTCACAATATCAGGGATCGTTTTTCTAACAAGCCTTGGAAAGATAGCAGTGTAGGAAGCAGGCACTTCAGAAATGAACAGCATTACTGGTAATTACAATAAGCAACCAATCTCAAATTTTCACAAACCAAGAGCAAAAGAGTGGGAATTACATCTCAAAAAGGCTTAGTAGAGCAGAAATGGCATGCAGATTGGCATAATGAAAAAAGGAGATTTGAGAAAGCTGCATATATTCAAGATAGTAAAAAATGTCACATATCTAATTCAGCACAATTGAACAATCATTGGTTTACTGTCTTCTAGAGCAAAATAAATGTCAAAGCAAAAGCAAGCTGATCTGCTGTAACAAAGAACACCTCCCAGTCAAAACATTCAATTGCACGATATTACTTTTAACTTAGCAGTATATTGCTTTTTCTAAATGATATGAAGTGTAAATGAAAGTTGTAGACTAAAGGAACTGTGTGTTGACTGGGTGGACAGGCTGTGTTGCAATTACATCTTTGTTAATCATAGTTAGAGGTGTTACCTAAATAATGTGGCATTATCTCCTCCTTAACTAAATGGCTGGCAAATGCATTTATCAGCAGGAAATTGAAGCAAAACAAGTGCAAGATGCCTGAATAATTGCCACTAAACTTTCTAGGGGGACTAGCACCCCCCCCAATAGGCTTCTCTCTCCCCTTTTCTATTAAAAATCATTGAAAAGAGGTACAAGTGGGAAAGAATTTCAGGAGCTGAAGATGCCTTTAGAATGAGCTAAGCAATTTCTGTTTGATGTAATTTCTTACAAATCCAAATCTTCAGAGAGACCACCACAAAGTAAAGCCTTGGAGATATTGTATTGGTTGATGTCAGGCCAGACCCACCAGAAGTAACAGCTGAGAGGACTCCAACAGAGCATGAAAACAGCAGTGTTTCAGGTCGCCATTTGATGGCAAGATTATTATTGCTTATGAATGCCTACAAGAATAATTCTTGATGCATACTTATCCAGGCTCTGCAGATTTGAGGAACACTGCCAGGCCATCTTCTGAGGTACAGTAAAGGAACTAATATGCTGGAAAGGCTGAAGGATAGTAGGGAGAAGGCAGAAATCTAGGTTGAAGGTAGTCACTGCTTATAATTATATCAGTTGGATTGGCAATATGGGCACCTGGCAGGAGAATATACCCAGTTCTGCAAATACATACGTGGTACCATTTAGTGCACACATCTGCTTCCTTTCTTAGTCTGTAGATAGTGATACCACTTTGCTAATTGCCATGAAAAAACTATCTTAGTAGGAACTATGGAGAATGAGACTGATGATCCAGCTGCTAGGCAGAGGCCTTTGAGAGTAGCTGTTCCAGGTACAATGAAAGGACATTGCCGACTCATCAGGGAATTTCTTCCCTTGCTCTAAGGGGTGATGCCTTGTCCAGTCAAGGCAATGCTATAGCTACTCTTGTCTGATGAACATTAAATCAGCCATCTTATGTTTATGCATTACACTAGAATCCTTAATTACTTGATTGCATACTATGTTGATGGAGGAGCTGTCTCAGCCACTGTCCAGGGTGAACTTTGTGGGGTAAATCAGCTGCATAGCAAAGCACTGTTCTGTGCAAGCCTGCCTTCTTGTTGGAGGCTCAGAAAGTCATAGACTGAGTCAGTCAGTGATCCGCCTGAACAGACAGAAGGGATAGCTGCTGAGCAAGTCACCTGAAATCAAAGTCTCCAGAGGTGGTTGCTAATTGTGTCACTAATTTTGTGGTAGCTGTGATATTCTAATGTACAGCACCAGGATGTGTTTTGTAGCAGTACAAAGTGCAACGGCAGTGAATGCTGATTAGTGTTATGTTGTGAAAAAATGAAGTGTTATTGATACAGTGGTGAGTATGGGAGAAAATTGTGCTGAAGGCATCCCCAAAATGTGCATCCTGATCAGCACACAACTTTGGGGTTTTTTTTGTCTGATCAATAGGAATTGTGCCAAATTCAGCTGGAAGGCTGTTATGCAAATAAACACCAGTGACGTGAAACTCCCAGATTAGTATCACTAGTGACGTTAAAAAGAAGTTATTAAAAGCTACATATTATATTTATTGAATCATACCACAGAGAGGAAGAAAGTCCCTTAGATTTTGATTTAGTGTTGTCCCTCCCATGTGAATAGCTGAGGAAAGGCCACCTTATTTGGTATTTTTATTATAAAGCCATACAGAACAGGTATTTAATTTCATTGCCATCTTCAAGGAACTGAACCAGTAGGTTAATCTGGGCCTAAACTTGTCCAGTTGCTTCCTCTGCCCCACAAAGATAGGGAAACTAAGGCAGTGAAGTGGCCAGCTAGGAGGCTGAACATTTTCTGCTAAGTCTGGAGGCAGGAGGAGGTGGGAATCTGCAACGTGCCTGACACAGAAAGGTATGGGATGTATATTGCAGTTTCCCAGGAGTCTTGTTACTAGTAAGTAATTCTGTCCGTGCAAAGGACCCTGTAGTCATAAAAGCGTAAGTGGAAATCCACATGCTGGTATGATGGAATAGGGTTGTCCCATGCCTCTAAGCCCAGCTGTGCTGACCCTGATAAGCACAGGGCTTGGTCTGGTCCTTCTGGTTCTCCAGCCTTCTATGCCCTGGCTCCATTCTGCAATATGACCTCCATCTTGCTGAGTCTAGTAAGAAGTAAGAGCTCTTTGATTTTCAAATACAGTAGAAGTATTTTGGTATGTCAGCTCTCGTATGACTAAAGATCTTGGTCCTTTTTTTAATTTTTAAGCATTCACAAGGGTCTGCAAATCTGGCTTTCAAGAGCACATTGTGTGTTTGATTTAATTTTTATCACGGTTTCCCCTAAAAAAAACAGTACAGTTATAACAAGACCCCACTAACTTTGTGAAATAAATAGAAAGACGATCCCTTCAGTTTGCAGATACTAGCAAAATCAAGACAACACAAACTTGGAAAAGCCAGTTTAAAACCAGAAATAGGGAAGACAGGAAAAGCAAGAGGGAAAGAGGTAGTATAGTCAGAGCAATTTATCTTTGAATTTTGCTTTTTTTTAATGGAGAAAGAGAAAAGACTTGTATTATGTTAATCTTGCCAAATCCTGATAAGAATTAAAACAGTTGCAGAAACACTTATACCTGTAAAAGCAAAACCCTTTGGAGGACCTAATAAGTTAATTTTCTTGGCAGAGTTAGGAAATAATCAGCTGAAGAGAATCAGTGGAGACAGACAATCACAACAGAGAAGGGGGAAAAAATATGTTCAGTGACAGGGCTGGCTCACAACTTAGGAATTAATCAAAAGGGACAACTAGTGTAGTTGCCTGGGTCTCAGTTTAACAAGGTTCTTTAGTATGTGCTTAAATTTAGGTGTGTAAACTGACTCAATAATTTAGTAGATGACCTCAGCAGAGCCTTTCTAAGTTATTCTATGATTACTCTCAGCAGTATTAACTTGTTGATGTTTAAGGACACATCTATGTCAACTATGTAACTAAATTTGGATTCTAGGGTCCACAGCAGCAGACAATCATTTACTTTCAGTGTTTATGAAAAGGAAATAGCTAGGCCCTGAAGAGTTAATGCATCTATTTTGCTTCTTACTTGCACTGAAAACTAGATCAGCAGTAAGTTTATTACATTCCCTAAATCATCCCAGACAGACAGCAACAACCTTTTGCAAGAATTTTTCTAGCTGGCTGCTTGAGGACAAATTAACTCCTACTTCAATTCTGATACCTTTGAGGATGTTTTCCTCACAATGACTTTGATGTTTAGTGGACCAAGTAGAGTGGAATCAGGAGAAAAAAAATAAAAAGCATCCATTTGACCTGCACTGCTTGATGCTGCTGTGATAAAAATGTAGTTTATTTTTAACAGATATTTTGGGAAGATCCATCCATTCTACCTTAAGTCAAAAGTACGAAGTTATCTCAGCTTCCCTGTAGCAAGTGGCAAGTGGCAAGAGACAGGATATTCAGCCTATCCCAAAACAGAGCCATAATGTAGAATAAATTTCTCTTCCCCTCCACTGGCCCGATGACTGTCTACTTTCTCACTAAGTAACGTCAGAGGATATGGACTTGATTTCTGACAAGGAACGGCCTTTTTGTTTTGCTCTGTTGTTGTCGTCATTTTCTGGTTAAAATCCCCCAATATTTAAGATTGTTTCCTTTTATTTTATTAAGGTTTAGCTGACAAGTTGCAATTTTCTTTGATGTTGCTCCAGGTCATTGCTTCTGAGGAGTAATGGTTTGAGTGCAGAGTATCTTTGAGATATTCTACAGAAACCCATTTTCTGTAGCAACATAATTTTCAGCAGCATATAATCATGAGGGAGACATGCTGGCTTTCCTTGTGAAGCAAAGCTGCCACTGGATTCTACACTTCTGCTAAGAAGTCATGGCAGGGGGGTGCTCTAGTGCTGCCCACTCAATAGACGTGATATCTAAGAGAGACTTTAATGGGAGTTAGATAAGGCATTGAAAGATTTGCTTCTTTGCCTGTCTCTGGGTTTGATGGCTCTCTGGAAGAGAAAACTCCACTTTCATAATTCATACACCTCTTAAGCACAAGAATTTTTTTTTCCTTAATCTTTGAAAACTGGGGGGACAGCAGATTTTGTGGCCTGGTTTTCTGTTTTGAGGGTTTTGATTTAGAAATATCTTGCCTTTTTTGAAGAGTTTCTGGATGAGGAGGTTGAAATGAGTTAAAATGAATATTTACAAGAGCTTGATACAGTAGTTGGCTTGTTGCTTCTTGTCCCCTTCCATCCCTCACAAAGACTACAGGCCTTATGGCTCTGCAGTGTTTTCAGATCTTTACAGCCCTCATCCTGTCCCTGACTAGTTTATAAGGATTTAAAGATTTTGCATTTCCAAAGGCAGGGTGCAAACTTCCTTTCCATCTAATACTGAAAAGGTTCACAATTCCCACAAGAGGACATAACAAACCTGTTCTGCTGTTATTTATGGGGAAAACCTGTTTGAATAGTCAGGACATGCCTGCTTCCTTTGTGAACATATTCACAAATCCTAAGGCCTATTAAAATACAAGCATAAATATAGAAATACCTGCACCAGGCCGTCCTTATTCATGGCATGCCACTTGTCATTTTTGACTTTGAAAGCTTTAGTTGGCAGTTCAGTGAGCAGCATTTATCCTGTATGACTCCATAATAATGAACAGCCAATAGTGAAAAACCCAACAGTAGAAATTTGTCCTCCAAAACAACTCAGTTAAAACCAAAAACATTCTTCTTTTACTTGAAACACCTCAAAATGGGATGAAATAAAAGGATAAATTAAAAAATATAGGTTTTGGTATAAACCATAGACTATACTGTAATAAAATAATTCCAAATAATACTTGATCAAAGGCTTTACCTCACTGCTTGTGCTGACCATATTTTTCTTAGCTTGAATAATAATAAAAAATTTCCTTTGCAGTTATAAAGAGTTTTTCAGTAGTAATTAGAGTGTTATAGAGACAGTAATGTGGACAGGGGAAGTTTTACAATTAAGTGCCTTTGAAATCCCAGTAGTTATTGATCTTCTGGTATATTTCAAATTCTCATTTCTTTTTTCTAATTAGTTTTATTGAAGTGTTTGTATGTGGTGGAACAATGCTGAAGTGTGTGAGCTGTGACTACTGCAGGAGAATGCATACTTGTTAAGCTTGCAAGCTCTGAGTACACTTCTAGGCATATTTTAATATGATGAAGGCATCTCTTGGTCTTACATGCCGAAGTCTACATTTGGGAGTGATTTGACTTGACCAAACTTTTTTAAACAAGTGTAGCAGATCGGTATCTGCATACTTTAAGCATGTATTTCTTAACAAAGTGTGATTCCACACTTTTTCAGGGTATCTCCTCCATATGGTCTATCAGCCCATAATTCTCCCAAAAGAGGAACAGCTTATTGTTGATTTGTGTCTATTTCCTCACAGGAAATCTTTTAGGATTTTACCGCGGAAGGAGCCATATGATTGATGGAGTAAAGTGTCAGGAGCTGTTAGACAAAATAACGCTGGCTATATATAGCAGCTTTACTGCAAAATCTTGGACACCTTTCACATACCAGACTCTGGAGGCCCAAACTGTAGAATTTTCCTCGGATCTCAGGGATGACAAGGTAAGGCAACATGTGCACAGCTCCAGGTGTGGAGGCCATTAGTGGGATCTGGTGGATGCCTTCCAGTCTGGAATAAAAAAACTGTGTGCCAAATTTCAGAGTACAAATGGAGATAGAATATAAGGGAAGGTTCAAAGCAAGCATCAGCTTTGGCTGCACCTGGAGCAGGCTCTCTCCCACTCTCACTACACTGCCTGTGTACACCCCAAATAGAGATTAAGCTGTTAAGGTCCTAGAGACAGGCAATATGAAATGTCTTCTTCCTCTCCCTGTGTTCACATTTCTTCCCACCCTCAGCACAAAGTCATCACCCAATAGTTGACAGACCTTTCTTGGGCATGAGAAGTAGTTTGTGGACTCCCAAGGACAAAAAGCAAATGTATTGATGACAAGCTTAGATTTGTCAATAGGGCTGCAGTTCTGCCTACTTCAGACCCAAGCCTATCTATATATGCAGCAAAGTTCACTGTATGTGCTATCTCAATTACTTTCTTTCTGAAAAAAAAATAAATAAAAAATTAACTTATCTGTAATCACGATCACAGCATTTATTTTCATAACATGTTAAAGTATTGCTACCATAGATGGATTTCTTTTCTTGCCAGTGCATTTGATCTGAATCCAATACAGGTCAGTCAGATGTGGTATTCATAGACATTTTTGATCAGCTCACAGGTTTCAGTGCTGACCCTGTTGACATAAGCAATATCTGTAAATTCATTTGCACTGAATAAATGAAAAGAAGGAAAAGTTGGGGAAATTGAATCCCAGCAAAATCAAACAGCTTGCATAGTATAGTACCTCGAACATTTTGTATTGGCCTTTTGCATAAAGATTTGAGAATGCAACAGCTATTGCATGTCATTCAGCCATTTCCTGTATGAGTCAGTGCAGAGGTATTTATTGCCAAGGAGCTTGCAGAAACCTTCATTCTTAAGTCACTTGAAAGTAGAGAGGATGACACACTTCAAATTATAAACTCTCTAAGTTAGCTCTGTAGTGTGGTCTGTAGTCCTGACCTAGACTTTGATGTCTGGGAAGCATTCAGTGGCCCTTCCATCCAGCCTGTAAAGGTCACTGAATAGTTCCCAAGGCTTTTGGTTGCATTTGTTTAGGCCCAAATAGGAGGGTCTTTTCTTTTACTTTCTGTGATTCCATTAGAAAACCTGATTTCTCGCTGGTAAGGCCAAATTTCCATTAGGCCAAATTTCACTTTCACTTTGGAAAAATAGCAGCGTCAGGGCGATTTGGGCTCACCTGTCTGAGAGCAACATTGAAATTAACTTTTGCCAGTTGTCTTCAGTGCTTCCGCTTTCATTAGAGCTTACGGAGCATTTCCTTTGTCAAGGTAGCTTTTTAAGTAGAGAAACTGCCAGCTCATACTCCTTCTCCCAAGTACACCTCCCTTTGTACAGGTGTCTTTGTCCTTAGCTGTGGCTCCACCATGTCACCTTAGAGTAGGCAGCAGCAGCTCTTTACTGTGACCAAGCAGTCTTAGAAAATAACTGAATAAACTTTGTCACTAAAATCTGAATTTCTTCTAAGTTGTGATCTGAACTTCTAAGTTGTGGAAACAAGCCATAGCTCAAGTGGGAGGGCATTAAGTTCCCTTTTTTCTTATCTTATGTTACCCTCTAGTGGCTGAGTCCTTGAGCATCAGCATCTAAAGTAAAGAAGTTAACTAAAGGTTTTCATGCATTGTCCTTTAACTGACCATACGGAATCTCTAAATTTCCAATACATTTTACCTTTTTTAAAAAAGCTTTCTTCAAAATAATAGAAAACTTGCAAAACCAATCCAAATTAGTTTATCTTTAAAGGAAATGAATGTGAGAAACAGTGTCTTCTTGCCAAAGCAGAAAAAATGGTTTTCAACACTGAACAATAGAGAACCACAGCAGGAGGATAAAAATAGACCCTAAAAATGGATAAAGGTCTATTTTTATCTTCACTGACATCTTTCTAGACTAGGTAAGGAATGGGAGAGGCAAAAAGGCAAAGAGTTTAAATATGAAATACTTAGGAAATGAATATATTAAAAACTTCCATTTTTACATGTAGTTGTCATGGAGGAACAATCATTCAAGGTTCCTAGGGAATAAAACTGTTTTAAATTTCAGCTTGTATTTCTAATTTCAAATTCTTTTAAGGGTTTGGAGGGATTTATATAACATAAATTGGTCAATATATTTATCTCAAGGGATTAGCCAATGTAATCACTAAAATGCATTGTTCAGTTTGTTCATTCTCAAATATCATTCTAAATTTATCAAAGAGTCAGAACAGGTGTCTATTACTATTAAAAAATTAAGAGACTCTCATTAGTTTAATTCCAGTTAAAGCAATAAAATAAATCTCAGGGCAATCGGGTAACTTTTCACACTTCTATTATTTATAAAGGAATAGAGAGATCCAGTTGCATATTTTATTCAGGACAATTACATTAAATTTCATATTTCTCTGACTTTGATTACATTAGAAATGTTCAGTGAGTACTCATCATGTGCTGTTTGCACTGTCATGGTAATGAGTTATGTGATAGTAGTTCTGTTCTGGCAGGATGACTTACGTAAATAACCAATGTGACTCTAGTTATGAATATAAGAACAGAACATTCAATTTGAAATTACATTGTTTCAGTATGATTCTATTGTTTATTGTAACTAGCAGAAACAATTAAATCAAATTTGCATAACTGCCCAAGAGTTAGACATTTCATGTGAAATATTTAATGAGCACTATTTTCCTCTAGCAAGCCTTTCCATAAAAATTATATAGCAAAGCAAACTCAGCAGGCATTCTTGATGAAGACTTTTCAAATAAACATGTAATATTGTTAGAAATTCATTCAGGACATATTGGAGCTTGGAACTCCAAGCATATAAATATTTATGGATCACAAAACAGTCCCCAAAATATGGTCAGATCAACATTTGTTTGTAACTGGAACAAAATGTACAAAATGTTTTTGCCCACCACTCAGGCCTAGTATATGCAACGGTCCTAAACACGAAGTTGCTGGATTTTTTTTTGCTGCTCTCAAAATGATGGCAGCTGCCCAAAAGAGGCACCCTCTCTGTTCATGAAACTTCACTGTAGTAAAACTCAGGTATTGTTGGGGATATTTTACGTCTCGCAGTCCCAAACAGCTATGTACTGTGAAACCTCAGAGAAAAGAAATCACGCCCAAATATCCACACAGCACAAATGTAACATGCGCAATTTCTTGGGTTTTTTGCTCCAGTGCATTTGCATTCTGCAAACATCAGACTAGTTGCATCCGATGCCTTGAGCACAGAAAGAGCATGTTTATTCTGTGCCACAGGCTGCTTCCACTATGGAGACATGGGGCTCCCCTGCATTCACACTGCAACGCTGCCTCTCCTCTTCCCTCTGGACTGTGCTGCTGCATGTCACCTTGTGCAGATGTGCCAGGGACCCACAACTGCAGACATCCGCATGGCCCCATGCCCAAAGAGAACCAGGTGCAAGACATATTCCTCAGGCAAATAACTATGCTCTGTTGTTT
Source organism: Astur gentilis (assembly GCF_929443795.1). Classification (NCBI taxonomy): domain Eukaryota; kingdom Metazoa; phylum Chordata; class Aves; order Accipitriformes; family Accipitridae; genus Astur; species Astur gentilis. Next base: position 10,289,708 of record NC_064905.1, read on the forward strand.
CTTCCCACCTGCAAATGTGTTATCTAGTGGTAATGCACTCTGGGTTTCCCCAGACATATTATCTTTACCTACCTACATATTTTTCTAGTCAAACAGCAGAATTCTGGCTATTTATTCAGATTCAAAGGATAAGTAGGTGCTACATTGTGTACTCATTTTTTCCATCCGACCAGTTCTAAGTAGCAATATAGCACTTCTAGATGAGTTGAATCTGACAGTAATGCTTCTAGCATCACTTGCACTAACCATAGTGATATTCAGGGCCATGTAACTATTAAGGAGGAACTTCTCTTGTTCATCTCCTCCTTGACAGAGACTGGTCTGTGGGAGGTTGTTTTGTCATTGTCCCCTCCCCCAAAGAGAGTGCTTTTGCCAAGGTGTTTCTGGAGCTACTACAGGGAATGAGTGCAACCTGCCCCGGATGACAGTTTATTGCAGAGTGCAGCAGTCTGGAATCAGAAGGGGAATTTCTAGTAACCTCTGTTATACAACAGCAGTTCTTCTACTTCCATTTTCAAGCATCCTGTTATTGTTAGTACTTTTTATGTCCTTTGTCACCAGGACACGGTGCTAATAGTAGAAGTGTTAGTTTAAGCAAAACAAGGCTGGTTTTAATACGAGGCTGAAAAGACCCGAATATGAGGAAAGCAAGCGAGGCATCGTGCCAGCCTCAGTTTATACTTCTTATACTTACAGAGAGAGGCCCAAGGTCAACTGGGACTGGGAAAAAACCTCCCAGGTTAAACTTACAGTGCTGGGTGAGCCTAGGTGTGCCATGCTTGGTCTGGGATGAAACACACACCGTCTCCTATAACACCTGTGGGATGGCACATCCTATGCTGTGCACATACGCAAGGATTAATCTGCCAAAACTGAAATGTGCGCTCTAAGTCTAGCCATTGAAGACAAGATTTATAGTTCAGAGCAGACACACTGCATGTTAGGGATTCAAATCTTCTAAGGTGTCTATATGCCATAGCTTGTACTTATCTCTATGAATTGCAAGTTCTTAAGCTTTCTTACTTTTTAAGTAGTTTTATTTTGTTGCTTGTGTGGAAGAACCAAAGCAAGAGAACAGAGGTCTCTGGCTTTATTTAAGCATTCCCAGGCAAATGCCATTTACGTAGTCATGAAACGCTCCCTGTCTGTATCCTCCTCTCCTTCCTCATGTCTAACCAGGTGCCTGACCGAATTAAGCACAGAATTCTAGTAAATGATACAGCTTCTCACATATCTCTCTATCTCACATCTTAGCTTTCCTTGTATGTCATGAGACATTGATTAATTCTTCAGAGTTAAAAATACAGTCACATCTTCCCTAGGATCTTAAGATGAGGTTTTCTGTGGTGTTTAGCTCAAGCTGATAGCTTGCATGAAAACAAAGTGTCTCAATTTCTCATTGCAAAGAATGATCACATCACATTTTAAATACAGGAATATCTTAAGACTTTTTATATGTTTAAGGCACCAAACTTCCAGGGCAGGTGAGAATATGAAAATACTGAGAGTATCACCATAAGGTTCAAACTTTTCCACCCACGATAAGGCCAGAGAGTGCCAGTATAGAAGAGGCCTGAAGTCTGTTTTTACTATCCCTTTTGATTTCGGCCTTAGAGACTGTGAGGGAATTACCACTAATCCTCTAGAGCTATATAATCTGGTGCCCTAATGACTGCCAAGTTTAGATTCTGATTATGAGACCATTTTCATCCCCTTGATGCAACTTCAATGAAGACTAATATTTCTTAGAAACAGAACTATATTTTTAGTAAAATCATTCTCTTTTAATCTCATTGTGTCCTGTATTGCCTTGCTTTGTCTTGTATGAACTCTGCTTTGCTAGCCTCCTTCCAAGTTTCAGAGATAACAGGACACAGGTGCTCACAGCTAATTCCTAGTTGAAACACCTTCCTAAACACACCCTTTTTGTTGGAAGGTATAAATTGCTGTGGAGTCCAGCTTTGTAGGGTAAGGAATGTTTTGGTTGTAGGGCTTGACTCTTGGGTGTGCACAGACCCACATGTGTTGTTGCTCTGATGGTCTCTGGGAAGACAAGAATATGAGGAATTCCTTAGATTCATACTCAAAGCTACTTCTTTCTAGCCAGAGCTTTCTGCTTGGTTCTCTTTGTACTCTGTGAATGCTTCTGCAGTGGGAACCTCCAAAAGTACAGCAATTACATAAGGTGAATTATCTTTGAATTGATCTAAAAATCTGTAGTTTCTTGGGATAGAAATCCTTGTAGGAAGTGCTTTCAACTCTGATGCTAAAGTCACATTTGACATACAGAGATAATTAGCTTGCTTTCAGTATGTTGCTGCTTTGCTTTTGCAAGTGGCTCACAGATTAGGAGATGAGGGAAGTGGGAGACTAATTATTTAAAGTGGATTTAACAAATGTTGTATAAGCCTCAGTAAGGTCCACCTGAATTTGGTTGACAGGCAATTTCCTTGTTTTCAGAGTATTATTCCTCAACACACCACTTTTTTTATAACATGAAGCTATTATACTTCCCTTTAATTTTCTAAGCTAATTGAAGAAATAGATGTTTGTTTCTCGGCAATGTACCTTCTTTTGCAACCTCTAGTGTGCATATTCATATATAACTACGTCTGTCACTCTACCAAATTAAAAACTCATAAGTAAAAAAATTACTACTTGAGCCTAGAAATAATTAGAGTTAGGAAGTCTCTGAACAAACAGTTTCTGTTTCCTTGAAGGTGCTCCAGGGTCCCAAATTCTGTAATCCTTAATTACAACCTCCCATGGATTTCCAAGGCAAAATTTCAATAACTAGAAACTGCAGAATTTAGTCAAAGATAAGGGGAGGGGAATCCTTTGGGATCCTAAGGAGAATTGCGTATGTTCTAGTCTGTTTCCTGAGGTGTTACTGTGTCATTAAGAACCAAATTCACACTTTTGGTTCTCAGCACTTGATTGAGTGCTGCAAAATGTCTTTCAGATGAGATTTCAGAAACACTTGAATGGTGCTTTGTGGACCTGTGGCCTTTTGACCACCTTGATTAGCCAAACATGGAGCAAAGCTAATGATGTCTCCCAGATGTCTATAATCACAACTTGGAAAGAATGGGGAGTGGTAAAAAAAGAGTGATTTGTGATGCTTTGTGAAAACAATGCCAGTTAATGTTTTAATCACAAAACATGATGTTGGTTTTGCAGGTCTGCTTTGCTAAATACAACATAGAAATTGTTGGTAGATGTTAAGCTGGCCAAGAAAGATAAACTGGAACATGCGTCAGGAATTGAAAGTTTGGGCTGACTCGCATGTATTGATATGAAATCTAAAACTCATTAAAATGTAGCCATGGAATGGTGGAACAAGGTATTATTTCTCACACAGGAGAGCCAGAGCCTTAATTTCAGAAAGGTAGGTTCTGTACGAGTAATTTATTTTTTTTTCTTTTTGGGCACAAAGACATTTACTCGACAGAATGTGGATGATTTTCTTGCTGCTTAGTAGCTTCAGGAACAGCAACAGTGTCTGAATAGAATCAGAAAGTTAGATTCAAGCATCCATGTCTGCCTGACACCTTGATCAAAATTCAGTGCTTGTACAAGCTGCAGAGAGATTCTCCTGTGCCAGCTGCTGTATCAGAGTGTTTAATGAAATATAACCACGGTACAAATCCTTCTTGAGTTGAGTCCTTAACAACCTTTTAGTAAGAAAAAAATTTCAAACCTTATAGCTCAGTTGATGGTTGGCCAGATTTGGAATCACTTATAATAACGTTGAACATGATACTCTGATTTCTGCTTAAGACAATCTTGGACTAAATTGTTAGAGCTACTGTGAAAAATACAGGAAAGCTAGGTATTGCCTAGAGATGAGAATATCCTTCAACCTTTTAAGAAATCCTTAAGAAACAGAGGCAATAGTAGGGCTTGTTTCTTTCATGGTTTTGTTCAGCCCTGGGAAAGTGTATCAGGTTGATTTTTAGGCTGTACTTGCAAACTGGGTATGTGCAAATGGGTAAGCCTGGCTGGATTTAAACATGGTAAGAAGCAAGAAAAGATTTAAGGGAGCAGGTTTACACATGGGAAATGCTCTCTTGCCTTCCTTATCCACTTCATGGCAAGATAGTCATGCCAATAATGTGAAGTAAATTAGGCTTTAACAAAACACCCTATTACATAAACAATTTTGATATTTTAAAGCTGTTTTGGGTCATTACACCTACTAATTGAAGGATGCTAGGGGCAGGGAGGATGCCTAATGCTAATGTCTGAACCCTGTGGGACCCACAAAGAAAACAGTATTGAGACTGAAAACTGTGGTTCAGGACACATTGTGCATTGGAGAATCACCTCTAAGGTGGGAAATTTTATGGCACAAAATCTGACTTCTGAGGGCTAAGGAGCTGAGGTCTTATTTAACTATCTGTATTTGAAACAAGTCTACAGAAAAATGAAGAAGACTTTTTCAATGAAAAGGGTACCTTTCCCATAATACTTAAAAGAAAATATGGATATTTTTTTTTCACCTCAAGAAGATGATACCATTCCTCAATTCTAAATATGGGTTTGCATGTGTGTGTTTGTGTTGTATTTTCTTCTCAAAACACAGTGCTGTTGTCAAAACTGTCTAACTCTCAAAGACTACAGAGAAAATATTGGAGAACTGAGAATCTGATTTGGGAATACTATGTCAGTGATGTTCTGACAGTGTTCTAACAAGGGGATCCACAAAACAGGATCTCTTCTAGCAGCAGTGAAACCTCTAGGGAAACTTGTGGGTATGTGTTTGCCAAGATGAGAGATAAAGGTTGAGGTTCATGGTAAGAAGACTGTAGAGTTTGTAAAATGCTTGTGGTATGTTTGTGATACACTACTATTGTTGCTTGGGTGATTAAAAAAATCAAACAACTTCTAACACAGTGCAACAGTGGTTTGGAAAGCAAACAAGGGTGGATTTTTCTTTCCAGGCTTTTTTTAACCAAAGGGATAAATTGTCTGTGAACTGGTAGCAGAGATGTAGGGAGACACCCCCCCTCTGCTATGCAGTACTTGAGCATTTTCTGAACAAACCCTCATAGATGAAAAATAACAAAATCAAATATTATGGAAGGACTTTGTATTCCTGGGACGCAGTTTAATGTCAGGACTACCACCACTGAGTTGTAACTCAAAGGTCTGAGGCTGCAATTTTTTTATCCAGGACTTGATCTGCATGGGGGCATGCCTGTCCTGCTGTAGGAGCAGTCTTCCAGCTAACTCACTCAACTGCTCATAGCCTTGGCGAGGGCAGCCACACACAGCAACCAGCATGCAGAGTGCCCCAGCCAGTTTACTTCTGACCTCAAAATGCCTGTCCTGCTTTCAACCACCCCACCCTCCAAGGCCTCTGTTTTGGGGAGAGAACACAGTATTTGTTCTGCCTATGTACCATACCAGTAAACGAGGACAGTCTCTGGAAGAGTGAGGAGAGGCTGATTTTGCCTAACTTTTTGATTTGTTCCCTATAAAGCACAACTTAGAGAAACTAATTAAGAATATATTTTCCTCACATATTTGGTGTTAGGCTGATTAATGGGATAAGGATCAGAGAGGACTTTTCAGTGAGATTCAGTAGAGGATTTAGGAACTTCTTTTGCCTTTTGCTGGCAGCAAGAGAACTGGTCCTTTTTTCAGGTGTTTTGTCTCAAATTCCCTGGAGCTGGAGGGACTCATTATGCTTATTTTACTCAATATAATGTCATTGGTGTTTCCTGCTGTGTTACTGTGAAACACTGGGTTTGTAACCTTCAATTTTAAAGGTGTTTAGAGGGGCTTTTCATGGCTTGGGAAGGGGCTGTTTAGGGGATGATTTGGAGTAAACTTCTCTTGTGTAGTTGTGATGATGGGGAATTGATCTTGCTGATCCAGGTGTCTCTTCCAATTTCTTTTTTTTTTAATAGGCATTTCTTTTTAAAGGAATGATATCTCATAAAGAGATATCTCAAAGGGGATAAATTTCTTTGTGATTTTTATCATTCTTCCTCAGGGCAAAAAATATGGACATACGAACTCTTTGACCATTACCAAAAGGCATGGTCTTTCTTTTCAGTGTCAGCTACGTCTTTTTAAACTTGGATCTACCAATTAAGGGCATTATATTCACACATGTGGAAAATGAAAGAGGAAGAAAAGAAAATTGCCCCAGTGAGTTTCCCCATTTCATACCCCTATTAGCCTTGTATGAGGTCTCTTGATGTCATGGGAGTGAAGCTACCGGGGAGATTTTCCACCCACCCGTGAGATAGAAAGTCGAGTGTATAAGGATTACATTGCCTCCTTAGATACTCCATTCTTTAATTACTTAGAAAGAAGTTTGAATGCTTATGAAGACGGACAACCAACACAGAATAAATGGTCACAGACACTGAAGAAGCTATGGCATTTCATATCGCTGTGTGCCCCCATGCCTGTGAGGAGGGGAGCTGTGAGGAGCGTCCATAGTTATTCTAGCATCTGCCTCAACCCTGCAAATTCTGTTTGCTGAGACACAGTAATAGCCTGAGGAGGACCAGAAGGGCCCTAAGACATGGAGTGGAGGGTCTTCTCCACCATGGAGAGGGAGCCTCCTCTGTAGCAGAATGGCTGTGAGGAGTTTGGATGGCTGCAAGCTGTTTCCAATCCAGGCTCTGCTGGAGACCCTCATTGCCTCCTCCTGCAACCTTAGGGTAAATTTGTGAGATTGCTTCAGCTCACCTAGCAGCACACTGCTGCAAACTGGAGCAGTCCTGCTTCTTTCCATGTTAGCCACTGGTTCCCAACAACGTGCTCTTGGTGCTGGGCCGTAGAGCTCATCGGCCTCTGCTGAAAGTAAAGAAGCTGTCTGCTAGGCAAGGAGGTGCAATATTTCCAGCAGCCAGGACTTGTAAGTACACCCGGAGAAAAGCAAAGTCTTTCTCATGTTTTGGCTCTGGGTCCTGGAAGCCCTTTGACTCTGGGCAATTGCCTGGGCTGTGGAGGAGCCCCAGGGTGGTAGCACAGCACTGTCTTGGGGACGTATGCCTTGGGAATGGCAACCGCTGACCAGAGCTGTCTGATTCAGCCAAAAACATGAACTGGGTATAGGGAGAAATAAAAAAAGGGAAGTAGACCGAAGAAAAGAATTGACTGTACATTTTTTTAGGAATCTTTTTGGAATCTGTTAATTCTGAGATGAATTGTGAGCGTTAGTCTTGCAAGTGAGATCACCCTTGATATGAGTCTTTAATGGGAATTTATCTATTAGAAAGTGGACTGAAACTACTCAAACTTTCTATGAAGCTACCCATTCAAGATCAGTGGCTTTCCATCGATGTAGATTGTCTGAAGTGATTCGCAGGTAAAAGACTCATTGTCATCCTCTAAGTTGGAAATTCTTTATACAATTGCTTTCCCATTTTTAAGTAATTTGCCTAAACAGAGAAGAGGACTGACCTTGTAATTAAAGCACGTGGCAGAAGGAAATTGTGTATGTTTGTTGCTTTAGTCAGGTAACTTAATCTTTCAGTATATTAATTTCTCAATATCAAATGCTATGATAATCCGCAGAGACCTTGTGAGTTCCACAGGAACAGTGAAGACTATCAATGTGAAATTATTGGCGGGAAAGTACAAATGCTTAAATAGTAATATTAAAATAATGAAGGCAGTTGCAAAAGTTGAAAAATACAAAGTTGAAAGGGGAAGTTGCATTCTGCCATGAAGTAGTTCTTGGTGGATTGAACTTTGACAGTCCAGTTGTTTTGGGCATACCTGAATGTCATACTCCATTTTTAAAGAGTTTGGATTACAGCATTATATTTCATTTCAAAAAATTACCTTCATACTGTCATTTGCTTTCACAGTACCTAATACAGCTCAAAATTACTTATCTTGTATTTTTTTTCTACTTAAAATACCTGCCTTGTGGTTCTTGTGCAAGATTATCCTTTTCCTTACCTTTTCCTTCTCTTCTTTCCCTTCTCCTCTTCATTCCTCTCATCACTTTTGCCTTTTCTTCCAAGAAACAGATATGCAATAGTGAGATAAAATCTAATTTTTTTCTTTACAATGTGGTGGTTGTTTTCAGGAAAATAACATTCACCTTCACATTTAATTTGTTTAACTGTGGTGGGTTGACCCTGGCTGGATGCCAGGTGCTCACCAAGCTGCTCTATCACTCCCCCCTCCTCAAGTGGACAGAGGAGAGAAAATATAAAGAAAGGCTTGTGGGTCGAGATAAGGATGGGGAGAGATCACTCACCAATTACTGTCATGAGGAAAACAGACTTGACTTGGGGAAAATTAATGTAATTTATTACCAATCAAACCAGAGTAGGGTAATGAGAAATAAAGCTAAATCTTAAAACACCTTTCCCCCACCCCTCCATTCTTCCTGGGCTCAACTTCACTCCCCATTTTCTCTAACTCCTCCCCCCCCCCGCAGCAGCACAGTGGGATGGGGAATGGGGGTTACAGTCAATTCACCACACGTTGTCTCTGCTGCTCCTTCCTCTTCAGGGGCAGGACTCCTCACACTCTTCCTCTGCCCCAGCGTGGGGTCCCTCACAAGGGAGACAGTTCTCCATGAACTGCTCCAATGTGGGTCCTCCCCATAGGCTGCAGTTCTTCACGAACTGCTCCAGCGTGGGTCCCTTCCATGGGGTGCAGTCCTTCAGGCACAGACTGCTCCAGCGTGGGTCTCCTGTGGGGTCACAAGTCCTGCCAGAAGACCTGCTCCGTGGGTTCCTATCTCCACAGATGTGCAGGTCCCGCCAGGAGCTTTCTCCAGCATGGGCTTCCCATGGGGTCACAGCCTCCTTCGGGAACCCACCTGCTCAGGCGTGGGGTTCTCCATGGGCTGCAGGTGGAGATCTGCTCCACCATGGACCCTGGGCTGCAGGGGGACAGCCTGCCTCACCAGGGTCTTCCCCACGGGCTGCAGGGGAATCTCTGCTCCAGCACCTGGAGCATCTCCTCCCCCTCCTTCTGCACTGACCTGGGCTCTGCAGGGTTGTTTCACGTATTCTCGCTCCTCTCTCCAGCAGCTGTTGCACAGGTTTTTATTCCTTTCTTAAATCTGTTATCCCAGAGGCACTACCACCAAGTTGGACCCGCTGCTGGCCAAGGCCGAGCCCATCACTGACAGTGGTAGTGCCTTCTGGCAGCTTCTCACAGAAGCCACCCCTGTAGCCCCCCTGCTACCAAAACCTTGCCAACTTTTGCAAACCATTGCAAACTCAATACCCTAACAGGTAGCATTATGTCACTGAGTAGTAGGAGAAAAAGCAGTGTGATGCAGAGACCAGTATAACTCTTAGTATAGACTACTGTGTGCCCTTTGTGGGGTTGTCCAAAGTGAATTCACTTCTTCAGGACAGGTTCCTGATTTTTGTTATAGCAGTTCAATTTGCATTAGTTCTCTTGTTCTGAAGCTGGCCAAGCTTTCAGCTTGAACAATTCTTCATTTCCCATAATCAGATCTTTTTGTAAAAACCATTGGCAAGATTTGGTTTTAATATCATCTTATGTCATTGCATACTTGCATTGGTCATATGGACTTCGCTGGCACACCAGAAGTGAGACTTGTAGTCACATTGGAAAATACATTAGTTGCCCAATTTGAATGTCACAAATACATCTGAAGTTTCTGATTCCAGTATGATGCCAGCAGCAGTCCTAAAAATGTTAATGAGGTCTGGGTTTAGTGAAAATGTTCACAAGTTCAAATAAACTGCAGTTTCTGTTGGGCTTTTTTGAAAATCACTGAGCTTTGAGAATTCAGGATCTGGTTTAAACACTGCAGATGACTCCTTGATAAACCAAAGCCTAGAATTAAACACAAGGAAAGGATAAAGTTGGGTGTAAAATGCAAACTGGAATGTATACACTCTAGTAAACATACATGATTCAAGTCAAGCATTTCATGCAACTCTATTTTTATTACCTTCAAAGCAGAAGATGTTCTGCTGAAATGCACTTGAGGGAAGTGAGCATGAAGGGAATGAAAAGGGATAAGACACTCGGTGTGGCTGGGAGTTTCAGAAATTCAGCAGCAAGTCTGGAGAATGAAACTCAGCTTGCCTGTGATGAGAAGGCTGTGGAGGAGAGTGAGTAATAGGAACTAGCAGGTAACGAAGGCAGCTGGGACACCACGGAAGGGACAGAATAGGGACAGGGTGGAGAGTGTGGGGCAGAAGGCCGAGAGGGAATGTTGCCAACCATGGTCCACAGTTGTTAGAGCAGGTTCTTGGCAGAAATAAATGAGGGACTTGGGCCTTCTGGAGGTCAATGCGACTCCACTGGCAGCAAACAGGGACAAAACCTATTACTCGAATTACGTGTTACTTCTTATCCTGCTTGCACAGATGAGGGCCTTCCCTAGCTCTCACCATGTCTGTCTTCGCCTCATTCGTGGGTGTCCAAAGGCTCCTGATGACCTCTACAGTGGCAACATGACAGGACACAGTGGGAATTCTGTATTTCCAGTTTGGTTTTGGTTTTTGTAAGTACTGAAAAGTACTGACAGAAGAGCCACAGAAAAATTACTGAAATCACAAGTCAATTACTAAAATATGTGTAAAAGCCCAAAAGAATAACTTTATTAGAAGGGTGGTGGTGTGGATATGGGAGAAGGTGAAAATCAAACACCTCTACAGCTGGTGTAAATGCTGCATAAGAAACTTGTATCAGAGCATCTGTACTCTTCTGTCAAATCAGAAATACTACTGAAAAAATAATCTTCATATTTTATTCCATTGTTTTATTTTGCCAACAGCTAAGCACTGATTAGTATTTTTGAGATGTGTCCATTTAGATTTTCTTCTTATTTGGCAGCATCTGGAGTATGAAATTAAAATCCTTCCTGTTTGTATTTAATCTCCACTGGGCAATCAGAAATTCTTTAATTCCTACTGCCATTTCACAAGTCACACCTGTAAATACCAGGAGTAAAATCCTGACGCAGTGAAATGAACACAAGTTTTTTTCATTCCAAGTTAAATATTCTGTTATTTAAATGGAGCAGGTACGTAACTTCAGTTCTTCAGCACCTAGAAACCATCAGCCAAATCCTGACTCCAAAAAAGTCAGTGTAAAGTCACCATTCATAGTTACAGGACTGTGTATTGACATGAAAAACATGTGACACAGGAATTGATTGGTTGATGTCCAATACAATGTGGTAGGATTTTATGTCAAAAAAACCCTATTGGAAATTGATATTTGAAAGTTCTCCTTGGAAAATGATGACAATCAGGTTCTTTATCATTATTTTTAATGATGACACTGATTTTTCACAGTGTGAGAGATTCTTTCTATGTAGAATACGGTAATTAAAACTCAAGAGCAACTGATCAACTGGTCAGCAGGAGAAGATATTTGCAAAATATTGGTATAGTTAAAGAGAATTAATGCATGTTCTGTGCTTTAAGGATGCTATCTCTTTAAATCTATTTACACTGTCAGGAGGTACTTGGGTTTCAGTGTTGTTTTTAAATAATACGTAAGGGTTTTTTCTCATGCAATGTTTGGGTTTTCCACTGAATTTTCAGTTTGACCTTCAGACCCACTAAAGATATAGAAATCAGACATCGCACAACCCTATTCCATGGCAGGAGATAATGACAACATGGTAGCACTGTTGAGTTCCAACACATGTGTTGGCACCAGAGCTTTACAGGTTCTTTCCCTGATAATACAGAGAAATAAAGTTCGCAGAGCTGTGCTTACAGAGACAAGTAAAACCCCTCTCCACCACCTTGCGGGCAGGCATGCTTCCCCTGCCAGATGACTTTTGAAGATACTAATCACTGAAATCACAGATTTTCTGGTCTTTATATTTCACTGGATCAAATTACCCTCCTGCCCCCAGCAAATGTGTTTTCTTCCATTTATTCACTTGAAGAAAAGGGTCTTGAAATTTCTTTCTTTCTCTCCATCTTCCAGCTGGTAGCTACATGGAGATACCCTTCACTCCCTCAGCTGCCCCACAGTGACAGCAGTATCCATGGCTCAGTTTTCATGCTCTTGGGATGTGATCTACAGACCTGTTACTTCTGGCTCTGGAAATGATTTGGAAGTAGAAACACTGTTGACTCAAGTAAGAAAATCTGGCAAATTTCTCATACTTTTTCCCATACAACAAAATTTCTGTCTGTCTGTGAGAGAGACGTGGCAGGTATATCGGAGGAGGAACAGTTCAGGGTGAGAATTTCCAAGTTTCTTTGAACTCTTGCTTTAGTTTCGGAGTTTGCATCGCATGAACTTTACAAGAGATATTGGAGGGGATTGGAAAATTGTGTGCATACACACGCATGTGTCTGTGTGTATATGTGTGAACCCACCACTTTGCTGATAAGTGTAACAACTGTGCCACTCTTGGTGCTCATATGACTTCTATGACAGCTTACTTGCCTGTGACAATAAGGAACCAATTTCAGGCTCCTGGGTTTTGAGGTCAAGTTAGGTCTTACAGACAGTTCTGGGGGAAGTACTACAGTGAATACAGACTTACGTCTTCTTTGAAAGGCTTACTATTTTATTACATAATAAAGAGAGCTCCACTTCTGACTCATCATATTGTTTTATTTCCCCTAATATGTAAATGAAACCACAGAGTTGTTTTGACTGGAGCTGGTTATCACATCCCTAGATAACCAGTCAGCAACTGGAAGCTTTGCTAAAGCAGAGGAGGCGATGCAAATTAGTGACTGCGTACTCCACGTCTGGCTGCTCTCAGAAGGAAGCAGCAAGTTTTTAACATAACAAAACTGGCTTAGTATTTCAAAACTGAAAATTAGAACTGTTAAGGGGGAGAAATTGTGAATGCGTGGGAAAAAGTCACTATTTTGCAATAACGTTCAGTACATTGCAGTGACTTCAAATAACACACAGGTACTCCTGAATGGCAGGTTTTCATTTGAAGTTCTTTAACCTTGTGGTGAGTGAGAAAGTGGATGTGAGCAGCACAAACCTATACCATGCTCCTGGAGGAATTTGCAGTGAATACCCAGAGTAGTCTCAGTGGACAGAGATGCAATGTACCGAATGTTGTTCCAAAATAGGGACTTTTTTCTCATTCTGCGAATGGGGAGGCTGTGGCCCCTGCATATTAGCTGGAGCACATGAAGGATGCCACCGGAGGAGTGGGGTTGTCTTGCACCCTGCAATGAATGCACACAAGACACCTACATCCAGCCAGCGTTGCTATCTGCTTCTGCAGTGAGCACCTCCTTAGACTTATTCTCTCTGTTGGTTTTTTTGGGTGGTTTGTTTGGTTTATTTCCTTTGACATGCTTCAGCTTTGTTGGGTTGATACAACTCTTCATAAAGAAAATATTTCCTTTACTTTCTGAGGCAGACAAATCACTCACAGTGAAAATGGCCAACTTTTTGCAAGACAAGTGTTTCCGAGAAAGATAAAATGAATCTGAGGAACTGGCATTTCACTCTGTCATTACTGTCTGGCTGTTTTCATATAGACCCTTTTTTCACTGAAGAGCAGGGAGTACTCTGCACTGTGAAAATGGCCAGTTACTGAGGAAATACTTGGAAAAAAAGGAAAGTCTGAGGGCTGCTTTTGGGCATTCATTAAAAATATGTTAGCCAAAGTCATTGTTAGCCTATGCAAAAAGATCAGGAAAAAAGGTAAAAGCTGTGCTTGTTCTGACTAAACTAATAGGTCTGGTGAGAAAGCAGCAGTGGCTGCTCCCAGAACTGTTGTCTTGATGTTTCCTGCCGAGAAATCCCAAACCCCTTACAGATCTGTAGTGAGGCAGACGTGAAGACAAGCCTCTGCCTTTGTGTGGTTGCAACTGTGCTGGTGACTCTTGCGCGTTCTGCACTGAGAGATCAGAAACAGGGAGGACTGGCTCCCACTAGTGTGATGTGATGCAAGGTGGTACCTGGGAGAGCAGTGCCAATGAGGGGGTCTCATGCAAACAAATCCACGCTGCTGTGCACCACACAAACCCCACATAGTCCCTTGTCGTGGCCAGGGGGATGGGGCCATCACTTGCCCACACTCCATTCCCACCCTCCAGCCTTTGTGCAGAAACATGCATTTATGACTGCCACCTTTCACACTTCCAATCAATTAGAAGAAAATCTTGGAGTTGCCTGAGAAATGTCCTGCTCCTGGCCTTCCTCTTTCCCTCTATGGTTTCACATACAATACTTACATCTTTAACACGTTTGACAAAAAAAAAAAAAAAAAAAAAGAAGAAAAAAAAAAGGAGCACTCCAAACAATTTTAGTGAACAAAAGGTTTCAATCACAGAGAAAATGTTGTTGAAAGGTTTCAATCTCAAACAGAGAAAATGTTGCTGAAACTCGAAGTGGTTTCTTTTCAGTGAAACTGTGAAAGAAAATGGAATTTTCTTTTTTACCAAATGTTCCATTACCTCAAAAAGTCATCAGTATGGAGAAAAGGGATTAAAAAATCTGGGAAGAATTTTTAATCTAAACTAATCAAGAAAGGCTGGAACCACAGGCAAAATGGACTTAGAGTGCTTTTTATTAGTATGGTTTCTTAAAAGTCCCTAACACTAAGATTCCCTAAAACTAGATTTTGACATTTTATTTTAAGTGCCTAAATGCCTCTACTTTTCTTTCTTTCTGTTTCCTTCTTTGTTTCTATGATTTTCTTCCTTTGTTTCTTTCTCTCTTACCCTGATCCTCTCCCCCCCCCTCCCCCAATCTATCAAGACAATTTGCTGAGTGCCTAATGTTTTCCTAATAATTATAGTAAGACTTTAAGCTGATTCCAAAGAAATCTAAAGGCCTTCTGATCTCTGTGTGGCCATTTCAGCTCCCACAAGCTGCCCAAACCTGAACTGATTTGAACAAATTTTAGCATCTTTTTCCTTTTTGCATAGCACAAACATTTATAAAGAACAGCTTTCTCGCAGATACTAGTAGATCCACCCTGCTGATATTGATGGTTGCTAGAAACTTGCAAAACACAACAGCCTGAGCATCACTAGAAGGTTTAAACTATTTAATGGGATGTTACCTATTCTTCTGCCCTGTCAATGTGCTCCAGCCAGTGTGCAATACCAGTGAAATCCTACAGGGATTTCAGGTCAGATTCTCAGCCTGTGGGAGTCATGCTGGCACAGCTCTGCCATAGCACTGTGCCTGTTCATCTCATGTAAGATTCTGGTCTTTTATTTCCTTTTCTGCAAGTGGCAGTTTCTGCCAGCTGACCCAACATGAGAGGAAGAGTCTTTGATTCATAACAACCAAGTAGCTACAACAAAGAGAGGCAGTAGCACCAACTGGGATGGCTTTTGTTGTGATTGAGGTCAATAGGAACTTGAACTTTTGTGCCAGGACTGGGTAGGAGGTAGTCTCTGGTCTGAAGCTGGTAATAAAGGTCAAAGGCTACCAGATGTTACTGGCAGTGCCTTGTGCCATCCTGGGGTTCCTGTTATATCTCAGATGCGGGAACCCTCCCACATGGTTGTGGGGCAGGTCTAAGCCTCCAAAAAAAGACAGTGACTGGGAAGGGGAGATGCCAGATGTTCTAACTTCACACTGAATGATGGACACAGTGCCTTCTCCTGTAGAGAGGATCTTTAATCACAATTTCCTAAGTTTAAGCAAAGGGGATTTTTTTTTGCTTTAACTTTGACCAGGATTCCCCTTCCAACTGAAAAGCTTGGTTCTTTTAAGAGGAGTGGCTTTAAATTTTCCTTCCCAAATGCAGATCTGCTGAAGTTGTTTGTGAGGAATATTAAACTTATTTGCATTCTGCTGGATTTCAACAGTAGTAATGCTTTTTTATATATATAAAATGAGAAATGGAGGTAAAGAACCTCTAGGACAAACCCTCATGGCTAAGTATTTGAACAATGAATACTGATAACAGACATAACCTATATACAACTACACACAATGTTATCTACTGATGCCTTGTCCACATCATATGGTTTTATATGTACTGTTAATGGAAGTGTACCTATGTCTTCACTAGCGCATTTCTGCCTTGCTTGCTAGGAATTCTCATTCAAGTTGTAGCAAAAATCTGAGCACCACTGAATATGTCAAATGGGACCTTTCTCAACAAAGATGTGTCTGGCTCACCTATGAATGCAGACATGATGTACAACAGCAGTGCAGTGTGAGATAATGTCATGGTTTAACCCCAGCCGGCAACTAAGCACCACGCAGACACTCACTCGCTCCCCCCGCACCCTGTGGGATGGGGGAGAAAATCGGGAAAAGAAGTAAAACTCGTGGGTTGAGATAAGAACGGTTTAATAGAACAGAAGAGACTAATAATGATAATACTAATGAAATGACAACAGTAATAATAAAAGGATTGGAATATACAAATGATCCACAGTGCAGGTGCTCACCACCTGCTGATCAACACCCAGTTAGTCCCAGAGCGGTGATCCCCCTGCCCCCCACACCCCCAGTTTATATACTGGGCATGACTTCACATGATCTGGAACACCCCTTTGGCCAGTTTGGGTCAGCTGCCCCGGCTGTGTCCCCTCCCAACTTCTTGTGCCCCTCCAGCTTTCTTGTTGGCGGGGCACGAGAAGCTGAAAGAAAAATCCTTGACTTAGTCTAAACGCTACTTAGCAACAACTGAAAACATCAGTGTGTTATCAACATTCTTCTCCTACTGAACTCAAAACACAGCACTGTACCAGCTGCTGGGAAGACAATTAACTCTATCCCAGCTGAAACCAGGACAGATAATGTAACCTTCACTGTCTTGACAAAAATAAACACTATTTAGTAGAATCTGTGTTTCTCTCCCCGTCTTTCCTTTTCCATAGATTTTTTATACATGAATAAAGCTGCAGTGCAAGTGAATGAAGTTCTATCTCAGCTGCTCAGTTACAGGCATTCAAGAGACATTTGTGCATAAGATAGTATGTTTCCGGGGTTCTTTTCTCCTCATTTCTATTTCTTCCTTTTCATGAACAATTAACTGCAAGGAAAGGGCAATGCAAATGTAGTCCCCTGTAATGAAATGGTAATTATAGTATTGTCACAAGGGAAATTCATGACTGCTAGGGATTTTAGCTCTGATGTCTCTGTTCTCAAATTCTTGGTTGTGCCCAGTCACCTCCCATCTAGCAGCTGTGAATAAAATTTGCCATGGGTTATTTATAACTCTACTGCAGATTGGAAGGTTCCTGTTTTCTTAAAATTACACAATTTGTTGCAGAGTTGACTTCTGTGGAAAGCTGTGTGATGACTCCAGGAATATGGTTGTCTTCATATCAACCACATGTCTGTGGTGTTTCTGCCAGCTGGTTCATGGAGCAGTGCCAGGCTCATGATGCTGACCACAACCTGCAATGTGACTGGCCCTTTCAGCCAGCATGAAGCTCCCTGCAGATCCAGATGCAAGTGTCCTTCCTTAATGATGCTCACAGTAATTAAGTAGTATGTTCATTAAATTCGGCTGGTTGGGGGTGGGGGTGGGGAAGCAGGAGGTAGCAGTTAACATGTGAAGGATACTATTTGATATATATTTTTCTACTGCAAAATTCCTGTTCCATCCAATATATCTACCGCATTAAGCTACCTCTACTGAACTGCATTGTGATAAAAGTGCTTTTCTGCTGAACTCTCTAAATATGATTGACATCTTGTTTGCTTTGTGTAAACAACAGTTCCTTTGACAAAGGGATTTATTGTTATGATTGTCAGACTAAAGCTCTCTGAAGTGATTCTTACTCTCAGATGTTAAATTATAGGTGGAGTGAACTGATACAGAACATCTAAAACTGATCTTATTATTACATATACAAACAAGCATTGCATAGGAATATTAATGTTTAACTTCTGAGGTAGTCAGGCGTGTGCTTATGGAAGAGATTCTGCAATGCAGGGCTTTCTCCTGTTGTTTCTCACTTGCCTTAGAAATTCCATAACTAACTGGAAGATAGTCCAGCTTTGCCTCACAATATTAGAGGAATTTACATTGTGGAAAGTCACAAATACAAGCAAAGTCTTTGCTCAATCAACCAAAGTCAGAGAAATAAACAGTGAATATTAGGTGTACTGTTTTCATATGGTGTCCCTTGCAGTAGCTATTACCACGGAAAGGAAGTAATGTCATTTGTGGCTGGAACCCACATTAGATTGACTTTCTAGTGCCAGGGAAAGGTCTGGTGGAGGTAGGAAGAAAATCCATGGTGTTTTCATTACGTCAATACCTATTGTGTAACTTCATTTTGCTGTGCACAGTGGAACTGAATTTTTGTTTTGAGTACTCTTGAGTGTCCTAGGGGATTTTGCCTATAGAAAGAAGCAACAGAAAAAGCTAATTAAAGATGGAAAGTTAAAAATGCAGTGACACAATTTTGGCTCAAATAGCTTATAAAGTCAAGTGGAATTTGGGGGCCAATGAATCTTTATGCTCTGCAGCTCTGCACTGTGGGGTTGGAGACTGAGTTTAATTTCCATCCTGTTCATTCATTCTCCAGCTAGATAAAGTGAGGACTACCCCTGCAAAAAAACACAGTTAAGCTTCAGGGAAGAGCAGAGGTAGGAAGTGACACAGGAGAGTCAACAATCACTGTGTGATAGCTGCAGGGGTTATTTATTTACTTAACAGGATAGCATCCTCTTCTCCCCATAATCTAGAAGGTTCTGGTTTCATTACCTTCATACTTGCTGCCTATAATGAGAGCCGAACCCAGTAAAGACTCTTCTTCCGGCACAGGAGCAAATGGGCTCTCATATGTGCAAAATCAGTCAATTTTAACTTGAATTGAGTATTGATATTCTGCTTGCAACTCTGAAGGCACCAAAAAAAAAAAGGAACTGGGTTACATTTTTTGCAAAAACCAACCCTTAGTACAAATCCATGAACATTTTAAATGTGAAGCATTTCCTTTTCTTTTCTTTTTTTTTTTTTTTTTTTTTTTTCCCCTATGCCTCCTCAGACAAATCTAAGAGAGATCTCATTCCTCTTCAAGTCCAGGAATTTACTGACATTGGTCAATGACTTCATCTGTGTCAGACCTGTTGTGGTGCATTTAGTCAGGGTGATGTCAGAGCTAAGGGAGGAGCAAGAGAGCACAATTCCCAATATGAGCAACTCCCACATCCTCATACTCCATGGCATGATGGTAAGCAGAAACAAATTTGTTCACTCCATGCAAACAGTTTCATCATTCTTTTGGGAAAGTACTTAGTGGAAGTTCCCTCATTGAAGGCTTTCTCCTCACTTCAACACCTAAATTGTTTGCTGAATGACAGTTATTGACCAACCAGTAATCTTCCCTGAATAAGGAACAGTAGGAAGGTTCACACTCAAAATCTCAAAAGGCACCCCATAATGACATGAAAAGCTATGTGTCTGCTTTTGCTTTGCTCAAAAAAAATTGTAAGCAGTTACCTCCTTTCCTGTTTTGCTTCCTCTGTGCCCCAGTCCAGTTACATTGCTCGCAGGCAGTAAGAACTGAAGGACAGTGATCACTCCCTCTGCTCCTCACCATTATGCACCTGTGCAGCTCAGGCAATAGAGACCTGCTCCTTGGATGAAGCAGCTTGATCTTAATGTCTCAACCCTCCTACTCTCTTCCTTGCATCTGAACACAGGAGCCATACCAGCTGGCTCAGTGTTCACCTTCTTAGCTGGTTGGTTGATGCTGTATCCCCTGAAAGTAGCTTTTTTAAGAAACTGCAGAACAATAGCAATAAAACCAACACTGGAGTATGTGACAATGTCTGTTAGTCCCATTGCTGTTAAGTCTTGAGACAACGCATTGCAAGGTGCTTTGCGTCTTGTGCCACACGTAGGCACAAAGACACAGGACACTGCAGTGGAACTATCCTCTTGTTTTTTCCCCTGCCATAGAGTTTGGGGTCAGGTAGATGTTCAGATCTTTCAAGGTTAAAATAAGAAATAAAATCCGTGATTTCTCAGAATTTTTAGAAGTAATACTTTAGAAACGAATTACATTCTTTTGTTTCTTTATTTCCAGTCACATTTCTATCATTCTAGCATCTGAATATGTAACACTGTTGAGTACGATTCTGGCCAGCATATGGATCAGTCAGCGGCTGAATATGAAAAAAACTCTCTTTAGGTACCAGGGTGTGCTTGGTATTAACTAACCTAAAAGTCTTCCCTGTGTTCTCTGCTACCGTTTGAGACAGGATACTCACCTCAACTGGCTTTTGGCCTGATCTGGGCCATACATTCCTATTCTTTGCTTCCAATTTTACTTTTTTTTTTTTTTTTTTTTCTTAATTAGAAACCTATGGGGAGATCAGAACTGTTAAACCATGAACTATTTATAAATATGTTGTATGACACAGCAAAATCTACCAGCAAAGAGGGACTTCTATAGGAACCGGAACTGGGTCAGAGATCAAGACTCTCTGTGTGTTCATATAGACTCAAAAACCTGCCATTGCTGCATTCTCGTGGTCACAAAGACTGTCCGTGTGCCTGTCCTCTGTAGTTTGTGTAACCTATGTGCAAATAAGGTAGTGAATTTTGGGGGCACAAAATGAAGTGAAAGCCACAGGCCATACAGCACACAGCAGGGAAAAGCAGCAGAGCAGGGGGCTACAACCAACAGCTGAGTCACTTGCACCCAGTACAAAACTGCCGTTCAGTTGGCATGAACAGAAACAACATATTCCTGGTAAGGAATGGAGGTGGCAACACTGAGAAAGCTCAGGACAGGGACCGTACAGAGATGCAACTTCAGATTGTCACTATTATTCCATTCTTACAGCTGGCATATTGGCATCCACACCTGCCCCTGTATCTTGAACAAGAAGCCTTCTGCAAAGATTTCATTCAGAAGTGTGGGGTGGTGAGAAATGAAGTTGCTGTGGTTAAGTATGAAACAATGTAATTCCCATTAATCTTGTAACAGTCTGTATGCCAATGTCGCTGGGAATGAGGCAGACAAAATACAGAGACTTTTTCTTATGTCTCTTTCCTCTGTTCTTGCCTGTTGAATTCCTTTTGGCTGCAGAGACATCATGGTAGTGGTAAAAGAAATTTTTAAAAGACTTCCCCCTTTCAAATAAAAACAAGATAAATACAGTTAACTGAGTAGTATCATATACATTGTAACAACAAAAACTTGCTGTTGTTACTACAGCAGTTTAAAAAATAACAAAGTTGATACTGTTGAGAAGAGAAAAAATACATATGGATCTCCTTTTTCATGGCTACAATTAATAACTCTAACAAAGGACAATTTTTCAGGGACCATAATTTTAAAAAGTAGGAAAATATAATACAAAATTATAGCACAATGCAGTACTACAGAAAGTGTGGTTTTGCACTCAAAGAAGTGACACTGTAAAAATAACTTTTTGGGGCTTCCATTTTTTTCTTTTACAGAGAAATACATTGAGAAATTATTGAAATATTTGTATGCTCCCTATTAGAGTTCAAGTCTACTCTGAACATCTTTTTAATGGACAAAGTTAAGGAGTGTGAATTCTATTGCACACTTCCAACTTAAACTCATGTGTTGCTGGTCTCCCTAGTGGTTTGTTGCGTGATTAACTATATGAAATTAACTACACAGAGAGAACAGAATATATTAGTTTTCTGTCCTTGAAATTCCATGATATATGACTCAAGTGGATATTGAAAACCTGGGTTTCATATTTCTTCAAATTTTCCAGTGGAATTTCAAATGTCTGTTGAGAATTTTAGACTACTGTGGTGGCCTTACTTTTTAAAAAACTCATTTATAAGCATCTTAAAACAGGCTGTGGGCCAGTTTGCAAACCTCTGTTGCATAGAATATATTTAAAAAGCCTAACACTTGCATTCATTCCCTAAATAAGCCAGAGGATAGACCTAGGTCTCCTGGCCCACTCTTTGAGAAGGCATGCAGCACACTTCAGGTCTGATCATGACCCATTTAAAAACAGTGGAAGTTTTTCCTATCAAGTCCAGTGGCTCCAGGTTGTTTCAGTCAAAGCCTGTGCACATGGGGCAACCTTTCTGCAGGGACCTTGGTCAGATTCAGAGAAGTCTGAAAGAAGTTTTCCTGTGTAAGCATTGTAGCTTTAGTACCCAAGAGGTTTTTTTTGTTAATACTGGTGCAAAACCTGTTTTCACTGATGTCTGCACTGAAACACCCATTGTATTAGAGGGACGATTAAGCCTATACTGTTTTCTCTTTAAACATGGAACATTCCTTTTTCTACTGTACAAACTCTATAAATTCTCATTAATCCAAATTTGTCTTCTATCAGGAATAGAAAATAAAAGCCAAAAAAAGGCTTTTCTTTCAGCTTTCTTTTAAGAGTGTGCTGCAAAGTTCCAGAAGCGCTCACAGATTAGTTTACCTTTTGCAGTTTATTAACAGAAAAGCTATGTAAAATTTTGAATTATATAGTTTTAATTAGTCCTAGACTAGTACTAAGCAACCTTATTATTTCTCTAATTATGGTAATAACAACTCTCACAGTTTTATAGGGACTCATCTTTTCTTAACATGACAGTTAATTTTAAGGCTTAGATTTGCATGGTAACACATGAGATTGAATCCTCAGCTTACATTTTTTACTAAATCAGCTTCTAGCTATTGTGGTTGCAAAGAACAGCTCATGAGTGTAATTTGGCTCTACCCTAATCCTAAATACAATGACAGCAGAAGACAGAAAATATTGTTTAAAAATAACTTCTTGGAGTAGATAGTATCAGGGGACTATGGAAGACTAGCAGGACTATAGCCCCTCCTGGGCACATTTATTCCAAATGTTATCTATCTGGTACATAACAGCAGGGAGGATTTGTCAGACCACAGTCCCCCTCTTTTTCTCATTCTACTGTGGTTGCTAGAAACCATCACATGTCAAAGCTCCTGAATTTTTAGCACTCAGGGTTGTTAACACTGTAGTCCCACTTATTACAACATGACTTTAGCAAAGCTAACGTTCGCAGAAGTTACAGAAGCAAATATCGTATCACAAAGCAACCACTGGAGTCATTTCAGAAATTTCCTTTGACTTTCAGAAGTTGAGGGATGCTTCAGTGGTTCATTTGTGAAACATCTTTCCTTCCCAAATAGGCCTTGTATGACCTCATTCATTAACAGTCATAGGAAGTGTTAAAGCTCTTATTACATAATTTAAAACATCTTTTCACCACCTCCAGGAACCTGGAATTTTCTGACAGATAAAAACTGATGCAACAAGATGCCTAGACCATGACTAAGCGCTGGATCTTACTATGAGCTCCTGGTATCCCTTATAAGATGGGGTCCCATTCTCAGTTTGAGTCTCTAGGCTTTAGCATAAAATGAATATATACACATTAATAATTACATAGCAAAATAGGAAGTTGTCATGACTTCCCTCTTCTTCGAGGTATATCCCTGAGTACTTTAATTTATGTCCATCTTTCCCTTCAAAATAGCAATAAAGGCAGATAAGAGAAGTATTTTTCATAATGATCACACTTTGTACTGACATACATGCACCAAGAGTACAACTGAAATTCTGTCAGTACAGTATTTCATACACAGATGTCAGCTTGCTCTGCTGGGCCCCTGAAATTGATCAGAAGTTGCATGGCAGTAGCGCAGTCCCAAGCCTGAACAACGTGCTCTCTTAAGAAAGGTTCAGATCTGCTTGTGGAATACCATGTAAACGTAGACTTAGTCAATGGAACTACCAGGAAGAATAACTCCTCTGTTCTGCTCTACTTTGATCTCATTAATTCCCTGATAACAGGCTAGTACCTGAGCAATGTGCACGTATACAGCACAGATTGTTTTCCCCTGAGGAGGAAGTGTGTGCAGATTAGAAGGGCAAAAAGGAGGGTTTGTTTGCTCTTTATAGACACAATGCGGGGGGGGGGGGGGGGGGGGGGGGGGGGGAAGGTGCATTTAGAGCAGAAGGCAATGATGTTTTCTGACTTCCTGGAACATGTCATTCAGAAGTCTTGGGCCATTTCTGCAAAAAGACCTATTTTCCTCCCTTCTTCTTCCCTAAAGAACCATTACCTTTATGTCCAGATTTCTTACTATTAAAAAGCTGAGAATTTTTAACCACTATCATCCTCTTAACACTCCAGGTGTTGCTTTAGATTTCCTGAGCCCAGCTCTGGTGCAGCTGGAAAAGAATGGCCATTAGGGTCCCAGATAAAGCTGGAAACTTATGTGAGTTTTTGCAATATACTTCTAAGAGGGCAGAGTGGTTCAAAATGTCTTTCAGTGCCTTTAACAATTTTCCCTTTCCCCCCAAAATGGAAGGGAATGAACAGCACCTTTTTTTCCCCAGCTCTTCCCTTTACCAAAGCTGCAGATCACTTAGGACGGGCTATGCTAGCCAGTGCAAAACCATCAGTCCTTCATCTATGGTTCATGAGCAGCCTGTTCCTTGTAAGGCCCTTTGATATTGCATGTGGCCATAGGGATTTAACAAGCTCATACTGCGTTAAAGGAGAACAATGTCTCATGTTGCCAACAGCTTATTATTTGTTTCACCTCTGAGACATCAAAGGCACCTCTGAGACTGAAAATCCAAGTGCCAAAATGAATTCTTACAGTTGCTGAAACAGAATAATTAAAAAATGTAAACTGTCCTTCAAATACTGTGTTATCAAGTGGTAGGTGAGTGGTTAAAAATAGAATATTCCACATAATTCCACAAAAATTGCTACATAATGACACCTGAAATATAAAAGATCTGCAAAAGATGTTGTTATAACACCTCTCTCTCTGAGGCATGCTTAACCTTTGCAATTCTTTTGTACTCTGCTTCTATTTTCATAGAATCATAGACTCCTAGAATGGTTTGGGTTGTAAGGGACCTTAGAGATCACCTAGTTCCAACCCCCCTGCCATGAGCAGGGACACCTTCCACTAGACCAGGTTGCTCCAAGCCCCATCCAACCTGGCCTGCAACACTGCCAGCGATGGGGCAGCCACAGCCTCCCTGGGCAACCTGTTCCAGTGCCTCATCACCCTCACAGGGAAGAATTTCTTCCTTACATCTAATCTAAATCTACCCTCTTTCAGAACAACCTCAACTCTCTCAGCCTGTCCTCATAGGAGAGGTGCTCCAGCCCCCTGATCACCTTCATGGCCCTCCTCTGGACTCGCTCCAACAGGTCCATGTCTTTCTTATGTTGGGGGCCCCAGAGCTGAACACAGTACTATTTTGCTTAAAGTCACTCACTGAACACTTTGTCTTAAGTGTGTGTGTTAAAAGCATGTCACTTGCTGTACAAAACTGACATGTATCACAAAGTTCATCCCCACCTATCAACAAGTATCTTTTGTAATGATATCTAATCAAATAGATGTATTTCATATGAGAAAATCAATTAACATCTGAGAAAAGTATTTGATTAATTTTAGAAGATTAATATATTTCTAAAACCTGATAGTAATTTCTCAGTAACTTCTTCTCTAACTGAAAGTTAGTGTAGATGTTTTTTCTTCTCTTCAATGTCATGCTATTGTTCTCCACTTTATCTTTCTCCTGCATCGGTCTTTCTTCAACTGTGGCCAAGGAATAACTGAAGAGCAGTATGAGAGCATCAAAGCATCTTCCAGATCATAAAATAGATGCTCTCTAGTAATTGTCCACATTGAAATAATTTTCCTACATTGCCTGATCCTAACACCAATAGCAAGTCTTATGTAAAGAAAATACAGACTTTTCCACGGTGGTTCTTATGGCTTAAAATACTGTGATGGACTACATTGGTTGCTGCCTCCTTTAAGTTTATGTAGAAAGGCTACAGTTGTTCCCTGTAGACTTGTTGATCCCAGTCCAGTAGTGTGATTTTGGGTTTTAAAAGTCTGTCTGACCCCATCACACATCCATTGCTAACAATCACTGGCTCTAAAAACTGTGACCAATCTACCTACCTACGTACCTTTCCCTGTCATGTCTTAAATCAACTGAAATTCCTATTAGTGTAATACAAATCACAAGTAAGTCATCAGATTCTCTGCACAAATACTCAGCTACTGAATTTGTTGCCCAGGGATTTTATCCTTGTCTATTACTAACTTATTGTGTATACCTGAAAAAAATGCTATATGCAATTTTAGAATTGCAAAGAAATCAAGTGTCCAGTCTCTTTTGTATAGAAGTTGCCTGACAAACAAGAAAATGCTTCTTGAATTTAAGTCATTAAGTTACTACTGGGTTTTTCCCTTTACTTTCAGTTTGATATGTTATTTCCCCCACCCCCAGGACTATATCCTGGCCTAAGTAATGGTGACAGTGGATTTCAAATAGTTGCTACATCACACTCAAGAAATGAGTGAACTTCACGTAAAGTGAACAACTTGCATCTAGATCCTACAGCTGAGTGTAGCATATCAGATTTATCAAATGTAAACAACAGATTTATGATGGAAACAGCAGACTGATGTAATAGGAAGCATTGCATTGCACTGTATTGCATTGCACTTAAAAAAAACAATGAACCGTCTTCATATGCATGCTCTGGGGGAGGAACTTCTGTGCTTCTTGCGTTAAAAGAGGACTGGTATCTCTATAGTTCTGCAATGAATCTTTCAGAGACACCAGTTTCTTTTGTATCTCTGCCCCCTATTTTCTGAGTGACTATGAAGATTTGCAAAAGCATATCATAGACTTAGGTACGCAAATCCCATTGACTCTCTGGAGTCATTTACTGTAGAAAATGTGATTTGGTTCTTAAAAGTATTTTGAAATGTCATAGCTCTTTTTGCTTTTTCTTATCCTTATGCAGGATAGTACTGTCTCCTTCCTCGCATTCTTTTTTTACTTCTAATATTGTCTCTAAATACAGGCTCTATGTATAATGGAGTCTATGTAAAGACACCCAATGCGTTGTGAGTTACAAATTGACTGGGCAGATCTGGATTTACCAGGGGAGAAGGGATTATGACTAAGAGATTAAAACCCCTTCTTTCCACTTCTCTTCTTTACCACCAGCTAGTGCTCTGTATCTACATGTGTTTTATATCCACATTCAACCCTACCCTGAACAACAGTTAGCTGTAATCTGAACATTGAGTAGCTACATTAGCTGCTGGCCAATTTATTAGGTTAGGCCACAGTAATACTATTGTGCAATTTCTACTCTGGAGGTAGTGAATGGTCTACCAGATGGAGCGCAAATGAGGTAAATAATGTCTTACTGTCCTCTCCACCTACGAGACATACCCACAGTCCCCATCTTGGATGGCTGGTCTAGTTGTATCGTGATGCAAATGAATCACTGTTGTATAAAGCTTAGCTTTTTTGATTTTTAGTAGAAGTGGGCTGTATTTTTCCCCTCTATTGTTTTGCATTTCTCTCAAGGTTTGATCTTGGTTCAGTAATTCCACATAGTATCTTGCGACTGGAATTTTTTAGGAAAGTTCATTGATATGCTAATATTACGTAGTATTTCCTGCTGAAATTCACTGTTTAGTGAATTATATATAAAGAACAGAGTTCCCTTCTCACTGCTACTACATTAATAATAACAATAATAAAATTTGATCTTTGGCATTAATCTCCAAATCGACATCCATGCAAAACTAGACAGATGCTGAAGGAAATTCCATATAGAGGAATCATACTGATTATACAGTTAATATAAATCTTCCTTTTACTAATGTTATGCAGGTTTTTTCCTGGATTGTGGTGATATAACTGTGTCATTCCACAAAGCAAAAATCATCTGTCCTTCAAAAGAAAGGAAAACCATTTTGAAAAGGGGCATTTCTGCCAAAAAGGAGTGTTTCCATTGCATTAGAGGAAAGCAAAACATGGACATAGAGTTTCCACCATTCTCTTTCAGCGTCATAGGGGAAGTAGGATAAAATGATGGGAGAGAAGCTGCTCTCCTCCAAATTTCCCCTTAAGAATATATGAGCTCATAATGGAAAACCAGACTGTCATCAAAGGATATTTTCATAATCTCTATGTTTTAATATTTAAAAATTCCTCTGATGGATCATAGCAAACTATCCCATCATGGAAGTTCCACACAGATGTGTCTGTGCTCCATAACTGGCATCTAGGGTTCTTGACATAAAGCTTGGGTACCGTATTATTCCTTTTGTCCTGTAACAACTGAGCTAAGGGGATTACATAGGCTTTATGCATGTGTGTGCAAGCATACACTCTGAAAATGCATATTCATTTATATTAATCATTTAACTATTCATGTTCCAGAACTGAGCAGGCATTTAAAGATTACCATGAGGTTGGGCAGATGTTTAAGCTATGCATTAGTGACATCAAAATCAAAAAAGAAAAGCCATAATACACGGCTGACATAAACAAATAGGCAAGCTAAGATGGGTTGAGAAAGAAGTAGGCAACATGTATGTAAAGTTACTTGTGCCCTTATTTATCTGCTCAGTGACTGAATGCAGCTCTCAAGTTTTCCTGGTCATTGCTGGCTTGCTGTTAAACTTGTGCATTATCACAGAAGTGAATTTTGGAAATTGGAAATTTTCTTAAATGGGAACAAACCTTGATTCAGCCTGGGCTCTTTCTCATTTGTAAAAGGAGAGCTGCCCTAAGTGCTTCCCAGAGGCTGCAGTTAGAACAGGCTGAGACTACAGGGGGGAAGGGGTGACACTGTTCACTGAGGCTTCCTTCCTGCCCTTGTTACAAGATTTCCCCTGGGAGGAGAAGCAGATGAATGGGAATACGGTGCACAGCCCAGCCTCCTTCTGACATGCATTTCAAAGGTGGTCAGGAACCAGGATCAGAAGGAGACAATTTTGTCATCTGGAACAGGTTGAATACCTTTCACTTGCCTGTGCCCCAGCTGCTTCTGCCACATCTTTCTCAACATGCTTTCTCAGGCTGCCATTTTCTCTTTCCGAACCGTGAAACAACAACAGCAGAAGCGTCAGTGTCTGCATGGCCCACCTTTGGCAAAATGGCCTGGATAACAACAGCTTTTAAGATAGGAGTGGGAGTATAAACAGTGTATGTGAATGAAGGACCCAAAACTGCCTGAGAGGACATTTGTCCCAAATGATCATGTAAGAGAGGAAGACAAGCATCAGTCAGATGCAAAGACGGTACATGTGCTTGTAACCCACACATCCCCTCGATGTGTGCGTGTAAGACCGTGTGTATATGTGGGGGACGTATTTTTGTATATTTTGGGGATGTGGAGGGTGGAGATGTACAGATATTAACATTTTGGAAGTGTCTAGTACTCTGGCTTATCTGTTATATTATTGATATGTATCTCAAATGAAGAGTTCACTGGTTGCTAGCCGATTCTGTGTCATGAATAGATCAATAAACCACTTTGATCCAGACTCATTATAGAGTATGTGAAGGGAGCAGTTTTTCTCTGTGACAGAGCCGCCATTTCAATCCTGCTTCAGAAAGCTGCCCTCAGAGCCTGCAGCCCTCTCACTCTGCTCTTGCCCAGCCCTGGCTGCGAGCTCTAGCAAAGGGAAGTCTGGGGCTGACATTTGAGTGACAGGTTGGGTACGCTGAACTCAGCAGGGAAGTTGTCAGGCCCACCGGAGACTGCAATGCTCTAGTTTTGTGTTTTGTCAGATGGAAGGGAGTTAAAGCTCAACTGCCAAAGGTGTATGTGATCCTACTCAAGCCATGTTTCTTTGAAGAGGGTGGCTAAGGAAAGAAAAGGATTCCGCTGGCAATACTGTACATTTGTGTAAAGCTTTCAGCACGATTAACCAAGAATCCTGAAACTACCCTCTTTCAAATTAGAGCATGCCACCCTCTCTGCTGTTTGCCTCTCAGATGTGTGACAATAAACAGGAACCCCATGCCCTGGGAACTGCTGGGGTTCACAGTGTTTATCTCACTGTTAATTTAAGTTGTTCCTCCTTTTGTTTTATGTTCTCGCCATATTTGGAGGCACCAAATATGCAACATATTGCAGATGCTTGTGTTGTTTCATCTGTGTGAAGGACTTCTGAATGACCATTGACTATAGCAGAAAGGACAGGCACCATCTTTTCATTGCTGGATTACTACATTATAGCTTTGATCTCTGGGCTGTGGGAATACTCCTGTCACTAGAAAGCACACAAGATAGAGTTGTGTCTCTTTATGAATTCCTAAAGCATGTCAGGTTGAATTTAAAACCATTTTTTTTGCTTTTATAAGGAATGTGTTTCTTTTTGCTTATAACTTTTCAGTCATCTTATTCAGGTTTGGAACAGGGCTAGAAGAACAACTCAGTTTTGGTTTGCCTGACAAATAAAGGGAATTCTTTGCTATTATTTCACAAATAATAAAAAAATCAATAGAAATTTTTTCCTCATTTTCAAAGTATATCTTATGTATGGCGCTTTTCTCATGCTTGAGTACATGTCTATAAATCACTTCATAAAGAAAAAAAATAGGTTATATTTAACAACTGCAACATAAAATGATGTGACAATCTCAGGCTTTTATCTCTAAGCCAGGAATAATTGTTTATTTTTTGGTTGACCTAGGTCTCAATTTTTAGAATAAATACAATTCTAAAACAGCAATTAAAAATTCATTTTCCATTAACTTTAATTCTGATTGATGTGATAGCTGAGATTTTGTTTCATATAATTATCTCTTTTGTGCTTACCAGGTAGAAATAGATTTAGTTTATTTAACTTTCTCTTTCTGTCTTCATAATGTATTTCCCATCAGACAGTTTTGGAAGTTTGTTTAGTTTGTATTTACTCTTCCTCAGATGATGAACAGGCAGTATGAGAGAGACAGAAAATCAGGCAGGAAAAGAAATGCCTCTGGCATACCATAAAGGTCATTGTAACAATCTCATAATCTCATTTCCTCTTTAAAGTTTACCTGGGAGTCCCAAACTTTTTTTTTTTTTTGCCTTAGCTCTGTCACTATGTAAAAAAGGAACTCAAGCCACGTGTTGCAATTCTGTGGTATTGCGGTGAAATGGAGCATCCCTTTGCTTTCAGAGTTTAGAAGTATTTATAAGGGAGCCAGCATTCTGCTTCCTTCAGATCACAAAACCAACCTGCCTGGCAACTTCAGCTAACAGGCATCACGAAAAAAGGTGAGAATTCCTTTCTTCTCTAACACTGGGGCAACACAAGTCTGGTACCAGCTGCTTCAGATGAAACTAATGAAAACTTAAAATCATTTATTTAAAAGTGTATTTAAATAGTTGTTGTGACATTTTCTTAGGACAGTTATTTATATGCTTATGTGCCTGAAATTAAGCATGATGTATATATGTATATAGCTCATAGAATTGTTCTAACTAACAGGACAGCTAATGTTATAAGGTAATAATCTTTTTTATCTTACTAATATTCATATTGCTGGTGTGTGTGCATCAACAAATACGCATTTATGGTCAGACCGTCCTCCATTTTAAAAAACATGCAACACCATTGACTTGGCCCTGCCTTGAGCTGGGACTGGTCCAGATGACATACAGAGGTCCTTTCTGACATAAATTATTCTGTGATTCTCAGTAAAGGAATCTGTGCTGATTTACAGCAGACCACAGGGAATATATGCTGTTGGTATACTCTCCTCATCTATGAAGTGCTGGGGCAACTGCACAGATTAGTGCTGTTCAGAAACTGAGTTTATTTCTGATTAATTTTTCAATAAAATTTTGAGATGGGGGGAAGGGGTGTTCTCCCTCCATCTCAAAAACTGAATGATTTTCCATGAAAATATTAAACTTTTTTCATCAAAAACCTGAATCATGAAGCTGCTCCCTAAAACCAGGAGAAAGTTTCCTGTTTCCAAGGTTTCAATTTTGATGAAAGGTTGATATGGAAAAGAAGGCACATTTTACACCCTTTCCCTCCAAGTTTTAGTTGATATTTCAGATAATGGTTTTATGAAGCATAGCGATGAATGCCATGTTACAATGAAAGAAATTAGTATCTTTGAGAAAGTTGCAAAATGTATTTTTCTTTCACAAATTACAGATAATCCTGCCTGCAGTAGAAAATCATGAGGAGCTAAGCGTGTTTGCCTTTTAATGAAGCAATATACTGCTGATAGGCTGCTTGATAGTATCTGGCTTTTCACTGAGGCTCATGCCTCTCTCTGAGTACAGATGCAATGTGAGCTGGTTCCTGTCCTAGATACTCTCTCTAGATACTACATTTGTAGCTTCTGGTCCC
The DNA here is from genome assembly GCF_929443795.1 of Astur gentilis. Taxonomy (NCBI): domain Eukaryota; kingdom Metazoa; phylum Chordata; class Aves; order Accipitriformes; family Accipitridae; genus Astur; species Astur gentilis. The sequence continues at coordinate 10,321,732 of NC_064905.1, forward strand.
ATTAATAGCTGTGCTGTGCAGTGTACAAGATCAGATGGCAAACTTTCTTGGCATTGGTCCAGAGACAGCTGACTTCTGATCAAGATTAAGGACTGCTAATAATAGCAGGAGCTGCCAGTGAGTAACGGATTCGGTGCACATAGAAATACACATATACTCTTCCTCCATAAACCAAAATGAAAATGTTTTGTAACACATGAGAAGAAATCAGGAGGACTACTCTCCTTTCACTGAAAAAAGACTGGTTTGGGAGGGAAAAAAATCCAAACCACTTAATTTGGTGTTTTTCATGTGCATTCAGACTCCCACTGTGGTCAGAATAGACTTTGAAAGATATATTCACCAATCTCTTTTTCTAAGTCATGCTCCTATTCATTTGGCTTCATCTCCAGTTGAAAAAGGTCTGAAAGTGTAGCTAAATAACTGTTGTTGAAGTTTTTTATGCACCTGGTAGTTACTACAATATTTGGCAAATATGTTTTGTTTTTCATGAAGAGCTCTAGCTGTATTTTGAATTCAGGACAAATATACATTTATATATTGCATATACAGCTATCTCAAGTGAGATATATGGGTATGTCTCAAATGAACGCAGCAACAATGATATACATACCCAGCCATTTCTGCAAATATAGCTGTGGCACAGAAACCAGTAGCAATTTTTCCTGAAATTCCTTACAAAATTAATTAGACTATGCAACCTCAGGTGGATAGTAGAACTAGTATCAGTTAGGCAAGTGTCAGTATTGATGCTAGCTCAACACTGCATTATTGACACTGCTGTCACTTGTTCTCACATAGATGGTGAAGACTACAGTCCAGCAAAACACTTCAGCAGGTCCTTAATTCTATTTGCAGTCCTTTGGTTTAATAGGACTACTGAGATGCTTAAACCAAGGAATATACTTATAAGCTTTGTATGACTGGAATTTAGTGTCCATTGATCCTTAGTCCAATGCCTTTTTCATGCGGCTGGCCTCACTTGCATCAGCAGGGCTTTCCTTGCATGAGAAATATTTGTCTGAGGAACCTAGGAATGCTTCTAGGCTCCTGACCATATAAGGACTATGCACACAACAATTTCCTCTAAGTTCCATAATTTCTTCTCTAAACTGATTTGCGGTGTGAATAACAAGCAGATCAAAATCTTGGCTTAAGCTCCAGTACAAACCTGATATTAAATTTTTATGTAGTCTAAGAGTTCTTAGAATGAAAGAATACTTCTTAGTTCACTGGAACTGACTCTGTCGTCTTATTATCCTGTCCAGCATTGAGCTCGATTTCAGTACAACTCAGCAATCCTCAGTGAAGTTTAGTAATTTATTTTTTCCCTACAGATGTCTCACCTACTATTTGCCTTACTTTCATTATTTTCCTTTGCTGCCCTTCTGGAAGCACAGTGGAAACTGAGGGAAAATGGTAAGCAGTCTTCACTTACTGAGACCTACAGCTGACTGTAGGACACGAGGCTATCTCAGTGTCCACAAGCGCAGAATTTTTTAACTACAGTATTTTAGGCCAAGGTTCTTCCTATTTGTTTGTGAAAAACTAGCCAACTAATTGGTATTAATGGTAGAAATATTTAGAAGTCCTAAAATGTCATACAACAGCCATTCTGAATATTAGCATTAGAAACTGTCTTTATTGCCTATTCCCTGTTCTCTTGTTTCAAATGTGTCAGTCATGCAGTCTGGAAGCACAAACAGTATCTTGTGACTTAGGTAACAGCCCACAAACAAACAAGTGAAGAATTAGTTGTCAAAAAGAATAATTTACAGTAAAACCTACAACATAGAAATAGTTTGTCAAACTTTTCTGGTAAAAAACTTAAATGTAAATACGTTTGTAAAACCACAGGGTCAGTAATAAACAAACAAATCTTTTGAATAACTTACCAGAAAATAGGGCTAAATTCAGATAATCAAATTTGCTTCTCTTATTCACCTAGTGTAGCTCCATAATCCAGGCTGTCTTCAATGTGATTATCCAAAAAGAAGGACCCTAATCAACATGAGAAAAGCATTCACAATCTGATTGTGTTCGTGCTTAAAACTGCAAATATGTTTTCCAGTACTGAGAATAATCTTTGTGTTTGAAGTCTGTAAGATTTACCTTGCCTGTGCTTCAAATATCAATAAGCAGTTTGGTAAGCTTCCAAGCTTCCTAGAGTTGCATGTTTTCTGCCATTTTAGATTCAGTGTTTGACATGTATTTCTTAGTGTTTCTTCTTTGTGGTAAAGTCTTAATGCTCTCATTCTGGTAGTGAAATGCTCTGGTGAAAAGGTTTTAAGAGTTCCCTGGAACTCTGATTTCCTGAGCTGAGTGCTTGCTGTGGTGTTGACACACTAAGAAACAAATTTTTGCCACTTCTTGCATGTAGAAGAGTCTCTGAGGGCACTGAACATGGTTGGGGAGCCTGTGATGGCAGTAGTATACCTGAGCAATGACAGTTAAATTTGAGAACTGTTGCCACACAGAAGTGTAGGTGAAGTACTTCAGTCAATCACAGCAAAAGAGTCAAGAGAAGATGATATTTCTTTAATGGAATTGTTTCAAGTTATTTTGTTATGTGGTGTGTCTTCTAATTTGAAAAGACCAGCAGGGCACTTCAGAGTTACAAGATGGCGTTTAGAAGTCCACATCTCCCTGTTGCAGTCCATTTAGCTCTGCTGTAGGTCAGCGATTGCCCATCTCTTAGTAGTTGCTCCACTGGGACCAGGGTGATAGGAGTACAGATCGTTCCCTGCAGAAAATGGAAAATAGCATCAGTTACAGGCAAATACAAACCACTTACCCAGAGCTTCCCTCCTTCCTATTGCTCACTCACAGACCTTTGACGCTGAAGAGGGCAAAGCATTATAGCTTTGCACCGTAGCAAAGCACCAAAGTACAGAGTGGTTTTACGTGCCATTCTGTGAGCAAAGGCCACAGGCCACATGTGGGAGGAATACCTGGGCTCAGTGTGTCCTGGCATCCTCACCTTTAAAACAAAGGTGCCTACTTCCCACAGTTATGAACTGCTGTGAGATTTTCTGGGAACATGGGAAAAACCCCCACTTCTTCCATTAAAATGTTATCCCTATTGATCAGCAGGTTCTAGATACACTGTAAATTTCTAAGTCAATCCTCTTCTTGTAGTAAAGATTTCCAGGTGATAGTGAGGCCTTGGGCAAGAAAGCCAGAGAATTGTTAGCAGTTTTCCTGGAGAGCAGAGCTGAAAAAAAGGGCTCAGTTCAATCTTCACACTGTTAAGTATGAGTAGCTACTAACATGTCTCTCTCTGCAATGTCCAGTGTACGTCATAGAGTCAGAGTGGAATGATGAGACACCAGCTAAAAGAGTGGAGCTCACCTGTAACACATCTGATGAAGCACTGCCAGTTTACTGGAAAAAGGGCAGTGAACTGCAAGGAACTGGAAAGACTCTGATTGCCGAAGTGAAGGAGTTCCCAGATGCTGGCAACTATACCTGTCTGACTGCTAATACCCATGAAATCATCAGCTATGATTTCTTCCTCATAACTAAAATAGACTCTAATGGGCAAATGATAAGGTCAATTCTGAAAAGCTTTAAAGGTACAGTCATAAGATGATGTGATGCATCTTGCTCAGCTTTGTGCGTTGGAGCTTTGTGAGGACCAGAGGGAGCTCTCTGGAGAAATGCATGAGAAATACCCACTTTAAAATGGGTCCTCTTCAAATGCTTTACTGACTGTGAAAGGCAAAGGATTACTTTTGTGGGTCTGTATACGGGGCAGCTGATGAGCTGCATAGGAATTGGTTGCCATGGGATTAATTTAGACCTATAGGATGGAGTGATGGTAAGAATGATTAGATACAGGATAACAGCAGTACCACACCATAGCTTTTCTGAGGTGGGGAGCAATTGACTTGCTTTGCCTCCATCTCAGAGACCCAGCCCTCAGGAGAGGGTTTGCAAAACCAGGGCTACATGATTTGACAGAACCAGGGACTGATGTAGATTTTAAGTGCTCTCATTTGGGCTTCTCCATTCATGATTAACCCACTGGGACAAGCCTGCGATGTTTTGCATTTTCTGCATGAACCTCACTCATCTATGTCTCATATTGCAGTCTCTCACTGTAGTGCCAGGAGCTTATGAATTTCCAAGGCTTTTTCCCTGGCTCCTGGACCCACATATCAGATACAGTAGGGTTGTCCGCCAGTCAGCTACATCCAGGGTACAATACAGAGTTGTTGAGAGTCTGCAGTGCTGGGCAGCAGAAATGAAACACACACTTATAGTGAGGCCTCATTCACTTCTTACACTGGAAACATTCCCCATCAAGTGCCCCAGTGTGTGAAGATGTGAGATTATCCACTGCATGCACTCTCATGCGTGGGGTAACAAATACAGAGGTTTGCCAACTGAATAGCTGCAATGCTTCTTTGTGAAAGGAACAATGGATTTGTGTATATAAATCTCTTACTGACAGCTATCTGCAACAGCCTGCGTATGCTCTAGCTCCTGTCAATAGCCACATAGATGTGGTTAATGTGGTGCCATGTAAACCAGCCTTCAGCCACTAACTGTGGTTATATGGCTTTTTAACTACAGGTGGCTGCCCAATGGGCAGTATGAGACTGTCTCTGTCTATGTACCCACCACCTGCCAAAAATGATGGGAATCTGTTGAATTATTATTTTCTCTCTGCTTTGACCATTTTGTCAAAAAGAGTAAATAAATCATGTTTTCTTTCTTTTTCCATCTAGAACCAAACAGGACATTTTTAAAATGTGAGGCAAAGAACTACTCTGGAATTTTCATTTGTTCGTGGATGACAGAAAATGAGAGTCCAAATGTGAAGTTCACAATCAGAAGTCTAAAAGGGTAAAAGCTTGTACTTTCCTTAACAACCTCATAGCAAGGCTGGAACAGCCCTTTGTGTTACTCTGTGTAGGAGATCTGGATTTTAGGCTACTGAGGACATGTAGACAGCGAGGAATCCCACTTCCAGAGTCAGAACATCTGCAAAATGTTTGAGCCATCACTGGGACTAACTTAACTAATAAGGGCACAGATGTTGCTCAGAAATTAATAAAGACTTGAAAATGGAACAACCCCCACTGGACTGTTACAGCTGCTACAGTACAGCCACAGAAAAACTTAAGCAATAGCAAAAACAGTTCATGTAGGGGAGAGGAAGTTGAGCCAAAAGCAGAAACAATCATAGCACTGAGTCCCTTCACAGCGGATCCAGTGGAATTAAGGGAGTGGGAGGCTGCACCCACTGCAAAAGCCACATGTCTACTGACCAGTCTCTGTTGAGGAACACTGCAGAAACCTGCAAGGGAAATATGTGAGGGGAACCTTGTGGGGATTTCCTACCTCCCACTACTCTTGGGGGTTTCTCCAAAACATGGAGTGCTTGAGCAAAGGTCACTTCAGTTCGTAAAAGAAGAAAAAACTGTAAAGTGTTTTATTTTGCTGAATGCAAAATAGAACCAGATTCAGGTAGTACTTTATAGATAGCTTTTGTTGTTTATTTCCCAATGAATACATTTTAACCTGCCCTTATTTCTTCCAGCAAGGTTTTGGAAAGGGCTAAGGAACAAAGTAAGATACTAGAGCTTTTCATGGGACAGCAGTAATAAGAAATGAGATTATATCCTGTGTTAGGTTTAAACACTAATTTCTTCTGTTAAGGCAGGAAGGCTTTTGTGATTTTACATTAATATGTAATACTGAAAATGTCAGATCTCCCACTGTACTGTTTCTGTAGCTGTTGAAGCACAGCCATAAAATGATACAGGCAACATCAAAACATTGCCTTACCAACTACATGTTATCGTTGTGGCAACAAATTCTCAGAACAAACTAGCATTTCCAGTACTTTTCTCTGTTCTCTATTCAGGTCTCAAGGAGATGTAACCTGCAGCAGTCCTACTGCTCACACTGATAAATCAGTGACTGAATACACAGCCCAGTGCCAGAAAGAAAACTACTGCCCATTTGCTGAAGAGCACCAGCCAATTGAGATGTTCCTGGAGGTCATTGATGAGGTGGAATATGAGAACTACACTAGCAGCTTCTTCATCAGAGATATCAGTGAGTAGACGAGGAATCATGATTAATTCTTAGCTTTATTCTTGCCGTTGATAGTGGAACTAACAATGATAGCTAATCAAACCAAGCTTGGGAATCCTTGCCCTATTCTACTGTAAATCCGTATCAAGGCACCAGTTACAGGAACAGGGGAAAACAAATCATAGCAGCAGTCTGGAAGAGGATGAGGAAGTGAAGAAGCAACATCTCCCTAGCTTGTGACCTCCAAACCTCTCACCCCCACATCTCCCAGAAGTTTCTGTAGCCTTCTCTATTAGATGGACATGTTTTAGAAGGGGTATGTGGGAGAAGTCAGAGAATAACCCAGCAGGCTCTTTGAGAACTACAGATTTACTCACATATGGTTAACACTACGTATGCTTCCCTCCTGGCATCTTACAGATGGGCATGCAGGGCAGGTTAATAGAAACTGACAGGAAATCAGAGGACCAGTTGTGACCATGATGCCACAGGGCACAGGAAAATTAAGCAGCATCCTAAAGAAACAGATGTTTTGCTAAACACCGTAACTGTCAGTAGGGGTTGAAGATATTCCTCTGTGTCCAACAGAGCCCTCTGCAACCCTTCAGGCAAAAAAAGACTCTGTGAGTGTGCTTAATTTTCCATAAGGAGCATACAAGGCAGTTCTTACACATCATGCCTACTCCTCTCTTAATCTCATGGAGGCTCCCAAAGCTGATTCCTATAAAACTATCAACAGTAGTACACCAACACTTGATATGCTGCTAATGTGAATTAATTCCTTCTATATTTTCTCTTGCAGTAAAACCCGACCCACCCCAATGTCAGTATGTGGCCACAAATGGAACAGTAACCTGGACATATCCCAGAACATGGAGCACACCAAAGTCCTACTTCCCTTTGACTTTCAGGGTCAAAGTTGAAAGTACAAAGAAACACAAAAGCCAGGTAGAGATACAAGATTTGAAACACGTTTTTCTTGCTTGAACAGACAGTATAAATAATATAAGCTTTGTATGCAAGAATCATGGACTAAAACAAAAACTAAAAAAGGGTGCTGAGACCCAAATGTGGCAAGGTTCTGTCTTGGCAGAAAAAGACCTCCTTCCCAGTTCTATGAGTAGTAAGATCCAAACAACACACTGTGGGGTGGATGCAACCCTGATGTAACTGTGGAGATAAAATCATGCCCAGCATTGCATAGCTGTGCTAGTGTGAGAAAAGTATTTACTAATTGATTAGTAGGCTGTGTGGGTCCTAATGTGGGAAACCCCCAATTTCCAAATCACAAAGTCTAGGATCTGTTGCACTGATTTCCTTGTATGTTGTTTGTACCTGGGTAGCTCAGACTTTCTTTATAGGTGAATTGGCAAATAAGGAATCAATGATTCATTTGGTAGCTTTTCTGTGGAGACTGGATGAACACTACAGCCTTTGCCACTCACTTTCCAATTATTAGTTAATAGTTAACTAAACATTGCTACTGTGTATTAGCTTTAAATCACAAAATTATTCTGCTTCCTTTGCTAATGCTCATGGATACACTAAAGAGTACACGACAGCAGTATGGTGGTTTGCCTAGGCTGGCAAAGAAATCAACAGCAGAACTGGAAAGAAATATACAAGCCAGTTGACCACAGTGGAGGTCCTTAACTGCAGTGCTCCTCTTCCAGCAATCAGAAAAGTAAATAAATGTAATGATCATTCTAGTTTGTCAACTGATTAAACCAAAGACACTAGACGACTTTTTCTATGTGAAGAAAATTAGCAAGCCTGTACCAGCAGATGGGGCCATTCCCTTAGTGCTGACTCCTTGATTTTAGTAGTGACTCTACAGAGGCTTCGTGTATCATCCACAAGTCCTCAGTGGAAATTTCACCGAGACTGAAAAGCAGCAACTTCTGTCTTTTAGGGTTCCCACTGTGGGAGAAGAAGCAAAAAGAGAAAAACCCAGACAAACAAACAAACCTTTTGTTTCAACGACTGTTTCAGTTTGGGGGTTGGGTAACTTTACAACACTAACTTCAGTGGAAAGTGGGCTTTTTAGTTTGTTTCTACTGAGGCTCAAGTTCTCACAAGTCGTCATGACTTTGGTATCTGAGGGTGAAGATTGCTGCCTTTGAAACTACAGCCTACCAGTAGGTTAAGTTACATGTGCTTGTTGCAATCTATCTGGCACTTCATTGTATGTTCTGCTTGATCTTTACAATCAGCTGATGGAGCTGTGCCCTATTGGTAGGTCTATGATGCTGATGAGCAGTCTATTCAGATTCTAACAACTGAGCCAAAAGACAAGATCTCTGTGCAGGCCAGGGATCGCTATTACAATTCATCCTGGAGTGAGTGGTCTTCGCTTTGCAGGTAAGGCTTAAGGAACCTTCTACTGGAGGAGCAGGGATGATTCCTAACCTAGGAGAGTAAGGAGTCTATGAACTTCTTCTGCTTCTTAAATACTCATTTATTTTACATTTCCTTATAACCATTTTTGTCTCCAAAACATTTTTTCATGAAATAAGAGAATAAACATGTAAATGTATTGGGCTGTCTAAACGATGATTCTCTTAAAAAAAAAAGAGAGAGAGATGAAACAATTAGATTCCCTTTAAATCAGAGAGGAAACAATCATAGGATTCATTTAGGTTGGAAAAGACCTTCAAGATCATTGAGTCCAACCATCATCCATGCCCACTAAACCATGTTATGGAGTACCCCGTCTATGTGCTTTTTGAATACCTCCAGGGATGGTGACTCAACCACTTCCCTGGACAGCCTATTCCAATGTCTGACAACCCTCTCAGTAAAGAAATTTTTCCCTAATATCTGAAATGGATGTAGGTTCATGGACATGGGTACCATTCTACCTAACTAGGCAATTATAAAATATTCTTTAAGAAATATATGAGCATTTGGCCGTTGCTAGTGTAACCCATGCTGATTTTTATCCTTTCTGTTCATTGATAATTTGAGTCAATGTTGGGCGTCCAAATACAGCAGCCATTCCATATACAGCCAAGTTTTACCAGTAAAATGAGAAAGGGAGTAAGAGAGAGAGAGAGGAGGTATTTGCTATTAGAAAGAAAATCTATTAGCAGCTTCTGCTAGTCCTAGGAATGGCTGTTTTCTTATTCTGTGAATTGATTAGCATACTCAGCTCTAAACTACTCTCAGACTAGTTTTCCAGTTTGGAACATATTTTAAATACAGAAATAGCGTCCTTCAGAGCAACACCAAAAAGAATTATGCAGATTTTTTAATCTTCTTCCTCTCTTCTGTTTTGTAATTTTGGGATGGGTTTTTTTTCAATTAGATGTAGGTACAAATCTCTCTGACCTCCAAGTTTCCTGATTCACACTGTTGAAAAGTTGTAAACTTGTAGCCCTGTTGAAACACTTGAAATAAGATCACACTGTTCCATGGATCCACTCTTCATTGGTACAGAGGCATTTATAGATACCAATGGGAAATGAAGAAAAATTTCAAAAGGGCTGTAGCTGGACAGGTGCCTAACTCTCAGCAGATGAAGCTGAATCCGTAATCCCCATCAGACATGGGAACTTCTGAGCCTTGCATTATGTGGTCCTGAGTCCTTTAGAGAAATTGAGTGGTGGCATTTCACTAGATGGCTTAGACCAGCAAAGGTTTATTAAGAAATGGATTAAAAATCTAGGTCTGAGGAAAATAAAGATAATTCTTACGTAAATTTCCTTTCTCTTATTTTACAGATAACCAGTACGAGCTTCTAGGAGAATGGCACAATGCTCTTAAAGAAAGCAAAGAAAGAATTAGCACAAGAACATAAGCATAATTAGAAGAAAAATCTGCATTTGAGATTATTAAGAAGCCATACCATATCTCTTTTGTAATAGATTAATAAGGTCCTGATTTTGGCAGCTCTTTTAAATTTCCCAGATTTGAGTAACACTTTCAGCATACATCATGTTATATTAACATGTATAGTATTTTGATACATTGCTGTCAGCTACTATTGTAGGTTCCGCATATTATTCTATTGCATTTATTTATTTATTTAACTTTTTAAATATCTATTTATTTATTTATTTATTTATTTGATATGACTTGCAATGCCAGATGTTGGCAGTTGCTATTCAAACTGTTTCATGTGTTAATTTATTTAGAAAGTAACTTACTGAAAGAACTGGTTTAGTATTCCATTATTTAACGGTTTAATTATTTGATTATTTAATTATTTATTTTTATTTATTTTGTTGAAATGTATCAGCATAGAAAGCCTTGGCTGCATGAGGCAGCTATGTATCACGTATCAGGGCCATCCTCATCTTCCAATCTGATGGCAGACATTTTAGTAAAAGAAGGAATTGCAAGCTCGGAGTCCTAGAAATGTTAGCTGCTGCATTTTGTCAGCTGTCTGTGCCTACATCATGTTGATGCCCAACTGCTGAACACTGCAAATGGTTGTTGCGTGAGAGATCAACCACTCTCAAAGCCCTGCACTTGCAGCTGAACCCAAGCTGCAGTGGAAGCAATGGGAGTGCTAATGTCTAGGCAGCTTTGAGGTGCTGTGGTTGAAGGAGTCCTGTTGCCACATCTCATGAACATGAAAGGAGATGGGAGCCAGAAGTGGAATATAACATCTCCTAAACAAAACTCCCTTTCATGCTTGTGATCATTAGATGCTCTTTATTCAGTACCCATGTGTACCCAGTGCACCTCGCAGTGGAGTTTTCTGGCAATAAAATTAATTCAGATCTGATGTGCCACAGGCAAAACCACAGTGCACAAGCAGTCAGGAATCTGCAACTGAAACCAAGGCAGCTTAAATTATTTAAAAGTTTAACTGCAGTGTATCTGATATTTCAGCAAGCAATTGCTAACTGATTTTATATGTGGATGTTAAGCATCTAATTAAAGTTAGAGCTTTAGAATACAGATTTTTATAGTTCACTTTGAAAGTATTTCCCTACTACTGCAACATATGCTAGGTGTCTTCACAGAACCTTAGGAAAAAACCCTCAAATCCTGGTTCTGAAGTGCTTACAGTGTAAGTCCCCAGGCCTGGAAAGAAGCAGAAGCATGTGTTGAAGCCTACACATTTTTGTCAAAACACCCAAGTCCCGATTTTCAAGAGGGCAAAATACATTAAAATATCTTTAAGGATTTAGGCCTTAATCTCTGATACAGAATCACTGAAATTAAAGACCATGCTTAGGTTTTTTCCAGTCTTAGCAATGGGTGGTAATTTAAGATATTTAAACATTGAAATGTGGGAAGTATCTGATATTTCAGAAAACTGTTGATAATCTAGCTACAAGTGCCATTAGTCTTTATTAACATTAAGTGTATGCATCTTATTTCTGCTATAAATGCAATTTACTGTGCTTGTTTTACGAAGGAGCTAATAATAAATAGGTCTGAGAACAAGAAAATTTTGTTTACTTGTGATCTTTTAAGAAATACGGTTAATATCACTCTTCACTTCCTACCAGAATATTATACACTACTTCTGAGGCAGTGTTTGTAGGGAGGAGTAATATTCCTGATCAATGCTACCAAATTCATGGCCTGTAAAACTGTACAGGACAACACAGACAAGTGAGGTCTGTTAGTCAGCAGTCTCTTCTAAATCCTTTTCTGCGGGCTAAGAAGTGATTGTTTCTTTTGCAGTCTAAGAGTACACTGAAGTTCACTGGCCTTTGTGGTCAGGAGGTTTGCAACTGAAACCAGGCTGACATATATCTTGAGGTCTTTGAGGTTTCTCTCTAATACTATTGGTATAGTGTTCAGAATTAGTAGGACGTTCCTGTTCTTCAGATATCTGGGTTGAAACCCCGGCACCATTGAAAGTAAACATTGAAACCTCTCATTAACTTGATTCAGCCTAGTTTTCACTCTGAGGCTAAATTTACAAGTATTCTGACAAAGACTATATTGATCTATTACCTTTAGAGGAATATGCCTTTCTGTGCCATGATCCCATAAGGTGCGTGAAACCTCCCTATAGGAAACTTTTCTGGCATAGATCATGAAGTAATGAGGAGCTGGTAGTGAGGAAAGTTATTGTCTAAGATTCTTCAGAAAAATAACAAAGCACAGCTTGAAACTGCCTCTTCTTCTGTAGAAATCAAGTTAATTGTAAGATGGCTGCTAAGACATAAAGTTGGCTTCAGTCCTTGATTATCCATTTCTGGGGCCTTATGTGGATCCAAGTGTCTCTGAATATCTGCTCTACAAATTGTCAGACAGTCTCCCATCTCTGAGAAACTCTATAGATTGTATAAAAAGGTGATAATATCATAGCACAAATATTCATTATGGTGTCTTCATATGCTGGAGATAATTTCCTAACATACTCCATCCAGTCAAGAAAATAATAGTTGATGTATCAGCTAATCATTGTACTTCTCTCTTAATTCCTCTCCTTGTTGCACTGCAAATAATCTGGAAACCTTGTTATAAAAGTCACAATGCATGGACTCAATCAGGCTGCACTATGTACAAAACTGCCCCCCCCCCCCCCCCAAACCTTTAGACTGCAAAATGAAAGGTTCTGAAATAACACAATGATAGAACTAAGTTTACTCCTGAGGCCCCTATGAGTAAGACTCATTAATCATATAGGGACAGAATAGATCTTCTACTGGATGGACCCCTGTCTTACTCTGTGACCCACCGTTCTCTGGGCAGTGGCAGCTCCTCCAGCTTTCTGTTCATACTCATCATTCAACATGTGGCTTTAGGTTTTGCCTACCACACCTCCCTGAATCTGCACTGAACAGAGACTGACTAATTCCCTCCAGGGCTTTTTGTGGGTGCTCCTCATCTCAAAGAATGCTTTACAAATAGTTGGTGTACTTAATGAGGCACTAATAGGTTGCAGTCCTCTAAGTGCTTCAGCCATTAGAGCTGGGTAAGCAGGCACCTGATAACAGCAAAAGGAAAAAAAAAGGCTTATGTCTAATTAGAAGTTCTGTGAGACAACACATATTAGATTTCAGGTCCAAATGCTTCATATACACCCCTCCTTCCATGTTGACCTTCATCTTTTCCCAATTCTTCATAAGTTGTAGCTTCTCTTTTATAAAAGTTATAATACTTTTAATAGAGGCAAAACCAATACGTGTCCCCTAACCTTGTTCAGAGACATGAAAAAAACCTAAGAAACCTTTCCTCAAATATTTCAGTTGAACTGACTTCAGTGTGACAGAAATTCTAAGTGCTAAACATCTGGAAATTACATCTTAAAATATGAAATAGAAGGCAATTTTAAATAAGTCCTATTCGATGCTCACTGCCCAATTCATTCAGTGTTAAGCCGTTAATGCCTGTTTTGCATATATCTGTAAAGAATCAAGTCATTCAGAAATGTCAATGATATGACACTAAGTAACTCAAAGGATTCACAAGCTAGTTGCACAACAGTAGGTCTCACAGCCTTGTAATTTATCTTAAAGAGATTAGAAGACACAAAGAAACAGAATAAATATCAGCTCCAGCCTTTGCAGAGAGTCATGGTGTTGGGATTTGTTGGTTTTTTACTTTCTAAAATAACATATGAAACCTTCAGCTGGGATCTGTCCCAGCTTGATACCTACAATTTTAAAGAAAGGCTCCTTTGATCTTTCCTGAGGTGTGGAAAACGGGAAACTCACCTTCCTTCAGGCAAATACCCAAGTGTTTTGGCACAGTTGGATGCCTTAAGAAAGACCTCATTTAGTTCTAAAATATTCCATTGAGCAAGACTTTAAAAGTCTGATACATTAATTGCAGGGGTGGACAACCCTAACCACCCACACAGAATAAAACTGAAGGAGCCTGTGTACTGGGTTGTGTATAAACATGCACTGGAATCACTAAGAGGTCTGAATTCCCACTCATGACCATATCAATACCTGTCTTGGCTTGTACATTCTTGCCAGATATACATGGTGTGCGAGAATATGTTTTTCAGCTATTCCATGTGCCATTTTTTCAGCACTGTTGATGTCCTCAATGTGAGGTACTCCATCATATGAATGGGAACAAGCTACTGCCCATCAATGCTCTCTGGAATGCAGCCACATAACATCCTCCCATGCAGAATAAAGCAGGCACTTCACTAATGATGCGCTGCAGCAGCATATTTGGCATAACATTTGTGCTCCATTTGGGGCTCCAAAAATAAAAGCAATATATCAATAATTGTGACAAATGTTCTCACTCTCAGAAAAATATGCATTAATATTTTCTCAGATGTAACAGGCCCATTAAAGTGAATAAACATTTGTTCACCAAGTAATTGCTTTTTCATCTTCAAAATAACAACCGGGAGAGGTAAGCAGTTGGGGAAAGACAAGACACAATGATAGAAGTCGGAAACTATCAGACGCCCACAGTTAACATACATGTATTCAAACAGTACCTCCCAGCTCAATGGAAACCAATACAAGTTTACTGATGAGGCCAAAATTTCACTTATAATTTCTCAATCCAAACAGAGTATTTACCAAATATTTCAGAATTAGTTTTAGCTATGGTAAAGAGGCCTTAGTTATCCAACTCTGGGAAGCAGCTATTATTAAACAGATCTCAACACTTGTTTTCCAACCAACGACGTTTTTTCAAGTAGCTAAAATCAATCCAATGTGCTCCTCTATTGTCCATGTCTGCTTTGTCAAGTCTAGAAATGTTAACTCATAAGGACAAATATAATATGCTACAAAGTCCCATAGCAACTGACTACCAGCAACAGTTGTCATTCACCTATGAGAACCACAGAATCAGTTCAGGTTAGAATGGACCACATCACCTGGTTCCCCACATCCCCATCCCACCACCAGACCATGGCCAGTTTAGAACAGATACATTTTTTAGTACCTCCAATAATCGCTCTGGGCAACTTGTTCCAATGATTGACTACTCTTATGTGAAATTTGTTTTCCTCACATCTAATTGGAATTTCTCTTGCTGCAATTTGCACTATTCTCTCTCTTCCTTTTGCTGTGCACCTCTGAGAAGAGTCTGGCTCTTGTCTTCTCTGTAGGCCCCTACAAAGTAGCTGAAGACAACAATGAGACTTTGCCTTCTTTCTTCAAACTGAACAAACCACTTCTCTCAATCTGTCCTAGTATGACATGTGCCTCATCCTTCTAAACATCTTGGTAGTCCTTTGCTGGATTTGATCCAGTATTTCAGTGTCTTTCTTGTGCTGGGGAGCCCAGAACTGTACACAGAACTCCATATGCAGCCTCATAAGAGCTGAACAGGGGGAAAAAATGGTGGTTTTGACTTGATAATTACATTCTTACTAATACAGCCCAGTATGCAGAATCGGACTTGTTCACTATAGGGGCAAACCATTGACTCATGTTCAGCTTGTCCACTGAGAGAAGAACCACTCTCCTCTCCTCTCAATCTGCCACTGAATGTTCTTGAAGACGGCACTCTGACCTAAACAAACCTGTAGTCTACCTGAGGATGACAAGTCTCAGGTTGTCAGACCAGCTCCGTATGAAGACTACCAGGGCAAACAACAAGCCTCTGCAAGTCTTGACAGAAAGGCACCTCAGATGAACCATTTTTTCAGTCAACAAGTGACTATTTCCTCTAATTGACTAATGTGAATTCTGCCCATTCTTAAAGCTAGGCATATAGATACAGAGGTATTTCAATATCCTTTTAAATTCCAAAAAATGCTTTGTGACATTGCTTTTTACTGAATTTCATTTTGAGATTCTGCATATGAGTGTTACCTCACAGCAGAAAGTGAAACAGATTATTGCTTTCTGCATATGGCATTTTTCTTCTCAAAGCTTCAAGACAGCTTTGATATTTCAAAATACAAAGATGTCCAGAACTTCGGCTGATCCCTGCTATGCCTCACTTGTAATGAGTGGCTATTTGCACACCCTACAATATGTCACAGTTTCTCATCAGAACTGTATCCCTCCTACCTGAGTGGTCTGGGAAAGCCCTAAAAAGCTTAAGGTCCACTGCTCAGAAAATGAATCGTCATTTGATTCAAAAGCCCTAATCAAAACACCTAAACATTACCAGAAAGAAAACATTCACACCATGGCTTTCCTGCTATGGGACATAGAATAAGCATCAGGAATCCTTTCAATAGCAAGTTGATTTTCAAATGCTGAGAAAAATTGGATACAAAATCTGCCTCTCTCATTAGCCCCCTCCAACCTCCAAAAGTCCTGTCTTCCTTTCTACAATAGTCCTCAGAAAATCTTCCTACAGCAACTCAGAAAACTGCAAACAGATGTTTATATTCTTTATATTCTTCTGCTAGAGGGATGGGATGGATACTGAGGTTGCATCAGACAGTACAATATGTAGCACCGTATTAGGCAAGAGAGTGTAACTAAAGTGGCAGATTTCCTCATACCAGTGTCAAGGAACCTACATGTTCTGTCAAGCTGCAGATGTATAGTTTCAAGATATCCTCAAGAGTCTTGTTTGCTCAAAACTATTCAGACTAGGAGTACCCTCTGCATTGTTTTGGGTTTTGCTCTTGTTGCCTAGTGTTGGTAATCGTCCATCAACCAATGAATGTGTCCCAAATATTCTCCATGAGTTTATGCATGCTCTATGCTAGGCTCTTCAGAGAAGTTTTCGGCTTTCCAGAACAAAAATTTCACTGACATCCCACAGCAGCAGAATCCAGACCAACACAAATTTAAATCACAGCATGTCTTTTGTGATTACTGAAGTAAGGGTGTTTAAAAAAAAATAAATCTACAGGCCTCCACCTCAAACCAGATCTTTACTTATCCTGGAACTGGAATTTGATGGCATCTATATTTTTTTATCCCATTAAGTGATGAGAACTTAACTATTTATTCATAACCTACATTCTTTACAGACAAGATGATCTGTATGCCTCTTGAGGTGAGTTAGTGGGGCCCAAGGTCTACTTGACCTATTACAACCTTTTCTGTAAGAACTTTCAGTCCCTCTGTCTTAGTGAAATTAGCATATATGACATATATGGGGAAAAAGCCCCAGGCTACCTTGCAATGTAGGGAAGGTGATCACTGAAATACTGTGAATTGTAATGGTGTGCAGGGATCTTTCAGATTAGATAATTTGCACATCTGCACTGTAAATTGCTAAAAAGAAGGCAGTTCTGGAAGGATGGGTTCAAACAAAACTATAGGCTCAAAACTCCACATTACTTTGAACTTTATGAAAATTAAGACTCAGATCTGAGTTTCCCATCATGACTCTACCCCTGGTCTGTATATAAAAGCCAGAAAATCATGCCTATTGATCAAGTCACTAACACACTGGTATGTTGGATTTGTTTAAAGAATCTCACATGATATGATACCTGTTGGGTTGGAAATAGCAACAAAGGAGAAGATGGGCAGACAGAAGGATCTTCTCCATATATCCATGACAGCAAACTAGGCAGTAACTCGGCACGATGCACAATGGTTTTGAACTCATCACTTCTCTTTGCTAGGTAGTGCAATGCAGTATCTTTGCTCCTGTCACAAAGCATTGTTTCTGATCTCTAAACTAGTGGAACTTTAAAGGCAGAAGAACACTGAAAGACTGGGGTATCTTCTGGGTTGTGTGTGAAGGTGAGGATATTCATGTGAAACACAGACTTTTCCAAGCAGCAACTACTACCACAGAGCAGTCTGAAAGCTCAGTGCAACCAGCATCACATCTATCTACAGCTAGTGACAAGGGTCTCCAAAATTTCAAGAGAATAGGAATGAAGCATTTCAGCTCTACTGGTATGAATCTTTTGGCATGTACCCAGCAAGAATTATTTCTTTCCCCAGTAATTGTGTTCAGCTCTAAGGGTCAATATGGCAATAGCAGAACAGCAGTAAGTAACCACCTTACTGAGTCACTCTTTGAACTTGCTAATGGAGATGAAACAGTTAATTAGGCAAGGGGATTAGCTAAAGTACAATACATCTCCTTTATCAACACAATCCATGCTGTGACGCTCATCTTTGTCCTGTACTTATGACCTTCATGTTGTACAGAAGACATTCTTATTGATACTACCCATGGGCAACACCTTCTTCTAATTACCTTCTCTACAAGGGGGATTTCATCATCAGGGTTCCTGCTCTTTGTGCACGCATATATATATATGTATCTGCTCTCACAGATACATGAATACACATTTAAGCTAAGTGTACTGCACTACTTAGACCACAGATTGGCTGTGAAAGAAGTCAAGAACCCGTGTCTGCCATGAAGATAACAGGCGCCTTTGTGCTCTTCACCCTGGCAGTTCTTTGCTTAGCAAGTGAGTAATCTTTTTTACTTCCTGTTATATTATATTTCTAAATGTTGCTGGACTTGGGTGGAAGAAAGCAAGTGAAATTTTATGCTTGTGTACTATTTAGCAAGCAATATTGCACCGGCTTTACAGTTGCCAACTTGAGCAAATGAAACCTATTCCTTGATGATGACATGAATCAGACCTGTATTCTCCACTGTAACTAAAAAGTGAACTGTAAAGCCTCAGGACTAAAGCTGGTTTTTACTACATCTGAGCAGGGAGCTTAGACCTGATGAGGTCCTTCTCCTGACAGACTGAGCAAGCAGGAGACAGCTGATTATGCACAGGCCACATAACATGGCTGTGAATAACCTCTTTATGATGTTAGTTTGCCAGGCTGGAGAGAGCTTTGAGGTGCAGGTTGCTCTATTGTAAAGTAGGCAGCTGGCAAGAAATTCTTGAGCCTTCACTTGGTAATTGTTTTTTTAACAAAACATTGCAATAAAAAAAAAAAAGAAGAGATGATAGAAAAATAAGTACATTTAGAATAACTGAAAGAGGAGGGTCCAAACCTTCTCTGCTAGTAGTATAGCAGTTCAATAGTATTGTGAATGTTAAAGAAGCAAAATGATGAAAAAGTTAAAACAAAACCAAAATTATGAAACAAAATAATCTTTTTCCATTTTGAATAGCTCTGAAAAGTTTACATTGAAAATTGTCTCAAAATCAAAATTACTCTGAAAAAAGTCCATTTCAGTGAAATGGTCACTGTTGATGGAAACTGTTCTTTCAAACAGTGTTTCATTAACTGCAGAAAAATAAATAAATACTGCTTTCATAGGAATTCCAGCAAATCTTCTCCTTGAACTTTCTACTTTATCTTGTCTGCATTAAAATTTCATGGATCAATACTTTCTGAGTCACATCGTTTTTGCATTCACTCCCAAATACATAGTGGCTACTAAAAGGCTACCAGAGAAAAAAAATAACATGTTTTTGTGGAAGTGTGTTAAATCTGACCCAATTCCAGAATAATGAAAACTCGGTCAAACTTTGGGTGACATAGACTGAAACTTGACATGGAGCATTATTTATGCTAGTTTTCTTTACCCTGGACAACTTTATTTGATGAGAAGATGTAAACAGCTCCATGAAAAGAAGTTTCAGTGGTAAGCTTAATGGCTTTAAAGATCAAAAAAAGCTACACTGAGTCAGAAAGACAATTGCTAGAGCTGTACTGCCTTTTGTATCATAATATATTTTCTTCCTGCTCCTTCTATACAGAAGCCTCTGCCTGATAACTTTTATCCCTTGGAAGCCACAGAATGACGATTACAGGACAGGAGAAGAACAAAATACATTCCTAAAGAAAGTAACAAATGTGTCATCATAATGGAGACATGCCAATGTTACTTGATTACTTTCTGGGAGGCGTAATTATCATTGTTTTGAAGGAGCTTTTTGAAGCCCCACCTGAGAACAGGGCTCCCAGATTAGATGCCATTTGTATACAAAATAGGAGCCAATCCTTCTGCCAAATAGTTTAGAATCCATACCAACCGCCAAGGGAAAACACTTTTTAAAGTGGCATTATGATCCAAATTGCGTTATCATTATCATTATTATATATATTTAGTATAATATTTTAATGAAGCTATTTTCCTTATTATTGACAGAAAATCAAAGTATAAAAGGACCATGTGTTTTGCCTACAGCCACATACGATTTTCTTTTTATAAACTTCGGAATTAAACCCCAGTCATGCTTAACAACTAGTTCATCCTAAACAGACTGGCTATTGAACATAATATTGGCTCCTGGGTCTTCAATCTTTTTCTGGTGAAAAGGGGAATGAGCAATAGCCTCCGTTCCCTCCCACAACAAAGGCTATTCTAGTTGCTAACACACATTTCTAAGGTAACAATAAGGTCCACTTGTTAAATAGGTTCTGACACCTGTATCTTATTAAACAGTGAAAAACTATGTCAGTATTTACTTTCAAGGAGGTAAGAGATTTAGTATTGTTGGAAGGGCTGCTACTAATGAAATCATCCCAGTTACAAACTGAATGTTTATCAACAGTGTTTTTTATTTTATCTTTTGTGATTCTGTTTCTACTACAGATGCTGCCAAAGAGACTGAGGTGAGTAATTTTA
Source organism: Astur gentilis (assembly GCF_929443795.1). NCBI lineage: Eukaryota > Metazoa > Chordata > Aves > Accipitriformes > Accipitridae > Astur > Astur gentilis. The sequence continues at coordinate 10,342,150 of NC_064905.1, forward strand.
TCCTTTACTTCTGGATAAAAATATATAGTTTGTAGCAACATGAAGTCAGAAAAGAACACATTAAACATTAATTAAATGCTGCCAAAGTATTGAGATTTCAGAGAGAAATCCCTGAGTTTGAGATATGTGGTTTCCATACAGTTGCCCTGACAACTTCCAGATGTTTTTACCTGTAATGCATTCTGGGCAAGAAATTGGGCAAGGCTAAAATTTAAGTCAGAGAAATCAAGTTGTTTGTTTTTCTTTTTTTTATATTTATGTGGTGATGACACTAAAAGGCTTTCTTGGTGACTTTCAGATCCTAAATCATGTACCTAGAGATTTTAATTTCTCCCTGACTATGCTGGAGAGTCCATCCTGGGGTTAACCTCTGAAAGAAATGAGGTACCAAGCAATAAAAGTCCTTACTTGGATGAGCAGAGACAAGCCCTTTTGCAGTCCAGTGGACAATAGCTGGGAGTGGAAATTCACACACGCACACAGCTGGTCCCGTACTAGCACAACATATACAGCCTCTGATGCCTAAAACTACACCAAGACATAAATACTTTTCCAGGAAGAGCATGTTCCACTCTCCGTACCAAACTAAGTGTCTTTCCCATTTTGCCAGCTGTTACACATACACATATGGGACAAATTCATCTAGTTTCTAGCTTTTTTATTAGCTGGCCCTTGCCTCTCGCAAGTTGCAACCAAACTCTCACAAGTTTTAAAAGTTTAAAAATTATCAGTTACACGCTACAGAGATTCCCTTCCGTGCCACTGCCTCTGCTGGGTTATGTTGTGGCAACCTGTCAGCTATATCAGGTCTCTGACCTGCTTTTGCAACTGGGGCTAGGTGTGCTGCCTCCTGCTTTCCAGCCACAGAGAGAAATGCGTGAGCAGCCAGGGCTTTGGAGGAGACGGAAAGGACCAAATGAAGGAAAAACCTAGGTAAACTAACAGCCTGTATGTTGGGGTTTTTTAATGGGACACTGGATTCAAGCCCATAATACCCAAAAGAGTGATCAGCTAATGACTCCTTTTTGCCAGTGGAGACCTCTCACTCTGTGCTGAGCCACAGAGCAGGGGCTGGGCTGGGCTGCTGAAGGGGCTGACCACATACAGCTCCTCACTTCACCCACCTGCAGACCCTGGGCAATGACTAGCATAAACCCAATCATATCATCTGTAATAAATTCCAGAGTCTGGCTGAAGTAATACTCCTGTCCTTCACTAAGAGTTGGAATGAAGGGGAAAAAACCAGGCCATAACAAGAGAACAGCAAGACTAGGTTCTGTTTTAAATATATACATTTATAATACATATTTTGGCTAGATATTCAGAAAGGATAAGCTCCAGTCATAATGTCTCTCCAAAGACTGATATGCTTCAAATTGTCACTAGACTAGCAGCAAAAAGAGCTGCACCAATTTTAGTTACAACAGCCCCTATAAGGACAGGTGATTTCCTAGGCAAGCAAACCCTAGGCTTTTGAGGAGGACAAACGGCACATTAAATAGAATATATGCACTACACAAGGAACTCCTTGCTTGTCAAATACTAGGAATGACATTCACTTGACAGAAGAAGATTGAGCTCCAAAACCAGGACAGGAGCACTTTCAGTCATTTCTTCTGTTAGTTTGTACTCCCATTTTCATATATAAGTCTGTAATCAATACAGTCCCACTATCAGATGAGAGCCTTTCAACAATTTCTTTTCATGCTAATACTTAAATAGGACTTTACTTAATTCTGTCTGGGCAGATCCATTCACCAGTGTGAAAAGCGTCAAGAGCTGATACTTGTGCAATAAAGAGACAGAAACCCTTCACATCCTTAAGAACTTATCTCACCTGAATTTACTGACAATTGTAATCAGGTAGAAAAAAAATATTAAGATTCAACTTTTCTGTAGATGGAAAATGGGCCATGTTTTTTCCAGTGACAGTAATGTTATTCAGATAGATAGCAAAGTCCCTAAAGGTGCTCAGTACCTGACATGGGTAGCACCACATACATCTCTGTCAGAAGGGACATTTCTTTTTTGAGGCTTAGGCTCAGCTAATATAGGTGGTGGAGCCCCATTGACTATGCTGCTCTCAAGCAGCTGACAGGCTCGTACAAAAATTTAATATATTCATTATTTCTGTAGATGAATGGAGAATGTGAGAAAGATGAATTCAGATAAAAATGATACTGTATTTGCAGGTAGACTGCAGTGAATACAAGAGGTTAGAGAGAGGAAGACCTATTTACTGCGAAAGACTCTATCAACCTTTTTGTGGCTCTGATGGGAAAACATATAACAACAAATGTTCTTTCTGCAAAGCAGTCCTGTAAGTACAATACTACATAACTACTCCTGAATAAACAAAAATCTGAGATTAGCTGAGTTATCTGGTATTTCCATTCCACCTAAATGCTATCATTTTTTTAAGGGTTGCTACTCCTCTGCTTCTTTGTTTAATCTTTATAGACGAATTGTTTCTCCCACCATAAGGTCCAACTGATCTAAACAACCAAGCTTGATATTTGTATGAGCAACTTCCTATTCTAGCAGCAACTGTAGAAGTCGGACAGTAAAGAGAAGAGTCCAACGAGCAACATGGGGCTAACAAGGCATCTAGACCCAAGTCAGGTCATAAGAATAAGAATTCAAAAGTGGTACCAGAAATACTTTGCTTTTTATGGGTAAAATATGTAAATTTTAAAAGAAAATTTTTTACAGATCAATGTCTTCTTCTCTGCTTCAAATGTTTACAGTGTCTTCTCTGTTAGCAAGTTGTTAGCTGAGAACTTCAAAGAGATTTTAGTGCATAAAGTTATGCTTGCTGTCTGCAATGTCTATGTCCTTCCTTTCCTTTGCAGGAGAAGTAGAGGTGCCTTACATATGAAGCAAGCAGGAGTATGCTGAATTAATTCTGCATGACAGAGAAAAGTGCTGAGAACAGCTTTACACTGCCGTATCATCACAACCTCTTAATTTCATTCATCCTGCCTGTTCTGATGATGGTGAACAAGGCACAAAGTAGGCTTTTCAGCTGTGCTCTGTCATTTGCTGCTTCTCTCTGCTCCAGAGTATTGGGATTGACACTTCTGTCCTCCCTGCAAAGCACTTCCTCGGGATTCTCAGGAACATTCCCGTTTCTGTAGCAAGCTGGTTTTCACACAAGCCCTTTATTACATATTTGTCTCCACGGTTTAAGTTCAAATCTTCTGACAATGCCACCTGATCTTAGTGGACACAAGTCAGTGCAGGCATTGCCTCCGTTTTCCTTGTTGGTGAAGTGTTTTCTTTCATTTACCCAGAAACTTTTACAGATACTTTTTTTTTTCCAAAGGCTTCAGCTTTCCTAGGCAGTGCTTTGACTCTTCCAGTTTTGTAGCTAAATTTTAAATACTCATTTTTCTGCTAACTTTGTACAATTTTGATTCATGTATGTTGTTTAGCTACTTAGTCTGCATGTTTATTAAAATAAACGTTGACTCTTTTTTTTTTTTGTCCATGGTGACCTTTCTAGAGAATAAGTTTATTGCATCCATTATTCACAAATGAGATTTCACAAGTTACAGAAAATAATCGTAGAGCAGGAGCTAGGGCCAGAGGCAAAAGAAACAAAGCCTGGAAGACAAAAGTTGTCTTCCACTAGATGGCCTCATGTTACTGTAATTTACCCTACAATGTGGCTCTTCTTTTCCTTCAAATGAAACAACTCTGGTAAATTGTAAGACTGTGTAAGCTTCATAGCAGTGTCTCTGTTAAATCCTGTCATTTAAATGTGATCATTAATGATTTTCTTCAGTCTGATAAATTGGCAGCTTTCAGACCTGAAGAAATTTCTGTTCTGCTCTTACAACCTTATTATCTTCATTATTAAGATAGTTTATGTCTTTTACACTTGAATGGTCAGTTAACGGAATGCATTTTCCCAGAATTAAAACTTATGAATGACTGATTTTACTGGGCTTACAAATGAAGAAAATTTTGGAACTGGAATGTGGGTATCACTTCTGTCTGGTACTGTAGTTGGGCTAGAGTAAGACTTGTACTTCAAAAGAATGGAAAATGAGGAAAGAAGCTCATGTCCTTGCCTTTGAAGGCAAGACAGCAAAAAGCCTAGCCATTCCACTGCTGGCTAAATGTTGCTGTAGCATCAGGCAGGCTGCATTCTGTAATGGAAGGACCAAGAGGATTTGTTGGGCCACAGTGTTAGTATGTGCTCTTTCTCCCGGCGGAGGTGAGAACATCACCCTCATTCCCTGTAGAGGAGAGGAGGCTGTTGGACTTTGTGATGCTGATTACCAATCACAGAAAGAGTCTTTCACAGGCTACTTTTTTACCAAGGAATTAAACAGTGCCAGGACACAGCTGTGAGCACTGGAACACCATCATCTTTACTTTGAAATTGTTAGCGTGGCCCTGCCATGATCCTGTCTTGATAGCAGTAGCTACTGAATGTTATGTAAATCTTGGCCAGATGGATTTTTTTTATATATTATATAATAATATATGCTTTTCCCAGTCACTGGTGTGTCCCATGAAACCACAGATAGCAGAACAGGAGCCTAGGGACTGTTTTGGGGATTGAGTGGTGTTTATTCCTCTCTGTAGAGGAATAAAGACTCCTTCAGACTCCTTTCTAAAGGACAGTGGTGCTCTTACTACATCAAAAACCTGCTCAACACTCTGGATCATTCAAAGGCCACTGAAACTGATGGGAGGCTACCTGTGACCTTGGCTTTAACTCCCTTCTTTCAGAAAGGAGGAAATGGGCATGTTGTTTTCTAGGTGATGCATAAGCAGAAGATACTCACTTTGACGTTCTATTGAGGTTATCTGTTTAGAACAACAGTCTTAGCCAAGTGGCAGGATAAAATGGGAAGCTTAAACATTGAGACTAATGAAGATGGATGAAGAGTTTCTGCATAGCCCCCTTCTCTTTGTTACTGAAGGCAGGATTAATTAGCATCTTCACATGTCAAAGAACTGACTACTGCTCTGAATGCCAGATCACACAAATATGTGAGGAACATAAAGCTCCTAGAGCGAGGACTGTGGTCACTTTCTTCATGGTACCTCCCAGACTGTGTTACTGCTTGGTGTATTTCTCTCAATAAACTCAGACTTTATGTATGGTGTGGGTAGGGAGAAGTGGTGGAGGGGCTCATCTCCAGGGGCCATGTTCTTCAGGAAACAGAAAAAACACAGTTCAGTAAGAGCAAGCATTGTAGTTCCCTACAATGCCAACTTACTGATGTTATTCCAGAAAAGCTGGCAGAACAGATCACATTTACATTCATCTTTGCACTCTGTTAACAAAGGCTTAGTTAATAAAGGCCATTTCCATGAAACCAAATGTTCATTTCATAGTTGAAAAAAGAGAGCCTCAACAGACAGTAACCAGGTTTCTATCACATATATTTCTTCACTTAGTCCCTCCATCATTAACATTTTCTGATTGTGGGAAGTTTATGTTACTATGAACTATGTTCTGATGGATATGTTTAAAATAATTACTTCATGAGACTGTCCCAACTGTTGAAGCAAGTTATCAGAATGGCACATTTTCAAATGTAATTTACACTCATGGTTGCTTTGGAAAGCAGACCTTCCTTCTACATTAGTGAAGAATGGATGCAACAAATCACAGATGATGAAAGTTGTCATGTTCAAGCATTTTCAGATGGTGGCAGTGGCAGCACCATGGGCAGATAGGTGAATATCAAACAGAACCAATGAACAATGTTTTAACATGATACAGGAATCTACAAGAGATCAACACATATAGACTAGAGTTTAACATCCCATAAGATCTCTTGTGTTCATCTCTTCCTCTCCATTAGCCCCCACCTTGACCCCAAAAAGGGAAAGGGAAGACAGAAGGTAGATAGACAATACTGGAGATGAATATATCAAATGCTGAGAAGCAATGGAATTCAAGTCAAAGAGGATTATTTTTTATGGAAGGTAAACCACATTATCACAACAAGGGAAGTTAAAGGTGAAATGTAACAAATACTACAAATCTTAGGAAAAAATGAGAGGAAACCTTCAGAAGAAAAGAGCTCAGGGAAGATTTTAAAGCAGGAGGCTGGAGAGCACTTGTCCATTCCTTCTCCTCGTTATTGTCTCAGGCTTACTTTAGTGCACAAACTGGAATAATATAATCTTTGCTGATTCCTAAGGACGCATCTGTTAGCTGAAAAAAATCTGTAGTGAAACACACATTGACCATGCTGCCTTCTTTCTTTTCCCATGATTGCTTGGTGGAAAAGACTCCATGCATTCAGCTAAGCCATATACTCAAGAATCCTGCAGGCCAACTGAAACACTAATAAGGAGTTAGGTACAGATGGCATTTTTTCTCTTCTCTTCTCTTCTCTTCTCTTCTCTTCTCTTCTCTTCTCTTCTCAAATAAAGAGGCTGGAGATTCTTGTAATTGTAACACAAAGTAATGTTGACTTTTTTAGTAGTTTATATGGTTATCTTCCCACTCTCTTTCAACCGAGCATGAACTTCTGTGACTAAATGATGGAGAACACTAGAATGGTGGCATATATTATGAAAATACTGAAGTAAACTGGCATTAGAGTTTTTTTCTATTTTTTCTCTGACCAAAGATAGGGACATTACCTACCATTGAAATATTTTCTAAAAAACTACCAGAGTTTAGTGAAGTTGCCATGTCTTGAAGTTACAGGTAAAACAGCTGACTAGAAAAGCATTGCAATAAAAATCCTCCATTGGGTCACCAGACTATTCAGATACTTTCAATGCATTTTTAGTTTCTTCTTTAGCTAGACTGCTCACATTAGTAGCTCCAGCATTAATTAGATATGTTGCTCCTAAAGACATAAATAGTAAATCTTTATTAAGGTAATAAGAAACTGTTGGTTAAGAGCCACAAGTGCTCATGACCTCTGGCACAAGAACAGCAAGACTTAAGGGCTGTGTGCATGGGCTGGTGACAGAGGCTAGTCAGATGGCTCTGACTATTATCTTTTGGATTAGGACATGTATAAAGCATGAGGATGTAGGCTGGTACTGCAACTAAAGATAAATCAGTGGCAGCAAAAAGTCTGCCAGTATGGAATGTTGCTGCTCATCAGCTGGAGTTGTTTCCTGTTAAAAGAGACAAGCTAAGAAAGGTAAGCAATCTAATTCTCTTAGTATTGAATGAGAGAGATAAATGGAGGACGTTGGCAGAAAATTCTTCTGTCTATCCTAGGAGACAGACTAAAGCCACCACTATCATGAATTCTGTTTATCCGGAAACCAGGTCCCAGCAATTAGGCAGTAGGAATGCAAATGAGCAAGGTAAGATTGTAAAAGTTTCTCATAGCTCGAAGGCTTGTGGCTCTGGACAGTCAACCTAAAAGAATTCTCACAACAGGTCACCTTGCCCTGAATGTGTCTTGACTGAGAAAGATCAAGATGAGAAAGCAAAGATCAAAATGAGAAAACAAAGCCAAACTCTGATGTTTCATCATGATGTCAGAAAATCCAGCAGACAATTTGGGGGTATTTTCTGCCATCCAGCTTGGCTTGTTATAGCCTAAGTGGATATTCATACCATCCGCTTTAGTTATTGAGATATTTAACTGACTGTGTTTGTGGACCAAACCTAAGATACTAAGTTTCCTATACAGCCAATGCACATCCACAAAGGCGATTCAAAGCCCTGTAAGTAAGAGGTCTGAAATAGTCCATCACAGGCCCCTGCATCTATCACAGACCCCTGGGACTCTAATTTGTTTCCGATAATTTCTGACATGAAATGGTAGACAAGAGCAGCTGGAGAGCAATACTTTCCAACATTGAGCATTGAGTGCTTGTTCTTTTTATCAGCTCCTGGTAGCATCATGTGTTGGCCCATAGCTGCAGATAACACTGAGAAGCATAACAGCTTTTGCTGCACACCAGAGCAAAGAACATGATTTGCAAATTGCTGCAAATGACATCTGAAGAAAATGCTGAAGTGGCTGGACAATCTGGACAGTCAAGTTTGTGTGATGGAGCAATGACATAGAAATATGGGGAAGGAAAATTGTGCGTAGCTTGAGTGAGCTGATGAAACATCCTCAGATCCTGTTTGCTAGAAAATAAAACAGAGGTAGCCAGATATTGGCATTGAATGGAAAAATAGAACAGATCTCCTTGCACTCTTTGAGGATTAGAGTTTTCAAAACTCTGCACTGTAAAGGTAATCATATACCATTGATGTATCTATTTATATGTGGAGGAGAAGGAAGGGCTTTCACAGTAAGGTCTTAAGACATTTTCTTTTTCATTGCTATGACAAGAGGTAATGAAACATAGGACTGAAAATCAGATGGGTTGGATTCCCAAAAAAGAAAATGCCAGTGCTATAATAAAGCTACTTCACTTGTCTATAAAGCCTGAACTGGATTTTCTGATATTGTTGTTACTGTCATTTTCTGATACTGTTTTGCTGTCATTGTTCTAGCACGTAAGTACAGCAGATGAAGAGCACTGGTGCTCCACATGCTCTATATAAGAAATGGACCCTGCCCCTAAGACCTCAGAGATTGGCCTGGAAAGCAAACTGTTGAGGGGGAATGTAACCACTTTGATCAAAGCCTCTTACATATCGGACATATATGCGTGAGCCAGAATCAACATCCAGGACTCCCAACTCCTACACTACCAATTACCTTCTTAAAGACATCAAGGGCAAGATGAAAAATTGCCAGCTGTGCTCTACAGTTGCTATTGCATAAATCATTCTTTAGATCAGACCAGAATCCCACGTCTCTGGATTGAAGATAATACCAGGTGACTGACTGGTGAATTATAATGGAATATAATTCACATTCAGCTGGCTTCATTATGGTGTATCAGTGTCTGGTCAGCCTGGAGAGCTGCATTCTAACCCTGCTCTGAAACCAGTGTGATACTGCTCAGGCTGTTTACCCTAAATAGCTCAAAGGTTATCTCATGCTTGTTGAGTGTTTCTAGTTACTACAGTTATTTGGTGTTTCTGAATCTTTTAATAATACTAAGTATTTGGAAAAAAAACAGGCCCTTAGTGTCACAACTTAGAGAAAGTAAGCAGAAGACATTTGCAACTATTTGGTCTTAAGATCATAAGGTCATACTCCATAAGACTCTGTAACTTGTGGCGGCAAAGGGAACTGATAAAAAAAAAGTCACCACTGAAATACCAATGAAGTTCTCAACACTTAGCACTCTTTCTTTCAGCCATGTGTCAAGAAGAAGGCATCTTGAAAGCTTAAGTTTTTATTGAATTTGCATTTTCATGGTAATCTCTTGCTTTGGAACATTCTTCACCTGGCTCCAATATAAAAAAATATATGGGAGAGGACCAAAAGCAGGTCTTGTGCTAACAGAATGGGTAAACAACCAAGATATGGTGCTAAATTAACTCTGATCACATTATATGTAAGCTTAGAAAAAGACAGAAAAAATATTTTTTCCTATCAGATTAGACACCTTTAACAGTAGATTGGAATGCTATCCCATTACTTTTGCACAGAACATGCAGACTCCCACATACTCTTTAAATATGTTTAAACAGACATGTTGCCCTCTCTCCCCAAAGTTCTAAAAATTACAATGCAGAACATCAGAGTACCAAAGCTATGTATTTCAGTAATAAGCAACAATCAACATACATATAGTATATTAACCAAGGAGCAGGAAAAGAAACTGGGGACTGAGGAAATACAAATTTTTTTAAAAGAAAAAATGGTTATAGGATTCTACATATTCACTTGCAAGAGAGGGTCCTCTTCTGAGTTCAACAAGCCACATGCAGCAAAATATGTATCTGTCGTGAAAAACAAAACAAAACAAAAAGTCATGACGATTGTCAAGAAATACGAGACAGACAGACTTGCCTAGGAATCTTTCCCCAAAAGGCTATTCCAACCATTCTCTATGGCATGGAGCTCATTATATCTAGTTTTCTTCTGTTCTGTTTAGGCTTTCATACTTCATCTGTCACTATGACAACTCTAATCATTGTCTTACTTTTTTTTCTCCAATTCAACTGAGGCAACCATCAATGTAAAACAAAACAGACTAATACTAAAGTGAATTGAAATGAAATGAACTCTGATATTCTTCAGAGAACACTATTCAAACTTACCATCCTTACTTGTGCTAATGTACCTGACGACTTTTGGGTTTTTGGACTAAAGCCTGAACAAATTCCGTATATAGATTTTTGGATGCTTTCTTCTCCTTTCCTCAGTTTCAAATATTACAGATTTCCTTGCAAAAATCATTAAAGAAGCAAAATTTCCTCTCTGTTTTACAGAAGATAAATGGACCATAATCAAAACAACTAAAGTCTGGTAACAGTTGGGTTCTGGGATTCAGTTCCTTGAGGAATTGGGAAACTGAGGCAATAACAATCTTCCTCAGGAATCACTCAGAAGGAGGCATGATCAAATTTAAATAGGAATCCAAACTGTATCTTTCCTTGGACAACTCATAAGCATGTAACAAGATTTTTCAACTTCTGTATTACAGCTTTGACAGTTTGGACAATTTCTAGTAATGCAAAGCTTTGTATGCAAGTTATATACACCATGAGTTACATGAATTAACTTATCAACTGTTCGCAAAGGGCTATTTTTTCAATTCTGTGGGACATGAGGTGTGTTAAACTATTGGGACACAAGGAAACATATAGAGATACATATTTAAAAACTGAAAAACTGAAAAGATCTAAAAAATTTTCTTTTCCTTTGGCCTGGTTTTGGCTGGGATAGAGTTAATTTTCTTCCTAGTAGCTGGTACAGTGCTATGTTTTGGGTTCAGTATGAGAAGAATGTTGATAACACACTGATGTTTTCAGTTGTTGCTAAGTAGTGTTTAGACCAAGTCAAGGATTTCTCAGCTTCCCATGCCCAGCCAGCAAGAAGGCTGGAGGGATACAAGGAGTTGGGAGGGGACACGGCCAGGACAGCTGACCCAAACGGGCCAAAGGGGTGTTCCAGATCATGTGACATCACATCTAGTATAGGAACTGGGGAGGGCAGTTGGCCTAGGAGGGATCGCTGCTCGGGAACTAACTGGGCATTGGTCGGCAGGTGGTGAGCAATTGCACTGCGCATCACTTGTTTTGTATATTCCAATCCTTTTATTATTATTACTGTAATTTTATTATTGCTACTGTTATCATTATTAGTTTCTTCCTTTCTGTTCTACTAAACTGTTCTTATCTCAACCCACAAGTTTTACTTTTTTTTCCCCAATTCTCTCCCCCATCCAACTGGGGGGAAGGAGGGAGTGAGCAGCTGTGTGGTGCTTAGTTACTGGCTGGGGTTAAACCACAACACCCTTCTTAATTGGATTTTAAAAATCCAGCACAAGACGGTCATGGGCATCACTAATTATGCAGCTTTCCCCTTGTTAGGCCTAGATATTTTCAGATACAGCAGGAAATCAGAATGCAACAGCCTGACAGTTCTAGTATCTCATTCCCAAAGGTTAATGATTCCTCAAAGAACAGCAGCTCCCCTAGACAGAGAAGTAAGTCACATAAACCTTATGCTAATTTAGCCAAGCTGTGACCATGTTCCTTTCAGACCTCCCAGAAGCAGCACCTGGAGGTAGGAGGAACGTGGGCATGGGGAAGGCTGTTTTCCCATCCATGCCACTGAGGTGCCACCTCCTGGGAGAAGCACAGCACATCTGTAGCTGCTGGCCTCCCACCAGCACACCTCTACCCTTTCTGAGCACAGCTGCGAGGAAGATGATTTCATGTGACACAGAGAGTAACAAAAGAAGGACATGTTTGTTTCTGCTGCTGTATCCACGCTGGTGGCCGGTTTCACTCCTGCAGTGAACAAGACCATCATTGCAAGGACTGAAGCTGCATTACTTCCATAGACTACGCTTCAGTGTGACTTTACAGGAGGGCTTAAGGATTTCGATAGGGAAGGACTCACACCCTTCCAAACAGGGGAATGACAAAACAACTGAGTTCCCTCCCCGTTCCCAAGAAGTGTTGCATAATAGCTCATGGTGGCCCCAACTCTCATCTGTCTCCCACAATGAGTAGGACCCCAGTTTAATTCCAGCTTTGAAGGCCCTCAGCTCCCTACCCCAATCCTAACCATAACTGACCTGAAGCAGGGGGCTGCAAATTTCTTTCCACATCTCAACTCCAAATATATATTTAACTATCGCTCTCTTTTGAATCCAATGCTTATTGCAGCTTTCCTGTCTGAGCAGGAAAAAAAATTCGGAACCTCAAGGGAGGACACAGTTTCCTTTGCTCCCTTTGTAAATCTGTAAAATAACAGAATATCACCCCTGTACCCATTGCCTTTCACCCCATGCCTGCCTGAGGAAAAAGTGCAGACACTGAGATGCTGTACTATTTGATTTTTTTGAAAGATACCTTTGTGCTGGTTTTGGCTGGGATAGAGTTGATTTTCTTCACGGTAGCTGGTATGGAGCTATGTTTTGGATTTGTGCTGGAAACAGTGTTGATAATGCCAAGATGTTTTCTTTACTGCTCAGCAGTGCTTACACAGAGTCAAGGCCTTTTCTGCTTCTCACCCCACCCCACCAGCAAGGAGACTGGGGGGACACAAGGAAATCGGAGGGGACATAGCCGGGACAGCTGACCCCAACTGCCCCAAGGGATATTCCAGACCGTATGATGTCATGCTCAGCATATAAAGCTGGGGGAAGAAGAAGGAAGGGGGGTACGTTCAGAGTGATGGCGTTTGTCTTCCCAAGTTACGTGTGATGGAGCCTTGCTTTCCTGGAGATGGCTGAACACCTGCCTGCCCATGGGAAGCAGTGAATGAATTTCTTGTTTTGCTTTGCTTGTGTGCACAGCTTTTGCTTTACCTATTAATCTGTCTTCATCTCAGCCCACGAGTTTTCTCACTTTTACCCTTCTGATTCTCTCCCCCATTCCACTGTGAGGGGGGTGAGTGAGCGGCTGCGTGGTGCTTGGTTGCTGGCTGGGGTTAAACCATGACAACCTTACTAAGAATTTATTATATTTCTGGAGGCTGTTTTTATTTTTGAACTCTGTCTTGCAGCACAGCCTCTTAGGCCTAACAGACTCTACATCCTCTTAAAGGAGAGGAGAGGTGCATTGCTGACTGCAGACCGCATGTCTCAATGCCACCAGCACATTCTGCCACAAAGGACTCCCCGTAATCCTCCCACAAACAGACAAAAATGGATAACCCTTGTCACTTGTGTGAAATTAAACAGCCAAGCAATGCCTCCATGTTTTCAAGCAACCAAAGGATGTTACGTGGCTATTCTGAACATGCTCCCTGGGCATCTAAACTGTCTCTTTCTTGCTGGAGGAAATCACAACAGCTTCCATCAGCCAGGTCAAGAGAAGTCAGCCCTGAGTGGCTTATAATCAGGGAAGACAAGACAGTTCCACTCAGTGCAACCAAAATACCTTGGCAGCAGATGGACTTCCCATTTATGAAACTGTAAATATAATTCAGAAGGGTCCATGTGCCACTAGAGAGGTACTTTCTCCTGTGAATGAACTTACTTCAAGTTCACAGCACCCAATTTGTTTTACAAATGCATGCATCATTTTTTTCCATAAATCCTTCCATAATTAAAGAATTAGTGAGAAGTTATTTCATGCCTTTTAAACCTCCATGACTGTCAAGAGCACTATGGATCTGGTAACTTCCTACTATTGCAAACAGGTATGTAATTGTCCAAGCTGAGACCACCTTCCCTAAAAGGATGAGACATGTAGTCCCAGAATCCTCTATATTTAAAGTATGTATCATGACCAAACATATGGCCAGTGCAGACATGAGTTGTAACATCCAGGTGTGGATACAGACAGTATGGTGGCATTTCAGTGAAACAGGCAGACAACAGCAAGTATTAGCAATAAGAAGTAAATATTTTTATAGTATTAGTGCCATGCTAACCCCAAAGTTTTTATAAAATGTTCTTGAGCTTTTTTAGGGTGAAGAGGGACATGTGCATATCAGAAAATAGAACTCATTCCTTCAACATTTAACCTTGTTAAAAGAGAATATTTCTATGTGAAAAAGACACAAAAATGTAAGACTAGATATTTAAACCTTGGGGAATGTACTACTGACATGTAAGAGGAGCCATGCATGTCAGAATCCCTTTGATTCACTTTTATCAGATATCTGCTGTGGAGAGAGGAGCAAAATACTAACTGCTCACTCAGTGATGAAGGCGATACACATTAGGCACAGATTTCTTATAAATACAGAGAAGAATGACTCTTCTTGGAAGAAAATAATGGTATGTTGGGGATTTGGGTATGCTAGGATATTTTCTAAGAATTATGTTGATGGGGTAGGACCAGATACAAGAAAAGTGATATATAAATTGTTAATGTATCTATTGTTAATAGATACAGTAAATGTGTTGGGTTTAGAAGATTTTCTCAGCTTGAAGTTTCTGTTTGGAGCTAGATGGGTATTTAATAAGTTGTTCCCTTAGAAGCTTTAAGTTTTGATGTGTTGATGAATTTTGCTAGCCACTTCATATGTAGTTAGTGCCTAATTTTGTCATCAGTTGGGATGGAAAGTATTCATTGTCTCAGAAGATTAAAGCTTAGAAAGATCTCTTTGGGAGACTGGTAAGTATTGAGAGTCTGTGGGTTGTAGACTTTTTTCTTTAAAGCATAAAAGAATGCATTAATTCTCTCAGGTCTTTGATTCAGTAATACTTGTGTTACACAAATAAGATTATGAAACCTACATAAAATAAAGACTTGTAGTATGTATGTCCAAATAGCTTCTACCAGCTCTAAATGTGAGGCCTCAACACCCTGGATAAAAGGAAGCAAAGCCAAGGCTCTAATATTAGTTTAAGAAACAACAGCCTCTTAACTTTGTAAACTTCTCAGTAGTGTGCTATATGTAATGCAGTGTCCTATTTCATTTAAAATTTGATCAAGACCAGAACAGTATTTTTATTGAAGGCTGCTCAGCATCTTTAGTTTCTCATGGTTTTGCTTTGGTTTTTAGTTTAGATATCCTTGAGTGCCACAACCTCTAAACTTTCTCCTATGTAGTAGTGGAGAGAGAAAGAAATAGAACCATCAAACTATCTTCAAAGATCCATGTATAACTGACCTATGTGATAAGTTACTGGTTCTCTGTTAGGAAAAAAAAGAGGGTGGTTTTGGTTTCTGCTGTCTATCTTATAACCACCTAACCATTCATGACTGTTTACACACAAGTTTAAATGACAGTTAAACCAAACTGCCCTGCCCAAATTCCTTCATTCAGTCTCTCTTGTGTCCTTCCTGCAGTCTTCTCTTATTGCCACTAAATGCGTGTGCCCAACTTGAATCCTGATATTAAATGAACTACTGTTTCCCTTTTCTTGTTTTCTTTTCACAGGAGGCCTCACTTGCCTACTTTCCTCATATTTTGGGATCTAAATTTTTTGGATGCTGCTGCTGACAGATCTAAAATCCACACTGATTGCCCAGAAGAGGGTCTGTCCCTGTTTTGCACAGCTGTTACCAACTGTTCTATGTTCAGCAATAGCATCAGTGGTACCAGTTCCTCTCCTTCAGCAGCCCAGCTTAAATTCAATCTATCCTGCATGAATTCCTGTCACTGGGTCATTCTTTTCCTTCCGTATGCTGCCTTCTCCTGCTTTTTCTTCTGTACTGAAAGAATCTTACAGGAATGTAATGTGCCACACTGTGGGTAGATTGATTGTATGAGGTATTAGCCAATAGATGTTCCGGCTGTCTTCACTGTAGGTAGCAGTGATGATGTGAGAAGTTAGCTGGGGGTTAAAGACAAACAAGACTTGGACAGAGCAGTTATTTGATTCTGCAGTCATAAGAATTGCTTCTAATATGCAAGAGGAAAAGCCAAACAGAAACATTTCCTGAAGCCATTTCACAGTTGGGGTAAATAAGAGTAACATTAGACTACATGTGAATGTTACTGCATGCATTTGCTATATGATCCTTCAAAAGAGATGGTCTCAGTGCTTCCTTGTGGTTTAACCCTAAGCACCACACAGCCATTCACTCACTCCCCCGATGTGATGGAGGAGAGAATCAGAAGGGTAAAAGCGAGAAAACTCGCGGGCTGAGATGAAGACAGTTTAATAGGTAAAGCAAAAGCTGCATGTGAAAGCAAAGCAAAACAAGGAATTCATTCACTGCTTCCCATGGGCAGGCAGGTGTTCAGCCATCTCCAGGAAAGCAAGGCTCCATCACACGTAACGGGAAGACAAACGCCATCACTCTGAACGTACCCCCCTTCCTTCTTCTTCCCCCAGCTTTATATGCTGAGCATGACATCATATGGTCTGGAATATCCCTTGGGGCAGTTGGGGTCAGCTGTCCCGGCTGTGTCCGCCCCCTCCCCAGCCTCCCGTGCACTCCCAGTCTCCTTGCTGGTGGGGTGGGGTGAGAAGCAGAAAAGGCCTTGACTCTGTCTAAGCTCAGCAGTAAAGAATACATCTTGGCATTATCAACACTGTTTCCAGCACAAATCCAAAACATAGCCCCATACTAGCTATGTCGTGGTTTCAGCCCGGCCGGTAACAAAGGACCATGCAGCCGCTCGCTCACTCCTCCGCCCCCCTCCGGTGGGATGGGGAGGAGACGGAGGAGAGGAAAAAAAAAGAAACTGGAACCTCGAGGGTTGAGATAAAGGCAGTTTACTGGGACAAACACAAAGAGATTACAACAACAACAACGGCACTAATGAAAAAGTATACAAAAAGAGTGATGCACAGTGCAACTGCTCACCACCTGGGACCCGACGCTCCGCCACTTCCCCCACCGAAAACCGAGACCACCCCCCGGCCCGCTCCCCATCTATATACTGGGCAGGATGTCCCATGGTATGGAATAGCCCCTCGGCTAGTTCAGGTCAGCTGCCCCGGCTATGACCCCACCTCCCAGGTTCCTGTAAAAATTAACTCTATCCCAGCTGAACCCAGGACATTATCCACCCCTTATTCTATACCATCTACATCATGCCCAGATCTTACATTTTTTTTTCTTTTCCCCAATCAACCACTACTACTTTCCTGGTCTTATATATAAGTATATGGACTCCGCCCCGCCCCAACCTCGCACACACACACACATGGTGTTCCTTTAGCCTATGGGCTATCCCTCTAATGTGTCCATCGATTTTGGGGCTCTATCTGTTGTAACAGTTCTTCAGGATAAGAGAGAGATGGTGTGAGATGTTGGGTTGTTGTACGCTGCCTCTGGAACTTGTGGCTAGTACATTTGGTGTAACTCATGCCCTTGGTCTGCAGGTCGAAGATGTTGATCTTGAGGAAATTGCTGGGTGCCAGTTCAAGTTCTATCGCTGTTGTACTTGGCTCAGTTTCAAAAGTCCATCCTGTAGTCATTTGGATAATTCTCACAATAATACCCTTGATATGGCATATAGACACTATAGATACAATGACATGCATTGGCAGGTTATTTAGCAGTTAAATATCATACAGCCCAATTCACCGGCTATTCTCTCCCAAAATCAAATCTCCCTGAGGTACACATCGAACCTCCCCATCCTTCTGCATCACCCACCAGGTGTACCCAGGTCCTTGAGCAAAAACAACCCCTTGAATGGGTTTGCTTCTGCTTGAGGGAGGACTAACCCAGACTGTCTTTCCTAACATACTCCTCATGCGCACTACAGGGACTTTATCCCCTTCTACGGTATGTGGAACTCTTGGTTGGGCGGGGCCAGCCCGATTGGCGGATCCTCTAGTATTAACTAACCAGGTGGCTTTTGTTAAATGTGTATCCCAATGCTTGAAAGTTCCACCCCCCATCGCTCTCAATGTAGTTTTCAGCAGTCCATTGTATTGTTCAATTTTTCCAGAGGCTGGTGCGTGATAAGGGATGTGATACACCCACTCAATGCCATGTTCTTTGGCCCAGGTGTCTACGAGGTTGTTTCGGAAGTGAGTCCCGTTGTCTGACTCGATTCTTTCTGGGGTGCCGTGTTGCCATAAAATTTTCTCTTCAAGGCCCAGGATAGTGTTCTGGGCAGTGGCATGGGACACAGGGTATATTTCCAGCCACCCAGTGGTTGTTTCCACCATTGTAAGCACATGGCACTTGCCTTGGCGTGTTCGTGGGAGCGTGATATAGTCAATCTGCCAGGCCTCCCACTGTTTATATTTCAGCCATCGCCCTCCATGCGACAGGGATTTTTGCCGCTTGGCTTGCTTAATTGCAGCACATGTTTCACATTCATGGATGACCTGTGCGATAGTGTCCATGGTCAAGTCCACCCCTCGATCTCGAGCCCATCTATATGTTGCAACTCTTCCCTGATGGCCTGAGGTATCGTGGGCCCACCGAGCCATAAATAGCTCACCCCTACGTTGCCAGTCCAGGTCCACCTGAGACACTTCAATCTTGGCGGCCTGATCTGCCTGGTGGTTGTTTTGATGTTCTTCAGTGGCTCGACTCTTGGGTACATGAGCATCTGCGTGACGGACTTTTACCACTAGCTTCTCTATCCGAACAGCGATATCTTGCCACAGTGCGGCAGCCAATTCATCCACCGTTTGTCCATAGCCTTCTCTCCAGGACATTACTGCCAATGAGTTGGCATAGGTTGGTGGTGCACTTTGTAGAAACTTCCGCCACATGGGTTGTGTGCATTGGACTTCATCTGGATCTGTGGGTGACTGCGCATTTTCTGGATCATTGTAAATCACCTCCAGCACGGCTAATTCTCTCAGGTACTGGATACCACTCTCCATGGTGGTCCACTTGCCTTGGTGACATGTAACTTCATCCCTGAAGGGGTATCTTTCCTTTACACCTAACAGAAGTCGCCTCCAGAGGCTGAGGACTTGTGTTTTTCTCCCAATTGCCTTGTCGATGCCCCCTTCCCTAGACAGAGATCCCAACTGCTTGGCTTCCTTACCCTCTAATTCCACACTACTAGCCCCGCTATCCCAGCATCGGAGCAGCCAGGTAACAATGTGCTCACCTGGGTGGCGGCTAAAATCTTTTCGCATGTCACGCAACTCACTCATGGATAGAGATCGGGTAATTATTTCAGGTTCTGCCTCTACCTCCTGTTCTCGCGATGACCCTGGTTCATCTTCATCTCTCGCTAAGCGAACTGATTTCTTTGTGTGTTTCTTTTTCTGTACAGGGGCGACTGATACTGGCACAGGCTGGTTCTCTGGTTTAGCTGCAGTGTCTGTCACCGGGGTAGGGGTAGTCATGGTACCTGTTGTCGTGGTAGGGACAGCCACGGTGCTTGTTGTCGGGGTAGGGGCAGCCACGGTGTCTGCTGTCAGGGTTTGGGTAGCCACGGTGCATGTTGTCCTGTTTTCCATCTTCTCCCCCTTCTCCCCCCGAGGGTGCTGCATAATATCAAGCAGTGTTTGGTAGATACTGGCCAGGGCCCAGCACAGTGAGGCGAGTTGTATGTCTTTGGAATAGCCACAGCATTTTTCTTTCAAATATTCTGTCACTTCATAAGGGTTCTGTAGTTGTTCAGGAGTGAACTTCCAAGTCACTGGCGGTGAGAAGTTCTCTAGATACTTGCACATATGCTCCCACATGCCGTGCCACCCATGAGTATCCAGCTTTGGGGGAGATCTCTGAGTGGTACTCTTAAAGAGCCTTTTTGTAGCCCTAAAGAAGACCTGAAACATATTCAGGAGGCATAGCACTAACAGCACACTGGCTTGCGCATCCCAAGGATATTCAAAATTCTCAAAAGCTGTTGTAATTATTCGGAAGGAGAAAAGGGAGGTGAACGGACGGGGGGAGGTATCCCACCCTAATTTCCCCACGGATTGGGTGTAATTACCAATAAAATCCGACAGAAGGCGCCCAAAGTATGGAAATGTTATCACTGCCTCATACAGATACCAGCTTAACCTCATGACCAGTGATGTAATCATTTCATAAGTCGACATTGCCCAGTACAGCAAAATGATAATCCCAATCACTCTCCCAGAGATGAGATACGCAACTACAGGCAATACATAGAGCATATAAGAGCTTACAAAACGCCACCATGTAAACAAATGAAACAACATTGTGACTAACATCTATTTATCTAAGAAATGCGTTTGGCAAATTTGTTTCAACACCCTCTGGCCAGATCTGTCGTTATCTCAACCCTTCGTGCCCCACGCTGGGCGCCAAAAAGGACTGTCGTGGTTTCAGCCCGGCCGGTAACAAAGGACCACGCAGCCGCTCGCTCCCTCCTCCGCCCCCCTCCGGTGGGATGGGGAGGAGACGGAGGAGAGAAAAGGAAAAGAAACTGGAACCTCGAGGGTTGAGATAAAGGCAGTTTACTGGGACAAACACAAAGAGATTACAACAACAACAACGGCACTAATGAAAAAAAAAAAGTATACAAGAAGAGCGATGCACAGTGCAACTGCTCACCACCCGGGACCCGACGCTCCGCCACTTCCCCCACCGAAAACAGAGACCACCCCCCGGCCCGCTCCCCATTTATATACTGGGCAGGATGTCCCATGGTATGGAATAGCTCCTTGGCTAGTTCAGGTCAGCTGCCCCGGCTATGCCCCCACCTCCCAGGTTCCTGTAAAAATTAACTCTATCCCAGCTGAACCCAGGACAAGCTACTATAAAGAAAATTAACTCTATGCCAGCCAAAACCAGCACATTCTTCACACATTATTCCATGCCATTTACATCGTGCTCAGATCTCACAGTATCCGATACATTCTCAATACCTGCCACCCCCCTTCCCATCCTGTGATATAAAACACATGTATCATTCCCTTGGTCTATGGACCACCCCTCTAAAATGCCCACAAATATCCACAAACAACATTGGGCTCCGTCTGTTACGGCGGTCACTCAGGGCAGGAGAGGTGGTGTGTTGCTCGGAGTTATTGGGCACCAAAGCCAGCTCAGGTCAGGCCACTGCTGCATTTGCACTGCTTCTTGTAAGGCTTGTCCCCCATTGGGAGGGGTATAATTTTTGTAAATTACACTTCTCTCCATATGTGTGCAAAGTGACCTCAGAGTCTCACTGCAGCCTGTGAGCTGTTTTAATCCACACCTCGAGGTTACACTGCCACACAAGCATGCTTGCTGTTGTCCTGCCTGAACTCACCAATCTTTCAGGGTTTCCTCAGTTCCTTCTCTTTCAAAATACCGAATTTATGTCCCTGTACCTCAGAAGGCATTTAATGCTCTCAGGAGTCTGACCTGGGGATCTCTGCCCAGTCACCGGGTCGGCAGACACACGTCCTGCCAGCCGCTGCAGGGCGAGATGAGAGCAGGGCGGCCGCGGCCGTGGTTGTGGCCGTGGGAGGTCGCGCGGGGACCTCCAGCGTGGGTGGCGAGGGGCCGGCCGCGGCTGAACTGTAGCCACCACAGATATGGCGGCCCCTAGACGACGCATTGAAGATGGCGGACGCGACGCCGCACTCAAGATGTCGGCAGGAAAGCCCCGCCCCTCACTGCCCTCAAGATGGCGGCGGGGCGGGGCGTCCCCGCTCCCGCCCCCGGTCGGCGCCGGAAGTGGAACCGGAAGCGCGGTGGCGCTGGCGGAAGGGGAGGCGGAGGAAGCGGCTGCCGGGGTTGGCCCTCCCCCGCGGCCACAATAACAGGGCGGCGCTGAGGGACAGGTAGGGAGCGACGGGCCGGCGGCGGGGGGCTGAGCCGGCGGGGGTACGGCGGAGCTCGGTGAGCCGGAGGCTGCCGCCTCCCGTTCTCTTGCGGCGGGTGGGCCTGGTAGGGTGGAGCGGTGCCGTGCCGTGCCGCTGTCCCCCTTCGCCGGCTGGGGCTGTCGTTGTCCGGCACCGGGGCCTCGGGGCGGCCCGGCCCGGGGCCGGTGACGGCCGTTCCTCGGCGTGACAGGCCCTGAGGAAAACTGCTGTCCTTCCTGCTGCTGCGGGGGAGGGGGAAGGCCCTGAGACGCCGCGTTAGGGGCGGCTGCACCCCCCACCCCCCCTTCGCTGAGGGAATCGGCCGCGTTTGGGCCGGCTGCAGCGAAGAGGGCTGTGGGAAAACCTGCTTTTATATCGCTTATCTAAGCAAAAATAAACTTGTTCCTTTTTTTTTTTTCCCTTCTCCCCATAAGGAAACACGCCTCTTAAATTAGCACTTGCCAGACCGTCCCTAGCTATCCTCTCCCAAATTTTCTCTAAAGCCGTCATTTCTATGGGGCGATGTGGGTCTCCCCGTGGCTTTTAAAGCTTTTTAGGTTCAGTGTAGTAGTTATTAACCAAGAAGATAACACATTGAGCTGTTGTTTCATACAAAGACTCTCCTGAATTAATTGAGTTGGGGAGAGCAAAAACTCCGTTTAGTCAGGTTTATTAAATAGCTGAGGGTTGTGTTTTTTTTGTTAAATGGGGTCAGCTTCTTAATGTAGAATGAGATGTTAAAGCTGCACGCGTTAGCTCAAAATAGCTTCAAGAGGAGCATGTATTTTGCAGAAACTGCTGCCTCATAAGAGGCTAGGTCATTCTTTTTCCCCTTTACTTAATGGCAGGAGCCAAACTAAGCTACAGTCCAAACTCAGAGGGCAGGTTGTGCTTATTGCATTTAAATCTTACATTATTCTTTCAGACATTTTCCCTATATGCTGGTCTCTTTGTTAATATCTTTCTTTTTCTTACTTTATATCACAGTGCTTTTAATGCTGTCCTTTAAATACTGCTGTATTGTACTCCGTCATGTGTCTGCATCACTCTAGAATTTTTTTGCATTGTATCCTGCCCTCTGTTCAAATTGAGTCATCAGGTGACATTCACTGGGAGTCTGTGTAATACTTATTTTCATCGGAATGCAATCTCATAAGTAGCTTGAAGTCAATTTGGGGCTTCATGAAGTTGAACAACATTACAATGCAGTATTATGAACATACTAAACCCTTCCAGTGTGCACCAAGAGGAAGAGTAGTACGTGTGCAGGCAGCAAACTCAGTGTCTAGGTTTTGCTGGAGAAGTCCCAGCCAATCCAAAGGAGTAGACGTATGTTTCATGCTATTGATGGGCAGAAGGTGCTAATTTAGTTATTTTAATATTTTTAGAATAACATTTTAAATAAAATTAATTATTACAACATACCATTGTTAATTTAAAATGCATACAAAAATGTGTGAAAGCATGTTTGTCAACAATTAGATCACAGTGAAGCTATTGATATTACAAATTTTGTGCTAGTATATAAATATTTTGTGCTGGAGAAGGCAAAATTTCTCTTTTTCATTTCTATGAGGTACTTTGTCTTCCCAGTTGCCGCTTCCCATAATGTGAAGCAAACACTGTGGTATATTTACATCACAGTGAATGCAGTAACAGACACATCTCGTAAGTTTTCCAAAATCTGTCTTTTTTTAAATTTCTTTCTTCTCATCCACTGAATTTTGGTACTCAACCTGTTAAACAGGTTTACTGAGTTAATGATGCTTTACCCTACTTACTAGAAAGCATTCCTCAGCTAAATAGCAGTAGTGAAGACGTTTCTCATGCCGTTCATCTGCATGAGGTGTTAATTCAGTTATTCTAATGTTAACATTAAGTTCATATTTATTTTAGTTACTTATTTATTACTACTTGTAATCAATTTGTATGTTTTTAAATGAAACATGTATTATTGTTATTTCAGTCCTCCTGTGTCTGTATGCATACTGCAGGAACAATGTAGACACAAACATGTTAATTCAGTAAGGGGAAAGAGGAGAGGATATCCTGCACGTTGCTGCTGAGGCAAGGTCTTTCAGTTTTTCTGGAGCTTTGATCTTTAACTAAGCAACCTGAATATTTTATTTGGTATTCTAACTTCTAAGAAGAGCTAGTTTGAGGACATTTAATAGAGCATTTTTGGGGAATGATCAGTAGGAGCCTGTTTTTTCTAAAAGGGAAATTATTTATTTTTCTGCTAGATAGAGGCTTTGGGCTTTCTTTTTCACTGGAATATGACTAGTTAGTATTTGCTTGGTAACCTCTGTAGTCTTTGCACAGCTTTCGTGTGATTTGTCTTTGTCAACTAGTGTGTGGATGGTATCCTGAAGACATATTATTCACACAGAAGAAGTGATCTGTGATGAAACCTGTGGTGATTTTCCTCTTTGTTAATTTCCCTTAGCTTAGAGGAACTTTCTCATTTCTAGTTTATCTAATAATTGTCAGGTTAAGTCTGAGACCTCGTGTGCTAGGCAAACTATAACTTGTTGGAAGCATTTTTCTATTTCTTAGCTAACTCAGTTGAGCTCTACTGGGGCTCATTTATTGGCAGATTTTGCTGGTTTTTTTCAGTAAACAAAGCTTAACTGGTGTGTCCTCCTCTACTCTGTCCCTTTTCTCTTTCAGTTGCACTGAATTTGCATAACATTGTGAACATTTCCTTTCATCAGAAATCATTGCAAATATGGGTCCCCGGCGGAAAAATGTGAAACCATGCTCAGTGAACAGGGAAGGCTCTGAGTCTACCAAAGCTGATGAGCCAAAAGATTACATGAACCAACTCTCTCATGAAGTGCTTTGCCACATCTTTAGGTAAGCAACTTGTTGGAAGTCATTTTATTGTTTATTATTATATTGTTTTCTATTTTATTCTCAATTTACCTGCATTGATGCTTGTGTCACATAGTATTCATGAAGTGTAGATGTACCATGAGTGAACTGGTGGATAAAAACTGGAAAAAAAGGGGTGATAAATGTTTTTTTCAGTCCCAGAATTCATTTGGATATTTGAAAATTAATTTATGTGAATGTCATGAATGGTAGAATGAAGAAGAAATAAATAAGTGATTTAATTCTGTTCACCAGTGTATGGTAACAAGTATTTAAGTGCAGAAATTGATTTCAGTGCAGAAATGTATCTCAGGTAGTACATAGTTGAGGTGCATGGTTTGAAATTGTTGCACCTGCCTCATAGTGTGCGGAAGGGAACTTGGATGAGTATATAATCTTCCCTACAGCACAGTCCTTCTCCAAGATGTTCGCTTAAGCCTATTATATTCAAAATATAATGCCTTACTGACAAGTTCTTTAAAAACAGTAGCTTTCCAAAATGTTTGCAAATTGAGCATGCTAGTATGTACTAGAAAGTGAAAGTACCTTTAATTAAACCATGTAGAAACTATTGTGGCAAATGGTTCGGTCAGCAGTATTTATTAGAGAACTAAAGCATCTCTCCATTTTTCTGTTATATTTGTACCTTAAATATCCTATATTCAGTGTCAAAAACTGGTGAGTCATTGTGCTTAGCAAAATTTCACACTTTATTAGAGCATGGTGTGAAAATTCTCTTTGAATTAATGTTATTAGGTGTTAGAAATACATGAATTTGTGTAGTCATGCTAGGGATGTTCTTTAGTTTGGAAAAAGTCAAAAAGGATCCACCTTTGATAAATCAGAGGGGTGTTTTTTCCTCTCCCAAAGGTACCTTCCCTTGCAGGATATCATGTGCATGGAATGCCTGTCCCGGAAGCTGAAGGAAGCAGTCACTCTTTATCTGCGAGTAGTGAAGGTTGTGGATCTGTGTGCAGGCCGTTGGTGGGAATACATGCCCACTGGTGAGTAATGCACTCACTCAAGATATGGCATTAAAGTGGTATTGAGCAAAAATGTCTGTGCTATCCTGGTATTTATAATGACATATGTAGGGTAAATTTTCAAAAGCAGTAAAAGGAGTTGGATGTTTAATTCCTTTTGACTTTTGTGAGATTTGGGTGGCTTCCTTGTGTATGTGGTTTGGAAAATTTATCTCTGTGTGTGTATAGATATATATGTTAGATACTACTGTAGCAGAAATGGGGATTCTCTGTAGCAATCTGTAAATACAATCTGTGTTTGTCTGATTATTGTAAGGGAGTTAATCCAAGGGTTAATCCAAGAAGAGGCTGTTTGCATGCAGGCAGGAAAAAATACAATGGAATGAGAGAGCAACTCATCTGCCAACACTTAACAATGTAAGAATAAATAAGTTTTGATGTCACACCTCAAGCCATCTTCAGATCAATAGATAAATTTGGCAACCTAGGTCAACCCTGTGAGTATTAGGATTTCTGTTGGATATAAATTACGCTGCTGGGATTTGCTGGGGGAGAGAGATAAAATGAGTGAATTCTAAAAGTTAGAGGATCTGCAAAGTTAGATTTATTAGGGCTAACATCAGGTAGATGGTTAGACCTAACCTTAAATAGATGTAAATACAGGTAACTTACTAGTTTAAAATCCTTTGTATGTGTTGTCTTATGTTAGATTAAAATAATCCTTTGCTTTAAGAAACTGTTTTATTTCTTTGAGAATTGTGAGCTGTGGTGAATAGTGATGAACTGCATATAACTGATCCAGCTGGGCATTTTTGAGCCATGTAGTTGATAAATGGAATTTAGAGATAAAAAGCCTGACAGTCCGCAGAGGTGCTTCATTTGAGAAGGGAGAAAGTATAGTTAACCCTGTAGCCATGCAACTCCACTGAAGGAAACCTATAGCAAGCCTGCAAAATTCAAGGCAGAAGAGTATGTAGGTCATGATTTCTAGAATCTGGAAGTAGAAGACAAGCTATTGCTTCACTGAGTATATCTTTCGACATTGTCGAATTTATACTACCATATAAAGAACAATGTATTTGGCTTTTCCTTTACAGCTAGGTGTTTACTGTCACACAAATACCAAATCTGCTGTTGTCATCTTAGGTTTCACTGATTCCAGTTTCCTAACGCTGCTGAGGAAGATGCCAGACATTGAACAACTTTATGGTCTTCATCCCAGGTATCTTGAAAGACGCAGAGTCCGTGGCCATGAAGCTTTCAGTATTCCTGGAGTTTTAGAGGCTTTGCAGGCCTGTCCAAATCTGCTGGTGAGTGGTTAGACTCAAGAGAGAACCTCCTTCAGCAGCTGAGGTGATGCATGTTAACAGCAGAAGAAATGTGGCAGGGACTCATTGCTTACAGGGCTTTGTGTTCAGACCCGGGGTTTTATTCAGATCTGGCTATACAGAGTAACAGTTAACTGTGACAATATTTGCAATTGAGTACTATTTTTAGTTGCACCAGTGGGAATCACAGGTGCTCTTAAGTCCAGAAATGAATTAAAACTCTGATCCCTCTGCTTTTAAAGAGGCAGGTCTGGCTACAAATTGAAAGTGAAATAACACATTGCATTATGTATTGTGTGTTATTGAGAAGTTTACGTGGTTAAGAGGATGTTGTTGCTTGAACTGGTGTTAGAGCGTTTGCTTTGCTTCCTTTTATCCAGGGTGTTGAGACCTCTCATTTAGAGCTGGTGGAAGCTATTTGGACATACATGCCACAAGTTCACATTTTAGGGAAGTTTCGTAATCGTAATGGTGCTTTTCCAATTCCTCCTGAGAACAAGCTGAAAATTCCTATAGGAGCTAAAATTCAGACTTTGCACTTAGTAGGTGAGTGTGGTAATGGTGAAGTAGTTGGTTTCAACACAGGTGAATTTAAAGGCTTTGAAACTCTGCAAGATTGTAATTCTTTTTAAGAGAGGAAATTTGGCATGTGGCATTTTTGAAATATTAGGTGCTATGTATATGATAGCAAGCCCAAAGGGCAAATTCTAAAAAACTGTTGACAGACTAAGGTGAAGAAGTTGTGTTTAAAATGTTTACAGTTTTTCTCACATGCCACATAGCAAAGACAAGACTTCCTTTTTAAAGCCAGAATGTTAATCCAAAGAAATCTATCCTAGAGTTTATAGTTTAAACCTTGTTTAAAATGTTTGTTTTGTTTATGTATTATTAGGGGTGAATGTCCCTGAGATTCCTTGTATCCCAATGCTGAGGCACCTTTATTTGAAGTGGGTGAGACTCACCAAACCACAGCCTTTTAAAGATTTCCTTTGTATCAGCTTACGTGCTTTTGTCATGAGGAACTGTGCCG
The DNA here is from genome assembly GCF_929443795.1 of Astur gentilis. NCBI lineage: Eukaryota > Metazoa > Chordata > Aves > Accipitriformes > Accipitridae > Astur > Astur gentilis. The sequence goes on from NC_064905.1 coordinate 10,369,989, forward strand.
GTAAGAGGGATTCATATATGGAGGGGATGTTTTAGCATGTAGGAAATCTAATTCTATTAAAGCTGTATAGGCACCAACTGTAAATGGAAATCTTAGAACACAGAATTCTGAAAACAGTCATTGTTTTATTCAAGGTGTTGGGTAGAAATGTATCCCGCTCCTGTAAATTGTTTGGTGTTATGTAGTTCTGTTGACTTCCTGATCTAGATGGATATATGTGGACATTTTTTAATTCTTTAGTGTGATACGTTCAATGTTGTTAAGTGAGAAACCTTCTTTGTCTATATTGGTTTGTTCTGTGTAGGACCCACAAATTCTTTGAAGTATGTTCCCCTAGTGACAGGCCTGGCTTCTGCTCGAAATTTGGAGCACTTAGAACTGGTTCGTGTTCCATTTCTTGGAGGACTTATCCAGCACGTGGTAGAAGATAGCTGGAGATCAGGTATGAAACTTCTTACCCATGTGCTTAAAACAAACAGATAAATAAAAACTATTACAAAATACTGGAGGCATGTGAAGCATTTTTTTTGTCTGTAGCATATCCTTTCTTGATCATTATTTTAAAGGTATCAAGTTTGGAACTATGGTTATGGTGCTAAATATGGCTCCGTATTGAGTATTGTTTTGATCTTTTAACTGCAATGAACTATTGACTGATAAGCTAATCCTCCAGTTGCATTTGCTGGTGAGTAGAACTAGCAGGATTGGAGGGGAATTGGGTGCAAATATGTGTTTTATTGATTTGCTAAAAAAGATGTGTTTTGTTAATTCATTTGTCAAGACAACACTGGTGGAAATGTATAAGGCTTAAGGTTGTGATGTGTGACTGAGGTGAACTAATTTTTTATTTTTTATTTGCCAGGAGGTTTTAGGAATTTGCACACTATAGTTCTGGGAGCTTGCAAGAATGCACTCGAAGTGGATCTTGGCTACCTCATCATAACTGCTGCACGAAGGTATGGGCCTTTAGATCTTTCTTTTCCCCCCCTTCTCCTTTCTCAAAATAAGTATCTTAGTAATGAAGTCAAAGAACGTGAAGAAATAGAACAAACTTCAAAAATTGAAGGAATGAACATTTAAACTTTATGTAACAGGAGTATTCTGTGGTTAAAATAACTGGAGTTATGTCTATTTCTGAGCCACTTTGTGTCATAAGCCTTTTTTCTTAGACCTGTGTCTGAAAAGCGTGGTGCTGTTAGTCTCACAACTATATTGCTATGTAACTGCCTAATATTGCCATAAAGATACAACATATACCCTCTTAATCCTGCCATTTTTGAAAGAATATTTCTTTTTATTATGAGAGGGCTTCTTCTTGAGTGGTTTCTATGGCGATTGTGTTTTGGCATGCCTTTTAATAGGAACAATTCTTAATTGCATTCAGGTTGCATGAAGTGCGGATCCAGCCTTCCTTGACCAAAGATGGTGTTTTTTCTGCTCTGAAGATGGCTGAACTGGAATTTCCACAGTTTGAAACTCTTCATCTAGGATATGTTGATGAGTTTTTATTACAGTGTATGACATTTTTTATGTACATAAATTATTTGATAAATACAAAGATTAAATAAGTTGGTGTGTTTTCAATAATTTTCTAAGAGTGATTAAAAAGAATTACATACCCACATTGAGGCTGGTGATATCATACAGCCAAATACGTTTTTCTTCACTTCCTGAAACCCTTACTGAAATTGGGAAAGTCTTAGCTTTATTGAATTGAAGTAATAATCTGATCCATTTTGCAAAATTGAACTAAAATAGGGATTTAGAAAATCATGCTATAAAAGGCAAGTTTCTGGAATTTACTGCTGTGTTTTCAACCTTTTTCATAGGTAAAATGACGAATGGAGACTTGGTGAAGTACGGCTTGGCTGATGTGGTTGAAAATCCAGGAATTATTACAGATATTGGTATGAAAGCTGTAAATGAAGTTTTTTCTTGCATCAAGTATCTGGTCATTTACAACTGCCCACATCTACATAACCCAAATAATTGGATCACAGGTATTGCACACCTTTGAAATTTTAGAGATGTTACATGAATTGCTGTGATACTAAACCAGAGTTTTTCTGCTCATAGTACTGCTTGTTCTATTTCTTATTAAGTACAGTAGATGATGCTTGGTTTGGAACCAGAAAGATGCTGGTAACAGTCAGAATGGAGATACAGAAGATGTCTACTCTCAAATCTGAAAAGGGTATAATAAAAAAAAGTGAGATAGGAATCCTTCAGGAAATGCATCTCTTCTCTTCTGCAGATCATTCAAGGTGGACCCGACTGGTTGACCTCACCCTGGTGCGATGCCATGCGATAAAGCTAGATTCTTTTAGTCAGTTCATTGAGTTATTGCCAAGCTTAGAATTTATTTCTCTGGACCAGATGTTCCGAGAACCTCCTAAGGTGAGTCTCGGGGAACAGTTTTGCTTTTTATTGTTGCCAGCTCAGTGGAAATATGGTAAGCTCCAGCTGTTATGCAGTCTTTTAAAAGTTGTAATTAAATAGTTTGGTAAATAAATGGCTTTGGTTTGCAGTTGCTATTATCATATGTTAGGGAGAATGATGCTTCTTCTGCAGATGGGAGCAGTGGCAAGGTATGATATTGTATGAATATGTGACCAGGAAATAAGACTCACATTGATTCTGTGTTTCTATTGAGGTCTCTGGTGCTACTTCGTTTTGCTGCTGCTTTTTGTATGATTTTTTTTCAGGCTTAGGGATCTGTTTACAATGTTAAGGCATTTTTATGATTTTGTAGTGGGTGAAATGGGGGTACTGTTCTCCTGTTGGAGTGCTTTCAGAGCTTAGGAATTTTATTTCTTTGTCCCATTTCCACAATGTAACACAAATCTTTGTAACAGCTGTTGCAATGTAAGAAAATAGCCTATGTAAAAAAAATACTTTGATAATTAATTTTATCTCGAGGCTATGGTGTTCTGGGAAGACTGTATAATCTTCTATTTGTATTGATGTTATATGATCTCATAGCAAATGAAATACGATTTAGTAATGTAAGATTATATGCTTTGCGGAGTTCCCTTTCATTAAGAGTTTAACGGAGTGTTAGTTTTCTGGGTTGCCAAACATAAGATGGATCTCTGCAATGTGTAGCATAAGGAAGTACTAGCAATGATTTCCCTGTTCTCCACGTGCATATTGTTCTGCTGTCCTGGGTACTACTGACAGAACGCTTTTTCTGTTGGCATTAGAATACATTGTTGAGATAATGTATCTGTGTTTTCAAATCTTAATAGTTGCTCTTTGTTGTCAGGGTTGTGCTCGTGTGGGCCTAAGTGCAGGCACAGGAATTGGTGTCTCATCTGCCCTAGTCAGCAATCAGAACTCTAACAATGACAATGACAACAACAATAACCACCAGAATAACAATAACCCAAACATCCACCACAACAATCACCAACACCCAAATGACCAGAATGAGGAGAATGAGTTGCGGCAAGATGGTCAAGCTGAAGAGCAGCAGATTGCAGCTGAGGGTAATCTCTGATCTTTGAACTTTTGTACGGAGTGATTTTGTTTGCATTGCCACTTACATAGGGTCCTAGAGAAGATATGAATGTAGATTGAAAGCTTGTTGCTCTTTCAGTTCTGGTACGTAACTTCAATCTTTTCTGAGGGCTGTCTGCACATCTCTGATACCTGTGTGATAAAAGCTGTCTTTATATTGTATCTAATAGCTGTTATAGGCACATTACAATTCAGTGATATATGTCAGTACAGATCTTAGCAGTGTAGAGTTTCAGTGTGATAGTCATCTGTGGAAGTGTGAAATGTTTTCTAGGCACCTCTGGTCAGAGCTGGGAGTACATCACAGTGTCAGATGGTATATTTTTAAATTTACCCAGCAAAGGCAGAATTCATTGGAGGGAGTGAATATGTAAAGCCTGGTTGTGCTGCTTACTGCAGTAGAACAAGACTTTTGAGGAGGAGTAGCAGATTTGGGAGAAGTAAACCCCAGAAGTTAGGCTGGGACCTTGGCTAAAGAGATGTAGAACAAATCTGTGAGAGACTTCATGCAACCTAGAGACTCACTGAAGGAATCAAGGCAGCTATTATCTCTTGATGATTCTCTGACTCTCTGTGGGTACTGGTTGAATTCCTCCTATGTTTATGGGCTCTGTTCCTTCTGTTTCCTCTTCTTGACCTCATCTTAATCTTTTCAGCACTGAATGAGATGGAGGAGGTGGCACAGGAAGAAGGGATGGCTGCTGGGCAGGGCCAGAATGAGCTCCCGGCTCACAGCCAGGCTGTTGTTCCGATGGAGGTCGATGAAGAGCAAGCAGGTAACTCTTGTTTTTGGAAGAAACTATCTTTTTGGTATCCCCTTCTTGAGGGGCTAAATTTTCAGTGTAAGGCTGGTTTTGGATGTTTTTCTTCAACTGGATTGTCTGCTGTGTTTGGAATAATGATGCTAGCACAGCTTACTGCTGTGAAGAAATTTATTCTGGTTTAAAGTCTGTTTCACAGTCCCCAGTTTTCTTTTGCATATGGAGTAAAATATCTTGATCTTAAAGTCTTATTTGTGTGCCCAGTGTAATAAGACTCCAAAGCTGTATTGGGGCTGCATGGCAAGGTTTTGGTAGTGTCAGGGCTACAGGGGTGGCTTATGTGGGTAGCTGCTAGAAGCTTCCCCTATATCCAACAGAGCCAATGCCAGCTGGCTCCAAGACAGACCCACTGCTGGGCAAGGCTGAGCCTCAGCGATGGTGGTAGCACCTGTGTGATAACATATTTAAGAAGGGAAAAAAAGTTGCTGGGGCACAGAAGTTGCAGCCATAGAGAGGAGTGAGAACGTGCAAGAGAAACAACCCTGCAGACACCAAGGTCAGTGAAGGAGGAGTGGGGCCAGAGGTGCTCTGGGCACTGGAGCAGAGATTTCCCTGCAGCCTGTGGGGAAGACCATGGTGAGGCAGGCTGTTCCCCTGCAGCCCATGGAGGTCCATGGTGGAGCAGATCTCCACCTGCAGCCCGGGGAGGACACCACGTCAGAGCAGGTGGATGCCCGAAGGAGGCTGCGACCCCGTGGGAAGCCTGTGTTGGAGCAGGGTCCTGGCGGGACCTGTGGCCCTGTGGAGAGAGTAGCCCACGCTGGAGCAGTCTGTTCCTGAAGGACTGCACCCCATGGAAAGGACCCATGCTGGAGCAGTTCATGAAGAACTGCTGCCTGTGGGAAAGACCCATGTTGGAGAAGTTCATGAAGAACTGTCTCCCTTGGAAGGGACCCCACGCTGGAGCAGAGGAAGAGTGTGAGGAGTCCTGCCCCTGAAGAGGAAGGAGCGGCAAAGACAACGTGTGATGAACTGACTGTAACCCCCATTCCCCATCCCCCTGTGCTGCTGGAGGGGAGGGGCTAGGTAGAGAATTTGGGAGTGAAGCTGTGCCTGGGAAGAAGGGAGGGGTGGGGGGAAGGTGTTTTAAGATTTGGTTTTATTTCTCATTATTCTGGTTTAAATGGCAATAAATTAAATTAATTTTCCCCCAGTTGAGTCTGTTTTGCCTATGACAGTAATTGGTACATGATCTCTCCCCATCCTTATCTGGACCCACAAGCCTTTCTTTATATTTTCTCTCCCCTGTCCAGCTGAGGAGGGGGAGTGATAGAGCAGCTGCGTGGTGCTTAGTTGCTGGCTGGGGTTAAACCACGACAGAATGCCTGAATGAACTTGTCATGTTCCTATGTTGGTGTTAACTACCTTACTTCTTTCACTGCAGCATGTAGATTCTTTTTTGCCTTTTTTTCTTTTTTTAAGCCAGAACAATTTGTTCCAATGTTAACTGAATTTGTATTAGTGACATAAGGCAGTCTTGATTTCTTTTATAGCCACTATTTGCTGGACAACATAGTTTTCTACTAAATATGCCAACAACACTAACATACATGTATGCTGGATCTGTTCACTTTTTCAAGATAGCTCCTGAAAAGGTTATTTAACTTCATGTTCCTTTCCTGTGTTACTCACAGGCAGATACATCATTGTGATTTGGTTAATGCCTTCAGTTAGTAGCCAAGAGAGGTAACTAACAAAGCACATTTATACTGAAGCTTGATAATTCGTGCTTCTCCTTTCCACTTCTAGTGGTGGGATTTAGCAGGATAATTGCAGATGTTCTGACCAACATTTCTGTCTTTGTGGTGGAGGTTTCAGGGACTGCTTATAATATGAACTTGTGCAGTTACTCATACTATTGTGGAAGAACCTTTAAACTGTTCTGAAGTAGAGAAACATTACAGAAAACCTGTGTTTTGTCTTACATTGTGACACTCTTCCCCTTCCAAACTAGAATGCTTTAATGCTGAAATACAGTGTTTTGCTCTTCTTGTATTTGGATTTTAATGAGGGACCCACAGAATGGTTGGCTAAATTGAATCAGATTAATCTCTTGTCATTTTTTAAAGCAATTCTAGAAGTTCTTCAGCCCTTTAATCCATGCTTGGCTTATTTTTACATGAACTGTTGGTATTCTACTGTTTTCAGGACCAAGTGGCATTCAGCCTGTTGTAAAAGCAGCACCTATTACTGTCCATGATTCAGACAGTGAGGATGAGGAAGAAAACATGGGGACTTCAAGAGCCTGCATCTCTAACAGCATTGCACAGAATTACTCAGATGGTGAAGAGAAAAGCAGGGATCCAGTGGAAACTAGAGAACCTTCAGGTGTGGAACAGATTGTTTCCTGGGCACTGTTAAGCAAAATTTATTCTAAAGTTCAGTCTTTCCACCTTGTTCAGTTTTATTTCTAGCTTTGTAACAGGCATGCTTGTTTGTTTGCCCCCTACTCTTTTCTTCCTGTTGTAAATCTAGAATGAAGGTGTAAGGACACATGTCTCTGAGCTCCTATCACATAGTTGCTGTACAGAAACACAGAGATAGAGGTGCTGCACTGCTTTGCATGCAGAAACCTGCAACTCTTTTGGATTTCCAAGTGCACAGAATTTATCATGTCTGTGAAGCCAAATTTGCAGCTATGTTGTCTATATGATTCATCTGTCAGAGCACTGCTGCTGAAACAAAATGTGACCATTGGGGCAAATGTGTGAGTTGTAGACATCTTTTGGTTCATTGGGGCTCTGTGGGAGTGTCCTGAAGGGGGCACTTTAAGATCAACTTTACTTTGATGGGAGCTTTGGAGATTATTTAGAATTCTCAGGGTGATGTTCAGTACTGTATTCACTTTTGAACAACACTTACTATTACAGCATGTGTATTATTATTATTAGTGTATCTATTTTATTATGACTTATTCAGAGTTAGAGGTCTAGAACTTCATTGTAATATGACAGCTATAGAGAGTCATAGAAAAGGACATTCCCGATCTTTTGAGTTTACAGCTATAACCGGCACATCTGTGGCACCAAGTCCAAGTCCTGCTTCTGATGCCATATGATGTATGTCCTTGCCAGCAACATAGATGACATGGTATTTCCTGAATTTTATATTCTAAGTGAAGTAGTTTCTTATGTACACAAGAAAGGAGGAAGTTGAAGTCGATTTTCGATCTATAAGTAATTGACAGATGAAGTACATACAGTATTAGGCCTTAACAAATACTTAGTGAAGCAGTTAACATAAGGATCTTGCATTGTGAAGGACTGAGAAATGTACTGGTCTAGTACTGGTTTAATTTCTGCAAAGCCTAGGACATATCAAAGCTGTAATGGATCAAGTATCTCCCTATTGTAACTAGTATACTCCCGACACATCAGCCTCCCTGTCATTTTAGTACATTTCAAGACTGGTGGTTTGAACTTGGAAATCTGTAGAGTGCTGTGCTTATAGTGTAGATGTCAGTTGTGGTTTGAGGGTTGAAATAACCTGTGTTTGGAGACAATTTGCATAAACTTTTGTAGTGCCAATAATGTTTTTTCCACGCTTGGTTTAGTGTAATTAGCTGAGAGGATTAAGACAGTAGACATTAAGTTCCAATTGCTATTTGTACACTGTTTGGTATGGTTTTTTATTCATCTATAAACTGAGTCTACTGTAACCTATTGACACCACTTTCACTGCCCAGGACGGGGAGCTAAGGATTGCTACTGAAAGCATAAACTTTATTCCTGTCTATGTTACTATTTAATTCTTCAGATTTATTCCTCATACTTAAGAAAACAGGAGCCTATTATCAGTGTGCTTTTCATATTTTTATGCTTTGGCCTTTTTAACCAGTTAGCTGCTTTGTGAAAATATTAGTCTATTTGGCAAATATGTATCTCATTTACTGACAAACACCCCAGCACATCACTGCAAAAATAGCTGCAAGATGTTACAGAGATTCAGCAACTGCTAAAATATTACTAATTACCATAGCATGTGAATAGTGGCATGGTCCTGACAAGACTTGTCATTGGCCTCTAGGCTGCTTTCTGTTTTAAGTAGTCTCCAACAGAGTAGCACTCAGCATTTATTTAAACTGCATATTAGGTTGTCTCATTGTTCTCTCTCGCTTAACTCTTACAGTGAGGGGAAAAGGCAAGACACCACTGCGGAAGAGATGTAGTGCCAGCCAAGTGGGCCAGACAAAGCAGTTCCATACTGAGGAAAGCAGCTGTGAGAAAGGTTGTCAAGTAACAAGTGAGCAGATTAAAGCAGACATGAAAGCAGCAAGTGACATGCCTGAAAGGAACAAAAGCAAGGATTCTTACCCAGGCTGCAGTAATGCTACGGGATCAACGGGAACATCCAGCTCCTGCAGTGCTGTTTCTCCTAGCCCTGACTGTGCACAGACAGCTAATAGCCACTCTCCTGGCACCAGTCCAGCAATTGGAGATGAATCCAGGCAGTGTGTCTGCTCGCCTTGTAAAAGTGAAGGTTCCAGCAAGAGAGAGACTGAGGAGAGCTCTATTTGTTCCAGGTGTTCCTGCTACAAGCCACAGGATACACAACAGAGGACTAGTGGGTGTTGCGATGGGGAATGCCCATCCACGAGTGGAGCCTCCAGGAATGGACCAAACAGCGCTGGGTCAGATTTTGCACTTAGGACTCTGCCAAACTGTGGGCCTCCAGGAGAGACAAGTGATGAGAGGACTAGTGGGAGCGCCTGTGGGCCTGCCAGTGAGGAGGAGAGCATGGGCTCACAGAGAAGGAGCTGTGAAATGGAGTATAAGGAAGAGTATCCTCGCCGACCACTAACAAGAGCTAGAAGCAAGCTGTCCCATGTCCCTCTGGTGTCAGAGTCAGGTATGACCTATATTAATATCTGAGTTAACTACTGTGCTGGCATGAGATAGTATTGAACAACCGCAACACCCACAGATAATACTGAAGTTAAATGTGAAGTTTATTGGTTAATAATTTAAAACTAATTGGTTTGTCAAAGGGTCAGAATATTGATGGAACAGAAATGGCTGACTTCACTGCCGTAGCTAGGTAAAATAACAGATCTCTCTGAAAGAGTGCCAGTGACTTTTTTTCTCCATGCAAGTATTTCTGTATGTGTTATCCGTACATACTAAACAGTTTTTGATTTACTCATTTGAAAACCAAATGCAACTTCTTTTGACAGCTTCTCTCTTCCTGTGAAGGCTGTTATTCATTGAAACATAAGACTGTCTCCCCCATTAAAATTCTCCCTTTAAAAGGAAGAAGACAGCAGGTATGCTCAGATCTTAGCAAGAAGGCAGAAGTTAGTAACTGATACTTTATCAACCAATAAAGAAAGCCATAACTATAATTGAGCCAAGCTTGTGCACCTGCCTATTCAATTCTACTTGCAAGCGTATAAGGTGTAGTGATCAAACTTATTGAAGATTGTCTTTTTATTAAATAGGTTCTTGCTTTGCATCCTGTAAACCAAACAAAACCAAAATCCTGAAGGGCTTGAATGAAGCCAGAAATGTTGGGAGAAAAGAATACATGTGAGAGGGACACTTGCTGTTTCTTCCAAATATACTCGCTTTCCAAAATAATCATCTTAGTCTGGCATAGCACACTTTATAATTACATCATATATCCAGGATTCTTTGCTGAGATATCTAGCAAGTAAAATGAAACTGAAAAATGAAAAGTGCTAGTTACAAAGCTGCATGCATTGGAGGTAGAAGAGATTCATAGCAAATTTGTATCTCTGTTAACGTTCAGTGATTCAAACACAAGACGTCCTAGTGTCTTTCCAGTTTGTCTTAATCTTCTCAAGTGTTAACAAAACCTAAATCACCTAGGATATTGTTCTGTAGCTAGATGCATCTCAGATTGAAGAAATGATCTTGATATTAAATTTAAAATGTCTGTTTTCTACCTTGCTCCATTATGATTAGTGACTAGTCTACAAAAATGAAAAGAAAATATTTCTTCTCTATCCTTATCCATTACAAAAACATTAAGTCAGTCAGATCTAAGCATTAAATTAGGGTATCTTTCTGAAAGTATCTCTGTTTTCATATTTCAGTTCTTAGGAAAAAGATCTGTTCTGCTTATGGAGAAAAATGTCTCAGTATTCCCTATATTTAGCCTGTACAAGTCAGAACTGTTTGCCCAGCCCCCTGCAGTTATGTGTATATCTTTATGCACTTATTTTCCTCTTTGAAGCATCAGATATTAGCTGATGCTTGAGGCAGAGACTTGATGTGTCATTTTATCTTTTAAATCTGTGTTTAATACATATGACAGTGAGGCTTCTTCTGCCTGGCTGTTATAGTGCTTTTCTTCACTAGGATAGGATATACAACTCATTTGAGTATAACCTGAAAATGCTTTGTTACAAGTTGGAAATGTTTTTCCATAAATAGTCTAAAAATGTGCCTTGAATATGACTGCTTTCTATTATTCTAGCATAAATGACATTGTAGTTTTTGGCTTCTGTAACAAACCTGTATTTGACAGTAGAAGTATTTTTTTTCCTTGTAAATTTTTTACTCATATTGAACAGTGGAACAAGTCAAATATTAAAGACAGTGAAATTTTGAAAGCATTATCACCACAGACTAGCTGGCTAAAGGATGACTCAAGTGTGTAATTTTGATTTTTACTTAAGTAAAGATGTAAGCCACACTTTTTCTTGTAATAAATGTTTGGGTTTTTTAAACTTGTTTTAGTCTGCATTTGTAGTGAAGCATTTTAGAATGCGTGTTATATTAAACCTTCTGTAAAGATTGCTTGGCCTTGGGTTGTACCTTGAACAATTAAACACAAAATTGGAAAGTTTTTTCTATAATATAGCTAGGAATTGTATTTCAATATCTGTAGATACTCTAGGGACTGTCAAAAAATTTCCCTGGGGATGATGATTCATGGGTGCCACAAAGTTGAGTACTTAATACTACATCTTTCAAGCTGTGGATCCCCTAAAGCAGTAACCTGAATTCTGGAGCTCATAGGCCCACTGAATGTCACACGTTAATTAATAGTTTACATGTATTGGTGGAATTTGATGATGTTAAGTAGGAAAAGAGATATTTTTTAATGTTAATGGTAGCATAGCATGAAGTAGTTCATATATCGTCTCTAATGTTTTGCACTTCTATCTTTATTGTGAATCTTTGTAAACATGCCATATGTTTTAACAAAAAAGTCAAAGGAAGCTTAATTTCAGTAAAATAATTTCTCATTTTGATCTGTTAATCACAGAAAATTAATTCTAGGGCATTTTTTTTCTCTTACTGTAGGAAGTAAGGGTGGTCATCTATCATAATTTCTTTCCAAAGCCTCACCTTTTAAATCAAGCAGGAGTTTGATGTCACTGGTACATGAAATGGAGTAAGAAGCAGCTTGGGAACATCTAAGTATTTTATACTTGGGCATCCTTTGCCATATTAAGAAAAACTTAGTGACAGTTATAAAGAGCAGACTTTTGAGCAGCTTGAGATTATTTCTACTATTTAAAACATTACAGCTACTTTGGTTCTTGTGTTTGTCAAGAATGTTCGGTTTGCTGCAGAGAACCAAGTGTAACCTAACAATCTTCTGTTCTTTTCTTGGCTCTGCATCTTTCTGTGATGCTGAACTTGTAGGTTCAGCATTCCTGTGTTTTCATCTATAAACAGCCCACCCCCCTGCCCCAAGTTATTTAGTATGAATGATACTGAGCAACAAACCTGAAACTGGTTTTTGTGCAAGGAAAAGTGATATAGTTGTTTTCAAGCCAGACAGGTATTTTGATCTGGTTATGTAAGAAATGTATGTTCTTATTGGGTGTTTTCAGCTAGGGAATGCCTCTATTGTTATCCTGAAATGTAAACAGAGGAAAGATTTTTCTGGTTTTCTGTTTCCAGAGGTGGCTAAGCCAAAGCCACGGCAAACCACAAAGCGGAAAAGGACAGCTGACAAGTCCACAAGTACAAGTGATCCAGTTATTGAAGATGATCATGTTCAAGTAAGGTCTTTTTCTTCACTTTCTACGGTTTATCAGCTGGGGATGCTCATGGATAATGATGTAATTATACAAGCTTGTCCTCCATGTAGAGCCAGATGAGTTGTAACTGATGTTGCTGCTCTCTTTGATTTTAACTATATACAGGAAATTTCTGTTAGGTGCAATGATACTCTGGCCTGAGAGGAGCAAAGTATAAGCTAAAGCTAAACTTGAAGTTTGTCAGATGCTCCTGGCTATAGTGCTGCATGAAGTCCTGCCTTCCTACAGTGTCCTTCTTGATATGCAGAAAGAAAATTTATTCTCTGGCATATATATTTTTAAATGACAGCATAGGCTACTGCTCTTAAAAGAAACATGGGATACATAATGAACTCTGGACATAGCAACTCAGCTGTTAGTTTGCAGGGTGGAGGTTCTCTTAGTATACAAGTAACATGAGTTAATTCTTCTGCAGTGACGATCAGTTATGGGAGGCAAAATTGCAAGGTCTGGCTTCACTGTATTGAGGCTGTTTACCCAAGGCTTATATTCTAGCCAAGCATGAGGTTGTTTCAGAGAGTGACTCTGAACATCTAACTTAAACTTGTCTTCTGAGTTCTGCTGTAGAGGAGCCTCCTGCATTTATTTTGCCCTCTCTGTCCAGTGAAGAACTTAGCCATGCTGATTTAAGATAGCTTTTGTGAATGTCCCCCATATGTTTTTCTGACTACTAGGATGCATTACAGCTTTTGTAATTAGCATAAAAGATATTTTTGTGTACGTGATTTTTCTTCTTAAAATATGCCATTTTGAAAGAACAGTATTGTTTTATTTTTAAATTTTTTTAACTACCTCTGGTTACAAGAAATAGCTTAAATTACTGGAACTGAAAGAAGCCATTGCAGAGTGCTTCTTTTTTCCTCTTTACATGTGTTTACTTTGTTTTAATAGAACTCTGTTTAATCTTCTTTGTATAATTTGTCAGCTTCATTCTTGGGCTGTGAAGTTTTGCTAGAATTTTTAGTGATAAAACTTTGAAAAATTTAGATAAAACGCCCCAAAATCCTTTCTTATTGCATTCTCCCTGTGCTGATGCTATTGGAAATGATTCTGCTTGAATTTGATGCATGCTTTATTTTTCTATCTATAAAGGATTAAGTAAGTTACATATGTAATTTTCAACCCTCCATGTGAGGTATTCCTCTGAGATAGCACTGGTAAAATACACTAGTACAGGAAGTTCAAACCATAATTCTCTGCCATACCTTCTTTCTTGTGTTTAAACAATGTAACTGTCCAGAATTGCCATTTTTGTTATCGTGGTTGAAAAACAGAAATTGAATAGTAGAGAATTTGAAGTTCCTGACAGATGATACTTAGGTTTTCTGATAGAAATTGTGCTGTCTGATATGACTTCTCTTTTTAACCTTGTGAATTTGTTCTTTTGTGTTTTGTGATGTTGCTGATCAGCAACATCATCTGATCAGCAGCATATTCTTTTTTTCTCATTGCCATCAGTAGCCTAGTTGTCTCAAGTACATGTTGCAAACAAAAGCTGTATTATACTGATTAGTATCCAGTTAATATCCTAATATCCCTCTGTATCTGGCAGTATCTTCTAAAATTCATTTTATTTTAATTTTTTTCTTTGTTTTTACCCTGATAGATGATTTCTTTTTTTTTTTTTTTTTTAATTTTCACCAGGTACTAACTTTGAAATCCAAAAACCTTGTTGGAATCACCTTGACCAATTGTGGAATAACAGATTTGGTACTGAAAGACTGTCCCAAAATGATGTTCATACATGGTATGTAGTTAATGTCATGCGTACCTCCTCCACCTAGCATTAGTAGAAATTTCTGAAAATTAAAGTCAGTCCACTGCTTATTTTGTGTTCATCAGCTGCTTTGCTACATATCAGACTGATGCTTAGAACACCAAATATTACTGCTTCTCAGTTTGAATGCCTCTTTCCTTATAAGTTGTAACAGGTTTAATAAAGATTAATATCTGAAAATCAACAGGTGAAATTACATGACAAGAAGATGAGATGTTTATTGAAGAGTGATGATACAGTAATTGGAAATTGATGAAAAACTACTGTGTTTTTTCTCTCATTTCTTCCTGCTTCTATAGATTGTTTAGCTGACATGATGATACTTTCCTCCTTGACATGATAAAAATCTGTTTTAAATTATGGCACTTAGGCTGTATTAGATTCACATGCCAGGGTATATGACTAGTTCTGTATTGAAGCATTGGGTCATTTATTGTTTTCTGCAACATCTACGATAAATATCACTTTTTCTTCTGAAATGAGGTATCTCTACTTAGCAGAGAATGAAGAAATTATTTCTTTATTCCAGAATACTTCAGAACATACATTAATTTTGAACTAATTTTGGTTACGTGAGCATCATTGCTAGAAAGGAAATAGCTTTATTTTACATTGTGTGGCTTCACAATACTCTGTATTTGATCTGATTTTTGAAGTCAGTGGTTTTCAGTTGTGGCAGTCCATAGACCATTTCAGGGGGCTTTGTGAAAAGAAAAAAGAGAGAAGAAGGTTATTGTTAGATTAAATTGGACATGCCCTTTTAAAAGGACTCTTCTTACAAGTTCACAAATTAGAAGTTTGATAATAATGTGGAAGAAATGAACAGCTGGTCTATTTATACTTAAGTTGCCAGCTATCCAAACTACTTCAGTAATTGTCTGTTACATTACTTGTTTGCCTTCTTTTGAAACAATTGACTTTGAAAATCTCTGATGGGAGGCTTCTAAGGTCTTTTCAATATTGTATTTCTTTTCTTTTTTAATAATTTTGTTTGCTGATTTATAGCTACAAGGTGCCGTGTATTGAAACACTTAAAAGTAGAAAATGCACCAGTTGTCAATCGGTTTGACTATGCCCAGTGCAAGAAGTTAAACATGGATCAGGTTCTGGATCAGATTCTCAGGATGCCACCAGAAAGAAACCGGATCATTTATCTTCGTCCAATGCAACAGGTTCACAACCGACTTTCATTTATCATTTAATCATGAACAGATCTGAAGTTCTGCTTGTATTCTTTCACCACTCTTGCTTCATGTGTTTTTCAATTAATGCAAGAAATGTAAATGTTACAAGAACACAACTCTGAGAAACTTGTTTATTGAAACTTTAGACCATCAAGGCTTTTATTACAGATTCTGGAACTTGGATGATACTGAATTTTAAGACTTAATGTTATCATCTCCAATATTCATTGCATTAGAAGATACTGTAAAAAATCATGATGCATTGAATACATTCCAAACTGAATAACTAAAAGTAACTGTAAGAACCTAGATGCTACTAAGTCAGCTTGTAGTTCTGTATAAGCAGAAGCATGACGTAGGCATAGGTATCTGAAATCTTTAACCCATGTCCTATTAGATTTAGTAACAGCAGGTAGTGTTTTGAATACTACTTTGCTGAAAGATGCATCCTCTTTTGATGCTAAACACTGTTCCAAGACAGTTGTGGTACTGGCAGCCACCCTTTCCTCCCCCAGATTACGTGTAGGAGATGTAAGCACTGACATTTAGTGAATTGTTGAGGTCATTTGGCAAGTAATTGAGAGGGCTTAATTTAAGATCCAGAATGGTTTTTTGACTTTATCACTCTCACCAGAGCATTCTGTATTATACTGTGCTGCTTCTGTAATGCAAAGTAATGCTTTTTCTGGCTCAGTTTGCCTGACCAATGAGGAAAGAATGATTTGATATAAAAGCTGGCTTTTCTTTGAAACCACATCTCTTGCTTTAGCTCTTAGAGGACAGTGGTAAGACTGTTAGGAAAAACAAAACAAAGCAAACAACCCAAACAATGAAAAAACAACCCCTCCCCCTAAGCCAGAGACAAATTCTAAGAAAATTAACATAGTTTAGACCATTATGTGATTTTATGAAAGTTAACTTACATATTGGAGTTGAGAAATCAGAAAACAGATATTTCCCATCAGACTCTACTGCTTGAGAAGATTCATTGGCAAAGCTGCACTAGGAAAGTTGTACTCCGCTTTATCACCTATTTGATTATGTATGCTGTTAAAATTTCTTTCGCCCAGAATTTGGAGGATTTGGTAGATATCTGCTCTTGACTCTAAAATCACATCTCTTTGTTTCTCTCGGTTACAAATCTCTTTGCTGCCTTTCACAGGTAGACACGTTGACTCTCGAGCAAAAGATATTTAGTGGCCCTTATCCGTACCACATTTGCATAATTCATGAATTCAGTAACCCACCTAATGTTCGCAATAAGGTGCGCATTCGGAGCTGGATGGACACAATAGCAAATATCAACCAGTGAGTACTTGCCCTTCAATAACTTTACAGAAAAGGTATTCAATCCTGATTCAGCACCTACAGCTTCAGTCAAAGCTGTAGACTTGCTGTATTCTGTTAGCCAAATTAAAAAAAAAAAGTTTGTTGACTAGCAAAGGTTGAATTCTAGATGGTCCAGTGTAGAATTTCAATGTCAAGATGTATCTAATACAAAATGTAGATTAAATAAACCTAACCATATGAAAAATACTGTCAAATTCTCCAGTTCTGTTCCATCCAGCAGTAATGCAATTGAACATTGAAGCAGTCAGGATGGCTGAGGAATATCTTCAAATCTGAGAACAAGTTCCTTTTATTAAAAAAGAGAGACTGATTTACTCCAAGAAATAATGTCAGTTTCTGGGGAAGATGATGTGCAATCATTATCAGCTCCTTACTGAGGAGCAAAAATTCCCAGCAGCAGGGAATTGTATACAGTGGCTCTCGTCCAACTGTGTTAAACCAGTGTTTTTGTTGTCCTGGTTTTTCACTAAAATGACTAAGAGAACAAATTTACTTTTGAAGTTTTGTTTAGTTGCAGCTATGCTGGATTGTTCCTTACAGATAGAAAGCTATGCTTAAAAGGTAGCTTAATTGGTTGCTCATCTAAACCATATGTATTTTCTGCCGTTACTCTCAAAAGTTGAAGGGATTGCACACTGAGTTTGTGTGAGGGTCTTAGAGAAGTGTTTCTATGGATTCAGGCTCATTAAAGGAAAGGTTGTGTAATAGGATTTCCCATTTAGTTTTTCACCCTTCTGCCTTCACATTTCCTATTGCTACTGGCTGTAATCTCTTCCTCCTTCTCTCTAGAGAGCTTATTAAATATGAATTCTTCCCTGAAGCTACACGAACTGATGAAGACCTGAAGAAATACACTAAGTACCCTTGGGGACGAGATATTTACACTTTAGAAGGTGAGTGTTTATAGAGAGCTGAAAGCTGATGATCAGTCTCTTACTAAGATAAGTAACTTTGCATCAAGTTACAAGAGACACGAATAGTAGTAATTCTTGTGAGGAAAGTGGACGACCTTTGGCACAGAGTAGGGGAACTGAAGTGAGGAGGTGCTTTTCCTGCATTAGAGTGACCAGTCTATGTGATATCAGTGAATTTTACTTGATGAAGGGTGCTGATGCTGCAGGAGTGACATTGTCCTCTTCGTATCCTCATCCTGTCTGTCTTCTAGGCATTGTGGATGGTGCCCCTTACTCCATGATTACTGACTTCCCATGGTTAAGATCACTGAGAACAGCAGAGCCAAACAGCTATGCTAGATATGACTTTGAGGATGATGAGAGAAGTGAGTAATCTTTTTTGATGTGTTCAAAGAACTTTAACTTTTTGCTTGGTCCCAAGCTGACAATGCATTCCTTTATTTTTCAGTTTTCTAATTCTTATGCTATTTTTGGTAGACTGTAAATAACTCTAGCAGTGTTGGGCGCTGGATGAGGAGGGGATCCAGCAGAGGAAAGGTCCATAGTGCTACAACAGGGTATTGACCAGCTGGAGACACCTAATACTGACAAAATCAGAGCGCCAGTGTGGTGCTTAGCCTAAAAACATGATGGGATTGTCATATCCAAAAGAATGAGTGCATTTAAAACACATACAAAACTAACATTGTGATGCATAGTCCCAGCATTTCATGTTCTGTGGAGTTTACTGGCATGAAAGCTCAGCTGGACTACTGCCTCTGGCTTTGCTTTATGAAAGGTGGTTAAGGTAGGCTGAAGAGAGTCCAGCAAAGAGAAATAAGAGTCACAGAAACTTGGGAGAAAAGAGGAAAGAACTGGACTTGAAAACTCTGAAACAGAGATGATGTGGGTTAGAGCTCATCTTATAAAATATTACAGTGAGCAGTTCCTAGGGCTCAATTAAGAACCTTGCTTTTGGTAGCAGGGAAAAATAGGTACTTCCACTGTTTAATTAGGAAAATCTTGGAATCTTCATTACAGGTATTTTTAATTGACATTGTTTTGGATATTCTTATCTAGCTCCAGTTCAAGGGGATAAAGCTCAAGAGGATGAGGAAGAAATCTTTTTTGGCTATACCTTTCTCTGTGGTTTCTTTTTTTTATTTTTATTTTATTTGAAGCTGATTCATAGACTCAATGCTTGTAGTTCAGTACGTAGTCTGAATTATAAAAAATTGATATGTATTTGATTTAAAAGAGTAATTAGATTAAACATGATGTTAAAGCCATAAAAAATAAAGGCAAGGCTGCTGCTTTATCCCTAATTGCTCTTGTTTATAAAACATTTAAGTGATCACTGAAATGGATAACCTGAAAGCATGTCGGATAAGTCTCAGGAGGAAGGCTTTGTTATGCGCTGGGATTCCCTTCACTCACAGACATATGGATTTTGCGTACATTAAATGAGTATTGGAGCTATCGAAAGGTTTAAACATGAGGAAGGCAGAATACCTTTTCTGCTTGAATAATATTCCTTAAACGTGGTTGCTCAATGGAAAATTTTTCCGTTTGCTCTGTTTTCCAATCTTAATCTCATTTAATGCAAAACAGATACGCTTGTGAATTTCTTTATAAGAAAGACTCTAGTTTTTGTTCTTATGTGACTTCCACAGCTACAATTTATGCACCCCGAAGGAAAGGACAATTGTCTGCAGACATCTGTATGGAAACAATAGGAGAAGAGATCTCTGAACTGCGCCAGATGAAAAAAGGTGTATTCCAACGTGTGGTGGCTATCTTCATCCATTACTGTGATGTCAATGGTGAACCGGTAGAGG
The DNA here is from genome assembly GCF_929443795.1 of Astur gentilis. Taxonomy (NCBI): domain Eukaryota; kingdom Metazoa; phylum Chordata; class Aves; order Accipitriformes; family Accipitridae; genus Astur; species Astur gentilis. The sequence goes on from NC_064905.1 coordinate 10,389,388, forward strand.
ATGATTACATTTGAGTGGATACTCTCCCTAACCTGTCATCTCTTCCTAAATTCTGATTGGCACTGCCAGCCAAGAAAGCACGTGGATTCTCTCTGAATGCAAAGCATTTTCTTGAAACACATATTTTGCAGTTGCTCTCACACAGTTTGGAAAAGAGTATGTAGTAAATGTATAATGAAAAGTAAAAATTGTATACTAAGATTTGTACATAGAGGAAACAAAAGAAAAAGTTCCTAATACTGAGACTTTATTTCATATGTTTATACAATTTAATTTAAATTCCATTGTAATGAAGGCCAATAATTAGGAACAGGGAAGAATATTTGACTTTTTCAGCCCATACAATTCATAGCAGTATTTTTTTTTCTTATGAACAAAATCCCATTTGCTGTGTTCAAAAGAGTCATCAGAGTCTCTTTTAATCTGTGCCTTTTTCTTGAGCATTTAAGAGTCCAGTCTGAGTAAACCTGTTGAGCACAATCTTTGTGTCTTGTGTGCGTTTTTCAAAGGGAGAGAATTATTCTACAGCTGTTGAAAAGGAAGCCAAAAGCAGAGAAAAAGTAGAAAAGTTGGTGATGTATGGTAGTTTCCAGAGTTCATTGAAAACATTTTTGGGGAAAGAAAAACCCCACATTTAACACCTTGGAAACAGAATATACGTTCTAAAGCATTTTGTACTGTTAGATTTCATTTTAATGGTGTATTTGACTCTCCAGTATGAAAAATAAGTTGCTAATTGTTGGTTCCACTTTCTTTAACGTAAATCTGAACATACTAACTGGGTGAAAGCTGAATTTTCCCTAAAGACAGGCAGGAAAAGAGATGTGTAATTGCTTAGCAATAGCTGTGTCAGTACAAGATCCATCTGACTCAAAACCAGTGAGCTTTCAGGCTGATTCATGCTCACTCATGAATGCAGATTTTCCAGATGGTCAGTAAATACTGCTGCTCTTTGCCCCTGGATGCTTGTTTTTATTGTATATAGAAAATGTCTCTGGTTCCCACAGTATCCAGATGTTTTGTGGGTATGTCCAGAATTGGCTGCAAGTCCAGGATACAGGTATAAAAATGCACAAGTTAGTGTTAAACTAGCTGGCTTGTGTGCTGTTAGTAATGTGCCCTGTGGGGGTGGGAGACCTCCTAAAGGCTAATTTGCTGTGCTGTGAAAGTGTCTGCATGCATACACAGCTGTGACTGCACAAATGCACCTTTAGATGTGCCATATGATCAACTATGGCCTCATCTATCGTTCATGCTTTTTTAAAGTTGCTGAGTTACTAGCCTAACAAATGACAGTTTACTTACTGTTGTAAAAGCTGTAGAGCAGATTAGTTTACACCATTATACAATTTTACACGTTATTAATGATTTTAATTCTTGGAACTTTGGTATAAATGTGACTAATGGGGATTTCTATGACATTTAGCTCAGTAGAACTGAAGAGGCAAAACTGTTCAATGCAGGAAAGCCACTGTTAGTTTTTTCTGCATCTGTCCCTCTGTGGAAATTCTTGAGGTAAGGTGGAACTAGAAATATATTAGGTAAGAGGAAGAGAATGGTGCCTGATGAAAGCAGCAAGAGATTTGGTACAGCAGCATTTTCTCAGATGTGTTCTCTACTCTCACTGGAGGTGGAGTGCTAAATACCGGATAATGATGTGAATGCTGTTAAATTTGCTTTAATGCAGGATCAGTTAATGGTTTAGTTGTAACAAATATATTTAACCATAGATCATATATTCAATGATATTCAGACAAAATGTAATTGTGACCCTTCCTAGAAGTGTTTCAAGTAATGTGAGTCATCGATTCAGTCATGTTTACCATTTTAATACAGCATGTACAGAAAAACGTTACTGCATTTCTAGAGTATCGCACCCGATCTCCATCTGGTAAATCTAACTTTAGCCTTTTGAAGAATTTATACAAATAATGCACTTATTTGTATTCAATATTTCTTTCTGTAGGCAATTGAACTTTGGAGTAGTTTTAATCCCTTAAACATTACACCCCTTTTACACATAGTGGTAATGTAGTGACTAAATTTGTTGTGTCCATCTCATGAGAGCTCTGGGCGATTGAGATTGTGTTGAGATTGTATCTGGGATCTGGCCAGCGAACCTGCTCTCTATGTTCAGTATCTGAAATTGAGGAAGGGAGCGAAGCAGATGAAAAGAATTATTTTCCTGCTCAACCTTTATTAGTTAAAGAAATAAATAAAAATCATTACTAGTACATGAATGGATATAGCTTGTGTCAGCAGGAGCTGCTGTACAAACAATTATTTGCTTGCCAGTCTCTGGCTTCAGTGGTGGTCTGCTAGTGGCAGGTGTACATGCTGAGTACTCGATCAGCTCCCAGTTAAAAATCTGTCCCAGTTGTAAGGGCTGAAAATGTCTTGATTTGTTTTCCACCACGAAGAACAGAAAGTTGCAGTTTTCATTTGGATTTCCAATTTCTTCTTTTGTGGATCCTTGAGTCACTGCAATAGGGGACGTGTGTTTACAGTAAAGATTGCTTTGACATCAGCCCAAATTTGCTGATGGGGTGTGCAGTAGTCACGACCGTTTTCTTTTGTGAGTTGTTTTTGATTTTTGTCGACTGAAGAGGGTTAACTACATCAGAAGACTTACCTGCAAGAGCAAGGGAAGTGAACCCTGGTACGGAGCATGAACTTGACGCACATACCCTTCATTTGGGTGCTAAGCCATCTCCGAGGTCTTTACGTTACACGAAATCTTTTCCCATCGGGGTTATGTCTCCTTTGCAGGACTGGGAACCTAACCGGTATTCGTATTTGAGGTCTCCAATTGGAATTTCTAGGATGGTTTGCCCGTGTCGTCCCGCTGAAACGGTCGGGTTGGTTTCACGCTCCTCTGCACTGGGGCAGGGCTGTGCAGCCCACCGGCGCTCGGCTCGCTTTGGCAACGCCTGGGCGTGAACCCCAGTGACCGGACGGAGACCGAGGTGGACGGACAGACACCGAGGTGCACGGACGGACGGACGGACACGGAGGTGGGATGGGACGGGACGCTCGCCGCCCGCCCGGCCGGCCGCGTCGGCCCGGGGCGGACAGCGCGGGCCTCGGCGGCCGGCAGGGGGCGCTGCCCGCCAAGGCTGACGGCCTGCGGCTCCGCGGGAGCGGCTCGCCCTGCCCGCGCTGCTGCTGCTCCTCCTCCTCCTCCTCCTCCTCTCCTTCCTCCTCCTCTCCTTCCTCTTCCTCCCGCGGGCAGGTGCGTCCCGCCTGCGGGCCGGGTCGGCGGAGGAGCTGGTGGCGGAAGGCAGCGTGTCCCTTCCGCGCCGGTGAGGAGGCCGGGGTTAGTGCGGCGGGCTAGGGTAGGGCAGCCGCCTGGGGTGGAGCCCCCCGAGGCGGTGTGAGAGCTGGCTGCGTCCTGCGGACGGGTCTTCGCCTAACTGGGCCCCAGCTTAAATCCGGTTTCTTGGAAGGCAGGTTCACGCGCAAAGGCTGTTTCAGGAGCGCTTTCTGTATAAGGCAGTCTCTCTTGCAAAGTTTCAGGTACTTTAGTTTGATGAAATTCTGGCGTAAATTTTTTGAGCGCTTGGGGAAGCTAAGGCTTAGAATGAAGTCATTCGCGGTCAAGAATTGTTTTCTTGTTTTTACTTGAAATGGAGCTTGACTTCTTTATTTCTTTCAGAAGCACTTTTGACTTCCTTGTGTGAGACGCAAGTCCTTTTCATGACATGGGTTCATAACCTGTTCTTGAGCCAAGATCAGCAAAGAACATCTATATAAATAAATACCCTTCTATCAGAGCTCTAGGTAAACTAAGCAGAAATCAATCGCTTCCTTTCCTTTTTTTGGTGCCTAAGCAACTCGATTCCAGGAGGTCGCAAAAGGTACAACAGAGTGCATTTAGACATTTAAAAGTATTATGTATTGTACCGTGCCAAGTCTCTTGCATGTCACGATCTCTTTTAAGAGAGTTTGACGTAGTATCTAGAAAAGGTAATACCTATGTCCATTTAATTTTCTCAAGTCCTACATATATCTCCAAAAGATCCTATATACTATTTGGAAAACTGTCACCACGTCTATAGAAGCAGGTGTAGAGGTACTAGGCTTGAGAAATTCTGGTTTGCAGCCTCCAGGCTGTAAAGGGTTATGATCTTTTGTGTCTAAGCTTCTCTCTGTCTCTGCATTTTGTTTCCTTTTTGGGCAGTCTGTTATTCAGTTGTCCTGGAGGGCAAGCAAGGGTTTCCATTGGTGTGCCTAGTTGCTAAGCTTTCCTCAGGAAGCAGCCCAGATGCCTTCTGTCTGTATGTGACAGGCTCCCCTCTCTCTTCACACCGAAGTCCAGTCTGACACCTCTCTTTTAGTCTCTGGCAGGAGGAGCAGGCTGCTGTCACTGTAAATAAGATGGCTGAGTGATCTTGCTCTGTTCGTCTTTCTACAACAGAGAACACTCCAGCTGGGGCTTTTAGCTTTACTGTGCTCATGTGTGGCAGCTTTGGAATGAACTATGAAATCCATTTACAGCCCACTTAACAAACAGTGATATATGCATCTGGATATCAAAGCAAGCTGTTTGCTGGAGTTCAAAGGCAGCTTTGCAAATACTAAATCTGATAGGTAAGGAAAATGACAAAGGAAACTGATACGATTGCATAATTTCTGTCCCCTGCTTCCTTCATGTGCTTTGCATGGATGTAGCTTCAGGGAAAGAATAAAACGGGAAGGATTATCTTCCCTAGGTTAGCTCTGACTTAACAGTCCTTGCTCAACGATACACTTCCTGGATGGGTTACACCTTTGTTATATGTCTCTAGCGCAGATTCATGCAGATGCACTGGTCAGAGGGGTCTCCTCTTGCAGTCAGTGAAGTGAAATAAGCGCTTCCAGGGTCTGATTCAGCTGGCCAAAGGTGGGTATTGACCAGCTCCCCACTAATTGGAAAGTGAGACTGAGATGACTTACACCACTGCAGGCAAGTGCTTGAACTCCTTTTGTGTCTCTTTTTGCCCACAGCAGGTAGGGGTAACAGCTGTTCCTGAAAGAGGATGTGGTGATCGTGGCTGTGAGTTGCTTAAGTGCCCAAGAAATGTCATCTAAATAGGGAGTACATAGGGTAAATAGATAAAGCAGAAAGCATGCTTGGGATGTGGGCACTGTGGAGAGAGGAGCACAAAACATTGTGTCTTGGTGATGGGCAGTGTGCCGGTTCTTGCTTTTTTCTCTGATTTAGGAGAAAGACAAAATCAGTGTTTGGGTTTTGAAAAGAGAAGGATTTTGAACATATGTTTTTATTTGAGGAAAAGCTATAAGGAGTTGATGGACACAGGAATTTTGCCTCTACCCTCACTCTAGTGTCTGAGCTCTTCAGTGTGTTAGAAGCAGCTGCAGACTCCTGTCCTTGCCCATGATTTCTGCTCCGAGTTACTAGTTCAAGCAATTCAAGCCTAATCCCTTGACAGGGGGAAGACAGGGCATTCATATGGACAAGCATGCACTGCATGTGTTAACAGGACAGCCAAAACTAGTGCCCCATCAACTGGAGAGTTTCCATTAGCTCATTAACAGTCCTTAGGTGTTGAGATGAGATAAGCTTTCTCCATTGCATACTTGTTACAGAGAAAAACTGCCAACTTTGTGTTTGCAGGGAAGAATTTCTGCTTCCTATGGTATGATGTCTCCAAAGGAGTTATCTAAGCTGGAAACACACCATTTAGTGTGAGAGCGTGAGATACGTATGAATGCATAGGTGTACATCGTTTGTGACAAGGGGTAAGGAGACGTTTCAGTGTTAGAACTACCCAACCTGAACTGTGGATTCTGACCTTATTTTAGCCAGTCCAGCTATATCACACACTTCCAAAGGTGAGGCAGGAAGATGAAACGTGTTAGTAAAGCAGCACAAGAAGTAAAGCAGCTTAACCTTTCTGGAGGTATCACCCCAAAACCTGACTTCATCCCAGAAGAAAACCTTTGGCTGGGAGCTTTCAGTACAGTGACTCATTGTTTTGAAGTGCTTCGTTTATGAAGACCCACAGCAACACCCAGCTTTCAGGGATAGGCCATTCTGAAGAAGAGCTGCCTGAGAAATAGAAGTATTTTTGGTAAGGATGGTGCTTGCAGCACAGTTATTTGCAAGAAAATTTTCAGGATTGTGGCAGGATGGGCTGTTTAAAAATGTCCTTGCTTCCACAGGACAGATGGATCAAAAGCAGAAGCAGAGGATAGGTCAGCTTTCTCCTTCAGCAAATATTTCCAATGACAGTCCACAATTGATATGTGAGCCTTTACAAATAGAGCTGTAAAGGACATTAGAAAAGCTGTACGTTGGAACTCTGGTATAGAAGAAGGAGTTGCCAGGGTTTATCTCTTGCTTATAATTATGGTCTGTGGACAAGCTACCAAATCTGTGGTCTCCAGACAAGAGTCTGAGGGTAGTAGTGAGAAACCATAATGACAGTCCTGCTTTGGCTACTGCTGCTTGTTTGCACCGGGAGGACAGGGGTCATCTTTTAGGGTTTATTAGGTGAGGGCCACACTTCTGCCATAAAAATGAGCAGCAACATTTTCACTCAGTTTTCAAAACATACAATCATGTTTCTCAGTGGTGTACGCTGGCCAGCTCTGTAAATGAGGTAGATTTCTGCCTGAGAATATTTTCCCAATGTAGTTTAAACTCCTTATCTATCTCTTAATCTCTTCTTCCCCCAGGAGTGAAGAGAGACAAAAATCACAGATTTTATGTTAAAGTTGGACTCTAGCTTTGTTGCACTCTTCTTTCCAGCTCGTTAGTGGGGCAAGGAAGGGAGCAAGCAAGTGGAGGTTATTGGTTTAAGCACGCCTGGTCTAGCAAAGGGAAAAAAATCTGGCAGTTTGAAATGGGAAATGAGTTGTGCTCTTGGGTGTGACTGTCCACAGGGAGCCGGGGCTGGTGATGCAGAACTTGGTGTAGGCTCTCGGGGTACATAACACCTCTCTTGGCTGCTCTAAGCTTATGCAGGAGGAGCACAGATGTTCATAGCTTGAATTTCTGTGTGAAGATGATTATCAATAATGATCTTGGGACTGCCATTGAGGACTGTAAAGATGGTAGCAAGTGAATTGACTCTTTCAAAGAGAGTAATGATCGAGTGTAATAGCGGGGCACAGTCATGGAAACTGGTATGGAGTAAACATATCTGTGTTAATCCATGTAGTCCTTAAAGTAACCCCTGGATTAATAGCTATTGTTCCGTCACTGGCAGTAGTTATTGCAATAATGCTCTAGACTCTCCTTGGTGTTTTCTGTTTTTTACAGATAGAGGGATGCCCTTGAACAGAGTTGAATTTAGAGATTAGTGATATGAAGATGACCGTTGATATGGTTTGACAGCCCTTTCAGATACTCATTATGTGAAGAGCCCTGTTTGGTGGGTGGGATTCAGCTGTCAGGAATATGAAAACAGATTCATTACTGAGCCTTCTGGAAAGGGATTTAGTTCCGATACACTGTCTGGATCATTGCCTGACTGAAACACACCCCATGGCAGCTGGAGGCCCTCATTTGGGGCCTCCCTAATCTTGACTTGGAAAAAAGCTTCAAGGAAGTCAAGTGTGCTACTTACTCGGCAAGAAAATAAATTTTCCTCTTGTCTTAGAGGACTGAGAAGCCCCCTTTGCAATATCTTGTAGAGAGTACAGACCTTGGCACTACAGCTGTTGCGTAAGGAACATCAGTTAGCATTGCATTCCCATTCTTCTGTGGTCCAGGGAAGATATTTAGGGTTTCTCTGGGGTTTTTTAATGATTGATTTCAAGAACTCCAGAAGATCAATGAAAATCATTTAAAAATGACAGAATTCTGTAAACTGTCAAATAACATATGCTAAAATAATGTTAAGCTCTTCTGCCAAATCTTTGAAATTCCTTAACTAATAAGCATATATTTGACAGGAAATCTGCTAGATTTCCTAATAGTGTAGGCAATTTCAGTTCAGTTTAACAGGAAGTAGTGGAACTCAAGATACTGGGTAAACTCTAGTTAAATTATATCTGTTTTTTTAATTAGGTGAGAAAGTTTCCGTGATAAGGTAAATCTTTATAAGGCCCTGAGTGATTATGTGATTATTTTGGATTCAGAAAGATTTAAGCTATACAAAAACTGAAAGAACTAAAAGCTTTTGTATATTTTTTTTTAGTTCATATTTGTAGAAAAAACCCAACAGATTTATTGCCTTTTGGCATGATAGTACTCAGAGATGGCTCGGGAAATCTAATGCAGAGAAAAAGATTGGATCCTAAACTACTGAAGGTTTTACAGTTGACAGTTACAGAATGAAAATGCTCTCCTTGGCTTTAGCGTTTATGAAGATGGGTGAGGAAAACTCTTCAGAATGACTCAGAGTCTGCCGTATGTGGGCTGCCTGCTCCAAGAAACCATCATTTTACTGGCATTGTTATGTATTTTTCATCTGTGCTAGGAATTAAATGGACATGATTTGGACCAAATTGGTTACTTCTGTTGCACACTATTAAGTCAGACTGACGCCAATAAATACCTTAAATACCTTTTGATTCTTCCTCATCTTTGCTGAGCAGAGCTGGTTTTTAGTGTATTCCAGTCCAAAAGCCACAATCCTTTGGTCAGATGAACTTTAGGTTGGAGATATTTGTTAGTAATACCTAAACTGAGAGGTATTCTGGGATGCACAAAAGCATTTAAGTACAACTAATACACTATTCCTGATTATTCAGAGCTCTTGATCCCATCTAGGGGACAGTAGGAGAAGGCAGGGTAAAGTAAAAGCCATTTTGAAGTGAGCTGAAGTCAAAGGCAAGGTGAGTATCATTTAGCCCTCTCAGCTCTGACTCACACTCAAGTTTTCAGTGGTTACCTAACACGTTTCCAATGTACGTTCTCCCTGAAGTGTCCTTTGTTATAACAGAGACTCATGGAGGACCAGAGTTTGCAAAAAGAGAGAGACTCTCTGGAGCCAGGGATTCATACTGCTCAATACCAAGATGACCCTAATAATGGTTTTCATTGCTCATGTGAGTCCATTTTGATTGCACTCATTCTGCAAGCTGCACCAGCACCACAGTGAGCCTCGAACCTGGGACCCATCAGGTAGATGTGCTAGGCCAAGGTGTGCGCTCCTGTGACTGCAAGTAAATCATAACAAGTAATGGATTAAGCTTATTAAAACGACAGTATCTCTGTAAGCAAATGGTGGTTGTATGTGCCCTGCTATCTGTTTGTGACTAGGAATGTGCAGGGAACAGAGCATTGAGAAAGAGGTTTTCAGTGCGCCAAGTTTGTTTTTTCCACTCAAGTGCTCCGCATGTGCATGCTGTGTGCATGGCCTCTCCCTGAAGCATACACTTCTATATTGAGATCGGGGGGGATTTGAGCCTTGAAACAAGCTGAATGTGGAAAATGTAGATTGGAGCCAGGCACTGTGTGGGTGAGAAGCAAGCAAGGGCTTCCCACGCATCTCTACAAATACTCCTTAGCTCCAACACTGTCAGTCCCTCTGTTTCCACTGTGAGCCCCTTCTCAGCTCTGCTAATAGATTGCAACTGGAGTGTAGGCACAAAGGCCATGTACTGTGGTGTAATGCAAATGGAAGCTATTGCCTTCATTTTTAAGCCACTGTGGTAAATGTTTTCATTTCTTACTGCAATTAGAGAGGCATCAGATCCTGCAATAGAAGCAGGTCATGTATTACATTTCTGAACTGAATGAAAAGGGTTTTGAGAATTTATTGCAAGTATTTTTCTAATTGTTCTGCTGAGATGCTGTTTCTCCCTTTTTTTCATTGCCCTCTCCAAGACTAAAAACTGGAAATATATTCAGTGTTGAAAGAACTGTGAAAGATAAATCTGGAACGGACATTTCCCCATAAGGATTCATCTGTCTGCATGGTGTTTATGAGCATGACCTGCTAGTACACTTGGGCTGCAGCCATATCTCCATGCATCTCACTAAGCAACACAGCTGCTGACTGCCTCAAGCACTGACATTTACAGAGCGTGTATCATCCAGTTATTGCTTCACATCCCTCCAGACAGTCTTGATCATCAGCTAATTAAAGTGTATGGCCTCTTCTGCACTCTTCCTTGGAGCTTCTGTTTTGTGAACACAGCTTCCCACTGGTGACCTGTTTATTTTGTCTCCGAATTTTACTTTGCAGCATGACTGTGACTTAGTTTCTATCTGAGTAAACTAAGTACCAGAGACATGGAAGGCTGCTCAGTAGAAAGCATGGCTCACCTTGTGGTGTTGTGCAACTTGACACTGTCTAGGGCCCACTTGAAGTCAGATGGCCTAGAGCTTTAGTGCTAGGCTAGCTTTTCAGTCTGCCTTGTGGAAGTAGTCAGCTTGTTGCTCTGCTTCCTTCTTTCAGCACAAGTAACCTCAGTGCATCTTTGGATTTGCTTGTCTGGGCACATGCCCTGCTATCAAATGTCATGCAAGATCTTAGGAATGCTTCTGGAGCCTAGAATAATACAGAAATATGGAAAAACAATGGTGTTGACAGATCAGTCTCCTGAAGACAGTTTAGCAAAGGCCCAGCCAGCCAATTTCTTATTAGCTAGCTGTTCTGCTAACACGTTACCTCTGGCGAGGAAAAGTGTCATCAGTTGTAATCCAAGAAAACAGCTACAGCTGGCATCATGCTTAGCACTTCTGAGGCTTACTGCATTGAAAAAGATACACCATGTTCCCAGGCCATAAATGTGATGGTGCGATAATTTGCTGATGAGTGCTAGTATATTTATGTGAAGAAATCGATAATATTGTTATTAGAGTGAATCTGTGAGAGATGGGAGGAAAGAGGTGTAAAGGAAGGAAGAAAGGAGCATCCTTTTTCAGTCAAATTCACTAGGAAACTCGGAGAAACAGAGCCACACAAAATTATATCTGACTCCCCATTTGCAAATGCCCGTCTTGAGCATGATGCCCATAGCAGTGACATCTCTCAGCGTAGACAGTGAGAGATGAGGTGGACACAGGACAGGTAAGGGAGAAAGAGGGCTCAGTAACAATCTAAGCAGAAGTGTGGGGAGAAAGAGAGCTGGTGCATGAGAACTTGGTGCAGGAGGCAGGATTGTTGTGGTAGATAAACATTAGGAATTTGTATTATGCTATAGAGCTCATCTGTATGTTCAAAGCAATGGGTCCAGATTCTCTCTTGCTGTTATAGCTGTTTGAGTATATTGTGAGGCAAGTGGAAAGTATTCCTTGGTAGCATCTTATGTTTTGAGTGAAAACAGTAAAAGAAATGAGTATGAGCTGGAGCTTACTGCAATGTACATAGAGGATTTTTTATTTTTAGAAGCAGCCAATGCGTTACATATTATTCAGCACAGGCAAAGACTCTGACACTGCTAGCCAAAATGGTCAATGAGAAGATGAACTCAGAGGCTGCAGGACTAGCTACCTTTAGCAAAGGAAATGAAGTACGTGTCCTTTCCATGAGACAGCTTCTTTTCCATAGAAATTCTAACATTATTGATGATGGACAATGTCATTTTCTGGGTTCACAGAAGCATTGCTGAGATTGACTTATTAAGCAGGAGCTGCCAGGTGGTTCATGACAGGCTTACTGAGTCCAACAAGCAATTAGCCAGAGATGACACAGAACATGGACATTTCATATTTAGTATTTCATTCCAATATGGTGTTTGAAATTGGAGACTTTTTTCCAATCAGAGCTGCTGACCATTTTGGCTAGTGAGCTACTGATCTCATTGATAGAGCCTTCTGAACATTGCCCATGAGTAAAACTCAGTGTTGAGAAGTTCATTTTAAATTAAGAAGAGCTATATTACTAAAGCACACAAAAATATAGGAGAAGACAACACTTCAAGGACAACAGCGGAAACAAACACCATCACTGTAGCATCCCCATGCTGCTGGTTCCATATCACTCTGAGACATTTCACACCGATGTATTGATGCCTTTTAATGGGGACAGAGAAAAGCTTTTCTAGGATTTCTTTAAGAAATTTGATACTTTGAGGTGAAACCAAGACAACCTGTTCTGCAGTCTTGCATACCCAAATCCAGATAAAACCCCATGGGAGCAGTTCCACAGAGGTGTAGATCACAGGACTGAAGTGGCCCTAGATGGATTTTTTCCAAACTTTCAATAACGGCCTGTTTTTTTCACCCACTGCTCTGTTTGGGTGTTAACAATACAGTTGAACTGATAATGAGTTCTTTTGGAAACACAGCCCTGTAAAAACTGGTCATTGCCAAACGGTTCCTAATACTGAACCAGGAATTGGCTCCAACTCTCTCACCCTCTCTTTTCAAATAGCTCATGCTCTTCCCATCCCACCAGCACCTATCACCACAAACACCAATAGTTTGTCTCTTTCTAACTGCTGACAATTTCCTACATTGGTAAGTGTCTGGCTTTTCTAATTAGGGCTGTTTCTGCCCAGTGTCTTTTTGAATCCTAAAGGAAAATGATATGAAGCTTTATCAGTGACTTTTACGTGGAAGAAGTATTTAAAGAAGTCAGACGCCATGGCAAGGAAGCTAGTTGTTCTTATCATGCACAAATTTTTTTCCTACTGAGCAACATTTTTGTTTGTTCAAAGCAGGATTTGTTTGTTTGTTTACAGTAAATACCTGTCACATAGCAACAGAAATATTACTAAATAATAATGCATATAATGTTAAGCTCCTGGGTCTAGAAGCTTTTAATGAAAAAAACCACATATTCCTGATAAAAAATAATAAATAATGTCACTTTTCTTTTTACATTAAAAATATCTGTACATGATTACACAATATAACAAAGTACAATTTTATTTTCTAGGCTCAGGGTGGCATCTCTGGGTTAGATCTTCATCTAAAAAGGGTAGAGGCTTGTAGTCTTGATCCTGCATATTTCCCACTGCATGATAATAATTTTCCCAAAGTTGCAAAGTCTACAGCCTTGCCTACTCTTTCCATGCAAAGGTGAAAGCAGCTCACAAGGAACACAGCAACATCTACATGCGGGAAGCAGCTAAGAACTGAGATCTTTGCAAACAGAGATGTGGATGTGGTGATATTTGAAAGTCTTGAAACTTCCTGCCTCAATTGGAAGAGAACAGAAACAAATAGAAAAATAAAGGTGGAAAATGTAAGTAGAAGTCTGTCTTCCTAATTTAGCTAGGAAAGATGGTATATTTTTCAAGATGGCACTTAGTGATCTATTACAGACTGACTCTGTCTCTTGGCCAACCTTTCTTCTTGGTAAGAATGCCCAAAGTTTGCTCAGATGAGGACAGCACTGTCAGCTTGCCTGGGGTTTAAGGGCCACATCCCGTCCATTGGCCTCTGAATGGCAGAGGATGGCCACTGTCTTTTAGCAATTGGGCTGGATTGAAGCAGTGCTTGCAGGGCCTTCTGGTAGCAGTGAAATGTTCCTGTAGGTCCTACTCCAGCTTGTCAGGCACTATATATACCCTATGAGTCTTCTACCAATGAACTTGGCCAGGAAACATAATAAAAGCATTTACAAAGAAAGCTCTGCAGAGTAGGGTGAATCAGCAGCTCATGCTGACCTTTCACCACTAACTATAATCAAAGGGCAAACATTTCCTCTTATTTTGCTGAAGAAAACGTAGTGCTGTTTCTCTCCTGACAGCATCCGATCAGCGGCAGGCAGGATCTTGCGCAGGTAAAGCAGTCATTTAGTCTCACATCGTGTTAGGGCTTTAGCCAGAACTTCTAATCTTTAAGATCATGATACCACAGGACAGAGAGGTGGCTTGTACACAGATGGCAGCTGGAAAAGGAATAACAGAACTCCTGCACTGGGTGGTTTGTATCTGTGTTGTTTCCTTACACTGACAGAAATCAGCTCCCTCCTGGAGTAAGGCTCTGATGCAGTCATATAGTCCAGCTGTCCTTGCAGATACAGGAAAGTCTCAGCTGTTCTGCTCGTGTACCTTCCCATGCCCCCGTCAATCTACACGTGTGCAGCCAGACATTCATATGAAGTCAGTGCAGGAGGCACCATGACAATGCAGATGAATGAGTTTTCATAAAGTCCTGCTGTCCGTGAATCCTTTAGGCATCCCGAAATGAATCTGTTCCTTCAGCTGGGCTATTCCTCTTCTAGGATTGTGACTAGAAACAGGACTCTTGGGATTCAGGGTCATTGTGGATGGGAAGCTTCTCATGTTCCTGATGATGCCCATTACGTAAAACAGTGTACCTTGGAGTGCAAAAACAGAAAAAAGAAAGATTTGTTAGTGCTAGTTAAAAGGACAAGCTTATGTAAAATGAGTTCTTGAAAACCCCCAAGTACATCTTAAGGCAGTACATCTTCCAAATATCCAGACCCTACATTAAGCAAATGTGAATCCCTACTTTGCTCCATGACAGGAAACCAAAGCTTCAGTTTGATGCAGTCAAGGCAATCCCTGAAAACCAAGAACCTGATGGTTTTCCTGTATCTAAAGTACAGCTGGTAATGAGAGGAAAACAGACCAAAGAACTAAGGAACACTGATTATCTGTGGATATACTAAGCTGAAGGCACGTCAGTTAATGTCTTCAATGCAAGCATTTAAGGAATCATTTGAGACTAGCTTGGGAAGTGAATGCTATTTAACATGAAACCAAGACCAATGTTTCAGGGCATTTCCACTTAAAAAAGAAAAGTTTTTCTTATTGCAAAGTTGGGTTTAGTGCCAATTCTAGTATGTTTTATCAAACCAGTGGTGTTCAGGTTTTAATGTCCTTTGGAGGTATCATATCATGTGTATACCTTTTCCAGGCTTTGGGCCAGATATGGAAAAGCAGAATTCAGTTGTAAGGAATTCCACATTATCTCTTACCTTGTGCCTCATCTACCAGCCCATTTCCTGTGGCCCATCTCAACATGGCTTTCTGAATAGAACTTGATTTTGTTTGCTAATGACATGCAGCTCTTTTCCCTGAGTGGTGTGCGATGCTTAGTAGGAATAAGCAGATCTGAGGTGATAGCAAAAATGTTGGCTAACTGGAGTAAAACCAGTTTAGCACATCTTTCTAGAATTTCACATCTAATCATTCTTGTTTGCAAACCCCTGAAGGGTACAGAGCAAACCAGGTATCTTTCTTTGGCAGTCCATTCATTTAAACTAAAGCTGAACCAAATCATCCTTCGAGTAGGTCCAGAAGTAGGAAGCTGCAAAGACAACTGTAAAAACATTTTTTTCCCTAGTCCAAATGCATATCAGGGAAGTCAGGTCTCTGTTAAGACTTTCCTCTCCTGACTGTTCACAGGTGTAGATATATTATTTCTCTTAGTAACAAATATGCAAGACATACCTGAAATATCCACATCCCAATAAAGATTAAAAAAAGAAAAAAGCCCAAGAAAATAGAAGACTATAACCATTCTCTTACTGTTAATAGACGGAAAAGAAGTACTATCAGCCTCAGGATTTGTTTGAATAATCATTAGAAAAAAGGTCAGGAACTCCTTATGGTCTACACATTCAAAAACTGATACTATGGCATCAATCATTATTAATCTGGATGCATCTCTTTCTCTGTTGAGTACACTTGGGACTCAGGCTCCTAATTAAGGTGCTTACAATGCCACTAAAATGCCTGAAGTAGATGATCTGAATATCCTACAAATGATATATCTGTTAGTTCTACTAGATCAGCCATGGACTCAAAATGAAAGCCAGGCTATAAACTATACTGCCTGTCTGAATTTGCCCTGGTGAATATTCCTGGAGGAATTTAGCCTGTAATGTACTAGATGCTGGTTTTCAACATGGTCAGGCTTGGTTGCCTTGATACAGGCACGTGCAGATATATCCATTGAACGTACTCCCTTAATACTCCAACGCTTCAAATAATTATTATAAATTTCAAAAAGCATGCTAGTTCTACCAACAAGATACAGACTTGATGTAAGAAACAATAAAAGACATTTTGCATCTAACACTGAACAGACATCCAAATAGATGATCATGAAGCATACAAGTCATAACGTAATTTGAATTTTATATACTGTCAGACATGGCACATTGTGTGAGGCAATCCACCAAAGAGACCTTTAGCATGGCAAAGTCTCTGCTACAAATGGTGATACAGAGGATGAGAGCCAGGAGACCCCCTGCTCTGTGAACAAGGCAGACATAGTTCAGAGCAACTCAGAACTTGCTCAGAACCACAACAGACAGGCACTGAAAGCTGAATTCATACAGGACATCCAAAGAGCCAAACCTTTCTTCTTCTTCTTCTGCAGTGGTCAGAAAACAGCTGTGCAAGATCAGCAATTTAGGAGGTGATGCTGTTTGTTACAAAGATGCATTAAGCTAAAGAGAAGTCATTAAGGTGTCCCAAGATCTCTTGTGGCTCAAAGTGTCTGTCTGAAGCCTCTGGCAGTTAGCTCAACACTTCCAGCTGTTTACCCTGTGGGGAAAGAGGACTGGTAGGAGAGGAGGAAAGAGCATTCATATGCAGGGTGTGAAAGCTGCGCTGCAGGGGTGATGGCTTGCTCTGGTACTGGCACATCATTCCTAAAAATTTTACCAACATCTCCAGGAAACTGTCCTCCACCGGTGGGCTTTTGTGTTACCAGGATTGTTTTCACATACAGTAGTTTTTCCCTTAAAATGAAAGTTCAAAGCTACCTGCCAGTTACAGGGCACCCTGCTTGTTTTCACACCACCATGTCTTAACTGATCTGCTCTCTGAAAATACCATTAATTTTTCAGGCATCAGTATCTACAGGAAGCAAATTTCAGAGGGACAGCACAGCTGCACCTGAAACTCATTTTTGCCTCACCTACACGAATGCACACTTGATGTGCCTCAGCTCTCACCCAGCTGAGAAGTCAAGCTCCACAGGATTTATCTTACCGACCGCAAGAAGAAAACGACACTCAGACCCTGCCTGTGTGGGCTGAATGTTTCAAGAGAAATTTATCAAGTACGTTTGAGTAATGAATACATCTGAGGAAGCCATAATATAGTGAGCAGGAAAAAAAAAAAAAATAGAAAGTTTTAAATGCATTAAATAAATTATCTGCAGCAAATTAGTTGCTCAGCTTTCCTTCAGTGGGATTTGTATAGACTGGCACATTAAGCTAACAAGCTCATTTACAAATAGCATCCCAGGCTGCCTCTGCCCTCTGCATCCGACTTCTCCCAGAACTGGGGGTGAGTGTTACTGTCATTTCACCTGACAGCTTTACTCATAGACACCACCACCCAGCAATAAAGCCCAATAATGAAAAGGCATTACCACCTATAAAGGTACCCTGCTGCAGGCTGTTCACATACTTGCCAAATGGTACTTTAATTGTGATGATGACCAATTTGGAGATAATTGCTTCTGCATCTCCTGCTGTTTCTGACAGTCCAATGGACCCTTTAATTAACTGGTTGGATTAGCTCTCAGCACAGCAGAGGGGAGCTGCGTGCGTTTACCCTCTGTAGGCCCACGACCAGAACAAGATGCTCCAGCATTATTCTGGGATCTCGGCAAGAGCCGGGCAGAAAACACCAAGGGGATGCAGTGGCTGTTTGTAATCTTCCTGCTTTCGTTCCCTGCGGAGCTATCCTCCACACCAACTTGTACAATTTATTAAGGAAGCAAAGCCAAAAAATTGCTGGTCTTTGGCTTCTGCAACTGCAATGAAAAACAGTCACTGTTTTCAAGGAGCCTGAGGTCCCTGCTTAGTCCTCTCCTGATAAGCAAGCCCCCTGCATCCATCTCTGTCCCCTGGGATCATGCCTGTCTTGCTGAAAAGCAGAAAGCAGTGCAATTTGGGGGCAGAGCTCCTGTTCTGAACACAAAAGCTAACTGCACCCATTTCCTCGGCAGAGCACGACCCAGGAGGAGGGGAAGCCATACCCTGATGGTGTGCGTGCCACCCCTGTATCGGAGCTCGCAGCCACCAGTCCAGTTTCCAGAAGGGATCCTCTGTGTGGAGACGGTGCCTGGGGTCCTCTGGACAGCAGGAAACAGACAGGAATTGGAAGGTATCTACTCTTTCCCAAAAATGCCTCCTACCAACCCTTCATGCTTGCAGTATCTGTGTAAAGCTGCCTACACTGGTTACGCACACCCATGGCTCCTCTGCACCAGCCTGGGAAGCACAGTTTGCAGTTTTGCAGCTCTTTTACCTGTGAATTACCACCCTGGCTTTTAACTGTAATCCTTGCTCTGAACACTCGTATCCATCCTTCTTCCCTAAACTCCCTGGAAACTCGAGTTCATTAGCCTGCAGGCCGTTACTCCTGGTGGCTGCTGTGAGGGGCAAGGGCCTCCTCACAGGTACAGAAACTCTGTGAGGGTTTGGATCGTGTTAATAGATACCGCTCATTAATAACAAGCTGACAGAGGGAGAGCAAAGACAGCCTTTCCCAGGTACAGCTGAATCCCTAACGGGCTAAAGGACTTGTGTGGCAGCATCTCCTGCACTTTCCAAAGCCTCTGAACACACACTGGGCTCAGTGTTCTCTCAGCAGGCTCTGTCCCTTTAACCCTGGCAGGAGAAATAATTTCACGTAGAGGGTCATAATAATAGCAGAGAAAAAAAATAATGAATAAAATAAATGCCCACAGCGGTCCAAGCATGGCGAATCTTTCAGCTGGGCTGAAGGCAGATTAATGGAGGAAGCCGCAGCCATCCTAAACACGCTGTAGGTGCGCAGCTGTCTTGGCTCTCTGTTTAGTAATCCTTTCCCAATACACCTGTTTACATTGTTAATTGCTTCCATTTCTGAACTGGCAGAAGGTGGTTCCTATTGTCCTGACATTCACTGGAGACTGAGATGAGGTTTTGCAGGTGTCCCTGGACTGGGTTGGGAAGGGTTTGCTTTTGTGAGGGGGGGATAGCGGAGCTGTTAACTCTGCACCCCGGGACTTTTGCCACCTAAATCCACTCCCCCGCTGCCCAGAAAATGAAGGACACGTCGTCACCAGGTAGAGCAGAGATTTTGCACGCACATTCAGACACCGAGAGGTCTATGTTACTGCAGAAGTAGGTGGATGGGTGCCTTTATGGTATGTATGTCTGTTACTGGTACTGCCAGGACAGCTTGGATCTCAGCTGGGTACACAAATGGCCGCAAAGTCTGGGGAAGTTTAGACGTGAACTATACAAAAGCTGATAAGCACAAAGTTTCATTGTATTTGCAAATTTTTTTTATAATCTTTATATTATAAATGCAGAATAGTTACTGCCAGAGTTTCGAAATACCCTGTGGTAATGCAAGAATAGAAGATAAAATCCTAATCTCAAATTCTTTGAAATAAGTGCTCTTCTTAGCTGTTCGCATTAAATTCTTTAAAGCCTGTAATATACTGTAATGCTCCACCACTGGCTGCAACCATGACCTTACAGATGTGCTAGCCTGTGAGAGTCTCCTGCTGAACCCACACTCACGCAAATCAGGAAAATTACCCCTAACTGAAACAAAACTGTGGTCCTCAGACATCCCTGCACTGGGATTTGGGGTTTGTTGCTTGTAGTTCCCTACTGGACTGATGGAGGGGACTCAGGCATGGCAGAGTCAGGCAAGGAGCAAGTTTTAACTGTGACATTCTTAAAAATTTGAAATAATAAGAAAAGAAATAAATCTGCAGGGTTTGTGGCACTGAAAGTTTTCTTGTGTCTGTACCAGTTTCTATGAATTTTTCTTTAAAAAAAAAAATTAAAAAGCAATATTTCTGTAAAAATGACAAGTGAAATTTTTCATTTAAAGGCATTGCAATTTGTTGTTATTCGTTTTGGGAAGTGTCCTTTATTAATATTTTAATTTAATTTTTTTTTTCTCAACTGCTTGCATTGCAAATTAAAGATTTCAAATTAAACGAAGCATTAAACTTCAACAAAACCAAAACTCTGAAAAGTCTAAATCTATTCATGTTTTCCTGACAGTAGCACACTGTATCCAAACTAAAGCAGAAATCTGTTGTGATGAGCTCTGGCAAGCTCCTTTTGAAGACAATGCATGCCCTGAAAAAATGTACAGGCTAATTTAGTTTACAGCTAGGACATATAATAGGTTGGAGTGGATGTTTAAGGGAGGTCAGAGTGTCTGAAAAACATGCAATTATAAAGACTTACTTGCTAGGTTAAAAATAGTGAGTTTCAAGCTAAAATCAGAGTGGTATAGAAAATGCTTTTCCCATTCTCCAAAAGTTTTCACAGTTTCAAATATTTTCCCCACTTTGATCTGGAGCAAGTCTGCAACTTCTCATGAGAAAGTAAAGAAGAGAAAAAAAAAGAAGCAGACTCCAATTCATGTTCAAGGCCTTTTTCTGCCTCTTATCAAGGTGACTGATCTAACCACTGTCATATTGGCAATTTTATATGAGTGAGCACTCATCTGCCTGTCTCTTTCATTTTCTTCTTTTTCCAGTTGTTGATTGCCAGCACTCTAAATGAAACATTTCAAAATATGTTTCTTCCTTCATATGTAACTAGAAACTCTCTCCAGGATACCAGAAAGCTTCTCAGTAACAGTATTTGTACAGCCAATTTGCATCTTTGAAGGTTGTAACAATGGTTGCAGAGGCAATGCAGAAAACACAAACATTTCTGGTTTTTTTTAGTGAACACAATCAACTTTTCCACTGCTCTCCCATTCCTCCCACCTTTGGTTCTGCTCCCAGTGGGCTCAGACAGGCAGACAGGAGTCCTGCACCTTTGCATCTCACTCTTCACTATTTTCTCTGAGTTTTGCCTTCAAAATTCTGATGACCCCATGGTTGTGCCACAGCTGTGGGTACAAGTGATGCCAATTGCTTTGGTGCAGAAGAGCAAAGCTTTCAGCCATAGGAGAGCTATAAACTACATTTCTGAGCAGCTCACCAGCAGCGCAGCCCTCAGACTGCCCACTGAGAGAATAAGATCTGCCGCAAGTGGCATCTTGAGGTAGCCTGGATAGGACATATGCACAAGGAGATGTGAAGGCCAGGAATTAGAACCTGAATAATGGCCACAACTGGAGCAATAGAGACTCCTTGAATCTCAACAAAGAAACCGTGACACTGTGTCTCTGCTTTCATCCGTATTCAGACCAGATCCTGAAGTCTTGATGTGAAAATAGTAGCGCAGGAGATCTCAAAAATAAAATGCTGCAAAGGAGTTGAAGTGCAAAGAATTGTCTCCAGATCCATCACGCCTTGCAAGATGATGAAGCTGGTAAAGTGAAGCGGGTACAGTAAGATTCCCAAGAAGGAGGGCAAATAGGTGATGATCATTCCCAGTTACATCACGAAACCTCTTGTTATTTGCCAAAGCACCCAGTAAGCACTTGTTGGGACTAGAGGAAGACAAGATGTTACTATGAAAGATGTGATAAACTGTGAAGATTTATGTTTTGCTTGAGCAGAGAGTCCCATTTTTAATAACAGAATCTACCATTATTGTACTCAACTACCTAGGTCAGCAGACCGTAGAAAGTGTGTGCTCGTAGGTAGAAGCTGGCTGGAGCCACACTGTAAGTGGAACTGAGCTTCCAAATTGAATAAAGACTCAAAACTTTCCTTAGATTTGAAAATTGTGGTGGTCCACAATTTATCTTTCTCTGCATTTTTCTTTCTCTCACAGCTGCAAAATTTTTCAGTGGTTTCCCACCTGGAATATTTGCAGCACCACTACTGCAGCTTCACACTCAATATAGCATCCATTTCTCAAAGCTCCATTTTTTCAGATGGACTTACAGTGAAAGAATAAATAACTCTCTTCAATATCGAATTGGGATTACAGTTAACAATCACTTGGCAGACCAGAGTAGGTTATTTTAATGAACACATCATTCTGAAATAAGCCTTCCACCATCTGTCCAGTCCCATAATTATAAATGCAAACAACATAATTCATAAATGCACTATAAAAGAGAGGGAAAGAGAGAACAGCTTAGGATGACTGTTAGTTATTCCAGACAGTGATGCATCTGCTTACTTTATTCCTGTTTCAGAAGCAGTTAGAAAAGAGCCTTTTAATTCTGTATTTTGTGGCAGCTACTAACCCACAGTAAATGATTGCCTGTAGATCATAGAGATGTTGTTAAGTGAATACAGTTTCTGGTTGGCATCATTATTTAGGCACGTCTATGATTGAAGCACCCAAGACAGATCACACAGACCATCCTGTACCCACACGGGCCAGGAATCAACTGTGAGCATGTTTTTCAGAAGAGCAGGAAAGAGCCTGTGGTGTTAGAGTGCCATCCAGGGTTACAGGAGCTAAGGGTAAAGATGACAATGCTATTGTTACCCTGAAGAGGTGCTTTTGATATTTTGGAAAACTGGGAAATCTTGGGAAACAGAAAGTTGAGAAGAATGTAAACATAAAATCCAAGAATCTCGGGAATTTGCTTTTTTAATCTGTGACATTTTGCATTTTGAAAGAGGCAAAAATATTTTTTTAACCTGAAATACACAAAATGTCAAAACAAAAGGTGAACAAAGTATGTTGTTTCATTCCCATTTTCTGTTGAAAAAATGAATACACATAATCCAAATTAAATGTATTTTCATGAAACATTTGATTTTAATACAGCTGCATATTTAATTTTTTGAAGGTCAGTGCAGAATTGTCCCTCTCTCACAATTACTGGGTTCATAGACTCCATAAAATTAAAAGCTTTCTAGTAACTCTGTAATCTCTGGGCTGAATGACTCATGCTTCCAGCCAGTAAAGTGAACTTCAACATTTGTCCATCAGTAGAAATCATTATAGCAGGATAGGAAGAATACCCCTTGCCTACTCAATGCGCTTCCTGGGGCAAAACGGAGCCAGAAATTACAAGCTTGTTCTGTCCTTTTGTTGATATGTATCAACATTGCAAAACAACGTAAATTGGTTTCATATTCAATTCTGCAAAACTAGCAATATATCTAATACTTCTAGGATGAATAGCTCCTGTTGTTTCTCTGTGGGTTTCTCATTTCTTTGTTTCTGAGATGAGCAAGATACTTGCAAGGTTTCCTAGCAATAAGGTTTAAGCTTATTGTTTATCATCCTTGTGCTGCATCTGATTGACCTGCAACCCGGAGGAGACCAGTGTGTTATCAAAGGTGAGTTTACTAAAGGTAGGTCCTTCACTGCACCTGCGCATGACTACCTGTGATCTGCTTTGTCCGACAGAAGCCAATTCAGAGAGACTTTCTCTTCTAAATATATGGGAAACCAATGAATACAAAAAGGCGTGTTTGAACTCAGAAAACACCATGAGAACCACTCCAAGAGAACTCCCTCAAATATCAGATCTATTCCTTTAACTCTGTAGAGATATACCTAATGTTTGTCTCTTGTGTGCTTTCAAGCACAGGGCTCCCGCCCAAGCAGGCTAGAGGAAGGTGGATTTCAAACCGGACGAACCCAGGCGTGGGGATGGTGAAGCCGTCATTAGGGTTAGCTGCGGCTTGGGAGCTGAGTTAGTCCGGACGGCAGATGAACGTCTCCATCCCCTCCTCCTGCGACTATTTCTCTTCACTGCAAGCTGACAGCCTGCAGAGCCCACAAAGATATGTTACGATTTTCTGAGTAAAGTGGCTGGGGTAGATGATTTGCTAAATCGCCTATTGGAACTCTGGTGGAGGAACAGACACGGTCGGTATCTGTCTGTCCCTTTGCAGCCGGGCCCAGGAAAGCACAGTAACGTGGCAAAGAAAATGAAATCCATCCTCTGCAACGAGCCTTACAACAGGAATATTCCTTTGCCTTCAATGTCTTTTATTCCAATCTTGGGAAGGAAGCATCATTTATCTGTGTGTAAAACCCACCTAATCAGTGGACTTGATGTCTCAAGCACCCTCAGCACCAAAGAGAAAATATTCCTGAATTCTTAAAATGTCCTAGCCAAATTTGAAGTCTGTCCTAGTCTTACTATTTAATTATTTTTTTAAAAATAGGAGCAAATATCAGTGGACCATCCCTCCTTAGAGATGATGCAGTCCTTTGGGAAAACATGGGCAAAATCCACAAGTTCATCATCCACAGAAATATCATCAAAAGTTCAATTTTCTCATTGCAGCTGAATTGTGAAAGTCCAGATCTCAGGAAAACATTTGAATTGCTGAATTATTTATATGGATATGACAGCAATGTTGATTTTAAAGTCCTTCATAGTCAAATATAAATACAAATTTGTCTCTATCTCATGACAAGTGTTTATGTTTTTTCACTCTTGAGCAGTTATGCTAAATATCTTAATTATCTTTAAATCAAATAATGCTGTTCAGACCTTGTGAGCTGGAATTAAGCACTCATCATTCTTTACTAAATTTCAGTTAGAGGTTTTAAAAACAGCTGTCTCCAGCCCACATAATCCAGCCTTCAGTACATTTTGTAAGATTTCTACATGCCTCCTCAGATTTAAAATTAGCAGACAGTTCTCCAAGTAAGCAAAGCCCTTGAGTGAGAGAAACATACCACTGGAAAAAAAAATTACTTTCTTTGTATCTGAGAAGTCACAGAAAACAAAGAAAGCATCTATCAATATGTTTGTTTCTCTCCTTTCTTTGTCCTTTTTTCCATCATTCCTGAAGGATGTTTTCCTCAGCTGATGCTCTCCTGTTCTCTCACTCTTACAAGCCAGCTCAGGCCGCCGCTTGCTCTAATGACCTGCAGCTCCAGGACACGTTCCCAGACCGGCTCAGTCAGACAGGGGCCAAAGCAGTCCCGTACAGTACCAGGGAAGTGACTGTAGCTATGTGAGGGACATCCTCGTCTCCAAAAGCGGAGGTGTGCAGATACTGCTTAGTGGATACGTGACCACACTGACACACAGGCCCCAGTGCTTTAGGTTGATGTACAATAGAAATGTTTCATAGTTTTTTTCTGGCAAAACAAGACCAAAATCCCCTCCAGTTCATTTATTTTCGTGTTTACAGTAGAAGCATATCTTTTTCAAGGGGGATGTTTAACTCCTCTGAAAAGTGCAGGCAAATAATAAACTAAAGTATGATTTTGAAATAAAATGTCAAAACACTTCAGCATCTTTTTTCCTTTTCCTTTTCTCCTGCTGAAAAAAATTGCTGAATTTGACCCAGTCAGTTTGTTTCCCTGAAACTGCAAATGCTCATTATATCTTCCTTTTTTAATTCTTTTTATTGCCAGGCTCTATTAATGAATTTGGTGTAAGAAAAATTGTAGGAACACATTTAAGCTACTTCAACAGTTAATCCCAGGACACTGCTCCTTTGCTCAGAAGACTCTTGTTCCATGAATGCAGGAAAATCACATTGGTGTCTCTGGTAGAGTGCTGAACGCAACCCTTCACTTGGCACAGGAAATAGATTGGATAGAGGTTGATTGATGAAAATAACTAATTAGGGGCCTGGCCTGAGCCAGCCAAGGCATTTCACATAGATCAGCTAAGAAGCAAAGAGTCCAATTCAATAAAAAATAAGGCTGAAGGAACACGTTTTTCTATGTCATTATCTCTGGGTACTGGCTAAAACCTTTTGCATGATGTTACACAGTCTCATTGTATTGAATAATAATCTCTTCAGATGATAATTACATTCTTGATATCCATCAAAAGTTAAAAACAGGAGCATGACTACAGATACTTTAATGCTAAGCAAATAGACAAATGCTAAACGTGCTAATAAGAACAAAAATCAGCTAAATTCTTCAGTGAGCTATTTTAAGAAATTGTTGATGGAAAATTACCAGGCACTCGGGACACCTCAAGACTGCAGAGGTGTTTTTTCCAACAATTTCTGTTTGGTTGTGGGCAAGCCGTGCCATTTCTCTGAGCCTTCTTTCATTGTGGATAGAATAGAGGCAATAAGACTTCCTTTGCATGCCTTGTCTTTGGATTTTAGCCTCTTTGGAACAAGCATTGTGTTACATCAGATATGAATAGTGTCTGGTACAACTAAATCATAGTTTGGTTCAGGGCTGTGGTGCTCCAGCAGGAGCAATTAATCACTTACATAAAAATGGTTTGTTTCAATTGTAAAATGTCAGAAATGCTTTCCAGGACAGAACAGCCTACAGCTGTAGGAAAGGTGTTTTATTTATTCAAGAACTTCCTTCCTCCACTAAATCCTTCACACCCTCAGAGGCTTGGAATATCCTGCCTCTGTGTCGTAATGATGCTCCCAGGCTGGCGAATTAAAACAGGGAGATGACTGAGTTTGGCTTGGGCCTCCTGTTTCTCATTGCACAGTCACAATAATTACATTCCACCTTTCCTCTGTTTCTTTTAGCAATGCTTACTAAAAAGGCTGAAGCCTCCCTGCGCTGTAATGGTCACGCCGCAGCTCTGCAGCGCTGTGCTTGTGATGCTGAGCTGGCGTTGGGACAGGACACTGCCTTTGCTCAGAGCAGCACCCACCGGCAGCTGTCCTCTCTTCTGCGGACCATATAATACTGCTGTACTGTTTTAAACTTCAGCATCTCAGTTTTACCCGACAGAATTTCAGACAAAGGGAACGGTTGAGACCGGCCAGGCGCTGTGCCTGCTGGCCCTGACTCACACTGAACGGGTTTATTTTCCGTTGCCTCCAGTGGAGATTGCTCTGAACATCCATCTGATGTTTGTCACTGTTGGCCGGTTATTAATTGTAACATGGATGTTGCTAAGACATGCCTGAGATTTTTTAATAACTTTTAAAGTAAGAACAGCAAACAATCGCTGAGTGGGGCCTGGAAGAGGTGAGAAATATAGCATGTGATCCCTTGAGCATATATGTTTGTGACTGTGTTTGTACAGCTTGTATATCTTCCTGCCTGCCCATTTCCTACCTCTTGTCTTATGAAACCAAACCTTCAGTAGCAAGCAGCTGAACAGGTTAAATTTTTTGGCATAAAGCAGTGTCACCATTGAGAAAGTTTATACTTTGGGAGATGGTTACCAGATCTCCTCCATGAGCCAGAACACTGAACTGCTGATGGCTCGGTGGCTTTTTGGACATTAGTCAACAGGGCTCAGCCGGACCTTAAATAAACCACATAACCACATACCCAAAACACGCCATTGCTGTTGTCAAAGTTGTTCTCTGCTGTCAGCCTAACCCAAGCCACAATGCTCAACTGACAATGAAGTTTCTGTTTCCCAGGGAGCTGATAAACCCTCATAGCTGTCGCCCCTGTTCTCCTGTGGCCTGGTTGCATTTTCCCTTTCTCACTCAAGCAGGTGCCTGTGCCTTCCAGAGCCGTCAAGCGTGGCAGCTTTCAAACAGCAAAACTCATTGTAAAAATAATGAGCCTCATTATACCATTAGCAGTTTTGATCCTGTCAGAACAATAGCTGCCACGTTTCTCCGGCACATCCCAAATGCATCTCACTCTGCCCTTGTTAGAAAGATTAGCAGTTTATATCTCGCCTCTTCCTGGGTGTAAGGGTGAGAATCACAGGCACCCCTACGGTGGAAAAACACCCGACTCGGGATGTGCGAGGGATGCCACCTCTCTGCTCCCCTCCGCCCAGCTCATGGAGACCTGCTGGGGCACGGGCACCCGCAGCTCTCTCCCCCCCAGCTCCAGGTGCTGAGCAGCACTGCAGATCTTAAACAGAAAGATGATGCTAGCTAATGCCACTCCTGACCCTGCTGGAGGGGTTGAAGACCCCCCCTCACCTTGATTGCTGAACTTGACTATTGCAAAATATCAACATATTGTGCAACAGTTTAAAAATAAGCCTGCTTTGCTTTTTGTTTAGAGCTGCTGAGACAATGTCTGGAGAAGCAGCTTTGGATCTCATGTCACAGTGAACCAGGGAATGAAGAAGGCATCACTGGGAAGGTCCCCAGACACATGGGCTGAAAGGTACTTTTTCCTTGTTCTAACAAGTCCTGTGGAGGCATTAGAGATATGACAGAGATTATCAGCTACCCCACCCAGCCTCTCTGCTGATGCAGGGCTGTACCACTTGCCATTACTTTATCCAGCCTAATTTTGGTCATCCGACGGGTGTTTCTACAGTGGTGCCCTCAAGAGACTACTTCATGTGCTAATAGATGTCATCATTGACAGACTTTGCTGACAGTCATCCTAATGACACTTCTCCTGTCTCCCAGCTTGGAGTTCTCTCTTTTCCCAACCTCCTTAAGCTTCTGTCTTTCAGCTACTTGACCTGAATGATGTTTATAAGTTTCCCTATTTTCCACTACAGGACATTCTGCTCAACTTTAGCAAAAGGCCTTGGACTTTGGGTATTATGAACATAAATGTGACAATGACTGGTGATGAAAAACATGGGATCCACACAGCAAGCAAGATGATGGTGTCAGTCCGGAGATGTTGACGTCTTCCATCACAGATTTGCAACTTGTTAGCGATACAATAGTTGATGTTTCCACAAGAGAAACAGAAACTTGGGCACTGAAGGACAGAAACTAAATTAACTTTAAAATCAACAAAGCAGCTATTTGTTTTCAGTGATCTAAATCCATTTGCTAATTACAGACACCAGGGTAAACAAGTAAGCAATGAGTGAAGCCATTCAATGCCATGCTGCAGAAGACAGGCACTTTCCTCTCTTTCTCACATTAACTCTGTATTTCCATTCCTCTCTAATTAATGTTAAGTTTGGCACTACATTATATGCTCTAATTACCTGCTGATTTTGGCCTACAGTTCATTTTTGCACCATAATTAATGCAACATTCATAAGAGGCCCAAATCTGATAATTAGGAGAGTACTTGGAAGTGCTCACTTACGTTAGAAATACACAGCATCACATTGAGCGGTTTATAACTACCCGCAGATGGGATAGCTCATAATAGGCTTCTGGTTTTTAAGTAAGGTGTTTCAATTACTGAAGTACAAGCAGGATCAATTAAGAATATTCAAATGGAAGATAATGAATGTTTTTTTATAAATGGAGATCTCTCAACTGGCATAATCAGATCTTTCATCTGCTAGGAAAAAAACCCCACAAACCATTAGTCAAAGCTGTGGAACAAAATAGTGGCAAAACCACTTGGAGCTGTTTCCTTGTGCAATGGAGATACCACGATTTCCAAAGGTGTTGCAGACCAGCAGCCATGAGCTCCAAGACTGACTTTTGTTTGTCAGGCTTCAAACGTGCCAAGTGTTAGAACTGCAGCTATCTGGGATATGGGTGCCTTTTCTGCAGTGAAGTATCCAGTGAAAAATGACAATTGCAGTTTGTTGAAACCTTCTGGCAAAAAATTCCTCATCATTTCATCTGTCTACTTGTGTGTGCAATAGCAGAACTTTTTTGTGTCAAAACAAGACTTTCTATAAAGAATTATGTGTTTTATAACGAAAGTCTAGCATATGCACATTGTTAATGTCAGTCACTAGTTTAAGTTCCTTTCTGAATAGCAAACTATCACAACCTCCCTCACAGCATCTGGGGCTCACGCATGTTCCTTCCTGCTCTACAGCCTGCTGGTAAGTTTTCTGGTCACCGGGGTACGTATCATCCTTTCCTGCCTTTTGTAGGGCCAGTTCACACATGTGCCCATGCAATGTCTATGGGTTTGTATCCTGGTAACTTCTGAATACGCTGAAGGCGGTGTTGTGAATCTACGTATCTTAAGGCACCTAATGGTAAGATCTGAAAATTGTATCTGGTAATGGAACAATGACACAAATATTAAATTACAAAAGACAGTATTAAGATTAAAATTAATAATAAAGATTCTTATTGGTGCTTTTAACCTCTCAACTAGTATCTACTGTGTTTTAGGGTAAGTTGTAGTAGTAAGTCTGACTAACTGAAGTTAAAGTTTCTTTAGCTACAGTAGCTGCTGCCTTTTCTCAGCTATCCATCCTGCTCCCGGTGAAGGACAGGCCAGATAGCATACACCATGTTTCACCATGTTGTGTTGAATGGGAGTTGCACTTGTCTTTCCTTCTTCCTCAAGGTTTTTCACTTAGTGTTTCTGTGACATGCATTAACTAGCACATTCCTGACTTTAGACCGCTTCTCTCTTACAGCCTACTGTGTATAAATTTGTAAAACTTTATACATTGTATTATGAAAAATATTAACATGGCAAAATTTTGAGCTGTGCTCATAACTAGTCTTATTTGGTAAGCATTTTATTAGGATTAAATGTCATACCACAGATGGTGACATTGGAAGTGGGTGCCTAATTTGAGCAAAATCTCCATATTCTCCTCTGTACAGCCTTGGTTTGATAAACGGACACTACATTTTCCCTCAGTGAGCTAAGGGCAGCAGCAGACCCTCTGTGCTCCCCATCCTACTCTGTATTCCCATGTACACCCCACTTGCAAACATTAATTCCCTGCATCACTTTCATAGGCAGTTGCTCCTCGTTTTTATCTTGGTTAAAACCAATACCAAAATAAGCCGATAAGTACATATTGCTTGGTGGCTGTGTTTTCATTCCCGTTGTTCTTCAGGAAGGATGATGCTTCATTTGCTTTTCCGCCTTCCCTGCCAAGAGCTATTTCACAGCTAGGTTAGATCATCTTCAGGAGTGTGCTGGGGAGGACAGGAGGTGCCTTTGACAGCTTCTTCATTTCAATATGATTCAGAGGTTGCTAAGTCCCCATCTTCTGTTAGCTATATCCCCAAACATCCTGTGATGATAGCCTGTTATCTGACTTCAGCCTTTCCAATTTCAACAGGAGTAGTTCCTGGACATCTGCTAGTGAGGATCTCATAGGAGTGATGCCAGCTACTGCTGCCCTCCAGACTCAGGGACCCTCTGAACTTCTGTGTGCAAGAAGGACCTAAGGAAACAATTTCCTCATCTGAGCATCATAGAAAGCAGAACCTCATCTCTTCTGAAGATGTCTAAGAGAAAAATGTCAAGCTCATTCTGAATGTTTGAATACACCATGTCCAAGGACACTTATTCAAGTGTCAGGAGAGGCAAAAAGTCTGAAGAGGAACGCGCATAGCTGCAAAGAGTTTCTAATCTGGGGGAGGGTGAGGAGAATCTGGGAAACTAGGGAGCATAATCAAGCAGACATTTACGCTCTGGTGGGTTTCATAAAGTAAAAAGAGCCCTAGGCAATCCCTGCTGAGATGCTCTGTTACACAAAATGCCTTATAGATTGGAACATGACACTTAAGAGCTGTATTGATCAGTGCATTGATTTTGGTCATAGGAGGAGGTAACTTGTGCAATCAAGCTGTCTGGCAATCAGCTGGGAGAAACGCACACAATAATTGCTGATAAAGTCATATTACTTCCCCTGCTGACACAATTAAGTTTTCAGTTTCCTTGCAGAAATACAAGGTGGGGAAATTAAGCTTCAGGTGAAACTAGTCATTTATTCTACTTGACGTAAAGTGAAATGCTGGCAGAAAACAATCCAAAAATATTTTATGAATATTGAGTCTTTGGATTGACTCAGCCAAGTTTGAGTCCTTTAAGTACATGTGAAGCTCTGGAGTTTGTTGGAATGGGTCTGTGGAATATATATATTCTCATGGGCATTCAAGTCACATATCATAGTTACACCTGCAAATGACAGAGAACAACCACAACAGTATGTGGTACATAAATCTGAATGCTAACTGTCGAGACAGATCATAAATATACTTATCATTTGTGCTGTGGCAATAGTCATTGTATGTTTTAAATATCACACAGGTTCAGAATCAAGAGACTGATTTGCTTCAGATGGGACAGATAAGCCCAAAGTCACCAAATCTCATGGCAAATTCTATTCTGTAAGATCAGCTTTCTCAAAGTCTCATCACTTCTTAGCACAGGTACAACCATTCTCCACAGCACAAGTAGTGCAGAAAGCACAAGAACCCAAGCACAGGTGCCTGGGAAGAAGAGTGGATCTCCCAGCAAGTCCCAGGTACAAAATCTCCTTTCGATCCACAAATGAAACTTCTGTCTACGTGAGAATTGCTGTTAGCTTACTTAAGGAATTTCTTTATAGTTTATCCAGCACAAGAAGTATCAGTATCTTATTTAAACAAAGAATGCTTAAAATGTAAAACCGAAAAGAGTCATAAAGAAAGCAAAACCCCATCTGTGTTTTTCCTCAGTTTATGCTGGTTTAGTTCCTTCGGCCTGAGCCAGCGAGGTTGTATTGGTCAGGTTTTCTTTAGAGGGTGGGACCTTGACCACGTCCTTGCAGCATTTTCCCTGAAGACATCTGCTTACCTGGCTGAGCTCTGCCCTGTCTTTTTAACTAACGGCATCTCAGAGGCTGTTACTGCCCGAGGGATTCCCAGACTGAAGGAGGATGTTTAAAGAGAAAATGCTGCTCCAGCAGTCAAACACAGCTATGAAAGCATGCTGGGAACATTCAGCTAAGGACTTTTTGGGGGAGATCAGATTGTGCCTTTTCGTCCTGTCTGCTGCTGCGGTGAGGATATCTGCACGTGATGCCTTGGAGGTTTATTCCTTCAGGCAGAGCTGTTTTTCTTAAGCCAGGCTAACCACAGGGTTAGGTTCTTTCCCCTCTCATATACTGAATCTCTCACTGGTGGCCCTAGCCCTTCAACCTATGCTGCACAGTAATTCAGATGCATCACTGAACCCACCATACTGCAGCTTTCGGAGCCTTGGCATAAGCTGGTGGAATGTCACCCTCCGTCTGTGTCTCTTGATGTTTGTGCCTATGTGTGTAAATATTTTATTTGCATCTACCTGCTGTTAACACTAGGCTACTTTTGCTATTTTGTGATTTCTTTTAGTCCTTCTGCAGTTATGAGTGTCTTTCAGGGCTCACAAAACTGGCAGACCCTACCTGTCCATTGCTTTATATATTGCCTTCAAATTTAAAGTGCAGAAGCAAGCAAGTTCAAACTTCTGAAGGTTGTGATATCCCTTTCCTTGGTTGCTCCTGGGCCTCTGTAATTTCTGCTTCAGAGGAGACGACGTAGTCAATAAATCTCTGCCTTAGCCTCTGCTTTGGTAAATAAATGTTGCTGAGATTTATGTTTGTTCCCCTTCTTCAGGAAAAGCAAAGCAATGATACATGTAGCAAATGGAACAGAAAATTGCATTTTAGCCAGCAAGTTTCAAATGTAACTGACTTAAGTTTTGGCTCAGCTACAACAATCACCGGTCCATCCTCTTACGAAATAACCCCAAATTTGTACCTGCAATACTTTGTGTTACATAGAGGCAATCTAATTGCACTTTGTCCAATAATTTAGCATATCATGCATGATTAGCATGATACTTGCTACATGTATAAAATACAACAAGGTTTTGCCCTCTCTTTATGTAAACTCATCTCTGTTTCTAGAAGAAATGGGAAGGTGTATTAGCCCTTACAAGCGAAATAGCAAGAGGTGTGCTGGGCTTTGCAGACATTTGTTGTTTATTATTTTACCAATGCTTGCACTTCTTAGAACGGTCTGACAGTACTAATTATTTTTAAAAGTAAATGATTTGTTCTAGGGCGGAGATCTCTTATTTGGCCAAAGCATATGGTTTCCACACACTGTGCCTCTAAGTCCTTCTCTTGTGCTAGTAACGACTCGTTATTTATAAGTGAGCAAAGCCAAATATTTACCTTTGGGTATCTAAATTGTGGCACTGGTTTCCATGCAGAACTGCACTACCTTAAAACTAATATCTGAGAACAGTATTATCTGGGGAGGGCATTGTCACACCCTTGGCTAATGAGCACATTTGAGAAGTGTGATTTCAACCATACGTAGCAATGAAATTAAAAGTTTCCAAACATCCCCTGTGATGTTGAGAATATCAATACTGAGCTTTCCTGTTTCAAAGCTAGATGTGACCCTGAGAGCTCTGAGTTTCTGCTCCAGCTGCTCGCACTGAAAGAATAGAATAGAATAGTTTCTCTTCCAACTGAAAATATACTATTCTAGTGAAAGGGAGGCATGAGACTACAAGTGATTGCAGTGTGAGAGAGGGGGGCGGAAATATTTTGGTTAGATTTGAACATAGGATTAACACAGAGAAAATAAAAACTAATTATTACTCTATGGAGCAAGAAAATAAAGGAACATGTACTGGTTTGAAGGCACTACAAAATACAGAGGAGAGAATTATGCATGCTAATGCTGATGTGAAGAAGGAGATGCACCTAGTCTATCCCTCTCTCTGTTCCAGTATTCTCTAAACAAAAATAAATAAATGTAATTAAACTGACAAGAGAGAAGGGACCCTGGAGCTTGGAAGGTGTTGAGAGACAGCATGACAAGAGCTGAATATACCTGTTACAGAGTTCAGTACACCTGTTTTCATGACATGTGTCTTGTTGACTCTTAAACTCACAGATAGGTGAGCTGACTTAAAATTTCTGGGCTGAGTACACTGCAGTAAAGTAACGGTAAAGCAACAAGTAAAAGAGTCTTAGGAGCTCACTGCTGTCAAATTACAATTCACCAACATGGAAAGACAGAATACTGTAAAGGACTTGGGATACTGAAGACACTGGCCCAAGATGGCAGCTTCTCCTGCCACCTTGTCAAAACATCCAACCTTGACTTTCTTGCTTTTTCTGGAAGCCATGGAGCAACCAGCTCCCAGGATGTCTCAGTGATTACCTGCATGGTCATGGGAAGGATTAGAAGGAAACAGATGATCATAAAACTCAAGGTTTTCAGTGCTCAATCACACTAATTATGTCAGGGAAACAGAAGATTTTTAGGATCTGACACCGTAAAAGAACAAGCAATTTTTTTTGATCACAAACATCAGTCATGTAACAACCAGCTCACCTGCTTACTTCATCCCCAGACCATTTGCTATTGCAGACCCATAAAATGGGTTTATACATGATGATCCCCACATTGAGCTTGCACCAAATCTCTCTGTGTTTTCCCTAACAGTGTAGCAGAGGAGCCTAGGATGGGTTACCTGAAAAAATAACCTTATTTAGCAAGCGGAGGTTGCAACTGTACTGTCCCTGTGTTTCTCATGCAGTCAGGAAATTACTTTCAAACAGGACCACAGATCTGGTGGCTCCAGATAGACTCGTCACCTCATATACCATCCAAAAAAGCAATTCAGTTACCAACGTGGAAGTAATTTCAGCTGACTGTATTGGTGCAAAGAGTGTTTTTCTTGCTGAGCTTTACAGCTTTTGAGTGATTGAAAAGCACTAAGCAAGATCTCACAGTGATTAACAACAGTCTGAAAAACATGGTTTCAGCTACAAAACTTGGTAATATACTGCCAGTTAACTCTGGTGGGAATTCCCAAACTGGTTGTGAACATGCCATGAGGACACAAAACCAGGACATTGCGGTACTGAGACCTCAGACTATTTAGGAGGATGCATGCCTTAATGAAATAGCTATTTTAAAAAAATGAGGCTGTCATGTCTGAGAAATAAAGTATGGAGAGAGACTACCTATTGAGATCATCTATTATATAGGCATTAGGTTTGCAAAACCAGAAGCTGAGAAAAAGATGTATCAGGAGACCCAAGAATAGCTGCTGATTTCTGCCTGGAACACGGGCATGACCTGAGCACATATACAGCAAGAGAACGTCACAGCTGAGGCACAAAAGGTGTGACACTGTAACAGGTCAAATGGGGATTTCTGGGGAGGGATTCCCCAGTTCTTGTAAAAAAATCTCTAGCTTGCTTTAATGTTTGCTGGTTTTTTGTGGGGTTTTTTTGTGTGCGTGGGGGGGTTGGGGGGGTGTTTTTGTTTTGGTTTGGTTTTGGGTTTTGTTTTTCTAATTTGACCCAGAACAACTAAGCTTCTTTCTTTCTTTTTATGGGAGGGACAATTTAGGGTTTCTCCCCTGAAGCAAGAACTGATGACACCGATTACTGGAATTATCCTTTCATTCTGAATAGGCTAAGAAATGCTAATTTCTCCCAACCATTTCACACAGCTGGTCTGTCTGAAGTGTGATAATTCTGTTACACAGATAAACTGTGTTGTTCTCAGAGTAAAAGGATCAGAGAAATGAAGAACACACTAATCTACCTGCTGTCTCAGAGAGACCTTGTAGAGGAAATCTTGTGTATATTTTGGCAGTGCTTTATCTGTGCTACCAAGCCTCCAGCCACCAACGTCTTAACTCTTAGCTGTGTAACAGGCATGCCTGTGTTTGGCCAAAAAAATGGGTGTGTTCCAGGTGCTGAACACAACCTCATTAAATCAACTTGGGTTGGTGAGGCTGCCATAGCAGTGTTACTGAACAACATGTTCCCGATATGTGCCTTCATGAATTCAGCATGTCGCACCCACCTTGTCTAGCCAGTTTTGAATTGCTCAGTTTCATCTTCTCCAGCTGAAGGTCATGTTGCTTAATTAATCTTAATTAGTGTTGTGGGCATCTCTCGAGCTCAATTATCTCTTTTTTTAATTGCAGTAACATACCATATAATGTTCTCTGTTTGATGCGATGTTTTGCACAATAGTTTAATCCGGAAACTGAAAGAATTAATTTGTTCTTAGAATATGTCTCTAAACGGGTGGCCAGGTAAACTGCATGTTTGTCACAAATGCCTGGGCTCACTAGTCATCGTACTCTATTGCTGATGTTATATACACAGAATAATCGGAATCGTTTTGCCCAGTTCTGTGGCTCTCAGATCTCTGTAGGCTCTTACGATCAGACTAAAGTTAAGCAAAGATGTCTGGCATTTGTCAGCTGAAAGGCTTGGCCACAGCCCAGGAGAGTTTACGGTTTTGCTCTTGTTCCATAAACATTTAGTCCCTGTGAACTGGCCCCTCTCTGCATCCCCAGCTATGGTCTATGGTCTGAGCCACCTCTCAAAAGGGACCGACTGCCCAGGGAAATCTGACACACCAGCGCGAACTCCTGCCAGAGCAGAACCAGCGCAATGCAGGACCGCTGCTCCTGGAAAAGCACCTCGGTGTTTGCGATGGCTTTGTGACAAATGGGAAATTTCCTTCCCTACCACCTGCTTGCATATCTTTGCAGGGCCATACTAGTTTCTTTTTTCAACAAAGCCCAGAGCTGCTGGCCTCCCCTTTTTTTTTGCCAAAAAAGAAGCTGGGTCAGTGAAAAATTGAACATTACAGCAAAACTCTTGCAGCAAGGACAAAGCTGAGCAGAGGCAGGGGACTCCCCCGAGCAGTCCGTAGCCCCGTGTGGCCCTGATGCTGCTGCACTGCTAGGCTCGGCTCTGCTCATCAACTTGCCTTGTGGCACCCTTTGCTGTCATGCTTTCCTCACTTTGCTGCACGTGGCTGTTATTCCTTCAGCAATACAAATGGAGGGGAGCACAACGTGAGCTGCACTGGCAACCAGGTGAGGTATGCAACCCCTGAAGACAAACGCTTTCTCGCCAGCCACCCACACACTCACACAGACATATACACTCAGTCATGCGCTTTACAGTGAAAGTACAATATTTGCTAAAGAAAAACGTGCAGGGCCTGACTGGTTTGCTATCAAAATTTCCACGACCTTTCTGCTTCTTCTTGAACTGAGCAGGGAGGTTTAGATGCATCAGCAATCTCTCCATGTGCAGGACACTTGGGTTTTGCAGTTTAGGAGGCTGATGAGAACATGATGATCCTTGGAGACTCGAAAATAAGTACTGAGGGGGAATTACTCCAAAGCAGCATGCAGCTTTCACTCATACTTCAGGAATCGGCTTCATCCGAATGGGGAGAAAATCCAGCTGGCCCAAAGCCCTTACAAGCATAAATGCTGGTTTTCCGGTACATATGGCAGTACCATTCAAAGAGCTATGACAATGATACTGTTTATAGCTCTGAAAATGGCGCTGCCATCTGCACCATGGTGCAGCGGCTCTCATCCCCAGGACGCGACTCTGCAGCAGGACCCGTCCTGTGCCCTGCTCTTCTATGTGCTCAAGTGTCCTGCTAAAACACAGCGCAACTCCCGGGTCGTTAGTTGAAATATATGAGAATGGAGGCACTATTTTGGTTGAGAAATTCCTGCCATCTTAAAGAAAAGCACCCTT
Source organism: Astur gentilis (assembly GCF_929443795.1). Lineage (NCBI taxonomy): Eukaryota > Metazoa > Chordata > Aves > Accipitriformes > Accipitridae > Astur > Astur gentilis. Next base: position 10,427,137 of record NC_064905.1, read on the forward strand.
GAAGATCCCGTTGTGGTTTTCTGGAGGAAAAGACAAGGAGATCCTGGCTGCACAGTCTTCTGCTGCTGTTGGTACAGTTGGCAGTCAGAGGAAGCATCGCTCTCCCCCCCCTACCCCCCTTCCCTGCAAATGCTAAGGAGGCTGTTGCAGTGGTGCAAGGGAAATACAGTGGCACAGGCACATATGCACACACACACACATGTGCCAGTTTCCTCTTCTACCCTGCAGTTTAACAGGAAAAAAAGGGAAAGCCTTCCTCTCTTCCCTGATTCCCTCCATGACTGGCACATTTTCTTTCCTTCACTTTTGATTAAAGTCCAGATGTTGCAGTGGAAATGTACTGCACTTCCCTCCTGGACTAGTTAGTAAATGCTGCACAACATTGGATGTTAATTTCTCCTGGAGAACAAGCACGTGGCGTTCGCAGGGCACAATGCGCACACTGCACATACCAAACAAACTGCTGGATCTCCACTTTGCAATTAATCCCAGTGTGCTGCTTGCAATGAAGCATTGATCATTATTATTGCCCTTTCCAACTGGAAGCCAGTTCTAGGCTGGGTATTTCCAGTCGCTCTTTGAAAGCAGTCTCAAAACGGAAAGATTTATGCTTTAGAAAATTGTGCAGCCCCTCATTTGTGTTGCTGAAACATCTTTCCAAGACAACTGTTGTATGACTGCAGCCATAACTCCCACCAGAGATTATCCTTATCACATTAATGCATTGTAAAGTAGGAAGAAAGACAAAAAGGAGCTAACTTTTCCTTCTCCTTGGCAGTGGCATCCTATCTGTAGTCCCCCAGGATGATTGTGGGAAAAGGTTTGTGTTACAAGTTGGAAATACTTTTTCTGATGTCTGAAGCATTTAGATCAGCTGTGTTCTATGACAGGCTCTGGCCTGTCAGTGCTTTTCTGGCTTTCCTCTCAGTGCTTTTAAGCCTCAAAAAACTCCAGCAGGATCTCAGATAACTTTTCTGCAGCCTTGCTGATTATCTCATCAATAACAAACTGTGACAAAATCAACTGGGGTACCATAAACAAGGACAAAAAGAGAAGCAGGAGAACAAGAAGCAGTTTTATCATCCCAGTTCTTTCTCTAGCCCATGCTAAATAGGCCCAGAGCTGGCATAACCCCTAGGGGTGACATTGGCTCATGGGGTTGACCAGAAGACGACTGCCACGCTCTGGCAGAGCTGCCTGTGCCACGGCCGTGAGAAGGAAAGTGAAGGTGCCCACGGGTTGGGACAGCCTTCTGGGTATTGACTTTGGCTTTCAGGCCAGCTGGGATGGACATGGCAGCTCCAGCACAGTATGTTAGCCTTGGGGATTGACTGGAGGACCCCACTGCCTCTCATGCATTTCATTAGCAGTAGCTGCTTGCCCTCCCTAAGCTCTGCATTCTCGCCTACACAAAGCATCCTACCACGTACATTTTTTACCTTCATTGTAACAATTCAGGATGGCGTCACGAGTAACTCAGGTTTTTAGAGCAAGGTTAATGCAAGGGCTAAAATAGCATTTAGGGAGTCCATTTATCTTATAGAAATACAAACAACTTAATTTTCTATTCAGATTATAATATAAAGGGCTCTAAAGCAAATACTATCTCAGAGAGAACATCTGCATAGGTTTAAGCATGGATTTTCTAAGTGGCAATTTGATTTTAAAGACTTGGCAATACTCTGAATTTACTTGGCCCATGAAAGGAATATATTTAAGCAAGGTGCTGTATTGTTTTATGAAATCATTGTTCAGCAGCACAGTCAATCCTTTTTGACTACAGTTTTTGGGGATCTGCTTTCTTTAGTATTTCAGGAAATGTATGCTGTCAAAACTTTGTAAAGAATTGTTTAAGGGACCAGGAATGTAGGAGTGTGTGTGTTGCTCTGGCTCTGTAGGTAATTGCCTAAGTTCAGCAATGGCTTAATGAGTCTGTTGGAAAACTTCTCCCTTTGGCCATCCCTGTGGAGCTCCATTTGGGGACCCCATAATGTGTAGCTCCCTGGCCAAAGGAGCTAGCAAGTTTTTTTTAACAGCAGATACACGTACCAAAATATTGTAGTGCAGGTCCATTCTGCCCCGACGCTCTAGCTCTCTGCTCTGATTCACAAAGTGAACCTCCCATTGTCTTTCACCAGTGACACCGAGGAAGAGTGTCGTGGTTTAACCCCAGCCGGCAACTCAGCCCCACGCAGCCGCTCGCTCACTCCCCCCGGGTGGGATGGGGGAGAGAATCAGAGGAGTAAAAGTGAGAAAACTTGTGGGCTGAGATAAAGGCAGTTTAATAGGTAAAGCAAAAGCTGCGTGCACAAGCAAAGCAAAACAAGAAATTCATTCACTACTTCCCATGGGCAGGCAGGTGTTCGGCCATCTCCAGGACAGCAGGGCTCCAGCACGTTTAATGGTTACTTGGGAAGACAAATGCCATCACTCCAAATGTCGCTTGCTTTCTTCTCCTCCCCCAGCTTTTTATCGCTGAGCATGGCATCCTATGGTCTGGAATATCCCTTGGGTCAGTCGGGGTCAGCTGTCCCGGCTGTGTCCCCTCCCAACTTCTTGTGCCCCCCCCCAGCCTAATCGCTGGTGGGGTGGGGTGAGAGGCAGAAAAGGTCTTGGCTCTGTGTAAGCACTGCTCAGCAATGACTAAAACATCCCTGTATTATCAACACTGTTTTCAGCACAAATCCAAAACACAGCTCCATACCAGCTACTGTGAAGAAAATTAACTCCGTCCCAGCCACAGTCACTCATGTCCTTAACAAAAGAAATGCAGCAATCCACATTAAACAGGGAGGCAGCCCCAACCAAAGTACTGCTCCTAACTAACTCTACCATTGCATCCTACCAGGGCTTCTCATTTCATCACAATTCCGTGTTTTGGAACAGCTAAAGTCACTTCCAAATGAAGACTGCCTTGGCAGCCTGCATGGATTTTTTTTTTTTTTTTTTTGCAGACCCTAAGTAAAGTAGTGGTGACTTTAAAGACTGTGATAAATAAGGACTGGTCATCAACGTCAAATTGTGAAATACAGCTCTGCACATCTCACAGCCAGGGTAGCAGGAGTCCATCCTGTGAAGGTGCCTGCCAAGCCATGGGGTCAGGTCCCTGGTTACTGCTAGTTAGGTAGAGCAGTCTAAGAGGCAATGGACTGTACTGATTTAAACAAGCATGAACTGGCTTGTGCCAGTGGCAGTTTGCTTTTTTGTCCTTGCTCCTTGTTTCTTTCCGAAACTGAGCTACTTTCGCTGTTGTCCTGACCTCTAGGGAGGTATTCTTCACTTTGACCAGGAAAGTTAAAATCCTACCAGACCAGACTGGTAAGGTTTTGTAACTAGCATAGATACAATTGACTATACTATGGAAAATCATGATTTTCCTCTCTGTGACTAGCAGAGCAAGTGGAGACGTATTACATTCAACTGTTAGTGGGTCACAGGATTTGGCAGCACCTCAGTTAGCTTGGATTGTTCCAGGCAGAGTCAATTATTTCACTGTAAACCAGAGATAGCAGCACACCGAGATGGAGACTGTAGATCACCTTTTGTTTGCTCTCTTCACTTGAGCTTTTTGGAAGAACTGCAGCCAAGACGGATTACAATTATGTGACGGACATGCCGAGCGATGTTTGTGTAGGGATAAGAGCATATGGCCATATGATGGGAAATGACAGTGGAGAAGTTGCCAGAGGGAGGAAAGCAGACACAAAACTCACATGAGGACATTTCACAAACACCTGACACAAAGAACTGAAGGAGTAACAGACACGTTAGACATCTTTGTCTGAAATCTAGACCTTTGAACTCCGTGCTCAACCCCCATCTAATTATGAGCACCCAGTAAAGTCTCTTAGATCCCTAAATGCAAAGAACCCAGAAAAGCTATGAACCTGCCTCATGCAAAAGCTGCAGGAACCTCCTAACCCAGGTTTGAGGGAGTCTCAGCTTTCCAGCCCCATCCCGTCGGCTCAGGCAGGCTGGCATTGGTGACAGCAGCTTAGTGAGCAGAAAAGGATTTGGGGTTCAGCCTTCAGGTCTCTTTTTTCCCACTGAGAGTCAGACTTGTTTCTCCCCCATCCTACAATGACCCACCACCTACAGGCTACTAACTGCTTTTGAGTACTGGTTCCTGCTCATGTTTTCTGTTGGAATTTTTCCATTCTGCACAAGTATGTAAATACACATGCAGCGCAGGAAGACTTTTTAACTTCTGTGGCTAATGCCTCTGCTTAGGAAAAGGAAAATGAGGTGAATGCCACCTCCTAAGCCACTGACTGCTTAAATACGGCAGTATCACGTAGCACATCAACAACTGAGAAGAACCAGGACAACCTACCCTCTGCACCTCATTCCAAAAAATCCATCTCAGAGCAGTGTGACCAGCAGAGTGAGGTGCTTCTTTCACCCCACCTCACTCTCATTGCCCTGTGGGCCAGCACAGCTCTTGTCCCACCCATGAAGGAGCTCAGGGGCCTTCCAGAAGGTGACATGATGTGGTGAAAGGGTCCGATGGCCTGAGACTCACTTGCACTCTGTGCATGGTTATTAACAGGCATGCAAAAATGGGTTGAAGATGGCAGTCAGCTGGTCCCAGGCAGTGGCTTTAGGTAAAGGAGTAAATTGCAAGATTATAATCCCCAGTGAGAGAGCTCACCCTCACGAGCAGGCAATGGAGCTCTCCCTGAGCTGAGATACTGCCCGTTTACGGTGTCCTTCAATGCTGTAGAACCGTGTCTTTTTCGTGGCCGAGGGTGCTTGTGTACAGAGTCTGGCCAGGAGAGGGTTACCAGAGACAGCTGTCCCTCCAGAGCAGGGAGATGGGTAGGGGAGCGGGAAGCCTAATGAGCCTCATTAGCACCAAGTGCCTTGGTAGAGAGGAGGAAATAAAAGAGCGAGGGTGGGAGAGCAGCACTTCTGGGTGCTGGAGTGGGTGTGGTGATTAAGGGAGCTGTATTAGTGCTCTGTTATCCTGGGGAGTATTGAAAAGGTGAGGGAAAGCTATTACAAAAGATAGCTATGAGAGGGAGTGACAGCTGTGCTAATCCTGTTCTCTCTGACAGTTATTTCAGCTGAGGAAATCTTTGTGGGTTGGGAGCTATGGGGCTTGTACCTGGGCTCTTCCAAGTGCTTCCCTTTGTCTTTCCTCTCTCCCAGGTGAGACACAGTGCTCCCTCTCCTCTCTAGCTGTAAGTGGCTGTGAGGCTGCGGAAGGACCTGAATATTGCTGAAAACCAGAGCTGCTTCTCATAGCCTCTGAGGCTTGGGAACTGAGTCCATCGGGGATGAAGTGGTGTGGGGTCATGCTGACAGTCATAGCTGGGAGACTGCTCTCCCTGCCCTGGACACTGCAAGGGGCAAGAAGATCTCTATTTTGAGGAGCTCTGCTCCATGGGTGCTTTTGTTCCTGCAGATGTATCCAGGGGATAGTCCAACGGGCTCTGAAATACCCCAGAGTCTCCTCCTAATCCTTCGAGTTTCAGTAATGGCCAGGAATGGGGGAATGGTGAAAATTAGGCTTTTCTTCTCTTCTAGTACTGTGCTTTCTGAGAAGTGCTCAGCATTCCCTTCCTGTTTAGCCAGGGATGTTCTCTCTGTGCCTGAGGTCCCTACTTCGTGTTAGTCTACTTTAAATTAGCAGCTTACGCAGCTTCCACTGGCTGCTTTCAAAAAGTCATTTTGGCAACCCCTTGTTGCTGAGGTATGTCCTTTCTTTTGTACAGCCTTTGAAGGGATGGTGCCAGCTCTCCATCGGTGGTTGGGAGTTCTGCAGTGCAAAACTTCAAAAGAAGGTTGAGTGCTGATATGGGGAGCAGATTGCGGCCCGATCACAGCTCTGACTCTGCGGATGCTGCATCCTATCCAGGGAACCTAGCTACAGAAAGTTACAGATGGCAGAAACAGAAACTGTGTTCTCCACTTTGAACTCTCCTGTCTTAAAGCAACTGTTGAAATCTGCTGCCTCTCTTTGATATCTGAGTGTCCTAATGAGGAGTAAGCAAAAGCATTGAAGGGAAAAAAGGAGAGAAACCCCCTGCCTGCCACAAATCTGTTGGGATAATTGGAGGTTTTGTGGCTACTGGGAGGTACAATGTCCCCAGGCTCTGCAGCTTCATCGGCTGGATACAGAGGGCATGGTCTGGAGAGCAGGTGGAGGGACTGGTAACATTGAGATGCTGGAGCAGTTGTGGGTGGGTGGGTGACACTGAAGGGCCAGATGCATTCTGCGAGTCTCCTGATAGAAGATGCAAAAGGCTGGTCAAGTATCAGTTCTTGTGACTTGTCATCCCAGTTTCAAGGTAGGGAGATAGTAATTGTGACCACCAGCATTTTCTTGGTCTCAAAATGAGCTCTGCTGCTTTTCCCTACCATCTTTCCAAAAACATCTTGAGCAGAAAACCAATATTATATTTATTTGCTTTTTAATGTTGAGCTAATTGGAGCTGCGTGCCTGGAAGTGCCTGGCCCCTGGAACATTCCTGTGATGCTTATCCCACTGAGGGAGGAAGCCAGCTGGAACCCTACACACCACCTGAGGGGAGAGAAAGCCTCAGAGCTGTCAGAAGGTTTAACTGACTTAAGACAAGTACTGGAGTCTTCCATATCCCTATGAGAACCTCTCATAGCTGTATCTAAACTCTAGGAATTATTAAAAGTCCTGCATGCTTTATGCATGGGTCAGGCTTGGTCCAGCCAAGGGCTGCAGAGAGCTCTTCTGTCCTAAGCGCAGTCTGTGATATATGGCGTTGTGCAGCTCTAATGTGAAATTAATCCCAGTTTGTTACTGTCCTCTGTATCTTGTTCTACTCCCTTGTGTGGTACCTACTGGTGAGACCCTGCACTACTGTAACACAGTCCTTTGAGTGAGAACGACCATCCCCAAAGGCAGCGTTCCTGCTGCAGGCCGTCTGCAGTATCCTGCAGGCTGGAGCCCACCCTCAGTGTCCTGGGATGAAACATCCCCATTCAGCTGGGGTTTCTGCCTCTACCCCACAAATCTTAAGCTATACATCAAATGAGGCTTTAAATTGTGTTACAGTGAATACTGAACAGACACACACACAGGGCTGCAGTAATAAAAGAAAGGACTTACAGAGCATGTTCACGGTTAGACAGGAGCCGGTCTACTGCAGAAGAGCAGGAGGAGCTTGGAGACAGAGGAACAGCCACTTTTAGTGCAGAAAGGAGGAAAGACAGACACAGTGAGGTAGTAAGGGGAGAAAGGAAAAAACACAGAGATGGTTAATAGGAAAATGCTTTCCAGCTAGCCTGACATTAAACACCAAGAAGTTATATTCCAATAGCGTCAAAGCTAGAGCTACATCCCCAAACCTCCCACTAAAGGGGAAACCTGATTTTTACAGTAGTGGTGGTAACTGGGTTAGAACTGTATGAGCCATCAGGTGGGGGTCCTTTTTTTTTTTTATAAGCCATTTTGGGAATCCTTCAGTTTTTCAAGAATATCTTTTTCCGGTCTCACTGATATGATTTTTTGGCAGGAATGCTCTGCTGAGCCTGTTTTCCAAAAGTTCTTCAGTTGCTCTAGGAGGGGATTTGGTAGTTACATACTGTCTTTCTCCTGCTAATTTCACGAGTACCACCAACCCATTTGGTCTGATTGAGGAACCTCTTTTGAGGAAGCCACCTGTATCTCTTAAACAAAAGTCTAGGGAGTAGTAACTAGGTCACTTAACTTCCACCCATGCTGACATGTTCACTGCTGAGAAATTTGATTTATGGAGGCAATGCGGTCCTGCCATAGACTCCTGGCTGGTGATTCTTGAGCCTTTTGACAGCTCTAGTATGCTGGAAATGTTGGTCTGCTTTTTTTAAGTACAGACGGGGGAGTAATAGTTGAGCTCCTTGATTTTGTTAGACTGCAGTGCAGGAATACAGCAGTTACTATTTAATTTTTTGTAAAGTTATAACTATACCTGGCTGCTAGCCAGCACCTGGTACTAACTTTATACTGCTGTTGGCTGTGAACAAGGTACTATTGGTCTCTCACCAATCCTCTGAAGTGTAACAGAGAATTACCAGTGCCTCTTAATGCACTTAACAGTTGTAACTCCTGTTCCTAGCCTTGCATTTTAATCCTGACCAGCCAACAAGAGGCTGATAAAGTGCAAATGGAGAAGAAAAATTTCCTATATAAACAGCAGTAGTTCTGATGTGGAGAAGTTAAGAGCTGCTTAGACCTTTTCATAAATGGGGATTTCCTTGGATCTGATGGATTTGTTTGGGTTTTTCCACATTGGCAAGGCGCCTGGAGATTTACAGGCAGGCCTTGGTCCCTGTTGTAGATTTTGATGTTACTTTTCTCTTCACCTGGGCTGCCCTAGGGATGAAAAACATCCTATTGCCTGTGTATAGCACAGGACCTTGCTGATGTTTCAACCAGTTGTATCCCTGGGCGGGGAATCTTTAATTTCTTAAGATATAAGTAAAAGAAAAGCTATGCTGCAGTTGATAATTTTCTCTATTGAATAACTACCCTCACATTAGAAATTTGTGCCTTATTTTCAGTACAAATATTCTAGTTTCAGCTTTCAGTCACAGGATCCTCTTTTCACTGCCTTAAAGACTAACATCCCCTTTAGGCACCGAACGAGATCATCCATGAATTTCTCACTGTAAGGCAGGCTTTCAAATATTTCAGCTACTTTGTGCTTTGTTCCCCCTGAATTTTCTGATTTTTTTTCATGTTCCTGATCTGGGCACATCAGAACAGGCTACAGCCTGTGAGTACACCATGTCAAGTACAGAGGTCACTTCTTTATTTCTACCCGATATTCCTTTTATTTCTTCATTTGTGGATAGGAGAGAACCTTTTGCCTTCCTGACCCACCGATGTGCTGAGCTGCCAGATTTGCTCATCCTCGATTACACACAAGCCTCATCCTTTGCAGACCCATCCCTTCCCCTGATAAACCCCCACTTACAAACAGCTCATGAGGATCAGAAAAGGGGACTCTGATCCCCCCAACACCTGCCCAAAAAGGGAGTTTTGGGGAACTAAGAGAAGCAGGTAGCTGAAATCTAGCTGCAGTGGAATGAAGATTACCTATGTTTGCCTTTCCAGCCATGGGGGGATATCACCACCCATATATTCAGGTCATTATAGGGACACTTCCAAGAACCTGAGCTGAAAGTCATGAGATGAGAAGGTGGGGGTTTTTATCCCATACTTATTAAAAAATGTGAGCATCAGCTCTAGCCCTTATTTCTCTGAGGTGTAGCAGATTTAGACCTTATTCTGTAACTATCATGAAAAATAAAAAATACAATGATAAATAAAGCAACATATATGGAAAGAGGAGCGTGCAGTAGAAACTATTTGCCAAACAGAAAAGGACAGAACAAGTCAGGAAACATGACGTACTTTGCAGGTTTGAAGAAGGTTTCACGAGCTGTGGACATGGAAGTTAGTGCAAACACAAGTGACTTAGCAGCTCCACTGAATGACGAAGAAAAGAATTACACATTAGGGCCAACTGTGAGAAGAAGGAAAAGATTTGCACAAACAGTTAACAGACCTGCCTTATTTTTTGCATTTCCTTGCTTTTTATTGACATCTCTAGTTTAATAAGAGCCTTCTCCTTTCAGCCCAACAATACCCTTGTACTCCTGCGTCTGCCCGTTAAGTACTTTGAGAGCATCATACTGGGAATTGCGTGATGTTTAGATCAGGGTTTTATTCTCCTTCTGCTGACTTAAAATGGGGGTTGGAGGGAAGGCTTTGCACTACACCTGTGTGATACACTTGATTGCAGAGGTGGAGTACCCTCAGAGCCCAGCTTCAGGCATTTCACTGCCCTGAATTGCCTTCTGGAGGAGCTTGTCTTCACTGATTTCTCTGGGGCAAGAGGGATGTCCCAGTTTAGGTGCCTCAATGGGGCGGTGGGACTGCCTCAGACCTCTGCCTTCTCTACAGAAGAAACATGTTTCTGACACTCAGACACTTGGATATTGCTTGAGCTTGCCTGTTTTTCCACCCCTAAAAGCCACTTAATTGGCTTAAGAGGCTGCAGGAGTCGTGTAAGTAGTGTCAGTGGCAGTGACAACATAATTAATAGCTAAAAATTATCCTGCTTGGGCATGAAAGCGTTGTAAGGCTAATTTAACCACAAGGGGTGTCTCTGAGCTTATGTTATCTGTGTAATAGTTTGACAAAAACTGTGGCAACAACAGCTGAGAATTTGGATTGGTGAAGAAACCAAATTTCAGGCATCTAAAAATTCATCTGAATTAGACAACTTTCCTTATGTCATGAGACTATAATTTAGAGTTGCCCCTTAATGTATGTCTGACATTTCTGAGTGACATTCCAAAGACCAGTCTCTGTCCAACTGCCTCTCTGCTGCTTCCCAATATATGTCCTTTTTACTTAAAGGCATGTATGGATTTTGCAGATCACTGAGGATCTAATTGCTTCCAAAACACTCGGCACCCAGGTCTGTACTGGAAGCCAAAGGGAGAAGCACAGCTGAAAATCAAAGCCTTTTTGTTTTGTCCGGGGCGCTCTGAAATACTTGCTTGTAAAACTCTGTGTGTGTGTGCCTCCTGACTTCAAACAAGATATGCAGGTGAGGCAGGACAGCTCCAGAGGAGCACAGCAGCCTGTTCTGCTTAACCCTTAATTAAGCTGATTAATAAGCAGCTCGACATAAGCATACACAATTTTACAGCCAAATCTTCCAAGGCAAACCCATGTGAACCTGTGCATAGGGGAAAGAGATTTTTAAGGAAATTAATTTAGCCTGTAGCTTATTTTGAAGGAATTTTATGGGCTTGTTTTAAAATTTATTAAGAACAGAGATTCTTCCAAAAGCAGATAAAGAAGTGTGTAACTAAAGTGCCTCATTTCCCTAAGTCCTTTGAGCTATTTTTTTATGGACTGCGCTCTTGCTCCTGTTTTCCTCACTCCCATATGATCACAGAAGCTGAACAGGGGGCTGTGCCTAAGGATGGAGCTCCAGGGATGCTGAGGTACCGCAGAAGCTGCATCTCCTTGCTGGGGAGGTGGATGTGACATTCCTGCTGGGGTGGAGCTGAGCAAATGTTCCCGTCTTCTGCGCTGACAGCACCGTGCCGTTGCCGGGTGCTGTGTTGTCGATGGTAAGAAACTTGAGCTCTTTGAAGATCTCGTGGTAACAACTTCTTGAAGTGTCATTTGTAATTGCTTTCTTGCCTATGAAGTAGTTGCTTTGTGCAGTTCTTGTCTCAAATATTGTATCAAAGTGTTACAAAGTGCTTTCATTGCTAGTAAATACTAACTACAGTGCTATAAAAACTTGTCAAAAAAGCACCATAGGGCATGAATCTCACTGAATAAATTATATGTGCCTTTAATACATTAATGTAAACTGTTACCATTTCTGTGCACTACCAGGCAGATTACAGATCAATCAATGATAAAATTATTCATACATAACATTAACATAAGATATGACTGGCTTATTGATTTTTTCTTTTCTTTGGTTCTAGTACTCGAGTTTGCCTGTTTAGCTACACTCAGTTTCATGTAGCAATGCTGCATCCTTCCATTCCTTCAAATGTGACAAATCCATATTGTGTTTCCTTCACTTCTTAAAAAAAACCCCAAATCAAAACAAACAACCCCACCACCACCACCTATTACTGTGGTTTGCACTTAAATGGTTGTTACATGTCTTTCCAAAGGTGGCTTCACTTCAGTGGTGGAAAAAAGCACTGCTAGGACTCAGACCTTTGGAGACTTTGAGGCTAAAGGAGTTTCCATGCTTCATTTTGAGAGGTAAGGATTTCAGAGCAGTATAATGCTTCTGTGAGGATGTCACATTATATGATGTGTGACATAATGCCAAGACAAAGCACAAAAATGGAGAAAAAATACAGTGGGATGTAAGGGCATGTGAACTAGCTTTTAGTTTTTCCCTTCATACACGTGGATGCACATGAAGATAAGCTAAATTCAGTCCAACATTCACAGATTTGTGTTGGATGATTGGAAAGCAGTCCAGAAAGGGTTATGCTTTATAGTGGTGTTTCTTAAGTCATTTTGGCCTGCCTTCTTCCAGGAGAGTGCAAAATGCAGGCTGATGCCCCTGCAAATGCCATGCCAATGCTTGGCTGATGCTATGGGCCACATGAGTACCTGCCTGTTTTCAGGTATAGGCAAACTAATGCTTGGTTAGTGACCGATGGGTCAGTGGCCCTTTGCAACACTGAATCCTCCTGGAATTGAATGAACTCACTAACAAAACCTCTAATTAGCTTCAAAAGGATCAACAACTGACCTGGAAGAGCATCTTTCTGCACTAGAAGAAAGTTAACGATCTTGAAAGCAAACGCATCCAGCTGCACTTGGATTCACAGTAGAGGCAGCAGCATTTGCAGGTGGTTCAACCGCCTGCCTGAGTCTCGGAGTGCATTCCCACTGCGCTGGGGCATTTGATGTCAGTATTTAAAGGAGGCTGCTGCAACGTCATCTAACAAATACTAGCTTATACCTGACATTGTTCCCAGGTAATAAATCGCACTTTATAGATAAAGCTAAATGCTCTTTAGTACCATGTGCCTCTTTAGTTACTGAAGTGCTGCACTGTGTTTGATGGGCCTATGGAATAATGCAAATCAACAGCCTAATTAACATCCCTTCTGTTAAGTCTGCAAGAACATCTCTTCAAAGACTGTTAGTGTCAGTGACACTTAACAAGTGTTAGACAGGATCAACATGCTTCCTTGAGGGACATGATTGACTTTGAAACTACCGGCTCAGTCACTGCCAAGAAAGGTTTAAGAAAGCAAGATAGTTACTTTGACTTCCGTGAGGGAAAGCAGCATCAGAGAAAGGAAGAATGCAGGATGGACCGCAGCAATGTTCCTCCTTTCCAGCACAGTACTTTTCAAGCAAGGAAAAGTAATACAGCTCAGGATTGCTCTGCTGTGCAAAAAACCTGTGCCTGTAATGTGTCTGTGTTTTCTGGAATTAAAGAAAGCCCAGCTGAAGATTCCATGGTAGGAGTCCCTGACTCTGCTATATGGGGAAGCACACAAAGCCAAACTGAGCTTCTGCTAGAGCTAACATGTCTTCCTCACCTGATGAAAGAAAAGGAGGAAACTTATCAGTGACCCTATCTGCTAGTTAACTCCTCACTCTATTAATAGCACATACTTTCATTTCACAGGAAGAAGGGAAAACTGTTGGAGCTGTCCTCTCAAAAATCCCCACATTTTCTTCAGTGAAAGTATGAGATGGAGGCAATTTCAGCCAGCTCTGCATCTGTTTACAAGTTACCACTCCCTCAGAATGATCTTTCAGAAAAAAATGCACATTTCTCCGCAGAGAGTGATGCCTGAGTCCCACTATCTATCTATCTGATCTATCAGTTACCATTGACATCAGGGATACCAGCAGAGATCTATTAAGCTTCCAGAAGATAGTATTTCTTCTAATCCAAACAAATCAGTCCACCCTCAAACTTCTTTGCTGGTGGTCTGGAGCTCTGCAGCAGACTCCTGCCAGAGAACAGTTACAACCTCCAAACATTCCTCAGGAAAGTTCTGAGCTTTTAGTGTAGGTCAGCACCTCATAATATCCTTCAAATACCCTTCACACTTGGATCTATTACGCTGTTCCTGCTCACTTGTCCATAAGAAGTTAAATTCATACAAAACAACAGACATTACTAGAAAAGTTCATTCTAGCTGCACAGAGATTACAGCCAGTCTTTCCTTCTTCTGGCATCTCACAGTGCAATTAATTACACTGGATGTGGACTGTGCTAATAACATTTTCTATGCTTCAGTGTCCTCTTGGGAAGTTCCTAAGTTTTGAATTTGAAGTAATGTTTATAGGTTAAATTCAAATATGAATTTGTAAAATAGAGGGTGGTTAACTTGCTTTGTACTAACTACTTTTGTAGACTTTTGGTGGAAGATGCCGTGGATATGAACATCGAGAGAGGCATTTTTAGTAAATGAATTAACTGGATGTAACAGGAGAAATTTAAGAAAGACTTATTTTTAAAGAAGAACAGAACTTTCTTTTTTTAACACCTAACAGTGAAAGCTATTAGAAATCATGGAAGTGTTCCCTACAGAGCGTTAGGAATCTGCTTTGTCTCTGGATGTTTGAAAATAGACTTGGGACTCTGACATGTGTCAGTCAGGTTCCCCCCAGCCTGTGTTAAGATATGACTAGTCTTCTGATTACAACGCCTGCAAAATATGAAGGCTCATAGTGAAACCAGTCTTCACATTACAGGATTTCAGATGGTTTGACATCAGTAGTAAGAAAATACATCCAGGTTTATCCCTGCAATGTAAGAAAAAGACTTCAGATATCAAAGAGCTTGTACATCTCAAAGGAGAGGACTACACTTTGTCATCAGTAAGAGAAAGGGAACATGTGTGGTTCAATGAGCTCTTTAAGCAAGAGAAATCATGTTGTTTAATCAGGATTAAATGAAGACATAGGGTTAAGGGGAGAATTCAGAAAAATCCCCCATTGATAGGATGAAGGCATCATATGCAAGGTATAAATCTCATTGATAAAGATGCAACCATAAAGCACAATATAGCAACAAGAACAAAGATGAGTTGCAGAACTGCCTCCTAAGTGTGGCTACCTGAATTTTTAAAATGCTGTCTTCTGTGATGGATGATAGTAATGCTGACGTAGCCTGGGATAGCCAGAGAACAGGAAAAGTAATGCAGAAGTAAGGCCTGGAAATCATCAGCTAATGCAGATAGAGCCTTACTCAGCTGTTTGTTTGCAAGACATTATGTACTCCCAAAGGCATACGTAGAGAAATATTGCATCTTTACTGGTGGCAAACCCAAACCAAAACCACATCTGTATCAATTCACAGGTCAGGTCATCAATTCAGGATGCAAATGCATACTGAGCAGCAGATGTTAGCAACTATAATCTTTGCTATGTCCAATAAATAAAACCAAAAACCTCAAAATGGCCGATTTACTGTTTTGAAATGTGCAGCTTAAGATGGAAAAATGCTTACAGCTGACTAAGAACTGAAATAACAGGTGGATGAGCACTGGAGACAGGCTCACAGCAGGCTTAGCAGGTACCTGAATTTGATGAAGCACGTGAACCAGGCAGGCTGGCACTAGCAGCCACCCAGCAATCAGAAATACAGGCAAAAGTTAAGGATCCAAAAAGTGGCAAAATGGTAAAAGGCAATCAAATCACAGAAGATGTGCTGAAAGTCCTTGACACCTTTCCGGAGATACCAAAGAGCTGGCCAAAACGTCTTGAGAAAAACAGGGCCCTTCTCTCCCATAGACACACTAAAAGCCTTAGAAGCAATTTTAACTACAGCAATGGGGAAGCTTTTCCACGGTGTGAGTTTACAGAGCAAGGCGGTGCATATAATGCTTAAATAAATTATCCTACAGGAGTCAGAAAGGAAGAGGGTTATTGAAAAATGAAAAAGAAAAAAAGAAGTTAGCCTAAAATTAAAATGCACTTAACCTATTAGCCCTGAGTTTGAGATGCTTTCTGCCACAACGAATAATAGAATATAAAAATAATTGCTTATTTATATAGCGTTTCTAGCCCTAAGGCATATGGAGCTCTTTGCAAATGCTGATATGAATTGTCTAAAACTACTTTGCCTGATAAAACATATTAATCTCTGGAGAGGAGGGGAACAGCACAACACATTCAGCCTAGCTGTGCAAAGGTCTCGTTAGGAGCTATGCAGTTGAAACAGAAGGGAAGTGAGTGGATAGTAAATTGCTATCCATAATAGAATTTATTCAGGTACCAAAATTAGTTTAAAACCCTGTTTTGTTTATCCCTCTGGAATGAATGGAGAGAGTCCTAAAGGTCTTGGAATCAGATTCAATATGTCAGCATGTGTTATGAGGGATGTATGTATTTAGCTAAATGTAATTGTTTAAGTTGCATTCAATTATTTAAGTGATATGTTTTCAATAGGTCTGGACTTTGCCATGTGACAGGAGGCGATGTCGGGCAGTCCAGCTACTGGGAGTGCAGTGCTATGGCCAGCAGTGCTCCTCTCTGGGCAATGGGTACCAGCTCCTGGTGCAACAGGCAACGGACTCCTAATTACAGCTGGAAGGCAGATAATTACACGCATCTTTGTCCATCTCATCGCACCATTCCCAGTACCAGCTATTCAGCCTGTCCTGTATTCCCAAAACAGGACACATTGCCATTGAGAATCTCAGCTAAATATCATTACATGAGAGAGAATTCATTTTTCAGCAGGAACTTTCCACTTTTGGTGTATAAACCTGAATAAATATCTAGCACCTTATCATTGATTCAGGAAGCAGAGCTGGGATTAAATTAGGCAGTCCAATAATGGTGCTCAGTATTGGTACGGACTCAAGTGAAATCAGATTAGAGCTTTTCCGAACAGATAATGTCCTGCTTTTTCATCAAGGCCTCCAAAACAATTAAAATTGTCATTCAAATCACTTTGTATACAACAGGAGCTGCTTGCTTTTACTGTCAGGAGACCTAGAAGGATGAAAAAGTAGACATGTGGAAATCCAGCCCATCTTTACTGAGCGAGTCCCACCAGACAGATGATGTTCCTGCTTTCATCATGCACTCCCTTGCTTTTTCCCTGCACTATCTTGCAGGAGAGAGGAAAGGAAACTTTGAGGAAAGCTGCAGATGCTGGACAGGAGGGAAGCGGATGGGGGAATGGCAGTAGGTGCTGAGGCTTTGCAGCAAGGGTGGTGTTTCTGAAACCCTTGGGAGAGCACAGTCAGAGCTCGCCCAGGCTCCGTGTGGCAATCGTGTTCCAGGCCAGTGATTGCAAAATCCTGGGGACACACTGTTCATTATGCAAACTGGCTGCGCAAAGCAGAGAGTAATAAGAAACAGTCATGCATGTCAGAGACCAGGGAGGTTTAATTGGAAAAGACAACAATTACTGTAAGTTACTTAAAGTTTCCATTTGAATCAGAGAGACAGTGAAGTGAAACCCAACAATAATTGCACAGAGAAGAAATGTTGACCTGCAGCAGGACTAGTCATCCTTGTGGCTTCTTCCCCTCTTCTGCTTTTCCTAACGGCACCCTTCCTTCCAGCACCGTCCTCCAACAGCACCGGAGGGGCTGCCATCAGCCGGATCACCGCAAACTTCTCTAAACCAGATTGCTTTCCATTTTTCATAAACAATAAACAAAGTAAGAGAGGCTTTGCAGAGAGTAACAGGCTAAGCCAGGGGTTTGGTTACGTAGGTTTTGCTGGTGATAATATGCAAAGGCTGAGCAGGACGCAGGGTGGTGTGGGCAGGCAGGCAGCTCCGGGGGTTGTTGGACTGAGCCCAGCCTCCCTGGAAGGCCCACAGAGTACAAAATCCCCACTGTTTCCTGCAGAAAAGGCTCTCCCAGAAACCTCTCCAAATTATATGGGTCATACTGCAAATGGGGAGGTACTGAACCAGGGGTTGGGCATTCCCTAGGGAGATATAAACCAGGGCAACATCAGCAAAAGTAAATCTCAGACCAGAAAGAAAGCCTTAACTGGGATCTTGCCCCACCAGAATACATCAGTTGCCTTCATTACCCAAAGCACAAGTCATGCAATTAAAAATAGACAAAAATCAGTTGGTTGCTTCTAAGCTCAAGGTGCCCGTCAGTGCCTTGGCTTCCCTACCAGAAACAAACTGATGCAGAAGAGAAGTTCTGATCTTGAATCTTGTATTAGGCCAAATAACAAAAAGGGGTTTGTCTTAGCTCTAATCTCTTTTTCCAGTATACAGACATATTGAAAGAGATTACCTCACTAAAATTGAAGGAAACTGTGGTATTTTAAAACCCTAATCCCCTCTTTCCTCTGTAAGAAATAAGATAAATATCTTGATTTCACTCGGTACAATTACAAGAAGCTTTTCTCTTATCAAAAGTTCTCAGTTTCCTCTGGTAAGGCATTTTTTGAGCTGTGTACCAGGCTTCAGCAGTGTCCTGATTATTGGCAAGACAAGCGGGTTTTGGGTGAAGGAAGGTACCAGCCTCCTCTGACACAAGGTGCAGCGCAGATGCCAGCATCAGCTTACCCGAGGGCTGGAGTCCCTGTGGGAGCTGGTTTGTACTGGGACAGGTGGTTTGCTTTGGCGGTGGGTTTCACAGGACTTGCCTGGCAGGTGGGACTGGTGTGCAGGCAGCAAGGAGCAGGGAAGGGGCGATGCGCACACACGCTGCCCGCACAGCCCAACGTGGTGCCGGCAGCGCTTCATCATCCCAGGCAGCTGGTGTGATGCCGAAATGGGGGGGTGGGGGGGATTGGAGCCAAGGTCACCCCATGCCTTTTTCCTAGACTTTAACCTTTTTGCAGAAGGATTTTGAAGTGTCAAAAGAAAAAAAATCTTAAAACTGTTCAGCTTTTAAATTTCGCACAGATCCCTAGGAAAGAAAAAGCAGGGAAGGGGTGGGAGGAGACACTTTACCTCAGACTTCACAGATGACAGCTGAGAGAAAAGAAATTAGTGTCTCGACTTCCTACCCTGGGGATAACCTAACCTCGACAAAAAGCCTATTGCATGTACAAATACAAAGAAAGGCTTTAGCGATAACTTTAGAAAACACCCACAATAAAAACATAAGTCCGCCCCCACGCAAGCTGGAGGTACGCTGCGTGCGGCAATGCTGGTGGTTGCTTCAGGCATGCTTTGCCTTCCCAAAACCACGACAGGGGCAGAGCAGGGGCTCTACCTTAGGCAGTAAGCACAGCTTCGGAGAGGCTCCCAGCTACCTTGTCTTGCCATAAGCTCCCACCCCAGCCCCAGCTTTTCCGGCTTCAATTAATGGTGCAAATCCTGCTCTTTATTTTCCAGACCGTGCTGGAGTCTTCCTTCCTCTTTGGCAGATCTTGGCCTTTGGGATTCTTTTTTCTGATGTTTGGATGTTAAATGCTGTGGGAAGCAGCTGGTACCCGTGATCGCGGCGCTGCCTGCCCGGCGGTGTTTGTGCAGAGGGAGCCCAAAGGCAACACCATGCCAAACAGCCCGGCAGCTCCCAGAGCTCCTGCTCCAGTCGTCTCGGGGTGAGGTGACGGTACAACAGACAAAGCCTGGAGATGTGTCTGTGTCACTGTCAAGTAAAAGGGGCCAAAACCTCTGCTGGCACCGGCTCCTGTTTATGCACAGCTGCAAGCGCGTGTGCATTTTTCACTAGCTGAAGCAATCAGCCGGGCTGTAGCACTGGCCTTGGCTCTCTACCCTTTCTCCCCAGTTTTCCTTTTTAACCCTTGCACTTCAACGGTGAGGGGAAAGCTGCTGGAGAAGAGCTGAGAAGGCCGAGTGGTCCAGGGCTTGGCAGTGGGAGCATCAGTGGAAGGTGAGCGCAGGTGACCGGTGTGGGGAAGTGGCCGGGAAGGGAAGGGAAGGGAAGGGAAGGGGCTCCTACTGCAGCTTCCCACCAACTCGGCTGTGGCTGCGGCTGCTTTTTCCTCCACACTTTCCCGTGTACGCTGCCGTGCTGGAAGTATGTCCTGGCCATTGCAAATGCTTTTGCCCAGGGTGGATTCAGCCTCCGTGGGCAGCACATCAGCTGCCTGGAGGAGCTTGGTGTGCCACCAGCTGCCACAAGGCGCCCTGTGCAGCCAGCTATTTGTGGAAGGCAGGAGATACAGAAATACATGTGTATCTTCCTTCAGATGAGGGAGAGGGGAGAGGAAGGACAAGACAGTTGTGCAGACGATGATGTCCCATCTTTTAGCCTGTAGGTTGGTTGATGCTGCACAGAACAGCACATGGCCAAGCCCTTTGCCATGTGTGCAACTCTCCGTTTTTATGGTGTTAACTTCTGCTGTTGTGGAACATCTAAATTCCCAGACCCGAGGGCTTCTCTACTCTTGCATCCTGCATAGCAGAGTGTATAATCTCACCCTGCACTTCCTGACTCAGCCCCTATCTCCTGTTTGAGCTATCATGTACCTCCCGATATTTATAGCACACTCTCTGCTGCTCATGATCCTTCACAACTCCCAGTCACAGTATTTGTGAATGTTACACTAGAAGGCTGTTACTGTGGAGAAGACTGATGCCAAGTTATAAAATCATGCCAGGGAAGTTGGAACATAAATTTGATTGTAAATATTGGCAAAGCTTCATAAAAAATTACAAGAAAGCTCCTCCAAGAAATTACAAAACTCTTTTTTTAGTTGTTATTGAATCTAATGATCTCTATACTTTTACAGAAAACATTTTCAGGTTTGCAGCTAATGTGATTTCAGTGAAAACCAAATTATCTCTTGACTAAGATTAACAACATTAGCAAAGGGGAAGACCTGATAAGTGCTATATTCTAATTCCCCAATCCGAGCCTTTTCCCTGGTACAAGATTGTCCCCTGGTACTATTTTTAACTACTTTGTCCAGTTTAGCTTTGAATGGCAGAATGAGATGAGATGTATGTAGTGTACATGCCACCACATACCCACTCTGAAGAAGAAACTGGGAAATAAGAGCAAAGGCAGAAAAAAAATGTATTTAGCAAAGTAACAGAGGTTATTTCAAGGTCACTGAGAGCCCTCATGGCTGAGCCAAACACAAACCAATACACTTATGCTGCCTCTGCCAATACTTGAGGGACAGAGGTGGAAGTTGTTTTCTCCTTTCTTGCACTCATCACCCCCACCAGGCTGCGATAAAACTCTGGCTACTTACAAAGCCACACACGGCTGAGAGCTGACGGGCTTAGGCTGTGGTCCAGCCTGCCAGCTCAGTGCTGCTTGGTGTCCCCAGCTGCCACCCCTGTCCCTCGCTTTTCCTAGACACAGCTGCTGGGGGCTCAGGCTGCCTTTCCCCTCTGAAATTGTGTGGCACCTGGCAAAACGGTGAATTTTCTCCTGGCTGGGTGCCCTCAGCGCTAGTACAACAACGCAGTGGATTGAAAGCAAAAGGGTTGAGGACATCCCTGCCCTGGAGACCAGGTCACTCAACCAGCAGAGACCGTTGGCATCACCCAGTATGTCCTGAACAAAACAGGCTGCAGGTCTTCCCTGAACTCACTCTTGTTTTATCTTCCAATACCTGTTCTTGAATGAGAGAGGTTATTACAAAGAAAGCCAATCTTCAATTTTTGAGTGGTTGTATTGGGTTTGCGTGGCAAGGTTTTGGTAGCGGGGGGGGGGGGGGTGGGGGGGGTGGGGGCGGTTACAGGGGTGGCTTCTGTGAGAAGCTGCTAGAAGTTTCCCCCATGTCTGACAGAGCCAACACCAGCCGTCTCCAAGACAGACCCGCTGCTGGCCAAGGCCGGGCCAACCAGAGACAGTGGTAGCGCCTCTGGGATAACAGCTTTAAGAAGGGAATAAAAAGTTGCCGGGGCACAGAAATTGCAGCCAGAGAGGGGAGTGAGAACATGTAAGAGAAACAACCCTGCAGACCCCCAGGTCAGTGCAGAAGGAGAGGGAGGAGATGCTCCAGGTGCTGGAGCAGAGATTCCCCTGCAGCCCGTGGGGAAGCCCCTGGTGAGGCAGGCTGTCCCCCTGCAGCCCAGGGAGCTCCACGGTGGAGCAGATCTCCACCTGCAGCCCATGGAGAACCCCACGCCTGAGCAGGTGGGTTCCCGAAGGAGGCTGTGACCCCGTGGGAAGCCCATGCTGGAGAAAGCTCCTGGCGGGACCTGCACATCTGTGGAGATAGGAACCCACGGAGCAGGTCTTCTGGCAGGACTTGTGACCCCATGGGAGACCCACGCTGGAGCAGTCTGTGCCTGAAGGACTGCACCCCGTGGAAGGGACCCACGCTGGAGCAGTTCGTGAAGAACTGCAGCCTATGGGGAGGACCCACATTGGAGCAGTTCATGGAGAACTGTCTCCCTTGTGAGGGACCCCACGCTGGGGCAGAGGAAGAGTGTGAGGAGTCCTGCCCCTGAAGAGGAAGGAGCAGCAGAGACAACGTGTGGTGAATTGACTGTGACCCCCATTCCCCATCCCCCTGTGCTGCTGGGGGGGGTTGGTAGAGAATCCAGGAGTGAAGTTGTGCCCGGGAAGAAGGGATGGGTGGAGGGAAGGTGCTTTGAGATTTGGGTTTATTTCTCATTACCCTACTCTGGTTAATTGGTAATAAATTGAGTTAATTTTCCCCAAGTTGAATCTGTTTTGCCTGTGACAGTACTTGGTGAGTGATCTCTCCTGTCCTTATCTTGACCCACGAGCCCTTTGTTATATTTTTCTCTCCCCTGTCCAGCTGAGGGGGGGAGTGATAGAATGGCTTTGGGGGGCACGTGGCATGCAGCTGGGGTCAACCCACCACAGTGGTAGAAAACTGCATATGATAATCTGTTGTCATGGCTTACAATTTTCACTGTTAAAAATGAACACTGTGTTTCTAAAGCAATTTTGTGCACTTTAAACTTCCAGGTCTTCCCCTTGCTACACATCTGTGCATTAGACTTCTGTACCCAAGCAGACACTGATCTCTCTGCCTTCTCTAGTACAAGATAAATAGTTTATGTGCCAGGACTATTTTGTTACAGCCTCCTTTTGGAACTTTTAATCACCCTTCTTTTTTTCCAGCCTCCTCCCAGAGCGCGGTACCCCTCTGCCAGCCCTGCCTGCGCTGGGTACGCGAGCAGCACTGGCTCTGTGTCTGCGGGAACGGCCCCTTCACCCTTCAGGCTCAGTATCAAGCAGGAGCTGATGTCCAGCACCGAAGCCTGTTTCATGCTGGCCGTTTATTAGATTAGCCTGTGGTCTGTGTTCAGTACGCCAAGAGGCACAGCCATAAAGGCCATGTTTCTGTAACTCTGTGGAAACATTTTGCTTGTGCTCAGTTAATCAAGTAATTCAGAGAGCAGAGTAGCCCTGTGCTGCTCGCTCTTATTACTGTTAGTCCTCTAATATTGTGCTATCTGCATATGTTATCAGCAATTATTTGTTTTTCTCCAGAGAGGAGATTAAAAGTAAACAGCTTATGGCCAAGACCTGTTCCTTTAGAGTCCTGACTAGAAATACATCCACTAGAAGATGGTAATTTTATTATAATTTACAAACTATGGGGGTGATCTAGTTAATACGTGCCATGCTGATGTAGGTACCCAGTCAAATGTGTCATACTTCCTGCAAATTGCAACCTCATAAAATAAAATTATTTTGGAGCATTGAGAGCTACTTTTTATAATCTCATGTTTACCAGTGGTACAAACATTACTCTGTCTTTTCAGATTTTTTATATGATATTCTAGATCAAACGCTATCACTTAAGGACCATGTTCTTCCTTCCTATTTATCTGTGGGTGCAATTTTGTGCCAAACCTGGATCCTGGGAATGAGGCAGAGGCAACCTCAGGATACCAAGCTGCTGATACAGAGGGTTACAATCCTGAAAAGCCCACGTACCAGCCAGCAGGTAATACTGCACTGCAGCCGCTGCCCAAAGGGGAACAGTGAGGTAGGAAGCACAGGGACCCAACCCGTGAGGTCTTTTGGGAAACGGGGACAATTTCTGTTTCTCTCCACGTTCCCTGATTGATGCAAAATCAGCAGGGTGGGAGAGAAAGCTGCACTTTACGTAGGCGGGGTGGTCAGGTATCAGCAAGACCTGAAGCAGTTCAGCTCTGCTTCTGGTTTCCACAAAGGTCAGAATAAAGGCAAAAGTGGGGCTTTGTGTGGTCCTGAGGCAGTTTCCTGCTATCACAGTTATGCCATATAATGAGATAATTTTTGTACATTCATCAAGCTTCAGCTTGTTAAAAATTGGACATTTTCCCCCACTAGTCTTAGGAAGAGGTTGTTTTCAAACCATCACTGCCATGATGGTTGGCAACTTTCATCTAATTCCATGCTTAAATTTATTCCTGGCCACTTTATATCCATTTGTTCTTGTGACAGCATTATTCCTTAGTTTAAATAACTCTTCTCCCTTCCCAGTCTTCACCCCCCTGATGACAGCAATCAGATCCCATCTCAGCCTCCATTTTGCTAGATGAAACAAGCCAGCTGTACTCGGGCTGTGGTACGGAGCTGTGCGGTGCCGCTTCTGCCGGCACAGGGAACTGATACTTGAACTGAAATTACTGGAGTGGAAAACACACCTTGAGCCATCTCTGGTTGCACTGCCCAAAGGGCTCAGCCCTGGGGCTGTGCCAAAATGAAGGAAATGCTCTTTGTCACCTCTGAAGTCACGATTTTAAAATGTTTTGGTTGATATACTATTTCACGCCTTGGCATGGAGAGCTCTCACGAGGTTTCTCCCCTTGGCACGGCTCTGTACCAGGTGGAATGAGCAGCCTCCAGACTGATGCATGGAGCTACCCGCTCAATACCCTTCCAGCAGCACTCATGCATCATGGGGCACGCTTTTGGCCCTGCCTAATGCTGTGCTTGCAGACTGGTAATGGGGAAAGTGTACGACGGTAAGTGTACGGAAAGCACTGCCTGACAGCACCAAGGATGTCAGCATTGCTTATCCAGGCACCTGAACCTGATGAAAAATGACAGTACTGCAATTAAAGTCAAGTCCACCAAGATTTATGTCTATTACACGAAAAATTTCATTAGCTTCTCTTGTGCCTCTTGCGAAGCACTGGAGTGTCCCTAAGGACAGAGCCCTCCCAGGTGCAGAAGAGGACGTTCCTTCAGGTCCTCCAGGCACCACAGAGCAATGCGATAATGTGCCTGCAAGGTACAGTCAGCTGAGGGTGGCTGCTCACAGTCCTGCTAAACAGAGTAATTTAATCACAGGAGCATGACGGTTTGCATGCAAACATGATGTTTGCATCTATTTGCTATGATGAAGCAAAATAAATCCCTACCACCAGGGACAAGAATCAAAATCCCAGCCCAAAGATATGCAAAGATATTAGCTGCACCCTAGCAGTATTTCATAAGCTTCTCTGAAAACAAAAATTATTTGTGTCTCTCAACAGGAAGTTTCTGCTAAAGTCCTGTCAAAAAGAGAAGAAAAGCAAAATTTGCAGGGCATGGAGATGTCAGGGGGATGTCATCATTTGTTGTGTTTCTCAATCTTCTGCTCAGAAATGTCCTAAAAAGAGCTTAGTGGGAATGTGCTTTATCAGCACATTCACAAAGGGGTGAAGTTCTTGCCTATTGGTCCCATTAATAAGAAGACTGCTGGAGAAATTACAACACACGTCCTAAAGCTTAGTAGCCTGTAATTGCTCCAAATCTCACAAGCACAGCAAAATATACACTGCTTACACTGTGCCTCCAAAATGACCTGTGGAAATCCAGTGTGAAACAGCGAGCAATGAGGCAATGAAGGAAAGAGCAGACCAAGTCTGAATGATCCGTCTTGGGGCCAATGACTTTGTAGTGAAGATGATAACATATGTCAAAGCTGGGATCCATCTTGTAGGATCATTAAAATTCCCAGGCAGCTTCTGCCAGTCAGTCAGAAATTTTAACCCTAATGGTCTGATTTTGCTCTAAACAACTGCATAGCTTCGGGCAGTAGTATTCTGCCACTGGAATTCTTTTCCAACTGATACTTTAGTGATAAGAAAAAATCACAGAAAATCTACAGAAAAATCTGTTCAGTTTGTGTAAAGGGGAAAAAACCCCTTTGAGAAGGTAACTCATGTTGCAGTTAGTGCTAAAATACATAACCCCCTCCAACTTTAAATCAAAGACCTGCATCCTTTGTGTTTAAAAACTGAGTCACAGTGAAGATTCACTTCTACATCAATTCGAAATTTGGTCAAACCAAGCTAGAATAGCACGTTTGTAATTGATGTTTTTTATTCCCTTGCTAGGTTGTTTTGTGCACCCAGGTGCCTACCTGCCGCTTGCCTATTCCTTCTTAAGAGCAAAAGCAAAAAAAAACACCTTTCAGAAACTCTGGGAGAACCAATAAATATTGGATTTTACCCTTTTAGCTAATTTGGTGGAGCCTCCAGGCAGCCTAGCAGAGTGAACGAGGAATGCAAATAGCTGGCTTTGAAGCTGAGAGCACTCCTGAGACCCTGAGTTTGAACCCAAACCATAATCTTTCACCTGTGGGACAGCTGCAGATCAGAGCCTTTTGCGAGTTTATCCAAGCAAAGTCGTGCATCTACTGAAATGTCTCATTTTCTTTCATTTTTTGCTTTTTTTCTTTTTTTTTTCTAAAGCAGCACTGAAGCCCTTCCTTGCCTAGCCCGGCTGGTTGCTGCTGCAGCCTGGAGCTGAATTCCTGGTTCTCGCTGCAGCCCTTGCGCACCATCCTCTTTCCAACATCCCAAACACAGCAGGGCGTAACACCTCCCTGATAACAGCCTGCAAACATCTCCCTTCCAGAAATAACTTCCCTCTGGTTTACATAATTAGTTGTTCCTGCAAATGTGTTCACATGTGTGAGAGAGAAAGAGAGAAAACAGAGGGGAGACAGATATTCAGCATCACGTAGCAGCAGCAGACCTGGGCTCAGATTCCTCTCTACTGCTACTGATACAGTTTTTAGGGACTTCAGCAGGGAGGGCTGAGATATTGTCCTGGCTGTGCCTGACCTGTCCCCTCCATGCTCACTGCCGCGGTCCCTCCTT
Organism: Astur gentilis; assembly: GCF_929443795.1. Lineage (NCBI taxonomy): Eukaryota > Metazoa > Chordata > Aves > Accipitriformes > Accipitridae > Astur > Astur gentilis. The sequence continues at coordinate 10,453,602 of NC_064905.1, forward strand.
CCTCCAAAAGACCTCTGCTGGTGCCAGCGGCCACTGCTCTGTCCCACGGGAAAATGCGGTAACGAAGGCACGCGTCCCCCCAGTCTGAGGCTCAATGCACCTTCGCCGACGAAGCACGCATGCAGGGAGAGCTTTCGGCTTGCCAAACGCCAAGGGGTGGTTCTGCCTCGGTAGAGCTGCAGAAAAGGCAGGTGAGCAGGGGACTGGCCAGAACATCAGCCGGAGGCTTGGCTGGGCTGGGGTGGGAAAGCCCCACTGCTGGTGCCAGCCCAGGACTGCTGCTGCTGCTGCTGCGGACCTGCCGGGGCTTTCCGACCCCTGGCAGCGAGCGTGTTATTCTGCCTCAGGAAGCTCTGCGGTCTCTGCGACTGTCTTAGTGCCTAAGGGAGGATAAGAGATAAGAGGAACAGGAGGAGGCAGAGCAGGAGGAGATACTTTACTTGTAAACCCAGGTCCTTGAGAGACACCTGCTAGCTCCGTCAGAAAGCAGCTCTGAGTGACTAGCCGCTGTGTTTTCTGAGTCAAGCCACAACTGCAGTCCACGAAATCCCACCATCACAGGCAGGATGGGATTGCCGCTCCATCCATGCACTATGAACGCAAATGAAATGACCCATGCCAGGCACTGAGCCTGCTGCGTGATTCAGGCCATACAAACTACCTGGGTGCGTGGGGAAGCCGGAGCACTATTTAACCCATCTTGTGAAGCCATTTCTGAGCCCAGGAGCTTGGAAACAGCTGGAGGATTTGTAACACCACAGACACCAAATGTGCCCATTCCCCCGAAGGCAACTCTGCAGAAGGAGGCTGTGAGTGGTGGTACAGGGACACCTGTCCAGCCAGGGTGTGACATGTGAGGAGGTCACTGGGCACTGATGGAGTTAAATGACCTTGTGAAATTAAGGCTGTCGAGAAGGCATGGTCATTCAAAATCATCTTTGAAAATACACAAATTACTTTGCTTCCACAGCAGTAGGCATCCTGATGGGTATTTGCTGCAGGCAGCACCCAAGCTGCTGCTCAGGGTGTCGGGGACATGTCAGGGTGTCGGGGACACCCCAGGAGCAAGGGGAGATGGGGCTCTGAGCTGGCAGCCTTGCAAAGCCAGGAGGGTTTCAGGATGGCTGGTTGTTTTTGTGAAAAGCTACCTCGTAAACAGAGGGGGAAAGTCTCTTTAACTTATTCACTGTTTTAAAACTGCATATAGTCATGCAATGCCATCAGCCCACCCATTCCGCCTGTACGTATTGGCCTCTAGCCCAAAGGCTCCTCTGCTCCTGGCCTGGAAAAGGCAAGGAGAAAGGCAGAGCTCCTACCTTTGCCTTTACGGACTGGAAGTGGCAATACAAAGCTAAACGCAGGTGCAAATTCGCCCTCAAGCCCCAACCCTCCCGCCAATCCCGCATGTCAGCCCCCTGCAACAGGAGGCTCTGGCTGCATGGAGCAGGGGCAGTGGGTGCATGGAGCACCCGTGGAGCTCCCCTTGCTGCGCAGATGCCGCCAGAGCTGCGACGGGTCTCCCCCCAAATTCCAGCAGAGGTTTCACAGTATGCATGTGCTAGGAGGGGCTTCCAGCTCCGAGCTGGGGCGGCTCTGCGGGAGGGCTGCGTAGGGGACTAAGCCGAGGGGCAGGACCACCCTGTGCAGTGCCACTGGGGAAGCATCGCTGGTAGGCACACATCATCTCTTCCTTCGCTCCACAGCAGCTCTGACCTCGTCCCTGCAACCAGGGTGGACTTATTTGTATTCCAACAGATCTGTAAGCCGTGGAGTTGCTAAACTACTAAAAACCGGAGACCCGAGTCGCTGCATTGCCTGTTCCAACAGCAGAAAGGAAGCACTGGGCTCACTGCAGTTCAGGACACTTACTGGCACAATTACTCATGTTCCCTATAGGGACCAATAAGACTCCACAGCAATGCTCTGGTGTTGAGTGCTGGCTGCACGCAATGATTTAGTGCACACTTCTCCCAGCGTTTTGTGCAACTTCAGAGTGCTGACATGAGTGTGGGCTGATTGGGTTATTTATTTAATTTTGTATTTATGAAGACAATGAACTTAGAGCCCCCAAGGTGCGTGCTTTTTTTCACTTTGTTTCTTTTGGCTCTTCTAAAAGAAAACTAAGGATGTGTTTTGCTTTGGAGAAATAAAATTGGCATCGGCCCTGTCTGAGAAGACCTCTCTACGATGGAAAATGAGTAAATAAACCACTCACTATAGCTTTCCCTGAAGAGACTAATACACTGTACTATGCTGAACAGTGCACTTCTGAGAGAAAATAGGGAATACACCAAAGTGACCTCCTTGACCCAAATGTTCCGGAGTTTGTCTACTCTGATCATTGCTCAAATATATTTTACCCAAAGTCAACTTCTTTGCTGTGGCAAAATTTCAGAACTTGTTTTATCCAAGAATTCAAGCAATGCTGATCTGGGTTCTCATCCACTTGTGCAGTACAAGAGTTTAATGATTCATGAAGGCATGAGTTTGTTGGTTTGTGTTGAATAAATATCTATGCATGACAAAAGATAGGCAAGCAATATGTTTAAAGGGGAAGACAGCATTTTTCAGATGATTATGGCATTTTGCTTTCAGTTTCACGGCTCACAGAACTCCTGAACACATGCTACAGCCATCCAGAAACCCGTATCTATTGCAGTTAATTATTGTACTAATTTTTACCATACGTTAGTTGAGTGCTCATTGTAAATTCTCCTATCCACTCATTATTCAGAATGATTCCCAAGTCCTTTCAATGAATGATATTCCAAACCATAGGTTATTAGAACTGTGAATTGCAAATATTTATAATGAATTACACAACTTGTACTGCAGCCAGAGAAACAAACCTTTGTATATGACATGTGAGTTGCAATATCAGCCATTGAAAAATGAGTAGGGCGTGAATTTCGGATTGTAGCCACACCTGCAGATTTCAATTCACCATTTGCATGTGTCCTGCCTGAATTTTCCAGTTGATGGTACACATCAGAATTGAAACAGGTGAATATCCAGGGGTAAAAAAAGGAGTTCTGGCAATTCCTACACTTGCAGAAAGCAAACTTGGAAAACAGGCAAATCAAAGTTTTCTTTCAAAGCTGAATATTTAATTCTAATACTCTTTCCCATCATACACATAGATCCAGCTCTAACCAAATCTTATCTCCTGGCTGTTCATGACATCTTCAAAACACGTTTTGCACCACATCTTACCCCACCCAAGGAATGGGTGTCTCTCACACCAGCTGATGGAGAGTTCAAGAACAAAATAGGTGGCAGGAAATCCTTTCCCCATCTTCTGGTTCATAATTCAGAGATAAAGTGGGGTGGTTGCCAGGGGATTAAGCAAGCTGTGGTCACCCTCACATCATGGTCAAGCCACTGTGCAGTCTGCTCCCTTGCCCCATAGCCATTGTAGTTTCCCAAAAAGTCTCTCCCTACCTGGGTCACCCAGAGCACCACAGTCTTCACAGTTCACTTGAAAAATAAATTTTTAAAAAAGAAGGAATGAGAACTATCTCCCAAGTGGTCTCAGTCTGTGTGTGGTGAGGGCGTCTGTCTCTTCTCACTGCCGTGTTTTATTGCACTCTGTTCCTTCTTCTTCTTTTTTTCCCATTCCTAATATAAATGTGAAAAATCCCAAAATGGGAATGTCAGAACATTTTGACACTAAAGTTATCGAAAGAAAAAAAGAAATGCCTTCCGTCCCTGGAAGGCACTCTCACAGCTCAGATGCATCCAAGAGCATGAGCCTGAACTTTCAGTGACAAACATATTTTTGCACTTGCAAATGCACCTGTGAAATGATTGTGAGCAATGACAGAATGGTTTGGACAGGTAGAGCTGAAGGAAAGTTCAGATATTCTCAAGACTGGAAGTGGAGACGAGTTAGTGGAGACGAGTTAGAAATCCCTGACCTACTGTCAACCACTCCTGACTCCCTCTGAGCCTCAATGACTCACGTCAGCTTAACACATAGTTGCAAACCTGCGGGTTTTGGGGAAGGAGCTCTGCCCTAGATCAGCACAAGGTCTGTCCTTCTCTTCACTGATCTCCCTGTCAGGGTACAAAAAGCAGCTGTAAAATCCCACTTGCACAACTTCCCCATTTACAGAAGCTCTTGGTCAGGAAGAAACAACTTTGAGGTTGGAAAAGAAATGCCAGGTCTAGCCCCGGAGCTTCTCAGCTGGGTTGGTATGAAGCCAACCCACACAGGAAGCTTTCAATATTTCAGCTGCTGGGCACAAACCCCTTGTATTTCCATGCTAGTAAAGCAAATGTATGTCATACCTTGAGAGAATCTGCCTCACTGAATTTCTCTTCCATTCATGCCGAGTCCAACCTTTTTTGCATTTAAGAGAGAAGCACTGGAGAAATGCAAATTCCTCAAGTGAGGTTAACTGTCCAAAGACTACAGTTAGTCAGTTTTCCTTTAATCCCCACACCTCTACCATCTGCACCAGGGAAAGAAGTCACGCTTTTCTCATCGGTTACAAAGCTGAGGAAAACAATTGCTCTGGGAAGTGCTGATGTGCAGAACCACATCCCTCTGGCACGCGGAGGGAGGAGGGGATGCGGCAGCAGGAATCGAGTGCCTTCTGTGGAGCTGGAGTGATATGGAAGGGCGGGAGATAACCTGACTTGCGCTTGTAGCACGTTGTAGAGAGGCAATGTGCTCTTACCCATAAAAGTACTCATAAAAGCTGGAAGTGGACAAGATGCCCTGTGCAGGTTTGGTTCTTATGGGGCCTTTTGCAATGGTTGCCACATCTAGATTGACAGGACTGTTAATACATTTCCATGGATAACTTGTATGGGGGAGCAGAGTGGTACAAGTGGGATGGTGAAACTGGAAATGAGGAAGCCCTGATCTCAACTCCATGGTGGGATCCACCATTTACTGCAGCCCACCAGAGCCTCCCTAGTTGGCTGAGGTGGCCGAGACCATGGCGACCTCTAGCTTTGAAGCAGAGGTGACTCTTCACATTTGCTTTGGCTATCGCAGGGACATCGATATGTTTAAAAAGAGTCTCAAAATGAGGAGTTTGTCAGCTCGGGGCCACTCAGCACAGAATGAAGGAAACCCCCAGCAGCTCAGCCCTCCTGGAGGTGTGCAGAGCCTCCCCGGCCGCTCGCTCTCTTGGGAGCCCGTCTCCACTGCCCAGCATCCCCAAGGCAGTGCTGGCCTGAGCCTGCCTGTCCCACAGGGCACAGGCAGGATGATGAGGTCTCACAGCAAGATAACTTAGTTCAAAAGCGGTGAGACAGCTTGGAGACATGAGGAGGCACCGGCATTGCCATCTGCAATGCTTGGAGGTCAAACATCAGTGCAGACTGAAGGAATTCACCTTCTGGGCTGATGGGCTCCCTGCCCTCCACATCTCAAACCCACACAGAAGAGAGGCTCCCTGTCTTGTCTCTGCCTTGTATACTTAACAAAAGGTATCTTGTTGCTGTGCTTACTAGTCAAAATAGATGCCTCTCTCTCTTTCTTTGTGTTCAGGCCACCGGGCTGGCCCCGTGGTGAGAGCACGGAGCCGTCCCAGTTAAGCAGGGATGGGAGTGAGCCCTCCCTCCCTTTCTCCCCACGCAGGGACGCCTTTCCAGCGTTCGCCCCCACAGCTCCCCAGCCAGAGGTACTGCCTCGCTCGCTGCGGGATGGCACAATGCGTCCAGTAACAGCTGATCTCTCAACCCTTCTAACCGCAGCAGAGGAGCATCTGGCTTGTCCCCAGGAGCACAGCTCTGACAGAAATACAGGCTGAGTATGGCATGCATGGCTCTGGAACCATAGCCCCCAAACAGGTTTTAATCAGCAGAAGATAAATACGTTGTAATGTCCTTCATGACTTAAAAAACTTGAGAGGTCTGTCTCAAGGCTGTGACAAGCCCTGCCCCATCTTCCATCCATTATACGGCTCAGGACTCTTTCCAAAACTTCAGAGATCATTGCAGAAGGGAGCTCAGGGCAAACTAGCAGATCAGACTCAGCTGGGAAGTGCTCAGTATCTGATTTAGTCTCCAGATGAATTCGGCTCTGAACACAAATATGGTTACCAAGTCCTCATCTGCATGTGAAGAGCCATGAATCCATCTACCAAAGGAACCAGATCTCCTCTAGACAGTTGCATAGAAACACCTATAGGGTTTTTTTTTTCATAGATTGCAGTTTGTTCTGATATTATGGGAGATAATTGTTCTTCCCTGCCTTCCTCCTGTGCTTTGCCTCCCACCTCTCTGCTCGGTGAGGAGAAGACCACAGAGGGTGCCTCATACCACCGAGAGCCCTCCGAATCCCTCTGCAGCCCCGCAGTGCACAGCCCACACACTCTGTCTTGCAATGAACACATTGTGGTACTCAGTGAAGGATGGGGGGTGTGAGGTTCGAATTCACCGGGACCCCAAACTGCCAACCAGCAGGACTATGTCCTGCAGCCTGTGTGAGGCACACTCAGCTCCCAGGGCGCCTGCAGAGCTGGGTGCTGCTGACCTTGCACACTGGCAGGCTTTGACTGGGTTACAGTAAAAGGCGGACACCCCATCATTTTCTGAGCTGCTAAAACACAACCGCAAGTGTCTCTCCCCCCAGAGACCCATTGAAGTGCCCCAGCAGGGTCAAGACATTTGGGGAAGTTCATCCTTTCCCTTTCATTAGTCCAGCAGACGCAGCAGTGGCTGGTGGGGCTACAAAGGCAGAAGCTGAGAAGGGGCAATGGGCGTCATGATCCCTTTGCTAGAGAAGACAGAGTAGGCAGCCTCCTTCAAGGTGCTCCCCGTGGGGTCAAGCTGTTCCCCTCAGACCAAACAACAGGGCTTGCCAAAATGCACACGTGACTTCTGCGCCCTCCCAACTCTTTCCTGAACACACTTCTGGAGAAACTGAGCATGCCAACACTTCTCTGTTACCTACAAACCCTCTTTTTTTGAGCACCCTAAGGATTTCTGGATGCTTCTCTTGCCTCCTCCCTTTTTAAACAGTTAATCCATCAGATATTTCAAATGCAAAGCGAAACCAATCCTTTACGAAAACTCTGGAGAAGCAGTCTTTCTAGTGACTCCAGGCATTTTGCAGCATCCGAGAAACACTCACCTTAGTACATGAGTCGATCCATTTATTGTGGTGGTGGAACAGGGGACCGTCTGCCCCAAGATGGAAGGCCTTCGGTATCGCTCATCACCACAGCACAGGATGATGAGGAAGGCACGTCTGAAAGACTTGTTCAGGAAGGCGTAGAGGAAAGGGTTCAACCCTGAATTGATGTAGCCCAGCCACAGGAAAGCCGTCCACAGCTTTCCCGGCACCGTGTAGTTTATGAAAGGGTCCACTATGTTTGTGATAAAGAAGGGAGCCCAGCACAGGCAGAAGCACCCCATGATGATGCACAGGGTCTTGGCAGCTTTGGTCTCAGTCTTCATGCGGTGGGTGCTGTGCTGGTCCGGGTGGTGCTGCCGGCCGTCGGTGGGGGCCCCCGCGCGCTGCAGCACCCGGATCTGTCGGGCGTGCTCCCTGGCCGTGACATAGATGCGGTAGTAGGCCAGCACCATCAGGAGGAAGGGAATGTAAAAGGCCACCACGGAGCAGGTAATGGCGTATGGCTTGTTGACCATGAAGATGCAGTAAGTGGAGTTGGAAGCCTTGTTGAACTGCCTTTGCTGAATCTGGGGCAGGGGGAGGAAGGACAAGGACAAAGAAGGAAAGAAGCTCAGCACCGCTCCTCCGACAGCAGCAGTCTGTTTGCCAGGACACCTCACCACCGCTTTCCAGTTCTCTCTCCTCCCTCTCCTCTCCCACCCGCGGTACCTGCCTTGCCCACCGCTGCCTCTCCCGCCTGTGCTCACACCGTGGGCTCTCAGGCCCTGCTGGTCCCCAGGTCTGCAGGACCAGCCCGTGTTGCAGCTCCGGCTTCCTAGAGCATGCCTCAACCCGGCCAGTGAAAATCAGCCTAGGTCCCCAGTTCTGACACAGCAAAGGCGGATAGCTTCTCTTTGTGCCATGCGTTTTTTTCAGTGCTCACTGCTCTCTTCATCAGGGCGTGGGTTTGCAGCAAGGATGCACAAGTTTCACCCGGCCGAGTCCCACAGGGGTATTAGAGAAGGACCAGATGGACAGGGAAGGGACTGGGCTGCAGCATCTGGGGCCAGCTCCAGGCTGGGGGTGACACCGAGCTTCCCAGGCACTGGGGCTGTGGGCAGCAGCCCGGGCAGAAGTCTGCAGGTCAGGTTGAGTCTGTAGGCTGTGATCTAGTCAGTGACTTGTGATGGAAACAGAGCGAGCAGAGAAGAAAGGCGTCTTGCATATGAGTTTGGGGAGCAGGGGGCATAACTGGGACAGACAGGATTTCTCCGAGGCTATTCTTGCTACAAAACAATATCACTGCAGGTTCATCAGGCCCATAATTTTTGGTGTTTATTCCAACAGGAGAATAACCCCGTCTCCTATTTAAAACTACAATACCAAAATTATTTAATTGGGCATGTAGGGAAGTTTTCCTCTAAAGTAAACTATGAAGTGTTCTCACTAGGTGGTGTTTGAACCCTGCACTACCTCTCAGCATGCAGCTGCTGAAACTGGCACGGTGAACTCCAGCAAGTTACAAGGAAGGACAGGGCTTGCACTGGTGTTTAGAAAAGCTGGTGAGGACAGCTGGGTGTTGAGCCTTTTCTGAAAAGGCGGGGGCAAGAAATTAGTGGAAGAAACCAGATAGCTGACATGGTTTGTTAAATAAACAAAATGTACCTCCCTTTTCTACCAGCTGCATGTCCTAAAGATGCTTGTCTGGAAGCAATTTTGGCTTTATCACCTTGTCTAGAGGCTTGGCAGCTTGCACCTGTTATTCTCCACAAGCCAAAAAGTATTCATAGCTCCTTGACTGAGACTTGGCATAGAAGATGCCACAACTCTTTAAACAGGCTATTCTAAATAAGGTGTTTTCACAGTTTGCCATTTTTAATTCCTGCCTCTCTACATTGGAAGGAGAACAGATTTGCAGCTCTTAACATCTTGTCCTGTAGATGGGGTCCTGCAAGTGAAGCCAGACTGCAGTGGGGAAAATTGACTTGCATGGGGAAATTCCACCTTCTCCCCCATTTCAAGGCTCACACCAAGACAGGGGATATTGACGGGACTGGCCCAAAGCATCATCCCTTCTGGGGATGTCTGCGTTTCCTAGCTCTCCAAACATCGCTAGCATGGCAAGGAGGGACCCTCGGGCTGAGCTGGCAGTGGCCAGCACTTCCCTGAGAGCTGCAGAGGCCAAGGGGAACCAAGGACTACTGAGGTGCCCATCAGGAGCCAGCTGGAGCTTGGCGTGTTTTCAAAGTGCTACTCACTGAACTGATTAGTAAAATCCTCTCCCAGAGCCACCACTGTCTTTGTGACAGTCCTTCCAGGACAGAGTCATTTCAAACCCCCCTAAGGACATCCTCCAGAAATTCAGCAGCCCCTCTGCACTGATAACAAGAAGTTTCTCCCTGACCCTCTCTTGCCTTCTTTTCTCTGAATATTGCTTTTTAAAGAAGAATATACAGCACCGAATATATTTGATACCAGGTTGTTGTACCCCCTTTGCTACTCACCAGATCAATGATGCCAATGCTATTCCAGCCTTGCATGATAGGAAGGAAAGAAATAAATGTTGGGATTACCCAGCACCCTCCAAGCATTACAGCAATGCGCAGTGGAGTCATCTTGTTCCTGTAAACCAGAGGCTGGCAGCAGATAGCATAGTACCTGCAAGGAGAAAAGCGAGAGAACAACCGTCATCAAAGGAGACTTCCAAGTCTTCTAAAAATAAAACTGTAAAGCATTTTCTCCAGCTTGTTTCTCCTGCCTTTCCAAATAGAGAAAAATTGAGTCTATAGCCTATTTCCACTGACTGCCTCTCACACAAGGAGCTCAGGATGTTTTCACAGCATGAGTAAATAAGGTTTCATAGTGCCTTGCAGGGGAAAGCCAGTATTTTCTGTTTTCCAGCTAGGGAAAATGAGGCACAGATTAATGCTGTGGTTTGCCTGAGGTTGCAGAGCAAGGGATTGACTTCATATTCAGCCCTCCTCTCCCTCTGCACTTAGTCGCTAAGCTGTCTGCACCCTCCTTACCGCGGTGAATGAGTACACCTTCCTTCCATGTAGCCATAACTGAGTAACTGTTGGGGTTTTCCTAACTGCGATGGACATTTATTTTGACAAGACTGCAAAAGCTGTTATTGCAAATTAACAAACTGTTTCAAAGCTGTGAAAACGTCAGTAAAATGAAGTGTGTTTTCCCATAACGAAGCTCCCTTTCTACCTCCCAGGAATCAGGCTTTTGCCTGGCCAGGCTTTACCCTTCTGCCACGAGGACAGGGCAACCATCTGCATGGGGCTTCTAATCTTTGCACCATCAGGAGGACGTGCCCTGCACTCTCCTTTCTCCTCCTGATCCATCCAACATATTCATAGTACAACAGGTCCCTGCTCTTAAAATAACAAGTAGCTATAAACTAAAAAAGTCTTCTCAAAGAGATAAGAACTCTTTCTCTTTGTTTGGCCCCTGTGCTACCCACCTGCTAGTGGATTTCTAGATCAGGAAGGTATATCATTGCTCTGAAATTAATATATGCCCATAAGCATAGCAGATCAGCAACCATATCATCCTACTGCAGTTTTTTGGTGGTCCTGACCTGACAGTCTGTCTCAGGTTCCCAATGAAATATTTTTGATCTCTAGATTTTTGGATGTCAGCACACTTTGTAGAAACAGTACCAATGTCCCCATAGCTGTGACAGGGAACTGGGGTCCAGAGACACAAGAAGTGCCCATAAATTCTCAGGTCTTCTGAATAACTGAATGTATCATTCAGCTATGTGCCTGATGAATACATTTTCTTAGTGAATGAATAATGATTATCTGGTAGATGTAGTTTCCAGATTTGGCAAGCACAGAAATTATGTAATATGGTGCCCCCATAGGATATGAGCATTGCACTGGCCACAGTTTGCAAGTGGCCACAGTTTCAATAACTATTTATAAAGGGAATGAATAATCTGTCAGAGATTTTTTTTGAGTCAAGCCTCAACATCAAGGTATAATATGTATCTAGAGTGAGCCTCACTGCTGGATGCCTATAAAAGTTGATTTTATGAGGTCAGCAGAATCATGAGAGACATTAAATTAGCAAACACACACTAAAGCTGGACCATAACCTGAGGAGATGCCTGTGAGAATTTCTAAGTGCCATCAGCACATTAAAATAAGACATATGTGAATGCACCCATACCCAGTATATGTGTATGTATTAGAGAGATGTCCTTGAGGTGTGCAATTTATTTCTTCAAGATTTAAGTGGGAACCAAAACTTTTGTGCTAAACAGGCACAAAAATCTAGGAATTTCCAAATTTTTTAAAGACTTTTTAAAAAAAAGTCACGTGGAGTCAACTGAATTGCTTTATTTTGATAAAATCAGATTATATATTCCACACAAAGGGTTGAAATAATATCAAAGTGTCAAAAGAAAACATTTTTTATAAGTCTCTTTGAAACAAGATTCAAAATGTCACAGGGGAAAAATGTTGAAACAAGCATTCAACTATTTCAATTTGATCATTTCTACATTCTCTTCTGGTTTCACGTGTGCATGAAAATCAGCTTGTTCCTCTGAAAAGTTTCACTTTCAAAGAAATGGTATATTTGACAGTAACTGTTCTTTTAGAACACTGGGTGAAATGTTCCTCTTGTGCAGCTCATGCTAACAGCCATGGCAGTCAGTGGGTCTGATTCCTGTCCCCACTAACATGGTCCTCACATCCCTCCCACGAGCGACGAGGAGAAGCTGAATAATTTACAGGAATAGGATTTACTTAGTTTTTGGTGTTTGCCTTCATTGGATCGTGAATTGAACAAGTGAGGGTATCCAGCCTCGAAGATATGCAAACCTCAACTGATTAAGGCCCTGAGTGACCTAATTAAAGGAAGACAGATTTAAGTTTGAGTTTGGCCCTATTTTGAGAGGAGGGCTGGATTAGAGATCTCCAGAAGTCCTTTCCAACCTACATTTTTCTGAGCCTGTCAGACAATGAAGACCATTATGGTCAGATTTCAATATCTTAATGGTTTCAGAGGATAGGCTAAATATTTTCTTTGTTCCTAGGATAACTACCTTCCTCATGACAGCCACAATGTGTTTGTGTAACCTTGTCCTTTGTTGCTAGAGATTATTGCTTTTGGATTTCCCCCTGCTCTCCTGATTTCCTTCCCCCAGGTAATAAACTGACCTTTGAATTCAAACAGGTATTTTCGGTAATGTTTTTTGACTGCTTATTAGGACAGATGGTGCTTCTGTCGGCATTACGTGCAACTGCTCTTCTGACTCTAAACACAAGGGAGATATATCTGGCATATTTAATTGTTTACTATCTGAGAGGCACCTACTGGAAAGTGCTACCCAGTGCTGGACATCAAAGGATTCCTGTAACATGCCTGATGGCAAGTTACTGCAAGTCACAAGAGACTACATTTATTTGCAGAAAAGGCAGAAGAAGAAATTCAATAAATAAATGGGAAAGAACAGCCAAGACACCAGCTACCATTTCACAAGTTGAATAAGCAAACAGAAAAGGAAAACAACGATACATTGCTAATTAACTAGAGCAGGAAAACAGTTCTTCCAGGCAGTTTGAGTTATTACATTTCTGTACTTCTATCTCTGCTGCAGCTGACAGCATTACACTGACTTGTACATGCTACTAAAGGCCATTAGAGTAAAAATTATGCCTGTAAAAATGACATCTTAAGCTCTCATATTTCTTCCCTCCCAGTGATTCAGCAGCAATTTTCCTCCACTTACATGTCAAAAGATTATATATATATTTTTTTTTTTTTTTTTTTGCTAACTGCTGCTACCATGACTTCCCTTGTGTTCAGAAAGTCAAGCTGGGTTCCTCCTGCCCTACACTGTTATCGGTAACACGGTTCCAGAATTGGAGTGTGGGTGACAATTTTGCTGATGGCGAGGGAGGCAGAGAAGCACACCATCCACTTTTCGACAGCTCAGCAGGATTTCCATTCAGTGGCCCCAAGAGTCAGATAATAGAAATCTGTGTATGCTAACAGAAGTCATTGAAGTCACACCGATTTTTTGCAGTAGCTGATGATTTGATGTATGTGATGGTTTGGGCATTTAAGCAGCTATTTATTCACTGAGAGAAAAGTAATTATATCTCTAAGATTATCAATAGTTTTAGTCAAAAGCTGAAATAAAGACATTTTCTTATTCTACATTTCTGCTTCCTTTCAAGCTAAAGCTGTTTTCCTGTGCTCCTAAAGAATATCTATTATGTACCAGTATGACAGTGTGATGGATGAATATAAAATGTAATACATACACATGATTAATATGATGTCCAGCTTTAATTAAATATTAATTCTTACTATTATCAGTCAAGACCCACGTTTCTGCAGTTTCTTGAAAATGTTAACTTCCCTGTTACCTATAGCAGAGCAGATGATGTGAAACACATGCTCTCCCCCGCCTCTGTTACACCATTCTTCGCTGAAGGGGAAATACAAGAATCCCTTCCTGGAGCTGTAGATCTTCCAAGTAGCTCCATAAAGCAAAGGTTATTATAATACTTTTCCTTTCCCATATCAGACATTTGCCACATGAATTAATCAAGTGCTAACATTTTACAGAGGGCTCAAAAGAAGAAATCCATAGCTCCTATGGCCTTACTTACGGCTCTTATGGCCACTCCAGGTGTGTCCGGCTACCAAGGGTTTGCGACCTGCCCAGCGTCACTTGGTCACTCCGTGGAACAGTGCAGTGGCCAGACGCTGTCTCAAGGAACATGAATGTGATGCTCCCTGGTCTTCCAGTGGAAGTTCCAGCGATACGGATGTGGGGGGACCAATTAGTGCCAAGTGGATCAATTCCCGAAAGTGGACCTCATGTGTTGTGAACACTCTCCCAGCACCTCCGAGGGGATGCAGGTGCACCTCTATTATGTTCATGAAAGCTATTAAAAATGCTGAAGGTTCAGTGACTCGGTGCCCCAGTCTGCAGGGCAATTTCCTCCCTATTCTTACATGCATCACCAGCAGGAGCTGCCGCAGTCGCTTATATACACAGTGCCCACCACCTGTAAGAGCAAAATGTTTTATCCTTTCCCAACAGGACTGGTGCTTTGCCTGTTGGCGAGCTCCTCTTTACAGTCAGTGCTACGTGTAAAAGCAGAAAGCAGATATAAATGTCTGATGAACTGTGTATCAGCAACACATTGGTACCTAATTGCCTTCAGCACTTTGGGTAGAGAAGACATAATATCACATTCCTCAGTGGCAGGATCATGGACAGCTTGCCTAATGTTAAGCTTGTGTATATGTGAAGATAGGAAAGGGCAGATAAGAGGGAAGCTGGGAAGCCAAAGAGAAAATAGAAAATGAACCTCAGTTGTATTCTTGCCTTGTACAACTGAATGCTGAATCTGCTGTGGTGGCCCACGGCTTTTGTGGAAATGTAAGTGCTGTAAAACATGGGTGTTTGCTGTTGCCATTTTGCCTGTATGAAAGATCCCATGCATATATGCACACACATGTATGCACACTCCTTGTATCATACCCTGCCTTTCCTCCAGGAAAAAAAAATAGAAAAAAAAGATTCTTGAAAAGCACATCAATTTTTAAGTGATGACACCTGTAGATATTACAAGTTTATAGCTTCTAGGTTCTTGTAGACAAGTAAGGAAAGACTGAGACTGAGAAACAGCATTGCATTTCAACACACTAGTGACCTAGATCTGACAGCAGCATAATTTAGCTGTGGTCCATGGCAAAGACAGCTATTTGTGGTAGTGACTGTCTGCATACTCATCAAGCACAAACACAATGAGACTCCATTTGTGACCGGGATCCTTGGTTAGGACTGAAATCAAAGCTCCAAGAATCTACATGACCAGCTGGGCCAATAACGTTAACATACACCAGTTTCTGTGGTTAAACAGAAGCAAGCAGTGATACAGCAGCCAGCACATCTGGGCACCCATCAGCCTGGACATCCAAGGGCCTCCTCAAGCAGTGGAAAACCTGCCCTGGGCACATGTCCAGAGAGCAGTCCTGGCGTCCTCAGCTCCTGCCCCAGGATCAGTGATGCTCTAACCACACTGATGCTCTTTCCTTGCCTTCTGCACATTACAGAAATATAATTACTTAGCTGCATTAGGTAATTCCTTGCCCTTGGAGAAAAATTAAAGTATCTCCCTGGTTTGCAATACAATTTTGTTTGAGCTACGGGTATGTAGACAGTACCATGCAAGAAGCTCCTTGGATATCACAGACAGACAAATACACACCCACCTTTACTAAACAGACTGGTTCTGTGGGTGGCCCACATTTAAAACCATTTGGTGTCATGTGCATGTATTATATACATACCATATGTTTTATCATCACTGGGACCAAAATGAGCCAGGGAAAATTTACTGAATATTTATACTGAATAATTTTTTTACCCCCCTTAAATAATCCAGAAAAAAAGAAGAGAAGAGGGTGGGATAACTGTGGGTGCTATCAGCTCCCTCCCAAAGTTCGGGTGCAACAACCATGCCCATAGAGGCTCTGTGCCTGTATGTGTCTGCTGAAGCGCGTCTTAAACACCAAAGTGGGAATGATCTGTTTGTGAGTTCCTAAGGAAAGAGAGGCCAAAGAAAAGCAAAAGGAGACAGCCAGACTGGGCTAGCTGCCACCGCAGGGGACTCTGCTCTTAACCCGACAGCCGGGAGGAGGCCGAGCCTGGCCGAGGGGCTCCGGGGGCTGCCTGCCCGGGCAGCCAGCTCAGATGCTGAAGACACTGAACGGCACTGATGGAAAACTCTTGCAGGCAACAGGGATGTTTATTTCAGAAGAGAGATGCTGCTTCTCCTTGCGGGACACAAGTTATAGATAAGGATTTGGCTAGTTTGGAAGATCCCCTTAGTCTTTTTGGAGCTCTACTCTGGTGCACTCCACAAAACCCACAACTGAGCGTGGTTTTGCACGCTCCTCCTCTCCCTCAGTGAATCCAGACTGGGCCAGAGTCTTCAGCTGAACCCTGACCAAGTGATGAAGTCTAACGAGCTAGGATCTCAATTTATTTGTGCCTGCATGAAATTAAAACAGCACTACTGGCTTCGCTGATATTTCAGCGAAACCGGATTCTGGCCTCTGCATAACCAGATTTTTACATTTTTTGGGAGAGAACAGCTCTTTCTCTTTTCCCCTTTTCCACTGAGCAAATAAGCTATCGTCTCTGACAGTGCCAAATAAAACAAAGTTATGCATTGCCGGTCCAGAAAAAAAATTGTCCTAAAATGATTATATCTAACAAAATTAAATTCTTATTAGAAAAACAACGGCCTGCTGGTGTTGAGATAATTACACTGAGAAAAATGCTAAAGAGAACAGTTAATTGGAACTGGATAAATTTAGCTAGTAATACAAACAAATGTATGTTGCCAAACGGAGATAGAGGACTCCTTCATGGTCCCCATGTGGGTCGGTGTGTGTGGAGGGTTATTGGCAGCAACAGTGGCAAAATAAATTACCATATTTCTAGAGGGTTTGTAAAGATTAATAAAGGACAGTGCATCCCTCAGGCTGTGCCGTGGCCATCTGCTCTGTTATTTTTCTTAATGCTCTCAGACCTGAATTCTGCAAATCCCGTGTCAGCTTTCTTGCCAAGCCGAGCGCCGACAGGGATAACTCCACAGCTATGTGTCGTGTCTCGCAGCCCTTGTGGAGGGTCTCCCCTTGCCCTTGCTCAGCCCCTTCCTGTGCTGCCTCTCTGTCCCTCCACCTCAGCACCGGGGAGCTGCACGAGATCAGATGCTCTTCCAGCCGAAAAGGGCACGGGGGATTTACGGCCTCGTTCAAAACTATAGCTGGAATTTGTGTCATATAATCAGATTGCCGACTGCCCAATCATTACTTACTGATAGCTATTTAAAACCTAATACGTCTCCCCACTAATAACCTCTCCCTGCCCCTGGCCAGCCGGCAGATGTTTCGCAGCGCGCCGCTGGGCACAGCTCCTTTCCCCCGTCCTTGAGAAAGACATCCCGCTCCCCACCTCGAGCCCCACCGTGGCCCAGGCATCCTTTGGCGAGCCGGGCGATCGCCCCGTGCCTCGGCTGTGTCGGCTCTAACGCCGTGCAGAAGAGACGAGCACGGAGAGCGATGCGATGCCGCGCTGGAAACGGGAGGCAGCAGGCACCGGGGCAGAGCTGGCGGCCACCCAAACGTGTTCCCCCCCCCCCCCCGGTGCCCCTGCACGTGCTCTCACGGCCGTGCACCCTCCCACCCCATGCAGGGAGAGGGCTTCTTCTCCAGACAGACTGCCACGGCAGAGCACGGCATTTGGGAATCTCTAAAACACTGTCTTTCTCAAGGGATTGTGCTAATTTGACGTCTGAACAGTACATTAATGTTAATTAATGTTTGTAAATGGCGCGACAAGCATCTGTCACTCTGGTGCTCCAACACTCTTTGGATACATCTGTTTTGCTTTAGCCTTTATTTAGCAGTGATTATGTGGTATGTTTGAATTCCAGTAAGATTAGCGTTGAATATACAAACACACAGTTAGGTCTGTTTTGTTGCGTGTTACACAGCAAATCTGCAAATGTTACGAACACGCCAGGCAAACAGTGTACCTAGTGCCGAGCAGAGACGTAGACTTGGAGGAAAGCTCCATGGGCTGGGACACAGCCAGGAGAGCTGGAGCAGAGAGAGGGTACAGCGTGCTGTGGCTGCGTGAAGAGCAGAGGTGCCAGATGTGCATCTAAGGCCAAGAATACAGGCATTTAGGACCTGTTTGTTTCTCGGTTGTTTTTTTTTCCCCCCAAGACATCGAGAAGTAATTGTATTGCAAATTGTACTGCAAATATTGGAGAAGAAAATTGCCTTTCCTGACAGGTTAACTGTATTTGGAGACTATCAGAGCTTCTTGGTCTGTTTATATGCAGTGCAATTCTTTTTATTGCATAGGCATAAAGAATGGATATGTATGCATAAAACATGCAATAAGTAAATAATTCAAGGCTAAATCTTTCTTTTTCATTAGAATACCAAAGAGATGATGCAAAGGCATAACCCAGCAACAGCAAAATTTTGATTCAGTGAGCCCTGAGATACCTCTGATACTCGGAAAAACACTTTTTCAGATAAGACTGTCTCTAAGGCTCTGCAGTAGTTTGCTCCCTGTGTCTGACTGGTAAGATCAGTTTATCCTGTGGTGACTTCTCCAGATTTTCTCAAATGCCTTTAAGAATTAAAGCCTGAATGCTTTTTTCTTTTTTTCTTTTTCAGAGGCGCTAATGGAAATAGATACAAGATATTATCAGATAAAAGTCTTTTCAAGCAACACTTTCTGAAAATGTTGAAGAGAATGACTTTCCAAACTGAGTCCTGAGGATTAGATTAACCACCCAGTTTTCTTAAAAAACCCACAGTTGTATGCCCTGAAATAAAACAGAAGGCAGGGAATATATGAATCACAGGAAAAACACCAGCTAGAAGAAGCATACTCCCATAAAGTCTGAATGAACAGAAGGGCAACAGCTAGCAAAAATTAAATAAAACACTGTGAAGGAAGCAATGCTGTCAGTGCTCCTCCAACCCAGCTGCCAGGACGGGTGAAGCAATGGTGGTGGAGAACTGGTCGATGATGGGCTGAGTCACCCTTCCCTGCAAGAAACCCAGACATTCATCTACCTGCTCTGACCTTCTCAGAGCCATCCACCGCTTTTTCCTCACCTGTTCTGTCCTCTTAACACTGTTTGGGAGTCAGTTCTCACTGTGGAAAAAACAACCCCAAAACAACCAAAATTGTCACAGAAATTCAAGTTTCTGCCAGCAACCTTTAAAGCCTAGCTCTGAGGCTTTGCAGACAAGAAAGACATGTTGCTCTTACTCATATCAGACATGTTGCTCTTACTCATATCAGAGTGAGTATTTTGAGCTGACCTGAAAGCTGCTTGGAGATGACTGCAGAATACCACAAAAATTAAACTGTCTGGAAGTCTTTTCAAATCTCAGCTAATGTTTGCACTCGACAAGAGAGAGATACGCTTCGAAAGCCTGTAGTCCGGGTCCCAGAAGGAAAATTTGGCACAGCAGTTGGGAATCAGGAGACTTTGCTAGCCTGTTAAATCCTGGCTGTGAACAGCACGTGCGGGGTACACTGCTCATTTGGGTTAGAGGATAGTTACTCTGTCAAATCATTAATCGCTATTAGACTGAGCTGTCAAGTACCCACATTTTAAATAATATGCACCAGGAACAGCACAACTTTTTGAGTTCAGTCTGCAAAAGGAAAAGGATTTTAAAAATTGGCAAAGTGCTCAAGAAATAGGTGGAATTTAGAAAATTTTTGTACTCTTATCTATTCAAATGTGACTAAAGTGTGGATATTTTCACTTTTCATCCACAGCAGTGACATGAAGTGAGGTCGAAATTTTCTCCTTGCCCTTCTCAGGATGATCAAGAGACATCTGGAAGTGATGCTCCCAGGACAGTCACAGCAAGGGGCTGGCAGATCAGGAAGGAGAAAAAGGCAGATTTACAAGGTGGGGTTTAGCCTTCTTTGGTATGGAAAATGAATCTATTATTCTGTATCCACCACTCCATCCAAGCTGTGTTGAAAATCCCTGTTGTCCTGCTTGCTGAGGATGTTTGGAACAGCATCCAATTTCATAGCTGCAGAAGGGAATTAATCTCTGTGAAGAGGGGACACAAAGTGGGACTTCAGGTGACCCACAGCATGACATGGCACAAGTGTAATATCACCCTCAAAGCAGCAAGGAAGATACCATGGCATGTCCTTAGGGATGTGGTAAAGGCCAAAATCAAAATGTCTATGTTCTCCCTGTCTTCTTCCACCTAAATGCCTCCTCTCAGAGATGGAGGGAAAGACCTCATGTTTCATTTCAATCAGAAAATGGTTTATTAAACAGGACCAGTAGGAAAAAAATTTCATGTCCTTGTTCTTTGTGGATGTTTAGACCTGACAGTGTTGCTAGCTAAGGGGTATCAGGTTTTGGATCTGCAGGCATCAAGGTCTGCTGCTTGTGTAGGGGAAAGCAATTGCTTTTATACAATGTTTTCTGATTTACCTAATCAGGCTGCCAGAGCATGCCAGTGAACAAGCACTGCAGAAATGTGAAATAACATATTCATTGGTAATTCAGGAAGAAAGAAAGTCTTTTTAATAGACTGTTTGGGACACAAAATTGCTCATGAATTAGCACAGAAATTCCTGGTCAGATTAGGACCATTTCTGTGCTCAAGAATGATGTCCAGGTGGATGTTAAACAACTTCAGTGATGGCTACAGTACCCTAATGGTGTCCTTAAGTTGTATTTTGAAAATCATGTTAATCAGTCAGTCAATCAATCAGAGGAAGAAATACAGCTTTAAGAGAGGAAGATGACTAGGGACTGACCCACCTCTACAATATTTTCATTTACAGTGGTTCAGGAGAGCTAGTCCAGTGCTACAGGAGGCACCTTGGTCTGTCTCGAGCACCACGGTGGGTAGTCTGAACTTGACATTTGGTCCTGGGAGAACCCAAAAGCCCGTAATCTTGAGACTCAATCAGATTCATACTGAGGTGTCTGATCAAACAGAAAGTGATGAAAGCCACACAATTGACTTGGAATTCTCCTCTTCACATGAGACAGAGAGATCTTGTGCTTCATCTTTCAGCTGACACTCACTGTCAGCAAACACAGACATAATTGTGCTTACCTGTACTGGGAGAAGAAATATACCTTTTGAAACGTCTAAGATGAAATCCTGGCTTTTTTCATGTCAGTAGCAAAGCTACAAATGATTACCCATGGAGTCAAAATAGCATTCAAGATAAAATTCCATGGCAAGACTGAATGGCTAGGAGAGCTATATATGCCCTGCAGAGATTAGACGATAGAGAAAAGTTTCTATGGCAAATTCAAGTGCCTTTGGCGAGGAGCAGCCTGTCTGAGGGATGTTGCTGTTAGTGCTCTGCCAGTGGTGTGTGTGTGGTGGTCATTGCTCTAACAAGCACTCAGAGCCATTTTGAGAAGAGAAACAAGAAAAACACAGTACCAGAGAACTAGTCCGCAGAGGCATCATTCTTCAGTGTGAAAGCAACAAGCAAACGATAAAGGCTGCGATAATTATCCATGTCAGGCTGCATCCAGCCACCAGCTTGGAGAACCTTTTCTCTCTCTCTGCCTGAGAGCAAAGAACAGCACATGTATGGTAAACACATGTGAAAGAGAAAGAGTGTTTGTGTGTCCTTAAATAATTCTCTGATACCTGCCAATTTCAGGATTGTCAGCTGTCAAAAATTACTGCTGTGTTTCTGTATTCCAGACAGCATGGCTCTGCTCCCTCACCCCTGAACTTGCAGAGGTTTTCAACACACTCATCACTCATTAATTAATTAATTCTTGTCTTTTTTTCAAGCAATTTGACAGCAGTTTAGTCTAACATGGCCAATAATGGGGGGGGTGGCAAATATTGGGGGATTTCTCTCTGTCAGTGCATTCATGACAAAAAAGTTTACAGGCATTTTCTGAAAGATTTTTTTTTTTTTTTTTTTTTTTTTGCTGTGACACTTAAGATGAGTTCCAGCTCTTGGGAACTTCAAATTCAGAGCTCTAAACACTTTTTTTTGATCAGCTTGGCACTAAGATTGGTGGATGGTTTTTTTTAGCCAGTGTGTGTGTGTGTCATTTTTTCATTCTACTTTAAAGAATCTCTTTAATTCTGAAGAAATAGGAAGAATGTTCCTGTACCAGAAACAGGTTCAAATACACACTCAGTAAGCAGAAACCTTTAAAAGCGGGATGATTTTATCACAGAAGGCGGAGCCAATTAAATGGAACAATGCCGATATGGGAGTCATTTGAGTGCAGTGCCCATCAGCCTCAGATGCCAGTGCAGGGGCTGCTGCACC
The DNA here is from genome assembly GCF_929443795.1 of Astur gentilis. NCBI lineage: Eukaryota > Metazoa > Chordata > Aves > Accipitriformes > Accipitridae > Astur > Astur gentilis. Next base: position 10,475,552 of record NC_064905.1, read on the forward strand.
TTCCCAAAACCTTCTCAGAACACATGTGGAACAAGCTTAGAGAAATAGTTTCTTCCAAAACACGGTTACAGCTCCTGCCTTCTTTCAAGACAGCCGTTTTCGCTGTCTTGCGTAGTATTCTAGTGATTAAAGCATTGGCTTGGGATGGGGGAATGGAGTGGGGGTCCCCAGACTCAGCTCCCCATTGCCCTCTGTCCAAAAGAAGGGGAATCATCTGTGCGTTACTGTAGGCAGCAATGTTCACCCATTGCTACAGCAGCTCTGGATCTGGTGGAGAGAATTCAAGACTCCCTGGGCAGAGAATAAAAGAGCATAGAAGCAGGAGCAGAGCTGTAGTCCTCTACAGGCGTTCACGATCTCCTCTGGATGTTTCATTTAGTACAGAATAATCTAATCCATCTCATCTTAGGGTTTTTTTAAGTTGTTGGTTTGTGTTTGGTTTTTTTTCATTTCCAGTTCCTTCTACTCAGCTGGGTGTTTGCAAACTCTGCCTCAGGTCTGTTCACAGAAAGAAAATCTTCCTGTATAAAACTGTGATCTCTATTCTATATCCCTAACACATTAACCCCGAGCCCTGCGTTTCGACAGCAGGCTGCCCCCAACCCCTTTGCTACCCTCAGACAAGGCTGTCCCGGGACCACGGGGACCGATGGGGACAGGCGGCGGGAGCAAGAGCTCGTGACGTGGCGGGGGTCTGCACGAGGGTGGCATAGGCAGGAGAAAGGGGGGAGCTTCCCTTCGGCGCACCCCACACGGGAGGTTCCTCCTCCCCTGCAGGTGTCAGAGATCGGGGCGGAAGGGCAGGGGGGAAACCAATATTTTCCCTGCATGTCCCCTTCTCTACACAACCCCCTATGTTTAATTAAGAGCCCGGAGAATCAAACTCCAACATTTTATATAACAAGGCCACATCCAGAGCGCGGTGCCTAACGTGGTAATTGGCTCAACGTGGCAATTTGTCAACGTTTTTAAGATAATGAGCTTCCAGTTGTGTTCCACCCATCTAAACTTCCAGATGAGGAAACGCGCCGTGGCTGTTGCATGTCAGCTTCTCTCTGGATACAATACTGCGTGTGCCAGTGCCCCACTCTCCCACAACAAAGGAGTGCTGCCCATCAGTGGAGAAGTTAATCAAGTATCTTTTGAAGTCTGGCTGGGTGCAGACTCTTTGGATGAAAGTTGCTATTTAAATATCAGTTTTCATGATGACGAGAATGATTATGGTTATTTTGGCCATATTAGTAATACTAAGTAATAGTATTTTTAAAGATATTGAAATCTCCGCACAGAGCTCAAATGAAAGCTCTAAATATTGCTTATTAGAATAGCTGGACAAAATGTTTTCTTCTAAGTATTTATCCTGTGAAAAGTTCTTGCTATTCTGTACGGAAAGTCCTGCCATTTACCCTGAAAAACTGCAGACAACAGTAAAACAGAATTGTTTGCCATGGCTTCATTTTAATTTTGCAAGAAAAGTTTGAAAGAAAAGAAAGGTTTTAGGACCTCCCACAAAGCCTGTTCACTCTTTTCACCAGCTTTGTTTGCCTCCTTGTAAGTAGTCACTAGTGGAGACGTGCAAATGGATGCCTTAGAAAAGCAGCCCATAAAATATGGGGGGGTTGCTCTTTTTGCTCTTTCTCCATACAATCTAGCAATATATGTCACAATGTGTCATTTAGTAGTATTGGTTTTCATCTGCCTGTATGACTGCTAGCAGCAGGAAGAGCAGCTCTGATAGCACTTGAAAGATATGCCAAATATTTTTTTGACAAGAGAGAGAAAGCGAGAGAATTTAGCGTTTCAGTCCCTGGGAAGATGGGCCTCCACACAACGCATGAAGCTGTTCACCAGCCAAGCCGCCCCTGGCAGCGAGCAACACCTGACATTGTAACGGAGAGAAACGTCCCTGCTCAAAAAACAGCCTGTGCACGATGCACCTCCGTCTGCAACAGCTGCAGGTCTTTCCTTTGGAAACATCTTTAAGGCATCTTTTCTTTACTTTAAAGAAGAAACTGTGCCACGTCTGATCAGTTATGCAAACAGAGCTGTGTGCCGCAAAGCAGCTGAGAACCCGGCTTGCTCTATTGATATAAATCTTATTCCTTTCAAAGTTTTTCTACACTGATAAGGATTCAGAGAGCTCTCTCCAAAATCAGCTACTGAGAGAGATTTATTGCTCTATAGTTTCCAGCGAGTTCATATTTGCCCTTTGGCTACTGTTGATGAGCAACATCACTGAAGAAACTTAAAGCAACTATAATTATTCTCTATTCTCTCCTGTTCATACCTGTCCAGCGAGATACAGCACAGGTGCAGGATCGATGCTGTGGTGAGCAGGACATCGAGGGACGTTCGGACCAGGCAGAACATCTCTCCATAGATCCAGTTGTCCTGAACCAACTCAATGGCTCCAAACGGCATCACCAGCACTGACACCAGCAGGTCCGCAAAGGCAAGGGAAACAATGAAATAATTGGTCTTGATTTTCCTGCAAGGCAGATCACAAAATTAGGGTGGAATAGTTTCAGTGCAGCATCCTCTACATGTGGACAGAGATTTCAGCTTGTGTTTGGGTCTAATTTGCTCCATCACACTAAAACGTCCTCTCTAATGTATTCTTCACTTTATAGCGTCACCCCTAGCTTGTCCCTGTTTTTACAGCTAAATATCCACCGCGTTCCCTGCATAAACGCATCTTTCTGCTCACACAGAAGAGGCAAATAGATGCTCACAGGCCTCTGCATGCGGCTCAGCCTCACAGCTTGCATTGGAGAGTTTGGGGTGGAGGAGAGGGTTTTTATTTTAACTTATAAATTGAGAAAATCCTTCCAGAAAGCATTGAGAAGAATCTAGACTGAAGCTGTAATTTTAACTTGAAAACTACTTTTTAAACCATAACAATAAAATAGAATTAAATCCATTAAAAATCCCACGCAGAATTTGAATAGAAGCTGTTGAATATCTCGCTCCGCTCCTGAGGCTGGTCTGACAACTCCCAGGGGTAGCAGCAAGCCTCAAGACAGGAGTTTTGCCAGTGACCCCCCTCCCCCCCATCACTGGCAGCATTCGCCAAGCTGTGGCAGTGCAGCACAACTGCAACAGGACCTTGATCTGTGTGGTTTTCTGATGGGCTTGTTGGGAAATTTGAGATGGAAAAGGGGTAGAGGCCAAACTGCTTCTCCAAGGAATTGCTGCTTAGCTATCTTTTTCACTGATTTATCTGTATTTTTACACTGAGCACACTAATAACGTAGAGGATGGATACTAACATGATCCCACCGCCACAGTGTAAATCCGAGTGGAGATGCGCTGAGGCCAGTGTGAGAGTGACGCTGCCACGGTGCAACGCATGGCCAGAGACACCCTTCGTCGCGGCAGTTTATGCCCCCAGCTGTGGGCAGGGGTTTTTTTAGGCAGGGATTTTCCCCTGTGCCTCCCCGCGGAAGGGCAGGCAGCGGTGGGCTGGGTGGGCTCACCTGAGCTGCCTGTCCCGGCACACAGCCACCATCACCAGCAGGTTCCCCAGGATGGCCATCAGTATAACGGCGGAGATGAAGGTGAGCAGCACAATCTTCTCCGCTACGCCGAAGCCCTCACTCGAACTGGGGAGCACGCAGGAAAAAAAAGAGAAAAGAAAAGAAAAGAAGCTGCAGGAACAGTGGGAGGGGATCACCCGGGCAGCACGGAGGTGCCAGGCACGGGCACTCGTTTTGGCAAGTGCGAGAGCAGCATCCCCACGCCTGCTGCAGCGAGGCAACCTTCCCACCAAGGCCTTTAACACAGACCATTCCGTATTTATGCGGAAAGCTGCGAGGCTTGCGTTCATCAGCAGAAAGCCTACAGGTGGAGGATACCCACAACATCCATGGCCACCCAGGTCTCCCAGTGGCAGAGAAGCCGACACATACGGTGGAGGAGCCCATTTCCCAGGGCTGGAGTGAACTGTGCCTGATTTCTGGAAGTCCCTTCCAAATCTGAGACTCTGGATGAAAACATTTTCATTCTCTTTTCATCCCAATAAATAATGTTATTTTCTATGCAGAAGTATTTTGGGTTTCTTTCCTTTTGTTTTTCCGTTTTTTTCTCCAGGTTTTTCCTCAGGATGAGCATTTTACATCTTGAATTTTGAAATCCACATAATCTTTTCCCTTGTTCTCTCTTCCCTTCACTCTGTGCCAGAGAACAAGAGGCAGCCTGGCTTTTTTTTTTTTTTTGCTTTTTCACTTGGTAACTTTTCCAGAATTAGGGAAAAGAAAATTTCGTTTTTAAAAGGAAGTGCCCAATTTCCCCCTACCCTGACACCAATAATTTCTTTCAGTTAATCAAGAGAAAGAAAAGAAAAAGGAAAGATAACAGGAAAACACAATGTTGGACATATTCTAAGTCTGCATTTTGACAAATATCTTGTTAAATGTTTCAAAAAAATTTGTTGGGGGTTTTTTCAGAGCCTGCAAAGCAGGAAGGTAACACACAGCATGCACTAAATAGTGTTCAATTCCTCATAAAACTGGTTTTATTACAAAATTTTGAGCCACTTTTCCTTTATAGCTATTTCTCATTATGTATCCATAACAAAACACATCCTAAACCTTCGCCTGCTTGTATAACTTTCCCTATTACATTTTATGGGTGAGAACGGGTGTTTGTTCATGTTATCAAGTGTGGCTAGAAATAAACTGGCATTAAGAGCAGCACTTGACACTAATTCAGCAGGGAAATTTCTTCACAGCATACGGAGCTGGTAGTCAGCACCCAGGATTAATGATGTGAGATTGTTCACGTAATTGAAAAATTGAACTGTTATTCTATTTTACTTTGACTTCCTCTCGGGTCACTTTTTAGTTACTAAGTACATTCCAGACTTTTACACTTTATCTCACTGAATTCTCATGATTTTGGCAAAGCTAAAAAAGATTAGAGACTGCTGAGGTCCTGCCTCCACTACCTGTGCCATTTTAATAAGCTTCTAGCGACTGACTTCACCCTGAGCCTGCATTGCGGAACATCCATTTAATCACAATCTCAATATTTGTCCCTAAAAGCGATGCCACTTTGAGTATGACTTTTTTGCCTGCTGCCAGTTGCACCAGTGGGTAAGATGGCAGCCTGCTGAAGTTGGACTCCTCGTATTGAGTAGGAACGATATCTTAGGAATTCCTTGATTTTCAATGTTTTACAAGGAAATACATTGCTAGGTATAGGTTCATCCAGACGGGTGAGGATGTTTATAAGCAAATAAAGAAAAGGAAAGGAGGTGCCCTGGCCTCACACTAGTTTCGTAGAAAAACACAGCACTAGGTAGATATATGCAGGCTCAAAAACAAGTGCAATTCTATGGCTATAGTAAGAAAGAGGTCCAAGGCAACTGCATATCCTAGCTTCATAAATGTATGTCCATATGCCAAGTAGTGCTTTCTCACCTGTGAGAGCATAGGTAGCTTTTAATTCCAGATAATCTCCTGTGTTAAAACTAAGAGATTAATAAATGTCACGTAGAGTGGACAGCTGGGTGTAGCCCACCTCTCTACAAGGTTTTCAGGCAAAAAGTCCCTGAGCACTGCCAGGCACGTGTCCTTCTGGAGGTAGGTTGCTGGGGTACCAGTGTACCAGGAGAGGGTGTACAGGTGGCTCAAGGCAAAGGGTACCTGAGAAGGAAGCAGGTTTTATCCTGTGTTGGAATGAATGATCCCAGCCCAGAGGCAAAGGCAAAGGCATGACTGTTTCTTTTGCCCTGCTGGTTTTCAGTGCTAATGTCAGTAAATCCACTCCTGCTTAATGTAGGAAGGTCTCTGGGGTTATGTTGAAGGGGTCAGACATAGCCATGGGTTTGCATCCAGCAAGGCACTTATTTTCGTGCAAGCCCATTATAGGTGCTAAGATAGGAGACAGGCAAAGTCAAGATGTGTTTTTATTTAGCATCTGAAAGAGTTTGCACTTAATTAGAAAGAGCTGTCTACTGAACTTAGCACAACTTCAGTGAGGGCAATTAAGGCTCAGAGAAGCTGGTAGCTCTGGACAAATCCTTCAGTGCATTCAGAAATGTCGACAAGGCTCTGTCTGAACTAAATGTGGCTCTCCCAGTTTTTAATGGAGAGCATTGCTTCCTAACACCTTGGGTCATTAATTCTTGGACAGCTCTTGCAACGAGTGGTTTTTGTGTCTGCAGTTCTTGCAATTACAATGCAATTGCTGCCTGCAATTTGCCTACACTGGTCCAGTCATACTTCCTCCCATCTGACAGAAGAAAATGCCTATTGATCAAAAGAATCTGCCTCATCCATCATTCTGTCTGACAGTGGCCTGTAGGAGACGAAATGCCTACATGCACGCAGCAGTGCCTCCCTTGCATGTTCTCTCATGCCGCAAAGGTCTGCATCACAGTGGGCTTGTGTTCCACAGCTTTTGGTGGATTCCTTTGCCTTCCTCTCTCTGGTCTGTCTTTCGAACTCCCAGTACATGGTGAACGCTATATCTGGGCATCTTTCCTCCTTGGTCTCGTAGTAACAACCTAAATGCAAAATCCAGCACTAGACACTAAAACACTAAAATCCCAGACTGCCCTACAGGACCTGTCACTGGCCACACAGCTACTCCTAGAATAGGATGTCACTCCTTCCCTCTGCTAGAACTCACTGTCCCTCTCTCCCATTCATCTCCACATACATCCGATCCGAAAGACCTCATTTTCCCAAGAAGCAAAGTCCTGCATTGGAGATTTTGGGAGGCAGGAAGCTGGGAGCTGCTGACACATTTGCTGCACTGCAGCAAAGTCCTTTGCAAAAGGATGAGCAGTCAGGAGCGGGTCCTTCCCCGTGGGCGCCATGCACAGTGGGATGCACGAGGGGATTCTCCTCTGCTGGAGCCGCACAGACTGCTCTGAGCCCACCGCTTGCTCTCCTGCTGCACGTGGCTGCTGCTGCACAGCTGGGGAAGGGCAGACACTTGCCAAGCATCAGTATTTTGAGCACAACCGAATGCCAGAGCCTTCATCAATAATGTTCATCAGCAGAAGACACCATGAAAATTAAGGGGAAATGGAAAAGAAACAATTTCAAAGGCAGGTCTCAGCCACAGGCCTTCTACCTGGGTACCGGGCGGGATGAAAAGCCACAGGAACAATGGGGATGCTGGGATCAAAGGCACCTTCACTGCTGAGCTGTAATTGTACCTGTCTAAATAAACCTTCACAATAGACTAACATTGCTCCGTGGCTGCATCTGCGAAACAAAATGTCAAACCATACTGAATAGCGCCATACAAAAGATGTTCCTTTTCCTCCCGAGTGAGCATGGCAGCACGTACATGCCAGCAGAGCGGTAAAGAGGATGATGATGGTTTAGTTTACACAGAGCCAGGCTGAGTTAGATTTATATTTTGTCTTATCTAGCTTTGCCTGTCCTTCTGCTGTCCTAAACAATTTTCATCACTGCATTATTTGAGCACCTTGCATCTGCACTCTGCAGCGTACAGAGGGGGAGAGACACCTCTTTGTCCCTGAGCCCTGCCCGGGGGAGGTGAGCTGGCCATGGGCCATGGGCCGTGGTCAGGGCTTCTCACTCCACCATACAGTGCCTTGGGAAGGGGGCTGGCAACCAAGCCTGCTGGCTCTTTTTTGGGGGAAGCCCCCGGGGACTTGAGGCTGCCTGCGGAGAGATCCCTGTCCCCTCCCCGCAGCGGGGACGCTGGCTCTCAGGCTGGTGGCTGTGCTGCCCAGGGAAAGGCACTTGGTGCCAGGATGCCCTGGGGCCTCATCCCACGGAGGGAGGTAGAGAGGAGGAGTGAAGCATTTTGATTTGACCCGTTCCTTGAATAAGCTGCTCTGCTCCTAAAGGCAATGGGCTTGCACTTGGACATAAACATTTCACAGTAATCAATACAGCACGTAGTAAACGCATGGGTGAACTGAACTGCCCACTCATCTCCCGCTGGAAAGCAGCTGTGCCTATACAGCAAACCCCGACAAAGGTCGAGGCTGCCGCCTGCCATTGCCACCGAAAGGACGGCCCTGTCCCCAGGCACCAGGGCAGGCTCTTCACATCGCATCCACTCCTCGGGAGCACTGCATCCATCCTGCCAAGTGTACCCCAGCGGTGACAGCACCCATGTGCCCCCCAGCTGGGCAGCGGGGGCAAGCCGGGTGCCCTGACGTGCTGCTGACTCCTCAGTGCGCGCTGCTCCTCTCGCCATGGGCGCAGGTGGTTCTGTGGGACCGGGGGGAGGAGGGAGCTTGAGGGATGCCAGAGAAAAGGGCTCTGGAGGTGGAGAGACATGATGATTTTCACCATGCGGCTAGGACAGAAATAGCTGCAGACACTCCTATGCTCTTCCTTAGCAGCAGGATTTTCTGCATTGAAGAGAAAACTCCTACAGCTGCAAAGAAGTTATAACTCTGAAGTTAGAAGTTGTAACTGGCCAAGTTTGGTGCTCTGGGGAGGAAGATTCACACTAAATTTAAGCTGGGTTTTGCTAAGCAGGGATGCGGTTTGGGGTGGAAGGGAGATTTGTCCTTGCAAGGCACATACTGGCTGTCTGCTTTTGTAAGAATCCCAGACGGTTTCCTCTCATTTGGGCTCGTGAAGAAGGACAGGGACCATAATAGCAGGTGAAGACTTAGATCTGCTCTGTGGTCCCAGACATCTTCCTCAGTGAACAAGCTTATTGCCTGGTACAGAGACCTCCATCCCTTCCAGCCTCATCAGCTGCAAAGAGCTGTACAAGTGAACAGACGCTGAAGAGAATTACCCGCCTCAGGTCATCTTTGGTGCACAGAGATTTTGAGTTTTACTCATCAAAACAATCTCTGGAAATGCCAAAGGAGGCCAGCACTGAGCCACATTTCACCAGGTGTTGCCCTTCTTGAAGACTGAGGAGTGCTTCAACTTCAGGCAGGAAGCAGGGCAATGTTTTAAGCCCACATTTCCCATCCAGCGTGCACAGGCAACCCTGCCCTGAAAGTGGTGGCATCCCGGTCTGCATCATTTGACTTGGCTGGCCACAGCCCAGGGCTCTGAACAGAGGCCAGCAGGTCAGAAACGTGCACCAGCACGCTTGTCTATGGAGCATTTGCTGTGGTAATAGTTTCGGAAGCATTTGGGAGATCTCTCCAAAGAGTATTTCTCTCATGCCATGTTGCGTTGCTCCCCTAGGGAACATTAAATAGGCATAAGCATCACTGGGGGTGCAGGAAGGATGTTCATCAGGGCTATGTGTCTGTACATCTGCCTTTTGAATAATCTATAATCAAGTAGGAATAGTTGTTAATTATTCAGTCTCAGTAATTCAAAGCTGTTAATAATGGAAGAAGTAGATATTGCTGTAAATTAAAATCAATGGTTTGCATAACATCTTTGATCAAATCTGAGTGCTCTGGCTTCCAAGCATGCTTCCCTGTTTAATAAAGCAGAGATTGATGGGTTTGCTATTATGAGGAAATGAGATTCAGACAAAATGATTGTTGGTTAGTAGGAATATAGAAATCACTTAAGGAAAAAGGTGAAATACTGATGTGGAATGAATGCTTAAAACCCATATATGGACACATTCAAAAGGCTCTTCCGTGCAGTCATTAATGTGAAGAAAAAAAAAGTGTAATTATTTTTTCAAGCTCAATTTTTACTTTCCTGTAAACACCCCAACTTTTCTAAATGACCTCAAGTGCTTTTGCATATTTTATGCAGCAATTAAACTGCACAGATGAGTCATGTAGGTAAGACCACGCACATTGCTCCTCTGGTTTTCGTTACACATGTCACACCCTGACCTCCCTGCCACTGCAGTGGGAAAAAGTCGCTAACAAACAGCTCAGTGCTGCGAGCACCTTGGGCACTGCACAGACCCTCCTGTGGGAGTAAGAGAGACGGAACAGAGTGAGACTTTGCTTTGGGGGGTCAGAGCAGCGCAGCTGACAAAAAGGAGGCTGGATGGCCCATTTCCAAACTGGAGGGGAATAACTCTGCCTGCAGAGGTAACCTGGAGCATCTCCTGGAGGAAGCCAGGGACCACAGTGAGCACTTCATAATGTGTAAGTCTCACTGAAGAAGACTAAAAGCTCAGAGCAGTGGTAGCCTAGAAAAGAACTTTCTTCTTCATTTAACAGTGGCCTCAGTGTATGGGGAATACATGGAAGAGTTGGTCTGCTTTGTTTTCAACCAAGCCATGGTTTTTCCCTCTGCAAATCCAGCTGACACAATATTTCATGTAGGTCTTTAACTACAAATAAGCTGTCATTTGCATCTCCTCCTTTCTACTCCCCTGATTATTCCTAGGCATAAAATCAGAGGCTGAGTGTTAAACACTTATATATCAAGATATGTTATTTTATGAGTAAACCTAACAATGCATGTCTCAGTACAGAAACATGACAATAGGGAATATATTATTTGATCTATGGCTTTCCAGCTGTTACCATATTCTTTTCTACTGCCACCTAAAAATATTAATCAGAAGTCAGCATTAATCCAGAAGCATATAACTTCTTTTAATGCCTTCAAATGCCACACTGCCTGTGCTGCTTTGCTTCAGACTGTGCAGATGGCAGGACAACTTCTAACAGATTTAAATCAATTATGTACTTCGCTTCTGTTTTAGAAACAGATTGAAATAAATTAAAGTATTGACAAGCCAGAAATAAACAGCATACCATGTATCAAAATAACTCAGCCATATGATTAGTTTATTTGAGTGCTTTTCTTTTTTTTTAACCAAATAGATTGCAGCGGTGGGGTGGGTGGGAAGGCATGAGGTTTTCTCCTTTTGTGCTGGTTTGAACCTCAGAAACATTCTGCAAACCGACTTGCTTCCGCTGATGGTGTGCAGCTGATAACACACCACGCTACTGCAAACAGCAGCAGCCCAAGCAGGATCATGACTGATGAAACGAGGACTTCAGGCCACCTCCTCCTGGACAAAACTACTGATAACATCACTGATCCTGCACCTCTGCTCCGTGTATCTGCCAGAGGCTGAATGCTACAGTGCTTCAGAGAATTAAGTGTTTTAGGCAGCTGATAATACTGATTAAAATCAATTGTCAAGATGAAGCAAAGAAGACAGGCTATTTCAATGTTTTAAAAATTGCTGTGTGGGGGCTGCGCAGTCAATCAGTATGTGTGAGGAGCGCTCTCCCGTTTGGGAGCGGGTGCGTGCTGGAGCTGTCAGACGCTGTGGGACCTCAGGAGACATTGGGGCCAGAGCAATGGCTCCACCTCTGCGCCCACCTTGGGCTTTGAGACTGCCCGGATTCGGGCTGACAGACAAAGCAGGAGGGGCTCCACGTAACAAACCCTGAAAAAAATCAAGCTTTCTGCTGGTCCACGCAATTTCCTTAGCTTACACCAGCAGAAGTTCTTGCCTTTTCTGGATGGAAATTGGATCTGGGGCTGAAAACTGACCCTGAACAGTGCAATGCTTTATCATGATCTTCATACAGATGAAGGTCTGAGAGCTTGAGAGAGAGACAGCAGTTTGCACAGTTATATGGAAATACGCGACGGAGGTAGGAAACAAAGCCTAAGCCTTAGGGCCTCTCCCCTTGCGGGGAAGTTAGGTGGGAGTCCAGCAGCCACGTCCCTCTCTGCTTTTCATACAGTGACGGATGAAGCCCTGGCTCCGCTCTTTCCCAGGCAGCAGAACAAGCGTTACATAATTCACACCCACGTACGAATGGATATTGCTGCAAGGCTGATGCATGTAAGTACACTCCTTAAAAACCATTAGACTGTCACCTAAAATATAAGCTAGAATTAACTTACAAAATTGGCATTAGATGAAGATCATGGTATTTATATGTAGGAAGGGCAGCTGCTCAATCACTTTGTTTGCGATCCACTAACAACTACCACAGGAGAGCTCTCGTGCAAAGCCCTGTGTAATCACAAATCCCAATCATACATCCGGCTGGAGCTTGCAGGACCTTGGCATTATGTTTTGTTCCTTACAATATACTTTCAAGTCTCTAAATTTTACTCCCAATGCCCCCTTCAAACGCTGAATATTCCCCTTTTATGTTCACATAAACGTAACAATACTTTTCGGATACGTAGGGTCTACTTATTTTAACGAGGTTACCAAATACTCTACAACTATGAAAAAAATCAAATTTCTGGCTTAGGCATAGGTAGGAATTTAGGTATACTACAAAGTGCAGCAGAGATGTTGTAACAATCATTTCTCCTTTGTAAATGCTGAATAAAACCAAAGATCAAACATGCCTTTAATCAGAAATGTCTTGATCAGTTCCTAATTAGAATTGCTCCTCAGAAGTAAGCCCACTGTATCTATCAAACTACATATCACTTTAATGAAGAACAGAAGATGATGAAAGAAGCACAAAAATAAACCTGACATTAATAATTATCCTCTGTTTTCCAGGTAAGTGGCTCTTGCCTATCCCATTTCATACAGAAGTCTTAAACAGAGCAGGCTGTGTGTTCAAATGACAAATACAACACACCTGTGCTCAGGAGATCTGATTTAATGAAGCACTTTATTTCCCACCAGCATTCCCATTAATTGCCATTCATTTCACTTCCATATTCTATAAATGTTGAAGACTGAGGCTAGTATGTACTTTCGAACAAGAATGTTTGTAATTCAGTTATTGTACAAAAGACTTTTACTTTACAGAGACATAAGCAACATCACCATTACACCTACACGTACCAACTATCTCAAGCTTTATCTCAGTAGTTTAGAAACAGAGAGTAACTCGATGCAGATCTGTGACATAACCTCCTCTGGCACAGGAGTGAGCTGGAAAAATCAAGGTTTAGACTCCTGCTAAACATACTCTGAGTGCCCAGATTTCTCACAGAAATCTGTGTGATGCCTCTTGCAAAGACCAGGCACAAAACTGGGGTGCGCCGAGACTGATCAAGCAGAGCCCGCTACTCTTCAACAGTGAGCTGCTAATCCTGGGCTACAAGCATTTGTTTCCCTGTCTTATTATAACTTTTCCTGAAAAAAAAAAAAAAAAAAAAAAAAAAAAAAAAGTCCTGCCCTATGCCAACACATTTGTTTCCCCAAAGATAACTCTTTATCAAAACACCATAATGGCAGTTCTTAGTCTTTACTGGCATTCTCGTACTGAGTTCTCACTTTCAAACCAGGGAAAACCTTTGTTCCCATCTTTGCTGAAAGCCTGGAAGTTGCAAGACTTTCAAATCAAAAAGCATGAAGGTCCTGCTCTGCTTTTGCAAGCAATATTTGCAGTCAGGGAAGTATTGTTAAATGAGAGGCATTTAGTCAAGACCGGTGGAAAAGTCCTGGCATCAGGCTGTATATTGAAACATCCAGGCTCTGCACTTCTCCCACTGCTTGTTTACACCTTGGACAATAAAATTAAAATACAGCTATTGGCTGTCTAACTTCTAATATTTCCTGGATAGTTTCCCAGTTTCAAGAATCTAGAAGAATGAAAGAGTTTCTTGTTGTTGTCTCTGCTAATGGAAGACTTGGCACAGACAAGATAATACATTGATTTCTGGAATACAATTTATCTGAGACACCCCGTGTGCCTCTGAGCCACATGAAACCAGTTCCCAGCTCATTCATTACCAAATAATAGCAGGAGGTGCTTCCACTTCTTTTCTGAAGACAACATAGGACTGTTTGTCCCAATTATTTTTTTTAAGGCACACCGTGGTGGAGTTTATATGTTCCGCTCCCAAGGTGTGTGCCCCTTGAAGTATTTGACCAAGTGATTGCCTTGTGTTCCTGGGTAATGGTGTGTCTCCTTAGTCCCTTTTCCAGTGCCATGATTTCTGAACTGCCCAACCAGTTCGCTGCACCCTGACACAAAACACATCAGTCAAGCAGGATTAAAGCAATCCTTGAGATGTCATGCATTTCCAACTCTGCTACCTCCATGTGAGCTTTACCATAAAGACCAGAGTTTGGTAAAGCTAATTCCAGAGGTGGCAGCCAGAAATCTTCCACCCCCAGAGTACAAGTTCAGCAGCTCATTTTGTACGAACCTCGCTCTTGTATTTAGGTTCCAGATAGGTGTTCTTTCTAAGCAAGGACATGGGAAGTCCTTGATTCAAGAACAGAGCACTTACTTAGATTTCTTGTTTTATTTAAACCTCCTTCTACGTCCCTAGCTGAGTGCGTGTTCTGAATACTCTCCACAAAAGCCTCATCACATTTCTCACTTCAAATAAACAAGAGAGGATGTCAACCTGGGCAAGCAGCAAGACAGAGGAAAAGCAAACAGTTGGGACTGCTTTGTAGCTGGTAAGTGCAGACACTTGGCTCAGATGCAACCCAGATCCCACCCAGGAGTCCATACCAGCACGTGCCTCTGAGGCCAGCCTGAGAAGCTCTGGAAGTGTTTGTTCCACTGTGATTTCCTTTGGCTATCAAGTGCAAGAGCTTCCAGGAGGAATGTCTCACCGTGCTTGTCTGCAGAAGACCTTGACAAAGATTCCTAGAAACAGCCATTCCTGGAAAAGAGAGCAATGCGAAGGGAGAGACCTTCTTTCCCACAAAGGACTGAAATGGCCTAGAGCTTTCTTGATGGCATCAGGTATGGACTCTCCACTCACAGGTTCTATGAACTTCAAGTTTGATCCACAACTGGGAGCTAGCTGCTGTCTCTCCCAGCTATCTCAGTGCAGACTGATTTTAAAAATCTGGTTTAGTTTGATAACTGACCACTTGCAAATAAATTACACCCTGATATGCTGGGTACCACAGGTCTCTCATTTTCCCTGCCACTGACTGAGGAAACTGGTCCAAGAACTGTGAGGGGTAAAAAGAAGAAAAGGAAAGCTCCAGGGGAAAACAGAGAGAGAAAGCCAGCGGCACCGCAATGATACTGCTTTTGGTGTCCTGGTTCAAGGGTCAGCACCATCAGCTAAGTTCTTTAGACTAGAAAATAAGCCATGAAGCTGCATATCAAAATGGATGACAAACTAAGAGCCGTATTGGAAATAAAACTTACTGCCCAGACATACTTGGAAACAACCAAAGGCCTGGAGAGCAGAAATTCGATAAAACAGAGTAGAAACACAGGATCAGTTTGAGGGTTTAAAAGCCTAGTGAGGAAGAAAGGCTGGGCATGTCAGTAATATCATGTGGCCCTATATGTAAAGTTTTGAGACAAGCGAAGAAGAAAGAGGTAAGATGCCTGCACCCAGCACCTTGGATACACCTAGAAAATGACACTGCAAACATGATGATCTTTTCAAGTGTCAGAGGAGGGACCGACCAAGCATAGAGGCACAAGGCTCAAAAAAAAGACAACAGAATACAACAACCATTTGGTTTTGTGGGTAGTTTGTTCCAAGTCAGAATAGGGAAACTGGCCCCCAACCCAGGGTCAGCAGTAGTGCTGAGCAGCCAGGCTGCTCGTCCAGGGGTAACCAGGGAAACATGTTCCCATTGGGCTTAAATTCTCTGCTTAGGGGTCTGCAAGGCTGTTGCAAATGCGGTAGCACCTGCCAATCACAAAGCACTGAAAATCTTAATTAGTGACATTTCTGGAAAGCTGGTGCAGTGCATTTTAACAGGATGAGTACAGAAAGTTAGTTTGTTTTGTGATTAATTTTCTGGCTATTTAAACTTTGTTACTAACTTCAATGGGTATTTCAGGTGAGGGATGCTATTATCTGAATTGGTTTACAGCTTTGAGCTGCAGTGAAAACTTCTGGTTACGGTGTGTCACCAAGAGTAATTCTAAACAGATCATCATGTTGCTGCAAGAATACAGCATCAACAAGAGCTTTGAGCATGGCTTACAGGGAAAAGTATAAGCAATACAAAAACACTAGGTGCCTGCATTGGACTAGACCCAGATCTGCTGGGCTCAGGAAAGCATACTGAACAGTAGCTGAATTGCAAGAAATAAAACCCCCATGTTTCATTGTAGCTGCCAGCTCTGCCTGAGAATCACATCCCCGTTATGGCCCATAAAAATGGAAATTGCAAATAATGGCAGTAATGGGACCAAATCTATTCCAGCTGCTTGGGAATGGAGAAAAAAAAATTTGCATTCTTCCAGTCTAGCATGGCCCAAAATACCACAAAATCAGTTTAATACCCAAAGAAGTAAGGCAGTCTATTAATTTTCCAGGGATGTCTACCAGCAAAGAGGAGGTTCATATCTTGATGCACAAGCCCCAAAGAAGCTTCTCTGGCAGAGGCCTCCCACTGTCTCCTTTCCACAGAGCAACTCAAAATCTGTCTGAAGTCCTGTGACATCCTCTACTTACCCCAGTTGTCCAAATATCAGCGCCCCTGGCTGAGTCTGCTCAGAAACATGTCACAGCTCTTGGGCAGATTCCTCACCATTCAGCTCTCAGTCCTGAGAACTTCTTGACTAAATTAACACGAACTAGGTCTTTCCTGCCTATCTTCTTTTGTTGGATTTATTTATTCTCCTATTACACTCCCTGTTGAGTAGACAACAGCCTGTTTGCAGGTAAGTTCTCAGAGCACTCAGGAAGTTCATGAGAAGAGCAAGCCCTGAACAGGTCTCCAGACTAGTGAGCAATGAGCTGGCCCATCACCACAGCCCTATGCTCTCACTGAGGAAAGAAGACTTTGGAAAGAGCTAGACTTTGTATTTTCAGGTAGGTCCTGGCCTTTAAGGCAAAGTTGAACAGAACTAAAATGCCAATAGGTATAACTGTGGAGATACAGACATGGAAAAAAAATGATCATCTGAGCTCTACAAGCCAACTGGGAGCTTGGGTGATTTTCCAGCCTAAGGAACTGGGGACTAAGTGAAGTAAACTATTTACAGATATTTGACATCTGGAACTGACTTATTTTAAAACAACTCAGTCATCAGGACATGCTCTTGCCCAGCACTATAACCACTGGAGTCTGCTTTTACCTCTATCTGTACCCTGCTGGAGCAGTGACCCAATATTCCCACGGGGAGGGCGCTTGGGCTGGGAAAGTTACGTAGTGAATGAACAAGTAGATACTGTCTGCACTGCAGCTTGGGGGGCACTGGAAAAGCAAGGAAAATGTCTGTGCCTACTTTTAGGTAGAAATACTCTGTGCCTATACACAGAGCCAAAGTTAGAGATGAACTGTAAGTGCCCAACCTAGAGAGGGGTGACAGAAGACAGATATGACCCCAAAAACCAGCCACGATACGTCTCCTCTGCTCTCCTGTATGCATGAGCTCATGTGCCCCGGGAAGGGAAGGGCCCTGCTCGATTCACTCTCTCTCCTTCACTCTGACCCATCAACAGACGGATAGCCAGATATTTAACAGCATCCTGCTCACCCCATCCCATCCCTCACTAGCAGCAAGCAGAGCCCTTTTCTTTCTCCTTCACTCCTCTCTGAGCTTACAGCAACGCCTATGTGCAGTCGAAAGGTCAGCTGCTGGCCCATTTATCACAGGTACACCAGCACAGAGCCAGAAACCTGGCTTCTGTCCCCAACAGCCCTTTCCAATGTTGATATTCTGTTTCTAATGGTTTTTTTCAGCAAGGATGCCTTTTTTTTTTTTTTTTTTTTTTTTTTGTTAAAGTTTCCAGATTTACTGTTCCTCAAATATGAGAAATAGAAGGGGACCTGGCAAGTGTGAGGTCAAATTCTCCCTGCAGTCCAGGCATCATATGGTGGGAAGGACCTGAGTTGCATAAGGCTGTATTAAGCTTTCAAAGATTCCACAGAGAGCAGAAACTGCATCAACTGCAAAGTCACCTGCAACAGGCAGACCCTTCACCTCTCCACCTCCTATGCACGTGCTTAAAGGTAGAGTAGTTTGCCCTCCAGTTGGTTTGTACCGAGGGATTCAAGCACAAGAGCTGAAATTGCCTCTTTTCAAGTCCTTTTGCAAATGTGAGCCCAACAGTTCACAGCACTAATGGCACTTTGTCTCCCCGTGAGATGAGGAGGAACCCATTGCTTTGCTATATTTTTCAGCATGCCTCAAGTTGGGGTTTTTCTTTTTGCTTATTTTTTTTTAATAACCTGCCCTACAATGGATTCTCCCCCAAACAGCCAAAGACTCCCTGAAAGCTTCGTCTCCACAGGGCTCCTGTCCATCAGATGGCAAAGCCTGTGTTCAGACAATGGCCACTTTTACCTAACTTTCTGACTTTTGGAGGTTGAGGCTGCTGCTCAGAGGACACAAGATGGCAAGTCCTCAGTTAACAGATGGGGCAAGGCAGTAAGTTCAGCCAGAAACTGAGGTTCAGACCTCTGACTGTTTGCCAGACCAGGGAGTCACATCATTGATGATTCATCGTCACTGTACAGTAGGGGCAAATAAATAGTGGAAAGACTGAACTAGGTGTCCTGGGTTCAGCTGGGATAGAGTTAATTTTTACAGGAACCTGGGAGGTGGGGGCATAGCCGGGGCAGCTGACCTGAACTAGCCCAGGAGCTATTCCATACCATGGGACATCCTGCCCAGTATATAAATGGGGAGCGGGCCGGGGGGTGGTCTCGGTTTTCGGTGGGGGAAGTGGCGGAGCGTCGGGTCCCGGGTGGTGAGCAGTTGCACTGTGCATCACTCTTTTTGTATACTTTTTTTCATTAGTGCCGTTGTTGTTGTTGTAATCTCTTTTGTGTTTGTCCCAGTAAACTGCCTTTATCTCAACCCTCGAGGTTCCAGTTTCTTTTCCTTTTCTCTCCTCCGTCTCCTCCCCATCCCACCGGAGGGGGGCGGAGGAGTGAGCGAGCGGCTGCGTGGTCCTTTGTTATCGGCCGGGCTGAAACCACGACACTAGGTAAGAAGAGGAGCACATTTCTTATCTGCATCATAGATGCACTCTGCTCCAGGGTAATAGTCTATCAACAGTCATTTATACTACCCGATAGCAAGTCCTAGACACCATGGCCAAGCAAATAGCACAAAACGTTTTGCTGCGGCACCTTTCATATCCGACATAGTAGAAATGCTCTTTCGCAAGCAGTCAATGGCTTGTTCTGCAGCTGCACACACTATTACAGCAGGATCTGGAGTAGGTAACAGCTCACCACAGCTATCAGCATCACAGCCCTATTCTGAAGGCAGCATTCCCAGAAGAGATGTCTACCCAGGACCTTGGGACTGTCTTGCTGCACTTCTCCAAAAGCAACCCAGGGGATTTTAACTCACTGAGAGGAGAGCAAAAGCCATTAGATTTCCACCTACAGCCAATACCTTTTGGTTTTGAGAGACAAAATGTCTGTTGAGAACATTGTGTCTGTTCTCTGAGGAAACACAGCTCTGTCAATATGACTCACGTTGCCCTACTAACCTTCACACAGCTAATCCAGTCCTGTGTCTGCTGCACAGCTCCAGTTTTACAGCAGTCCTGTCTCTGAAGACACCCTAATACCCCCTCCCACCTTCCTTACTCACAACCTCTGAGCATGGCTGACTCAAGAAATTCCAAACATGGAGACAAATTGAATTTTGGCAGCCTAATGCTGAGGGTCAGCCCTGAAAAGTCAAGGAGAGTGTCCTGGAAAGCCCATGGTGCTGCAGCTGCCAGCCTTGCCCTCCCAGGCAGCTGGTGTGGGCAAAAGCTGGCAACAAGGTCCAGCCCATTTTCCTGCTCTGGGCAATCTGCTGCTTTCTAGGGCAGCTGCCCATTTTTGCCAAGCCCTAGAGCCAGGTCTGCCCCAGGATATCCCAGGGTTTGGGACTGTTTTAAGAGCTTTCCACAGCCTCTTCCAGATCTTCACTAGCTGCCACTCTGTGCAGAGACACTGAAGCTAAAGAAAGGATGTGCTGAAAGACACCAAAAGTTAAGTTTTATGGCCCAGCTCTTTGTCAAGGGCATTTTCATCTGCGGAGATTCCTCAGGGCACGCTAATAAAAGCAGAGTGAAACATCACAGAAGTGCATGACAGCTTTACCTCTCCGGGGGGGCTGAGCACCCAGAGACAAATGGGGGAGCTGCCCCTCTGCCTCTGCACCCTCTAACTTATTTCAGAGAGTATATATGTCTCACTTGCTCCACAGCTGCCGTAAGGGAGCACACTATTAATTTGCAGAAGCTGGAGCCAGGCTTAAAAATTCCATTAATTAAGTGTTGGTGGAGGTGTTTGGAAAGACGTTCCAATAAATATAGTGCTATAAAGTGTTTCCCTAGAAACTGAGAAAAAAGTTGAACAATATGAAAAGTACCCAGGCTGATAACAGCTATCGCTCCTGCTGAGAGGTGCCTGGGCTGTAAGGAGCATTTGGCAGAGATAACTTCTTTTGCAGGGCTTTTTTGGCTACTGACGGTTTTTGGCTGGTAACACAAAAATATGAAAGTGAACCTCTACACCGTGCCTTGCTTCCCTGTGCCCTCCTGCTTCACCTCTCTTCTTGCATCCAGTGTTGGCAGGTGGGAAATTCTCTGCAAAGTCTATGGCTGCAGAGGCAGAAATGCCCCTGTGCATTTTAGCGCTCCCAGCCTGTGGACTCCTTCCCAGGTGCCCCTGCTGTGCCCGACCACCCCAGCACCCCCAGGCACGCAGAGACTAAACCCTACAAACCCAACAACCGGCTGACTTTCAAATGGCTACTTATAAAATGGTTCATTTTGTTCAACAGCACAGCTTATATATGGTCGTATCTACAGCTGATGTAAATCCATACTGTTAGGTTTTGCCTTGTAAGGGATCTGTAGGGTTTTACTTCGCTCTTTTTTGTCACTGTGTGTTCTGCCTGCCATTATCCTCAGGGGAAAGTGCACTCATCCACATCAGCTCAGCAAGCAGAACAGGACATTATATCACTTGTATACCAAGGGATGAAAACACTCAGCTCTCATCTACGTGCTCCTCTGATTGCTGCACCATTCCTGCCTGGGGGATGCAGGCGAAGAAGACAAGGCTCTGTAGAAAATCTTCTCAATCAGTATGTCTGTCTCCACAGAAATGCATGAGCAAATACCTTTCTGGATGGATGCTGCAGGTGTTACAGGAGGATTAGAGTTGATCTTCCCTTAGAAAGGGGACTAGGAAAAGATGAGTGCGCTAGGCCAATTCTGGCCTGTTAAATGACATTTTAGCCTAGTATTTCTCACCTAAACAGAAATGTGATCGAAGAAGTTGAGATAAACAATGATTTAATGACTCAAACTGTAGAAGCTGGAGAGGTTTTGAAAAGAGCTTGTATATATAAGAATAAACACTTACATTGCAACCTGCTGGAGGAATCTTAAGCTGTTTGCTTGCCACAAATCCCCACTGGCAAGGCATTCAGAGCACACAAACTCTTTCCTAAAACCCTTCCGTTTTCTACACTTTAGGTCATTAAATCAGATGCTTATTTTTTTCCAACCATTCAGTACAACCTCCCCCTTGCCCAAACAGCATCCCCCAAAACCAAAAGCCTTGCTTTCAGCCCAGTTTTCTGCCTGTGCTGCCTCACAGCTCAGATCTTGGCCCCCTCGGTGCTCACTGCTGGCTGCCAGTGTCCTAAAAACGCAGGGAGCCCAGGGACCAAGGGCACACATCGAATCCTCTCCTTGGCCATCCCTTCGCTACTTCTGGGGCTTCAGGTATGGAGCTCTGGGTCCCTCTCTCTCCCACCGTTGGCTATTGCTCCTGCTTCCCCCCCAGGTTTGGATGGGGACAGGAGACCTAAGACCTTCTCTGCCTCTTTCTGCAGTCAGCCATCCTGCTGGTGTACCAGCTTTAGGTAATGAACCCGTCTCAGAGCCAGCCATCGACAGCACCGCTTCTTGCGGTCCATGGAGAAAGGAACTTCTTGGGCCAACACAGCAACGCTCCAGATTTGGGGCTCACTCAAACATACAACTTGATGCAAGAGGGCATATCATCGAGAAGGTCTGTTGTCAGAAATAACGTTCACTATGCTTCTGTATGAGGACTTTGGCAACAGCAGCTTGGTTAAATAATGGAATATTTTCTTTACTTCCAAACAAACACAACTAATTCAACCAATTTGATTCCTTGTTCCTTCACCTTGCCTCTCATTTCTCAAAGTCAAGACAAGATTAATGAACCCCACACAGTACTGCTGGAGGGCTCTGCGTTTTTCAGAGTACTTTGAGCCACAAAAATACCTTCAGCAACAAACTGAGAAAACTAAAGCTGGTAAAGCCAAGTTTGGGAGCAATTAACATCAATCTAAAATTCAGCTGTTTCGGGGGCTCAGCTTAAAAATAAAAGGCAATTACTGTTGTGACAAACTGAAATAATACTTTGTTTCTCCATGGTTGATTTAGCAAAAGGAGTCTGCCTTCACCAATAGCTACAACAAAAAGGCTTATATAAAAGCTATTTACTTGCACTGAACAGTCTCGTGATTTTTTTTCAAAAGCTTATTTCTCATAAGCATAATAGCCTTTCCCCAACACCTGAGGAGGGAAGAAACTTTTGTGCAGTGTAAAGTACACAGAACAGCCCTGCCCACACTCAGAAGTACCCATTCAAAGAGCAGAGGTTTCTCCTTGGTGCCCAAGAGCGTGAGAAGCGCTCCAGCCAGCAGAACCACAGTTCTGCTCACCCGGTCCTGGCTGTAAATGCCAGGCAGCTGCTCTTCCACTTCTCCCCTCCCAGGTATGGACGTGAAGAGTAACAAGGGCTGCTAGTGCTGGAGCTTGTATGGGACTCCAGCTGTCACAGTGGGAAGAATCAGTCTTGAAGATTTGCCCAAGGACCTACAAAGAGTTTGGTGTAAGAACTGGAAAACAACCTAGTTCTCAAAGCCAGAGCACAGCCTCTTGGGCTAAAATGGTAACAAATGTTTAAAAAGCTGCCTGAAACACAATTGTGTGGTCAGTATTTAGCATACAATAGTAGGGTCCTCGGCCAATGGAAACATCAGCCAGCACATGAAGATCAGTTTGCAGCTTCTGAGAAATGTTCAGATTGCCTCTCATTAGCAACTGCAACTTCCCAACCTGTTTTACTGTTGTAAACCACACCAGAGCCTGCCTGTGCCAAAGCTCTTTCAAAAAGCTTGAGCCAATGGTTTTCAAACTGTGTCAGCAGAGCACCTCCGAGCAGTTAGCTGAATAAAGCATTTGAGCACGCTGCAGCTCCAGGATGGTGAGAGATGTGCAGAGCTGCATCATGAAGAGTCCTCTATGGTGCCTGGTCAACTAAAATTGAGGCAGCCCCAGAGCTAGAAATGCTGCCATGCAGCACCCATAGCAATGGCATGAATGAATGAACAATGAGTGCTGAAGCTCAAAAAAGGGAAAATGGACATGAATGGCCAACCACGCCATTCAGAACTGGCATAGATTTGAGTCACCTCTGCTCCCAGCAATGTAAAGGAGCCAGATTAACTGCTACAAGATAAGGAGGGACCAGCATGGCAACGGGAAGCTTTACTTCATTCCTGGCTAGAGGGAATGCTCTGTAGTGAGATGATCAAAGTCTTACTAAAGATCAAGGAAGGCTTTAACGGTCTTTAATAAGGCCATTGCTCACGCCCTGTGCACAGCACCTTTGCAACCTACATGGCAAGTGCCCAAGAGAAGCAGAGTGCTCCCTGCTTGCGCCTCTCCAAGATGCTCAGCAAGGTCTGCAGGTGCCATTCTTGGTATGCGGAAGCTCCTCTCACAGTTTTCATGGGCAGAGTTATTATGTACCTACTCACAGCCTGTAAGAGCCAACTGCCTTGTTTGTACACAGAAAAACAAGAGTCCATGGACTGCCAGGTGACTTCTGTACACACAAACTATGCCCGTTTTAGCTGGTAATTTGGCACAATGGGAGTAGATCGAAACAGTTGGTACTGTGGCCCCTATATGTGCACTCTATGCAGGACATGGGGGAATATTTTGGATTAGATTTAGCCCAGTCTCCCTGCCTGAATTTCCCCACCATGCCTGAATGTGGAAGCTGCATGGTTTGAGCCCATGCTTCAAAGCCTTTAGTCCTCATTGTGGACTGCAGAGTGTGTAGTGCAGAGCTGATAGTGTAATGTCTTCCAAGAGGAATGTAGTTCACAAGTTCCCTTGCTAAGTGCTATGTCATCTAAACTGATATACCACATGTGGGGATAACTGGGGGATTCACCTTACTGCTGTTCTGCACTGAAATGCAAGTGTAGGCACAGTAAAACAAACTGCAGCAAAGCCATCTTTGTGCATATTTTCCTCTTGTGCCCAGAGAGATTCAGCCTTTTCCCACTTTCTCCAAGGCTGTCAAAATCATTGTGTTTGTATGAAAGTGAAATTTTCTAATACACCAAAAGCCAGAAAAACTGAAAAAGAGAAGTGCAAACACATTTTGAAAGTTTGTACAAATTTACAAGAACCACAGGCAAACACCTTGCCATGAGCAGGCAGGGCAGCAGCCTGCTTGCTAAAACCCTTGCACCGGGTCCGGCTCCAAACAGAAGATTCAAAGTGGTACATCGCAACCTTCAGGTGGAGGAAGAGGTTTGTGCCACTGAGGGTAGCAGTGAAGGCATTCGCAGGAGCTCCCACCCTTTGGCCAGAAGGCAGCAGCAGCAAACAGCCTACAGTTCACTACATGCATGCTGTGCTAGAGCAGGTCAGTGGGAAGGACCACCGTACTCTTGTTTGTAGTGTGCTCAACTAATATTTTTATAAAGTTGTTGGAAATGAAGAGAATAAAGGGAACGGCGTTTTTTCCCATACTCTAACCAATTCAAGGGTTCGAGTTTTGATTCCAAACCACTTGACAGTATCTCATTAACCTACTGCCTATAATAAATGCACCCAATAACAATCACCGTGTCACATGAAATTAAAAAATTCTATAAAGTACAAATTGGAAATACTTGCAAGGCCATTTATTTTTCTACTCTAGAATTAGAGAAAATGAGGTCTGCCACCCCCCTCGGCTGTGATAAATACAAGTCCCAAAGCAGACAGTCTAAAATTTCCAGGAAAGTCTAACCTCACACTGAAGCCTTTGCAAAATTCATAAGCAAATTTTTCCACAGAAATTAAACATTTGGACAGTTGAATGTGCCTGCAATGCTTTGGGTAGCTACAGAGATGTAAACCCGCTCATTACTTG
This sequence comes from Astur gentilis, assembly GCF_929443795.1. NCBI lineage: Eukaryota > Metazoa > Chordata > Aves > Accipitriformes > Accipitridae > Astur > Astur gentilis. Next base: position 10,500,467 of record NC_064905.1, read on the forward strand.
GCATTCCCTAGGGCACCTCCTCAAAACCTGTCGAGGGCAGGAGGCCTGCACCCATGCCCATCCCAGCTGGCTGGCGCAGGACAACTGCAGCACTTGTTGCTCTGAACCAAAAAACAGCATGATGTTTCCACAGGGCTCAGCTCTAAACAAAGTCAAACTGTCCCTCTCTCCTCCCATCCTGCTGTTGTCCCCATATTGTCAAAGCGTCTCCCATTTCCCCCAGCTTTGCTCCTCTTCCTGTACAAACTTCCCACTGGAGCATCCCTGAGCTCCGCAGGGATGGGGAGGGGGAACTCAGGTGCTCCCATCTCTCAGGCTCACCACGCGCAGCTCTGGAAAACAACACGGGGAAGCCCCTGGTTTCAACAGAAAACATTCAGTATTTCACATCTTGGCAAAAAAGCTGAAATCAGGGCAGATAAAGGAGAAACATTAGCTACTTACTGGTAGTTGACAAGCAAGGGTCTCAAAACCAAAAATTCATGGTTTGGAAAAGCATGGAGTCAAAATGTGCCTACCACAAAGTCTGTTTATGCAACCAATCACACAAAATGAAGGACTGCCTTAGTCCAGCTCAGAAAGATCCCCTAGGAACAAAAGAATAAAATAATTCCTGAAGTATAATGAAGTGAGATGTGACCATAGTGTTTGATCAAAACAGCTGGGGAACGGTGAATCAATATTGATTCAGGAGAGCTTTCAAATTCCCATGGATTTTCATTCATCAGATTCCCAGGAATACCTTGTGTTGCCTCTTTTAACATCTAAATGGGAAGCTGGATGAAATAATTCACCAAACAAGAATCTCCCCCTCAGAGATTCTTCCACTGCCACCAGGGTCACCAGCCAGTCACACTAACCAGTCTCCAGGAGAAAGCAGTCTCTTGAGGGACTCTTTCCAAAAAAACCTTCCCTAGGCCTGTGCAATGGGCATTTTCTGCAGCAAGCTGACCGAAGAAAACCCCCCAGCTCTGCCCACGCTCCAGCACCCCTGAAGTGCCCCGAGCCCCCTTCCTTGCTCCCAGGCACTTCCCATTGCATTCAGACTACATCACATATTGGAAAGTATCACAAGTAGGAAGAGAAAGCCTAATTCTGATAGGAATCAGTTTTATTTGGGTTTGGTTTGGGGGGGCTGGAGGAAGGGTGGGGTTTTGGCTGGGGTTTTTTGGAGCAGGATTAGGGCTGATAAGAATTACAGTAAAATTCAAAATTAGGAAGAAACAGATAATGATCTGTGGGTTGCTACAAATAGTGAATTACAAAACTCCAACAGATCACTTCAAAACATCCACACTTGGTCAGACCTATTCAGTGACTGTCTCCACCAGTGGCAAATAGCATGTTACTGAAAAGAAAATATATGAGTTAGGTAAACAAAATGTCACACTTCCCTCCTGGTATAGCCTCCCTGTGCCCAGGCAGTTGTGGTTCAGGCACTCGCTGAGGCAGTTTCTCTGTGCCCCTTGGTGTTTATGAACTGACAGATTTTTCCTTCTATGAATGGCGAAATGTATAGTGGGGAATAGTGAGAAACAGAAGATTTTTTCCTAGTGTTTTTAGAGGAAGGAAAAGATTGTAGGGAAAATTGCCTGGTGTCAGCACCTTAATTCCCTTTACAGAGAAAGAGCAGTAGCCTACGCATTTAACTACACTTCTGGTATTAAAAAGGCAAGATAAATTTCATTAAGCAAAACACATTACCTCTCCGCATTGATTACCGGGTTATAAATGTGACCTGCTAAGTATGCATTAAAGCAGCAACCTGGAGTTGCTGGTGACTTTCCTGACACTTGAGTAGGTGAATGAAGACCAGAGATGTTCTCTCTGATAGTATAGCACTTTGAGAAGGCTCATTAAGAATAGAAATTGTCTTTGAAAATGTATCATCTTGCTTTGTGCATGCAACTGGAGAGAGTGGGTTGTGGCTTGCACAGAGGCACATCCCAACCTGAAAGCCCAAGAGCTAGAAAGCTGTGAGAACAGGGTGGCATGACAGGATCCCCTTTGAGGTGTAAGACCCTGTTCCCCTTTTCTGTGTTGCGTTTCCTCCCGATTTCTGTTCAGTAACTCCGTAGGGAAAGGTTTCCTGGAAGACCAGAGCACATACATTTGATCTGTCTCTGTCAGAGCAATTTTCTCCAAAAGACATTTCCTCATGTACTTGCTACTTGAGTGTCCAGGCAGGGGAAAGGTAAAGAATCCCTCCCCAAAATAAAAACCTGAGACATCAAAAAGATACACCCTGTGTGGATTTTAAGAAAACTCTTTGCGGAAATGTACACCTCTCATTGCAACTGGAATATTGCTTCCTCCTCTGTCTGGGCCAGCAACATGGCTTTGGTCAGAAGTTTGATGTCCTTGTGTGAAGTGGGTTTGGTGGGTGTTAGTTCAGCTCCCCACACAGTTCAGCACCACCGGCAGCCGGGCAAGTCAAAAGGCCAAGAAACAAAAGGTACAAATCCCAGTCCTTCAGAAAGACCCTGCAAATCACACCTGAGGGAGAATGGCAGAGCTGATGCTAGCCCTGTGTCCCAGGGACAACCACAAACAGGATCTCCAGCTTTTTTGAACAATTTCTGTTGGCATCACATTTCCAGGATCAAAACGATCCATGTTGAAATTTGCCTCTCACTGATACCAGTAGCGTGCCCAGGGGTTTGAAATGACTTCAGAGATGTCATTTATTTTGCTTGACCCACTATAAGGCATCAGAGATGAGGTTGTAAGTTTTTAGACCATTACACCAAAAAGAAAAAAAACTAGGATCGGACTTTCGGCAAGCACAGATGGGCTTGTGCCTGGTCTTTGATGGGGCCCTATCCATCCTACTGCAAGGAAGTCCTTGTCTTGGCTATGCCACATCTGATATTTACACAAATAACAGGGTGACACTACATCATCATGGAACCCCCAGGAAACCCTGAATCAGGCATTGCTGCATGAGCAGAGACCTTCATCTACAGGCAAACAGAAAATACCACCCTGCAGCTTTGCAAACACACCATACAGCCCCTGCCCCCGGCAGCTCACCGGCTGGATGAGACGCGGTATAGGAGCCGTTTAGTTTATCCTACCTCACATTAACATCAAGTTCTTCCATCACAGGCGATAGGCATAGGTAGCTGGGAGTTCAATGTCCATAGAAGAGACCTCGTCCTGCAGTGGAGAGAGTTAGAAAGGACAGTTATAAATTAAAGGATCTCTCATGGGTGCATGTTTACCCCAGTGAAGACACCCATACACTGCGTTTTGCCTCTCTGGCCTGGCTCCTCTTGAAAACAGAAGCTATCTAGGCATGTCAAAATGAAGACATACCACTGCATAGAGCTGTCATAACACAATTTTCTGTTATCTACCCTGACATATTTTTATCTCGCAACACTAAGGTGCATGCCTGGAGGCACGAAATCAAGCTGAAGCGATAGACAACCCTTCGTGGTTGTGTATACACCACCCACTCATGCATAACCTAGGGCTAACAGTGCTTCAGGGTCCCAGTGGGACACTGGCTCTACTGAAAAGAACAAAAAAATTCCCCCTTTTATGAGCTTCCAGGTCTTCACCTGGAAGCTAAGATCAACCTTTAATCCACTCCATGATCATCGCTTCTCCTGGGAACTTCTGGGATTTGGTTTCCCAGAGGATTGTTTCAACTGCAGCAAGGTAGTAAACTACTGTAAGGACTGCTACACTGGCACAGAGAAAAGACTCTTCTGGACAAATATTTGGTTTCCATAGGGGTGAGGAGAAGCTGCATAGGCAGAAGTCATATGAGACCATGCATAGGATACAGATCACATCTAAGACTGTATCTGTCGCAGTCCTCTGCGGACATCTTGTGTCACTTGTTGAAAAATGCCATTCTGTGTAGTGCTGCCTCATATAGTAGCAGCTCCTTCCCTCTAATTACCACAAATGAGTTAGTAGGAAAATAATTTTAAAAGACAAACCCAAAGCATTATACTAGTGCGCACAGCATACCATGCTGTAGCCAGTGAGTTCTGGGTGCTGGTGTGGGAAGGGACACACACAGAAATACCCTTAGTCAATCCATCCTCTCCTTCTGCAAGTTAAAACTCCAAATGACCTCAGAGAGATCTATCTATATATATTACCAAAGACTCTCACAGCTGAAATAGTCTTATTTCTAGAAATAAATGCCAGCAACAGAAATTACTAATACAGGCACCATTCTCAAGACTTGTTCTCCAAGACCAACTTTTTATGAAGTTTATGAAAAAATGTAATGTTGCAATTCTGGTGACACCAAGGAGCTGCACACTGATATAAATGACCTCTTTCCGCCTATGCTTACATTCAAAATTACATGCAACAGCATGCACACATGTAAACTGTACCGGACCCAAGAATTTTCATGGTAACTTCCAAACTTTCAAAGTTACAAAAAGCAGTTTAAATACAATCAACTGAAGAACGCTTGCAAAACCTGGCTGGGAAAACACAAGCAAGAATGCTTGGTAAATTGGTTTCTGTTTTTACACAAAATTAAAACATTGACTTACCACTAAATTAAAATAGGTTTCCTGTGACACTATATTGTACAGCCTTATGAATACTTAATAGCAGCACTGTAATTACAAAGAACTAAATGATTTGCAGCTCAAGTTAAAATAAATGTACTTACTCCCAGTAACACTGATATAAATATTAATGGGATTTTTAATTCTATCAAAATTCCATCATGACTCCAAAGAAATGAATGCACCATCTTAATAAAGAATTTGTGGGTTTGCTGCTGTTAATCCAGTGGAAAAAATAGGATAAGTTTCTGAGCACTTCAGACTGTTTATTGTCCCTTGCATTGTGTCTCTAGAGAACCAAGGATAATGCCACCACTATGGTGCTATTAATAACAACTCAAATGCAAAAAATGCCACTGTGGTTACTTGGCTTCAAAGAAAAGATTGTAATAATACTGACTCAGACTTCCTAGATATGATGCCAGGTTTGCACCGCAAATGAACGCCCACTACCCAAGCCTGGTTTAGTGTTTACCAGAATTAGTACTTCAGCAGGTATAGACTGTACATAGTTGTGCAAGCAAAACTTACTCAAGTCAAAAGGCTGTTTTTATCCGAGGGTGGAAACCTTCAGAATTTGGCCACTATTTACAGCTTAAGCCTTCAACCGATGTTTCTAAGGGCACTCTGGTGACTTAAATGACTACTGCTGTATTTCACAAATATAAGGGTGAGAAGTCTAGAGTTTCTGATCAAGTCACCTCTGTGTTGCTAAGACCTGACCCCGATCTTTAATTTGAGGCGGGAGGGGGAGCTCTCCTGTGCTCCTTCTCTGGATTTCTTCCACAGAACAAAACTCTTTGCAAGCTGCAGGGACAGCTGCCTGTCAAAGATGCAGGAAGAATATCCTGGAAGATGGTCTGGGGGATGTGAAAATACAATCAATAGTCTCTGAGCTCAAACAGACAGAAAGAAACCTAATTATTTCATCTCCAAAGAGGTTTAAGTAACCACTTACTTCAAATCATTTGTTTGGCAAATAGGTTAAATTATTTTCAGTTAATTCAGATGCAATTCTATCAGAATAGGTCTGATATGGTGCTTTGTTTCAAAGGAGACGGGAACCCCTTCTTCCCTGTCATTTTAAAAAGGATAAATATGAACGAAAGAGAACACTCTATAAACTGCAGTCAAAACACATGAGATCTTGACCCATCTCCTCTGCCTGCCAGCATAGTTTGTGAGCACTGGTTAAAACTGGTTGTCATCTCAGTTTACCATGGAGGCACAAAGAGGTTGACTAAACCCCACCAAGATTCGGAACAGGGCAGAAACAGCCCCTGGACATAAGATATAGATATTAAACTGGTCTTACTGCTGAGATAGAACAGATATGCCACAAGGAAAATCCTGTTAAGTTTTGTTGACACTGATTCAAGGGAAACCGTTCCTTTGCTATGCCGAAGAAGAGAGGCTTTAGTACTTATAGCTACAGTGGGAAGTTATGAAACTGCTTTGCTGCAGTTCATGCCTGTTACAGTTCTGAACTACAAGGGAAATGTGGAGGGGGGGGAGACAGCGAGAGTGGAGGTAGGAATAAGAGAAGACAGACCTATCTGCACCATCCCAGTCCCCCACGCTCCCTTCAGTACCAGGGTTTAAGAGGTACCTTGGGAAACTTTCTAAAACAAGCAAAACTCACCTTTTCAGTATAATCAGACCTGCTGCCTTACCTATTCATCGAAATGAACTTTTCTATGTAGGCACCAGCATTACTGTTCCTTCAGTCACAGCAAGTGTAACATGCTTAAAAAGAGAGGAAAAACTTTTTGTTTCCATTAGTATTTTCTTCACTTGTTTTGTGTTCATTTATACAGTAGAAATAATATTTTTGGTACAAAATAGGAAAAACTGAAGATTTTAAGGATTTTGTTAAAACTAGGAATCTTGTGTACAAACACCCAGCTACATCTCACTGCTGCTAGGTGTGTTTCTGGCAGCCATCCCATACACTGTGTGACAGGCAGCACCTCACAATTTATTTTTTCCTATAAAGCTGTATATATTCCTAAACTCTGCAGCCCTGAGAACATTTTTTCCCCACAAACATGTTATCTTTTCCCCCACAAATACAGAAACAAGCAACATTTGGGTCTGAAGGGGCAATGCATTTATACAATGCACCATACTCCACGGCCCTCCGGGATCAGAAACCTCCCACCACTGTACAGGAGACCTGCAGTGCTTTAAGCGCTGTTAGTACTTTCGTCTTGCCCCATACGAGGAAGCATATAATGAACGTATAATGAAAGGAGACTAAACCAATGACATTATTTAGCTTTTGTCAGCTTTTCCGTAATGGATTTTAAAATTGGATCTTCCTTCCCTTTTGCTCTGCCCATGACACCGCAGTGGTTAGACTTCTAGTCATTGGGGTCCCAACAAAGAAAGAAAAATGACGTCAATACCATGTAATAAAAAAAAATCTTCATGAGTTATTCTGTAAATATATCTGGCTCACACAGAGGGCCTGGTGCTATTCTTTGTTATTAAAGTGATTACTCATACCCAATTAAGAAGCTGTTCTCTGCCTCAGAAAGATAACACTGACCTCCTAACTCAACCCTTATACCATCCAGCCCATCATATATATATATATATTCCTTTCAGCACAAAAGAGCTTCTCTGCTGTTGTACATGATGGTGATTACAGGCACATGGAGCCATGCACATCGCTGCAGCCCGGTCATGTTTTCCTGAACGTAAATGTCTAGCTTTCAACAGCTCATGAGCAGTCCCTGCTCTACAGCGTGGGCTGAGGGCAACAGTCCTGCAAACCCATGGTCTTCCTCTCCGGGGCTCCAGAGCCTTTCCCTCCTGGGCTTGCTGAGAGCAGACCCGCTCGCAACCTGCCAGGGGACCCACGTGGGGCTCTGGGTCTGGTTTCTTGTACAAATCTGGTTCCTGGCTTCTAGCACAGGGTCCTGCTCAGACACGGGTCGGCTCCGCTGGCCAGACTGGAGAGTCAGGCTGAGCCTCCTCCGCACTCCAGGTACATCTCAAAATGAGTCTTCCCATATGCGTTCTCTTCAGATTTGGTACCAGGGACTGCAATGAAAAGCTCACCACAGTAATCTACCTAAGGACTTGGATTACCATGAGGGGCTAAATTCAGGCAGTGAAGTGAAATGGTTTCTCTTTTTCAGTTGTCAGCACAAAATTAATTTTGATAACTCCTGCAAAATGGAAGAAAAACTTTTCAGTGATTTTGTATGTCAAAATTCCAGTTTGGGGCCACCTTGTTTGCTTTTTTTTTCCTGCAAAATCTCATAATGTGCACTGAAGTTACACAATATCTGTACCATCATGCTATCATGGAGACCTCCACAATAACTCAAACTTTCTATATTAGAATTAAAAAAAAAATCAAACATGGCATTCTTGAACAAAAAAATCAAACCAAACAACCAAACAAAAGGCCTTCACAAAAAAACTGTTCACTCAAAGGAAAATAACTGAAGTCAGTACTCTTGGCAGTATTTTCACTTCAGCAAAGCACAACATTTTTTTAATGGAAAAAAATACAGGTGCAGCATCTCCAGCAGGCTTGACATGACAGCTCCATAGACTTCCCTTGTGAGGCAAGAACTCCTCACCTTATTTTATTCTCCACTAATCGCTGCCACCAAGAGCAAGACAGATATACCATATGTGTATGACTAGTCATAGTCATCACTGCACAGGAGACCAGCTCTGACTTGGGAAAGGCAATCCAGTAATAAGCCTCGGCAAGTCTGTGCTGATGGCATTCAGAGATATCAGAAACCATCCACCTGTCAAGATTAGATCAGCTGCATGCTTGTGCCTCGCTCCTTCACCTGACACACCACCAAGTCACCTTAGCAGATGCTCCCCTACCTCTGCCCCTTCTCCTCCTCACCTCCACAGTGGGGGGTAGGAAAGGAAAAACCCAATGAGGAGATGGATAAACCAACATATCTTCTCAACCAAGCTGTAGGGACTATTAGGGAAACTGCACTCAGTGGCTTTAAGGTGTTAACAAAGAATTCACTTCTCAGAGACCATAAGGAGTTAGCTGGTGGCCAACAGCTGATCCTGTCTCTTAAGTGACCACAAACTTGCCTGCTCTATGTGGTGGCCTTGGTCTGCCCAGCAGAAATGAAAATTTCCCACCAGCTGACAGCAATAGCCACACCAGTCTTGCAAGATATTTCCTTTGCAAGGCACTGATTAACTGAGACACTGACACATTCTTCATCCAATTTATTTCCATCCCACTCGAGCCCCATCTAGTTCCACTTTCTGTCACTGTTGAGCTGATGACAACAGAAGAGTTGAGTCATTCTGAAAAGCTTACACCCCATTTCCCGCAGCGCTGGATTGTGCTGCTTCATCATTTATGACACCTTAAACGAAGCCGCATCTAGGGTGGACTGAGCAGTCTGAAAAGCCCATTTCATTTTACCTACAGATTAATATCATACTGTTCCTTCTGCTCTACTGCACCACAGGAGGGAGTGGGATATAAAAAAACCCCTAAATTCAGTTTCTGAGTGTCTCATGCTCTTTGTGAAGAAGTGGACTTATCACTGCTATTCTCCAACTTCACTCTTTTCTTTATAAATGTAAGGTTAAAAAAAAAATGCCCTTTTCCTCCATCCTTTGCCAGCTTTGTCTTGTTAGAGCAGAGTGGTGTGCAGTGACGATAACTTGATCCAGCCTCTGACCTCAGCATAGATGTCCTGCAGACACCCATTGTTACTGAGTAACACAGAGCAGTAGACTGATAAAAAAAGATGTCGCAGATGTTTGGAAAGCCTGTTTAGCCTACCCCTAGAAATTGCTGTCCACATCTCAACGTGTAAGTTCTTGGAAGTACAGGGAGTCATTGAGCTTTCACCCAGTATTTGTGATTCCTGATTGAGGCCAGAGGAATCACTCCAACATAAATAAAGACTACTACTACTATCTGAATCTGTGATTTCAAGAGGCTCCTCACTTGCTATAGTAAACATCTACCAAATTAAAGCTGTAATTGAATAAAAAAAGCTGTTGCTCACTTCCTACCACATTTCACATTTGGGGTTGTAATTTTTATCATAGCTCCATCTTCATCACTATCAGAGAAAAAGAAGTTGTTAGCGGAGGCTAACTGGACCAGATCTTCCCAGGCCGCATTAAACTGATGTTGCAGAGTGACAGTCACCTCAATCCAAAGATAATTTCTTGCTCATCACTGCAGACCAGTCCAAAGCCCTCCAAGTGTTGCAAGAGAATATCCTGCCCATGACAACACTTGAGGAGTAGGAAATACCAGAGTGATCCAACTTGTTTGCTCCCAGATAAAATAGCTCTGTTTCCACCACCCATTTCTGATAAGGCACTGCCTGCTCCCACAGCACTTCTTGCCTTCTCTGTCACTGCTGTCCCTTTTCTCCCCACAAAGGACAAATCTGATAAGAAGTCCCTCAGCTGTCAGCAGAGACAGATTGCTGGACTGATGTTAATCGAATGTCATCCCAGCAGGTTAAAATGCAGCACTTTGCTTAAATGGAGAAAAATAAAAAGATAGACATGACACATCACCTGAGAAAGAAAATGGAGTCCAGCTTTAAGATAGAAAAAGACACAAGACATGTCTTTTCATTGAAGGGTTATTTTTCAAAACAGCTATTTAAACTCATGGAGAGAGCCTCTGGCTTGACAACCCACCCAAACCACAGGCTCGTGTTCCCAAGGGACGCAGGAGTCGCAGGCAGCATGCAGGTCACGGTGGAAGCCAGCACCTTGTGCTCCCTGTTTGCAGGCAGGTGGGCTTTTCTTCATGTCAATCTGGCCTTCACGGCCTCTCAGCTGTAACCTCAGTGCCTTTTCAACCTTACAGCAAGGCATTCTACACTTTCAAAAAAGAAAGTTTAAATTCCACATTTGAGTACCAAAAACCCACTAACAGACAGCACAATATAAGGGCTGTTCCCTTGGGAAGGGCACGTGGAAGCAATTCTGCCTACCTGTTCTCTTGGACCAAATATTTACAGCTGTAAAGGCTCTATGGGCTGTTCAAGGGTGACTTTGTTCCAATGCAGACATCTGTGTGAGATCCTTGTCTATACCATTCTACATTTGTATAAGAGGTCTGAGGAGAGAAAGCAGCTACAAAACCGGAGGCGTTATTTACTATGACAGTAGTAGTATGAAATTTCACAACTCGCTGCTCTCACCTTTAGCAATTACTCAGTTGGTAACCAGTGCTCCAAGTCTTTGACCGCAATATCAAACCCTCAGCATAGGAAGTCAAGAGAAAAATCCAGCATAAGACCAAGGGCCTCTTAAAAAGACCAAGATACAGTAAGATATATCAATCAACAAATGAAGGTAAGAAGGGTGGTTGATTTCAACAAGTGCATCAGAAGTGTGGGTGAAAACACAGATAGGCATGATTTCCATGACACTGTCACAAAGCGGTTTGTCTTTATAAGGACAAGCCACGATGTTAGTGCTCCTCATCACTACAAAGGACTAGAAACCATACATGTGTTTGATGGGGATTTATACAGGGCTACCACGTTTCCTTCTTGCTCACATGTCACAAAACTTCCCCATAATTCACTGTAAATTTTCTCTCCCTAGAAAACACACTTTCCAGCTACTCTCGTTCTCGCACCAGCACAGACCCAGGGTATGGAAACCGCTGCCCCAGAAAGGCACCACTTCTGCTTTCTGCGCCTGCAGTCAAATAAACTTTGTTTACACAGCAGAGAAATGTACACTATAAATGCTAGGAAATATAGAAATCCTTCAGCTTTGACACGTTGTGATGCTATTGAAGGTAACTCGCAGCTCGCTGGATGAGCTGCGGGACACCCAGCACCGTCCCTAACTCAGCTCTGCCTCTGCCGACGGCTGCACACACACCATAACCCGGTGCTGGCTGCAGTTGAGAGCAGCTCTACACTTTACCTGGGATCCTTGCTTTTACCAGTTCTCTAATAAATTACTAGCCAGTACAGTGCCCTCCTACTGCAAATGAACTTCACAGGCAAGTGCTGGTGGTCTCGTGGCAGAGGTTAGCTCATACCCCAACAAGAACGTCGCAGGCAGCGATGGGCGGTGACCGTGTCACTCGATGGCAATCCTGGGGTTTACAATAGCCTTAGGCTCCAGTCTGTCACTGCGCCAGCTAAAAAGCTACTCTGCTCCAAAGCAAACAGAAAATGACCCATGGAAAACGCACATTACCATGGCCATTCATCTTATCACAGAGATACACTGCTGCGCTGTTCGGAGCTCTGCTAATGAGGACACGCTGGCAGTTGCCACCTTGGGACAGCCAAGGGAAAGAGCAGTGAAAGGAACCATCTCCCTCCTGCCACCGAGTGCCGAAATGTCACAGGGAGAGCCTGGAGTCACTCCCAGCCGCTGCGTTTCAATACATGATACTATTCTTTGCTTTGCCAGCTGTGCAGGCAAGCCTTTTTCACCTGTTTTTGTTCCTTGTTTGGATTCCCGTCCTGCCCTCAAACCCACATGGGTAGCACTGTGTCACCCAGGCCAGGGAGGGGAACCGTGAGTCAAAGCAGATGAGCAAGCCGGGAAAGATTCCTCATCGTGCTCTGCAGAGAGGAGCCCTCCAAGGCTGCCGCTGCACTGCGGGCACCGTGATTCATTCACAGCACAACGAGAGGGACTCAAGCGTAACTTGTCTTTTCCACCACCTTCATCTCCTGCCCGATTTCCTACATGGGTCATTGTGTGGTGGACATGTTCCAGTCCCCATCTGGAGGTCATGCACGACTATAACTTTATTGTGTTGGAATAAAATTCCTCTGCTTTGTTTTTATTGCTGCCATAAGATGGTTTTGTAGCCTGTGAAATGCAAGCAGGAAATAACCTCCTGCTTTGAAGCCCGGCGCCGAGACACGCCGGTCGCTGTGTTTATGGTTCTGCAACCCCTGAACTTCAGCAGAAACAAGAGTATTTCCTGGCCTAGGTATGTTTGTTTGTTGTAATTACTTCTGTGTAACTATGACTAAGAAATCAGTAGGGTTGTGCTGAATTACATCTTCTGTGATTTCAGCTGCAGAAAGGGTTTAGGTGACGCTTTACATCTCAAGCATTAAAGATTCCCTTCTACTTCTGTCTGACCAAACTGACTATTGATGGGAAGTTTTGGGGTGCATTATCTGTCTGAATACCTTTGTAGCAGAGGACATCTCACAGAGGCTTAGCTGGAAATTTATAACATGGCATGAAAGCCTACAGACACAGAACTTAGCCCCTCCTGCCCAAGGGTGCCAACAGACTTACTCTGACATGAGCACTGTCCTTGCTAAAAAAACCCAAACAAAACCCCCCCAAAACTCTCTACACATGGGGGGTTAAGACAAATAAACTAATGCAACGTGAAGCTGTTGCCAACAGACACATCTCTCTGAGCGAGGACACTGATCCCACACAGTTTAACTCATTGCATCGCATTCACACTTTCTCACCAACTTTCTTGATTGCTACAGGCAGACCAGACCCGGGAGGTTTCTGATGCCCCTGCACTGGGGTGGAAATGCCATGACTCCACAGGACATTTTAGAAAATGAAGCAGAGACAAAATCCCCAGAGCTCTGAGCTGCAGATATATGTAACCAACCCAACCGACTCATGCCTCTGCTGCCATCTCTTCACACTCCATTAAAAGATGATGGCTTCCGGAGAGAAAACTGGCTGAGTGTGTTCATCTTAAACTTGATCTGCCTCTGGCTCACATCAAAAAATTAGTTAGTTGAGCAGCAAGCTAAAATAATCACAGTCCCCAAAAGACCATGTGATTCTCCAGATCTGTACAAAATATATAAAGTGCACAGCCATCATCTTTTCTGGTTAAGAAGCTGATACCATCAGGGAAAGTCAAAAGGTTAATTAATTAATTACTTTTTTAAAAGATGGAGATGATGCAAGAGGGAATGTGCTCAGCACACAGGCTCTGATGTTACCTACAAAAGAGTTTGCTCCAAATATTTCATAGCAGTAACAAAGCTACTTTGAGATGATTGTAGGTACTTACATATTGCAGCAATAAAGCAGTGACCTTCTCCGGTAGTGGTCAGAGAAGAACAACTAGAGTATGTCATTTTTCTCGAGAGAAAGCAGTTAAAACAATCACTGTGGCCTCAGTATCTAACCAGGCTGTTAGATAACTGTGCCGGCAGTCGTGCCACTACCCTTGCACTGCTAGCAGCAGTCCAGGGCAAGGGTACCCAAACAAGAGCTTGTGTGCCAGCTGCAGGCTTTGCCAGCTCATCATCCCAGGTGGAAGCAAGAGGTGATCCCATCACGGAGCAGATATTTGTACGTCAGGCCCAACTCTGCTGGGCTATGAGGGGAAGTATGGGGCCAAGAGCTGTGTTGGCAGGGGTTGAGCAGAAGTGGGGTCTGGTGCTTCCCTGTTTAGGAAGCACGCATGTGGAGGAAGTGTCTTTCCCTGCCAAACTATGCTGAGCTAAGCACCTTCTACGATGCTGCTGATATTTTCTGCTTCTTTTAAATTAAATTACCAAATTACTGAATCCTTCTCAGGTCATTAGAAGTGAAGAAACCAAAATAAATTCGGAGCTATGAGACCTTGAGGGTTGACCCTGAAGGTCATTTTTTGGTGGGCTAAAGCTGCAAGCCTTATGGTACTCCTGATGGGAAGGGGGAAAAGGATAAATGAGCTCATAGGGTAAGCTGCTTTCAAATGGTTATTTCCAAAGTAAGAATGACAGAACATGCTTTAGGTGGGCTGTGAGTTCTCATCAGCCAGACTCTCCAGGTAAAACAAGCTGTCCAGACACTAATTGCATCTGGCACCAGACACCTGGCAGCTATGAGATGTCATGTGGCTCATTTTCAATGGTTTCAGAGAGAACAGTTATTTCTACTAGCACGCTTACTTTGGACAAGTGCATTTTTGAAATTCTGCTCATTTCAGGCTGCTACTCCCTGAAAAATGTCCTCAGGCTGGCTTCTGTCAGACTGTCTATGATGTACCCCATGCCATTGCCTCCCTCGTGAGGGAAGCATGGTAATGGCATCCCGCTTTGCACTGCTAGTGAAGTGCAGGCTTCCTAATCCCCCTGCTTACTTTAGCTCTGCAGGGAATCAGCAGATCCCCAAAGGAAGGAAGGAATGGAAAATTTGGCAGAACTTGAATGCAGAAATCTTCACCCCTCATTTCTGGTGATACTGGAGGGACTCTTGGATGTGCATCCCACTGAGGTCGAGATGTGCTGAAGCATAGACGGTTACCTTGGACCAGGCATCAGCTCTACAGAGCCAGCTCTGTGGGTTATTCCCTCATCCTGATGTATCATGTAGAAGAAAGGATAAGTATGAGTGCATTTGGCCTAGGCTTCTACATGGGACATCATGGTGTTACACTAAGAGGAAATATATATTGGATTAAGAAATCGTGATCATGGCAGCTCTTTACATTTCTGAGAAGCAAACAGAAAAAAAAGCCAAAGCGGGAATATATGAAGAGACAGACGTGTGCATTAAAGAGTTTAGACAATATCTAATGTTTTTAACACAGCTGAAAACAGTGAGCTAAAACAGAAGGAAGGATGTAAACTGAGGAGTGATAACCACCAGGTCACAGACCTGCAGCACAGAGAAGCCTTCATGCCAACAACCCTGTAGGGATGCACAGGTCAGATGTCACAGCTGTGTAGCATTTTCAAAAATACTGTAATGAGAAGAAAGGGGAAGCTCGTAGCTGTGGATATATAGTAAAACTTGGGAATGGTCAGAAAGCAGTAACAGTTGTAGACAAATCTGTAGGCTGCAGAAGAGGTTGATTTTCAGCATATTGGGAAAAAAAGATATTAAAAGTTAGGCTCATCAGCTCAAAAATGGTAGAGTTGTTGACCATGATTCAGGAAAGGCAGATGCCATGAATAAATACTTCTATTCTCTTTTGGGGAGCCATATTATGTGGTGCTGAACTTTTCCATACCTGCAGACATTTAAAAAAATGTTAAACAGCACTTACTAATGCTAGATACTTCAAAATAAGCAAGTCCAGATAATGCATCTTTTTCTTTAAAAAGACCTTTTACAGAGCTGGGTAAGGAACTTTATACATAGTTGATCTTGATTTCCAGTAAACCTGGACAATCAGAGTTCACAAAAAAATGTACCAATATTTTGAAAGAATAAAGTGGATAACCTAGGTAATTATAAGCCTATCAATCCAAGATTACTCTCCAGCACAGTAACAAAATGGCTCACAAAGAATACAGTCCATCAAGAATTAAAGATGGGGAATAGAATTTGGCAAATCAGTGCAGATTAGAGGGCAATCAGTTTGCCATCTTGATATTTTCAGTGATAATCAACAGCAATACTGATGTTTTCTCTGATTTCAGAAAAGCATTTCATTTGGTAATACATGAGGTTTTGATAAAGAAGCAAGGACATACCAACTCCCTACAGGACTCTTGAGCAGAGTTAAACCCAGTACAGCGAGAGGGCTCAAATGCACATGCAAACATGAAAATGCTGCCTAACAGTTCTGGTTTTAGAGTGGTCCTCTGGGAATCTGTTACTGCTACTCAGTTTTTTACGCACGTCAAGGAAAAATCCCTTGAAATCATCACTTAAGAGTTTGCTGGTGACTAAGATCAGGGGGATTGATAAATTTAACAGGCAGCATACTGACGCAGAGCAATCTGGATTGCTTGGATACAATTTGCAAGAAAACAATATGCATTTGGGTATAGCCAAGGTGAGGCAACATATT
The DNA here is from genome assembly GCF_929443795.1 of Astur gentilis. NCBI lineage: Eukaryota > Metazoa > Chordata > Aves > Accipitriformes > Accipitridae > Astur > Astur gentilis. The sequence goes on from NC_064905.1 coordinate 10,516,748, forward strand.
TGGAAGCCAAAATAAAGGCAGTGTTTACAGGACTGGGACAATTTGGCCTTGGAAAGAGATGACTGAAAAGGAAATGAGGTCCCTGTTCATTGTCAGCTCAATGCAAGTGCCTGCTGCCATTTGCTGTGGCTAACACGATTCTCAGGAGGATCTTGAGAAAGTAGGCTGCTATGGTACCTTACTCCATGCTTATGTTGACATATGAGAAAGATGTTGGAGAGCTGCAAATACGTAGGAGAAAAGACATAACCCTTATGAAAGAAGTGGAAGAGATGTTTTTACCACAGGATGCTTCTGGAGAGTAATCTATTTAGTTTATCCCAGAAGAGGCTGAAGAAGGACTTGAGTATGTCCTGCAAGTAGATACTCAAGAAAACAGGACACTGGTGACAAGACAATCCTGGTGGCAGAAGACGTTCTGGGGGCTGAAAGTTGAAACCAAGCAAATTCAGACAAGCAAGAAGACGCATATATTTGACTTGTACTGATAACGACTGCCACAGTCAAGTAGCACGGCACAACCAAACACAACCCTATCGGGAGGCAAATCTCTGCACATAATGGCATGGCAAAATCTGTGAGCCAAGCTGATGAACTGAGAGCAGAAACGGGAGGCACTCCGGACAGTTGGGCTAATGGAGGAGAAAGCTATGACTGAAAAGATGAAACTGCAATGTGAAGGCATTGCAGGAGCATCCAAGGGTGTGAAGATTGAGTAATATATCCAGACTGATGTGCGTGGCATTTACCTAGTAGTTATTTGCCGTCTCTAGTTACTGATTTCAGTCCTTCCTTCTTTAAACACAGCAAATCACTCAGTGGAAGGAAGATTCAGCAAAAAACCTGTGAACGCAGTTAACTGAGGTATTTTCTTTCCTTTCACATATGAGGCGCCAGAATCTCACTGTCTGCCTAAGCAAAAGAAACTTCTGCTGTTCAGACAATAGAATTGTGGAAATTTGATTCTTAAAATAGCAAGAAGAAGGAAGGAAAAAAAAAAATATGTGAACTATAAACCTGTGCTTGAGGAGCAGAACTTCCCCCCCTTCCCCTTCTGTTAGACGAGAGAGAAGAATTACTCCTTTGTACCCCCTGAGACTTCAAGCTCTTTCAGATGAGATTTAATCACTCGAGAGCTGTTTGGAGCTTTTGTTCAAGATTTCACGCAACTAAGAGAGAAGCAACTGCCACTTCAGAGCCTTGTCTTACATTAATTGCTAGGATAAAGGGAGGCAAAGAAAAGAATCTGCATGTTCCCAAACAGTCCTAACTGTGCCTGAAAGCACTTGCTTCCCAAACTAATCCCCTACTTACCCCAGATACTTGATGACTTACTGGTGGCATTCAGTAAGAGGTAGCCAACTGCAACAGACTCTCTAATTATAGCATGACCTGTTGCTAATTACTGTTTGACTAACCCACTGCTGTTGTATTATCACACTAAATAAATAATATCCACTCTCCTCTGGCAGTGTTTACAGAACTGATTTCCCATTCAGCCTTGACTCAAAGCTGTCAACAGCCCCCAGTGACACCAGCTGCTCCAGTCAGACCCTGCGGGTGGGGAGCCCTGCCTCACACATTAATAGCGAGTGATGGACACGAGTGCTGAGCAAATGTGACAGCCACCACCTTGGCCAACAAACCGCCAGCTCAGCTGAGGTCCTCAGAGCTGGAAGTACGGACTGACGTGGCCACAAGGAAGGTGCTGAGCATACCACGTGCCCCGGAGGTCTGGGAGCAGGCTGGGGGTTTCTGAACACGACGTTTTCGAGGCAATGCACCAATGTCATCAAACACCAGATGTTTCATCCTACCATACACATTTTGGGAAGACCGTTGATCAAATCTGGCTGGCGGGTCCCGCCCTGCATGCTTTCCAGCCACTTTCCCTGGCAACCTGCTCAGACTGAAGGATCACAGCCTTTCTGGACCGTCTCCTGCAGAGGCTGGAAGGTCCAGTTCATATTCAGCCTCTCTGAAGCTACTGCTGCAAGGAGTCCTTAAAACCCTGGCTCCACTCAGCCACCGCTTCTCAATGTCCAATCTCCTACCACCTCACCACCCAAGCAGGGATGACTGCCACACTCTATTTCAGTTTGAAGTTTTCAAAAAGAAACTTCTAAAAATCATTTTGAAAGCATTTTGCAATGCTCATGTTGCTTATGAGAAGATATGAAAATTCCACTTTTTATTCCCCACCACAAAGAGTCTCTGACTTTCTGGCAGTTATAGCCACCACTGTAAATATTCTAGCAAATAAATTAACTGGTAAGAAAGCTCATGGGAACAGCAGATTTTTAACTGAATATTGTGCCCTACTTAATTATAAATTCTGAATTAGCAATGGCAAGGACTAGCAATGAAAACCTGGTTTAGTCACTAAGATAATCCAACTGGGTGAAGGAATCAACACTGCGACTCAAAAATCCCATGAAACTTAAAAATATCTGTAATATCAGCAACCAAAAAAATGCAATGAATGGTCCACTAATGAAAAAAGTATAGGAAAGAATCTGCATGTTGTCAGCAAAGTTTATCATTCATATTTCTTAATCTAAAATTAATCTACATCTAAAATTATCCAGTATGAACATAGGTATTAAATCGTAAACCATCCATAGTTTTGGTGAGTGAGATATTCCTTATTCTTGCAATCATCTGGACTCATGGTGTATTCCTCCTGTGCTAAATTAGTTTGGAGGTTGCAACATGGTCAGACTGCAGGGATATATGGACAGGATGGTCTGTGATACTAGAAAGGGAGTTTGGCATCAGGGCACAAGCAGCATCAATGAAGGTCTTTATTTTGAAATTCTGTAGTTTTAAACAGGAAAAAGGTTTGCTCACAACCAGATAAGCCAGCTTAAGACAGATCACAAATTTCTCAGTTTTTGTCTCTGAAAAATATGATATACAACATATCCTTCATGGATTCATTTTGGGGCAGAAGTCTGATGCAGGGAAAGAGCTTCTGATGGCCATGGAGTTTGTAAATCCTTTTAATTTACAAGCTACCTTTTGTCATTTTTCACTAATATTCCCTTACTTTCACCCAACTGTTTGAGCTTCGTTTTTTCATGGTCTCAGTAGTTATGCCAAACTGTTGTTGTATTGAATATGCACCAGCTGGGGTCTAAGTGTGACCAGCTCTGAACAGCTCTGAATTGTGCCTTAGGAACAGGAAAGCAATAGTTGGCAAGTTTCCCTTAAGAAGATGCAGAAGGGAATTTACACCTTGCCCAGCACATCTGTAGGACGCTCCTTCTTGTTGTTTCCAGGCACATACATGGCAGTACAGCGTGTATAGCAATGCATGGGGACAATACAGCACTGCTCTGCAAATTGTGTAGCTATTTATAAAACCACAAAAAGTGGCTTTAAAAGTTGCTATTGTGATTTCCTGTCACTTTGTACTCCCTTTATGGAGTACAGGGATACACAATGGTGGAGGAGTAGCTGCAGCCTACAGATGCAGTTTAGTATTTTGAGACTGCTTTTAAAATCTTCTATGTGGGTGTTTGCCAAAGGATCTTTTTTTTATATTTCTTGACTGCTAGTGAAACAGCCAACTTTTACTCATACTTACACAGTCCATCATAAAGTAAATAAAAAAACCTACTTGTCCTAAGAAGTTGCAAACTACTAAATTAGCCAAAAATAAATGTTCTTGTCGGGAAACAAGTTCCAGATGTGTCTGCCAGACTCCTTCCATCCAAAGCTGCAGTATTTAAGGGTCCACAACACAGCAGCCTGAATACGAGTAAAGAAATTACACTGTTGTTGAAAAAAAAACCCAGATAATTGCTTGAGATGTATTTCTATCCACACTCCCTGGACGTGTTTCCCAGGGCTGGAAGGAAAAGTCAGCGGGGGCTTGGTTCACACGTTGCTAATGGGAAATCTGGAGTCCCCGCCAGGACTTCTTTAGGACATGGGTGTGAGCAGAGTTGGGACACCAGAGGAAGAGCCACAGGGAAAGAATGAAAATAGAGGGTTTGCATGTGCACCTTCCTTACGCATGGCCAAGAACTGCTGCTGGTAAAAGGTGGCTAAGTCACCAGATGGGCAATTCCTTCAGAAGTTCTCCTCCTCCCTCCATCACCTGCTATTACAAGGGCAGGTTTATCACAATATATCTATCCTGTGGGCCTCCTGCACCCTTAGGAAAGTAATTTATGCATTTGGTGCCTATTTCCCTTTCCATCTTTTTTGTCCATTTGAATGAAAACCTGCTAGGGATGGGACAGTGTTTAATGCAACCTTGGCATCCTTGAAGCACCAGAAACCAAACAGGCCAGACAGTGAATCCATCAGGCCTGAGAAGGGCTCTTAGGGCAACCTGCAAGTCCTCCATGAAAGTGGCCCAGGCAGGGACCTTAATCTTAGAGTTCCCGTAACAGCTACTGCTCCTTAATCACATCATTCTGCTTCTGTGTAGCAGAATTAAGGGCTCTGATTTTGGCCTCTGGGTTTCTGTTACGGGGAGAGTTACCAACAGGGTCTACACGGAGGAGGCTGTGGGGCACCTGAGCCAGCCAACACCATGCTGGGCACGGAGAAGGCTTCTCTGCTGGGGGGGATCTATACCTGCTGCTAGCCCCCAGAACTGATCTGGCAGCAGACACAAACCCTTCCCACACTTGGTTCTGACTTGAAACTTGGCAGTGGATGACCCAAATTTTCTTGCCAGCTCCTGTCCAGGTCCTGCGCGGACCAAGTTTCCCTTTCACGGTTTGTGGCACAGGAGGTACAGGTCATGAAAGCTGCCACTGAGTGTGAGATGCCCCAGGGTCTGCATTGCAATGTCACCAGTACAGTGGCTGGAGCTCCCCTGAGCCTGCGGAGGCGGAGGTGTGCTCGGTTCAGAGGGAGCTGTTGGCAGTGTGCTGCAGCTGCTGCCCAGGAGATGATCGGTGTGCATCTGTCTGCAAGCCCCAGAAGTGCCAGGATGAGCCCCTTTATGCTCAGTACAAAAGCTTTTTGCTTTGCCATTTAGAGAAGTTTCCTTCCCGGAGGTATCCCCTGTTATCCTGGAGATAACTCATTCCCGTGGTTCTGTGAGCTTGTTTGCAGACAGGCATCTGGGGAGAACAACCTACCCTCTGAAGCGACTGCGTTGTTAGCACCACTCATTCGACCTTCAGTCAGCTTAAATACAGAGAACTTAAACAAGCATTATTACAAAGTGAATTTTAAAATCCTATTTCCTTGGTTTGTATAACGTACAAGACGGGAAAGTTATGGATCTGTCTGCAAGAGGTGGTGTGTATAACATAAAAAGCCCAGTGATGTCAGTGCAAGAGAAGCATCTGCACGTGCTGCCCCAGCTGTGCTCTGAACTTCCCTGGTTGCACACTCAGCTGCCCTTGGGTGCACATTGAGCTGCTCCAGGTGAGCCCAGGGCTGTCCTGGGCGCACACTGAGCCAGCCTGGATGTGCTCCGTTTGCTCCGAGATGTACATCTGGGCATGACCTGGCACAGCATCTACTCCAGCTGCACCTCCAGCTCCCCATGTCTCCCCCCACGACTGCTGCCCACACAGCTAAGTGCAGAACACGAAGCACAAGCATGACTCTGTTAGCTCTGATAATGCTCAAGCCCTTGGGTTTACACCAATCCCGTCCTGAAGCTTTTGGAAGTGCTCACCCAAGACCACCCTCCCAGGTATGTTCGTGCTAGTACAGTGAGGCAGCTCTGGGACCACACACATCTCATGCCTGAGCGCCTGGAGCCAACCTATGCCAGCCATCTCCACTCAATGGTTGAAATCTTTTTTTCGTGTGTCTGGATAAATTATGTAAGAGGAAACTGCAGTGTTTAAAAGAAATGAAGAAAAGTAAGAATAGCTTCAAAAGTATAAACAAAAGCAATGCTCTCCCGAAGAGCTGCAGGGGCAAACCAGGTACAGCTCCTCTCCAGCCTGTCCTCCCCATCCAGCCTGTCTCATAACTAAGTTTTTCTTAGTTGGGAAGAAAGGATTACACCCTCCCCCACCTGCAGCACCACACAAAGCATAATGACAATCATAGAGATGATTTTAAACAAATTTCAGGATTACAGACAGGAACTTCACCACACAATTAGCAAGTGAAGGAAGTTAACAGTACTGCATTCATGGGGACTATGCAAAACCCAGACTCAGGGAGGCTAAAGGCCATGACCAGGACTAGAGAATGAAACTAGTAGTAAAGCTGGGATTAGAAATCAGCTTTTCCCTACTCTGAGCCTGCACAACATCCACATTACCAAAAGGTAACTTCCTCTCCTTCCGTGAGTATGAAGTAGGACTCCAGATTTTGGAAAAATGGGATGCCATGGTTGCAGAACAGTTTTATTAGCACCCTCTAGACCAGCTGTGTTTAACATTTGGCTCCTGGGCAGTTCAGCTGTGGGTCCCATGTCAGGGCTATGCCACGTGAATGGCAGCAGAGCTGTGGCCACAGGAGCCTGGCGGCTAACGCAGCCTGTGGCCGGCTCTGCGTGGCTTCGGCAGCACTGCCCTGGGAGCCACCGTCTGCTTCTCCTGTCCAAGGCTGCCACGTGCATCTCCTCCATCAGGTGAGCTGGCCGCTCTTCTTCCAGAGACGCCACAAAAGATGCTCCCTGGTGCAGCTCACCTGCCCAGAGCTTCACTTCCATCGACCCAACGGGCAGGTACTTGAAGCTTGAAGGTAGTTTTTGTCCCCCAAAATTATAAACTTGGAAGGTTGCGCATAGGTCTGTCGTTGACCCAAAATAACAAAAGATCAGAACTTTCCTCTCCTGCAGTGCAGAGGTGCGGCAGTAAATCTCTGTGTTAAATTGCCACCCAGTGTTAGAGCATGGGATGCCAGAATAAACTACCAGAGCATTTCACGCTGTACAACTGGAATTTTTAATTCTTGGTTTGCTGTCTGATTGCCGTACAGCTCATGCCTTCCAGCCACGTGGTGACTACAACTTACCCTGCTGCACCAAGCAAAGTCTTTCCAAACTCAACACCATCTGATTGAAGGACTATAAACAAACTAAATACCAGCACAGCTCTTGATGGCTATAACTGTTAAAATGTTTATTCACTCTGTGAGCAAATGAACTTGTGCTTTGGAACAGTTATGGCTGCTAACACTTGTCTATCTTTAAGAATCTTTTATTAGACTTTGTAAACTTCTATTATAAGTGTGCTTCTACGCACTCATTCCTACACAGCTGGAGGCTGGTGGACATGCATATGAGTGGCAGCATGACGAATTAAGTTCATAAGCACTTGGCAGTGTCCTGAGCTTCCTGTGCCCTAAAGACCTGCCAAAACTCACAGATGGAGAAACCAAAAAATGTGGAAGAAAGGCGTTTCCTCATGACAGCATGTGTAAAGGGGAAAAAGTTTAATCCTCCCCTTTGGTAACAAACCCTATCATTTTCTTGAAGTGCACCACACTTCCAGTAGCTCCATTACAGACGTGGGGTAATGAGCTCTCAGTGGTAGTGCTGTGCTGCAGTGGAAGGAATCACACTGCATTTGGAAGAGATGAGATTGGATAAAAAGGATCAAGGAGATTGGCTTCACGAACAATTCCTTCAAGCACAGATTATTGAATATGGTTTAGTTCTATGTTTTATAGCTAAAAAGCTTGCTGAATCTGTCCTGCTGTTCTTGTTTTGTGTTGTGGTGCAGCAACACCTGAAAAGCTGGTAAATCCTGATACTAAGGTACACCCTTGGACTGCTTGTTTGCAGTATGGGACCAGACCCTTCTTGGGGCTCACTAGCTGTTTCCCAGAGTCTAAGTTCAAAAGACAGTTTCACCTTGGGTTGTACCATTCATTGCAAAGTCAGCAAGAACAGCCATACTCCCTTCCCAGCCAAGCTGGTGGAAACATTGCTATCAGCTTCCAAAAGCTGGCTTGGTCCCTGCTAGACAATATGAAACACCAGACCTTGCAGAAGTGTTGAATGAGGGTCAAGAAATAGATAATCCTCTACAGCGGATTTGCCAAATGCAGTGGGAGATGGCAGTCCTCCAATGACCGTGCTCTCGCTCATCTCACATTTTTTGACTAGATACCAGTTAAAAAATGCCACATCTTCCCTACAATACAAAGTCGAAAAAAGAGAAGGTCATGTAAGGCTTGTTGTATGTTCATGACACAAGTTTATGGTCTCTCAATGGGACACAGACAAAATGACCATCTGTAAAAATGACTTCCAAGCCAAGCAAGCCTTTGCTGTCACTCAAAACTAATAATTTGTCATTTTGGTCTTCTTTTCCTTCCTATTTGTCATTCCTGGGAAAACTCTTCGGGATGAGACTTGTCATTTTCTACAGATGGGCCCAAGGAAAGTCTGATTTATGCTTCTCTGGAATCTTCTCCCATCACCTCTGTCTTTGAGCAGTACATGAGCTGTTTGCTCTCAGCAATCCTTTAAGATCCTTCCATACTCATATATTTATTGTCACATACTTTTCTGCTTAGAGTTTATTTTATCCTAAAATCTTTTGGCTCTAGCAATACTGCACTTTTTCAGTGGGTCCTAACTTGCCTTTTCAAGAAATTATTCCTTTGGGGGAGAAAAATAAAAATCTTAACTATATAACTTAACTATGATTCTCCCAGTACATCAATTAATTCTATTTCCTTCATCAGAATTAAGTATGATTTCCACCAGCACAAGGGACCCAGCTAACAGTACTATGGCCATAACCTCTCTGTGAATCCCTTAGAAATTAATTGTAGCTCACAGATCTTTCAGTGCTGGTATCAGTTTATTGATTTTTATCATAATTGTGGATGTTAATATTATGTACTCATCACAAAAGTTTCATGTGAATACAAAGCACTACATATTCATTTTAACATTCATATTCATCATTTCTCATTCATCAGTTTCTCAGGTTGGGTCGTGTCTGTTCTCTGTGCTCAGCAGCATGGAAGGGCTAAAGACAAAAGAATACATGAATCCTAACAAGCCACTAGTGCTCAGGAGCTTAAAACAGTTTAACAGTAACTAAGCTGGTTGCCTCAAACTTTTTTTTTTATTTCCAGAAAATAAAGAAATAGTAAAACAGTAAAGGTATGCAGATAAACTAGACAGAATGCATAACTACTGTTCTTTCCCAAATTACTTTTTCCAGATGCATAATCAGTTCATGCTAATGCATGAAACTTCCAGATTTCTGGAAGATGCTCATGAATAACAGTCCCCTTAAGTTACAGCAAACTGAATCAGATGCTTCAGTTTATTGTATTAGCAAAATTGTTCTTCACTGACTTTCAGGACAAAGAAAAGACAAGAATGTTGTTCTCGGCTGCATCAGGGACACTTCTCTGGTGCAGCCTTTAGCCCTTTGCCCTCTGAGAGGAAGCACTGCCTGCCCTGCCCGCCAGCTATCTCCTGCCCACGGTACAGCAAACCTCACCTTCTGACACTTTGGTGCACAATGGAGCTGCCTTTAAACAATCATACCACCCTCTTCTAGCTCAGGAAGCTCCTACAGACACAATATGATTTAAAGCAACTGTGATAAAAGACAAATAACAATAAAAAAGACTGAAGAGCATATGGTGTACAGCAGAGGCTGGGAAGGGACAGGGAAGGTCACACTGTCTGCACCTTGCTGTTAAATCTTTATGTGGATTTATAACTGATTGGATTTTCTGTTACAAACCTGCCTGCACACCTGACTTCCCTAGGATCTTTTCTAACATCCCTACTGACGCAAAATGCAAAAAGCATTTTTTGTAGGATTTGTTAAAACTTACTACAACGGGTCATCAAGGTTACTGCATTGCTTGCAGTGCAGCTTGTTATGGGTAGGGCTTTTGCATGTGACTAAGAGCCACATGGACTGTGAATTTATGAGTATCATGATCTGTGCATGTGTCTCATTGGGATTTTGGACCTTAACGTGCAAGATTCCTACCCTTGACCTTGGAGATCCCAAATGTGTCAGCACCATTTGAACTAACTTCCCCAAACTAGTTTCATTTCTATACTCTGTCTGGATGTACATGTGGCTCTTGGTCACATGCAAAAGCCGTACAGGTAACAAGCTTTAGGTAATCAGTCCACCAATCTTTACAGGGGGACCATGAGACATAGGACATAAGACCCATAAAGCATTCATACACAGATAAGTTATCCAGCAATATGGCGATATGGCTATTTTACAGCTGCAGACCAAAGGTTTTCAAAGGCACGAGTGGTCTGAGCTTTGGCATTCTGGGGCGTCTTCTTTTTTTAAGCCATTTATGTCTTTTTTCATACAGTTCTCTCAGCTACTCCAATTACAAGAAAACAAACTGTTGATTTGGTGGATGGTTAGGAACATGCCTGGGGAATAACACCCTTCCCGGGACGTCCCACCTGGACCTGTTACACAGGTCAGAAAAAAGACAAAGCTCTAGCCAAGACAAATCTGTTAAACAGCCACCAGTGATAAGAGAACAGTTAATCAAAATGCCTACCTATTTGCATTTCTATAACAAAGGTAATATTCTTTGGAGGGGTTTTAGTCATCTGTAAGTGATAACAGCAACCCCTAACTGTCAGTGTACAGTTCAGAGCACTCTGCCAGACTGGCCAAACAGCCAGGAGAAGGGTGCTCAGGAGTGTATGTGTTTCAGAGATGGAGGCTGAGACACAGTTGGGAGGATAAACCCGAGCTGCTTAACTCCAAATAGAGTATTTCATTCAGATAAACAACTCTTCCCACCCTCCCTGCCTTGGGAATAAGGACCTAGTCTTCTTCATGTCTAAAGGCAAATCTAAAATGAGCAAGGAAAGGGGGAAGGAGGTGAAGACGACTCCAGTTATGGGCTGAGGCACTGGTGGGCTGTACCCCACACAGTGCATCACACCGCTTTCATAGCTTTTTTTTTTTTTTTTTAATATACGTCTGAGTCCAACAAAGAGAAGACCTTCTGAGCTGAGGTCTCCTCTGTTCAGCAGAGACAGCCAGAAGTGCCTTTCTGAATTACAAGCATGGTCCCAATTTTCCCTCAGAAGCCCTTGGGAAGCCCTCGGTGCCAGCCTGCAGCCCTGCTCTGGTGCACCGCTGTGCGTGGTGCAGCCCTCCTCCTCCTCTTCCTCCTCCTCCTCCTCCTCCTCCTGCTTCTCCTCCTGCTCCTGCTCCTGCCTGGGCTCCAGCTGATGAGTAAAGGCGGTGGAGGGTAAGGGCGGGGGCAGACTGAAAGCCAGGAAGGAGAGAGCCCTCTGAGCCTTTCAGTTGTCTAGAGCTGCCTTAAAGCTTTTCAGCAACACAGACATCTTCCTCCCCATCCCCTCTTTGTTTTCTGAAAGCAGGGCAAGGTGCTCCCTCAGGTGCAACTCTGCGTCTGCACAGACCTGTGAACTGTGTGTTGGACTGCGCAGAGCATCAAAGGGAAATGTCAGCGAGATCTCGGAGATCTCTTTTCTGCGAGGCCACGTTTTGATGTCTGTGCTCACAGCAGAGACTACTTTATTCCTGAAGCAGTGATGTCCAAAGCTCCGTTTAAAGAGGGAGATACTGTTCGATACAGCAGACACCAGCTCGCTTCACTCCCTCCATCGATCTGCTGCTCCCCCCTGCCTCAGCCAGTCCCTCTACTGCTTCACCGTATCCCATCCCCAGTGCTAAAAACCTTCCTTATTAAAAGCAATAGATTGGGCATTTAATTTTCTCTTTGCGTGGCAGTAAATTACATCAGTTCCTGCTATGAATGATCCAGAAGCGAAGTTTCAGCTCACTTAGTACAAGTCACTGTCTAATGCAGGAAAGGACACTATCAGCTCCAAGCGCTGATGGAGAATAGCTCAGCTTTTGTCTCACTACTTACCTCTGAAACGTGTTCACTCGAGGAATTCATGGGCAGCAATCAGATGTTTTCCTGCCTGCTTTTCATCACAACTCATCAGAAATTGGGATACAGTTGGGGAAAGGGCAGGGGAGAGAGAGACTGAGATGTGATGAGAGAACTAATCCATCCTCGGAAGAGGAACTGATTTTGCATTTTTTTTTTCCTGCTTATTTTACAGTAAATAAAGAATTAAGGAAGATTGCTGAAAATGTGTCCATTCAGGCAGCAGCTGAATTTCCTGCTAATTGCTTTGGGATGGCGAGGGAGGAGGGAAAGTGTTGGGACATTACAATAAGCAGTAAGTGGTGTGATTGGTGACTACCCGAAACCTTGCGTCTGCACATATGTCACTAACGATAGAAATTAGAGACATGTTCTTATAAAAGCCCCCTATTTAATGAATGATGGTGAACATAAAAAAAATTTAAAAATCCATCTTACAAGGAGAGAGAGAAATGGAAAGTAATTTATCACGGCATTTATCTTGACTGAACAAACAGTGCCTCTGTCCGCCCTGCTCCCCAGCTTTTTGCTGCACCAGTCTCATGTGCAAGGTAGCCCCTGCAGCCCCCAGCTCTCCCCAGCCCCCTGCTCGCCGCCCGCCCTGCCCTGCGACAGGACCCAGCTGAGGGCAGAATGAAGAATGGCTTTGCCAAAGCCCACCATGAAAAGGAGCGGCACAAATCAGATTAACCCTTGTCATGCACTAAGTCTGTCTTTGTTTCTTTACCTCCTGGGTAAGCCTGGGTTCACAGGGCAGGGGAAGCTGCTAGGAAACGTATGCTGAGTAAGAACCAAGAGGTATTTGGACATGCATCCTGGATGCGCTCAGGAAGAAGGCACAGTACCTGTGGTTACAACGTGCCCTTTAAAAACACCCGTGGCAACAAGCATAAACTGCTTCTGTACAGGGAAGCAGGAAATACTGCACTGAGACAATCTCCTCCCCTGTTATCTGTATCTTTGGTTTATTATATTTAACCATGCCTTTGATCCGAAGGAAGAACATCTTAATGGAAAATAGCATCAAAATATTTCATCAGCACCAACTTAGCAGGTCCAATAAAATCTCTGACCACCATCAAGTCAGCAGATCCAGTAAGTAAACAGTTTTTCCCCATGAGTTTTCTTTGTGATCTTGGTTTTTTCACAAAAAAAAAAAAAAAAGATTACACTGAAAACAGACTTTTCCCACGGGGAGTTTCCATTCGTCATTTTAAAAAAAAACACCACTACCAAGAAAATCTGCTAGGTCTGTCATTTAGTTGTTTCAGCTCTGTATTTCTCTTCAGACAGACTGTAAAACAGATTCTTATGCCGTGAAGAGAAAAATCAGATGGAAAAAAATGGCTGGGAGAGACCCTGAGGAGCTGTTTAATCAGACCCAACTATATTTTAACCTGCTGTAGATGGCACTTGGGGATGGAGTTTCCACGTTCTCCTTATGCCGTCTCCCAGGGGGAGTACATGTAGGGATTATTTTAGGGTCTATCCTAAATCTGTCTTGCTGCGTTTTATTGCTGTGACTTCTTTTCCTCCCCACAACAGACGCAGAGATCTGTTTATTACTCTCCTTTCTGTAGACCCTCCTGCGTCTGAAGAGCAGTACCACGAATCTGCTCCCAGCCGCGCTGACACTGGCACAGAGGCCAGCCTGCCCCAGCTCTGCTCTTCTCTCCTGCTGATTTCCAAGAGCTCTCCCTGGTCTCTCCCATACCTTTCCTGAAGTGCAATTTCCAAACCTGAGAAGAGTGCTGAGAGGAAGGACTCCCTCCCCTGCCTTACCCATCACATTCCTCTGTATGAGTGCTGCTACTCTGTTCTGTTTGCTCTTTTTCAGCATTAGTTGGTGGGTTTTGTTGATTCGCTGCCTTCTGTGTCTAACTTTTCATGTCCTGTCCCATGCAATGCCTTCCTAACCAATCGTTCTCCATCCACTTCTTGTGCAGTCGGTGATTCCTGCCTAAGCTCATCATCATCAGGACCATGGCTCTTCATGCGAAGATCTTTCCCCAACAGTTACTCCGTGAGGAATATAGCAGGAGTCCTAGAGGAAGTCTCAGGAGAGAGATTTCTGAGTTTTGCACTTGATCCATCTTCGTAACCTCTCAGTCAGGAGATGCAGGCACTCGGGTGTGATAAGGTTGACCCCACCAGGTGCCGATAGGAAGGAGACTTTCTGCACCCAGTTCCTGACATGAGACGTGCCTCTCTGCCACCTGGGGTATGAAAACATGTCACCAAGAGCTATGTGCTCATAGTGACTTCCTGCAAATTTTCATGATTCATGACTGAATTCAAGTGCAGGAGACCACACTGCAGAGGCCATCGCACGCCCAATGTGCCAGTGGAAGTGGCAGATTTCTGCAAACATGGTTGATTCCCCAGAGGGAAGTCTGCCACGTGCTAGGGAAAGCTCAGCAGAAACCGTGACGCAGTGCAATCTTAAAATCTGTTTAGGAAAACTGTCTGTATTTATAATCAAGCCTGGATGTATGACTGTGGCTTCATGTTCATTCATATGAAATGTGTGCACTCCCCACAGTGAAAATGGCATCTTGATGTTGAGATAGGAGCTCATGATCTCATCCTCCTTATGCGGCCAAGCACATGACACCACGTTTACGCCAGTCTTGTACTCCATCCCCAGCGCTGCGCTGGCTGGAGGACACACAATACCTGCTCCAGCACATAGCCTGCCAGGACAAAAACCACTCCGTTTAAGAGTGTTTTGACAAGCCTACATGACTGAGAGAGGGCATTCAACAACTTGGTGCTTCATGTTTCTGACAGGGCACTCTCTGTCGTCAGCCTGAATTTGTCCTCACGTGGGAGCTTTACCACATGTAACTACGTCAAGACGTAACTTCACATACAGCTGTTTATTGTAGAATTTGGAAGACAGTGTTCCCTGGACCATGCTCTTCCCTCAACCACTCTGAGCACCGCTAACAGCTTCTGTTATGGCTTAGCATTGCTCACAAAGGCCAGATATAGATGAGGAGACAAGTTTACAAGAGAAGAGGCTCCAGATAGTCTGGTAGTGCCTCTCCTATTAACAACAGAGCAGCAGAGCAGATAAGGAGCCCCTGCCTTCCTTTTGCCAAGTAGCATAGAAATCCTAATTCACTCATTGTTTAAAACGTACAGGGCGGCAAAGGAATTTAAACTCTAGCTAGGTTTTTATCATCTAAGTAATGCTCTTGTAGAGGGATGGCCAGAGGAAAGCTGAAGGGATGAAGACCTTTCCCCACGAAGTCTCCACAAGCGATGTGGATAATCCATCTCACTGCCATTAAAGGAGGCAACTAGTGTTGCTCCATGTTCCACAGCAATCCCTACAAATTCTCTGGGATTTAAATTGTAAATCCTTTTTGGTGTTGCCCACCCAGCTCTTATTTCCCTATTTAATGGGAAGAAGAATATCTCCTTTAAAAGCAGGCTCCTCCATGAGCTCCACCATCATGTGGTGCTCGCCCTCCTCCTTTTGCCAAGCTGGGGAGGTCTCCCCGGGACATGGAGGTTGGCAGGCGCTTTATGGGGGCACAAAGGTCCACCTGAAATGGGTTGGACATGAACTCCTGGAGGAAGACAACCTCTTGTGGCTGGCAGGCCAGCGGCCAGGGCAGACGTCTGCATGTGCAGGCTGTGACAAGGGGGAGGGAGAGCTGCAGAAAGCCTCCTGTGTGCCTCTCCCTGAGCCGCAGCTCTCTGGGGAGACGAAATGCATCTTCCCATCTTCCCGCACCGCATCCTCGCTCGGCCGTGCCGCAGCGACCGCCGTCAGTCCCAGGGGCGCCTCGCATCTGGCCCCGGCTGCCGTCACGGGGTGCTGAGGGTCAGGGCTGCCACTGTACAGCCCCCCCACGGGACACTTTCCCTGGAGGAGTAAGGCGGGAGGCACAGGCAGCGATGTGGAGCCGGGAAGGTCTGCCCCGTGCCATCTCGCTGCGCTGGCTGCTTGATGCAGTGCTAGCTATGGTGCGTGGCATCCCGTGCCTGACACTATTTTTGCCTGGGGTTTGACTTCAGTGAAGGATTATAATCAGTGTGTGCTGTGTTTGCCATCTTTCTTTGCAGATGTCTTTGGGGTGCTTTTCTTGCCGTTGTTGCTTTTAGCCGGGCTTTTTTAAGTCTTCATCACCTAAAAATGTTTTCATGTGCCAAGATTAGAGCTTTCAGTCTCTCTTGGGTTCCCTATTTTTGGATCCTTGATCTGGGCTCTCATCGCTAATTTTTTTTTGGTGTTTGTTTTTAAATAAACAAAAGCTCTAATAATAAATGTCCAGGGACCCAAGGAGAAGTGAAGGATCAGATGTTTGCTAAAGAAGAGGGATGTGGCTGTGGAAAAGAGAGGAATTGACTGGGAAACACTGCAGAGCCAAACATCCCAGAATACCTCACAGCTCATCTGTCAGGCAGCGATGCCGAGCGGGGAAGGCAGGGAGTTCTCGGGATGTGGATAAACATGGATGAGCCAAAGAGAGGCAGTCAATCAGCTGCCACCGTTATCATTCTTGCTGTTAATAAACAATGGAGTGTGCTCACAGACCACACTCCTCATCTTCAAAGTGCCATGCAGCAGGAATGCTTGGCTACGGGTAACCCTTCATCTGCCCCAAGCCTTTCCCTTGCCCTTCTGCCTGGCCAAGTGAATCCTGGTGTGGTGCTGGCTCTGGCAGCACAGTGCAGCACAGGGATTAGCAAAGCAAGACAGGGGCACGTGGGCTGTGCCCCCTCATCCTCCACAGCAACCACCCACCAAGGCAAGGGCTCGAAAATCCTTCCCGGGGACCCACTGAGTGTAGGTGGAAGACAGGGAACGTTTGGGACTATGTTACATCAAATGCAAAATGTGCAATTATCCATTTACCCAAGAACTACAAAATAACCTGAAATATAAATTAGCTTTCAGAGCCTGTTTCATTCCTCACCAAGCGAATTTCACCATCCCTGGCTTGCAGGCTTGGCTCGGAGCGATTGCTGAACACACACCCTGACACCCAACCGGTGCTGCCAACTGGAGGCACCTGGAAACATGTGAGATTCCAGCTGGGTCCCCAGTGCTCTCCCTTGGAGAAGACAACCCTAAAGCCTGTCCTGGAATTAAAAGCTCTTCCCTCAAATGGGCTTAAAGCAAAGTTGAAGACTCTTCCTTGAAGACAAAGCTGGCAGCCTTGTCCAAACCCCTGAGACTGAGCAGGGAAGCTAAACTTGGCCACTGTCGGGCTCAGGCCTGTCCACCTCTCATCCTTCACCTCACAGTGCTTTCAGCACTGCTAGGCAAAAATGTGTTCAGAAACCCTCTTTTGGCCAGGACATTTTCCCCGAGATAATTTAGGAAGTGTGAGAGATGCTGAGAAAGCTGCTGTGTCTTCAAGAGGAACAGCTTCCCCTTGGCAGACCATGCTGAGGATCTCCTCTGCTACGTCCCAGCACTTACTCATCCCTCCAAGAGGTTTCAGAGCTTTCTGCACACCCACATGCAGCCCATGCTCTGCACAATCTCCTCCCCACCTTTTAAGTTTTGCCTTTTCCTAGAACTACTCAGCAGTGCCTGCACTTGTTCCAGAAAACCCCAGCAAACCACAGCTCCTTCACTTTCTGCCTTCAGCACTTCAGCCTGGGAAGAACTAGCAAAGGGAGACCCAGAGCAATCCAGAACCATGTCTGCACTGCCATAAATCCGCCTTTGTGAGGGACTGACTGTGCCTCTGGGACACCCACTATTATTATAGTCATAGCTGTGTGCTACTATTACTAGCGGCTTCCTCCCCAATAATAGATGTGATCACACAAAGCACAGACACTGAAGAGCGAGGCTGGTGTGAACAGAAGGGTAGGGGGAGAGGAGATCAAGCAGTCAGTCCTGTGCAACAGCATCATCACAGCAGAGCAAAAATCTGTGGAGATGGCTGTAAATAGCTGGTGCTCAATAAAGGCCCAAGATAGATTGTTGCACATGGCAAAACTGAACGATAAAACGAAAAAGCATTGGAAAGCTGGGATTTGGGATGGACCATTTTGTAAGGTGGTCCATCTCTTAGTTTCTGCAGTTTTCACCAAAGACTATGTTTTAAAGACAGGAAAATGTGATTCCCAAGCAATAGCCGAAAATGGAAGGCATTGGGTTTGCCTAGGCAGAAGTAACCATACCTTTTTCAATGCAGAATAAATTTCTGTTACATCACAGTTAATTTCAACTCTTTCCCTATTTACCCAGTCTCCTGCCTTAGACTGCAGTAAGAATCTATCCCTGACCACATCTGCAGACACATGAGTTTTGTTCATTGCCTCTGCAGCTTATGAACCAGGCTGAAAACTTCCTGATATGGGTCTTCTGGAAAAATCTCAAGGCACTGCCTGAGGGCTGGTGTAAGAGCTGAAATCCAGTTTATTTGCCAAATGTTATTTTCCTTCATTTACTATCTTGAAGGATAATAACCCAAATCAAAATCCACATGTAACACCCTTGCTTCTATCTACTTTTTCAGTATTAATAGAGTGTCCATCTCCTGGCACTGAGGTGCAGCATTTGCTCTTTCACCAGCATTTCCCTGCCAATATTTGCTATCAGAGTTACTTCATTTACCACCTATCCTAGTTATTGTGATGTCCATCATTCTGGCGAAGTATGAATGACACCAGGGAGCGCACTGGAGCTTTACCTGCCTTATCTCCTTAGCCCAAGATCCTTTCCTCTCTCAAGGGCAGCCCAAGTGCCTTTTTGGTCCCTGTGACCTTGTCAGCTTTAAAGCAAAAGAAGGACAAAGTCCTGGCTAAGCAAAGTAAACCCTGGGGTCCCAACTACAGACACAGGGGTCACCGTGGACGTGGGTGCACCCCACGAGAGGGGGTAGGAGGGAACTCGTGCTGCTGAGAAGCAGCTGCCACCTCCCCACGTACAAGGGATGGCAGGAACAGTGGTGCAGGGCCCATCCCAAAATCCTCCCTGAGCTAATCCATGCTCTCAAACACCTCTCTGGACTCACAAGAAAGGACACAGGCTTTGCTCCCACCACTTGAGCAGCTCCTACACCCTGTCACCTCGGTCCCCCTGCTCCAGCCGTGATGGCTCCCCAGCACTGCTGTCTCCTCACCCAGCAGCAGCTCTATCTATACATTTCTTCTGCCCAGTCATGGACCAGTGGGAGGTGGCAGCGTCACCTCCTTTCCAAGAGTTTTGCCTGAATAATGACTCATTTCAAATACAAGGAGAAAAGCCCTGCTCCAGACCATGGTGGTGGATGATCAAGGGGATGGCGTGAGCTGCTGTTCCCCACTCCACCAAAGACCTGTTTATCCCAGCGCCCACCACGCTCCTTACTGGCAGGATCCAGCAGCATCGCCTGCTCAAAGGGATGGTGGGCTGCATCCCCAGCAGTGTAGGCCTGGGTCAGGATTGAGCCCTCACAAGGGCAATGTAATGGAACAAGAGCTGGTAGCTCAAGGAACAGGGAAATCTTCATTTAACAGAGAGGCAAGGGGTGAAAAAGATGCTGAAGTGTTCTGCTCTTTCCCTCTCCACCTGAGTAGGCCAGGTTGGACTAACATTTTGCAGCTGGGTTGGACTTCAGGATTCAAACTGCCAGCTATCACTAATCCATTTCAAATGCAAAAGCACTTAGTCAGGTCTTCATTTTTTTTTTGACATTTCTACCTATCCCTTACACCAAAAAAAAGTCCCTGCCCCAAATCCTTCTTTTTTTAAAAAATAGTTAATTTGAAGAAGCTAGACCTTAATATAGCCCTAATTCCCTTTGATGTCTCCCATGTAATTCACTGGAAGCACAATTTGCTGCGTAGATTTTTTTCATGTAATGTAAATTTACCAACCAGCTTTTACACACCAAATAATGATACTATGGTGAACTTAATGGCAGTTTATTGGCATCTCATTATCATGGCACTGTAACTTAAAATGTCACTGTGGGCCCCATACTGTGATAATTTCAGAATAAAAACTTTAAAGTCACTGTTGAAGAAGCTATCAACAATTCCAGGCAAAACCAACCCAAATCCCAATGTCAGCATTTCTAAAGTGCCCGTATAAATCAAAAATAGACACCTCAGGAAAGCACAAGCTTATGACACCTAAAACATCACATGCAAGACACGTTGCATTGAATTGCAAAATCCCCAGTGACCAGAGCCCATGTTCCTCCTTCTGCTGTCCCCGTAGTGTCTGACCTAAAACTGAACTGACAATCTCATAGCCATCATAGGCTAATACAGTTTAAGAGAGAGCTGGACAAGAGCTGATGCTCTAGGGAGCCATGGGGGGAAGGAGATATTCCTTGTTGGAGCACTTTACAAAGTACAAAGCAGAACGCAAATTGAAACTAGCCTGGTGCATGCTCAGCATTTAGGAAGGGCATTCCAGCTGCTGCCCAGGGAAGGGCCCTGGAAGACTGAGGACAATCACAGCTATGGACACAGGAGGGTCTCAGGGGTCAAAGACTAGCTTTAATTATGGAAAGACAGAACTGGAGTCTCTGCTCTGCCCTTGGTATCCGTGGCTCCCCTGGGCAAATGGCTTCACTTGGTTTCCTCCACAGCACAACACCTCGCCCCTTTTTCAAGGGATTGCTGCAGGTATTAAGGGGAGTTTAGTCAAGGCACTGTGACAGGTACAAGAAAGGAGAGAGAGGGGTATAAGAAAGGAGAGAGCCAAAGATCAGTGCTGGCTGCCTGACATGCTTTGCTTCTATGAACTAATAATTTACCTTGCACATAGGTCTTCACAGACATTTGCACTCACTTTGCCCCAACTCCACAACAGACTGTCACCCACAGGTCTCACACACCGTGATGTCTCACAAAGAGCCCATCTTTCTCCTCTCTTAGCAGTTACCTCCTTCAGTGGTAACGGTTACTCAATGGATCAGGGAAATCCTGAACCTAATGGGCAGAAAAAAGGAAATTCCCCTCTTCCTCTGATTTCCTAATTTCCTGGTTCTTTTTTAATCATCATTGTGCAAGTAACACTTGATTTATTACATTAAATGTAAACAGAAGTGCAGATAGGGCTGGTTGTTTTCTTTCATGAGTTATAATATAAGGGATCCAATCAATAAGATAATGCAGCCAAGCAGAGTGCACAGAAAATCATGCACTCATAAAAGGCATCTTTGCAATTAGTTTTTAATCAGCTCCTGTGATCTTCCCCTGACCAGCAAGGCTCTTAAACTCATGCCAGCAACAAGATGCTTACTTTGCACTTCTCTGACATGCCCCTCCGGTAAAAGACAGGGTAGATTATTTAGCCTGCCTCCTACTGAAAGACTTTCAAAGCTGCAGATCCTAAATTGTCTGTGTATCTGAGAGTAAGTCCATGTGCAACATGACCTGAAAGTCAGATCCGAGAACATGGGTAACTCCAGAATGGAAAATGGATGAAGGTAAAGAGGAGGAAGGAAAGGGAACTTCATCTTGCACCAGCAGCAACTGGCTTCAAGCAACTGGTTCTAACAAGCTTGCACAATGGGTCTCTCTGCCACAGGTCCCATTTTACTTTCACCAAATTCTCACCCACCCTCCTCGGAGCAAGGGCAGAGGGCTGATGTCCAGACCCATAGCACTGCATATCACAAGCAAATCAAGTCCAAAAGAGTCTCTTGTACCTTACAAGTGTCCCACAGTGCATTGACTGTATTTTCCCTTCTCAAAAAAAAGCTCCTTTTCTTTTTCTAGAAAATATTTCTTCTTCTAGAAACCTCCTAAAATTAAGAAGGGCACTACAAGCCCAAATATTCACTCACCTGCTACATGCCCTGTCCAGCCTCTGACTTTCTCCCTCTTTTGCTCCTCCAGACACGAAGGCTGTGCACATCAGAGTGTTTACCAATTTACGTAGCCTACAGAAGCCAAGAAAACTGTCTGTTCCCCATGCATGCTCTGGGGCTTTATGGCATAACACAATGCTGTGAGGTGAACATGCAGTATGGGCATGCAGAGTGCTGTCCTGCAGGACAAGCAGCACCCACCACCCTTGGGGAGCTGCTGTGCTCTTCCTGCCACATTTCAAGCAAGAAGCTGAAGCATTGACGTTCTCCTGTTTCTTCTCACTGGCAGTAGCAGGATACCAGTTATTTGCCTAAGGTTAGGCAGGACAGACCTGTGATATCCTCCTAAGACATCAAGCAGGTCGTGTCTCCAGCGGACAGCATCCCCCACGGCAATGAGTTAACTCTCCTGGTTTCATCCCAGAAAACACTGGCTTCAGAGTAATCCTGGAATCCATTCAATGCAGACCAGTTTTTCTTCAATTGTCCATCAGGACCGTTTGGTTTCTAACGCTTAGCGTACGCACATTTGTACTAAATTTGGTTTAAAAGTCAGCTCAGCCCCACGTGAACAATGGCACAAAGTGCACCGGGGATGGGGAAGGCAGCGAAGGAAAGGAGCTGCCCGGCTGGCAGGGAGGACGGCATCACCGCCCAAGAGGGTGGCTCTGAAGGCTGGCTCCTCTCTGGGAGCTCACCCACGCCAGAAACCCAGCTCCTCCACAGCACACTCAGCCGCCAGTGCCCTGCCCACCCCCGCAGATGCCACCGTGCCGAGTCCCCTTTTCTTCTTCCCACAGGTCCCTATTCATCTGCCCGGTAAATGGGACCTGACTTCCCAAGGCGTCCCGCTGATTCGAACGGCCATGCTCATAAAGTGAAGCACGATGCAGCATGACAGGTCTGGTCTCCAGCAGCGAGCCCTGACTCTTTTCTCTCCCTGTACACGCTCCACCTGGCACTGCACCAACCAGAAGAAGACCCTGTGTCTTCTCACAGAACAAAACTCCCAGGAACAGCCTGGATTTTGCCCCACAAAGGCAAAGAAGGGGTCAAACCACTGCCTGAAATCACTTCCTTTCATTCTGTCCTTCCAGATACTGTTATATGGGCTGTTTGGAAATCCTCACATTCAAGTGAGGATTTAAACAGGGTTTGGGGTTTTTTGGTCTTCTATTATTATTAAAGAAAACAACTGGTTTGTTTCTTTTTTATTACGCTCCATCTGATATTTTGGAACTAATCACGAAGACATTTCCTTAGCTACAGTTTTTCTTTTATTTGTGTCTTTCTTTTGTAGGTAGGAGAGCGGACAAGACAATCAGAGAAGTCCTTTTCTGGCTTTAAAAAAAACACAGATTAAATTAGTGATAATATTACCATCAGCTACAGGGTGGGCAAGGTTTTCAAACTTGGAATCCATTTTTCCATGGATGAGTCCCCTTTTACCGGCATAAATCAGTGCAGTGCCACAGTAATGTAGAGTACAGGCAAGCAGCTGGGGCTCTGCAGAACAGGGGTTTATAACTGGTCCTGCTGCTAATCACCAACACCGATTTAGAGAAGTCCCCTTTTCTCTTAGCACCCTTTCTAAAAGATTGAAATAACGGCATTGCTGTCTTCAGTAAAGTGTGCAGAGTAAAAAATGCACTAGGTGAAGACCAAGGTATTATTATAATGACAGCTTATGCTCCTTGACTACCTGGCCAATACTTTTTCTCACCTGGAAGTCTGGTGATAGCAATGGCAGACAGTACTTCTTGCCAGGGAAAAGGGTGATTTGGAGAATAACCCATATGGTCGTGTTTAATCTAAACCTCCCTTTTCCTGTTATGACCCTACCATTTGAACCCTGCAAAGAAGTTATGCTAGACATAGCCTTCTAGTGATTCCTGATGTTCTTGGAAGATGCTTTCTCTCCGTCTTTAACCCTCCTGCTCATTACTATTTCACTGATCTCTTTAGCCTCCCTTATCAGACACCTACATGTTCTACTTTATATTCATTGCTATCACCTTATTTTTCTGGGTACAACATTGACTGGTTTTGGGGGGTTATTTTATTTCCTTTTTCCCTTCTCTGCTGAATGACAAACATTTTGCTCAGTAGTTTTTCCTGTTAGGGAAAAGATGTTTTTGTAACATCCCCACAGAGGGCCCATAAAAAGGAAGCACGTTCCACTGCTTTGACTCATCTAAAATCAGTTGCAACCTTCGAGTCCTCTCAGACGGACCTCTGAGAAGGGCTTTAATGGTGGCAGCTTTGACTTCACTAATGTTAAAGTAGCCATGGCACACCATAAAAGAGGCCAGCACTTCAGCAGATTCTCAAAAACATTCTTCTCTAACTTTTCTAGTCCAAATGAAACCAGCCTGGATCTCACCTTGCCATTCACTTCACTACAAGGGCCCAGTCGGGCACACTGTTGTTCAGCTGAGGTGCCCCACTAGAGTCAGGACACCTCAGGACGCCTTCCTGCCTGATGAGCAAGGACTCATGCATGGAAGAGTTCATTTGTTGGATCCAAACGTTCACCTGCATACTTCAAATCTTCTCAGGGAGACCTCTGAGAAAGGTCTGTGACTGTCCTAATGTTAACCATCTGTGACCTTCCTAATGTTAAAGCAGCCACGGTACACCATAAAATTGATGGATTCATTTGTTGCCGTCCATCAGTCCAAATTAACCCTTCTGCATTTGAAGACAATATTGTGAACTTTTCATGGATGCTACGAGAGTGGCTGCTCAGATGCTGAACAGGATAATGTCAAAGTTTACTCAGGACTAGCCACAATGTAGGTGTCCCCAGGGGTGCCAGAGCCCCCAGAGCACACTCTCACTGTGCCCCACACACAAAGAATAACAGAAGACATGGTTTAGAGTTTTGTTTCTGAAGACAAAGAACCTGACAAGGACCCTGAGCCTGGGTTCCCGCTGGGAGAGATGCTGTGCAAATGAATGGGGGAAACTGCTGGTCCAGGCGAGAGCTGACTGCGCCTCACCCCCCATTAATGTACGGCATCAAATCTGTCTCCATGGGAACTATAATAAGGGCAGAACTTGTCTGTGCCATCTCAAACCGAGAGGGGGGAAAAAAGTCAAAGAAAATAATGAGCCTCACAGCAATGCGATTCTGAGCAAACGGAGCCCGAGCAGATGGCTGAGCAAGTGCCCTGCCATCATCCCACGCCGGCCCTTTGCTTCGCTTGCTCTAAGCTGGGATGAAGTCCTTACCCTGCTGCTCTGCCGTAGCCAACAGCAGCTCTGGTGCTTGCAGCTGGAAGCCGTGCCGCTGCAATGCAAATGCTGAACAGCAGCCACCGACCACGACTTCAGCTTCGCAGCGTGTGGCTGAACACAACTCTCGCCCAGCCAGAGATCAGAAGACAGGCACCGAGTTAGGGAGGGAGGCAGAGGGAGCGTGGGGATGCAGCCAGGAACGGGTGCATGTGTGAGTGGGACCATGCAGGCCTGGTTTTCGGAGGTGTTGAGCCTACGCAGAGCTCAATGACTTTAAACAATACTGTGGGTGTGAGTACCTTTACAAATGGAGGAGATGAGGGCAGGGTGGAGTAGGTGGGGATGAGATAGACTGAAGTCAGGGCACTGAACTCCTGCTTCGGCTCTACGAAATACAGATCCAGGGATCTCGGGAGCAAAGAGGAGAACCCAGAAGAAAATGCTCCCCCTGCTCGACCTTATGCACCAGGTCCAGATCCAACCCCTGCTGCGCCAGACAAAACCAAACCATGGCTCTGTAAAACCCAGATCACCTGTGAGTAAGACTGTATTGCTGGTGACCAGCGCGGAAGGTCAGCAAGTGGCTTTTCACTATTATCTTCCCATCCCAGGCTGGAGACAGGACCCAGGTGGGCTGTCGTGGCACCCCGGCACCACCATGCCCTGTGCTCGGGGATGACTCCCACCCCGGAGAGCAGCTGCCACCCTGCCACCCATCTCCACCAGCACACGAACCACTGGGCGAGTGCACCTCCAGCTATTTTCTCTAATTGTTCCCCTAATCACATAAAATTGCCAAAGTTCAATTTGTCTTCTTACAGAGTAATTTGCTTTCCACCATGCATTGCTGGCTGTGTCTCTCACTGTAACCCATGTGTCTGCAGCCACTCAAACGCATTAGGGTTGAGGAGGGGCCCGAATTAGATTATTTCTTCTAATAAAAATAAGTCTAATGGAATTACACAAGACCAGATTAAAGTTAGCTGCTTTGAAAATACTGGTTTCGGTTTCATGTTAGCTAAGAGAACAAGTACATGGCTCATCCCTCTCCCATCTCCTGACCCACACGTGAAGGCTGCTGTGGGAGGTAATCCACCCTCTGCACCAGCTGAGGCGAAGGTTAGATCATGCTGACAACCACCGCTCGCCCTAAGCTAAGTGCTAAATGTGTATTTTACCTTTCCTATGGCTTTATTCCTACACAGAGGCAGGTGGCAGGAGCAGAAAACATGCTGGCGTTCAGACCTCTGGAGACCTGAAGGAATGCCCTGCTTTCCCACCCTAGATGTAATTCATGTGTGGTGAGAAATGATGCCACACTTTTTTTTTTCCCCTACATCAGCACAGAGGAGGAATGAGACGGTAAGAGCTGAGGGCAAGTGTAGGCCACAAGTGCAGGCCTGAAGGTAGAAGTTGCCATCACCAGCTGAGCCCAGTAGGGTGAAAATTTTGGGGGTCAGTGCAGGGCACTCAGAAAGGGTCCCCCTGCTCTTCAGCATCCTTATAGTCAGTGTTCAGAGTGAAAAATTCTGCTTCCTAGAGCAATCAACTGGGTTTCCAAAGAAACATCTATACCTTTTAATTGGGTGTATTAGTCTTCTAAGACTTGCAAATTTTTTTGAGAGACTACCTGAGGAACGAAGCACAGGAATGACAACATCAGAACAGAGGACGGTCTCTACCTTGGCACTCATCGCCGTCTTTTTTAGCAAATGGGCTAGGGAGGACATAAGTGGATAATTAATTAGTAGTCTTCCCATGAGGGAAGATTTTCTTTAACCCTCAGAAGCTTACTGATCGTCATGCCCTGACACAGGAGGCTCTATTGACTTGGCACACTGTCAGCCCAGATGTTTAGCTGCAGTATTCTCAGTATTTAGACCAACATGCACTGCAGTCCTTGTGCTACATCCCCAGGCAGCTTAAATCAGCGTGGCTCCTCAATGAAATCACTGCGATTACTTCCATTTACACAAGCTGGGCATCTGCGTCTGTGAACCAAGCCAGGCATGGGGCAATCCTACCCTGCTTCTCTGCTCATCTACTCCAGCACGTGTTGGAAGGATGGCTCTCTCCTGCTTTTCACTCAAATGACAGCTTTGGTTTCAAACACAAACCCACAACGAGTATTTCCATATTGTGTGGTGTGACAGTTGGATGTGCAAGGCAATATGTTGCCTCCTCGCTCCTTCTTGCCGTACACTCCCTACCCTTCGCTCACTGCTCCTACAGTGAGCAGTACAGGGAGACAGTAGGAAGCATGGTCGGTCCCCACAGAGGAGACCGTGGTTCTCACCTCAAGGTGCTCAGCTCCTTCCTTGTCCCAGTGCACCACGGCACCGGGATCTGGATTCCCCCTTGTCCTCCGCATCCCCCCAGGCACTGCCTCCTGCTGTCTCCAGCCCAGGAGCAGAGGACTGTGGAAAGCAGGAGAGACCTGAGGTGTCCTCAACGGAGAGGTGGGGAGTTCCCCACCTCCTCCTCTTCACAACCCTCTCACCACACACTGCCTGCAGTCCTCTGTCCCATGGCAAGCTGTATCTCCCTTGCATTCATCTGGCAACCCCTTCCACCAGCTCCAAACAGACAGTTCTCACCCAAAGGACTTAGACCCATGCTGGCAGGCACCCTTACCTGGAGGAGTACCTTGCTCTTTGGCCTGCCTCAGATCTCCTGGAGATAGGGACTACTTGCAAAAGGGGAGCAAACGTGGAAAACTCGAGGCGTGCCAGCTGGCTCCAGAGGACGGGGAGGAGGAGGTGGGGAGAACCACTGATGGCACTCACAGGAACGCGGTGCAGAGGAGCTGCATGTACAATTTGGAGACTTCCTAGGGGCTTTAATGAGCCAACAAGCACAGTCAGTGCACTTGCTCCTCTTACTTTTAAATCAGTGTTTACAAAGTCCTGGGGAAATTAAACTATTTATGTCTATCCCCAGTAGGGGACTGTTTAAAGAAAAAAGATAAACATACCTTAGTGTGTAAATACTTATTATTTAAGCAAACACAGAGGTTCACTCATATGTTTGTTTTTCAGCAGCATTACTGGACAGTATTGACAGGGCCGAGGTCAGGCTGGGAGAGCAGAAAAGAAGCAGTGAAGAGCTTTTCAGAGGAGAAGGTGGCTGCTGCTGCTCCTGCACATGGCAGGAGTTCCCCCTCCTGGTGGGAACACCACGGGGGGCCGGGTCCCCGAGTCCCCCCTGCCCGGGAGCAGGGGTGGGCGCACCTGCAGCTCCCGCACCGCTGGTCTTCCCCCAAAGAGTGGTACTGCACAGACTGCTGCAAATCCCGAGCTGCCTCCCCCAGAGACTGCCCATCATCCGCTGCTACAATGACAAAATCCAAGTAATGTCCTAAAAAAATCTACCTTGCCTTTGCTATCCCAAGCAAAAATAGTCAACTGCTGTAACACAGGACAGAGAAAATAATTCTCCTTCAAGAAACACAGGGCACTATTCTCATTAAAAGTATTTTATTTTTAAAAAGAAATGAAGTCATAATGACATCACACACTTCAAAGCACAGTCCAGGCCAACTGCCACTACTGTCTGGGAGCTTAAAGCTGGCAAACCAGGACCTAGCTCCTTCCTCGCTGCCCCGAAGCAGCAGAAACTTGCAGCTGTGTAATGTTTTAATCAGTCACCCTTCTATGAAGTTTCCATGGGGGAAGTTTGTTTTGGAGCTAGGAAAGATGCCTCGGGGGGTTGAGGAAATGACACTAGTTTTTCACTCACAGACACAGCTCTGTCTCTCCTGGCGTCAGATCCACAAACTGGCTCCACTCCCAGTACCTGAACCAAAGCACTTAGACATGAGCAAGATTCCCGCTAACTTCTCTCGGCTCTGGAGTAAGTCTGAGCAAGGTCGGTGTTCAGCTGCGATGAAACGCTTAGCCTCGGCGACACGAGCCTGGAACAGACGCAGAGCTCGGATAGCTCGGATGTGACAGGGAAAGCTTTGCACTACGGACCCTGGGACGCAACTGTCAGAGCACAAAGCTGTCCGACTCCCCAGCAGCTCCGTTCCTGGAAAACACCTTCCTTCAGTGCCTTCGCTCAAGTGAAGTTTCCTACTCCCTGCAGCGCCCGATGAGCTTCTCCGCCTGACAACTTTCTCAGTGGCACCGAGCTCCTGCTCCGTCCCAGCCAGAGTAACGTTTCTTGCCTTCCAGCAGACCGCTACTGACAATTTCAGCAGTTTGCTGAGCACCGCTGGTTGAACAGGCGCAGCGGCATCGCAGCTGGCGGGCACCCACGCTGGCAGCAACCACCAGCACGAAAAACCGTTCTCCCTGGCCGGCTGGCTCCCTGTGCGATCCCACACAACCCGACCTCCCCCTCCCCGGCTACCTCTACGCGACCACCCGCACCGGCCTGTGCCAAAGCCGTACCCACTTCGAGACGCCCGTCCCGCTCCACGCACCGAGGCGGAGCGAGGTCCCACCGTGACCGGGCTGCCGCTCGCTACACCGGCCCCTCACGACCGGCCCGGGCACACGCGTCGCCCACAGGCTCAGCCCCGCACCAGCGCCGACGGGCACTCAACGAGCCAAGAGAGTAAGAAAACCGCCAGGCGAGCGCGGCTCCGCTCAGACCCTCGGAGCTGCGGGCGCAGCGCGGCCCCAAGCTCCCGGCGCGGCCGGGGGGGCGCAGGGGGGAGGCGGGCACGGCCGGCAGCGCACCCCGGACCCCGCCGCGCAGCCGGAGCCCCCCCCCCCACCACCACCACTACCACCACCTTCTGGACCGCCCGGTCGGGACCAGGCGCTCTCCGCCCCGGGGAAGCCGCTGCCTTACCATCGCCGTGCCGGAGCCCCGCTCCCCCGGCGCGCCTCCTCATCGCGGCGGCGGGGCAGGACGGGGCCGCCCGGGCCGGTCTCCGGTGCTGCTGATGCTGGCGCGGTGCGGTGCAGTGCGGGGAGGGGAGGGGAGGGAAGGGGAGGGGAGGGGGGGACACACACCGCGCTCGCCGCCCGCGGGGCTGCGGCGCTGCCTGCCGAGGCGCGGCGGCAGCGCAGGGAGCGCTGCCCCCGCCCCGCCGCTCCGCGGCCGCGGAGAGAATCCGCCCCCGCTGCCGCCCCGCCCCGGGAGCGGAGGGGCTGCCCGGCCCCGCACCACCACCCCCCCGCTCCTGCCGGCTCTCCCCCGGCAGCCCCGAGCCGGGAAAAGTTGGGTCGGTCCCGCCGCGATGAGCCCGGGGCCAGGCCGGGGCGGGGGGGGGGGGGGGGGGGAGGCTGCGCCTCTGCCCTGCCCAGGTGGGGGGTGGCTCTGCCCGCCGCCCCCCCCCCCCCCCCCCCCCCGGCAGCCTCATCCCTCAGCCGGCTCCCGGAGCGCTCTCCGACCCCCGTCCTCCAAGTTTTTATCTGAGCGCTTTGGGGGAGGGCA
Source organism: Astur gentilis (assembly GCF_929443795.1). Lineage (NCBI taxonomy): Eukaryota > Metazoa > Chordata > Aves > Accipitriformes > Accipitridae > Astur > Astur gentilis. The sequence continues at coordinate 10,546,984 of NC_064905.1, forward strand.
AATCCCCTTTGATCCTGGCAAAGGCTTCTCTCCCTCTCGGCTCTGCAAGCCAACTTGGGGGATTTGCGCGTTTGTCTGTTTGTTTGTGTGCGAAAATAGCAGAAGGGAAGCGGAGCCACACCGCAAGCGCGTTTTTCGCTTGCAGTGTCAGCCCGGTTCCTTTGACATCATTAGAGCTTTGGCAGCTGAAAATCTGACCCTGTGACCCTTAACAAACCTCGGTCTTGGCAGAGGTGGGCACCACAACCAGCTCATCATCTGAAGTTTGAAAATAACTATTGCAATAGTGGACTGAGGATAAAAGCAGGATCCGAGCAGCTCCATCTTCAGGTATGCTAACCTTCCACATCTGGAACTGCATTTTGTATTTTGGGGGTTCAAAGCTACAGTGCGTTTGTGCAGTTTCTCCTTTGGAAAGTGCCTGTAAACATTTCACGTAAACAGGAGGCTCGGTACTGACAGCTGCAGGGAGTATTTCTGACTAGACCTGCTTTTGGAAATGAAGTGATATTTTTCCAACTACCAGCACTCAGCTTCGGCTGCAGCTCCAGGGTCTAGCTGGGTTCCCTCCCTCGCCAGTACCTCCAGGTCTGCGGGAGACCAGGCTCCTCCGTTCCCTCTGTGAAACTACGTGGGCTCCACGCCCACGCTGAAACTCAATCCACAGGGCAAGGCCCTTCAGCTTGGCCTCTCTGTCTTGATGTAACTTCTGGCTACAAATGTCAGCAGATTTGACTCCAAGAGGCTGAGTTTGTTGAGTGAGATCCACGGAGTGTGCACACATCCAGTGTGCATGGATTCAGGCACACTGCTGCGCTCATACAATGCCTCTCAGGCTTTGCGGGGGACCCCGAGGGACATCACTGCGAGCTCTTCAGGCTGTCATTTCTCAGAGCAGAACTGCACTGGAACAGGGTGATCCAAAGTACGCACAAGTTCAGAGAAGAAATTTGGTGTGTAGCTATCCATTCCATGCCCTTTAATCCCAGTTTAGGACCTGGAAAAGGGACGTCTTTGATGGTGTGTAGATGCAGGAGAAACCAGAGCACCCAACAAATTGCAATGTATGTTTCTTGCTGACAGGATACTCAAAGTTTCCAAAAATAAATGCTATTAAACGCAGTTTATTATCAACTTGTTTGATAGGACCCATATTTTAAAGATCTGAGCGGTTTTGGCAAAGATCTTTCAACTGATTTCTCAAAAAATTTGGCGGTATTTTCAGCCACTGCAGGCAATCACGCCTTCCCAGGCTGCCAGGCCTCGTGTTTGTTGCATGCATTTGTTCATCACTATAGTAACTGAAAGACAGATAAGGAATAACATTAAGAAAAGTAAAACTGGGATCAAATCCGTGAAGAAACACCTTGTCATAATTTGGATTTTCTCAGGCTTGCACCACTGAGGACAAAGTGGATGAGGCTGGTCTGGGTGGAGCTGAGATGGGTCATTTTAAAACTGGAAGTTAAAGCATTCCTGAAACAATTTTGGTTTGGCTTCATTTTCTTCTCTGTAGTATGAACTTGAGCTTTATGGACAACTCATTATTATAGCCTGTAGCTTTAATACTGAATTTATATATATATGCGGCTTGATGTCTGTTCATGGAGCAAGCAGTTGTAGCTCTTCCTGACAAGATCTGAGTCCTCAGAGCAGCTGCTCACTTGCCTTTGCTGTTGTTCTGAGTCAGGATCTCCAGCAGCTACTACTAATGAGCCCGATAGCATAAAAGGGAAAACATCAGAGTGTGGACCCCTAAGCGAAGCACATGCTGCAGTTTGCACATGAGCAGGCAAACTGAAGTTAAACGGGTTTATGCGCTTTCCTAGCAGGTGTTTAAATGCTTCATTGGATCGAAGACCAGCAGCATGGTGGGTCAGGATCAAAGCTGCTCACCTGCATCCATCAAGTTGGAGAGCGATGGAAAAGAGAACCGAGCAGTCCCCTTCCTGCTGGCACTGCAGCAAACTCCTGTCCCAGCCTTGCTGTGCTCACTGCAGTCTTAGGGACATGCACTTTGAAAACCTGAATGCTGGAAGGCAGATTCACAAGTGGCAGTTGGAGGAGGGTCTTGACGTCTTAGGCCCCCATCTCCCCAGCCCCAGTGGTTAGAGCCAGGGGTAAAGCACGCTGTGCTGGTAGCAGTTGGGTTATGTCCTGCCGGAGGACGGGGCAGCGATCCCAGCCTGCGCCCACCCATTGCACGAGCAGTGGGTCCTGGTTGCGCTGTCTCTGCCACGCAATTCCTCACCACCTGGCCCTTCGGTGTGCCCGTACCGCCGATATTTGGAGGAAAGTAATATTCAACACCATGAGTACCACATGTATATGGAGCCATCTCTCCATCCAGGCAGAACCTACAGCAGCGAAGTGTTTTGCTGTCTGCAGAGTGGCCCAGGTGGATGGAGAGCCAAGGGAGTAATTCGTGGAAGCTTGACCAAAACAGATCCCCTTGTGTAAAGATACCTGAATGTGACCAGTGCCTGAGCAGAGCGAGGCTGCCTGCCGCCGCTCCTCTGCAGTCCTGGTCTCAGGATCCTGGCGCTCTCTTTGCTTTACCAGGTGCAAACCATGAAGTGGGGAATGGATTTGGATGCATGGAGGAGGCAGCGTGCAAGACCCTTCCACCGCTGGGTGTTTCTGAACCCTGAGAACAGGTCATGCTGAACCCTAACGCTGTCATCAGTTTTGGTCATACTACATCACACCTCCTTTTAATGCAGATTCCCCTCCAGGATTATCAAAGAGTTTATTCAGCCTGAATGGGATGCCTACAAAAATTTAATTAAATTTTTAAAAAGAAAAATTGGAGAGGATTAGAGAGGGAGATAAGGCAGTGGCTTTTTCTTCTTCCCCCCTCTCTCCTCCTTTTTTCCTTCTGTAACAATAATAAAGCCAAAGATCTAGTTGAGAAAAAAAGTGGCTGAGTGATTCATCAGGATTGAATCACAGTCACTATGCAGTGGAATTCACTGCGTTCACTTCTGCAGTAGTAACTCCGTTGCTGCTTTAGATCACTGGCTGCGCTTTCAGGCACAGATATAAGACAGAGAGAGGGAGATAAAACCAACTTAACAGAGAGGCTTTTTGGTGTGCACGGCATGTTCCCTTTGAACACAGCATGGTCTCCTTTGCCCAGTTGTGTGGGATGGATTTTATTAAAAAGAGAGCCTAAATAAATTAAGTTTCTTAGGGTTATACCTGCCATTAGATCATGCAGTCCTCCCACTCTGCTGGGGAAGAACTACTTCTTTCTGTTCCATTTGAAATGCAAACTTCCCCACTCTCACTGGGAGGTTAACCTCTGAAGTAAGCACTCTGCCTGGGCCATGGCATCTATTGGTACCCAGACCTAAGGTGAAAAGTACAGATGCAGTAACTGAACAACTCGGATTTCTTAGTGGTTTGCATCCCAGACCATTTTGCAAGGGAAACCATTGTGAAGAGGTGAGGCAGGAGGAAAATTCTGGTCTACATCTGATTTAGAGCATCAGCTGATATGGTGCTCATCCTTACTTAAAATTATATCTCACTGTTGCCACCACCTCCTTTCTTTACATTATTCATTATTTGGTCCAGGGAGTGCTCTGGATGCTGCAGCATTGCCATGCATCCAGGTTCCCACACTCATGAAAAAAGTGCTGAGCCTAGCTAAGGTGGGAAGCTGTTCAAAACTGAAGCGATCAAAAGGAAGAGAGTCACACTAGTGATACCTAAACAGACAGGCCTTTAAAAAAATCAAAATCTGGCATCTATGTTACAAAATCTCACTGTTTCCAGAGCACCTTAATTTATTCACCATACTTTATTTATAACACTATCTGGATATATGAATCCAAAATCTAGTTTAAGGCAGGTCTGACTTTTAGCTTTAAAGGAGAACATTTGCATTCATTCTTAACAGTGTAAATAAATTGCTGTTCATAACACAGACATCGTTATTTCAGTTTCATCTGAGGGTTGCAAAATTATTTTTGCAAGCATTAAAATGCCCTCCCAGAGTGACCCTTTGAGGTATTTACTATCTCGAGACCAAAGAAGAAACCAAAGCAAGGGGGACCCATGTCAGCACCAGCCAGAGAGTTAGAGCTGGAGCAGGGCCAGGCAGCTGCCTGCGGGACAGGGGCTCCCCACCGGAGAGCAGGGCAGCTCCTCCACGATGGGTGGCTTTGAGCTTGCTTTTGCAAAAACCTCTCTCTCCATCAACAGCCCTAACTTTTAAATGGCCAGACATATGTAAAACCACCTACCCCTCTCCTGGTTCCAGTCATGTGAGGTGGAATATTTAAGAAGTCTGACATCAGGGGACAAGTTTGTCTTTCTTTTTTACGGGAGACAATTTTTTTGGAGACAAATACCCCATTCGCAGTCCGTGAGCTGGCAACGTAAGGATGACGGAGGGCGAAATGACAGTTGATAATAAAGCAACCTCAGCCTGAGCAGACGTGGGTACCTGGAGAAGTGCTGGTGCTGCTGTAGCTCTGCTGGGGAGGACAGGAGGCAGTGCCTGCGCTGGGGCTGCGTCCTCCTAGGCTGCCTCTTCTCCTCCCTCCAGTAATATCTGTCCCCGCGTGCTTGGCCTCGCAGGCTGGCGTGGCTGCTGGCTCTGTGTACATTTTGGGGTTTCCTCTCAAGCGCGCAGAGCCACAGTGCTCCTCGAGCCAGACCAGTGTTTGATGGGGTTGTGTCCTCTGCTCTTCAGCATCGTCTGACGTTTCCTCTGACTCCTCGTGGGAGGGGGTCTCGGAGTGCTGGGCCACTTCAATTCTCTCACTGCAGGCCACAGAACTGTGACAGAAATTTCATCATTTTCTTTTAATTGTTTTTTTTAAAAATCCTATTTCTAATTAAAATTTTCCACTTGGTTCTTTTCTCGTGCAAAGAAGTTTTGGAAGAAAAAGAACTGCTTGGAAAGCAGAAATACATCTCCTGCCTCCTGCCGCTCCCCCCCCCAGTGCTGCAAGGAGCCAGCTTCTCAGCTCACAGCACCCTGGGGCGGTCGGGTGTTTGTCTTTCTGCGGTGCAGGAGGCACTGGCTGCTGCTGCCAGGGGGTTGGGACCACACCACTGAAACCAGAGAAAAGATTCTGGTACAAACTGGCAAAAGAGAGGGAAGCCTCAGTGCAGGGGAGCTGTGTGGAGGCAGCTGAGGGCCGGGGACACCGACGTCACCTCTCCCACCAGGCAGCACGGAGCGTGCTGGACACGGCCACGCTGGCTTTATAGCCCTTCTTCCCATAAGTGCCCCCTGCCAGGAGGGAGGGTGACACAGACCCCTTCCCTTCCTCATCCCTGCTAGAGCACATGGATGAACCTGCTGGGAAAATGCAAGCAGCAAGGAGCCAAGCCCTGGCACGTGGCTGTGCAGAAACCTCCTGAAGCTCCAAAGAGCCCGGCGGCTGCTCAGCGACCTGCGCTCAGCCCAGCAGGAGCGAGGTCCGTGCAGCCGTGTACGATGTGCGAGCTACGCTGAGCTGTAACCCCGGCTGCGTAGGAGCCCTCGCTGGGCTTCGTAATTTATATGCATATGAGTCTGTATATATTTCCATGAGTACTGCATCTCCGCGTGAATAAGGATAACTATATGCAACCGTGAATAAAAGAGCTGAGTGAATCATTCATCATGGATTATTGATAGGATTAATTTTACCTCTTTTTCTGCTCTCAAGATGCCCACAAGCCCCCCTGAATTTATTTTCCCTCTTTTATTAAGTATTTTTGACGATGAACTAGATTAAAGCCAAGTAATTTTTCTCCTCGTTGCTTGGCTGAATGAGATGTTTGTAGTCAGGTTAACCACAGCAAATTCTCCCAGAAAGCGAGTCTATTCTGGCATCTCCGCCTAGAAGCTTCAAAATCTTTTCCCCTGAATGTTCACAAACGTAAAGTGCAGTCATGGGGATCTCAGAGGAAAATGAGCTCAAAGCAGGGGACAAGCAGAAATGAAGGGGGTTTACAAGCTAGCTCGAATGAACGACTGCCAGCTGGGTCAGGCAGGGCTGCGCTCGGCTGCTGGGGTGGTGAGGGAAGGGCTGCGGGCGTGCAAGCTCAGCTCGGCAGGTTCAACGCACACGCATTATGAGGCTGTTTGAGCTCCTCTCTCTGCCAGTAAAGAGAAATCAGCTCCTCCGTGGACTCTTCAGGCAAAGTCCTGAGCCTCTGCACTGCCTGTGCTGGCCTTCAGGGCGGATCGCAAATAAGAAGAAACAAATTCTTGGTGCTGAAGGTCCTCTGAAGGGTGGAGGGCAGAGCTGGCCTCCGCTGGCAGCCGGCGGGTTGCACCCTCGCCCATTCCTAGCAGAGAAAGGACACCTTCCTCTGGCAGGGCTCTCTGGTGGGTTTCCTTGTGGCATCAGTGTGAGATCTCAGCAACACACGCTCATGACGTCAGAGCACGTACCCAGCACGTTTAGGACATAAACCAGCAGAGCAATCCTGGGCTTAGCAGTCCTGCCAAAGCAAGGGAGGAAGTTAGTGTGGATCAGGTTATTCTCTGCCATTTCTCATGTACTTTTCTTTTTCATGTCCATCTCTTTTCGGGTAGGGCAACTGCCTGGGAACACAACGTGCTCTTCACAGATTTGAAGCCCAACGCCTGATTGAGTAAAGACAGGAGCTGGTTCCCCAGAAGTTTTGGCAAATGCTGGCGGATGCTCAGTCTTCTGCGCATGCTTCATGCCAAGAGCTTCATAAGCCCAGTGTGTTCAGTCGAGCTGTTCATATACAAAAAGTTAACCTGGCTCCCTTTCCCACCCCAGAGCAACTGAAATTCAGCTCCACAGGAGCAGAAGCCTGCTGGGGGCTCCCACGCTGTTGCCTCTCAGAAGACTTTTCTTTACACGCACCGACCTCTGCTTGCATGGAGGTCCCCACGTTCACACAAACCGAAAAGCTGGCAGCGTGAACACCCATAACCATTGCACGCAAAGTGCTGGAGCCCCTGGGAATCAAACGCTCACTCCAACTCATTCAAACCAATTTGATTCACACTGGTTTTGCACATCAGCTCTTCTCCAGACAGGACGTTGTGGATCCTGTCTGCGGGCATTTGTACATCCCATTATTCAGTGTGACAAGCACATCCTGCTGTGTCTCAGTGTGGCTTCCCCTTCGCCAGCCGCACGCCACCCGGCACCACCCCGGATGATTTTATGCAAACAGGCCGACAATTGTTCCCTTGCAGATGGCTTCGAACTGCGCTGGGGACCAAGGCTGGTGTTTCCATGGCAGCACGTAGACGATTCCACTTGTGAGCAGCCCTACTATTAAAACACAAACAAAAATAAACCTGGAGAGTGACTTTTTCCTTCCCACCCCTTGGCCTTTGGGGAGCCTTCATCCTCTGCTCGCTGCCGGAAACCTCGGGCCGCCGCTGTGGCTTTTCCCACCGAGTTTCCCCGGGGCTGCTGGAGCTGCGTGAACAGTAGGAGTGGTGTTTGGGGCATCACATGCCGATGCCGGGCTGCACAGCCTCAGAAACACAGCCAGGTCAGCTCAGGTCAGCACTGAGACGGGAGCCCGCTGGAGTCAAGGCCATTTAGCAAGCGGGAGGCGGGTCCCAGCGGAGAGGAGAGCCAGCAGCCTTGCACTGCTCTGGGGTGCCCTCGGCTACCCAGGAAGGAAAATCAAGGCCCCTCTTGGAGATGGAAAACCTATTTCCAAGTCCTTTACTTGCTCAGTGAAGCAACATTATTTCTGGCCGTTAATTCCCCAACAAAAATCTTCAAAAACAAAAGAAAAAAGAAGGAGACTTCTTTATTCAGAGCTGTTCAAAGAGAGAACAGACTGGAGCCTGCAGGTGGTTTGCAAACCCTTCCTGGCAATTGCATGCTTGATTAGCACACAGTTACAGCCAATGTTTGCCCAAGTGCAGTAAGTGTGGGAGCCCGTGGCCAGCCTCCTGCGCCCCGGCAGCCACGATGGCTGGCACTTCCCAGAATGTTTTTTTCCAGGATGACACTCAGTGATCTGCAGCAGCTCAGCAGAACAAAAGTTAAACTAGAGCTGCCCATCTCAGAGCTGTGATACCCACATGTTCCAGCTGGGCTTTGACAAGACGGGCACATGGCTAGCCCTCCTCCACGGCTAGGACTGAAAGCCACGGCTGGGATTTGCAGAACTAGCTTGGGCTGTAATAAATGCAGAATACTATTAAATATTTTCACTTCCAAGAAAAAAATACTAGAAATTCCCCACCCAAATTTAACTCACCTTTTGTGCCACGTTCAATCTTCAGCCATTTTCACTTCTCCTTTCTGCAATTTCCACACCAGTTTTGGCAAAATACACCGCAACATTCTTACAGCCTTGAAGGGAAATTCATTATGCAGCTTCCCGAACACAGCAGATATTTTAAGCCAAATAATGGGCAGAGTAGACCAGGCCAGGCACAGGGGTGGAAGGGCTCTGCAAGATGAAATCACCGCTCACCAGCAGCAGCTGCTGTGCTTCCTCTTTGAGGCCACACACAGTGAGTTATTTGCATGAACACAGTTTCTAGGGTGAAAAAAGAGAAAAAAATAGAAGAAAAGAAAGATATGACTGCCTGTGGTCTAGCCACAGCAGCCTAAAGCATCCCAGCAGTATTCAGCCCAGTTATTGTAGTGCTTGGGGAATAGAATTGGTCCATCTAATCCCATACCTTATCTCAGTAGTGGCTCTAGTGGTTAAGAGGGAGTTGAGCATGTAGGCTCAGGCAAGCATACTGCGTCCCTGGGACACTCTCCAAGCCTCCAGTGACCTGCGGTTAAAGAAGTCCCTCAGCCAGAGAGGACACCGCTGCCCCAATTAATTGTTCTTCCGTTAATTCCTCCCACGGCATTACGAACACATTTTTGTCATCTGAGTGTCTGCATTAATTACCCCTTGTGTGAAGCACCCTTTTGCATATCTGGAGTGTACCACGCGCCTGTTTCAGCTGGTGCTTTCTACTCCTTGTGTGGAAAGAAGCAGGGAACAGGGAGGAACGACCCCATTGCTTTCGAGGCACGGTGGCCTGGACAGGTAGGGGTGGAAGGAAGCATGGTGTGAGGTGAGCACGGGACCTGGCTAAACACAGAGGACTCCGGCGTGTCTGCAACAGCTCACGCGAATGCCACCAGCCCCTAACCGCTGACTGACCTAAGCCGTGGCTGCTCACCTCCCAGATCTCAAGTCCTCCCTCTTCCCAAACGCGCCACACCGAGCGTAATTCAGCAGCGGCGTTAGCTCCCTTTGGTCCGCACCAGGATGGCAAAGGGCACGCGGGAAGGTTGCACCCTCTGTCACCCTTGGCTGCCCCACCGAAGGGCATCCCCCGCTCAGTGCCGCGGACTGTACTCATCCCCCAGCCGGTCTCTGCGGGCAGGGAGCCGAAAGCAGCCCGGCCGCAGCGGCGGCACACGCGGGGACAGCTGAGCACGGCACAGACCCGGCTCTTCCCAACGTGGCTCAGCCCATGGCTGCCTTCGCATCATGGTTAGAGGAACCACCGAGCCTCCTCAGGATTGGTGCCCAGCCTCCTGCAGCGGCTCCAGGCCAGGGGCTAGGGCAGCCTCGACAGCTTTTATCCGTGTGAAACAACGATGCCATCCAGTGGCTGGTGAGCCCGCGCTCCCCTCGGCACATCACCGCAACCGGGTCAACGTTTCCCTGCCTCGATTTTGGCTTTTCCGTTTATTTTTGGCATACTACCTCGTCTCAAAATAACTACCCTCCAGACTCAAATACCCACAGTAAATATTCTGTGCCCAAGTGCTCTCCCACCAGCACACACACCAAGCGGAGCAGCCCCGTCCCCCACAAGCTGCCCTGCGCCCACACGCTGCCCGCTGGCTCGCAGGGCAGAGCAGTGGTGGCAGGGGACTCTTGGCACTGCCAACTCTTGCATTTAGAGTAAATATTGATTTGGAAGGGAGGGCCAGCATTTCTTGGAAGTTCTTTTCTTTAAAAAAAAAATAAAATTAGCCTAACATAGAAAAGCGACAAACAGATTCCTTGGCAAGGATGGTTTGAAATGGAAACAACTTTGAGATGTCAGCATTCACCACTGTTATTTCTCCTTTGCTTTATTGAACTTTACTATCTGTTATCCATTACCTGCTTTGTGAGTCTCAGCTGCTGTCTGGTTTGGCTTGTATTTTACAATACTTTTAATCTTGTCTCTGCTTTCTAAAGAAACCACAATTGTACCTGCTGAAACACACTTCTCAGTGACTAAAGAAAGAAAAATAAGAAAATATTTTCTTCTTGTTGGACTCTCTTTTCTCAGCCTTTAGGCTTAAAAAAACACCTTTTCTGTACTTTTTTCCATAACTATGTGGGCTGTATACTTTTTTTTAAAGATGCAACAGCTATCTTCATGGACTTTAGTGATTCCTAGGAGCTGAGGCACCCACTAAAGAGCCCCAAAACTGCAAGACCTGACAAAACTGGAGGATTTTGCCATAGACACCAAGGGCAGCAAGTGACCAGAGCTGCTCCAGTGCAGCTGGAACCAGAGCCCAGCTTAATGCTCATGCTCTTCAGCTCACCTCCTCCTGTCTCAGGTTTTTTTAGACCAAGCAAATGAAGCTCGTTTCAGTTCCTCTCCCTGCCTTGCCATTTATCTCTACCACCTTGCCACCCTGCTTTGAGCCTTTTCCTAATTTCCTGAAAGCCAAGAATCTCGGAGGCTTTCCTTGCTGCCAAACATCAGGGCACAAAGCTCTCTGCTCCCATTTTGCCCATCATGGTAACACCATGCCACCTCCTGCCCGCCTGAGCTGAGGCCCTGCCCTCACCATCCCTGTGCCGCATCTCTGATGGCTGCTAGAAACTGGGATTACAGGCTGTTAGGGGTGCATTGAAAAACAATTTCTCATCCTCACCTTTTTTCAGTGATGACAGCACCAAGGAAAAGAGGTTTTCTCCAAGTTGCTGAGACGTGTATTATCACTAGAAAAAAAATCAGAAACCCCATCATTTAGCTGTGCTCACAACACCAGCCTCTGCCTTAAGCCCTCTGTGGAGCATCATTTGCCTCCACAGCTCAGTTTGATACCAGCTGCAGATTATTTGGGCTATCATTCACCTCTTCTGATATCCTCCACTTTGTGCCAGCGTGACATGTCTGCCACCCCCACAGATCACGGCAAGCTGTCACCTACTGATTGCCACACTCGGAGCAAGCAGAGCTACCCGTGCTGAGGTGCTCACTGGTTTCTCCAGCTCTGGTAATAAGGTCCCCACGGTCAGAAGTCTTGTCAACTCTCCTCTGCTGTCTTTTCGTTGAAATTGAGGTATTCTTGGGCAAACAGCCTGCAAAGGAGGACACAATACCAATGTATTAGAGATAGAAGGTTTGGTGGCACTTCTGAAATCTCTCCAAATCCTTGTCCCGCTCAGGTGGACCATGACTGTCACCTTGTAACATTGGCCTCGTCCCCAGGGAAGGACCCTGGGGAGTCCCCTCAGTTATCCGTGCAGTTGAGCATCCAATCTCCTCTACGGTTTGCTTCCTTAATTATTTTTAATCTTGACTATTATCATTGTTGTTGTTATTATTACTAACAAGTACTTCAAACTCTCAAAGGACATTATAACGTGCACTAATTAGCCAGCCAGATGGCGGCTGCCAAGAAGGCAGCACGGAGCCCAGTGCTCCCCAGGCTGCCACGCATCTCCATGTCCGCCCCCTCCCCTCCTGCCCCTCCTCACTTTCCTTAGTCCCGCTGGCACAGGCTTCCCCGCTTGGACTGTTCAAATTGTAATCGCCAGCAGCTGAGCCAGTTCATTAGCTAATAGCTGGGCTGCCTCGGGTGGCCAGCCAGTGTGCGTGCCCTCCTCAGGAGCTGCCCTGGCTCTGCTAGACCAGCAGAGCTCTGGTCTTCCCTGATTCTCCCTGACCTTTATTTTTCCAACTTACCGTCACATCGATGGCTTTCCTAGGTGGGTTACTCTTCCCCTAACACACTGTATCTAACCAGGAACTGGCCCGTGGCTGTCATGACAAACCCACATCACAGTCTGATAACACTACTTTCCTCTTTGCTAAGCAATCCCTGGGGAAGCAGCAACACCTGACCCTTCAAGCCAGGGCAGGGAACTGCCTTCTTTAAAAGAACCTGCAAAACTGTTTTTCAGCCAGACTCATCATTCCTGCATGGAGCTGGAAGAACTACGGAGCTGTTTTCCCCAGTGAGGTCTCCTAAGAGCTAGTGAGATGTGAGCCTCTAAGTGACTAATGGCACATCAAGAAGCAGAGCACCCCACTTGTAACTAGAAGGGAGCATCACCAGGCGAGTGGGGCGGATCATCATTTCCTGGACAATGACCAAGGGCAGCATTATTTGTCACTAAAGAGCCTTGGCGGGGCAGCACGGGGCCCTGGGCTTGCAGTGATGAGTAAAATGGAGGTGTTTTGATCCGCCTCCCCTCCCCGACAGACTTTCTGATTAAAAGGCAGAAAAGGATCAGACACAAAGTGGAGCAAATTGACTCCATCCGATTCCTCTCCAGGCAAGGATGAATAAAGGGCAAAGAGTACAGCTAGTTCAATAGCAAAATGGCAACTGCAGAAAGATTTCCCAATCACCAGGCTGATTTCACTATTTTGTAGGAGATCACAGAGACCAGCAGCTACTGCTGCTACTTGTGAGTATCCTGGACACTGCAAGAATTTTGCCCAGAGTAATTTTCCTCTTCAGCCCATTTCATCTCTGTCCTTCCTCCTTTTCCTTCCCTCCATAAGAGCTGACAGCTTCTCCCTTTAGAGTGGCATTGGTCCCTACAGGAACCAGGATGTGGCTGTTACTGGTAGAGCAGTGCGGATGGTGGGGTAATGGCACAACTTTCCCTTTCTCCCTACCTGCAGCCAGCCTGGGGTATGCAAGTAGCTGGGCCCCCCTGGGTATGTCCAGCCATGAGTTATCCTCTCTGCTTTCGGCACCTGTCTCAGTCGGGATGAAGCTTCCGTCCTCTCTCTTCATCAGTGCCACAGGATGCTACCATTCCCATTTACTTCTGCATCACCTGAGCGAGGTGAGATGATTCTCCTCGTGTCTATCTTTCCAAAGTGACCATCTCCCAATTTGTAGGTACAATCACCTGCATGTGTCAGCTGCTAATTTGTCTGGCCAAATGGTTGTTGAGTGCTCAGGAAAGCACCTACCATGGGGTGTGTGACGCAAAGGTTGTTATGCCTGCAGCAGAATGGGCAGGCTCTTTGCACCATTTACTCCCTAGACACCTGCTGGGGATGCCTACATTAGACTTGTCCCCCTGGACCTCTTCTATAGCCACGGGAAAAGACAGGCTCTCCCCAGGGGCTCCGAACTCCCCTCTAGAGAAACAACTCCACGTCTGGAGAAACATCTGTGTCTTGATCAGGAGGGTTTGAGAAAGTGAATTTCCACTGCATGTCTAAAATTGGAGGATGTGGCTATGCCCCGGACATTGTCGCAGCCTCAGCGCCACTGCCCAGCCTGGCACAGCCAGGATGCGGGAAGCAGGAACCTGCTGCAGCGCTCGCTCCTCCAGCAGACACAAGGAAGCATTTCTCAGCCTCTCCAGGAAGCTGCTCTGCTTCTTTAGACATTAATGTTAATCACTCATGCAACTGCCCTTATCGCTCCAGGTGCTGCCGAGATAAGAGGTGCCACTCATGCTGTTAATGTAAATCTGCTCTCCTTTGGATGAGAGGCTGTTTGTAAGCAGGGGAGAAGGGGATTGCTGGGAACCCAGCCACTGCTGATGGACAGCTGTCACCGCAGCTTCTCCAGTGCTCTCAGAGGTGCTGGGTGGCTGATTAAACTGAGGATGCTGAGCCATATCATTAAAAAAAGACCGAAACATCCTGTTTTCACAAGAACATCACTAGAAAAGCCCCATCTCTTAGATTCACTGTGGAAAAAACAAATTGACCCCATTCCCAGTCAAGTAATATGGGGGATTTTGTATCTCAAAAGCTGCTGTGTCTCTTCCCCTTGCTGTTCCTGGCCACTGAAAATCTGGAAACGCTACCAAAAATGTCACTTGCAAAGCTGTCTGGTTTGAGCCCTGGCAGTTCTCTTCAGGGATGTGAATCTCATCGCTTCCATTTTACAGCAGGTGGAGGGAGGGAAGGAACTCAAGGCAAAGAGGGTTTGGATGCTCAGTAACTTGTCAAGGATGGAGCAGGGAACAGAGTGCTGCGGTCTCGTCCCCCCTCCCCAGGCTTTCACCTTCACAGCAGGGTCCAAACTTCGTGGAGGGGCTTGGAGACATGGGGCCTGGAGGCTCTTTTCCATGTGACTGTAGCAGGGAAAGACCCCAGGCTTTGCTGGCAAATTATCACAGCCCTGTCACGCTGAAAACTCCACCTGGGGAACCTGAGTCAGAGAGCTGGGGCTTGGAAGTGGTGCGGCAGCATTGTGCCTGGGTGAACACCTGCAAGGTTGGGCATGCAAGTGCATGTGCATGAGCGTGTACCTGGGCTGGTGTGCCTGGGTATCCACACCTGCGCACACTGCCAGCTCAGCAAAGGCAGCGTCCTTTGCCAGCAACATCGTTTATTTGATTGCACAACAGAAATCACACCCAGCCTTCAGTCTGCAGTCATCACAGTTGGAAGGAGACTAGTCTAGGAGGAAATACCTGTGAAAGCAGGCTATTGTTTATGACAGGGACTTTACAGTGCTTTACAGTGCCCCAGAGCAAACTTCTAAGAGGAGAATACACACTTCCTAAGCAGACATGTGGAGCTCAGGTTAGTAGTAAACTTGGTGTGTGTAATAAAAATTTGGCACAGCTAGTGCAACAGCCAGGGCCAAAGAAGACCTGTCCTCCTACCTCTCCCTCTCTTGCTCTTGAGCATACAGCTCGAGCAGGGTGCGTGGGGCCCAAGCCCTGGACTGGCTCCGTCCCAGCTCTGCACACAGCTTTGGACACACTTGCCCACAATCACCATCTGATAGTTGCAGCTTGGATTTTTCTTTCATATTGCCAGGGCATCATCTGTGGTGATACCTCTACACAGAGTACACACACAGCACCCAGGGCACCTTGTACTAGAGGGTAGGGGTAAGTGGCAGAAAAAGGAAGGGATTTTTATCCAGTGGCTTAGGAGTGGCTTCTGATGTGGCTATCCCATGACTTTGAATGTTTTAGACCAGGACTTTAGGCTGAGGGGTGCATGCCCCTTACTCAGTGGAAGAATTTGGAAGCTGCCATGAATGTGTAAGAGCAAAGCCTTTCTTCTGAGAAACACAAGTAAAAATATGGCACAGAAAACTCATAAAGCAATCCAGAGCAGCAAGCTTGTAGGTGAGCACACAGATACCCACACAGCTCAGCCTGGCAAGCTCCCAGGGAGTCAGGGGAGAAGAGGGCCCAGCAGAGTCCCTGGATTGTGCTGAATCCCTTGGGAGCTTTTCACCCGCAGTTGGACTGTGTGCGCCCAAGGCACTGTCCAGTGATTCCTTTGTCACCAGGCTACCTCCAGTGAGGCATTAATGCCGGCCCTAACCTTTTCTTCCCCAGGAAATCCAGTGACATCAACTGCAGCTCACTGCTTGCTCTTTCCAACTCGGTTTTGTCTGCTAGGGAAAGCTTACATGGGTAAACCCTAGGCACATGCTGGCAGCACACTAACTGCTTTATTGCAGTTATAGATCTGCAGAAGCAGATTCTTGCTATTATACAGAGTGTGTGTTTCCAGGAACAGGCAATGGAAGTGAGAAGAGCCCTCCATGCAGCAATCAGTGTCTCATACGCTTTCCAGAAGAGGAAGCAAACACGTATCAGCCACGACAACCTTTATTCCTTAAACTTCCCCAGAGGGAGCATTTCAAAGCATCAAAAGGATTTAAACCTGTCCGGCTGCTGCTGAGGCATAATTAACAGTTGCACAGTCAGCTCCAACTGCAGCTGACAAAGCCTTAGCAGCAATCCTCTATTTATCACACTCCTGAAGTATTTATAGATCCACAGCAAGGCAGGGGGGAGAGAGAGAAGGAGAATAACAGGTGAGCTGCTTACCAGGAGGGATAACATTTGCTTTCAGCTGCATGGCATTTCCTTGGCCCATGGTGAAGCTTTAGGGAACAGGCACGCGAGATGCCCTGGGGTGCAGTGTGTCGGCAATGGGACAGAGCGGCAGGTTCTCTCGGGTGGGAGATGTGGTGGGCCATCCCCCAGCTGAGATGTTAAAGCCCTTTGGGGGGGGGACTCGGGCTGTTGCAGTTGGGTGCTGGGGGCAGACGAGTGCCCTGTGCCCTCACCAGGGAATTGGACCACAGTTGTGGTCCATTTCTGTTCACATCTGCCTCCACCAGGAGATGTAGGTGGTGAGAGACCAGCCTCATCTCCAGTAACACTGATTATAAACTGACCTTGGACTGTGTCATTTGTCCTTCCTCATCTCTCCTCTGCGTCATTTACAACCCAGGACCTCTTCACAGGAACTGATATAAAAATAGCAATTATCCTTGAGCTACCTTGGTGATCTGTGGGGAACAGAGGAATGCTGGGTCACAGGGATGTGGAGCCGACGGGCTGGGCGATCTGGGCAAGCAGCCTGTGCAAGGACTGCCAGCGAGATCCCAGCTGCTCTGGGCTGGAGAGGAAGGAAAGGAGGTACTCCTCTCCAAGGGAAGGCATCCCATAAAAACTGCCAGGTATCTCTTTGGCATTTTCACAGCTCTCCCAGCTCTGAGCAGAAACTGCTCATATAAACAGCCATTTCCCATCGCAGAGGGCTGTGGGAACCGCCACTCTGACAGTAATCTCATGTGCGCTATCTTGCACCAGGCTGTGCCCAGGAATTATCAGCACTGGTTTTATTTTCTGCTGTGGCTTTATGACCCCATTGAGATCATAAATGCATCTAAAGTCTAACCAAAACAATCTCATTTTCTCAATAAACGGTCTTATAAAGGAAATTACGGCAACACAATTCCAAAGGGGAAGGAAGGTCATAATCCTTGTAGGTAACAAGACTTTCCTTCTCCACTGACTTGCTGTTCAGACACAAAACTGGCCCATTACTCATTGCTCCACAGCTGATGCAACCTCCCTGGGGAGTTGCCTCATGCTGCGGTGGCCTGCGAGGACCCTTGGAGAGAGGTGCCACAGCTCCCGGGAGCTGTGCCCCGCTCGCACTCGCACCCGGGGCATGCCAAGCATGCCTGTCCGTCCAGCCCTGCAAGGCTTGTACTGGCCTCTTCAGTCAATTTAGCGTCATCTGACACTCACAACCTTGTTCCAAGAACCTGCAGGCAGCTGGGCATACCACGCTCTTTAATCCATTTGAAATAATCTTTTGACCACAAGAAGAGATTTTCCTGAGCAGAGCCAGTAGGATTCCTTTTCCATGCACCTTATTTACAATAGTTTCCGGTCCCTGGGCTCCCGAGTGACCGCGAAAGCCAGAGTTCTCTTCACCGGGATATCTTTGGTGCCGTATTTCTTGGATGAGGCCAAGGGTATAGTCACATATTAAATATGCAATGAAGAAGGTGTTTTTACAGATGGAGTTCACAGAAGCAAAGCTATTCTGGTACTTAGCAATGCTGCGGAGCCTCACAGCTCAGAGCAAGGACTCACCCCTGGGATGCAGAGCCAGCAGGATGCTGCTTTCCCAGCCCAGCAGAAAGGACAGGTCCCCATGTCCGCTTCGGAGCCAAGGCTCCCTCCAGCTGCACGCCCGGCAGTGCTGCAGGGACAAGGCAACCCTGCCCCACCCCTACGAGTGATAGCACTGTATCTCCAGCTGCTGTCAGGATCCAGCTGTGCATGTGGAAGGTAGCTCGGATCCTGCTAAACACTGGGAGAACTGGGGCCATTGCACGCTGTGACACAGGTGTTCCTGATTTACAGTTTATGAAGAGCAGCTGGTGATCTCAGATGCCTTTTGGGGGGAGGAAATCTGTCATTTCAGCCATGGAAGTCACATAAACTCCAGTCTGTAAATAACAGCAGGGGAAAGTGCCTCTCCTGCCCTGCAGCAGACTGTCTTGAGCCACACACAGGGCCTGAGCAAGAACCATCAGCTGAACAAATTCCCACCAGTTTTCCAAAACTTTGTTTGTTTTTAAGGGAAGTGCTTTACCATTGCCAGGTTTGTTGCTGCTGTTTTGTGGCCATTGAGAGGGCTATGAAACTCTGTGCTGTAGGGTGTTTGGAAAATAAATAAGCCTCTGTACTCCATTTCCCGCATTGACTCAGAGTGGCTGTGGGGGAAGAGAAGGGCAGTCCAAAATAAAGGTGGCAAAAGATGAATATATGTTCGTGAGCGGGACTGGCGGTTCTCATCCCAGTGCAATCAGGCCACAGCCCCCACTGCTGCACATCTCAGGAGGTGGGTGAGTGGCCTTGCTGGCTGGTGCCTAAAGATGCCTTGGGGTGTGCATTTGTCCACGATGCAATTTTCAAGGGACGGCACCACAAGAGAGGATGCTGGCATCTTCTCTTTCCCTAGTTATTCTGTGTTGGGCCACTATAGGCACACTGGAGTTACACATGGAAGGGAACTCCATGTAACAAGCTCCAGTTCCATTTGTGAACCTTCCTGGTGGGTCCGAGCCGGCCGCAGCCCCTTTGCTGTCTGGGGGTGCACACCTGGAGCTGCACAGCCGAGAGGCACAGCACAGGGGACCTGCTTACCTTCACGCCTGGCCTCAGAGGCTGGGCCCATGCCTCCCCGTGGGGAGGTGGGAAGCACGGCCGGGGCTCCTCGGAGGAGCGGATGGCAAACCTTGCCTACAGCTCCTCTCTCCTTTGCCTTAGCGTCCCGCCTCGACCCTCCCTCTCCCCAAAAAGCAGTCGCATGGTGGTTGATGCCGGGTGCCACGGGGAACAAGATTTTCAGGCATAAAGCTTGGGTCACTGGCAGACCTCTGGGGATAAACCCCCGCAAAGCCTCCTCCTGTGACTGCCGTTGCGGCAGTGATACCTGTTGCTGCCCCACGGCCTGCGGCAGCCCCTGTAACGCAGAAGGACAGGGTTGTCCCTTGCTGCTGGCCCTTACGTGGGGCCCAAGCCGCGTCCGAATGTCACCCGGTCAGCGGGGGACACGGCTCACCTCTCGCTTTTTCGCACATCCTGGCAGCCCAGCGGTCTCTTGAGGGTGGGCGAGCTCCCAGGGGCTCCCCAAGCCTCAGCAAAGGGGGGCTCGATCGGCCGGTGGCACCCTCCGACCCGGCCCTGCCCGGGGTGCAGCTCTGGCTGGCGGGGGGAGCGGGGCCCGGTCCCCCCGCGGGAGCGAAGCGCTGGTTGGGGCGGCGCAGCGCGGCTCACTCGTGCCCCCCAGTGCCCACGCGAGACACGGGGCCGGGCGGGAGCGGGGCAGGGAGGCCCGGCCGGCGCTGGCAGGGTGACTCCGGCCGCGGGGTGCTCCGTGGGGAAAGCCTGCGTGGAGGGGGAGGGCGGGGGGGGGTAATGGAAGTTGCTGGCGGGAGCCGGGCCTCCCACCTCCCTGCACGGCATCTCTTGCCGTCGCAGCCCTTTTCAAAACGGAGAAGCGTTAAAAGCCATCCAGCCTCTTCACCGACAGGACAGACCTTGAAACGCCTCTCGGGTTATTTACCTGTTGGCAGTCTCTCTTGAAATCCACACCGTCCCCAGACCTTTCGCCCCATGCCTGCTGCTGACAGTTCATTAAAGCCTTTCTGGCACGCTCTGGCCGCACAAAGACTTAAAACTGCTCTCAAGTACGTACCAAGCCCGGCCCCATTAGAAACCATTGCTCACACGCAGGTCTACAATGGCGCCTGGAAGTTCAGGTCTTCGGGGTCCAGGACAGCATCCTTCTTCTCCTTGCTCTCCCGCTGCACGTGGTACGGCCGTTCAGCAAACCGCACTGCATCGTGGACGCTGTGGAAAGCCAGCTGACCACCGCTGTCTGCCCCACCAGCCCAGCCTCCCTCCCGGAGCCGGTGGTGGATGGAAGGGTTGCAGTTGGCCAGGAGCACCTGGACACCAATCTCCTTGTAGTCATGACATATCTCCTTTAGCACAGAGAGACCCACAGTATCTATGAACTGCATTGCCCCACACTCAAGGATTAAGGTGTGCGTATCTATGGAGGGAGGACAGGCATCTGCTGGAGGCTTCTCAGTCCTTTGCTTGGCAGGTTTCAGGCAGTCAAGCCTGGTGCCGAAAAAGCTCTTGCTTTTGCCTGCGTCTGCATTTGCCTGGGCCTCCACCCTTTGGTGCTTAGCAGCCAGCAAGATGGGATTTACCCCAGTTTTCTGGTAGAGAACTGTCTTGAAATAGTCCTTGTTGGCATAGTAGAGGGATGACTCGAAGCGGACGATTTTGATGTTAGCAATACTGCTGAGCTGCTTGTAAGTGGACTGGTCCTCATAGATTTCTGTGTTGCTGACCTTGCCCAGGAGCATGGCCCTGGGTCTCTGTGTGCGGAAGATGATGCAGAGCAGAGCGAAGCAGATGCCCACGAGGAGCCCAATCTCTGTGGTGATCAGTGTGAAGGACAGCATGGTTGTCCACCACACCACCGTGTCCAGCTTGCTGAGCTGCCACATGCGGGGGGTATCATGGAACTTCCTCAGGCCCCCCCCGCAGGTTGACAATGGTGACCACCCCCAGGATGGAGGTCTGCAGCGAGTAGAAGAGTGGGGCGATCCACAGCAGCACTAGCAGCAGCACCAGGGAGGTGACCAAGCCGGACACCTGGGTCTGGGTCCCCATGGACTCCTTCAGCAGAGTCTTGGTCAGGGCTGCAGAGCTGGCAAAGCAGTAGAAGAAAGAAGGGATCAGGTTGCACATGCCAATGGCAATCATCTCTTGGTTGGCACGGACAGCGTAGCCGTGCTTTTTGCCAAAGATTTCCGCCAGGGAGACGGTCATGGCAAAACCAATAACAGCAATGGGCAGAGCATCAACTGCCAGGCTGGAAAACAGGTTTGTATCTGGTAGAGTGGGTTTCCTGAAACCAGTGGGGATATCCCCACAAACAGCAGACTTGTATCACTCTTCGAAGTTAAAGTAGTAAGATATTACTGTGGCTACAATGACCACCAGCAGCACTATGGGGAATGGGGCCTTCATCTTTTCCTTATACCGGTCATTGATCTCTTTGACAGGCACTCTGATAGCCAAAGCAACCAGGCTGGTGAACAGGTCACAGATATTGGTTTTCTGGATGTATCTGAAAAGGTCAACCCATGTCAGGAGGAAGGACCCCACCCCTTCGTGACGAGGTATTTTCAGTCCCAGGAGATACTTCATCTGGGAGGTGATAATGGTGAGGCTGGAGCCAGTCACAAAGCCACTGAGCAGAGGTTCTGACAGGTAGACAGCCACAAAACCCGGCTGTAAAACCCCCAGCAGGATCTGAAAAGCAAGCCAGCGATACCTTTAGCATCGATGAGAAGGGCTCGGAGAGGTGGCTGGCAACTTACGTCAGTTTGCTTCCCCTTTAGCAGCTCTGGTTATTCTGTCTGCTGAGCATTCATTGCAAGGCAGAGGACTTTGTCTTCAGTAGTAAATCTAGGGTGTGGAAAACTAAAGAGACCTATCTGTAAGACTCATCTGTGGCTAGAGATGCCATTCAAAGAAGCCTATATGGTCCCTGCTTGTGTCTCCTTACAAGCAATAAGGGTGCATAGCTAACACTGAAATTCCAAGCAGCAGCCACATCAAAGCAGCTGTTCACTTTGATGGCACAAAACCCATGTGACGCACTGAATTTTAGTTGTCCCAGTGAAAGAGCCTGAAATTGTTCAGTGACAGCTAAGCCTAGGCAGTGGGGACATTGCCAGGGAGCGTGGCCTTAGAAAGAGTCCCTGCTGATGGCAGGGTCCTTGAGGACTGCTCTTGCCAGCCCCAAACCTGCTCTAACCTGCACCAGGAGCCAGACCAGCTCCAGGACTGGTGTGGTGGGAAGGTGGCTGACAGTTCCGTCTCCTCCCCCGCTGTGTCTAATCCTAAAGGATGTTTCAGACACATCCAAGGACATGGCCTATCACACGGCGGGGAAGAAAACCCCACATTCAGCTATGTTTGGGGGTTTCTAAATCACTACATTTGATTCAAGGGTGTCAAAGTCTACTCATGTCAGGAAAGGTTTCTCATGACTTGCAGGTCTGAACCAAGACTGCAGCAGAGAGTTCTTTAGCTCAGAGAAGTCCCTAGCAGGGAAAGGATGGAGAGGAAACAGCACAACAGTGAACATTTGTACCTGGTAAAGGCCAACCAGAAAGCGTAAGGAAAGGGCCACAGTGATGGCATAGCAGCTCCTGTCACAGGCTCCTGTCCCATTACTGAAGGAGGTGGAGTTGCCCACCAGTGAAGAGCCAGAGCTGTCGCCGCTGTACCCTGCTAGTTGGAGGTGCCGGTTCACAGACTGCCCAATCATCAGACACAGGATGCCGAAGGAGCCCACGAAGTTATGGTGCGACGTGGCCATAGCGACGTAGATGATATTGCGGAAGAAGTTGGTGTAGATTCCGTAGATGGGATCCTGACTGGCTAAGAGGGAGTAGGAGATGGACTGAGGGATGGCAACTATCCCCACCAGGAGCCCAGATACGACGTCCCCAAGCAACTGCGTCTTGATGTGGTAACGGGGAAGCCAGTCCAGCACTGGGAACAGCTGACAGAAGAAGGTGATGATGGTTTGATGATTGCATGTGCAGACCTCTCTGGCTTTCTTTAGGATGAGAACCTTGGTGCTGAAGTCTGCGGGCTCATACTCCTCCAATTTGACATGTACAAAATTGGCAGGACTCTCTTCTGGTGTTAGGGAGCTCAGCACCTCTTTGCTCTGTCCTGACTTCTGGCTTGACGTGTCCTCCATTGCACCAGGAGAGCTAAGGCAGGAGAGCAGGCAGCCATGAGGTGTTGCAGTCACATACATCATGTGCTTTGCTTAGCTCCAGGGCTCATGTGGATTGCATGGATAAATAAATAAAGGAAAATAATCTCAGACAAATCAAACAGAAAAGCACCTTCCCGTGGTGCCGGTTGATTCGTTTTCAGTTATGGACCTGATTAACCACAACCCTGAGACCACGGTTTAAATTGCATTCACACTGGCACAGATGCCCACATCAGGGACAGAGCTACAGAGAGCCCTGTGCTCCTTCCTAACATACCTCTTGTTTTGAAACAGGACAGAAGAATGGGTTAAGATCAGACAATACTATTTCACTGAAACTAATGTTTCTTGATGACACTTCCGCTTAAGCAACAACTACTTTGAAAACGTTTAGATATTCCAAGTGATGTCTTAGGAACCTAACACATGGCTAAGGGAGGTAATTTGCAAAATAATTTTTCCTTTAACATTTCAAAATTTTAAATTACATTGTTGGCTTGCATCAAACAGGTCCATGACAGGGGCTCCTATCTGCAGAATGAAAGCATCCTACTTTTTCAGTCTAATTAACATACATATTTTCCAGAGCTACTCCAAGTTTTTCAGTCAAAATGCAGCTGTAACAAACACACCTTTTTGTCAAAACTGAACAGTACACACAGAAAAAAATTCTCCTGATGGGAGACCTAGAGTGGCTGCAGTTCAGAAAATGAACTGGGATGATGAGAAATCCCATTCCCCTGCCCTACAGGTTCATTTCACATCACTAGTCCCAATCCAAATCTCTTACTTCTGGCTGCAAGGAGATACACTGGGTGTTTTCTCACTACCTGGAGCTTCTCCCCTGTGGACAGACCTGTCTCCGCACCTCGCAGCACACACTGAACAGAGAAAGCACAAGGCTAACAACTGCAAACCTGTTTCCTTTGCCTTCCTTCCGGACCATGTGCCGCTTCCCTTGAGGAGAGATCTGAGCTACTCAGCCAAGCGATCAGCCCTTTTATCTCACTCCAGCCGATGACGATGGTGCAGCCGGCCAAACAGAGCCATATTTTGAAAACAAACACTGTTCTGGGAGAGTATTTTTGATGAAAACTTGTTCTGGCCATTAAGAATGATTGAAGGGATTTAGAGAAGTGCTCCTGCCAGATAACAGTATTGCTGGTATCTGGAGATGTGTTTGCTAAACAAGGGGAACAATGCGAAGAAATCTTCCTGCGTGTGCTATTGCTCTGCTGCTCCCTGAACTGAGAGCGCATCATTGCCTGAGTCCTGCCGAGCTTCTCCGCTCAGGTTTCCATCTATTCTGGAAAGCTGTCATTCCAAAAACACAATCAAAAAGCAAAACTTGTTCCGGAATGACTTTTCTTTCCTGGTAGCTTTTCCACCAGCGTGCTGCCACCAGCCCCCTGTGCTCTGCTCAGCCGCCCTCCCAGCTGCTCCCCGCGCACCTCCACCTCTGCTCGGCCCCACTGCTCTCACCCACTTCCACGGAGCCAGCGACACTGGGCTTCACTGGGACTTTGTACACATAGGTCTGCGCTGACAGCAAAGGTGTGGTGACACAGGCTGTTTCTAGGTAGATAGAAGAACTTGATGTGCATCAAATCTGCACAACTCACACTTTGCACGTGCCTTTTGGAGACCGTAGCACAAATAACAAGGGATTTTGCTTTGCAGAAGTAAGCACAATTTGGCAAAAAGTGCAGGGTTGCATTTCTTTTGTAGGTAAAGATGAACAATTGCATTAGTGGGCAGGAAAAATGTCTCATCCTCCTGAATTGAAACAGCAGTCTCATAAATACCAGCTCTAACTTTTCTGCCCTCATGATCCATGCCAACAACCTGCATCAGACCTCTCAGCACATACTCCCAGCTGCCAGTCTCACCTTATTCTCCTCTCCTTTTCCATCTCTTTTCCATCAATCTAGTCTCTGAGATTTTGCTGGATGTGCCGTTGCCCGTGGAGCAGGACAAACACCTGGCAGTCAGGAAGCTTGGCCTCTGCTCCTGGCACTGACTGTGTTCTGGGCTTGGGAAGGGGGCTGAGAGCCCACAGTCTTTGGAGAGATGGTGTGAGGTATGGAGAGATGATTTAGATGCTAGGGAGACACCCTGAGAGAAGAGAAGGGGAAGATGAGCATCCTGAGCTACATTTATCTCATCAGTGGAAGTCTGTATCTCAGCAATTAGAAGTAAATAAATAAGAAACATCAGGGCTCTCTGGCAGCAGGAAAAAATGAGAGCACATGGTAGCGGAGACAGCTGCTCAATGTATTTATCTATTTATATAAATTCTTTATTCTCTGCCATTTCTCCACAGCTCATTTATTTTCAGGTTCATCTGTTGATAGCTCCCCTTTCCCTTTCCCTTCTTTCAGTAATGGACTGTATCTTTCCTTAGCCTTGTCATTCCTCCTGTCCTTAAAAGATGATTCCTTCATATGCTTTATAATCCTTCCTAGTCAAAACTCATCTTGTGTCTTGGACTGTCTGATGTTGTCTCTACTCACTCATTTTCCTTTTCCATCTTCTTTAGCAAATGACCCAAATTTCCATTTTCTGTATGATTCCTTCACCTTGAAATTCAGTCACTGAAGAACTCGTGACTCAGTCACTGAAAAGCTGGCCAGGCTGGTCTTTTAAGTCAGCTTGTTTGGTGGGATGAAACACATCTGTGTACAATCCATCTTTGGGTTTTGATCTTATTTAGGAAGCATTTATTTCCAGTTCTGTATCCCTGATCTGTCCACCATGAAAATGGGACAAAGCAATTTTCCCATTTGTGACAGTACCTAGGCTACCTTTAACTTCCACCCTGCCTTCACTGCCTGCTGCTGCTTTTCCTTCCAACTTCCATCTTCACTTATATATTCTGAAACTCTTTTGTTTGTTATTATTTCCTTTACTACCTGATGTAGTTTGGTAAGCCTTGATTACAGCCATGCTTTTCCACCTCTCCCAAGCATAGGTTTTGGTGAGCAGTTCTTTTTTCCATTTCTTCTGTCTCCATGCCTCCCCTGCCATCCTTTGTAAATGTGACTATCCTTTCAATTAAGTCTGAAGCCTTCCCTACAATTTTTCCCCCTTTCTTGTGTGCAAGTTCCCAGTTGCTTTTGTATACTCAACTTAAAAATCTTCCATATTTTCCCTGGAATTATGTTCTCGAGCTCCTTGTCCCAGCTGGCTTCCCTGTGCATTCAGCTCTCTGTGCTGACCTCTTTGAAACAGCAAGCCTTCATGCTATGGCAGCTTCCACGTGGTCCTTTCTGTGCTGGAAATTCACTCTGTAGACAGTGAGGACAGGCAATTTTATGTTCTCCATCCTGGCAGAGAGGAGGGAAGAACATACTTGGTGACACTGAACACTGCGTACGTCTCTGAAATTACTGTTACTGTATGAGGTGAGGCAAGGGCAGAAACTGCAAACATTTCACATTTGCTCTAGAAAATGTATAGCAGACAGCTTAAAAAAAGAAACCCACAACGGAACTTCATGTGACCTTGAGCTGGCTAAGGCTGCACTGCCTTCCAAATGCAAGGTCACTACAGCAAACTGCTGAAACTCTTTGTTTTCAAATGCCTCTTCAAGGGTTGTTCTTTATTGCCACTATAAACTCACTTAACTGTTTAGCTCCATTTTGGGCAAGGCTGGATTGGACAGACGGTATTATCTCGAACAACGCAAGTGTAGACAGGATGTTGCCTGCCAGTAACATGGCACCCTCTGTTTTTAAGATAAGCAGAAAGCATGAAATCCAAATTTTTCATTTATGGCATAGTATGTGAGCAATGTAACATCCATCTATGCAACAGCCATTGCAGCCAGCTAGAAACAGAGCAGTGGAAAACCAAGCTCCAGGTACAAGGAAAATGTAGTAGCGGGCTATTTTGGTTTTCTATCCTAAGTAGAAAAAAATTTATGAACTTGTCTGTGTCCATGATTGTTACCCAGGCATTTTGCAATGGCTAAGTGTAGCGAATTCAAGTCTCTGCTGCTGTGTCAGTGCATCACCTGTGTTTAACAGTATGAGCTGGCATCTCCAGTTTTCTTTGGAACAGAGCTAACTGCACTGTACAAGGATTTTTGACTTGCCTTAAGGCTTGTAAATATACTTATGACTATTTGGCTCCTGGAAGCCTTTCAAGTAGCATCCCACATGTCTTGGTTCCATAAAGGGACCACCTCAGCTTAGTACACGGCTGCACCCCACTGCTCCGCAGCTACTTAGATCACATGCAACTTTATTTACAAAAAAGGCAAGTGAGCCAGGTGATGGTGCCAGGTATCTAAGAGAGATGCTCTTCATTCCCTTCAGGTATGGGACTTGACAGTCTTTTCGGATGGCTGCTGGTTCAGTTCCACTTGGAAATGAACTTTCAACATGTAGACATCTGCAGAACATCACCATTCTTTAAGGGAAAAAGAAGGAAAAGGAGACAAGCCCAGAACTGGTCCCACTGCCGAGATATGGCAAAATGCAACAAAAGCACCCGAGGACAAAAAAGCTGAATAGAACCTCTCTGATGGTTTCATGGAAAGCAATTATTCACATTTTTGCAAGAGGTAACACCAGAGAATGTGGAACCAGTACAGTAGGTTATCCCTGGAAATAAAAGGTTTTGGAGCCTCCTGTTATTCTGCAGGGCAGTTGATGCTAACATGCAGGGGTCACAGCAGCAGGGCATGCCAGGCAAAGATAGAAGTTCTCTCCAGACATAAACACTGCGAGGCTAAAAGTATTGCTCACCCTGTGACTGCACACGGTAATGCAGTCATGCCACTCTGAAGTTTGAGAAGGACCAAGGAACCTACAAATAATGATAAAGAGCATCTATTTAAATTCCTGCTTGCTCCCAGCATTGAGCCATGAAGACAGACATGAAAGGAATGACTTTTAGCGTACTTTGAAAGATGCGACATGCAGCACATGTCCTTGGAAAGAGACTCAGTGCAAGGGTAGCAGATCTAAAAGGACATGGAAGAGCTTCTTCGGCTGCAGAAGTCATACACCGCACATCAACTGTCCAGCTATTGAGGATAGCACATGCTAGATCCACCCTACTAGCACTCTGCTACAAGTCCTTCCCCAGCACTGACGCCCACTCCTAGAAGATGAAAAAAAAGAACACTTCCAAGTACGTCAGCTAGAGGATTTGGGGAGCATTCCCAGTTTATATAAGGAGGGTGAAAATGATTCCTTGCCAACTTTTGCGGCACTGTGTTGCTGTTTTCTTGTTTTCCCCTGCATGACAAATGTCCAGTGCTTATGACCCTTTTCCAAATTATCAAGCTAATAACCAAAAATGCTATAATGGCTCTGTAAACAGATTGAATTGATTACAGATTAATACAGTGAAATAAAAACAGGGAGACACATTTCTGTTTCATACTGAATTGGCATTCAGCCCAGGCTACTTGGCATCATTTCAGGCTTGACCTGTGTGTGTTGCCTACGAGCCCTTCATGGCACTGAGGCCGTGCTGGTGGGATGCTGCTTCCCCCTGTAGCTGTTGGCTGGCTCACAGGGTCACCCTGTTTGCAGTTAACACAGCTTGCCCCCCCAGCACAGCACAGCAGGCTCCACGTCGGGCAGAGCTCTGCGGCTGGCTCCCGAGCTCTCCCAGCAGCCATCCCACACCAGCTCATCGTGCACCGAGGCAGTGGAGAGGGATCCTACAGAGGTCACATCTCAACGCCACAGGACAGAAAGATGCTCCAGCAGATGGGTAAAAAGCCCAGAAACTGCAGCACATCTCCAACTACCTGCCAAATGACAAGATTGGGTCTCTTAGATTTTAAACAGAAGCAGCTTTTTCACACAACACAAACACTGGGATGGACTGCCACAGGGTGTGGTGGGAGTCAACTGGTTCGAGAAAAGGGGTTAGGAAGCTTTACAGAGAAGTGCTGCAAAAGCTGTAACAAAGGTCTAAGTGCTCAGGAAGTTTCTAGCCTGCTGCTTACTGGGTGCTGGGAGGGCTCTGAATGGGCCGGACCTCTGGTACAGCTTTCCCAAGCAGCGTCCACCAGGCTGTGACCCTGGAGATGGGGCTGGGGGCGTCTCATCTGGTACAGGAGCGCGTGTGGCGAGAAATAGTTGTCCACAGGTAAGGTAGAGCCTTGAGTAGCACGGTGAAAGGGTCCTGCTGATTGAAGTCCGTTATCTCAGCTCTGTATCCGCAGGAATCAGAGTCACTCTGCTGAAGGCAATGGCTGTCCTATGCTTTTCAAGAGACCAGAAAGCTCCTGCTGGCATTCTCCGTAATTGAGGGCTCCTACCACTCTGTTGGCACCAACACAAAAATTACAGCATGTGCGCTGAGGTCTCCTAAGGTAAAAGGCATCCTCAGGTAAAAGCTGAGGCGTGCTGGATCAAGAAAATCTTTTGCATAACTCAAGGACGTGTATGCAGAGATAATGGTCCCAGTAACTGCCCAGAAATGCACCCAGAGCTGCCCTAATTTTTGCCCTGACCCTTACTGGCCATGGCCTGACTAAGTCATATAACCTGTTATGTCAAATAACACTGAAACACATTGCAGCAATTTTGTAAGGCTGAATATGTAATACCATGTGCTATAACTACACATAATGTAAAGTACAAGTAGCACCAAACCTGACCAAATCTGTCATTTCTTGCATTTTAGGAATATGGACCTAGCCCACAGGGGGGTGCTGCTCACCGGCACTCGGCACATCACCGTCATCACATTGCCTATTACTTGTTATTATTCATGAGACAAACTGCAGCCTGGTTGCACAGAGCACCGAAGTCAGAACGAGGAGAAAGCCTGCTGCTGGCCGCATATCGTCAGTCAATGCCCTGGTTTACCTTGGCAGGAAACTTCCACGCGTGCCTACGTGTGTCCCACGCACAGTCCGGGAGAACAGCGCACACAGCTGTGTATACACTGTGCTTTACAACAGGGAGTGGGCACAACTGTCAGGAGAAACGGGGACTGGGGACTCACTGCTCAAATACATGTGGCTTTTCTTCTTAAAGTTTATAGCTGCAGCATCTTCTTATGTGTCAAGCATATGACCGACAACAGAAAAAACATAAATATCATCTTTTAATGGTGATAAAGAAATCCCAAAGATTTTACCACATTTGATAGAAAATTCTTGTGCTAACAAATCTTCTACATGACAATAAGGCACATTAGTATTTAAAAATGACAACTGATACAGATCTAACAGAGACAGCATAAAGGAGAGTCAACAACATGCAGAGGCTATATCCCATAGCTGAAGGTAGGATGTAAGAAGGACACTGACAAAACACAACTTTCATCACAAACATTTGGTCGGTGAGCACAGCACTCAACAAGGAGCTGATGGCAACACATCTCTCCCCACGCTGGGCGTAAGGCAAGGTCCGCGTCAGCAAACACCCACCAGCACGGACTGATGCCACAGAGCAAGACGGCTCTCCCAGCACCCTGGATTCTGCCACCAAACTGGGGGGAAAAGTTATACCTTATTTTTACTGCACAGATAAGTCACAGTATAAAGTAAGCTATTTTTTACACACTATACAACTTTTCCACATTTTATTCAAATAAACTATTTTGTAAACTGGTTAGGTCAGCCGACTGATGTGATATATTCCATTCCTGAGGTCCTGTTTGGTGAAACTGATTCTCTAACTTGAAAAAGCTACTCTAGGCAAAATTTGCCATTTTGTTTATTCTGCAAAACATTATGTCACAAATATCTAAAATTATTCTGAATTTAAAATAATTCAAAAATCATACCCCAGAACATACCAAGGTACCAGAGATGATCTTCAGAGACTCATGAGACTGATGAACTCAAAGTATCGTGTGCTTTCCAGAAAAAGTGAGGCTTTACCTCTCCTTAAGCATGTTTCAGCTGCATTTCAAATATACATAAAATTTACTCCCTTAAGTCAAAAATCAGACATAAAAAACTTGGACCCAAGTCCAGCTAAATATTTTGCTTCCTATCTTCCTACGGAGTCCTCAGATCATCTGGGAGCCAGACTGAGAGCTAAGTGCTTTCAGAGCTGGAGAGAACTGGAATTCAAATATTTTTGGCAGTATATTTACTCAATGGAGATCTGATTCTCCACCCAACGCTGAAATATTTTGTGTATTTGCACATTAGAGAATAGCAATATGCCTTAGCTTATACAATCTCTAGAAAATAAAATAGAAAGGTACTAATTATACTATGAACTAAATACATATATATTAAATATTTGCCATTTTACCTAACCAGAGGCCTCACTTTTAGCATTGTAATGATCTCAAAATAAAAGGCAAGACTCAGAATTATTTCCACTTCAGGTGGAATTTGTCTGAAACAGTAAAGATCAGGTAGTTTTCACATGAGCAGCTGATCCTACAAAGGCTTACAAATATGATAACCAAGTGCAAGTAATTCTTGGGACTTAACAAGGTCATTCACAGTGCAAAGTCTGCACTAAAGACATTGCTCTTTTTACCTATGCCAGCATAGTAGAAGTGCAAAGCCCTTCTGGTGTGGACAGTTACATCAATATTGAAGTCTCACAACGA
This sequence comes from Astur gentilis, assembly GCF_929443795.1. NCBI lineage: Eukaryota > Metazoa > Chordata > Aves > Accipitriformes > Accipitridae > Astur > Astur gentilis. The sequence goes on from NC_064905.1 coordinate 10,578,308, forward strand.
TATCCTACACCGAGACTCAGTAAAGCAAAGTAAGCTAGACAGACACAAAGCACCTTGTATGGCATCAGCAGCAGACGACTGCTATCTGCATCACAGCTTCATTAGCTTAGCCATGTCGGTAAAAAAAATCTAAAGAATGTAAATCACCTTTCCGTAAAAAAAAAAAAAAAACACAACAGAAGATAATGCCCTGAAACAAACTTTTTGCCTGAAGAGTTTCATCCTCAGCTCAAAGGGTTTCCTCTTGTTCCAGTTTCTATGATCTTCTAGACCAGCAGTCTCCTACAGCCCAGCCGTGCTCCTCACTGCGCTGGGAGCACAGGGAGGCTAAGGTCAGTGCTGAGCCTGGGTGAGCCCGCGCCTGCCTGTGTGCCTGTGTGCAGGGCCAGCATGGGTGTTCCTGCACCATTTCTGGAATGGAGACACGTGGGTGACATGACTTCAGCCTGCTTAAAAGCTCTTTGCACCAGCAGCACTGGAGATGATAGCAGGTAGCTAAGCGTGGTGGGGAACAGTGAGTTAGCAGAGCCCTTGGGTGAAAGGTTCATGGAACTGGACCCAAGGAGACGCACAGTGTTGCTGGTCTTCTCAAGGGAGGTTTGGCCACAGAAAGACTGCATCCCACCAGGTAAGACCTAGATCTAGGACCTGGCACAGGCAGAGTTCACGGTCGACCTCAGCACAAGGCTGTGGGAGGCAGCTGGGTATCAACTGGCTTAAAACCCTGGTGCGGCAGCCAGGATGCTTTCCTACCTGCAATACCTCACTTCTGCACTTCAGACACATCAGCAGTGGATTTTAATGTCTCGTGGTACAAGCAAGCAGAAGCAAGCAGAGACAAAGGAATGGCTGTTTTTTCCCAAGAGAAAGTACCTTTCCGTTCATCACCGCAGCCCAACGGGGAAGGAGCACAGCAGTCATGGAAGCTCTGCTGTCCTGGCTGGGAGAGCCATATGCGGACTTAGATTAAAATTAGCTAAAAATAAATAAGCATGAAAACAGAAATCCCTTACGTATATAGTTCAGGACAGTGACTCATGCAGCAGCACTGAGCAGGAACTAGGTCCTGCGTTATTACACTCATTATGGAAAAAGGCACATGGCTGCGTAACACAGTGTCACAGTAGCCCCATAATAAAGACATCTCCAGGTTAATCTGTTGTTCCTGGGCAGCACTGTTACTCCTGCAGCTACACAAACCCTCGCACAGCCCCACATCAGGCCAAGGCTCCAGCCTGCTTGGGGGGGAACATGCACAGTGGTCCATAGTCCCCATTCTCCCAGCTCCAGAACCCAGCTGACTTGGTGGGGTTTGGGGTTTTACACTCTCTATTCAGGAGCTTTAGGCTTATCAAAGGATCTGGCATGAAAATTGAGTAGCAGGTCACACATAATAGCAACATACACAAAGGCAATGATTCTTCTATTTACAGTCAATCATATGCAATGTCTTACAGCAAAACACAGAAAGAAGTGTCAAGAAGGTGGACGTTGGTTTCGCAATGAATTACAGAGGAGCAGATGGAACTGCAATGGCTTACAAGAAAATCAAGATCACTAAATCGCACAAGACTAATGCTGGCAATGTCATTAGAAATCCAAAAATAAGCACCATGTGCTCCACTGCAGTACCTTTCCCTATTTTATTAAGTGGACTGAAAATTGTTTCCATGTCAAAACATTCACAGAAGTAAAACATTTATTAGTGCAACTGCCACATTAGGAGGAACTGACAGTACTATCTATAGCAGCAATAAATGTAAAAAAAGAGCCTGACATTTAGCAGGAGACTACTAAAGACATTTCCAGTTGTCTTTAGTATAGCTGAGACTGTGAGTGTTAATTTCCATAATGCTGTGTTGTTGCCATTAATGAATGTGCTAATGATCTCTTAATTCTTCATTTAGAGTGATAATTGCTGATTAGTACGTTTGGGAATGGAGATCAACTGATTTATACCATCTTCCAGTCTGGCCTGGGGTTCTGAAGGTTGCACCTGGGATGAACGTTCCTGTTCCAGACAGATGCATAGACCCAAAATCAGTCATTCTGAGATTCCCTCTTCCTATAGATTACAAATTAAGCTGTGAGGCAGGGATAACAGAAGGCAGATTTCCCCTTATAAAATCTAGTACATGTCTTCCACTGTTCATTTAAAACAGTAGAAGGCAGAAGAGCCCTTTCCCAGACATAAACAGGAGTATCACAAAAGTGTAACTGGATATATATAGCTGCTGCATCCATCATACAGAAGATATGTATATATATATGTACACAAACACACATATATACACACACATATATATATATATGTGCGTACATGTGTGTGTGTGTATATATATATATATATGAAATTCCTTTATAAAACAAATTCTTTAGGGCAAGTTTTCAATCAGTGGTCCTTGATTCCTAAAGGTGAAATTGGATTACTTCTAAAGGGTCCATAAACATATTCAAGCGAAACGTGCTTCTTGCCAGTAGGCTCAAATCAGATTCATGCCTCTGTTAAAAAATGGTTCTAGTCCTAAAAAGAAAACAGCTGAAAACCCACTGTTTTAAGAAATTCCAGTCATGACAAGCTCTAATCTTCAGTTAATTCCAAAGGACTCTCTATTATACTGAACTCTCTGGCAAATAGCATTTATTTCTGTTCCCTTTTAACCAGGGCTGTGTGTATTAATATAGACTTATTAATACTATGACCTCTGGACGTTATCTTAAATAAGAACATTAAAAGTTGTTCTTTTGCTTGGCTGGCTGCCTTTGCTGTTGCATTTTAATACGGTTTCTTGTGTCTCGCTTGAAATGGAATTTGGAGGCTGTATTGCCAGTCGTGGCTGCACAAATAGCACTGAGGCCAGATTCAATGTGCTCTAACTAAACATAAATCACTTCAGTATATCTTTTAGCTGTAATCTAAATTAATTCTTTGAAAATCAATTTATGGCTGTTTTATTGTGCTTTTATGTAAACAAATACCCAGGAGCTACAAATACGTATGCTGTAAGCTGTGGAAAGTGTGTACTTCTTGGAAGTAACATTCCTATTCCTCCCTTTCTAGCACAGGTAGAAATGGATTTGAAAAAACATCTTTTAATAAATAATTGCTGTTTTGCCCTTCTTGGTTAGAATTTGGCTACACAAACCTGTGCATGGTCACAGGTCAAAAAATCTCCACCTGGGCAGCATGGAAAGAGTACAGGAGAGAGGAGTCGAGTGTAAAGAGGAAAGAATCCCCCAGTGCAATTTCTGCTTTACTTCTATCCCACCCTTAGATTTTCCATATCTACTGTCCACAAATCTAAAGAGCTCCTAAACATTATGAAAACAAATAACTGACCATAAGCATGAATCAGACTTCTAAACAGCCACCTCTGAATAAAAATAATTCCAGAAAAATTCAAGCTGAAGAGGCAAACTTTCCTGGCATGTAACGGCCTGTGCAGAAATGAGATAACCATGTCCCCATTGCCTGGCTGCATTAGGCTCTCAGCAGACAATGACAAAGCCTCTGGAGGTGGTAGATGGTTAGAAGCTATTCATTAAGACCTTCATGCATGTTTAGATTTTATTTATCTATCTGTCTCAAATTCAGGGAGGTTACAAAATCAACAACCAATCACTCCACAGTAAAGACCAGAGCAAACAGTTCCTGTCAGTCATTCTTTAGAAAATACAAGGCTGTGGTGATATGGAAAAGCAATGCCAGAACAAGGGACAAGAAATGAGTTGCCTCTCATTATTTGGCTGGACAGGATGCCTAGACTACTTCAAAATTCTGTCTGATCCATAAAGATAGGGTTGCAATAAAGACTTCAATGCTGACAATCAAAACTCAGAGAGGAACTGAGACATAGAAAGTTCAAGAGAGAAGAGAAATGAGATGAACAATCATATGAAAACTCTTAGATTCACAGATTGGCCATAATCAAGTTAAGAAATTTCCTTCATTCAGTACCACCTATTGAATCACTATACCCAGGCAGGCAAATTTAAAGCATCAAAACAGACTGCATAGTAACCAGTGTGTTAACAACCCTGGCTCTTTTTGTCTGAGTGCATATATATTGCATAGACATACAGACCCACAGCCATTTTTTCCCAGGCTTTGTTCCAGTTTGCTGCCTTTCCACTGCTAGTTCTTAGAAGTGCTGGTCCCACTGTGCCCCTGTGCATCCAATGCAAAGTCCACAGCCTGGTGCACACTGTGGAAGAGAAGGTGGTCCTCGCCCTCTTTAAAAAATTCTCCTCGGATCAGGGAACTCCGCACCGAAGGATTGCACTGGGCCAGTAGCACCTGGATATCTATCTCCCTGTAGTCCTTGCAGACCTCTTTGAGCGTACGTATTCCTGCTGTGTCCAGAAACTGTACTGCACAACAGTCAATCACTATTGTGTGAAACCCCAGAGGTTCAGAGACAAAATCCATGGAGATGCTGGTCTGGTTGCCACTAGAATCCACCTCTTTCTCTCTAAGCATTCTTTTCGCTGCCTTTTTCTTCGCTTCCTTCACCCAGACTGGGTTGACTCCAGTTTGCTTGTACAGGGTGGATTTAAAGCACTCTTTGTTGATGTAGTAGAGGGGTGCTTCGAATCGGAACACGACAATCCCTGGCTTGGTTTGCAAGTTCTTGTAAGCAGACAGGGATTCATATGTCTCAGACTCTGCCACCCAGCCAAGCAGCGGTGCCTCTGGTCTCTGAGTTCGGAAAATGACGCAGAGCATAGAGAAGCAAACACCAACCAAAAGACCAATCTCAGTACTGATGAGTGCTGAGGCTGCCATAGTAACTAGCCAGATCACTGTGTCCACTCTGCTCAAATGCCACATTTTTGGCAAGTCCTTGAATTTCCGCAGGGCTCCTCTGAGGTTTACAATCGTTATGACAGCAAGGACACATTTCTGAAGGGAATAAAATAAAGGTGCAATCACAAGGAGGACTAATAGGATTACCAAACTAGTCACCATGCCAGACATTTGTGTCCTACAGCCTGTGGACTCTTTGACAAGAGTTTTGGCAAGAGCTGCGCTTGTTGTGAAGCAATGGAAGAAAGAGGGAATGATGTTGCAGAAGCCAATGGCATACATTTCCTGGTTGGCCCTCACGGAGTAACCATGCTTCTTGGCAAACATTTCTGAGAGGGAGACAGTGATGGCAAAGCCAATAATAGCTATGGGGATAGCATCCAAGGCCACATTAGGAATTAGGTTCCAGTCTGGAGGGCGGGGTGGCAGAAACCCAGTTGGGATGTGTCCAGCAACGCTCGAGCCGTAAGTGTCTCTCAGCTTCCCAAAGTGAGATGCCAGAGTAGCTGCCACAATCACGACTAGTTCAACTGGTATTGGAGCCTTGAGCCTGGATTTAAAATATTCATTAAGCTCTTTGGTTGGGATAAGTACAAGAAAGCACAAGAAGCTGGTGATGAGATCACAGATGTTGGTCTTGTGTATGTTTCTGAAAATGTTTATCCACGTGGCTATGAGGGAGCCGATGCCACTGCTCCGTGGAATGTCTAGGCCCAGGAGATACTTGGCTTGTGAGGTTAGGATGGTGAAGGAGGCACCCGTGACAAATCCACTCAGCAATGAATCAGAGAGGTACACTGAGACAAAGCCCACTTGAAAGAAACCCATGGCCACCTGAAAAGAATCAACCACACAAAACAGATTAGGATGCAAAACTCGCAGATGTCATCACTGTGGGGCTCTGGAGGGAGGTGCAATAAAAAAACACTGCGCACAGCCCTGGAGGACAAGGCATGGTCAGAGCATGGAGAAAAGAGTCCCCAGCATTCAGCTGCTCCTGGCGCACCACACTTAAACAAAATGCATTTCTAACAGAGCGCCAGCTTTTTGCGAGGGTCTTCATACTCGGAACCTGTGTTTATTGTTTGCTCATTGGTTCAGTTATAACTTCTAGTTACCCTAGCAAGCAAAAAAAGAAAGCCTGGGGAAAAAAGCATCTGAAATACTGGCTACTTCTGCCATTTCTCTTTCAAGTTCTTACAAACTCTGTGAACTTTGCAGGGATCCAAAACATTTTTGGTTGTCTTTGTCTGTCTTATACTGGAGCTCACAACCTGCAATGAAAATACACCTTACGTCATAACAACTGTACTTTGCACTGCATAAAGTTTGGTGCATCTGACTCAGAAAGTATATGAGCTGCAAACTCTTGTGATGCAGATTATATAAATAGAGATAAATTTTTAAAGTGCCTTGTCATTCATTTTTATTAATGCTAGTTGAACAGACACATCCTTGGTGCGCTCTCATTGAAATGACTGGTTTTATCGATACCTACTCTACACATGTGTTTTCACACCTGGTAAATGTCTCTTCCTCCCCGTCAACCTTCATGCCAAATGGAGCATGGACCTTCTCACAGCAGTTTGATAGAAACCTATTAATTCCCTGCACCGGCCAACAGGGATGTCGACACTCTTATCTGAAGACTGCAGGCCAGAACTCACAGGTATTAAAACTTTAAGTAGTGCCAATTTGGAATGTCCTATTAGATAATTGAGGGGAAAAAAAAAAACCAAAGAAGGCTAGGATCATGCCTGGAAACTTCATAAGAACCACAAAGCATTACTGAAGAGAAGGTTGGTTTGGGACCTGGACTGACTGGACATGGGCTCAGAGCCAAGCTCTAAAAAAGTCTCCCTCACAGCCTTGGTAATTAAGTTAATTAAAGGTTTTTCTAACTGTAAAACATTAGCAATAATTGTCTTACCTAGTTATGCTGTAGGCAACTAGTGTGAGCAGGCTTGCTTTTTGTGATTTGACTGTAAAGTTTCTGATACAAAGAATATGTGATTTTGGTTAGAGCTTCCAATTAAAAAAAAAATATATATATTTGAGGGTGTGAAGACCTACTGGTTAGCAGGCAGAGAGACAGCAAGTAAAATATGCCTAACATTCAGAGGGACTTAAGATACAGTAATGTGACTTCTTCATATAAATGAACTTAATTGTACTTGTACTTGCAAAGAATATTACAAACAATTCACAACTCCAAAACTGCATCCATGCTACAGTGATGAAGCACAAAATCCAGTGTACCTCAGAGTCCCAGAATATTTCTGAAATTACTCAACACTGACTTCCAGTACAAGAAGTCGTCCCAGGTTGTGCCTAAAACCAGTGTTTTAGAGTATCACAGGTATGCTTCCTTTTCCGCTCCTACACAGTCTGATTAGCTATCACCCTGGAGGTCACTGTAAGAACAAATGAATGTGAACTCACAAACTGAAATACCACAGCTATGCAGCACTGTTAAAACTAAATCCATTCTGGTTAATGCATGACACTAAAAACAAAGATACCTGCTTTAATTTCAGCGAGCAGTTAATTCTAGGAAGTAATTAGAGACAGAGTGGTAAAATATTGTCGAGTAATATATTTTAATATGGTAATAATTCAAAGTTTTATTTCAAATATATTTTATCATCTCACTAGTATCCCTCTCATACAATGGCATTGTTTTGGCTTTGAATGGGCAAACAGCAAAGTTTTACAAGCACAGTGATAAATAAAAAGAAACTGGAGATACTTCTACTGTCCAGATTATTTTTTGATAGAAGAAAAGGCAAATGCCTGAAGTCTGGAATGAAAAGCTGACACACCACATTTTGGCCCAATGAAATGGAGGCCTAAGCTATAAGCCAGCAAAAAAAAAAAAAAGCTTCAGGCCACAGCGAGGAAGGTGGTGAGCAGATTGTGTGGGAGCAGCAGGTGGCTATGTGCAGGTCCTTACAGTCCCCAACAGAGTAGCAACACAAGCACAAAAACTTATTTAAAAAAGGAGAGGACACAGAGGAATTTCTTGCACTGCAGTAACTGCACAGTAACTGGAGGCCTCCAGTCCTTCCTGTGTCCACTCATTTGGGATGCAGATTGAGGACACATGCAAGCCCAGCAGGCTGTTCATGTGGACAATCACTTAAAGAATTAAAACTATTTCCACAGAAAACCTGTTTGCCCACCTCCTCTTACCTGATAAACTCCAGCTATGAAGGTCATGGTGGCTCCCACTGTAATTGCATAGCAGCTTTTATCACAGAGCAGCTTCTGCAATGTCTGATTCACAGGCGAAATGGTGGTGTTTACGTACGCTGCTGTATCTGTGAGGACACTGAGCGCAGCTGGTTCTAAGTCATAGCCAGCTCTCTGTATTTCACGATCCACCACTTGTCCCACCATCAGGCAAAGCACACCAAAGATGCCAACTGAGATGTGGCGGGAGGTTCCAAATATGAAATAAATGATGCTGGCGAAAAAGGATGTATAAAGGCCATAAATAGGCTCTTGCCCAGCCAAGAGAGAATAGGCAATTGACTGTGGGACTAGTAACACCCCCACAATCACACCAGACATTATGTCTCCCAGTAGGTACTCTCTTAGTTTGTATTTAGGAAGCCACTGCAAGACAGGAAAGAAACTGAAAACATAGTCTTTAACTTTGGCTGGAGTGCAGCTGCAAGTTTTCTTTGCTTGCTTAACCATCAGAGCCTTCATGCTCCTCTTCTTCTCTTGGGGTTCCAAGAACATTCTGTGATGAAAACTGCGTTTAGCATCGTCTCCTTCTGGCATTTCAGTCACTGAGTGGACGTTGTTGAATTCTGCCGTTGCTGCCATCTCAGGGACTCCCTAGAAACACAAAGAAGGACCATTTGCATTAAACCATAAATGAATGCTCTACATGAGACTTTTTAATAGACTGAATACAATATTTATGAAAAGCAAGGGCTAAAAGTCTTAGTTCAGCACAGAGAAAGCAATTGCCAAGCAAACTTGGAAAGAGCCTCCCCATTATATCCCTGTTAAGCAAGGAATCACCTTCCCTAGGAGGGAAGCTGACATCCCATAGAATAAACCTGCTGCTGGCAATGTTGTGAAATGGAAGAGAATGCAGCAGCACTGTCCCTCTGGGAGGCTTCCTTAATAAAATCACTGTCTGCAGCCTGTTCCACCATGCAAAGATAGACACAAAGCAGTCCAACAGTCACTTCAATTCAGTTGCTGAAAATTAACTACAATTAGTATGTCTCTAACATTGCACAGCTTGGTCTAAATCTCATTTATATATACTTTTTTTAAAAAAATGCAGTGATTACACCTACCAAATATTGTAAAGATTTGTTACCTAAGAAGATGCAATCTTCACACAGTGGCTTTATTTCAGCCAATGACATACTGCAAAGAATGCTCTTCACACTTTTTAAAAGCCGGTTTTCAAGTAAATTACATCTGACCAAAACAATACACACAAGCAGAAAGCATGTTAATGGGCACAATGGAAGTTAGGTGGAACGCTTCTGCTAGAATGTGTGCTCTAGTACAGGCTGCCTACAAACAGTAAAACAAGTTGATTGTATCAAAACACATTTAATATTGGAAACGTATTGCCTGACTGTGAAAGAGCAAAGTCTTGAAAGAAGCCCTAATGAAACTTGACAATACCAACAGTGATTGCCAGCATTCATACAGCACTCCCAGTTTCCAGAAAAAATCCAGAATCGTCCAGAAAACTCAGCCACAATACCTGCTACTACTAGTACACTGAAGTTGATAGATTTCAGCCAGAAACCCATTCACCTGGTGCTACAGTGGAGTCAAGTCCAGAGACAGCAGCAGAACCCTGAAAAATCTAACTCCCAGCCTTCCCTTTCAAACATACCTTGCAGACCCAGACTGCTATAACAACATATCCCTTATGTGCTAATTACACCTTCTCTGTGCAGGGCAAACATCAATCAAACTAACGTTCTATGCAATGTTTATGACTGAATTTATCACCAAATCGGTATTGGAGCTAGCAGTGCTGAGGATGTCCCTGAAAAGTCCATCTCAAAACTTGTTCACTTAATCATCATTTCACAAGTAGCTATAAAACATTCACGGCTACTATCACTTCAGTGTAAGTCTCTCAAAAACATGTGAGGGGAGAAGGGAGCGAAGCGAGTTTAAGCGTGGTGCTCAAACCATCCGTTTCTCCTGCAGTCAGACCATTGCAAGGCACTGATCCTACAGCTATGCAGAGAGGAAACACCTTCTCCTAGACCTTGGTCTAGCTGCCTGGAGCATACAATTTCTGTTCCTCCATTCCAGGTTTGATATTGTCATACGGAGGTATCCAAACTGCCGTGCACCAGCCCTGTATAACAGTTTACGCACAGCCATGCCTCCAGCAGTCTGCTAGCTCAGACAGAGATGAACTACTTTTGGTTCTTCTGGCTAGAAAGACAATACCAACCCAAGTACCTACTGTCTTAGGACAGCCTAATCAAAAGATCCTAACCATATCAAAGGAACCCACATGAGAGTAGAAGCAGTTACAATACTTAATGTTTAGGCTGGCTTCTCCTTCCAGATAAAAATATTCAGAAATTTCTAAAAGAGCCTTCCAATTAGAAAGCAATTCAACCCAAGTAATCCAACTCTTCCACCTCACACCGTAGCATACTGCTCCCTACAGCTACCAGGCTACAGCGTGCAGAGGGCTATCTAAAGTCAACACACGGGACAGATGCCGACAGATAGCCAACAGAAAATACCAGAGACGGAGGTTCACATTTTATCTTCTGCTCCATGCTGGGACTCCCAAAAGGCGTCTTCATTCACTACAGAGCCAGAGACAGCAAGTGTCTCTTTGGTGGGTAAGCTCCTGAATCCTTTCAAATCACTGAACACAGCTCTTTGCTAGCCTGCCATTGGACTGCTACTGGAAGGGAGCCATGTTTCAAACGGAGACTTCCCTGGCTCCAAAACTGCGAATAGCACAATAGCATCAGCAGGGATGGACTTTCTGCATAAGACAGGGGCTGTATGCCTTCCTGTTATGATATCATGATCTACACAACTCGTGCTCTGTTACATGCTGGGGGAGACTGAAGAGCATTGCCAGGCCTCATGCTCTGGGCGAGATACTTTATTATACCTACCTCTTGTTCTCCACACCTACCAGATATCTCTAGCAATGCATCAATGCTTTTCTCCAGCTCCTGCCCTGTTCCATACTCCCATACCTCCAACTCTATGCTTAATTCACACATAGGGTCTGCAGGGTGGTCTGCAAACCAGCAAGATGAAAACAGCTCTAAGCACCACAGGGGGGCAACATGCCTCTTGGTGGATGCTGCTCTGAGCACAGGTAGAAGTGCTGCTTCGGGAAAGTCACACTCCAAAAAAAAGGAAAAATGAAGCTTTAATGCACTGCTAGGTTAGGTGATACCTAAGTGAAAAATTCCGTAATTTGAACTCAAGTCCTATTTCTTGTATCTATGTCCTTCTTTTCATCCTGGCCCTTATAGCTTGGAGAACTGAGAATTCTGGATCCAAAGATGAGTGCACCCAGAACTCTAATACATATACATTTTTAGGGCTAAATTTTCAAATTTATTTTTTTGTCTCCATATTTGTTCTTGTTAGACAAGTTAATCACCTAGTACAATAGAAGGTAAGAAAAGAAAGCTTCAGTTTTGGCTACCCGCCTTCTTGATTATTCCAAACTTCTATCTTACAGCTTCCTGGCCATACAGTATTACTGTATGACATACCTATATACATCTTATAGTGACAAGCTTCCCTTGGCTAATGCCTTCCAATTCAGTATCTTTAATGTGTGTTAGAATAATTATAGGCTCAGAAGAGCCATATGAAGAATAAGGATCTTTACAATGAGGAAACATGCACTACAAGAAATGACATACTCAAGATCACATAGTAATCACGCTTGGAGGTGAATCCATCCCCACCTTCCAGATATCAAATCTCAGCCACGTGTACAGTATTGCAAAGTCCGCTCAGGGATTATTTATAGCACTTACCAAAAAAAAAACCAAAACGAATACTGAGAATGAAGTGAATATAGTGTACAAAAGCATGTGTCTGCAGTACTCTGCATAAGCACATTCTGTAGTTGTATTTGCTTGAGCAGCTTTATTGATTTCACAAGCACAGAGTTACAAATCAATACTGTAAAAGCTGAGGGAAAAATTCACCCCAGACTACTTTTTATGTGTAGCAAATTACTTGAATGAGTCTGTTTTCTGAGATTTTAGAAAAGATTTTAGTAATGAAAACCCTTCTGATTCCTCTCTCCCTCATCCAGGACTTGTAGACAGCTCACTCAAACCTGGGAGTTTTTCTTAACATTCCAGGGAACTCCGACACAAAACCCAGATAGTTCAGTGTAGTTCTTCCCTGCAGTGCCATCAAGCATCTGCATAGTAGATGATACTGGGTTTTTTTGGTCGTGTCTAGACAGTGGAGAACTGTTCTAAGTAAAAATCTTTTTGGCTACTAAACTCTGAGCATATACTGGATCTTTGTGTTGAGCTGCATGACAGCTTTCACTACGTGGCATGAAAAGGGCCTTTCATCACACAGTCACTGCCTCTTGCCAGGTCAGGACACTAGGAAATGACAAAAATTGCAACACGTTTCACCCTTTTCTGCCTGAAAGCATTGCTCTGTATTATTTGTGTAACCGTTTAGCCCAAGCTTACTTAGTAAAACTGGATTTTGTTCTTAAAAAAAAAATAAAAATGGAAACAGCCTTTGGTTCAGTATACTGAACGATATTCTGTATATTTAACTTGGAAAAGGAGCTACTGTGCTTTTTATTTTGAAAGCTGCTATTTACGTACAACTAATTTGTCTGCCTAGAATTCACTTTTATGAGCTCCTTTTGGCCTGAGGAAGATCTTCAGGGGGTGTCCACCTGCCACAAACCTTTACTTAAGATACAAAGAAAAAGACTACAACACAGAACTGAGGAAATTTCCAGTATCTCTCTGTTATCAAGTGACTGCCATAAAATAAAGATATGGGGAGGTACTGCATTCTTGTTACAGACTGTTTTTCTGGATCCCATCTGGGCCTTTCTGACTGATCCCATGACATGGCAGACGTGAGCTATCACCTGTCTAGCGTCTCTCTTTGGGGAAACACTACCTGCAGCACAGGGCCTTGCTGGCTTGGACTTCATTTCTTTGTCACAGATCACAGTCACCTTGACAGTATGAGAATAATGGATTGTGAAGCTTACTCACCTGCTGAATAACATATTTACAAGGTTAAACATAAGAGGTGTGCATTTAAGAGTAGAAACTAAATCAAAAGTGTTCTTTCTATAACACCAATCTCAGTTTTCCAGATTATTTTTCTACATTTCAGGTGCACCAGTTGTCACTGTATGTGATCACTACCCACCCTCACGTACTCACTTGCTAGACATGAGAAGTTACATGCACTTAAATGCATGCACTTAAAAACTAATGCATAAACACATAATCTAAAGAGACATGAACAATTTCTGAAGAGATGTAAAGGAGAAGCAGATGAATCAGAAATCCAAGTTCCACATGAACTGAACCGGAGGTAGGCTACTACCTCTGGGTCCTTGGAAAATCTCACCCTAAGAGTAAAAAAGGAAAGCGTATCACAACATTTTGATAACTATATCTTTGTCCTTACTCTTGCTGGACAACAGCCATTTACAAATAATCTCTTAAGTATTGTGGAGCAACAAGGAAATTCAATACCGCCACGATAACACCGAGATAGGCGCTGGAACAGCACTGCATGTACCTTGGAAGAAAATTCAGATTTCTGACAAAATCCTTAACACCCTCCAATAAAACATTCAAGCTACGAACTTTAATTTCAACAAGAGACTTAAAATCATATGAATACTGAAATCTTACTAAGACCCATAAAACAACATACCACATTTAAGCAACACATTTTGGAACAAAGCTACATTACTGTCGGCACAATAATCACCAGCCATTAACTCAAGCAGGAAAACCTGCAAAGCCGGACAATAAAACCTTGTTTGCGTGAAATAGTTGATCTCCTCCTACTTCAAATGTCAGTTCTCCCGAGCAGCAGCAGCAAAGCTGCCCACCAGCCTCGCACAGCCCCCAGCCTCTTTGGGGAAGGTCCCATGGAAGTCGGCAGCCCCGCTCGCAGCCAGTCCTTCCAGGAAATTCAGCTCACCTCCGAGAAAGCAGCTGCACATCGAGTGTGACGGTTACACTGCCCTGCCCTGCCTGATGCGGATCCCTCTTGAAGATAGCCGTCTACGGCCTCACACAGCACTCAAGCAGTTTCCATCCGAACCGGATTTGCCACAGAGGGCTTCCCAAGTAGTATTTTCAGCAAGTCACTTCTCCGTCAGGACCCCCCTCCCGCCCTTACCATTAGGTAGCGAAGGCTGAACGGTGACGAGCTGTACCGGGGCAGTGAGGACAGGTGGAGGAAGCGCTGCCCCAAAGGCGTTTCCTTGGGCCGTGGCTGCCAGCCCCTGCCACGCTGCCCGCCGGCCTGGCCTCGCAGCCAGGAGGGCAGCCACGGCAGTGGGCTGCCTGTACGGGGCAGAGGGTCGTGCAAGAGACCTGTCCGCCTCTGAGCGGAAAGCTAAGCACAGGGTTTGCACTGCGTAAGGGAGGGCTCAAAAAATCGTTCTATTTTGTTTTTTTAAATTGAAATCTGCAAGAAGAGCGCACAGCAAGAAGAAGAGCGCACAGCAAGAAGAAGAGCGCACAGCAAGAAGAAATCCACACACTTCTTGTACTCCTGAAACCACGGATTTTTGCTGAGCACTGGTGTATCACTTCGGAAGCCAACCAACATGAAGTTTCCAGGATAGAGAAAGGGAAGTACAACGCTTTTAATGCAACACTTGGTTTCACCCTATCGATCTCAGCACCACTTCCTTCACACACACACACATCCCCCCCACCGGCACCGAGCACTCCCCCCCGGCTTTCATTTTCTATTCTCCTCACGCTGAGGCACCGCCTCGCGAGCCACTCCACGGAGCGGGGCCGTGAGCAGGAACCCCCCCGTGGGGCGCCGAGGCGGGCCCACGGCAACCCGCCACCGCCGCCCGGCGCCCCGCTGCCCGCCGCCCTGCCCGTCCCTTCTTCCCCCGCCCCCCAGGCCCGCCCGTTCCCCCACGCCGCCCTCCCCTTCCTCGCCTGGCAGCGCCCGCTGAGGCGCCCACTCACCGCGGGGCCGCAGGCGGCTCCGGGCAGACCTCGGCCGGGCGGGCGGGACCCAGCGACAGACAGACACACCGACCGACCGACCGGCCGGCCGCAGCGGCTCCCGGCTGCTCGGCGGCGCCGGCCCGGTCCTGCTCCTCGCCCCCGCCCGCCTACCCCGCGAGGGGGCCGGGAGCGGCGGGCAGGGGAGGGGAGGGCAGAGCCGCCCCCGCCGCGCCCCTCGGCGCAGCGCGGAGCCCGCCCGTCGCCGGGAGGGGAGGGGAGGGCCGGGCCGGGCCGCCCGAGAGGCCTCGGCAGGCAAGGCCTGGCCTAACGGGCCGCCCGGACCAGACACCCCGTCCCCCCCCCCCCACCCCGCTTCAGTTTTTACTTTCCAGTTAATTCCAAGCGTGTTCAGAATTACGAGCGGCCTGAAAAAGCCTGGTGCGGAGCGCGACCCGCTGATTCTGCTCCTTACCCCAGAAAAGCCACCAACCCGAAACAAACAAACAAACCGGAGGAACTCTAGTGAAGAGTCCGCGTTTCTGTTAATTAAGTCGCACTCACGCTTGAAAGATTAATTTCGATTTGGTAACTTGAGGTGAAGCGACCTTAACTTTCCACCCGTGACACAGATAGGGAAACCGTAACAATTTCTGACAGAAAATGGCCTCATTTTGCTTTGGGGTACCACTATGATTCCTGAAAAATAGCCTTTTAAAATCCCTCAGTCTTGTTTGCTCTGGTGTCCAGATCTGTTTGGGAGGTGCTTCCAAGTGGGAAGGACAGAGGATCTTTGACAATGTCAGTATTGAAAAATAGCAGGGTTTTGTTCAGTACTCTTTTTTTTATCTCTGGCCTGGAGGTTCAAGGTCGGAGGGGCCATACCCAGCCTCGTCTGCCTTTCCTTCGCCATTTGCACAGAAAAGCAGACATTCTCTGAAATGGAACGCTGCCTAGTATTTGCATTTCGGGTGGAACCTCGAGCTGCCAAAAAGCCCATCAATACATGATCAGAGAAAGCGAGACCAGCTTCACGCCTGCAGAATCCATGCTCACGTCTTTTGGTGTTAGGCAAATGCTGTAAATCTTGCTGTAGAAATACGGAATATTTCCAATAGTAAACATTTACCCTCTCCACAAGGGTTTAACTAGATGTCATGGTAACTAGAACAGGCAGGTTGCAAAGGAAAAAAAAGAGCTCTCTCCCTCTCCCCTGGCTACCCACCGTCAAAAGCATCAGTGGCTCTGACTTCCCAATCCTCTTAGGGACTTCCACAGGAGTTTTAATTGAGTTTGAAGTATATGGTGACTCCACGACTACCAGAGCAAATCCTTGTGAGGAGTGACATCTGTGACAAAAGCATTAAGAGGAGCTTTTTGTGGGGGGACTCTGCAGAAATTTAACAAGAAAACCAAGCAGTATCTTCTTGGAGTGCAAATAAAGAGCATGATATTAAAAAAAATCCCAAGCATTAATTTTTTTCTGAATCACTGCTATTATTAGGGTTTGGGTTTTTTCTTTTTTACTGTATACTGGTTTTCTAAAAAGTAGGGGAAAAAAATCCAAGTAAATATTTAAGATAAGTAAATCATTCAACTTCCAGCTGCTTTCCTCTTCTCGGGGTATATTAAGTTTATGGTTAATGTATTTCTGTACAAGGCTAAGGGAACCTTTGGCCTTGGAGAAATGTGCCTCTGGGCTCCTCACACTCCAGAACCTCCTGCCAAGGAACGGTGGTGAGCTGGGGCTGGCTGACATACGAACGCTAGCATTTGCCATCTGCCCATCCCGCTCAGCCTACCTGTCAAACCCACGGCCTCCGGTTCTCCACATTGCCCCATCATCTTTGTAATATCAAATCTCCAGAGACCAGTTTCTCAGACTGCAAAATAATCTTGAAAAACGCTCTGTTTTGTTCCACCGGGCACATACTGCTGGGCAGCCCCGCGCACTGCAGCAGAGGGAAGCCCTCCCGCCCTGCCTCTTTACCCGGCAGCTCTCGTAGAGCCCCGCTGCACCCCGGTGCCCCTGGCAAAGAGCTCGATGGGCGGCACAGGACGGTCTTATCATCCCTCTCTGCCCCGTCAATAAAAGCCCTGTGCGGCAGCTCTCCCTGGTTCTTCTCAGTCGTCTCCAGGCTTCCAGCTCTGCTTTTTCAGTCAGCAGATTAAAGCACCCTCTGATTTCCCCCAGCTCTCAGCTGGTTTATGCCATCTGGCTCCCAGCCTTGTGTAAGGAGCCTCCTGCTTTCGGTAGCGTCCTCCTACTACCTCCCTGCCCACTGCCTCGGTCCTGCCGGCTGTACGGCTCTGTGGTAAGACAGGTGGGCTATGGTGAAAGCAGCTAAAAACATGTTTTATTTTCTCTCCTTGTCCTTCCTTCCTTGTACAACTTGCCGTCACCTGAGATTTGGGCCTGCATTTGCAAAATGTTGCATGAAATTTGGAGATGGAGAAGGTGGGAGCTGCCTAGCTTGCTGCCTAGAGAGTGAGATCTATCTGCATATCGGAGCCCACACAGACGTGCCTCCCCACGTGGGCAGCTTATCTGGTCACCCAGGCAAACGTTAATAGTCAGAAAATAGGGACAAAACAGAAGTAACATTAAGCTACCCTGAGCTTCTTGAACTTGAGCATTTGGGGGGAGCAATCAGGAGCCTTAGGACAACCTTCCTCAAGACCTCTTGCAGCGTCCAGTGTGCAAAATCAAAGCGGTACCCGTGGGTTTTCGTGTTTAACCTGCTGGTCTTAGAAGGCCCTAGTGTCAGACACATAAAGATCTAGATGTGGCATGTCTGACTGACTTAGAAAACCCATCAGACTAAGTAACAGAAAGAGGCCTGACCCAGCTTTTGAAATGCATTTTATTTATGCATTTGATTATAAATTCAGCCACATCATGCAATGCTTGGCAAAAGCAAAAAAAAGAGCCATAAAATCAGCTACTTCACTCTCCTCCCCTCTAAAGGTTTCCATCAAGGATGAGACAAATGCCAAGTAAAAATGAAGTGGGTGGAGGGAAGAGAGCATAATAAATAATGAAAGATGCAATGAATCAGAGTCCTTAGGTAATCAAAATACTTAAACCATAAAGATATCAAAAAGAAATAGACTTTGTCCATATCTCAGGACTACATATCTTACAATTATATTGCTATCAAGAAAGAGTGTCCTGCACAAATATCTGCGCAGAATTGCTACACTCTCAGTGTATGCTCTGGTCCAATATTGTCTCCTAGAGTCAAAAACTAATTAGGTGTTAAAATTTTCAGAGTGTTGTTGTGGGTTAGAAGGCTTACTTAAATAATTGCTGGACTGCAGTGTGTTTTCTTACATTGCTTTTGTATAGTCTTTTACCTCTCTTTGCTTCCTCAAGGCTAATACATGGAATATTAAAAATACAACAAGGCTCAAATTCAGAGTCTATCTTTGCTAATATTGTAGCAGGCAAATGTAGGGGGGAAATAGACTGCACCATCAGCTTAGTATCTAACTCGGAAAATCTACCTTCCTAGATATTAATTTTCATCCAAAAGCTTTGTAAGCCTGCAGCAGTATTAAAAAATGTATTTTTTCCATCCACTTGAAATGAAATCCTTTGCTTTTGCCATACAGCAGCAATTATGAAGTCCTTATCTCCTGGATCACATTAATTTTGCCTACAGTAGTCACCTTCTTTTGCTCCGTTTTGGCAAGTATTTACATCAGCCCCAAATTCAAGTCCGATAAACCTAGCAGTGAAGAGCTACATGCACTTTTCCCTCCAAATTAGATGCTGGGCAAGTTCCATCCAGATAATTATTGTCTTTGTTTTGGTCAATATGTCCCATTGGTCCTGGGTTTTAGTTACGCTAAGTACTTCAGTCTTAGTGCGATACTGTATTACCTGTGATCGATGCTTCAAAGGCAGCGTTACAACTGTCTAGTGAGGGCTGTAGAGCTTGTCCTTAAAGCACGAACGGCCTTTACCCAGCCTGCTGCAGACATACTCCCTTCTCGACTGCTCCCAGCCCTTCTGAAAGCCTCCTGTGAATGTGACTCCATTCATGAGAGCTGGATGGTCATCCGCTGTGAAGGTTTCTGGGAGGACCCTTCTCTAAACAGGTCACAGGCATGTCTGCCAGGGGCTCAGAGATTCAGGGAGCTGATGGCTGCATTGGAGGAAAGGTGAACTCAGTACCTCATCTCCCTGGGGAAAGAAAATATAATCATGGCTTCGCCAAGACTGTCAGAAATGGTGTTAAAAAAATGAGAATTGCTTGCAGGCGACGGGGTAGCCATATATCCAGAAACACACTGGTGAGGGCTGCTGCCTGGGAGCACAGGAATTGCTCAGCACCCTGCTGCCACTTGCCTTTTCTCTCTGCTAGCGAGGGGGAGAGCAGTGCTCTGGTTCTCCCACAGCAGCCTGTGGCTGGAGGCATGGGAATACCTTTGTAATACGGCTTTCACCGAAGAAATGCTCAACTAATATTTCAGAGGGGGCTACAGAGGTGCTGACGTTTCCGAAGTGTAGTCAATGTAGGATGTGGTGAGATGGGAGTGAGGGAGTGACTTAAAATAGTCTGCCTAAAGTAAATCTCTTGCTCTCTGTAGTGATTTGCAGAAGCGCAGTAACTTGCTGTCTGCAGCAGCAGCACTGAACTGCATTGGCTGGTCACAGCTCCGTCACCTGGGGTGAAAGCAGTAACTACCTGGCAGCCAGAAAGAAGCCCAGGTAATAAAAGTGCTGAAGGACAGGCTCTTTTTTTTTTTGCCTCATTTGAGTGGTTGAGAGCAGCTGTCCTTCGTGTCTCGCTGGCTTCAAGCAGTAGGGAATATCTGCAAAGTCACCTTGAGCTACTGCTGAGCTCCCAAAATTTGGCCACGCACTTTCTGTTATGCTGACAATTGTTGTGTGCAGCAGAGCAAGGGCTGCGGCTCCATTACAGCTTGGCGAGTCTGTTTAAACCACGAAGGGAGATGTTACTCTAAATCTGAGATGGATTTTGCTGAGTTTATTGGGTTTAATCCCTGCAATTATGTATATTTTGATTATCACAAGTGACGGAATAGTAGCCATGAATCTGAATTTATATAGAAGCACCCAGAACTTTAGCCTTTATTTCTTAAAAATCTTTATGTTGGCAACCCTGGTTTGCAGTAGAATATTTTTATCATTTGGAGAAGAAACGCACAGGTTGTGAACCTACATGTTGGATCTGAACCACAGCTAGGCACAGAGCAGCCTACAGGAACAAAGAGTGAGCCTATCTGCCTGGCAGCGTCCATGAAATCCCTTTGTGGAGTTGACGTGCAATAAGCACTACATCTGGAAAGCACAGCATGTGCTTGATCATAAAAGACTATCTGTACACGCGGAGATGTGGCCACTAAAGCATCTTTGCACGCTGCTGACTGAGGTATTTTGCATGGCTCTAAGCGCTCTGTAGGAGAAGTGTTAAAATGTGGCTTAGAGGCTGACTAAGCTGGTTTCAAACAAAGATAATTAATTCTTTGCTACAAAGATCACTTGTGATGATCCAAATCTGTGGCATGGTCCTGAACAGCTTCCTACTGCAGCCATCCACAATTCTCTCAACAATTAATTCCTGGTGATGGTATGAAATCAGCCAGCCTTGCGTATCTGTATCTATAGCCATTTATTTGGTTATCCAACCACATAATGACAACATAGTCACCACAATTAATAGTACCCAAGTATCATCAGTACCATGAGATGATACCGTCCACAGTCCGGAAGCCAGCAGCAGTTGGAGATTTTCTTACGTTCATATTAAAATCTTAGCACTTCTTTTCTAAATTTGCATATGCTGCAGAATTGCTTTTAAAAGCAGGTATGCCAGAGAGGTCAAGACACTTGGCCAGTCCCCATTATTAGAGGACATTTTTTACAATATTTAACTTCGTCCTTCCATCTCAGTTCTGACTTCTTTTTTTCACCTCCCCTTACTTCTGGGCATACATCTGCCACTTGAAGCGCACTGATCTTTTCCGTTGGTTTTGTGCTGTAGGAATACACAAGATAGAAAAGTTTCATTTACTGTAATAATAAAGTAATATCTTATTGCTGTGCTAATAACATATTTGACAAGTTGCTTCCAAGTACAGCTTTGCATTGCCTCAGAAAAAATACAAAAATCTTTCTTCTCCCTTCCCTGTTTTGAGTAACTGGTTCTCTATAGAACACAGACATTAATATGTCTGTAGAAGGCTGAGCTCACAAGACAAATAAATGGCCATGTACACTGATGTAAAAATATACCTCTAGATTTGAGGCTGGTATTATGTTAAATGAAAGCAACTGTATTGTTAAGCTGAGCTGTGTAATTAAAACTCCATTTAATCACCTGCCTGCACTGCATACCTCTTGTGCTTTCCATCCATTATCAGCTACCTGAATTACTGAAAAAAGAAAACAAGATTTTTTTCTGTTTTTTCAAATGTGTCTGGTAAAACAAATATGTTTGCTTTTAGGGCA
The DNA here is from genome assembly GCF_929443795.1 of Astur gentilis. NCBI lineage: Eukaryota > Metazoa > Chordata > Aves > Accipitriformes > Accipitridae > Astur > Astur gentilis. The sequence goes on from NC_064905.1 coordinate 10,599,789, forward strand.
AGACTACATACAAGGCTCAATGCCCCAATTGAACAGCTGTTCTCAAACACATCTCTTCTGAAGTAAAATTGACCATTAACCTGTCCCTAAGAAATGCTTGTCTGAAGAGAATGTTTTTCCCCTCCAAAAATTAAAAAGTGGTGAAGAAAATAGGATTTTATTTTGAGTTGATGAATTAAGAAAAACTTGTTCACAAACTGAACTTCAGTTGCAGCAATTAAAAAATACAAAAAATCTTTCAAACAACTTCTAAAAAAGTTTTCTTCAAAAAAGCTTGTAGAAAAAATGCACCACTGTACTCAGCAGAAATCTATTTGAGCATTGGACTAGTGCTATCTGAAGAGAAACACTGTTTACAGATTTAATATCTCCTGCAGCATTTGGATTTGTCTGGGAATCATTTCGGGCACTGGGTTTGCTCCAGCTTCTGCTCAGCTGGTGAGAACCCCTCCACAGTCTTTCCCAGGAGCAGGCTCAGACCTTTATTGAGTACTGAAGCAAACCCAGTCTCTCCCTCACACTGAAGATAAATGATTTCTCTGGTGAGTTCCCAGAGATTTCTGCCCACTGCAGATTTTGAGAACTGTGCCCTGAGGCTGCACTCCTGCTGGTCTCACGTCTGGCAAGGAGAGGAGATGCATGCAACAAAATGCTGCTCACATTTTTAGGTGCGAGATTTTCTCTGCCAGATTCACAGCCCCAGGCCAGAGTCCTGAGGAATAACTAGTATTTTTGAACACTTACAGTTTGAAGAGGCACCAGTATCTGAAGCCCCACTGTAAAGAAACAGTGTTGATTGTTAGTGCCTCATAAAACACAAATCACACCGTGTTAATAACAAAATAAGAGACATGAATGGATATGACCCCCTCTTTTGAGATGAAGGACAGCCTTCTGGACTCTGCTTGGCCCTCTTTGAGACTGAAGCAGAGGAGCACAGGACACACGGTCCTTAAACGAACAACTGTTGGAGAAATTTGCAGGGAACATTTTGTGAGTAAAGAAAAGTATTTACCTGTTCTGCTTAATTTGGTTGGAGAGTTCACCTAAGAAAGATGGAGAAGATTGTTTTACAAAGCTGGCAATGCATAGAAGTTTGGGACTTGGTACTGTGCCCCTGGATGTCATGGGCAGGGATAGACAAAGGCAAACAAAGAAGACGTTTCTCGAAAGCGTGATTGAGCACCCAAAGATTTGGGAGGTAGGTGGGAGGAGGAGAGCACATCAAACAGAGGAGAAGCTGGCCTTACGCTGATTAGGAGCAGACCTCTTCCTTGTTATCCCCGGAAACAGTCCTTCTGCCCCCTTCACCTTCCCCTCTCCAACACCCCCAAGATCCCATCTGAATCCTCATCAGCCTCTCAAGGCCATGCACACGTCCCATATAAAGGGGCCAGCATTCGGTGGCCACCAGCCCAGCTCACTGAAACCCATGGCTTGCTGTTTTCCGCTCGGGGTCAGCAGTGCGTGGCCAGCAGGTCGGGGCAGATCACTCACTCTGCACGCCTTGCAGCAGTGAGTCCAGGCGACTCATGAAGTCCCTCGTCAGGCGTCGGTAATGGTCGATCCCGGCCTGATCCAGCTGCACTACCTCCACGTCCATCCTGCTGGTGCCGAAATTCTGACTCGCAACCCTAGGGTGCAAGTGGCCATTTCACCAGGGAAAATCATTTAGCATTAGAAAGTTAACAAACTCCTTCATTAGGAAGGACACTACAAAGAGGGGGGTGCTTTGGCAACATGAAGCATCGGGTAAACAGCTCTCTGATAACATTAAGTGAATTGCAATTGTTATATATTGTTATTTATTTAGCAATGCCTTTTGCTTACCAAACCTGGATGGGAACTTTCAAATGCTAAAAATGAGAAAGGGGGAGGTGTTTTGCTAATACCCTTGTGCAAATAGTGCTTTGGCCTGCTGCAGGCAGGCGCTTACTGTTTGAGCACAACCGCCATCGTGATAGAAAGAAAATGCCAAACATAGGAAATGGTGTCCAGGCTTCTGGAAAATGACTTTGATCCCACAGGCTAGATTTTGACTTGCGGCACAGCTGTGAGTAATGGACTATGCTGCTGCCAGCACAGCCCCTAGGTACACGGTGATTCAAAGTTATCCTTACAATCCAAGTTCAAACTCAGTTTTATTTGTACATGTTACAGAGATGACACCTTAAAATCCAGCCAGATGTTTGAGCTAGCCCTTCCTGTGGCTGGGGAGTTTAGTGCTGCAGCAAAATTTCTTGGGGTTCTGTAACTTACTGTTGGTGTGGTTTTGCACCATTGCATTACAGCTGACACCCAGGCGTCAATTAGGAAGTAAGAAGTTATAAATTAAATGTGTCACTTGCAAGAGAAAGGATAATAAATCTGTCTAGCTATTAAGCTCATCCACAAGCAGAAGCAAAGATCGGTGGGAAATGAGCCAGTTACCTCTGCAGCCAAAGGCTGTTCACTGGGACTTACCTGCAGGAGTGTCACCAATACGCATCCAAGAGAGTGTTGCTGTAAACTGAACCCTATGGGCTTCATCTCTGATAAAAACATTTTTCTGGTAATAAAAGCCAGTGGTTTTCATCAGAATCCAGCAACCACGTAGCTGCCAAGGAAACTGAAACTTAAAGGGACCACTGGAACAGCAGGCAGATGTCTCGCCATCCTCGTTAATAGTGTGGTGCCCTCTGGCTCAGCTTGAATAGGGAGCAGCTTTGCAGCATAGGGTGCCAGGACAGAGGGGCACAGGCAGCAGGGTTTGATCCCAGTTATCAACACCATATTTTTTCAAAGAAGAAAACAAGTGTTTTCAGGTGGAACATACCTGTCCGTGGCCAGTTTAAATTCCTACAAACAGGATTGCCCCAAAAAAAAGGAAAAAAGCAGTTAGTGTGAATTCCAGAAAGGGCACCTGGCTGAGAAATAGGCATATTCATGAAGAAAAGCAGAATACCGCTGCTTACTTTGAAGAAGAGGAAAATATCTTGTTGCGCTCTCATTTTCTGCAAAGACTGAAGATGCTGCGCAGCCTCATCTCTCCTCTGTTCCACTTCCTTCTTCACTTTGGTAATGTCTGCCAGTTGTTTTTTCTCATTGAACTGAATGTCACTCAGGATCATCTTCTCTTTCAGCATCATCTCTCTATTCATCTCTTCGAACAGCTTTTGCAGCTGAGAAGTCACTGTTTTCGTATTGGTCTAAATGAACAGATAAGAAAATGGTGCGCTGGCTTGGAAACTCAACACTTCAGCTTAGTGCTCTATTAATTAAGATTGTACCTATCCTTTGCACTGGCTTTAGAAGGAAGCAGGCAATAGGCATTTGTTTAGAATATCTGATTAAACAGAGGGTTATGAAAATTAATGCTGATATAGTAACAAAATCAGATAAAATTCAGCTAGCAATGTGAGAACTGTATCGGTACACACTGAAAATCCCACTTGTAGATTCAAATTGTTTTTCTTTTATTTAACTGATAGAAAACTTTAAAAATACATAATGATATGTACAGTCTGTGGCCTGCCAGTCCTGCAGCCTTGTCTATGCAACCACATAGCGTTAAGTCTCCACAGCCACAAGCAACAGTCTCTCAGCTGTTTCCTCCTGTGGAGCTATGAAGGGAGGCTGTGAGAAAGCTTGGCTTCTGCCAGTTTCTTACACCAGTGTTTTCCTTACTTTGGACTATATCTCTTTCTTTTCATCTGCTTCTAACAGTATAGTTGCCATCACTTATTTCTGGGAAATTACAGAGGAAAGATGCTCTGGGTACCAACCTTGAGCTGATTCTTGCTTCTCTGAAGCTCTTCTAGGGCAGTATCTAAAGCACTTTTACGTTCCTGCAGCCACGTCACAATGTCTGAGAGTTCACCCTAGCAGAAGGAAAGACAGCATTGAACATTATAGCAGGGAAGAAGCACACGTAGGTTTAAACTAGACTGGCGGTTTGTGGAGCTGGTGAAATGGCATGGGTGCCTTCTACCTGCCCACTTTCACCAGGGAGTCCTAGAATAAACTGTGTTCACTTGCCTCCTCATAAAGATAGGGCATAACAGAAAACTGATATGAACTGGAAATCTTTCAAGACAATGTTTAGTTTTTATATGTGTGGCTTTCTATGTGGTAGGTTAATAAACAACTTTCCCTTTGAATAAGTAAATTTCACTTTAAATGAATAAATCTCACTTTATCTGTTAAAGCTCTGTTCCTGCCAGAATCTTTGCATGGGCCTAATGTGATCCAAAACCTTAGTTTTCACATCTGTCAGCAGCTGTGGGATCTGAGGATAAGGTAATAAGCAACCATCTTTTCTGAAGATCAGCGAAACAGCAGTACTTACTCACCCAGCTGTTTACTTTAATGGCTACCACAATCATTCAGTGCTCTTATACTGCACGATAACACATTTCAGAGGGGACATTAAACCTCATTCTTTGGGGATTAGATAGTCTCTGAACGGTTCTGGTTGCTCCTGGTTGTGTCCAGCAGTGTTTTCACACCTCAAGCACCCATGAATGGCCATGGCAGACACAGCTGCCAGATTCCTGTTTCTTTAATAAAAATTATGCCAGAAAGCTTAGGTTTTCCATGAGATAGTTGTCACAGTTGGAAAGTTTTAATGTTTGGAAAATTAAAAGGCAAATAATCAAATTTGACCAAGGTTCCTTGCACCAAAACCTTTTTATAATTCCTCCTGAAGAGCTGTATTCCAGATTTCCCTGGCTATCCTGGGGAGTTTAAAAAAGACAACCAAGAGGAATATGCAGCTGAGATCTCAGCTTATCCATGGAGACAGCTTCCCCATAGGCAGAGCAGTGCTGCTCCTTTACCAGCTCCAGGGATGAAGGAACTGGCTACTATCCTACACAGCCTGCTTCTGTTTGGCAGCCCTGAATTTTCTACACATAACTTGGGGGAGAAAGTTAGTTTGTGATAAGTGTAACTGCAATGGATGCTTCCTGCTAATTCCTAAGGAGACTGTGACCTGTTCTGAGGTCCAGAGTGAGCCGGGCGTTTCCTCCCCATGCACTGGGTTCCTGCAGGGTGTTTTGCTTGGGCTCTACATTGAGCCCAGAAATTTCAAATGCAAGGCAGTGAGTGAGCATAGCAAATGCATTTTATCCCCTCAGTCTCAGCTGGTTCTGGAGTGTTTCAAGGACAGCAGCTGGACTCAAAGGCAGGGACGTCGAGGCCCCATGTCTCTGCCTGCTGGGACGCTGGCTTTGCAAAACTTAGGGCAGAGGGACAAGGGAGCCAGAGGGAAAGGGCCTCGAGTGGGAAAACATGTTTCCCAGCCCCAAATTCAGCAGTAGTGGGGTCCCCGAGGCTCTGTAAAGGAAGAGAATTCTTAATCCCTGCAGGAATACTTCTTCATCCCAGGCAAGAATATACTTGTCATGGGCAGTTTGCAGTTGCCTGGGGCTGCACGGGACAGACAGCCCTGCGCCTGCCTCTTTGCTTGCTCTCCTGCGTGCACGTCCCCATCGACACACGCTACAGGATTTACCCACCCTTGTCCTGGTCAGCCCCAAACACCTTTCTCTGCTCTTCTACCTCTGCTTAGCCTGCCAGGCTGCTTTCACAACACAAAGAAGGAAGTTAAAAGCAAATTGCAGCACAATGCACCAGTCCCCGCTGGGTGCGGGCATGAAATCCCTCCAGCTGCTGCCTGCCTGTCCTCACGTCCCCGTCCCCACTCCCTGGTGAAAGCCTTACTGCTCCTCCTGCAGCTTCCCCCCTTCCTCCAGGTCAGGAGTTCGGAGCAAACCCTGCGAGGGCCCTGGGGAGAGGAGAGCCCCTTACCAGCTGTTTCTCATGTGCCTCCTTCAGGGTGATGATGCTGTGGCCCTTGTGGCAGCCCACAATGGAGCAGAGCGTGCAGATGTGTTGCCCCTCGTCCTGGCAGTAGCACTCCAGCAGCCTGCCGTGCTCCGGGCACCTCCTCCCCTCCGCCGCATCGCCCGCGCCCACCTCTATGAACATGTGGTGCTGCTGGGAAGCCTTGGCGTTGTGTTTGTTCAGATGGGCCTGGCACAAAGACGCATCGCAGTTCAGGCACATTATCATTGCTGGCTGAAAGCGGTCCAGGCAGAAGTCGCAGGGAACCACCTGCTCCTTCTCCTCCTTCTCCTCCTCCTCCTCCTCCTCCTCTTCTTTCTTCCCCTCTGCAGAGCCCTCGGCCTGTTGTCCTTTGGAAGTGCTGGCCAGAAATGCCTCTACGATGCTGCACAGCTGGAAATTCTTCTGCAGCTCCAGGATGGGCCCCAGCTGGAGCTTGCACATGGGGCAGGAGTAAGGGGTCTTGGATTGCTGCTGGGCACCGAGCGCCTTCTGGATGCACTGCTTGCAGAAGCTGTGACCACAGCTCAGCGACACTGGGTTCCTGTACAGACACAGGCAGATGGGACAGCTGAGTTCGTCCTCCAGGCTGGCACCCCCTCCAAATTCTTCCTTTGCTTTTGCCATGGCTGCGGAAACAGCGCGTTAACCAGTCTGCGAGAAACGAAACTAAAAAGACGTTCTTGGCATTGTGTGCTTGTTGGAGACCCAGCCCACAGGCTGCAAATCCTTCCTCTCTGACAACCCACAGGCTGCAAGTCCTTCCTCTCTGCTCTCTGACAGGCCGGCAGAGATACGCTCCCCATCCCAGGCTCCACCTGGAAACAGCTCCTGTAAGCTGTGGCAGCCACTTTCAGACATTTGCCCTCGGTCTCAGGCAGCGCTGTTCCCTGTGTGAGCCTCCAGCAGGCCGGTGGGAGCAGGGGGTGCAGGGCTGGGCACAAGATGGACAATTCTACAGCCCTCTGCCCTCCTGGAAAAATCCTCCATCCCATGCCAGGGGCAGCGAATTAAAGATAAAACCTGGACAAGAAGAGTATGAGCCTGGCAGGGGTAAGCCAGGAATTCCCTCTGCTTTGCCTGGTTCTTCTCCGTAACAGTTACAGATGCTCCCCTAAAGGTAAAATAGGGAGAACCTAGGGGAAAGTTTTACTGGGACTTGTTGACGTTGGTCTCCTACCTGCAGCCAGCTGACAGGCAAATGGGCACTGGGAAAGGTGCTCGGGAAAGGCACTCTAGGATAGGAATATCCCCATACCACATCACGAGCATTGCTTATCTCACTTTACACCCATCCCACCTAAGCAGCCACTTCTCCCACTGCAAGTGCATTTGGGAGAACCAAATCTACCTGCATGGTTTTCTGTAGCATTTTGGTGTATAAAACACAAAATAGAAAAGACAGCTACTTTCTTCTAAGACTGAACAAGGATTTCTTTTAGCATATGCAAAACTGTAGTGTTCCTCAAGGTCCTTCACTGTCCCTGCTGGGGTGAAGAGCTCCTGCCTGGACTTCTTCATGCAAATACCCTGGCTCTGTCTGAAGGCAGCAGAACCACAGGCAGCAGGCAGGAATATCACCTCCAAGGTGTTTGGACAACCATAAGAACGAAGTAATCTAGGCCCCATATGGCACAGACTAAAGGCACAGGAGTTTTCCTTTTTATTACTCCCTTTGCTATGACATTTTTGCATAAGTGAGGAGAAAATTAAAATTGAGGCAAGAAGTAGGTAACTGATTTATCAGAGAGCTCACAGGGGACAACAGCAGCAGAGAGCAAGGGAAACCAGGTGTCTTACCGCCTAGTGTCTACTTGCCTCCCAGGCCAGCTTTGCTTCTGCAACAGATGGCTTAGGTTGTGCCGGACAGGTGGAGGAGGGCAGAGGTAAAAGCTGATGCATTAGAGCAAAGATCAGCATTGCTGCTGCTTAGTTCTGTAGCAGTTAATGTTGTGCTGTCAACTTCTTTATAAACTAAATTGCCATTGAGTTTCGCAAACTGAATTACTTTAATAACATGCAGCCAATACAGCATTTGATACAGCCAAACAAAAAAGCACAACTTAACAGTATTTCCATTGTGATTAGCAGAACAAATATGATAGGAGCTCTTGCAGTAAGCTGCAGTGTGCTGTGATATACCCCAGAGAGGCCTTGCTCTCACACAGATGAGCTGTCGCAGCAGCCCAAATTCCAATTTCTAATATGCCAGCTTAGCGCAGCCTCCGTGCAGCAACACTCTCGATACCTAGGCCTGGAAACACAAAACACCACCTTGTCGCCACATCACTACAGGAGCTTCAAAGAGCCGTCAAGCACACCGAAGGTAGCATAGGCAGGATAGTTCGAAGGGATGCTTACTGTCTCTAAAAGCCCGAGGCTCTCAGCAGCATCTCTATCCTCAACAGACGCATTATAAAATGACAGTGTATTTCTTCTGCAGTCTAGCTCTACCCTGACCACTTTGAGGGCTGTAGAAAAGCCCTTTGCTGTGATCATTGTTTGACCTAGGAACACACAGAGGGAATCATGAGAATTTTGCAGGTAGCACTCCAAGTTGCGATTAACGATTCCAAGCTTCCAATATCTTGCATTGCTGGTGTCCACCTCCCAGAAGTGACAGCCCTGTGAGAAGCTCTGGTTGCTCTTTACGTGTGAGATGGCATTAGATGGATTTAAGCTAGCTGGTGTCCATCCAAAGTGGACATAAGTGGATGGGGGTGCACTGACTACATTGGTATTGTAAGCAACTGTAGTTCCTAGACGCGTTGAAGAAGTCAGGTGTTCCTGAACTATAGAAAGAAAAAACCACACTATGATTAACAGATAATTGTGCAGATTTGCATACATCCCCACTGCTGAAAGCTGGATTTCCCAATCCAAGTCATCCAAGTCAATCCAAGTCATCCTATCCAAGTCATCCAATTCAAGTCCAACCCACCCAAGTCATTAAAAGCATATGTTAACTGAAACACCTTCTGCACCTCCCTGCTGCTCCAATGTAATTCTAAAGGAGGTTGATATCACATTTCATGAAATGCTGCTCTTTCACAATTTTAAAGTGTCTTTTTGCTTTTTGTTTCAAACTACAGCAACTTAGATTTTAGTTTTCCATCATTGTCCTGCAGACCTTCATGAGGCATTTTTAAAAACTTCCCAGATTAACTTCCCTGTATGAGAAATGTGTGAACAGCAGCACAGCCATTTTATAAACGCTTGTTTACTTAGCATAATTCGAAGTTATTTTCTAGAACTCTCAACAATTCCTGGCATGGCCAGTCACATGAAGTTAATTTTACACTCAGGAATTTGCAGAATGTTTTCTTTCAGTCTTTCAGACCTTCTCTTGCACGTAATGCATTTCAATATTGTGGCATTTTCTGCTCCGGAAGATACTCCTCCAGGAAACTGAAACAGCAGCAGTGACTTGGGCAACTAACCAAAATTGCTTAGATGGCATAGATAATTAGGAAAACCTGGATCTAAGGCTTTTTAGCCAGAATAGGTCTGGACTATGCTTACAGGTATGGTAGAGACTGAACTCAGGAGTGGCCATTAGCACAGTGTGCTTCTTAGAGTACCCAAGGCTGTGTCGATGGTGGCCAATTAGGTGTGCACATCGCACACTGTCGCACACGCTCTGGACGGAGCGTTCCCACCCCAGCTGTCTCTCAGTCTTGTCCCTAGGCTGACTGTCAGCAAGGGCTCAAGCACCATCAAGAGAGCAATAACAAGGGAACCCTAGTTTTTTCAACGCAGTTGGAAAAGCATCCCACCATGCACAGCACCGGGACTGTAGATCTTACAAAACTTTACAAAAGAGTAAAGTTATTTACATAGAAAGAGTAGATTATTTACAACATAAGACAAACTCCGCCTGCTGCTGCTGTGATGAGTTCACAACTTTCCCCATGCTTTGAATCAAAGTGATGCTACAGACAGAAGAGGTGTTGCTATTCTCTTCTCTTAATCCTCCCAGAAAATTCCTACGACATCCACATTTCTTCACCCAGAGCCCATTTTAACAGGATGTATTCAAGGCATGTTCCCAAAGCACTGAAGACCAGGACAAGCACCCTTCTACGTACACATATGTGAAAATAATCTATGTTAGTAATCAGTTCTTCTAGAGGTACTTGGCATACTTGATGTCCTATTACAGTCCTTTCTTAAACATGTTTTGTTAGCTTCTCCGTCTTGCTTGTCAGGTAGTGACATGATCACTTACCAGGTGGTACTTCAAATAAGGACTGCATGTCTGAGAGGAATTGCCGGAAAAGCCTTAGAGTAGTGTCTGTTGTTAATTTATCCAAAATAATGGGTGGCCTTGGCAGTTCTACACCATCTTTGTTAGCAAGTTGTTTGCGTTTCCTAAAACACACAGAAAGACATCAGAAGAGCAGCCAGTCATCAGAAAACCGTCACCAAGCCCATCCCTGACCCAACAACTGCGTCACCCACTCCACACCCAGCCTCGATGGGAGGAACAGAAAAGCAGCTTCTATCATCCCCTCCCCTCTGCAGCTTTACCAGCGACTCTCCCTCTGACAGGTCTTTTCCCAGAACCCCAGATCTCTTCAACATTGTTAGGATGAAGTTCACTCCATGGACAATATCTGTCCCCAGAGGACCTTGTCTCAGTCACCTCAGCCCCAACTTTTGCCAGGAAGGACCCCAGCATCATGTTTCTGGTTACAGTCTTCAAGTCCCTGCAGAAGGAGCTAATGAGGTGTCAAGGGCAACCGCTGGCATGCTGGGACAGCAAACGAGAAGTGCTGTGTTATCACAGCCAACTGCTGCACCTGAAATGCAGGGCTTGGGGAAAGGCTGGGCTGCGGGACCTGTGTGCATGCAGTGGTGGAGAAACAGCACTGGGGGAGCAGCTCAGGAGAAAAACCATGAACTTTGTAGTCTCATGACTTCGCTGCATGTTTCGGCTCCTGCCACATTTGCTTCTTACAAGCCTTAGGCAATGCAAACTGGAGGACAACTCAGGATATCCAAGCTCATCCATCCTTTGCATGCCCAGCCAGGGACCTAAATATTCAGGAACTGCCCTCAGAACGGGTCTCAAGAATGAGTGCAGAGGATACAGAAAATTAAGCCATGTTGTATACGAAGAGTCACATGCGACCTCTGTTAATATTTTGGGGCTTGGGGCTTCTCCAGGTCCCTGACAAAGCCAGGCTCAGAATGTGCAGTCAGCATGCCCAAGGGGCAGCCAGGGCAAGCCCAGGGAGCTGTGGGCCTGCAGTGCATACAGGCTGGGCTAGCAGACCCGGACCACTGGACTATCAGTCACCTGAAGCAACATGTAATGCAATAGCAGACCACCTCAGGAAGAGCTTACCTGGATCGAATCGCTGCAAAAGTCTGTAAAAGACATTTTGAAAGGAGAATTAAGCACAGCGCAGGCCAGCCAGAATTAAGCACTGCCAGCCCAAGAGCTGAGCATCTCTGGAAAGGGAGATGCTATTAGGTACCTTCATGAAAAGAAGTAGGTCTTTCTGATCTCTCAGAGCCTCCAGCTCCTGTATATCGCAGCTGGCTGCATCCTTCTCCTCTTTGTGTTTTTGTACCTCCATCTGAATCTGAGAAAGCTGTTGCTCCTCGTTGTGACTGAGAGCTTTCAGGACCTCTCTTTTTTTGTTATCTAGCTGCAGACACATCTCTTTGAAGAGGCTCTCCAGCTGATACCTCAGGAGGCTCTCCTTAGCCTGTTAAGAAAACACTTTCAAAGTTGTTAGGGACTGAATCTTACATTTTCCACACTAACTCTCACTCAGAAAGAGCCTGGTCTTTTCTGGGCTGAGAGAAGTAACTACTAACTCAGTGCCTCTCTATATGACAACAAACCAAGATGTCCCACTGACAGCAGAAAGGCCAAGTGACATAAGTGGCCTTCCCCAGCATCTGGCACCTGACCAGAAAAAGATGAAAAAGTAGTGCTTCTTGCACAATGCTTGCTGAAAACTTTCCACTATACATGTATTTCCTTATTCTGCACTGGTGTTTTTCTATGGATACATTGTCTTTGGTCCTTTTAAGGACAGGTGAGGAAAAAGTTTCTCTGCTTACTGCCTCCACCAAGCTTCCTTCACTGTTTGAAAGCAGCTACACTGCCAGACAGGACACTGCCCACAAGTACAGTTTTGTCTTCAGACTTGAAGGGAACATTTCCTTTGCCCAGTGCCAGGACTTCTAGTCCCATCACTTTTACTGGTGGAGGAAGGCAAGTGCCAATTCTGCCTAAGCAGAATGAATGAGGATTTGGAGACCTGCGTTAAATTCCCCGCTCTTTCAGAGCTTTTACATAGGTATTTGCATGCTGGGAGCAAAAACCAGACACTGTGGGGCAATCTTTTAATCTCATTCCTACCAACTTCTTAGAACCACAGACTAACCTAAAGGGATTTCTTGTTGTAAAGAGGAATAAAATTACTCTAACATGGTCTGTATCCTTTCCATAAGTATTTTAGAGTCTGCAAATTGAGTAACGTTGGGGGAAAAAAAACCAACCACCACCCACCAATCAGGAGGCATGGACTTAACAGCAACTTTCAAGGTCAAAGGTCTTTTGCAAACTATGAATGTACTTGCCAGACTGATAAGAAAGTTGTTCATCCTCCTCCTTCAAAGAAGAAACCTAGAAAATATCTGAGAAACCACCCTGGAACTAAAAAAAGCTTTGGAATCCATGATCTGGGAAAGCGCAAAAGAAAACCTTATCTCATCAGCTACCAGCATGCAACCATCCCGAAGGGATATGGAAACTTGGAACAAACCTTTACTTCCTCCTCTTGTTTCAGCAGATTTGCTATGCTTTGATTCAGTGCAGCTTCATGTTCTTTCACTGCTTCCAGAGTTTCAGGAAAAACACTCTATAAAAATAACCAGAGGGAGGTATGAGGATAGGACCGACATACGTACACAAGATCAGCTATTTTATGGAAACGGGTTAAGCCAGACCTGCAAAAAGGTTGTTCACTGCATGCTCTCAGGACAAATCAATACATAAAGGTTTACTGTAAGATTTTACCCCTGAACGAATACCACAATTACAAGCATGGGAAAGACATTTTGAAACTGAAAGCTGTTCATGTGCAATAGCCACACATAAAGCTACCTTCAGTGCTGACAGCTTCCTTTCTGTTACTCTGTCATCAATTTTCTTTGCATAAATGCAGCTCAGGCTGGTCTTCTGGCTTGAAAGCGCACCGAGGACTAAAAGCATAGCCACAAGCACTCAGTCTGACCAGTTTGGCTCCTCGGGATGGGAAGAAAGCGTTTATAACATCTTGCTTTATATCCCGAGGGGCAAGCCCAGAGGGAATCTGGGGCAAAACTAGGACTGAAAGCCCAACATCCCAAGATGAATATGTAGCCCCATCCTGAGTTTGCAGATCCGAAACTCGGGAGACGTTTCATCCCTGTGCTGCGGGCAGCTCTCCACGCCACAGACCCCAGCGGTTTTCCTAGCGCAGCCGTGCCCGGGCTGCTGTCCTGGCAGCCTCTTACCTGCGCCTGGCCAAAAGCCTCCTCCAAAGTGTCGATCTTGTGTTCCCTGTGGGGGCTAGCGACACAGCACAGCACACAGATGCAGACCGAGTCCGTCCTGCAGTAGCACTCCAGCAGTTTGCCGTGCTGGGGGCACCTCCTCTCAGCCAAAAGATGAACATCACAGGGCTCTATCAGGACATGGTCTTTCAGGAGGCTCTTTGTGCTGTGCTTGCTCAGGTGGGCTTGGCACAGCGAGGCCTCGCAGCTCAGGCAGGTCTTCACGGCTGGCTGGGGCTCCTGAAGGCAGAAGTCACACGGGGTCACCTTGTCCCCCTGGCCCGAATTTTCCCCCTCCTCTTCACGTTGCCCTTCGCGCTCTCCCTCCTCTTGACGAGCGAGAGCCTCCAGAAACTTCTGCACTATGCTGCGCAGCTGGATGTTGGGCTGCAGCTCCATAGCGGGGTCTGCGCAGGCGGAGCACAGCGGGCAGGTGAAGGGGCCGGGCCGGCAGCTGCGGGCCTCCTGGATGCACGCCTTGCAGAAGCTGTGACCGCAGACCAGGGACACGGGGTCGTGGTAGACGCCCAGGCAGATGGGACAGGTCAGCAACTCCTCCAGCCCGGCCACAGCACCCGGCTCCGCCATGGTGCCTGGGGGAACACCCAGGGCCGAGGGCCAGCGGGCGGGTACCGGCAGGGAAAAGAAACAGAAAGCGGCAGCGCCGGGGCGGCTCTGGCTCGCCCTGAGGCTGCAGCTGCTGCTGCCGCCGCCGCCGCCTCCTCCCGCCTCGCAAGGCCAAAGCCGGCCCTCTCCTCCGCGCCGCTGCCCGCCGGCCCCCAGCCCCTACGGCCGCCGCAGGGCACCGCCAGCCCGCAGGCGGCTCCGGCAGCTCGGCCGCGGCGGGGGGGAGCGGGGCGAAGAGCCCACCCCTGCTCATATGGGGAGGGCAGCGGCCGGGAAGCGGGGCCTCCGCCTGCGGCCCGCCCGACTCTTCTCTGTCCCAGGCCTCGCGGAGGCGTTTCTTGAGGGGGCACCTGGCGATCCTCCATCCTTAAAGGCGGCCCCTGCGCCCACCGGCCCGGGACTGGCCAGGCTCCCGCCTCCCCTCAGCGTCTGAGTGCCGGGAGGAAAGCTGGAAGAATGAAGGACGTTTCCCCCGCTGCCCTTCGGCTGGGTGGCCATGCCAGGGCCCAGCCCTCCTGTGGGACCTGTAGGGGGGCTCTGCTCGGGGGTGCTCCCCCCTTTCCTCTTTGGAGTTGCTAAGCCTTAGTTTCTCCTAAAACAGGAGGGAATAAAAGGCTCCTTCATTGCAGGAGCAGGGGAGAGAGGAGGATGGAGGCAACTTCTTTTTAATATTTTAAAAGCTACTCCTTTCTCTCTTCTCCCTGTCCCATTACTCTGAGAAGCTGTTGAGAAGCTTCTGAAAAGCTGTTGGCACGAAGCACGCTGTCAGTAAGCATCCTAGCAAAAAATAGTCGTCGTCCCCCGTGGCAGAGACCTTGCTGCCTGTGGTGTTTGCAAAGGCTGGTGTTATTGGGCTGGTCTGGTTGCTCCTGGGTTCCCGAGGACTTTTTAAACACGTATTACATGAACCAAGCGAGACTCCCGAGCTACTGTCGAGGCAAGGACACTGTACCTGGCTACATGCCCAAAGAAGCAATAGTTACTTTGGTTATTTTACAAGAATTCATCATATAAATCTCTTCCTGATGGTATTTCCCTCTCAATCCTCTCTGACATGTTGCTACCCACCTGGGGCAGGTAGAATTACTCCCTCCGTATCAGAACACAAGCTCATTTGCAGCTTGCTGCCTATTACCTGCTCCCTAATGCTTTCTTATGACCTCGGCCCACTGAATGGGGAAGTTTCAGATGACAGCTGTGCTTTCTGAGTGATGTTTCTTATTCTCATTCCTAACCACTGTGTCCTTTATCATTACTTTTTCTCCCCTCCATGGGGCTTCACACTTTGCTACTGCTAATCCCTTTTCCACAGCTGTCTCGAACATGATTAACACTGTATGCAGTGCTCACCTGGCTTTGCTGTTCCCCCAAAGCACGTGAACCTACTGCTTTCCATTGCCCTTCCCCACCTCCTCCAGCATGGCAGAACTTGCACTTGCAAATGCGGCTCTTAGTGCACATGGCATCAGCTGACTGCCATGCTGCTGTGTGTATCCCAACCCCCAAACCTGGTGCTGCATAGGAAAAATCCTCTGTTTGATCTGCTTGGAGCCTACGAGGGCTGCAGAAGGGCTTGCTCCATGTGGGAGCCTGTGGGGATTTTGTGGATTGCTCTGGGTTATTTACTGTGCCATGCTTGCAAACACAGGCTGAGACAAGCTGCTGCTCCACCGCTGCATGCTGCTGCAGCCAGCTGCAGCCTTGCTGTTGCACATGCTGCCTGCAAATCGCCTAGCTTAAAATCTTTCTTTACCCTTCATTAATTAAAGTTCTTAATCCTTTCATTGAAGAAAAATTAGTTTCCTTAATTTCCTTCAGGAGTTTAGATAGCCAGTAGATGCTGGAAGCTGCAGGCAATGGCCACTGTAAATAATCTGCTGGTATCTCCTGGGGTGCTTGTGGGCAGCCTGCATGGCAAAATGGTGCATGGCTGCAGCCAAACAGGCTTTTTAACTCTTCCCTTCGGCCTCACAGCTACACTGGTGTGGGGGTCCCCCCCACCAGCAGCACTGAAGGGAGGGTAGATTAAGTAGCAGGGATAGAGCTTATACCAGAAGCACTGTGGAGAGAGTGATAGCTGGTTGCCAGATGCATTTATTTTTCTGTATAATTTTTAAATACAACAGTATTTCAGTGCTGGTTGCCTTTGACTGATTGCAAAAACCCACTAGAGCAAACATGGACTTCTGTTTCCTGGAAGTAAACTCGAAGGCGAGCTGAATCCCAGGAGTGAGGATGCTAGGAGCAGCATCCCTCCCTCCACTGTCTGAGTGTGTGAGGGAGAGCCCCACATCCCGGGGGGATTGCACAAGTTGTCTTTTCTCCTCAGACCTCTGAGTTGCTGCCTGGAGATGACTTTCAGTAGCTGGCAGTGATGAATGGAGATGGTGGTGGTGACAAAAGCCAGGGCTTCACCCAAGAGTTTGCCCATTTAGCAGTGGTGAGCTAAATCCTTTCCTTGCCTCTCTCCAGGCAGACACCGCTATTTTGCATGTGCACTGCAGTGAAGACTCCGAGTGATCCGAAACCAGCGCAAGCAGATACAGATGACAGGTAGCGTGTGCCAGGCTCCAGGGCGATCTAACCCCTCTCTGTGCCCTTCTTCTAGCAGGTTGTGCATGAGCAGTCAGCCTTCGGTGGTTCGGGGGCTACTGAGAGCCCAGGGCATCATGTGCTTGTGTGCGCTACTGCAGTGTAGACTGTTTTCCTCTAAAATCATCGCTATTATTAAGGCGATGAGGAGGTGTCTTCCCTCTGCTCCATGGGCTGTTGACCAGCAGGCAGGCAGAGGGCAGCTCCCGGCAAACCTGAGCTGCCCTGCTCTCTCCAGCCCTCTGCTATTCCTTCAGTGCTCAGCCTCCACCTGGGCAGCCACTTGCTCATGGTGATCAAAGCACGACTGCAGGAGCAAGGAGGGGTCCTTGTGGATGTCAAGCTGAAAGGGAAGCAGAGACACTTAGAAACGGAGAGAAGCAGCAGCCCTGGCACTGCTGCGCGGAGCCGGCTGCCTCCTGAGAGCCCCGTACCAGCACCTCACCCATTGCAGCTGCTGCCAGGGCAGATTTGCTGCCATTGCCCTGGTCATCAAAGGGTCTGTTCAGCCACCACCGAGCGTGGCCCACTGTGCACTGCAGACATAAAGAGCCTGCAGACATAAGGAGCTGGAAACGCTCCCTCAGAGTCAGCAGGGTGGTGGGGTTTTAGTGGAGTGGGGTTAGTGCTAGAAAAGCTGGTGGGGAGAGGATGGTGCCTTCTTACCTGCAGGAGGCTGCTGAGAAACACGAGGGGTCCAAGTCTGAGTTTGAAAAGGTATTTGGAGGCAGAGACGGTGCATGAAAAATTAAAACTTATCCAGCCAAGGACTGAGGGGGAGAGAAAGAGGGAACAGAGATTGCGGGACCCAAACCCAGCAGCACCTGGAGAAAGCTCTCCACTGGCATTTAAAGACACACAGCAAGCACAGGAGGTAGGAGCTGTAGGTGCTTTAGGGGGAGACATGCAAAGCTTGGGAGGGAGCGCGAAGGAAAGCTGGGAGGCATCCCTTGTGGGCATGCAGGCAGCTGCTGTGGGCAGGGAGGCAAAGAGGTCCCTGAGCTGGCAGGGAGCACAGAAACCAGACCTGTCCCTGTTTCTCCCTGCAAAGACACCTAGATGGATCTGGACAACAAGCTGGGACTGATAAATACTGAGAATGTGCAGATGTGTACATTACTCGAAGTATGACCTCCACAGCCTCCTGGATAGACTTTGTGTGTGGCCCAGAAGCTGAAGTCCATGTCGGGGAGCTGGAAGCTCCTGTGCTTAGAAGAGCCCAGAGCAGGATTTGGTGTCAGATGTCACTGCCCAGGGCATGGGTAGGAGCTGCAACTCCAAAGGGCAGCCCAGGACAGTGAAATAAATCCCAAGCAACAGGGGTTTCACCCCAGTCAGGAGCACGAGCCTGGCGTGGCGTTTCCAAGCATTGCCTTGCTGTGACCCTGCCTCCCCTGCCCACCCAGGGGTCTTTTTGTGGGCCTTTGCCTGTGGGGCTGGGGGGATCCCACCAAGCCGGTGGAGCCCCAGAGCAGCCGTGATCTCAGCTAGCCTAGCTCAGCCGGGCAGATGCGGGCACTGCCACCCTGCCCTCGCTGCCCACACTGCCCGCTGCAGCCCCTGCGGTGCCTGCTGCCTGCGTTGCGTGCGCTGCCCACGCTACCTGCTGCCCACCCTGCCTGCCAGGTGCCAGTCAGCCAAGGTCAGTGACAAAAGCTGTCCCTATTCACAAAAGCCCGTTACTGACTTATTTTCCCCTCCCACAAGGCACGGTATGCCCAGTACAGGAGATAACGCCACCTCCCTTCCCTCTGGCAGCTGGAGAGCAGCCATATAAGCTACTACAAAAGTAGCACCCGTCTGTATGAAAAGAAGCCATTTTATCTCAAAGTTATACCAAAATGGAAACTGTTGCATTGGGTTTTTTTCCAAATGGCTGGAAGTAATTGCTGGGACTAATGGAGCTGCTGAATTGATTTTGTGATTCACCAGCAGCTCCCTTCAGTCTCTAGGTCTGCTTGCAGGATAATACTCCATCAACAGTATCAGTCCTTGATTTTCCAGGAAGCTCCCTGGGAATGCAGTGCTGGACGACACAGGTCAGGCTGGGAGACAAGCGTCAGCTGTGGGTCTGTCCCTCTGTGTAGACCCTTCCTTCGTGTGCCCCCGCTCCATCCTGGAGCCCTGCCAGCCAGGGACCCCGCTCCCGTGCCTCTGCTCATGCTTGCACCCACCCCAGGCACCCTGACACCGGCTGCCCCAGCTGCATCCCCACATTTCCTCCTTGCAATTTCATGTTTTAATCTGTCGTGGCACTGGCAGCATCACTGCACCCTGATGTATCTTAGAAAAATATTCCTGTTTGGTGGCCCTAAAGCCTGGGGTTTTTTTGGAAAGCAGTGGGGAAATGGGCTTCCCATAAGGTCTGCACTTGGGGTGCAGCAGTTGCAGGGACGAGGGGCTGTGTTGGGGGTAGGAGGCTGGTTCTGGCTCTATGGCTGGGCAGAGGGACCTGCGCTGGGCTGCCTCTGGCTGTGCTGTGCTGGAGGCAGGCAGGTCTAGGGCAGCTGCCTAAATCGGTGCAAATTGGCAGAAAAAAATATGTGGGACAGCTCAGCACCTTGCAGACCTCTTCCTTTAGGGCTGCTGAGGTGCTCCCGCCTGGCAGCATCACCGTGCCATGCTCCGGATAAATTCAGTGCGACACCTCCGACCTGGTGAGCCCTCGCAGGGGTGATGGCTGGCACTGGGCTCCCATGTGCCGGGTGCTGCAGGGGAGCTGCCCCCATGCTGCTGCCAACTCCCCCGGCTTTCCATCCCATCCCTTCCACAGCCTGGGCTCCCACAGTGACCAGGACACCAAGAGCCCCTGTGCTGGGAAACAGCGGTTCAGCCACCTTGGCCGTGCCTCTGGCAGAGCAGGCTGGCTCCCGGGGGCTGCTCTCCTGGTACTGGGGGGGCTCTCCAGGTGCCGTCCCGAGCTGTACGGTTGCCGCATCACCATCTGGAGTCTTTTCCACACTTTTTCTTGGAATCCAGCCCTTTGCTCTCTTACTCCCACTCAAGCAAATTTGCCACTTCATTTTTAACCACCCAGTCCGGGGGGTTTCTTCTGAACAGGTCTTGCGGCAGTGGCACTGCTCCCAAAGTCCAGAGTATGGAGCCCAGGCTTCTCCTGCATGAGTTAAACTGGAAGAAGCCACACTTAAAATAGCAATATACAGGGATGTTCCCCCGTAGGAGCCACATCCCTAGCAGTGGTGCAGCACTGGTGTGAGCGAGCTGGGGGGCTCCACCACCACTCCCGGCCCCAGCCGTGCCCCCACAATCCCACTGCTGGCCAGGCAGATGCAGGAGAGCACCTTCTGCAAAGCAAAACACCTCCTCCCAGAGCAGGCTTGCACTGATAAACTAAAGTATTAGCGGCACAGACTTGTTCCTTTTTTTTTCTTTCCACTTTATAGTATATATGTTATCATTTAGTTATAGGCAGATCACTTCACTATTTACAGTACATGAGCGTAGAGATTCTACAGTCTTTTTGATGTAAACAAGTAACTCCACGGCAGGGGAGTCTGGAAAAAGAAGCCAGTTCTGAAGTATTTACACAATTTAAAATAGAACTTTTATACCCACCAGATAGATATAGATAATACATTGAGCGATTTGGTTAAATTATCTATGAAACTATAGAATCTGACAATGTAAAAATACAAGAAAACGTTCTCTCGTTTTAGAAGGTAGACAGTTAAATCACACTAGAAATAAATCTTTTTTTTAAAAATAATAACAATAATAATAAAGGAAAGGCATAAGAATCCATGCCATCTTTTAAGGTTAAAGTATATTACATAAATAAGGACACAACGGAACGGAACTGGGGAAAAAAATTAAGTAAAATATAAAAAACCACTACCAATTAAAAAAAAAACAGACTAAAAACTTGATTCTTAATCACAGAGGGATCAATTCTGCTACTTTTACTTACTCTGCAAGTAGAAAATTGCAAAGTAGTACTTACTCAGCATGAGGAAGGGAGGCAGAATTGGCCCCTAATAATTATTAGCAGTGTCCTTTTACTTAAAAAAAAGAAGAAAAAGACAGAATTTAGCTTTTTTTTTTTATATAAATAACAAAGCAGATGTGCCCCTTTTAAGGTGAAATTCTTACACCTTTCTCAAGAAATGCATCAATTTAATCTTTCTCTCTCTTTCTCACATGCATACACACACTCCCTCCCCAACTCCGTATTTACCGCAGCGTGGCTCTCGGCTCGGTGCTGTGGCCGTGGCCGTGGCCGTGGGTGCTGTGGTCAGGCTGCTGTTGCCACCCCTGACCCCAGGGTGGGCGAGGGAAGAGGAACGAAACCCAAAGGCTGCATTTGGCTCTATATTGCTTGAGATTGTCGGGGATGGGCTACGACGCTTAGAACAGAAAGGGTGTCAGGGCTCAGCTATGAACAACAATGTATCTCAGTATTCAGCATACTCCCAAAAAGAAAGAAAAAAAAAAACAAAACAGAAAAAAAAAAGAAAAAAAAGAGTTCTGGTCTGCAATTGCAACACTCCTTTGCATGGACCAGTGCTGAAATCAGACACTCAAGACTGTAATGTTGTGACTGAGCTGCCACTTCATGAAAGATGTGCAGCCCAGCCAGCTGTGCTGAGTAGGAATCGGGACAAACCTTTTCTTTGGGGCAGCATGAACCGAAAACCCGGGATTGTCCTCTGCGTTCAGCCCAGACACTCAGAAACATTTGCTCCTTCCTGCGGAGCCCCAGGGACCCACGGGATTCCCACCAGAAACCTGGTACCCCACCCTGAACAATGAGCTTTTCTGGGGCAAATCTGTGCAAAAAAAGCAAAGGGGCTTTTTTGTCACGAAAACTCTTCACATTCAGCATTTCCCCACAGTACCTGCAGGGAACTACTGAGGGACATTCTATAGTTACATATTTTTAAAAAAATAAATCTCCTCCTTACTTATTGCCTACCGTAATATACCCTTTTGCTCCCAGTTTCTCTTTGAAGTAGTGCTCCTACACACCCCGCAGCCCCGGCCCTCGCAGGCAGCGGGGGGCGGCTTCCCGGGGCTGCCGTGGGGACCGGGGTGCAAGGGTTCCCTTTTTGGGGCGCCCAGCTCTGAGCTGCACCCAAGCCTGGACACGCACCTGCCACGATGCCACCGGCTGGGCGGGATGTAAAGCTAATCCTCGGGGTGGGGGGTCGATCCCTGCTCCCCGGCCCCCGCAGCTCCCGCAAAGCACTGGGTGCCTCTTGCTTCCGCGGTGGTGCGGGCTGCCTCTCCCTGCGCAGTGCCCGGGCATTGCTTTCCTCCTGCCCCATTTCCCCATTAGCATCCAAAACAGTCATAGTCACGGGTCGCTACAGGAGTGAGCTCTCACCTGCCCCTTGTGCCCCAGCCCTCCTTCCTGCCCCTTTGCAGACTCGAGCACTGTGAGCTACAGACACCTTTATATTAAAAGAAAACAAAACAAAATCAAGCAGAAACTTATTTTTCACCACAAACCCTGCGTGAGGAATTCTAAAGCCAGCAGACCTGTGCTTCTTGAGCTGAACACCCTCCACTCTCACCCAGTCCTAAAAGTCAGGGGAAGCCCCTGGGGCTGGCAGCGCGTGCCCCCCAGGGCAGGCAGCAGATAGCCCTGGGGCTGGCAGCGCGTGCCCCCTGCTTTTCCCTGCTGCAGCGATGGGCTGGCAGGCGCGGGCAGCAGCAGAGGGCTGCCCCAGCCACAGTTGTGCCTCTGCGCCTTGCACGCCTCTGTGCATAGTGCGTAAGTCCTGGAGAAATTTCTTCGGGGAGGAGGGAAAACAAACCATCCCAATTTAATGGAAAAAAAAAGAAAAAACCCCAAACCAAAAAAAAACCCCAAACCCCAACCCCACTTATAGGCTTCAGGCACCACAAAGACCACTTATTGCATCTCTTCCTACCCTACGGGTGCAGTACTGATCGGCTCTGTGCAGGACGAGCCCTCCCCTTCCCGAGCACCGGCCTTGATATCCAGAAGCCAGGCACCGGCAGGGGCTGCGGGATGACCTGGGGCACCCAGCCGCAGGAAAACAATGGGAAATTTTGTATCTGGGTACACCAAAACCAATGCTTGGGAAGCGACTGAGTGATCCCCCAAGGGAGGGCTCCCCCCAGCTCTGCACTAACCCTTCCCCTCTGCCACGCTTGATGCATCCCCAGCGGGGTCCGGCCGTGGGGGCTCGGTGCCGCTGGCTGAGCGGGAGATGGAAGAATTCCACTTACTTTGCTTTTTTTTTGTTGGTTTTTTGGATTGATCGTTTTCTGAAAAACATCAGCACAGCACAGGACAGTACTACCCACCCTAAATGTGTCGCTATATACATTCTACATAAGCTCTATAGCAATCACATGTAAACATCATCGTTGTGAGGAAATACTAGGACAGAAAAAGGCAAAGCTACAATGAGGCAATTGCCAATAGCAGATGCTCAGTCTCGGCCAGAGCAACTCGTGTTTGCTAAGGTGGGATGAGAAGTGGGGGGAGCTCGTGGCAGGAGAGATGCCGAACCTCGCTGCTGAGACTGCAATGGCACGAGGACCGTTCCCTGACAGCGATCGTCGCCGGCGGCAGATTGGGGACCCGCAGTTCAAACCCCGCAGTGGCCCGTGGACCCTCGCGCCGCCGGGCTGGTCGTCGTCAGAACCACGGCTCCCTCAAAAGCGGAGAGAAATAGCCGGGTAACGGTGCTGGTATCGGCGCTGCCGGCATTCCCGCTCCCGCCAGAGACCAGCTGCACGCATGGCCCCGGAGCCAAGGGCCACCTCGGCAGCAGCCAGGCTCTCGGCATTGCACCTCATGCAATTTCTGAGGCTTTGGTCACGCTCCCTGCAAGACGAAAGAGTACCCACGCCAGGGAAATGAGAATAAAACCCCTAAGTCATGTTGAGGGGAGACCCCAGGAGACTCTAATCTATCTATTGGCAGAGTTAAGGCTATAATATTCTATCTACATAGGATGGCTGAATCCCTAGTGGTCTCTGGGCCTGGAAAATAAAAGGAGACGATGGCGATGGCTTGAGGAGCAGCCAGATTCCCGCTCCCTCAGGAAAACAGTGCCTCTGGCCAGCACGTAGTGGGGTTTGCTCCAGTCGGTGGTGGGCTCTCTCCCCCTCGCTCCTCGCCCGGAGATGGAGGGCAAGTTTGCAAGCAGATTTCGTGGGGGTGCTGCTTGAGCACACCTTAAATCCAGCACTGCCAGGCAGCCCCAAGGGCCCCCGGCCAGAAGCAGAGTGGGCAAGCGTGCCACGGGGCACTGGTGGGCATGGGGCACAGATCCTGGGTGCCAACTGGGTGCTGGGGAAGTGTATGGCTTATCAGGTACTGGGCAGAGCGCAGGCAGGGTGGGCGTTCGGCGCGGCTCCCGTGCCCCGCTCCTGCCTCCCTGCCTTTCTGGATTTTGGGCTGGCTGCCGGGCAGGGATCACAGACACATCTTCTCGCCCCACTCGCTTTGCACGGGGTGGAAGCGAGCGGGGAGCAAGCGGCTCGGCCTGGCCGGTCTCCCAGCCGCCCAAGGAGCCGGACAGAAGCCAGCTCCCTCGCAGGGACCCAGAGGCATCCATCCCCCAGGCTGTGCCAGCAGGACCCACTGGATCAAGCCTGGCCGGCTCCGGCCCCCCGGCCCCTCTCTCCTGGCTCCAAAGGCAGCGGAGGGCTGGAGCAGCGCTGGCAGCCCCCCGGGCAGTGCATCCTTTTACCACCCCTCTCCTTCATGCCTGCAAAGCTGGCCAGCCCCACAGCAAGAATGGCACGGGGCTGGCATGCCCCACCGCCCGCCGGCTCCGTCACGCACCAGGACCGAGCTCAGCATCTGGGTCCCGCGACCCAGGTGGGCTGGGGGGGCTGGGGGACTCGGGCCACGTGAGCAAGAAGAATGGCTTTGACAGCAAAGTGGGTGACCCCGATGCGACTGCCGAGCACCCCGGTTTGCCGGCAGGGAAGGCGGGCGCCTCCGCAGCCGACGGGTGAATGCTGGCTCCATGACTCTGCTCTGACCCCCCATTTGCTGAGTGGCAAGTGCCTCATTACAGTGCATAGTTAAAAATCAAGGAAGCGGTACAATAAATCTGAATTACAGTACATCTGAGCCATAAATACATTTTTTAAGTATATACTTTTTTTCTCTTCTTCTTCTATTAAAAATTAGTTTATAATCCTGATTCTATTCACAATTAACAACTTCATCATCACACACTACGGACAAAAAAATGTTATGGTGAACACAGCTGCAACTCCGCGGCGGGAGCACCGGGGGGGCCAGGAGGAGGGAGAAGGGGTGGGGGGCTCCTAGGCTCACCCTGAAACAACCAGTCAGAAGCGGGGGGGACTAACGTGTGGCAGTGAGACATCAACACCATGGGGACTCACAGACAGAAGCAGCTTTGTTCAATGTAAACATCGATCGGAAGGGACAGCAGTCTCTCTCTCGTGCGTGCGTGCTCTCGCTCTCTCTCGCTCTCTCTCGCTTTCCATAGACTGAATAATTTCTTTGAAAACGTAAACATATTGGAAGTGCCTTGACTGAGGTATTGAGGTATTCCTCCAAGGTTAAGGCTGTTACCGATGCAGGCTTAGCTGGGCCTCCTGCAGCAAGCTGTCGAAATCCATGGTCTCGTACTTGCTTTTCACTGGAGCTGGGGAGGACTCCTCCACGCTGCAATCTGGGAACGGCAGGGATACAAGGCAGATGGGTCAGGGAGCAGGGCACTAGGCACGCTCGCTGCCGGGCGAGGAGGAAAACTGAGGCACGCCAGGGCACTGCTTGCTCCCCCGCTACCGGCATGCTGCACCCCGGCACCGCAAAGCCAGCCTGGCCGAGGCGGTGATGGCGAAAGGGAACGGGGACGGTGCTGCCTCTCCCTCATCGACAAGGAGCTGTTGGGCAGAGGGGCTGTAGCGGTGCCCAGCCCGGCAGGCCACACACCACAGACACCCCTTTCCAGGCGTGCAAAAATCTGCGGGGTGCAGCTGAATTCTGAGGTGCTGACACAGGGCCGTCCCCGCAGGAGCCGTGCTGGTCATGGGGAGGAGGTTGCCTGCCTGCAACCCAGCCGTCCATCAGAAGCTGAACAAGCAGTGCCACCGCAAAGCCTGGGAAATTCAGCAAATGCCAGAAATAAGGCTGCCTAATTTAACAGCAGCTTTTGGGTGTATATTTTTGCACGAGCCATGAATGGCGTGGTTGCATTTCACCTCTGCCTGTGGGCTTTGCCTCTCATCGTGCACAAGGGCGAGCAGGGTTTTAGGAACGAGTCAGGCTGTGCAATACGGGGCTGACTGCTGGCCTTGCAGCAATCTGCGGGTGAGGAGCACTGAGGGAGGTTCTCCTATGCAGGGGGCCAGCTCTGGCCCCCCTCCCCGCAGCAATGCACAGCCACATGCCAACATCTTCATCATGGGGTGCTATCTGTTTCCTATCTTCTCTGTGCCCAAAATGAGAGGGATTTATGTAGATGAACATGGGCATTTGCGCCCACAAAGTCAGAGGGATTGCTGCTTTGAGCAGATGAGATATGATAAGGTGCTAAAAGATCAAGCAGTACTTGTGTCAGACTGGGCATCTACAGATAAATCAAGACTTAGGGCTTTATTTTCTGGGCCTCAGTCTCTCGTGCATGAAGTGGGATATTAGAACCACTTCACCCCCTGCAGAAGGTACAGAAATAAATGCCCCATGTTCGTGAAACACCTGAAGATCCCAGTCACAAGAGCTGAGCGAAGGCTGGATCACATTTCTCTTGTAGGACTAGCACAGGGTTTCACTCCTGTCCCTCAGCTCAGGCTGCAGCCCTACCACCCAGGGAGGGACGGGGTCCAGCAAAACCCCGGCTAAGGCGGTCGCCCAGCGAGACAGGAGGTCTTGCAGAAGCCCATACAGCACAGAAGGCGTTAATGCGACCACAGCACATTACAGTGCC
Source organism: Astur gentilis (assembly GCF_929443795.1). Classification (NCBI taxonomy): domain Eukaryota; kingdom Metazoa; phylum Chordata; class Aves; order Accipitriformes; family Accipitridae; genus Astur; species Astur gentilis. Next base: position 10,626,302 of record NC_064905.1, read on the forward strand.
ATCATTTTGGCTCAAAAGTGCACGTGCAGTGTAGTGAATCTGTCCTGCAGAGCAGCAAACCACCCAGATCACCTCTTGGGCTAATGAGATGTGGCTGACTGCTTTCTCTAATGACTGGGAAAGGACTTCTCTGCTGGAAAGCGTCCAGTGCTGTGGAGAAATGCAGCAGAGACAGGATGGGCTGTGGTCAGCTGAGACCCAGCAGCCCTGGGGCGCGATGCTATGTTTTGCAGCCAACACACTCTGGGTCCTCACGCCAGTTGCTTTTCTTCTCTCCCCCCCAGTTTCCCAAGCCATCTGACTGACCTAAGAGCAGCTACGTGAGCCATGGGAGAGCCGGTGGGCTTTTCTTGCAGGCTTTAAAGAGGTTTAGGATCCTTGCGTGACTAGGTTTCAGCAGTGCAATGTGCCATTACAGCTCTGTGCTGATAAACGAGATGATTCGGAAAAAGCAGCTCCTGCTTTCTTACCCAAGTCAGTGTATCTGGTCCAGACGAAGTGCCCGAGGCCACCAGAGCTGAGCTGGAACGAAGGTTCGTTCCTCTTCCTTAGCGAGGTGCCGTTCTTCAGAGATAAGGCGGCATGCTCTGAATACCGGTAGGTGATCAAGCCATATTTATCCCCCCTGAGCAACCAGAGAAAGAATTCAAGATGTGATGGGCCCCGCAGCCCCTCTGACGTGGCTCTGCCCAGCACCGCACCCCCCGGCTCTCCATCCCGCTGTGTCCCTCCATCCTGCTGCCCCTCCATCCCACCAGACCTCCATCCCCCCGCTCCCCCCCTTGCCCTTGGACCTGAGGACACACTGCATCTCCTCGCCCAAAGTGCCGGGACCACAGGCTCAGCTGAGCGAGGGAGTTGGCGTGACACAGAGCACTTCACCCCACTGGCACAACCGCATCACTCGCATGTGCACATCTGGATGCAGGGGTGACCCTGCGCTGCCTGGCAGTGCTGATGCTGCCTGGGGAAGAGGGTTTGTCCGTAGCCACTGGAGCCCCGGACCGCAGCTCGCTCCCCACCCACCTGTTAGTCCTGGACAGGACCTGACACTCCACGATTTCACCAAACACTTCGAAGCGTTTCTTCAGTTCACTGGAGCTCATGCTGCTGGAGAGGTTTTTGATATACACCACACGGCCTTCCCCCTGGCAAAGCAAGCGAAGGTTTCAGGATCCCGCACCTCAGGGCTTCTGATGGGTACTGGAAATGTGGGGCCATGGAGGAGTCCCTGCAAGCCAGCACTGGGAATCAGGCTGCAGTGGGGCAATACCACCATGGGCACAGCCTGACATGTCCAGAGTCTGGCTGTGTCCATTCCAGCTAGCTCACAGGTGTCACCCCCAGGACACCACTGCTGCAGGGGACAGCCATATAAAGGCTGAAGCAGCCACTGCCCTCTTCTTCACTTTTAAATTTCTCCTGCATTCCTGCAGCTTTTTCATCTTCTTCTGGTGAAGATACCGGGAAATATTCCCAATAATTGCTAGGGGCAAAATTCAATTGCATTTCAGGAAAAAAATGGAGAGGGGCATGTGTGAGCATGTGTGTGTGTGTGTGTGCGCGCACAACAGTACGGAGGACAAAGTTATTTCCCCGCACACCCACCCCCCGCCCAGCTCCCACCCATGGGCACACACCAGGTTCCCAGTGCACAAGGCTGCTGCTGCGGCAGGACCGCATCTGTAACGGCTGAGCTGCTTCAGGGATTCCCCAGCTCACTCCGCTAACTGCCAATGCCGACTGCGCTGAAGCGCCGGCATAGGATGCTCTGGGCATTTCTGGGCCAAGGACTCCGTGTATTGCCAATTGCCGGCAGTTTCCGCTTCATGTTGGGTTTTTCTCTCCTCGCTCCATCCCCATGGCCTTGTTTAACACTGGCCTCGCACCAAGGGATGCTGAAGCCAGGGCTAATGGGCTCCACTGCTGCTTTTCTGGAGCGGGAGATGAACTGAGGGCTGGGGATTGCTTTGTCCCAGCGTGGGGTCCCCGCTCACTTACGATGGCCTTTTCCCGTCTCTTCTCCAGCTGGCCCCGGTGCCCGCTCCCGCCCTGACACTGCTCGCTGTTCTCACACCTGGGAAGCGAGGGAGAGGAGGTCAGCCCAGGGGGTTGGGGGCATCCAGCAGGGAAAGCTTCAAACATCAAAGAGAAGCTGAGGCACGCAGTGTCTGCAACAGTGGGCAGGTGGGCACTCCGGAGCCCCGGCAGCCGAGGAGAGATGGGGGTCTGGAAACACTGGGAAGAACACTGGAAGGTCCTTTCTGATAGATGGCAGAGGGGGTTCCCAGCTGGCACTCACCCCTTCGGCTCCTGCCCGTGCCCCATTTCTCCCAGTGCCGTGGAAACCCCTGGCTGCTTTGCCCCAGTGCTGTTTTCTCTGGCCATGGCTGGTGTTTGCAGCAGCTGCTGATGTAGTACCAATTATTTCTATAGCTTTTCTTTCATCAATTAGCATCTTTATTACTTGGGCCATCAGAGCGGAGACAGCCAGAGCTGCCACGCACTGGGGCAAAAACACAGGGGGCAAGAACAGTCCCAAGTGCCCTCCCCATGGCTCCCCTGTACCTGAAGGTGCGTCTGCTTGCGGGCGATCGGGACCGGCAGCACGAAGACCCTGAACTGGACCTGCTCCGGGAACAGTAATGCAAAGTGGTCCTGGAAAGGGGGTTTCTCCGCAGGCACAGCTTGGTGTCGCCGTGCTCCTCCTCCTCCTCCTCCTCCTCCTCCTCTTCCTCCTCCTCCAAGGGGGAGCCGCTTTCACTGCAGCTGTCTTCAAAGACAGTGTCATACTCGGGGGTCTTGCAGAAGACCATGTCCTCGTCATCGAGAGCACTGTCCAGAAAGCCAAAGTGCTTTGTTAAGCTGGCTCTGATCTCCTGGTCTCTCAGCTGCTTGACGCCGTCCTTCCACAGCATCTCGCCGCCCGCCTCCTTGCCGCCAAGGTCCAGCCCCTGGTAGTGGGCAGCTGGGACCCTCCTCTTGTGCTCCGTCTCCACCTGGCCCGGGGGCTCCCAAGACTTGAGCACCTTCCTCTGCAGGGCGGCCTCGGGCTTCAGCACCTGGCAGTAGTCGTGGTCCCCGAAGGAGCGGGAGAAGGGCCGCTTGAGCACACCCTGCTGCTCAGGGAGCACGGGGCGCCCGACGGCTCGGCTGAGGTGGGCGAAGAGCTCCGTCCTCTCGGGGTGCTTCCTGGGGGCTTTCCGGGAGGCTGCCGCGTCCCCTGCGCCCCCGGGGCTGGGGGCCGTCCCGTCCTCCTTCCCTGGCTCCTGGGGGATGTCTGGCTTGTACAGGTCCTCCTCAGCGGGCTTATACGGCGGAGTGGTGGGCGGCGTGAGACCTGAACCCCCCCGAACAAAGGGCAGGAGTCAGCTCTCTGACCCCGCCGTCCTGCCCCGTCCCACCGCAGCACCTAGGCTGCACCAGGTGTTGCAAGGGAGGAGGCTGCTCAGCCCCTGGAGCCTCATTCATCCAGCAGCACGTGAGGAAAAAGAAGGATGCCTGATCCCCAGCAGGGACCAGAGGACTCTCCCTTCCCTCCTGTCTCATGCAGGAGCCCCCTGAACAGCCCCCATCCCAAACATCCCCCTGAGCTGCTCGCAGTGCTCGGATGCGGAGGCAGTGCACTGGAAGTCTCCTGCGTTCGTGGTGCGGAAGGGGGTTTCTGGGCCAGGGATGAACGTGCCCCCTCGGCTGGAGCTGGTGACTCCAGGCTGAATTTAGGGTATATTTGCCCCCATCCCAGTGAGGATTTTTGCAAAATTAAAAAATTAAAAGCCCGTCCTACCTGCTGTCCCACACAGCTCCACCGTCAACATCGGCTCAAAGTTTCTCTTCCCAAAGGTTGGGTCACTGGACAAGAGCAGAAAATAAGGGGAGAGAAAGTGTTTAGGTGAACCACGGTCCCAAAAACCAAAGGGAAGCTGAGAAAACACTGCCTACAAGCAAGCCCTCCCACCACAGCTAGTGCCTGGCAGACTAACCCCACGGAGGGGTGCAAGGGGCAGCCGGGCGAGCAGCATGCCCTCCCCATCCCAGCCAGAGCTCCGGGGCATGTTGCCCCTGGCATGCAGAAATGCCCTGCCCTCAGCCTGGGGCTCTCTGAGCTCCTTGCACCCGAGCGATGGCTGCAGCTCCCCACAGCCCCGCGCTCAGCTGCATGGCTCAGTCTGCTCTGCAAAAGCAGCTTTGCTTGCTCACTGCAGATGCATGCCCAGCCAGACAAAGCGAGGCGGCTTTCCAGTCCCAGCGCAGTTCATTTAGCCCCACACGCACTTACGTTTGTGCCAAGGACAGCGTGAGACACCTGGGTGTTTCTGAAAGGCAGGGAGAGAAGCAGGGTTACCAGCAGAGCTGTGCTCCCTCCAACGCCCGCAGCGCTCGCAGTGGGAGCTGGGGCCCCGCTGCCTGCCTGGCAGAGGGCTGGGGACTGTGGGCTTTGCCTGCCTGCGAGGCAGCAGCATTTGCGGGAGGGCTAACACTGCCAGGATCGAGCCATTCGTGCTCACAAAGCGCTTGTGGATAGCTGCAATTTTGGGGCCCTGGTGCAGCTGAACCGTGGTGCCCACGCACAGGGTGAGTCTGTGGGGAAGGGGGACCTGGACAGATGGGGCAACCCAGTCCCTGCTGGGTTAGCGCTACACCGACTCCTTCATCTCGTTATAAGGATGGGGAAACTGAGGCAGAAGGCCCCTATGGATCGAAACAGCACCCCAAAAACCAGAACAGGCCCCCCAACTCCCCACGCATGGGACCCCACAGCCAGCTGGCACATGGGTCAGGGCTCGCCTGTGCTTGGGGCTGCCCACAGCTTCACTGCCAGCTGAGCGCCGGGCGCCTGGCCGGCACTGCTCGCCCACAGGCAGCGCCACAGGCAGCGCGGCAGCACCGGGGAGGGGTGAGCAGAGTGGCAGCCCCGGCCCCCTCACCTGCGTGCTCCAGGAGGACACAGCGCCGGCTCTCAGACCCGTCACCCGCCTCGCCGTCCCCCAGGGAGCCCAGGGAGAGGGGCTGGGGCTCTGCCGGTGGTGCCGTGCCCCCCACCTCCACTTCGGCCGCTGGCTCTTCGGCGGAGAAGCCCTCCAGCACTGGGCACAGTGTGGGGTCTCTGCAGACCAGGGCGTCCCGGGGGCCGTGGCCATCCCCTGCCTCCCGGGGGATGGAGGGCTCGGGGGGCGGCTCGTCGAGGAAGGAGAGCCAGTGGCCGAGCTCGGGGTTGAGTCTCTTGGACCGGCGGACGGCGTAAACGGCGCTCTCCTGCTTGCGGACCACTTTTCCTGCGGCTGCGCCCGGGGTGCCCGCACGCTTCCCAGCATCGTCCTCGAGGCCAGCCGGCTCCCGCAGTGCCTCTGCCTCGGCCCTGGGGCTCTGCCACGGCTCACCCTTCTCCGGTGCCGTTTTGGCTCTGGATGTGCAGGTCCCACCGGCATCCTCCCCATCCTGGGCTGGTGGCACAGGGGAGCGGGAGCCGGGCGGCCGGGCCAGGGCGGCGTACACGGGCTTGCCCAGGCGGTATGGCTTGCTCACGTCGCACAGCAGGTCCCGCGCCAGCAGCTCCTTCAGGATAGAGAAGGATGCTCCGGGCTTCTTGCATCCCCCTGCCGCCTGCCAGGCGCAGCCCGGCCGGTTCTGGGCACTGCCGGGGGGGCCCGTCTGCGCGGGGCAGTCCGGTTTGGCTCTTTTGAAGGGGCTGCTGCAGGGCTGGGGCTTGGCGTCGGCGGCATCGCGGCTGGGCAGCTTCCGCGGTGGCAGGCAGTAGGTGTGCATGTAGCGGATGAGCTCCACCACCGAGTGCATCTCCCCCTCACAGGAGAACTGGTTGCCGGAGCCATCCTCCCCCGAGGAGGGGGGGGTTACCGAGTCGCCGGAGCTCAGCGAGTCCTCACTGGAGTCACTGTCATCCTCGTGATGGGCGCAGTCGCCCGGTGACGGGTGGTGGCGGCCGCTGGGGCACTCTTCAGGTGCCCGGGGGGCTTTGGTCTGGGGGCAGGGAGCTGTGGAGGTGAGGTGCCGGTGCAGCTCGGTGCAGCTGCGGCTCTGTGCCTGCGGGACGCTCGCCCTCCTGTCCCGGGGACCCTCCACCTTCGGAGAGGAGAGAGGAGAAAGTCAGGCCCAAGCCCCGCAGCCACGACCTGACACAAGTACCAAGCACAGGGGGAGGAAGCCCCCCAGGCTGACAGAGCCACCCCACATCCTCGAACCCCCGGTTCCAGCCCACCAGCATCCTGACGTGCCTGGGGGTCAGCCCCACACCCCAGCAGGTTTCCAGTGGTCATGCGGAGCTGGCAGCCCAACCGCCCCGAGCGCTGCCCCTCCAGCAGCCAGCACGCAATGATGCTCCTTCTCGCCAGGAGGGATTTGCTGCTCTTCCCAGGCAATCTAATTTGCCGGGCCTAATGCACCGCACAATTACCATTAGCCAAGTAGAAAAATCTTTGATGGCAACTTCTGCTGGGTTTCAGGAGATTAGCTTAAGTGACAGGGTCGGCTCTGCAGCTCGGCATGCAGCTCTCCCTGGCTGATGGCTCCCGGCTTGGGCTGTGAGTCAGCGGGGAGGGGGGAGAGGGGGCGGCCAGGGAGCACACAAGGCTTTCACAAACCGGTGCTCAGGGAAGCTGGGAGAGGCCTGACCCCACTGGGTCCAAATGAGATCGAGATGTTTCACAGCCCAGCACGAAGCCTGAAGGTTTTGCTGAAGCCGGACTGCACAGCCCCTGCGCAGACAGGGATGGGAACACCGCGGTGACGGTCCCCGCCTGTCCCCAGCCCCTGGCCCAGCTCAGGGGCTGCCCACGCTCCCCAACACCATCCTTTGGTGACCTCCTTTAGGATGGGTCCCAAGAGGTGGGCGCCGGATGGGCTCGAGCTCTGCCCGCCGAGAAAGTACCTTTGTGCAGGGCCGTGCGGGTCGGGATTTAGGGGTCCCCGGGCGCCGGGCGCTCCCGTCCCGCTGAGCCTCACAGCTCGGAGGCACGTGCGATGGAGAGAGGAGCAACTTCTTGAGCTGCAAAGAGAAGCGGCAAGAAAAGGAGTCGGCATCGTAGCGAGGGCAAGAGAAAGTGCCGGTGGGGCTGCAGCCCCCCGGCTCATGCCTGCGCTACGCAGGTCCATTGCTGAGCATCTGACCCAAAAATGGGGGAGGAAAAATAAAAAGGAGGGAGGTATTTCTCCCACATCTGCGGGGCCAGGCGCCTGGCCACGCACAGCCCTGAGGGGGTTGGGGCTGTCTCCACAGCATTCACCCACGTCCCCAGGGACCCCCAAGCAGGTCGGGGAGGTGGGGACATGAGGGAATTTACTTCCCAGTGGCAACCCTGCTCCCGTCAGACACACAGGAGCTGTCGTGGCATCCAAACTTCTCACTCCGTCAGTTCCGCCTTTAGGTTACAGAGACTTTACATTGGCATGAGTGACAGGTTTGGACAGCTCGCTTGGGTCCCCGTGCAAGGCTCATTTAGCTGAAACATCCAGATAGGGCCTCGACTCATTAATGAGCTTTCAAGGCGTTTTGCAGATGCAAGCCCCTGTGGGACCTGTTGAGGATGTTCCCCAACACGCTCTGTCAGGATCACGGGCAGTGGGAGCGGGGTTTTCCCTGGGTTACCCACAGTGCCACCACTTCTGATGGCAAGGTCAGCATAACATTTTTCTTCTGCTCAAAACCATTTTTGGTTAGAGGGGAAAAAAACCAAACCCCACACCCAGCAACAACATTTCATATTCCGCCCGTGTCGCGCTAACAACCGAAGGCGACAACATCTCAACAGCAAGACGACTGCGTAGGCGCCGGGGGACTGCACGGAGGAGACAGATCTGGGGCTCCCGCGCTGGCCGGCGGGCATGGAGCCCCGGGGCGGGCGCGGGGGCTTTTAAAGGGCGATAGAAATAAGGGGTGCCCAGGTCAGGGTCTGCCGGGAAACATCAGCCGGGGCACCCACAGCTTTAGGCGTGCAGCTCCTGTTGGTGCAAGCAACCAGCACCTTTCCCCCCCCCCCCCCCTGCAACGTATACATCCTATATATACACATACATATTGTGTGTGATATATACCCCCCCGCGCAGGGCGTGGGCGGTGGAAATGCACGCTCTCACCACTGGATGTCACTCCTCCCTGCCACAGCCCCGGCTTTTGGGGAGACCTCGGGGCCAGGCTGGGGGTCCCTGGGGGGGACCGTGAGCCCCAGGAGGGAGTGGGGTGGGTGCCCCTGTGCCAGGGCACCTCCCGAGGACGGCGGCGGTTTGCAGCAAATGCTGCCAGTCAGTCCTGGCCAGGAGGGGGAGCAGGGCTGGAGCCCGGATACTGCAGCGAACCAAGAGGGATGCTCCAGTCACGAAATCTGCAGGGGCTGGAGGGCACGCAGGCCCCGAGGGGGTTGTGGTGGAAGGCGTGGGGGGGTCAAACCCTCCCGCTGAAAGCTGAGGGCATGGGCTCTCTGACACCCCGGCCAAGCCCCCTCTGTCCCTCCTGCGAGAGCAGCGGGGAGCTCGGCCCCGAGGCAGAGCCGGGAGGGAGCAGCCACCGTTGCCCATGGGCACGGGGCTGGGATGGGCTAGGGAGAGAGCCCCGGGCAGCCCCACATCCGCACGTCCGATTAAAAGCAGGTGTGGGTCTTGCCAAAGCAGCCCCCACCCCTTTGACACCCGCCCCCACCCCTTCAAAGATATATTTGTATACACAGAGCTTGTTCCCGTGAGGATGGTGATGGAGGTGACAGCAATGATGCAGAACATGTATACGTATACAATACAAGTATATGCTTTGGTATTGACGGTTAAAGAGAGTTTTAAGCCTAGAATGAAAAAATTCAGACCTTTGCTTCCTATCATACCCATGCAGCCGGCTTATCAGGGGCTCATCCAAATCCACCTTAAACAGTAGGAAGTGGGTTCTTACTAGAGACAGCTCATCAAACTCGGGGGCCGGGGGCGGCCCCCCCGTGACCGGGGCGGTGGGTTTGGGGGAGGGGGCAGGCGAGGTGTAGGCATGGTTGAGCGTGTCCCCCTCTTCCATAGTTCGGAAGGCAGCCAGGCCCATGTCATCTCCCTGTATATCATCCAATGTCTCGGTGAGGGCTGCCAGCAGCGCTTCATTCTCGCTGTCTATTATCTGAAAGGAGCAGGCAGAGAAGAGAGGGGCAGTTAGGCTGGGCAGAGGGACTGGGGGATGCTGGGCAGGGGGGAAGAGGGGCTGGCAGTGCCACACCAGCACCCACACTTCCCAGTGACCCTGCAGGGGACCTGGGAGGGCTTTTCCCCAGCACAGCACTAGGATCAGGAGAGAGACCCAACTGGAAAAGGAGGATCAGTCTGTCCCCCTGCACCCCCAGCAGGAATATAGTGAATCAGAGCATCTTCTCTCCCAATAGTTGCCTCCACTCCACCATGAGGCAAACAGCAGCAGATAAAGGATCTGTGATTAAAAGGCTCCTTGCCCAAACCCTCCTGACTCTGGGCTGCAAGTCCCCCCAGCACTGGCTATCACAGCACCACTGAGCGGGGCTGGGAACAGCATCCAGCCGGGATGGAAGCCCAGGGAGGGGGCAGGCACAGCCCCCTGCCTTCCACGGGGCTGGGGAGGCCCGAGAGGGCACGGCTGGTTATTTGCAGCTCTCCTGATGGGGACGGCAAATAAAATGTGAAGAGCCGTAAGCTCAGCCCGGGGCTGCCAAGTGGACAAGAGGGCACGGCCCCCTGGGAGGGCACAGGGGAAGCTCAGCCCGGGCTGCACCGCTGGCCACATGCCACAGCTTGCAACAAGCAGTGTGGTTTTTGTTTTCACTGTGTTTTCAAACACAGGCACCTCCAGCTCGACGGGGGCTCTCAGCCCTCAGGCTTAAGCCAGCTGCGCCAAGCGCTCTGCAAGGGACCCTACCAACAGAGCACTGCCCCCAGAATGAGATGGGCCTTATGTTACGGCTCCCCTGATCTATTCTTTTTGGTGAATGGCATGATCTGGGGATTCTGATGGGAGATTTCTGAGTGTCTGGGGCTGCACCAGGGCTGCGCTGGGCCAGGCAGGTCCACGGGCTGGTCCTGCCTCCGACCTGCCCACTGCCCCGACATGCCCCCTCGGGCCCCTCTTTCCATCTAGGCTTTGCCTCGGCTGACGCACCTCCAGCGCTCCCAGTGCCCTCCCAGTCCCACACAGCCACATGAGTCCCCCTCCAATCTGGAAATATGATGCAAAAGCCCAGAAGAGGACTCAGAAGCTGAGAATGGCTGAAGTGAGCCAGGAGTTCCTTCTTTTCGGTCCTCCTCCATCATATTCTGAATGTAAACCATGTCCAACAAGGAGCAGGCTACCATCAGCTATAAAATTAGCACAGAGGTAAATTCAGGCTCCGAAGGAAGACTGTTGACTGCACACAGCCTCCTGTGTTTCTCTCATCTTGTTTGAAAATTACATATCTTTTGTTCCGTGCCCTAACCTTGCTCGCAGTTACTAGAGCAGGCTCCAGGGAAAGGCAGCAGGATGCTCCAGTTTTGGCTCTGTTTCTTTTCCTCCTGTTATTGGCATGAGACCACTGTGCATACAAGTTCAGTGGGATACATTTCATCATACTCCACTGCTCCTAATGGGCCTGTCTTTTGCATTTCTTTTCTGTTTATCTTTTCCCCAGGAAGTTCAGCGGAAAATATGCATCTCGTGATGAAGGTCCCTCAGCTGGACTGGACCATTTTCAAGCACAGCATCAGCACAGCATAAAAGCCAGAGGGTTGTTATTATGGCCAGGTTAGAAAATATTGGGGCTTTTTATTTTTTTTTCCCTTTGTTTAAATACAAATCCTCCTCCCTCCCAAAATGTAACCCAGAGTTGGTGACTAGCAGGCACCAGTGGGTCGCAGCCTCCTTGTCCGAGGGGGTACGGAAGGGCCTGGGTGCTGCTCAGGAAGGCACAGAGACCTCAGGCCCCGAGGATGGGGCACATCCAGGGCATGGCATGAGTTTTGGGAAAGGCGAGCGAGCTGCCCAGCCTGCTCTGTGCCCAGTCCCCAGGCAGGCTCCGCAGCTCCCTGCCTCCAACCTGCCTGAGCTGTGCTCACAGCCCTGCCCTGGCACCACAGCTCCATGAGATGCTCAGCTCTTCTGCAAGGAGAGGCAAAACCAGTGCTGAGGGTCAAGGACCAGCCCTGCCTGTACCCAGGAGCATCTTCTGTCCCGGCACTGCTTTGCACCGCACGGTCCCCGGTGCCGGCACAGTGATGGGTCCATCTCAGCACAAAGGTGAGGAGAGAAACCAGCCACCCTCTGTCAGAGGGAACGCAGACCTAAACACAGGGAGGATGCCGAAGTTGGAGAGCCAGGGGAAGGGGCTGCTTCCTGCTCCTGGGAAATAAATATTCCTGCCCCACACCGCAGCCCTGAGACCCCCACACTGGCGCCCTGGCACACCCTGCCATCCCGGGAATAGAACAAGACGCGCTGCACACCAGCTGTAATTCCCTTTTAATAATACATCACAGGAGGGCTGGCTCAGCAGCCCTCCTCTGCTCGTCCATCTCCTCATTAGCCTTACTCTGCTCGCCCCATTTAGAGCCGGCGTGCAAATTAATGGAGCACTAATCAGCTGGGGAGGAGCTATTAATAGTTGTGTGTGTCCCCCCTCTTCCTCCTTCCTTCTCCCCCTCCCTTGCCCTCCCCCTGCCTCCGTCCTCAGGTCGCCTGTGCCAGGAGGATGCGGGTACCTGGAAGAGCTCGGAGTCGTCGGTGCTGTACTGGCTGGAGTCGGTCTCCGAGTGCTCCCCGCACCACTGCAGCTCGCTGAAGCAGCCGGCCGAGTCGAAGTCGCTGGCATCCAGCTGAGACAAATCAATCTCGGGGAAGTCAGAGTAGAGGTGCTCCTCGCCAGACACCTCGTACTGGGGAGAGAAGAGAAAGGGGGTGGGTGAGCCCGCCGCCATGCCGGGGGGCAGGCAGCAACAGGCAGCAGCAACCACCCAAGGAGACGGCCGCTCTCCCAGCGTGCTGTTGCCTCCCCTCGAGCCCATTACTCAGACCCTCTTTCGAATAAGCTTTGGCAAGTGGCTCCAGGAGCAATTAAACAGCAGTGCAGAGTGCAGAGAGCACCTCTTTACTGCGCATCTTGCAAATCGGTTTGCACAACCTGGCACTGGTACTGCTGGTTACTGAAAACTGCCCCGCAACTGCCACAATCCACCCCCCCCTTGCGTCCCGCGCCATGGCAGGTGTCGAAACAGCAGCATCTGCATTGGAAGAGATTCATCTCCTCTGGCGAGCAGAAGCTCAGGGCACAGCACAGCCAACCGGACTGTAGCAAAGCCGCTGCTGGTGCTCTTAGGGGGAACTAAAGCCATTCCTGCCTTTGGTGCCCTAAGGGTGACATCCAGGGTTATCCAGCTGCCCTCGGGATCAGCGATAACAGAGCAAGGCAAGAGACTTGGGCGCACGTGAGAGCAAACCACGGGGCCGGGCTCCGGTGGGCAGCCTCACGCCCGGTCAGCCTGGCTGCTCCATACCCCGTCCCCGTCCCCATCCCCCCCGCGTGGCACTGAACCACTCGGGGCCAGTCCCTCTGGGGAAGCTGCACGTCCTGCATGTCCCAAGGCACTGCCAAGGCAATACAGACCCCGGTCCCCGCATCGCACATGCAGGATGAGAAAAACAGCACAGAAACGAATCAATGTCCCGGTGCACGTGGGGCGATGCGAGTTCTAGGAACCGAGCTAAAAATCTCCATTTAACCACAGAAAGGAGCTGGGACCTGCCCCGCTTCTGCCTGGCTCCCAGCCGCTGCCCAGCCACGAAGCCCTGCGGCTGCATCCAGCACCCATGGGAGCGAGGGCTGGCACCCACACGGCCCTGCCTGCACCACCGCTCGCTGCCTGCACCAAGCCCTCGGGTCCCGCTCGTTTTTGCCGCTGGTGTCCCGGTTCAAACGCAGAGGGGAAAGGTCTGGTGCAACTCCTCCCGGTATTGGCTGCCCGGGGGGGAGTTTTCTGGCGATGAGGGAAGCAAGTTTATTTACAGAGCAAATGGATTTTGGAGCAGGCAAACATCTGAGCATGTGAGGGAGGCTGCAGGGGCAGAAGAACGTGGGGGCCTCCCCTCCTGAAGTGCCCTGGAAGGGTGTCCTCCGACACTGAACCGGAAGGAAAAGGGATTTCAGACCGAGCTGCTGGAACGGAAAACGCAGCATTTCTCTCTTTCTCTTCTCCTTTGTTTTTAATTGGGATAACCTGGGATTATTGATTGTGTTCCCATAGGCTGAGAAGCCTGTGTACCATGCTCCCCACCCGGTTTAGAACACCCTGTGCCACACCAAAGGACACTCCTGTGCGCACACCCACTACCATTTTGCATTTCTCGCCTGCTTTCTGCTCTGTCCCATTCCAGGGGCAGTGGAAGAAAGGGCGAGCGGTTTGGAAGATGCAGCAAGGGTAGGGGAGAGCAGCTTCATGGCCCAATAGCGAGCCAGTGCCATGTCCCAGCAACGGGCTGCCAGCCCAGCCGTGCCCACGGCCGCAGCGGGGCTGGGGATGGTGGGGAGCTGCTGACGCTGCCCCAGCCTCGCCGGCGCAGGCAAAGCACTGCGAGGGGCTGGGGAGCTGCCCCTGCGCTGGAGGGATGCTCTCCTCAGCGTCCTCCCTCCACCCTGCTGTGGGAGGGACGTGTATCAGGTTGATGTCCACGAGCATGGTGCCACCAAGCATATCAGGCACAAAAAAATTCTATGCAAACCCCTGAATGGCTCTGGGATACCGATACCCCTCGTGGGCCCCCCAAGGCTGGGGCTCTACAAACCTGCTCTGCAAAAACCTTTGCTCCCCAAGTGGTCAGAGCACATGTAGCAGGTCAAGGGTCCCCATCCTCATCACTGCCAGCTCTGGGGGACACGGCTGTTACCTTTCCCCTAGCTCTCCTGTCCCCTCTGCTCAGGGGCATCCTGGGCTGCTCTGGGATCAGACGGCCTCTGGCCATTCAGATGTGTCCCTTACCTGCTGTGGCTTGTCCCCGCTTTCCTGCCACTGCTCTTGCGCCTGCTCCAGAAAAATTCTTGCAACAACTCCGGCTCCCCCTTCTCCCCAAATCTTCCCATGGGAACACAGGCAAAGACTTTTATTTTTAGAAAAGCCATACATATATATATGTGTGTCTCTCTGTGTGTGTGTGCGCGCGTTCAATTAAAAATAGCAAAGCAGTCAAATTGTCCTGCTCCTTTTGATATGCCACAAGGGAAAAGATCCTGGTGCTGAGATCACAAGGAGCAGCTGACACCAGTGCTCGGGATGTCTTTTGATCAACTCCACAGATGTGACATGTCCCCATTGGCAACAGGGCTTGGTAAAAATAAACTCCTGCGATCCGATGCTGCTGAGCTGCCCTCTTTGGGCACCCCAGAGGCAGGAGTGCCCCGGCACTGCCACGCTGCGCGCGGCCATCCCAAGGCAGTGGCTGGCTGCAGGTGCTCCCAGATTCCCAGCTAGCACAGGTCAGGAGCGCCTGAAAACTCAGCTCTGCCTACATCTGTATCCCCCTGCTTGGAAGAAGCGGGCAGAGCCTTTGGTCAGCACGGTCACCTGCGTGGGCACCCAGCAGGGCATCCCAGCATGAAGCCGCAGCTCCAGCCAGCCCCCTCTGCATTTAACTGGCCTAGCCACCAAGGACTTGAGTCTCTGGAGGGAATCCATCCCTCTGAGCACCGCTAGCCCAGCACTGAGCTCTGAGAGCAGAGCCCCTCTGGGCTGGCCCCAGGGGTGGGGGAGGACGCAGCCCCCTGCCCAGGTAGGGGGTGGCAGCGGCGATGGGGAGGCTGCCTGCGGGCACTGGACCTCATCTGCTCTGACTCTCCCTTTTCCCACCCTTTGCATTTCCTGCTGCCTTGGGAGAGGAGTGAACTTTTGTTCTAATTTTACTCGGGAGTTTGTAGGAAGATCAGCCATGGGTTCTTGGTGTGCAGCCAGCAAACACCCATGGAGACATGCTCAAAAATTCAGAGGCATCCTCCAGCCCAGACACCTGGCCCGTGCGCGCTGCAGCATGGCTGCGACCAGAAAGCTGCCGGCAGCTCATTGCGACTTGTCTAATGAATCCCTGCTCCAGGGAAGAGGGATGCCCAGGCAGCTACGTGCGTGCCTCTGTGCCACACACCTACATCCAAGCCTGGGCATCCCCTCCAGCAGCAGGAGCACCTCGCAGCAGCACCGCGCGGGCAGCTGCAACAGAAAGCCAAAGCTAAAAGGTGGAGGGCAGTTGGGGGAACGGCTTCTGTTCAGAGACATCCTCCTCGGCTTTCTTTAAAGCATGAACCAGCTCTGACCTCAGCCCTAGCAGAAACGCAATTGCAATTGCAGGACAAAGAGGCAGCTGATACTCGCTTGCGTGTTGCAAGGAGCTTCGCCTCTGCAGAGGCTTTGCTTGCTGGGAGGACAGAGCATTAACGTTTTTATTCATTTACTGCTGAGCTCGGCAGCCCTTTCCCGCTGCGGGGGGGTTCTAACTTCAATCGTGGGAGCAGGGGTTGCCCCGGGAGGCCGGCAGGGACCCTCATGCCGAGGGTTTGTGCTCGTTTCATGTCCCTGCAGAGGCTGGCCGGATCCGGCAGCAGCCGTGCTGTGCCTGCCTGGGGACAGCCTGGAGAGCAGGAGGTTCTCTGTGCCCGCCGTGGCGACACCGCCCCGCCGCCAGCCCCACTGTCCATGTCCACCACGGCAGAGGTGGCAATAGCGAGAAGGCGCAAGGGACAGTCTTCCGACTGGCAGCCAAGGACGTCCAGAGGTCACCTCGCCAACTCTCCTGTCCCGGGGAGCCTCGGCTGCACCTAAGCGTTTCCAGACCAGTACCAGCAGGGCCTCTCCCTAACCACTGCGGGTGGGCGAAGAGGGACCAGCTCCAACCCCAGCCTGCACTATGCCTTCTCCTGGAAACCCCATGGGAGCAAATCAGTCTAAGAACTTCTGGTGGCTCCTTGGTCAGCATCCCTTTGTCCCCCGGGGCTGCGAATGGAAGAGCTCCCGGGTGCTCTGGGGACTGCACTCACCAGGGCACCTGCTGCTCTAACTCCCCATCCCTTTGCAAAGCCCCCCCATCTTTGCCTTTCCCAGGGCAGTGGCAAGGCAGACTGGGACGAGGACCTGGCGTGGGGGTTAGCTCCATCTCCCTGCCCGATCGTGAGGGCGGCCGTCGCGGGCAACCGTCTCTAGCGTCCCCAGCAGCTCCGGCGCGTGTCCCGGGCTGGACCTGCAGCAGAGTGAGGGCAGCCACTGGCTGCAGCCACATCCAAGGATGCCCCGTTGAGCGCAGCTCAGTGCTGGTTCCCGACATCGTGGGGACAGCAGGTGGGACATTTCCCCTTTCAGGTCTTTCTCCTGCTTTGGAGCAGTGTTAACTCAGGTGCAGGAGTATGTGAGGTCTCACCTCTGCAGAGACATGAGGTTCCTCTCCAAGCCCAACTCTAATTCAAATATTGGATTAACGAGACAGGAAATGTTTTCCTCTTCTCCAGTGTCAACTTGGGCTCCACAGACTAAACCCCCCAGTCAGCAGGGCTGGAGAGCCGAGCTGGGACCAGGCTGCTGGCTCCCAGGGGCAGCGGTACCCAGCAAGCCCACCACGAGCAGACCTTGGCTCCACATGTGTGCGGCCAGCTTGCCCGGGGAGCAGGCAGCGCACGGCCCTCCTGCCTGCCAGCCTGAAAACAGGCACCTACAACCCAGAGTTCAGCAGCCTTCAGGCAAATGCTGATGCTCTGGGGTTTGGCCTTCCCTGCAGCAAGCCTGGGAAAGAAGCAAAGGGGCGATGTCACCTCTGGACATCGTCTTGGAGGAACTGCAGCCCTGCTGCCAGGCAATTGCAACCTAAACCAGGGCAAGCAAGAGAGCTCAGCTGCCCACTGCCTGCAGCGCTTTACTGGCTCAGAGGGGCTGGGGACAGGGCAGTGACCATGACAAAGAGACCTCCAGGTCCTCTCCTCTGTCATATCCCCGACAGCAGCACCAGTAGAAATCTCCCTTATCTGCAAAACTCCTGGGTCCAGCACCTTGAAGTGGTGGCCAAGTATTTTGCAGCGAGGCTCTGAGCGCACTGGGCCATGGCACACGCACTGTGCTCATGCTTAGTGAGGCTGCAAAAGTTTCGGCTTCTGAAGTCTGCCGGCGCAAAAGCGCTGCTGGACGGGCGCAGCGCCTTCGCAGGAACTTAATCCTGTTTAAGCCTGGGAGGCCAGATTTGCATTGCCACCTGCATACACGGCCCCAGGATGCTTTGCAATTGCCTTGTCACTCACATGCCACTTTGCTGTACAGAAAAAAGGAAGGAAAGCAAGCGGCAGCACCTCAGAGGGGCCAAAGGAACCGGCCAGAAAAAGGCAGCCCATCTCCTCGCTGAGAAGCCGAAGCAGTGACTCAGCCCCGCACGGAGCCTCCTCCCTGCCCACAGCCAAGTGCCCACCCAAAGCATTAAGGGATAAATATACATCCGCACGCGCTGAAGACAGAGCCCCAAATTAGCCAGTAGCATTTAGGCTGGGACCCAAATCAGCAGAAGGTGAGAAATGCCGAGAACATCAAGTGCCGGCTCCCGCCAGACCCCCGCGGCAGCACGGGCAGCGCTGGCTCCCGGTGCCCGCATTTGTGGCTGGCCGGGGAGTTTCCCCCTCCTCACCCTCACCCCAGGCTTGTCTCTAAAAAGGAAAGAAAATCCTTGGGCAGGGGTTTTGGAGAGAGCCGTCCAGGCTTATCAGGGAAATCCGTAATCACAGACTGCTTGCAATGGGGATTACAGCCATGCAGGCAGGCGGGCACCGGGCGGCTGCTTCACCGGGATGAACTCTTCCCCAGGCAGGCGGCAGCGGGCTGGCTGGTGCGGCAGCTGGCATGGTTGCCCCAGGCCCGCTAGCGGCTTCGGGCAGGTGGGAGCCCCGCTCGGGCAGGCAGGGACGGGCGCCTGCAGATCCCCAGCACCGTCCTGGGTTGCCCCAGAACCCGAGCGAGGAGGCAATGGGGGCACACGGCCACTGCGACCCACGCCGGGGCCAAAGCCAGCCCCGTCCGCTCCCGGGGTGCACCCTGCTGTCCCCACAGCTCCCAGCCAGGGGACGTGGTCCCCACGCGGTCACGCCACCAGCACCCTGGGGTGGCAAAACTGGGTGCTGCCAGCCCCTTATCATCCCCAAGGACACGCCAGCTGCCTCCCAGCCCTCCCAGCCCAGAGGGACCTGTGTGGGGTGGGCATCCCCCCTTCAGTAGCAGGGAGGAGGGAAGAGGTGAGGATGGAGGAGAGAGCTATAAATAAGTGTAAATACAGCAAGAAGGCACCTGGCCAGAGCTGTGAAGGTCACCGGAGTGTATGCCAGCAGATAAGCAACCCCCGTCCCCACTGGCATTTGACAAAATGTCACTGTGAATGAGGGAGAGGTGGTGTCGGGTTGTGCCTTGGCCCGGCTGCCCCTCGTCACCCCCCCCCCCCCCCGATATTTATAGCCTGAGAGCCCCAAAGCGGAGGGTGAGCGGTCCCTCCTCGTGAGGCAGCGAAGGCAGAGGGGACCCTGCCTGCAAACCCACCGATGTGACATGGTGGTGGGAGGCACGAGGAGTGCCGAAGCAGGGCTGCGCAGCAGCAGGCTGCCGCTCCCTCATCCAGCTCCCCAGTTTTGGGGCAAAAGGAGCACAGGAATCTCCCAGGCTCCCAGGGTCTGCACAGAGGCGTGCAACACCTCGCCGTCCTGCTAGGAGCCGGGCGTTTCGCCCTCTGCACTCTGTTGATTTTTAATTTTTTTTAATTCCTACTAATCTGTTTTAACGATTCAGCCCAGCCAGCGGGAGGAAAAACCAGCACTAGCATTTAAAGCCCGGACAAAATAAATAGCAGGTTGATCCTTTCTTCCACTCGAGCCGCTCAGAAACAACTGCTGCTTGTCTGCATTGCCGTGGCACGTGGGAGCCACCACGGCGGTGCCAGGCCCCACACCGGACACCCTGCACCGACTCGCGTGGAGCAGCCACCCTCCGGATGCAGCCCGTGAAGCGCAGAGCGGGCAAGGGGAGGGGGTGCAGGCAGCACCAGGTACCCGGCCCAGCGGCACCAGCAGGCCAAGGGGTGCTCGGTGCCAGGCTCTGAGCCACAGCCCGAGTGTGAACACAGTCTCGCTCGCTGACTTTTGTCTTACATTAGAAAGGTGTAATTAAGATCAACCATGAGATGCCAGCAATAGGAAATATTAAACATTAACTGCAAACAATAAACATGAACTTGCCAGGATATCTTTGATATGGAGGAAAGATGGAAGAAATTGCACTAAGCTATCCTTGAGTCACAGGATAGAAAAAAGGAGCCTGAGATACTGGTAATAATGCCCTGAATAAACAACGCTTTGCTGGAACACTTTAAACAAAGGTGTGTCAAGTTTAGGAAGAAAGGCAGCAGCAAAGTATATCACAGGTTAGAGAGCTGCATGTTCATACTATATGCGGCAGCTGTTTATTTGGGCTCCAAATACAGAGTCCAGTTTATTTTTGCCTGAGCTCTGGGACAGGCCAGCCCAGGGCTTCAGGACCCGCTGGTGCTGCAGCAGAGCTGGGGAGACCCCGCAGCCCCAGCTACCCTGCACAGAGCCCAAAGCACCTCTCCACTGCCGTCACCCTCCAGCACCACTGCCGCCAGGGCAGCACCGCCAAGCACGAGGTAAGGGCAGAAAAGGAGAACCGACGGTTGTTTTGCCCCACGCAAGGAGAGGGGGCAGCAGGTAGATGCAGCTCCTCTCAACACCAGCTAATGGAAACAGCACCCGCTGACTGTGGCTGCAGCCAAGCACCATGCCGTGCCGACTGCTGCTGCTGCCGTGTCCCCGGGATACGGTCTGCCAGGCAGAGGGCTGTCCAGGCAGTGCCAGCATGCTCGGGCACACACAGCGTGCTGATAACGCTGTCTCCCATTGCAAGAGAAATGACAGCTTTATCCTGCACCCCTCGAGCCAAACGGCAGCACCCGTGCCAACCCTGCCAGCAGCTAGCCCAGCAACCACCGCCCATCACCGGCTGATCCTGGCACAGCAGAGAGCAGCACCCCTAAATATGCATGTGCCAGCGGCTGCTGCCAGCCTTGCTCCCATCACCGACAGGTGCTGCTGCAGGCAGCGGGGCTGGCATTTCTCGGTGGCATCAGCCAGGCAGGGCACAGGCCTGGTCCTGAACCCTGGTGGTGTTTTCTAAGAAATTCCTTGTTATCTGCCCCAAAACCAAACGCAAGACCAACAGACAGCAACCGGCACGTGCCGAGCCAGCTACAAAAGCACAGTGGGAATTGAGATGTCCCATCAGCTCGGGAGCTCTCCAGCCCTGCCATGCGATCCCCTGGCCATGGGGAGAGAGGCACAGGCAGGAGCAGGCAGGTTTTGCGCTCCAGCATGACGCTCACCTCCTCGCCGCAGCATTTCTCCAGTGAGGCAGCACAGACTGCACAGGGCAAGGACAGAGCAAGAGGTGGCACAAGCCCTGCAGCCTCGAGAGGCTCCACGCAGAGGATGATGCCCAGCAGGACAGGGAGCAGCAGGGGCCGTGTCAGAGACCAGCGGGGGCATCAAGACCCCAAAACTCTCGGGACAGCTTCCACTCGCAGACCCAGAGCTGGAGCTGGCAGGAAATGCTGTGGCCCCGCAAGACAGGCTGGGGAGCCCCGGGAGTGGAGGGGTGACCCCAAGCTCCAGCCAG
This sequence comes from Astur gentilis, assembly GCF_929443795.1. Lineage (NCBI taxonomy): Eukaryota > Metazoa > Chordata > Aves > Accipitriformes > Accipitridae > Astur > Astur gentilis. Next base: position 10,646,966 of record NC_064905.1, read on the forward strand.
GCTGGTGGCACAGGGGGGCCAGGCTGCACTGTGGGAGGGGGCAAGCACCTGACTCACCGAGGAGCTGACTATTAGCCAGCTTCTGCTGGTCACAAAAATTCCCCGCGACGGCAACTCCCTCCTTTTAAAAGGAAAACATGAGGGGGCGATTATTTTCAGACCTTCCTCTTCTGATGCCCTGGCAGCCAGCAGCCACATGATGGCTGTGGGCAGAGGGACGCCAGCGAGGAGGCTCCCCCAGAGTCAGCATGGCTGCAGGGGCCAGAGGGGGAGAAGTCCTGCCCCTGCCCTGCTCTGGCCAGCGGCCCCTTCGGAGGTTTGGTCACCAGCTTGTGGGCTGACGGGGCTCCACAAAGCCCCTTCTGTCTGGAGGATATTGCAAACGTCTTCCCATGGCATAGCCCTTCCCAGTTAACACCAGTTCAGCTCCGTGGGCACTGTTCGCCCTAGCACCGGCAGCCCTTCACCCCTCTCAGGTGACTGCAAGTGCAAATCCCTGCCAAGAGGCAGCGAGCAACTGTCCCTGCAGCTCCCCACACTACAAGTGAGGTTGAACCCGCAGTAGCACGAGGAAAGCAGAGCCGCTGCCCGCAGGGAGCACGGTAGACATCACTGTGCCATGCCATGTCGGGTTCCTGCTCCAGCTCCAGAGCTGCCCAGGCGAGCCCAGCCTCAGCCGTGCTCCCTACCGGCAGCCACAGCCTTGGGATCTTCTGTGGTGTTGTACTTGGAAAGCTCCCCTTGGCTTTGCCAGGAGCCACAGCTGCAGCCTGTGGTCCTGGGAATCCCTGAACTACTTCTGGGGGCTGGCACAGGCAATGTGGAGTAGCCAGGAGGCTTTTGGGGTCCACGGGCAAGCGGCAAGGGAGCGACTGTGCCAGCAGGGCAGACTCTCAGTTGCACCAGAGCCACTCGCCCCGCGGTGCCACCAGCTCTGGGGTTGCTGCCTTGAGGCTGTGAAATGGCACAGGAGGGAAGACCAGCTCCGGGTGAACTATGGTTACTGAAATATTCTCCTCCCCTGGCTCGGGACACTAAAGACAGGGCTTTCTGGGTGGCAGCTAGCAGGAGGCAGTGGCTCGGCAGGCAGCCTGGCTTTGCCACGCTCGGCAGGGGTCTGTAATTCCCAGCGCGTTCTGGCGCTCCGTGTCAGTGGATCCACAGCCGTGAAACGGGAGCTGAGGTTAAAGCTGGCCTGAATCCTGCCCCTTTACATACACATCTGATGAGCGGGTGGAGAAAATCTGCTGACTGCTGGACACCACAGCCCGGTGTTATCCCTCTGCCAGGTCTGTGACCATCATCTGCAGGATGCTCTTCACCTCCCCGAGCCATAGGCACCTTTTTGGACCTCACCAGTGCTCCCATACAGAGCAGGGACTGTCCGGGCAGCCTGTCCCCTGCCGGGAGCACTCCCAGTCCCTTTTGCCACAGACGTGGCAGGCAGGGGAGGGAGGAAAGCATGTCTCCTGCCTGCCTGCCTGTCTGCAGGTTTTGTATTGAAGCTCAGAGAGGCGTTGAGGCTTTCCCCACCGTGGAAGATAGTGCAGTGCCCCACACTGTTTGGTGCCACCAGCAGCAAAGCACCCTCTTAGCACTAATCAGGACAAGGCAGGAGACAGGGAAGGTTCAAGCTGGGGTTAAGAAGGTGCAAGGAGGATCTTCCTGCATTAGCCTGACCTCCCAGAGGGTCCAGCCCTGATGCTCTGCTGCCACAGGCATGCTCCAGTGATGCACTGTGCCCTGCCAGGGATTAGGGCACCATCACCAAACCTGACCCACTGTGACCCTCAACAGACCCTTTCTCCTGGCAGACCCTGGCTGCACTGGCTGTCCTGCTGGGGGGTCTCTTGGGGATCCCCCGCTGTGCCCAGCTCCCCCGTGGAAAATGAAGTTTTCGGCTGGAGGCGCAAGGCCTCGAAGGATGAAAACCGCTGTGGAAAGGGCAAAACTGCTCAGATCTGTCCGTACCCTGCCAGGCCTGTCCATGCATGCCCAGGCCCATATCCCAGCGGGGGTGGAAGTGCGAGCCCTGCCCAGCTCTCCCTGCCAGGCGGGAGAGTGCTGCCAGCCACCCCTCGCTGCGTCCCCCTGCTGCAGGGGAACGGGCAGCGCTGCCTGCACCAGCTCCTGCCTGCTGCCCTGCACCCCATGGCATGGCCATGCTGCCTGCACCTCACTGCTCCCCATCACCAGGGTCCCCTGCGAGAGCAAGGAGAGGGGCCCCCCCTACCTCTTCTCCTGAATCGGGGGTTCCCTCCTCTCCCTGCTCTGACAGCCCATCAGGTAGGCACTGCAGTCTCCCTGATTAAATTAATGCCCATTTTCTGCACAGTGCCTGGAGGCGTCCTGGCCAGAGGAGATGCATCACCACCCGGTGCGGTCACCGCTTGGCTCTGCTCTGGCACAACTCTAACTGCGCTCCCCAGGAAAGCCAGCAAGGGGGGAGTGGGGGAGCCTGGGCACTGGTGGGCAGGCACAGCACAGGCGCAGGCACCTCCTGGGCTTGCCAGGGGAGGGCTGTGCCAGCCCCAGCACCCCAAAACTGCAGAGAGCTGGCACAGCTGCATCGCCCCTTCAGTGACTCAAACCACCTAAAAAGGTGGTGGGGAAGGGGGATGATGAACAGCTGGGTATTTGCCAGTTGGGCATCATCAGTGCTAGGAAATCACCGGTATTAACTGATCAAAAGCATTGATCCTATTCCAATTATTACAGTGGGGAAACTGAGGCACGGGAAGTGAAATGAGAGCAGGTTACAGCAGGTCCCGTGACCACGGGCTATGTACACAGCTCCCAGTGTGGACGGTGGAGGCGTGATCCCTGAGCAGCACCCCCGGGGCTGCGGTGCAGGCACTGCCAGCACCCGCTGCACGTTCACCAGCACAACCTGTTTGGCCTGGGGATTTCCCGGTGCTACACCAACCGGCGCAAGGCTTTGCTGTGCCTGGGTCCGCACCAGAGCACTGCCAGTGTCCCGGGAAGTGGTGGGTGTCCCAGCCAGGCCACCTGCCCCCAGGGACCCGGGGCTGGGACTCTGTCCCTGCTTTTTGGCTTGGCAGGAAGCATTTCTGGGAGCCGCAGCCTGGAGCTGGCACTGCCAACCTGGCTGCTCCTCCGAGCTTTCCCCAGCATTGGGACCTTTCCCCCCACTGCAAACAACTGACTCACCCCGGAAAGAAACTGCTCAAGATCTCCAGATAGAAAAATCCCTCCGAGGGCAAAACACTCCTTCAGGAGCACATGCAAACCCGGGCGATCACCCACATACACAAAGCTTCACGCTATTCCAAATTCCCCGCTGCGAGGGACCACACCTTTCTCCTCCCCAAAACCCCAGCCCGACAGGCTCCGGCGGGGCGCGCAGGAGCTGCACGCCCAGGTGGGGTCCAGCCGCTCCCTGCTGTGGCGCCTGGGGGCTGGGACCTCTCGCCCCCCAAACCAGTGGGGGTAAAGCCCACGAACATGAGTTCCTATGCTTAAATCAGACCCTTTTACTCACTCCATGTCCTGTGCCAGCTCCCTCACAACCCTACCCTGAGCTTGCCTGCTCCCGAGCCTTGTTCCCTGCTGGTTTTGACCCTAGCTGATCCTGGGATCAACATAAAGCTTGAGACCCCAGGGCAGGCTGGCCTGAAATCCAGACCCGAGATCTGGATCTGACAGCCTGGTGCCCAGGAACTGGTCTGACCCAGCATCCGCCTCGAGGTCAGGAGCACCAGAGCCGAGGGTCCCCCCCGGCATGGGGGCAGCCGCCTCTGCCCTGGCAGTGCCATGTCCCAGATGGCCTGAATCCCCACGCAGGGCTCGCAGGGATTAAGGCGCCTGCTTGGTGTGCCACCTTCACACGCTTTGAATGGTCCCAGCGCCTGGCAGCAGCTCCCCAGTCATGTGAAAAGCTCCAGCTACCCAGTCCACCTCCCTGAGCCACAGAGGACATCCATCTCCCTCGGCTCCCTCTGCTCCCCGTGTCGGGGGCTGCCATGCGGGAGCGCGGCCGGGTGTCCTTGGGCAGAGCCTCCAATGTCACCTCGCAGGGCAGCGCAACGGGTCCGGCAAGGAGACGGGCAGCAAGGCCGGCGGCCGCGCTCGGCACGGCACCGGCAGAGGAACCTCGCGGGGACCGAGCCTGCGGGTAAAGCTGATTTCACACCCTCCCACCGCTGCCGGAGGCGAACGAGCCACCCCTGTGCCTCCAAGCCCCTGGCAGCACGGGCATGGCGTGCACGGCACCGCAGCAAGCAGACGCCTGGGTCTCTCCATCCAGCGCTCCTCTGCGAGCGCGGCTTCCAACTGTGGGCGACTGGGTGGAGACACGTGTCCCCAGACCCAGCCGAGCTGTGCTTGGTTATGCAAACCACAACGGGAGCTGTTTCAAGAAGTTGGACCGCTGCCTGGCAGTCAGGTGCCTTCTCCTCCTCCTCCTCCCGAAACGGCTGCCAGTCCCCTGTGGGCAGCTGCCCAGGCTCCTGTGGGTGCCTCCGTCCCCACGCCGAACACCACGTGCCTGCTATGAACAAGGGGCTCTCCCTCCCTGGGGTGCCCCAGCAGGTGGGGGCAGGCACGGGGGCTCATTGTCCCTCAGCACGATGCGCTGTTATCCCCCAGCGCAGCTGTGAACCAGCCCCGTCAGCGGGTTTCACAGTCCTTGAGGTGTCCTCAAGTGCCCCCGTACTGCCGACGCACAGCGTGCACCACGGGCAATCAGAGGAAAGGTTGTCCGTGCGCATCTCGCACCCACACAACGCCCATCGTGCTCAGACGGGAGCAGGGAGCTGGGGCCGTGCAAGCCCCAGGGTGCAGCAGAGGTGGGGAAGGGACCGCTTGCCCCATTGCTGGTGAGTTCTTCCCAGCACTATGGCTGTGCTGGCATTTCCCACCCTGTCTGTATCTTTGGTGGGACACAGGAACCCAAGCAGACTGCTCCCCGGGACCTGCTGCGATCAAAATTTGGAGGGGTGCAGGAAAAAACAGTCAAGGTGCTGTGAGCCACAAAGGAGGCCTCTGGCACAGCTGGTCACCATGTCTGTCACCAGCTGGCTCAGCCACACTCACGTCTCATGGCAATGGCTCAGTGTTTGGCTTTGCCTGAAGAAACTTTCCTCAGGCTAAGAGCGGAGAGGAGCCAGCACATGGAAAGCATCTGCTCCAAACAGCCTCCGATATGTTGCAAAACAGGGGAAAAAACCCGGATCCGAGCACCAGGCGTCTTCATGCAAATCTCATCTTTCCCAAGCTGGTACTAACCTCACGCTCTGGGATAGTAGGAAACCTGCAGCTTGGCTCTGCACAGCGCTCTTCGTCCTTTGCACAACACTTCGGCCTCTCCTTAAATTTCAACACGGATTGCACAGACCTTCTCATGCTGACGATTGAGTCAGTGGAGGCTGGGCAGCCCTGGCTTCAGCAGAGAAATGTTCCCTAACCACACCGCCAGCTGCTCCCAGCAGCTCCAGCGGCACAGCCAGGCCAGCCGGGCTGCTGCCGGAGGTTTAGGCACCGTGTGGATTAGCAGCTCCGCGGGGCGATAGCTGATGCTGTGCTGAAACAGAGGATGAAGTGGCATGAAGCCAGCCTGCCTGCACCAGGGCAGTGGGGCTCCTGCCACGGACCAGTGTCCGACCCAGGCAGCCCGGCTGGGAATGTGGAGAGGGAGAAGCGCTGCAGAGCCAGCCTTTGTACCGCTTGTTGGAAAAGGGAGAGGAATCAGCCAGCCCAGTGCACGGAGAAAAGAGACGCCGGCCGGGCTGCACCCAGCAGCAGTGCTGGGAGAGGGAGCTGACACCAGGCTGGGGTGGCACAAGAGATGGCTCCATCCCTGCAACATGTTTCTTTACTACAAACTTCTGTACAACAAAATAAGGCCTTTGCCAAACTAAACGGGCCGCGAGCCAGCTCCTTCCAAGGCTCCCTGGGATGCTCCGCTCTACCCATCCCTCAGCGGGTGCCAAGATCTTGTCGCAGGTGTCAGTTTTTCTGTTTGGGGTGTTTTTCCAGCTGGTGCTGGATGTCCTTGACGAGCTTTTCCACAAAGGTGGCATCAAGCTGGAGGAATGGGGAAACCTGCCTGCGCTGAATAGTAAAACCCGCTGGCAACGCCGTGACGCTTCTCTAGACGCTGCATCTAAATATAGACTCCTCATTTATTATCCTGCCGGCTGCTGGATTTGGTGTGAGAGGAGCCAGGGGGCTGCACTGATGCTCCCCCTTTCTTGGGGACTGCCTGTACACATCCAGTGCAGAAGCTCGCATTGGCTGAAACAGGGTGCAAAGCATAAAATAAACACGAGCCTTCCCTCCGGGTGTCTCCTAAGACATGGGGCTGGTTTGCTTGTGCAATGCTGTGGGTCCAAACCCCCACTCTGCATCCCAGAGGGGTTTAGAGATGCACTGGCATGAGCAGGTCCTGCCTGGGTGGGAAGGGATTCCCGCTACTCCTGGCGAGAGCAGCGGCAGTACCCAGGCCTTCCAGCAAAGGCTGTGCAGCTTTCCTGTGGCTTCCCTGCTGATGAAACACAGGCATGCTCCCTCATCCAAACCAGCCACGGATGCCAGCGCTCGATCCCACTGTCTCGCTGGGACCACGGTTGAGGGATCGTTTCTGCCAAACACTCATATGTCACACCAGGATTTGTCCCTCTGTTGCGCGTCCTGGAGGGAAGGAGACGTGCCCCAAAATTTGCTGGGGAACTGCAGCCTCTGTGATGCCTTGCCAAGGTTTTCCTGAGAGACCCTGTTCACCAATGGGAAACGTGGTGCTGGCGGGGGAAGGAGGCGATGCTCAGGGCAGGGCAGGCAGGGGAGGATGGAGATCGCATCCTGCACATCTAGGAGAGCACAAAATCCTGCCAGGCTCAGCTCTGGGACATGGTGTGAAGGCAGCTGCCATGGGGCTGAGGCACGGGCAGGAGCAAGAGGGGTGAAGCCCGGGGTGCTGTAAAACGCTGCTGGCTGCCACCCACACTCACAGGCGGCTGTGAGCTGCCATGCCACGGCACCGTTCCCCTGGCAGCCGACCCCACGCTGCCTCCCCACCCCGGGCCAAGCTGCACAGCCTCTTTGCCCGAGATCCCACAGGGCAGCATTCGAGGGGGTGGGACTCAGTGGGACCCCAATGGTGCTCCTGCTAAAACCCCAGCACTGACCCCAACCCACGGCCCCATCAGAGCCGTCCCAGGAGGCTGGTGTGAGCTGCCCGCAAGCCTCCTGCCTGGACAGAGCAAGCTCCCTGGACCTTTCCTGCTGCTCTCTGGTGGGGACATCAGAGCAGGGGCCCTGTGCAAGAGGCAGGAGGGGCAGGGAGCCATGCTCCCATGGGTGCCATCAAGCCCCAGGCTGTGCGCTTGCTGCCTCCATCACCACATCTGGGAAAAATGGGTAAAAAAAGGGGACGTGCTGCAAGCCAGCCTCTATCCCCACGCGGCCAGGAAGCCAGGCTGGGCCAAGGCGCTGCTGGCTGCTCGCAGCAGCCATCCACCCCACTCTTGGCGCCGAGTCCCATTGAGACGGGGCCAAGCAGGACGGGAACTCCAGGCATCCTGCCTCCTGCCGCCGGCACTCCCGGCCGGCCGGTTCACGCTAGGACACCTGCTCCCCGGGTGGCCAGGGCGCCCTGCTGCCAGCACTGCCGGCCTCGGCCACGGTTCCTGCCCCGTGACCACAGCGCCGGCCAAAGGAAACAGCCCTCCGGCTCCCCAGCCCACCCGGCCTTTCCCCCACAGCCACCCCACTGGCCAAATGGGAGGCTGGAAGTGGCGGGAGGGAAGGGGTTAAGCCATTAACCATCCCTGCTGGAGAGCGGCTGAACCTGGGGCCCATGGCACCCACAGAAGCACCAGACCTGCACTCCTATGCATCCTGATATTGAGACCACCCATGGGTCTCGCAGAGTGGTGGGGGGCTGCTGGGGGCTGCCAGGCGGGCAGCATACGCTCCTCTGGGTGAATCGGATCACGTGGTGATAGCAGCAAAGGCAGCCATGGCACCCACTGCGCCTGCGCCACCGCTCACATGGGGACCGGGAAGCCGCTGGGCTTGCAGAGCACTCCTGCTGCACACCCCACATCGCACACCCGCCCATCGCACACCCTCCCACCGTACACTCACCCAGCACACACCCGACCATCACGCGCCCTCCCACCGCACGCCCACCCATTGCGCACTCCGCTGCCGCACTCCCGCCCATCGCTGGCACAGGGAGGGTGCGATGCAGGCGCCCAGAGCATCCCCTGGGCAGGGGCAGAGGTGAGTTCCCCTGCTCCTGAGCATCTCAGCCGCTGGCTGGAAGCTGAGCTGGGTGGCTGCAGAAAGAGCCCGAGTTCCCCGGACATAAGGGACACTCACATCCCAGGCAGGAACAGGCAGGACAAGGTGAGGGGCTCATGCAGGGCAACTGAAAAAGCCATTCTCCGACTGACGGGTCCTCGGCCCCCGTGCAGTGTTCCTGCTGCCGCGGGGGCTGCAGTGAGACTGCTGCTGCCAGTGGCCCATGGGGACCCACAGCAGCACAGCAAGGAGGGAGCTGGGGCTCTGCAAGCCCATGGGAGCCCCGTGCCCACAAACATCCCTCAGCCCAACCCTGGATACAATGGGATGCTCCCAGTCTTGAAATTCCCATTGGGGACCAGAGATGGGGGATATGTTTGACCCTTTCCCCCCAAATCTCACCATCTTCTAACCAATCTTCATGTTTTCAGAGCATGAGAAACCTGAAGCAGTCCGACCGTCACTGCATCCCCACACTCAGGGTGAGCTGGCCAGTCCCACGCTACATTCCTCAGCCAGACCTTACAGATGGCAACAGCCCTGCTTTTGGGGGAATGTCTGGGCTCACGAGGCAGGACCACATCAGAGACTTCCCCATGCCTTTGGGGGCTGCTCCCCCTTCTCCCCTTGTTCCCTGCTCAGGGACCATCCTATGCACAAAGACTTACAGCAACCCAAAAAAACCCCAAACATGATCTCTGGATGACCTCCTCCTCCCTGTGCTGCCATCTGCTGAAGCAGCAGAGAGGGGACACACGGACGCCCTGCTTCTGCCTCCCCCCTCAGCCCCAGAGACCTTTCCCCTGCTTTCCCCAGGCTCACAGGGGGCACAGACCCTTGAGCAGTAGCTGGTATTTGGGTAACAGGCCACAGAGCACTGGGGACGCAGAGCCAGGAGCACGTGCTGCTGCTGTCCTCACGGGCAGCAGCCGCGCATGCTCCAGCAACTCTCCCACAGCCACCAGCAAACAGCCCGGGGACCCCCGAGTCCAGATGTGAGGGGTGGCAGATGGGGGAAGAGCTCAGAGGGGAGCAGAGCCTGCCTGCCTGCAGCTCTGCCCTCCATGCCTGCAGCTCTCTGGGCTGGGGGACCCTCCCGTGGCATCCCTGCTTTTGCCCCCGCCAGGACTGCAGCTTATTTTGGATGGTGACGTGTGCCAGGTGAGGCTTTGCTGCCGTCCTGCTGGAAGCAGCCCTGTCTCCATCCCTGGTGGGAAGCTCTGCGACAGGTTCCTTCACCCCGAACAGCTCATGTCCCCTGGCTGTGCCACCCTCCTCACTGCTAATGACAGTGACCCTCTCCCATCTTTCCCCGCAGGAGGATTTTTCTAACGCCTGCCAAGGGATTTGCAGGTATAAAGGGCTCGCTAAGTGCTAACCGTGCCCGGGAGCCGGCTGGCATCCATCTTGGCAGGCATCCAGCGCTGTCTTGGAGAAAACTCTGCAAAAATCATACCCTGTGCCTGCTGCCCCAGGGCCCCGGGCAGCCCCTTGTCCCAGCCATAGCCCCTCGCCAGGGGCATGGGTCCCATGGGAGGGAGGCAGTGCCCGGGCAGCGAGCGCAGGGGACATCCAAAGAAGGAAAGGAGTCGGACGGATGGAGGAGCCGGCTGGGCTCCCTGGCTGGCCAGCCCATACTGTAAAAGGAGTGGGAACAGGGACTGCACAGCTCCAGCGGTTTTAAGATGGCTGTGAAGCCAAGAGAAGGAGGAGGAGGAGAAGGACATTAACCCTCCCGGCACTGCGCTGCAGCCAGGAGCACCTCGGTGAGGACGAACGACAGATTTTCCAAGGCTCCACTTAACAGCAGATGGACCGGGGTCCTCCTGACTCCCACCCAATAAAATGCAGCTGGTGATGCTTCTAGGCCTGGCAGTGCTGAGTTGGGAGATGCTGCCCTCAGACAGGCTGTGGGAAGGAGGAGGAGGAGGAGGAGGAGGAGGAGGAGGAAGAGGCACGCGGCAGATGCCTGTGGGAGGTGGGTGACCCTCCACGGGTGCAGGATGTTCAGCAATGCCTCGAAGAAGTCCCGGACACGGACTCCCTGGGAAAGTGCCCTCCCGCTCATGCTGCCCCCAGGAAAGCACCCCACCCGGCGCTCAGCAGCACCAGAGGGGCAGGAAAGGGGCACCCATGGGTGCCACCCCTCTGGACGCCTGCCTGTCAGCATTGCCATCCCTTGCTAGCTGCTCAGCGGGGAGCAGCAGGGCTGAGCAGTTGCTCAGCTTCCCTCCTCTTTTCCCTGTGGACATGCACGTGAATAATCACTTTTTCCTGCTTAATGTTTTCTTTTAAAAACATTGGGCTTGGCCTTCCCTGTGCTTTTCTGTGGGATTCATCAGAGCTGCAGGAACCCAGGCACAGCAACTGGAGGAGCAAAGGTATTGGGCACTTAACAGCAACTTCCCTTCTCCGAAATGTTTATTGGTCATTGACGTCAAGTAATTATTGAAAATTATTAATTAAGAAAGCATTTAAGAGTGTTGCTTTTGTTGAGGTTTCGTCATTACAATTAGTTTATCAGCCAACAGGAGAAACATCAGCCTTTGCAGTTGCTTGGAGTGCAGCAAAGCGCCTATAATTAATTTCCCTTTCCGCAGCAAGTGTTTTGCTTTGACCTACCTTGGGGACTTGCGTTTCTCCAGGTGTGCCAACCACAACAGCTCTGCAAACACCCAGCCAAAGGGACTTCAAGAGGCCATCAGATGGGAACACCATGTCCCGTCTAGCCTGTCAAAGGCAACTACATGTGGATAACAGCTCTTTTCAGGAAAGCATCCTGGTCAGACACCCCAATTCTGGGGAAGAAGCTGCAGGGTTAACAGGGTTGAGTCCCGCAGTCTCTCCAGGTCCATCCTGCCATCATGCTCCCATGGCACCCGCCGCCATGTCTCTGCCTCTTATGGCACCCACCTCCCTGTGCCAGTGCCAGCGTCCTGCCAAGGAGCAGCTCACTGCGGGCGAGAGCTCAGGCATGCTGTCATCTGCAGCTTCATGTGACGGGTGGTTCGGCACCAGACAATGTCCCTACACCTGCCGGCACCCCTGCGATGCTCTGCACTGAGGGCTGTGCTCAGGGCGGGCAGAAAACTGATGGGGCGGCATGGGAGATGGCTCTGTGCAGCCACCCGGGGCAGCTGAGACAATTGCTGCCTCTGGGAGCTCCCAGCTCCTCTCCTACCAAACCGCAGTCCACTTGGCTGACCCCCTTTCCACAGGGGCAGCAGTACAAGCCCTCCCAGTTCACCCCATGCCTGACCAGGGGTGGCATGGGGTGGCCATGCACCCCGTCTCCTCCCTGAGAAACCGGCCAAAGCCCGCATGAGTGCAGACATTGGAGCACCAGTGCCTTCTCCTTCCCTCGCCCAGGTGACCTGTGTGCTGCAGCTATCACATGGAGGGTGTCCCACCAGCTGCACTTCGAAAGAGGTTTTCTTTTTGTCTCCTTCCTGTCCTGGGGAAGTGGCTGGCTCCCAGGTGCTTGGCACCAAGAGGCACTGCTTTGGCAGCCCAGGGCTTTCCAAGAGTTCCCCCAAGCCCCTTGTACACCAGCAGCACCCACTGCAAGCAGCAGCAGTCAGCTGGAGGGGTGAGCTGGGGCTGGAGGGTGCCTGGAGATCAGCACAGCCCCACCAGTGCCAAGCAGGAGAGGGGATGCAAGATTTGTGCTTGGAGTGGCCCAGGGCATGAATTTTGGTGGGTTATTTCTCCCTTATTTCCTGGGTCCTCTGGCCCAAGGGAATGTGACCCCACAGTGGGGCTGCATCCTTGCCTCTTACAGCCCACTCTCCTCTTGCCACCTGCTCTGCACAGTCCTTGCACCCTGTCCCCCGCGGGAATTCGAGCCTGGAGACCACCACGCTGCACCAGACTGTGCCTTTGAGATGAGCACAGCACCCCAGTGACCAGGGCACAGGGACAAGGTACCTGCGCCTCTGCCACCCTATCCCACCCACCCCGGCGCTCCTGCCTGCCACTGGGGTGGGCAGGGCAGGACGGGCAGTGGGACACGGCACACGCCGGCAGCACCGGCGCAGCACCCAGTACGTGTGGCAGGAGCTGGCTGCGGCAGGCGTGCTGTGGGTCCCGCCTCACCCCTGCGTGCACCCGCACGCCCCGTGCACGCTTGCTCACGCAGACCTGAGGCTAGCAGCAAGGTGGCTGTTCCAGCACCCAAACCCTCAGCCTGCTGAGCGCCCACCGCTCAGGACCGGCTGGAGGGGATGGCCGGGAGGGCAGGCTAAGCCCACGGGATGTGGGGCTGCCTCTCGGGAGGGGGGCTCGAGCACTGCCCTGGGCTGGGATCCTGGCTCAGTCCAGGCACAGCCGGGCAAGCTTCGGGTTGGTCCCTCCACCAGCAATTCCTGCCCGGTCCTGTCCCTGCTGGGGCACTGGCGGCTCTGCCTTTCCTGGGAGAGCCGGGGTGCCGGTGGGTGGGTGAGGCCAGGGGGGTGTTGAGGAAGCAGGCAGGCTAACAGAGCCCGCACCCCCTGAAAGGCAGGCAGCACAGTTGTAGCCTGCGAGCAGAGAGCTCCTGCAGCCCTTCCACAAAGCAAGCTGCAGGCAACTGCAGGCCAGTCACCCGCAGCCCTGTGCCCCCAGGCTGATGCTGGTGCAGCCCCTCACAGCCCTGGTACGTGCATGCACCCCCGAGCGCAGCACCAGGAGGGGCTGGCAGCCCCCGCTCAGCAAGTGGGTCAGCTATATATAAACAGAGCAGCCCCAGCAGCACCAGTACCAGGCACCTTCCTGCCTTGCATCATTGCCACCCTAAAAACCATGGCCTGGAGACAGGGGCTGGCTCAGCCCAGGCTGTGGCAGCCGTGAAATGCTGCCACGTCGCCAGAGGCACTGCTGAATCTGGTCCTTCGCAGCCATCGCCCCAAGGGCTCCCAACCCTGTGCCCCGCTTGGCCAGGGCAGCCACCCCAGAGGTGGGGGGACCCGGTGGGACCGATGTCCGCCGGACAGACGCTCCCAGGAGGCCACGGCTGCAAGCGGCGTGTGTACTCTGCCACACAGAGCTGGCCCCCAGGAGGGAGATTTCCACTTCCATTCATCGAAACCAGCCGCCCCAGCTCCCAAGCACCAAGGCAACAAGCTCAAACCCCCTCATTAAGGCTGGGCAGACACCTCCTGGGCCCGAGGCGCACAGGCATGCCCGCTCGGCAGCGTGCACGCGTGGGTTTGGCTCGTAGGGTGACGTTGAGCAGCCCCAGCACACATCACTGGGTAAGGACGTTGTGCAGGAAGGCTGTGCAGCAGGACAGTTTAGTCCCAGCATCCCCAGTTTGCTGCACCCCAAGGGCAGATGCCTTTCTCAGTGCAACCTGCCCCCTTCAGCTGCACCGTTGCAGTTTGTGGGTCCAGCAAACCTGGAGCTGGAGCGCAGGAGAGGCATGGTTTGGGGTGCTTTGGGCTGCTGCCACTTTCACAGCCTCGCCAGCGCTGCACAGGAGAGGGCTGGTGTTCAGCCTACATCCCTGCAAGCAGCTGGAAAAGCCCTTTGCAGCCTGCAGGTTTCCAGTTTTCTACAGTCGAACATCACCAGCCTCTCACCCAGCCCAGAGGGTTGGTTATTAGGGAAAAACACTTTAATGAGGCAGCTCGTTAAAGGCAGGAACAGATTAGCCCAGGAACCTGAGGAACTCTGTGACTGCTGAGTTCAAGAATAGGAGAAATAGGCCTTTCCCTGGCAGTGGCAGGAGATGCTGCCTCAAAGCAGTGGGCTGAACCCATGAATCCTCAAAGCCCTTTCAAAGCCCTGCACCCTCCCAGGAGTCTGCGTGAGCTCTGAAGACAGAAGATGCCAAGAAGGGAGGACCATAGCTTGAAACCTATGAAAACACCCACTAAAATACAAGTGGAAAATACTCCATCCCCGACAGTCAAGTTCAGGCACTGCCTCCTCCGCTGATCAAGCAAAATGCCAGCACCAGCATCGACTTCCAGCAGGGATGCTCCAGGGAGAAAGCCTTTGGCACAACACAGCCCCGCTGGACCAGAGTGACGTGGGAGGAGAGGCAAAGGCAAACAGAGTTCAGAGTTACAGAGAGTCACCAGAGAAAAATTAACCCTGGAAAAAAAATCCTGCTCCATTTCCCACTACAGGGAAAGGTTTGCAGACCATCTATTTCCACAGCCAAATGAAACGGTGGTGAGCAGTGGAAGCGTGGGGTGAGTGGGGCACCCTGGGAGGTCGGGGTTACCTCCAAGCCACTTGGGCAGCAGGGAGAAGAATCAGGCCCGTGCGATGGCTGTTGTGAATGAAGGTGGGAACAGTTCTGCTGAAGACAACTTTGTGAACAGGTACTATTAATAGCAGTACTATAGGGCGCTTTTTTGTGCTTTTTGGAAGGCGCTCTCTGGGATTGGTGAACATTAACGGATTGGGCCCTGCTACAACGCCAGGGAAGCAACCATGTGTGCGCATCGCTGGAGCCTAGCAGCAGACCGATGCCCTCAAGGAATAAGGACCAGCAGCAAGTGGCCGACTGAGCCAGCCACCCGCCGCCGCGGCAGACCAGTGCCGGTCGGGCGCTCAGACCGAGGATCCCGCGCGGGAGCTGCTGGCGAGGCTGCCGCCATGCCGGTTTCCATGACGACTTCAGCACTTGGCGCGAGATGGAGATGACGGGATCAGACAGGAAAGTAACTGAGCGGAGCTGGCGTCCTCCGTCTGCCACGGCCGGAGGCACAGCCCTGCCAGCCCTGCGTGGACGGCTGGCACAGGGAGAAGCCCTGGGAGCCTCCGGGCATCTGGGTCCCCCTCACCTTACCGGGCGCGTGCTGGCTGCCAGTTGTCCCCGTGAAGCGGAGCCTGCCCATCCCATCGGTCCCACCCCGACACCTCCACGAAAGCACAGTCCGGGTCCCGACTCCCACCACCGGAGCACCCGGCCAGGTTTGTGCCCCTGGCTCTCGCCCCGGCCCTGCATTTTCACTCCTGGTGGGGCTGTCTCTCCGGTGGCATCACCACCGAGCACACACACCCCTTCAAGTCCCAGTTGGTGGTGTCGGGGCCAGCCGGCACAGCGGGCAGCCTGGCAGGGCGGTACCCAGCTCAAGGAGATGCTGCAGGCTGGGGCTGAGCTGGCACCAGGACCGGCCAAGCCCGGCAGTACCAGCCTGCACTGGGACAGCCCTGATCCTCACCCCCCACGGAGGCTTTCCCTGGCTTCCAGGTAATCTAAGATCAAGCACTCCAGCCAGACGTGCTCAGTCAGATGCCCAGGGACACCATGCAGCAGTGGGGAACCGATCACCTGCAGCATATGACTCCCCAGCTGGCACAGTGCCCCCAGCCCCAAAAGCCACCGGTGCCCAGCTGAGGAGCGCTCCGCAGTGACCGCATCCCTCGCCAAGCTGCCACGCGTGGCTGCTGCTTTCCCAGGCTGCTGGCGGGCAGCACGCAGGGCTGGGGCACTGCGGCGGGTGGCTGGGACCCCCGGCACCCCCTCCCGCCCGCGCACAGGATCCTGCCGAGCGCCCTTTTATTCCAGCAGTGCAATTAGCCTTGCTGACCCCTGAAATCCTCAGCCTCTCTAAGCAGCCATGCATTAAATCCCGGATCCAAGAGTGGAAATAGACTTCGTAAAAGGCTTATGGCCCTATTTATTACATTTTACGCATGACGGAGTCCGACAGCACAGCAACGGCGCTGCGGTCGGCGCTGGCTCTGCCTCCGTGCCGAGGCAGACTGACAGACGGACAGGCAGGGTCTGGAGCGGGCAGCAGAGCCTCAGCGGGTGTCTCCTCCTGGCCAGGCTTGGGTTGCCAGCTGAGTGCTCCCTTAGACGCAGGCAGGCAGGGATATCGATCTAGATGAAAGCTAATACCGCTGTCGGGGCTGGGTAACCGTATCTGCCGCACATTTGTATTCCTTAGAGCAGGGCGGGAGGGCTGCAGCCATCTGCCGGAGCGGCTCGGGGATCCTGGGGATGCTGCGAGCCCTCCAGCCGGATCTCAACTGCGCTGCCTCCTCCTATTTCAATGTGCAGCCTTTACCTTCTCTATTTCACCTCCAGCTTGCTAGGGCCAAATAAGACAGACCTGAGGAGGGCATCATCAAAACGGCAGGGTCCTTCCTTCAGACCCAGGCTGCCTCCACCCAGCAGGGACTGGTGGGTCTGCCACGGGGCAGCGCCGAACCTGCCTGGTCCCTGCCCACGCGATGGGAGCCGAGGGGGCATCGCACTGGGGTTTGCGAGGTTGTGCAAGGGCACCGTGTGAAAGCAGCGTGCACGTGTTCACCAACACCTCCCCAGGGGTCCCACCGTTTAGCCAGGTGGCTCCTGCCCCAGTGGGATGGCAGCGGTGGCACAAGACCCTGCACACCAGGGTGAGCCCTGGCACGAGACTGCACAGCTCCGAGCTGGGCAGAGGGCACGGTGACAGGCAGGGGTGGGCAGCAGGGAGATGTGGAGGCGTGCAAGGAGACAGAGCTGCTGCATGCAGAGGAAGCAACAAGAAAAGCACAGGGATGAAGGCTCAAATAACTGAGGGACCCTCTCACTTCCCGCAGAAAACGCAAGGCAGCTTCTGCACATCTCCATCAGGGCCTGAATCACAAGACAGAGCCCCTGCAGCAGCACTGGGCCAAGGAGCCGGGCTCTTGCTGTCAGTGCTGCAAAGCAGGGCAGAGCAGAGGGGGCACGCAAGGGTGTCCCCTCCTCATGCTTACAAATAGCCAGCTGCAGAGACTCAAGCAGCATGTGTCCCTGGGACACCAGCATGCACAAATGGCTGCTCCCTGCTATCTTGGAAGGGACCCATGGCACCCTCATCGCAGGGCACTTGGAGATGTCAAGAGACAAAAGCAAGGGCCACCTTGCGCACCTCCAAGAAACTTGGCTTCCACCTCTACTTCATGCAACATGCGAGCCTTGCTGACCCCAGGTGGTACAAGAGAGCCCCACCATGCCACATAGGCAAGCTGGTGAGGCGGTCAGACCACTCGGGCAAACCCATCTCTTGTACTCATTCTGAGGGCAATGAGGGGCCTTGTGTCTATGGAGAAGCAGAAGTGGGTCCATGGGATGTGCACGGTGCCCAGATCCTGACACAGGTGCATCTCGGCCAAGCGTACAAGCCCCGCTGCCCGCGAGGGTGGGGAGCGTACGTCCCTGGCAAGGGGAAGTGGCACCTGTGGGCCGTCCCTCATTTTGGCATTTCCAAGGGTCAGTCCCACATCTTTCACCAAAGGAGCTCAAAGGACTTTGATGCTTGCGGTGCCCCGTACATCGAAGGGCAGAAGGACCTTCACCGTTGCTCGCCTTTCCGCCCAACCCCACGTCACAGCGGTGACTCTGCTCCAGCAGCCCTGAATAATCACACCGAGGTGCCACAGCCCCATGGGGCCCTTTGGCAGAGCAGGATGCGGAGGTTTTGCCCGTAGCTCAGCTCTGCTTCTGTGCTTTGGAGCACGGTTCCTTCCTCCAAGGCGAGGCGATGGTATGTTAGCAAACAGCATGTTTGGGCGTAGATGGGCTCTGGCCTCAAAAGGCATTGAGACATTTAGAAAAAACCCTGCAGTCCACATCTCCGCAGGTTCCTGCTTCCCTGCCGGTCTGCGCAGCCCGGTCACTGCTGCAAGCTCCCCGCTGCCCCGGGACAGCTGCAAGCCCGCCCTGCTAATATCAGGGGAAACCCCCCCCCCGGGCCTGATTGAACAAGGCTTAAACTCCCTGTAACACCCATCCACAAAGGTCCCATACCCACCAGGGCACTCACAAGCTAATCCTCCCTCCAGAGTGGCTGCTATATTTAGGTAGCTAAACGAGACAGAGTGGCTTTTTCCAAAAAAGAGTTAGTTTGGGTTACATAAATACAGAGAGAAACTTGAAAGCTGTGTTTCCAGGTCCTTGCACTGCCATAAGTGAGCAGCAGAGATGGGGACAGTCTCCCCCCAGTAACCTGCCTTTCATTTATTTTTGACTCAGCTGGATATGCAGATGGGTTTCCAGCTCCTCTGGGCAGACGGGCAGCAGGCGAGCGGTGCAAACCGAGGCGAGGGAGCCTGGGCAAGCAGACCCTCATGGGCAGCCCCTGGTCAGCACAGGGAGGTGGGGGCCCAGGGGCTTCCAATGCCCCACATCCCGGATGCACTAACACCGGAATGGAGGAGCCATCGCTGCAGGAAGGCCAAACAGCACGACTGAAAGCACGGGCAGGAGGAGTCAACAGAAGTAAATAAACCGAGCAGCTCCAGCCCTCCCCAGCCATGCCTGTCCTAACAGTTCCCCCGCGACATCCCTCCCTGCTCAGCTGCCAACTTCCTCCTGCATCCACTTTCACATCCTAAAGCCTCTGGTCCCATGAGGAGAGGAGACGTGCATGCATGAGCATGTCCCGCACACCTACCGCTGCTCCCCCCAAGCCCCGGGGCTGCAGGGCAGGGGCTACCCCTACCCTCCAGCTCGGCTGCTGGCGTGAGCTGTTGGGAAGGGTTGGTTGCCGGTCGTCAGCAAAGCAGTGTCCCCACCAGAGCTAGGTGACAACACGCACCATGGGGGTTTCTGGGGACACGAACCACGTGCTTTCATTTTCAAAATATATATAAATAGACATACTTACTCCTTCCTAAAAGGACATGGCCACAAGAAAACAAAAAAGGCAGCTCAAATACCATCCAACCTTTCAGCCTGAGAAAACCACACAGCTCTCATAGGCTTGAGTTCTGTTACCTGGGAAATGGGGTTTAGCACCCAAAACCAACATGCGCCAGTCTGCTGGTGGGGCCCACACAGAGACAGAAACTTCCTTTTTAAGAAAAACATTTGCAATTTTTTCTTTTCATTATTAGCACGGTTAGGTTGTGACTATTTATGTGCAAGCTTGCTCGCAACGAGAAACGATGCTGGTTGGTTTCAGACTCCAGCTCCAGCTATGCAGAGCTCTGGGGTTTATGCTGTTCAAGGGAAGGTTTGAAAATCCTCCTGTCATTAAAATGCTGGAAGGCGGCTCTGAGCCACACACCCCTCACGCAGGCAGGGCTGCACGCCCCAGAGCAGAGGGGGAAAGGAAAGCAGCTAAGCAGCCGCAGTTTAAAGGGAGCCGACAGGAATGCAAAGTTTAATTAGCTTGAAGCCAAGGGCCATGGAAGTTGCAAACATTTGCACTGAGGCCGTGCAAGTCCTGGAAAATCGGGAGAGAGGGACCTGAGCTGGAACAAAGTTCAGCCCCGCCGTGCTGGGTGCCAGGTGAGCAACCTCTGTGTGGCAGAAAAGGGCACCGCCGGCTCGCCTGGCACAAACCACCGCACAGCACCCCGTGTCCTGCCCTGCCCTCCGCCAGTGCTGCCTGCGAGCGGGCAGAGCCCTGATCCTTCTGGCACACAGGCAGCGGCTCTCCCCCCTGCTCCGAGCCCAGGGAGCGCACGCTCTGCCTGGGCGACGTGCGAGGAGCCGAAGGACCGCGGCCGCCCCAGCCCCGCGCCCACCGGAGTCGGCACGCGATGCTCGCAGGGCGGCTGGCCGCTGCAGGGAAAGAGAAGCCAGAGCCTGCCCCTGCTTTGGCCTTCAAGGGGAGCTGCAAGAGCGCCATGTTTTACGCCTCCAGCTCCTCGCTGTTATCCAAGCACACGTACAACCGT
Source organism: Astur gentilis (assembly GCF_929443795.1). Taxonomy (NCBI): domain Eukaryota; kingdom Metazoa; phylum Chordata; class Aves; order Accipitriformes; family Accipitridae; genus Astur; species Astur gentilis. The sequence goes on from NC_064905.1 coordinate 10,666,823, forward strand.
CACCCCGGCCGCGATCAGCGCTGCTCTTTGCTCTAACCCAGCCCAGCTGCCGCGGGGCCGGCTGGAGCTCTGCCCCATCACTCTCGTGTGCGTGCAAAGGGTCGCGGCAGTGGTCCCACTGGGATGTGTCCTGAAACACCCCACAGCTACATTTGCACTTTCTTCATTAAAAAAAAACCACAAAAAAACCAACACAACTCACTCCTACCTCGGCGCTTTGGCTAGAAACAAAGCAAGAAAGGGCTCAGCAAGACGGCTGCTGAGGCTGGGGGGATGGACCACGCTGCCTGCTGCCAGCAGCAGCTCCCCTCACCCCAGCTCTGTGTGCCGAGGGACAGCTGGGGCTGCTCCGGCCACAGGTCCCCTCATGGTAGGACAACCAGGTCCCCAGCTGTCACTCGCAGGCAGCGAAACCTGCCGTCCCCCCTCATCCGGGCAGGAGGGAGGAGAAGAAACATGATTAGAGGCAGCTGGGCTTCCTTCCGTCCGCAAAGCCCAGCCGGCCGCCCCAGCACGCTGCTCTGGCTGCAGCACAGCCCCAGCTCAGCCCCAGCTCAGCCCCCCGCCTGCGCCGGGATGCTCTGCCCTCTCCCCTCCATCACCCCCCCGTCACAGGATTTCCTTGCTCTTGATGTGCATGAAAATTAGGAAATGAGGGTTCCTCAGGGACCAGTTCGGGAAGGCAGCTTTTGGCAGGGGGAAAGGATGACACCTCCCACACCCCTCGCCCGCCGCCCCATATGCTGGGATCGAACAGGGTCCTGCAGCCTCCCCAAACGCAGGCTGGGGAAGCAGAAGCGACGGCGGTGATGAACTTGCTGCAAACTGAAACAGGAACTGAGGAGCCTGACCAGTGGTGCTGGCTCAGCAGAAGGGACTGTTTCGGCCAGCGTGCTCCCTGCCGCTGCAGGCAGCGACCGCAGGGCGCAGAAGCAGTGCAGAGGAAGAATTTAGAAAATGCATCACGGTAAAGATACGCTGCCCTGCAACTGTAGTCGCTGCAAGAGCTGGAGGAACTCGTTTTATCCTCCGGCACCTCAGCACAAAAAGCTTCCAGCATCAATATAAAGCATGTACCGCTCTGTCCCAGGGAAGGAGAGAAGTGTCACATCGGCCCTCCTGGGGCACCGGGGGTCTCTCCCGCTTCAGCCCCCATCACACAGGCTCACCCTCACCAAGGGCAGAGGCCTCCTGCTCCCAGCCATGAGGGCAGACGCCTGCCTGTTTGCTGCCTGGGTGGGCAGGGTGCTGCAGGAAGGGTGGATATGCACAGGCAGATATAAAAAGCTCCTGTCATACTTCAGCAGGACCCTCATCGTGCTCCCCCAGTGAAGCTTCGGGTAAGAGGTTGGGGGGGGGGGGCACCGGGGAGGCATCCGGCACCCAGTGCCTGGCGGCTTTGCCTCGGGACAGCAGGGATGCAAGATAAGCGAAGTATTTTCCCTAAGCCCCACATTGCTGCCCGGGAGCCAGCAGTGATCAAAGGTTAGTCTGGCTACTGGATGGGGCCATCTCAAAGAGCCCCCAGGACTGCCACAGTCTCCACACACCCCCACCAGCAGATACCAGACTTGCCACATGGAGAACCCTTTGCCCGGGGTGGTGGTGGGGGGGTATTCCAGCTCTTACAGGGCCAAAGGAGATTTCCAGCTTTTATTTTTCCCTGTCTTAATTCTGAAGTGAACCAGTTTAATGTAGCAATTTGCAGCAGGTCAACCCTGGCTGTTGCATCTGCCTGGGGAGGTGCAGTGAGACAGAGCAGGGTAAGGACGTGGCTGATGAGACCGTGAGCGCTGCCAGATCTGTGCAAAGTCCTACGGCATTTCTTGGAAGCTCCCATTATAAAAAACAATAAATGAATAAATAAATAATAATTTGTGAGCCAGAGCTCAGGCAAAGTGCTGAAACGTAGAACAGCCGAGCGATAAGGGAAGGGAAACACATTGGCTGGACCATCACCCGGTGCCTACGGTGCGGCTGTCCCTGGCAGTAGGTCACTACCTCACCTGACCACCCGCCCCATTAACTTCAACCTTTACTCTCTGGCTCATTACTACAAGCAGAGGCAGCTTAAAACATCCTCTTCCACATGCTCGCAAGAGGGTGGTTCACCAGCCAGCAGGCAGGTGGTGAGAACCTGCCTTTCCCAGCACGGCATGCAGGCAGGGGAGCCGGCTGCCCGCTCTCGGGGTGCAGGCAAGAGGCTGCCCCAGCCCGTGCCCCCCAGGGAGGAGCAGTGCCGCATGGCCAGGACCGTGGCCGTCAGCCCCGCACGGTCGCGCTGGCAGCGGCAGCTCCGGCATGTACAAAGTTCCCCCTCCGCTAAATCACTTCAGGCTGCCAAGCAGTCACGAGAAATATAAACCCGCGCGGGGTTGCCATGGCGCGGGGCTCAGCCGCGGGAGCCCGAAGCCGATCCCTCCGGCAAACACGTTTGCCGACCCAGGCCCTGCCGGAACCTCGTGTTCCCGGCTCCTCGGTGGCGGCGAGCGAGCACAACGTGCCTGGTCCCAGCAGAGCCTTATCTCTGGGGCCAGCCCTCCCCTTCCCCACCAGAGCCAGGCCCCCTCCGTGCTGGAGACCCCCACGGGTGCTGGAGCTCTGGGGGCCCCGCAGGGACGGTGCCCCTCACCATCCCCCCAAGGCCACGGGCAGGCAGAAGCGGTGGTTTTGGTGGCGTTTGCCCCGCAGGCACCAGGCAGCGAAGGCACAGGCTGGCCCCGCACAACGCCTCTGCCCCAGCCCAACGGGTGACGTCCCCGAGCTCCCACGGGTGCTGGCACACGCCGGCCAGGGGGAAGCGTGCCCTTGCCAGCACTCTGCCTGCCGGCAGTGCAGACGCGGGGCTCCCGCGCTCTGCCAGGAACTGGCCCCCAGCCCCACCGAAGGGGATTTCAGGGTCTGGTGGGCTCCTGCACCTCGGGAACAGCGGGCAGCAGTAGCAGGCAGCAGCGGCCGGCAGCACAGCAAACTGCCTGGCAGGAGCCAGCCCGTGGCGTCCCTGTCTCCAGCCCTACGCCAGGGACCATGGGACCCAATCCTCAAAGCCAGGAAGGGGTTTGGGGCAGGAAGGGCATCCCTTGGGCTTTTTTCACTGGACAACCACCAGCACTGAAGTGCCGGAGCAAGTGGAGTTTCTAACTACAAAGAGGCTTTTGACATTGGAAAGGTTAATGTGAGAGAGAGATCCGTCTCCCTCACAAAGCTCCCTTTGCTGGAGGCACTAGGTTGAGACCTTAATTATTCACCTGTTGGAGAGGTGCCTTTCCATTACGGCATGAGACCAGGGCAGGGATGCGCAGGCAGGAGGGAGGAAAGCCCACAGCGTGGGGCAGCCCTGGTGCCCTGCCAGGGTGGGGAGCACCAGGGTATCTGGTCAAAAGCAGGGGGTGAAGGCAGGCAGGTGTGTGGGGAGGCTCTCCGAGGGGCCAGATTTCAGGGACCCCCCCCCTTTCCCCCATCACTGCTCCCAGCGGCTGCTCTCTCCCAGCTCTGAGCAGCAGGCTCAGCAGCACGCCACGCTCGCCATCTCCCGCAGCCACCGCTGCGGCGCGGGCAGCTGCCGGCATCCCTGGCAACCGCCGCCCCCCACTTTGCAAACGTACCCGTGTGGCCTCTGCTAACTGCCACCGTCAGTAACAGCCACCACACCACGGACACCTTGCAGTGCTTTCCTGGGAGGGGGGGGGTCTCCAGCCCCAGCAATGCAGCGGCCTTCGACCCAAGCTGCAGCAATGCAGCCAGGCTGGAGATACGCTTTGCACAGGCCCTTGGGCTGTCTCGGTCATCCAGACACCCCCCCCCCTGGCAAAACCTGTGAGAGAAAAGCCTCAGAAAAAGCAGAATATTAGTCTGCTCGGTGAGGACTATCAGAAATTAGGGATGCGTCCCCACTTCATTACTGGCAGTAACAATTCACCCAATGGACCACTTCTCCACCAAGGGCTTCACCGGGCCTCCTGTACTCATCAATGGATTAAGCTGTTAGCAGGAGGCTGAGAAGTTAAAGAGAGAATATTGTATTTCAGTTCATGTGATCTTAAGCATCTCTCTGAGAAGCAGCTTGGTTCTCGGTTGTTTTTTCCCCCCCCTGCTGCACTTCATTTGGGGTTTTGAAACAAATTGAAGCCGTAAGAGTCAAACTGCTCCTGCCTTTAGCAGGGATGCTGAGAGTCGCCGGCTGTTCCGTGGTGCTCCCAGCAGAGCTGCCTGGCTGGCACTTTGCAGCGCCTGGTGCCAGCAGATGAACCAGCTACAACCAGCTTCATACCTCTGAGCAGCAAAGAGTTGCACAAAATGGATTAAGCGGGCCCAGAAATGACACATTTTGAGTCGCAGCAAAACAAAATCACTTTTTTTGTTGTTGAAAAGGGAAAAGGAGTTGGCAGGAGAAAGGCAGATATCAAGTGAAAACCCCTGATTTCCTTTCTGTAGCAATGCAGGTACCACGTGAATCATCGCTGTCCTCGATATGTAAATAGAGGTTAGCAGGCATCCTCAGCACAAGCCCATATAATTAAGGGACTGATGCAAATGTCCATGTCAAACCTTCACCGTGCATCTCCCCAAGAGCCCTCCTGAGGATTCCTGCCCTGGCAAGGAAGCCATCACCCGGCACCCAACTGCGCCTTTCTCAAAACCTACTGCGAAAGCAAGGACTGGGGAGGAGCACGCGGGAGAGAGGAGGAGAGTCAGAGTTCCTCAAGATTTCCACGAAGGAAATGGGTAATATCGATGATCTCACGGCCTCCTGACATTGTAGCCTCTCAGGATAATCTGATCTTGTGCTGGAGCACTGGGGACTTCGTGGAAGCAGCTTTTGGGCTTCATTGAGAAGTCAGTAACCCAGTTGTAAGCAGAGGCTCGTACAGTAGTAATGGGGAGAGACGTCAGCACCAGCCCCGGACCGCCTCCCGCTCCGAGTTATAAAGCGGGCATGTGACAGCAGCCAGGGCTGGAGCCTTCCCTGCAGTTTCAGCAGAGGTTAAGGTACAAGCACAACACACGCTTACAACTTCAGGCGGTTCTTAAGCAAATGCATGCAAATCATAGCTGGGGGGGGGCGCTTCCCCCCCCCTCCTCTTTTTTTCTTTACTTTTTACCCTAGCCTTTAACCCCTCTGCGCACGTGGGGACAGGAGGAAATGCAATTATCAAAAGCAGGCGCCGGGTGGGAGAGCAAACACAGGCTGCACACGGCTGCCGAAGGAACCCGCAGCGGGCTGCAAAGATCCCTTTGCTACTCTTCATCTTAGACACCCCGCAGACATCAGGCTAGCACTAACTCTGTGCGTGTACCTACGCTGCTCCCTCCAATACAGTGCACATATGGGAGAGGGAGAGAAAAAGAGGGGACAGGCACGGCAAACTGGATTTTAGGACATGCCATAAAAACAGTCATCTTTCGTCACAGGCCATTTCACAGTCCCAAATTTTGCAGGGGATGTTCACAACATGGTGGTTTTGCACCAGAGAAGGATGACAATTCGCAGGATTTTTTTTTCCCCTTCGCAGTCCCTTTTTGGAATAAGATTCCTAAATTGGCACATCAAATGCTGACCAGAAAGCAAAAAAGAAACGAGCCTTCAGATGCGAGCTGCAATCACACGAGCTTTTCATTTCATGTTAAGCACGCAGAGAACAGGCAGGTTATTGCGGGGAAGCGGAGCCAGGAACTTTCACCTGCCCAGGGAACAATGGGGGTGGTGGGAGCCGCAGCCTTTCTGCCATACGTCCTAGGGATGGCATCCCACACAACCAGCCTCCTCTTCTCTAGCTGACGGTTCCCTCAGCAATAATAAATCCGTCCAAATCGGAAAACACAAACCGCTTACAAAATCTTCTCGGCCCACTTCTCACCCTTCCTGACCCTCCTGTGGTAATCAACCTGTCAGCAGCTCTTCGTTAACAACCGAAGCTGCCACCTCCCTCCTGCTCTGCCCCCAGCAAGCTGCCCGGGTCCCAAGCCAAGCCAGAGCGCTCTGGAACTGGTGCATGTGAGGAGAGGTGCTGGGACTACACCGATCCAGCTGGTGGCAAGACCTGCCTGGTTCTGTCTGGCACACACACCGGGGGCAAATCTGATTTACCAAGTCCTGAGACCTTATTTGTTTTGAACCCAAACAGCGGGATTAGTCCCAGTCCCGTTCCCCCACACACATGCTCCTGCCGTTGGCAATCCCGGAGCTAAACTGGTGACAGAGCAAGGGTTGAGATGAACACGCTAGCTTCACAGCCGAAGCTATTTTGTAATCCGTGGTTATGAAAGTGAAGGGCTGGAGGGATGATATATAACTACAGAAAACTCTTCCCACTTGCACCAGCCTCATCAATCCGACTGCAAAATGCGCGGTTGTGCTCCGGATCAGTCACGGCTCTTGCTACTGCCCGGCTTATTGTATAGCGCCTCTCTTCCACCCCCCAAAATGGAAAAGCATGCGAGCCCTATAGCCAGCACGGCTCGCTCTCGTGATCGTGCGGGAGCTGCCAAGGAGCCTTAATCTGATTTTAATACCCAGCCTCGTCCAAAAGGGAGCCCATCCAGATTTTGGAGCCGCTGACTCGCAGCACCGAGACCCCTCTCCCTGCCACCCCCCCCTCCCCAAACCTCCATCCCCCAAGATCCCAGCCGGTATGCGTGTAACTGACGCTCGGCATGACTCATCCCACAGCCCGGCTCTTATCAGCCCCCACCGCGCAGCCCCCTGCGGAGCACCCCCCCCCCTCCCCTCGCCGCCCTGCACCGCGGCGTCCCCCTCCCCACCTTTGCAGCGGGAAGGGCTGTTGCAAAGGGGGGGGTGGTGGGGTGGTGGTATGTGCCAAAACCGATCAACCCATCAACTTCTCTCCCCCCCCCCCAAATTCCCTGCAGAAACCCGGGGGGGGGGGGGCGCGGGAGTCCACGTGCTAGTGGTGCTGAAAGCGCCGGCGGGGCTGCGGGGTTGCTGCCGCGCCGGGGCCGCCCCGAAGCCACGGGGAGGGCCGCAGAGAGAGCCGCGGGGGCGGCAGGGTTCCGCGCGTCCCCCCTCCCCGTATTTCCCCCTCTGCGCATCAGTGGAGCAAACGGGACCCCCGCGGATCCTCCGGAGGGGGGGGTGCGGGGACCGGCCCTTTCCCCAGGTGCCCCAGGAAGGTAGGGGGGGGGGTCTGCCGGCTTCCCCCTCCCCAGTTGCAACCCGCGCTGGGAAGCCGGACAGCAGATCCCCCTCCACCGCCCTCCCTCCCTACCTGGCTGTCAGCGAGGTAACTGAAGACGAAGGAAGAAAGATCCTCGTCGAGCAGAGAGCTGCAATCCGGCCCCGGCTCCGCCATCTTCCACCTCCGGCTGGGGCTGAGGCGGCACCGAGCATGCAGCAGGCGCGGCGGCGGCGGCGGCGGCGGCGGCGGCGGCGGGGAGCCGGGCGGCCGGCGGGGCGGAGCCGCCCGCAGCCCCCACCCGCCGGCTGCGGGAGCCGGGGAGGGCGGTGGAGCGAGGGGGAGGGCGGGAGCAGGGCGGGAGGATGGTGGCGGGGGGGGGGTGGGACGGCACGGACACCCGCAGTTGCAGAGCGCCCCGTGGGGCTTGCAGCCGGGGGGGGGCACAAGCGGCTTCCCGCGGGACACGCGCGCCCACCCAGGGCACCAACTTGCTGCGAGCCCCTTAGAAGTGCCGGCCCTTGAAAGGGGGGGGGGGGGGGGGCACCTGGGGCGCTGCCGGCATCACCGGGAGCTGCTCGACAGTCCCTAGATTGCCCCGAGTTGAGATACGTAAACCCCGAGTGCGGCGTGGAAAGGCTGAAGGTCGCATCCAGGCGCGGGGGACAGATAGACACCCGCGGCGGCAGAGCGCCCCGTGGGGCTCGCAGCCACACGTGGGGCACGAGGGCCTTCCCGCAGGACGTGCGCCCACTTTAAGCAGTGCCATGCACACCTTAAAAGTGCCAGCCCTTACAAGTGGGGGCACCCAGCATCACCGGGCACCACTCAAGAGTCCCTAGCTCACCCCGTATTGGGATAAATAAACCCTGAGTGCCGCGTGGTAGGCCGAGGGTCACTCGCAGGCTCAGTGGGTCTGCGCTGGAGTGGGGCCAGGTGGCCGAGAGCAAAGACTAACAAGGAAGGAAAGGTCTTCAGATTTCCCTCATTTTCATCTCAACGCTCATCCCACTGTTGCTGCGAGCGTCTTGATGTCACGCACGTCATTTTTCTGTCTGGGGTTATGAGGCGTACGCTAAAAGCCCTTTCAGAAATAATTAATGACGGGACCAAAAATCTCATGAATGTTCTATTTACTTACGCGTAGCAATTACATGGCAAAGAGCAGGACTTGGCACTGCAGCCTGAATTAGCTGATACGCAACCAACCAAGTGGCAACACCTGCAGCCTAATGGCTCCAGATCCTAAAATCCCCTCAGATGGCTCAGGCGGGCCTGCAGTATCAGTGTAAATGGCTGATGAAGCAAAGCAATGTGGAGCAATCTAGGTGGAGAGCTCTGCATCAGGCTCTGATGGGTGAACAGAAGGTGCTTCTTCCTCTGGTAGGAAAGGCCTGCTGCCCGTCCTTGCCCTGCTTTTGTTTCAAAGGGAGAGCTGTTTCCAGCCATTTTTTAATACCCTCTGGCCTCCCTTCGGTTCAGGACACGCTGTGAATACCATGCGATGTAGCAACGTTGGGTTTTCCCTGATCGTCCCGAGCCTTGCACCAAAAGAAGATGTCAGCGGGCAGCGTGTGTTATATCATACGGCTGATGAGAGCTGGGGGCAGGGGTGGCTCCGCTGCTGGGATGGGACAAAGCAAGAGAGAAGCTGCCGCCAACTCTTCCTCATTGCTGTGGCACTTTATTACTAATTACTGTTATGAAATGCTGAAACAGTTACCTAAGGTGCTTTTCAAGCTGTTCCCTCAGCAATGAAACTCCTCTTCCCACGGGTGGGAGGTCTGGGCCCAGAAGCGTTGCTGCCTGGATGCACAGCTGTAGCTCACAGCAGGCACAGCACAGAGCACAGCGCTGCTGGACTGCATCGGAAGGGCCGGGGGAAGGAAATTGCCTTGCTCTGGGGCACGTGCAATTCCTTGCAGAACAAGACTCCAATTCCCAGTTGACCCTGCTGGCCAGTGATCTGGAGTGCATTCCCACCCCAGTCCCTCCTTTGCAGAAGATGGCAAGCACTGAATGCTGCGGAGAGAGGAGGTGAGGTGAGAACAGGAGGGACATTTGCCCCAGAAGGGAAAAAGCAGGACTGGCAGGCCTCACCATAAAAGCAGTCTTCTGGGAGGAATTTGTGGCACAAAAGGCAAGGTTCTCACTCAAGTATCTTGTGATTTCCTTTACACCAGTTGTACTCAAATGGGAAGTAACCATTCATAGGAATTACGTGTGAACGGTTGTTCTAAAATCAAGTTATGCATAGCCATGTGTTTCAGAAATACCTTTTCCCTTCTGGCGTGTGTGCAAGCACAGTTCCTCCCTCCTTGCTTTCTAACCCGAGAAGACGAGCCCTTTCCAGTCCCCAGCTGTCAGCAGCCTGTGAGTCGCCCACCCTGGCTGCAGCCACCCGCACGGTGCGGCTCAGCCAGGCAGCCCAGCGGCACTGAGGAGCACAAGGAAAGCAAAGCCCAGCCTGGGCTGCCTCATTTATCCTCTGGACAGAGAAGGGTTAGGGCTTCTGTCAGCCAAGTGGGCAAAACTGGATGGGACGCTGGGGTCAGGCTGCCCTTGTGCCAAGAGGGGGCCAGAGGAAAGCAGCGATGGAGCGAAATGGGGGCATCTCAGAGGGGTGGACTTGCTGCCACTTCAGGGTTTCTGTGGAATCCCAGAGGACGAAGTACAGTTGCTCACGTGGCTGCAAGTCGGTGTTAACATGCTCCAACTTCTGTTCCTGACTGCTCTGGACTTTTGTACAGTCCAAGCGTTTTTCTATGCCATTTGGTTTTTTCACCTATAGAACAGACATCATACCACTTTCCTGTGCCCTGGAGCTTCTGGGGGCATTGGTTGAATAACGCTCATAAAAAGGACTTTCAAAGCACCAGGAGAGAGGCAAAGGAGGACAAGATGTTATAGCTGGCATTGTCTCTGCCTCCTTAGAAGTCAGTGATGCAGCAGCCTCAGAAATACCCACGGTGGGTAGAGAAGGCATCTGATCCACGGTACTTCAGTGCAATGGTGTGAACGGGACATTATATTCCCCATGTGCATCCACCCTTCTCTGTCTGCGCACAGTTTCACTAAGTGCTCAGGGCTTTCCTCCTAAACCAGAACCTGAGCTTTGTGAGCAGGAGAGCTGCCAGAGCTCCAGCTTCTGCTACTCTTTGTGTTTATGTACTCAAAGAGGTGTCAGCCACAGTCAGACAGAAATAAGCCCCCCGCATCCACCCCTCACCTGCCAGCCCCAGCTAAGCCGGAGCGCTCCGTGGCACCGTGCCGGCGCTGCAGCCAGCCGTGGCAACACGATGCTAAGCCTGGAGGGGCTGGGGATAATATTACCAAGGTAAAATATAACAGGAAAAGTCTGCAAATGCCCTTTAAAAACAGCAGAGAGTGAGTAATGTCATTAGGCCAGCGGTCAGGAGGGGACAGGGTTTGAAGGTACCCTTAGCCTACCAAAGGCCAAATGTGGGACAGGGGCAGGAGCCAATGAGCGGCGCCTGGACAGGAGACACCCCGCACTGTGCAAACTCCCGCCTGCGGTTTCATGTTGCAGCTGCCCCTGTTTGTGGATGGGAAAATGTTCTAAGGACCGGGCAGAGAGGGCAGTGAGAGGCAGCGGCAAATGGGGCTCCTCTGAGTTACAACATCCCCAGCCTCCGGTGGGTCCTCGCCAGCCCCCCACGTTGTGGCACGCTCTCCTTGGCACTAAAATTAAATGCAGCCCCAGGGGGAATTGGCACGGTGGCCAGGACGGCCACCCTGGCGGCCGCCCTCCCTGGGGACCCAGGGGAAGGGGGATCTGCGCTGGCTGGGTCTCTCTGAGCTGGCAGTTGGGTAAACTGGGGACAGCCGCCGAAGGGCAAGATGCCCCCAGGCTCTCCCAAAGTCCTCCCCTAAAGCAGTCTTCATTCATGTGGGCTGCTAATTAGAGGCTCCGCTCCCCACGGGGCAGCAGTGGTTAGCAGTGCCGTGCCCCTGGGTTTCACTGAGTTTCTTTGCTTGGCTCCTCTCCACGAGCTCTGCTTTTCTCTCCCCTCAGTCCTGCTCGGCACTCAGCTCAGCCTCGTCCTTCACCTGAAGTCACCGAGCACAGGGACCTAGTGTTGCTTTTCCTCCAGACTTTCTGTGTCCGGTGGCTCCTGATCAGCCATGTTCACCTGGTAGTTCCTGCCTCCTCTTCTTCCTCCTCCTCCTCCCCCTCATTTTTTGACATGAGGGCTCTGTGGTGCTCCATGGTGAGCAAGGAGTGAACCTCTGGTAATGCACTGCTGGGCAACATGCCCCCTCACTCCCCATGAACCTGGGTGGAAACTGCCCCTCCGCTCTCTGTCTGACACCCTCCTTGCCACGGCGCTGAGGACATGGCCTGTTGGGCTGGAGGGGACCTGGGAAACAAGAGTGGCTTCAGAAGACAAGCGGGTGCTGGCTGGGCTCCTGTCTCTGAGCTCCAGCTTGTCCAGGGAACAGGGCTGTGGCTGTGTTTATTCAGAGGTTGCCATTCCTGCTCCAGCATACCCAGGCATCGCTGGGGAGCAATGCTCCACCGTGCTGGCAAAGCCCCTCGTGCAGGCACACATGGGCCCCGTATCTGCCTGTGCCATGGCAAAGCCCCCCCAGTCCCTTCTCTGGAATGCACCTGGCAGAGGGTCACTCCCCACCCCGTGCCACCAAACTCAGGTTGCTGCAGCTCTCTTTCCCCACAGCAGAGACAGGCACTTGGGCTGCTCTGGCTCTGCAGAGGAGCCCATGGCCGACACGGAGGGCTGGGGGGATGCACACACGCAGGGTGATGTACAGGGCTCCAGCTTGCCTGATTCTGCAGCCTGCTCCTCTCCAAAACCGCAGCCTTGCACATGCTGTGGAGCTAAAGCCATGCAGTTACTGCGGAGGAAACCTATGGCGAAGGAGTAAGAAGGGGGTTGTGAATGAGCTTTTGAAACAGATGGGAATTTCCCAGAGCAAGCGGCAGAGGCCAGGCAGAGCAGCAGAGGATAGGGAAGGCTCCTGCGTGATGGCTCATGCTGCCCACCAGCTGTGTGGGCTGAGTGAGGAGACCAGGATGCCCATTGACTCCTTATGGCGTTTCCAGTGACTCATTTGTCCGCGGGAAGCAGCTCACCCGCAGCAGCTGAAGCAGCCTGTCCTCCTCCCCAGGCTGCTCCGGCACAGCGGGGCCAGCCGGGCCCTTCTGCCTGGGGACGAGAGCCCGGCAGCAGCCCAGGGCACGTGGCTCACCCTGTGCCTCGCTTTATCTGGGGGAAGAAATCCCCTGTCAGAGACCCTGCACTGCTCTTTCTGCACTGACATCCCCCCATGGACACCCCGGCCTTCCTCTTGCTCTTTCACCGGCGGTGTCCCCACACGCTGTCCCAGAGGCAGCCAGGCACGCTGGCACCAGCCAGCCATCAGCGTGCAGGGACCGAATTGAGCTGCACCATACGGCACGTGTCCCTCGTACTCACTCTTTCGCTCTGGCTGAATTCGGCTTCCCCACCGCACCGTGCCACTAGCGGCTCTCACACTGCGCTGGCGGTGTCTGTCGTAGCCCATCAATGTCACCCACTGTCCCCTCGCCAGCCCGCCTGCCTCGTCCCTGCCTGTCGGGCTGCCTCCAGTCCCGGTGGTGCTGCGTGGCCTCCCTTCCCAGCCCGGCAGGACAGCACCAGGAGCTGGGGTATCTCCTCCATCCCCATCGTCCTGCTGCCAGCCGCTCCTCTGCTCTGCTCCCCGGGAGGATCGAGGGGGCAGGTGGGAGGCTGGCCAAGACCCAGACCGACCTCATCCTCCTCTGCTCACCCTGGCCCCAAGCAGGGCGACTCCTCCTGCCTGTCCCCGGGGGCCGGTCAGGGTCTGGCTGCTACCATCACTGTTTTCTCTTCCTCTTTCTGTTTAACCGCCTCCTCCCGGAGACCCGCCACGATCCCCCTGCACCAGCAGAGCTGGCCAAGGGGGTGAGCAGCGAAGGGACCTGTTCCTCAAGCAGCTCTTGCCAGCAGGGACCTCCGTGGGCATCTCCCTGCCTCGTGGTTCCCAGACGGGCTGTCCCCGGCTGTCCCCGGGCCCCCATCCCACAGCACCCCCTCCACACACCCCCGCCCTCCTCACTAGCTTTCCTCCGAGTCGCCTCCCCACGGGTGACTGGCTCTCCCTATCCCCAACTACTGCACCCCCGGCCCCAAAACCCCTCTGTAGGCACCCCCTCCTGCTCCCCTTGCCAGCCTGGCGAGCGGAGCCACCCACAGCACTTTGGGGAGCGGCAGGGACGGGGCTCTGGGCTCAGTGGGGCTGGAGGATGCCAGGGCACCAGGCGCTGGCGCATCTCCTGGCCCTGCACAGACACTGCTCTGCTGTTCCTCAGCACCTCGGCACCGTGTTCCTGGGCAGAAGACACTTCAGATCCAGCCAGCGCTATAAATAAAACCACGTTCTTTTATCCCACCAAATAGGTTCTCATTGATTTTACCTATTCCTCCTCCTCCCTCCTGCGTCCCTTTGATATGTGAAGTCAGCTGCGGAGGAGCTCAGGGAGCCGCCAGCCTGGCGGGGAAAATGCCACCCCCTCTAGGCCCTCTCCCCCGGAGACAGCCGCTCTCCCCTGGTTTCTGCTCTCTGAATAGGCAGCACCACTGGAGGAGAAGAAACAAAGCTCCCTGGTGAAAGTTTGCCGGCTAATTATTTATTAATCTCCTCCTGACAGTGCAATCGCCGGCAGCGAGGCAGCCCCCAAGCCCCCTGCCATGGGGACGAGGAGGATGAGGAGGATGGAGAGCTCTGCTGGTGGAGCCTTGTTGCCGTGGCCGAGGAGCTCGGGATGAGCCGACCCATCGCTTCCTTCTCTGGCTGCTTCGGTTGTGGTTGTACCGGTGGCGGAGATAAGGGGGTCCCATCTCTGAGTCCCCAGGTCCCCATCCTGGGAAATGCTGAGGGCTGGTTGCAGGGGGGTCCCTCGTCCCTTGCGGGTGATGCCAGCTGAGGGGCTCGCCCCCTCCCCCCCCCCAGACCAGGCAGTTTGTGAATGCCTGCTTGCTGCACGCAGTTATTCTGCACACAGGAGCTCCCCATGCAGGCATGGCTAGCAACAGAAATAATGCAGCAAAATCACAGCTCACACAGCCTTCCTAGCACTTGAAAGCATCTTGAGAGCTTAAAAAGCTGCAAGATGCTCTCATTCCCATCCTTTCCCTGCTATCCTCGCCTCTCACTGCCTCTGCTTTGGGCCCCCCTTCCCGGGGGGGAGCGCAGCACTTTCCCAGGCAAACGGTACCAAGTTGAGCCCGGCGAATCCTGCCCGCGCCATGCAGCAGGAGGCAGGGAGGCCGCGCGCTGCCCGCCGGAGCGGGGCTGCGGGTGACTCATCGCCATGCAGTATGCAATTACCAAGGCAAGTGCAGGCCCCTGCTGTTTTGCACAGGTATCTGTGTCAGCCAGGGCTATTTCCAGCTCTCTCCGCACTCCCGGCTCCTTTGAGAGGTAAGGAATACAGCCGCCTAGCTACTCTGCTTGCCACAGGGACGGGCACGATATTCCCATCAGCAAAGAGCCAGGGGGTTGGATATTGTATCCAAACACTCGAATTGCACAACTGGGGGAGGAGGGAGTGGTGTGCAACTGCCCACGCATTTTATGTATTTAAGGGCGCACACGCAGACATAGACCGAATGGAGGCACGGAGAGATGCAACGAGGCTGCGCAGCACCCATTGCCGCCGACTAAGCGCCAGGCGAGGAGAATTTAGAGCTGTTATTATTAGCCATGCTGGTAGTGCTAGAAAGGAAGCAGCAGGGATGGGATAAAGCAGAGTTTGGAAAATGCTCTGGCCTGGAAAGGCAGGGGAGGGACCAGGATAAAAGGAGCAAAGCGATGTGCAGCAGCGCCTTCTCCCTCCCCTGCCGGAGCAGATAACTGCAAGCTTCGTGGGGCAGCGTCTCTGCCTCTCGATCTGTACATTGAGTGTGTGCCATCCCCCATCAAGCTGTTAAGCCAAACCGCGCTCAGTGAGTGACATTTTTTGATTCCCAGAATGTTTGATCATTACTTTTCCCTCTGGTCACTGTGAGCAGGAAGCGGGGGAAAGCTCAGGTGTTGAACACTTCTTGGACAAGCTCCAAACAAGGGCTACAGCCCTCTAGCCACAAACCTCCTTTGCTACAGGGGTTTTGCAACTGGAGTTGTCACAACAGGGCAGCAGCTGCAGCCCAGTCCCTATGGCCGTAAGTGGAGGCAGCTATATCATTGCACCAGTGCTCTGTGCAGCAAAACGCATCTGCACTGGGATCAATGGGGCGTACCCTCCTGGGAATCCCGAGCAGGCTGAGTCTGCCCAGGCGAAGTGAGCCTGGCCTTCCACAGCCTTCGGCAGTTTTCCCGGGGCACTGGAAGTTTGCTCAGCTTTACCTGGAGGCTGTGATATAGGGGAAGGCTCCATATGTGATATAGATGTGCCTGGCATGGGGCACTCTGTGCTTGTGCAGCGTGGTGAAGTGATGGATATATGACATCACCGAAGCCCCAGGGACCTCGTAGGACGTTTGTCAGGGTACATTGTATTTCCTGCATAACCACCCTGGAGATGAACGGTGTTCATCACCCAGCTGGGCTTGGGAAGATGGGTCTGTTGGAGGCAGGCTGGGGGGAATAATGACCAAAGGAGGGATGGATACAGAGCCAGGACCTGCGAAGGGGCTGGGAAGGCTCCGTGCCTCAACCTCCCGCCTTTGCCTGACACATGCCCACCAAAGCCTGGCCTGGGGAGAGCATGAGGCTACAGTCAGACCTCTCACAAGTGTGGGCTGTGCCCTCTGCGGACAAGCCACCAGGCTACAAGCGGCACCAAGCGGCTTTGTCCTTCCTGCATCTCCCAGTGGAGCTCTCAACATGGGAGTACTGCTACAGTTTTTTGCCGGAAAAATCACATTAATCATCCTCAGCACCACCTCCCCGGCCTTTGTCACAGTTTGGTGCCCCAGTGCCAGCTTTGTTTTAAAAGCATTATTTATTTTTAATAAAAGCCGATCTAAACAGCAACATTGTTAGGATGAGAAAAATAAAAATGCAGTGGTTGTCACAACTGTCAGCATCCCTGGGAATGGGGGGCTAGCAGTGCCCGGCTGCGCTCCCCTCCGGCCTGTGTTGCTGCACAGGCAGAGGAGGAAACACCTGGCAGCGCATGCCTGTGGGCAGCCTTTGTGCCAGGAAAAGCAGTGCCTGGGTTTTTTTAATACACAGTGAAATTCTTATGCATACTTGTTATTTTCTAAATGTCTAGTAATTTTAATTTCATTTATTGCATGAATAAGTGAGCAAATATGACATATACAAATGTTGGAAAGTAAATTAGTTTTTAAGCCCCTTTATTGAAAGAACTATGTACTATTAAAATATCTATGTTGCAATGTGCTGATATCACATTAGCAACACTAATAAGAAATGCTGTTTATCCATATGGAACTAGATTTTCAAAGCATGGATCTGGCAGCATGCGTCGAGTCGGTGCGTGGCCGAGACCGTAAACCATGGCAACCAGCGGCATCTCCATTTGCCCAGGCAGCCGTGGTGGGTCACAGGGCAGCGTTCCACGTCCCAGGCTGGTGGCCAAGCTGAGATCCTGCGAGCAGAAAGCGTGCAGGAAGCGAGCAGGAAGCGCACCTCACTCGCTTCCTGAGCATCTCTTCTCCTTCCATCACTTTTCCTTCTGGGAGACAGGAATAAAGCTTTACCGGAGGCCCCAGGGAGAGCCCATCCCGGCTCCTGCACACCCCTGCCACTGTGGCTCTGCCTGCTCTGGCTGGCTCTGCTGGTTTCTCCTGTGGGGCCATGGCTTTTGGCAGGGATGGGCAGGGGCAGGGTGCCGCACCAGGGCTCCTCTCAAGTTCAGTTTTTCCCCAGGTTTTCCAAACCGGCTTTATTTGCAGGCACAAGGCCTGTGAGCGGCTGCATTTGAATGCTGCCTGGCCAGAGCAGAGTGCAGCCACGGCCGGGACAAAACAAAACCGGCATTCACGGGCAGTCATTTAAATTCCCAGCAGCTGTTCCCTCCCAGCACACTCATGCCCGCCCTCCTTTGCTCTCCAAGGCACTTTTGGGGGCTTTTTCCCAGGGTGGTAGGGAAGCAGGTCTTCCAGCAAGTTCACCTGCAACCAGCATCCCTCCTCCCGCCTCCTAAAAATAAGTGGCCAGCCCTGGGGGGGACAATAGCTGGGGGCTGCTCCTCCTCGGGGGTCTGCACCCACCGGGGCTTCATCCCCCCCATGGTGCCTCCTCCCTGCCCCGGTGCAGCAGGTCATGCAGGGCTGGGTGCTCACCCCGCAGCAGGAGCCCCGTGTGCTGACCAGCACCCCCAGTCCCTGCGCTGGTTACGGGCGCCCCGCAGCTGCCTCCCTGGCTCCGGCTCATGCCCATTTCCTCGTGATGGTGCCTCACCCCTGAGGCTGAGCCACGCTGTGGGGGCGGCCGCCCAGCCCCCCCTCCAGCACCGCTCCAGTGGGAGAACTGGGCCCATGTGCCAAAGGACGCTCAGCTCCGCGGGGCAGGGGTGCAGACAGGCGTGCTCTCCCGGGACACCAGGTAAACCCAGTGAGACAGGGCTTTGGGCCAGGCATAGCCACGGGACCCCAAGCAGGAGCTGAGCGGTGCCTTTTGGCCCCTCGTGCGCTCACATGAGAGAAATTGCTCATGCGTGTTTTGGTCCGCTTGGGTTTAACCCCAGCCCTGCTTTCCTGCGCGTGCTGCCGGCACGAGGGCCCGGCAGGGAGCAGGCAGCGGCACGCCGGGCAGCGGCAGCAGGAGCGAGCATGCTGCGGTTTTCCAGCCGGAGACAGGCAGCTGCTGTGAAGAGCTGGTGGTGAAACGCTGCCTGCAATCCCATTACGGCTGCGAGCGCGAATGAGTTTAGTGGCCTCAATTTAATTCCCATTTGTACATGGTGAAAAAAAAGAAAAAAAGAGGAAGAAGACCGAAATCGGGGATCGGCATGGATTGGCTGGGATGGGGATGCGCAAGCTGCAGCCACGTGGGAGGCACGAGCTGCCAGAGATGTGCCCAGCTCCAGGCAGCGGATGCTGCGCTGGCAGCAAGGATGGGTGCTGCAAAGGGAGGAGAAGGACACGTCGCTCCCGCTGGATGTGCCCAGCATGCCCGAGCCCAGGCTGGGAGAGCTGCTGCAGTTTCATGTAGCTGGAGCCCACCAGCAATGGAGTACACCAGGCATGGGGGTCCCCCCATCCCAGCTGGAGAGCCATGTCAATGGCAAGTGCGTGGGCTGCCGTGGGCCAAGCTGAGCCCCGCGGGGTGGGTGCCTGTGTCTCCCTCCTCTCCTCACCCCTGGGACGTGCGTGGGACTGGAACAGACCCAGCCACGGGAAGGCTGGAGGAGGGAAGACGCCACCTAAAGCCCCGAGGAACCGGGGCTCCAATTTCAAAAAATAAAGGGAGGGTTTTCATCTGTATTTGCTTCGTGAGTTCATGACTTTATTTCTGATTTGATGCTCTTGTCTCTGATGACCCAGGCACAAAAAGGGAGACCAGATAAGAGCAAAGAGGCCCGGCCAGAGGGATGCTGGTGGCTGCTCAGTGCCCCCAGCCTGGATCCCTTCCAGGGGATTCCAGAAATGCTGTCAGCACCGGGAGTGGGACCATGGGCATGGGGAGGGCAGCAGCTTGGGGAGGTGAAAGCAGAAGCAGCCATCCCTGATAAGAGATGGGCTCTGCCCTGTTATGGCTATGGCAACTGCACTAACAAGAGTGTTAGGTATTTTGTACTTGGTATGACCTGCCTGGATCGCGCTGTACCACCCCAGCCTTCTGACCTCATCCTCTTCGGGGAGGAATAAACGTCTGATGTGGAGGAGAGCAGACCTTCTCCTTCCCCTGACACCTCCAGCTAGAACCTGGCTGCCATTCCGTTGCCCCTGGGCCATTGCAGAGGCCTGGCAGGCAGCAGGGAATGTCCCCAGACTGGGGGAGTTAATCAGTCCCAGAGCAACCCAGCCCCTCCTGCCTGCATTTCTCCATCACGAGAAACAAACAGATGTGTTTAGCTTGAATTAGCTGTTTTCGATTGGGAAGGCAATCCCAATCACACTGCATCCAGTTCCCCCCCAGCCTAAACAAGAAGCTGGGCAAAACACACATTTTCTTTGGTGAGAAGGAGATTTCTCCTCTCCCTCATCTCCTGCTTCCAAGTTCGTTGAGCCCTGCAGAGATGTGAGCAGAGCTCTCTGCAGCTGGAGGGCTAACATCTCAGCTCTTCCAAATAAATAGAAAATGACCCAGTTTATTTTTCTCTTTTCCCAAAGTCCAAGCACCCAAAAAATGAGACAGTAAGTGGAAGCCACAAATAGATTTCACGTATTCTGACAGAGCCAGGAGATGAAAGCAGGGGAAACAGCTCCTTCCTGCCCTGCTCAGCTCCTGGTACAGCAGCAGCACATCCTCCCCGGGGTTAGCTTCCCTGGGTCAGAGAGGCAGGAGAGGCTTTGGGGCTGACCCCAGCTCAAGTTGCCTACCAACTGCTTAGGAAAGCTGCCATCCCCTGTCCAACTCCAAGGGCTCCAGTGCTCTTTGCACCCGAGGGTGGGGAGTTTTGGACCAGATGAGGTCCCAGGCTGGTGCAGGCAGGATGCTGGCTTGCTGGCCTTTTGCTCCGAGGAACATCTCACTGCTGCGGTTCAGCTTCACAGCCCCAGGATCTGCTGGCACCGCAGCTTGATGCGCCTCCGCTTCCAGCCGGGAATGGCTCAGCATGCAGGAACCCCCTCTTTCCCTAGTTTTTTTTTCCTCGCTCATACAGTCCCCACACCCCTTGGGGACCAGGATCTTCTGAGGCAGGGTGGGAGCCTCCCCAGGGCTGCTCCCATCGGCCTTGCTCCAAGTATTAAGGTGAGCGGCAGAACGTGCCCAGCCTTCAACTATTCCTATCACGTCCCATCTGGAGACAGAAATCTGCCTGCTGGCTTTACAATTAAAATTGAAATTATTTGATTACAGGCCTTCATTAGTAAAAACAAACACCAGGCAGCCTTCCTCCCTCTCCTCCCCCCATCCCCGCCCAGCCGTTCCTCCCCGGGGGCTTTTTTAGGTAAATCCCAGCCAGGATGTGGGCTGGGCACACAAAGGGGGTTCGTGTCTGCAGCTTGTAGCTACAGTCAGGTGCAGCCCAAAGGAGACAAATTTTAGACCCACAAATCACCTCCTTCAGGTAGAGATGCAGCAACAATCTTGGATTGACGGCTTGATGGACTGCTGCCCAG
The DNA here is from genome assembly GCF_929443795.1 of Astur gentilis. Classification (NCBI taxonomy): domain Eukaryota; kingdom Metazoa; phylum Chordata; class Aves; order Accipitriformes; family Accipitridae; genus Astur; species Astur gentilis. Next base: position 10,687,200 of record NC_064905.1, read on the forward strand.
CCGTGGGTGTAGCGATGGCTTTAGCAGCAGCCGGACATTTCCCAGCACTGCACAGCCTGCTGAATGCTTGCAGACCTTACTGGGGGGCTCCCACAGCCCTTGGGGCTTCCGATTTACATTTTGACTCCATGCCCTTTCTTCTGTGAGTCTTTGCAATGGGGTCATTTGCACCTTCACACCAACCTGGACTTGCCATTGCCAGGTCTGTTTTTCTTCCCCGCAGCTGGCTAATCCTGCGGGGAAAGTGGGGAGCGCAGGGAAGGGCTGTGCCGGCACGGAGCAGGCTGCCCGTGGCGTATGCAGATGCTTGAATCCCCAAAGCTGCAGCAGTTCTGGGGGAAGTAATTCAATTAACACTCAGGGTGTTGGGAACAGGCCGTGCAGCCTGGGAGAGGAGGAATGCTAATGAAGGAGGGCTTGGGAATGCTGCTGGGTTAGAGTGCCGCTTGCCTGGCTGCTCCCAGTACCTGGTTTTCTCTAGCCGACAGGATGGCTCTGGGCACTGGGGAGGTGAGATGGGAATTAGGCAGTCTTTCTGCCTCTGGTGCCTGATGCAAGAAGAGGCCATGAAACGGCTCTTGACGCTCAATTGGTGGCCCATTTGAAAGGGCCTGTGGCAGAAGAGGTATGTGCTATCCCCTCTGCGGCATCCCAGCTGGCACCCCCGCCAGAGTCCCATGCCTGCAGAAGGCAGGCTGACCCCCTGCCCTGTCCCTGCCTGCGAGCAGGGGCACTTCCCTTCGGTGCTCGCCTGAGCTTCTCCATCCCTGCCTCCCACCTGCACCGTCGGCCTTTGCTCCAGCAAAAAGCTGCCTTTGGGATCTCCCCAGCGCCACAGCACATGCGCTAGCTGGGGCCGTGCCTCCAGCGAGCAGCCGGCTGAGCTGGGAGCGAGCCGAGGAGACTGAGCCACGGTGCCTGCAGACCACAGGGCCAGGCTGTCTGGGTCTCAACAGCCCCTTTAGCCCTCCCTGTATAAGGAGGGAAACCCGGACCCAGAGCTGCGGGGTGAGGGGGCCGCAGCCGCAAGGCTCGGACTGGGGAGGAAACCCCTGGCTCAGGAGCAGGACCGGCCACGGCAGCTCCAGCTGCGGCAGGGGACGATGGCAGTGCCTGGTGGCACACAAGAATCACGCACGCAGCTTCTCCCGTGAAGTGAGCCTGTCCAGGCAGGGAAGGCCATCTGCTCACCCGCAGAGAAGGGAGCAGAGCTGGGGGTCCAGAGCCCCCGTGTCCAAACTGGCTCGAGGCAGCGCTGCCTTTGCAACCTGGGAGGCACCAGCACCCCCAAGACGAACAAAGGGTTGTATTTGGGGTGCCTTTGCAGGGATGTATTTGGGAAGCCTTTGCAGTCTCAAGTACCTTTGCGACAACCAGGGGCAGCCACCCCGAGAACGGAGGCATGGGGTCGTGGGAGAAGACATGCGGCCATGGGTGTCTGTCCCCTTTGCCAGGCTGGGCAGTGGGAAAGGCGGCTGTCACAAGACCAGCGGGAAGGCAGAAGGGTGCTCTGCACCTCCTCTGTGCCACGCTCGCTCCTTAACTGCTGTGGCCTCTGGAATGTCCCGCAGTGCTCTCCTGCCAGCAGAGTGACCTTGGGGACAGGATGAACCTGTAAGGATCTGCCTTTTGCTGCCAGGCAGATGAAGCCCCTTGTGCCACAGGGCTGAGGAAGCCCTAAGGGAAAGGGTGCATCACCACGGGACCACCAGCTCAGGGTCTGCCTGCCTGGGGACCCCCGGGACATGGCAGGGCAGGGGCGCATGGTGCAGGGGCTGGCATGCCGGCCGAGCTATTCGCGGTGGGTAGTGTTGCCCAGCTGCTCTGGCTGACTCATGTCACATCAGGGCCAGAATGGCTTCCCAGCGGCATGAAGCCTCCCCCTGACCAGTGGCACTGGGCCGAGCTGTGGCCAGGGCAGGTGACGGGGGGGGCACAGGTTATAAGGTTACGCTGAAGAAAGAGCAGCTCCTGGTAGGATGCTCCCCTCTCCAGCTGCGTGCCATCCGCCTGCCCAGCCTCAGCTCGGCGCCTGAGGATGCTCCAGCTCCATCCCCCATGCAGAGGTCTGGATGTGGCCCAGGGATGGCAGGGTCCAGCTGCAGGGGTATGCTCCAACAGTGGGGCTGAGCCATAGGCAGGGAGGAGCAGCGGGGTTAGTCCCCTCCACCTGGGCAAGTGTCACCAAGTCGGTGGCACTAACAGCATTGTTGTCCTACCCAGGCTTGCCTTGTGGGCTAAATCTTTAACCAGATCAAGGGTTTAACTTTATCAGTGTCTGGAAAAATGTGGCACCGTTTTCCTGGGGCAAAGTATCTTGATCCCTGCAGAAATCCCAGATGTGGCTCCTTTTCCTGGGTTGCAGCTCCCTGGTGCTTCTGTCTGGCCCTTCAGCAGAGGCACCCATGGGACCGTCTGGGGCAGGGAGCACCCCGTGCCCCATGCATGGCCTGGACTCCCAGCTGGCCCCCTCTTCCCTCCAAAATCACAGTTTGCACAGACCCAGGTGCACCGGCATGGTGCCAGCATTGAGGAGCTGGCACTTTCCCTTGCAGGGTGTACCTGGGCACAGATTGTCCTCGCAGCAGGCAGCATGGGATGAAAGACACTGCGGGAGCAGAGACTTCGGTGTCCCCTTGAGGGGAGCCCCACTGCTGGCACCACAGTCTCCCTGCCAGCCCTGCCGGCTCCGCAGCCCTGGAAAGCCTTCCACAACCCCTGCCCAGAGCAGGATGATTGATTATTGTCATTAAGGCTGGAGAACAGTTTCTGTGCACATCCAGGTGGTTCAGGAGCAATTAGTCACCCACTGGTGAGGTGGGGGCCAGGCTGCCCCTCTGTCCCTGCAGAGGTGGGAGCCCTCCGTCACCCAAGCGAGGGCCCAAGGCAGCTCCTGGCACTTCTGGCACAGCCGGAGGGAGCCCTATCTCCTTGAGTGCTGTATCTGATGGGCACGCTCCCTGCCAGCCCTTTCTGGTAAAGGGCAGGGCTTTGACAGCGGTGCAGCGCCAGGGCAGGGCTTGGACCTGAGCTGACTCCTGCCCCCCCAGGCCATCTGATGGGGGGAAGGCAGAGGGTCTGCAGCCCCCAGCCCCATGGCAGAGATTTACCCCCATCCAGGGTGATGCAGCACCTTGTGCTTTTACATGGGGTGGGTGCAATGGAGGGGCTGAGGAGGGGAGGGGTGCTCATCCCCAGTCCTGTGGGGCCACACCAGGCACAGCTCCAGCCAGGGGCTCATCTGGCAGCACCGTGACGGCAGCGACATCGGCAGCAGACGGCTGCCGGCTGGAAAGGGGGGGCATAATGATGGTCCATCTCAGCAAAGGTAGCAGAGCATGAAAGCAATTTCACACTTTATTAGACAATTCAGGTGCTGGCTGCGCAAGCCTGGAGCGAGCACTGCTGCTGACACCTCCGCTCCTGTCTCGCAGCCCCAGGGCCACTCTCTGTGGGGTTCAGCCCTCCCTCGGGCCATGCAGCACGATGCTGATCACAGCTGGCAGCACGGCAAGCGGAACCAGCGTGGGCTGCAGGGGACCAGGGTGGCGAGGCTGCGGGCTGCTTCTTGTGGGCCACCCTGCTCCCACATGGCGCCTGGGAACCGTGCAGCAGGCAGGCTGGTCTGCTCGGAGCCAGCTCAGCCTGGCAGTGTTGGTGAACTCAAGCACCATGCCTGCAACCGCAGCTCTGCTGGGGCTGGCTGTGTCCTTCAGCCCAGGGCAGCCACCCTGCTCCTGCTGGGTTCCCCTGCTCCCCTCCTTCCCTGCCCACTGCAGCCCTGCTGCACCCGTACTTCCCCCCGGCACCCCGCGGTGAGAGGACGGGTCTGGGTTTGGGAGCCTGGGCTTGGGGCTTCCCTGGCAGCTGCTTTCCTCTCGCGCCTCCCTGCCGCCTGGGTGCCCCAGCAGAGCCAGTGGGCACATCGACACCTGGGCACGCAGCCATCCTCCCCGCGATCCAGGTGTCTCCATCTAGAGATGTGCTTTGCGGCTCCCCACCCTGCCCGCAGCCACTGCCGTGTCCCCAGAGACCGGCACGCCCCGCAAAGCAGGGGAGAGCGGAGCCTGACCTGCCACCATCCTGCTCTCCGGCATGTGGCCGGGCTGGCGCCCTGCACTCTGGGGACACGGCTGTGTGCTGTCACACCCCACGGGTGGACACTATCCAAATACCTACACGTCCAGGATATGAATCAGCCCGGACGGGAGTGCAGCAGCCGCTCTTGGACAACCCGAGCTGCCCGGCAGGCTGCTCCGGCGGCCAGGCTGTGCTGGTGCCAAACCTCTTGCGGGTCGGCAGGCAGGTTGCAGTCAGCAGCGCCTGCCCGGCTCCACTGCCACCTTGCTGATCAGCCCCGGGCATAGCGAGACCCCGGCCTGGCACGCATTTCCCTCCCCCTTGCATGACTCTGCTCCCACAGCGCCGAGACACGGCACGGCGGCGCCCAGCCGGGGTGATGCCTAACCTTGACCTGACCTCCTGGCGAGGAGCCATCGCTGCCTGGCTGACCCCCCATGCCCCCTGCCACGAGCATGTTCCACCAGGCCAGCCAGAGCATTCCTCCTGGGAGAACCTGTCCTTGCCAGGCTATTTAAAGGCACACTTATGCCCTTTATTCCCCTTCATGTTTAGGCTGGAAGAGCCCCGTACCCTCCAGTGACTCCAAGGGGGCACCTCCAGGCTCGGGGCAGCAGCAGGTGCAACGAGTTTAGGTGAAATCACGGGAGAAGAGAGGGATGTTGGTGCCCCGTGTCCTGCAGCCAAGTACTAGGCCATGTCCTGAGGACAGACCCCATGGGGAAGGTCCCACGGCCGTCGAGGTTGGCAGCAGGACTGGTGGGTACAGCAGAGCCCAGCTCAGCCCTTTGGGTCCAAAGACTGGAGGAGCTGCACGAGCTAATTTCCCTTTTCCTAGCAAGGACACCCACAGCACCCTCCAGCCGCCATCAGGACCTCAGGGTAGGCAGGGCACCAGTGCCACCGGTGCTGGGCAGGGTGCTGGTGCTGGCTGCCTCAGCACCACTCAGAGGAGCCTCTTGGTGCCTCAGCTGCACCCAGCCTGAAGCACAACCGCGTTATATGGCAGGGGGCAGGCAGCCGGTGCCTGACACAAGCAGCGTGTCCCCAGTGTGCTGCCACCTCCTGCAGAACACCTGTGCGTGGCTCATGTACATCTCCTGGTGGGATGTGCGTGGGCCCTTTCACCTTGCCCTTCATGCCTGTCAGCCCTAGCAAGTGCTGGTATTCAGACATGTGATGGGTAGAGCGGGGACCCAGGGGAGGCAGCGGGGGTCTAGGACACCTCGCAAGAGCCTGCACCCCCGTGCCGGCTGCAGGCAGGGCAAAGAGCTTCTGGCCAACACTGACACACAGGCAGCACCGGCGGTGGCTGGAGGGAGGGAAAGGGGAGCTGTTGTTTTAGAGCACATGAAATCCAGAGTCCTGATGAGTGGGACAGAGAAAGCCCACCCAGTTTTATAAGCCGCCTATCAAGTCCTGCCCACCACAGCTCTCCTTCCAGCGGGCAGTTCAGGGCACAGGCAGCAGCAATTTCTCAGCGCTCCTTGTCCCGCTGTCACCTTTCACCCTCCAAAGGGTCTCGGGCACTTGCGGGCTACGGAGCAGGATCTGCTCGAGCCACTGACTCCTGCTGTTGCCTGCACTGGCGCAAGGCTGATTGCATCTGCGCCCCACTGAGCTCGCAGGAAGGCAACTTGGGAGGGAAATCCGACCTGATGTGATTTGATTAGGAACGGAAAAATCCGGAGGAGCCATCAGCAGCGAGCTGGAGGTGTAAACCCTGCTGCTGCAGGGCTGGAGCTGGGGAGGGGACCCGCAGAAACACAGCCCCTGCGCAGCAGCCCTCGTCCCCACAGCCTGCCCGCCTTCCCTTCCTGAGGAGCCCATCGGCCTTTCCCCAGGCTGGGAGCATCCCCAGGCTATGTCTCCATCTCTGGTGCTGCTGTCCCCTCCCTGGTTTCATGTGGGTGAGCATTTGCTTAGGGCTTTCAATGGCACCTGGGCAGAGGTAGCAAGCCCCCAGCCTCCCCACAGATCAAGTCCCAGAACCCTGCAGGTACAAAAGAGGGTGAGCCCCACAGGCAGCTCTGCCCCAAACCAGGCACCTGGACCCATGTGTGGGGTGCACAGCGAAAGCACAGCAGCATCTGGGGCCTGTCCCCACCTGCCTGGCACCCACCTCATCCCTCCCCACATGGTGCAAGCTTCAGTGAGGACATGCCACCTCTGCCCACCCTGCCCAGTCCGCAGCCACAGCCGCAGGGCAGCACTGCGGGAACCCACACCCAGCCACCAAAGCGCATCCTGTGGGGAGCCCGTGGGTGGCCGAGCCTGCCGCCTCCCTGCCAGGCAGGGCGCAGGAGCCAGCACGCCAGCGCTCGCCAGTCGGGCCGTTGCACCTTTGATGTGGGAAGCGGCAGGTGCCCAGGGCAGCCGGGACGACGCCAGGCTGCTGCACCGGCGGGTGCCTCCACGCTCCGCTGCCGGCAGTGGGTGAAGGGTGGGCAGCGTGGCACCGTGGACTGAGCTCTCCCACGGAGGGAGCACGGTGCCAGTCCCTGAGGGCTGCGGCCGGGAGCTCCCGAATTCCCCTCTGACACCATGTCAGCATTGCCGTGGGCACGGCTCCCTGCCCTGAGCCCCATCAGCATCACGTAACAGCACAGCATCAGAGCAAGTCACGGGGAAACTGAGGCGCAGAGCCACGACGTCTCCGTCCCCAGACTGAGCCTTAGGTCAGGGACCAGCCCACACAGGTTGATTCTCCCCAAAACCTCTTCCAGGGGCCTGTGCTGTCAAACCGCCGGAGATTTGTGCGGGTCGGCGAGGGGGACACGGTGTGCCGAGGGCCCCCAGGAGCCGTGCTCTCCCCCCCCCCCAGCCCGGAGCAGCACCGGCTGGGAGGGAAGCGGCGCCCAGCTCGCCTTCAGCCCCTGCCCCGGCACAGCCGTGCTCACGCCGGCCCCGCCGCCTCGGGTTGTCCCCACGCCGGCCAAGGACACGCACGCTCCACCCGCAGCGGCGAACCCCCCCCGCGGCCCGCCAGCGCCCCCAAACCAGTGCTCCCAGTGCCGCCGCCGAGGCGCGCTGGGCGGGGCGGCTCTGCCACCTCGCGGCCGCGCTGCCACCGCGCCGGGCAGCCCCCCCATCGGCACGGGTGGGGCGGAGGGACGGTGTAATCCATTCTAATGTCAGCCTAGAAGTCACACGAAAGAGCATCGGTGGTGCACAGGGCGCTCCTCGGCACCGGAGCTCAAAGCGCCTCTCAAATGGGTCAGCGGCATCAGCCCCGCTGCGGGGCGGCGGGGGGGAAACCGAGGCCGGGAGCGATGCTCGGTGGGCAGGAGGGCTGGGGAGGACACGCAGCACTCAGCCCGGCACCCATCCGTCGCGGACGGTGTGGCCGGGCGCACGCTGACATTGCCGTGCCCTTTAGCAGGACGCGAAGGCTGTGCTGCCGAAGGGACCCCGATGGCACAGCAGGGTGGGCAGCCAGGCAGGTGTGACGCCCCGGTGAGAAGCCGTGCCTCTGGGGCTGCTCCGCTCCGGCCTCCGCACTCAAACCAGCGATTGCCCCGAGCCTCTTCCCAAGAGCCCCAGATGCTCCGTGTCAGGCTGAAGACCCCCTCTGCAGCACTGCACTCTTTGCAGCTCGGTCCTGATCTAACTGGGGACAATGCTGTCTCGTCACCCCTAGGGACACTTTTGGCACTGACACGGATTTCAGCAAATCCCTAGAAAACTGCAGCCACCTGCCCCTCTTTTGTACAAACACGTATGGGACATGGCACCCTCATGCCTACCCATCAAAACGTGCCTCCTGACTGCCGTCGCTTGCACCCACATCCCCCGGGCCGTATTCTGCCACCCGCTTCCCACCACCTTCCCAGCCCGGGGCCACCACAGCCGCCCCCCTCCAGCATCGCCCGTGACGAGCCCTCGGGTGCCAAGCGGACGGCTCCCATCCAGTGAAGCCTGGGCCCTTGGGTGCTGGGCTGGCCGGGCTCACACAGGCAAGCTCCAGCCCATGGGCTTCTGCAGAGGGACTGTCACCAGGTAGCTGGAGGGCACATAGCCCCTCTGGCCGTTCACATCCACCAGGCTCCACTCCTTGCTCCCCTTCTTGTCGTGCGGCTCCAGCACCACCACGGGCTGCCCTGCCTGGAGGCTCACCTCCTGCGGACTCCTGGCTGCGAAGGAGAAGCCAGCAACCACCTGTGAAAGGCAGGGGAAGGAGGGAGGAAGCCCTTGCTGGATGCAAGAGTCAAAGGGGGAAAGGACATAGGCAGGGCAGGACCTAGAAGGGACATGGAGGTTGTTTCTAAGAGGGCAGCACAGTACTGCCAGTGATGGAAGGACACTGGGGACCCCACCGAGCACAGATCTCTTGCTCGGTCCACCCCTGGTCCCAGCAAGGCAGACACCAGCCTCACGGGGTACTCGGACAGGGGCTGTGACACTCCCCTGCTATGCACGTGGCTGCACATGTATGACCACGTGTGTGCTGGAAAAGCAGGTCCACCTTCCCACCCACATGCTGCACACGCAGGGACTAGCATGGAGCTGGTGGGGTTGCTAGGAATGGCCCTGGGGGCCCTGGTGTCCCCCACTCTCACCTGGAAAGCTGGGGTGAAGGTGGCCACCTGGGGCCTGGGAGCTTCAGGTGCTGCATATGAATGTTGCCTTCCCTCTGTGCTGCTCTCCAGGGCTGGCATCTGCATCCCAGGCTGCTGGCTTTGTACCGGACAATAGGGCTGGAGTTTTCCAGCAGGCACAAACCCTCGGGGACCTGGAGGACATGCACACACACAGGTCATGGGGTCCCGCTGCCTGGCACACGTAGGACTGGTTGGAAGAGAGAGGAATGACAACTTGGCTGTTGCCTGGCATGGCACAGCAGCCCTGTTCAAAGCGGTCCATCACTAGGGGATATCCAGCAGCAAAACCCCACAAAAAGGGGTTTCAAGGAGTTTCTGTGTGCACGGGATTCTCCTCTCCCAGCCATGATGAACCATGAGTGCTCCCTCATAAGGAAACCTGAACTTTACAGCTAATGGCTATGGGTGCAGCTGGCAAAGCAGAGGTGGGTCTGGGCTGAGCAAACCCTGCAAGGGAGGACTCGGGAGGCAATGGCCCACTGTTTCATCCAAGATGAGGAAGTGGTTCGGGTTTGGTTTCTGACCCTGGTGCCGAGGCGGGGAGAGGCTCCCTGTAGAGCTCACAGTACCTCCAGCATCCACCAGCCATCTGCTCGTGTTCCCCTTAGTGTCCACACTTTGCAGCAGAGCTACAATCTGTCCCCTTTGCAAGGTCAGGTCCAAGTCTTTGCTGCCACTGATGTTGCTTGTCACTTGGTAAAGTTTGTCTGGGCCGTGCTTGCTCACAAGGGAAAGGACCTTTCGTTCCTCAGCAGGGTTCAGAGGCTGGTGGGGAGCAAGAGACACAGGAGCACTTGATGAGACAGGCAGGAGATTGAGGCCCTCCATATACATATACTCTCCTTTCTGCAGGATCACATCCCAGTGAGAGGTTAGTGGAGAAACTCCTTCACACTATCTGCTCTACCTCATGGTTTGGAGACGAGTGTCTAGAACCAGAAGAGCTAAGACTGTTTCATCCCTGGTTATTCCCAGCCAGCTGCTGTTGGGGGCTTGGGGGAAATACTGTGGCTGTGGCAACCCCCCCGTGCCACTTTCTGAGCCAGCCTCCACCCCAAGGAGATGTTCTGCACTGCGAAGCCACAGTCCAGCTGGACTGAGACACCCCTTTCCCAGCTCCTACCTGTGTCACAGGGCTCGGTGCGACAGTCTCAAATGTCTGGCACAAGGTACAGAGCTGAGCACCAGACTGCTGCAAGGTGTCTTCCACCATCTTCCAGAAACTGGGCAGAGGCATGCGGCCATGGGGCATCTGTGAAGACAGACCCTGAGATCAGAGAGGGCCCTGGGGAGGGGAAGAATTGTGGGTAGGGTCAAAAGAAAAGGAGCAGGAAGAAAAGAGGTGAGAAAGCACGAGAACAGACCTGGCCGCTAAAGATGCATCTTGCATCTAGGATGTGGTTCCCTTTGGCAAGGAGAGCTGCTGCTCTCTGACTTTGAGCCACCTACCCTGGGCAGGGCAGTCCTATGCAGGGCTCTTGGGCTGTACCCAGCCCACCACAACAATCCCTGGGTCCTGCTGTCCTGCCCCAAGCCCAGAGTCCTTTCCACCTGACTAAAAAGGGAGAAAGGTGAATGTAGCTCTGGGGTAGATGTCTGCAGCATAAGCATCCCAGACTGAGCAAGGGGAATCCACCCTCATGACGAGGTATGTACAAGCAGTGCCTGACGGGATACTTCCACGTGGCTGCATCTTGTTCTCATCTTGGTCATGGGCCAGGCCAGGGCCACACTTCACCCCAGGGCTCTGGCCTGGCCTGACCCACCACGTTTGCAAATGTCAGGCTCAGTGAGTGCCATGCAGTGAGGAGTCCTGGGAGATAAATCCCAGGGCATGGAGGTTCTAGGGATGCTTGTTCCTCAGGCTAGGAGCTGTCCTTCTACTCCTTGCCTTCCCAGCACAGAGCTCTCAGGAGCTCAGAGTTAACACTGATCTCTCAGGCAGCACACCAATAGATGACCAGTGGTGTCCTCAGAGAGAGAGCAGGCCAGTTCCTGGCACTGAAGAGGAGACAATTTGGCTTTCCCCAACCTAAGGGGAGATCCCTTACAAATGCTAGACAGGGAGCTGTGTGTCTGCAAGGGCAGGCTTGGGCTACAGCAAACCTTCAGTGCCCTGACATCCAAGTGACGTTCCAAGCCTGAAGAAGGCAGGTCTGGCTCAGCATGTGCGCCGGTTTGGGCACACAGGCCAAGAGGTCACTCTCACCTGCTCTAGCTCCTTTTGTGCCTGCTGCAGGACCTGGGCAGCCAAGTCCCGTTGCAGGGCACTGAAAGAGCACAGTATCTGCCCCAGGAGCTGCAGAGCCACCTGGTTGAACTGCGGGAGCTCAGCCACGAGCAGGGCGTTGATGGCGAGGTAGGTGTTCATGGCTGCCTCCTCATCGTATGTCACGCTGCCCATCTCGCTCTTCCGCTCCTGGATCTCCTCATAGTCCAGCAGCTTGTCCAGGCGCTTCTTGACCAGCTGTTGTGGCCCCACCAGCATGTCTGAGAGGCTGCAGAGGGGCTGGCAGACCAGCCTGTCTAGGCGTCGCTTCTGTGAGGCGAGAGAACCCAAATCTCCATGTGAGCCCCCCAGACAGGCCCAGCTGTCTGCATGGTGCACTGTCTTACACAGGAGAAAAGGCTTGGGGACCTGTTGAAGGGCTTGTGCAGAGTGGGGAGCATCTGAGGCATCCTTCCCTGAAGGCACACAGGATGCCAACCAAAGCAAACCCTTGGTAGAGAGCAGTCATGCATGCCACGATTCAAAACTTGTGCCTCATGCAAATGGTCAGGTAGGACCCTCAGGCGCAAGGTCCCATGGGCCAACGGGGGTGCTGCAGTGACTGTCCCATGCAGGTCACAGTGTCCTGGTTTGACGGAGGCCCTCAGTCCAGGGTCTGTGTGGTTATCCCACGTAGCTACCCTCCCTCCCCATGCTGGCGCTCCTTGGGCATGCCGGCATCCAGGTGTGAGTTCAGGCTGCCCTGCCACACTCCTCACTGCTTGGAACACCTCCCTGACTGCATTCACGGTGGCAGTGAGCACCTAAGAGGGAGTCCTGGAGAAGCAAGCAGGGGTAGCGGAAGGAGACAGATGGGGGACCCTTGGGCTCCCAAAGGCGAGTACGGATGCCCAAAAGCTGTGGGTAGGTTGGACTGGGGTTTGGCAGCAAATGCCTTGTGTGAGTCAAATAAGCAGAACGCCTGATTTCCCACCATCCTCTGCTCCGCTGCAGCCCTGCCTGCATGGCTGGCCATGAACATGTCAGGGCCCTGAAGGCACAAATAGTCTTTAATGGCCCAGACCAGCCTCACCTGGGGCCTCCACTCACACCCCTGCCCACAGCCCATTGAAGGGCCTTGGGCTGCTGCTTGACTATTGCTGTGGGTGAGCCGATTTCTGCTTCTGTCTCCTGGGTGGACCTTGGACCTCTGCTGTAGGTAGTTCAGCTCCTGGATGGACCCCTCAGATGGACATTGCAGCTTGTCTCCAGCCCTGGATAGACTTTAGAGTTGTGTTGTAGCCACGTCTCTGCCCCTGTCTCCTTTTGTTTCCTGGATGGACCCTGGGGTTGGTTCTTCAATTCAAGTATCTGGGACTGCTGATGGACCCTGTTACCTGCCCCTCCGTGTTCAGGCCCCAGGAGACTGTGTCTATCGGTGAGGACACTGCCTGCTCTGGGGACCCCTCAGCTCTTGGCTGCCCTGCCCTGGAGCCAGCCTCTGCTGTAACCTGGCAATGCTTGGCTGTGACCCTGAAAGGGATATACAGGGAAGGAGCACTCACAAACTCTGGGAAAACAGTGCAATGGAGGTATTCTGCAAAGCGTTGGTACTGCTGGGCAGGTCCCTCATTGATCTGCAGCTCACACTTGTGTGGGGTGGGCAACAGGAACGCCTGAAAGGGAGAAAGCCATCAGACCTGATCTGTAGAAGCTGCCCAACACGAGCTAACCCATCTGTAACCGATCCCTGTGTTCCCAAAGATGTGCCAATGTCCCAGTCTGGGTGCTCTGTGCTAGCAGCCCAGTGGGACTGATGCTCTGGGCTACTCTTGTCTGCAAGCCAGGGAGCTCATGCGGGTGTTAACAAACCTCTCTCTCCCCTTGAGCAGGAGTCATGCACCGGCTTGCAAAGGCGCTCCTGCCCCAGCAAGATGGCCAAGACTGCCCTGTGGTCCCAGGCAGTCTGCCCCAGCTTGATGTTGCCTGGTGCTTTGACACTGGGGTTTGGTGGTCCAGTAGCTCTGTGGAATTTCTTGTATTTGTGTACAAAATCTTCCACCTGCCTCTGTGTGTGGAGAGTGAGGCTGGTGGGAAAAGAAAGCAGCTAGGGATGGTTTGGGTGGACACCCTCCTCTGCTTTGAGAGGCTTTGCTCTAATGTTAACTCTGTGGGCAGCAGCCTCCTTCCTGCCTGGAGGTAGATTTTGACCCACAACCTCTAGACCCAGGGAAGGGAGCACTGAGCTCCCAGAACCCCTGCCTGCTGCTGGTGCCAAGGGAAGCCTGGCCTCCAGCTCCTCCTGGGCTTAGCTTTGCTGCCCCTTGGAGCGCTGCTCCTGCAGTCAGTCCTGGAGCAGCAGGAGCAGTTTCTGTTTGAGTCTTCTCAATCATGGCTGCCATGGGCCTCTTTTGGAGTGCCCTGATCTCTGTCCTAAATCCTGTCTTTTTGCCTGTGGTCATGTTTAGAAGACCCTTTCTTTGTAGTCTTCCTTACCACAGGAGGGACTGGTGACAGAAATATAGAAGGGGAAAGGGATTGACCCTTTGAGCAGAAGGCGGCAGCTCTGAGACCTGTGTGCTTTTCCTCAGCCCTACAGGGGCTCTTACACAAGCAGAAGTGGCTGTGATGATCTTGTACATGCCAAGATTTGCCTCTCCTTGTGATGGAGGCACTGGCACAGACAGATGCACAATAGGGAACTGCCAGCCAGCACAGAGGCCAGGCTGTCTCTGCCCTATGAGAACATGTCTTCATCGGCTCCTCAGGATGTCTTTGAGAAGCTTTCAGAGGGAAAGAGATGGGGCATGCATGCAGCCCCACCTTCCCCCACCAGCAGCTCCTCTGAAGCTGCATCCAAGCCCCAGCATGACTCCTAACCACAGCTTATTCTCTAGGCTGCCCAGCCTATTTGCAGACACTCTATGTCCTGGCTAAAGCCAAGAAGCTGGCTTACAGAGATGCAGCTTACTGAAGAGCAGTGCCGGGCAGGTCCCCAGAAGCCCTCGATGTCCCAAGGAATGGTCACACCCTTAGCTGATGCCACATCTCACTGTCATACAAATTGCCATTCTCATGTTTTTTTCTTCTAATCCTATTTTACCCACTCTTTGGGCTATAGGGAGTCTTTCTGTTCCCTTTTCTTCCTTCCCAATCCTATATGGGGAGCCCTTGTCAATATTTTCATGACAAGGTGTCTCCAGCCCTTGAATTGCTGCTTTCTGAACCCTCTGCCATTTCCTGAGACTTTCCTGATTATATAGCGTCTGGGGATTTCAAGTTTGGCCATTGCTCATACTTTTATTTCCCTCAGATGCCCCAAGGGATTTCCATGAGAAAATCACAGCAGCTACTCAGCTGGGTCATCTCAGAAGGGAAGTTCATTGTTTCCCTGACTTGGGGACACTTCTGCCTTATACCTGTTATGCGAGAATTCCCAGGCTGAACAACACTTAGCCTTCCCAGCTATTTAATGCCTTGAAATAATGATCAGTTTAAGGACCAATTATTCTCAAATGACAACCAGCTCAGACTGGATCAACGAAGCTTTGACTTTTTGTTTTAAGCTCTGCTGGACCTGAGTGATCCTTGGACGCTGGGCAAGGGCCCAGCACAACGTCTTTAGCTGAGAGATGCAAGTCACTGAACATCCCCAGCTGACACTGGTTTCCATAGGGCTTGAAAGCATTCTGCAACCCCAAGAAACAGGTCCTGAGGCCTGGATGGGGCCCACCCCCTGCAAGTTATCAGGGTTTTACCTCTAAATGGCCAAGGTAGGACGCCACATTCTCCTTCAGTACAGCCACGCTGGACACCACGCACTGGAACTTCTCCTCCAGGTCGTCGTACTCCCTGTCCTCCATCTGCAAGGCAAGGGGCAACTTATCCCCAGCACGGGCAATGCCTCGGGCAGGGCTGATGTTCCTCACTGGGTGCTAAAGTAAAAAGCAGCCAGGCACCTGCCTGAAGCTCACAGTGCTGGGGACAGGCAGGGGAGACCCTGAGAGGCTCCAGGAACCTGAAAAGGGCCAAGACCTAGGATGCTTGGGCTGCATGCAGATGCATGGCTTTTGGTATGGTTGCAGTGCTGGGGAACACCAGGGTGTCTTTCCTTTTGCTGGGGTGCCTGAGGATCCTGTGGGTCCTTTGGGGGCCAAAGCACTCCCCTGCAGCGCTCTGATGCAGGACGCAAGGTGTGTACCTGCATCTCTCCTACCCTGCTGGTCCTTGGGATTGGGGACCAGGAGCCACCCTTAAGCTGCTCAGAAATGAGACTGTGGCTCACGCGACAGCATGGGCCACTGGGTGTCAGCATTGGCCACCTCGGCTCCGCTCAGGAGGCAGCAGAAAGGCCCAGAAATGACTCGAGGAGAGGCAGTGGGTCCACAGGTGGTGGGGTGAGGGCTGCCCACCTTGGCCACGATGCCAGCCTCGTGCATGAAGAGCCGGCTCAGCCGTGTGGTCTTCTTGGCGATGGAGTGCGTGTTGAGGCGCGCGAAGCGGTCCCGCAGCGTCAGGTGCTCGGCCTTGTTGTATTTGGTTGCTGCCTCGCGTGGGGGCACATGAGGTGGGAGGAAAAAAGATCAGAAGAGGAAACTTCAGGGCAGCATCCTCAGCAGCCTGAGCAGGCAATGCGGGTGAGCAGCACCGAGGCCCAGAGCTGACAAGTCCTGATTAACAGGATAAGCACAACCCACATCAAAGAAGGGCAGCCTGGGGGAAAGTACTATGAAAACCAAAAAGAAGAGCAAACTCCTGTTTGTGGGGAGCCTGATTTCTCCTATCCCAAGGGCAGGACTGTTCCTCTCATTCCCCAGCCCCAGGAATGCAGGCAGACCGGTTTTGTGCTCAGTCCCGTCCCCCCCGCCATGCCACCCTTCTCCTGCAGCCTTCAGGTCTTGCCCAGAGTGGCATCTGTAGGACCAGAGCGGTGCCAGGAGCTGCCTGCACGACTCTGCGGCTCCACCGGGCAGGATGTGTGCAGGGCAGGAAAGCTTTGAACTGACTTAAGTAGGAATTAGCACAACACCAAGGGAAGACAACTGGGGTTGGGCTGGGGCTTCCCAGACCCCGTGCCCCCTGCCCGCTCACCTACTTCTCTGCGCCGTTTGTACTCGTTGATGTTGGCGTTGACCTGGGTCATGGCACGGACGGCTGCCTGCAGGGCCGGGTAGGCACTGGCACTGGTGGGGGTGTTCTCCAGGATCTTCCCCAGCAGCAGCGGGTATTTGGTGACCCTCTGCACGGGCATCACCAGGAAGAAGCTGAGGTCTGACGCACCCGTGTGAGGCCTGATGGAGAGGGGAATTGCTCGAGGTCGGCATGGAGATCTGCCTTCCTGCCTTGCTGCTCCTTCCAGCTACTCTGCAAACATTTTGGAGAGAAAGCAGCGCCTGTCCAGCTGTAGGGGAGATTTGCTGCCTTGGACCCGCAGGCAAGCTGCGCCCAGCAGCTGGGGGGGCGTTCTGGCTATGAATCCCTGCTCCCCGCCAGCTGCGGGGCCACCCCTCCCCCCCCAGGAGCGCTGGCAGGGGGACGCTGTCCCCACCAGCCCTGAAGGCAGTGCCAGCCCCGGGCGGGCACCCTGCCTCCCTGAACAGTGCTGCGCTTGTCTAGCTAGGAGGCACGGGATCGGCGCTTGCTCTGGGGCAATGGGGAGAGAGGGTGTGGGCAAAGTGCAGGCAGGCTGTAGGCAGGACTGCCCTTCTACCCGTGCACAAGGTATCGCTCATTTGGGAGTCATGTAGCCTGTGCCCTGAAACAGAGAGCAGCAAATCCCAGCAGCTCCTCCACTGCCACTCGTGCTTCTCCTGGCTCCAACAGTGTTTGTGACCCCCTCGATAGTTCAGGAGGGGTTTGGCAGGTCTCCTGGGGCCAGCCCGTCTCTCTAGTCAAGCTGGGCAATGTGTGCTCTCCGTGGGCACAGCCTCTCGGGCTGTGGAGCAGGCAGGAGCTGCGGATGCCACCCCATCCCTTGTTTTGGGGTCCACCATAAAAGACCACCAACCTGTAGTGCCCTTGGGGCAAGTGGCCCCAAGAATGCAGGACAGTCTGCCAGGGACTACACCAGGCAATGCCACAAAGGTGATGACTGTGATATTACACTCAGCCTGATGGCACGTACCTGTGCAGGCAGATTGTCCAGAGAGCAGAAGGGCCAGGACAGTAGGTAACACAGGGAGAGGAAGGTGGTTACCTCAGCAGCAGGTACCTACACTGTTGCATTCAGGGTCTCCAAGATCTCCTCCTGCAGCCTGGGGTCCTTGCGGTAGCTCTCCACCAGCAGGAGGGCATGCTCATAGCTGGCACAGTAGATCTTGTAGACGGTTTCCATCTCCTCCTTGAACTCCTGGAACAGGGCGCCTGGGGAAGGAGAGTGAGGCTGGAAAGGATGGTCCTTTTCTGTTGCCTCAGAGAAAGGCAGAGGTTTCTCCCCAGCCTGCCTGAAGGGTGAAGCCAGCAGAGCAGTGCCAGCCAAATGTGCTGGGGCAGCGCCCTGCACCCCAGGCACCTCTGCTAAGCTGGGCCTGATGCTGCCCCCACCTCACTTTCTGCAGGCTGGGCAGGTCTGCCTTGCCCCATGGGGTGAGTGGGGGTGGCTGCCCATAGATGGTGGTGCGCAGGCAGGAGCGCTTCCCAGAGCCGAGGGAGGTGCAAGAGGTGTCAGGGTGGGTGGGCTGGGGGCTGCACCCAAGCACAGCGCTGAGCAGCAGCACTGCCAGCACCAGGAAAGTCATGGATGGGCACAGGTCAGCTCTCAGTGCCACACCACTTACTGATGCAGAGCAGCTGCTCGTGCTCCTGGGCAGCTGTGGCCTCGAGGCCCTTCAGAAACCGTCTGGAGACATGGAGGATGTCGTCCGTGTTAGAGAAAAGTCCTTCCAGGTCAAGATCAGGCAGCTGAAGGGAACAACGATGACCCAGGGTAAGCCGAATACAATAGACAGAGGTCAATCATGTGTTCTGGAGGCACTCACGCCCTCCTGAGCACTCGTGTCCTTCCAGCTGCCCCACGCGACACCTGAGGAGCTGGAACGGTGCTCTGTTTCAGGAGGCACTGCAGATGCTGAGATCTGGCTGTGCTCCCGAGCTGGGCAATGAGGCCATTTCATGTTACAGATGCAGGGTTAAAGCCGTAGGACAGCTGGGTCAGACCCAATGTCCATCCAGTTCAAGACCTTGGCTGATCAGGGGAGCCCAGGAAGGTGGAAGGTGAGCACGTGTGACCTCCCTGGAATGATCTGGGCATCTCACAGCTCTTGACAGATTCACCCCACAGTCCCCAGCCCCTGGGTGGGGAGACGTACCCCATCTCACCTGCTTCTTCTGGAGGTGCGCCCGGATGTCTGACACGCAGAGCTGGATGTTGTGGACATAGCTGGCCTCGGTGGTGATGAGCTCCTCCACGGCCAGCTGCTGGCTCAGCTCCATCCTGTTGCAGGGCTTCACCTCCTCGTAGATGGCCTCTTCAGTTTCAGCTGCGTCCTCGGCATCGGGGTCTGCCCCACCGGCGCTCGCCATCTTGGTGGCACACTCTGCAGGGGGTGGCAGGGGGTTAGGGACAGGCTGTGGCAAGGGCAGCCCCAGCACTGGTGCTCCAGTGCCTAACCCAGCTCAGTGCCCGTGCTCCCTCCCTGGGGATACTCAAGCCATCTGCATTACAAGCAAGGTGTGGATGACGCTCCAAAACCATAAAACCATAAAGCACTGCAAGCCAGGAGCGGGCTGGCTGTGGAGGGCAGGCACCCACACGTGGCAGGCGAGGACTTGCCACACACACGTGCCCAAACGACCACGTGCAGGGCCAGGGTGCAGGCAAGGGCAGCCCCAGCTGCAGGCTCACCCAGCCTGGGACTGCGCAGGGGCTGGTCCCCGAGGGCAGAGCGGGGTTTGCCACCTCTGCCCCTGCTCCTCGCTGCCGAGGCTAGCTGTTCCCTCCCTGCCTTGGCTGTTGGTGCCTGGCACATTGCCTCGTGTTCAAGAGTCCTATTCAAAGTACAAAGAGTGTTTTCGCAGTGCTTGAACAAGAGACGTTTCTGTGGCACGGAGAACTGGCTTGGAAGCGACGGGGATGGGGGAGAAGTGGGCGAAGCTGCGGGCGCCTCTGCCCCTTGCACAATGCCCGTGCCCTGCCCAGCACAGCCCGCTCCCCTCTCCTCTCTGCCTGTGGAGAGCTTGAAAAATCAGAGCTGATTCATGCCATTTCCTTCTCAGGGAACATCCTCTGCTCTAACTGATAATGAGGAGGATGGAGCAGCTCCCAAAGCATCACAGATAGTGCTCAGTCCCAGGCAGGAGGCCTTGAGAGAGAGACACAGCACAGCCCACACCAGCCCAGCGCACAGCTCAGCTGGACCCAGACCCCAGCCGGGAGCAGGGAGGGACGCTGCCAGGCTGCCTGCCTGTGGAGGCTGCAGAGGAGGTGAAGAGCGAAGGCAGGGTAGAGATTGCTTGGCAGGATAAAATCGAGACGGCACAAGCAGCGGCACAGGGAGGGAGGCTCTGCCTCTGCCCTCCATTGCCTGCCCAGCCAGTGCCAACATCCACACCCAACCATTAGCCAGACTGCGACGTGCCAGGTGCTCCCGTCGCAGGCTGCAGCCCCAGGTGCCTGCAGCAGGAGCAGGGAGAGGGGCTGGCAGGACAGCCCGAGTCTTCTGGGGAAGGGTCCAGTTAACAAGCGGGTGATGCAGTTGCGAGCACCGGGCAGGGTGAATGTCCTCTCCTGGCACATGCCCGCTGCTGCGCTGGAGAAGAGCTGGGCTTGGCACAGCAAGCAAACGCCATGTGAGAAGGTATGAGACCTCTGCCTGCTTTACAGGGGCACATGACCCCGTCAGCTGTCATCCCTGCCCTCTGCGGATTTGGCTGCTGCCTGCGCCTGTGGCATGGCTCTGGCTGCTATGGGACATGGGGAGTAGGAGACACTTTCCTGCTTCCCTTTGGGTGCTTCCGAGAAGGATGCCCATCAAGGGCTGTTGGACAAGCCCAGCATCCTCCGCCTGGGGGTGACAGCAAAATCCTTGCTCAGAGGAAGGGCTGCAGTGGAGGCAGGTGGAAAGCCGTGACCTGAGACACCCCCTGGGCCCTGGAGAGATTCCCTGCAGCTTGGGGGCATGCGGGCAGTGGGGTGTCACTGCTCCCTGCGCCAGCATCCCCCAGAGCACACAGCTGCTTTGGGGGGTTGCCCCCCAGCTGGGGAAACCTCTTCCCCCCCGCTCCCCCCGGCCTGAAACACCAGAGGGAATTGTGCAAAACTAAAAGGAATCCTTTCTGGGCAGCGTTGGACCAGGCGGAGAGGGCAGGAGCAGGTTTCATTCCCATAGCTCTCCTCCCAGGCAGCTGCCTGCCATCGACATGTCACTGCCGCCTCGGTGGCTCCCAGCATCCCCGTCTGTAACGCGGGGCCCGGGCAGCGTCCCCAGCCGGCACCGAGACCCGCAACGCCGGGGATGCTGCCGCAAGCCGGGGCGGGGGGCTACCGGCTCCCGGGCCCGCAGCTCCCACGCTGCGCCCCGAGGGACAGGCTCCGGCACGGCCGTGCCACACACCCGCCCCCCCCCCCCCCCGGCTCCCCACGCTGCTCCGGCCCCGGCGTCACCTCCGCGCCCCGAAACCCCGCCGCCCCGGCTCTTACCTTGCGGCGGAGGCCGGGGCCGGCGCCGGGGAGCCGTGCCCGGCTGCGGCCGCTCTCCCGCTGCCTGCGGCAAGTTAACGATAAACCCGCTGGCGCCGCAGCCGGGGCGGCAGGGCCGAGCGTGGGCAGGACGGGCCGAGCCCACGGCACGGGGCCGAGCCCGCGGGACCGGGTGACGGCACCCGGGCTCCTTTACCGCCGCTGAGCTCGGCCCCCGCCGCCCCACCCGGCGCGGGTAGGCCGGCAGCGCCGGTCAGATGAGCGGCGACGCGCTCCCTGCGCAAGCCCGGCGGCGGGGCGGGTGGGGGCGGCTGGCAGCCGGGCTGGCAGCGGGGGCTCACCGCCGGCAGCCGGACCCGGCCGGGGGGGGGATGACGACGGGGAGCTGGGGAAAGCGAGCCGGGGCAGTCGCTGCGGGGGCGGGGAGGGGGGGAGGGTTCTCAGCGGCAAAAGCAGGTGGTTCCCCCCCCCCCGAGCGCCGTGCCTGGGTCTGTGTTAGCCCCTGGCATCGCAGCGGCAGCCCCCGACCCCGTCCCCCCCCCCATTTTCCCCCTTGTCCATCCTCAAACCGTGGGGCAGCGCAGCCCCCGGCGGCCTGGTGGCTTGCGGCTGGGCAGCAGCTCTGGCTGGAGGGCAGGGGACACACCGGCTCGTTTCTGCCCTAAATAAACAGGGACAAGTCCGCTGCGTCTTCTTTATGGCCTTGCTATGGCTCCGGTGTGTGGCCGCCTCAGCACCAGCTCGGGGAGGCTGGTTGGTGCCCTGGTGCTCCCACAGCCCACCCATGAATGCACAGGTTCCCCCCGTTATCCCGCAGGCAGGCCCCTCTGCTCTGCCATCGCTTCCCAGCTGCTCGGCCGCAGAAGAGGGTTCGGAGCAAACAGAAGCAAAAATATATAACTGAGGAAGCAGTTGCACAGATTGGGCCATTGGGAGCTAGTTAGCTGCTCTTTGGCGTGAAGTTGTTTTTTTGCTCGTGAGGTGTTTGCATCCTTATAAACAAGCCATTGAGAGGAGAGAGGCTGATCTGCAGCCAGCTCCCGCAGCTGGGAGCTCGGCCTCGGCCTGGCCACAGGGAGGGGGCAGTGGCACCTGTGTTTTTTCAGGCTGACCCACAGTGTCCAAAAACTGTCACAGTAAAAAGGACTCAGTCTTTCAGTGACTCACGCAGGTCACAGGCAATGTCTGCGTGTAGAACCAAGCCACCCCACAGGTCAGGACGAGCTCTCCGGCACAGCCCTTCTTCCTCTGGGTCCATTTCTGAGGGTACAAGCCAGCCCCCCCAGCTGAGGTGTGGGGGCTGGGCAGGGCAGCATGGGGGTCCACGCACATCTGCCCCACTGGCTCCCACCCAGTGCTGCTGGTGCCAGGATGGCCAGCCTGCCCTGCTGCCTTCCCTGCCTGCATCCCATCCTGCCCACAGAGAGCCTGGGTGCAGCTCATGGGGCTGTGCCGGGGTCCCCGAGCCAAGAGCATGAAACCAGCCTCCCTTGTCCCTGCGCTGGAGGGATGCCGCAGCACACAGGAGCGGTTGCGAATGGATAAGCTGGGCAGCAACACGGCAGGAAGAGCCAATGATGGGAAGAGGCAGAAGCATTAACACCCAGGCAGGTCTCTGGGGGAGAAGCCAACGCACAGTGATGTTCCCTGGCCGGGTGGGTGGCTGGGGTAAAGCCACCCCACAAAAATGGTTCCCAGGCTGGCCCATGCTGTATGGGCTTAGGGAGAGACACGTGGCCACAGGAGAGATCCGCACATGGCTGGGTAGCAAGAGCTTTACCTGGCTGTGGCCTTGGGGACACAGTTGTTGTCCTTCCTCCCTTGCAGGTGGCAGCAGGGATTCAGTCCTCGCCCAGGCGCTTTCTGAAACAGCAAAACACCTGGCCGGGCGGCCTTTAGGCTGGCATCGCAGCAATGTCAGGAGTTCCCCAGCTCCATCCTTGGGCAGGCGCTCTTACTGCTGCACCCAGCAAAGCCATCACCCCTCGAGGCACGTCACTGCCACTTTGCTCCCAACAGCATCTTGCGGCTGATCACGCCAGGGTAGGAACCACGCTCCTGCGGCTGCCAAGGGGGTCCCGGCAGGGCAGCGCTCCCACCTCGGAGAGTGTCCTCGCCTCACTGGGGACAGCGTCCTCGCCTCACTGGGGACAGCACGGCAGGGCAGCATCCCTCGCCACCCGCCCCACCCCGGCTGGCTCACACCATGGGTGTTGCCTCGGGCATATTTCCCATTCCAGTCCGCTTTTTCAGACACTGGGTAACCTGGTTCTGGCGAGTTCTTTGCAGAACGGCCTTGCTGTCGAGCGCTGCAGGAGTGGCTGACATCTCCTTCCCCCCGGTGCAAGCCGTTTCCTTCCTGCCATGCCACTGGCCCCACACTCCTCCCGTCCAGCCGTGGGGCTGGGGCTGCTGCGGCTCCGCTTGGCTCACTCGAGTGGCTCGGGGACCGGGAGCAGTGTCACAGTGCTGTCACCACTCCAGGGCTTCCCAGGGAGTTGTGAGAGTAGGCTGGCTGCCCTGGCCTGGCTCTCCTTACAAGGGAAAAGCAAATAGGCGCTGGCTGGTCGAGCACAATTGTTTGTGTCCCAGGGCGAGGTGTTGTGCTCAGGTTAAGCTAAGATAAAGGGTCCCAGCGAGGTGGGCTGTCCCCTGGCAGTCTTGGCATCGGCACCCTTGTGGGCAGCCAGCAATCCCACCCTGCCAACACGAAACCTGGCAGGGGGTGGCAGGGCGTGGGACCGCGCGTGGGACTGCCTTCTCCCGCAACAGAGTCAGGTTTGTGTAAACTCATTGCAAAACTGTTTTTACAGGACGCTTCTTGTAGGGCAAGAGTGAGCTACCTTCACAGCACCACCTGGCCCTCTTCATACCCACTGCCACAGCAGGAGTGCTTTGCTGGCTCTTTTCTGGCAGTATTTAAGAAAAAAAACAACCCCAAGCTGCTGGTGGGACAAGGCCCCCCTGTGACACTCCTTGTGTGACAACCACACGCCCAGTCCAGAGGCTGGAGAAACAACTGCTTGATGGTGCTGGGCTCTGGCTCAAAATAGGCATCATGGTAAAAGCATCAGAAAGAGGGAGGTAGGTTTGCAGGGCAGGAAGCTGCTGGCTGAGTCAAGCTCAGGCAGGAACATGCGCTGCCTAGTGTGTATGCAGCCATCTGGGGAGAAGGTACTATCTCAGCCAAGGTGATTATTGCCCCCCTACATCTTACCCTGAGCTTCTACTGCCTCCTGGAAAGCCATTTGCTGTTGACAAGGATTTTCCCAACTACTTAAAACCTGAAAGCTCAGACTATTTGGATGAAAGCGAAAGCCATCAGGGGGCTCTCTGGGAACAAACCAGATAAGCTTTGAGTCAGACAGAGATTGCTCGGAAAATAAACACAACTTCCAGCCATGCAAAGCACGACAGTTCAGGCTATGCCTAATAACAGCAGGCGGGCGTTCCTCTCCAAGCAGCAGGTTTGCACAGGAAAGTTACATTTCCTCTATTTAATCTTTTCCATTATTACTGTTCTTTGGATTTCTTTCCCGTCTTGAAAGGACTTTGTGACTACACACCGCTATCGGCCATTCCTGGTGGAAATGAAAACATGGGGAAAAAAATAGCAGCTCAAGAATGTGTTTGCAGGTGCATCCTAATCGCAAAACTTCCTCCCACACTGCAGGTCTAGGAAGAGGACATTGCCTCCAACACCAGTGCTTGTGCATGCTGTGCAAAGCAAGGGAATTCAAGCTAAGGTGCTAGGGAAAGGAGGAAAAAGCCTGCGAAACCAAAGGTCTTCATTCTGCTGAGCTGGCCATCAGCAAGAGCAACTCCTGAAAAACCACATAGACGCCATTCCTTTCTCTTCCTTCTTCCCTTCCCAGCTAATGTAACCTGTGCTTAAATCATCTGTGGGAGGGAAAGAGGGCTGTGCATACCTGCTTGGGATAACCCCATCCACATACTTAGCCAAGGCTGTGCAAGAGCCTGCTCCTAAGCAGGTAGAAATTGTGTTAGCTCCAGCAGTCTGGAAGGAGTTGTAGGCTCCAGCCTCATGGTTGGGGGGCACTGCCTGCACCACAAGGCAGAGCATGGCCTAAAAATAAGCAGATAGGGTTTGGTCCAAGTGGAATAAATTAAGAGTTAGCTCTTTATTTCTAAGAGGGTTATTTATGGACCTTAGGCAGACCTCCTTTGTGGAGGAGGCTTCAGCACCTCTCAGCCTCTCTGAGGCTACAGCAGCTCAAGTCTCCTGTATCCACAATTTAGTGCTTGAAATTTCATGTCCACCAGCCTCTGTGGTCCTTCCCTCTCCCCACCAAGACCCTGCTGCCTTGCATTGCTTTTCCTACCCCAAGATCTCATTTTGTCTCCCAGGGCTGGTGACTCTGGGCCTTTCACCCATCTGTCCCACATCCCTGTAACCAACTGAGCAAGCTGATGGTGAGGACCGCTCAAGGAGAAAGCAAGATGCTGGTTTGAGAGCACTGAATGGTGAGGTATCTGCCTTTTTGCCCAGGCAGCAGTGCCTGCTCTCTCGGGACCAGTGCGGAGCAGTGCCCTGCTGGGAGCCCTCTGCCATCTCTTGCTCAGAGAACCAAGCAGTACTGATACTTATTCTTTTCTTCCTCCCATTAATGCAGGGATGCTGGTGGCTGCTTTTCTTGCTGGTATCGCTGCTGGTGAAGGATAACAGTTTGCTGGAGAGCACAGTTTCCCAGTTAGCAAACAGGTTATGTCATAAGGGCTGTGGTCTGCGAGGCCTCCCGTCCCTGCCCATCAAGGACCCACACACCAGGCCCTTCCTGGGCGCTGGTGTCTCCAAACCTATGAGAAGGACAGGCACTTAGTCCCTGCCTCTGCCCTGGCCCGGCCTGGAAGGTGATGGCCGAGCAGCACACAGATGTGTGCACGGTCCATGGGCACATTGGGCAGGGCCACCGGGGAGGGATGGAGGGGTCTGCAGGACCTTGCAGCTCTTGGATGAAGGACAAACGTCTCCATACCAGTCGAGCCCCAGACACCCCATCACGGGGCAGTGCCAGTGACAACACTGCTTGCCCAAAGCACCCCACAGGGCAGGCATGCCATCCCACTGAGCACCTTCTGCCTGGAGCGAGGAGCTAATGAGACACGAGAAAAGTAAGAATTGTTTAGAAAATTCTGGTGGTTTACGCTGATCAGTCATTTCCACTGATCAAACCAACATCTTCTCCCTGCCTGACTTTGAACAGTTTCTGCTCCTGTCGAGTCATTACCACCACCCACGCGCAGAGCTGGAGCTCCATGTGACCACCACCTCCTCCCAGCGTCACACCAGGCTTTCGCCCTGGGCCACCCACTCGCCCCTGCACCCGGGCACCCCGCTGCCGGCACCCCACCCCGCGGTGCAGTTGCTCTCCTGCGCGAGGCGAGGGCGTGAGAAGATAAGCAGAGGCACATCCCCTCAAGATTCACCTTCTCCTCTGGGACCAGGTACCTCCTGAGTCCCACCAGCACCCACTCCTACAGGCAAATTCCTGCAAGAGTGGTTATTCTGGAGTCACCGCAATAGCTGCTGCCTGCACGGGAGACGTTGCAGGAGCTAACTTCTCTTGCTCGAGAGAGAAATGAAGGGTGGGAGGAAGGCAAGAGCAACCCTTTGAAGCTGTCAAGCCAGTCCGTGTGCAAGCTCTCCACCCCTTGTTCCACTGATGCAACTGGGAGTGCCTCTGCCTTGACAGGGCTTCTCTCTCTGCCATAGGCAAGCACGACAGCTGCCCCCTTGAGACGGATCATTGTGTGCTTGCTTCACTGCTGAAGACAGAAACCCAGCCTGGGAATCTTAGCTGGCATGCTGCGTCTCACAGCATAGCAAGGACGCCTGGAGCAAGGACCTTGCAGTAGGCCACCAGCTCCATGCGCTGCCTGGAAGGAGGGCAGGGGCGGGCAGCCCCCAAGCTTCATGCCATGGGCTGGGGAAGCCCACAGGCAAGAGCCTTTTCAGGGGAGCAGCCTAATGCCTGGGCTTACCCTTCATTTCGTGAGCAGATAAACAACCGAGCAGGGAGAACGGGGCATCTCCACTGGAGGCTGTGGAGAGCTGGGCGTGGGCAGCTGCCTGGGGTTAATGGAGGTCTGACTGCAGATCCCTGGCACGACACGGCTGGTGGGCTGCCACATGCCAAGGCTGAGAAGACAGATGTGGCCAAACAAGCCCCGAAGGGGTGACAAGAAACTGAGGTGGAAGGAGAGGTCCAGGTGTCCCTGGAGCCCCAGCAGCAGCAGAGAGGCTGCAGGACCAGCTCACAGTGTTGCCCACGTGTCCTCCTCTACCCAACTCCTCACGTCTTAGCAAGGAGGAGGTTTTACTGGGGAGGAGTTTGCTGTGGAAAAACCCCAGCAGCTCATACCATGGAATATAAAATGATGGCCAGGAGTCCCAGGTGCTGGCGGCACTGAGGTCTGGTGGCTGAGAGAAGAGCCCCCCGCTCAGCCTGGGCACCACTTGCCCAGGCCCCGCGGCCCCGTACAGCTCAGCGCCCCCCATACCTGTCGGGTTATCTCCACTCCGGCAATGTGGGGCTTCCAGCCAAAGTGGCAGCACCCAGCCGAGGCGTGCTCTGCCCATCAGTCGCTTCAGCTGAAAGCAGAGCTCCTCTGTGTGTCAGCAGCCATTACTTCATCTCCTTCCCTCCAGCCACGAGATGACTGCAGCGTCAGAGGGACGTCTCCATTATTAATGTGTAGATGAGATGCCAGCTCCAGCTCTTCCACCCACCTTGACTCACCAGCCTACGCCCCAGCTGCAGGTCTCCTCCCCAGCCCATGATGGTGGAGAGCCACCAGCCTTGACACCTTCCAGGTAGAGACCTCTCTGCCGAGCCTTGGGTCCTGCTCTCGGCCAAGGGGGATCACGGGGCTATCCAGCAAGGATGTAGGGAAGGAAACCTGGTTCATGTGGTCTGCTGGGGTGTCCAGCGAGATGTCCATCCAGGCCTTCCACCACAGACCCTCGGGAACACAGTGCTGTATGGGAGGGAGAAAGGAAAGACCTGCTAGGCAGATCAGTCGTTATGGGCAGGAAAGGAAGGACTGAGGTAAGGGGTCTGCTTTCACAGCAGTGGGAGGTTACCTGTGCAGAACCACTGTGTCCGTCCAGAAATGATCTGAAAAAGGGCAGGGATAGCAAAGTGACAACATTTGCCGCCAGCAGCGAGCTCTTCAGAGCAGAACAGACAAGGGCAGGCTGTGAGGAGCTGCCAGGTCCCTCTCACCAAGCAGTGGGACAGTAAGGCAGCCAAGGAAACTCCATGCTGGCAAAGGCAGAGCAAACACACAGAAACAAGTCCTAACCTTGGTAGCCCCGTGATGGGCTCTGACCAGTGCATCTCCTCCCAGGAAGGAGATCTTGGGGGTAGTGCCAAGTGATGTTTCCAAAATGTCTGGAGCAGAGAAAGCAGGAAATTGAATGTTGGAAGTGAGTAGGAAAGAAACAGAGGACAAGAAAGGAAACACTGCTGCTGCATAAGCCGGCAATGTGCCCATGCTCAGGAGGCTGCGTGCGGGTCTGGCTCTCCCTGTTGCCTCTATCTCAAGAGGGATATGGAAGAGGCTCCGAGAAGGGAAGCTGGAATGACCCAAGCTCTGGAGCCGCCTCTGTGTGAGGAATGGCTCCATGGCCAGGAAAAGGGATGACAGAAAGGGTGTGATACAGATCTGCACCGTCTTGGGAGACACATGAGGGTATGGAGGGGTGATTACTCACCATCTCTTCCAGTATAGGAGTACAAGCTCCAAATGAAACTACCTGAAGAGACGTTTAAAACAAAGAAAAAGAAGTGGTTCTCAGTGCAACGTATAGTTAAATGGTGGAGCTCCTCACCACAGGATGTGACAAATGCAAAGCATTTAAACAGGATGTATTCATGAAAGAAAAACCCTTTGGATTATTAAATACAAAGAAACATCATCTCTTCCTTAAGGTTGGCGGACTGGTGGGAGCTGAGGGACTATTCTCGGGAAGTCTTGTTGCACCCTTACTCTGTTCCCCTGTAAACATCTGCCGTGGGTCACAGCTGGAGCCAGGATATTGGCCTAGATGAGCTGTCACGTGGCTCTTACGTTTTGTCAAACCACTGCCCTGAGATGAAGCCACAGACAGGGCAGCTCCCCGGGAACATGGCACACCGTGTTCTCACCTGAGGGGAGCCTGGGCTGCTCCGGTCGCAAGCTCTGCAGGGAGGCTGCGCCATACGGGAGGCTCAGCCCTACCTGTGCCACATGCTGGACCAGCCGTGCCACCATAAGACGGTCCCGTTCCCTTTGGTTTTAAGAGAATATTCGATAATAATCAGCTGAAGTTCAATGCTTTTCTTAAAGCACTTTTTGGAACACCTCGCCACAGGGCACATCCCTCTGCCTGGTCTCTGGATTTTCAGGCAGCATACAGCCTAACAAGAGCAAATACTTCTGCTGCTAACAGCAGTCTGGTGATGTCCTTGAGACAGAGCAGGGGAAAACAGTCTGGGAATTCATGGAAACCACAATACGCGTTCTGGTCACAAAAAATAATTTTAAAAAAGTTCTTTTGCTAGAACCCAGTCCCGCCTCTTTCACCAGCCCGCACCTCTGTGTGCACTTCTCCCCTGCGCTGCTTAATGCTCGCAAGAGTTTTAATCAGCTCAGAGGTGGCAGGAACTGGCTGTTCGCACACAGCGGCTGACTCCTGTGTCTTCTGTTTGCCTGCTGCCACATGGTCAGATGATAGGATCTGATCATTGTGATAGCCAGGCAGCCCTACTGAATTCAGTCTGAGTTTGGAGATTTCAGACCACCATCTCCAGTTCCCCAGGGTGATAAAGAAAATCCTACAGCAAGGGCATGCAGAGAGATGCTGTCATGTGCCTGGAGTTCCCTGCAATGCACCAGTTCTCAGCAGCTGGGTACCAGCTGCTGGGTATGAGATGTGACTCCACCGGCTTTAACGGGAAGATCTGACTCTGGTCTGTCTTCTCTGTTGTTTGGTAGAGGGTCCAGCAGAGGTGAAAAAAGGATAAATTTCTATTTTTAGAAACATTTGTTTTCAGGATAATTTTTCAAAGAGCTGACTGACAGAGCATCGTGTGCTCCAGAGATTGAACACACCAGTCATGGTGTGGGTCACTCTGGCAGCTACCTGACCCTTGGGAAGCGAACAGGACATTTCGGGGGGAATGATTGTTTTTGTAGCTCCCGTCCCAACCTCCCATGAGAAACTATCCTGGTACAGCAGCACAGAGATGCTGGGGATATCCAGAGCTGCTCCCAGCCAGGACCTGGTGCCTGTTTGGACTTAGTGAATTGCTGCTGCAGTTCGTGCTGCAGCATCCAAGGGATGCTCTGAATGCATTGCCCACATTTTGGCCAGTGGTGACACAGGACAGAGGAACGCTGTCACCTGCTGCACCCCATGGCTGCGGCAGGTCCACCCTTGGGTGAACGTCAAACACTCATTCCTTCCTCTCTGGTGTCAGACCTTTCTTTGTCTCCCTGCAGAGGGGAAGCAGGTCCACATGTCTGAACTTTCTTGAGAAGATTCAGAGAGTTGTAACTCGCCTGTCTCAGACAGCAGGTTGGGTGCCAGTCCTAGGAGCCTGGCACTATCAGCCTGAGTAGCACAGGCTTGCCATGGGGAGCCACAGCTCAGCTACTGCACGCCTTCCCCTCCTCTGGGGACCCAGTGGGACTCTGCGTCCCACCAGAGGCAGGATCACAAGACACCTTGGGACAGCAGGGGAACTGCCTCACGTAGGAGAGAGGTGATGAGTCTTGTGCCTCAGTCACACGAGATTTCAGTCTGCTCCCCAGGTACTGGAGGGCTTTGGACCAGGCCAGCAGCACCTGTAATCAGGGTGAGCCATCCTTGCTGTGTGACATTCCTGTGCCTGGTGTCAGTCACCACTGCACAGACGTGGCCTCACAGACCCAAAGGAGATGGCTGCAGAAAGGAGCGTCAGTACGAGAGCTCCACACCTGGAGCCTCACGCAGTGATAATAAAACTCCTGTATTTTCACTCGGTCTTAGCACCAACAAGACCAGGCACAGAGCAGCTACTAGCAGAGCTGTGTTCCCGTCATGAAGCTGCTCTGCAGCTGAATCTGGTCACGGGCTGTCGGAGGTGCCCTCCTGCCCCGCAGCAGGGACCAGTCCCCACCAGCACCCGCTCCCCCTCCGTGGAGGATGATGCAGAGGGAGCTCGTGCCGCTCATGCTAGAGCTGCAGTTGGTGCAGAGCAGAAGGGAGGCTCGCCCCTAGCTGGTGCTGCTCCCAAAATTGCATCATGGGTGTCAGCAAAGCACCCTGCTCTTCAAGGCCCCCAGCGACTTCCCAGGGCACTCAGATGACTGGCCCTGTGCATCTGAGCAGCAGGCAGCAATTCGGTCTACTGCCAGAAAACAAGGTGGCCCAAAGCTGCCTTGCTGTGTCACAGAGCCCAGGTTAAGCTGTGCCCACAGGGTCTCCCCGCCACCCAGCCCTGGGACCGAAGCTGGCATGTCCCCGGCTGGTTTGGAGCATGGGCACAGCAAGCTCAGGGCTGCCTGCAAGATCCCGCAGAGCCATTTCTGTGGCTGCCCACGTGTTGGCTGGAGCATCTGACGCGGACACCTGCTTTTGCAAACCACGGCCCCTGCTCCCCTGAGCTGTGCCGAGCTGCTGTTCAGTGGTGCTAAAATTAGCCAAAGGCCCATCAATAAAGGAACCCTTGAAAGAGCTTGCTCTCAAGAGCATGAAAGCGGGACAGCCTGCACCATTTTCATCAGCTCACTCTGCTCCTCAGATGATAAAGTGGGACCCACATGGCGTGACTGCTACTCCGGAGGAGATGTGGAGCAGGGCCTTGCGCATCAAGGGGCTGATTGATTTGTTAGTGATATTTCCAGTACTGTGGCGACAATAACATGTGATGAGCCTTTCCCCTTATCTGGCACTTTCCGCCCTGTGCCTTTCACAAATGCTAATGAACCGGAGCTCGTGATGATCTTTGGAGGATGGGAGAGAAAAAATTTAGGCATAATCAAACAGCATCTCTCAGACCATGTTTGTTTTTTTTTTTTTTTATCTCAATAAGAATCAGCTTTTGAATGACATGAAAAGCTGCTCCATTGAGTACAGAAGATGTTCAGGCCTGCAGGTGACTGTTAGAAGGGACAAGACACAAGTGGATCCTACCCCTGGGAGGACACACTCACGAAGGGGCTGGAGCCCCAGGTTTTCCAGCCATGATTTGTCTGGAATCAGGTGCTCTGGCCTGAGTCCAAATCCTGAGATACTTTGCCCAGTAGCATCCCAGTGCCGTGGCTTTGTGCATGGCTTCTGGGAGATGGGCCAGCACTCAGCATCCATCAGAGTGCAAATCTCCCCCAGGATTTAGAAATCAGGAGGGTGGCCTAGGAAATATTGTATTTAAAATCACAGAGACATTTACAAACAAGCTCCTGGAGGGATGGGACTCCTATCTGCTGTGCCATGCTCTCCAGGCTCTCTGGGGTGCTCTCAAACATGTTTTGCTTTCCAACCTTGGGAGGAAGCAACTTGCTTTAAAAAAAAATGGAAGGAACTGTAATGCTCTGACACCACAGGACTAACTCCATGACCCCCAAGGAGGTGCTGATAAAAGGCACCACATGATGTGCTGTTAGCAATAAAATCACTGGACTTAGCAGCCCTTGATTGGGTCCCTCATCTGCAATCTGCTTGAGTGCTGATCCTCATCCGGAGGCAGCCTCTAAGTGTTTTTAGAATCAGGAGGTGGGAGTCAGAGGGACGATCCCTGCTGCGGAGGGGCCTGGGGGACAGGGGGACACAGCCTCCGCGACATTTGTCCCCTAATGTTTAAAGAGATCCAGAACATCCCAAGAAGAGGGTGATGGGGACCCCACTGTGACAGACTGTGCTTAGTTGGCTCCTGCCACCAAAGACCAGCAGCGTCCACCCAGCACAGCCAAAGCCTGCACTGGGCAGACGGGACCAAGCTGGCCACATCCTGCACTCCAGGCTTTTGATCTGCTGCTGCAGCAGACAACTCTGCACCTGCATTTGTTCCTCTTATCCTCCCTGGCATCCTAAACCACAGCACGTGGCGTGTATAAAACCCATGTTCCCTAAAACTGTTCAAGAAATTATACTTAGGGGGAAGATTTACTCCCAGGTGTATCAGCCGTCATCAACAAGCTGAATTATTTTGCATTAGAGGAGACTCACCTCCGTGATTTAAACCTGACTGATTTAAGCAGTCTCACAGAGGAAATGTGCCTTGGATGCCAAATACCAGCACTCTGCACTAGCAGGGTAATTAATTCAAAAGCACTGGAGAAACTGCTGCTAAAGACTTATCCATAGCACTTGACATGCAGTGAATCAGCTGTGCCACCATTTACATATTTTTTGGCCCATGACTTCTTCGAGTCTCTCGCCCCACCTCCCAGTGCATCTGCTCAAGTACCCAAAGCAATTTCAAGTCTGACATCACCGGAAATTTGGACCTCAGCTTCACCCCCATTCAGCAAATTGAGGCTGTGCCAAAGGGAAGGAGATGCAGTTCCTCTGTATACCTACGAACACTTCTGGTGCTGCACAGCCTCTTGGCACTGGATTAGGGAAGGAACCTGCTTTTGAAATCTCGTGGACTTTCAGAGAGTTAAGGCAAGGTAAAACAAGGTAGCCCAAAAGAAATCAGATGAGCTCCATCAGGAAATAAACTTTCAGGGATCTCATGTCTCTGAACCTTTTTGCCTGGGTGGATAGTCCGGCCTCAGCAGCAGAGCCAGGGCAATCCCAGCAGCCTGCAGACACTGCTGCTTGGC
Organism: Astur gentilis; assembly: GCF_929443795.1. Lineage (NCBI taxonomy): Eukaryota > Metazoa > Chordata > Aves > Accipitriformes > Accipitridae > Astur > Astur gentilis. The sequence goes on from NC_064905.1 coordinate 10,720,543, forward strand.
ACTAATAAGTTCAGTAGAGAAACTCTCCAGGAAAGTCTTCCAGGGAACAAGTTCATTGGTAGAGCTTCAGCTATGCACTAACGGCATTTCCTATGAATCACCAAAATTACTTGAAAATCCCCCTTTTCCTGCAGTACTTAACAAAACCCCCTCTCCAAACAGCCAGGAATGTCCCAGACTACAGAATTCCGCTCCAGCTTCTTGCAAGGCTCGGAAATGGCACTGTTAGCTCACAGGCACCTTCTCCCCAGACCCAGATAACTTTGGTTCAGTTCAAGCACTGCAGAAATGATATTTGTCCCACTGTCCCAGCCCTTTTCCAGGCTCTGACCCAACGGTCAGAGCCGTGGTCCAGCTCCAATGCCCCCCCGTGTCCCTTCCCTGCTGGAGGACCAGCAAGGCATGATGCTACACCAACGCTGTCGTGGCTGTGAATGATGGGGTCTGTCTGGAGACATGATGTAGTTAAATGCCAGTGTTTGGCCTAAGTGGGGAAGGCTCACCCCAGCCTTGCCTGTCGCTGCTGTCCTTCTCCTGCAGCAGTGCCAGAGACAAAATCCCAGGCTCTGGGTTGGACATGGCACAGCTGTTCATATCTTTTCTGATGCAATAAGGCATCACCTGTGCTGGCTGTAACCCTGGACTACAAGGGATATGACAACTTTCTGAGGGTTAAGTGCGAACACTTAAAGCAGGCACCCTTGCCAAAAATAATGGTGCCTCTTGCCTTGTGCCAGCACTGGCATTGAAGCTTTGTGCTGAGAGCCAGCCTGGCAAATGCAGCCAGTGTCAGACTACTCCAGAAAAACAGAGTTATTTTCAACCTGGACCAGTTCCCTGGGCTGGCTCCCCGCAGCCCCGTGCCTGGCCCTGCCAGCACAAGGGAGGGAGCAGCCGGAGGGCAGGGACAAGTGGCCCTGGCAGGGGTGGCCAGCAGCACCTCTTTGGTGCCTGTGGATGCCCTTGATGTGGGTGGGTGTCAGGCAGGACATTGCCCAAGGAATGCGGAGGGACCGGATCCCTCCCACCCCACTACAATGCCCTGGTGAGTGCCACATCACCCCGCTCTGCCAGAGGCACCTGCGGAGGAGCAGGGTTTGGCTGGATGGGTGGCAAAGCCACGCCATGAGGTGTCCTCGGGCACACAGACAGGACTGTCTGAAGGTGACCTACCTCATGTGAGGTCCCAGAACAAGCCTGGTTTGGTTCCTACTGGCAAAAGCTGCTCCTCTCCAGCTGTTTTCCCAAACACTGTAAGCTCTGCTAAAAATAGCTGGATGCAGAATCAGCTAAGGTCAGCGCAAAGCTGAAGCCCAGGGGCTCAGGAGGGAGGGCAAAGGCCCCTGCGTGAAGGGCACGCTGCTGGTGTAACAGCGTGGGCAGGGGGACTGCGAGGAGATGCTAGAGCAGAACGGGTGTCCCCAGACAAGCAACCTGCTGTGTCTACAAACCTGCAATCCAGATCTAATTTAAAACACAAATCCCTCAGCTGTGCCAGAAGCTCACTTGCCCCTCCTGCCAAAGAGCAAAGAAATACTGACATGACTTTGGCTGCCCAGGACTGAGTGAAACCCATTGCTGGTGTCTCGGTTTGTTCATCTGCACCCAGGTTTTGCTACTTACAGGGAAAATTAAGGGCAAAACTGCCTTGGGTTCTGTCGTGGTTTAACCCCAGCTGGCAACTGAGCACCATGCAGCTGCTCACTCACTCCTTCGCCCCCCCACCCGGTGGGATGGAGAGGAAAATAGGAAAAAAGAGTAAAACTCATGAGTTGAGATCATAAGAACAGTTTAATAACTGAAATAAAATATAAATCAATAATAATAATAATAGTAATGAAAAGGAAGATAAAAAAAGAGAAATAAAACCCAAGAAAAAACAAGTGATACACAACGCAGTTGCTCACCACCTGCTGACCAATGCCCAGTTAGTTCCTGAGCAGCGATCCGCTCCCACCGCCAACTCCTCCCAGTTTATCTACCGAGCATGACGTCCTATGGTATGGAATATTCCTTTGACTAGTTTGGGTCAGCCATCCTGGCTCTGGACCCGCCCAGCTTCTTGTGCACCTCCTCACTGGCAAAGCATGGGAAACTGAAAAATCCTTGACTCAGTATAAGCACTACTTAGCAACAACTAAAACATCAGTGTGTTATCGACATTATTCTCATACTAAATCCAAAACACACTGTACCAGCTACTAAGAATAAAATTAACTCTATCCCAGCCAAAACCAGGAGAGGTTCTCCATCTCTCTGAGACAATAAATGCTTCAGAGAGCAGAGCAGACCTTGGCTTGAAGATATGGACCTTGCTTTTTCTTGGCTATGCAGGGTGCACAGGGTGAACATGCCCCTCTGGAGTGGGGCTGATGCTAGGTGGCTGGAGGGACAAGTCAAAAGACAGAAGACAGCAGTTTTAGTTCTGAAGATCTTGGGCTACTGCTGATCCCACTCTTCTTTTTCCCTTGCATCAGCTCCAGCTTTGTTGAACCTTGCTGTGAGACAATTTGGTTCCCTAAACCATCCGAAAACTAGCCTGGCAAAACAAGGGAATCATCTCCTGCCAGGTTACGAGGTGCATCAGCTCAGTGAGGGGCTGGACTACTGCAGCGGCTGGCCAGGAGTGAGCAGGACTCTGCTGCTGGGCAGGGGATGGGATCTGTCAGCTCAGCTCAGCTGTGGCATGTAACTTTGCCCTTTGCAGTCCGTAACTTTACCCTTGGCGGTCTGTATTGCAGAAGCGCTCAGGATGTGCATCCCTGGTGCTCCTAGGTCCTACCCACAGCAGCAGGAGGAAAGCCCTGTAAAATGGCAGCTCCACTCCAGAGAGGCTCTGAAATTATAACTTGACCTGAATGTGAGTTGACTGCTCCGGAGCAGAAGTGCTCCATGCTCTTTTACTTTTCCAATCATGACTTTGCTTAGCTTGTCATTTCTGCCTCCCCAGGAGCCTTTAGACAGAAGCCCGGAATATCCCTGCTGCCCAGGAGGATGAGCAGTTCCCTGCCGCTCCAGCTGCACAGCAGCACGTATTTTCTGACATGGTTACAAGCATGCAAAGAGGATGTTGCTCCATCAGTGCTGCATGAAACAGCTGGTTTATTACACCGAAAACACTCCTTTCCTTTGCTGGGATTAAATTAAGAGGTTTGGGGATGCTCAGTTCCAAAGCAGGCACAAATAAAAGATGAGCAACGCTGGGATCAAGGAGGGCTGGTCACACTGGAGGCTTGGTCATGCAGCAGGACTTCTGGCCTATCTTCTGGAAAGAGAAGAGAGGGTATTTATTCTTTTCCCTTTATCAAGTGATGCAGATACAAACAGGTTTTCCTTCTCCCAGTGTCCCTGAAAAATGTGAAAAATAATAATGAACAGGAGCTAAAGAATAGCTTGTGGATGCTCTAGCTGTCCAGTTCACCCTGTCTTCTTTGGTGGTGGTGCTGAGGCTGGTGTTCTCCCTGTTAGCAGTGAATTCAACCATTCTCATGTTCTTTCCTGGGTGTCTGCAGAGCGCCTTTCCAGGCAGCAGGGGATGTTTCTTCAGTTTTCCCATCTGACCACTCCCATCTGGTGTTTTGGCTGACAGCATGTCATTGCCAACAGGGGACAACCCTTGCACTGTCCCCTGGAAGTCCTTGAGCCACTTGAGTCACTAGTCTGGCAGAACATTAACCCAGAGAAAACACTAAGAGAAACCATTCGGTCAATTTTCTGTAGGCTTGGAGAGCCAAACTGACCACAGAGAGTCTGACGAGGGGCCAAAGCTGGGCATTTGAGCGGGTTGAGTAGGAGGGGAGAAGGACGCAGAAGTGAGACCACCCTGTATGAGCAGCAGTGAGTCCTGAGATCAGGCCAGCTGCTGTGAAACCACAGCCTAAAATTCCCCTTCTGGCTTACATTTTCAGTGCTTTTAACTGATATAATTTTTAATCCAGTCGGTATCTCCGTGGATTTTATGTTTGTGCAGATCTTGGTATTGTTCGTGTTTGTCTTCACCAATTTCTGTGCTTTCCTAAAGACTCGGGACACAAAACTCAAGGCAGAGGCCATGGCAGGATTTTTACAAGGCCAGGACTGCTTTCAGATTGTCACTATCTTCACTGCTCAGCAGGGCAAACCCCAAACATGGTGCCATAGGATGTGGTTTGCTAGTGGCTAGGAGGGGAATTTTCCTGCACCATGGCATGAAGACAGAACAGATCTGTTGGCCAAAATGAAAAACAGCAAAAGCTTTTGCACAGGTGGACTTTGTCCCAGCACAGGAGAGCACAACACACCAGGTGAGACCCACCTCCAGATCTGATCACCTTCTGGGCATCTAGGATCCATCAGGCTATGAGTCTTCTCCAACTTCATGCTCTGAATAGTGCTGTTCATTTCCTGGGTTAAATTCTGCCCTCACAGAAATACACACGCACCTTCCCTCTTCTCTGAAACTGAACAAAGGTCTCTTTGCTACTATCGAGACGTAAACAGCCCCAGAGTGGCTGAGATGTAAATCTGAAAGGTAGGAGTCAACATGGTGTCCCCAACCCACAAACAGTTGTGGTCTGCAACCACGGGAGTGAGGAAATGGGAAACAGGTTGAGGTCATCTTGGTGTGGCGCACAGTGGGACACTGGCGCATGGGGCTCTCCAGCTCTTCCTTCACGGAGCAGCCAGAGTTGGAGATGGGGTGGTTTTCCCCACACTCCTGGTCCCAGTGCGGGAGGGTGTTCACAGGCATCCTCACTGCTCCTGGGCAGGGGTGATGGAGCTGCAGGTGTGCTGGTAGGTCTTTCTTCTCTTCTGTGTCCTGGTCTTAGCCTCGTTTATGCTGACTGACTTCTGCCATCTCTCTGCTACCCTCCAGCCTGTCCTGCAGTCCTTCCCGCATTGCCTAGACTGATCCTCCTTTGAATCCCCCCATTCCCATCCCTCCTGCAGGACCGTTAGTGAACGCCTGTTAAAAATAACCAAGACAAAAAAATACCAAATGCTGATTGCTGGTCTTTTTTTTTTTTTTTTTTTTGCACAACACCCAGCTAGACTCCAGACACTTTGGGGAAGATGTGTGCCTGGGTGCGTCTGCACAGGGCTCGACTCTGCCAGTCCCTGTCCTGTGTAATGTTCCCTGGTCCGAGGCACCGGCAGCGTCCCCTGGACACAGAGATGTCCCCCGGCAGGCAGGAGGTGGCAGCATTGCATAGCCCAGGAAATCCTGCTCTCCTGCATACCCATGCATGGTGTATTTACTGGCCAGGAGCTGCAGACCTGTTTTTCCAGCTCCTCCAAGGATACGTGACTCAAGCCAAATGCCTCCAAACTGCTCAAATCCCATCCAGAGCAACCATTAAAACCAACTAAACCCCAAAGGCCGCTAAGTGCACATCAGTCCTAAGCTGTGAGCAAATCACCCTTAACAGCAAAGTGAGGGCAACTGAGGACACAGGGGCTCTGCATTTAGAAATGAGTGTGATGTTTAAAGATACCTCATTTGCCCTTGAAACTCCAGCCCCCTTAACTAGTGTGCAATGTATCTGAGCTCCTCCGCACAAGATCCACATTCCCTTTGAGTGACAAGAGTGCAGATATTCTTGCTTGCGCAAATGCTCCTTCACAGAACCAAGGTGGGAATGAGTTGGAGGCTAGCTTGCTCTCGGAGCATCGTTTTCATTCTGGTGCATCTGGCACAGTCCAGGCTGATTTTGAATCCTTCGCATTTTATTTTTATTAGAGATGCAGAGAGACCCGTAGTAAAACCTTGGATCTAAGCTCCCTGAAACACAAGGGGAACTTGGAGCTGATATTTGCAGTTCAGGGCATTGCTGGCTGCCAACCTTCCCTCTCCATTCCTCCTGGTCTCTCACTATGGAGTCATCCTGTAGCTGACTGAGTCCACCACAGGAAGAAACACCGGCAAATCACAGACTTCCCTCGCTGCCTGACAGCCAGAGGGACGCAAGCCAGGACTTTTTTGCACTTGTGCAGACAGAAAGTGTTTGTACCATAGTGCCTTTCCCAAGCTAGAAAGCAACATGGTGAGTGCAATAAAAGCCTCTATCACCATGTGGATGCTGTTCTATTAAGAGGACTCCTCTACCTTTGTATGAACAACTTCCTACCAATATAGCAGTGTCCTAACCTGGACCTCTGAATCTCACTTTTCTTCAAAACAATTAGCTATTGAGAAAAAAATCTGTGTGCAGACCAGTCTTAAAATCAAACTTTTTATTATTCTCATGGCTTTGTATGCACCAGCAGGCTGGAAAGCAGTTTCTCTGACTGCTCCCTTTAAAAGCAGACACCCTGAGTAGGCTTTCCTTCTACATACATGAGCTACATTACTGTAGGAGCTTGCTTTCTTCTGCAGACTGAATCATTTCCCAAATGTAGGCTTGCACAGCAGAAGACGCTGCTCTGACAGGGAGTGATGATGAGTCACCGGGAATTCACAGTTTTGTGTTCCTGCAAAGGAAGAACTCACAGCTCCAAGCAAGGGGGGCAACGGAGGAGATCTCAGCTTTGACAGACAGCAAGAAACAGCTCCTGGAACACGAGCTGCTGGGTCAAAGCAATCTAGGGAAAGGAGAGGAACTGAGTGTAACAGCCACGTGAAGGTGGGGACCGCAAAGCCAAGAGATGTGGCTATGACGGGTGGCTCTGCCCATGATGTGGTCCTTATGGGGGGGCCACAGCCTCCTCAGGCTCCTCCTGAATACTCACCTGGATTGAGAAACGCCCAGCAGAAACACGTGCGGCCCGTCCAGGACCTGCAGTGCTGTGTGCTGCAACTGGAGCAGGCCAAGGCTGAAGGTTGGAGGGATAAATCAGACGTGGCAGGCCGAGCAGGGAAGGGTAATGAAGCAGATGTTGTGTGTGCACAGGAGCAGGGAAGGCGCCACTTGTCCCTCAGCTCAGCCCTACAACCCACCGGGCTGCGGATACCCCAGGGCCTTGGCGCCGCACAAGGACAGGAGACAGCTTGTTGCGGATTCATTTATATACAGAACCAGACCATTAATGTGCACGCAGATCGGGGTTTGGGATGTGGTAAGAGCCTTGAAACAGTGCCAGCAGCCCAGCCACAACCCCGCAGAAAAGAGGTGTGAAGCGTGCGTCACGGCGATGACTCTGGCCCGGCCTTATCTCCTGTTCCCTAGCCCCAAAGGCCACACCAGAGAGGGCGGACGCCCCGCTGCCCAGGCTAGCGAGGAGCTCCCCACCGCCCAAGGGATGCGGAGGCGGGTGGGCAGAGCAAACACCCGGGAGGCTCAGCAGCAGCCTCGCGGCTTTGAGGCCCCCCTGCTCCCAGCCCCAAGTGGGGCAGCGCCCGGAGCCGGCCCTGTCAGGGGCCGCCAGGCGATAGGCTGAGGCGCCTGCCCCTTTAAGAAGCGGGTGGAGGGCACGTATGCTTCTTTCCTTCCTCTTCCGCCCGGGCTCGGGTGGGAGTGGTGCGCATGCGCGCAGCCAGCACGCGACGAGTCGCTGGGCCAGAGCGGGTGAAGAGCGACGCCGGTCATTGGCTTTGAGGGCGAGCGGTGCGTGCGCATGCGCAGAGGGCGGATCACCGCCTTCTCGCCTCCCTCTTCCCCGCCCGCGCAGTCCCGTGCGCAGGCGCGTTGCGGGAAGGAGACGGCCTCTCCCTGGCGCATGCGCGTCGCCCGCCCCGCCCCGTTCCCAGCGTGCCCCGCGCGGTGAAGAAGCGGCGGCTGCAGGCTGGGGGCATTTTGTGTCCGCGGTAGCAGGGGTTGAGAGACAAGATGGCGGCGGCGGCCGAGTGAGGGACCGGCGGCGGCCGCGACCCGGCGGAGCCAGCGGGCTTCGCGTTTCCCTTCCCCTCCCCCCTCTCCCTACCCCTGCCCTTACAGCACCTCGGTGGCCGCCCCTCGTCTTTTCTGGAGGGCGCCGAGAGCCGAGCGCCGCCCGGCTGGGGAGCGGGACAGAGCCGCGTAGGGGGGCGCCCGCCGGAGGGGCCCGGCTGGAGCTGAGCAGCGGGGACCAGCCTTCCTTGTTCTGCCCCCCCCCCCCCCCTCCCCTCCCCTCTTTTCCCTCCCCTGCCCCTTTCCCCTCCTCTGGGGCGGCGGTAGAGCCCTCTTTCTGCCCCCGAGCCTCTCAGCGCCGGGAGGGCCCCTCAGCCGCCCCTCGCCATGGCGAGTAGCAGCGGCTCCAAGGCCGAGTTCATTGTCGGAGGCAAATACAAGCTGGTGCGGAAGATCGGGTCGGGCTCCTTCGGGGACATCTATTTGGCGATCAACATCACCAACGGGGAGGTAAGGGCGGCTCGCACTCCCTCAGCTCCTCGGGCCCGTCGACGCGGTCCTTTCCGCAGCTCGGGGGGAACGGGAGACCAGCGATAATCTTCCCGAGGCCGACTTGAAGCCTGATTTTGCTCCCTCTACCGCTGCCTGCGAGGCACCGGGCGACCCCGTCTCGCCAGGGGTGGCTAAGCCGTCCTCCGCAGGGTGGGGGAGTGAAGGTGCGTACCCCGGGGTTGAGGGGCTTTCCCCCCCCGAGGGCCATCACGCTGAGGGGGGGAGGGGGGGGTGGCACTGCCCCTTCCGACAGCAGAACCGTGCGATCGTGGTCTCCCCCACCCAGCAGTTGCATAGCTCGCTTGCGAGTGCTAGGGAGAGGAGACCACCATTGTGGGAAAACATACTTTGTCTTTTATGAGCAGCCAAAGTCACCCCTCTCCCGCCAATCACCTATCCCCCTTTCTCTCAGCTGGGGAACACTTTATCTCATTTTTGTCAACAGTAATAGAATCAAAGAAGATCCCCTGTTTCTTCGGCTTTTTTTCCTTGGTGTTTTTTTATCTTCTTCCCCCTCACGGCTCTGAGCTGTAAAGAAGAAACACCCACGTATGTTCTTCAGTTATATGGATCTGAAGACTTTACATCTCCAGCTCAGTTTCATGACCTGGGATGGATATTTATGTACAAATCATCAGGATATGGATTTTATTTGAAGATGCTACAAAATGCAGGACATTGAGCACCGAGCCTAAAAAAAAAATTATGTGTCAAAGCATTTGCAGCAGGGGTGTGTGTGGGATATTGAAGTGTTGTGCCCCTTAAACCTCAGTGGCAAGGCTGTACTTGATAGACACTCTGCTCTGACTCCTTGTTCCCTTTCGCTGTAGGAAGTTGCTGTAAAGTTGGAGTCTCAGAAGGCTAGACATCCCCAGCTGCTGTATGAAAGCAAACTATACAAGATTCTGCAGGGAGGAGTTGGCATCCCACATATACGGTAGGAATCATTCATGTATGCCAGTATGGTGATTTTTCTTTAACGTTAGTGTGAGGCAGGACACCGCCAGTAAACAGAGATTTTTGGGGGAGGGATTGGGCTGTTGGGGGGGAAAAGCTTCATTCAAAGCTGTACAACTAGTTGAGTATCCTCCACACTGGCCTGCTGTATTTTCTTACCCGTACATACAGTGCTTTGAAAGTGAGATCTTCAGCAGTCCCTGAGCTGTGAGAAATTCTTGAATTCTTGTTGTGATTAGAACAAAGAGTGAGACTGTTTTGGTGAGAGCCAGTGTTCTTGATGAAGTAGAGAGTTTGGAGCCGGTACTGGAAATGGCTGCTTTCTTTTGTTGCTTCCTTTTTTCTTTTTTTTTTTTTTTTGTTCCAACATGTCTTCCTCCTCCGCTCAGAAAATGGCGGATGGACGTGATTAACCCTCCCCCTTCTCATGTTGGGACAAGGGACGTGCTCAGGCATGTATCTTTTCCTTTCATAGTTATGTGCTGCAAGGCTTGAGACTACAGAGAACCTCAACCGGGAATGAAATGGCAGCCCCTTTCTGTGACCCGCAACAGATGCGTCACTAGGATTTCCATACTGTTAAAGTGCCAAGATTAATCCCTCCCAATTGCTCTTTATGCAGCTTCCTTGTTTCATATTCTGTCTGAAACTTTTGATAGTGTTTAATAATTTCCTGATCTGGAAGAAAATCAGTGGTGCAGCAGACTCTAGGAGGAGTTATTTCTCTTGAGATTATTGAGTTGTTATACTGGGTTAGTTCCAAACTACTGAATCTATGCATCACAGTAGATTAAATAAAACTTCAGTTTTCTCCAGAAAGACTTTGTACAAGAAGTTGTTCTTTTTTAAAACTTTATTAATAATTGGTTTGAAAGTTAGTATTTCTTATGTTTGCGCTATGGCATAAAGGAAATTTTTTCCATGAGCTGCAGAAATGGTTTCAATTTAGATATTGGGTCAAACTGTGGATTCCATTTAATCTGTTAACCCTTCCCTGAGTTTGTTGTGTGTGCATCTATATCAATAGTGGCTTGTAGAGTCTTACTGTAAGGTCATAGTGATGACATTCTAGATGATGTATTAATTTTAACAAAACCTAAAACAAGTCTGCATTTCGGAGGTTAATAGCTTCTCCCCCCTCCCCCAACACAACTGGCTGTAGTTCTGAATGTAAGTTGGAGCTATATAGCAGACAAGACAGTGTTGTTTTGGCCATCTGTCCTCATTGACTACAGCCTTTTGCAGGAATAGAATAAACATACCTGAATTAAGCAGAATACTTGCAGCTTAAACAGAGTTGCTTATGTGAAAACAGATTTAGTCTTTATTTTAGACTACAGTTTTCTTCTTTTCTTCAAATGGGTGCCTTTATTTCACAACTGAAAGAATAGAAATTGCATTTTGGAAAGCTATCACAGTATAGTTAATGTGCAGAACCAGGGATAACTGGGAAAACAGCCAAACCAAGTGGATATCAGGTGTTTCATTGCAAAACTGGAAAAGCAGACATTCTTAAACTATTTTTTGAAAAAGTAAACGAACATTTGGTGCTATAACAAGGCCTAAGTTGCAAACTTTTCGACTTTTCCGTGTTACAGAAGTGAACTACTGTTTTAAGTTCTTGGATTTGGTTAAAATGCCCTGTGAGAGTGTTTTATTTAACACTGAAATACTGGAAGTAATCTTGCATGTTGAGAAACTTGATTCTAGCTTCAATTACAGCAGTCATCTTTAAGTTTTCTTTTCACTGTATTTGATGTTCTTGTATCAGACTTTGTTTTCTGCATAACCAGTGTCTGTGGTTTAGAAGTCTAACCACCACAGGGGAACTACAACCTTTCTTTAACACACACTTCCCCCTGCCCCCATAATACAAGATTACAAGAATCTGAATAAGAATGGACAACTGAGGCAATACTCAAAACAACTCAAATTGATTCATAGACTTATTGTGCTAAAGGTATGTGATCTGTTTAATAATGTCAGTGAGTCTTAAAAGTTTTTCACTTTCAGGTTCTCACAGTGTTATTCTTTGTAGTATTCTTCTAGAAAAGTGTCTTTCAGAAAATTTTTGGAAACACCTTTTTTCTCTTCAGAAGCAGCATGAATTTTAAATCTGTTTGTATGTATCAGATGCTGCTTGACAGGTTCTTTGACTAGGCTTCTGTTACTAGTTGTCATCTTGCTCTATGACATCTGGTGAGGCTTGAAGAAATCTAAAATAATATTTTTACATTTATCTTCTTTAAAAGGAAGCTGAACAGAGTACCCAGCACAGTTCTTGTGGCAAATGTTAAAACGTGATATGTTCGGTAGAAGTAGAATCCATGGTACTGTGAATCTAAGGAGAAGGATTTGGCTTACCAAATGAGATGTATCACTGTGGTGCTTAACAAGGATATGTCTTTGGATAGGTGATTACAAAGAGTAAGACCAAAGTGAAATAACTGTGCATATTGTTTCAGACAATTCAAGCTTTTCTGACATGCGTTTTTGGCAGCAGCTAAGCTGGGAGAACGTATGACTTTGTACTTAGGTCACTTTGCATGTGTAATTGATAATACACATTCTGCCATTGTTTTATAATGGTATGCTGTCAAGTTGGAATAAGCTGTTCTTGGCTCAGTATGTTTAGAAGGATGAATCAAATTGAAGGAATATCTTTCAATACATTTGTTAAAATTTCTGTAATGTGACACCTTTAAACAACAGCAGCGCAAACAGAGCATTTGATAGAAAATTGAGGAATCATTCTAAGCTTTTCCTGTTGCCATGCTGTGTAAGCTGGGCTCAGCAGCATTTTTATCTCAGTGCTACACATCTGGCACACAGAGCCACATAATCTTGCATTCCTCATTTAAGGCTGAGGGACTTGTCTATTTTTCATCTACTTGAGTAATGCATTGGCCAAAATCAATGTACTAGAAGTTGCATTATGTGGCTTTGATTACCAAAGTGGTCTGCTGTGGTTCTTTGACTCACAAAGCTGAAATAATAGGTGAGGTATGGATTGCTCATCATTTTGGGCACCTGTTCTAAATTCTGCCCTTTAGATGTGATTGCAAACTTAGTAATGATAAGGTAGTGTATCTGGAGTGTCACTTAAATTATCTAGAACCAAGCAATTTTTTTTATAGTCTTTAAGGTTGATTTGATGGCCTTTCTGGCTGATGAAAGCTAATGAGGAAAATCTCAGGTTTGGAGTTAAGTTTTTTTTAATATTGCTTCTGTGGAATCAGCTGTGAGCCTTCACTTGTCATGATGGGTGAATAAGGGGCCTTGGTACCCCCACTGTAACAGAACATGTTTGCACATAAAATAGCAAAAATTGAGATTGGAGTGTCTTTATTTTCTGAATATTCTAAACCCTTTTAGATTTGCAAATCTTTGACTTTGCTACTTACTGTTGTTTCCTGGAACAGTAGCAAAGTTTTGGAACTTGTCTGAAGAGTTTCACAAAACCTTATATAAATGCTCTACAGATTTTTAAGCTGTGGTTTGTTCTTGATGTACAAATTTTGGTTAATTATTACCTTCCATTTTTCACAAAAGGCTCTTGAACCAAGCTTAACATTCTAACAATCTGATCTGCCTTTAGGACCCAATGCAAAGTCTGCAGTATTCTGCTGGGCTTATTCTCATTGTTCTCAGCCATCAGCTGTCTTTTTCTTTTTTCCTCTCTTTTTCAGTGGCACAGCATTTTTAGCTGTAATCTTGTTAACTGGGCACTGATCCTGTTAGTTTGTACTATCTACCTTTATTCCTGAATTCTTGGTTCTGGCTTGGAGGAATGCAGCAGAGTGTTTGCTCATTTTTGTATGTTGTTCTGTTCATACTGTAAGTGTTAAACTACTCTTGACAAAAGCAATTCTTCGAGTTGTCTGTGACAGACACTCTTGATTTTTGCCATTTATGGTGTTTATTCACTATTGTTTGTGTCCATTGCAAAGATTACCTTTAGATACTCTTTTAGACATACTTTTGAAAGCAAAGTGGGATTCAGATTTTTTTCCTGACAGTATCATGGGATAACTTGTTTTCATTATCATCCGTTTCAAATGGAAAACAGCTATGATGGAACCAGCTGTGGCTATTGGTGATGTATTAGAAGTGTTGCACTTAAGAGCAGGAAGAGAGCCTAGTGAATGTGAAACAGATACTGCATATATTCTTGTGTGGGCAAGGCCAAAGAGATACTGTACAGCATGTGAGGCTAATCAAGGTGATATTTAAGTTTAGTAATTTTGCAAGTTTAAAAACCAAAAGCTACTGACTTAGTGATTTTTTTTAAACATTCTCTTGCAAACTGAACAAGTAAAATACTTAGGTTTCTGAACTTTTCAATGCAGTAATGTCTTGCAAAATATTTTGATGTTGAGAAATTCAGTATCGCCACCCATGCATCACTACGCAATCTTCTAAATAGTGAAACATTGTAAAGTTTGTGGCAAAAAAAAAAATCTATAAAAGCATCTACTATTTTTGTTCTTCTGGTTGCTTACTGCCATGGTGTTGGATAATCAATAACAGACTGTGTTTGTATTCACCTTCATAATACATGTAATGGAAAAAAAATGTGGTCAAGTTTGGTAATCTTAGGGTTGTTCTCACAATGGATTTTTCCTTCAGCACTTCAGATTTTGATCTCTCAGCAGTGCTTAAAAATCTGTAAATACACCTTTCAAACACCTTAGTTTTAAACTTTTCCCAATAACTTCCTGCAGCATAAAAAACCCAAAACATGCACACACACAAAACCACCACTGAAAAAATACCCACCAAACCCACAAACAAAAACCCCTACCCACCCAACACTTCCCCCCCCCAGGAAAAAAAAAAAAAAAAAAGAAAAAAACCACCCCCAAAACTAGTAGTCAGGTAAAGTCTGAAAAGTTTTCTGTCGTCTTTTCATTGGTAAGACTGATACTTTCATCTAGGTCTGCAGGTAATGAGGAGGAAGGTTCTAGCAATACAGCCTCCTATTAATTAACCTTCTGTTATTACTTAAAGCTGCATACTGAAGGGCAGAACCACCTTAGTGGATAAGGGGAAGCCTGTTGTTCTGGTAGCTAAAAGTAAAATGGGAAGTTAGTCTTTTAAATTGATATCCAAAATTTTTCTACTGAGAGAATGAATATCTTGAAACAAAATGTATTTCATAACAATCTAAACTTCTGTCTTAATTGGTCTTCATGGCCCCCTTAAAAGCATCCAAGAGAGACCACAGTTTGAAAACAAATGAAGCTATCCTTTTTTTCACTTTGTGGGGTTTTTCTTTTTTTCTCCTTGCCTTAGCTCAGCCTTTGCAGAAGGAGCTGCAAAAGTATGCAGTTTCCATTCAGTGTTACTGTTTGGAATAGGTGATGAGCACAGGTACTACTGAAACACTTTTCCTCAACAATGTTCCCTGTACCTACTGTGGATTAATGGATTACCTTCTCAACTGAACTGAACCTTCTGACTTTGATGGAAGAAACTTGACTTGAGTTCTCCTCACTTCCTACCAGGTGTTAGTATACCTCATTAAACAGCTTGCAAAACAGCGAGTCAGCTACATGGAAGTATGTATGTATGCAACATAAGACTAGGCAGATAAAATGACCTTATTGCTTAGGAGATGAGTTGCACTGGCATACTTCATGTATTCATGTTTCTCTCATAACCGTACAAAAAATGATACAGAATTTTATTTATAGAGTCTATCTAACTTCATAGCGTAGGGTGTTCATTGCTGTTTCTTTCTTTAGTACTTGGGTGGCCTAATTCATACTCACCATGGCAACTAACGTTAGATGACATCTGCTAAATATTCGACTTCAGTATTTCAGTCATGCCATATTATGTTAAGATCATTTATATTACTCGTAGCTGGTTAACAGTTAAGTGCTTTTCCAGCTTCAGGGGAAATAAACTAGAAATACAAAATATGTGTCAAGTTAGACATGAATCTTATGATGCTAGATTACCTTTCTTATATGTGTTGCTTCATTATCTGTTAAGACTCAAATTAGTATATTTTTACAGGGATAATATACTTCCCAATTTGTCTGAAACTTCATTATTTGTCAGGAGATGTCTGTCCTGAGAAGTCTAGAATGTGGGACCAGAAGGAACCACTTTGGTCCAAATCCAGCACCTGTTTTGGACAACATGCTATTTTTTCTGTGAATCAGTCAGGTGCAGTGTTAAAACTTTCTAGGCTAGCATGGCAGCACTCATGATTCTGTTGTCAGAGGGAGAGCTTCTGTGCCTAAAGATAAATGCTTGTACCCATAGGCAGTCAGCTCCTATTTATTTCTTCCCTAATTTTTTTTTAATAACCTTCTCCCAGTTACAGTCCTTCTGTATCTATAAAGAATAGTTGTATAACTCTGTAGCTGCCTTGCTGAGCTGTTTGAATACATGATTACAGAGGTCACCACCTTCCCAATCTTTTCTGAAGTCTCCTGTCCCTGTTCTGATTGGGATTTCCTTTTCTGAATGTTGTTGACAGGGCTTGCACATCAGTGCCTTAAGCATTGATACAGATTGCTTCACAGTTTCTGTGTAAAATACCTGTACTTTTCCTGGTTAGGATTACTTATTATTTTTCAGTGATGCCTGGTACTAGAACTGTATGATTATAGGGAGGTCTGTGTTTTCTTTTTAGTCACATCATCTGACTAATGCCTAGTTCAGAGACTTTTGTATAAATGACTTAGTGCTTGCAGAAATGGAATACAGTTCCAGAGTGTTCATCAGTTCAGTGTCATTTGGTTTTCTTTAGGATGTCTGAATCCTTTGTGTTCATGAGGCCTTCCAGACTTGCATATTCACCCTCATGTGCCTGCTGACTTGTCAAACTTGGTAACAAGGTGATCTCAGGTAATTCTAAGTGATCTTAGGTAGTTCTAGTAGTAAGTTCTTTCCAGATTGCTTCTTCACTGTACGCTTTTAATAGCTTTCTTATCCACCTTAGTTCTTCTGACAATCCATTTTTGTCATGTGAACTCTTCCACTTAGTGTTTGAAAGCCCAAGTGCTGGGAAACTAATTGCATAGGACAGGGTAATCATAGGGTCACATACCATGAATTATGAAAGTGGCAAAAGTTTATGTAATCTGAAAGAAGTTTAAATTGGCCTTTTTTTCTTTTTATGTGACTGTAAAGGTTTCTGGAAGTCTAAAGGTTTGAGTTTAACTACTCAGGTCTTGTCACAGAAGCATTGTACTTCCTTGCAGTGAGGCACTAGGAGAATTTTTTTTTGTCTTAAAAAAGCATGACCTTCTTCGGTTCTGTTTGTCATTTCAGGTTGCCACAGCCTCCACTGGCATGATCAATGATATAACTGACAGAAGCCTTAGAGGAGGATAGATTACTTGGCAAAGCAGGTGTTGGTCAAGGAGAGCTTTTATTCAGCTGGAATGAAATAGTCTTGTTATAGTTGCTCTGTTAGTAGGAACACTTTCTTGTGGCACTGAGCTGATGTTCTGGTTTTGTATATAATAAGTTGACAAAACGACATGCCATTATGCTAATGGTGACAATACCTTTACTGCCTTCATGGTTTCAGAATGCATGGTATTTGGGGTTTCTTTACCAGTGATGAACAGCTGTGCAGTTATTCAGTAATTTAGTTCTTGATCTAAATTTGATATTTTTTTTCATGTGAATCTTCTGAATCCTTTTATTCTCACACAGCTTTGATAATTGCGCTGGTTTTGTTATCTTGTTGTTGTAATTACAAGTGCCAGTGTAATGGATTAAACTGCTGGTTGCCTATTAAAATTGTGTAAGTGGTACCATAGTCTGAAACTGAGCCTATAATTTCATGGCCTGTGTCTAAATTCTGTTAGCCCTTCGCCTACCTTTCTTTGCTAGCTGACCTACCTCAATATGACCCTTTCAAAGGATGATAAACGAGATGTGAAGAGAATATTATAATAACCAAATGAAATGTTTTCTCAGTTAATAGCTTTTGTTTGTTTTTTATAACAAATTTATTCAAACATATCTTTTGTCATTGACATTTATGAAATATGCAGTTGTTGAAATAGACATAAAATTTTTGAAAGATGCAGCTATGAAAACAAAGGGTTTTTAAGTTTGGGTAGACCTGACTACAGTACTAAGTGCTAGATGTGTGTCAGTATTTCACTTGCTTGTCTCAGGGTTAGTCAAGAGAATTAAAAAAACACCCCACATGAGTTCAAGTAAACATTCACTTGTCATGTGATCTGGCATCATACCCGCTTTACTGTATGGGATTTGGAAACTGAATACTTTCAGACTACTGTGCCATGTGACTTAGTTGTTCAGCATAGAGCTACAAATACTGAAATTCAAGATGTTACAAAATTTCAGCTGTATATGTGCACTGGGACAATATATCAGGCAGCTAAACCACTTGATTTTACAACTTGTGAGTCTTGGTCTTTCACTTTAGACAAGTCACTGAAGTCAAATTAAGGTCACTGTTCAATCTTTTAGCATGCTTTGACAGAAAGCTTCATAAAGGATATTTACTGTATTCTAACTGATCTGTAGTAATTTGATCTGTAGCTTTAAACACATGAGGTAAGGGAGAGTGACGAAGCATTTTTATGCATGCGAGAGCTTGGGCACGCCTTTCAGCTTGAATATGGACTAAGGTTCTTAACAGCTGTATCGGATGTTACAGTGTTACACTGCCAGTTCAAGGATAAATCTTAGCTCTTCAATAATAATGTTGTCCTGTTAGTGTTTTGTGTAGTCTTCAATAAGATCATCTACTGCTGTTCTTCAGGAAAGCTGATAATAATCTGTACTTGGTGTGGGCCTTTGGCATAAGGAGGTATAAATGGGCCTGTGCTACAGAATCAAAATTCTCCATTTAGAAAATATGTCCTAATGGGACGTACAGCACTGTGGGAACAAATTGGAGAAATAATGAGTTTTCCTAGTCTAGTAATTCAGCTTTTCTTTTTGAAATAATACATTGTATGTAACTATATGCAATGTCATTATCTACCCAAAGTGAACTGTCTAGTTAAATCGCCTGCCCCCACTTTCCACTCCCCTCCAGATCTCTCTCTGCTTAAAA
Organism: Astur gentilis; assembly: GCF_929443795.1. Taxonomy (NCBI): domain Eukaryota; kingdom Metazoa; phylum Chordata; class Aves; order Accipitriformes; family Accipitridae; genus Astur; species Astur gentilis. Next base: position 10,738,858 of record NC_064905.1, read on the forward strand.
TGTATTACTGCTCTTGCTTCCTCAACTTTAGTATGAGAGAGTACTTCCAACTGTTCTTAAAAAAAAAAAAAAAAGTCCATGGAGCTCTAACAGACATGTGGGACACTTGTGTTCTGAGATGCTAGTGTCAACTAATAGTTGCCCAGGGCTTTGTATGGATCATTCCTTCATATTAGTAGTTCACTCCAAGTTTCATTGCTGATGGAGTATTAGAACTCCTGAAGATTTCTCTTTGAGACACTAGCCTTTTTTTTAGAGTTGCGCTCACTTCATTGCCATGTTGTTTTGCACTTTAACCCAGTAGTGTTAAAACATGCATGCCAAAGTGCTCTGAATTTGTGTTCATCCAAAATGTGTGCTTATATGCCATTTTAAATTGATTATGCGAATATGGGAGTAAGGAGTACTTGCCAAGCTCTTATGTATCATAATATCCAAGGTTCCTAAGAAGAGCCAAGACTTCCAACATTTTTACTCAGAGCTGCCAGTAGTAGCAGCTACTGGACTTTGAATGGACATGATGTAGCCTTACTTCTTAATCCCGTTTTCCCTGGAAATGTTCCAAGGGAAATGAAAACTTACTTCCAGTGTTAGCAAAGTAAATAAAGTACAAGTTACTCCAATACCCTAGCAGAAGTTTCAGTTGCCAGTAGTGAAAGGAATAGATGTAGCAGTCTTCTGTGAGGAAATACAGGCAGGTAAATATGAAAACGAAATGTTAAGAGGTCCCATCTTCTTTGTCTTGCAGAGTTGATTCTGCTTTCCACCAGTGCAAAATGGCCAGGAGCTTAAAATTTTCACGTGCATATGTAGAAGTAGGCCAAATGGAGGTTGTGCAATCAACCTGAATTACTGCACTTACTAAGCAGAGATCCCTATAGAGGAACCAAATGCCTTTTAAAATACAGCTCCCAGGGTAGGCTTCTTTTTCATCAGCTTCACTTTTTCTATGATGCTGTAACTAAATTTTTGTAGCTCAGTTGAAGACTGGTCTTTGATCCTTTTTGCTTATACTGTAGTCTCTTGGGCACTGAACCTTTACTGTACTGAACAGTTATGCTCAGCATTTGAATTGGACTTCAATTCTTGAAGAAAATCTTATTTTATCTAGATCTTGATTTACTCCTCTGCTTCAGTTCAGCTTGTTATTCTTTAGACTTTTTTACAACAAACCTAAATTTCATATGACAGAACAACTAGGCAGATCATTTGCTCCAGTTTTCATTACTCTAGATGGTCATAATGTTTAATTTTCAGCTGTGACCCACTGAGTTGTTTATAAAGCCTTGTCAAAACTACTCAGCCATTTGCACAGGTGACTTTGATAGGAACCAAGAAGTAGATTTACAGGCATAGTCAGTAATTCTTGAACAGAAGTTGGTTTGTAGTTAAGAACTTTTCTCAGCAGCATCTCATTTTAACTCTTTCTCCATCCTTGCATTGCATTTTTAAAATACTCTTCTTGGCTGCTCTTGCAGTTGAAACTAGCTTCTGATCACTCCTTAAAAGGCCTTAGCTAGGCAGGTCTTTTCAAAATGTTTACGTTTCATGGCTCGGTGTCAGATTGCAGTGTGAATATTAACCTTTTCATAAATTGCAGACTTTATCAAGTAATACTATCAGCATGCTTTCTTAGTTGAGTCACTTTTAAGTTGGGGCTTTTTGTACATCATAGTACATTCAGTGACTCTTGAGAAGGTAAAAACTGATAAATAGTACTTACAGTATTGGTATGATCATTAACATGTTTGAGGAAAACTGTTTTGTTGATGTTTCATTTGAATGACTGCTTTCAAAATACTTATTTTATCCATCCTCTCCTGATGTAGGGAATGAATAAAGGTCCTAGACTGATCCGTAGAACAATGAGTATGATCCACAGCTCATATATAACTTTTATCAAATTTATAACAATGCATTACAAAGTGCACGGCTTCTACTAGAATCCTGACAATGGGAAGGTACAGGCCAGTAGTTCCTGAAACAAACTGAAATATAGAATCTTTTCTCTGTGGTTTTTAAATGTTTTACTCTACTATCCCGCGTAAGCTTGGAATCCTGTGAGTAACAAGGAATTTATCAGCTTTATCAGGGGTAACTACTTTCCAGACAACTGTGCATTAGTCTTCAGGAGTCATTGCCTAAAGTGGAAATAAAATGTCTATACAGAGGTTGTGGTTTAACCCCAGCCAGCAACTAAACACCACGCAGCCGCTCTATCACTCCCCCCTCAGCTAGACAGGGGAGAGAAAATACAACAAAAGGCTTGTGGGCGGAGATAAGGACAGGGAAAGATCACTCAACCAATTGCTGTCATGGGCAAAACAGACTCAACTTGGGGAATATTAACTTATTGCCAATCAGACCAGAGTAGGGTAATGAGAAATAAAACCAAATCTTTGAAACACCTTCCTCCACCCCTCCCTTCTTCCTGGGCACAGCTTCTCTCCTGAATTCTCTACCTAGCCCCCTCCGCCCCCCCCAGCAGCATGGTGGGATGGCGAATGGGGGTTATGGTCAGTTCATCACACGTTGTCTCTGCCGCTCCCTCCTCAGGGCAGGACTCCTCACACTCTTCCCCTGCTCCAGTGTGGGGTCCCTCCCATGGGAGACAGTTCCCCATGAACTTCTCCAACGTGGGTCCTTCCCACAGGCTGCAGTTCTTTGTGAACTGCTCCAGCATGGGTCCCTTCCACGGGGTGCAGTCCTTCAGGCACAGACTGCTCCAGCATGGGTCCCCCGTGGGGTCACAAGTCCTGCAAGAAAACCTGCTCCGTGGGTTCCTGTCTCCACAGATGTGCAGGTCCTGCCAGGAGCCTGCTCCAGCGTGGGCTTCCCACGGGGTCACAGCCTCCTTCGGGCACCCACCTGCTCTAGCATGGGGTCCTGCATGGGCTGCAGGTGGAGATCTGCTCCACCATGGACCTCCATGTGCTGCTGGGGGACAGCCTCACCATGGTCTTCCCCATGGATTGCAGGGGAATCTCTGCTCTGGTGCCTGGAGCATCTCTTCCCCCTCCTTCACTGACCTTGGTGTCTGCAGGGTTGTTTCTCTTACATGTTCTCAATCCTCTCTCTGGCTGCAATTTCTGTGCTGCAGCAACGTTTTTTTTCCTTCTTAAATATGTTATCCCAGAGGCGCTACCACTGTTGCTGGTTGGCTCGGCCTTGGCCAGCAGCAGGTCCATCTTGGAGCTGGCTGGCATTGGCTCTGTCAGACATAGGGGAAGCTTCTAGCAGCTTCTCACAGAAGCCACCCCTGTATCAACCCTCCTGCTACCAAAATCTTGCTGTGCAAACCCAATACGACAGATGTTTAAGCCTCAGCTTACTACTATGTTTGAACTGAATCTGGATTTTTTAATATTTTTTTTTACCTGCATGCTCTTATTATGGGGTATATTATTGTATTCTTAGTGTATCTTGTCTGCACCTCTGTTGTTGGAAACTTAATACTCCTCCAGGAGAGAGCTGGTCAGTGCCTTATCTATTGAGTGCTGGTGCTAGGTCCTTGTCATAAGGAATAGTTGCCTAGCAAAGGCAAAATGTAGCCTTCCAATCGATAAGGAATCTTTACTGTTACGTACTACTAGTACTCAGCACAGCTTCATGAACAGTTTTTCACACACACCTCACACTTAACTGTAGGTATGTGGAATGTACAGAAGGACTGTAGAGAAGAATATTCAGGTTCTGTCTTTCAGTGCCCATTTAAAATATGGAAATTCACAGCTGAGATTTGCAGAAGTGAAGGGTGTGACTCCAGGTCCTCTCAGGTAGCTTAGATAGTGAAATACTATCCCCAAGTTGCAGATAACATAAAGCAATACTGTGGTGGAAACCCTAGATGTGTATTGGAAGGAAAAATACACATGGGAGGCCTTCTGCTTGTTCTCACAGCATTGGTTAACACTTAATTTTTTGCCCCAAATTGATATATCTACACTTAAGGGCAGATATCACAGTCTGTTTGGCTGCTAGTGATATCTTGCTACATTCTTATTTTTGCTTTTATGACATTTAAGTGTTTTTTACTTTATGATGTTGAAAACGTGGTGAAGAGCCTTTATCTTCTACTTAATAGGACAGTAGAACTTGATTGCTGTGTGTTGAATTTGGGTGAATGAACAAACTGGTCGTATGAGTTAACTGAATGAGCTGCTTTGGTCTGTTGCAAAGAAGTCGCACCTGAAAACAAAGCTTAAAGCATTTAAAGATGTTTTTATGAAGTCAAATAATGCAGGAAACAATGACGGGAGCGTAAGGTGTTCTGCAGATGAGTTTCAGTTCAGACTTTGTACACATACCTCAGTATGTTGACATGTAATGGTTTCTGCTTTGATTGCATTTTGATTTTGGTGTTTGATATTTCAGTTGCTGCTAAAGTGTAGTGGTGTTTCCTCTTAAGGGAAAATTAAACATGTGCACACACACTTGCCAACATGTGTATTCTGTTTTGTCCTCAGACTTTGCTTCCAGGGAAAGTAAGATGCTACTAGCCTTAGCTTTTAGTTAGCTTTTTGAGGTTGAACTTTACTCAGCAACGTACCCTTGTAGCTGAGAGGGCTAATGGTATCCTCGGCTGCATTAGGATTCCTGCTAATGCTGAACAATTTTCTTTGTTGTAGGTGGTATGGTCAAGAAAAGGACTACAATGTTCTAGTTATGGATCTTCTTGGTCCCAGCCTCGAAGACCTATTCAACTTCTGTTCTCGCAGGTTTACGATGAAAACAGTACTTATGTTAGCAGACCAGGTAAGTACAAATATTACTGTGCGAAAGTTAAAAACCCTAAAGCATTTTGTGCACCGTGGTTCTCTTTAAGTGTGTTAATGTTTATGCAGTGTTACATATAGCTAAGTGAACACTTGACCTATATGGGAATGAAGTAGTGGTTTCTGTGTGCTGTGACATACAAAATGAACGTAGGCCTATAGTGGGCGGACAGCGCAGGTACCAACTTCTTGATGCTGCAGATCTAACAAGTGCAGCTTTATTAAAGTATCGAGACTAATATGGGTGGATTAACTCCCAGTATCAGCTGTGGGGGTGGTGGTAGAAGGTCTGAAGCAGTCTCTGGTTATGGTTGATCTGGTTCAATGGAAACCTGCTATGTGTTGGCCAGCTGCGGTGACAGGTGGGCAACATGCAAGTCTACGGGTCTGTTCTTACTGAGTGTCACTATGCACTGACAACCTCCTGTAACTTCTAGTACCAGACCACAAGCTAATAAATACTGTTTAGGTGGTTGTGGTGCTTAAAGACAGTTCTTAAAGCTGTTGGTGGAGATGCTACTTTACCTCAAGCTCAATCAAGGCCTCTAAAACTAAGGTCCATTAAGTCTCTTTCTAGCAATTGATATTTTTTCAGCTTCGTCATGAGAGTGCAGCATTGAAACGGCCAGCCATGGTTATTTCTCGCTATTTATTAAATAGCTTGATTGTGCTGTCTTCAGCTACTTGAAAGGCAGTAAGGGTTTCTTGAGTTGAATATTCAGTGGTAGTTTAAATTTCATCTAATATTACGTAATTGATGTTAGTACCAAGTTGTCACTTAGCCAGATGCTCGTAGAATCCCAGGCTCTTGGCCAAGGAAGCTCATGGCATTTGTATGGAGACAAGGTCAGCTGTTCCTATTCTCAGCTGCCTTAAGTGAGTGGTACGCTTGCTATAGAGAGCCATTTGCCTGCTCAGTTAGCTAGAGTTTGGGTGTTACAGCATCTCCAGGGAATCTGTATGGTTTTCGTACCATATTCCTTTAGATGATAAACACTAATTAGTTGTCATCTGGGAAAAATAGATGGGATGTATGATATCAGTGCATGGAACTGGCTTTTAGGGCATAGTCCAGTAGAACAGCTGTCAAGGGTATGATGTTGTAACAGTTCAACTCAATAAAGGCTTTGTGAAGAGTGTTTTAGTAGCTGGAAAGCTTTACCTCATAAATGCATGTGCTGTGATCTCACGCACAGGAAATTGCATGGCTGTATATGATGATGCAGGTGTGCCGGGGTTTCTCTGCGTCTTCATTGCCAACTGTTATTCCTGGACATGGTAGTGTAGATATGACAGTGTGGGCCACATTCAAATTGTTACTTGCTCTGTGAAAACTGTTACCAGGAAGAGTGGTGCTTGGTGATGAATGAATAACCAGATGAATGAATAACTGGGACAGGGGGAGGGAAAGAGCTGTAAAATTGTCTTGTAGTAGGTATAGAAAACCTTTGTTTGAGGTAAGAAAAAGAAATTACTCTTTAATGGAGCGCTATAGTTAGAACATGAACTTGAATGTCTAAGAAATAGTTTCAGGTATTTAATCTGCCATTGCCTGACCAACATTATGGGATTTAAATTTATCTTTCTTACATGTTAATTTGAACAGCATTAAAAAAAAAAAAAAAAACACCCAAAAAACTTGATTTTCATTAAGCAAATACATAAACTTAAGTTGCAGAGGAAGGTAACACTAAAGATTCATGCTTTCATTGAAGGTTTAAGTGAATTGTATTGCTTTCATTGAAATCTTACCTGTTTTGTTCTTGCTGTTTTTTTTGCAGATGATCAGTAGAATTGAATATGTGCACACAAAGAATTTTATACACAGAGACATTAAACCAGATAACTTCCTAATGGGTATTGGGCGTCACTGTAATAAGGTTAGTCTAATGCTCTTTGTTTAAAAGATCCAAAGGGAATGGCGATGTTACTTGATTCAAGCTGCACAACCTTTTTAAAACTGGTTGCTAAAACTGATGTTTTGGATGCTAAACCATGCTTCTTCAATGTGAGAACTTGGATTTCTCAGTGTCTGCTTCTAAATGCAGTGGCATACACATGTGGGTCTCTGACCCACTCTGTGAGATGCACTTGATTGCAAGATGATTTCTAGGCTTGCAACAAGATTATAAACTAACCCTAGAGAATACTTAGCTACTTTTATCAATGATGAAGTTTCATTATTGAGATGACTGTTGTAATAGCATTTTTTTCCTCAATGATAAAGTCAAATCTTATCTTTGGCTTTGGGGCTGACTTCCCGGGATAAAAAGGATTCATGCCAACGTGGGAGCTCCTGACCTACAGGTCATCAGGGCATTAAATCTTGCAGTGACAGACTGATAAAAGAGAACTCTTCAGCCATCAGAATTGTAGATATGACTAATAGCCAGCATGTAAATCAGTTGTCTTTATAAATAACTGAAATTATGCAAATATGTTGGTGGAGAACTGTTAAGTTGTAGAGTACCCAAATATGTTGTACAACAAAAAACTGCTCTCAATTTGCTTTGTGGAAAAAAAAAAGCAGGGTGAGGGGTGGGCTGAGGGTGTTGCACTTGTTTTGATGGGTAAACGTAGTCAGAAGTGCATGTTTCCTGTTGAAAACCTTATATAGAAAAACTTTTTCATTTTATTTTTAGTTCTCTTGAGTGAAATATGCTTAATTCTGCAACTTGTATGTCGAGCTCGGGCAGACAGGCAGCATTGGCAATGCATTAAGCATGCTACTTAATAGAAATTAACTTCAGGACAAATGTATGTGATCAAGCTGTTTATTGGAAGCAAGATTCCCACTTATCTTCTCTATATGCCATCTGAGAATGTCTCATCTCTTTAGGCACTACTAGTATTTAAAATGTTTACCTTTGTTTGCCTGTATGAATGCCAACTTCAGGGCCATGAACATTAGAAGGGGAAGGCTTGATTAACATGAGATAACAGCTCTTGTCTGAAGAGGTGCAGTGCACTGAATGTTTAGATACAACCATTGTTGGAAAAGCTTGTAAGTCCAGCTGAAAGGCAGTCTTTATGTAATCCTGTTGCTGTTAAACTTTGCTTGTTCCCAAGTTTCATACTTTCACTCTATTTTTCTCTGCTGTGTCGAGCAGTTAGGCTCCTTAATTTTCTGGCATGACTTAGAGTATAACTTGAAAACTTTAATTTTTTTTTTCCTAGTTTTAGTTTCTGATTTCCAATTGTTCTTTTTGGGCCATTTTTCTATACTTTTGCACGGTCATGCTAGGTTGGCATTGCTGCACTCTGTTTCATCTTGATGTGGATTAATGGCCTAGAAATTGCTGCTGTGATTACTTTAGTGGAGGAACACATTAGATTTGCATCAGCTGAAATGAAGAACAAAATTGCCTGTAAACCATTATTATTTTTTTTCCCCCATTAGTAGACTAGTTAGGAAGCCATGCAGTGATATGGTGGTAAACACTGTCTGTGGGCATGGGCTTTGTTACTGTTGCAGGGTTTTAGAGATTAGGGAGTGAGTTCTTGACTGAAGTGCAAATTGATAGGTTTACAAGGAGCAAAATGAGGAATGGGTTGCTTCAGTTTGGAACCAAGTACTTTATCTAGGGAACACTTGCCACCATACAGAATTTACTTTGTTTCTTTTTGTAACTAAGTGTAGTTTTTTAGAGATGACTATACACAGTTCAAAGAAAATCAGCCACAAAGACTAGAACAGTATGGTAATCTTGTTCCAGTAGCTTCCTGTCAGTTATATTTTTTAAGAAATTAAATTGATTTTTTTCAAATTTTGATTTGGTGATTGGGAGAAATTTTGCTCCCACCTTAAAAGATGAATTTTCAGCTCTGCTAGAAGTAAGCCCTGCATGCTTATGAAAGTAAACTTTAAGGTGACTAAATGCCTTCTACCTCTTCCTTACTGAAGATTTACTTTTTCTAAATGTCTTTTGGGGGAAGGGCAGTTTGTGGAACCAAAGGATGCTTATGTAAGCAAAACTTCAATTTCCTTTTTTAATAGAGCCAAATGTCACCATTGTTATCCCTGGTCAAGGCAGTGCCATTTTGGAGCGGCTCACAGTTGAAATTTACCTTGTCATGTCTAACAAATTTTCTCCTTGGGAAAAAAAAAACAACCAAACCAAAACACCAAAAAAAACCCCAAACATACATAGTTTTTTGAAAACTACAGTGCTTGGTGGAAGAAGGATGGCATTTGGCTACCCTGTTCTTTCTCGAACGCCTCGGTGTTGCCTGTCTGCGCCAGCCATTGTTGCAATGTAAGCAATACTGTTTGATGCACTGCCACCCTCTATTGTTTGTTCAGTGTTTAGAATCTCCAGTGGGGAAGAGGAAAAGAAGCATGACTGTTAGTACTTCTCAGGACCCATCTTTCTCAGGATTAAACCAGGTCTGAACTGTCTCCTATTCCAACCTCAACCCCAAATTCATGTGCTTTATTTTTGTTTTGTTTTTGGTTTTGTTTTTTTTTTTTTTTTGTTTTGGTTTTGTTTTTTTTTTTCTGGAGAATGTAGACCTTGCAAAAGCACCTCTTATGTTGGCATTATTCAGACATACTTGGCAAACATGTAACATTACTAAGATGTTTCCTTGTGGCGCTTGTTTAAATTGTGGAATTATTTCTAAACTTGATATTAAAAAGGGCTAAATGTACGTGCTTGATTTCATATGCAGAAGCAAGTTTTATTTTTGTCCTTTGACTTTTAAAGGCAGTCTGTTGAATGTGTTGAAGGATAGACATACTATCCTAGTGAAATAGCAGGGCTTCTGCATAGGACTGTCTGCTTGCCTTGCTGTAGGGTTCCTGCAGTGTCTTTGAATGCACATGGAGAAGTTCTGTTATTGCTTCAGCCAGACTCCTTCCATTGTGCTTACAAAATGAAATTACTCCAACAAGCTGGTTCTTGGAGAATCATGAGCTTATCTTATAGTGTTAAATGTAGTACTCGTGACTCTTAAAAGAGAAGATGAATTGGAGAGAAATGAAGACATATGCCAGTTTGTAGCAGGACACCTGGAAATTGCTGAATATGAATCATAGCTCAGGAGTTTGGCCATAGAATCAGTCTGTAGCTTTCCACAGTGATAGTCTTTGTGTATTAAATTCCAGGCAGCTAGCTGCTGTATGCAAGCTGACAGGCTTCTGTTGTCTGCTTCTGAAACTTTCTTATCAGTTGAAGCAGAGACTTTGATCTACTTCTCTAGTTGCTCTTGGCAAAAATCTTGCCCTACTTCTCCAGTTTCCTGCTGATCATGCAACAAACAGAATTAAGGTGGTACGAGGTTATCTGTGGGAATACATCTGTGTTCCTGCTGGCTGGCATCGGTACATTCTGTGCTCATCCAAATCAGGCTGCATCTTCCAACTTAACTCTTCGCAAGATGAACTTACTCCTTTGCCATCCATCCATCTAGAATGGGAAATACAGAATGAGTCTAAGCTAGGGAACAGAGTAAAATTCCCCAGAGAAATCAGTGCTGTAAAATAATATCCAGTTACTTGACTAGCGTAAAGCAGGTCTGTGTTGCTGAATTGATTGGGTTTTTTTTAAGAAGTTCTGCCCATACCTCTTGAGAGAAGGCAGAATTACCTTTTTCAGGTCTAGCATTGAGAGCTTGTAGCAGCCATCATTTACTTTTATAACTCTTGAAGAAAGTAGTCTAACCATGTCTGTGCTAAACAGGGCTAGGCACTAGCTATTTATGTATTACAGGCACGCTTCCAGTATTAACTATTTTGATTCATGAACTGTGACTTTGTTCCTTCATACCATTAATTAACAGCAAGATCCTCAGGATTACCAAAAGCATGTAAAGACTGAATTGTTTGAAGTGTTTGTAACTAAATGTGCAGTGAAAATATTCTGACTGATGTGTATAGTGTTTGGTTTTCCCTCCTTATCAAGGTATAGTATTTTGCTTAAACTAATGGGCAAAGGCCCTGTAAAAGTAGCTATTGCAAACTATACATTCAGTCTGTCATCAGATCAGAAAGCTTTAATCGGAAAATAAGGGATTGCATTTGAGCTCAGGCTTTGCTTCTAGGAAAGTTGCATTTGCAGTATAGTAATCACATAGAAGCTTTATACTATCTGCTTTAGGAGTTTAGTATCAAAATAGCTAATTTCCTGGTAGATGGAGAACATGTCCGTGCTCACTAAGTGAATAACTACCTCTAGTGGTAGCTGTGGTGGGTGCAACAAAGACAAGACCCTCCACTTCCCTGAACTATCTGACCAGTGTAGTTGATTTAAAAACTTTGTTTTACATCCTCTTGCTCAAAGCATTCTGGATTTTCAGGATGCCTTTCAGTAGAACAGCAAAGGTAGTACTGCTGTGCTTTGTGGTTGTATATAAATCACGGCAAGACATGAACTCAAGGTTTTCTGCTCCAAAATCAGTAGTTTAAGAGATTTTTAGCTTTGTTTTTTCCTGTCTAGATTACTATAGTTAGAAAATCTTCTTCAACCAGAATTCTAAAACATACCTACTGTTCAGTTCGGAAACTTTCAGTCTTTCAGTCTTTGGTACTTCCATGTTGAGTGTCACTTTATAATTCACAGCACTTCCAGTGTGCCAGTGACCCTTTGTTTCAGTCTTGGATGCTGGTGTACCTGCATATCAATTTCTAGTACTTGTCTGCATTTAAAGCTGCATCTTCCATTCTAGAATCACTTTTAAGGTGTTGCTGAATAGGTTTTTACTGAGAATTTCTTGAACCTTATGTCTTCCTTCCTTCCCCCACCCAAATCACTCTTGCAGTATTCATTAATCTGTAGGGGTTGTAGTCCCTGATCCTGTAGCATTAATCCAGCGTTGGAATCAGGAGCTCAGCCTGATGATTTGTAGCTTGAAGACTGATTGCTAGAATTTGAAATGTTCCTTATGTACTTCTGCCTCAGCTTTTTTTGCCTAGTCCTGAAATCTTGTCGCAAGAAGGTACAGTCTGTATTAACCTTTGTAGATAGGCTGGCTGTTAGCACACTAATTAGCACGCACTCAGTTGTTGCTAAATATCAAATCATTGGGCAAGCTTGGTTATTAGAAACCTAAACTGGATTCCATGTACTAGGCTCTAGCTTCCTGGCTGTATTAACGTCATCAGCAAGTGTGTCATGCTGCTGTGGTAGTGTTCTGGTAGTTTTAAAATGAGCATATGATTGAAAGCAGGATGTCTTGTTTGCTGTTGAAGGTTTTGGCCTTATGCTCTGCAGAATGGCCAGTGTTCTTTGAGACATAGAGAAGAATACAGGATATGCATCATTTGCATTAAGCTGCTGAGCTGCCATTAACTATCTGTATGTGTAAACTGCTAGTGTGAGTGGGTTTTTGTGAAGTGTGCTTTTGCACTTACTAGTTTCCTTCCTAAATTGTGCACTGTAGTTATTGAGCTAATGTGATACGAACTACAATAGTAACATAAAATAGTTGTAGAACTAGGCTACAGATGCTGAGTAGCACAATCTAATCTATTCCACTGGATTGAGAAAAGGCTTGAACTAATTCACTATTAAGTTTTTGAACTGGCTAGTTAAAGCGAGTTGTGACTCTGCATTGTTACTTTGCTTCCTCTTAACTGTAGGCTGTTACATTGTGTGGATGTCTTAAAATGGAGCTAATGCCTAGTGAAAGAGGTTGGGGATTCCTTGCACTGTATAGGAATATAATCTATTTTCATTTTTCTTTAAGTTATTCCTTATTGACTTTGGTTTGGCCAAAAAGTACCGGGACAACAGGACAAGGCAACACATACCATACAGAGAAGACAAAAATCTCACTGGCACAGCTCGATATGCCAGTATCAATGCACATCTTGGCATTGAGCAGAGGTGAGTTCAAGGAGATTACTGCTGTGCTTTTGGAGGCTGCAAGATGATCTTATTTGTAAGCTTCTGAAGTGTCTGAACTAATTTTATATGAATAAGTGTATTTATCCCTTTGCAATGCTTTTCTTTGTGGCTGTCTAAACAAGGGTGGGGGGAAAATCCAAGCACCTAACTTGCTTCTTGAAGAGAGTCTAAGTCTTGCGGGCATGAGGTGGATATTCTGCATACTGTTCTGGGTTTTTTTTAAGTATAAGCTATGCTTTCATGTGGATCTGCCAGAGGACCTTCACAAATAAAATGATGCACTTTCCTGATTGTGTTGGTACCTGTTGATGCCACTGCTGACTGGCTTGAGGTGCAATTCTGTAGCCAGAAAGGGTATTCTAAAGCTGGTGTCTGTGTCCTGTTTTCTCACTCTCCCTTCAAGTGAGTACACTATTGTTTATCTTTTTGCCTGCAAGCAAGACTTAAAGATCTACTTCACTCATTGTATTTTGGTTTCTGGTATATGCAACTATAGTTGTGGTGCTGTATGTTTGTATGTACACATGTATATGTGTGTATATGTATGTTTATATGTTTCAGCTTTGCTTAATCAACAAACATGTTTTTATCATCTGGATCAAAAGCATATTGCTACTACAGTATCCTAGCAGTGGTCCAGTGGCGATAGCACTTTGGGTTGTTTGGAAGTGTATGTTAGGTACTTGTGAGATATGAAGTGATGCCTCTCTTCCTTACCTATATGCCTAGATACTGTAATGTATAAGTGTAATAGTGTGGCTTTACCACGTGGTACTGAGGTTGCTTAGACATAGTTAAAACTTCCATGAATGTCTGTGCCTCTGACCTTCAATTTAATCAGGATGGGAATGACTAAAGTCCTAGTGGTCAACTTCAACAGAACATGTGACTTACAAATATTTGGTGCTTTAAAATGCTTCATGCTTTCTCCTTGCCTTAATTTCCTTAAGGTTCCTTAAGTGTATTTTATTGTCTGTCAGTGTCATTATTTAAACCTACTCTGAAGTAAGTGCATTTCATAGAACCCATGCCTTTCTTGTAAGGCAATAGCAGTGCTAGCACCTTACAGTGAAGGGAGGGAACTGCAAAGGTCTATTGTTTTTGAATTTAGTTGGAGGTTTTGTACCATTTCTGCTGGTACTGGGAATTCTAATATAATTAGAAATGTAGCTTGGTGCATGCTGTAAGCTATTAGACTGTCTAGATCAAGCCAACAGTGAGGCAAACAAATAATATTCCTGTAATCAAGAGAAACCAGTCCTGAAGGTTATGGCAGAATATTTCAACTGTTAGTGCTGTACTTCAACTGTTACAGAACATGTTTTCCTATATGTAATGACAGCTATTCTCGGGGAGCTGTTTGCAGTGTTATCCATTTCATGTTTTAGTAATGGAGAATATTGTCCTGTTTTCCAAATCCTGAAAATCACTTTTATCAATATATGATCAAATGTAATATAACCATTACAGATTTACAGAACTAAATGTTTCCTACTACAAAATCATGAAAATAAACATTGAAACAATGAACTGGATGGGGGATGGAAACTATTAATCCCTATTGCTTCTGAATTTACCACTGCCTTCTCAGAAAATGTAATTTTATGTCATGACCCCTTACTGGTTCACTGAATCCTGTTGATTAAAATATGCAATTCTAATAGAATTAGCAAGTTTTGCAGGCTGAAATCTGTGGTCTTAGTATCATTTTTCATCCCTCACTTTGGCTGTGGTTTCGTGTTATAGCTGAGATGACTTCAGAGCTAGCTGCTGTCAAGAGAAGTAAAGCAATCTTCTCTTCCCTGACCCCTGGGCACAGCTAGTGCTTTTTTGGCCTTGTGGTGAAACAGTTTAGGAAGCCAAGCTGATTTTCTTCTCGGATAGCTCCCTGAACAGGTTCCCAAAAGGGTTAGAGAGCTGGAACATGAGTTGAGGGGCTGACAGGCAGGCCATTCTGATGATTATTAGTGGTTATACTGGGTTGGCTATAACATAAAGCATCACCTACCACTTCTTTCCTCTCATACCAAGATCTGGAGGTGGATCTGTCCAGGTTCTTACAGATTTTTTTTTCATTTAAAGGGAGCTGTTTTACACCCATATGTATAATCCTGTTTGCAATACCTCTCTCAGCCTTTTGCTCCCTTGCGGGGGTAGTAGGTGCGTAGTCTTTCTTGCCACCATTTAAATGCTTTTCTTGCAGATCTGCCTGGTTGGCAAAGCAGCAGCAATACCTGTCAGGTTCTTTTGATAAGGAAGCTGGGAGGAGAAAAAGAAGTTATTTTTCTGTCTCCTGTTAAATAGATGTCAGCTGCAGAGGGGCAGTCAGAGGAAAAATCTGATTCTACCACAGCTGGGAAGAGGCAACTTTGCCAAGAGGAAAAAAATCATGGAGTGTTTTTTCCACTTTGGTGAACTGTACTAGCCCTAGTAATCACGAAAGCTGTGTAGCAAAGTATGATGGTGTTCATGTGGCTGAAGTGTGGATCTGGAGCATATGCAGTACAGAAGACATTTGAAGCCTTTTAGATGAGAGCTTGCATGCAAATTCTCACTGAAGTCTATGGATGGATAACGTTGGAGTTCTCTAGCTGCCTTGAAACAGGCTTCATATGGGAAGAAAGCAGAGGCACCTCTCTGATGCATGCACCTTTCTAAATACTGCTTTTCTTTTAAAAATCACAGAGACAGTTCAGGGTTTTTCTTAACAGAAGTGACAAAAGAAAGGAATTATGCCCTTTTGAGGCTAGATGTTCAGCATTGGTCCCAGATTGAGGCAAGGTTCAGGGAAAAATCTTCCTTAACAAAGTTAAAGCTAACGTCATATGTCTTACAATGCATTCTGTGGTTCCTACAGGTGAAACTTCAGTTTCTATCCAAGCTACTTAATTAAATGGGAAAGACATTTAATGTTTCACTCTTTATTTTCCAAAGTTTTTGTTTCCCAAATTATTCTAATGTAACTGCAGATGGAAACTTACCACACACAATACCTACTGACTATTCCTTGCTTGAAAAATGAATAGGATCTTCCTGCTTGTGAAGACTTGTTACGTGCCTGCCAGTGGAATCCTGAACACCTAGATGTCTTAGCTGTATTAGAAAGAGACCTTCCTTTGCACCAAAGCTTAGGTTTTGTTCCTTAATTTCTATTATTATTTTTTAAATTTTTGAATAGTTGCGCTGTTTGGAAAAAAGTATGAAATGCTGAAATACAATTCATCATGTTCTTCCTCTTTCTCCAGTCGTCGGGATGACATGGAATCTCTAGGCTATGTATTGATGTACTTTAACAGAACCAGTCTGCCTTGGCAAGGATTAAAGGTAGGTTATGTTGCCTTCCCACCCCCCTCTTCCTTTTTTTTTTTTTTTTTTTATGTTTGGGTATTGTGCTTCTGCCTGCTGGTCCGGATAGGTGGTTGTATATAATGTTTAGCTTCAGTTATACAAAACGGCTTTTCCCAAGGCATGATATTTATAGAATGTAGAAGAAAAGTTCTTTCTGCTTCTCATGCAGCAGGCAAAATGTGTATTGTCTGACTGTCTTAAAATTTATGCTAAACAATAGCTTATGTCATCTTTGCAAATTATTATTGTTGTCTTGTAGGCTGAGGCCCTTTTTGGGAAGTAGAGAATAACATTGTTAGTGGCTTTTTGAATTGCTGTAGTGAGCATGGAAATAATCTCTCGCCTAGCAAGTTCACCTTTAGCGATATCTTCAGTCCAGTTTATGGCATGACTGAATAATTATTAGCCACAACAGACTTGTTTCAAGTATTTGCATGTATGGTAGCTAAGTACAAGCATGGCAAATATTTCTTTCTTCTGTTATATAGACTTCAGTGATTTGTTTTCATGTTGTAATTGTTTTTCTTCCTCCATGTGAGAATTGTGTGACTCAAATGGAGTTGCAGCTGCAAGTTTTCTAAAAAGGCAAGCAGCTTGTGAAGCACTAGAACTCTTCGTCTGCAAATGAATGTAATGGCTGCTTACTGAAACATGCAGGCAACCCTTGAATGGGGTACTGAGTGGGAATTAATAGAACTTTGGCAAATGTAAATGCAAGTCTGGTCTGTTTAACAGACAAAAGCAGCAGCTAGAACTACACGAGCTGTGCCATGTGATGGAAGCATTAGTCTGCAACAAATGGTATTAAACTGAGTCCAAATCTTAATACCAGATTGACCTTCATTCCCTTTGCAATAAGTGTGTGGGACTTGGAGATTTCACATAAAATACTTATGGTTGACCAAAGGATTTTTGTCATTTTTTTTGGCTACTGTCCTTGTTCATCCAGTGTTGCACAATATCTCTTATATTGTGACCTACATGTTCCACAGGCTGCAACAAAGAAGCAAAAGTATGAAAAGATTAGTGAAAAGAAAATGTCCACTCCTGTTGAGGTTTTGTGTAAGGTAAGAGTTTCCAAATGATGTCATACTGTGAAATGGAAGGTCTTTTCTTTATTGTTTTTTTAAAACTAGAGCCAATATATTAGACAGTCTCACATGGCATTTGCTGCTGAATAATACTTCTCTGGCAGTCATGGGTGCCTTGGGTTTGGCCACCCAGCAAGACTATATGTGTGTAACAGGGCAGGCATTCGCTGCTGTTTCTTGGCATAGTTCATGCCACCATCATACCAGTTCTTGGTGACTGTTGGCTGTGCAAGCTCTCCAGCTCTCTTAGGTGAGGCTTGTTCATTTCTTCAAGATAGAGCTGTATAGCTTGCCTGTATATACTTGTTTCTGCCTCTTCAAGATTGTTCATATTGTCTTCTGTATCTCAAATAGAGGCTGTAGTGAAAATGGATGTCAAGTGATCTTTAAAGCCATATCACAGAATGAAGTTTTTCCAATGCTATCTTTTGGGTCTTAAGATTTCTCTTGAACCGTGGCAGCCACATGCTTCTTGCCATGTATTCTCAAGGACCTTTGTTAATTCTTGCACATCAAACAGCAGCACCAAGGATTGCACTTTATAGTCAGGCACATTTATATACCCTTACAGTCTGACAGCATCTTCCAAACTGCTGAACTGTTATACCCTGTGTTTTCTTTCTTGTAGTACAGCATTATGCTGTGTGCTATTACCTATTCATATGTAGGCTTTAATATAGCATTAAATGTACAAATATGTAAAGCAGGGAATCTTTGAAAAAGGTTTTTGTGGTTTAAGTCTTCATACTTAATAATGTTAACTGACCTTGCCTCTAGTATGTTGAAGTAGATTATCAAGGAAACATAAGTGGAATCTTTTAAGAGACAATAACTACTTGTTTCAGAGACCTAGTTAATAAAAACTAGGTTTAATTAGGATGAATGAAGTGCTTTAAATATGTTGTATGTTGAAGGTTTTGGTAGCAGAGGACTTGTGATTGCAAAACATACATCAGGTAACAATTCTGGGGAAGGAACGTGTACCTCGTAACCTGCTGATCAAATCCACTTTCTGAATAACTAGAGGCAAAGTGGAACTTAAGACTTATGAATCTTCAGCCAGGTTTTTTTTCTGCCATATAGACAGAAATACAGCTTTTTGCCTTCTTATGGGTTGTTAGAAGCTTTTTGCTGCAAGCCATGGCTTGATTAACATTGTTGATTTACAGGGATTCCCTGCAGAATTTGCCATGTATCTGAACTACTGTCGTGGCCTGCGCTTTGAAGAGGCACCAGATTACATGTATCTGAGGCAATTATTCCGTATTCTTTTCAGGTCAGTCTCAAAGTGGAAAAGTACAGAAATTTCTTAGTGCTTTACCAGTTGGTAACTGTTCTGTGGGACTTGCACTGCAGAAAGCTGCTCCATATGTGTATGGTGTAGGGAGTTCCTCTGGGACTTTCTTTCATTTCAGAGTTAGAAAAGCTGTTTGAAGGACCTGAAAAATATTGTTCAATGTTAAACATGAAGGGAAAGACTCCCTTGGTTTTTGTATTGCATGATCTGACCACTAATGCTAGAGGGTTGAGCCCCATGCTTCAAGTTCTGTTGCAAGTAGTTTAAGAAATCAACCCCTCAGTAGAAGTGTTACAGGCTTTTTGTGTTTAGAGATTGGTGATGGGACTAGCAGTTGTGCCCAGGAGATAGATATCAATGGAGGGAAATAGTGCTGTTTCATTGAGCTTGTTAGAAAAACCAGAACATAAACTCAGCCTTGTGGAGTGAACAGCATCTGTCAAAAGAAGAGCTGGTACTGATCTCTCAAGAGTCTCCCCCCAGGTTTCTGGAATCCAAAGGAATTTTTTTTCTGTGATCTATGATACTGCAGTCTGTCTTTAAAACTATATATATTTAAAAAAAAAAAAAAAGGCTGAGAACCTCAGTGAAGAGAAATGTGTAAGCTGGGTTGTGAGGAAGTGCTTCTTCTACAGACTTTTGTGTAAACAGTAAAGAAAACGCTGCTTGATGGTATTTGGGCTTGCTTCAAGAATCCCTTTAAGTTAGTAATACTTAGCATTTGTATACCATTCATAATCTCCAAAGCAGCTTACAGAAAGAGTTAACCTCTAGTTCTGGGTTTTCAGCAAAGGCTTGGTATTAGTAGTAAGGAAGTTATGATGTATTACAGTAAAGTATTTCACTCTTTTCTAGGACCTTGAACCATCAATATGACTACACATTCGACTGGACAATGTTAAAGCAGAAAGCAGCACAGCAGGCAGCCTCTTCCAGTGGGCAGGGGCAGCAGGCCCAAACCCCCACAGGCAAGCAAACTGACAAATCCAAGAGTAACATGAAAGGTTAGTAGCCAAGAACCAAGTGACGTTACAGGAAAAAAAAATTACACTAATTTGGACAATGTCAGCAATTTAAGTGTTAGATCAAGGAGGTGGTTTAAAAAATGTATTTGGCTGTTAATTTAAAAAGCAAAAACAAAAGACGTCCTTGGAGAATTTGACTACTAACTTTATACCAAAATGTCCTTGTTCTTCATATCATTTCTTCTGGGGATGTTGGGTCATTTTAACCACTGCATCTTTTGCTCCCGCATTAACCACTTTCCAAAAACAAGAAACTGACTTGGTGTTGGGAATGTGACATTTTTATTTATATATATACATATATATTTATATATATAAATATATAATACAATCCAAAATCCTAGACCTAACACTTCTTAAGGGATAATTCTCATTAACTAGGCAAGGATCTAGAGACTTTGGGTTCTACTGTGTTCCAGCTGGTATAGTGCTGTGAGTTTGCTTCTGTTCTGTATGTCTTGAACACTGGAAACAGAAAATTGTGAATGATCTGGCTTCCTCCAGTGGGTTTACATTGAGGCATTTGGTCCAGAGTTAAAGGAGAGGACTAGTGAGATCAAATTGTCTTGCCTAAATCAAGGAACTGCTGTGGACTGCCAAGTCACAATTTTCTCAAGTATCTGGATGCTCTGGGGTGGGACTTCAGGTTTCTTGACTTTTTTAATGTTTGTAGGTTATGGTTTCAAAGGGAAATGTGAAATGTTCAAGATGTAATTGTGCAAAAACTGAAAACTGAGTTCTGAAAAGGCACGTGTGGTTTTTTTACACATTCTAGAAGCTTTTTAAATTTTTTTGTGTTGTAAATCTGCCAGTGTTAATCTAGTAAGTCACTAGAATGGAACTGCTACAGCTAGTGACTATTACAGCCAGTCTTGTAATGAAACTGATTCCTCAAGATGAGCTGTGGATAAAATTGAAGCTATTGAGATTGTTCAAGTGAGAATAGAGAAGCTAGATTTAAGTTATTTACTGAGGTATTGCTAGTACTTGCTATTCTTCAGGACATTCTTGTCTTGACTATCACTTTTGTATGTATAAAATTATATATTAAGCTAACATGACAGACTTGGAAGTCAAAGAAATGCTGAAGTGTTTACAATAAACTTATCAAAACATTGTATTTCATGTATTGTGGCAGCATTCGAACATTAGCAGGTGGCTTTAGTCAAAATAGCTATCCAAAAATATAACGCTTCGTCCAGAAAAATATAAAGTGAAATACCTGCTGGTCTTCCCAAGGCTTAATCTGAAATGGTTTCTTGAAGAAAAAAAATTTCCGTAGGATACCATTAAATGTCAGATGCTTTGTGGCATAAAGAATCCAACTTGTTTTGCTGGAGCTGACAGGTATTACAACACTGAAGGCTGTAAACCAGTTCCTTGAGCTGAAAAGCCAGTATGTAGCAGACTTGATGATTAAGCACCCAGGCTTAGGCTGCTTCCTGAAATACAGAAGCTCTGACTGGTGTTCAAAACCCACTGCTGAACCCAGCCTGATGTCAGGGTGTGGAGAGGTTGGCTGTTAGAGCAGGAGGAAATAATCTGATAAAAAAAAGTAGATTCTTCATAACAGCTCGTGCTTAAAGTGAAGGTTTTACAGGAGGTGATGATCTGTAAATGGACACTGCCCTGAAATCAAGTTGTATGCACTTGAAATATTGTTTTGCTGGTGAAGTATTCCAAGGTTTAATGTGCTACTCTCCTGGCTCAGGTGGTCTCTGACCAAATGCTATACCATAAGTGAAGAAAAAGTCATTATAATGATTACCTGCCTCCATCTTGTAGTTATGATTTAGTGATAGAGTGCAAAGCTGCAGCTGACTGACAAGCATGAGTAACAGGGAAGCGGTCTTGCAGTTGAACCTTATAGACCATTTCTCTCTCGATGGACATTCCTCATCACAGTCCTTTGGTAACAAGGCTCATCACTATAGCTGTGGAGAAGTTGCTGTTTTTCTAGCAGAATTTCATTGGCTCTTTCACAAAGTAACAGCCTTTTGGGGGAATGACTCCCTCCTCTCCCCTCACCATCATGAAGAGAAGGCTTGTGACCTTCGGATCAATCAAGTTGTAATGTCAGCAAAGCATTAAAGTAGTGCTTGTCAAACATCTGAAGACTTCCTCAGCTTCCTGAAATAGTTACCTTAGTCTCTTCATCAAAGTAAAGATTCCAGATTTCTAAAATCCTACATGCCTTTTTGTGGGGAATATTGCCTGTTAATGAAGATTTTCTGAAACCAGCTAAGCTCAAGCAGGAGGCTGTATGGCTTATATGTTGCTGCCACATTGAAGATTAATGAAATACCTGGTTATCTTTTCCAGAGTTCAGTTTAATTCTCATGTAGTTGCTGTAGCAAAGCCTATGCTGAAGTGGCTTAAAAGGCTTCATGGTAGCAAATTATACCCTTCTGGTAACCATATCCAGTTTAACAAGAGTACTGGAAATAGCAATTTACAGGTGCATTTATTGGTCAAAATCTTAAAGTATACTGTATAAAGTGCAAGTACTATTGAAGATGTGTATCTGGGGAGGGTGGTAAAACCTTAATTCTTTCAAACAATGTCCAGAGACTTCTTAGATTGTTTGGACAGTGTGCTCATTTATAGCTCTCCCTGGCTACCTTAACTCAGATCCATATTAAACCATCTCACTGACTCTTATAGGTTATTCAGACTGAATATTCTGTTTGGTTCCAGGGTAGCCTGTTCTGTCAATGGCCTTTTTTCTCTTTTTTTTTTTTCTCTTGTCACTCTCTGGAACCCTGTGCAGTGTCTTT
Organism: Astur gentilis; assembly: GCF_929443795.1. Taxonomy (NCBI): domain Eukaryota; kingdom Metazoa; phylum Chordata; class Aves; order Accipitriformes; family Accipitridae; genus Astur; species Astur gentilis. The sequence goes on from NC_064905.1 coordinate 10,761,018, forward strand.
TTTAACAGCAAGGTCAGCTGTTTTTTTAACTTGGGAGAGGTGAACTGTTTGAACAGACAGAGCTTCTCTGCTGACTCTGGGAAGTTTAGCTCTTGATCTTTTGACAGTGCAGCAGTTGTTCAGGTGTGATTTGTTACAATGCTTACAGTCAGCTTCCCTCAGTCATAAAACTGACTCAAGCAGTCTATCTCCAGGATAAAGTCTATCAGTTCCATTTGCAAGAGATGTTTTTAATTCACTTCAGTGCGGAGTTCCGTAAGCCTTTCAGCAGTCCCATTAGCATTCACTGGACGCCTATGGTTGTGGCAGTATTTCTCAGAACAGACTATTAGTTCACTACTTGAGATTTAGCCAATTGACAAGTAAATACTTTTCACTGTTTGTCTCTACAGCTACTTAATAGTGAAAAGGTTTGAACACTTCTCAAGTAGAGGTGCTTCTCAAAGTACAACAGTACAGTTACTCTTCCCTGGTTCATCAGATCTCCAGCTATGGTAGTAATAAAGCAATTTGAGTATCCCTGACATAGCATAGAGATTATCAAAGTTTTGGGTAACACCCCGGAAGGACAAGGAGTGATGAATGTGCAGATTTGAGCTGGCCCTGTATATAGTGAAGATTTGTTACAGAGATGCTGGCATAAACTCTTCAGCATGTTCTTCATACTGCCAAAATCTTGTGTGCTACGTGAAGTCTCAACATCTGACAGCTGTGGTCAGGCTGTGTTTGGGAACACTTCTGTGTAGTCTTAATAGGACTTGAAAGGGATGTTGTGGTTTGAATCCAGTTCCCTATTGCTCTCTGTAGAGTTGGGCATTCTCTTGTCCATAACACCTTGAATTTGAGGTATTGTAACAGATAGCAGCATATAATTTGTTAGCATGTCCTTTGTCCTCAGGTTCAGGATCCCATTTTCATTTGAAACGTCCAGGCTTCTAAAGCAATGAGTTGATCTGTTTCCACACTGGGAGCACACTTCTCCTTTGTGTACTTAGTTTTGGCTTCTTTGATGGAGAAAGTGATTCAAATGATGAATGAATGTTCACTACTCAACACACTAAATGGAAAAATGGTGTAACTTTTGGTTGTATGCATCAAGGCTTATGGACAACTTTATGCCAAAGGAACTAAGGAACCACTGGGGTTTCTGTGAGAATTTGCACTCAAGTGGGAATGACTGTCTTAATTCTGGTGCAGGATTTATTTTATTTTTTTAGAATTACGAGTGCTCAATAAAGAGAATTGTCCATCAGTGCATTAAGATTGGGTTCAAACACAGCTATTTAATCTCTTCTAAATTACCTGTAGCCTATTCTGGAAGATTAAACTGTCTTCTGGGTACTATCCAGATACATTTTTGATTGAATGTCAGGCTATGTTTAAGACTTGTCTGCACCTGCTTCTCTCTGGATGACAGCACAAGCTATAGCTGAGGTCAGCTTTGTCTGTATTTCACTGTGAAGAGGTTTCTGTTGCAAAAACTCAGAGCTGTTGCTCAGATGAATTCATACATTGACAGAATACCATGCTGTTTGGAGGGCATCCAGAACGGAAACTTGCTTGGCAAAGTAGTCTTTGATTGAGACTCTTGTTACCTCTTCAAAGCACAGTGCTACTACCTCAGTCACCAGAAATGAGTATATAAGCAGTCACATGAAGAAAAGACTGGCTTAGCTTGCAGTAACTGGTTCTTTGAGATTTGCATATATATTCCTTCACTCTCCCTTTTCCATGATGTGACACCCCCACCCCCCATCACATGAGTTGTGACTCTTGTCCTTCCAAGGACAGAAGGTACGCTGGGTTCCTAGTCGCTGTCAAAGCTTCTCGCTTCTGTTCTGGTTGCCTAGAGCGTCATACATGTGAGCATGTAGTGAACACCAGTTACTGTAAGGTAAGTTATTCCTGTTCGTTTTCCTTCTGTCTGTGTGACATGGCTGTACTGAGTCTCTGAAGAACACCACTGCAATCAGATGACAGTTTGACATTCAAGGGTATAAACATGAGACATTGCAGACAAGTAGAAAACAATCCTATGAAATTACATCCTGCTTCCTAGTGGCAATAACACATCTTGTTTTCAAACTGTTGGTCTGAATTCCTCTTTGAGGAATGTGACATCCAGCTGGTGCATAAGCCTGTTTTCCAGTGCAGCAGTAGGTGTGAGAGGTGTGTGTTTGAGCTAAAGGCTGGTGGCAAATGCTAGCTTTGGAAATGGATGCCAAGAGCTCTGCAATTCTGAGATGGAGGAGCATTTTCCCCTTTGAATGACCATAACTGATGTTTAATTCTCCTACTGTGAAGGTTATTTCTCATTTTCATCCCATATCAGTAAGTTGCCCTTGTGTTTATCTTGCAGGTTTCTGAGCATGGCGAGGATGGGACAAAGCAGAGCAGATCGGAGCAGGACTTGTCACTCCCCAAATCCTAGAAATTTTAGTTCATACGTACACTTGCCAGTGGCTGTGGGCAACCATTTACTTGGTGTAAAGAACTTAATATCAGTATAAACTGGCTCTGGGCAGTGTCAGTGATGCTGCACTTTGAGTTGTAGCAGCTGTAATTGTGAATATTACTGAGATAGTGAAACATGGTGTCCAGTTTTCTATTGCATTTTTTTCAAGTGGAAAAGTTAACTAATGGTTGACACACAAGTGGAGAAAATTGTGCATATGCCAATTTTTGTTACCTTTTTACTTTGAACTACACTGCTTATGAGATCTCATTGTTTTGGAAGAATGGCATGAACAGTCTTCGGCAACAGTTGTGATAATTGTAAATGCTCACAATTGTGCACTCTTTTCTGGTTATTCCTCCCTGGGTTTTGAAAGTTGTACACTTAAAACATTCTTAAAGTTGTTGGCTTCTATGTGCAACATACCAAGCCAGCTGACATGGTAGTAACCAAAGATTCCAGTTTTTAAGCATATGAAAGACTCTGCCTGCTTACCTGTGCTAGAAATAACAGCATCTAAAGTGAAGACTTAAGAGAAACTTAGCGACTACTAGATAATCTTTAGGACTCTGCATTAACTCTATAATGTTCTTGGTATAAAAGGAAAAACAGCATATTTGTCACAAAATTTAGTTAACATCTTACAACTGAACCTGTATGTAAGTTGCTTAGATAAATGTAATCACTGTAAACATCTATATGATCTGGGATTTTGTTTTTATTTTGAAGCGGGAGCTTTTTGTTTACAAGTTCATTAAAAACTAAAAACTGTTTCTGTAAGGAAATGAGAATTTTTTTTAATTTGCCTTGTTAATTCAGTTTAAGAAATCTACATTACCCTGTTTTTAAACCAAGTTTCGAGGCCATTTGTTAAGCAAAAGAAGTCATATTTCTTTCTAAATCATTTTAGATTTAGTGTTGTAACTCTTCCTCATTTTGTTTTTAAATAAATTTTGTATTTTTCCCTTGAGGGGGAAGGGGCAGTCTTGCATTTTTATAACTTGTTGTTTGAGACCAGCCCTCTATACTAAGATTGGACTTTTTTAAAATGAAATGGCATCTTTTGCAGACCTGGTATTGGCAGCCTCCGAGCATTGCCATGTCATGCATCGGCTGGACTGACTGTGATTGCTAGTTTTGAGAAAAATTTGAATGGAGTATTTGGATGGTTTTAAACCAAGGCATTTTCTTTCAAGTTCTTGTGAAGTGGATATGACCAGATTTACTCTTGTTCTTGGGGACAGCCTTGCACCATGCAGAGTTCACATTGGTTACTGCCCCAGGCTGTCTTCCTTCTCACTCCTATTCTAGCCCAGCTGAAAGAAAGAAATACTTTTATTGCTGGTAATTCTTTAACAGTGTAATTTATTCCTTTATAGCATGTCAGAATAAATTAAAAAAATGTCTGAAAATGCTGCCAGATGCCTATTGTGTAAATGTTGTTTGTATGTTAGCTTTTTAGACAGTTTCCATGCATGTAGCAGAGTTCCTGCTCACAGTTCATATTTTTACTGTTTGAAAAGGTCTTTCATTTTTAAAACCATTTCTTCAAGATCATAATACTTACACTGTGCACTCTCTGTCATCACGGAGTGGTAATCTGGATCAAGGCCGTACTGTCCTGCGGTCACTATGCATACTCTCTTTGAGAAGGATCTGCCCTGAGAAGATGTTAAACTTTAGCTGGAGAACATTGTGTGCTAATAAACATTTGTATAGATAATCTGGGAGTACAGGGAGGCAAAAAGTCT